>NC_069658.1:79661666-82478333 GCF_027244095.1 Hemicordylus capensis | reverse complement strand
TGGTACCCATTGCTGTGACACTTCAAATGATTTTTTTTTTCATGGACAAAATCTCTCGCATTCAGGCCGAACTGGATTCTAAAATTAGGGCAGAATCTGTTATGGAGGTATATCCAGCAACTCCTTTTATGTGGTCAGACTGGATAACTTTCAGTATCTGACTCCTAAGGATGTGGACAAGCTGTTTCAGACTGTGTGTCCTACTACCTGCTCTCTTGACCCTTACTCAACTTAGCTTATTTTATCTAACAATCAGTTTATCAGAGAGGGTCTGGTAAACATCATAAATGCTTCTCTGAGGGAGGGTGGGATGTCTCTTTGTCTTAAGGAGGCTATCATTAGACCATACTTGAAAAAAACCTACATCGGACCCCTCAGAGTTAGGGAACTATAGGCCTGTCTCTAATCTCCCATGATTGGGCAAGGTGATCAAGAGGGTGGTAGCCTCAAAGCTCCAGTCAGTCCTGGAGGAAACTGATTAACTAGACCCATTTCAAACGGGCTTCGGGCGGGCTATAGGGTTGAGACTGTTGTGGTCAGCCTGATGGATGATCTCAGCTTCAGTATTGACGGAGTGTGACTCTGCTGATCCTTTTGGATCTCTTGGCAGCTTTTGATACCATCAACCATGGTATCCTTCTGAGTTGCCTGAGGGAGGTGGGATTAGGTAGCACAGTTTTATAGTGGTTCTACCTCAGGGAGATTGCATATGGTGTCACTTAGAGACTGTTGCTCTGCAAAGCTAGAGTTACTGTATAGAGTTCCACAAGGCTCCATACTGTCTCTAATACTCTGCAACATCTACATGAAACCGATTGGGGAGAGCATCAGGAGATTTTGTGCAGGGTGTTATCAATATGCTGATCACACCCAAATCTATACCTCCCTATCAACTTCATCAGGTAATGGCATAACTTTCCTGAATGCCTGAATTGAGGCATGATAAGGGCCAGATAAGAAATAACTAACTGAAGCTGAATCCAAATGAGACAGAGGTACTGATTGCTGGGGGGGTGGGGTCAAGACCCTAGAGATGGTTTAGATCTGCCTGTTCTCTATGGGGTTACTGTCCCCCTGAAAGATCAGGTATGTAGCTTGGGAGGGCTCCTGGATCCAAAACTCCCTCTGGTTTCTCAGATTGAGGCAGTGGCCAGGAGCGCTTTTTATCAGCTTTGGCTACATCCATTTCTGGAGGTTACCAGCATATGCACCTTAAAACAGTGGCACCTATTCTGATAACCTCCAGGTTTGACTACTGTAATGCACTCTGCGTGGGGCTGCCTTTGTACATAGTCCAGAAGCTACAACTGGTACAGAACATAGCAGCCAGACTTGTTTCTGGGATCACCAAAGGGACTTTATAATACTGCTTTTTAAATAATTGTACTGGCTGCCAATATGTTTCTGAGCGAAATACAAAGTGTTGGTTACTACCTATAAAGGCCTTAATGGCTTAGATCCATGGTACTCAACCCTGTCATCTATTAAGATCATCTGGGGTAGTCTGGTTATGGTTGCTGCCGTTTCGTCTTGTGGAGACTCAGGGCCAGGCCTTCTCTGTGGCTGCCCAATGGCTTTGGAATGCACTCCCAGTCAAAATAAGAGCTTCTCCATCTCTGATAACTTTTTAAAAGACCTTAAGCCACACCTGTTTTCTCAGGCTTCTAGTTAATGCAGATTTTAAGCTGTTTGGTGGTTTTACTCTGTGAAATTGTTCTAATTGTTTTTATTCTGTGAAAGTGTTTTAATTATTTTGTTTTAGAGTGTAACTTGAATTATGTACACCAGAGAGAGAGAGAGAATTGGGTGGTATATAAATGTGATAAATTAAATAAAATACATAAATGAACATTGCTGCATTAGTCTGGATGTCAGCCATTGGCCTCTTCTGTATGAACCAACCTTCAGCTTGTACTGACATTACATGATACAGCCAACACATGGAGGGAGAGCTGTGTGTGTAAGCTTGCCATATAGATCATTCTCTGATGTGATTCATCATTGAGGCCTTCAGGAATGTTTGACTGAAGTCTATGATAATGTGTAACTAGGTCAGAATCTACTTTTACAAATAGAAAATGAAATTGTGTCTGTAATATCAAAAGCATTGGAGCTTATTGACTGCTTTTAGCACTCATAATATCTGCAGGAGATCTCTTTCACACATTCTATATAAAAAAATCTTTAGCTCGTGTTCTGCTCAAAATATGTGAAAAAAGAAAAGTTCACTATTTATTTATGCTTTTGTAGCTTTGAATGCCCAAGTAACTGCTCCCCAAGTGCAGCATATCAATGCGTCTAGTGCCATCGAATCTACTACAACGCAAAAAATTGCTGTTCCAGCAGCATCCCATCATTTCTGCTTCTCAATAGACTTAAGAACTATTCATAACCTGGATGCTGGGTTTCCTGTCAGTTGTATATTAAGGTACATTATGTTGTAGTTCATCGTGAGAGGGTGGCTTTTGTTTTTCTACTTGGAAAAATGCAAAATTTACTGGGTTCACATGTGGAGTGACAATTATAATCAAAATTACTGATGTATCTTATGCTGCTCTCGTGGATATGCATTGAGAGCTGAAGATCATTGGTAGCCATATATTGTGATTCAGTTAACACCTATACGTTTCTGCCATATATACCCAGTTGGAGATTGTTGAGACTATTGTGTTTCTTACAAAAGTTTGGAGATAAAAAACAGTGAATTGGTTGGCAAACTGGAGATTTACCTGGAAATTAAACACCATGTCCTACATCCAGGCTAATGAAGTGTGTATGCAGCAGATGTGCAGCATACACTATGGAGAGGGGCCCTTCCTTCTGAAGCCCATTGTGATTTCTGAAAAAGTGTCCTTGAGGGCTGCACAACCCTGAGGGACATATTATAGAGAGGTGCAGTGAGCTTTAGAGGGCAGAGGAGATCGACAAAAATCCCTCCTCCCTCATAATGCATGTTGCGCGTTTGCTTTGTTAGTCTGGATGTTGGTCAATATCTTAACAGTTCCCCATGCCCATCTTTAAACTGACTTCACAAGGTATGGGGGGAAGTAGAGTAATAACTGTCTTGTACTTGATCTGGGGTTATTTGCAAATAACTGAGGTTATTTGCATAACTAAGGACTATAGGCAAGATTCTGTCCTGACTAGACTGAGGATGGGACAGAGATCCTGCACCCTGTATTTATGAAGGAAGAATACCCACCAATATGCTGGTCTTGGAGCTTCCATTTCATAAGTGAAGAAAAGAGCATCTTCTTTCCTTTATTTGTTTCAAGATTTTCTACAAACTCAGAATACTGTGGCAAGCTGTGGATTTAGCTATATTTCTAGGTTCTGAAGGCACCATTGGCCATGCTTTCTCCTTTTATATAAGCAGCTAGCAAATGTTACTAATTTCATTTGTATATGTATATAACTTTTTTTTAACTTGCTGAGCAATGTGAGACTAATCCATTTGGCTTTTTAAAATTTGCAATGTGATAATGACATTGGATATTGAATAAAATTTGGGAAAACGTGCTCAGGGCACAAATCTGTGTTTAAGCAGGAATACTTGCTCAATCTCCTCACCTACAGGTGAAACTCGAAAAATTATAATATTGTGCAAAAGTTCATTAATTTCAGTAATGCAAATTAAAAGGTGAAACTGATATATGAGATAGACGCATTACATGCAAAGCGAGATAAGTCAAGCCTTAATTTGTTATAATTGTGATGATCATGGCGTACAGATCATGAGAACCCCAAATCCACCATCCCAGAAAATTAGAATATTGTGAAAAGGTTTAACAGTCTAGGCTCCAGGTGTCCCACTCCAATCAGCTAATCAATCCATAACACCTGCAAAGGGTTCCTGAGCCTTTAAATGGTCTCTCAGTCTGGTTCATTAGGAATCACAATCATGGGAAAGACTGCTGACTTGACAGTTGTGCAGAAAACCATCATTGACACTCTCCATAAGGAGGGAAAGCCTCAAAAGGTAATTGCAAAAGAAGTTGGATGATCCCAAAGTGCTGTATCAAAGCACATTAATAGAAAGTTATGTGGAAGGGAAAAGTGTGGAAGAAAAAGGTGCACAAGCAGCAGGGATGACTGCAGCCTGGAGAGGATTGTCAGGAAAAGGCCATTCAAAAGTGTTGGGGACTTTCACAAGGAGTGGACTGAGGCTGGAGTTAGTGCATCAAGAACCACCACACACAGACGGATCCTGGACATGGGCTTCAAATGTCGTATTCCTCTTGTCAAGCCGCTCCTGAACAACAAACAACTTCAGAAGCGTCTTACCTGGGCTCAAGAAAAAAAGAACTGGTCTGTTGCTCAGTGGTCCAAAGTCCTGTTTTCTGATGAGAGCAACTTTTGCATCTCATTTGGAAACCAAGGACCCAGAGTCTGGAGGAAGAATGGAGAGGCACACAATGCAAGATGCTTGAAGTCCAGTGTGAAGTTTCCACAGTCTGTGTTGATTTGGGGAGCCATGTCATCTGCTGGTGTTGGTCCACTGTGCTTCATTAAGTCCAGGGTCAACGCAGCCATCTATCAGGAGATTTTGGAGCACTTCATGCTTCCTTCCGCAGACAAGCTGTATGGGGATGCTGACTTCATTTTCCAGCAGGACTTGGCACCTGCCCACACTGCCAAAAGTACCAAAACCTGGTTCAATGACCATGGGATTACTGTGCTTGATTGGCCAGCAAACTCGCCTGACCTGAACCCCATAGAGAATCTATGGGGCATTGCCAAGAGAAGGATGAGAGACATGAGACCAAACAATGCAGAAGAGCTGAAGGCCACTATTGAAGCATCCTGGTCTTCCATAACACCTCAGCAATGCCACAGGCTGATAGCATCCATGCCACGCTGCATTGAGGCAGTAATTGCTGCAAAAGGGGCCCAAACCAAGTACTGAATACATATGCATGCTTATACTTTTCTGAGGTCCGATATTGTTCTATTTACAATCCTTGTTTTATTGGTTTCATGTAATATTCTGATTTTCTGGGATTGTGGATTTGGGGTTCTCATGAGCTGTACGCCATGATCATCACAATTATAACAAATTAAGGCTTGACTTATCTCGCTTTGCATGTAATGCGTCTGTCTCATATATCAGTTTCACCTTTTAATTTGCATTACTGAAATTAATGAACTTTTGCACGATATTCTAATTTTTTGAGTTTCACCTGTATTCTCAAAGTGGGAGAGGAAGGTTAAAAATGTCGCTTAATACAATATTTACTTGAAGAATGTCAGAATAAAAACTGGAAAGTTTTATTAGTAGAAAGCTTACACGATTTCCATTGTGAAACATGGCATTAGGCCATTCGAGAAGTCATGGACCACTAGAATTCAACTCTTCTTCTTTTCTTTTCTTTTCTTTTTTTGTCTTGCCCTATAGGTACTCGTATCCATTTTTTGGTAGTGCTGCGCCCATTATGACAAACCCTCCCGTAGAAGTGAGAAAAAACATGGAAGTTTTTCTTCCTCAGTCCTATTGTGCATTTGATTTTGCTACTATGCCCCACCAACTTCAGGATACCTTCTTCAGGTACCATATGTACTAAGCATATAGTTTTAACAATGCACCTATTTAGGAACATAGGAAGCTGCTATATTCTGAGTCAGACCATTGGTCTATCTAGCTCAGTATTGTTTTCACAGACTGGCAGCGGCTTCTCTTAAGGTATTTATGTCTGTGTTGTACACATGCTGTTATGATTTACCAGTACTTAAACTGCAAGCTAGATATTTATCTTTATTCACAGGAACAGCCATGTTGTTCAGTTATTTCATGTCAAGGAAGCTTGTATGCAGGGGCGGAGGGAGGCCAGCGATGGCTCGGGTCCAGCCCACCACCGTGGCCCCTTAGCCCTGCCCCTTGTGTATAGTGGCAGATGCTAGGCCCTGCCCTTTGCATCTGACAGCAGATGCAGGGGATTTAGCTTTGCTTGCAAACGGGGCCATGTGGCCACATTTGCAGGTAAAATCCCCATAGCTGCCTTTCAGGCAGGGAGAGCCACTCCAGCCGCACGGCAAACATGGTGCTGGCTGGTGGTTTTGCCTGCAAATGGGACCACGGGGCCCTGTTTGCAAGCAAAGCTACGCCCCGTACATCAGACACAGGGCGTGGCTGGGGTGTGAGGCACGGCTCCTGAGTGGTGGTGGCCCGTGTTCTTAGAACCTGCTGGCTCAGTGGTGGCTCCGGCCCTGCTTGTATGAGATCTCTGTGTGATCTATTGAAATCCTTTATTGTTTTTATTGTAAATTGCTTTTTCCTAACAATTGGGCATTATACAACACTTTTCGTGGAAGGCAGGATGCATAATTACACAGAACCTGTGATAATCACAGCTTGTGTCCAGGTTCTAGAGGTCATGGAAAAGGAGTGTATAGGTCAGACTTCAGAGGCCCTAGTAATGGATCTAGCCTGTGTGCAGATCTGAGTGGCCTACAAAATTCCTGGCTGGAAGTGTGTTTTCATACTTGCTTTGCTGTGCCACTCCAGTAGTATGCCACACAGAGGTGGTGAATAGGAAGTGGGGTTGTGGCTCTGCACACGTTGCATTCAAGGGCTTGGGCCCCATATAGGCACCTGTGGCTACTTAACTCTTTGTGTTACTGCACTGGCCTGTACATGCTAATGGCAAGGAGAGAAGCCTTCCTTCCTTTAATAACTGACACAGTCGAACCAGCTGAAGTCTGTAAACCTGGTGTCAGCTTTTAAAATTGTTTACTTTTGAAAAGCACTGCTTGTATATCAACAAAGCAAATGAATTGGAGAGTATTTTTTAACTTGGACACCTGTTCTAACTTAAACTTGAAATATTTTTAGGATGGGTTTTTACAGTTACAAAACATTATCTAAACCTTGAGATAGTCATAGAATCATAGTTCTAACACAGGATTATTGCCTGCTTCTGGAAACTAGAAAAATATGATAGGCAAAGTGTATCTCTTTAGAAGAAAAGATTAATGTGGAAATTGTGATGACTGCTTGCAGAAATTACTTATTTATGATTATACATTTCAAATTCATTTGTACAAAGCCACCTATGTCAAAACTCTGAAATAGCTTTTAATAATATTTTTCATCTCCATAACTTATCTTCTGCATTGGGTCTGTTCTTGTTGAGTAGTTAGTGGTTTCATGTAAGTTGGTTACTTCAGGCTGCTTATGAAAACAACATGAGGCTTCCTGTGTATTACTTATTTTATTTCTGTTTTCCAGGTTACCATTATTGGTGGAACTATGGCACAAAGATAAAATGGCCAAAGACTTGCTTCTTGGAGTTGCAAGACTCCAACTTTCAAATGTTTTGACCATGGAAAAAACCCGTTTTCTAGGTGCCAATGGGGAGCAATGCTGGCGTCAGACCTTTAGTGATACAGTTCCTGTTACAGCAGCACAAGGGTACAGTGTGTTTTGAAAAACAGGAAAGCCTGTTCTAGTTCACACCATCTAGCTCTTCTCAGATCATTTTGTATTGGTTAAAAATTTATATTTATTTCTAGGTCAGATTGAGGATTTTATATTTCAATTCTTCAGTCAAAAACCTGCTGTAAATGTATTTAATTTGTAAATTCTAGTGTTGCCTCACTGTGGGTGGTAATGGAATAGCAGTGCTGAAAGTGCATCACCACTATCATCTGGTGTCACAGTTTTAAATTATTCACATGGCTGAAAATGCAGATTCGGCATTCATACATGTTGTTTTTTTCACATGTATGTATACACAAAGGTCCCCTTTCTAGTGCTGTCTTCCAAGTACTGTTTATTGAATTGATGACATCTGTGTTACATCATTTTTGTTTGTGTGGATTTTTTTTAATATTAGATGAATGAGTTTCAAAATGTAAAACTCCAAATGAACAACCCAAAGTCACAACATTTCAATACATTCCAAAAAACATCTTCCTGCCATGATAAAAATAGTGGGAAATTATTGTTCCAAACCTACCACTAGGTGGCAGTCTTCCAAACCTAATTAGTTTAGTACTTCCTGACAAGTCATTGTGAAATATTGGAGAAAAGAAATGGAAAAGATTAGTTGTAGTCAGCATGTTTCTTACTTTCTAAAAGCTTCTTGAAGCTTCCTCATTTTTAGAAGTTATCTCAGTGGTGGGAATATTTATTTATTTTGGAAACAGTAGTAGATGTGTCTGACCTGTGATCACATGTGCCAGGCTGTGTGTACAAGCAGAGTCAAGACACCTTGTTGGTTTCATAAATATTTAGCTCAAGGCTTTGTAAATACATACTCTGATGTGAGGAAAAATAAGCATTGGGTCAAAACCTTACCTTTCCCTGGCAGTTGCCTCCCTGTCTTTGGGGCGATCTGACTGGGAAGAAAGGTTCCCCATAACATTTAACAGCTATGTTTTGCCAGGAAATCTTGAGAATAAAGCTGTGTTTTGGCTTTTTTTTTTTTTTTGCATGAGCCTATTTTTTTGGTACGCTTGTTGGTTCCACTATAAAGTATTAACAGTAGGCAGCCAGATGGATAACCAAATGAAACAGAAAATTCTGGGTATCATTTGTAGGCCAAGCAACAAGATAGCAGATCTCTCATATACCGTGACTCTAGAAGACTATGGACTTGTGAAAATGCATGAGGTTCTAGTATCTGATTCTGCTCAGGTAAGTTGAAATACTGGTATGTCCTTTCATATTTAAAGAGCAATAATTTCATTGCAAGTTATTTTAAAGCATTTCCATCCTTAGTGTTTAGATGCTGGCGAGCCACCATTGGCCCCTCCACCTCTGCCTCATAATGTTCTGGAAGTTCAGTCAAAACCACGAGAGACTCTGGAATACAAAGCAGCACTTGAACTGGAAATGTGGAAGGAACAACAAGAAGATCTCTTTGAGAACCAGGTTCGCTTATCCTTTTTATAATTGTTAATCAAGCCTCAGAGGGGCCACTCTAAAAGAAAAAAACAGCCATTGTCAGGGTAGTGTGGCAGATCACACACTTATACTGCAGTTCGTGTGGCTTGAATGAGAAGAGGACTTTCATATAGGACCCCAAACTCTGAGCTTTATCTTTGCATATGAATTTTAAGGAAGTTGCACTTATTGATGTAAAATCTAGTTTTTCTGCTGAGTATAATAGCTTTGAGTGTACTTCAGAGGTTCTATCTTCTGCAGTGTTGATAATGAGAGTTCTCTGTGTATAAAACCAGTGTTAAATATAGAATCTGTACCTAATTTACATGACTGTGGAAGCTTCTTGGAGAAGAAGCCTTCCACAGCAGTGCTGATTGAATTGTTGGAAAAATATCTTCTTAGTTTTCAAAATAAGAGTGTTTTTAAAAGTTGTCTTTGCTTTTTGTAGCTAAAGAAGAAGGAGCTGGCTCACATGCAAGCTCTTGCAGAAGAGTGGAGAAAAAGGGATAGAGAAAGAGAAGCTTTGGTAAAGAAAAAAGTAAGATTCTCCCACCTTTTTAATATTCCCACTGTAATGAGAGCTGGCAGTGCTGAAGTGTTAAATATTTACCAGAAATAGACCCAGACATAAACTACATGAGAACACTACAGGTAGCAAACCTGAGAGATACTCCAGAATTGAGGGCAGTTTATGGATCAAGCTGCCATTTAAGGTTAGCAAAAAAGGCAACGGACACAGCCAGCCTTGGTCTTGTTGAAGTGTATTCTGTAGAATCCAGAGGAAAGAGTTGTGGTATGCAAGGACGAGGCAGTGGAGTACAATCCGGAATATTAATGGCTTATTGGAATAGGTAGTATTTACAGAGGCAAGTGCAGACTGTTTTTCCGTGCTCTTGCTGCTGGCTGTTTGTTAGCCCCACCTTTACTCCAGGACTGGAATGCAAGTAACTAAAGCCCCATTCAAAAGTTTGCCTGGATCAAGGAATGGATTAACAAATAAACGCCTCATCTATTAACAGGTCCCAGAGACCCAATAACTTTTGATGCTTAATATTTTGAAATGTAAGTGTAAAACCTTAATCAATTTTCAGATTTCTCCAAAATCTGGTTTCTGTTACATAGGAAATACTGCCCTTCAAGGAGAATGTTTTGTTGCTTCTTAGACATACTCTGTATTTTCTTTTCTTAAATTGTTTATATTCTAGGTTTCAGAGTATACAGTTTTGGAAGAACAGCTTCAAAAAACTTTGACCAGTGTAGAGAAGCGTGAAAAACAACTTGTCAGTGCTGAGACTGAGGTAAACATATGCCAAACAGTGTTGTCCTTTGTACTGTTCATTGGGGGGGGGGGACATTTTTTTAATCAGGAAAAAAAAATTCAGAATAACTTGGACTTGCACTTGGACTGTAATGTTTAACATTAATTCCTGTCACGGAATGTGGATTTTTTGGGATGGGTGGGTGGGTGGGTTAGCACATAGTTTGGGGGGCCTTTTTTCAGTTTGTTGGCAGATTGGGGTGGATGGCTAAGACAAAGGGGAAAGGAGCCCTTATTTTATAATGTGAAAATTAAATTTGAGTTGCATCTGGGCAATTTTATAGTTTTGAAGTTGCTGATTTAAAAACATTTTAAGCTCCAAAGAGCAAAGAAAGAGCTCCAAACAGAGCATGAACGAAATCTTCAAGAGCTTCAGGATACAATACGACGAGTTAAAGAGGAATGTGTGCACCAGGTTGATCTGGAGAAGTCACGGATCAGACAGTTGGAAGAGGACAAAATCCGCCTACAGCAACAAGTGAGTAAATCTTTACCTCTTTATATACATAAAGCTTGAAATTTACATGTATTTTAATGTGTTTATGTTTTCTTTTTGCTAACTGAAGTAGGTAGTGTTCTGTGAAGGAGCACTATTCCCTAAATCCTAAAGACCCAAATTAAAATATATATGCACAGTGGCCTATCTGACCTATCCTGAGCTAAATTACGCAAGGAATTAAATCCCATGACAATTGGAATTAACAGGACAAATTACTCCTGTAATTTGTCCTGTTAATTCCAGTGGGACTTCCATTGAGTAATTTAGCAAGGATCTCAATCAAGGATATTGCAGAGCTGTGCAGTCATATTGGTCTGATAGGAATATTAAGCCGATATGCCTACTATCAGGCATTATTAGAAGGATTTCCGATATAATGACGGGGATCCCCGATAGTAGGAATTCCAACTAAAATCCCTGTGTCACGTTAGAAATTCTTCCACTTCCAATATTCCTATTGTATCAAAACCAGCCTGGAAATTGGCTTGGAGAGATGGTCTCTTCAAGCCAGCCCCCAGGGTGGATTTCAAGGATTGCAACCCCAAAACTGTGGTGGTGGGGGCAAAGGTAACCCCCCACAAAAACACCCACTTGACCTTTGAAGCTTCAGCTGCTCCAGAGTGCTGCTGTAAGGATGCTTATGGGTTCTAGTCGTTATACAAGTATTACACCTGACCTATCCTGTAGCAGTTTTGTTGATTGCCAGTTTGCTTCTGGGCCAGATTCAAAGCACTGTTTTTGACCTTTCAAGTCTTACTTGCTTGGAGCAAGGGTACCTTTTTTGGACCGTATTTCCTCATATGAAACTGCTGGGACCTTTGGATTATCCAATTGAGCCCTTTTCTTGGCTCCACCATTGACACAAATCTGGTTGTTGGGGACCAGGGATAGGGCTTTCTCAGTAATGGCCCCCCATCTTTGGAATGCCCTCCCAGAAGGCATTCTCCCTCTTTGCTTAGTTTTAAAAAGAACTTTAACACCTTCCTTTTTAAAGACGCCTCTGAAGACTGACTGTGATTATCATCTAGTTTTAATCCTGGTTACTGTTCTACTTGCTTTGTATTATCTCATCTCTCTTATTGTGTGTTAGGATGATTTATTATATTTTATTCTCTCTTTTCTGTTCTTCTGTCATGGATTTTATGTTTTTATTGCATAGCACCCCAAGCAGCTGTGTGCCAGATGGGTGGGATATAAATGTTTTAAATAAATAAAAATACTTGTGCCAGTGTGGTGTAGTGGTTAGAGTGCTGGACTAGGACCGGGGAGACCCGAGTTCAAATCCCCATTCAGCCATGAAACTAGCCGGGTGACTATGGGCCAGTCACTTCTCTCTCAGCCTAACCTGCTTCACAGGGTTGTTGTGAAAGAGAAACTCGAGTATGTAGTACTCCTTGGAGGAAGAGCAGGATATAAATGTAATAATAATAATAATAATAATTATTATTATTATTATTATTATTATTATTAATCCGATTTACATGCTGTTTTCAACCACTGGTCTTCAAAGTGGAAAATAATAATTAAAACCATTAAGTTATCAGTTAAAAATTAAGGCTGACATGTTATTCATCATTAGGAGGGCAAAGCAAGAGCTGTGCCTTCTGAGACACACTGTTGTGGAGCTCAGGCACAGCTAAGCCCATACAAATTGGTTGGTTGTTTTTTAATTGAACTTTGACAGATTGTGAATAGCCGGTCTGATCCAGAGTGTTGATCTTGGATATGGACAGCAACTCCAAACACAGATTTAGTGAGTACCTCTTAAAAAAAGGTCTGTCAGCCTCAGTTCCACAAACAACTTCATCGGATTATGGTGAAGATAGAATAAATAGTTTTGGAGGAAAGAAGCAACATATTGAAAATCTGTCATATTATAGAAGTAATGTTAGCTATCGGTTCTGCTGCATTTTCTATCTAACTGGAAAAATGTTCCTCCCCAGTCCTTTTGTTGTGTTCTCATCAACATATAAACCCATTCAAGTTCTTTGTTTGTTTGATTGTTTGTTTGTTTGTTTTAAAAACAGCTATATGAGGCAGAAAATAAATATAAGGCTCTGGAGAAAGAATTCCAACTGTATAAGGAGCAGCAAAGCAGCAAACCAGAAATCCGGTTGCAGTCAGAAATAAGCATTCTAACTTTGGAGAAGGTATGTTTATGGACATAATATAAATGTTTCAAATATATTATTCATTCCTAAGGCTTGCAACATGTCATAGTATTTTACAATTGGTAGGAAAATATAGTGTATACATAAAAACATAAAAAACTCCATATTTGACCAAGCTACAAAATAGCAGCACAGATGTAAGCAAACAATATGCTCTAGCATTGACTACCTGTCTATGGATAGTTGTTCTCAGCTGTGAATCAGGCACTTTCCACATGCTTTGCAGTTAATCTGTGGGAGTAATTTCCAAACTATTACAACTGCTTAAGTGGAGTAACTTAAAATCATTTTTTGATCCAGAATAAATTATGCAAAATGTTCATAGCCTGCTGGTTTTCCAGTTACTGCCTGCACAGAAGAAATCATGGTAAGCAAGGGCTAGTGGCCAAAATCCTCATTAACACGTGGAGTCACTACATACAAAGTGTTTCTGCAGGGCTTGGTAATCCAGAATCCTCCTGCCTGGGCAGCAGCAATTTTTGCCCATATCTCCTTCACCTGGTGCTCTAAAGTTGGGCCGTTGAGTAGGTGTCGACTCCTGGCGCCCACAGAGCCCTGTGGTTTTCTTTGGTAGAATACAAGAGGGGTTTACCATTGCCATCTCCCGCACAGTATGAGATGATGCCTTTCAGCATCTTCCTATATTGCTGTTGCCCAACATAGGTGCTTCCCATAGTCTGGGAAACATACGAGCGGGGATTCGAACCAGAAACCTCTTGCTCCCTAGGCAAGTCATTGCCCCGCTGCGCCATTAGGCTATTAGGTGGCCACTTGGTCACATTTAAATATCTCCCTGAAGGCTGCATGGCTCTGAAGGGCATACTTATGGGTGCTCAAAAGACAACCGTGAACATAGAGGGACTCTGGATTATTAACTGCTGTTGAGGCACTTTGCATGGTTAGTGAGGATGTCAGCCAGTGACTACTGTGAAGCAAATGGTGGTTTCTGCATGATAGCCATCTATCATTTAAATATAAGTGGACTCTAGAGACATATTTTCTTGTATCAGTAGAACCTGGCTTCATTTAGAATGTTGTTGTTTTTGATAACATGGGATTGTTTTAAAAATTACACTTGCATATTTTTAGTAGATATGCAAAAATAATGCCAGTTTGCTAGCACTGGATGTATGCATTTTTGTATTTCTGAACTATCCATACCTTAGATTTAGGATGAATAACAAACATCTAGACACTATGAGAAAAATTATGTCTCTTGGGGTCCCTGAGGTCAAGCAGTTTTTTTGTCCCTTTTGGGTGTGGTGTTGGGCAAAACTAGAGAAAAAAGCTGCTGTAAAAGGATGCTAAGTTCAGGGCCTTCTGCAGATTCCCAGACAATTACATGCTCTGTAACTTTATTTTCTTATCCTGGAGCCAATTACAACAAGTCTTGAACTCTTGGAATTAGAATTAAGATGCCAATCAACTTGAAATATGAAACATCCCATGTAGGAGACGACCTACCTTTTTTGTTGCACTGTGGTGTTCTATAACGATAATGGCAGGAATGATGACTTCTTGTCCCCCTGCCCACAATGTCTGGATATGTGGATGCCTGGACACTTGCTCTCACTAGGTCACACTTGCTAGAAGGCAGTGTGACCTTTTCCCCTGAGGCTTTCTCCAGAAAGCTTCCACCAAAATGCTCTGACCACATTGTTAGGAAGAGGCATGGCCAGCCCAAATGTAACCTATTTTATTATTTTATTTTTATTTAAAACATTTATATACCACCCAAAACACAAGTCGCTTATCACATTCATTTCTGCAGACCCAACAGGGCCCAGGTGCCCACAGTAGTATAGAACCTATTATTCCTAGCTGAAGTAGCAGCAATGCTGACAGAGAAGTCTTCAGGTTCTGTTGACAGTGCTTGAGAGGGTCGGTCAGGGGGCTTAGGAAGACTTCTACTGTTTTCTGTTCTTTTGTGGGGAGGGTCGCTCTGTAAATAGAAACAATACTTTTTCAAACTATAGACTTAAAAAGTGCAATCACACCAAATTAAGGCACACATTAGCTACAATTTCAAGGGTTAGTCATGCCCTCGCATAATAAATTAAGCTGAAAGATGTGCAGCTAGTGGTTATAAGAAAATGAATGTTATCTTGGACTCTTTTGAAGATGTTTAAAAGCTGTTTATATGAACTGTCTTGGAGTACAGACTAATTGAGTTTCACTCTGTTAGACAAAAATAAGCTATCACTGAAGCAAGGATATGCTTATGTGCCACAATATTTACATCAAATTACACAACAGCTTTAGAATTGCAATGTATACTAAACAATTTTCTTAATCCAAGCTCTGCGTATGTAATCATGTAACAGTTATTGCCACTGTTATAGTGTGTGTTGATGGAATTCTACTCTTTATTAGGGAGACCTTGAAAGGAAGTTAGAATCCGCTACCAAGTCAAAACTGCACTACAAGCAACAATGGGCACGTGCTTTAAAAGAACTAGCAAGGCTAAAACAGGTGTGTAAAAGGAATACAATAAATGAATGGGGGTGACTTTTTTTTTTAAAATGCCATACTGGATAAATCTTACAAGGAATACTGTCCAGCATCTTTGCTATGATCCATTCAGGGGAAGCTTGCAAGCTGTGTAGCATTTGTGGAATGATAAAGCTGCCTTCTTTACTTAAAACTCTCAGATTTGGCAACATTCTGAGAACATGTTAGCTTTTCTTGTCTTGCTTATTGGTATATTGTTTGCATACTCATCACCGTACATTTTAGCATGAGATGTTTTACCATTAATATTGGTAAAACCATTAATATTGGGTGGCTCTAGGGTCTAGTGTGGCTGAACTGTGCAGAGCAAGATGTTAGCAGTGGCTGACAACCAAACTAATCCTGCACTTTCAGAAGAGTATTGTTTCAGCAATCTCCCCTCTTCCTCGGCAACCACTTATACCCAGAGGATCCAGTGATCCTCGGGGACATATTCTTGGGAGACACAGGCAGTTGCAGAGGGAAGGTAGGATTGGCAAAAATGGTCTCTCCTCCCTTTGCAATGAAGAAATCTCTTCTGTGAGTGGCATGTTACACCTTATCTGCTCTGCTGCTGCCCCACTGCTTTTCCAGGAGTGGCGCTTGCACTAGCAAAGGCCGTGTGCAGCTGTGGAGCTGTTTTCTGCAGCCTGCACGCACAGCAATAGCACACGGCAGCCATGCACGTGCTGCCACCCCTTGTGCAGGCTGCAGGGAACAGCGCTGCAGCTGTGCACAACCTTTGCTAGCATGCATTCTGAAAAGTAGTGGAGCAGGTAAGACCTGCTTCCCTGCTTCTTAAAGGAACCACTCCCCGCCCCACCGAACCAGTTTACTTGCAGGCACCCAAGCTGGTTCGGCACTCCCAAAAGGAAGTGTTGAACCAGTTCATGCACATCCCTGTTTGGAGAGAATCGCCGTAATTGACTTGCTTGGTGGCATATCCCTAACCTTAGAACAAGTTCTCTCGATCATGGCCAATAACAATGTTTGTTTTGTTTTGGTTCACCAGTTTTTTCAATGCCTCTCTGATAGTTACAGTACATTGTGCTATCTGGATCATTAGTTTGGGTAATAATCAAACCAATTACCATATTTTTCTGCAGTCTGAACCAATAACTGAATGGCATGAGAAATTAGATGATACTCCTTAGTGTTTTTTCCCTTGAAAGTAAGATTGTCAAAAGTTATTTCAGGCTTTCTGAAAAGAATTTAAACACTTGTACATCTATGCTACAGTTCAACTTTCTTTTAAAATGAAACTGGTCTAAAGAGTCCTCTATTGTGTGTTCAATATAAAATTACAAATTTAGAAGCTTTAAGGAATTTTAAGTCTGCTTAAGTTCTGATGATTTGTGTTGTTTTTTGTTTGAGTTGGATTAATACCACGTTAATTTTGCATTGATTCTGGTGAATAGCTGTGGGTTGTAATTTGTGCCAGAAACTTGTCACACCAGAGCTCTCTAGAGAACTATACAAAACATTTATGTTGTGCGAATTAGAAGCAAAAATGCTATATTTTGGATTGTTAATAAATGTTAATGACAGAACCCAGCTGGCAAGACTTTGGAAAGGCGATCAAATGCTTTGTGGCCATTGCCAAAGAAGTGTTTAGACAGATTTTCATTAATCAAAAATGAACAGTATAGTCAAGCTGTGACTTTTAGAATTGTAACAAGCTTCCAGCTATTTAGCATAATGCCCTTCTATTCTAATCTGCTTGTTTAATTGCTAACCCTCCATATTCTTAGGCCAGGTAACAATTTTGAATGCTAATACTAACATAAGTTATTTTGAAATGGACAAAAAATACATGCACAAGTTGCAAATATGCAACTAAAATGCACATACTCTTTGGAAACTTACTTAATGCATTATCAGCATTATTTCTGGAAAGTGACTGACTGCTACTGATTTTTTAAAAATCTAAAAAACTAATGGCAGCATGTGATTAGGTAGAGCTTACCAAATTCTTTGGAAAGTAGCTGATAGGTTACTTCCCAATCACAGCAGTGGGAACTGGCATTGTAGTTATGGCATTCCCATGGGTCTGGTCTCATGAAGTCTGGCAGTAAGAATACCATCCAGGATTTCATGAAACTGTAAAATATTTTGGTTGTATGACATGCATAGCCCTAAATCTAGGAGATGGAAGAGCACAAGTTATCTTAGACTTAGAAGTATCTTGGAAAGAAGACTTAATGGGGTTGCAGCTCCATTCCCTTTGTGCTGAGATCTGTTACTTTCCAAGACTGTCCTACTTTGACTCTACCGGTGCCATGCCAGACAATTGTGTGCTAGGTGTTGCTCATTACTTAGAAGTGACGCAGTTCCTTACCTGGAGGTTTATAGTCTTCATCAGGCCATGAAGAAGTGGGAGCTGGGGACAGCTCAGGACTGACAAATGAACAGGGTGATGAAATGTTTCTAGGCTAGTGATATTCAAGGACGTTATTTAGCCAAGCCTGAGTTTTCAGATATAGCAGAAGCTAGTGGTGTGTGTGATTTTTAAATTATGTTTTTGACACACAAACACATTCTGTAAGAAGATGAAGCCTACAGCTTTTCAAAACCATCTAAGTTCTCGAAACATGTATGTTTGATAGGACATAGGAAGCTGCCTTCTACTGAGTCAGATCATTGGTCCATCTAGCTCAGTACTGTCTACGCAGACTGGCAGTGGCTTCTCCAAGGTTGCAGGCAGGAATCTATCTCAACCCTGTCTGGAGATGCCAGGAAGGGAACTTGGAACCTTCCATATACTCTGATGCTTTTCCTAAAGCTGCCACATCCCCTAAGGGGAATGTCTTACTGTGCTCACATGTAGTTTCCCATTCAAATGCAAACCAGGATGGACCCTGCTTAGCAAAGGGGACAATTCATGCTTGCTACTACAAGACCAGCTCTACTTCCAGCAGTTGTTAAATTATTAACAGCATATCATTCTGCAAAATTAACTAAAATATTCCAAAAACCAATTGTTCACTCATCAGCCATATACTGTTGTTTTTCTGTGTAGGAACTCACACGTTACAGCATGTAGGATTGTGCTCTGTGATTATCCTACATGTGTGTTATATGTAAATTCCTGCAGAAAATTCCTTTTGTTTAGAAATGTTGTAACATGGAGACATACTTAGGTCAGAACCAAACTCTGTATAAAATCATAATTTTATTGTGAGAATGTTAGAAGTAACTAAAGATTCCTACATTCTTATACTCTGGCTTAAGTGTTTCAGTAGGATGTTGACTGTAATTCTTATACTCTGGCTTAAGTGTTTCAGTAGGATGTTGACTGTAACAAACCATGCTTGTTAATATGGGAAAACCTAAACTGGAAAACTATACCACTTTGTCATTGTGGCTGTTACTCGAAAGAATGTTGCAATTCAGTGTTCGTGATTACAAAAGGATGTCTGGATTGTGCAAGTTTCTGTAAAAACTCAAAGTATGTACATTTTGAGATAAGTAGTTATTAGAGAGTTTAAGTCTTACTGTTTTTGTACTCTGTGTGGATTTGTTCACCGCAAAAACCAGTGCATTTGTTTTAAACAAACACAGACTTTATTGGCTGACACTGGCTCTATCTTGTCAGCCTCCTGCTTATCCTCTCAAAGTAATTAATGTGATTAATTTACGAGTAATTTAGCCAAGGAGAGGATCTAAATCTTTGCTTAAAAAAACAGTTAGAGGTCCAAGTCTTGGTTAAAAACTGTGTCTTGAAACCATCCAGACCCTCCTACTGACTTGTCAGCTCTGGGTTATTTTCAGAAAACTTTAGTTGAGTTCCTTCGCTTTGGTTGTACATTTTTTCCCACAGACTTGTTTGGTATGTGCAAGTGGGAGAGTGAATAGTGGCTGCTATTTAGCCATTGTTTAGTCTAGTGTATGTATGTTTACATCTTTCCTCTGGATTTATAAGCTGCTATGACAAAATAAAGATAGTTCTCACTTGATTGAAGAGCCTCTTAGCTGCAGCACCTGGCAGCATGCAATGTTAGTCTTACAGATTGATTTTTAATATTTTATTTTTATTAGTGATTTCCTACTTCTTTCATTTATTTTTTATTTTTGTCAATACATCTTGAAGGCCCCAAATAAGAGTTAGAACTGTGGCAACTTGCTTATTGGGGTCACATAAAAGACCTACCTCTGATTTTTCACTCAGTAGTAAAGTACACTTTTTGTGGGGAGAATTTGGAAAGATATATCTACAGAAAATATTCTATTTGCTATATAATTGAAGTTATGTCCAGTCCACCATGTTGTTGGAGTTCATGGAAACAAGTGGAGTACTTCAGTTAAAAGACTTATAGTAGAATGCTTAGAGAAGAAGATGGAAAATAAAGAGGTGCAACTATTGGACCCTGTAGAAAGTGGAAAAGGTGGCTACATTAAGTGGCGAATGGAGGACAAGAAAAGTTATAACATGATGTTAGCGATTCCAAAATTACCTTTTGCATTCAGTTTCATTTTGAGGATCCCTTCTTGTTTGCTGTGGCTGGAATGAGAGGTCTCTAAACAGCCATTTATTTTACAGGAGGGCTGAGTCCTCACGACCAAAGCATTTCATTGACTTTTCCTCCAAGTGAAATGTTGACATGCGATTCAACCTCATGTGCTAACTAGTCTTCCTATTCCTTAGGAGTATGATGAAAATGATGATAAATACCTTCTCACCCATGCATCTAAGTACAGGAAAGATAATTGGATTACAGTCCTGCAGGAAACAAAAGTTAAATTATTGCTGTAGGATGGTTAGATAATAGTGATGTACAATTCCAATGGTACTGCCCTGAGCCATTTTGGAAGGGCGGTATATAGATCTAATGAATAAATAAATAATCAATTAACCATTAAGATTAATCTTGCTGGTAAGAAATTATTGTAAATGTTTGAAAAAAGTTGAGAAATAGGTTCTTGGTTGGAATGTCCCTGGTCCTTCCATCTCTTGGGGACCAGGATTATCTTCTGCACAACTTGTTTTCTCCTTCCCTTCAAATTGCCCCTTGCAATTTCACAAGAGAGCTTTCTCCTCTGAGGCTTCAGAGTACTCCTTTATCTTTGGCATTCCCATCACCATAGCAATAGGGTTGATGCACACCTCATTTTTTCTTCCTCCCTCCAAAGCCTGTGACGTGCTGTTTCTGCCAACGCTCGCCCCTGCCGTAGGTTTGAATCCTGACATGTACATTTTTTAATGTGCACAATAGGTGGTACAGTTAAACAATGATTTCAAAAGTTAAACAGTTGTTTTGTTATGTTATTTACATCCCGATTAGATAGTGGGAGAAGTTGCTCAGTGAAGGATATTCCATATCTTTCCTAAACCTCTCTGATGAAGCTGGACAGACATACTGGGATTGGATTAGATGGCCTCTTGATTCTCTTAGTTTTGGAATGGTGTGATCAGCACTCAGATCCCTGGAATTGCGAGTAGATATAACAGGCTCTAGAGAACTAGGGCAATAGGTGAATATTTGGTTGACATAATATTGGCAATTGCATACAAATAGGTTCATTTAAGTTGCTTTCAAGAGGTCTAGTTCCAGCATTGTGTCTGTACACAGACACTTGTATGCATGCACATAGGAATAAACACTATTTATTTTATTTGATTTAACATTTATATACCGCCCACTACCAAAGTCTCTAGGCAGTTTACAATAACAAACGAATAAATTTAACACCTTTAAAACATATATATATATATAAAAATCTAAAGTTTTAAAACTTTAAATTGAAGCTGCTGTTCTGACTAAAGCAGTTTATTTGGCTAGAAACTTCTAAAACCAGGAACAGCCCAAGACTTTTTATTGCTAAAAGCTTTGAGATGTAAGGTACAATCCAAGATCCTATAAAATGTCACAGACTTTGCCCTTCACAAATTGCTTCCTTGCCATCCTAAAAACATTGTTACCCCAAGCACCTGCACTGTATTGTACTGTCAGGCCAGCCTATTCTGAGTTAAACCTATCATGACTGGAAAGATCAAAGATATTTGGTGTGTGTGTGTATGGCAGGGGAGTTATGTTTGAATAGGCTATACAACTTGCATGAAGCAGAAAGGAGCAATTTTCCTGGATTAGCTTTAGTGGGTGTGTTTTTCAATAATCTTACCTAACCATTACAACCAACTCTAGGTTATGTATTCCATACTTGATTGTATGAAATGTTGTATGAGATATTTGAAAGAAGCTCTGAGGTGGCCCATATTTCAGCACCAAACATGGATAAAGAATCTTTTTGAACAAAAATTGGTCTTAAAAAACAGTTCATTCTTTTTATAAACCATTTATCTACTTATCATAAATCTTTTGCTTCAGACATAGTCTGGGAGGTTTAGAATGGTTCTCATACTTCAGTCCTATCAAACATGTAAGAGAACGTCTTTCATTAAAATACAAAATTCTTTGGCTAGCTACTTTTGTTGTTCTTAGAATAATGTTAAACATTCCTTGTGTGTTATGTACCACTAAATGGCTTGTACATTCCCATTGCATATGGTTTCTGTGACAATTTAAGGTCTTTAAATATCATGCAGCATAGGCAATGCTATTTATTTGCTCATTGATATTTGGAATGTGGCACACAATCTCAGATAAAGAAAACTGGTTTCTAGCTCTCATAATTATGGAGCTGTCAAGTTTTGTTTGTATTTTTGTTACGATGTTTTGAGTCAAGAAGTCTGTCAATGCACAATTTTAAACCAAATCTATCCATTCTGTCACTCAGTTAAATTATGAAAGTCAGATACATTAACTCACCCCTGTGTTGCATCACAATCTCATCCAAGAACACTGGCCAACATTTCTCACAGTGGAACACAGGTAGTTCAGAACCACCCATGCTACTGCGGGCTCCTAAAGACCCACTAGCAGTCCTGCACAAGTGTGAAAATACTTAAAGGAGTGCATTCACATTTCATGAGCATTACTTAAATTGGAAATAATCAAAATAGCACTCCCAAGGTGTTGTGGGCACATTACAGTAAGTATTTTCACTCTTATACAAGACTGCTAGCCATTCCTTAGGAGCCTGCAGCACTGTAGGCAGCTCAAAACCACCCACGTTATGCTGCAGAACATGTCGGCCACTGCCCTAGTGCCCACTAGATGTTGTCAGTGAATCTACAGGTGAAACTCAGAAAATTAGAATATCGTGCAAAAGTTCATTAATTTCAGTAATGCAAATTAAAAGGTGAAACTGATATATGAGACAGACACATTACATGCAAAGCGAGATAAGTCAAGCCTTAATTTGTTATAATTGTGATGATCATGGCGTACAGCTCATGAAAACCCCAAATCCACAATCCCAGAAAATTAGAATATTACATGGAACCAAGAAGACAAGGATTGTAGAATAGAACAATATCGGACCTCTGAAAAGTATACAGTGTACTGTGCTTGATTGGCCAGCAAACTCGCCTAACCTGACCCCATAGAGAATCTATGGGGCATTGCCAAGAGAAGGATGAGAGACATGAGACCAAACAATGCAGAAGAGCTGAAGGCCGCTAATGAAGCATCCTGGTCTTCCATAACACCTCATCAGTGCCACAGGCTGATAGCATCCATGCCACGCCTCATTGAGGCAGTAATTGCTGCAAAAGGGGCCCAAACCAAGTACTGAATACATATGCATGCTTATACTTTTCAGAGGTCCGATATTGTTCTATTCTACAATCCTTGTATTCTTGGTTCCATGTAATATTCTAATTTTCTGGAATTGTGGATTTGGGGTTTTCATGAGCTGTACGCCATGATCATCACAATTATAACAAATTAAGGCTTGACTTATCTCGCTTTGCATGTAATGCGTCTGTCTCATATATCAGTTTCACCTTTTAATTTGCATTACTGAAATTAATGGAATTTTGCACGATATTCTAATTTTCCGAGTTTCACCTGTAGTCAGGCTCTAGGTCCTAGGAGGTCAGTCAGTAGATTCTCTCCATTACTGTCAAGGGAGCACTAGAAAATCACTTTCTAGTTTTGGTACCAAAGAGACCATTTGGAAATGCTGTGTAAACCTCTGCATATAGTCATAATGGTCAATTTTAGGACCTGACGTTTTATCTAACCTCTTCAGCCCTTCATAATTACTTATTGCTTTGCCTACTTTTAGAACAAGACTCACCAGTGCTTGCTTACTTCCTAGCAGTAGATATTTTTATGCTGTTTAGAAACTGGCTTGTTTTCCCTGTTTGATAATAGACTTCTTTACTATGCATTTTCTCTATATGAACCTTTGTATGTGTGTTGATTGTACATTACTTTCATATGACTGTAGTCCTGCTATGGTATTCATCACCTAACTAGTACCATATATATTCTATCAGAATCCATAGTCCATTAGTAAACACTGTATTGAAACAAAGCTGGTGTTCATCTGTCTGAAATGAAATGTAAATTGCTTGACTTTTTTCCTTAGCGTGAGCAAGAGAATGCTATGGCCCGCCTTAAAAAGCAGCAACAAGAGCTTGAGCACATGAGACTTCGGTACTTGGCAGCAGAAGAGAAAGAATTGGGGAAGGCACAGCGGCAAGAACTTGAAGATATCAGAAATGAACTGAACAGGTATTGTACCATTTGTTGGATTTTTTACTTCTGCTGCTGAATAGGTGAAGGTTCAGCTAAGTCAAATTTAATTGGCTGTCAGTCCAGTAAAGGAACACAGCTTTCTGTCCCTTAGGTAATATTTGCCCATTTATAAAATGTAACAATCTTGTATTATAGGAAATCTATGCCAAAGGCCACCAGACCCAGTTTTTTATCTTGACTGTAGCTATATTGCAGCAAGCCTTTTTTTTACCTCCTTTTTCTATATAAAAAGACAAATTAATGGTGGCTATTCTCAAATCTCTGGTGAGCATAACACTTTATATTTTAAATGGCTTAATACTTCCAGTATCATTTGACCATATGTCTTTTATTTGTGTTTAAACAGTTTAATTCCCATTCGTTTATTCTATCTATCTATCTATCTATCTATCTATCTATCTATCTATCGTCATATTTTTATACCACCTGATATGTACATCTCTAGGCAGTGAAGAAAATTTAAAACAATAATTAAAAATCAGTACAGATTAAAATACACGAAACAATTAAAACAATAGCATAAAACAAATAAAAACAGTAGCATAAAACAATTACAACAAATTATTAATTCTAATTAAAAGCCTGTGAGAACAGGTGAGTCTTGAGGGTCTTCCTGAAAACAAACAGAGAAGGAGATGCTCTTATTTCAGCAGGGAGCATATTTTAAAGCCCCATCGCAGCCACAGAGAAAGCCTGGTCCTGCATTGCCAGCAAACAAGCCAGTGGCAACCGTAACCGGACCTCTCCAGAAGATCATAACAGGTGGCAGGGTTCATGACAAATATCTTTGGACCAAAGCCACTAAGGGCTTAATAGGTGTAATAACCAGCACTTTGTATTTCACCCGGAAACATAACAGCAGCCAGTACAGTTCCCTTAAAACCAGTGTTATGACAGCGCCTGGTGGTGCAGTGGTAAAACTGCTGCCCTGTAACCAGAAGGTTACAAGTTCGATCCTGACCAGGGGCTCAAGGTTGACTCAGCCTTCCATCCTTCCGAGGTCGGTAAAATGAGTACCCAGAATGTTGGGGGCAATATGCTAAATCATTGTAAACCGCTTAGAGAGCTCCGGCTATAGAGCGGTATATAAATGTAAGTGCTATTGCTATGTGGTCCCTTTGAGTTGTCCCAGAGACCAATCTGGCTGCCGCATTCTGTACCAATTGTAGTTTCCAGACTATGTACAAAGGCAGCCCCATGTAGAGTGCATTACAGTAATCAAGCCTGGAGGTTACCAGCATATGTACCACTGTTTTAAGGTCATTTACCTCCAGAAACGGTCGTAGCTGCTGTATCAGCCGAAGCTGATAAAAAGCACTCCTGGCAACTACCTCAACCTGAGAAACCAGGGAGAACTTTGGGTCCAAGAGCACTCCAAGCTACATACCTTTAAAATCACTCAAATGCATAGACACTTGATCAAATACATTTGTGACCTCCGTGCAGTAAAGTAAGCATTAACGATCCTAATAATAGACAATAGTATCACTTTCTAGTATTTTTCAGACAACTTTTGTTCAGTTCAGTTATCCAACAGCAGAAATTTGCTCTCAAAAACTAGGTTGCTGGATTCATAGTGTATCAACTTTAATGTGTCTGATTCTTTTTCTTCTTAGATTAAAACAAGACGACAAAAACCAGTCACAAAATTCCCCAGAGGTGTTGGGGATGCAACTGCAAAATGATCACACTCGACAAGTGAACGAGAGTTTAGATGACTATCTTGCACGTCTGATAGAGGAGAGAGATACCTTGTTGAGAACAGGAGTATATAACCATGAAGACCACATTGTGAGCGAGCTTGATCGTCAAATCGGCGAGTTGCTTGCCAAAAGAAGCAGCAGCAAGTAACAGAACATGCTGAACTAGGTGTTTCTTATTCAGAAAGCAAGGGGCTAGTTTTTAACGAGTGATGCAGTTAACTGCAAAGGCCATGATTCTGAAGGACTTGTGTGCATGCTTCTCCCGAGACTTAAGACTTCAAGAGTAAACAGAGTAGAGCACTGTTTACTCTTGAGGTCATAAGAGATAAGAGCATCGATTGAATTTGTTTAGACAGTTTTAAAATAAGTATATATATGTTTTAAATATTTATTTTTTTGGTGGCAGTTGAGTATTTCTACCTCCTCCTCCCAATTGCCTCAGCTGTTTATAGTATAGTTCGACATTTTTGTTCAGCGTTTTTTATTGCTTGGTTTATAGTTATGTCTACTTACATGTTTTTATAAATTTTTATCAAAACATTTCAATTAAAAAGCAGTAGGAAAAAGGGCTTACAATAACTTAAAATGTTTTTTAAAAAATATTCTAGCTTAAAGGTAGATTTGTCGCACCTTATCACCTTTGAAACTATGTGCATTCTATTATAACCACTATCATTGTCATTCATATGGCCAAAAATTTAACCTCCTCTTGAAATGTATAATCTTTGTTAATGGACACGGGAATTAGATTGATCAAGCAGTGGTGCTGCAAAGCTTTATCCATTTATTTTAACTGGTATATACGGCACTGAACTGAATAGCAGTTCTCTGCAGGAATGCTTGGTATAATAGATCCAAGGTTTTAAGTACCCTTTATTCTGCCAAAGTGGACCAGACCAACTCTTAAATAACAGTAAATCCAGTTAACAGATATCTTAATCTATCCTGATGACCCCTTGAATATAATGGCTCCTCTGCACCAGTATTGCACATTGAAAAACTGTGTATGTTTGTGATTGGAAGGATTGCTGCATGTATAGCCTCCCGCCCGGGCATAAAACACACTGCCATTTTAATATGCATACATTTTCCTACAAGAAAATTCTACTGGTGGAGGGGGCGGGGAAGCAATGTATACTGTAGTCTCTAAATATATTGATGAATCACTCAAAGTATTTCTATTTTTTGTTAAAGAACCATTGGAGTGACATTAAAAAATATATATTACTCTGCACACCAGCCAGATAAGAAATATAAAGCTTCCTACCAGACAGATATCAGGAAAGAAGTTGTTAAATAAAAATGGAGCAATTATTAAATATCTCTAATATTACTGAATTATTTAATAATCTACATGATGACAGTAAATCTGCATAAGTTCAGATTGTATTCTTTACAGTAGATAAACTTACTTGCCCCAAGTCAGCATGGAGAAGTATCCACAGAAGCAGACTTCTCTTGCTGAATTGCAATAAGCATGTGTAACATACAGAACAGATTTTCACTGACTCGATTGTCCATATCTAGCAATTTGGATTGTGTACATAGTTCCCAGCAGTGCATTGCTGACCATGAGTGCACAATATTTAGTGCCTGGTTAGAATAGGTTATATACAGATGCACATACAATCCATCTCTACACCCCATGGTATGGATGGGAATGCTTATTCCCATTTATTAATGGGCAGCATAGTGAAAGTTATCAGGTGCATACAACTTCCTCAAGATTGGGACTGCTACAGTTGTGATTGATGCCTGTCTTCTTCTGTTGTGTCTGGTCAGTGGGCTTCTGCAGGTATTTACTGAGATCTTTAGGCTGGTATTATGTTAATCTAGTTTTTTATAATGGTAAAGAAATGAACCTATCAGGCTCAATTTATCTCTCATGCTATAGCCAAAGTTAACAATGATTGGCCTAACACACTTGTGCAGCCCTGTCCAAGGCAACTATCCCATGTCAGAAATGGTGCCAAAATTGACAAGTTACTTTTTGTTGGAGTATGGGTAGGCATAAAATTTGAAGCTGGTACTTTAAATATGCATCCCCATATTGTCCTGTCCTGAGATGTGATATGCAGAAGCCTCTTGCAAACTTTGCATTTTGAGGATACATATTACTTCCACAATTATTTTTGTAAGTCTATTAGACACTTATGATGAAACAGGCCCCAATTTTTCCAGTATTATTTTTGACAAAAGTGAATAAAAATTCAGAGAATTTAGTTTGATTTGTAAATAACCTACTGTTTGCTTCTGTATCATGGATCACATATTTTGTATCTAGTGGCTTTGTTCCTGATATGGTATTTCTTTTTCATTGCATCTTTAATTCTTCCAAAAAACCCAAGTGGAGGAAATGGTACAGTATGTAAATATTTCTTATGTTACCAATTATATTGCTGATAATTTTGCGACACCAAACTGTACATATGTTAAATGTTTTTACTAAATAGCATTAAAATTTGATATCTTTACACTGGAAATAATAAACACTCTGCTTAAAAAAATTGTTTTGTCAGTTAGTTATGACTGTTCATTTAGTTTTACTAAGTCTCCAAAATAAAATGCCCAATAAATCTGGAATGTTCTTTTCTATCTTCAAGAGAGGATAGTTACATTCCAAGGAGTTAAAATATCGGAATGTGTACTGGATTTGCAGTTGTTTTTCAAACACTAGAGGGGGCCTTAACATTAAATAAAAGCAGTTTTTACGAATCAAAAGTATTTCTTTTTTACCTTTTGTATATAAATTGAATTAAATAGTGTATATGAAAAGATTTGTATTCTGTTTTGGGCTTTTAAAAATAAATTCTACAAAACTATTTTGATTGCAACTCTTACTAGAATATTAAAGTTCTCTATATTTTTGTTTTGTTTCCCCCTCTAAGCCTTTTAGGACAATTTCTTTTTGCATGTTACTTTCTCCCCCTGCCTCCACTGCCACTCACCAAGATTAGGAACAGGCTTTAGTATTAAACTGAATAACACTTTTGCTTTTCCATGTTTTCCTCCTAATTCATCATAAGGGAGAGATTAACTCCCAACGCAGGAGATCTTGTGGTCACTTGAACATAGAGTATCCAGTTAGGCATTCACCTCTCCTGGTGATGAAAATAGTAGGGCAAAGACTGGAAAGAGAACATGAGCACAAGGTTTTTTCCTAACCCTTTCTCTGCATAGAATCCCGTGGGGTGGGGGAGGAAAAGCATTATGTTGACAGGCTTAGTCCCATTAAAATCAGCAGGACTTAAATGCACACTTCAATGTTTTACAGTACAATTCTAAGTATGTTTACTCAGAAGTAATTCCCATTGAACTGAAGGAGGCTTACTTCGTAAGTGCTTAGAACTGCACTAGAAGTTCTGAAATCTAATTTAAGGAAAACTAGCATACTCTGTTTTTACATAGCTTGGACTCTCGGGCAGGATAGATTACAAATCTAAAAGGTTTAGGCTTTGTAGATGTTGGAAAACAGGTTTGTTAAGAATTTGAATACTTTTGGTGTTGGAGGAACTGCAGCTTAGTGATTGTGAGTCCGTTATAGAATTGCAGTAACTAGCAAGGCTGTGGCTTAATGCTGCGCAGTGTAACTTGGGTGGTTACTCCCAGCATGGCATCCCACCAGTGGTCATTGCAGGTGAATACCTTATGTTTGTTTTGTTAGATTTGCCCTTTGGGGACAGGGAGCCATCTTTAGTTGTTGTCTCTCTCCCCTGCTTAACTGAGCAAAGAGGCACCTTTTTTAAAGTGGCGATTTTATTTGGCAGAGGGAGAGCAACTGCCCCTATCAATCCCTTCCACAGAATCCCTCCAGTGGCTGTTGCTGGTGTCTATCTTGTGTTTCCTTTTTAGATAGTGAGCCCTTTGGGGATGGAGCCATTTCATTTTGTTGAAAAGCATTATATAAATAGTAGTAGTAGGTGGTGGTAGTTCAGAACCCACCTTCCCCTCGCCCCGGGTGTTGCGGGTGTCTAACAAACCCGCCTGTGGTGCTGCAGGTTACTTTTGCTGCTATTTGCCCTTACACAAGAAGTGTCGCGTATCACAACACTACTTGCATTATTCCCAGTGGGAGTTGTGTTGTGATGTGCTATTGCACGAGTGCAAGTAGTAGTGGAAGAACCCTGTTGTGCAGCATTGTGGGTGGATTTGTTACATATCTGCAGTGGTGCGGGAGCTCCTGAACCTTCTGCACTGCACAGCATGTAAGGCAGTGGCCATAAAGTGGTTTCCAGCCCTGTGATCTGTCTGAGATTCATGCTTTACCCTTACAAGTGCCAAACTAAGCAACTGGCATTACCTGAAATGATGTACCAGTGCTTGGGAGGGTAGAATCTTACAATTGTTTAATGAAAGCCAGCTGTAGGCATCAGAGTGTTTTTTCCTCTGTAGCAATGCTCTAAACCACTCTGGCATTCTCCTCAGACATGATATTTTTAGAAAGCCTGGTTCCGGATTAGTACTTGGCTCCAAAGCTATTGTATGATGACCAAAGGTGTTGGTCCCTGATCTGATGTGGTAAAATCTTATTGCAGCCGATTTGTATGTGCAATCACATTTTCCTTTATTTTATTTTGCTACTGCTGCTCCTAAATGATCATGACCTGTCTCTGGTCTCAGATGGGAAGTTCCAATCTTGCTATTGTTAAAGAAATAACTGGAGTATGGCAGCAGTTGTAGACTTAGATCTAATTTCATTTTCTTCTCCAGGGGTTTGTATTAGTGTTTTCATTAGAAATGTTTTTACAGATGTTGGCTCTCCAGATATGAAGTCTCTATGGTGGAAGGTGGTCAGAAGTTTGGCATCCAGAACAAAAAAAGAAATCTGCTCTGAAAGCCTAATTTATAGCAAAATAATTTACTGTCTTCATGATGTATAAATGTATGGTAACTCTACAGAGGCTTTAAGATAAGTAATTGAATTCCAACTAATATAGAAATGTTTTCTATTAGTCTTTTAAAAAGAAATCTGTCATTCATCATGATAAAGGACTAAAAAAGCACTAATAAATAACACTTTTGGAAAAGTTGTGCCCACTAATTTATATATAAATATTTTCTTTTTCACTTGAAATACCTCTATTAATGTGGCCATATTTCTAATCCTATGTCCCACCAGTGGGGTGATGTAGAAGTTTGTCAAGCATTTGAGCCTCGGGGCACATTTTCATGTGGAGAGTCTTCACCATGGTGAATTTGCACTGATATTCATTCATAATAAAAATTGACACATTTTCTCTTAATCTGTTTTTCCTTCAGGTTTATTAAAATAGTGATGTCACTCCAGGCTAACATGTGCTGCCCAAAATAAAAAATTACAAAATACCAACAATAAGTCAGCATGGTTTGAAATGCACCAAGTCACAGGATTTAGACCTCTTTTTTCTTCTTCATGTATTTTTGCTTTTTAGTAGACTTGGAAGCTGCTGCTCGGTGACAGTTCTCATTCAAATGGCCCTTGTATTGTTTCCAATATAGAGGAAGGTGCACATTCCCTTGGGAAGAAGTTCCATTGATTTTTGTCATTTCATACTGTAAAAATGGTGTGTCCTACCTGCATGTTGTATTTTATGCAGCACAGTAGTGCAGTTTGGTGAGATAGTGTCTTCTGCATTTGCCAAATTACAGAAGATAACCAAAACTGCTGGGATTTGACAGATGGGCAAGGCAAAAATTGCAGAGACACAATACAGGGTAAAGCAATACTCCACATGTAATCACAAACAACAGGCATCTATGTAAGAACAGCAGATAATTACAACAATGTGGGCTGATACAAACTCCACAGACTACTGATATGATGCTGATGGTGCCAGTTTGCTGAAAGTCAATCCTCAAAAATGAGAGGTAATACACTCTGCACAGGAACCTTGAAAACTTGAAGCTTTGCACAGGAATCTTGAAACTTGACAGATGAATACAACCAAACCAACCTTATATCTGGAAAAGTTTAACTGAAAAAATTCCAGTTTAGCAAAGGACCTTGGTATAAATTTGAACAGCATGGAAAAATTTAAATCATCAGGTGAGTAGGATTTTTCAACAAAATGTGGCACAAATGGGGCAGCCAATATTCTATTCTTTAGCCTGGATCTGTGTTTGAGAACAGGAGTCTAGATGGCTCTCATAGTGCTCCCAATATACCACAAGTTACATGGACACTTTATTATTCAACTCAAACTTACTGATATCCCTCTCCACTACTTTCTGGAAAACCTGAACTGCAGGGTGTATTGATAAACTGGATACACATAGGATTCTCCCTCAAAAAGAATCTTACTTCATTTACAAGTTCATGACATGTATACCTAATGGTTTGTTGTAAATTGTGATTTCTCCTGGTTCTTTAAAAATAAGGGAGAATGAAGATAGGAACATAGGAAGCTGCCATATACTGAGTCAGACCATTGGTCTATCTAGCTCAGTATTGTCTTCACAGACCAGCAGTGACTTCTCCAAGGTTGCAGGCAGGAATCTCTCTCAGCCCTATCTTGGAGATGCTAGGGAGGGAACTTGGAGCCTAGATGCTCTTCCCAGAGCAGCTCCATCCCCGAAGGGGAATATCTTATAGTGTTCACACATCAAGTCTCCCATTCATATGCAACCAGGGCAGACCCTGCTTAGCTAAGGGGACAAGTCATGCTTGCTACCACAAGATCAGCTCTCTTACCTTGATCAGCCCAGCTGGCTAATTATTTCCACCTATCATGTGACTGATTGATTTATGTGGAGTATTTAACTCCAAGGTTAAGTATTGTTCCTTAAGGAGTATAGCATGTTCTAGCAGGCACTATGGTGCTACTCCTAGCGACAAGGCTTTTCCAGGTATAAGGCTGGTTTGGCTGTATTCTTATACAATTTCATTATGTCCTTTGCACAATTGGTGTTTCATTATGTGTATTGATGTATAGACGTTAGGTACTTCTGATGAAGATGTTTTCAAAACGGACTATCATCTAGGGAGTCGGTCAAGTTTCAAGTTTCAAGATTCCTGTGCAAAGCTTCAAGTTTTCAAGGTTCCTGTGCAGAGTGAATTACCTCTCATTTTTGAGGACTGACTTTCAGCAAACTGGCACCATCAGCATCATATCAGTTATTTTACATGATCAGCATTCCAACCACTGTTGTCAAGAATAGGATAGGGCCAGTTACTCTCCCCCTGCTAAATAAAGAGAATCACCAGATTAATAGGTGCCTCTTTGCCCAGTTAGCAGGGGTATCCTAGTTATTGCTATAACTTATCGCATAACCACAGAACAGAAGGCAAACCATCCCTTAAATTTTATTTTAAATAGTGGCCAACAATTCCTTAGCTACATTTGCCTAGCCTTCCTCTACTGGGTCATACACAATCTAACAATCAGGCAAAAAACAAACAGAAGTTTGGAGTAAATCTAAGAATGCAACTTTTAGGGTTACACTAGTTTCTGTGTAAGAAGGTATTTCTCCTTAGGAATTGATACTGGCCCAGTCTGGACAGTGCTTTCTCACCATAGAACTAGCTTATAGGGATGTGCCCAAAGCAGTTCGGTGGCCCTTTTCTAGACCGCTGAACTGGTTCAGAGGTCCAGCAGTTCAGATGATTCAGCGGTGGGGGGGAGGGGTTACCTTTAAGGCACCGAGAGGGTGCTCTTCCACCCCCCCCGTTTTCCCCACCTGCTGTGCCCAAAATTGCTGAGGGGGGTGGCAGCGTACCTTTTTGCCATCCTAGTCAGTGTCAGACCAGAAGTGGCCGGTGCGCATGCATGTGTTGCGCATGGCCACTTCCAGTCTGACACTGACCAGGGCGGCAAGAAGATAAACTGCCGTCCTGTGCAGCGATTTTGAGTACAGTGCTGGCAGGGGAAATGTGGGGTGGGGGTGGGGAAAGCATCCTCCTGATCCCTTAAAGGCCACCCTCCCAGCTGCTGAACAATCCGAACCACTGGACTTCCAAACTGGTTCGGCGGTCTGGAAAAGGAAACTAGTGTAACCCTAAAAGCTGCATTCTTAGACTTACTCAGAACTTCTGTTTGTTTTTCGTCTGATTGTTAGATCCTGTATGATCCTGTATTTCTACTGTCTTAATTCAGTGTGGGTTTTTTCTATTGCCCGGGCTGTAAGCAAGGTTGGAGTGGTCCTGGGCAAGAAGTGAAGATGGAGCCCACCCCACTGCCTCCTCCTTCAGAGAGGCATGAGAAGGAGGACAAAGGACCAGCTGCACCACCCTACTGGACAATGCTGAAGATTGTCTAGCTGGAAAAAAAGTAGTAACACTTTTAATGCTTTATCTTTTGCTAATATGTTTGTGCTTTATTCTTGCTATTTATGTGGCTTTGAATGAGTTGACCCTGGTTTTTACTTACATCAGCAAAGTATTTTGTATTAGCTTTGCATATTCATTCAAAAATGCTCCTCTCCCCCTAAAAATATTTAAAGTTTATATTGAAAAGTTGGAAAACTAGAATATTGTGCTGGTCAATTCACACAAAGCCCATCATGTCCCTGTGTTGTTCCATTTGTTCACCATATGAGTTATGCTTCATATCCACCAGTATCATTCTAATTTCTACTTGGACACGTCCTATTCATTTTTAGTATAACTAAAATGCAGGAGCAGCTGTTTATATATTGTGCCTCTGCCCTCTTCTCCCACCCGAGACATTTTAACAAGTCTAATTCCCATTGTAAGGTTGTAAATTATCTAAATGTGCCTGGAAGTTAGCATAAACACTCCAAAGATCTGCTGGACCACAGAGAAAATAAGTACAGCAGAGAAAGCATTCCTCTGCAGTTTTGTTACAAGGAATGTTAATCAGTATCCTGTACTGATCACAAAAACCAATTTTTTCCCCTTGTACATCAACTAATTCCTAACATATTTGTAGTATGAACAGATAACTGTGCTGACTTCTGAGGAGAACCAAATGGTATCTTCTTTTGTTGGTTTTTTTGTTAGTATGGCAGGGAAGAGGAAGGAATATAGTAGCTGTATTTTTATATTGGGCCTCGACTAACATTGGCTTACTTTGTCAAGTAAGTGGTGCAGTTGGCATAGCAAGAGCTGTACTCTGCACAGCACTCTGTGGAGTGCACTCCGAAAGTCATGGCCACCTCAGTGGCACTGAGAAGACATGCCTGGCTCAAGTCTTCAGGCTTGACCTATGAGGCCCACGCAAGAATTGAGGACCTGCCCTTTGAGGGCCAGGCCCTCTTTGGCGAAAAGACTGATGAAACTCTACAAAAATTGCAGAAAATGAGTAGGGATGTGCACAAAACTGGTTTGCCCGGTTCGGTTCGAATTTGAACCAGGAGGGGATGGTTCGGTTTTGGTTTTGCTCGAACCTCCCCCTGGTCCGGTTCTAATTCAAACCATTTTGAACCAGTTCAAACTGGTTCGGACATCCAAAAATTGGTAGGATGGTAGCTGACACCCAGGGGTACCTGCCACCCAAACCCCAAAGCAATCGTACACTCATACGATTTTTAATGAATTTTTTTGGGGGGAAATTCTCATAGGGTATAATGGGAGTAGAACCAGCCCATTATTCCTTATTGTGGAGCACCCATGGGTGCCAACAACCATGCAAACCCCGAAGCAATCTGACACCCCTATCGTTTTTTATGAATATTTGAAATATTTTCAATTATTTTTCTCATAGAGTATAAAGGGACCAGAACCAGCCCATATCCCCTATTGTGGAGCACCTAGGGGCACAAAAGTGGGGTGGGTGGTAGACAGACAGGGGTGCCTACCACCCACAAAATCCAAAGGGAATTGGACACTCCTCTGATTATTGGTGAATCTTAAAATTGTTTTTGAATTCCTCATAGAGAATAATTAGGATTGCAGCAAATGTATAGCTTCCCGTCGGGGGCAAAGGAGTGTCCTAGAGTGGAGTGTGGTAGTTGGTAGTTCTTAGGGTGGGCAAGGAAGCTATCAGAATTATTTGAAAGGAATTGGGCAAAAGGCTGATTTTTAAGTGATTTTTGAAGTTTACGCGACTTTAAGGTTTTTCTCCATAAAGAAGCATGGAGGTGTCAGCAAATGTATAGCTTCACGTCAGGGGCAAAGGGGTGTCCAATAGCAGAGGGTAGTGGGTGGTAGTGCCCAAGGGGGGCCAGGTAGCTATCAGAATTATTTGAAAGGAATTGGGCAAAGGGCTGATTTTTAAGTGATTTTTGAAGTTTATGTGTCTTTAAGGTTAGCAGATGAGAGTGGATTCATGGTTTGTCATTGAAAATCTTATATGCTACCAAAGAATCTACACTGTCTCAGAACACTTCAGAAACAACAAAACCCAGTACCCAGCAGCCCCATAACTGCACTTGGGGGGTGCTGGGGTGGCCCAGAGCGAGGGTGCCAACCACCTCCATGGGTTGCTAACCCATGGGGTACTGGGTTTTGTTGTTTCTGGCGTACAGCTCATGAAAACCCCAAATCCACAATCCCAGAAAATTAGAATATTACATGGAACAAAGAAGACAAGGATTGTAGAATAGAACAATATCGGACCTCTGAAAAGTATAAGCATGCATATGTATTCAGTACTTGGTTTGGGCCCCTTTTGCAGCAATTACTGCCTCAATGCAGCGTGGCATGGATGCTATCAGCCTGTGGCACTGATGAGGTATTATGGAAGACCAGGATGCTTCATTAGCGGCCTTCAGCAATTCTGCATTGTTTGGTCTCATGTCTCTCATCCTTCTCTTGGCAATGCCCCATAGATTCTCTATGGGGTCAGGTCAGGCGAGTTTGCTGGCCAGTCAAGCACAGTACACTGTATACTTTTCAGAGGTCCGATATTGTTCTATTCTACATTCCTTGTCTTCTTGGTTCCATGTAATATTCTAATTTTCTGGGATTGTGGATTTGGGGTTTTCATGAGCTGTACGCCATGATCATCACAATTATAACAAATTAAGGCTTGACTTATCTCGCTTTGCATGTAATGCGTCTGTCTCATATATCAGTTTCACCTTTTAATTTGCATTACTGAAATTAATGGACTTTTGCACGATATTCTAATTTTCCGAGTTTCACCTGTACCTTACCTCAATTTCCATGCAGACAAAGTGGTCTTGTAACTCCATGTACAATTCTTTCCCAAGATAGTCTCCACTTTCCATCACTCCCAACCTATTGGCCTATCTGCTTTATTTCAAAACCTGTCTTCCCCTGCGGAACGCAGGTTGCATCTCCTTTATGTACGAAGAGCCCTGGCCTTTTATCTTCAGAGATCAGCAGGGTGGAGGCAATCAAACTTCTTATTTGTTTCCTATGCAGGTCTTCATCATGGCCTCCAAGTCTCTGCGCAGTCCTTGCACAGAAGCATAGTTTCTACAGTTGAGCTCTGCTACAAACTTGTGCGCAAATTGTTTGTTTTTTTGTTTTTACATTTATATCCCACTCTTCTTCCAAGGAGCCCAGAGCGGTGTACTACATACTTGAGTTTCTCCTCACAACCACCCTGTGAAGTAGGTTAGTAGGTGAAGTAGAGTTGCCACCTACACTACAACCATGGCTTTTTTGATGGCTTTCGAGAGAGCAATACTACTGGAAGCCATCTGTCAGGCTGCCACATGAGCCTCACCACACTCAGTCATACAGCATTATGCCATTGATGCCTGGGCAAATACAGTCACAACTTTCAGATGGGCTGTGCCCCAATCTCTATTCTACTAGACCCACCACCAGGTATGACAGCTTGCAATGTGCCCATTTGTGCAAAAGACAGAGACCACGTCGAAGAACGACAGGTTGCTTACCTGTAACTTTGGTTCTTCTAGTGGTGGTCATCTGTCTTTTTACACGCCCTCCCATCCTCCCCGCTGGGGTCTCCTGAAGACAGACTCTGTGACTGAGGGGGTGAGGAGTGGCACAACGGAGTGGCGCAGTCACATATAGCAGCTGGGGCCGAGGTTTCCACCAAAAGCAGGAGAGAAGTTTGGAAGATTGTGATGTGGTCTCCACACATGCACAAGCCCATTTGTATAAGATTACCACTAGAAGAACCAAAGTTACAGGTAAGCAACCTGTCAATCTTCCATGGGGAAAAGGAAGATCAACCGATTTATTAAAATTTTATATCACCTAACCCAGATGGCTCTAGACAGTTCACATTAATAAAAACAAAATTAATAACCCATTAAAACAATTAAAAATTAAAACCATTTAAAACCATTTAAAAATACCTCCATGTGTCTAGTTCAGAAGGAGGAGAGCTGGTCTTGTGGTATCAAGCATGACTTGTCCCCTTAGCTAAGCAGGGTCCAACCTGGTTGCATTTGAATGGGAGACTTGATGTGTGAGCAGCACTGTAAGATATTCCCCTCAGGGATGGAGCTGCTCTGGGAAGAGCAGAAGGTTTCAAGTTCCCTCCCTGGCTTCTCCAAGATAGGAGAAGATTTTTTTTTTATAGGACAAGATTTTTTTATTGAACCAACAAACTACCAAAGCATACAGTACATTGCCAAAGCACAATTATATACAAAGTGGTTGTTTGTACATGATATATCTACAAAGATTTACACAAAAGGATTTGGAAACCCACAAGGTTATGAAGTATATGCAGGTAATACTGTAACTTGGGGGTGGGGGGTTTCAAGGCACATCAGGTAATTGGGGGGGGGTATGTCCGACATCCATTTCCACAATTTGTCCCATTGCTGTTTAGAAGAGATACTCTTGTCTTTTTGCACATAACCATATAAACTTTTCCAGAAGAGATTTACTGTCTCATCTCCGTGAACCTCTTGGTCGCGTCTTCCCTCCCTATTCCTATGCACGAGCATTGCATAAATGACATACAGGTTTACTAACCTGATTACGTGGAGGGGAACATTCCAATTCCCTAGTATGAGGGCACCCGTTCCGTCCCGTTTCCTTGAAGGTTTCTTTCTGGGACCTCGAAAGGAGGTTCTATCGCTCAAACCCGATGTTCTGAGAGAGATTCCTGCCTGCAACCTTGGAGAAGCCACTGCTAGTCTGTGAAGAAAATACTGAGCTAGACAGAACAATGGTCTGACTCAGTATATGGCAGCTTCCTAAGTGCTGGAAGAGAGAAGAGTGGGAAAAGAGAATTTCAGGATAGGGTCTTATTCATTCTAACTCTGTAAGTCATAGCAATTTAGAGAGAGCAGAGTGGAAAAAGAGTATTTCAGGATAGGGTCTTACTCATTCTAACTCTGCAAGTTGTAACAATTTACAGTGTTCTCTTACAGAACTTGGATTAGCTGTTTCCTGGATAAGACATGAGGCACTGTTGCTCTAAAATTCCTCTGCCCCACCCCTCTCTTCACAGGTTAAAATGGTTCTAGGTTTTGCGTTTGTCAGAGGAGGCTGTTTTGTTTCATTGGATCTGGGAAGAATTTAATATCTCATATTTATTCATTCATCTTCATATTTATTTGTGTGTGTGTGTGTGTACAGGGGCGTAGCAAAGTTCGAGTGGGCCCAGAGACAAGATTGGCCCCCAGCTCACTGAAGTGTTATATATATATATATATATATATATATATATATATATATATATATACACACACACACACACACACACACACACACACACACACACACATGCATACCTATGTGCCACATTAGAATATAATCTTTATTTATTTGTTTGTTTGTTTGTTTGTTTGTTTAAAGGTTTTGTGAATTGTGGACGATGCAAGTCATTTAATGGTACTAGAGAAAGACATGCTGTTCTGGTAGCGCCAGGTCTGAACACTCACATCAGTTTCCGAGGATGAATACAACTGAAGGAAGCCCGGGTGGGTGCGCAGCTGAGGGAGTCAGTCATGTGACTTGCCTCTGGGGCCCCCCAAGGCAGTGGGCCCCCAGACAACTGTCTCCCCTTGCCCTATTATAGTTACGCCCCTGTGTGTGTATGGTCTAAACTGATTTGTTTTGGTTCCATTTTTGTTATCATACTATCTGTTGTAATGCCTATTAAGTTACAACATTCGTACCTTATCTTTGTCAGTTAATGTATCTAATTCCACCATTCCCAGAGGGGGGAAAAACCTGAAACTAAAGCCTGCAATATATTATGGAATCAAAAACGCTTATGCAGAACAAACAGAGGATTTAGCTTGGATAAACAGTAGAGAGCTCTGTGTCTTTTATGTCCAGAGCTCAGAACTGGAAGAAGAAAATGACTATAAATCATTCTGACGAAACAACATAACATACATGTATGTTTATTTAAAATGTTATACAATCATTTATCTGGGTTATTGCTCAGTTTCAAAAAGTTCTCTCCTATGATGAGGCAATGGGGCAAACAGTGATTTGAGACACAACTAAGCTACAGAGCCTCCAGAAACATTTGCGTCTTGGTGAAAACGAAAAATGCTGAAGTAGACCCAACATATCTGTAGCCAATGGATCGAGCGTGGGGATAACAACAACAACCTGTTAAACATTCCTCCTTTTCCTCTTCCCTCTTTTGTTGTAATGTGACACTATTTTGAAATGTAGAGGCATCAGTCCAGGTCATGTTGCACAGTGCTGGAGGGGGAGATGCTGCTACACAGAAGGGGAAGGATTTTTTTTTCATTCTACAGAAAAATAATTTTCAATAGACAAGTCAAAGAAAATAATTTATGTTTTACAAAAAACTTCCTCTACTAACACAGTACTTAAACTTTTTTAAAGTACAGTTTTATTAGAAAATATCACATTGATACACAATAGTTGTGAGTTACAAAAAGAGAAAAGCACAAATGTTACCACTCAGTTGTTAGGACATTATCATTAGAAATATTAAAAATGTGTCAAGCCAAAGTTTGCTGGTTTCCTAGACTATGGGAACCACCTACATCAGGCAGAAGCAACATAGGAAGATGTTGAGAGGCATCATTTCATACTGCGCAGGAGATGGCAATGGTAAACCCCTCCTGCATTCTACCAAAGACAACCACAGGGCTCTGTGGTCACCAGGAATCAACATCGACTCGAGGGCACACTTTACCTTTACTTCCGTTTATAGTCCCTTTATAATACTCTCTAAAGAAAGGAAAACCTCACAAGCATATAGAGTCATCATCTTGTATAATACTCTTCCAGTAGCCTATGAGTAGGCTCCGTCTTTCTAGAAATGTCTTGCTCCTTCCTTCTAAAGCTTTTTAAATAATATGATATGTTTATTTTAACTACCACACCACTTTTTAATTTGGCAGGGTTGTTTCCAATAATCATCAGCAATTCTTTAACTGTGGGTTATAGCAACAGTTCTTACAGCATCCCCCCTCCCCACACCCTGCAACTTACTGTTTATTGTCCATCCTTTACTCCATGCTCTGTCTTTATGATGTATGAGCATTGGCTGACATGATGCACAGCATTACATACAGAGCTGTAACATTGCAGCCCAGGAGGACTGCTGTGTTTTCCAGAGACAGCCCTGACCCTGTTAAGAATGAGCAGTTACAAGCAGTGCTAGCACAGTTTTCCCCACCTGCAACAACGGGGAAACTGCTTGCATTATGGCCCATTTTTAACAGCAGTGGGGCTGCTGCCTTAGAAGTGTGCAGCACCCCTGGGGTGCAGTGCTCCAGCTCCATCCTGAAGGTACTGCCACTTGGATGGCTTCAAGGAAGAGCTATTATGCTGTTCTATCCTGTAGAATAATTCTACCCCATAGGTTGGGTTGGAGAGCTGGTCTTGTGGTAGCAAGCATAAATTGTCCCCTTGGCTAAGCAGGGTCTAGCCTGATTTGCATTTGAATAGGAGACTACATGAGAACATGTGTCAGATATTCCCCTTAGGGGATGGGGCTGCTCTGGGAAGAGTATCTGCCTGCTTGCATGCAGAAGGTCCTAGATTCCCTCCCTGGCATCTCCAAGATAGGGCTGAGAGAGATTCCTGCCTGCAACCTTGGAGAAGCCACTGCCATTCTGTGTAGACAGTACTGAGCTAGATGAACCAATGGTCTGACTCAAAATATGGCAGCTTCCTATGGTCCTCTGAGACTAGCTTATTTTTCAATAGGCAGTGGTTCCATAATGCTGCAGATAAGACCTTCTGATCCAGTCAAGGAAGCTGAAACTGATTTCAGTGTTCTGTTTCTACCTTCTAACTCATTTTACTTCATCACTTTGAATTAACTTCATGGTAGAAAACATACTGTGCAACGTTACACACATAGTGGAATGCAATGACTGTGCAGATACATGAGCAAAAATTGTGCAGAGTTGTACAACAGTACAGTCCTTATATGTATTTAATGCTTGCACTGCCAAGCAACTCTATTCGCACAATCTTTGTGCTTGTACAACTGCATTCTTGTGCAACTGTGCAAACACTGTGTTCCACCATGTGTAATGTTGCACAGTGTATCAACTATTAGTATTAAATTGCTTGCTGCAAGTCTATATCCAGAGTCCATTTAAGTCAAAGGTTCTTACAGCACAGTGTCCCACAGGCAATTTCACAACCACATGCATTACTATATGCATTTTTAAAAAATCCACATAGTTGCTCTAGAGTGCTGTTGCGCCAATGCGTAAAATTGCTTGAATTCATTACAGCCATTATTTCCTATGGCCTTGGCATCGCATAACTGTGTTTGCACAATTGTAGGCATTTGTGCAACAGTGCTCTAGTGCAGCCATGTGGATTTTTTTTTTTAATGCACACAGTAGCACAAGTGGTGTGGGAACCACCTGCAGGATCCTGCACTGTATGTGGGTGACAGCTTCTTGTACTGATTGTGTGGACAGCCTTTGAAATAGTGGTTTTATAGCTACAATTTGAACATATATCAAGCCTGAAACTGGAATTCAGTTTCCTCTCCACCAATCTGTGTTCATGTGTTGACACGGAAATATTACATTTTGAGAACCTGACCTGGCTGATCTCATTGAGTAGTTGAAGGCCTGAGGTTTAGTCCTAGGTGTAAATGCTTCCTGGTTTTGGAAAAGAATCTCATTTTCTACTAGGAAGGGGAAATAACTGAGTATCAGAAGTGGCATGCGGTGGTGGAGACAGGGATAGCAGACACACTGCTATCAGTGGACTTAACAATAGTGTCTGGGAAGCTTCAGAGAATGCTAATCTCATTACTGTTTGGGGTTTTCTCCTAAGGAACAACATTTAAGGAGGTTGCAGAGATATGAGAACTATTTCAATCCATTTTGAACGCAACACTGCCTAATGGTTCTTCTATTTAAAATCCCGGCTATGTAACACCATTGAAACACAGCAAGGGTTCGGCGGGGGGCGGGGGGGGGGAGGAGGGGAGGAGGATGATATTTGCAGCAAGATGCCTGTTTTGGTCATACGAAGAACAATGTCTGTATATTGCTCCTACAAAGAATCCAGTGACTAGCCAGTAACGTCGGAGATTTATTTGTAGTCTTCAGAGTCGTTGCAGAGTCTGTTTTGCTTTCTCTTCAAAGCAAGTAAACCCCTGTCCAAGCATAGTTTGATTTAATAAAGTCCCTCAAGTTGTGATACTGAGTCTGCAGAAGACAATACCATATCCATAGGAGGCCCCACTGCCAACTGCTTAATTTGCAGATTTTCAAGAATGGTGCCTGATGCAAAGGACAATATAGCTTTCTCAGCATTCCCAGGCTACGCTGTCAAGGCAGTGGCAGCATGCAGACACTATGCCACCAAGCCAGGCAGTGGTGGCATCATCATACCCACTTCCACTGTTGAAGAACAGGGGAAAGCGAGGAAGCCCCAATGAGGCAGGGAAAATGAAAAGCATGAAAATCTTTCTCCCTCTCTCACAGCGCTAGAACCAGGGGTCATCCCATGAAACTGAAGGTTAGGACTAACAAAAGGAAACAAAAGGAAAAGGTTAGGACTAACAAAAGGAAACAGTGCATAATCTATGGAATTCTCTGCCACAGGATGTGGCGGCGGCCATTAGCTTAGATGGCTTTAAAAGGGGCTTGGACATATTTATGGAGGACAGGTCTATCAGTGGCTACTAGTCTGGTGGCTAAAGGCCACCTCCAGCCTCAGAGGTAAAATGCCTCTAAGTACCAGTTGCAGGGGAGCAACAGCAGGAAAGAAGGCATGCCCTTGCCTCTTCCCTGTGGGTTTTTCAGAGGCATCTGGTGAGCCACTGTGTGAAATGGTGCTGGACTGGATGGGCCTTAGGCCTGATCTAGTAGGGCTGCTCTTACGAAGAATGGTGGTGCCAACAGAGAGACCTGTGCTGGCAGAAGAAAGGTACTTCCCTTTCTCTTGCCCCTCCTCATGCCAGCAGCTAAACAACTGCCTCACTCTGCCTCATAGAAGGGCGGCCCCTGATAATCTGGATGATTTCCTAGACAAGGCTTCAAATCTGACTACTTAATATGCTGGGCCCTTTTATATAATCTTCATCAGTCACTGCTCGTTGAAAGGACATGGTGTGACTTAACTTAAGGTCCTATGATTCTGCAAACAAGTACACACAGCCTGTGAACATAAATATGCAGAAGCAACATGTCAAAGGGACTGGTAAGTTAATCCATTCTTTCCTTTCTATTTTTTAAAAAACACATATTCAGTGTTTTTCTTATATGTAGTCAGGATCACCACGTATATCCTGGTTAAGTTTCCCACATTGCATCCAGTGCAATTCAAATGACAAACAACACACACCAACTCATTTTAATCGCTCAGAAAGTTCCTTGTGATAGGCACTGAAATGTTTAGCTACAGAGAAGACAGCTCGTCACAGACAGCTTTGTTAGTAATGTATACAAGTGCTGGAATGGCTTTGGCTTCCTTCCTTAATGCACGCACATACATGAATATAGTGACAGCATCTTAAATACATTTATTGTTTGCCCTAGTGTTTTAATAAGTTTATCATACCTCAAATCTCCCCCAAAAAGCACTGTAGGAACATGTTAAATGTTACAGTGTGAAAAGATAAGCATGTATGTGCAGAGAAAAGTTTGTATTCCAAGGATACCCAGTTTGGAATTAGGTGAAAAGAAGAGACAAAGTGGTTGTATTTGTCTGACAGGGTTTGCATAGCTATTTCATCTTTGGCTTACAAGTTCTACCACAAGTTTTCCCCTTCCTGCCCATTAGCAGAAATTAGAACTCAGAATCTCAAGATGTTTGATACCAGCAAGTTCTGGTGTTAATTTGGCTAGTAAGCATGCACATTCCTCAAGTTCACCCTGACAAAGTTGTTGAAGTGCTACACTACCTTATGTATTATGCATAGGAACCAGATCCCACAAGCAATGACCTCTGTGGTAGTAGTTAATGCTCTGGAAACTGCACAGGCAGCATGGGCAACTGTCCGTGTGAATTGTTGAATGACATTTGGATGAGCTGAAGGAGCAGGATCAGCCAATAATAAGTGAAATGATTGCCTAGTGGAGCAGTACTTTGGCCCATTTTTGGCGACTGGATGCTCACTGGAGGTGCATCAAGGGTCAGAGTCATTGCCAGAGGTCAATCTATCAGACCTCTCCAGAAATGGACAGTCAGCCAGTGCCCTTGCAGCAAGTGCAACACAAGAGTCACAATGGCTGGCCTGCTGGAGCTATGTAGAAAGGTGGTATTTGCAGGGGGCTCATAATCTTGCAGCCATTCTCCCTGTCATATGGGAGGCTGGCAGGGGTGGGTGGGTTGGAGGAGCCCCCGCCACTGCCTCCTATATCACCACCACAGCCACCTCTGCCGTCCCCACCAGTAGGAAACCAACAGTGAAGATTCTATTTTGCTCCCTCCCCATTAAGCTAGGGAATCCCCCTTTATTTGTAAAGGGGAATACTAGCTGGATTCCCCTTTACAAGTATTACTCCTGAGCTGGCCTGTGAGCTGGTTCTTAGAACCAGGGGTAGTCTGGTTCAAACTCAGACCGCCTGAACTGGGCCGGCTCGATGTTGAGCCCAACTTGAAGCAAGCCGGCCCGCACATTCCTACTGTAGCAGGTGGTCAGTGTGGCATGGAGGTGTCAGGATCCTTAACACAGCAGGATTTTGAAGAGGGAAGGATGACAACATGCCTCAAGAAGGCAATGGTGAGACCACTATTTTAAAAGCCCTCCCTTGTTCCCTCCAACCTGAACAATTACAGATCTGTTTCTAACCCATTTGGGGCAAGGTGATAAAGCGTGTGGTGGCGTCTCAGCTGCAGAGGGTCTTGGGTGAAAGAGATTACCTAGATCTCTTTCAATCTTGCTTTCATCCTGAACATAGGACTTAAACTGCCTTGATTGCCCTAGTAGATGACCTACGCCGGGAGCCTGACAGAGAGTGTGTGTCCCTATTGGTTCTGTTAGACCTCTCATTAGTGTTCAGTATCATTGACCATGGTATCCTTCTGGACCGCCTCTCAAGTATGGGGATTGGAGGCACCGCTTTGGAGTGGCTTCAGTCCTTTCTTGGGGGAAGGCTCCAGAAGGTGGTGCTGGGAGACAACTGCTCGGCTCCTTGGATGTTGGTTTGTGGGGTCCCGCAGGGTTTGGTTTTGTGCCCCATGCTGTTCGAAGCCTACATAAAACTTCTGGAAGAGGTCATCCAGGGACTTGGACTAAGATGTCAGCAATATGTAGATGACGCTTAGCTCTGTCTCTCCTTATCATCTGATCCTAGGAAGGCAGTAGATGTCCTACATCGGAGGCTGGAGGCCATGATGGGCTAGATGTGGACTAGTATACTGAGATTGAATCCAGACAAGGCAGAGGTGCTGTTGGTCAGTATAAAGAGCCAATAGGGATGAAGGGATTCAACCAGTTCTGGATGGAGTTGCACTCCCCTTAAAAGAGCAAGTGCACAGCTTGGGAGTACTGCTGGACCTGGCTCTGCTTTTGGATGCTTAGGTGGAGGCAGTGGCCAGAGGTGCTTTTGCACAGCTTCGGCTAGTGCACCAGCTGCATCCTTTTCTCAAGAAGGCAGATCTGGCCACAGTTACCCATGCCTTAGTCATGTCACAGCTGGATTACTGTAACACACACTACATGAGGCTACCCTTGAAGAATATTCAGAAACTGTAGCTAGTGCAAAATGCAGCAGCTAGAAATTTTATCTGGAGCTGCCTGTTGGGACCATATTGCACCCATCCTGAAAGAGCTGCAGTGTCCACCAATTTCTTTCCGGGTCCAATTCAAGGTGCTGGTTTTGACCTTTAAAGACCTTAATGGTTTGGGCCCTGGATATCTGAAGGACCACCTGTTCCCAAGGATTTCTGCCCGTTTGACAAGATCACCAGAGGGGGCTCTGCTCCATGTGAAAAGTGGTAAAGAAAACAAAAACAAACAATAAATAAATTATTGCACTGAGCTATAGTTCTGAAATGGGATTTAGGACTGCTGAATCCTTATGTGTCAGGATGCAATTGGATGGGAAGGAGACATTTGCAACAGGTTAGAACAGCCTCTTCCCTGCCAGGTTTTATTATGAGATCATGCATGCTACCCTAGGCTTATGTGAAGCCTTTTTGGCTTGATATACTCCACTAATAAAGCCGAAGACATTTGTATAACCACAAGTTTATATTATCTGTCTCTTCTTTCACCTGCCTCTGCAAATATGAGTGCCACCAATTGTTCCTTATCCCTATCATCAGTGGATTGAGCAATTGCTCCTTTTGTCTCTGCTATCCTCAGTATTTGAAATCTGTCAGCATATAATACCTCATTAATCGACTTGCTTCTAGCTAAATATAAATTGGGTGACCAAGCTCCCCCAGCACTTTCTCAAATTCTCATTGTCTAGAACCATCATCATCATAGCCTTCCTCTTTGAATTCTTCCCAAGCTGGTCAGCAAATTTCTTGAATCATGACAGTCCAAACAGTTCTCTAGGAGATCAAACTCAGTAACATTCTGGAATATTCCAAAGTCTAGTCATATTGTACAACCAACTCATATAAAGAAATCTGTCAAATTCTCTGTGAAAAATCAAATAACTGGCTCTTTGGATATCCACCTGTTCAAATTGTCAGTTGTTTCTTGATTGAATTATTTGACAGAGCCTTTTATAGGAGTTGTTTGTACAAGTAACTATACTTTGGAGTATTCTGAATTGTGACGTGTGGAATTCTACCCAACAACATAGTGAGCTATGCCAATTTAAAACTGGCAATCTACATTGTTGTACACTGCTCAGAGCCTTTGGACAGGACGGCGTAGAAATTTAATAAATAAATAAATAAACAAACAAATAAAAATAAAATAAAATAAAATATTGTCCTAATTTATTAGGAACTTGGGTTCCTCTCTTACTGAAAAGAGAAAAGAAAGCATATGTAGATATACTGCAGTGCTAAGCAATTAAACCATAGTATATATTGAACTATCCAGACTTTGGCAGGAAAAATCGCTGGGATATGCCTTCAGAACCCTAAGATGTAGCTGTCTACAGTATTTGCATAATACTTTAGAGATCCTATCCGATTGCCACTACTTTCACAATCACTAAAACTCACATTAAGAAACAAAAATAAAGCTTCACAAGTGTGAGCAAGAAGCTTATTACATTTCAGTTTATTTTCCTGTTCAGTGCACCAGGAACTGTGACAGTTACTTGTATTGGCAAAAATCTCTGTATGAAAGACTCTACTAAACATCTAGTTCTTTTCTTCCACCCATCACTTCCCCCCTCCACCAAAAACCTTTAGCCATTTTAAAATGCATTAATGAATGCACTAATTTTTGGCTACATGTATTTAGTAATGTCAGAGTTACTAGCATGGCATTTATATTATACTTGGTCTCCTGTGTCTTTCATAAGGGAGTTCTTACGTGTCACTTGGAAATACTGGATAACACTCTTTATTAGCCTCATGATACTGTAGCCCATCAATACCTGTCTAGGCTTAATGAGATCATACTATGATTGTTAATCAGAGTGAAAGAAAAAGCAAGGGGATGAAAAATACCTTGAAGTGGGGGAAATCAATCAAATTCTGGGGTATACAGGTAAATATGCAGAATGTTTCTGTGTAAAATGAGAGCCAGCTGACTGGCTTCTTGGATAAAATGCAGCAGAGGTTTACCAATGGATCTGTAGAACTGAAGGATGCCATGGATGCTGCTCTTGCCACAGGCCCCTGTGATTTTTTGTGATAGTGTAATGGGCCCTTTCCAGCTCTTATTTCTGTCATTCTATTGAAATGCAGCCTCTGAATATGGAAAATATCCTTGCCTGAGAAGTGATATCAAAGCATGGGTGTGCTTATATTACAGTTTGGTTTCTTTCAGTTTGGGAGGTTAAAAAACAGAACTTGATCCCATGTCCTTGTATGGGCGTTGCCCTTTCTATGCTCTCATAGCAACAAGCTGACACTCATAAAATATGAAGTCCTCTCTGCCTAGTGCCTTACAAACAGCGTCATCATTTTGACTCCTAATGGATAAATAATGGTTTTTACTGGGCTGTCAGGGATAGTCTGTGAGTTTTGACTCCCTCTCCCTCAATTCCACCAATAATCTGCATCAGTGCGGGGTGGGCAAAGGGATTCATGACTGGATTAATGCGGAGCAACAGATACTTTTATTTATATATTGATACTTATATACTAGGGGTGTGCGATTCGGATTTTTGGTGTTTCAATTCAGATCTAAATCAAAACACCCCAGTTTGTTTTTGGGTCTGAATCTGACCCATCCAAATCAACCCTGATTTGATTCAGATCCAAATTAATCCAAATCTGAATCTGAATCGATTCGGATCAAGAAAACGGGTCCCAGGGCCAAAAGAGTGGGGTTGGGTGGTAGTGCCTATTGGGTGGAGGTTACCACCCAAATTTCAGAGGGATTGGGCAAAGGGCTGATATTTGGTGATTTGTTGAAGTTTACGCATCTTTAAGGTTTTTTCTCATAAGGTATAATGGAGGTTTAAGCAGCCCCATAAGTGCATTTGGGGGGGGGGGTGCTGGGGTGGCCCAGAGTGAGTGGTAGTGTAGTTCATATAGGGTGCCAACCACCCCCATGGGTTTCTAACCCATGGGGTACAGGGTTCTGTTGTTTCTGAGGTGTTCTGAGTGTGGATTCTATGATAGCAAATGAGATTTTCAATGAGACACCATGAATCCACTCTCAAGGGGCACCCAATGTGCACTACACCACCACTCGCTCTGGGCCACCCCAGCACCCCCCAAGTGCACTTATGGGGCTGCTGAAACCTCCATTATACCTTATGAGGAAAAACCTTAAAGAAGTGTAAACTTCAACAAATCACCAAAAATCAGCCCTCTGCCCAAATCCTTTGAAAAAATTCTGGTAGCTTCCTTGCCCCCCTTGGGCACTACCACCAACCCCACACCACTCTAGACTACCCCTTTCCCCCCCGACGTGAAGCGATACACCTCCATTATACCTTATGGGGGGAAACCTTAAAGACCCATAAAATTCAACAATTCACCAAAAATCAGCCCTTTGGCCAATCCCTCTGAAATTTGGGTGGTAGCCTCTACCCATTAGGCACTACCATCCCACCCCACTCTTCTGCCCCAGATCCCACTTTATGCCCCAAATCTGCCCCAAAGATACTAAAACTTCAACAATTCACCAAAAATCAGCCCTTTGCCCAATCCCTCTGTAATTTGGGTGGTAGCCTCCACCCATTAGGAACTACCACCCCACCCCACTCTTTTGGCCCTGGGACACAAAATTTGAATAGACGTCAGAATGGACATTTTTGCATTGAAGTCAATGGGAGGCAAAAAGGCGGGAAATTCAAATAAACGTCAGAACTCAAAATGGAGGAGGAAGAAGCAGCACTTTATTGGCCACAAAATGGCGGGCCAAAACTCCAAATAATTCAGAGCCGAAACAGGGGTGATTCATTTTGGCTCCAAAATATTTCGGAAGGGCAAAATGGTGAATCATTTCGGCAGCGAATCAACCGAAACAGGCATTTTCGGGTACAGATCATTCTGTCCCCGAAACATTTGGCACATCCCTATTATATACTCCCTGCTCCAGGAAAAAGCACTGTGGATACCCATGCCACCAATGTTTATAATTTTATTAAAATGGTGGTCCTGGCCTACATGGGTTCTAAGACTGTCAGTGCTGATCTATGGCAGGCATTACAAATTAACTAATATCCTTGAAAGTCTGCACACTTACTCTTCAGTGATTGGTCTGAAAAGACCAGTGGAACCATGCAGCCATTTCCATTAGCAATAAATGACTTGCTTCTTAAGGATCTATTTACACATTGATGATGTTTGACATGTCCTGAAGCAAAGCAACAATTTTGATGTTCCTTACCTCACACCAGACCTTTTGTTATGAGTGTGTTACTTTCTTAAGCTTGTGGGAAACCATGATTTGCTTTATGCTTTTCAAGCCAAGCCATTTCCTGCAAATAAAGATTCATCCCCCCTCCCCAATCCAGTTCTCTGCGCAAGTCTGTTCCCATGCAAGACAAAAGTGTATTTTTTTTTAAACTTACCTTGGAGAAGTATCTCTTCTTTTGTGATCAAAGATAGATTGCAGTTCCTTGTAAACTGGAAAATTATCTTTCAGTCAGAAAAACAGTAATCAAAATGTTTGTTCATGATATATGTTTTCTGTGATTGGTTTGAAAGGGCCAGTGGGCCAGAAGATAAACCAACTAGCCATTTGATATGGAAAAAAAGGACTTACCTCTTTAGGACTTATTTCCATGTTGGTGGTGACCACCTGTGATCTTTCACACACAAGGGCATACCAAGATGATTTGGGTGCCCAGACTGCCTGGATCCCCTAGCCGTGAGGGCCCCTCCACGCAAGGGCCCCCTGAAACCTCCTTTGGGGGGGCCTGCCCTGCCAAACCTCTGGGGTTTTAAAAACTTTTTTCCTTACCGTGGCCAAGGGGTGCCTGTGGGGGAGGAGAGCAGAGCAGTCCTTCTCCCTCCCTTCTCCAGTGGTGGAGAGACCGGAGGGACGCTGGCCACGTCCGTTCAGGCCAGTGTCTTTAACAAAGTGCGAGGTGCACCTGCACAGTTTAGTGATCATCACAAGCCCACTTGAGAAAGACTGCTCCACTACCCCCTGCAGGCACCCCTCAGCCACATTATGGGGGTGGAGTAAAAAAACAAAACCAAAATGGAGATTTGGTGGAGTGGGGATGGGGTGTCTGCCAAGGCCCCCCCGGCCATTTGTAGCCCCCCTGACCTTGGAGGACTGGACCAGGTCCCCAAGGTCAAGGGGTTAGTGTGCCTCTGTTCACACATCCTCCTTCCTGAAACAGTGCAGCAATGTGTATTATTGGACTTTTCGTTATGAGTTTGTTGCTTTCTTAAACAGATTGAAAACCATGCATTTCAAGCTTCGACCTTTCCTACTAATAAAGCACACTATGATGCCTCTCATTCTCTAGGAAAGAAACCAAATGCCTGCTTTAGCAATAAAGCACTTACCTCTGCATTGGTAATGTTAATGTCTGACGTTTTTTGCTCCCCTTTTTCTGAAAAAGTCTTACAAATTCTGTTTCGTACCTTGCATCATTCCTTACATTGTATCATGATTTTTGTTATGAATTTATTTTCTTAAACTTGGTGGATTATTTTTCCCCTTTTCCAGATGATCCCCCAAAAGGAAGATTGTCTTATTGTTGTCCATTTGTCTGTAGTTTCCTGTTCAAATCTTTCCCCCCTACTGTCTCTAGAATTAAGCCTTGCCAAAGGTTATTTACAAAGCCAAAGAAGGGAAGTGAATCTTTGGTATTCAGAGATGCTGAAATAACTCTCCTCGTCAGCTGCTGAAATGGTTGCTTTCAAACTGAAAAGATACTCCTTACCTGGAAGACTTACCATTCATTTGTATATTTAAAAGGAGCCAACTGCTTTGCCATGATTATCCCATCTATGCTTGGGCTAGGAGGAGGAGAACCAAGCTGCCCCTGTAAGATGCTGCTTCTTCCCTAGCATCCTCCACATCTTGTTGGCTAAAGCTTGGTGATGGGGCTTTAGCCATCACCAAGGAGACAATGAGCACATCATAATAGAGCAAGCAAGGGTGATGTCATAATTGCCACCTGCAGAGGTGGGGGCAAAGTGTCATCCTTCAGCACTTGGGAGAGATGTAGCTGGTGAGCACCAATTTACACTACAAAATATATACATATACTATACCAGTCCTATCCTGGGAATTCTAGTTTGGAGACAGTGCTGATAAATTTCAGTTATTTATCTTTTCAAGTTTCATATTGATCCTTATGGGGAAATTATCTGATGCAGCCCATGTTCAGTTCTTGCACACAGGCCCCTTCAGAGCTTATTATACCATTGAAAGCCCCCTTCCCTTTTGTGGATTTCTTGCATATCTTGTATTTCAATTTCTAAATTAGGTTTTGTTTTAAAGTTTAGTAAGGTTTCTTTAGTAAGTGTAATAGAAAAACACAAAGGGCAAATCTGCATTGATTGTTTTAAATTCTAAGTTTATTCTGCTTGCCTTCCCTTTTCCCCATCTCAACTCTCACAGCAGTCCTCGTCTCTGGCCAGGAGCACACAATGGTGCTGGGTTCTTCTCTCTTTGCTGTACAAACTCTTTAAAAGGGTCTCCAGCTATATACCTCTTTTATAGCTCATATTCCCACTAGACTCTCTCATGTGTAGCTGATGAAAGTAACAAGACCTGGCTTCTAAAAGGGGATGTGACAGCTACAAGTATAATGATTCAGTTGCTACATCTCAAGGCTAATAAAAAAATCCAGGATAAAGGACTAACCAAGTGTGACTCCGAGATTTGACTTCCTCCAGCAATCTTAGTACTTTCGTGGATGACCACCATTCTGATATGCCAACATCCCACACACCAGCAAAAAGATATTCAGTTATGCCAGTCCATATTATGCTCATTGCTTGTCCAAACATACTAGCAGGTCAGCAGTTGGGGTGGAGGAGAAGGGCAACCATGAAGCAAACAAGATAGTAGCCTTAAACCTCCATGAACTCTCTAATACAATTGAATTGAATGACTTTTACATTTTATATCCCGCTCTTCCTCCAAGGAGCCTACGTACTTAAGTTTCTCCTCACAACAACCCTGTGAAGTAGGCTAGGCTGAGAGAGAAGTGACTGGCCCAGAGTCACCCAGCTAGTATCATGGCTGAATGGGGATTTGAACTCGGGTCTCCCCAGTCCTAGTCCAGCACTCTAACCACTACACCACGCTGGCAAGTACAAAACATGTACTTCATGTTTTGCTTATGTGTTTCTAGCCACAATTGCAGGAGAAACTGACATCAGTAAAAGAAAACCTGAGTGGACTTTGCATAGTCTTGCACTCCACCCCACTTTTTCTAATACAACCCTTTGTTATAAATCAGAGAGATGCTCTGATTGTGGGACTCTGGTATGGAGTCCCACAAGGCTCCTACTGTCTCCAATGCTTTTTAACATCTACTTGAAACTGATGATGAACTGAGGGAGTTCATCGGGGACTTTTTGCAGTGTGTTATCAGTATGCTGATAACACCCAAATCTATTTCTCCATGTCAATCAACTTCATCAGGAAATGGTCTAACTTCCACAAATGCCTGCCTGGAGGCGTTAATGGACTGGATGAAGGAGAACAAACTGAAGCTGAATCCAAGCAAGTTGGAGGTACTCATTGTGAGAGGTTGAGACTCAGGAAGTGGTTTAGATCTGCCTGTTCTGGATTGGGTTGCACTCCCCCAGAAAAAGCAGTTATATAGCCTGGGAGTGCTTATGGACCCAAACCTCTCCCTGTTTTCCTAGGCTGAGGCAGTGGTCAGGAGTGCTTTCTATCAGCTTTGGCTGATATGCCAGCGATGTCCATTTCTGGAGATAAACGACCTTAAAACAGTGGTGCATATGCAGGTAACTTCCAGACTTGACTACTGCAATGCACTCTTGTTGAGCTGCCTTTGTACGTTGTTTGGAAACTGTAGTTAGTACAGAATGCAGCAGCCAAGTTAGTCTCTGGGTTTACCGAAGATATCACATTGCACTCATTTTAAAAGAACTTCATTGGCAGCTAATATGTTTCCAGGCGAAATACAAAGTCCTATAAAGCCCTGAATGGCTTGGGTCCGAGGTATTTAAGAGAACGCCTTCTTCTTCATTGACCCCACCACCTATTAAGATCATCTCGGAAGGTCTGGTGGCGATTGCCCTGGGGCTCTAGAACGCCCTAGGACTCTGGAAGAGTTGCCCCAAGACTCTGGAACAGGCTTCCGAATGACATTAGTTTCCCCTTCTCTGAAGGTTTTAAAGAAGGACCTGCAAACATACCTGTTTAGCTTGGCTTTTAGTTTATAGTTTTAGTGTCGGGTTTTAGAGTTTTTATTTGTATTTTAAATTGTTATAATTCTGTTAATGTTTTAATGGTTATTTTTAGATTGTGAACCACCCAGGGTCTTCTGTATGGGGTGGTATAGAAATGTACTAAATAAATAAATATACGATAGAAAAACGTTTTAATATTTCTTTAAATCCCGTTAACATGCAAGTTCTAACTTGTCCCATCCCTTTAATAATCAATAACCAGTCAATGATGACTGGTTGTTTTTTTTAAACATGACCTTCTGGCAAAGATCAACTATTTATTCACTTTGTTTCTTTAAAAATTAGTCCACTTTTTCCTCCTGAAGAGGCACTCAAAGCAGCGAACATAAACCAATGTTAAAAACCTCGATCTCTTAATCAGAATATATCAAACCAGTGCAAATCAGGAGAAAAGCAAAACAGTTTAATCACAATAGGCTTTCTGGTATAAAAATGTTTTCAGATGGTGGCAGAATGCCAGCAAAGAAGGAGTGGAACAATGTCCTGTGGCAGAGAGTTCCCCTGGTGGGTGCTACAATTCAAAAGATTTCCAAGACTCTTGTTATCCATACCCAGGTCTGACCAATCCACTAGGTAGACCTAGGTGGTCGCCTAGGGCACCAATTCTAGTGAGGCGCCAGCTCCACTGCCTGCCCACCTGAGTAAATTAATCATGTTTTGGTTGGTGCGAGAACTTCAACACCCACACCACAGTATACCAAGCAACTGGTCAGCTTTTGGGGGCATGGATTCCGCCACCCACCCACCTACCCACCCAGGGGCATAGCAAGGTTGGAGTGGGCCCAGAGACTTTTAAAATGCCCCCCCCCCCATTGAAACTCAACTCATGAAGTAAAAAAATCTTAAATGAGGCTGAATAGTGATAACAAAAAATGTGGATGATGCAAGTCATTTAATGGTACTAGAGAAAGACATGCTGTTCTGGTAGCTCCAGGTCTCAACACTCACATCAGTTTCAGAGGATGAATACAACTGAAGGAAGCCTGGGCAAGTGCATGGCTGGGAGAGTCAGTCATGTGACTTGCAGTGGGCCCCCAGACAACTGTCTCCCCTTGTCCTATTACAGTTACGCCCCTGTACCCACCTACCCACAATTCTGTCTGCCTGGCTAAGGGAAAGGGGATGCTTTGCTTCACTGCTGCCACCACTGGCAGAAGTCAGGTGTGCAGGGCCCACCTGCTGGCTGATCTCTGGCTTGTTTCCCTCCTCTTCTCCCCCTAGCTTGCTCTCTTTCCTCCCTCTCCCTGCCTCCCTCTGCTCTGTTACTGCTGTGGCTACTCAGGTGGGAGCCTCCATCCTGGTTTCTCAAGTGCCTGGACCCAAAAGTAAGTGGTGCTCATGACAGTTGGCTTGGCTACTGTCCGGCCTGCTTGGTCTTGGAGGGAAGCTCTTTGCTGCGCTGTTAAAAGCCACTGCGCAGAGAGGTTGGTTGGCCTAGAGGATCACAGCAATAAACAAAGGGTGGGCATCAGGCAGCCTCCAAGCTCTTCAACTCTTCTCCGTCTCCTGCTGTATCCCCAAACCAGCATGGGCTAGTCAGTCATTGGCTATCTCTGCAGGATGGCTATTCAACTCCAGTGCATAAGCAGTCTGCATGGCTCAAGTTAAAGTCAGGGCTCCACCCTTCTCAGAAGGTGGGGGGACACCAAAGTCAAACTTTGGTTAAAATACCAAAAACCCTTGGGCCAGCCCTGTCTGTACCCTGCATTGGAGAGGGCCTGTTTCCAGGTTCACCTTTAAAATGAACCCAGGTATATTCCTAAAAGATCAGGTTGGTAGTCCAGGAGTGCTCCTGGATCCTAAACTCTCCCCTGGTTTCTCAGGTTGAGGCTATGGCTAGGAGTGCTTTTTATCAGCTTCGGCTGATACACCAGATACATCCATTTCTGGAGACAAATGACCTTAAAACAATGGTACATATGCTGGTAACCTCTAGACTTGACTACTGTAATGCATTCTACGTTGGGCTGCCTTTGTATGTAGTTTGGAAACTACAATCGTTCACATAACACCAATTCTAAAAGAACTACACTGGTTGCCGATATGTTTCAGAACAATACAAAATATTGGTTATTACCTATAAAGCCCTTAACGGCTTAGGTCCAGGGTACTTAAGAGAGCACCTTCTCTGTCGTGAACCCTGCCGCCTATTAAGCTCATCTGGAGAGGTCCGGTTACGGTTGCCGCCAACTCATTTGGTAGCTACTTGGGACTGGGCCTTCTCTGTGGCTGTCCTGGGGCTTTGGAATATGCTCCCTGCTGAAATAAGAGCATCTCCTTCTCTGCTTGTTTTTATGAGGACCCTGAAGACATACCTATTTCCCCAGGCTTTTAACTGAAATCTAATTTTTAAATTTTAATGTGTTTTAATCTATTATGATTTTTTATCTTTTTATGAATTTTAAATGTTTATATTTTGTATTATGTTTTTAATTCTGTTCACCGCCTAGAGATTTTATATTAGGCGGTATATAAATTCAATCAATCAATCAATCAATCAATCAATCAATTAATATTCATTCATTCAGAAACACATACAGAAATGTAACAATAAATAAATAAAATAAATAAAAACACCTGAATGCATGTGCCAACCAAATAAAGGTAAAAAGGTAAGAGTGTGCAGTCAAGTCGATTTCGACTCCTGGCGCTCACAGAGCCCTGTGGTTTTCTTGGTAGAACACAGGAGGGCTTTACCATTGCTCCCCCCACCATGCAGTACAAGGTGATGGATCTTCCTATCTCTCTACTACCCGATATAGTACCAAGTTGGTTGGCTTCCCCTCGACTCGCAACTTCTCCTGCAATGCTACTGGCTGCTGCAAAGTGGCTGTCTCCTAGCTTGCATTGCGTGAGTTTCCTTTTGCAATCCTTTCTGGATGGGAGTCATTTGCAGCCCCCCTGGGATTTTGTAGGGGAGTCTTGTCTGCTATGAGGAGAAGAAGAGGCAACAACCAGGAGATAAAAGGAGGAGGTGGTGATCATCTTCTTTGGAAACCACCTTAAAAAAAGGTGGGGACTTGGTTCCCTGCCTCACTCTGAATCTCAGCTTCTCTTGCAGTCATGCCACAAAGCGGCTCCTAACATACGCTACGCTGCACAAGCCTCCTTTTGCAAACCGTTCTCAGTCAGCCTCCATGGGATTTGAGTGTGTGTGTGGGGGGGGGTCAGTGCACTTTGCTGTGTGGGGCGACAAGGGGAATTAAATGTGCTACTTCTCTGTACGGGGGAGTTGGAGTAGAGCAGCAGTGTTTGGGCTATTTTCTGGGGACTGGTTCATTGCCTTTTGATTCTATTGTCATTTGAGTTGTTTATCGGTATACTTTTTAATTCTGTAAAATGCTTTGAGGACTATCTGACTGAAAATGGCATAGAGAGTCATTAAATAAACCCATGCATATGTGCCTGTAGCTGCCAGCTTCCCAGCCCACCCGCTCCTGCCCCACTGATTCAGGAATAATAGTTTTTGCCTCTATTAAATCTCTCTTATAGTGTTTATTTCCACTGGAAATACTCAAAATAACAGCAGAAAAAAATCCCCACTAGGAAAGAGTGAAACATTTATTCTCTACTTGCTGGTCCTTCACTCAATATTGCCGTCTCCTATAACTAATTTCATTGGGGGATGGGAGGACAAAGTTACAAGCAACAGCAGCATGTTATGTGTAGTTTAACCCAAACAAGAGTCAAGAAATAGAGATAAATGTGAACATAATACCAGTTATGTAGACTTCCTCTTTCAGTTGCCCTGTCCTTGCTGTGTAAGATTGCCTCCCGCCCCCATCTTTACATTCTTGCAAATTTGGTTGTTTACATTTTGGATCCTTTAGGGACAGAGCAGGGAGTGGGTAGAGAAATACATGGGATGGGAATATGTTAGGTTTTGTGTTGAAATGTTTTTGCTAATGCATATTTGCATAAATATACATGTTTAACATTATTACGTTCTTGTGAGTTCAGTTGCTGTTTGTGCCCTCAAGAACCCACACGTTTAAAATACTGTCAGTGTCATGGTGGCTGTGATGGTGGCGAGGGAGAGCCCTCCGAAGGCCTTTTGGTCCAGGCTCCAAATTTAACTAGGTGCACTACTGCCTCTGAGGCTGGAGGTGGTCTATAGCCCTCAGACCAGTAGCCATGGATAGACCTGTGCTCCATGAATTTGTCTAAGCCCCTTTTAAAGCCATCCAAGCTAGTGGCCATCAGCACCAGTGTTCCTTCTAAGGTGTGTGCACATGCATGTGCTCACAAGTTTTAAAAATGTTTTTAAAAGACCAAAGTTCTGGCAATTAACTATATAACTATATAAATATTCACCGCATTCATAATGGGGATGTGAGTGTGAGTGCACTATATATTGTGAAGTGTGTGTGTGTGTGTGTGTTTGTGTGTATATCAGCGAGGGGCCCATTTTAAAATCTTGTCTCTGGGCCCACTCCAACCTTGCTACGCCCCTGGTACCAACGGGGATTTGAACCAGCAACCTTCTGATTGTTAGTCAAGCATTTCCCCACTGCATCACTTAAGATGACTGCCAACCAAATAGGGCTACAGAATATGACTGAAGGTATGTGAAAATGTTTAACAAGACAATAGCTTATTATACTGAAAAGTTAAATTATAGTACAAACATGACCAGTTATAATATCATAGACTGAATATGGGTGGAGACTCTTACCCAAATCCTTCCCATTCTGTTTCACTAGAAAGACAAGTTGGACAAATGTATGGTACCTCTTCAGAGAATGAATGCAAGGTTTTATATGTTCAGTGCTGACCATCTGGCACCTTTCACCAGCATATTATAAGATTTGAAATTATATCATCACATCACAGTCAGCTCTGCAACACCCCTTGGTATAAATCCTGTTCAGAAAATCACTGCTTGGAATCTCAGTTATGTGAAGCACACACATGTTGCAAAAGTGATGAGAGTGGGTGTGTGGGTGGTGGTGGTAGTGGGATAATGATAACAAATAGTGGAGGAAAATACTACATGTAATGCTTGCCATCTGTCCAGTCCATTTGTAATTGAAGTCTAACTTACAGGCATACTGCAATATTGACTTGTGCATTACTAATTGAATCGGTTTGTTCTGGAGTCTTCCTAACCAGCTGCATCAAAATACTCATAATGTAACTTTATTTAGAAGATTATACAACTGTATTTCAGATTAATAAAAGTGGAATTTATTACTACCACCCTCCCGGATTGCTTCCTGTAATCATTAATGCAACTTAACATGGAAATGTGCAGTGAAAAATACCTACTCTTCTACTCATACAAACAATTTTGAGGAAATAGCTAACATTTTGAATACATTTGCATGAAGGAGAAGATGGTGCAAAGGCAACACTCAAATCAGGAGAAGGTTACCTTGTATTCTGGCATTAACAGGACCAAAAAATGTTTGAAGTTGGGTCGAACAGTGTTCCAACAGTACAGATTAGCATTTGATTTCAAATACAACCTATATGCACAGACTGGAGTACCGAAAATAACTAGCCAATTATTTCTTCCATTTTTTGCTATCAATAAGTCAATTGTATAGCCCTGGTCACAATTTTAAGGACCCAGAGAGAAGAATTTGTGCATGGATTGAAGAGCTCTCTGTTACTTGCTTCAGTTTAGCAGGATCCCTCTAGAAGACTCCTGCTTACTGCTACAAGCAGATTATCTGGAAGCCATCGTGTTTTGCAGTTCAGTTGGAGATCCCACAGCTATAACTATCCCTGTAAAGTACAGTGGGTTTTTTGGCCTCTGATTTCTATACAAAAGACTCAAACTTGTAAACAGTTTTAATTCACTGTATTTTTAAAAACCATTTTCTGATTATACATTTGTTATCATTTATTATCATATATTACATTTTTGTACTTTGAGTTTGTGTGAGTGAATAAGTATATTTAAAGTTGGAAGTGTGAATAAATGCACTTGTTAGTATGAACTGGGGATACATCGTTTTGTACTTCAAAGCTATACTCTCCACCTTCTATTTAGTCACTTTGAGTTAATCTACAGTTTTATCTGCTGTACAATTTTATTGTTGTGCTGGAAAACAACTCTTCTGTTTGGTAATCATAATCTGTGTGGTAACAGCCACTGCCAGAGTTTTCATGAAGCAGAAGCTCTTCCTTCTTCGGTTCTCATATAATCAAAGCTTGTCATGGTAAAGAAACAAGATTATTTAAGAGCCTAAATTTATTGGCCATTGATTAATACAATTCCTAGGGGTCCTTTCAAGCCATTCTGTTGCAAGTGAGGGGAAAGGAAGAAAAAAGGCAGTTCAGGTTATGTAAGAAGAATCCTGCTGGATCACACCCAAAGGTCCATTTCCTCCAGCATCTTTTTTCCAACAATGGCCAGTCAGATGCTTCCAGCAAGCCAACAAGCAGATAAGGCAATAGCCTTCTCTTGTTCCCCACTCCTCAGCAGCAAGTCTTCAAAGGACATGAAGATACTGCATGAAGACAATTTATAGCTCAGTGTAAGGTCCAGGGGCCAGTGGCGGTCCTAAGACTGGAAATGTCCTCAGAAGTGGCAGAAAACTGCCATAAATTTTATTTATTTATTTATTTATTTATTTAATATTTATACCCTGCCTCTCCAGTGCTACTGCTTGGGGCGGCTCCCAACAATAAGATAGACACAAGATACAATAAAAGTAATAAAATTAACTAAATTAAACAAAAAAAAAGTCAGATTAAAAACCACAATTATTATTAGGTTCAAATTAAAACTGAAAATTATAAAAAGCTAAAGAACCTACCAGATATAACAAAATAATTATAACGTAGCATTAAAAAGCCTCCTTTAAAAGGTGCATTTTAAGAAGGTTTTTATAAACACTGAGGGAGGGAGCATGGCAAAGCTCTTTAGGGAGGGTGTTCCAAAGCCGAGGGGCCAGAACTAAAAAGTCCCTGTCTCTAGTCCCCACTAACTTGATCTCTGTTAGTTGCGGGGTCATGAGCAGGGCCTGAGATGATGAGCAGAAGGCCCTTGCAGATTCATATGGATGAATGAGGTCTGACAGGTAGCCCATCTCCAAGCCGTGTAGTAGGCTTGTGCATTTTGATTCGGGTACAAAACATTTTATGCCCGAAAATGGTAATTTTGGAGGTTTTGTAACCAAAACAAAATCAAGAATTAAAAAACAGAGATTTTTGTTGCCAAATCAAAATGACTGTGTTTCGGACAGAATGCTTTGTTCTTTGGGAAAGCATTGCAATTGAAATTGACTTCTCTGACTCTCTCTATTCCAGCTGAGGCACTGAGTGATTAGCAGAAGATAAGATATGCAACAAGCTGTTGAGCATGAATGGTTTAGTTAAGTATGTGTTGTATTCAGTGTGACTGAAATGCAAACTGACCTTGCAAAGGGATTTGGAAGACAGCATTTTGAGACAGAAATACCCAAATATCTTTGGGAGCTCAATGCAATTCCAAAACTCTTGCTAAAGGCCATGGTATAAATTGTGTGGAGAAGCTTTTCGAGAAGCTGGTTAGGAAAGTTCTGAAATTACTCAGGTTTTTCTTTCCAAAGGTTTAGAAAGAATCTCTTGACTTGTTCAGGGCTCTTTTGAAGAGCTATTTTGTTTTTCTTCTGATTTTTATGAGTTATAGTGGTGTCTAGGTTTTGTTGCCCAAGTTGAGCAGTTTAATGTAATTTAGGCCACAATGTAATTTGGTGGGACATGATGTCTAAGCCTGTGGTTCACAACTTTTGCCATTGCAGGGATAGGTCATCCACATGGGACTACAGAAGACAAAAGGAGGGTGGTGAGGAATACCCCTGTCAATCTATTGACATCCCCAGGAATCTTAGTTGCTTCTCTCTTTCTTGTAACCATGATCCATGGTTTTGCACTTTCTTAAATGCAGTGATGATAAATCTCAACCATTCTGAACAGTAGGCTGATTTGTTTGGGCTACGGCTCACTCCACTTCAGTTAAATGAACATTTGAAGCTGTTCCATAGTACCAAGGCAGTTCATTGGTCTATCTTGCTATCTCAAATGACCTGTGGTCACTGTTCCAGGGGGAGGGAGTGTTTTTATTGAAAGATTGCTTGAATCCACAGATGAGTTGTGCTGCTGTGCTAGTGCCACAGGGACAGGCTCACACCTGCTGCAAAATTCTCAAATCACTGTGTCAAAAAATTAAGTGTCGTTGTTGTTCATCATTCTCTTTACTCTTTCAACTTGTTTATGTGGGGCTACAGGGGAAAAACAGTGGGTTGGGTGGCAGTGCCCCAAAGGTGGTGTACCCAGATTCCAAATAGGGCAAAGGGCTGATTTCTTAGGAATTTTTGACGTTTACACATCTTAAAAATTTTTCCCCCATAGGGAATAATGGAGGTTTCAGCAGCCCCATATCTCTACGTGGGGGGCACTGGGATGGCCCAAAGCAAGTGGTGTTGTAGTGCACAGAGGGTGCCAACCACCTCACTGGGTTGCTAACCCCTTGGGGTATTAGGCGTTGTTATTTCTGAGGTGTTGAGTTTAGGTGTTGAGTTTAACCTTGGGTTAGGGCGGTATAAAAATGTGCTAAATAAATAAATAATAAATAAAATAAATAGATTCTCTGGTAGCAAATGAGATTTGTAATGAAAAACCATGAATCCACTCTCATATGCTACTAGAGAATCTACTCTCAAAACACCTCTAGAACAACAAAACCTTGTACTTCATGGGCTGGCACCCTATGTGCACTACACCATCACTTGCTCTGGCCACCCCAGTGCCCCTCAAGTGGAGTTATGGTGCTGAAGAAACCTCAGTTATACCCTACGAGGAAAATCTGAAAGACGTGTAACTTCATTAATTCTTTAAAAATCAGCCCTTTGCCAAATTCCTTTGAAAAAATTGTGGTAGCTTCCTTGTACCAACTGGGCACTACCACCAACCACACTCCACTCTGGGACACCCCTCCTCGCCCCTTGTGAAGCTATACTTTCCCTAAAACTTCCATCATACCCTATGGGGAAAATCTGAAAGATGCGCAAACTTCAAAAATTCACCCAAAACCAGCAGTTTGCCCAATTGCTTTGAAATATTTGTGGTAGCTTCCACTTATTGGGCACTATAACCCCACCTACTCTTTTGACCATGTGACCCATTTTTTAATCTGAATTAATTTGGATATGGATTCGGATTAATTCGGATACAAAACAAAACTGGGGTGATTCGGAAGGCTTAATTTCAGACAAAATACAAATTGGGGTTGATTCAGATTTAGTACAAATTGAAACAGAAAAAATACAAAATGTACAACCCTACCGTGTAGGGCTTTAAAGGTCAATACCAGCACCTGGAATCTAGCCCGGAAGCCTTGGCTGATGCTGCACCCAGAAACCCGGTGGGCACAACTGGGAGAGATTTACATCACTCCCTCATCCAAGCAGGTCTCCGTAATTCATGCCAGGTCTGTGTGCTCATCCAGAATAATATCCAGGATGGCTGTGGATTTTCCATTTATGGACCTGAAAAATCAGTGAGTCTGTTCTCATGTGCAGCCAACACCAGGCTAAGGAAGCCAAGCCCAGTCTTGCCCGCTCATAAGAACTGCCAGGATCACGGAACCTGGTAGGGCTTTGGCAGCAAACCCATCAAAGAGGCTCACCTCCCAAATGAGGTTAAAGGAGTCCTGTTTTCCTGCTCGTGTCCAGTGCTGGCTGCTTTTAGCCAGTGTGTAATACTGAGGTGCACCTGCCCGTCGCTGTGAGAAACCCCACAATGCATCATGTACTTGTGTGGCTCATTGTGGGTGTTTGGGGGGCGGGAGGGCGGTGCATCATGACCCCCACATCTCCACACTGCTGGGTGAAGCAGGGGACTGGCTGGGTACAATGGATCACACGTCCTGACCCTCCTGGACTGTCAGACAGATTGTCTGTGGGGAAGGTGAGCTTCTGCTGTCTCGTCTGCTGGCAAGCCCTTCACACTGATCATGAGAAAGGGCTCAGTGTCAACTATCATGAGGGGAAATGCCTTTAAGCTCACTCACAGTTTTATTTATTTATTTATTTGATTTATATACCGCCCTTCCAAAGTGGCTCAGGGTGGTTTCCAATTAAAACAAACCACTTATACAGTAAAGAGCTAAAACAAATTAAAAAACAACATAACAATGAACAATTTAAACACATTTTAAAACAGCAATTAAACAGTTACAGTGATTAAAACCCCCGAAATTGGATTTTGAATTTTAAAATAGACCAAATATTTAAAAACCCCAAATTAAGGAAACTGAGAAAGCTTGGGTGAAAAGATGGGTTATCAGGTGTTTTTTGAAAATTGCCAGAGATGGGGAGGATCATATCCCAGCAGGGAGCACATTCCCCAATCTCAGGGCAGAGACCGAGAAAGCCTGTCTCTGTGTTGGCGGTAACTGGAGACGGACCTCCTCAGATGACCTCAATGGGCAGTGGGGCTCATAATGAAGAAGACGCTCTCTTAGATACCCAGGGCCTAAGGCGTTTAGGGCTTTGTAAGTTATAACTAGCACTTTGTATTTTGTCCAGAAACCTATTGGCAGCCAGTGTAACTCCATCAGTAAAAGAGTAACATGGTGTCTCCGAGATGACCCAGAGACCAACCTGGCTGACATGTTCTGAACCAACTGAAGTTTCCCGACTACGTACAAAGGTAGCCCCACGTAGAGCACATTACAAAAGTCAGATCTGGAGGTTACCAACAGATGTACCACAGTTTTGAGGTCATTGATCTTGAGAAACGGGCACAGCTGGCGTATCAGCCGGAGCTAATAGAAAGCACCCCTGGCCACCGCCTCAACCTGAGAAACCAGGGAGACGTGTGAATCTAGAAGTACTCCCAGACTGCAAACCTGTTCCTTTTGGGGAAGTGTGACCCCATCTAAAACAGGCAGATCAAAATTGTCTCTAGAGTTCTGACCCCGCACAATAAATACCTCTGTCTTATCTGGATTCAGCTTCAGTTTATTCTCCCTCATCCAGCCCATTACTGCTTCCAGGCAGGCATTTAGGGAGGATATGCCAGCTCCTGAAGAAGTTGACATGGAGAAGTAGCTCTGGGTGTCATCAGTGTATTGGTAACACCCAGCTCCAGATCCCCTGATGATCTCTCCCAGCGGTTTCATGTAGATGTTAAAAAGCATTGGAGAAAGTACGGAGCCTTGAGGAACACCATACTTAAGTTCAGATTTTGAAGACCAACAGTCTCCAATTGACACCATCTGGAATCTATCTGAGAGGCAGGACCAAAACCACTGTAAAACAGTGCCTCCCACCCCCAACCCCCTCAGACATTCCAGAGGGATACTTTGGTCAATAGTATCGAAAGCAGCCAAGAGATCCAAAAGGACCAACAGAGTCACACTTCCTCTGTCAATTGCCAATTGGAGATCATCCATAAGGCTGACCAAAGCAGTCTCCACCATATAGCCCACCTGAAAACCAATTTGAAATGGGTCTAGATAATCAGTTTCCTCCAAAACCGCCTGGAGCTGAGAGGCCACCACCCTCTCAATTACCTTGCCCAACCATGGGAGGTTGGAAACAGGCCTATAATTGCTCAACTCTGAGGGATCTAATGCAGGCTTCTTTAGAAGAGGTCTAATAATTGCCTCCTTAAGACAAGGAGGCATCCTGCCCTCCCTCAGAGAAGCATTTATGATTTCCACCAGGCTGTTTACAACAACCTCCCTGCTAGATTGAACAAGCCATGTTGGACAAGGGTCAAGAGAACAAGTGGTAGGCCTTACCACTCCAAGCAGCTTGTCCACATTCTCAGGAGTCACAAACTGAAACCGCTCCAGTCAAATCACATAAGAGGAGTCATTGGGCACCTCCAGCTCAGACATCTAATTAATTGTAGAGTCTCCATCTAGGTCGGCCCAAATCCAAGAGATTTTATCTGGAAAAAACTACCTTGTCTACCTTGCCGCTTCAGCCCCTGTAGATCTTCCATATACCAAGGGGCCAAATTTGAAGCGGGTCGGAGGGGACGCTTGGGAGCAATCGTGTCTACTGCCCTGGTGAGCAAGTTGGTCCAATTCTCGACCAGGGCATCAACAGGATCACCAGCAAAGCCAACATTAAATCCCTCCAAGGCTTCTTGGAATCTTAGTGGATCCAATAACCTCTTCGGACGGACCATTCTAATGGGCCCCTCACCCCTGCAGAGGTGGGAGATAGTTGTAAGTCCAACCTTAACCAGATGGTGGTCCATCCATGACAATGGGGAAATCACAGGAGTCCCCACCCACGGAACACCACCCTGATCAGAGTAAAAGACCAAATCAAGCATGTGACCTGCAATATGCGTTGATCCAGAGACCACTTGGGATAGGCCCATAGTTGTCATGGCCGCTATGAACTCCTGAGCTCCCCAGACAAATTGGTCCTGAAGGGAACATTGAAGTCCCCCAGCACCAAAAATCTGGGAGACTCCAATGCAAGTTCTGCGACCAAGTCTGTGAGCTCAGTAAGGGATTCCACTGGGCAGTGGGGCGATTGGTACACCAACAGAAGTCCCAATCTATCCCTGGTCCCCAAACTTAGATACACACATTCAATATGGTCCGATACCCTGAAAGGGACCCTGGTAAGGGAGATGTTATCCCTATAGGCCACAGCTACCCCACCTCCCTGCCCACATCCCCTCACCTGCTCCTCTACAGAATATCCTGGGGGGAGAAGCTGGGACCAAACTGGACCACTAGTCTCCGCCAACCAAGTCTTGGTAATACATACCAGGTTGTCCCCTTCATCCATGATCAAATCATGGATGAGTTCAGATTTATTTTGGACTGACCTGGCATTACAGAGGAGCAGAGAAAAGCTATGTGGGTTGTTGGCAGTGCTCTCTGAGGTCAAAGAGCTGGCAGGACAGCCGGAAGGGGAGACAGCTATTAAATTTCTGACTACCATTCCCCTGGAACGGCCCACTGACCTGCCAACATTACTTCTTTTATTCCCCACCACCACCGGGATAGCTGCCCCATAGTCAACAAAGATGCCCCCGTCCCCTCATCTTCAGACGAACCCAAACACATTGCAGCAACTTCAACCCAAGTCTAAAACAGCTTAAAACTAATTAAACAGAAGCCCTCTAGCCCTCAGTTGCTACTTGACTCTCCTCAGACTTAGCCATATTAACAAATCCATCACCATCAGTGCTGATTCCTGGACAGGATATGGTTAAAGGAGTGGGTTGTGTTTCACATGTGGAGCAGCTGTGATATTTAAAAATCTTTGGGGGATTTTTTATTGTTGTTGATGAAATGTCAAAAATTGCAAAGCAGGAAATAACACCAAATTCTATAATGGCACTTCTATCTACATCGGAGAAAGCTCACAAGCGACTTACTTCACAGCGATCTTCTTAGACTTTTATTGGTCATGGCACACATATAGCTAAGCACTGGATAAATCAGATCAGTGGCTCCAGGAATTATAGTATCAGAAAGGTTGGCATATTGCTTTATTAGGAAAACTGATGAATGAGATTCAGTCATTGAAAGGTTGCACAGACTCAAATGCTTTTACTACAGTATGATTTAACTTCATTATGTAAAGTACATCTCCGGATCATCCTGTCTGTGACCACCATCCACCCACACCAACTCTGTAAGTTCTTGGATTAATGTTGAGTGAACATTATTTGGACACGGGCTTTTGAACTTTTCATATGTATTGATTGACATGCTGCGCAGTGTCTCATCGATGGAAGAGCAGGGTGCACTAGACATTAATCCCCTGACTCTGTGCTACTGCAAAGCCCATCGATGCTTCTAGCAAGCACAGAGAGACTCCCTAACTACTAAGAATTACATCAGAGTTGTAACAGCAATTTCCCAATCAAGGGTAAGTATTTCCCAAAATACTTTCTCTAAATACTTGTACTCCAGCCTCTTCTAATGCTTATATTGTGTAAGAAGACTATTTTTAAAAAACACAAATAACTTGCTTGCATTGCAACCACTTTTTAAAATCTGACTTTCTGTTACTGTGGCTTTAAATAACTTCCAAATATTCTGTATAAATTTCATCCTGCCTTTCAACTTCTATTTAGCTAATCATCTCACTTCTGAGAACTTTTATTTCTTAAAATTAATTGAAATGTTGTTGGACTTTCTGGGAAACTTCCCACTTACATATATGCTGAATTTGATAGCACTGTGATCCTGTTCCCAAGCTGTTCAATAACATATCCTCTGTAGTTGGCTTCATGACTAACTGTTCTAAGGCACAGTTGTTTTTCACATTATTGTTGTGACCTGAACTCACACTTATTCAATCAACATGTGAGGCTAGTCAAAATCATTCATCTATACAACATTTTGTCCTTTTGGCTGCTTCCCTGATTTCCTCCTCCATCCCAACATCATTCTTAGAGTTCTGGCTGAAAAGTCACACTCCCTAAAAGCCCAAAAATCTACATGATGTACAATGTCTGCAACCTCTGCACCAGGTTGGCAAGTCACCACATGGCTGGCCCACTTGCCACAAGCCCTTCTCTCTACGTTCCTAATGACTGCATCTTTTTTGACCAATATGACAGGATATCTATTTATCACCCAAGAACTGGATTCTTTCTAAGCAATTGTTTCCCTTTTCTTTGGTGTGACACTGTCTTGTCCTGTCATTCTTATTCTCTGTGACAGCAGAAGATCTGCAAGTCTGGGATCAGGACACCTTATTACATCCTTGACCATATCTATAGACCTCTATGTCTTCTCAGCTTCCTCAGGTCAGCCATTTTGACTTCAAGACAGAGCTGCATTGGGGCTCACATCACTTGGCAGGAGCTGGAAACCCTGAATGGGTTCACGGCTGATCCCTAAAAGTCCACTGTGCACATAGCCTTTGTATAATGAGCAACTTTCTCAGGGCCCCTCTTGGGGAGCATGTAGGCAAATTTGTCGAAAGCCCCATCAAACCTGGTCCTAATCTGTTTTCCATGAGCCCATAGTACATTGCCCTGAGCACACGCTTACAGCATCTGCTTGAGCAGGCCAATAATCATGCCTGTGGCACTCAGTGCAAAACATTGGATAGTTCTCAAATCCCTGCTGACTTTCTAGCTTCATACTTGTAGGCTTTTTGTCTTTAAGGGTTTTTTTTTTAAGCTCAGTGATCGTTGTTTTCAAGTTCAGTGTTGTAGTGGGAAGAATTTCCTCCTGTAGCGTCCTCACACTGTTGCTGAACTCACACCAGTGCTAAATTCACATGCTTTCTTGAGGGGTTGTTTGTTTGTTTTTTGGCACTCCATTGCTGAGAGTGTGTAACTTCATTTCTGGGGTTCTCTTAGGCTCACAAAATTATCTGTAATCCAGTCAGTGTCTACAGCATCAGTTTCTACTCTGCCTAGTGCAAAGCCAAGGATCTTTGGTCCACCTGTCATGAAGTAGCTCTCTTGCTTTCAGCTGGACCCATTCAGCCTTTAAACACCTACTGGACTAATTTTTTAAAAGTTTATTATCAGCTTTGAGAATATTTAGACAAACTTTAGAGCAGGGTTGTCGAACTTTGGCCCTAATGCAGATGTTGGACTACAACTCCCATCATACCTCTTGGCCACTGTGGCTGCAGGTGATGGGAGTTGTAGTCCAAGATCAGCTGGAGGGCTGTAGTTGTACAGCCCTGCCCTAGACCAAGATCATCCAGTTCACTGAGTTTGACACTATGGGCAACCTAAGACTACAGTCCAGTGCACAGAAGACCAAATGAATACAGGAGAACTTACTTTCAAATATCAATACACAGGATGCATCTGTAAGTCCACTGAGCTGCAGCAGCTGTGAGACGTTTATCTCTCTACAGCTATCATGGCCTCTTGAGTTTGAAAAGTGCAGCTGAATCATCAGATTCTACCCTACTGTCCCTTAATGGAATTAATAAAAGCCGATTCTCAGTTCCTGGGTTGGGAAATGGCCCTGTGGATGCCATAGAAGGGATTTGTCAATGGCTCTCCTGCTCACCCTTCAACACTACTATGCCCCAACAGGAATATAAGGTCCAAGGGCTTATGCAATGCCTCCTGTTTCACAGAGGCTCCCAACAAGCTCAACCGTGTATGTTGACAATCCTGGTATGCTTGCAGCCAGTCTGTAATTAGGATCTTAGAGAAATTAGGAGCCAACCAAGCAGATACTGGACTAGTTTCATTTCAGGAACAAAATTAAAAAGAGAAAAAAGACAAGGTTAAACAGGAGATTGCCTGAAAGCTAAATTCATTAGCCCAAACATAGCTAATATTAATTACTGCACACTAAAATAGCAGTCATGTGTTCTGTTCTGTTATTTCATTTTTAAAATGTTGCTTGATCAGGAGAACTGGTCTTGTGGTAGCAAACATGACTTGTCCCCTTAGGTAAGTAGGGTCCACCCTGGTTGCATATGAATGGGAGACTAGAGGTGTGAGCACTGTAAGATATTCCCCTTGGGGGGTGGATGGAGCCACTCTGGGAAGAGCATCTAGGTTCCAAGTTCCCTCCTTGGCATCTCCAAGATAGGGCTGAGAGAGATCCCTGCCTGCAACTTCGGAGAAGCTGCTACTAGTCTGTGTAGACATTACTGAGCTAGATGGACCAATGGTCTGACTCAGTATATGGCAGCTTCTTATGTTCCTATGTACTTTGAGAACCTTCTTCAGTCAATTAACCCAAAATAGTGAGGCAGACTTTTCTGGAAGAAGAAGAGGCAGCCCAAAAGCATATATTGGGATGTATCCTATATCCCTCAAGTCAACCATAATTTCAAGTGTTGGAGGTATAAACTGATAATCTGAAAAATGAAGCTCAATTTGTGTATGATTTCCTTCATTTGGCTCACTTCTCAAATAAATAGTTCATCTTTATGAAGGTCTAAAGGGACAGCCAGCAATTCATATGAGTGAAGTCAAGATGACATCAGACTAATATATTCATAATATGTAATGCCAGGCAGGAAAGCCACAGCTAAAGTAAATTAGATTAATATGCTACTTTGGGGCCCTTTTACAGCTGAACATTGAGAAGGAGTCAGTGTCAGTGACCCCCTCAACATTTAAAGCAACTTATCCCCCTAAATGAGGGCCAGGTATAAATATGACACATCAGCTGTTTGCTAATTGCCTTTATAGATTTAAACTTTGCAATTTACTTGTCAAGTGTACGCTGAGGAGAGAAGCAAGATTTGAGAAGCATAGACAAGCTGAATAGCTTTTGAAATCAATCTGCAAGCATTTTGCTTAAAATTAGCATAAGGATTGAGTTCAATATTAAGCGTAATTTTAATTTTTCAGTTCATTTTCTATGCAAGTCCTTTTTTTCTTATTTTATCACTGCAGCCCATTTCAAGATTTCTTGAGCTGTATCTGTAGCAATGAGGAGGTCCTTTGTGTTACCATGAACTCATATCAAAGCAAGAATGTATTTATTCCTTTCCATTCTCACTTAACACTTAAAAGGCTCTTATCCAAAAGGTAACCAACATTTTAGTGACAGTACTTTAAGAGGCACAGTGGAGAAATGCTTGACTCCTTTATACAAAGAAAGCCACAAGGCTCTGTGGGCACCAGGAGTTGAAATCGACTTGATGGCACACTTTACTTTTATAAAGGGGGTGGGTGGTCTGACCTACAGGTCACCTCCAACCTAAGAGGTAAGATGCCTCTAAATACCAATTGCAAGAGAGCAACAGCCAAAGAGATGGTATGCCCTCAACTCTTGCTTGGGGGCTTCCCAGTGGCATCTGGTGGACTACTGTGTGAAACAGGAGGCTGGACTAGATAGGCCTTGGGCCTGATCCAGGATAATTGTTCTTATGTTCTTATAAAGGCTTAAGTCAGATCTGTCATGGCTCATTTGCAAATTCTTGCCACTGTTTTACAGGATCAGCTTGGAGTCACAGAACTGTATTTGTTCCCGCTGTATAGTTTAGTCCTCAATGGAACTCAATGGAAGAGTCCTCATTTGGAATCTCTCTCTCTCTCTCTCTCTCTCTCTCTCACACACACACACACACACACACAGAGCAATTTCCTCCCTGCATCCCTCTCCCATCAGATAGATGTTTTGTTCCCGGGTGTAAGATTGCTACATCAGGTGGGGAAAAACAGTTGGCCTGTCATGTGGGCATGGAAGGGGAAGTTAAGCAGTTCCTGCTCACTCTTCAGTCCTTCACTCTGCATGTACAAGGGAGGGAGTGCTTGGATCTCCCCCCCACACACACCCACCATGAAAATAGCATGCACAAGGGTATCAAGCCTGGTTGGGGCAGCGGGGAGGCGAGGCTTAAAGCCCCCTACCTCTACCACAGTCTCAATCCAAATTGTCCACCCTCATCTGCTATTTGTATAAGAAAAAGTAAGGATGCCAAATTAAAGATGTAGTTAAAGTAATATCTAATGCATTTTGAAGATATGGAACTAAACTTTCTTTCCCATTACATTACTCCTGTAGTACCATGGAGGGTACCATGGAGGGTACCTTGTTATGCTTCATCCTAGGAGACAAAAAAGAAGAGGGGGAACTCACAAGGCCCAGTCAGTGCTTTTTAGATTGGGCACTTTCACTATTTCCTAAGAAAGTTACAACTAACCAGCCTCTTCATAACTCTACTATAGTACTAAGATGTGAAAATGTCCTTGATAAAGGACTTTAATCTGAAACCTGCCACATTGGGCCTATTACAGACAACAGTGGGGCATCTGTGGGTCCCCCCTCTCATTTTTTGTCCTTGGTGGAACTGCCACCCTTTTCTCCTTCCTTTTGCTTACCCTACATCCCAAAAAACTCATTTGAGATACCCCTATTGACTCATCTGTCACACTAATTCACACTGAGCTTTTTCCTTAACCTTCTATAGACAACATGATTTGATAACAGATTTCTCAGGCACGCTTCCATTTGTTCTAAGTTGTTGTGTTATTCTAATATACATTCCCAGTGTTAAGTATGTAATAGTATATGATTTCATTACCTTTTTTCTTGCTCCTAGGCACTGCAGATCATCCTGAAGTAAATATTTAGCTTTATTACATGTTATGGGTGAATTATTCAACTTTTACGCATAGAAATGAAAAAGACTATAACACAGCCAGGGCCAGGAATGCAATAATAAAGGATTGTTCAGTTTATTTATGTTTTCTAAGTGGAAAAAAAGAGTAACAAACTCAGCTGAAATTCTTTGTCACATCCTGTTTTACCTTTCCCTTGACCCATGCAATACCAATTAATGTCAGCTTAAGGATGCATAGGTTCTCTGGGGAAAATTTCTGCACCTTAAAAACATTAGAGACTGGGGAAGCAGAAAGGATAACTGACATTTCAACCACTGTTATCACCATTAGTATCCAGGGAGTTCAGTGTGTGGTCATTGTCAGTCGATCATCTTCATCCATCACCCACACAGCCATTACTCCGTTGTGCAACAATTTATACATGGGGTGTGTTTGCATTTCTCATTAATTTGTCAGCTTCCATTTTAGAGACATTCCTGCTTAATCAGTGAAAGTCAGAAGGTAAACCAAAATATTTTCACAGATTGTATCTAATGAGACTATTTAGTTAGCTGTTGACAATAAGTGTCACGAGCGACAGGAATAGAAATGGATGCTAAAGAAGATTTATACTGTTTTATACAAGCACGTGCTATGTAATCCTTTGCAGCTTTATCTCCATGGAAACTAGTAGCATGAGCAGAGTGTGATGTCACCACTTCTACAAACAGTATACTTTGCTTAGAGCTCCTGATCAAATGGTTGGGTTGATCATAACCATATCCACCCCGTCCCAGTCATTCTTGATTTTATTTATTATTTATGATTATTTATTTGTTCAATTTATATACCGCCCTTCCAAAATGGCTCAGGGTGGTTTATAACAAGGTAAAAGCAATTAAAACAAGTAACAGTTAAAATCAGAACTATAAAAACAAAATAAAACCAATTAAACAATTCAAACAGCTAAAGAACCCTGGAGATCCAGGGCAACAATTTAAAACAAATTTAAAGCAGTTTTTCAGTCATTTAAAACCCTAAAAATTACATTTCTGGCCTTGGTTTTGCACCACATAAGCAGAAGACCAATCAAAGGTGCAGAGCTAAGGCCACTTAACGTGGGTTAGCTTTTAGCACACTTTAATTACTCAATTGTAATTGCTTTTATTAGTCAATCAAGGCAGTTAAGAAGGGCAAAAAGGTACACATGCAATTTCCATGGGCAAGAATAGGTAAAGTGAAGATTATAACCTGAGTTATGACAACAACAACAACAACAAATTTATATACCACTTTTTAACAAACGTTTTCAAAGTGGTTTACATGATAAATAATTAATTAAATAAGAAAAGAAAAGAAATATGGATCCCTGTCCCGAAAGGGCTCATAATCTAAAAGGAAACACAAGATAGACCCCAGCAACAGTCACTGGGGTTACTGTGCTGGGGGTGGATAGGGCCAGTTACTCTCCCTCACTAAATAAAGCGAATCACCACATTAAAAAGGTGCCTCTTTGCCCAGGGGATAGCAGGGGACTTTTAGTTATTCCAAGTTAATTAAGTCAGTTTAAGTATTAATTAAGTCATTAAGTAATTAATTAAGTCAATTAAGTATTATATTGTTACATTTAAATGTGTATTTTACTGTAATATCCTATGGTGGTGTTGTTGTTGTTGTTATTGTTATTGATTACCACCCCAGACTTCAGTCTCTGGGCAGTTTACAACAAATAATGGTATGTTAGTAAAGTATAGAATCTGAAACCAAAATAAATGACTAGTTAAACTCTCTGGAGTTTGGAATTCGGGTCTGTGCCTTGGGCTTCTGTAGCCAAATCGTACGTATAAACACAGGAACCTCCATTAAGATCCTTATCCACATAAAGTCTTGATCATCTCTGAATATATGCCCTCCACTACAGTAGGAGTAGGGAGATATTCCAGTCTTATAGCAGTACTCAAATGTTATTAGCCACAAAAAGCTATGTTTATAAAAGCTAAATGTCATGTTCTTTCTCTATGTGTAAAAACTTCTTGTTTAAAAAAAAAAGTGTCTTTTTCTGGGCCTTAGGGTAAAATTTCATTTCACAGCTCTCTTGTTCCCATACCACGTAAAAGAGAGATTAATGTCTGAAATTTCAACTGTATTTGTTTTACACATTTGTTTGATTCCCTTGAGAAGAATTCTATCGTTTACGGCTGGTAATTCCTTTGCAATGACCTCTTGGATTATAATTATAGCAAGAGGGGTTGCATGTAGCCAGACAAAATGAATGTTAATGGTCTCAGTTAACTGGTTTTTAAAAAACCACAAAATTATTCCCTTTAACATATACCTGGAGTCACTTTGCTGACACTGCTCTGCTTTGCTTGGATACATGTTGGAAGTCCTTAAATGAAAGTATCCTTAGCCTCATCTTCTTTTATTGGAACATTAGAAAAAGCACTCCTGACCTTAACAACCATTTCTTTGACATGACAAAAGAAGTGAAATATTTACAATCCACCAGGAATCCACCTCATTCATGTACGGTTTGCTAATTGCTGGGCTTTTAAGAGAGTGTCTTCTTCACTATGAGCCCCACCACACATTGAGGTCATTTGAGGAGGTCCTTCTCTAGTTACAACCAACTCGTTTGGTGGCTACACAGAGACGGGCCTTCTCAGTCGCTGCCCTGAGATTGTGGAATGCGCTCCCTGCTGAGATACAATCCTCCCCATCTCTAGCAATTTTTAAAAAACCATCTGAAAACCCATCTTTTCACCCAAGCTTTCTCAGCTTCCTAAATTTTTTAGGTTTTAATCTCTGGTTTATTTTTAAATTGTTACATTGTTAAAGGTTTTTTTAATGTTTTAAACTTGTTTTATGCTATTGTTAACTGCCCAGAGATGAAAGTTTGGGGCGGTGTACAAATTTGATAAATAAATAAAATAAATAAAGAAGGTTGTGTGGTAGAGTATAGTTGGCCTGCTCATTGTGAAGACCCTTCATTGCAGTGTCTATGCAGTGCAGTTTTGGAAACCTGTTTACTCCCCTGCTACTACAGTTTATACATATCTGTGTAATCCAGACTTGGTGCAAAGATGGCCATGCTCTTGAGTCTCAGGCTTATGGGGCTCTTTAATCAGGTCTAGACAAGTAAGTATCTATCATGCCACCTGCTTGCACAGGCATTAGCTATATGAACCTGATCATGTGGATGCCTTGAAAACATGTGTTGTCGTGTGAGCACCATGGGGCCCCTCTTTCCTGGAGGAATAGTGACCTTGGCATGGGGGAACTCATCACCAGAGGCGTAACGGGGGAAAATGGCACCCAGGGCAAGATCTCCCCCTGAAATTGTGCCCCCCGCCCCCCCCCCACATACCTGCGTCCCCCTGGGCTGGCCGGAGTGAGCGCGGCAGCGGCAGATCACGCGGCGGCGGTGGGCGGCGGCGGGAGTGAGCGTGGTGGTGGCGGGCAGCGGCGGATCGCCGAGTGCGACGGCGGCGGGCGGCGGCGGATCACCCAGTGCAGCAGAGCAATGCCGAGGCCTGCCTCCTGGCCCGGCATCGCTTCCCAACTGCGAGGTGCCTGAGCAGTCTATGATCACAGACTCGGCGATCCGCCGCCGCCTGCCACCGCCGCGCTCACTCCCGCCGCCGCCCGCCACCGCGACGTGCCATCCAGGGGGGGTCGGGGGGCATGCCACTTTTTGGCGCCCCCCCACGTGACCCACCAGAGTGGCACCCAGGGCACGTGCCCTGCCTGCCCCCCCTATCGTTATGCCCCTGCTCATCACCAGTGGTAGCAGCATCTCCTCCTCCCCCTCCATAAATGGGCTTTCTCCAGAGGCCTCTGGAAGAAACCCATTCACAAATGGGAGAGCTGTAGGAAATTTTGATGGACAAGCAACTCAATAAAATACTGACAGCGAGATATGTATGCTGAGATCTGCTTCTTGTATGAAGACCATAATAAAAATATAGTAAATAAGAAGCAAATTACATGTCTTTGAGGCCTTTGCACAGGTCATATTATCAGTGGCCATAAAGGTATCTTTATAAAGGAATCTTTAAAGGACCATTATAAAGAACCATAAAGGAATCTTCACTTTATGGCTCACATACAGCACAAGTGAATGCAGGTAGCTTGAGCACCGCTGTACCCCTATGTGCTCGTAAGCACCAGCAATGGAGCTGTGCTTCAGGGCAACCTCACTTAGTCATAAGGATGTCATGCATGCAGTTATATGACATAATGCCTATTATTTCCAATGGGCATCACATCATTAGAACATAGGAACAGCCCTTCTGGATCAGGCTCAAGGCCTATCTAGTCCAGCATCCAGTTTCCCACAGTGGCCCACCAGATGCCTGTATGGTGTCATGACACATCACTGTATCATGCAATTGCATGCATGGAGCTGTTACAATGGATTGAGGCCACCTTGTACCACAGCCCTATTGGGTGGTGCTTATGAGTGTGCAGGGCATGGGTGGTGCTCCAGCCACCATGTGCTGCATGCAAGCTACCAGCTCTGTAAGTGGAGCTTCCTTATTGCCATGATCACTGGTAATAATTGACCAGAGGGGCTCAAGCTGCTGACATTTGCTGTATGTGAACCAGTTTGACAATGAGTTGCTGGCAAGCAAGAGAAGTTGTCTTCAAAACCTGCTTGATCCTCCTAAAGGCATCTGGTTGACCACAGTGAGAAGAAAGGTGCTGGATTAGAAGGATCATTCGTCTGACTCAGTCGGGAGAACTGTTCTTATGAGCTTTGTACATGTGGGCTGACTACCATGTTGATTTAAGCCCAAATAAGTATCTCTTTGCTTCACACTAGTGGCTACAGATGTGTAGGTTCACTCCACTCTGCAGATTCTGATGCCAGCTTGTTTGAGCTTTGCAGTTTGTGCATAGATTTCTGAGGTGAGCCCACACAGAGGCCTTCTTGGTGACAGAATTTGAAGAAAATCTTATTGGGAAATAATAAGAAGGAATGTTTTGGCTTGATGGATATGTTGGATAAAATATTTAAAGTCCTGCTCAGCTGACATAACAATTGTTTCCAGAGCTTGATACTGCTAAATTTTCACACGAAGCAGTAGGAAACTTGAACAAGGCAAAAGAATTTAAGGTTTGGCAGGAAGAAAAAGAATAAGAAAGAAAACATAACTTTTGTTTGGCTGGTTCATACTCTCTTTTTTCCCTACTGAAATGTCAAGAAGGAAGAAAGCTCTAAAGTTCAAATTAGCTATGAAGAGCATGGCTCTGCTCTCTTTAAAGGCACACTGATAAGAATCTTTACTCATTACAGCTTCCCAAACAAGATCTGCATGAGTCAACATTATCACAAATGATGAAAAAGCTGGAGAATGTGAGTAGGAAGCATTGGCCAACATCCAGACTAATGATTCACTTGTGCACTGAACAACATTGCGCTAGTGCAAGCAAGTCACGTAGCTGTGTGAAGTCACAGGATGTTCAAAGTTGTGCAAAAGTGCTCTCAAAACATATGAGGAAGAGACTTCACAGCAGGAGGTCTACCTGCCACCTTGCTGAAGAAGCACAGACAGGATTGCAGTAGTGCTGTACTAGTCTAGAACACAAGCATCTGGCTAGTCCATGTCAGGAACTGTCTTTTGCACAGAATTCTTTATAGGTCACATTAAATTGACTTCCCCGCAATTGTGCTTTGAGGAAAAAAGTTTGGGAACTTCCCCTCTTCTTGTCAATGCACACATGGCAAGCTCCTTAAGTGTAATGGCTGATCATACAGTTCTGGGAATTTTCTCTACATGACTGCAAGGTTTTGAACAAATGGTTTCTAGTATTGCACAGGTAATCAGCCGACCTTTGCCTGAGCCACAATTAGCTTTCCATGCAAACAGAACAGCCAAACATGGAGCCATTCCAAGAGCTTCCATGTGGTAACTTTTTATTTTGCATTGACTCCAAATCAACTTACATCCAGTTATTCTGATGTCAAATGATTGATATACTATGATTTAACTCTAATAAATGAAGATTTTTAAAACTAATGTATTGGATAAGAAGAGCCATTTTTTTTAAAAGCCCTGCCTTTTCATGTTTGGGAAAGATGATTGCTGAATAACCCAACTCTCTTTGAAACTTCAAGTGAAATTAAACTTCATTGGTTTCTGGATTGGTGCTGATTTGGATTTTAACTGGAAATGGCATTGAGGTTAAAATTGTCCTGGTTGATTAATTTTGCCTAGCGCTCAATGGGGAAATTTTTCTCTTTCTTATTCTATCCTTTTGTGGCTTCTGATAGTGTTGATTATTTATATGTTAGTGGTGTGACTAGGAAACCTCGTGGCCATTCATGAGATCATTTGGAATGATTTTGTTCCATCTTAGAAGGGAGCTCAAGGTTATGAAGGATGGTTCTCAATTGAAATGGTGCCCATCTCTTTGAAACATGCTCTTTCCACAGGATCTCTTTCAATCCGTTCATCTCAAGGTACACAGAAGGCTATAAGGGAAGAGTATAGAAATAAAACATTTGATAGGCATATGTAGGTGATTCTTGCAAAAATCTGTCTTTTCATCTTTCTTTGGTCCCATTTAAGTCACCTACCAGTTTTTCTAAGTCACCTACCAGTTTTTCTAACTGTATATTTTGTATTCTGGTATAGATATCTAAATAAAACATAGACATTGGCATGTAGCCATCTGAGAAGGCTGATACATTTTTCATCTGACTGAATCCAAGCAACTATTATTCATGATTTTGTTTCCTTAAGTAATGACAATTGTAATTCACTTTAAATATGTTTGTCCTTGGAGATTGTTGGGGACTACAGCTAATGTAGAATACTGTGCCTTACTAGCTTATAAGAGGTGGATGCCAGGAACATGGTATTCTAATTCAGGAACTGCAGTATCCCAATTTAGCTCAAAATCAATTTAGCTGCTTCCATTTTATAAAGCCAGGATGCCTTGAATCCTCAGTGTCCTTTCTGTAAAGAGCCTGGGCCAGTTCAGATGAACATAGCCCTGCACACATGATAATGTTGGGGCTGGTCCAAGAGTGCACCCATACTGACATCACTGGCGGGCATCCCCGATGTGCTCATAGCGCATCCTTTATTCATATCAGAGGGTTCCTTGGAACGTGTGCAGAGGGACAGTTCAGAAGGACAACCCTGATTAAAGAATGCACTGAAAATGTGTTGGCACATCTGCTGGTGTGGGCACTCTCTCAGCAAACGGACCCAACATTATCATGTGCACATTACTGTGTTCGTCTGAACTGACCCCATGAGATTTTATAATTTGGCAGTATAAAATGCAATCAATCAATCATTCATTCATTCAATCAAGTGCTAAGCATTTGATGTCCTGATCTCTAACAATAGTCAAGGGTATCTCCTGTCTTATAATACATTTGTCTATATAAAATCATTAGAGTCACATTCAGTGGCGGCCTGTGAATGTGCATCCTGGGGTGGGTGGTGGGTGGGAGGCACCTTTAAGAGTAAATTAATTTGGTGCTTACCTCCGCGGCAGCGGTGGCACCTGAACGCTGTTCAGAGCCGCAACATGCCCCCTAGCAGCCCGTATGGCAGGGAAGCACCGCTGCCACTCACCTGGTTTCCATGGAGCTGAGCCCCCGCCAGTGGACAGGTGAGTGGTGAAGGCACTTCCCCGCTGTAGGGGCTGCTGGGTGGCATGCTGAGGCTGCAAACAGTGTTCAGGTGCTGCCGCGGCAGAGGTGAGCACCGAATTTACTCTTAACAGTGCCTGCTGCCGTCCCCCCGGTGGTGTGTTCACAGGCTGCCACTGGTCACATGACTAGGGATGTGCACTGAACTGGCGGGGGGAGGGAGGCTCAAAGGGGGGGGCATACCTTTAAGGGTGGGGGAGGGTGCCCTTACTCCTCCCGCCATGTTTCCCTCACCAGCGCTCCATTTTAAAAGTGTCCATCAGGACAACAGCGTACCTCCTGGCCGCCCCGTGTCCTTTTTGGTCAGAAGTAACAGGAAGTACCCGGCACATGAGCGTACGCCGGGCATGTGTGCACTCACGCTGTGATTGCTCACATGCCTGCCTGGCGTGTACACAGGTAGTTATTCATATTCCATCTGTGTACACAGCTAGTTATTCTCATCAGTTTGTTGTACCTATATTGTACAGACATCAACGAAGGTACAACATAATGGCTGACATACCATGCAGTGCATCGGCCATTGAAGAGAATGGGGTGGGTGTCGTGTGAACCAGTGAACCAAGGGGTATGGTGTGAACCAGTGGAGTTCATGGGATAGGTTCCATGTGTACTCAGCTGTGTGTAATCGCTGCTGTACTGGTACTGCCATTTTTCACTATGGCAGTAATGACAAAACAATAAAACACAGCTGAGTGTGAATGGAGACTCTCCCACCTCAACTAGTAGTGAGGATGAGCTCTTGGCTGGCTTGCAAGCTACTCACACACATCCCTCTTCAATGTGCTGTGTGCTGCACAGTATGTTGGTTAAAATCTGAATAGGGCTCTGAAGCATGCTGCAAGGGTTATTTTTCTGTGAGTACATGGAATAGGAAACAGATACATGATCCAGTCTATCTATAAGTCTTTCATGGTTGTGAACCTTTGCTGTACACACAGAGCATCCCTACTCCCTACACAGGAGGAAGTAGGTTTGCACATGGATTCCTTTGAATTTGCAGAGTTGTTTCCTTTTTTGACGTGACTAGGGGGACCACTCAGGGGCCTTGTATGTGCACTAGAACATGCACTGGGCTCTAGATTAGGACAACTGCATATCAGGGGAGCTTAAAGTACTATGAAGGAATATATCAGATCTGTTGATCACATCATTTGTTCAAAATCTAGAATTAGGATTGGGTCTCCTTCTTCAGAAATATCTTTATTTGAATGGATGCTTCTGCATAATCTCTTAACTGAATATGTTTAAATAAAAATAAATTCAGAAGAATTCAAATTGGTTTGCAAACAAGTAAGAGAAAAATAGGTGAGCCAAATTAATCTAATCACTTATTTGCAATTAATAATACAGCCAGCACAACTGCTGTCTTCTTACATATCTGTATAGTTGAATAGCTGACAATGCAGGTAACGACAGTCAATGATTAACTTGTCAAAGAATTGTCCTCTTCTCATGACTCAAACTTTTATACCATGATGGAAATGGAACCTTAAATTATTGCTGGGTGGCTGATTGGAAGTTGCTGTACCTGTTTTCAAAAAGGTTGTAAGTAAAAATGGATGGGATTTTGAAAATGGAAAACTATTGTATGAAAGTCTTTAGCACCGAGGGAGCTCACTGGAATAGGGCCATAAACTGCATTTATTTGAGTCAATTTTGCATTAATCAGTGCGCCTTGAAGATTACGTTCCCTGTTTTTATATTTAGTGGTTCATATATTATAAAAAGTGCCTTTAAGTGTTTTGAAGAAACACATTAAAAATCTACTGTAGTGCCTTGGCAGCTGACATTTTTAATGTATAGCAGGTACAACTTGTCTTTGAAATCTGAGTAATCTTAAGGGAGGGTATTATTTTAATTTGTTCTAAAAAAAAAAAAATCAACAGCCAATGACTAAATTCACTTCCAAAATAATAATGAGTATTTTCAATAAGTCTAACAGTAAATAAGATTGTTAGTAACTTATAAAAATGCCTTCTTTGTTCCAAAAGGAAAAGATGGAAATTAGTTGAGCTCTTTGGTAAGAGTCTGAAAAGATGTCAAATGTTTATAGAAAGCTAACTGCAGATGTCTGCTCTCTATGACAAATACCCCCCTTGACAATTTTATTAATGAAACCCAAACCTCAGAAAACAGAGTTTAGCTAAATATCACAAGTTTGAAGCTTTGTCCACAGCTTGTATTTAGAATTCTTTGCTCTTGAAATTAAAGCTATATATCCCACAAGAAAGATAACCCTTCTCATATCCCAACTTTAGTCTTGACTCAATCCTAGGCTACAATCCTATGCTAATTTATTTGAAGTAAGATCTGTTAAACTCACTGTTAAATTCTGTCAAACTCACTAAGCGTGCTTCACCTGGGGCTGTTAAGAGCAGCAGTCACAGCAACATCTTCTTCAACTGTCCCTCTTTTCTGCAACCTTTCCTTAAGCTGCTATTTTTAACTTCTAGGGTTGAGATTCTTTAGTTTTGTTTTCCTGGCCGTTTTCCAGATTAGTCCTTACAACGGAGTCACTATGGAGCTGCTAATTGTGCTTCTGTACTGGCCTGCAGGAGGGAGGAGTAAGAGGAGGAGGAGGCCATTTCCCCCCAGTTTGATGGGGTGTGCAAAATGGAATGAAGGGCCAGCCGTGTCCAGATGGCTACGAAAGGCGTGGGAGGAGGACACTGGCGGCTGTTGGAAACTCTGTGTTAAGCATATAACTGCTGGGACACCTCCTGCTGGATGATGAAGATACACACCCGAAACGTGGCATGCGGGGGGCGGGGGTGCTTGTCCTTGCCACTCCCCTCCTGCTCATGAGGAGGAGTGATGTCTGGAGAAAGGCAGCCACGCTTGGACTCCAGCAACCTGCTCCTTCCTCGGAAGCTGCTCAGTGTGGCAGGGGGATGGCCATGTGCCTGGCAAGTGCCTGTTGGCCTCCCAAGCCTCACTACTGGGGTGTCTCAAAACTGCACAAGTCTGGGACTCAGCGGGGGGGGGCGATGCAGAAGGTGGGCTTCCGACTACAAACAGACAAACATCTGCCACACAATACACCAGATATAACTGTAGTCGAGAAGAAAGAAAAACAAGTTAAAATAATCGACATAGCAATACCAGGGGATAGCAGAATAGAAGAAGAAGAAAAATCACCAAATACAAAGATCTACAAATTGAAATTGAAAGGCTGTGGCAGAAAAAGACCAATAATCCCAGTGGTAATTGGCACCCTGGGTGCAGTTCCAAAAGACCTTGAAGAGCACCTCAACACCATAGGGGCCACAGAAATCACCATCAGCCAATTACAAAAAGCAGCTTTACTGGGAACAGCCTATATTTTGTGACGATATCTATAATAACCAACAGTATTGATGATAAAATTCTGGCATCCCAGGTCCTTGGGAAGGACTCGATGTCTGGATAAAACAAACCAGTCAATAACACCTGTCTGACTGTGTAAATAAATAAATAAATAAATAATAATAAAAATAATGGTCGATGCACTATTCATCTCTAAATTAAAGAGTAATCTCTACTTAGGACAGTTCTCAATTAATGGAAAGGGGTTATCCTTTATGTGCCGACATGTACAAGGACTATGGGCATAATTGACCTTCAGCCACACTTTTTGGGGTCTAGAACACAGACATCTTCTTCAGTAATTGAGTGTTTCATTATATATGTTTAATTTACCCATGTTTCATGTAAGTTGTATGTGTGAATAGACTTTTATACATGGTATATATACTACTCTTAGTATACGTTTTGTTCCTTTGGTCCATGTATCCTCTCTTCTTTCATCAGGTGTTTGATATAGCCAGAAAAACATATTGGCTTTTATTTTATGTCACTTTGCTAATAGAATGCACCTCCAGTTGCCCATGACTCCAGTTTTTCTGAGGCACTTTTGATTTCTCTGGTTTGTTGTTTTTAAGCCTGAGCAGAGGTGTACGTGCATTGAGCTGAAATGGGTTTGAAGTGAGGACAATACTCCCAATGAAAGTGTAACCCTGTGAGCGTAGCCTGCCTAGTGGAATGCAAGGACACACAGGTATTTTGGTCCTTGGAAGCTGCCATAGAGATTGTCTGAGGAGAGAGGAGTGAACAAGAAGACTGGAGAGAGAAGTGGACACAGTCAAGACAGGCAAGACAAGCAAGAAGGATTTGTTCAAGAGGAGAGTGGAGCAAGGAAGAGAGAGCGAGAGAGAAAGCACAGTAGCCAGTGGCATAGGGAGGCCAGTGGTAGCCCCAGTTCAGGCTGCCACCAGCTGCCCCCCTAGCCACGCCCTTGCATCTGACAGCAGATGTAGCTTCTGACGTCAGCTTGCAAATGGGGCCGTGCAGGGCCCACCATGCCCCCCTGTGTCTCATATCAGACACAGGGTGTGTGACTGGGGTGTGAGGAACAGCCCCTGAGCATGGCGGCCAGGTTTTTTGAACCCCTAATGGTGGCTCCGCTCCTGGCAGTAGCCTGCTTTTCGCCTTCCCCAAGTGGAGTCAGAAGTTCATCTTGGACACTGTGAGAAAGCAAGGGGAGAAAGGGGCAGGTCTGGAAGACTCAACTGAGACATTGGACACTAATGGCCTTTTACTGTGTGGGTTAGGGATTGATTTTGAAATTATATATCTATTTGAGGCATTCCTATTGTTTCTTCCCCCTCCCCTCGTTCTCTTTGTTGAATAAATATTAGTTCTGGTTCAATATATTTAGTAAGTAACCCACTGGATCTCCCCCCTTACCCTTTACAGAAACAGAGAAGTGTGGGATTGTGCTACATGAGTCTGGAGCTTCAGCTTTCCTTCCCTCATTGAGCTCAGGGCTTACAGTCCCACCCTCAACCAGGGAGTTGCTAAGTGGGAGGGTGAGGGTTACAAAAGTGTAATATTCACCAATGCCATGAGGATAGTGTTGCTATATTCAAGTTTACAAAATCCGGGTGGCCTAATCTACATATTATGCAAATTATGTGGCAACTAATTTGCATTTTATTTGTTTATTTATTTGACAGATTTGTATATTTTCCCCTCCTTCTCTGCCCTCCCATGTGATCAGATTCAGAGAAAAATCCAGGTAATCTGGGCAGCGCATTTGAAATCTGTGTAAATCCTCCGGGAATTTAGTAGCTGGGTAGAGGATCCAAAATCCAGGGGCTACACTAAATTTCGGGGACATGGCTAGCCTACATAAGGACTGCTCCGGCTACTCACATACTTTTCTAGTTTTGATACCACCACCATCAATGCCAGTCTTGCGAGGAGCTATGAAAATTGTCAAGCTCAACTGTACACTGATTCTGTCAGCTAGTGCTATTTATGTTTGGTTTTTCCTTCTGATTTCATCTCAGCTGTTTTTTGTCCACCTCTGGTTATTATGCCTCATGGATCATATCCATTAGACATTTAGTCTTTATTAAGGATAAAGGCCCATTGGGGCTTCAGGTGGATTTTTTTTACAGATGCAACAAGGAGTTACTTTCACATTCTTGAATGTTCTTGAGATCATGAATGTTCTTAGCACAATCAATGGTATATAGGTCAGCTTGAAGAATTTTTTAAAAAAGTACTCAAAATATATGCATTTGTTTTATACCAAAAGGATATATAAGTAATAAATGCATAGCAAAGAATTATAGCCTGAGTAATATATTAGAAGGCGGTAGATAAACAAGCTCTGTCTGGGGGTGGGGCTGTGTGGACAAATGGGGATTTATTTCAGAAAGGACCACACAAATTCATGCCTGTGACAAATCTGTATATGTGGATGACTGCAATTCATTATATTCAGTAAAATTATCCATGTTTAACTGGGATCCTCACCCACAGCAATAATATGAACATATACTATTTTTATTACCCATTTAATATGAAATTGATGTCCGGAAGAGGTGCACATACAGCTTTCCTGGAGGATAGCTTTTAGTGCAATATTTGTACAACTGTTGCACAAGGTTATGTCTGTCTTCAATGTTATATGTCAGTTTGGGGGATATTGTACTGTGCCAGCATCTAAACAGGAGTATTTGCCCACTTCAAAAATGCAGTTCCCCGAGCAAGTGCTTTCACTATAGCATTCACTATAGCAATTGTACATAATCTACGTTAAACAATTTGGGGGATAGAAATGGTGGTGCTGGTGGTGGTGGTGGTTGTTGTTAGATGGTGCTTTCATATTTTTTTAAGTTCACAAAAACTTACTGGTACAATTTCTATATTAATTAATTAAGATAAATCTTTATCACGCCCTCTCATTATGAAGAATAGGCAGCTTCTGTTATTTAAAAAGTATCTTTGGCACCATGAAAATATGTTTTGAGAAAGCTAAAAAGATGGAACTTGCTGTGAGGAACACTATTTCAGTGATAGCTATATTTGGAATTGGAAAGGAATATGTTATTGGGTTAATTGGGCTAGAGAGTCTGAGAAATTTTCATCTTCCCGTATCCTACAGGCAAATCTACCACTCTGCATCTTTATTCCTCCTTTTTAACACAATTTGGGTGGGATTAGTCTGGGTAACAAGACTTTCCTTTTTATAGACAATGGATTGCATAGCTCTAGTTTACGGTGCAGAAGGTGTTCTACAGTGTCAATTAGGAGTTATATCAAACAAAGGCCACCTTCACACATTACAGGAAACTGCGGGTCCAACAGATCCATGGTTTGCCCCCATTCCCCACGCTGCACTCCCAGATGAACCGATCTGAGAGATGGGGGGGGGGGCGGGCGGGGAAGTGGACTGATTGTGCAGGCTTCCTCCTTCTCGTGAAGGACAGCCACAGCAGCTAATCAGAGAAAGAGAGAGGGATTTGCTTCCTATCCTCAACTCTGGTTCCAAGCAGCAGCAGCAGCCTTCGGATGACAGAGCACCGCTTTCTAACCAAAGATGCACATTCAGGTTTGAGGCTGGGAACCTCAGGTCGCCTTTCGAACAGAACCGAGAGTTACACACTAGGATGACCACAAACTCCAGCATCTGGCATGGTTGCCTGTAGTTTGGCATGATATCTGAAGGCAGCCACACTCTTTTTAAACAAACCTACTTAACTTTCTATACTCTGTGAACCCTGACTCATTCTCTCTCTCTTTCTCGTTTGCTGAATCACTCCCTGTTTGCTGTTTCCTGTGTCTTCCCTCTGCATCACAGCATCCTTCCTTAGAGCCAAACTGGATGTGACTTCAAACACCTCATTTGTCTTGTGTGTGTATTTGTTAAACAGAAGCCTTAGTCCATATTGGGACCATGGAGGAGGGAGCTGGGGGTCCCTTTTTATTTATTTATTTTGCCTCTGCAGCAATCCCAACCTGAATCCATAGATCCCATAGCTGCTATTTGTTCCAGAACAAAAGTTCTCACTGGAACCAATGGAAACCTTTTCCCAGGGCAAATAACAACACACCCCTTATACAGATCAGGACAGCAGCAGGGACAAAGGGGCAAATCCCTCCCCATCACCAGGAAGCTTTTCACACCGGGCTTTTGAAGCCCTTTAATTTGCATCTTCTCCAGAATGGAGGGAGTGCATCCACATATCAACTAAATTTACCCCGAAGTCCCTGTGAGTTATCAGGGAGCAGCTCACACACAATTTGGGTTTTTCACTGTGCATTAGAGTGTAGCCCAATTTATATCCGGAGTAAAAAAATCCATCATTTGCGGTGGTTTTTTGGGACAACTTTGAATTAGCAGTAAAACCTCCCTGTAAACCCGTGGTAAAACCTGCTGTGTGTAAAAGTCTCTGGTCTGTAGTTACACCTATATTGATACACTGTACACAGAAATTCCAGTTGTTCACATAAAAACATTCACTAGCATCAAAGTGAATGAGGCAACATCTGCTTATGCTGAACTCCATCCAAGGGAAACTTGAACTGGATCAAGTTTCTACTGAAGACTCTGCTGAAGTTTCTGCTGAAGACTCGTCACCAGAGGCGTAACTAGGGAAAACGGCGCCCGGGGCAAGCACTGAAATTGCGCCCCCCCCCCGCCGCCCCCCCAACATACATCTGACTGACACACATGTTTCAGAAAACTTTTATTTAAAAAATTACAAAAATTACCAAAAATTTCAAAATGCACTACATACTTAGGTTTTTTCTCACAACAACCCTGTGAAGTTGGCTTGTATCTCAAACATCAGAATTATGATGCAATGATGATACATACTACATTATACTTAGGTTTTTTCTCACAACAACCCTGTGAAGTTGGCTTGTATCTCAAACATCAGAAATATGATGCAATGATTATTATTATGATTATGATGCCCCTCCCTCACGCCCTGGTTCTGTTCCTGACTTTCCCTTGTGAGTGACTGTATTTTCACAAAATGAAAACCAAGGACTCCAAAGTAATTCGAGGGACTAGGGTGATAGTGCTAAAGACTCCTTATTCTCCCGCTGTTAAAGAAAGACTCCCCTTTTCCAAAGCTGTGCGCTATTTACACCAGAAAAGGTTTCAAATGGAGGGGGAAGCATTTATACATTTATGCTTTGTTTTATGTTATGATTTCAAAGTTAGAAAAACTATAAAAGGGCCATTTTAGAGAAGATATGCACTGCCTTAGTTGCAAATCCTGCTTTTTTGAGATTCCCTGCAATTGAATAAAGCGATAATATACACCTTTGCTATTTAAATTGGTTGGAGAGTATTTATGACAATAAAAAATGAAATGGCATTTCAGATACAACATTGGTTGCCTAAGACCACTCAGATTTAACTAATCTTCATCACATTGACAAAAAGAGCAATTAAAATTAAAATCCATGACTAAAACCAAACCACTTTGGGGTTGTTTTTAATGAAAGGTGGTATATAAATTTAACAATAAATGTTTAGAAGTATATACTTTCACCCCCTGCCCAACCTACAATTAATTCCAGCTTATTTTCAAAGGGCTTCTAGTTTTATTTACAAATTGCTTGGCAGCACCAATGTTTAAGTAATCGCTAATTGCTCCTAATGATAGTTTTACTTATTGTTAAATTTATATACCACCTTTCATTTAAAAATTCTCTGCTCATCTGGGAGGGGGACTGCTCTGCAAAAAATAAAAAAAATTTTAAAAAATAATAAAAATTCGGCAAATCGGCGGGGGCACTTTTTGGCGCCCCCTGCCAAGTGGCGCCTGGGGCACGTGCCCCCCCTGCCCCCCTATAGTTACGCCTATGCTCGTCACAGAGCCAGTGGGGGCTGCGGGGATCGGGAGCCACGTGGCCCCCATTAGTTCCAGCATGCCCCGCACAAGCGTGCAGGGCATGCTGGAGAGACCCCCAAGCCGGAAGGCTGCTTTTTAGCCTCCTGGTCGGGGGTCTACTCGTGAGTTGCTGCAGCAACACACGATCCAAGAGCCCGGGTTAGCGGAGTGCTTGATCCACAAACCTGGGCTTAGGGGAGGGTAACTCTAGTGGGTTACCTGCTTTGGTGAGACCAGACTCAGCTGCGAGCCCGGTGGTTCTCACGTGCAGCAAAATTGGGCTAGGCTCCCTTAGCCTGATTTCACCCAATTGTGAGAATCGCCTCAGTGTTTGGTTCCTGTGGCTTCTAAGCACTTGCCTTCTATCTACCTATTCAGAGCTATTGCCGTTCCGTTCTTTAGACATCTTTTATTTCTGCTCACCACCCCAGTAGCCACAACACTTTTAACCCTGCATATTGAATTACACATGTTAAATAAATTTAGGAAAATTGCTTGATTTGCATAATTTATTCTGATCACATCATTTGGGTCTTAATAGCATGGAATTCTCGACCCCCACTAGTCCAACCAAACAATATCTGTTCTTTGTTGCAGCACCAGCAAAGCAGTTCCATGCCATGGCCCTTTCCAAGGTACACCCACAGACTTCTGGCTGCCAGATTTGAAAACTGGGATTCATGGAACTAGTTATTAATTCAAGCAGTAATGTTGGCAACCAAGATAAGATCAGAAGAAGCAAAGTGAGTAAAGAAAAACAGGAAAGCCAATTTAGCGGTGCTCTTGTAAGCTGCTCGATCTTGGCTTTCACTCCTGAGATGAGCTATCCACAGGAAGAATGTGGCTATTTCTGCCCACAATGAGCAGATACAAAAAATTATTGCTGGCACACAATTTTATTTACTCCATTTAACCCATTGACATGGTTGTGTACGGTTGTGCATTGTCCCATGGAACATTCTTAAGAAGCTGATGAACTTTTTAAAAAGAGTACCCCAAATAAACTGTCCTGAATACCTTATAATAACATCTTAATGTTAATAACATCTTAACGTATGATAATATAGAATTTATGAGCTGCCTATTGTGGTTACACAAATATCATGCTGGCCCAACGTAATTCATGACAATAATATATAATTCATTGCAAGAATATTCATTTTAATATACATACTTTTAAGTGTATGTCAGAGGAATGGGATGGGGAGAGGTAAATGGGTAAAGAGGCAGGAGGGAAAAGGGAACTGTGGATGTCTGTAGAACAAATTGCAGGGGAGTAATGGCAGGAGAGAGGGCATGCCCTCAACTCCTGTCTGTGGCTTCCAGCGGCATCTGGTGGGCCACTGTGTGAAACAGGATGCTGGACTAGATGGGCCGTGGGCCTGATCCAGCAGGGCTGTTCTTATGTTCTTATGTTCTTAAATCAAAAACCCTTTCAATAAATAATAATTAAAAAAAGCTGTGAGATATGAGGAAATAGAGAAGTTAAATCAAGTCGGACCAAAGGTTGATCTAAAATGTTGCTCTGACTTTAGCAACAAGCATTCTTAGAAGTTCTGGGGATGGGGAATTGTGAAAAAAGGCAGCTTAGGTTATTTAATTAGCACAATAACCCTGAAATAGCATATTCCTTTCTCTGGTTTTATTTTCAGAAACTCTCCTGTGTTGTACCTGCTAATCGAACCTTCTCTCTGGACCAGTTTGGGCGATTATCGGCTGGTACACATGATAATATCCACTGGCATCAATGTGAGTGCTGCTGCTAAGAGCACTTCCTTCCTGACATCACTGAAGGATGCCCCAATGCACTGTCAGGGTGTCCTTTAATCATGTGAGAAGGGCGTTCATCTGCATCACCCTTCTACACATGCTCCCACCCAAACCCTGGGTTTTGGAGTGCGTACAGTGCAGCAGAGCATGATTCAGAGGATTGCTTATTATAACAATCTTGCTTTATCAAGCAAAGTAGCTAACAACATAGATTAAAGCAGCATATGAATTTAAAATATGTTTAAAACAAAGCAGAGTAATAACAGCTAAATTAAAACAACACAAACCCAACAACTAAAGGCCTTGGCTGAGAACTTTGCCTGCCACAAGAAGGACATCAGACAGTCAACATCCCTGGGGTAAGAGTTCCAAAATTAGAGTATTACCAATGAAAATGCCTTCCTGCAGGTCCTCCTCTGCCTAACTTCTGCAAGTGAGAAGGCCGAAATAAGGGCCTCTGAGGGAGATCCCAATAATCGGAGAGCATAATTGCCATCAAGCCAAGCCAGTAGTCTGGCAGCATCACATCTGGAAATGGCCATGCTAACTTAAGACGCATCTTTTAAACTGGCGGTTTTGTTATATTAAGATGGGCAAGATCAACTGTCTCCATTTATCCCAGCAGAATGGCCTAGTTTACTGGTGTCACTCTTGTATTTCTTTTAGATTGCATGTCCCTTGGAAACAAGGACTATATTTTCATTTTTTTTTGCTATACAAACTGTTTTGTTTGTTGAGGAACAACTTCTTCTTCAGATAGCATTCACAGCAAGCCATAGTCCTTAATTTTGAGCCTCCAGTCTAGAGCCAGACTGGGGATCAATTTATACAGATAAGCAGCCTTTCTGCATTCACTCCTAAACATCTCCAGGTAGGAATCTTTTGTGAAACTGACATATTTCTGCAATTACTGATGGTTCTGGCATTTTTTAAAATTCAGAGTTAGCAAGGAAATCACAGTGAGAGTATATCTTGGACTTTAGCATCCTACAGAACAAATGGATATGGCTTTTTTGTTTTCAGTTATACTATTTTTTGCATAATAGCCATGCAAAATCCAGATATTTGTAATAAACTTCCTGTTTGTCATGTCAGAGCTGTGAAATAGGTTCTTTTTTACTCCCAAATGTAATGCTTTCACAAATATCTACATAAACGTTTCTGATTGCAAAATGTATTGTGAACTCACTGACCCCATACTTTCTTAACAAGAGGTTTAACTTTATCCTGATTAGCGTCATTCCTTTGGCAACCTAAATCCATTTCCAACACTTATCTGTTTATGGCTGCCTTGAAAGGAAATAGAGTATAAAATTTGTCAGTAGCAGCTAGTATTCATTTTTGTAGTACATCTGGTACTACTTAAAATGTTTTGCTAGTCTCTTAGCACAGCCATTTTCCTTCTTTCAAGGAATCAAATGAAGCAAATTTTGCATAATTTCTTCTGCAAAATTTAGAAGGAAATAATTTTTAAAATCCTTTTTATCTTCTTGTATTTTTAGAGTAATGAATTTATAAGAAACACAGAAAAATAAAAATAAAAGATTGGTATAAGGTAGGTTTGTCCAAATCCAGAAACTTCTTGCATACAAGGACTTACCCATTTTTGTTAGTGGAAATTGGAATCCTTCTGTGCACGCACATGCACACACACAACACACAACACACTATTCTATTCAGGACAATGGAGAAGTTCACAAAGGAGTTTTGTGTGTACTTCAGTAGAGAAAATGCAGCCCTGGGACTTGAAATTGGGGCTAGCGATAGAAGTGAGTGAGTCAGGACACGGCCCTGTGTGCCAGCCTGAAACAATGCCAAGCTGATAAACTAAGCAAAGCTGATAAACCAACCTCCCCTTTGAAGAGGGCCAAAGGCACTCCTTGCCCAAGAAACTATTTACCTTGAGGCCAGAATACCAGGGATGAGACCTACTGCATTTCTCAAGTTGCTCAAGACTTCTTTGTAGGTCCAAGGTTACATGTTACAAGAGGCTACCACTTCAAACCCAGATAGAACTGTTGTAGAATCCAATTAGCGCCTTTTTAATGCTGTGGAAAATTTAGAAATAATATCTGCATCTAGATGCTTTTTTCTACTTGTTGGCTGACATCCAGATTAATGTTGTGTGCACTTCAGGTGCACAACAGGGGAGAAGCAACTTTCAGGGGCGGAGCTATAATTGGGCGAACGGGCTCAAAGAACCCGGACCGTGCTCAATCAGGAGCCGCCATTCACAGCACTGACACACACACCCATGTCTGACGTCAGACGCAGGGGCGGTAGTTTAGCTCCTGAGTGGGGGCCACGCAGCCCCTTCGGGAGCTAAACAAAGGCTGGCGCTGCATTCGCAGCACCAGCCTAACTAGCTCCTGAAGGGGCTGCACGGCCCCTTCAGGAGCTAAGACTGGTGCTGCATTCACAACGCAGCCCCAGCCTTCATCTAACTGCCGAAGGGGCCGTGCGGCCCCTTCAGCAGTTAAGCTGCTTCTCCCGAACGGAGCTTCAAGGCTCCGTTAGGGAGCCAGACCACACACCCCCCCGCATCTGACGTCAGACGTGGAGGCATGGCTATCCCCTGCGTCTGACATCAGACGCAGCGGGCAGGGCTATCGGGGCACCCACCACAGCCGCACACGGGCCGCCGGTGGGCTAGCTACGCCCCTGGCAACTTTCTCCGATGCCTATTCTGTTGGAGATGAACTTCTAGTGCATCAACCTTTTGCACCAACTGTCCTAATGACCACTAGGGGTATTGGGAGTAGACACAGTGAGTCAGGGTCTCCCCATCTGTCCCTACTCTATGACTCCTGAACTGACTCTGCAGCACTTCCTGTGCTGAGTCACAATCCTTCCTTTCCTCCTAGAGAGCAGATGGAAACATCTCTCTCTCTCCTTACCTATCCATTATGTAGTCCTTTAGATTAGATATAGGTCTTTCCTATCTAAGTGTATTTAACCAATAAATATATTTAGTGTTTAGTCATACAAGGATCTCCATCTCTTTTCTCTAAATAGCTGCAATATCCAAACCATCCTGGGCTACCCACTCTGTAACTGGAGTGTGTGCTCATTCCTTAGTGCTCTGCTGTTTTACCTATTGTGGGTAAAAATCAACAACCTCTAACATATTCTCCATTTTTTTGTGCCTCCTGGAAATAAGTCCTTCGGGATCTTGAAACTTTCAGGAACATGTGTTTGGGAGGCAAAGCAGGCTGCAGGGGGAAGAAGAAAATCAGTGATGCTTAAGGGTAATGGAGACAGGTGGTCCGGAAGCAGTGGCATCACTTTGGGGGACGCTGGTTACTCTATCATTGTTACTGTCGTTTCTCCCATTGTGAAGAACAGAAGAAACTACAGTAACACTAGTAGTGCAACTGGCATTTTCCCCAGTGGCGCTGCTGCTTCTCTGTCACAGCAGTGGTGTCACAATACCTTTCCATCCCTGTTATCCTTGAATATCCTGTCAGTCAGTGAAAATCGCCCTTTCCCTGTTGCACACACATGATACGCTTTTTGGAGCATACATTTGTTTGCATGCTAGTATGATGGTGATGCTGACTGAGGAATATTTTTATACCACTTTTCAACAAGAAGTTCACAAAGCACTTTACATAGCACAGAAAAAGGAAAATGGTTCCCTATTCCAAAGAGGATCACAATCTAAAAAGAAAATCAAAAGAAAAAACATCAACAGTTACTGAGGGTGCACTATGCTGGGTTCAGGGGCATAGTGACTATTGAGCAAGGGGGAGGCAGTTGTCCCCAGGCCCCAAGGGTCTGCCCCCCCAAGGCAAGGGCACCCCCTTGCCTCCTCCTGCACCCAGTCTGTGAGCAATCACTCACCAGCTAGGAGTACAAGGCACGGCCCTCTACTCTCCAGCCATAAAGGAGCTATTATTTACATATAATTGCATATGTATGCAACCATGCTACATTGTGGTCCTTAAGACATGTCTTGTAGAATCATAATGACACCCAGCGCTTTCAAAGTTGAGTACCCCTAGTTTAGAGAGCTGCCTAAAGCTGGCCTGCCCTCTTGCAAAAGTTCTATAGACATATAGTTGCAGGCACCCATACTTCCTATTGTCTTCCTGCAGGATATTTCTTTTACGAACATGATTAGTTACTTGGACAGATAATGGCAATTATTTAAACACATTTATAGCCTCTATTAAATTACTGCTTCATGTTATTTGAATTGTGGTTGGACACTTCAATTTTTTGGAGCCTCTATTCTTTTTATATGAAAATATTTGTATTTTCCTGTGCTGTCTGTCCTTGCTTGTGGACTTGCTTCCTTTCCCCACATGCTCTCTTCCATGGTTAGCAAAAACCAGTAGCTTCAAGAGTTCTGAATCCCATGCATTTCTCTAAGTGTGAACCAGAGGTTGAGAACTAAAGCAGAAATACATATTAACATTAAATGTATCAATGATATGAATACGGCAGTTGGTTCTTGTCAATAAATTCTTACACTCTGCCTTCCTTTGCTGAATTTTAGCAATAACGTTAGAATAACCTGCTTGGGGAGTGGGGTTATTTGAGAACAATGTTTCTGACAAGGATGAAGTATACTGCTGGGATCCACACAAACCATTTCCCAGCATCATGGCTGAGTGATTTACTGTTTGTAGCAAAGTGTCCGAAACTTGGTTATTTTGCTTGTCAATTTGCTGAAATGGAAAATTTGAGAAGTAGGAAAAAGCAAATAATTCTATTAACTGATTCTCAATCAGATTTGTTTATTTACATTTTAAAGCTTGGCTTCATTGCAGAAATGGAGACCAAAAAAAATCATACTTAGTATATGCTATAGCCCCAATTAAACTAACCATTCAGCAGATAATTTTATTAAGTTATTTTTCTTTCAGAAAATGTCATACTACTTTCAAATTTTTTGCAGATATATCAGTAAGTGCTTATGGTACCTGAAATAAATGAAGCCAAGATCTTTGTCTTCAATTTATGTGTCAGGAATGATAGGTGTATCACATTATATCTAAAGTGGCCACATCAGCAATACTACTGCCATTTTCTTTGTGTGTTGTTTTTAAAGAGAAGCGGGGGTGGGGGGAAAAGGAGAAATATGATTTTAAAAATTGAAAGTTGGTCCCATGCAGGGGATAGCTGCAGTCCCAAGTTTTGAAATCTACTGGACTGGCAAGAGGCTTACAGAAAAATAGTTTGCAAAATAAATGGAAGTGGATTGAGGTGTCCAAGTTGGATTGGTATATCAGATACCTAGTGAGATGTTTGATTTTATCTCTGTTCTTACAGACTGATGAGACCTGGTGGAATGATGGAAGCTGTCAGCTGATTCCTGTCCAATTAGTGGCTCATATTTGCATTGTTAGTAACCTGATATGCAGCAACATTACAAATCTTACTGATTGGTTGAGGTTTCAACAAGCTACCAAGAAGCATTTCAAAAGATATACAGTGCATAGTTGGAGAAATCAAATAATAAGATTTGGTGAGTGATGTAACATGGGAATATTTTAGTTCATCTTTAAGGAAGACCTTACAGGATGTCCATATATTTATTATTTATTTCAAGTGTGACACAGCACTTCTGTTCAACAGACTGCTGCACCTTCTTGGCATCCCAACTATAGGATTGATTTTCATCACTTGTGAGCTAACCCTAGACTGCACGAGCACAGTGCTGATAACCACTTCCAACTCCAAGGTCAGCAAAGCGCAGACCTGCCCAAATAAGAGATGTAGTGGTGGGGTGGGGTGAGGATAATATAGGAAATAATTCATACACCATCTAGTTGGCACCACTCTCTGCACCTGATATGCTGAATTGCAGTTATGAAAGTACAGTCCAATTTTGCTTCCTTTCCATAAGGTGCTGCAATAGCTACATTAGCACAACTTATTAACTGTGTCATAGATATGCCTAGCTATGATAGCACCAAGAATTACTTGTGCCATTGTAACTGCATTGGGACTTCATGAGAACATATATCCACTCCTCAATGCTAAATTAACTCCATATAATTTGATGGGATAATGGCACAGCAGGGAAATGGCTTGACTAACAAGCCAGAGGTTGCCGGTTCGAATCCCCACTGAAACACCTATAGCGGGCAGCAGCAATATAGGAAGATGCTGAAAGGCTTCATCTCATACTGTGCGGGAGATGGCAATGGTAAACCCCTCTTGCCAGGAGTTGATACTGACTTGATGGCACACTTTACCTTTACCTTTACTTGAAAAAATAGTGTTTAGGATTGACTGTGAAAAATACAAATATAAATACGATGAATATGAAAAATATTTATATATCGCTTTTCAACAAAAGTTCCCAAAGTGGTTTACAAAGAAAGAAAGAAAGAAAGAAAGAAAGAAAGAAAGAAAGAAAGAAAGAAGGCTCCCTGTCCACAAAGGGCTCCCAGTCTAAAAAAAGAAACATAAGATAGAAGCCAGCAACAGCCACCGGAGGGATGCTGTGCTGGGGATGGATAGGGTTGCAATTGTTCTCCCCTTGCTAAATAAAGAGAATCCCTACTTTAAAGAGGCGCCTCTCTGCTCAGTTAGCAGGGGACACCCCCTTGACACCACCAAATGAAACTACCTTGAACTAGAGGTTCTTAATAGCAGTGGTCTTTTCAGAAAAGATGCTGAATGACAAAGCAAGCCATAGACTGGATGTGAAACCAGTTTCAAACATGACTGGCCTCCTAATGAGGCCACGTGAGGCAGCCACCTCAGGAGGCAGAGAGGCAGAGGTGGCGGATTGTCTGCTGACTATTTCAGTGCCTCCACTGGTCTGCCACTTCTTGGCATCCCCAAACCTTACCTAATGGTGGTACACCAACCACCACAACTGCTCTCCTCCTCTTTCTCATTCCCCTCTCCTTCCACTGGAATTTTCAAAAGCCAGAGGGCAAGGAGGCAGAGGGGAGGGCAGAAAGGAGAAGAAGATGAAAGTGTTGGAGAAGAACAATGCTCTTTCAAGAGAGCATCATTGTCAGTGTGCTGCTAAGTAGGGAGGAGGGGTAGTGGGCAGAAAGGGGTCACAGACAGAATGGAGTGGGGGAGAAAGGGGGGCAGACTGGTGGGATAAGGGAAGGAAGAGCAGTGCGTGCTTCTCATGCTGCCAGGAAGGAGGGCAAGAGTGGAAGGGTGAATAGCCAAGGTGGGAGGGACAAAAATGGGCACACTGGGGAGGGGGAGAAGGCAAGAGTGGTACACTCCACATATTACCGGGGTGGGAGGGGGGGTGGGAGTGGTGGATCAGATGCTGGTGGGGTGGGGACAGCTTGGGCCTGGTTTCAAAGCCCATTGCTCAAGGTTTCCAAAGTTTATCATCTTTATAAAAGAAAGCTTTAAAAAAAAATTACCAAGTCTATAGGGCCTTTTGAATTCCCAAATAAGAAGCCTAAGAATTTATGGCAGCAGTGTTAAATGTGGAGGCCAAATAAACTCAGAATGTTGACCTTAGTTGTGTTTAAATTTCTCCTGCCTTCTGGCACTATAAGCCACAGTGGAAAGAAATAATTTATTCATGGTGCTTTGAGCACTTAAACGCTCAGGAGTACCATGTGAGAGAATATTAAGAACATAATTTATGTCATTGATATGGACTCAGACCGGCAGTGGATAGGTATGCTTTGCCTCAATTTTCTCAAGTGACATGGGTGGCAGAGAATCCAAATATCACTCCAACAGAAGGAATGGAATGCAAACCTGTGCCAGTTTCCCCAGCCATCATGCTTTTCTATCATTATAAACAATAACAAAAGCGCCCTGACATCTGAAAGCCATATTTGCCCATTTGAACACACAGTTTTTCATTGTTGTAAAGAGCAGCATTTGGAGGGCTATCTGACTTTTTTGTTTTAACTATAAATGGTCTGTTTCTGTGTAGCTTGCTTTGGCATAGGACTGCAATATACAAACACTCTCCTCTCATAGTTCCATTCCCCCACTCCCCTGTCATTATCCAACTCAGGTCAGAACAAAGTACAAATCACAACATTAAAAGTTAAATCATGTTGATCCACATTCTTAAGCCACCATTGCTAAAATATAATCTAGTTTCAACTGAATATTTGGATTTGCAAGGATTCTTTGATTTATTCAAGGATAATTGTTTTACTCTATCTAGTAATCTTTTATGTAGTGTTATGTTATGTAGAAGTTTGTCCCAGTGGAGATCCTGTAGAGTATGTGTTTGTGTGTGTCCGGGGGGGGGGGGGGGGAGAGTGAGAAATGAAAAGGGAGGTAACGTAAAAGGAGAAAACGGAGTAGTTTCTGAATAAACATTTCGTTAAATCTATATAAAATGTATTTGTGTCTATGAGAGAAGCAGCTATAAAACAATATTTATCTCGTGTAAAATGTCTCTGAATATACATTGCTGGAACACATTATTTTGTTTTGATGCAAACTAAAATATACTTTGATTATGTATGTATATTTTTTTATTTTAAATATTTCTATCTTGCCTTTAAGTTAAAATGTCTATGGCAGCTTATACTAAACCCAATAAACACAAAACAAATTCATAAGAACCATAACGTCTATCAATAAATCATCAGTAAAATAATGGGATAAAGCAGCATGATAAAACCCAATGGAACCTAAATCAGGAAATAGCTAAAAAACACACACCAATGGCTGTTCATTAAAGCTTGTTCATAAAAAACAGAGTCTAAACTGGTGCCTAAGATTGAAGAGGGATGGTATCAGGCAAGCAGCCCTTGGAAGGTTTTTCAAAGCCAGAAGGCCACCAGGAGCCATATGTAATTGTGAATGCAATTACATATGGCTTGAAAGACAAAAGGAGAATTATGCCCCTCCTGCCATCCCTGAATAATATCTCTTTAAGCAATTGTATGATTAAAACAATGTGCAGCACAATCCTAAATGTGTCTGTTCAGAAGTAAGTCTCATGGAGTTAAATGGCACTTGCACCTAGATGTGCTACAGACTGTAGCCACAAATCTGCAAAGAAATAGGTATAATAGGAGTTCAATGAGAGCTGGTCTTGTGGTAGCAAGCACGACTTGTTCCCTTTGCCAAGCAGGGTCCGCCCTGGCTGCATATGAATGGAAGACTACACATGTGAGCACCGTAAGATAGTCCTCTCAGGGGATCGAGCTGCTCTGGGAAGAGCAGAAGGTTCCATGTTCCCTCCCTGGCATCTCCAAGATAGGGCTGAGAGAGATTCCTGCCTGCAGCCTTGGAGATGCCACTGCCGGTCTGTATAGACAATACTGAGCTAGATGGACCAATGGTCTGAATCAGTATGTGGCAGCTTCCTATGTCCCTATGACTCTCATGATATCTCCAGGATGAGTGGACATCCTTAGGAGTAAGATCCACATGCAGTCACAAACGCCTGCATGGAGTCGATCAACATCAACTGTACTCATGTGAGTTCTCTCCCTGTGAATGGGCCCTCTGCTTTTCCAGAGTTCTCAGTGCGGAAAACCCTGGAGAACCAATATGGTTATGGGTTCATGTAACTACAGTACATATGTGCACGTATGTATGTACAACTGTACATGCATGTGTTGACAACATTCAGACATTCAAGTGAACAGGCAGAGAACGGGATGGGGCCTCACCTGTCAGTATGATCCTGCTCTTCCCTATATGTACATTTACTCACTCTGGAGATGTCATGAGAATAGAGCAAATGGTAACAATGCTTTTTCAAGAAACTGGCCCTGAATCACTTGTTTTTCAAATGTGATGTGTGCCCATGATATAGTCGCATGCAAATAACATGTATCTACATGTAGAAAGAGTTACATGTCTCCAAAGAATGTAGGTCAACACAGAAGTACTTGCACTAGGCACTATTTTCCCCCCACTCTCTTAAATGCTGCAATATAGGCTTAACAACATGGACATAGTGCAGTTCATTAGAATATAATCACAAATAAAATATCAGACATGGATATCGGTGGTTTTAGTTGCATAGCTGAATGTTCTCCCAAAGTTCAATGCACATATCCTTTGAAGGAGAGCACCATGCCTGCAGAAATAAGGCTGGCGCGACAAGAAAAAGAGAGGCTGTGTTTATTGATCAATAAATCACAGTCACTATAACTGACCTGCTGACTTAAAGTTCCTTAGGTCAAGGAACCCTATGCTGTTTTGCAACTTCACCTCTTTGCTGAGCCTCTTAATCAAAACTATAAAGCCAGAAAGTACATCAAACAATCAAGACTTGGATGATTGGACTGGCTATTTTAAATGACTAAGCTACTGTCTATGAACAGTTCGGGGAACAGATTCACCTCCACAGTAGTTGTTAAGGAATTTGGTGTTTTCTGGACAGGATTGTTTAAAATGATGCTGCAGACCTCTGGATAGGAACACTGAGGATTCGGCACACTATGCATTGTTCCAGTGTGCTGTGGATAATGCTGTAGTCCTGCACTCTTACAGTGCAATCAAAATTGATTTCAGTATGACTTACTCATGAGTAACTAAGTGTATCATTGCAGCCTCATGAAGCAGGTTTGACTCTTTAAAGTGTATAAGAATTTTGTAATTTATTTCAGTGAGGTATAAAACCTCATAGATGATATTTATTGTTCATAATCTTCAACACCTTCAACATCATTTTTTTTATTTTATTCACCAAAAACAAGATACATACATAAGTGCTGTCCTAAAACACATTTTATTTTATTTTTTGATAAGAACTGTTACAGAAGTAATCAGGATCCAAAGTACAGATGTTAAATGTATTCTATCCCCAGCAAGGGGGGGAAATAGGAAAAATGCATTTACAGTTTGAGAATGATCTTTTCTAAGCAGAAACTGAGTGCGCAATGGAAGCAACAGGATCTCTGCTCTTATGATTTAGCAAAGCTTTAATTCTGACTTGCTCCGTTTGGTTTTACCTAAAATAATATTTGAAAGTTAAATAGTGTAAGCAAATACTTGCATGGCACAATTGCTATAAAAATCTTTCAACAATACCATACTGAAGAAAATAAACACTGACTAACCTATCTTCAAACAATATTTGTGACTGTATGTTGGCAGCCATTTGTTAATTACCCAAGATAAAAGTGAGAAATCCAGACAACATTTTGCATTCCAATGTATTTATAGTATTCTTAGTCTCATAAGTAGTCTTTTGCTGTTATACCTGTTCTCAAAAGTATAGTATAATTTTAGTCTCCGTGGCCTTTGGACCACCATGAATTACTTTTTAAAGATCTAGCTGGGGTTTTGTCTGTAGTGCATGTATTTCAATTTATACTGGTGTAGTAGGCCAATATAATTTCAGACTAGTTGCTTCAGCATTCTACCATTATACATTCTGAATATTCTAATGGTCATAAGCTCTAAACTTTATCAATCTGCTGAAATTCGAAGACATCAACTAGGTAGCAAATGACACCAACCCTCCAAATCTGGTCCAGATTTGATGAAAAGTGGTTGAAAGGCAGCAGTTTAAATATTGACCCTTAAACTCTAGACAAGTATTGGCTACATTTTTTTTTAGCCATCAGATAAGGTAACATTTTTTAAAAGTCCACTTAAATGTTATTACAAATGCTGAAGCATAATCCTATGGTGTCTTGGGAAAAATAACCCCATGCTGTATTTCCTGAAGTCCCTAAATAGCTCCTGAACTCCCTAAAATAACAGTATAAAGTCAAGTAAGGTTGTAGATCAGTGATTTTGTCCACTGAGGGTTGTGAAGCCAGTGTTGGGAGAGGCAAGTATTAGCAAGTTCTGGAGAGTAACTGCCTGCTTTGATATTACTGGTTTGATCTTATAAAAGAGCTCTCTGGCACTTCTATAATGAAACAAACATTCTGTTCCGCCTCCTTTCCTTTACAAGGAGCCTGGAGGTTCTTGAAATCTGTGCAGGGCAACAACAGCAAGGTGATGACGGGCTCTTTTCAGTGCATGTGAGGTTGCAATGAAGTGGTGAAGGGCATTGCAAGAACATATGAGGTGACAGTTAGGTGATCAGGGCCTACAGAGACACACAAAGGGTAGAGGTCTTGTGAGAACATGAGATGCAGTGACAACTTAGCTGATGGACATGTGAGGGCCTCTGAGATGGTGCTAAAGTAGCAAGAATTCTTGTGAGGTATGGTTAGAGTGCTGGACTAGGACCGGGGAGACCCGAGTTCAAATCCCCATTCAGCCATGAAACTAACTGGGTGATTCTGAGCCAGTCACTTCTCTCTCAGCCTAACCTACTTCACAGGGTTGTTGTGAAAGAGAAACTCAAGTATGCAGTACACCGCTCTGGTATCCTTGGAGGAAGAACGGGATATAAATGTAAAAAAAAAATAATAATAAATAAGGTGGTGTTGAGAGGTCAAATAGACTTGTGGTTGCACATGAGGACATGGAAAAGTGGCAGATTGACTTACATGGACATGTAAGGCAGCAGTGGAGTGGCAAATGGATTTGACAGGGCACAGAAAGTAGGCTGGGTGGTGAAGAGATTTGCAAGGACATGTGAGGCATGTAATAAATAAAATAAATAAAATGTATGGCATGAGCGTGGTGGTGAATGCTTGTGAGGATGTGCAGGCCAACAGCAGAGGGGTGACAAATGGCTTTTTGAGGTTTGTGAGTCAGCAGCAATGTGGAATACTTGAGATAGCACACCAGGTGGGGAGGTGGCCAGTGAACTCTGAGAGCATATTTGTGAGGCCATGGGGGGCCGGTGAGGGCATGCATGTGGCGGCAAGGTGGCAGAGAGCTTTGCAAGGGCAATGTGAAGCTGTGGCATGCTGATAAATATTTGTGAGGGCAGTATGATACATAATGTGTCCCCAAAACGTCACCTATATAGTAAATTTCCGGACATAAATTCAATAAGCCCCCAGGAAACCCACAATTGGTTTCTACAGATATATGGATGGATTTCTGTCTGACTGATGCATGGATCTCTGCAAGGCAAACTTCTTTCCTCCAATGCTATGTACTATAGTAAATGTCTGGCAGAAATTCCTTTCTGATGGGGAAAGTTGAAGGAAAGAGAAGCAGAGGACGACCAGTAGCAAGGTGGATGGACTTGATTACGACAGCAATGAATGCACCACTGAGAGACCTTAAAGGCCACTGTGTGAAACAGGATGCTGGATGGGCCTTGGGCCTGATCCAGCAGGGCTGCTCTTATGAGTGTGGAGCGCCCATCAATGCTCCTTGCAAGTGTGTAGAGTCTTCATGGTGTCTCTGCTGGTACAGAGGCAAAATTTTAAAAAATATATATAATCATGTTAACATGGAATTTCCCATTTCCTGAAAGGATTACCATAGTAAATCATTAAGTATATGAAGCCAGAATTAGTGTGGGCTTAAAAAAATTACTGGAGATAATTCCAGCATGAGGTCCATGATGATACTTCCCAGCTTCAGTGGAATTCTTCCCTTGATAAAAGAGGACTGTCATGGACACATCTAACTAATGACAACTACTTCCAAACTACAAAGAACAGCCTTTTTGGTCTCTAGATTGATATGAATTTTTTTTTGTAAACATGGGGCTGTAACACAGGCTATCCCATAGGATTCTTTTTAATGTTTCTTTCATTGAATTGCAGGTTTAAAAAAATATTTTGCAGCAGGGTTTAAACATATTTAGTGATCTTGTTGAAATATTTTTTAAAATGGCTTGCATTAGTAAAAGCGACAAAACAAATAATCAGATGTGGCATACCAATGGATCCAATTGTGATACTGCTTGAGAAAAGAAATGACATTAATCAAATCAATCAAAATATTAGGGAATACAGTTTGTTTGTGAGAACATGGGCTGGATTTTAGTTGCAAAAAATTGGAAGCATCCCCACTTATCCCAAAGACTCAATGGAATAGAGGAGTACAAAATAGAGCCTTCATTTATAAAATGACATAAGAGATTACCATAGACCAGAAAGAGCTGAATAATAGATACTAAGGATATTCACACAACTGGGAGGCAGGGCAGGTGGCACGGGGAAGGGTGCATGAAACCACCCCAGACATTCAACAGCTTTGGGGGGAAGCACAGACCATGCTCCCACACATCCACACTTCTGCTTGCAACGTGGGTCTCTGAAGGCCAGGATGATGCATCCAGACCTCCATGTAGCTCGCAATGCACCATGCAAAAAGTGCAGTGCATCGGTGGATATCTTTGTGGGACAGGTGCTCTAGACACCTGTCTCTGTGTGTGCTCGGGCTGCAAGGGTGTGCTTGCACCCTTAACCTCGGCTAAAGACTGGGCTTCAGAGTTGGGTTAGGTAAGCGAGCAGCACCGAGATTTGTGTGAATCCCGGCACTGCACACAAGCAACCTAACTCAAGCTGGGCTGCCTTAGCCTGGGTTTGGCTGCTCATGAGAACAGCCTTACTTGCTAGTCCCATTCAGACATTATTTTGTATGTCCATATAGATGTCTATGCATATGTACATGTTTTTGTGTGAATGACTAAAAATGAACCAGGGTTCAGGTCTGTTCAAATACAGGGTACAATTAGGAAGTGTTACTTGCACTGGACATAATGTGCAAATAAAAGTACATGCATATCAGTCTGTACATGCGTTCACTGTACACAGATTGTATATGCATTGAACATAACATACAAATAGGTCTAGTGTGGATTTCCTTCTCATCGGAGCTTGTGAAAACTAAACTCCAAATTGAACAGTTTGCCTTTTTCAGAAACAAAATACTTAGGTTTCAGCTAAATGTATCTACTTTGGCCTATGGCTGAAGAAATTGATTATACAGTTGAAAAACATGAAGGGAATGGGTGTCTCTGTTTCCTAGTGACATATTGCATGTAAGCCTCAGGACACAAAGGACACCATGGCCAGCTGAGAGTCCTTGCGGAACTGCAGCCAAGAGGAGATCTCATGGACTTTCCACATGAGCTTTCAATCCAAGAATCTTGTGGGACCCAAGTGATAGAGAAGGCTACCAAGGCAAGCACAGCGTGTGCTGCTCTATTTAGGGATCCATGTCAGCTGGAGAAACAGGGTAAGAGGATGTGAGCACAGTAGACATGTACAGAGGAGTGCTGAACCAGGAAGGAATCTCTGCAGCCCCTTAAATCACAGTTATGGGTAGAGAACAAGGAGGAAAAAGTGTCTTAGCACTGTCCCTTCTGCTCTGAGCTTCTGAGAACAGAGATGCAAAAAGGGGGCCAGCCTTCTGAACAAGACCACCCTTCTGAACTTTATTACCACAGTAATCATGAGAAATGTGCATGCCCCTCATAATCAAATATGCTTACATCTGCATTTTTGATACAGCAGATTGGATCCACTCATTTTATACAGGGCAAATATTGCATATTATGCTCTGAAATGAAAAGACCCATCACTAAGGCCTCAATTCTCATAGTACTCCTTCAAACATGTCTGTCCAAATCAATAAGATTCTTCAGGGTAAGTGGTTTGAAGAAATATGGTAAGTCTGGGTTTAGAATCCATACTATTGGCCAAGATTTCTGTAGATTTAACTTGGTGGTCGCTACTGATCTCTGTGGAGCGATATAGTTTCACACCAACTACAGCTGGCTTAGTACTTTCATCTTTACATAAGATGAGTGATGGAAATACAACACAGAAGGTGGACAGAAGCCACAGCAAAGGTTGCTTGGTGACTATAGCTGTGTGTTCTTTTTTCTTTCATTATACTTTCTAAGTGGAACATTAACTTTGAATTTCCTGTCTCTCTCTCTCATGCTTTGGATTTTTTTTTAAACTTCAAACCACAAAAAAACCCCTGTAAATAATTTCCACTTATTCAGGAGAAGGCCGCCGTTAAATAGATTCAACATGACAGCTTCATCACTTTGTTAACCCAAGGTGGCCAGATCATACTGTGCTCTCTGGAAAAAATAGGTCTAGGTTCAGGTTTTAGTTGACTATTAGAGTATGAGTCATGGCCATGAAGACCTAGATTATGGAAAGGAAAATGTATTCCAGTGACTTCCCGTGCCAAGGCAAACAAAAGAGAGTTCTTTTCTTAGTAAGTTCATGTGATGTAACTAAATGGAGAGGCAGATTGTGTGGAATAGTGAAGGTCTGGGAGAGGTGTGTGATAGTTGAAGAGAAAACTAATGGATGGCAGTGGGGAGAATACAGTGTGTGTGGCCTCAAGAAAATACTAGCTTGGCAGACAAAGTCCGATGTGATGGCACAAGCAACCCAAAAGAGTCATGCAAAAGTGGTCACATGGGGCACAAAAATTTGGGGAGCACCTAAGATGCAATGCGCAATCTGAGGGGTGTGCCACAAAACCTCATGTCTCAAGGAAATTGGGAATGAGATGCACAGCTGGACCCACACAGGGCAGCAACTTTGAGTGCTGATGGTCACACAAATGTAGGAATACTACTGCTACGGAAGAGCCGAATGCATTTTGTGGTTCTGCATAAGTTACTATAACTGGTTTAGTGTTTAAGACAAGGGCTTAAGAAAATTTCTTACACACGTGGACAAATTTGTTGGTACCCCTCCAGGAAAAAGAAGAACCCACAATTGTCTCTGAAATAACTTGAAACTGACAAACATAATTGGCACCCATCATTGTTTATTCCACATTTAACAAAAACCAGACTTTGCTTTAGAGTTTTGATGCAACGGAATATTTCAAATAATAACACAAAAGAAAATGGCATGGACAAAAATGATGGGACCCTTAACCTAATATTTTGTTGCATAACCGTTAGAGGCAATCACTGCAAACAAGCAATTCCTGTAGCTTTCAGTGAGACTTCTGCACCTGCCAACAGGTAGTTTGGCCTACGCTTCCTGAGCAAACTGCTCCAGCTGTGTCAGGATTGAAGGGTGCCTTCTCCAGACTGAATGTTTCAGTTCTTTCCATAGATGTTCGATAGGATTCAAATCAGGGTTCATAGAAGGCCACTTCAGAATAGTCCAATGTTTTGTCCTTAGCCATTCTTGGGTGCTCTTAGCTGTGTGTTTTGGGTCATTATCCTGTTGGGGGATCCATGGCCTGCGACTTGCCAAAAAGCTCCACTTTTGTCTCATCTGTCCAAAGGACATTCTCCCAGAAGCATTGTGGCTTGTCAATATGCATTTTAGCAAATTCCAGTCTGGCTTTTTAATGACAAAACTGGAGCTTTTTGGCAAGTCACATAAGCTCTATGTCCACAGATGAAAAAATGAAGCTTTCCAAGAAAAGAACACCATACCTACTGTGAAACATGGAGGAGGCTCGGTTATGTTTTGGGGCTGCTTTGCTGCATCTGGCATGGGGTGCCTTGAGTCTGTGCAGGGAGCAATGAAATCTCAAGACTATCAAGACATTCTGGAATGAAACATACTGCCCGGTGTCAGAAAGTTCTGTCTCAGTCGCAGGTCATGGATCCTCCAACAGGATAATGACCCAAAACACACAGCTAAAAGCACAGCTATATGGTGGCACAAGCTTTCATGCACCAGAATTCGCCAAGAGCCAAACTGGACATAGCTTTAAACATGTAGTTTAGTCTTCCATGTTTGCTTATGGGTTTTGTTTGTAAACAGCAACCATCAGCGGGTTGGGGAGGGGATCTCAGTCCTAGTTAGAAGGAAAATAATGTGGAGGCAGAGGGGTTTAACCTTTCTGTACTGGGAGGAAAACAGGTATTAGATGCAATTCAGAAACAAGAGAGACAAAAACATGTATGAAGTTTACTTGTAGGTATGCAGGTTTTGGGTTTTTAATAAATAATAATGTCAGAAATATTCAATCTTTATTACTGAAGTGTCTTCCAGTGTGACTCACTTGAGCAGAATCTTGCCCTGATAAGTTCAGGTAAGTAAATCTATTTACAAATGTGTTGGTACCCCTCCACACAAAAAGAAGAACCCACAATTATCCACAATTTATTCCTGATTTAAAACAAACAAACAAACATCTGTTTTGGGTTTTATTTATTAAAAATTACTTTGTAATGCACTAAGAAAACAAGGTTTTTTTCTGCAATAAATTGTCAAAAGGGCAGTTGTGGACATATATTGGAACTGAAGAAATTATTGACATATATCTAATATGATGATACATTTAGTAAATATTTCTATGAATAAATCAGCATTCACAATTTCTACGAATCATCATCTGAACCAAGTTAGCTTACAGCCCACAAGGAAATTAGATTTTTAAAAAATGAATGTGTTTAAACAAAAAATAGATATTATCTGTAGCCAGATAATTTTTAAAAAGCTCTGGTTGTGTGTTTGTGTGTACTTGCTTCTATTCAAAAATCTGAAATTTTCAAAATGAGCCTAAGTCACTTTCCGAGGACTGCATAGGATTTTGTTGTTTTTGTTCTTACCTAATTGACCACTGGTGGCAATTTTTTCACCTACTTCTCAGTGAGCATGTTCTGGGCTTATCTCTGTTAGGGTTGGTGGTCATTAAGTATTCTGGTCCCAGGCTCACTGGCAGGTGAGTGTAGGCATTGGGGGTTAGATACAACAATTGTGTTCATCCAGAGGCAATATTAGGGTGAGGAAGCATGTCTATGGAACAGACCCTCAGAGTTTGTGGTCCAGGATTTAGGTCAGGGAATGGAGCCCATTTGGGTTCACTTGCCCACCCATAGCTTTGGGGCTCAACACACAGAACTGTGTGGCAATGAAATGTTCAGATGAATACTAGCAGCTTCCAAGCCTAGCTGGTTCACTCAGAAATGGGAAGGCAGTTTGCTTGCTTGCTTGCTTGCTTGCTTATTTATTTATATCCCACCCCTCCAGCACACTGCTGCTCAGGGCAGCTTACGATAAAGGAATAAAAACATAAAATCCACAATAAAGGAATAAAAGGCAGTAAAACACAATAAATCACCATAACACAAAATAAAAAACAGCATAGATACTATAAAACATACACAAAGTAGAACAGCAGCCAATATTAAAACTAATTGGCACAGGAAACCCAGATACAAACAGTCTTTTAACAGCTTCTTTAAAAACTGGGGTCTTTAGGACCTTGTCATTAGATTTTATCTTGATGCTGCCTCTCATAGGGGGTGGATTTGCCCACACCCTAACTATGCTGAGTTATGCTATTACACTCCTGCAGATCAGGTGTTAACAAAGTGTGGCCCATGTTTCAACTCATTATGTACGTCCCATCTCTTATTGGGGTCCAGGTACATCTATAATGTAATCTATATAATTCACTACCACATGATGTGTTGATGACCATAATTTTTGATGACATTAAAGTGGAATTAGACAACTTAAAGAGGACATCTAGCAGGGAACGTTAGGTATTTGATAGCTAAGTAAATGAAACCATAAGCTCTACTGTGGATGCAAGCTTAGATTAGAATTGCCATCAAACTGCAATTGAAACTGTTTGCTTTTGAGTAGCTCCATTGGGACTCCAGAGAGAAAAGCATCTGAAATCTTGATCCTAAAATCACAGTATTGCAGGTGAACGGCCTCTGGATTGCAGCCCAAAAAGGTTATTAAGAGACTAAATCCCCTCACCAGTTTAATAAGGTGAGAAGGTGAGTTCACGCAGCTAGATGTTTGCCACCATTCTCCCTGAAGCTCCCTTTCTTACCTCCTGTTTGAAACATTTGTGTCTCATTAGTTCATGACAGATTGCACTGTTTGGGGGAATATAATCTCATGCAGCCTGACTCCATACAATTTCTTGCTTTAAAGAACTTCCCTGGCATAATGAAAGCTGCCTTGCTTTGGATGATTGACTATCCAGGTTACTTGTGAACCAGCAGGCAGTCTGCTAGCCAATTACATGGATATTTTCTCAAGTACAGTAGTTTTGCACAATTATTCTACTGCGGTGGTTCTGCTGCTTATACAAAAGGTCATATAACATGAGAACCAACAACAAAAAAAGACATATTTTTCTCAAATACAAGTGATATTTTTTCAAGAGGAATAAGGGCTAAGTTAATGCACTAATCATTGTTTCGTGACATATATCGCTGCAGTGAAATCAGGTTCTCTAAAGCAGTACCTGGCAGGGGAGCATAGTTAAAGCTTTCAGATTTGGTTTCAAATTTTGTTTTTTTAAAGCATGAGATCAGATATCAAACAGAGCCTGTGTGAAATTTTCCCTTGGACCACTAGATGGTGATCCTTGTAAATTAGGGTCCACAGGGGAGAATAAAAAACTTTAAGAAATGATTTTTAAAAATATTGCCAGATACTGAATAAAAAAGAATTAACGCTGAAATGTCAGCTGTTCTTATCTTTTCCCAACCTTTGATTTTATCCGTGCAGGCCCACAATCTGATCCAAGGCATTCCACAGCCAGAGCACAGGTGAATGCTTCTGTCCACCAGCACAATGCTGGTCCTAAGACAGACCTCAGTGCCAGCAAAACCGTCTGAGTGTTACTGAGTTGTACCTTACACTAGGGCTGCCTTCTGACACAATGCCAAACCAGAGGTTTGAGTTCGTGGTCATCTAAATGTATGAAACTGTGGTTTTGTCGCCCAACTGTGGGTTGGTTTTCAACCCCAAACTTGTATTTTGTAGTGAGTTTTGCTGCTGAAATCTCAAGTTCCAAAGGGACATTGTTTCATCAGAATTCTGCTGCCACCAAAGTGATATATAAATATTCATCATCATCATCAGTAGTAGTAGTAGATGATGATGATGATTGATGTATGCCCAGTGGGATTTTGTGATAAATATTTCAGAATTCTGGATACTTTTGAATTAATGAAAGTTTGCTTAATAATTATGTTCTATTCTATTTCCTTGTTGTGCTGGTCATAGACTGTAATAAACCTTGTGCATACTAACAATCATTTCTTTTTCTTTTTTAAAAAAGCCTAGCTTCCTTTTTAACCTTTAAAGCCTTTTCGAAGGCAGAAATGATGCTGACAAGTAATTCCTTCAGGACCCAGTAATAAATAAGTATTTCCATACACTAATAAAGTTAGGATTTACTAATTACTATGCTGAAACTATATATTTTTCTTTAAAGACTTTTGAATTTTAAGTAGTGATTTGTGAAAAATAAGAAGGAAACTATGAACCATAATAATAGAAATATTTTATTAATAAAATATATTTACACATTGTAATTTTGACTTTACATGTATGTCTGTTTTTCAGTTCAACACAGTGCGATATTACAGTATATAGCACATGAATACAGCTACATGCATGACAATTGGTCCTTTGTCGTTTTAAAAAATGCACTAAGGAAAGTTTGTTCTTTAAAAAAACAACAACTTGTTTACCATTCTAATTACACTGTCAATGCTGTGCTGTGAAATTCAAAGCAAACCCCACCACTCTTCTGAAGCAGCAGATGCAGAAGCAGTGTTTCCACAGGCTTCCCCATTCCTAACAAGGGAAAAACTTGCAGAAATGCTGCTTCCCCATCCACTGCTTCATAGCATCAGGGCTTAGGAACACAGGAACATAGGACGCTGCCATATACTAAGTCAGACCATTGGTCTATCTTGCTCAGCATTGTCTTCACAGACTGGCAGCGGCTTCTCCAAGGTTGCAGGCAGGAATCTCTCTCAGCCCTATCTTGGAGAAGCCAGGGAGGGAATCGGAAACCTTCTGCTCTTCCCATCCCCTGAGGGGAATATCTGACAGTGCGCACACTTCTAGTCTCCCATTCATGTGCAACCAAGGCAGACCCTGCTTCGCTAAGGGGACAAGTCATGCTTGCTACCACAAGACCAGCTTCCTTTGAAGTCTGCAGCAGTTCCAGGGCACAGTGCTATGGCTGTAACGCTGCACATCAAGTCACCCACTATATAAAAAAAGAACCCCTTTAAGGTGGAAAAATAGCACAACTTGGAGCAATCTGAGCTAGAACCTTTCCTCATAATTTGCAATAGCTCTCTTCAGACATTCTTTGAGAAGCCTGCTTTGGGAGTGCGAATGGCAGGCCCTCCCCCAGCACATCCCAGGGCTCATCAGTCATCCTGCAGCTGTATCTCTGCATGCTTAAGGTGTTCATCTGAAAAGGCAAATGTCCTGACCGTACTTGCTGTCAGTTATGTGATCAGTGGGCTGGGAACAGAGCTGCCACTTTGAAAGGTGCCTCTGTGTCCAGATATCAGGAGTTGGGCTCAAATATTTTTCTCTAGTTGAATGTTGGTGTTATTCTGTATGTCAGAAAAAGATGAGTAATGCATGGCTGCATGCTGCCCCTCTACAACATACATATTTTCCAAGATCTCACTATAATCAGAAATCACTGGCACAAAATTAGTATGTTTTAAAATTTAACATCTCTTTGTTATAATTTTAATTCACTAGGTGGCCATGCATATTAAATGGCAACCTTTACGGACCAGAGGCAGAAAACAAGTAGACTCTGTTTAATCTACTTCAGGATTTGGATCACTGTGTAAATTCAAAAATAATTGCATATCTGTAATATTGTAATGGAAAAGGATATGGGCGACATCCGGACAAAGTCAGCCATGGCTAAGCACCATTGAAATTAATTGGACTTAAGTGATTTATTTATTTCACAATTGTGCTTTGTCATGCATGACTAACATAGTCTTGATCCTGCCTACCGTGAGTGTAAGAAACCTGACTTTGAATTATTGTTCTCAGTGAATTATGAATTCTGAGATGCCATTTGTATTACAAAAGTGCCATACACAAGTAACATGTATAATGGACCTGATCCAACTTCATATGGCTATAGAAGTGGGCTTCTGCTAGCAGTGTTTCTCAGCACTAAAAAGCTGGATCTAGGAGCTGAAGGACCCATAATGCCCATCATATCGGTTTGTAGCATCAATCAGATAAGTTGCAGGACAGAGTGTTATTCATCCTGGGGCCATGGCTGGTGCTAAAGTATCATGCCCCACCCCCACCACATCACGCCTTGGCCACAATTCTGATCCTGCTCCAGCTGCTGTTCAAATTGTAAAAATCAAGCTTCCCTGCCCTAATTACCGGCTTAACTTAGCATGTAGGAAACAAATACATATTCAGGAGTCTGCTTCTGGGCGTGTATTACCAATACCTAGCTGGATCCCAGCAAATGAGTGAAATCCCCAGTTCAGGAACAAAGTAACTAATGAAACATTTGATCTTGCCAACACAAAAGGGACTATTTCCTCCATCAGCAAGAGCAAATAGGAAACTTGAAGGCTGTTCTCACGAACACCTATCCCAGGTTAGGGCAGCCTAGCCTGGGTTACACTGTTCGTGGAGTGCCAGGATGCATGTGGATCCCGGCACTCTGGCCCAGCCTAATCCTACTTCTTAGCTCAGCTCTTAGCTGAGGCTAAAGGAGCAAGCACTCCCTTACTCCAACTGCCGGGATTGTGTGTCTCCTCAGGCTGCACACAGCCAGAGGAGACACAGAGACAGGAGCCTAGAGCACCCTTCTGACAGGGGAATCCCCCAAGACTCATTGTGCAGTGCCTTGTGGGATATCCGGAGGCTATCCCATGCTCATTGCGCGGTGGCTTGTGGGATATCTGGAGGCTGGGAAAACGTCCCGACCTCTGTTGATCTGCGCTTCTCCTGGTCGTGCAAATCATGTGGGTGCACAGCTCGTGGGCCTTAGACAACAATGGAGAGTCTGGGGGAATGTAGGTTGCACCCTGTCTGCCCCCACCACCTTCCCTCCCTGCCCCAGTATTGGTTGTGAGAATGACCTTATGGTCTGTTACAATGAACTATTGTAAAAACAATATATGATGCCCAATTAGGGGAAATTGTGGTTGTGCAAACTGCTTGGTCTGTCCAGAGTAGGGTACACAGTTGTACCCCTATGCGGTTGTAAGTTCCTCTCAAGAACTCTATAGCCCTTTATAAAAGCAAAAGATCTCCTGTTAGCCAAGGACTTGTCTATAAGAAATGCTGTTAAGAACATAACAACAGCCCTGCTGGATCTGGCACAAGGCCTATCTTAGGGGTGTGCACAAAACCGGCTGGCCTGGTTTGGTTTGAGGCTGAACCGTCCTCAAACCCAATCAGGCCAGTTTGGTCCGGCACTCCCTTGAAACACGCCCCCCCCGGATTGGTTTGGGTTTGGGGGGTTCGCAGACCGCAAATGTTAATTTTGTTTTTAACCTTCTACTCCCCTCAGGGACATCCCCTTGTGGCCTGGGCCACGCAGAGGCCATGTGCACAGGCACCCAGCTCCCAACATGGCTGCCGGGTGAAGGCCAAAAACTGGACGAAGAGCACCCAAAATGGGGCGAGGGGGTGATTTAGAAGGTTGGTGGGGGAAGGGGGAAACTCCGCATACACCTCCCCGCCACTTCCAGGAACTCCCCCGAGGGGAGTAGGAGGTAATTAAAATAAAACACATTTGCAGTCTGCGAACCCACAGACTTAGGAGGAGGTTTGGTCCGGGTCCGTACTGAAGTGGGTGGGTGTGGTTCAAGGGTTGAACCGTCGAACCCACAAACCAAAACCTTGAACCTCCAAACCTGTTTGCACATCCCTAGGCTATCTAGTCCAGGATCCTGTTTCACACTGTGGCCCACTAGATGCCTCTGAGAAGTCCACAGGCAAGAGGTGAGGGCATGCCCTTTCTCCTGCTGTTGCTCCCTTGCAATTGGTATTTAGAGGCATCTTGCCTCTGAGGCTGGTTGTGGCCTTTAGTCACCAGACTACTGGCCCTTGATAGACCTGTCCTCCATGAATTTGTCTATAAGTACTCTTATAGAGAAATACAGTACTCTTCTAGTACTGTAGCAACATTATGGAACTAGTCATGAAATGAATGGGGCGGGGGGGGGGGAAATAATGAGTGGAGATTCCAGAGGGGGGTTGAACAGAACTTCAGCAAAGCATAACAACACATTTCTAGAAGCATAACTTCAGAGGCCGGTTTGGGTTTGTACTGAATGGTGGTTGTGCAAGCAGTGCTTCTACAGATTTCTTCATTCAGGACAATGGGAAATCTGTTGACTGCTGCTTGTATAACAGCCCTTTTTGCATAATACCAACACTGCCTTTGAAGGGAGCAGCCGCCCTGCAGCACAGCATTACAGAGATGTAATGCTGCAATGAACACTGTCCACTATTTTTATTTTTTTTTAAACTTAGTTTGAATTCCTGTTAAGGGATCATCATAAGAACAAGGGTTGTCCACAAGCCGTAAGGTAAAGTGTGCTGTCAAGTCGGTGTCAACTCCCGACAACCACAGAGCCCTGTGATTGTCTTTGGTAGAATACAGAAAAGGTTAACCATTGCCATTTCCCATGCAGTACGAGAGGATGCCTTTCAGCATCTTACCATATCACTGCTGCCCAATATAGGTGTTTCTCATAGTCTGGGAAACATAGCAACAGGGATTTGAACCGGCAACCTACAGCTTGCTAATCAAGTCATTTCCCTGCTGTGCCATTAGGTGGCTTCCACAAGTCATACCACGCACAATTCCCTTTTATTTCAGCAGGAGAAACAAACAACATTATTAGTGAACACATTATTAATGAATTGTGCCCATTAGCAATACAAGCATGTCAATGAATCTGATTTTTCTTTTTTGCCTGAGTTTATATTGAGTGACTGAAGGGTAGTCAGTGGAATAAACCATCTTGGTATTTGACTCTGGAAAATCTCAGTGATGAAGTTTGGACATTTCATTGATAGAATTTCTATTTCTAAGCACCAACATTAATTTATTTTAATTTTATTTATTTAAAATATTTCTATACTGCCCAAAACTTGCGTCCCTGGCATTAAGACTACATTTGGAATTTTTGCTTCTACAAAAAAATTGCCACAGTTTCATCATCATCATCGTCATTATGGTCTTTGCAAAGCTGAACAGAACTACCGTTTTGAATCTTTGGAAACAGAATTCTCTGGAATCTTTGGAAACAGAAGAGGAAGGAAGGAAGATGGGAAGGAAGGTTAGTCGATTAATGTTACACACCTTAATTTTGCCTTTGAGGCTGGAAAGTCTTCTTTTGTTTTTTATTGCACTGTATCCTTATTGAACACTATGTATTTATAGTATACTTAATATACTTCTTTTTAATATACCTTGTATTGTTTTCATTTTGTGCTGGCATATTTGTTGTAGCACAAGGAACACCATAAATTCAACACAGGCATTTCACTCACTTGATTTATAAAGATATTATTTTACCAAGGAAGTGATTCAAAGTCTACTTTCATTGATGTAGTTCTACCAAAAGTCACTGAATCAACACAGCCTATGCATTGCTTCCTAAAGGCACAGTGCTTGCGCATGTGTTGTAGCCATTAAAAAAATTAGAATGTAAAATTTAGAGGCAATTGCAGTCAGAAGTGGACATGACTCCCCAGGTGATTTGTCATATCGGTTTTGAGTGGTGAATGAAATCCAACCCCTGGCCTTCTGAAAGAATGGTCCTTCTACACGACAACTGTATTTAGCACATCTAACAGAATTCCTGTCCGCAATGTTTTTTCCTTGTATAGGAAAAATGACAGATCTCACTACAAGACACTGCATTAAGAACATAAGAACAGCCCTGCTGGATCAGGTCCAAGGCCTACAATCAAATAAAATATATACCATCTGATATTGACATGTTGATATCACCACGTGGTGCCTTCTCCACATCACAACACAATGTGAGATTTGAGCTTAACAGTGATGAAGTAGTGGTTTGCTTCTATGAAACAGCCACCACAGATAAACACCTCAGAACTTTTGAATTGCCTCAAGCACAATTAATTTTTAAGGAGCAGTTAAAACATTCCACTGAGAGTCATCCAAGCTGGTCTGCACATTATGTGTATCTTAAAGAAACTAATGGAAATCACTACATTTGATGTTCTCCTACCAGAACTAACACATAAAACCAAACTCCACCCTAATTATTTTTGAATGCCTCATCATGTGGCAGTGAACCACACTAACATCACCCTGTCAGCAATCAGACATGATGATGAGGTAAGAAGTGAAGTCTAGTACACAAGTAACAGTAGCAGGAATAGGCGTGGCTGGTCTATCCCACAATGTTATGTAAAATGCAAAAAGACAATGGCAGACAGTCAGATTAATGCTGCACAAAGCTGTTTTGTATTTCTGTTGAGAACTTGCATTCCAGATAAGTGTTGTGCAGAGGTTGCTACTCCAGTTGTTACTACTCCAGATGTTGCTGAACTACAACTCCCATAATCCCCAGCCCACAATAAATTGTAGTTGGGGATGATGGGAGTTGTAGTTCAGGGACATCTAGCGTACCACAGGTTGGGAACCTCTGTGCTAGTACAACAAGATTGCACAACCTGTGGCACGCCTACTGCTGCGAAACACCCACATCCTGTTCTGCTATTCTTATTGCACAAGAGTAATGAGAGTACATATATTCAAGTGTGTATTAAATTGTACAACTTTGACTATTCCCCATAACTTCACAGAGCTACAATACTTTGGCCCCATTCACACGTAATGGGAAACTGGAGTTAAACAGGGCAGAAGTTGGATTTGCTGTACATCCTAATGCATGGAGCCTTCCCTTTTGGAAAAGCAACCCAAGGTTTCCTTCCCCAAGCTCCAATTTGAACTCTTGGTGGTCTGTTGTGAGTTTCGCTACTCCTACCTGAGGTTAGCAGCCACAGCTGCTGTACGTCCAAACTGAGGAAAGGAGGCTAGATTCTCTGAAACTGCAGTTGAGGGAGGAGCTCCTTGCTCTCTCCATTCTGATTGGCTGCCACGGCTGCTTCACACAAAGAAGGAAGCCCGGAATGTGGACAGGTAAGTGTGCAGGCGGGGGGGTCAGGGCGAGGGTGGAAATGCAGGCGTAAGTTTGTAATGTGCAGGCGTAATGTGGCATAAGTTTGTTGTACCAGTGTAACATTAGTCTGGATGTCAGCCAGTGTCTCTTTTACCCTCTCAAAAAACAAAGGCCCCCAAATGTTTCTTGATGGTTCTATGCTGCTGCTACTTTAGTGCAGGTTATAGTCTTGCATTCTTCGGAACCAGAACTGTGGCCTGTGCACAGTTTATGTATACTGCACAAGGAATTTGAATGGGACGTTATTGCATATCGTTTCATGCAGAAATTGCCAATGTTCAAAACTGTAAAGGCTTCCTAAATCATTATAGATTCTTTAATGAGCTTTTTCTGCTGAATCAAATGAACACTGTTGTTGAAGGAAAAACAACAATCAGTAACTGACTTCCTCAGTAACTGTACTATGTACTGTCAAGTACTATGATAAGATATGAAAGGCACATGGCTATAAATGACCAGCAGTCTCCTTTAATGCATTTGCAACAAACAGGGCAGGTGGTTATCAGAGAGGAGATACTGTCAGTCTCCTTCCCATGACAAAAACAAATAGGTTCTTTTAAAAAAAAATCAGGTTGAGAATGAATTCTATGTATCATCTAAGTAACCTTGCTTCACCAGTACAACTCCTAAATTTCTTAACTCTTTCCTTTCCCCCTGTATCCCACATAACTGCGGGATTCAAAGTAGCATATGGGAGTACCGCCCACTCTGCTTAATAGCACCAGCACCAGTTATGCAGATTATATGGGCTAGTTCCACAGTTAAAATGGGTGGGGGTGGGGGAAGGTTAAGGATTTTCCCCTGTATGTTTTCTTTGCTTCTGGTTTAGCAGTGCAAGAGTCAATTCATATTGCAGAGAGCTGCCATTTAGCGATGTCTATAATCAGTGACACTCTTACCTCTACGTCTCTGAAGTCCAGGGCCTCCACACCCCCTGCCCCCCCCCAAATCCTCTTTAGTCTATCCTGGGTGATGTGGTTGCCAGAGTTCTGGCAGCCAAGTGTGCCGGGTGCTTTAGAGACAGAGGAGGGAGTGGAGAATGAAATATATGGGATGAGAATATGTTAAAGGCCTTGCTGGAGGGGGGGGGGGGTCCTCCAAAGGCCTTTAAGTGATGATGCTTAACTTGCAGTGGGTGGAGGGATGTTCCAGAGGCCTTTAGGTCCAGGCTCTAAAATTACCTAGGTGTACCTCTGTCTATAGTGTAACATGAACCAAATTAATCTGGACAAAATTGCAGCTTTTCTCTACCTAAAAAATACCTGGTGTATGGATACATATGACTGAGTTAGAACTACAAAGATCTCAGTTAATTTTGTCTCTGGAGTTAATGGGACCAAATCTCTTAAATAACACATCATTTGGGCTCTTTGGCTTGTGTCTTTCTTAGGAACTTAACCTTCAATTTCATTTTTAACAGAAGAGTTCCCTACAGTCAGTGGGAGGGGGCTGGCCAACATAAGCCAATCATAACAATAAAGCATTAAAGTAAGTATGACTTTATGCTACCATGCTACTAACAACCTCCATGAAGTGCTGTCTATGTGTGCCTTCATTCCTTCTAGATTTACTTTGACATTTAGTGCCTTAAACAATATGGGTGCCTTCTGCGCCAAAACTGGTTTAAGTGATTTTAAACACCCTGGCTGAAATGATGTGCAGCATTGCAGTTCTGTAACACTGCTCCCCAGGATTGCTGTGGACTCCTAAAAATTTTCATTATTATAAAGGTGAAAACGTGCAGAAATACGGCTTCCACAACTGCTGATTCTGAACAGCGCTGGGACTGCTTAGAAATCCATATCAGCCCCAGAGCACAGGGTTACAGAACTACAACGCTGGACATCATATTAGCCAGAAGGTCCCAGGAAGTATAAAAATTCAATTTTTGATTTCCCCCCCTGTAAGTTTTCACTTAATGGGAATTGTACTTTTAATAAGCCTTTCTTGGGAGCATTCCTTTCTTTTGATTTAAATGTGCATTCCTTTTTATATGAATAAAATCAACAAATAAGGCATTTTAAAAACATATCAGTTTATTGTGGCATAAGTTTTTGGTGAACACTTCAGGAATCTAAGTGGATTCTGGTCCAAACAATGCTTATGCCACAATAAATGTATTAATCTTTAGGGTGCCATAAAACACTCTGTTGTTTTGGCTGCAAAAGACTAATCTGACTACCCATTTGAATTCAGCATTAATGGGTATTACAATTGTGCTTCGGAAGATAATAGAACAGTCCAAAAATAATTGTGTGAAGCCATGTATGACTCACCTAGATGTAGGGCTTGTTGCAGGAATGAAATACAAGTAAGATTGTTAACATATAATTTGAGACAGACACTTTTAAGGGAATGTCATACATTATGAATTGATTTCTTCAGTACAAGTTAAGCAAAAATTAAGCTTATAGAGTCACGTTTTTAAGAGTCTGGGTAATTCAAGAACTAATGTTCAGCAGTGTTCAAAAGCTACTTGTGCTGGTATTTAGGGCATGATCCAATCCATACCCTATTCCTGCTGTTGGACACACATAGTCCGCCTGTGGCAGCTCTCTACAGGAGGGAATTATGCATGTGTAGCAGCGTGCAGGAGGAAAGGGGAGGATTCAGTGGACACGGCAACAGAGCAGTGAGGCTGAAATGTATAGGCTCAAGCATTAGGGCCCCATCATTTCTGTGAAGTCTTACTAAATGCACTTTTATCAACCATGGGCAACCCTGAAGTTCTGCAGCCAGCACAGCAATAGCCTTAGAGTAGTTATCTTGTGTTGGCAGCTCCCCCAGGCCTTGATGTAGCCTTGACAGGGCATGGGAGGCTTCACTCGTCTTCTAGAGGAGGGCTATGCAAGGCAAGAATATTTTCTAGCTCTTTTCTAGGATCAAAGGAGGCATTAATAGAGAGGGGAGTTCCCAAACATGTCAGAGCCAGCAGACAGTGTCCTATTTCTGCCACTGTAGCCAAAGTCCATTCATAGAATTGGGATACTCATCCAGCATATTGAATGTGCCATAGGTGTCTAACTATTTTGCACTAATATAAATGACTAACACGTCCCATAGCATGACACGGGTGGTGCAGACCTGCCTGTGCCACTGTGGGACCCTAAATCACTTGGTGACACTGCTGCACAAGAGGCCAGTACTGGAAATGCTGACTTGTGTGATCTCATGCTGTGATGCAGTGGTAGAGCCTTGCATGTGGCAGGTCCCAGGTTCAATCCTTGGCATTTCCAGGCAGGGCTGGGAAAGGCTACTGCCTGAAACCTTGCAGAACTACTGCCAGTCAGTGCAGACAATACGGAGCCAGAAGGACCAAGGGTTTGACTGAGCAGAAGACAGCTTCCTCTGTACCTGTCTCTCCTGCAGCAATTGAACCATCTGGTCATAATGTAACATCTCAAGCTTCTCAAACTTGGGTTCCCAGATGTTAATGCTAGGACTCAAAGTGAGTGGTATAGCTTTTAAGGGGCGGCAAGCTGGTCTTGTGGTAGCAAGCATGAATTGTCCCCTTTGCTAAGCAGGGTCCAGTCTGGTTTGCATTTGAATGGGAGACTACATGTATGAACACCCTAAGATATTCTCCTTAGGGGATGGGACTGCTCTGGGAAGAGCACCTGCATGCTTGTATACAGAAGTTCCCAAGTTCCCTCCCTGGCATCTCCAAGATGGGACTGAGAGAGACTCCTGCCTGCAACCTTGGAAAAGCTTCTGTCAGTCTCTGTAGACAATACTGAGCTAGACAGACCCATGGTCTGACTCAGTATAAGGCAGTTTCCTATGTTTTCATGTCGTGCTGCTGAATGAGGTAGGAGAAAAAGCCCTCCGGCCCAGCTGCTGCTTACCTCACAATCATGGAAAGCATCTCTGACCTTGTTTTCCGCTCGCAGATGATCAAATATCGGGAGCACACACAGCTCCCAAATAAGGGTAGGCAGCTCCATGGATGTTGTCCAGCTTTGCAGCAAATGGAGAATCTGCATGATAAACCCTCTATTAGCAGCCTTAAATCAGTGCAGTGCTGAAACTGCCAGGCCCAGTTTTGTGAAGTGGTTAATAATAAATCAGAAATCACTTTACTGGCCCATTTTAGCAAAATCAGGAATGAACCCGGATATATTTATCTTCAGTTACCAATACCTAGATGGCTCACATTTATTGATGTTTCACACTGTATACAAGACCAGAGTCTTCCAATGTGTGGTGCCAATACCATGTGAGGTTGATTTTGTGAGTGCTTGGTTGCTTTTCAAAATATTAAACCTGAGTGATTCTGTTGAAATTTTTAAAGGAAGTTGTCCCAGATTTCTGATCATTTATCCAATTTCTCTACTTTTATGAGGGCCCATTTTTCATGTGCTACTAACTCAAGCAGGTCACGCACCCAATCCTCACTCCGGTGTGTATCCCTTCTCTTCTTCCCTCCCTCCCCTTCTGTTCTTCTTCCTCTTCCTCTTTCTCTCTATCTCGCCTTTCTTTTCTCATCTCCCCCAACCAGCGCTGACTTGGGAAGGGAAGGTTGGGCTCAGGGGCATGGTGGGGAATGGGAAAGATGTTTGTGAAATACAAAATGTCAAAAAACCATTATTATTTTTTAAAGGTTACTAACTTTGCCATAAAAGTAAAGACTTCTTCTGGCTGTTGCTTCAACATTTATGTTTTCAAATATAATTCCTTTAGAGAAGAGTGTCACCGTTTCACTGAAACTATTATTCATCACCAGTGAACACCATGTCATTCATTAAAGTGTACAGTATTTGAGAAATCTACAGGATTCAAATGTTTTCCTTACTGGTATATTACAGCATATACATCTACATATATATACGACAAAGTTTATTTAACATTTCGGGGATCTTCTGGGCCAATGAAACACTGGCTAATGAAAACATTTATACAAAAAAGTGCACAAAATGTGAGTTCTGAAACCATGGAAATGAAATGACAGTCAGTCAGAGGTCTGACATCAACATAAAGGTGGTCTTGGATTGCCTTCTCTGCTTTGCCATATAGAGACATCTTTTTAATTATTATTATTATAGCCATGTCAAGAGCAACACAACCCAACAGAACCCAGCCAGAAAGGAGTATACCTGGGTCCATCGGGTCATGCCGACAAGAAAGGTGCAACGACAAACATGTCCATGTGCATTCTTAGTCATAGCTACAGGCAGAAGAACCCTTGATATCTGCTGCTTTGGTATTAAATAACAATTATAAAAGCTTTTAGAAACAAAGCAGTACATGATGGTGGGAAAGAGGGCTAGAAATGCCAGCAGGCCCGAGTTTCTTGTCCATTGAAATCAAGTCTCATTCCTAGTCATAAATAAATAATCTCTTTCCTGGTTTCACTTCCACGCCAGGATCAATATCTCTTAACATCTTACTTATTTTATTACTGCTCTTGGTTTTCTGGGACTGATTGAAAGTTGCTCAGAGGAAATCTTTGGTTTTGCTTAAGTGTCCGTGACATTTAATCATGACTTTCCTTGCAGTTTAATTCCAACCAGTCAATCAGTTAATCCACTTCAATTGATTCTGTGCTCTCTGTTATTGGCTTGCACTCATTGGGCATCCTCTGGTGTCGACTCAGCTGGGTGGCTTGTGTGAAGCTCCTCTCACACCTCTCGCACCTGGAGAAGGCAAGAGAGAAAATTGAGACTGGGGAGCTGCTCCTGGGGGCTGATGGGCTTCGTCTTATCCTGCCTAATCAGAAGAGACACTCAAAAGTGGCTTCAGATTTTACCGGCTCAAGAGGTTTAATTGGTGGCTACTTCCAAGGCCTTGATGCCGATGATGGGACAAGGCCTGTCTGATTCAGAACAGAAGAATCTGTCAATAGACAGGGGGAAGGTGATTTCTCCAGAGAGGCCTGTCCTGCTGCAGCTCTGATCACTGTCAGTTCAAATAGATAAAGAACAAAAAGAGATTTTTAGGAGTGAGCTATCAAAGAAGCAGCTTGTCTGCAGTTTTCTGCTCTGTAATCCCTAGGAGAAATTGATGACAAATAGAATTTCACCTCCTGCTAATTTAAAACCAGGAGTCCTACCTATTGGAGCAATTGTGAAGCCATGAAGCAATAATCACTTTGTTCTGCAGCAACATAAAACTCTTATACTTGTCTGACATTACTGCACAGATGAGTTTACTTTACTTGTATATTGGTGATGATTTATGCATTTTAAAAAAACCAACAGGATTCAATATAGTGTTGAATGAGACAGTGGAAAAATCTAAATGCTCAGCAGTGTTTGTTCCATTGTCATGTTATACCTTCTCTAGTCTATTCCCTTCCTTTCCCCCATTGATTTAAACTATATGGCAAGATAATGAATGCATTAAGCTGTAGGGCTTCTGCTGGGACTGCCAGAGGGACATGTGGAGTTCAGAGACAGATTTCTGTGCTCATTCCAAATAAGAACAAACTCTACCAAACCACACTATTTTTTATGTAATATGACTTCTTTATAATCATTCACAATCTTTATAATTTACAAGATTGTTGATTGCCTTCTGATGCAATGGATATAAAGCCAGGAGTTAACCAGCCGGAAATCTTCCCCAGACAGGCCCCTTTGAAATGAGTGAAAGCTGCACAAGGACACTCCCTTTGTCTTGTAGAGCTCCCATTCATTGCAATGGGGCTGCAAAGGACAAGATTCTAATGGACTGTGCCTGGCAGCTTTAATGTAATGTTAACAGAAATAATTTGGATTCTATGGTGCCTGTTATCTTCAAAGAGGATTCTTCTAAAAGTATCTGATAGGAAAAAGAAGACACTGTGTGCCTTTGTATCTGTTTTCTTTCAGTTGTAAATGCTATACAGAAGAGGACCTGTCAAAGACCTAGCTCTTTCCAAACATATCAAGGAGGCATTTCTAAGCATTCATAATTACAGAACATTATGAAGTAACTGTTATTTTTTTCAATGGAAATTATGGTTTGAGGAACTTATGACCCGAATGTTACATACTCATTAATCTCGCCTCCTGTTCCAGCCTAGGATGTCAAGGCGTTTAAGTTGTGTTTCTTTGATTGTTTCTCTTGGAATATTTTAGCAGCCTGCTCTACTGTTAAAAACTGCACTGTGATCTTGACAAATGTAAAATGTCAGCTCTAATGTATCAGACCTATCAGCTCAATGAAAATAACTCAGAAGTATTGATCACCTAATGATTTTTGGTGTATTCATTAACGTCCATGTGCAGATCTTCCTCTCTCCAGAGCTCCTGAAATGCTGATGACACATTAGTGTATTGCTGATTGTTTATTAGAAAACTGATTAGTTACTGGATTAGTGTGTCAAAATATACTACCTTTCGTTGCTTGACAAACTTGCAAATTATGATTTTTTTTAATCTATCACGAAGGCCTTGAAATCAATTCAGTTTTAGGATTAGCTTAAACAATATAAGGCATTGAGTTCTACTTGGACTTGAAATTACCCTTTAACTTATCTATATGCATTTATACCTTAATATATTCTATACTGGTGCATATTTCCAAAATGAAGAAGTATCTCCTAATCACTAGCTGACATACTGTGCAACATTACTGGCGGAACACAGCATTTGTGCAGCTGTGCAAGCTGCACAAAAATTCTGCAAACTGAATTCTCTGATAGTGTCACCATTATATCTAATGACTGCACTGTTGCAAAACTCCATCTGTGCAATTTTTTGTACTTGCGCATCAATTGCTTAACTGCGCAAACATTTTGTTCCATCTCATGCATAACATTGCGCAGTACATCAGCCACAGCTTTAATAGATAGGATTGTATTCATTTGTTTATACCCTAGGGTACCTGGCCCACCAGAAATGGGTGACTGTTTGCCCTACAAAATAATGAGGGAGGTCTTATCTGCATGTTAATAGCAGCTGTATGGAGCACCCACAATACAAGAGTGCTTTGAGCATTTTCCATTCATCATTCCAGACTTTAGGGCTTGGTCATACAGAAACTTGTCCCATTGCTAGTACTTCATAGCTAAACTGAAAGTACAAAGTGTCCTCTGACATATGGTACACTGATATATGGAGCACTGTAAAATATTCCTCTGTATATACCACCAATAATGCTGACCATAAAATCCTTGTAGTCTGTACTATGGTCTTATAGATAACAGATACACTCAGTTTTTCTCTAATCTGTGGGGAAATGCAAATGCTACAATATATCTGCAATATATCTGTGACTGATATCATTTTTAGAAGATATAGTAATGGGCTATTTGCAATTAGATTAACCCAATGTATGAAATCCTACACATGGTTCATGCCAGCCTTTATTAAAACAGATCCCTAATTTGTCATAAAAATTCACAGCATATATTGAATAAAGCTCTTGCCTCACACAAAACACTATCCTGCTTTCTGTCTTATAACACTACTTCATATTTAAATCACTCACAGTTTACTTTTTCACTGTAAATACTACAGCATATATTAACTACAATAGAGGTGATAAGCATTAGTTAATTATAGTACTGTATTTAGTTAATATCTTAGATTATATGAAAATCAATATGATTCACATGCATGTGATGACACAGATTGGTTGCTATTCTATCTGGCAAAACAGACATTTTGGAAGAGGCAAAAAGAGACAAAGAACCAAACTGAAAGAAAGAAAATGTAGTAATGACTCTAAATGGGGCAAATTGCAGCTTTATTGGAAACATGACAAAAACAGGATGTTAAGGGGGCGGGGAGTAAGTGGAGTCAACAAGGTTACACATAAGTAACACCTTAACATTAAAAGAAATCTATTTTCCATTTTGACCCGGAAGCCTCTACAATTAATTACTAAAATCTATTTACAAAGCAACTACATAAAATCAATCTGATTGCTGGCACCAGTTTTGGCTTTACTTTCCATGGGCTCTATTAATCTAGCATAATGGTTTACTGGGCACCATTTGTTGACATTGCAACACTGCATCATTTCAGAAAGTCTCTGTTAATTGTGACTGTGACATGTTTTGGGAAGTTGGACTGTTCCCTCCACCTTATGCTTAAATACAAAGAGTCTGGTATGGAAATTAATCAGTGGGTGTCTATCACACATACAGCTTTTTTAAGGGTCTTTGGTATAATTCAGTGACAGATGCCCTCTTACATTAGCCAAATATGAAATATCTATTAAATAAAATCATGTTGTTGAGAACTTGAAGTGATGGTGCAGGGAGTGGTAAAGAAAATGTTTCACTCCCTTCACTACAGCTCGTTCTTGAAGTGTGATTTGAAACCCTATTCTCAATCTGACTTCTGTTGCATAATATGGTTCTCAAGAGATCCCTTATTGCTATCCATAATATAAACATATTTTGGCAACTTCTTCATTCCATCCCTCAAATTAGGAACAGAATCAAATATTAAATTTACAGCAGCGATTACAAGGGTGTAAGAAACTGTTACCTTTTGAAGTTAGTTAATTTTCCTGAACTCGTTTAAAACATTTGTCAGGAGCCAGAATAATTTCAGTGATGGTTAGTGATGATTCAGCCACCTAATGGCGCAGCGGAGAAATGAAATCATATTGATTTTCATTTTGACTAGCAAGACAGAGGTTGCCGGTTCAAATCCCTGCTGGTATGCTTCCCAGACTATGGGAAACACCTATATCGGACAGCAACCATATAGGAAGATGCTGAAAGGCATCATCTCATACTCTGTAGGAGATGGCAATGGTAAAGTGCTCCTGTATTCTACCAAAGACAACCACATGGCTTTGTGGTCTCCAGGAGTCGACATCTACTCAACGGCACACACTTTAGTGATGATTCACTAATCATCACTATCACTGCAATAAATGAGACAAATTAGTTATGACTAGCCTAGGTCCCTTGAATTTCACTATTATTTCATCATGATTAACTTGGTCTGGATCCTTCCCATACATAATCAAAACTAACTTCTTTTTATTTGCTCTGACATATGCATTAAATATTTCCTTGCAACCTAATCTTGAGCAATCACTACACCTGAGTGTTGGGGCTCCAAAGCTCCAGCTGGTGATACAGACATGGAGGAACACTCACTGGGGTGGTCAGGTGGGAGGCAGGTGGCAGCAAAGGCAATCAGGTGAAATGAGGCATCAGTGGGATGTCAGCCGTAGAACCCTGGGACAAGACATCTGGAGAAGGAAGGGTAGGGCATGGAATAGCTGCCAGGTGCTCTTGTGGGAGGCTGATATCCTCCCAGAAAGAACAGCAACCTCTCACAAGACTGGGGTGACAGAAATGGCTTATTTAAGGCAGCAGAATGGAGCACAAGGGATGAGAGGAAGGCAACGTCAGTGACAGCCAAGGCTTCCAGGAAGGCACCCAGTTGGAGGAATAAGAACACAGTGGAAGAGGCTTTGGTTGTCACTGAACCCACTCCCCACTCATCTGAGGCACAAGGAGGGAGAGGGGAGTTCCCAGTGCAGATGATGTGTCACACAGGGAGCCGAGGAAGGAAATATGTCACACTGATATAATTTAAATTTCAATTTGGAATGTGGCACTGCCAACTTGGGCTATGTATTTGAAAGGGGTTCATGGACTTCCCCATGGTCTTTTGCAGAACACTACTGGCCCCTGGCCGCTCCTTGCCAGTTGCTGGATCGGGGCTGACTAAGAGCCACCGAAGGAATGTGTGAACCAGATTTCTTGACTGTAATTAAACTAAAATATTACATGCACCAGTGTTCAGCTATAATACAACAATGGAGGGGGAGAACAAATGTACCTGGGTCCCTGCGAGGGAGGGACCACCAAGGCAGCTTGTGACAGTTTGCTCTTTGCTTTCCCTCTCCCCGCTCTCCAGAAAAGAAGGTGGGTTGTGGGGACAAGGGCCCATCTTCACTTTTTGTTGCAGGGACCACTTCAACTTTGCTACATTCCTGATGTGCACTCAGAGTTGACGCCTATTACAATAATGTTAAATGGAGTGTCTTTTTTACCATGCGGGGTGTTCTCCATCTGAAAGCAAAACAACTGCATGTACTGGCTCCTCCATATCTTGCCACCCAACTGGCTAGAAGTCCTGCACCTACTAATTGAAAGGATGTTTTGCTGATGGTTATTTTTAGATAAAATTACAGGAGAGGTTGCTTAATGAAAGCTGCTTTCCCATAACATGCAAGTGGGCTGTTTTTGTTACATTATAGGTATGTGGTGTGTCTATCATATATCAGCACCATATAATCCTGGTCTACTTGTGAGTTTAAATACATGCTTAATGACTAGGTTACAATCTAGGAATCCCTGCTCCTGTACAAATACCGTTGAAATGAACAGGACTTGGTCAAGAGCAGTGTTTGGAGGAGTGTGGGGTCAGTCTAATATTCAAACTTTCAGTTCCAAAAAGAACTTGGTTGACATACTGTGAAAGAATACATCAGCCTAGTAATGTTGCATTTGTGCAAGCTGTTACATCAGAGTAAGAGTAAGGACTTACTCTTGTGTAACACAGTTTGTGCCAATTTTATATTTCTGCAGCTTGCACAGCTAACACAGGTAGCACAAATGCAATGTTACTAGGCTGACACACTTGTGCAGTAGGTCACCCCCTATGCCAGGGTTTGCTATTTATTGACATGGCCTGCTAAGTCTACTTCCCTCCCTGCTCATCTTATCTTTTGGTTACTTACTTAAAGGGCTTCTCCCCTGTATGTGTCCGGATATGATTGTTGAGTGTAGTAGCACCAGCAAAGGCACGACCGCAATAGCCACACTTGAAAGGTCTGTCACTGGAATGGGTGACTACGTGGTTCCGTAGCTCTGAAGGTTGGGAGAAGGATTGGGAGCAGTGTCCACACTGATAGGGCCTGCAGAAAATAGAAACACCCAATGTGATCACTACTTTCTTTACCGAACATAAGGAAAATGGGTGGTGCAGCCAAGCTTCTGCAAGCTAATTTCCAAAAAAGGAATGTAATAGTGGGCATCCTTAAGCATTTATGCTCCTTCAGTCTTAAAATAAGTAGTGAAAATTAGTTTTTAAAGATGCTGCTATGTACTGCAATGTCCCATCTTTGAAGAGATAGCTTATAAAGGGCCCTACTGAGAAATACCACCCCTTGTTCCTTCACACACTAAGAGTTTATTAAGATGAACAAAGATTCAGGTTTATTAAGATGAACAAAGATTTATTAAGATGAACAGCACTTCCTATGATTCCTGTTTTACTGGCTGTAAAAGCATGAGCACCATAATCTTTGATTCTTCTGAGGATGTACTGCTGATGCATGTGCTCGAAAACTCCAAGATGGCGCTCCCACAGTTTCCTGCTTTGTTTTAGGTTCAAGGCAGCTCATTCCAGATAAATAAGGGATTTGGGTTATGGCTTCAGTTTGGGTCCAAACCTTCAGTGAAATCTTTTTCTGATTAGTGTTGTGCATTCTAAAGTAAATATCCCTTCTGCACTGAACACTGGGGATGGCTGATTTTCATCCATCCTTCCTCTTCCCTCTGTAGCTCTCTGTGCCTTCCAAAAATATGTTCCTGAGGGCTATGGGACTCTCAGGGACATATTTTTGAGTGGCACAGAAAGCTGCTAAAGGAAGGAAGGAAGGAAGGAAGGCACAGCAAACCTTGAACAGCCCTGTTGCATGAGATGTTATTCAGTCCCCACAGTGTTAGTCTGGATGTCAGCCACTGTCTTTAATCATGGTGTTTTTCTTCCTAATTTCTCACATAATTTCATTCTAAGTACTCTGTTTCTTTTTTATGGCATTAATGTTTGTTGCAAACATCAATCTATGATGTTGCAAACTGAGAAGAAATTTGTGCAAGCAATAAAATAAAGGAAAGATGAAAATACAAGGAAACTAAATTGATTAAAATGTTACATAATTTCAGAAAAAGTGATAGAATGGAAATACAAAATGCAACAAAAATATTCTGTTTCATTTACTTGCTATATATGTTTAGAATTGTTAAACATATAGAAGAACAGACTTTGCTGAAGGAGAACCAATATGGCTTCTGCAAGGCAAGTCTTCTTTGAGAGTGTCAATAGGCATTTGGATAAATTGACATAGCATACTTGGACTTCCAAAAAAGCTTTTGACAAAGTTCCTCACCAAAGGCTCTTGAGCAAACTTAGCAGTCATGGGATAACGGGACAGGTTCAATTGTGGATTGGTAACTGGTTGAAGGACAGCCAACAGAGGGTCGGAATAAACAGACAGTTTGCATAATGGAGGGAAGCAAGAAATGGGGTCCTCCAAGAATCTGTACTGAGACCAGTTCTCTTTACTTTATTCATAAATGATCTAGAAGTTGGGGTAAGCAGAGAAGTGGCCAAATTTGCAGATGGCACTAAACTATTTCGGGTAGGTAAATCCAAAATAGATTGTGAGGAGCTCTAAAAGGATCTCTCCAAACTGGGGAGTGAGCAACAAAATGACAAATGCAGTTCAATGTAAGCAAGTGTAAAGTGATGCATAATGAGGCAGGAAATCCCAATTTCACATATACTCTGATGGGGTCTGAGCTGTCAGTGACTGACCAAGAGAGAGATCTTGGGGTCATGGTGGACAACTCGTTGAAAGTATCGACTTAGTGCATGGCAGCTGTGAATAAGGCAAATTTCATGCTAGGTATTATTAGAAAGGGGATTGAAAATAATGCTAATATTATAATGCCCATATACAAATCTATGGTGTGGCCACATCTGGATTACCGCATACAGTTCTGGTCACCATATCTTAAGAAGGACATTGTAGAATTGGAAAAGTTGCAGAAGAGGGCAACCAAAATGATCAGGGGCCTGGAGCACTTTCCTTATGAGACTAGGCTACAGCATCTGGGGCTAGTTTGGAAAAGCAGTGATTACAGGGAGACATGATAGAGGTGTATAAAATTATGCATGGAGGACAGAGAGAAATTTTTCTCCTTCCCACAACACTAGGATCACTCTATGAAACTACTGGCAGGGAAATTTAGGACCAACAAGAGGAAGTACTTTTTCACACTATGGAATCTATGGAATTCTCTGCCATTGGATGTGGTGATGGCCATTAGCTTGGATGGCTTTAAAAGAGGCTTAGACAAATTCATGTAGGACAGGTCTATTAATGGCTAATAGGATGGTGACCATAGGCCACCTCCAGCTTCAGAGGCAAGATGCCTCTAAATACCAGTTGCAGGGGAGGTAACAGCAGGAGAGAGAGCATGCCCTCACCTCTTGACTATGGGCTTCTCAGAGGCACCTGGTGGGCCACTGTGGGAAACAGGATACCGAACTAGCTATACCTGATCCAGCAAGGCTGTTCTTACATTCTTATATTAGCCCAAGATATCTGTGTGCCTTATGTAAAGTCTAGTGCTCTGTGAGCAAAAGTAGTCCTTCTGTGAATGAAAGAGGTCCTGCTATGAGTGCAACTGTGCTTTATGAACTGAAGGCAGTTCCATTCAAAGAACACTGTTAGGATCTATCCCTTTGTCTCCTTAATAACTCTAGGACCAGCTTAACTAAGCCTTAGCATGTAGCTAAGTAAATGCATATTTCCCCACTATTTATTCCTGTCTCCATCTCCCTGCTCTTCTTCTGTCGTCAGTTCATGCCAACTTTTAGACTATAAGCTCTTTAGACTAGGGACCTTTCTTCTTGTGCTTTGAAAGAGACCATGCACATAGATTAATGCTTCTGTCTCCCTAGCAGCTGTACTCTGTTACTGACTATTGAACATGGATTCAAACAAGATAATAGAAGGCACACTGGCAATGTATTAATTCTAGACAATATTCAGTCCTGATATAGCTCTCCTTCAGAGGAATATGATATGCTAAATGTAGCCACAAAAAATTCAGGAAAGGTGAACGTGATGATGAACTAAGCATAACTGCTTAAATTCAAAGTGTCTGCTCTGACCTAACTCAGTCTGCCATTCTGCTGATTCCAGGGCAAGGAAGAGAGAAACCCAAAGTTGTCTGCCCAAAGCAGGCTGTAAATCCAACTGCTTTGTATCTTGTGACCCAGTTACCTTTATGTCTGTCCCTCTCTAGAACTAGTAAAACAGATTGCTGCCCAAGGCTGAAATATGCTTGTCAAATGTTGATGCTTCTCGGCAGCAGGCTACATAATGCTCCCATAGACAATGTGGACAGATTGTTCCACAGGAAAATTGGGCAGTAGGGATGTGCACAAAACTGGCCAGTTTGGTTTTGACACTAGTTGAACCGGACCCACTTCGGTTCGACTACTGAACCAATTTGGTGCGGAGCTCTACTGGTAAAGGGGTATCTGGTGAGGATTCCAATTTACCAGTAAAGAAGCAGGTGGGGGGCTTCCTAGGGGTTATTTTAGTGACCACGCATGCACCGAGGCCATTTGCATTACTGCACATATGTAGAGGCCACTAAAATGCCCCTGTTCATGTGCAGAGGCCTGAACCAGGCTGAAGAAAGCCCAAACTGGGCCACCACCAGCCCAGACTATTCTGGGGGAGGCCAGTAGGGGTGGAGGAGAGCCCACGTCACCGGGGCCATGTCACCAGGGACTGGTATATACTAAATCACTCCCCTCTGCCCCCCTCTAGGTTTAGGGAAGCCCCCATGACTGCCCCTTTACTGGTAAAGGAAAATCCTCACTGGATTCCCCTTTACCAGTAGATTTCAGAACCGGCTCAATTCAAGCTCGGTTCGGTTTGAATTCGGCTGAGGCCATTCTGATTCGACCCCAAGCCCAGCTTGAACTGAGCTGTCTTGCACACCCCTTTTGGGCAGGTGCCCCATTTCTCCAACGGAACTTCAAAGTAAAGTTCCTCTGTAAAGTCTGAGCTATCTGACCATTTTTAAAACAGCAGGATATATTTTTTCAGTTTATATCACTCCTTTATGAAAATTAAGAATGTATCTTTAGGCTTATTAATAATTTTTGTACTGAACAGCAGCTGAAAGTACAACTCTTATTGTTTGCATTTTTAGAGTCAGTGGACAGTGCAAGTCTTAATTGCTCTCTCTCCTTAACAAATGTTTATCTCCAAATAGCTAGAAACCAGAGCTAAAGGAAAGGAGACAATGGTGACCAAGCATGTACAGCAATTCAATTAAGTGTAAAATAAAGTGTACTCCCTCATTCGTCAACTGAACTGCTTAATTGTGACTACTTGCATCACTGATCACCAATACTATTATTTTACAGTGCTTCAGAGCACTGATCGTAGAATTTTTTTAGCTTGATTCATAGCCTAGCATTGGTCAATAGCTCAATACTATATTATTTTAATTACTCATATTATAAAATATTTTGAGTGCTCTCTAACAAGTTTCAAAGAAAAAGTTCTAAATCTATAAAATGCCACTGAGATCTTGCTAGAAATTAATATGAATAGAAGCCTGCTTGGGGCTTATAGTAGCTTTTGGGGAGGTATTTTCATTGAGACGATGGTGTGAGAGGAAACAGTTAAAATGCCCCCTTTCCCATACACCTCAGTACTGATAACTTCCACCTCACTGCTACTATTTTAGTTGAGAAGCAAAAATAGAAGCAGAAATGATGTGCTTAGTGTCATGTCTGTTTCAACCTGATCTGGGCTTAATTCACGGTATTAGCCAAGAATGTATGAGTATGTCCCATGGGAGTTTCTTTTTCCACCTCAGTTTTCCTTATGTAAAATGCTAATTACAATGACCTACCACAATCAAAGGATTTGGTAAGGATGATAAGACAGCAGTTTAGAGCATTCCTCATCCTCATCCTAGCCAGGGGTGGGCTATAGTACTTGGGGATGAGCAAGCTGGATTTAGATCTAGGCACACTTCCATTGATCATATCCTAGTTTTACATCATTTAATAGATAAATATATTTGTAAACCTAAATCAGCTTTATACGTGGCCTTTCTTGACTTTAAATTTCCCCCCGACTCAATTTCGAGAGCAGACCTTTGGGGAAAACTTAAGAAGTCATCCATTGACAGGTGTTTACTCTTCCTTATCCAGATGGTGTATACGAACACTTTCCTGAGGTGCAACCCACGAGGTTGCATCTCAGGGAACCCCACCTATAAAGGGGTTAAGCAAAGATGTATCTTGGTACTCTCTTTATTTGAATTTTTATATTAACTCAATGACCAAAAGTTTAAACTATTCAGATTTCCATCCACCTAAAATTGTGGGCATTAGTATCCCCATACTTTTGTGTGCAGATGATGCGGCAGTCATTTCACGTATTCCAAGTGGTCAAAAAAGATGTGAGATTCATAATCCAGTACTGTAAAGAGAACAGGTTGGTTATCAACTTCCAAAAATAGAAAATAATGATATTTGTAAAAAGACCGCAAAAATGGATTGTTGAGGGGGAAAGAACTGAATAGGTCCCTAGTTTTAAATATCTGGGAGTAGTATTCCATTCCATGGGGATTTGGAGGTCCCATATTGAGCACGTTATGCAAATGGCACTAAAATATTCAATGGCCATTAAGAGGTATTTTTTCATGGAAGGAGGAGAAATAATTCCAGCAGCTTTAAAACACTTTGAGGCTAAAATCCTGGCCCAAATTCTATATGGGGCACAAGTGGGAATCTATATTAATCAGGATGCCATAGAGACAGTTAAAACTAAATTCTTAAAGACCATCCTCTCTGCCCCTAGATGCATGTCTAATGTAGGTAGGGGTGTGCATGAACTGTTCACTGCCAAACCAGTTCACCATGAATAGGGCTGGTTCAGCGGCTTGATTGTGAACTGAACCAGGGGCAGTTCAGTCCGTGATCAAACCAAACGAAGTCCAGTTCAGGTGACCCGGGGCAGCAGCGAATGGGAGGCTGGGATGGGTTGGTGAGAGAGGTAGTAAGGGTCTTTCAGCAATCAGTGTGGTGGCTGGCATGGCCACTTACCACCCCCCCTCCCGAGATGGCCCCAAACATGCACAATGCTGTGTTAAGAAGCTGTGGTGGCGCAGTTCCTAACAAGGCATCACACATGCTTGGAATCGTGCCAGGCAGGGGAGCGGTGGTGCAGCAGCTACACCAGCCAGGTAAAAGCCTTACTATCTCTCTCACCACCCCTGTCTTGCCACCCCTTAGCATTCCGAGGACCCCCACCTCTTTACTTGTAAAGGAGAACCCTCACCGAATTCCCCTTTACAAGTATTAGGAATTTACAAGTGTGCCTAGTTCAGTTAGTACTGGTTTGGCGGTTTGAAGAGGGCACCAGGGGGTTAGCAGGTGGTTTGGATCCAATTCGATTTGAATTTGAACTGAACTGAACTGCAATTTTTTGGTTCATGTATACCCCTAAATGTAGGCATGTGCATGACCCAAGAATACAAACCAATTTATAACTTGCATGGTAGCAAAGTTTTGTGTCAGTGGTGAAAACATGACAACAAATGACTCAGTCATGAGCCAGTTGGTTCTGAATGTTTTTGTTCTTGTTAAACTTTGGAGCTGATCTTTGATTGTAAATCAAAGGACGATTGTAAATCAAATGACGACAACGACGACTACTACTACAACTATTTATATACCACTTTTCAACAAAAGTTCTCAAAGTGGTTTACACAGCAAAATATAAATGAAAGTGCCAAAAATTGTTTGGAAGAGTAAGTTGAGTTCTTATGCTATTTTTTCCCTTATTAAAAGCTTGCTGAGGGAAGAGATAGCCTTCAATCAGCCTTGTGCTAAGCATTCTACCATTAAGTGGACAGAGATTGACAAAAATCTCCCCATCCCTACCATTCACAATCCACACTAAGAAGCTAAGAAAAATTTCTGCACTGTAATTGCATCTTTTCTTTTAGTCATATACTAAATATACAAATTATTCATAATAAATAGTAGAATTTATATTATTCTATTCCCTCTATACAAAAGTATTAATAATAAATACTAAAACTACTCTATTTCCTACATACAAATTATTCTATTCCCTATATACAAATTATTTATAATGAATAATAGAACTAATTTGTTTCCCAATCAATATTCTGCCATTTCCAAAGCATCTGCAGCATGCAGATGGGGAACCTGAGTTTTTTTAATGAACTGAGAATTTTGCAAAAATACACAGCAGGAATGTTTTTCATTTTACAAGTGGAGTGTGATCACTAGTAGTGAAGAGACTGGGACGACGACGACTACTACTACTACTACAACTATTTATATACCACTTTTCAACAAAAGTTCTCAAAGTGGTTTACACAGCAAAATATAAATGAAAGTGCCAAAAAGGCTCACAATCTAAAAAGAACCCTATCTTACATAGAGCTCTAAGCATGCAGAGTTTGGGATCATGGATTTTCTATACAATGTGAGCACATCTTAAATCGTGTATTTCAAAGGCACACAAAATATATAGTTATATAGTTATAGTTATATTATAGTTATGCTATAAACCGCTATCATTACTGGAAGATTTTAAAAAATGCTTTTATACTTTATTCTTTATTTAAAGGGATGCTTCAATTACATGGAAATAATATATCATACTGACATGAAAATTCTAACAATGATAACAGAAAGATGACTAAGGAGAGTTTCTTTCCAAAATATTCTTAGCATTAAATTCTTTTAGTCAAAAACAATTCACTGAGGTGTTCTGTAATCATGACCAATTGATTTTCTAAGAGTGAGTGGGATCATTAACATTTATTAGCCTCTGGTTATCTATTTTTAACTGCTACCACAATAAACAAATAAGTCACTAAATAAAACCAATTAATCTCTTATTTTTTTTAAAGACAAGTCAACATGATTAATTTTATATTCTGTGTAAGTACATCATTCTTTGTTTGTAAATGGTTACTACACTGAACCAAGTGCAACCAGCTATGAAGAAGAAGTACAAATATTTGCCATGAAGATATGGCAAATAATACAGCACTTGCTAGCCCTACAGTTAAGGTGAGAACCTTTCTCAATATTCTCTTTTTCCCTGAAGAAATTTGCAGTTATTACTCATGATGTTACAGAAATTCCTTTCTTTGTGCAAGTGCTTCTATTATTGTAAAATCACATATCACTAGCATTCAAATTATTTTGTAATTGGGAAAATGTGTGTGTCCGTGTGTGTGTGTGTCTGTCTGTCTGTCTCTTTTAAAAATGGTGTGTGGAAAGTGGTTGCATTAGTGGCATGGACATCTTCTTCCAGGTCCTTGGAAGGTTGTTGGTGAGGAGTGCACACTCCCCACTTCTTCTGTCCCAGTTAGGCATATAAAATGATTTAGCTTAGAGCTAAATCTCATGCCAGACCCCCTCAACATACACACACACACACGATATGCAGATGTAATATTATTGCAAGAAGACCAGAAGAGCATGGCCTCTAATTTTTGGCAGCAGTAAGTACCATTCCAAGAAAGGCCAACATCCAGACTAATGCAACAGTCATACTGCTAATGTGGTGCTGTTCCTAAGGTGGATGGGGATTTTTGTTGATCTCCCCTTCCCTCTGACATTCATTGTGACTTCCAAAAAATATGTCCCTGAGGGCTGCATGACCCTTAGGAACACAGTCAGAAATCAAAGGGAAGAGGAAATTGATGAAAATTGTCCTTTCCCCATAGCTTATACATAATATGACTACACCAGCACTTCATTAGTCTGGAAGTCAACAAGTATGTATGTATGTATGTATCTATCATATGATACATACATACCACCTGATATGAGATAATTATCACAAATGTACTATATGATGTAGTATATTGCATCAATTCCACAATTCTTCCCCCTTTGATGAGTAGCTTAGATCTAAGAGTTCGTGTTAAAATAAACATCATGTTCTATAAATGCAAGAATGAGTAAAAACTTCTTAATGTATAAAGATTGCACTGCCGAGTTGGGATGTGCATGGGACGGGATTTGTGTTCTGTTCCAAGCTTGGAATGGAACACAAATTTCCCAGAATGTTCCGTCAGAACAACTGGTCGAGCCAGTTGTTTCAACGGAACAAGCTTGGAATGATTTGAGAGTTCCAAGCATTCTGAGAGCTATTTTAGAGGTGTGTTTTCCCCTTTCTGACTGGTTTTGGCACTGACTTCCAATTGGCTTGCGATTTCCTTGATTCTTGGTTGGCTTGTTTTCATATAAATCAAGTTTTGAATGAAATCAAGAAGTAAGGAGATTGCAAGTCAGTCTGAAAAGAGTGCCAAAACTAGTGAAAAAAGGAAAAAATATGCCTCCAAAATGGCACTCAGACTACTTGGAACGGGGTCGTTCAATTCTGAGCTCGAAACAGGCCTTTCATTTGAAGGACATTCTGTTTCAAGCACAGAACACTAGAAATAGCCTGTTTCACGTTGCAGCATTCTGAGTGTGAAATGTTCTGCTCATCCCTACTGTCGTGTCCAGTTTATGCATGGTTAACTCAGTAGTTAGCCCCATTGAGTTCAATAGGTCTATTTAAAAGAAAGCTTGCAAACAATTTCAGATTGCCTTTTTAAAACCAAAACATCAAAATGAGCCTTCTTTTCTTCTTTGGATGGGAGCTTATTTTTAAAAAGCAATACATAAAAATAGAGATTAGATTTAATACAATTGTGCCATGTCAGCTGTGCCTTGGTAAGGCTTATTGTTTCTGTGGCGTTAAGAAGAACAGCAAAATGGGGTGGATCTTGTGTAAGTTGCCATTTTGAATGGTTTATTGGTTGTGGATCCCAACAAGAGGTTTGAAATCTACCTACTTGGTAGAGGACCCTACTTGGACAATAAAGATCAAGCGTTTGAAAATAAGTGAAACTGGGAACAACTTCAGCTGTTGAAAGCAAGAAGAAGGAGAAGCAAGCAAGAGGCACTTGCACATCAATTCATGTGATAAATAAAGGCAATCAGAAAAACTCTTATGTTTCTGAACCTTGAAATATGGAATATCTGGCAATTCTGAAGATACTCAGGCCTGTCATGAGCTATAACTCTAAATAATATAAGGTTCCTTACAGAAAGCGTAGAGCTAAATCTCATGCCAGACCCCTCAACACACAAATACACCATACCATGTGATATGCAGATGTAATATTATTGCAAGAAGACCAGAGGATCATGGCCCCTAATTTTTGGCCGCAGTAGGTACCATTCCAAAAAAGGCATGTCTGCTTTTCTGCCTAAACATCATACAAATCAGTGGACTTTAAGAAAGTTAACTGATTAAGTACTATTCATTTCAATATGACTTTTAATACCATTCATTTCAACAGGACTTTTACTGTCCTACTTTTTTCTGTCTTTTATTCTAGTTATGTCAGCTCATTTAATGAAGGAATGGCCATGAAATAGACACCTAAGGTGGACACTAGTAGCAAAGGGCAGAAATAAAGGTGCTGGTGCTGAAAGGTTACAATTAGGCTTGTGCCCGAAACGTTTCGGAGGCCATTATGAAGGCCTCCGAAACGTTTCGGCACTGGGGGTGGTTTTGGCGCCGAAACGCCAACGGGGGTAGCACTTTAAGGGCGGGGGAGGGTGTACTCACCCCTCCCGTCGCATTTCCCCCACCGGAGCACTGTTGTCTTTAAGCCCCTTGGGGCAGCAACGTTCCTCCCTGCCGCCCCAATTCCCCCATCGGCCGGAAGTGGCCGGAAGTCATGAGCGCGTGTGTGCCCATCGTGCATGCGTGTGCACATGCACACGACGGGTGCACGCGCGCTCATGACTTCCGGCCACTTCCAGTCAATGGGGAAAACGGGGCGGCAGGGAGGAACGCTGCCGCCCCGAGGGGCTTAAAAACAACAGCATGCCGGCGGGGGAAATGCGGCGGGAGGGGTGAGTACACCCTCCCCCGCCCTTAAAGTGCTACCCGCGTCGGCGCCGAAGATTTTTGTGCACATCCCTAGTTACAATTACTACATGCAGGCAACAGCTGGTTGTAAGGGAAAAGATTGCACTGTCACAAAAGGTTTGTTTAGCTGTAACCATGACAGCTCGCTCTCTCGCTCTCTCTCTCTCTCTCTCTCTCTCTCTCTCTCTCTCTCTCTCTCTCTCTCTCTCTCACACACACACACACCACTTTATAGGTTGGTTCATTCAACCATTAAAATCAGGGTAGGAGGTGTGCTACCCAGATTTCCATGCTCATCAGAACTTACACATTTCCCTCCAGCCCAGGTTGCTCTCAGCAGGGCTATCAAGCTTTTGTACCCAGGTTTTTACCAAGGGTGGAGGAAATCAGAGCCTTCTTACCCAGATTCTCCAGCCATGATAACCCTTGTGCCCCTCTACCCAGCCACAGCACACCCTCCCCTGCACGGAAACCATAGATACAGCAGGTGCCATCAATGGATGTTATAGCTTGCAATGCACACTCTGGAGCTGCTTTGGAAAGCCTGCATCCACTTCTTGTTCTTTCATGGACAATGGAAGGGCAGTTGCTAATGTCATGAAGGTTTTCCAATTTCTTGGCAGAGCAAAGCATGCTGGGAAGGCATAGGCACCCTTGGAGTACTTTCCATGGAGGGTCAGGGCTTGCAGCTGCTGAGTTCAGCAACGGAGCCCTCAGCAACCATACTCATGTGTTTGCTTGGTTTGCAGAGCCAAGCTGAGATGGTGCCCAAGTACAGGGTAGACATCTTGCCTGTGCTCCTACCCACCTCAGAATGGTCATGTGAACAAGCCTTCTGAATGTTCAGACATCATCATTTACATTGTCTCAGTAAGATAGATCAGTTTAATTTTACCTGTACTGCAGATGGGAGAGCCAAAAAAGAGCTGCTAAGGCTGAGAGCTCTAAGGCCAGTTCCTGGCAAAGACAAGATTTGAAGCTGATGCTTCTGGGTACAAGCAATACTTATTCACTCCATTCTCCATTGACCCTCATGAAAATAATGCACATACACCCATACAATCTGTGTGGTGAGTGCATGATATTTGCTTAAGTTATTTCACAAGCGTTTCTTAAGCTAAACAGCCAGCGTGGTGTAGTGGTTAGAGTGCTGGACTAGGACCGGGAGACCCGAGTTCAAATCCCCAATCAGCCATGACACTTGCTGGGTGACTCTGGGCCAGTCACTTTTCTCTTGGCCTAACCTACTTCACAGGGTTGTTGTGAGGAGAAACTTAAGTATGTAGTACACCGCTCTGGGCTCCTTGGAGGAAGAGCGGGATATAAAATGTAATAAAATAAATAAATAAATACCTGTGGCTTAAAAATATAGGAACTGTAGGACCACATGGGTTTGGGGGTACACTATTTGAAAAATGCTCAAGGCATAATGTACAGAAAAAGCAAATCTATGACACTTCTAATGCAAAGAGCTTTCCACATTTTAAAATATTAAACTACAATGCAGTAAATTTGCAAGCTTTTACAAAAGGTTTGGAAACACTGCTACATTCAACATAATGTTAAATATTGTTTAATATTCCATAGCCATGTTGTCAACAGAAAGAGAATTCTTAATAACGAGACACCATCACATTGACATCTTATATGTGACTAACTATACAATTAAAATATGCTACAAATATTAAAATGCATATGGAACTGTTGAGGGCAATATCCAGGTATTGCCAAAGTATATACTATCCATTAAATACCATTGCATACAGCACATGACAATTAAAGGAAAAAATAAATAGATATAAATTTATCATTTAAGAACGGGTTTTGATTTCAAAAATAAAGGATGAAATATTTTTTTTGAAAATGATTCACTATGATTGAAGGCTTCCGCTTACCCCTTTCTGGAGCCCCCCAAATGGGATTGTTGGGAATTTCTGCAGCAGAAAAACAGAAGAGAAAAGGGATTTCTGACTCCTGGTTCAAGGAATATTGGGTCATTTGCCAATGGCTGGGCAAAAAACAAACAAACAAAAAAATCTTGGACCTCCCCCGTGGCCAATTCTGGATGACTTTTCAATTTTCATCCCTTTAGTTACTTCCAGGAGAAACACTGAATTATTTATCAAACAAAAAACTGCATTTTCGGGTAAGAGGAAACATAACCAATGGTCAAAATTGTTTCCAAAAGCCTAATTAATGTCAAGTTCAAAGAAAGTGTACATACAAACCTGGACACATTCAATTCCTCCCTCACTTGGATTAGAACTAGCTTTCATTCAAGGGGTTGTTTCTTGTATATTTTATCATATGTGAAACTGAAAAAGTTAATGCTATGCAATGCTCAATCCCACATGTAGTGACTTCCATGGTCTTCCATGGTGTGCAGCACCCTGCTGACTCAAGAGCGGGGTATGCATGCTGGTTCTGTCTATTTGCAAACCTCATCCACACTGTTACCAAGCATGGAGAGGCTCCCTGATGCCTAAGAAGTGCACCAGCGCCCTTGTGATGATCATTCCTATGGAGAAATTGTTGCAAGGGCATTGATGAAATTCGTAGGTACCACAGAGTCTCTCCACACTCACTAGCTGTGTGGACATGGTTTGCAGATGGACAGAACCAGCATGCATGTCCTGCTCTTGGATTAGCGAGATGCTGCACAGTATGTAAGACATGAAGTGCAGTGTATCATGGGTGGTTCTGCACCGCCTGCAGTGCTGTGGGCATCTAAAACAACACTGGCACTGTTTCACAAGAGCACCTCAGTGCTAATAAATAAAATTTCACAATAGCATTTGCATGACACTATGGCCATTGGAAATAATGGCCATAGTGCTGTAGAACCCTGATAGTGCCATTTTACATATTAGTGCAAGAGCACTCTCCAACAGTGTTGGTGTTGTTTTAGATGCCTGCAGTATGGCAGATGGTGCAGAACTGCCTGCAGTACACTGCATATCATGCCAGCTACTGCTTTGCCAAACTCTGAAATAGACACAATAAGGACAGGCCACCATATTGTACAACCTGCATTTGATTCAGTGGTTAGTGCAGGAACCTCATAGGACATCTGTTAAAAACAACAGAGGTTTGTGACACCTCTGCATTGCGGATTGTATCCTAGAACCATATAAAATTTTCTCCATAGGCTTGATATAGCCAGTGATAGTAAATAATTTCAGATCATTTCTCAAAATACATTTCAAAGAAAGAGAAACGGATGAATCATAAGTTAATGAGACGAATAAAAATTAAAAATGAAATGGAAACTGAAATCCAAACTGTACAGAAGGAATATATTTTTTAAAATGAACAGTTCTTTATAAAGTAGGTGTAGTCCCATTTGATTATACAAATTAGGGAAGATTCCATGGAGGAATTCTGTGAACACAGCCGCACTCATTAAGTGGAATGCCAGTATCTGCAGAATAACCCCAATCCCATAATGTTTCTACAGGTCCTTTCATGCAAGCACAACTCACTCATGATTATTCTGTCTAGTTCAGAGGCGTAACTATAGGGGGGCAGGGGGGGCACGTGCCCCGGGCGCCATCTTTTCTGGTCACGTGGGGGGCGCCACCATGACCATTTAAAAATTTTTTTTTAATTTTTTGTTAATACAAATGTTTCCTGCTCAGTGCAGCAGTGCTGCAGCAGTCAAGGGAGCGCGTCGGTGCCCCCTTCCCCATGAGTGGTCCCTTCCATGCCGCCTGCGCCCCCCCCCATTGCTTTGCTGGCGCCTGGCGGCCAGTCGGTGGCCTGGCTTGGTGGCGGCGGCGGGCGCTTGTGAGGAAAAACCTAAGTATAATGTAGTATGTTGGGGGGCGACGGGGCGCGCGGTGGGGGGGTGCCATTTCAGTGCTTGCCCCGGGCGCCGGTTTCCCTAGTTACGCCTCTGGTCTAGTTCATCGATACAGTGGTCTCCTACATTACCCATAAATGAATGCAACTGAGTGAATCTGCAATATAGAAACATCCAACTCCTGGATCAATATTATGTAGGATGCTACAAGGTTGTGCCCATGAAATGGGCTGCTTGGGTAAAATTCCACCTACCCAAGAAGCCTGTGTCATCTGGGAGACTGAGAGGTCTCCCAATGCAGCAGCTGTAGCCCCGGGTAGTCCGGGTTTACCAGGGGTAAAGACGTAGGACAGTAAAGGAATCACTTTTTGGTCATGTGCACCATCGGTGTTCTTGAAACAGCTGCCAGAAGTGGTGGCCAGAGAGCCTCAGTTGCAGCATGGCCAGGGAGAGGAGCCCCACTATACTGCAGCAGGCTGCATCTCCACTGCCCATACTGTGCACTGTGGCATGCAGGAGGACTTCCTCTGCCTGATCCCACATCGGGCAACCATCGTCACACTGGATGTGTGGGCACATGAATGGTGGTGCTCTGAAGAGAAACCGATCATGTGGGTGAAGGTAGGTAGGCTGACTGCTGCCGGCCCCAGCAGTCACGTGAACAACCTTTACAAATCACCCTCCTCTTTCTGAATCAGCAGTGGACAAGCCCACTAGGGAGATGTCAAGGCTGGCATCACCAATGGCCACTAATAACATTACTGACCAGAGCTGGTGTTTGCAACCTCTACCTAGAACTAGCCATTTTTGCTGTCACCTTGGAGACATTACCCAAGCTCAACACTCCACTCTTTTTAGTAATAGTGTGAACAATGGCCATCTCTCTTTCAGCTTTGACAATGGCGTCTAAGTGCCATTAAGCTGACAACCTTATCAGTGTGCATCATACTTGTTAACTTGTATCTATCTGCAAGCATTGACCCAGACCTTATGCAGCGAGGGAAAACAGCCTGCTCCCAAATCTAGTTCCAATCCTATGGGTTTGTAACTTTCAGTTTACAAACAGTAACAACCCTATGAGAAATTCTTCTACATTTTCTTCATTGTACGAGGTTGCACAACAAAGATTGTCCTAGGAATACAGGAATGATGCTTAGATGTATGTGTGTATCAGTTGAAAAAAGACTACAATACAGTGTATGGTGAAGCAATGTGACCTCTGAGATATAAAACCAGAGAAGAATTAGTTAAGGCCTTGGTTTTCAAGCAGAATGGGAGCAAATCACCTTCTATGCTCCTTCTTCCTATAGGACATAATTTGGAAACTATTATTAGACTTTGACATCATTTGAATACTATCTTACTATATCCTCAACAGAAGTATAGGTAGGCCATTTGCTTCTTCTTACCAATACATTATGATAGTGCTGCAGGAGACAATGGTAACACTGCATTTGGGAAGAAAGGACAAGATCTAGTTCTTGTGACCAGGTATTTGTTGCCTGTCTAGCAGAACAAGGGCAAGGGCTTTTACTTAAGCTGGGGAGAAGGGGAAAAGATGTGAAGGGTCCCTCTTTCGGCCATTCTGAATAGTGTGATAGTGATAGTTTAATGCAACACTGTCAGAACATTCATCCAATGATGGAAAAAAGATACATAATCTAAACATCAGCATATCTCAACGCAGCTTCTGTTCTCACCTCTCAGACTAATAGATAGCATTGTACTAGTGTTGGCTAAGTGCAAAACTATCATAGCACTGAGCTATTAGGGGAAGGACATCTTAACTAGGGATGTGCAGACCGGTCCAGTGGTCTGGAGGTTCGAGATCAAACCGAACACACACACACACACACTCTGGTTCCGTCCGGACTGGAACTGAACCTCCGGACAGTTAGTGAATTTTTAAAAAATGAATATAAAAGTACCTTTAGCCCCTTTGGGGGGCTTCCTATATGCCGCAGGGGTGTGTGTGCATGTCCGCAAGGATTCCCCTACCCCCCGCTGGCCTCTGAAATCACCACCGCAGCCTGGGAATCTGAGCATTTTTAGCCTGTTCAGACCTCTGTAGTAAGCGGCAGCAGCCATTTGGCCACCGCTGCGCATGCGTAAATTGGCTCTGCAAGGACTGGCATGGCCCACGGCCTCACAGAGGTCATTTGCACATACGATGGTGACTGTGCATGCACAAATGACCTCTGCGAGGCCATGGCCCATACCAGGCCTCGCAGAGGCCATTTATGCATGTGCGGCGGTGGCCAAAATGGCCACCACTTACTACAGAGGGCCGAATGGGGGAAAAATGCTCAAATTCCTGGGCTTCAGTGGTGATTTCAGAGGCAAGCGGTGCAGTAGGGGAACCCTCATGGACCCCCCCCCCCCCGAGGCATACAGGAAGCCCCCCAAAGGGGCTCAAGTTACTTTTATATTCATTCATTAAAAAAAAACTTTAATTCCGTGAACTGTCTGGACCCGGACTGGACCAGTGGGGGTTCTATGGGGGCTGGACCAGACTTGGCTGGTCTGGTTCAAGTCCAGTCTGGACTTGAACCAAACTGGGCCAGCTGGTTGTGTGCACACCCCTAATCTTAACTGAAAAGTAAGTTTGTGATGTGGGTGAAAAGTAGGTGATGTAGTCATCTGAAGGAAATGTGGCATTCCTCTTCCTCCTGCTCATAGCTCATGTCACTATTAGGAACCTAAAAGATGTGCTCCCAGTATAATATCACTCAGTATCAGTTATTGTTGAGAGTTGTGCCTTCACAATGTTTGGACTTTACAGTTGCCAAATAATTTCTCCATCCACAGATTATTCTTTTGGCAGATATGAGAACTCTTGACTTACATTGACTCTTGTCCACAAAAACAGAGCACCCACAAGTGCCTGAAAATTGCATCTGTATCTGGAGAGAAAGGACTAACACAGGATATTATTCACTTATGCTAGATTACAACTAATGGCAAACAACTATGATAATCCTAAAAGAATCCAATAATGATACTATATAGGAACACTCTAAAGAAATCATCAAAATTCCAACAAAATATACACTGACACATTTAATATAGATCATGTAAACATTATTATTTAAAATCATAAAATGTACACCATTACTCACTAAAAACCTGATAAAATTTAGTAATGTGCAGAACCAGTTCTATTCAAACCCGGTTTGACCAGTTTGAACTCCTCACAAGATTCCCCTTTACAAGCATACTCCTAGAACAAAACCAAACTGGTTCTGAACTGGTTCGACCCAATTTGAACATCGAACCAAACTGGGAGCCAGTTTGATTTGAAATACTACTACTACTACTACTACTACTACTACTACTACTATGAATTTTTTATATACTGCTCTTCAACCAAAATTCTCAAAGTGGTTTACACTGGCTCAAGGACTAACAGTCTGGTTCAAATTTGGTTTGAATTCGAACTGAACCACCAGAATCTCTTCTGTGCACACCCCTAATAAAACTAAAATTAATAAAATTCTACAAAATTCCTGTCATACAAATGCTAGTATTTTTATTTCTACAAAATTCCTGTCATACAAATGCTAATATTTTTATATCCAAGGTCCAATCATGTGTCTAAAATTATGATGAAATTCCAAGAGGAGATAATTCATCTGTTTGAAGAAGACTGGCATCAATGGAATGGTGCACAATTTATTATTTTAAATAATAGTGTTTACAGGATCTATATTAAATGTGCCACTGTATATTTTTTGGAATTTTGATGATTTATTTATAATGTTCATATTTATCTAGAGTCATTATTGGATTCTTTTTGGATTATCATTGTTGTTTGTGAATCCAAACAGTTATGAACATTCAGGAGTTCCCACATTGTTCTTTGTGAATTGGATATGCCCAGTGTATGTAACTGGAACTCCAGGGTCTTGATTCAGATTCTCAACTGCCCCTTCCCACCCTAGTCCACAACTGCTGCTATTTGCTCTGGACGAAAAGATCTCATTGATGCCAGTGAGAGCTGTTTTTCAGGGCAAATGGAAAGGCTCAAATGGAAGGCTCAAAGGGACACACCAGATTTCTGATCTGGGCTGGGACCCATGGCCAGGGTAGAAGGTTAAAAATTCCCCCCCTCCAACATCCATTATCCCAGTCTGTAGGGGCCAATCTGGTAGCCATTTATTGAAAAAGAAGTATGTCAGTCCCAATCACATGCTTAAAGCAACATCTGGACTGACCCTTTGTCATTACTTTTTTCTGGAACCAACATTAAACTTGAAAGGAATCTGGAATGCATGATACTATTTAATCTCTTAAAATCTGACCAGATTTTATCTGTGACCTTCTTATTGTGGGTGTCTGTCAATGTCTTTTGATATTGTGTATCTTTTCTTACAGTAAGACTGGCTACATACTGTTGCCCCAATCCAGTGATTTTTTTCGGGTGCAGAAAATCACCCTACCCACCTTGCAAATGTTTCATTTGCTTCAGTGGGGGAATAAGTTCCAAGCACACATTCCTTTGTGCATACAAAACTGTTTCCTCCACTGAAGTAAATGCAGAAGATATTCAGGACCTCCATGTATGTGTTGGAATGAGTTGGCCATGCGTTGCCCTCTTCCAATTTCTTTTTATTAAAAAAAAAATATGAAAACATCTCAACTACCTTGAAAATGTTTGGGTAAAATTGTTGGTAAAATCAAACTCCCCCCCACCCGCAAAAAAAAGAAGAAGAAGAAGAAAGAGCTTGCCACTTATCAAACACTGCTTCTACGCAACTCCATTTATCGAAACTTGTTTTGTGGATAACTCAAATGGAAGATTAATTGAAATAAACTGATGTTGTCAATATATTGCAGAGCACTGAAGGTGGATTATATATTTTGACACAGGTCTCAAAGTGTCCTAACAGAGCTCTGAACACAGTAATAATAACGGATGCAATGTTTGGGAGAGGGGACTCCACAAAATTTCCCAAAACTGCTGTATAGCAATAGCAATAGCACTTACATTTATATACCGCTCTATAGTCGGAGCTCTCTAAGCGGTTTACAATGATTTTAGCATATTGCCCCCAACATTCTGGGTACTCATTTTACCAACCTCGGAAGGATGGAAGGCTGAGTCAACCCTGAGCCCCTGGTCAGGATCGAACTTGCAACCTTCTGGTTACAGGGCGGCAGTTTTACCACTGCGCCACCAGGGGCTCACTGGTATAGTCCATTCATGTTGATTTTCACCATTGAAATTGCATTGCAGAAGTACTTGGTGGATTGTGCCCAGAATGGTTCCAAGAGGTAATTTTTATTAAAGCACCTATAGCAATTTTTTGCTGCTATAGGAAAGACAAAGCCAGAAGCAGCCTTTTTGTTGAATTAATCTGATTTTCGTCTTTTGTGCTACCAGCTATCAAGATTGTCAAATAAACCCGATTTGATTCATAAATAATAGTTCCATTATCTCTACTGGGGCACTGGTCAGAGTACCTGAAATTTTAATTCACTTGTTCAGCTAAATTTCATCCTCAGTTCATGGCCATAAAATTCTGTATTGACAAACTTTCAAGCCAACTTTGACTCTGAGGTATCTAGTCAACATTTTTCTTCTGTGTGGATATTAGTTTATTGAATAAGTGGCATCTGTTTTCCTCCACATCACTGGTGGAGTAGGTATTTCCTTTTGACAGCTTTGCACGATTTATGGCTTTGCATGCTCTGAAGAAAAATAGTACTAAGCAAAAAATTCCAATTCATTACCTCTTAGTACTTAATTAAGTTCATACACATTGCACACTATAGGTGAACCCTGAAATGACTATGACAGCTGCTGAGCAGCAAGTTATATTATCTTTCAAAGATAGAATGGCTTTTAATTATCTCAACCTCTTTTTTCCTCCTCTGATATCCATACATTTTCCTTCTATTTTCCTCCCTTTCTAACAGATGTACCAAACCAAGATTATATTCTGAGCCATTTTCTCTTATCTGTGCATTTAGGTACCCAATGTTTTTACAAATAATAAGGCCAAGCTATGGCCATTATCTGTACACTTCATACAGCAGCAGATGAATTGCACTGTACAGGCTCCTCCTAATAATGGTCTGGTGGTGAAAAGGGTAACAGGCTGATAAAAGCAGAGAGCAATAGTGCTGACTATCAGTAGATACTGAAATAGAGTGCCCATGTTTTACCTGTCAGGGTTCTGCGTGCACACATGCATCTGTAAGAGGATCCGTTGGGTGAATGTCTTAAAGCACTGCCCACATTTCCAAAGATGCCAGTCACTGAACTCAGAATTTAATTGGCTTGTTGATGTAGGACTTGCAAGGACTCGCTGGTTTTTTACACTGATCTGGTTAAATCCTGATTCGATAGACCCTGATTTATCCAGAAGAGAGAAATTCCTGCTACATGGAGTCTGTGGAAATACTATGGATCGTTGTGGAGTGGCAGAAGGTAGTTTGCTACTTTTGTTAAATGGCTGGATGGTATCTTGTCTGGACATGGCTTCCATTACAGTTGAAGGGACATTCACTGGGAGAAGAAAGAAAAACATAATTTTGTTTGTGTTAGTAAAGCATTCAAATATTGTTAGTGTAAAAAAATTCAAGGTCTATTCACTAAGACATGAGTTTAATACAAATGATGTAGTGGATAAATTAATCAACACTAGAATGAACTCAGGGACATGTCCTGAGATATGTTTGAAAGGTTGGAAAACCTAGTGAATGACTTCAAACTAAGCTAGCTTACTGTGAAGTGTGTGATGTCAAATTGTGCTAGCCATTACACACTTCTCAATTATAGAAAATGGCCAAAAATTTGTAGTATTACAAAAATTGTACATTCATTAGTGTACAAAACCATAGTTAACATGAAAATAGAAATGTCATTCCAGAAGCTCTGCATTTGGCAGTCATTCCAGAAGCTCTGCATTTGGGGCAGGAAAGAGCAGGGGGCAAGAAATTCACACTTAATCATTCTTAATGCCTGCAAAGCTGAAAGTCCAGTTCTAAGTTAGGTTCTGACTCTCTAGTTGCAATGACCCGTGACCTACAAAGAGCTGGATAGTGCCATTGTCCATAATAGCTATGGTCCTAATCACACTCACTCGGAAGCATCACTAGCATCTATAAACCATTCTCCATAAAAACCTACGTTTCATTACATAAGATTAAATCCCTATGCTTGTGAGGATGTACATGCCCAGGACACTCCTAAAGAGTCACAACAATTGCTAAGGGAGATGGAGATGCCTGGTGTAGATGTCATGCTGGTCACAAAAAACCTTCCTAGTCGAAGGTCAGTGTCAGTACGTGGCAGTCAGTACAATTTGGACATACACGGGAGGCCCTTCATCCTGTTGGTGTCATCTCAGTACCAGATAAGTGCCATTTTAATTTCCCTGTCCCAATAAAGCATTTCTCTGAAGAGATACTATGTCAGGGATATTATAGGAACTTATATGGTGGCTCTGGTTGCCAAGCACTGAAAGCTGCTGCCATTTAAGTATATCCATGGCACTGAGAAGACCACTCTGTCGCTGGCCACTCCCACAGCACAATAAGAGAAGCAGCCATGACAGAGATGCAGGCAAAATCTGGAGCAATAGGTCTCAAGCCTCTTCAAACCTGACACTGGTTCTACTAGTTCCCATTCAGGGGTAAGTCATCTAGATAAAAGGAATCCTAGCTGGAAGGAAATAAAGAGAAACAAAATGGTGGTCATTGCCACTGGTGATTCCTCTCACACAAGGTCTTGTCCAATAGCCATGGATGTTTCCTAACACAATAGGAATATGTATATTCTAAACTACTTGGGAATCTTTTTTTAAAAATGCAGTTGAACCAATCCAGGTAGGAGGATAGATGAATGCATATCTCCAGTTGCTATGCAGACATATGGTTCAGAGCCTATATATTTTAAACTTCCTATACGTTACAGAAGCAATTCATTCACATTAAATGTGAATATTAATTGAAATAAAATCCATTCTATAGATAAAATAGTCAGGGATGCAGCTAAGGGAGAGGGGGCGTGTGTTCTCCCCTCTCCCTGGTGGCACCTCCGAGTGAGGGAAATAATGGAGAAAATAGGGTGGAGCTGGGGGGCCCTCAGGAGCTGGGGGGCCTGGGTTCTTTGAATCCATCCACTCAATTATAGCTATGCCCCTGAAAATACTATAATTGAACAATATTATCAGTGGATCTCGTGGCAAAATATAGTAGAAAATTAGTGTACTTTGATGTGCTTTTTTAATATGTGATGCTGTAAATAGTAAATGGCTTTTGCTTTGGCCTTCAACTAATACACGAATGTCATTATCTCAGTTGATCTCAGGTTTCAGAGTAAGTTTGAAAAAGCTGTGATGGCTCACAATCCACAATCAATACTGATCCTTTGCCAAGGTCCATCTCCATGAAGATACTGCATTCAAAGATCCGAAATAACATTGCAGTGGAAATAAATGTCATATACATCTATACAAATCCTAAATTTTCAGTCAAAATATTATTATAACCATTTGTTTGTATAATATTCCAGTTTATAGAGTGCTTTTCAATTGCACAGTACTATTTGTTAGCAAGTAGCAACTCAAGCTTCACTTATTATAATACATATTAATTTATGATTGAAAGCCATCATGAGATCATGTTGTGAAAAATGCAGGAGTATAACTGTTTTAAATATTTATTTGTTTGTTTTAATTAGTTAGTTAGTTAGTTAGTTAGTTAGTTAGTAAGTTTATAATATCTCTATACCACCTGACATTTGCATCCCTAGGAGGTGTACATAAGCTAAAATAAATAATCAATAAATATCACATTTCCAACTTCTATGTTTAGTTCAATTCTGCACCTACTAAGCAACAGTTTGTCGTCAGTTCTTAAGATTCCTGTGTCTGAAAATGTGTATTAATTTGGTGTAAACTATGTTAGTGAGCTGTGTCCTAGTGTGTGGACCACTGCTCCATAATCAAAAGTTCCTTCTGCATGTAGGCAAGAGGTCATTCCATGAGCAGAAGGGGTCTTTGTGAAAGATAATTAGTTTCTGACATCAAAGTAGGGTTGGCAAAAGGTTGAAATACTTTAAGTGTATAAACTCCTCAGTGTATAAAACATCTTAAGTATAATAGACTTAAGTTCTATAAGTATAAAGTTATACACTAACATCAGGGGTATAAACATCTGTCAATCCAAGCCAAACACAGATGACAGGGCTTCCCTTTGTGAATGTGGTTTCATCTCTGAGGGTATATATGGTTTGTTACGTGTCATAGTGCCTACAGAGGTCAACTTCTTGCTCAGAAGAGCCTTTGCTAGCTATATACTGGGGTGGGGAGTTATCCCTCACCACAATTCACTGAGTGCAGGTTTAGATGAACATTGCCCTGCACACACACAAAATCACATCTGTGACAAGAATGCACTTGCCCTGATGTCACTAGTGGATGTGCCAATGCACTCTTGGCACATCCTTTAATCTCATGAAAGGGATGCTCAACTCAATCACCCCTCTAAATGCACTTCAGTAAGTGGCTCAAAGTGTTGTTCCATGGATCTACACATTGCTGCACAACTTGCAGGCCTACTTGTCTTTGTTGCAATCCTCCTGCTTGCTTCCCAAGGTCAACATCTCCTTCAGATGGGTAGGATGTTTGTGCATCACAGCACCACCATGATTTCAAACTGTACTTCATTGGCTTGCTTGGAATGTGTTGCCAAACAGACAGCATCTCAGAAACCTAATAGCTGCTCATCAACTGTTGGTCAGACCCAGGAATGTAGCTGTGCTGCAACTTCTGCACAAACAAGGTCCAGATACCTGTAATGGTTGCTAGCTTGGCAATCACTCCTCTCTCCTATTATGTGGATTTGTTATTTAATGTTACATTACTTTTGATGTCCTCAAATCATCTCAGCAGCATTGTGGCACAGAGGTAGGAATGCCCCAGATGTACTTCCCACAGTCCCTGCAGCACTTCCTGGTTGGCATGAAACACATCAGCAAGGACTAGCAGGCAAAGATATACTTTCAGTTCTGTTAGGTCAAGTTGCCTCCTTCAGAACATAGAAAGCTGCTGTTTACTGATTCAGACCATAGGTCCATCTTGAGCAGTATTGTCAAGGCTGGTAGTGGTTCCCCAGGACTTCAGGCAGTATTTAGATTCCTCCATAAGGGCTCATGATGCGCTCTCGCTCTCTCTCTCTCTCAGAGATTTCAGGGGAGGGAGCTGCTTATCTCACTGCCTCCTCCTCCTCCTCCTCCTCCTCCTCCTGGACAGAACTTCTCTTGGTCTGCCCTATCACTGGAAGACACAGACTTCATCTCAGCACTGTGCAGTGGGCAAGTAATAGACTGGTTGTAGACTGCCTTTTGCCATTTCTGCTTGTCATGTAACCCATTATCCTGGTATCTTCCCTAGCAGGTGAGTGAGGTTCAGAAAACTGTTCAATGCCACACATCCCACCTTTACATCTTCTTGCTCTCTCCACCTGGAACCAAACTCCACCACCAACAACAACACCCCCATTCTGAGCTGTATCCCAGTAGCAGAGATAGGAAAAGGCCAGAGATGTACTACAGATGGTTGAATCAATCATGCTAGGCTTATTGAAGCTGATGTGTTATGGTTGCAGCTGTGGTGATGCTTTTGGCTTTGTTCTGCAAGCTAAAATCCCTGCTTCTGCAAATTCAGATGCTTCTGAATGCTTTACTTGTTCCAAACACTAGGTCTCACTATTGGGGCTGGGGGCTGGTTTCATCTGCTGTGATTTCATCACAGAACTATGCAGTGTCCCAATCTAGTTATGAGACACCATCATCATCTGGGCCAGGGATGTAGCTATAACAGAGCAGATGGGTTCAAAGAACCCAGGCCCTCCAGCTCCTGAGGGCCCCCAAACTCCAGACCTCCCTATTTTCTTCATTATTTCCCTCACTCCAAGAGGCTGTTGGAGAGAGGGGTTAATACAGGCCCCTTCTTCCCTAACTATACCCCTGATCTGGGCAAACAAAACTGAAGTTTCCAATGAAAAACAGGGTGTTCTCCCTCATCCCAAATGGCTTAACATGAGCATGGGATAAAAACCACCCCACAATAGAAGACCCATTCATTTCTGAGGTGCTTCCCCCATTCAATTGATTTATAATAGGAATGGGATAGAAACCACCCCAACATAGAAAGCCCATTCATTTTGAGGTAGTTTTCTACCATGTGCCATATGTTTATTAATATCATAAATATCATAACTAGTAAGGGGCCATACTTATGGATACATCATGTGCCAGAGTCCAGGTAAGAGTTTGAGGACAAAAACATAGCTAGGAGTGCAGTGGTTTGCTTGTTTACACAGCTTTATGCAGCTGAGGGTGGAAATCCACCCCAAAATCCAAATGAGGGTTAAACAACTTTAAGTGTATAAGTGCAGAAACATCTGGGGACCCAGATGTTGCTGGACTACAATGGCCTTTGGCCATTGTGACTGGGGATGATTGGAGCTGTAGTCCAACAACATCTGGGGACCTAGGGTTAGGAACCCCTGACATTATTTATTTATTTATTTATTTATTCATTCATTCATTCATTTATTATATTTATATACCGCCCCATACAAATGGCTCTGGGCAGACTTAAAGAATAATAAGGATGGGATGGCCTTTTGGAGGTATTTGAGACACTTACAGTTTTCATCCTGTGCAATGCACTGTAGAGGAATCCCAAAGAAAGATGTATAGCTGTCATTGTACCACACCAACAACTCTGTGCCCCTGGGAATATCCATGCAGGCTCTGTAGAATATATTTGACCTGGTCATAACAAAAGAGAGAGACACAATAAGTGCTTGGGGTTAATAAATATCCTTCTTTTTGGTGAAAGAGAGAGAAGACAGATCAGTTTGTCGAAAGCTGGTCTCTATCCCACTCGTAGTTCTAGCTGAGGTGGTCCCTCCTTTCCCCAACTGCCATATCAAGGCTTCATAAGAACCAGCTTGCCACAGGGGAGGAGAAAGAAGACAGAACAGCCTGCTTTGAATAATCTGATATAAGAGATCAACATCAAAAAAGTAGGCAAGATCATAAAAGGCATAGAAGGCAAATTAAGTTTCTTGAAACTTCAATGATAATTGTATTGTTGGTGGTGTGTTTTTTGTGTATCTTCGTTATTCATCCCATTGCCAGATTCTTTAAAAGAAGTGTTATTCATAATGCAATACATTTTAAAATCACACAATTTGTATAATTTCAGAGTACAATATTATATTTATTATATAATTTCAGAATACAATAAATACAAATCAAATTAGTACTCATAAAGTAGAACAAAACACTTTATATTTTATTACACACACACACACACACACACACACACACACACACACACACACACACACACACAAAACTAAAAGTCATCTAAATCCTGAAGATATTTAAAGAGGTCTAATGAAGATATCATTTTGGCATAATATCCCTTAAGAATATACTTATAGATAAAAATGTTAGGGCTGGGGAAAATATTTTAAGCTCCTATACAATATATAAAACACCTGAGTAATGAGGCTCCTGTCCTCAGGCTTTTTCCTGTCCTTTTTTGTTTTCTGACAGATTTGAATACAAATATTGTGGAGTTGCATGACTTTCAGGAAACTGATAAATCAAGAAACAATTAATTCCCTTTTACTGTCAACTCCATTGAACATTTCAATAGCAAACAAATCATTTAGGTGGTTTGAACTTTGTTTTAAAAATAATCCTTTGAATTTTAACATGCTAAATATTTTTAGCAATATTACAGGTTTAATGGTATTAATAACCGACAACTTTTTCTTACATCGCTTTCATTATAATATGCTTCCCAAACGTCAGCTAACCTTGTTAATTAGCCTGGGCTGTAGTAATCATTATCTGACTAGACATCCATTTACCTGTGTTCATTCATCCTTCTATCTAACAGCTCGTCATGGAGATGAGATTCTAAATTTGTTTAGACCAAGTATATATGTCCGTAACAGGGCTATGAAATGCCACACTCAGGTAAAACCAACTGAAGATCAGGCATTGAGGACATGACATAAAAAAATTATCATCACATAGTGGCTTATTGCTTAAACATGGTGCAGGGAAGTAAAACATCCTTATATGAGACAGATAGCAATTCAATAAATACAAGATGAGTATCCCATTCTAGCTGTAATATTACCCTCCAGAATGATACAGTCACGGCAGGAAAAAATGACCATTTTTTAACAGCACCTAGTGTGCGGTACAGAAGCAGAAATGGGCTTTTTAAAAAGTTGAATCTCAACCAGTCCCTACAGTAAAGAATTGCTACAAATATTAGCCTGAAGTTTGAGATAAAAGTGTGCAGGGTTGGGAGGCTTTAAATTTAACCTCTCTGTAAAGAATTGGCTGTAGTGGTGCAATTTGTTTCTTGTATAACACTGCCGACATAAGGAGAATCCTTAACCACATTTTTCATGGCAGTGAGATATGCACTTGTCAACATATTTTGTCACCGCAAAGTGGCTCTTGGCAACAGGATCATAAAGATCAATAAAAAAGTGCAGATTCTCAATATTTTACGAGCAGCTGCAAAAATTTCATTTATCTTGTTATTTTCCTCGCTTACTGCCACCCTGTCTCAGGAGGGCACTGCTGGCTAAGCAGAATGCTTTTTCCCAACATTCTATGAATATCTGACAAAAACTCCTGCCTTTGTTTCTTTCCTGCCCTCTCTCTCCACTCCTCCATCTATTTCCACCCAAGCTGTACATTTTATTAATTCTTTCCACCATTACATAAAAATCAAAATCAGGGCAGTGCTATAAATCACACGCATCTCCTGACTTTAGGGGGGCGGGGATGGAGTCTACTTTGTACTTCACCCTTGTAACTTTTCATCTCTCTGTTTGGCTTCCCTTAACATAAACACAGCAGCTCTGCAAATGAATGTGCTAAAACCCAATGACACACTTTGCCGCTGAAAGAACTGAACTGTTTTCGAGCAATGGGTGGTCTCTGAGGCTTGGAGTAGGCCAAAAAAAGGGAAAAAGTGTAAGCATACACCATTCCTTACAAGCGTACAGAGCTTCCAAAACTTGCAGAAATCTCTGCATGCTGAAGTACATCAAAGGGATTTTTCCTCTTTCGGATAATATTTCCTTTGCTGACATGTATTTAGTATTGTGGTTGGATGACTCATAAAGATAGCTTCGTGGCGTCCCAACGCAGTTGAAGCAGAACACATGCCAACAAACATTATTGTCAGCTTCAAAATAAAAACAAAACGTTCAGCTAAGGGTCAATCAATCAAGAGAGCTTTGAAGAAAATTCCATTTAGATATTACAAATCATAACAGAATGAATTTAAACCAGCTGACTTTCAGTGAGGAGGACGTCCATGTACAATAAAAATTAGACGGTTTTTCAGTGTCCAACTTTTCTATTTTCTTACACTTGGATGGAGGCCCTGGTGATAGATGCCAGTTTTGGTTTTTTTAAAAAAATAGTGTTTTTGTAGTTCATTTTAAAAAGATCTGAAGTAATCAAAAACAGATCAACAGAGAGAACTCCAAGTAAAGCTCTATCATGAAAGGAGAGTTGTAAAATCCACTTAATATTGACAGATGTGTAATGACTTTCTCATGGTCACTTTTTGCTTGACATTTTCATCTATATGTATGCAAACGTGCATATGCTGTTCCAGTAGTTGGTTGCAGGCTCCAGTGCACAAAAAGAGATCCTCTACCAATAAGGACAGCCTGAGAGGATGGGGTGTTCCTTTGCCTGTGTCTCTTTGTGTAAGTAGTGTCCCACTGATGTACTGAATGGACTAGCTCAGCCATCAGAGTGCATATAGAGTATATATCACCAAAAATCTAAAATACATGGTCCATATGCATTCATGACTATCTCAATGCATCAGAAAATATGCACACTACTAAGCAAAGTATTCTTTATTACTTCAGAAAAGATTCATTATTTCCCCATTTCAATCATACTGGCTGACATTCAGAGCAAAGAAACTAACTGCACTAGTACACAGGGGAAGCAGCAATTTGATGTCCTTCCTTGCCCAGGAAGCCCTCTGTGCCACCCAAAAATATGTCCACAATGGTTGGACAACCCTTAGGGACATATTTTTGGGTGGTAAAGAAGGTTCCTGGGGAAGGGGGGGTATTAAATAATTACCGCTTCCCCAGTGCACTGTAGCAGTTAGTCTGCAAGTTCTGTTAAGCTGCTTTCTTGCTACACTGGTGCTTCCTTGCTCTGAATGTCAGCCATTGAAGCCCCATTCAGACATTTTAAAAAGTGTTGCTGTACATGATTAAAGCAGTGCAAACAGGTCAGAAGTCTCACCCTTCCCCATCACTCACCATGGGAGGGCAGCTGGTCTTGTAGCAGCAAACATGAATTGTCCCCTTTGCTAAGCAGGATCAACCCTGGTTTGCATTTGAAAGGGAGACTACATATGTGGGCATTGTAAGATATTCCTCTTAGGGGACAGGGGCACTCTGGGAAGAGCATCTGCATGCTTGCAAGTAGAAGGTTCCAAGTTCCCACCCTGGCATCTCCAAGATAGGGCTGAGAGAGCCTCCTGCCTCCAACCTTGTAGAGGCCACTGCCAGTCTGTGTAGACAGTACTGAGCTAGATGGACCAATGGTCTGACTCAGTATAGGCAGCTTCCTAGGTTCCGACCATCACACCACATCATGTCATGTCATTCAGACTTACAGTGGCATTTGTCCAATCAGGGAAACACCATATCCATGATGTGGCCACTTCCATGAATGCGAGGCTGGATCAACCCAGCCTCACAATCATGGAAGCACTATCACAGCTACAGTTCTTCCCTGTTCAAATGCCACTGTAAGCATGAGCAGCATGGCACAATGGTGAGTGAGGGGACAAGGTGGGACTTCTGAACCATTTGCGTAGCTGTGCATGGTTATAGCAGCACTTTAAAAAACATTTGACTAGGGCTTGAGCATTTAACTGATGTTCAACACAATTACAATTGATTTCTTTTTAAAAACAAAGAATTTTTACACTTTCATGGCACAAATTAACCATAAATTGTCAGTTCTTTGAATTTTTATCCATTTTGACGTTTAGTCGGAAAAATATAATTGGACCATTGATTGTTATGAAATTGGGTTCCTCATGAACCTACAAAATGTTCTTTTTCACTTGTGAAAACTGTTTTAAAATAATATAAGCAAGATTTATGTTTGTTGCTAACATGCTTTTTTAAAAAAACACAAGCTAATATAGCAGTTACCAAAGTCTGGCCATTCTTTTTTATTTTGACCATAATGTACAATAGTGCCAAGCAGTTATTTCTAATTTTAAAAGGGAAATTTGGTTTATCACTGGGAGCCTATATGTTTGTGCAGCATATTTACTGCATATTGTGCAGCACATTTACTAAGGTGCTTTGATTGTAAACTTGAGCTCATACCTTCCTTACATATCATCTTATTTTTATCCTTTAACTAATTATAGAATCTGGTCATCTTCATAGACAGGTGCTATCAACAGAGATCTTTGGTGCTATCTGATTTTTCCCATAAAATCAGTTACATTTGTTATTGTAGGAGGAGATAACAGTTCCAATATTTTCAAACCACAATGCCACTAATGTCTAAAAGATGGATAAACAGCATGTACTGTGTTATGAAAACAGTGTACTTGTTCCTCATGTCTGATTGCCAAAATTTTCCTTGAAGAGTAGCCTTGAATAGCTGCCTAAAAGAGACATATGTGGCAGCCATGATTTTCCCCAAGTCCACACCATTGTGATGGCCAGAAAAGCCATTTCTGCCCCTCCCCCCAACCCACCCTCTTTTATTAAATTCACATGCATAACTTCTCATTACTTCTCCTAACTTGTCTTATTAAAATAAGTAAATACTTATTTGCAACATCAAATTAGTATGGTGCTGGATTAAGTCAAGAATTGCTCAGCAATGCATCTGTTTCTTCAGTGGTGAGTCCTGGGGCAGGTGAGATAGTACGAAAGGGAATAGAAGACTTTCAAATGAGCAAACTCACCACCACCAGTGGAAGGGCACGCCTGGTGCCTGACCCAGCATCCGGCACACTTGGCCAACCCGTGTTCTGCTGCATGCCCTGGCCCCACTGCTCAACCAGCCAATCAATGGCCAATGGGCATGTGTGACAGACATTTATGAGATCATCCTTTGAGTTAGCACTTGGTAAAGATATAGTGCATAAGTGAATGAGACAAATTCATGAAGAACAGGTCTATTGATGGCTATCTGCCATGATAACAAAAGGGAATCTCCACTTTCAGAGGCACTATGCCATATCCAACCCTAGGAACAGTGAAGGACTATTTCCTTCATGTCCTGGTCGTAGGCTTGCCAAAAACATCTAGGAAACAAGTTGCTGAATTAGATAAGAACATAAGAAAAGTCCTGCTGGATCAGGCCCAAGGCCCATCTAGTCCAGCATCCTGCTTTGCACAGTGGTCCACCTATGGGAAGCCCGTCTATGGGAAGCCCACAGGCAAGAGATGAGGACATGCCCTACTGCTGCTCCCCTGCTACTGGTATTAAGAGGCATCTTGCCTTTGAGGCTGGAGGTGGCCTACCTCAGAAGCAAGAAACCAGTTGCAAGGAAGTAGCAGTAGGGGAGAGGGCATGTCCTGAGCTCTTGTCTGTGGGCTTCGCAGAGGCAAGTTGTAGACAAATATATATAGATGGACCTTATGGTCTGATACAGCAGGACTATCTTATACTCCTGTGCTCAGGGGCTTATTCTGAACTTCATTGTCTAAAGGATACCAAGCAGGGGCGGAGCCACCATTGGGCAAATGGGTTCAAAGAACCCGGGCCAATGCCAATCAGGGGCCGCTTCTCACGGCCTCGACACACACCTCACATCTGACATCAGACATGGGGGGTATTATTTCGCTTCCAAATGGGGCCATGCGGCCCCGTTTGGAAATGAAATCGGCCCACACTGCATTGGCAACATGGGCCGGAGCTACTCTTCCTGCCTTTAAAGGCAGGGAGAGCCACTCCAGGTCTCTGCCAATGCAGAGGGACCAATCTCCCTCCCAAATGGGGCTGTTTGGGAGGGAGATCGGCCTGTGCTGCATTGGTAGCATGGTTGGAATGGCTCTCCCTGCCTTTAAAGGCAGGGAGAGTCACTCCGGCCTGCACTGCTCAACACGGCCCCGTTGGGGAGGGAGACCACGCCCATGTCTGATGTCAGATGTGGGGGGCAAGACCAGGTGGCAACGGCGGCTGCTGAACATGGGCCACCACCAGCCTCACTCCGCACCGTCCAACCTTTTATCTTGTTATCTGTACAAGAAATCCAGCTCCAGACAACTAAAACCAAGAAAAATACACTCTTCTTTATGTATGTATAATGTCTATTGCTTGCTTTAGTGAAATGTCCCATTAATGAAATCCTTTACACTGACAGATAGATTTCTGACACACATTTCTTTGATAAGGCTTTTATTAAAGCAAATAAAATGAGATATTCTGATAATAAATTGAAATGTACTTTACCTGTACTGTACTACCGTTAGGTTCTGCTCACCACAGTGCCTTGCACATCGAATATATCTCATCCAGCTTGACTTACTGGGTTCCCCACCATCAATAAAGTGCTGTAGTGTCCCATCTTGGTCATATATCTGTAAGAGAGGTCAGAAGGTCAAGTAGTTAAAATGAATCATCAGCAATCATTTTCATTGCTTTGCCGGTGTTTCTATGTGCCTGTTCCAGAAATTTATTGCAATGAGATTTCACAGCTTATTGATGCTCTTAGAAACTCAAACGGAAGAAACAAGAAATATTTTTAGTGATGGAAGTTCATCATGCTTCTCTTATCAAGCCAATCTTTCTGATATTTAACATTCTTTTGGTGTATCAAAGATGTGTCCATGTTTCCCAAAGAATATTTAACCTATTTTGACAGGCTAAACTTAAATAATGAACTGTCAGATAAACAAACAAAAAAATCTTGATGCAAGAACTGCACTGGAACAGCTGTTCAGTGGTTAGCATACTCTAAGCAAACATTTGACTCATTCAGGTTTCAGCTGCACCAAAAGAACTGCCACCAAATACTTTCTTTCAGAAAGACTGCTAGGAATAGTCATGCTGGGAGAAATGGTGACTGATATGCGATCCTGATGAAATGACCAAGGATGTAGCAGGAGCTGCATCCTCACAACCAGTGGCTTCCTCACTTGCAAGCATGAGAGTGAGAGGACCAATTTTTGCAGATCTTCCCTGCCTCTGGAAATGCTTTGTACTTCCAAAATGTGTCCCTGAGGGTCATGCAGCCCTGTTTTGGGAAGACAGAGTACTCCTAAAGGTAGAAAATATCAGAGAAAATCACTCCCTAGCCCATGCAAGTGCTGATGACATAGGGAAGCCTCTGGCTTGTTAAGAGCAGCCTAATGTCAGTCACTGGCTTGCGTACCACATAGTCAGCTCTGCACCCAAGTGGGATATGAGCTATCTGGCTGTATGTACTCACCACTTCTAGTGAAGGTACAGGAAACTCTACATCATTGCTGTAGAACACTACATCATTGCTGCTGCGGCTGACTCTCATCAGAGTCCGGCGCAATTGTGATGATGCAGACCGTCATCGTATAAGCCTCCTGCATCTTTGCTAGAAACAGCAACTGAATCATGAATAACATGCAGTAGGTGAAACGAACAATTTAAATATAGAGAGGCCCAAGTTAATCTGGGAAGGATACACTGTACTGCAGTTCTAACTCTGCCATCTAGTGTTGAAGAGAACATTAATTTGTGGAGATGGACTTGGTAAAAAAGATATAGCAACCTCTGATACAATAAGCAATCAGATGGAGGAAACCATTCTAAATTAATGATAGTGGATCCTTTTAAATTCTTCTAAAGTACAATGTTTTTAGAATGAAGAATGTGCAATCCATTTTGGAGAATCTGTACTTTAAATATGACATTCTTCATGTGGATAAGAGAGACACAGTTTAAAGGTTATTGTATTTTTATCTAACACCTTTTCTTTTTAGCTTTGCTCTTTTACCAAGGTTGAAGAATCAAATCTTTATGAGGGTTGTGGACGTTTAATACGTTCTTTTTGTAACTCGCATGATTATTTCACATGCTTTGGGTTCGCCTTGAAATTAGAAACAAAAGAGTTAATTTTTAAAAGCTGAAGTATTCTTTAGTGCTCATTGCTTTGCTTCTGTGTGGGATAAACTGAAAATGCACTTGTTCCTGAAGGCAAAGTAAATAATTCAATTCAGAGAGCCCCCATAGATGTTCAGAACTAATGTTCATGCACACATATGCTTCTCTTGGCTAGATGACCAGCTAACCCCCAAATCAGAATATTCAGGGAATAAATAAAGTGAAGCTCTGTGACCACAGAAGATGTTCAGAAACTCATTTAGAACTGGAAGTCATTTAGAACTTGAAAAGAATAACCAAGAGCTTGCTTTGTTCTTTAACTGAAGTGTTCAGTTAAAAAACGAAAACACGATTATTCTTTGATAAATTTCACCTTGATAGAAATAAACAAACTAAACATATTAGTATTCCAATAAGGCAGGAATTAGATCCCTCATTAAGATGCCTGAGACAGATTAGTAAGAAAAACAGCACTGCAAAACATTCTTGTTTCTAAATGTCCTTGTGATTGTACAAATGTTATAGTTTCTAATGTTGCATATTCCAGCACCTGCTTCCCCTCCGCCCCCTACAGTATATGAAGTAGAAATAAAGCTAAGCCAAAGTTAATCAGTCAGGCTTTGGCATATATTTCCACCCAGGGCAAAAAGCACTTCTGTTTTTCAGCGGGTGGCATGGGCAAGGCTGCAGATAGTTGCATGGTCTAGGAAGAGGCGTATTGAGAATGTATAAAAGGAAGTTAGCCCTCTAGCAAGTCCAAAAGGAAGATGGTCAAGGAAGCTGTCCAGCCTTGAAAAGCAGGAACACTGCAGTCCCTGAGCTAAATCAAAAGAGTCTTGAATGCTCCCCAGTCTAACAGCCTTGAAAACAGTGCATTTTTTGATTACTTGCCTGCTTTAAAAAACAAAAACAAAAAAGGTCTCCCTTACCAAAAACACAAGTTTTGAGGCAAAAATCAAACATTCACAAATGCCAAAATTGGTTTGATGTTCTGTACAGTTAAGACCAGTTGAGCATGTTCTCCATTCTTGCAAATAGTCATTTGTCCATGCAGCAGCAGTAAATATGAATTTCCTTCAGATAACCCACTTGCAACCTTACAGTTCAAGCTGGTTTGTGATACATTAATATGGGTAGCTGGGCTGGTAAAATATTTGCAGGCTGGTGGTTATTTATGAGGCTGTTTTAAGCTTATCGGGCCATTGGTTCAGCAGGACGGGGGGGAGTGAACTTTGAATGTGTTGTAGATCAGGGATCCTCAACGTTGGGCCCCCAGATGTTCTTGGACTTCAACTCCCAGCATCCTCAGCTGCAGTGGCCTTTGGCTGGGGATTCTGGGAGTTGAAGTCCAAGAACATCTGGGGGCCCAACGTTGAGGATCCCTGTTGTAGATGACACAGAGTAAGAATAATAAAATAACTGAGAGCAGACATGCAATTTGCTACTCAACGTTTGCATGACTCAGTTGCACCTGCAAGAAGACAACTAACAAACCTAGCTGCACTCACACACTCTATTCATGCTTCCATCTGTTTAACAGTAGCATGTCCATTTAAGGCTGTCCCTGGAAAATTCACAGGCAGTTCATTATACAGATAGGGCCATAAATATGTGAAACATATTGTTGCTATTGTAGGGTTTTTGTTGTTGTTGTTGTAAGCTTTTTGATGTTAATGTTTAGTTTTAATTCAGATTTGTAGATATTATACTTTTATGCAAACTGCTTTGACAGTTTCCTCTTGAAAGGTGGTATATAAATATTGTATAAATAAATAAACATTCAATTGGCCTTCCTTGCCCTTAGAACCATAAAATTTGGCACAAACATGAGAGAGTAATTATAGAGAGTGCAGTGGACATCCTGGCAGGCAAGATACAGCCAGCTGGCATAGTCCTGCTTGCCAGAAATAGGATCAAACTTCAGTAACAGTGGCTACCTTTTCTACTGTGGCTAAAGTCCAAACCACATGTGATGTGGTAGATCCATGATCACATCTGCCAATATATATATATATAACTTTAAGAGAGGCAGTGGAGAGTCTAATTTTGATTGAGGCAGCAGCACTAAGAGACAGAGGCTGACATAAGGTGCAAAGCAGAATACAACATTTGCACAGTTGTGCAAGAGCAGTGTTTCACATGCATAAAGGTTGCACAGAACTGAGCAACAGTGCAGCCATTACATATAATGGCCACACTATTGCACAATTTTTACACTTGTACATGCATTCCACTGCATGCATAATGTTGCACACTATGTCCAGAAGTGCTCTTACCTCTGGACTTCGGGGCCAAAGTCCAGGGCCTCTACAGCTCCTGAGAGCACCCAAATCCTCTTTAGTCTGTCCTGGGTGGTGTGGTTGCCCGGTGGAGCATGGTGATGCTTAATTTGCAGGAAAGGGGGGGAGGCTCTCCAACGGCCTTTAGGACCAGGCTCCAAAATTACCTAGGTATGTCAAACAGAAGTTCTCGCTCTTTCCCCATGCCCTGTTTTCCCAATCTAAATTTCCTGAAGCTGGGGGATACCAGTATATCCCCTACATATATTTGAAGGAATGCTTTAGACAGAAGAAATGGAAAGGTTAGATACTCCCTGAATCACCCTCAGAACCATTATTTGTATATCCCCTAATGTGCCGCACTAGTCTTATGGGATATCTGGGGGCCAGGATGACGTGTGGGAACGCAGCTCACACACTGAAGACAAGCTGAGCCATTGTCTGGGGGGAAAGTAGGTTGAACTCTGCCTCTCCCCACCGGATCACTCTCCCCACCCCAGTATTAGTCGTGTGAATGACATTATTGTCTAATTATTTAAATTAGTTCATACATAAATACACGCAATGACTAACAACAACAACAAAAGGTCCCCTGGAATTGGTTGACAGATGTAATTTTAATGTTTAGTTAGAATCCTATATGTGGATTCTCACTAAAGCACAATTACATGTGCTTAAAACTCTGTTTAAAATAAAAGTGCAGAGCTGAATACAAGTCTGGTCCTTTCATGAATACTGTGCCAGTTAATTTCATAACTTTACAGCATTAATGCTTTTAGAATAAATATTGCAGTTTTCAGTTTTCAGCTCTATTATCGTTTGTACTATATTGTTAATTATAACCCATTGTTAATAGTGTACTCCCAATATTAAAGTTCCCAAACACTTTACAATATGCTTAAAATAACCTTAATTATGATTTTATATAAATATATGTGAAGACTGAAATAACATGAGGATAATTTAAAAAATGAAGAGGCTTCCAGGAACAAGATGCTCCTTATAAAGAATAATCCTTTTAACATTGCATGCAGGCAAATATGTGCAAGATAACTTGGAAGTAAGTTCTACTGTGTTCACAAAGGTATGTGGGCAGAGGACTGTGGCCTTAGGACCCTTCATATCCTACCCTCTCCCACTGATAAAATTTAGAGAACTGAACATTTGTAATCACTAATTCCCCCAGCTATCATAATAATTCTGTCTGAAGTTATCAAGGCCTGCATGAACATTGTGACAATAAAATGCTACTCGTTTTAGGTCGCACAGCCCTGAGGGACACATTTTTGGGACTCAGAGCATAGGGGAGCTCAGCAAAGTCATCCCTCCTCCCAAGCACTTCTAATGAAGAGGTAGTGCCATTCGGATGAAACTAATGGAGAAGAGGTAATAGTAACTCTGCACTGGTGCTATTGGAGGGTGGGGGGATATTTCTCTCTTTCTCCTTTTCTCTGAAGCAGACTGCGACTCCCATAAACATGTTGCTGAGGGTCACATAGTCTTAGAAACATATTTTCGGAGTCACAGAGGGCTTCAGAGGGAAGAGGGGGTGGACTTAGAAAGCCACTCCTGATTATAATGCCAGTGCAGCATTAACAGCACCAGCACATCATTCGTCTGGATGTCAAACACTTTATTCAGAGCATGATTCAGTCCATTATAGTTCAAAGGGTTGAGTGCTCAGAATCACAGGCTTGTCATGTAAATTCAACAAATGGGGCAACTCTTACAGGTAGGGGAATTTTGAGTGTGCATCAGAGCATACCCATCCAGAACAAATTTTTCGGTCAGGAATTATTTATTTTTCTGAATGGCTTTGTTTTCCATTGTTTGTTTGTTTGTTTGTTTATTTGATTGATTTATATACCGCCCTTCCAAAATGGCTCAGGGCGGTTTACAACAGAATAAAAACAAGTAAAAACAGTTAACAATTAAAATCAAAACTATAAAATCAGAATAAAACCAATTAAAACATTCAAACAGCTAAAAACCCTGGACAACCAGGGCAAACACTAAAACAGTTAAAACAAATTTAAAACCCTGAAAGGCCAGGCCAAACAGATGGGTTTTAAGGGCTCTCTTGAAGGACAGTAAGGAATTAAGATTACGAATTTCTGCCGAGAGTGCATTCCACAGCCCGGGAGCAGCTACAGAGAAGGCCTGCCTCTGAGTCGCCACCAGACAAACTGGTGGTAACTGGAGACAGACCTCCTCAGATGACCCTAACGTGCGGTGGGGATCATGTGAAAGAAGGCGCTCTCTAAGATATCTCGGGCCCAAGCTGTTAGGTAATAACCAGCACTTTGTATTTTGCCCAGAAACATATTGGCAGCCAGTGTAACTGTTTCAAAACAGGCATAATATGGTCTCTCCAGGTTGCCCCAAACACCAATCTGGCTGCTGCATTCTGAATAACTGAAGTTTACGGACTACGTACAAAGGCAGCCCCACGTAGAGCGCATTGCAATAGGCAAACCTGGAGGTTACCAGCTGATACACCACTGTTTTGAGGTCATCCTCTTCAAGGAATGGGCACAGCTGTCAAATCAGCCAAAGCTGATAGAAAGCACTCTTGGCCATGGCCTCCACCTGAGATACCAGGGTGAGGCCTGGGTCCAGGAGTACTCCCTAGCTGCACACCTGCTCCTTCTGGGGGAGTGTAACCCCATCCAGCACAGGGAGATCTAACTCACCCCTCAGATTCTGAGCCCCCACAATGAGCACCTCCGTCTTGCTTGGATTCAGCTTCAATTTGTTATTCCTCATCCAGCCCATTACTGCCTGTAGGCAGGCATTTAGAGAATGAGTGCCATTTCCTGAAGATGAAAAGGAGAAGTAGATTTGGGTGTCATCAGCATATACTGATAACCCCCAGCACCAAACCTCCTGATGACCTCACCCAGAGGTTTCATGTAGATGTTTAAAAGCATTGGTGATAGAATGGAGCCCTGAGGGACTCCATATAACAGCTCCTGTTTTGAGGAGCAACTGTCACCAAGCTCCACCATCGGGAATCTACCTGAGAGATAGGAACAGAACCACTGCAAAGCAGTGCCCCGTATCCCCAACTCCCCCAGGCGATCCAGAAGGATACCATGGTCGATGGTATTGAACACTACCGAGAGATCCAGAAGAACCAGCAGAGTCACACTCCCTCTGTCGATTCCCCGGTAAAGGTCATCCATCAGGCCAACCAAGGCTGTCTCAATCCCATAGCCAGCTCTAAAGCCAGTTTGAAATGGGTCTAGATAATCAGTTTCCTCCCAGACTGCCTGTTGTTGGTCAGCCACCACCCTCTCAATCACCTTGCCCAACCAAGGGAGATTGGAGATTGGCCTGTAGCTGTCCATCGCTAAGGGGTCCAGGGAAGGCTTCTTTAAGAGTGATCTAACCATTGCCTCCTTCAGACAGGGGGGCACCCTACCCTCCCTCAGCGATGCATTTATGATATTAACTAGGCCACCTCCAACAATCTCCCTGCTAGATAGAAGCAGCCAAGTCGGGCAAGGATCCAGAGAACAGGTAGTAGGCCGCACCGCCCCAAGCAGCTTGTCCACATCTTCAGGAGTCACAGATTGAAACTGATCCAATCTAATACTGCAAGAAGGATTGCTGGACACCTCCTCCATAGACCTTGCAGAAATAGTGGAGTCCAAGTCGGCCCGAATACAGGAGATGTTATTCGCAAAGAACCCATTAAAGGCATCACAGCAGAGCAACTCCAGGGACTGATTGGAAGTAGGAGCAGAAACCAAACTCCTCACAACCCGGGATAGCTCTGCCAAGCGTGAACCTGCAGCTGCAATGCGCACAGACCAGAATCTCTTTTTCGCCGCACGCACTGCCACCGCATAAGCCTTCAAAAGGGTCACATGTTGAATCCTGTCAGATCTGAACCGAGTTCTTGCGCTCTGGTCGCCTACCCAACCGCTTCAGCCCCCGCAGCTCCTCGGTATACCAAGGGGCCATTTTTGCAGCAGGTCGGAAGGGACGCTTAGGAGCAATCATGTCAACTGCCCTGTTGAGTTCCCTATTCCAGGTTCCCACCAGGGCATCGACAGAATCACCGGCCGCACCAATGTCAAAATCCTCCAAGGCCTTTTGAAATCCCACTGGGTCCAGCAGCCTTTTTGGATGAACCATCCTAATAGGTCCACCACCCCTGCAGGGGTGGATTGCAGCTGTGAGACCAGCCTTAACCAGCTAGTGGTCAGTCCATGACAATGGGGAAACCACTGGATCCCCCACCCACAATGAATTCCCGCATCCATTGTTTACAAAGTAGGAGCTCTGTGACTGGATCATTTTTGTTACTTCAGAGCAGCTGAAGGGGGTGCTAATCTGATCAGGAAAATAGTGGAATATTTAATATTTTCTCCAATATATAGCCCAATGCATTTCGAGAGTAAATAGCTTAAGACAGTCTGAAAGGTAGTTTTGTTATCCCAGATAAAGAGTCATAATATTCTGAATCCATTATCTTCTCTGCACCTTGAGGTCTCCTTTCCTTTTGTTCCTGTATTTGATACCTTCCCAAAACACAGGCATGAGACAGGTGCTATATTTTTTCTAGTGGTAGTAATAGGGGGCATTTGGATGGATGTCAGCATTATTAGTCCAGTGGAGTAATTCCTCATCATAGGGAATTCACAATGAATAGGCAGAGAAGCATCAGATACTCTCCCATCTCCAACTTCTTTATTTTAGAAATCATCAGATAACAGTATCTCTAACACATTCACATCACAGTCTCCCATGGGGTTCCCATATGCCTGTCACAGCCTGTCAAAATACAGTCCCCAACAATGGGGTTCCCCTAGGCCTGTCTTGCTTTCAGTAAGAGGCTCATCTGTTACCTTGTGGATAAAGACCCCAGGCTTAGCCTTTCATGTCTAAGGCAGGGCCTGCATCCAGCTCCAGCTCCTCCTTTTCCTTGGTCCCAGCGCTTTATGGGAAAACAGTATAGGAGGAAAGGGGTAAACACCTCTTCCTCAGTGCCTCTTCCCAATCGATTTAGCAGCTCTCCCCACTAGCAGCTTCATTAAAGCAAAGGAAAAGATGTCAGGAGATCTGAGTATGCATCTTCCTCATCACATCTGTTTTTGACCCAGTTGACTTTTTTTAATCAGACAACTAATCCAATGATAGAATGCTCTATTTCGTTTACTTTTCTCTGCATATTTCCCCATAGTTGGACATACTATGCTGTTCACTGAATTTGTAGTTCCAATCTCTGAACAGTGATAGAAGTTCCTAGCTTAGTTTATGTATTTCACAACTGTAATATCCCACACACACAACTCACAACGGTATCTGGAGCTTAATGAAGCCGTAGAAGTGTTTCCCAACTTCCTTATCTAAATCACAGTAATGCAAATATTAAATTATATAAATATTAAATAATTAAATTAAATTAACAAGGATATAAATACAGTCATATTGGCCCAAGCTAATGGCCATCTAGCCCATCTCCACTAATGTTCAGATTCAGATACTTCATGAAGTTTTAACAGCACAAGCTGTTAACAAAGTCCCTGTAGTCTGTTAGCCACTTAAGTATTATAGTATTAGATGCATCAGGATGGATGCCCTTAGCATCTTGTGAAATAGGTGTTGGTAGTCTTTCTATCTTTTAAGAACATGTCCAGTACTTTTTCAAACTTCTTTAAATGATTGGCAATTACTGCTTCTAGTGAAGAGAGTTCCAGTGATCAATTGTGAATTGTGCAGAAAAATATAAATTAAGTTCATTGTCTAGGGAAATCAGATAAGCTGAAAAAGGAAGAGATCATACAAAGTGGAGGAAATGTTTCCAGTAACCCCAATAAGAAAAGTCTAGAAAATAGTAATACCAATAAGAAAATCTTAGAGATGAAAGTATATTCTCAAGGGCCATGAAAAACATGGCAAGCCAAATTCTATTAGAAGCCAATAACTGGCTGACATACTGTGCAAAGTTCTGTGTACATTTTTATTTATTTTATTTTTATTTATGTATTGTTCTATTTCTATACCGCTTTTCATTAAAATAACCTCAAAGTGGTTTACAATATAATTTTAAAAATGCACAATTAAAATACAAATACAGATATTCAGTATAAATATAAAAATAATATAGTGCTACTTGAAAGTTTAAAAACCTATATAAAGCAGTAACACCAAAAAAAAACCCACAAAGCAGCACTAGTAAAAACTGTACTCTCATATAAAAGCCTGGGTGAAGAGCCACGTCTTTACTTGTTTTCTAAAAAGTGTGATGGAAGCTGAGGAGCATATGCCATCAGAGATAGCATTCCAAAGCCTGGGAGCAATGACTGAGAACGCCGGGTCCTACATGCTCTACAGCCGAGCCTCTATCACCGTTGGCATGGGGAGCAGAGCCCCCTCAGATGACCTTGTCAAATGGGCAGAAACCCTTGGGAGCAGGCGGTCCTTCAGATATTCAGGGCCCAAACCATTAAGGGCTTTAAAGGTCAAAACCAGCACCTTGAATCGGACCTGGAAACAATTTGGTAGCCCATACAGCTCTTTCAGAACGGGTGTAATATGATCCCAACAGGTAGCTCCAGATAAAATCCTAGCTGCCACATTTTACACTAGCTGCAGTCACCGAATATTCTCCAAGGGGTACCCCACGTAGAGTGTGTTACCGTAATCCAGTTGTGACGGGACTAAGTCATAGGTAACTGTGGCCAGATCAGCTTTCTTGAGAAATGGATGCAGCTGGTGCACTAGCCAAAGCTGTGCAAAAGCACCTCTGGCCACTGCCTCCACCTGAGCATCCAAAAGTAGTAGTGTGAATGGTTCGGTTTGGGGCCATTAAAAAAGCCTCCGGACCGGTCTGGAATTCCGGCGGTCCGGCAGTTCGGAAGGGCGGGGGAGTGTCGCTTTAAAGGGGGTAGTACTTACCCCCCCCACTCTTCCCCCTCTGGTGCTGGTGCTTTTAAAAACCTTCTTGGGGCGGCAGAGTTCCTCTCTGCCGCCCCTGCCCCCGTCATTGTCCTTATAAGCCTTAAACGAGAAGAACTGGCGGCGCGCATGTGCCTTTCGCTGTGCGCGCTCATCTCTGCTGCTGGTGCATGCATGCAGCGTGACATATGCAGCACGCTCCAGCAGTGAAGACGAGCGCGCACGCACCGCGAAGGGCACATGCGCGCCACCAGCTCTTCTCGTTTAAGGCTTAGAAGGACAACGACGGGGGCAGGAGCGGCAGAGAGGAACTCTGCCGCCCCAAGAAGGTTTTTAAAAGCACCAGTGCTGGAGGGGGAAGAGTGGCGGGGGGGGGGGGAAGTACTACCACCACCCCTTAAAGCGACACTCCCCCCAGTGCCGGACCACCCTTCTGTGGTTCCGTGCACATCCCTATCCAAAAGCAGAGCCAGGTCCAGCAGTACTCCCAAGCTGTGAACTTGCTCTTTCAAGGGGAGTGCAACCTCATCCAGAACCAGTTGAATCCCTTAATTCTGATTGGCTATCTTACTCACCAACAGCACCTCTGATAGGTCTGGATTCGATCTCAGTTTACTAGCCCACATCCAGCCCATGACAGCCCAGCCCCCAATTCAGGTAATGCCTCCCTAGGATCAAGTGATAAGGAGAGAGAGAGAGCTGAGTGTCATCTGTATATTGCTGACATCTCAGTCCAAGTCCCTGGGTGACCTCTTCCAGCAGTTTCATGTAGTTGTTGAACAGCATGGGGGAGAAACCAAACCCTGTGGGTCCCCACAAGCCAATGACCAAGGAGCCAAGCACTAGTCCTTTCTTCCAAGAAAGGACTGAAGCCATTCCAAAGCCATGCCTCCAATACCCATACTTGATTTGCAGTCCAGAAGAGTACAATGGTCAATGGTATCGAAGGCCGCTGAGAGGTCCAGCAGAAGCAACAGGGGCACACTCCCTCTGTTAAGCTCCCAGTATAGGTCATCCACTAGGGCAACATTGCAACAGAATGTACATATAATTACAGATTAGCACTCTTTACACAAATTCAAAAATTGTGCACAGTTGCACGGATGGCCAGTCTTGCACAACTGTGCTCACATTCCTTTCCATCTTTGCACAGTATAGCAGCCACATATTCCAATGATTCACATGAGAATCATAAATCCGCTAAACATGTATGGGGACATGGGATTGTGATGGCAGGCCCCACTCTTAACCTATGCACATTCAGTGGACAATGTGAATCAACCTATGCATGTACAACTATATGATCACAGCAGAGTGGAATCTTGAAAAGTAGAGTCTCAAAAGTATGATGAGAATACAGTTACAGTATATCTACACAAACTTTATTCACACCATTTGCTGCATGTGTGTAAGTCAAGAGGTGGATGTAAAGACACAATTACTTTAAGCTGACTGGAATTGAATATATTACTAAATTACCAGAGCACCACCTCAGTAAGAGCTGAGGTGGAAATCAAAGCAGTCATAGGTGCTCTCTCAGTCTAACAATGGGCCAGTTTGGATGATACAGCCTTGGCACATGTGATTATGACAGGTACATGGCAAGAGTGTGCTCCTTGGGATGTTCTCCATAAGCATCCTGATGCTGTCCCAGTGCTGCCCTTTATCACATGATGGGGACTGAATGCCATATACATGTGCTCCAAATACTGAAGGGTCAGCAACTTATTTGCAGTCTTGAAGAGCCTTTCCAGAGCATGAACAGTGCTTAGAAATCAAACAGCATGCACGTAAGGGAAAGGGGTAGTATGTAATGGCTTCTGCTGCACTCCCTTGAAACATGATGCCTCTCAATACCAGTTGCAGGGGAGTAACAGCAGGAGAGAAGGCATGCCCTCAGCTCCTGCCTGTAGGCTCCCAGTAGCATCTGGTGGGCCACTGTGTAAAACAGGATGCTGGACAAGATGGGTCATGGGCCTGATCCATCAGGGCTGTTCTTATGTTCTTATGTTCTTTTGCCTGCGCCCACCAGATACCCCAGAGGTATCTGGTGGGCCACTGCGTGAAACAGGATGCTGGACTAGATAGACCTTGGGCCTGATCCAGCAGGGCTGTTGTTATGTTCACACACACAGGATGTGTGTCAGTCAGGATGTCAGCCTCTGATCCTTATTTGGCTCTATAAAATTTTAGGGTTGCACCTTGAAAAAAAGAATTATCTCCTGCTGAACTGTTGCTTAAGAGAAAATTGGGAACCAGACTGCCAGTCTTCCTGGCACAGATTGTGGACACAAGGATGTTGCAAATGCATGGAAAACTCAGAGAAAGTCAAACAGAAGCATGATTATGATAAAGGTTCATGTAATCTTCAATTTTTCACCCATGAGACAGTATATGTCTATATAATTACAAAACATGGATAAATAAGGCAGTGGGTATTTAAGAAACAGCTCCTCAGTCTTGTGAAGTAGTTATTCATAATGGTAAAAACTATGTAGGAGAAACAGAAGGGATCTGTAGCTGTTTCCTAAATAGGAGGAGGAAGAACAACAGATGGCTGCAGATACTGCAACCAGTGATAAAACTGTAACAGATTAATGGCATGAATAGAAGTGAACAAAAACAAGCAGAGGTTGAAATAAAGGTTATGCTTCATGGATCTACAAGGCCAAGGATGCCATTCCAGAGGCTAATAGAAAATCCTGATTATGGTAACACTTCACCTCGGGACTGCTGCAGACTTCAAAGGCAGCTCCAATGCTATTCTGAAGCAAAGGATATGGAAGCAATGTTTTCATAGGTTTCCCAATTCACAACAATGGGGCAACCTGAGGAAACAATGTTTCTGCATTTGCTGCTTCAGAATAATATCAGGGCTGCCTTTGAAATCCATAGAAGTCCAGCATTATGGTTCAGCTTTACTTACTTACTGAGGCTATTCCCACGATCAGCCGAAATCGGGTGAGGGGAGCCTAGCCCAATTTCGGATGATCGTGGGAGCCACCGGGCTCACAGCCGAGCCCGGTCGCCTCCCGGCAGTTAACCCGCCTAAGTACCCCTCCCCTTAAACCGGGTTTGCGGAGCGAGTGCTCTGCAAACCCAGTTTTTCTGATCATGAGTAGCGGTGGCGTGGCTCTGCGCCACGGCTACTCATGAGTAGACCCCCGGAGGAGAGGCAAAAAGCTGCCTCCTGGCTCCGGGGGTCTCTCCAGTATGCCCTGTGCACTCACGCAGGGCATACTGGAGCTTCCGGGGGCTGCATGGCACCTGAATTCCCCAGCCCCCACCGGCTCTGTCACAGAGCCGGCGATCGTGTGGGCAGCTGATCCAGCCACCCAGGCCTCCCGCCCTGTTCATGTGTGGGAAGAGCAGGCTTAGCCCGCTGTCCCCAATTCCCTTCCCAAACCGGGACTCACTGCCGGCTCACTTACTTACTTACTTACATTTCTATACAGCTCCATGCATGGGACAAAAATGTCCCTGGAGGGTGTACAATCTAAAAAACTATTAAAACACTGACACAATTTAAAAAATTTAAAAATACAGGTAAAAATGCTAAAACCTGAAGCTTTAAAACTATAAACTAAGTGCCTGATTAAACATGTATGTTTTCAGGTCCTTCTTAAAAACATTCAGAGAAGGGAAAACTCTAAATTCATTAGGAAGTGTGTTCCAGAGACCTAGGGCAATTCTAGAAAAGGCCCAGTTTTGAGTTGCCACCAATTGAGCTGGTGGCAACTGCAACTGGACCTCCTCGGATTATTTTAATAGGTGGTGGGGTTGATGAAGAAGAAAGTGTTCTCTTAAATACAGGAGCGTAGCAAGGTTGGAGGGGGCCCAGAGATAAGATTTTTAAATGGGCCCCTCGCTGATATACACACACAAACACACTTCACAATATATAGTGCACTCACATCCCCATTATGAATACGGTGAATACTTAGTTCATATTGAATTGAGTTTCTTTTACTCTCTGCTCCTGCCGATCTCCAAGAAACTCAACATAATTCATAGGGGGTGCAACATGGGCGGGTGGGGAGTCATGTGATGTGCCTCTGGGGGGGGCCTCGAGGCAGTGGGGCCCCAAGATGACTGCCTCCCCTTGCCTAATGGTAGTTATGCCCCTGCTTAAATACCTTGGACCCAAGCCATTTAGGGCTTTATAGGTATTAACCAGCACTTTGTATTTTGCCTGGAAACTTATTGGCAGCCAAAATAGTTCTTTTTAAATAGGTGTAGAATTATCTCTTTGGACCAACCCTGCAGACCAACCTGGCTACTGCATTCTGTACCAACTGCAGTTTCCAAACTACATACAATCCTTCCCAACGATCTCGAAGGGGGAGTGTCAAATGTGATTGTGCATTTTCAGAGTGTGCTGCCTGCCCTAGGCAAGGAAATGGCATTTAAAGGCCCTGCCCTGCCATGTCATAGCAATGCTGCTTCTGGCAGTGATGGCACTGGTGGCCCACAAAGACCCTTGCACTCTGATAGTCTGGCACAAACACAAATTCAGGGGTTGGGAGGTCCAGTAGTGGTTAGAGTGCTGGACTAGGACCAGGGAGACCTGAGTTCAAATCCCCATTCAGCCATGAAACTAGCTGGGTGACTCTGGGCCAGTCACTTCTCTCTCAGCCTAACCTACTTCACAGGGTTGTTGTGAAAGAGAAACTCAAGTATGTAGAACACTGCTCTGGTATCCTTGGAGGAAGAGCAGGATATAAATATAATAATAATAATAACAACAACAACAACAACAACAACAACAACAATTCCCTGTTACTCTGGGAGGGGAGGGGAACATTGAAACTTCCTAGGAGGGGATATGTAGTTGAGGGAGGACAAAGGATGCTGGGTGATCTGTTCCACGATATCCTAGGATGAAGTTGTAAGGGGTCACCCCACCAAAGCAGTCCATCCAGACCCAATGAACATCCTGCTCCACTGGCAGCTTCCTGCTGGCGGGCTTGCCCTCTCATGACGAGGGGAGACCAATGCGGCTGGAGGGCGCTGGTCAACCCACAGATGGTGAGATCACGAGTTGAGCAACCCCACCCACCCCACCTCAGAGACCCCTGCTTGTGTGGGATCCCCAACTTCCATGGTAAAAGATAGAACAGATTCTCCGCACTCCCATTCCTTGTGAAGACTTGCACACACCCAAGGATATCTAGATGCTCCATGTGGCATAGCCTCGGCATGTGCGTGGAGGAGGGAGACACTGGGACAGACCTTTAAACCCATTCAGAATTCAAGGGCCCAGATTGGCGTTGTGCCATATGCAGATCTGCTAGCATAGGGAATCATGGAAGAGGGGAGCCATGCTGACCACACAAATGGTGTCAGCACATGTGCAGACACCATTTATGTGCCAACGCCACCCGCGGGCTGCTGAGAGCCGCACTGCAGTCATATGGCATGGCACTTAATACCGACAGCACTGCAGTGGTCTGCGCCACCATCTCTATGGTTCCAGTTTGAAAATTTGTGTGAAACCGCAGTTATGGCAGCATCCAGAGTTAGACATAACTCGTCGGCAGCCAAACCAGAGGTCTTGGCGGCGAACCTTTGTGCAAAACAAAGGTACAAACTGGAGTTTGCCAAGGCAAACCAGAGGTTGCTTTTGCCATGAAACTGCAGTTTCATGCATTTGGACATACTGAAGTTCCAACTTCTGCCATTTTTAACTCCAGTTTAGCGCTACATATGAAACGGGCCTAAGTGACTCAGAGCAGCCTCTCAGTAGGAGTTAACAAACAAACAAATGAATATAACAACAAATATTTATACACCACTTTTCAACAAATGTTTCCAAAGTAGTTTACATAGAGAAACAACAAATAAATAAATAAGTAAGTAAGTAAGATTGATCCCTGTCCCCACAGGGCTCACAATCTAAAAAGAAATGTAAGATAGGCACCAGCAACAGTAACTGGAGGTACTGTGCTGGGGCTGGATAGGGGCAGCTACTCTCCCTCTGCTAAATAAACTGCTGCTGCTGCTGCTGCTGCTACGGCTACTGCTACTACAACAAATATTTATTATACACTGCTCTTCAACCAAAGTTCTAAAATAAAGAGAATCACCACATTTCTAAGGCGTCTTTTTGCCCAGTTAGTAGGGGTATATACTGCTTGTTGACAAAAGTTCCCCAAACAGTTTACATTGGTTAAAAATTTTTTTAAAATAAAAAGCATCCCTGTCCCCAAAGGGCTCACAGTCTAGACACTAGCAGCATCCCCTGGAGGGATGCTGTGCTGGGGCTGGATAGGGCAAGTTGCTCTCCCTTGCTAAATATAAGAGAATCACCACTTTAAGCTTCAAACAAGAGTCATATTACGTGCTCTCACATTCTAATGATGACTATCTAACTATGTAAGTAGGTAATAAAGTGTTGATTATTTAGTAAATCTTGAATTCTGAAAGTTGTTAATACAAGAATACTAAGTGGGGATAATTCTGTTCCTCCATGCATTCTGTTCCCCTGTCCTCACCATGCATTCAGTCTGAAGAGGACAAATAGTTGTATGGCTCACAGGGTTGAAAACAATTTGGATCATAAACAAAAATACAAATTCAGTTGTCTTACTTTAAGAAAAGTACACTTTAAAAAAAATTCACATCCTTTTCTCCATAAAGCTATAGTATCACTTTGCGTTCTCAGAAAATCTTCATCCTTACTCTATATTTCATGGGCACAAATAGGTTAATTTTAGAGGAGTCATGTCACTCTGTAAGCTACAAGTATATCTGACATGCTATAGAATTAAGTGAGAAACAAGTTCAATTTCAGACATTGACTTCAACTAAGCACCAAAAAAACATGAAGTAATTATTTGCTGCACATCTGGTCAAAAGCAGGATAGAAGTTAGTTTACAGTTTTTATGGAATTATTCTTCTCTGATAGGTCAAAGTGATGGATGCCAATGACAATAGCCAGGAGTCCAGAAATCCTATAACTAATCACATCAAATTTTCCTATAACTAATCACATCAAATTTTCTTTCAAATAATGAATCTCAGGGAATTCCTGATGAGAAGGACTCACAAGTTCCCGTGATCTCAGAAGGCATGAGTGGAAAAGGCTATTTTAAAACACATCCTAAAATTTATAGATGACAGCATTAGAAAATACACAACCCTGTTTTTAATGTTCATGTGCAGATACATGTGGTGACAGAACAAGAGAGGTGAGTTAGAAGAGACCCGCTATCATTGCAGAAAAATAAGGAGATGTAAAGAATGACTGTCCATCTCTGTCTTTCAAACCCACAAAACCATGGCAGACTACGGTAACATAGTTATGCTGTCCTCATGCTACCAGGTCATATCTCTGTCAGAGAAATCTGCAGCTCTATCCAGGGGCGTAACTATAATAGGGCAAGGGGAGACAGTTGTCTGGGGGCTCACTGCCTTGCCCCCCCGAGGCAAGTCACATGACTGACTCCCCCAGCCGCGCACCCGCCCAAGCCTCCTTCAGTTGTATTCAGGAAAGTTAGGTGATCTTCTGCTTGCTGCTCCTCAATAGGGATGTGCACAAAACCGGTCTGCCCAGTTCAGTTCGAATTTGAACCGGGTTCGAACCAGGAGGTGGAGGTTCGGTTTTGGTTTTGCTTGAACCCCCCGGTTTGGTTAGAATTTGAACCATTTTGAACTGTTTCAAACCTCCAAAAGTGGGTGGGGTGGTAGCTGGCACCCATGGGTACCTACCACCAAACCCCAAAGCAATCGGACATTCATACGATTTTTAATGAATTTTAGAAAATTATTTTTATTTTTATCATAGGATATAATGGGACTCGAACCAGCCCATTATTCCCTATTGTGGAGCACCCATGGATGCCAACAACCACCCAAACCCCCAAAGCAATTGGACACTCCTACGACTTTTTATGAACATTTGAACTATTTTTAATTATTTTTCTCATAGGGTATAATGGGACCCGAACCAGCCCATATCCCCTATTTTGGAGCACCTAGAGGCATAAAAGTGGGGTGGGTGGTAGCACCCAGGGGCCTACCATCCACAAGACCCCAAGGCAATTGGACACTCTGCCGCTTATTGGTGAATTTTAAAAGTATTTTTGAATTCCTCATAGGGAATAATGAGGATTGCAGAAAACATATAGCTTCACATCGGGGGCAAAGGGGTGGCCTAGAGCATAGTGTGGTTAGTGGTAGTGCCCAAGAGGGGCAAGGAAGCTATCAGAATTATTTGAAAGGAAGTGCAGTTATGAGGCTGCTGAAACCTCCATTCTTCCCTATGGAGAAAAACCTTAAAGATACTTGGGAGGTGATGGGGTGGGCCCAGAGCAAGTGGTGGTGTAGTGCACAGAGGGCACCAACCACCCCAAGGGTTGATAACCCATGGGGTACTGGGTTTTGTTGTTTTGGAGGTGTTCTGAGTGTAGATTCTCTGGTAGCATATGAGATTTTCAATGACAAACCATGAATCCACTCTCATTTGCTAACCGTAAAGACACGTAAACTTCAAAAATCTCTTAAAAATCAGCCCTTTGCCCAATTACTTTCAAATAATTCTGGTAGCTTCCTTGCCCCCCTTTGGCACTACCACCCACCACACTCTTCTCTAGGACACCCCTTTGCCCCCAACATGAAGCTATACATTTGCTGACACCTCCATGGTTCTTTATGGAAAAAAACTTTAAAGACGCATAAACTTCAAAAATCACTTAAAAATCAGCCTTTTGCCCAATTCCTTTCAAACTGGTTCGAATTGAACTACCTCCAGTTTGGTTAGAATCTGAACCTGCAGCTCGAACCTGATGGCTGGTTTGGTTCAAATTTGAACCATTGAACCAACCGGGTTCAAATTCGAACCGGTTTCCACATCTCTACTCCTCATACTAGCACAAGCCCACATGACTAGCTTATAGAGAGGTTGGCTGACCCTGTCTTTGTCAGCCTCAGCCCTTGAACCAGTAATCAGTAAATACACATCCAAGCACTCATATGCGGGCTACCATCACGTGTGCTCAATACCTTTTCAACACTTTTCAGTATTTCAGTGGAATTACTGTAGATTTGAAACATTTATTTTACACCAAAATATAGTTACCTTATCAGGTTGGTAAATTCTGCTATAGAATAATTTGAGTTATAATTTAAGTGAAGTGATTAGCCTAGCGTTGCCTAGATTTATTTTGCTTTACCGTAATAATTAATATTTCAAATCTTTTAAAGGCAATGATTCCAAAAGAAACATGCATGTTTTTAGTCATCAAAGACTAAGTTATCAGATAACTAAATTATATCATTTAAAACACACTTACATTCTTTGGATCAGTGTTCCAAAATGATTCTTTGGATCAGTGCTCTAAAAAGAAAACCTAAATTCTGAGTATTTCTCAAGGGCTGGAATGTCAAACTCCCAAGATGATGATTAAAAGTTTAAGTAATAAAGTCTGTGATAAACTATGCCTGAGATTCCTCATAAAACAAGTGAGTAATAGTTGTAAAAGCTGAACTCATGTTTTTATACTGATAAATGTGCATAGTGGTGCAATTCTTCACATTCACTAGATTTTAGAAACAGAAAATCAGTATGGTAATGTTTGTATTTACAAATAATTTTAAAATATGCGACCTCTATTTTAGGGCTAAAGCTGCCATTTTAAAAATGACTGAAGAGTCTATATTTCCACTGTAATGTTTGTCTGCCAAAGGATCCCACCCCCACCCGACCCAGCAGTATATATTTAGGGCAGGTACAGCTAAGCATCATGAAAAGTTTCTTAAGATTCCTGCTTTTGTTTCAATAAAGATTAGAATGTTAGATTCTAAGAATGCTCAAGTCATTCAACATTTGGCCTATCTTACTTATCTCTAAGAGTGGCAAAGGCCATCAATACAAAGTGGACCATCAATCAATCTGGGATCTTCTTCAGATATCCCTTGTCAGCTGATCAGAGGAAGACTTTAGGGAATTAGCTTTCCATTATCAGGATATGGTCTGTGATCAGAACAAGCCACTGAACCTTTTACTTTTTACTTGGCAAGAACGACACACTAGCAGGGGGGAAAGCCTGACAGTTTGTTCATTTTGCCTCATCCTGGAGCCAGATGATGTTTGACTGGAGAGACCCACCCTCTTTGATCTTGTAGTCTTTTGAGAGTGTCCTGCTGTGAAAAAATTTTTATTTTTCCAAATTAAAAAGAAATATTTCTGTATCCAGCTGTTAAAATGTGACATGTTTGCCATTTTTCAGTGTCCTGGCGAAGTGCCACCTTTCAGGCTGTTTTTCAAGCCTATCGTTTCCCGCCTCTCAGCAATGATATCCATAATGTGTCCAACCTCACTGTATAACATCAACACCAAAAAGGAACATACAAGTAATACTTTATATCCATGAACTGTACTACAAATATTTACACATTTTCCTCTAGTGTGACTATACATATTGGTTTTTTAAAAATATATTTCTAAACCAGAAATTGTTTTTAACATTTTGTGTTACATGAAATGAAATATCAAGGTTTTTAATATCTTCTACCTAAGAATAATGAACTTCACTTTAGTTCTGATTAGAGTAACCAAACCATGAAGTGAAACTTGCGTAGAATTCGTTTACAAATGAAACGCGTTTGGATGTTATTAAGACTGTTTCATGTGCACTTGAGTCCACATCAAAAAAATGGCTTCAGTTCAGCAGAACCCAGTTCTGTTTAAATTAGGACAAACTTCTCATGAAAGCTTGAGTAAACATTTAGGTTTAAGTAATCAAGAAAACCTGTATCTTCTCATATTTATTAAGTGCAATTTTTAGAGTTATAAAAACTTCTGTCACAAGTTGTGTATACTGTAAATTAAGGATAGGCCACATCATTACAGTGTTTTCCCAACTACTGAGGTGGACAAGACACAACAGGTTCCAGCCTTCCTTCAATTCTAGCCTTGTCTCTTCCCTTTTTGCTTCTATATTTACTCATAGGAAGAAAGACCACTGTTGAGTAGACTTCAGTTCCTTTCATACTCATTGATAAAATGCAAAAACTTATTTTTTAAAAAAGACTCAAAGGTGCCCAAGTTAAAGAAAGAAATATCCAGTTCATTGAAAAATGAGACTAAAACACTATTTTGCCAGAATAAGTGAGAATCAGTGGTATCCTCAGATATCTGATCTATGACATAAATAATCCTTTATTTATTATATATATTATTATAAACTGTAATAAATATCGATGGGTCTGATAGGTTCTGATGTGATAAACATATCTGTATAAAGGCAATTCTGTGGGGAAATAGGCATAAATGGCAACAACTAATATTGGAATTTGTATGTAATTCACCACAGGCATAAAATTAGGTCTATTACAGTTTAAAAATTATTAGTGGTATGGATCATGTGAATAAGTCACATGGCATGGCAGTCATTTTTAATGCCGTTACTTTAATTAATTTATTTTTTTAAAAAACCACATTGGAATATTATTACCACAAGTATAATATGGTTGATAACTTAGAAGTAATATGCAGTGGCGGCCGGTGAGAGAAACCTTTAAACATCGTAATGGGCAATACTGCTGGCACCTGGATGCCATGGGGAACAGCGTTGCCTCACCTAGCATCCCATGCAGCAGCTGTCTCACCTACGGCACTCACCTGGCCACTGTGCATGCACAGTGGCCATTTGCATGGTCAGGAACACAATGCGCATGCGCAGCAGCCAGCTGAGTGCTGTAGGCAGGGCAGCCGCTGCAATGGGATGCTGGCAGGGCATCGCTACTCCACACAGCATCCATTGAGACACCTATCTATCTATCTATCTATCTATCTATCTATCTATCATTTTTATACCATCCAAAACCTATGCATCGCTGCCACCCCTGCACCACCCTCACTGGCTGTCACTGCTGTAATGTGATATTACTTCTAAGTTATCAACAATATTATACTTGTAGTAATAATATTCCAATGTGTTGTTTTTTAAAATAATAAATTAAAATAACTTCATAGCATATGAATGTTTACAAGGTTTACCAAATTAATCAATCAATATAATAAATAAATAAATAAATTGTAATTAATTTAATTGTTTACTAAATTAAATTCATAAAATATGAATGTGTTATATCAGTTTCAGAAATTCTTTTTCTTAGCTCTTATTAATTGTTCGTATAATGACCAAGATTGCTAAGGAAAGGATGAAACCATAAACCTCTTCATATAAGCATCTAAACCTGGGTTATCTCACTCTAATCCAGGGTTGCATGTTCATGAGAACCAGGGCAAACTTCCCAAGTCCTGGTAGTCCAAATATGGGTAACCCTGCTTCTAACCCTCAGTCTTAATGAGGCTAGTGAAGGACTGGGACCCTGGGACCTGGGTTGTTGATTGTGTGTCTGCTTTCCCCAGGTTTTGCAAGTCCAGGCAGCTAGCTGCCCTGTTTGATAGGGAGCACGGCAGCTGGAGAGGCTATGATCTGTGAATGTGCTGCTCTGCACAGCCCACTCTATGATCATTTGCTCAGAATGGCTCAAATGGGGCTTGCCTTGCCATCTTCCCCCTTGTGGCCAATCAGAGGGCAGCAGAGGGTTTTCCCTTTTCCTAGCATCATGGAGCACACTTAGGGGCTTCCTCAGTGCTTCCCCCCCACGCCCCACCCCACCCCACCGTACCCCAGCTCATGGCTGCAGGAATGGAGGTTGTGGCTGAGGAGCTTGTCTGAAAGCGGGCCTTGCAGAGCCTACCGGAAGCTCTTCTCATCTGCCTAAAATAGGGTAAGAAGAACCTTTCCCAGCTGCAAACCACCCACTTCTGATTGTGTGTAAATTGTACTGTAAATTGTAAAATATACTGTGCCTGTATATGAAAAGCAGAACTGATCAGAAGAAACCAGAGGAAAGCGGTACAAATATTCTCCAGCAAAAATAACAAAGTGTAAAAAAAAGGTTAAATCAGAAAGTTAAAAAGAAGATGCAGAGAAGAACAAAGAATGAGAAGATACAGAATGAGAAAGCAGAATCCATTAGCAGCATCTGCAGCTGCAGAAAATAACTTTGGTAGTTCACCAGTCTTCAATAGTCCTTTTATCTGCCCAGTCACTGGTTAAGCAAACATCTGTGCCAACAAAGCACCTCCAAAAGATCCATAAAAGAAAGCTGCAGTAGATAAGAGATTAGCAGACAAATTTTACCCAGTGGCATCAATCTGATCAACTTGGAAAAAACCATTTTTTAAAAATTTTATGGATGCCCAAAAGCTGTATATACAAAACCGGAAAGGTTGAAAATGATTTTTATTTTATAATTGTATTTTAAAATATTGTAAATTGTTTAAATGAAGTAACAATTTTTAAAAATAGGTATTATATTTGTTCCTGAGCTGAATTCTATCTGTTGTTCCCTCTGCCCCTTTGGAACATTTCTGCAAAAATTAAAAATAAAAAGTATAGGAAAAAAGCCAGGTCCCACTGAAACAGACCATGCTATCTTTGCATTTTAACTCAGTTATCACGTGTAGCATTACTTACCAGGTCGTAAGGACTACTTGACGACAGCACCACCAACTAGAACCAAAAAGCAACTGCAGAAGTGCATTTTGGGGTTTTTTCTTGTTGTCCCATATGAAGAAAACTGGCTGCTGAATATAGTTGTAATGTTATGCCAGAGCAGAACTGTCCTCTTTGCACAACACCAACCGCGGTATTCAGATCACACACACACACACAGTACCATAGGTGTTGCTCCTACAGCCTGTGCTGCCTTACTCAGTATGTCAGCTAGTACTTTCAAGTTGGTTCTAGATGAATAGTTGTCTGATGGAACCATCATGTTTCCATAATATGCTTCCTATTGTTCCTTGAAACAATAAAAGCCTTTTTTTTACTGCAACAGTAATAATATCACATCTATTACATCAATTTATATTTGCTGACACACTGTTAACTAATTAATAAGCCTTTTTTACATTACTGGCAGCATGATGACTGTTCTGTTTTAAGATACTTTCAGATAATGCCCTGTTCCAAAGAAATTTGTAATGTTGTTCTCACTGTATTTTTTCTTTGTCACTTTTCTTTGCCACCAGCTCCTCTGGTGGCTACGCAGGGACGGGCCTTCTCTGTTACCACCCCGAGACTCTGGAATGTGTTCCCTGCTGAAATAAGAGCTCCCCACCTCTGACAACGTTTTAAAAGTCTCTAAAGATTCATTTTTTTCACCCAAGTCTTTTAATTTGACTCTGGTTTTAAATTGTTTTAAGGTTTTCATTTTAATTTGTTCAATGTTGTTGTAAACCACCCAGAGACAGAAGTTTGGAGCAGTCTACAAATTTGAGAAACAAACCAACAAACAAACAATGTTACATCATTTCCACAAAAGTTATACATTAATTAAAAAACTTGGGTTCAAAGAATAATTTAATAATTTTGCATTGTGCTACACAATATCATTACATTTTGTTAAATTACATTGTCCTGGAGGAAACCAACTTTCTTTTATTGCAACACAAACATTTGCTTTTATCTCTGCTCTCAACGTTACATCAGTTACAATGGGAATTGTGTATAAATGGTCGGTGTTTCCAAAGAGACAGTATAGGATCGTAGTATTCTCATTCCAATGCCCTGACCAGCAGCCATGGTGCTTTCTGCTCCAAATTAATATCTCACAAATTGAGTCTTCTGAATATTTTTGGATGGTGACCATTTCCTTTTCTACAGGAAATGATGACACAGCCTGTACATAGATACAGAAACATTAGCTTGGAATTTTCATTGTTGGCACTGCATAGTGATGTACTTTTATGTCATTATTGCACTATTTTTCTTATTACCTCTGGCCTGAATAAATATAGGACTACTTCATGATGACACATCAACTCTTATTTTCCTTCCTGAGTTAAATTCCGAAACTTGGATTCTTAGTTTCTGCTGCTCAACTCTGTTCTCGAGTTCTGGTCATGCAAGGGATAGGGCATGATTTTAACCTATCCTCTGGTGCCCTATCCCACTCCTTCCCAGAAGGTCCTGCAATTCTCAAGAGAGGTGGAAATCATCCCTCTCCCCCCTGCAGGGCTGTCCTTAGAGAGCCCTAGAGGGGTGCAGGGCCCGGAGCAAATCAGCCAATGCAGGGCCCTCTTCATTCTACTGGGGATTAAAAGAACGGGGGCTGGGGCAGTCGCCCTGCTTGCCATGCCCTAAGGACAGCCCTGTCCCTTTGTATGATTGTGCAGCATGAGTGTGGATGTCAGCACTGTTGCACCTGCACAGTTTTAGTTCTAATGCTCAACCCAAAGTAGATTTGAGTGGCTGAAGCTAACTAAGGAAGCAGACCAAGTCTGGAATGATGAGGCCAAGTCCAAGGTTCTCCACCACCTGAAGTGGTGTGTGGAGATGCTGTCTTCCTCAGTACAGCAATTCCTTCCTCCCTACAGCACCAGTTAAATTTGAAGCCATTTGGCACACGGACCACATGAAGCATAATTGCACCCCCCCCACACACACACACACCTCAATTCCCTCTAATATCTTACCAGATACCAGCAGTGGCTGTTGCTGCCAACGCCACATTGGGCTGGGCAAAGCCTGATGAGGCAGCAGCAGTGATACACTGCCCCTAACACTATATTTTCATCCAATCTGCCCCCGAGGTGGTTGCTCCATCAGGTCTGGATGAGCAGGATGGGTTGGACGTGTAGCCTCCAAACTGCTTCAAACTATTAGGTATCCCTTAGAGCAGGGATAGTCAAACTGTGGCCCTCCAGAGTCAAACTGTGGCCCTCCAGCTGTTGTTGGCCTACAACTCCCCTCATCCTTGGCTACTTGCCATTGTTATTGGGGACATTGGAAGTTGTCGGCCAACAGCAGCTGGAGGGCCACAGTTTGACACCCCTGCCTTAGAGGCTGACAAACAAAACAGCACTCACTTGTTTCTACAGTTCCAATAGTAGACATTTTGTACCTATACATAATCACTTTGCTTGTGATTGAATAAGTTATGTATATATTTGAATTACTGCAGCAATCTATTAATCTGAGAAAAAGAATATTTCTCTTTTTCTAATGCTGAATGCCAACTTTGTCAAATGTTTGTGTGCCTCATTTTTCTTTGTTTTAACTTTCTAGATTATAAGTATAACTTTAAAATATAATTAATTGCCTATACACAAACCAGCACTGATTTGTTTTCTCCACTAAGCAACCTTGTAATATGGATGGAGGACTTGGGTAAATAGTTTTAAAAGTGGCTATATTCCAAAATTATAGTGGTTCTTCCAAACGATACAATTCACACTTTTTTTCAAGATCATGAGATATTCCCTATGTGGCTAGACCTTCGAAAACAAATTCATAACCATGTTTGAAATAAGAGGTAATTTTATGTGCTGACATCCAGAACAAGGCAATCTGGATGTGATGAGACCTGTTTAAGCTGTAGGAAGCTTTCCCACAGCAGTGCACCTGCCTACTCATTGGGGCAGTGAACTTCAGCGCTTTCCACTGCCTCAAAAAGTGCCATGTGTCACCTGAAAATATTCCCTGAGGGTAATGCCGTCCTCAGGGACATTTTTTTCAGGTCACACAAGGCACCTTCAGAGGTAGTGCAAAGCACCAAAATTCACTTGCTCATGCTGCATGCTCAATGGGGCATAGGAAGGAAAGCTTCCTGAAGCACAGACGTATCTCCCTGACACAGCTGCATTGGCTTGCTCTGAATGTCAGTCATCATGGATTCCTTCTGCTAAGTACTCAACTTCACTTTTTCTCTCCCTCCCCCCTTTTTCACAAATGGCAACAAAGCAGCAATCATTATGGTCATAAATAAAGTGCCACCTCTGGTTCTTAAGTAACAGTTCTATAACTTCAAAAGGGAAATAATAATCCAGAGAAATGTCCTAGAATTAACCTTTTTCAATAAGGCATTTTTAAAAACACATTAAATATTTGTCCTAATGAAGTAATGGTTTCCAAGGGTCTTACTTCTTTTCTGTACTGCCTAGTTTTATTTCCTCGTTGCAATGTGTCACTTCTTAAATTATGGTGTTTTCTTACATCTACTACATTCTTCTTCTAATACCCTACAAAGGACATTTAGTTGTTTTGAGGGCAAACTGACCTCTCATATGTAATGAATAACATAAATTGTACATTTGAAAGTTATTCTAGAAACACTTGTAAACCTCATCTCTGGTAGCATGTCTTATTTTCTTCAGCTTATTCCATCCAGCACAAGTAAACTAAACTTAAAGACAGCTCTCAGGATCACAAAAAAAGGAAGCAAGAGGAGATTATGAAGAAGCACCTTAGTATCAGGGAGTCCCTCATTAACAGAAGAGCCACAGCCAGCTTAGATAAGATGCTGGTGGGGCATAGCAATGACTGCTAATGCTGCTGTCCCAAGACTATCATTTCGAAATGTGTAACCACAGTCAAAAATATTTGGGTGCTTATGGAAAAACTAGGAGAGATCATGCTATGACTTTGCCCTATATAGACTAGAGTTTACTTCATTTCACAGCACAAGAAAGATGGAGCACATGTTGTTCCTTTTCTGGAAAGATTTATAATTTCGTGAACCATGCATCAAATGAATACACCAAGAGCTGTATAATATTTCTGTTCTGGCTTATTTATTCCAGCTATGCTATATACTCAAATGAGCTTGCCCTAATATGTCTCACCATAAAGCTTTATACTTAATATAAAGTAGTATAATATTTATATTACAATATAGAATTATTACAATATAAAGTATAATATTTTATTCTATGCCATGTAACTGTTCAAATCCTTGTCTTCCTTAGAGAATCACAATATGGTACAATTATAGCGGCAAAGCCATGAGTCAGTACCTGAAGAGGCAAGATTGCAGACAGTTGATAATTTACTTGTTGCTGATGGTAGGGGTATTCATATGTGCAGCCTGGGTTAGGCTGCATATGTGAAGTAGGAACATAGGAAGCTGCCATGAGTCAGGCCATACGTCCATCTAGCTCAGTATTGTCTACATAGAGTAGCAGCAGCTTCTCCAAGGTTGCATGGCCAAGGGAAAGGAGAGGCCATGCTGAGTGCTCTCTAATGAGAGCAGACACCGCCCTTGTGCCCTGGCGCACCCTGGGATGCAGAAGGGGGATGTCCTCCTGCTCCCAGTGTTTCCCTTTGCTGCACTGCCACTCATGTGGACGCGCGGCATTGGCAGAGCAGAGGACACAGCTGCTCATCTGCTGGGGAAGGCAGGAGAGCTCCTGCCTTGCCCACAGCCCACTCGCCGAGTCTGGTGAGGTCATGTGCACAAACTCTGTATGTTTTTCCATTAAAATGATAAATAAAAAAGTTTTAAAAGTCCTCCCCCTACCAGATTTTGCATCATTTTGTCATAAAAGGAAGCTTCAGTGGATGCCATGGTTTATAAAATAGCAGCAGGATGCCAGTTGTAGATCCAGAGATCCATATTTGAACATAATACAAAAATTCTGCCAATTTTTCCATGCAATAATCAAATGAGAGAACAACTTTGTTACTCAGGATGTCAGCCATTGTTTCTTAAAACTGCAAAGTGTTTCCAATAGACACATCAAATTATGCATGGTGGGTACATCTCAAATATTCTTGGGAAAGTTTTTTGTTTAATGCTAGTGGCTTACATGATGTACAGCATCACATCACCATAATGCTCTGCCCCAGGCTGCTGCAGAACAATAAGCAGCCCCAATGCTGTTCAAACACAAGCTGCACTACTGCAGCTTTTCCCATTGAGGCAAACAAGGAAAAAAGCTGTGGTAGCTTGCACAACCACTGGTGCTGAATGGTGTTGGGGCTGCTTATGAGTCCACTCAGGGGTGAAGCTATAATAGAGTGGATGGGTTCAAAGAACCCAGGCCACCCAGCTCCTGGTAACCACCCACCCCAGTAATTTCCTCCAGCAAGGGAGAGAAAGGAAAAAACATGCACCCAGCCAGCAAATACCAGCTGGGAAAGAGCTCTGGAGGGCTCTCATGGCCCTTCTAGGGCTCTGGCTATGCCCCTTGCACATGTCAGCACATGCATGAAGTATGGCCAGAGCCCCAGAAGGGCCCACACGAGTCTTCCAGAGCTCTTTCCCAGCTGGTGTTTGCTGGCTGGGTGCATGCTTGTTTTCCTTTCTCTCATTCTCAGAAGTGCTCGCACAGAGCTTCCGGGGCTCTAGTCAGACCCTTTCAAGGCTGGGAAAGAGCTCTTAAGGGCTTGCATAGGCCCTCCAAGCTCTGGCCACCTTCCTTTGCTCATGACGTCATGCACAAGGGGAGTCACTAGTGTGCACACACCGGCACGGTCATGGGGATGGGGGCAAACACCATTCCCCTGGCTACACCAGTGAGTCAACAGCAGCCCTGGGGCAGAGTGTTACAGTAGCATAACACTGCAAATCATGTGAACTAGTGTGTTCTAATGACTACAAGACTGGCTAGGTTTGGCAAGTCACTAATTGTCTTAACCACAGTTTCCCATCTGCAAAATAGGATTCGTAGAGATCCGTGTCTGTTGTGAAGGGGATATGGACATGCTAAGTTCCTTGAGAATCAGAGATAAGATCATTAAGAATGTTTGTCATCCCTTGTCTGCCCATCCTTTGACAAAACATTTTCACATTCTGCTCTCCACATGCCATCACAGGGGCAAAACGATCCTCATTTTTTAATATAGCCGATCTTAAAAGAGATAAAACAAAATTGCTATTAAGCATCTCCCCCTTTTGTGAAGTGTACCGGTTCTGCTCTTTAATTTTTTAATTCTTTCTCTTTTTGAAAATTCAATAAATTTACTATTTTTTGTTAAATACCCTCATTCCAGTTAGTTGCACTGATTTCATAACTTCTTTTGAAAGGAACATCATAAAAGATAAGAAGGTCTCCCCACACTCCCTCCCTCCCCCCTCCCCCCTCCAAAGTGCCACTTTGGTCACAAATTTGTTGGTATACAAAATGAATACTACAAATAAATGAATTGCAAAATGGAAATAATAGTTCAAGTATTTTGTTACCACCAAGAATGCTAACTGATATGGAAGTGCTATAGGTAAAAGACTTTGGTATATCTATGCCATAGTACTGACTAGATCATTTTTCTAAACAGAAAGATATGCTCCATCATGTCATTTTGAACTTTTAATGACCTTATTTAATAAAGCAAATGCAACAATTGAGAACAAATGTTTTGTAAGAAAAATATTTGTAACTTCACATTTGCAAAACAAAGAATGTTTAAATTATACAAATTTATTCTAGCAGACATTTTGTATGCATTATCAAAGGGAGAACTCAGACATAATTCTAATCTTGCAGATGCTGTTGTAAAATCAACATTAACTGCTGCTTTATAGTGTTACTCTGGATTTATACCAGTAAAAACTGTCAGCAGAGTGTGACTCACTTGTAGGTCAAAACTATAATCTCAGAAGATGTAAAATGCAATTTGTATTTCCCTTTAAGCCTGGACTAACTTTGGACCTGGCAAAGCAGCAGCATCCTAAATTGCAGACAAGGCAACACAAAGCAATTCTGACAACATGGAAAAATAGATTTCAAAACAAGGAAAGTTGCTTGATCCGCAACTTGTTCACTTCTTGGAGTAACAAAATACTATTGAAGCAAAGTTGTTAGTGAAGATAATGAGGTTATTCCCACGGAAAGCGGTCAAAGGGAGCTTAACCCGCTTTCCAGGAATCGTGGGAACCACCAGGTTCGCAGGCGAGCCCAGTGCTTGAAAGGCGGCTAGCCTGCCTAATTCCCCCTCCCCTTAAATGAGGTTAACGGAGTGAGCACTCTGTTAACCTCATTTGGTTGCTCGTGTGTCGCTGCGGCGCACGGCAACACAAGTAGACCCCTGACCACGAGGCTGCAAGCAGCCTCTGGGGCTTGGGGGGTCTCTCCAGGATGCCCCATGCACTTGTGTGGGGCATCCTGGAACTTCTGGGGGGCGTGTGGCCCCCGATCTCCGCAGCCCCTGCCGGCTCTGTGATGGAGCCAGCAGCCGTGTGGGCAGCCGAGCTGGCCACCCAACTACAAGCAGCTGCTTGTCTGTGGGAAGAGTGGGCTAAGCCCGCTCTCCCCACAGACCACATTGAGGCGCTTCAGTCGTGTGAAGTGTCTCAATCTGTTTCGCTCTCATCAATATATATTTGAGTTACATGCATGAATTAAGCATTGTTTCATATGAAAATATTACCAGAAACAAGTGCTTCTATCAACAATTCCTTTTACAAATCAATCCTTTAATTTTTAATTTTGTGTACTGATATGTTTTGATTTTGTGTACTAATATGAACATATAAGAAGCAGTAGGGAAATAGATCAGGAGACAAATGTCCAGTGCTACATAGAAGGTGAAAACAACTTTGGGCAGCATGAAAATACTGGGTTGGAGGATGACCACCTTACCCTGGTGAAGTATAAGAAGGGGGAGATCCAAGCACTCCTAAAGTGATAGTGAGGAGGAAGGCAATTGTAAATGAAATAAAAGGGAGGCTAGCATCCTAACGAAGCACTGCTTTGTGAGATCAGCCAGGACTGTGGACATGATCGACTAACTCAGGACTTACACAGGGGCCACAAATTTTGTTGGCCTCTCCTTCTCCTGGAAGCTCTTTCTGTCACCTGAAAATCTGTCCCTGAGAGTTACACAGCTTTGCTGTTTTCTGTATCACTGTCCAATTCCTACTCCACATAAACAGTTTCACTTTGCTAGAGAAAGGTGAATTTACTAGGCCTCTACAGCCTCAGAACAAACTATGAATCCCAGGAGCCCTTTGTGCCATTCAAGGACTGAGAAAAGAATATAGAGTAAGGAAGTGCCTTTTAATCTGCAGCTCAGATGGCAGAAGGCAATGGAGCTTCTGTAATGCTCATTACAGAGCAAAGAGGATCTCACAAAGCCTGTCTTCTGCTCCATCTCATCAGTCACAAGTTAAGGAGCAGTAGGAGGAGAAGGCAGGGCATGGTTTGTTGGGGATCCAACAGACATCCAACAGACCTGATATTATACAACATCAACATGATATTTGGGAGGATCAGCATGAAAGTTGGTAGAATCATGTAGGCTATGCTTTTCCATGCCGTCTCAGAATCCAACACTGTGAGCCAGGCATAGGCCTAGAATTTACGTTACTAGGGGGAAAGATGGCTAGCAAGAGGCTGGCACAAAAGTAATGCTGCTCTGCTACTTCTTTTAAACTTTAAATGATTTAAAGATTAGCCCAAAAAAGTGCTGCTCCATGACAGGCAAGCCATCCTGTTATAAACACTAATGGGGACACCAAATATAACAAATGGCATACATGGGATTTCTATACGTTTGAGATCTACCTACATTTGTTTCATAATGAATGAAGGTAGATCCCAAATGTATAGAGATCCCATGTATGTCATTTGATATATTTGGTGTCCTTAAAACAGTGGTACATATGCTGGTAACCTCTAGGCTTGACTACTGTAATGCACTCTATGTTGAGTATGCACTCTATCTTTGTACGTAGTCCGGAAACTACAATTGGTACAGAATATGGCAACCAGATTGGTTTCTGGGTCAGCCCAAAGGGACCATATAACACCGATTTTGAAAGAATTGTACTGGCTGCTGATATGTTTCCTAACAAAATACAAAGTGCTGGTTATTACTTATAAAGCCATCAGTGGCTTGGATACAGAGTATTTAAGAGAGTGACTTCTCTGTCATGGCCCCTGTTACCTATTAAGATCATCTGGAGAGGTCTGGTTACGGTTGCTGCTGGCTCATTAGGTGGCGATTCAGGACCGGGCCTTCTCTATAGCTGCCTTGGGGCTCTGGAATAAATTCCTTGTTGAAATAAGAGCATCTCCTTCTCTGCTTGGTTTTAGGAAGACCCTCAAGATGTTCCTGTTTCCTCAGGCTTTTAACTGAAGTTTAAATTTTAAATGTTTTTATTTACTGAAATTGTTTTTATCTGTTTTATGAATTTTAATTGTTTTATATTGTTTTAATATTTGTTATGTTTTTAACTTTGTTCACCACCTAGAGATGTCTATATAAGTTGGTACAGAAATATGATAGATAGGTAGATAGATAGGGAATTCTATTGACTGATTAGTCCAATTTTTCATTAATTCTGACATGAATGCACACTCCTTCTTTTTCAGAGTTGCTTTCTATTTTCATATGGACCTTGGATCCATATGACTGTCTAAACCTCAGGCTGTCTAAACCTCAGTTTTGGCCTACAATAGCAAAAGTGTGTGGCACAGAAATTGTACCCACACTGTGCATGTATTCCCATATTTGCCCTGAGGCTGTAGAAGGTGAGTTTGCTCCATTTTCTGAATGGGTACTGTCATCAATAAGATGAATGAATGAATGAATGAATGAATGAATGAATGAATCAATGATCTCCACAGATCAAGGCAAAGAGTGGAGAGCCAATAGCATGCAGGGGATGGAGGCAGAATGTTACTAGCTACGGTGGTAACTCTATCCCACACTCCACATGCCAACTTAGGATCATAAGTATTTCATCTCTCCTTGTTCATTTTTGAGTAAGAATTTGGACATGGTATGAGATACTATTGAAACTTCTTCCTCAGATTTACAGATATGATGGCTAGCTAGGTACTAAAGTTCACATATGTCTGTACTTTTATAATGTTCAGAGGTTCCTCTTTAAACCACGTCTAGATAACTCATGTTTAAAAAATATGCAATATGTTTACCTAGGCATATAGACACAGGAATACTACACATACATGTCTGCAGCAATTTAAGAGAATGTTTTCTTCGCTATGAGCCCCACTGACCACTGAGATCTTCTGGAGAGGTACATCTGCAGTTGCCACCAGTTCATCTGGTGGCTACTCAGGGATGGGACTGACATCCCAAGGCTTTGGAATGCTCTCCCTGCTGAAATAAGAGCTCTGACAGCTTTTTTAAAAAACCTGTTAAGATTCATGTATTCACCCAAGCTTTTTAGTCTAGAATTGTGGTTTTAAATTTTTTAAATTTGTTTTATATTGGTTGTAAACTGCCCATAGATGCGAGTTTGAGGCAGTGTACAAATATGCATACATACATACATACATACATACATAAGATGTCTGTATTAACTTGGTATATGACACAACTTGAAATTTTACCATTTAAGTTACTTTTTCTTAACTGATCAAATTTGTTTTTCTTTTTCTCCCAAAGCTGTGAAGTTCTGTATAATGTACTGTCCATGCCAAAGAACACATTCAAAGGCTTGCTCATGGTGTCATATTATCATTATTTATAACCAAGCCACAAGATGCAAAGTCCAAGAAACAGTCAAAGGCTGAGAAATTCAGAAATTTTTTTAAGAAAGAAGTGAAATTGAGTCTGAATACTCAGTTTACCCACACTGCTGCTGAACTGAAAAACCTTTTGTATTTAAATAAATGGATTTTTCCCCATTTGTTTCACTCCAAAACTCTACATAGAATTTTCTAGTTCCATAAGATTCACTGCACTCCCCAGGAGTTTGGTTACAAAACAATGTGATTCTGATGTGAAACTGGATTTGAATTGAGCAGAATAAAGTCTGCAACAACCCAACATCCTGACCTGAAACATTTAACTGTATCTTCCTGTCCAGATCCCAAAAGCATTTCAAAAACTTATCTTTGCTAAGTGTTTTGCTTATCACAGTCCAGTTCCTACCAGATAAGTAGATTCACTTCTCCAGAGAATTTGTGTGTGTGTGTCTCCTGCTCTGTATTTTTCTTCACATGTGTTTGACTTGTAAATCTACCAGGTCCTTCTGGTTGGATTATTAACTACACATTATTACTATAATATAAAGTGATAAAGTGATATTTTTATAGGGGCAAGCACCATAGGTCTTCATTTTGAATTACCTAAGATGTTATTTGCAAGGGCAAATTATAATTAGTTAACAATACATTGGCAGCTGCATAAATGTTGTTAGCAAGAAACTGGAGAAGTGATAAAATGCACTCTGTTGCAGAGTGAGATAGAAAAGTATGGTAGGTATTGATGATGAGTAAAGCATTAAGGCTTGAATCAACAGAACAAATGCTTTGCCACAGTTTTCTGAAGAGTGGGGGGAAAGTGTAACTTTTTGAAATAAAGAATGCCGTCACTCGGGAGTATAGTCCTATACAATGGCCCTAGTGCATATAATGATAGCAATTCTTGGTAACTGTATTCAGAGACTCACTCAGTTGGTCACTTTCTAAACTAAGTGTTTTCTGAAAATATATAACATATATTTTGTAACAAAATATATATTGTAACAAAAACCACAGGGCTCTGTAGGCACCAGGAGTTGAAATTGACTTGTGACAGCACACTTTACCTTTATCATAGTTTTAAACAGCTGGGGGCAAATCTCCTGTACCACCCTTTCCCCCTTTGGTTATATCATAGCTTTGTGAGAAATAGGTTTCTCCTAAGTTTGGTTTTCTGTATTGTTTTCCCTTTATAAAAATATTGTATATAAATCAAATATTCCTTAAATGAAACATACATTTTAAATAGATTCCTTGACCTATTTGGGTTTGGTTTTCCCCATCAGTAGTGCTTTCTTAGCATCCAGAATATTTTTTGACCAAGATATTTAAATGCTAAATTAATTATAAAATAATAATAAGCCTATATAGATAAGTTACAACAAAATATTTTGGGACAACATTCATACCCATGTACTGATCCCCCTGCAAACTGTTTTATCTCAATTACGTGCAGTTTGGATAAGAATATAATCACAAGAACAAATAATTCAGTATTTTAAATACTTAAAAGGTTTGCTTCTTTCTGTGGTGTCCTTGGGTCAAACCCCTACAGGACCTCATATACAAATAAAACTCTCAATTAGCTTGGAATTGGTTGATGACATTATTAACACATGAAACCCATTTCCTTTAAATCTCTTTTAATTTTTTAAAATCTAATTAAAGCCAAGTACATGTGAATGGTACTCATGTAAATACATTTGATAGATTAATTGACTTTAGTTTAGATTCTTTTATTGCAGAATAATCAAACTTTGTATAGTACTATTTAAGCTTAGCTGATAAAGAGAAGATATGTGACAAGACAGAATGGAAAGTGCTTTGTGATGCGCCATGTAAACCACCCAAGTAGTTAAATCAATTGCCTTCTGTTTAATTTCGCTATTTACTTTCTCTATCTAAACTGCCAATTGTCAAACATTTTATAGAAGTCTTTTGATTGATAACAATCACAAGTTTTTATGTCGGGTCCACAGAGGTGTTTTGTTTTCTAAATAAGAATTTGGTAGGTTGCCCTTCCACTATTTTCTGAGCAACTATTCTTCAATTTTTTTAATGCTCTTTATTTTAAAAGCTGCCTTGACAAGTACACCATAACAATTCACCTCACCCTTGACCTGCAGTGTGTACATCATCTTGTCAATATATAAACAAACACATGATGGGTCATATTTTAATAGATTTTGTAAATATCAGGATCCAATTTATCAAGTGGTTCACCAAAATGACAGCTGTGACAACTGCTGAATAATAAGGTTCATTCATACTGCTATTTCAGTAGAATTATAACAATGAAAAGGACAATTTACTGTTGCTTTAATATTTTTTATCCATCACAATGTTTTGTTCTAATGTCAAAGATCAAAAATTGCAAGGTAAAGTTGTGTGCGTATGTAAAGGACAAGCTACAAATTGTAGATAAAAACCTCTGAGTTCACAGGTTTTTATCCACAAGTTGTAGACTGTCCTTTATGATTGTGCACACAATTTCTCTCTCTCTCTCCAATTTTTGGTACAATATATTCTGAAATAATATTTTATTTTGCTCCTCAACATTACCTGATAAATGATGAAAGCATTTGCAGATACAGTATTGCAGATTAGAATACTACCAGCTACACCTTTATACTCCACTGATCCAGACATCTTTCCCACAGCAAACTACTATCCTACTATCTTTCCTAAAGCACTGGTAGCGTGCTTTGATTACTGCTTTTTAAAATAATAACAATAATAATTGCAACATTATTGGACAGAAACCAGACTAGTTATTCATTACTAAGACCCACTCCAATCAATGATAAGTTAATTTAACTAATTTAAGTCCCATTAATTTAAATTGCTTACATGATAAGCAACATTACTCAAAGTAGTCCCACTTTACTTAAAAGAACAAGTTAGGCATTGCCTAACATTTAATTTCACGGGAACTACTTTGATTAAATTTCCTTATGGCAGTCAATGGCATTTAGTCTAGATCAGGCCTGCTCAATTTAGGCCCCCCAGCTGTTTTTGAACTACCATTCCCATAATCCCAAGGCACAGTGGCCAATAGATTATGATAATTGTAGGCCAACATCTGCAGGAGGGCCAACGTTGAGCAGCCCTGGTCTAGATCCTTCCTTTTAAGTGTAATAAAAATCAGTTCTGCCATCTTGTACTTCCTTCATATTTGGAACCCAGTATAAATACTCTAAATAATAATAAATAAATAATGCTCACCTTTGGTTTTTTTAATTTGCAATTTACCAAATATATTACAGTGGAAAATACTAATAAAAGTAATATATTTTATATAAACTCTGAAGGACCTATTCATCCAACAACTTTCACTTATCTATAGGAATTGGTCTCCAAATCATTGACCTTTATCACTTCATCTAAGGAGTAATCATACACCTGATAGCAACAGAACTAACTTATCCTTCTCCAGACAGTTGAGGGTACTACACACCATGTAACCGTGGTCTACATTTACTGTTAAGTTGTTATTTATATTCGATTGCCTTTTACAAACATATTTTAGGTGGTCTAAAATAAATATGCATATATTTAGAAGTCATTCTTTTCTTTTTCTTTCTTTTTATGATTTAAACCATGCCTCTGCACCTCTTTCCTATGGCTATATATGCCTGTCTTTCTCCAAAATATCTGGGAAATGATGCTATACATGATGTAGCATCTTTCACAGGGCATTGTGGGGGCGGGGGGTGGAATGGAAGTTGCATAGGCAACCACCATGAACAGCTCAGTGCTTCCAGTGCTGCTGCTCATGTCAACATTATTTTAATTTTTTAAAAAAAGAACAAGGATTCCGCTGCCATAATTAACCAAGGGTGATTCACTCCTCTATGAAACATAAAGAAAATTTCACCTTCCAAAATTCCAAACCACCATCCTCATGTTTCCCATCTCTACATGGAGTGCATTCAGATCAGCACTAGTCATGACATAACCCCAATATGCCATATCTAGGAAATAATCAGGCTGCCCCAGAAAATTAGAGAAATATACATGGCCCATATGCCATCTGGAAAAAGAATGCAGAAAAACAGGAAAGTCATTTCAGATCAGCTCTATAAGTAGGTGTAGACTACTGGTGTGGGTAAAAAGGTCTGGACAGAATGCATCCTACTATACTTTTATTGGGTAGGTTCACACAATTGCTGCCAAGTCAGTAAGACAGGACCCTCCAGTTGCCAGCAAACATGTGCTCCTGGTGGGGGAATCCTGTGACACCACCAAACACTGGTTTCCATGCTGGACTCACAAAATTCTACTGATAATTGCCTGACTTTCATAACCAAGATCTGAAGTTGAGCGGAGAATCTCATTAGAATCTTGGTAAACCATCATAGGAACCGGAGGTTGGTGGCTTCAAACGACACACCCACCAGGAGCACACACTTGCCAGGAACTGGAGATTCCCAGCTTACTGACTTTTTAGTAATCATCTGAACCTGCCCATTGATTCTACACTCATAAAAGTTCCCTATTTGTCATTTAAATATGAGCAAAATTTAGTTTTCAGAGAACAAAAGTGTTAATGACAATTGCAATGTGTTCACTGATTTTTAAAGAATGATTACAGAAAAAGACTCAATCAGAAACCTTCTGAAAGGGAAACAGAGCATCTTTTTACCAAGAATTTTACAGTTAGATAAAGTTATTTATAAAGATTGAAGCTGTTCTCTGCAAAATGCAATTGGGATATTGGGAAACTGACACAGGGAAAGTCAAAACAAAAGTCAAGCCAAAAAGGATTCCAAGTTTCGTCTTCCTTTCTGAGTGCACTGCCAAGTGAACCACAAATGAGACATTATTCAGATTTAAACGCATTACAGTGAGCTTTTCACATGTCAAAATATGTTGTCTCTGTTTTGCAGGGAACTAAGAAAAGATTCCCTTTTCTGGATTAGACAGTGTAAATTACCTGCATAAAATGCAGCATAAATATATGTGTTGAAAACTGGTAACTTGCCAACTAGTAGTTTGAAAATATAATAAAAGATGACCATTTCCTAGATTAAATAGTGTATTACCTTACATAGTATCTGGTTTCCAATAGTAGCTTAATGCAAAACATTTGTTTCTAGTGCTAAAATAAAAGTGTGTGAATGTGATTTTTCAAGGTGCTGTACAATTCATGTGAGATACTATGCAGCATCTAATGCAAGTAGATGAAATAGCAAGTATTGAAATAGCTAAGGGTTCAGCACAGTGAAGGGGGCACTGGTTCAGAATAAGATCAGGCCATATCACTATACTATTTATATCTTTTAAGTACAGTAGAGGAAGAAGATCCTATTGATCACAAGTTGGTACTACGATTGACTATGTTAAAATAGTGTAGTTACTAGGACTTTTGAAATCAATTGCTTGAAACAGCCTCCAGTTTCCAGCATTCATTAATCATATGGATTTATCAAATTTAAATGTCAGTTTGACCACTATATGTGGCTGAGGTTGGGCATGTGTGCGGCACATGGATCCCTACTGTCTGTGGGAGAGAATATAAAATGTTTCAGTGTATTGGAGAACTATGAACTCCTTCATGGTTATTGGATAAGTCCACCTACTGCACAGTAAAACTCCCATTGACTTTTATGGATCAACTATGTAGCCAATGCAATCCTGTTATCCTGACACCATATATAGTTTTATAGCAATACTTTCTTAGCCCAAGAGGCAGTAGATGTTGTTATGCTTGTATGCACTAATTTGAAGACTTTGGCCAACATCCAGATTAATGAAGTACTGGTGGAGCAATAGTTATATACCACTTTTCAACAAGTTTTCCAAGCAGTTTGCACTGCAAGAAAAAGATGATAATTATGATATTCTATCCCCAAAGAGCTCATAGTCTAAAAATAACACAATGGAGATACCAGCAACAGTCTCTGAAAAGACATTGTGCTAGGGTTGAATAGGGACAGTTGCTTTCCCCCTGTTAAATATAAGAAAGTCTGCACTTTAAAAGGTACAGAGCAGGGATGATTTTTGTTGATCTTACTTTCCCCCTGAAGCCAACTGTGATTCCCAAATATGTGTCCCTGAGGGATGTGCAGCCCAGAGGGACATATTTTGGGGAGTAACAGTGGAAGGGGAAATCAATGAAAATTGTACCAGTATGGCATTAGCAACATGAGTTCTGCATTACTCTGGATGTCAGCCAGTATTTATTAAGGTCATTCACATGACCTACCAAGAAGGCAGTAGGGGAAGGCTTCCTAAACCTTGCCTTCCTCCAGATGCACTCCCACACCATTAGTTCTGCACTCCCACACGATCAGCTCTGCTCCGTGCAGCACAGAGCAGGGCAGATTGATCTGAGGCTGGGACTTCTTATCCCAGCCTCCATTAAGCCCACAATGCAGCATGCGCAGCACATAGGCTTCACTGGGGGATTTCCCCAAGAGACAGGCGCTTTAGGTGTCTGTCTCTGTGTGCAGCCGGACTGGAAGCAGTCTGGGCTTGCACAGGAGCAGGTAGCTGGGAGTAAGAGAGCGCTTGCTCCCTTAATCTCAACTAACAGTCTGGCTTTAAAACTGGGCTAGGTGCTGCTGGCCCACCAGGATTGGATCCGATGGTGGTTCTCACATGTTCTCACATGTTCTCACATGTTACCAGCAATGTTTACCAGTGTTACCAATATAATTCCTGAACACTTTATGTTATCAATATCAATCAAAGCAGCTGAATCATTGCAATAGACCATTATTCCTTGCATAAAGATAAAAGCACCAAAATACAGTGACCAACATCCAGACTTGCACTGCATGAGTGGTGTAGTGCTGTCTTCCAGATTACCAAGCTCCCCTTCCCTCTGAAGCCCACTGTGTGTAACTAATATATGTCCCTAAGGGTCATGCAGCTCTCAGGGGCATTGGGGGGGGCACAGGACTTCAGGGGGAAGGGGAGAGTGGCAAAAACTGTCATTTCCTCACTCACATAACAACACAGCAGTAGCCTACAACTCAGCACTGTTGCACAGCACAGTGCTAGGTTGGATGTCAGTCAGTGGCATTCAATAGAAACAAAATTTTGGAATGGATCGATAAGACGTCAGAAAAGAGGGGTAGAATCTGGTTTCAATTGTCTTTTATTATTTATTAAATTTATGTACTGCTTTCCTTAAAGCTCAAAAGAGTTTATTGTTTACAATAAAGCCTGCTTAATATCATAACAGAAGTGAGGAAAGAGCATGGGAATGGGAAAATGTTGAAAAATTGGATGGCAATGAAAAGATTCACTAGCTTGGTGATCACTGTGGTTACATTCCTTCTGCCAATTACTCCCAATAAAAAGTGCCACATGACTAAACTTTATGTTAAAAAGAATTGTATAACTTATCCTCATTCTCATGGTTTGATGAAAGGAACAGGCAGTACTGAAATCACAATAACAATCATTAGCATAAAATCGCTAACCTAAGCATGTGATATAAAAATAATTCCTACCTAGATTAATAGGGCCAATTCAACATTGCTCATCCGCTTGCAGCAGCTCCCCCACTCATTCTAGTGGAGGAAGACACACAGAACTGTTCCCTGGAATGAATGGGACTAAAAGAGGATCACATAAGCATACCTACAACAGAACCATATGAAAAGCAACAATCCACTGGACTCACATTTATAAGATAGAACCTTATTCATTTCCCCTCTGATAAAGAATGTCTTTTGTGGCATTCATGTGATGATAGCACTTATAGACAAGAAGTCACTGAAAAGCAAACCTGAGAGTTAAGGTGCTCTCAGCTACAGTTATGCCCCCGCCTCAGCTTCTGAGGGGCCGCCAGCTCCACCCCTCCCTATTTTCTTCATTATCTCCCTCACTCCGAGGGGCTGCCAGTGAGAGGGGCAAACACAGGGCCCCTCTTCCCTAGCTATACCCTAATTGGTGCTCCTATAATCCTATAATGTTTACATTGTGTTATTGACTGGTTGTGTTATTGACAGGTGTTATTGACTGGTTTGTTTTATCCAGACATCGAGTCCTTCCCAAGGACCTGGGATGGCTGAATTTTATTGTCAATGTTGTTGCTGTTGTTATAGATATCGTCGCAGAATATAGGCTGTTCCCATTAAAGCTGCTTTTTGTAATTGGCTGATGGTGATTTCTGTGGCCCCTGTGGTGTTGAGGTGCTCTTCAAGGTCTTTTGGAACTGCACCCAGGGCGCCAATTACCACTGGGATTATTTTAGTCTTCTTCTGCCACAGCCTTTCAATCTCAATTTGTAGATCTTTGTATTTTGTGATTTTTTCTATTTCTTTTTCTTCTATTCTGCTATCACCTGGTATTGCTATGTCAATTATTTTGACTTGTTTTTCTTTCTTCTCGACTACAGTTATATCTGGTGTACTGTGTGGCAGATGTTTGTCTGTTTGTAGTCAAAAGTCCCATAATATTTTTGCATCTTCATTTTCTACAACTTTTTCAATTGTATGATCCCACCAATTTTTGGCTACAGGTAGCTTGTATTTTTTGCAGATGTTCCAGTGTATCATCCCTGCTACCTTGCCATGCCTTTGTTTGTAGTCAGTCTGTTCAATCTTTCTACAACAGCTGATTAGGTGGTCCACTGTTTCATCTGCTTCTTTACAAAGGTGGCACTTGCTGTTTGTTGTTGATTTTTCTAGTAGTAGTACATAAGAGCATAAGAACATAAGAACAACCCTGCTGGATCAGGCCCAAGGCCCATCTAGTCAATCATCCTGTTTCACACAGTGGCCCACCAGATGCCGCTGGAAGCCACAGGCAGGAGTTGAGGGCATGCCCTTTCTCCTGCTCTTACTCCCCTGCAACTGGTACTCAGAGGCATCCTGCCTTTGAGGCTGGAGGTGGCCTATAGCCCTCCGACTAGTAGCCGTTCATAGACCTCTCCTCCATGAAGTTATCCAAACTCCTCTTAAAGCCATCCAGGTTGTTGGCTGTCACCACATCTCATGGCAGAGAATTCCGCTAGTTGATTATGCGTTGTATGAAAAAGTACTTCCGTTTGTTGGTCCTAGATTTCCTGGCAATCAATTTCATGGGATGACCCCTGGTTCTAGGGTTATGGGAGAGGGAGAAGAATTTCTCTCTATCCACTTTCTTCACACCATTCATGATTTTATAGACCTCTATCATGTCTCCCCACAGTCGTCTTTTTTCTAAACTAAATAGCCTCAGGTGTTGTAGCCTTGCCTCATAAGAAAGGTGCTCCTGGCCCCTGATCATCTTGGTTTCCCTCTTCTGAACCTTTTCCAGTTCTACAATATCCTCCTTTAGATGTGGTGAGCAGAACTGTATGCAGTACTCCAGGTATGGCCACACCATAGTTTTGTATAGGGGCATTATAATATTAGCCATTTTATTTTCAATCCCCTTCCTAATCATCCCTAGCATGGAACTGGCCCTTTTCACAGCTGCTGCAGATTGAGTCAACACTTTCAACAAGCTGTCCACCACAACCCCAAGATCCCTCTCTTGGTTAGTCACCGACAGCTTAGATCCCATCAGCGTATACTTGAAGTTGGGGTAGTAGTATGCCACAACCCTTGGTGGTGGAGATGCTTCATGTGGGCAGAGACAGTTCACCTAAACAAAATCTTTAGGACTGAGGCAACTGTATGGAAATGGCATTTCAACCAAGACATGTACTTGGATCTGAACTGGACTTGTATGTCATTTCTGTTTTCAATAATGGGAACCAACATTAAAATAACTGGCTGAGATCCAGATCAACGAACTACATGTGGAAGGATGTTATGCTAGCTAGTTGTGCTAAGCCTAGAGATTGCATTACAGTCTAGTGTTGCGCCATTTCTCTTGCACTAGCAAAACTTTGCCCATTCCACATGAAGTTCACTGCTCTGGATGTGCTGACCACTGTTCTTTACTATGTAATACTTTCTGTTTAAGATTTCCATATACCTCCGGCACTTTATAACATTTCCATCTCAATAATTTACACTTTAGAGAGTCCAGTATCTTAACATACATTCTGAGAAGCTAATTTAGTGTCATCTGCTATTGTGAATTTGGCTTGTGGCAGATGAACACAAGATGTGGCCAAGATGTAAAACAATGTTCTTGTTATGAAAACTCTTCAACACTATCAAAACCATGTTTAGAGAATTAGATCTCATCCCTCTTGCTTTAAAATACAAATCTGATAATACTACCTACATGAGTCATTCATCTGGAGGTGACATAATTCAAATCAAATTAACTGCTAAAACTAAGAAATTAAGGCCTTATGTTTTGTACTGTCACTACATTTGTTAGAGATTTCATCACCATTCAGAGACTGGGTCACCTGAGGGGGGGAAAGGACATTTTCTCTGGAGCACATTATGTGCAATATATTTAGTTCTCTTTTAATACAGAAGTACTTTCAATTGTATTGCATTAAGCAGTGTACTGTTTGTAAATATGACGTATACTTGCACTAAAGTTCAAAAGCTCTGCCAAGAATACCAGCAGTCCACAGAATCTGTAAATTCAGCACATGAGCGTCTTCATGAAAACTGGTTCCAGTGACTCAACAGTGTGCAAAGATCCTTCTGCACACACTGAAGTGATTTCTTATTTCCAGGCAGTTTGTTCAACAGACACTGATGTAAATGTTGGAAGATTCAGATTCTTGGATTGTGCCCCAGCTTTCTGAAAAAGTGTATCCTGACAAATGCTGGGGTATCACAACCAACAGAGACCCCAGGGAGTAGTATTTCTGTATGGAACTGTGGAATGGAAGGGCTAAAGAATTCAGAGACATTACCTCATTGGCAGTGTACATATGCCAACAATATCTACAGTGTGTCAGATCATGCTCAGGCCCTTTCTTCCCCTCTCTTGGTACAGCATCTCTCATGCAATGTATGCAAAATATATGTTAGAAGAAGAAGAGGAAATTATTTTTTTAAAATAATCACCAACTAGCTGGCCCGGGTGCAGAGCATCTGCACCACTAGTTGTCCCTCGTTCTCGGCCCTCCCTGCCCTCTTTCTCTCCCGTTGGCCTGGCTGCTGCTTTCTCTACACCTCTGCCAGCCGGCCTGGCCACTGCTTTCTTTCCCCCATCTCCCCCCCTCCCCCCACCGACTGGCCTAGCAGCCACTTTCTCTCCTCGCCCCCCGCTGGCCAGCCTGGCCACCACTTTCTCTCCCCAACCGCCGGCCAGTCTGGCCACTGCTTTCTCTCCCCACCCACCAGCCTGGTCACCTGGCGATTCACCTTATCTTCTCCACTGTCGCTTTCCTCTCCCCCTCCCCTCGCTCGTGAACTCCCACGAGAGCTGCCACACATGGGATTAGAGACAGGTAACATCTAAGAGGATTATATATATAGATATTTGTGCTTGTTTAAAGGACTGACACATCACTTTTCAATGAACAATATTTACAGGGGGCTCACAAATTAACACAATATTCAAAAATTGCAATAAAATAAAAAGAATTTTAAAAAGAAAAGAAAGCACAGCACAAAAAAACAACAGAAATATCAAATTGGTCAAGAATTAAAAAGCCTGGAAAAATGAAAAGGTCTTCACCTGGTGCTGAAAGAGCACCAGAGAAGGTGCCAGACAAGACTCCCTGTGGGAAAGCGTGTGTCTAGTGTGGCACCAGCTTTGAAAAGGCCCTCTCCCAAGTTACAACCTACATGGCCTAGATAATGAGGGCACCTGGAAAAAGGTGTCAGTGTATGGACAGGCTAATATGGAAGAAGGTGATACTTTAAGAATCCAGGCCCCAAGCTGTGGATGGCTTTAAAGGGAAGCAGCAGCATTTTCAATGGTGCCCTGAAGTGAAACAGGACCTAGTGCATTGCTTGGTCTTAGTTAGTAGACTAGTGGTTGTATTTTGAACTAATTTAGTGTTTCTGAATAGTTTGCAAAGACAGCCACACATAAAATTTGGTGGAGTATTCATTTATGATATTTATATTTAACCTGTCTCCTAAGCAGAAAATCAAGGCAACATACATGAGGTTCCAAGCTGGTCACCCACCCTAGACCTAGGCACACAGCATCTGTCCAATGGTTATTTCACATGTCCTCAGATAATGCCCTGGGAACTGTGCTCGCAGAAAGTGCTCACACCTGATTCCCATTTCCTTCTGCAGCTCCCTGCAGCCCACATCACCCTCTTTTCAAGTGATGCAAATGGCTTCTGTAAACAATTCACACAACTCTCTGGATACAACCCTATGGGTCAGTTCAGAACCACGGCCCTGCACGATGTGCCGGAGCCTTAGGAGCGCATTGCTCACCCCCTACCCCATTAATGCAAATGTCTACTTGAAATTTAGGTTAGAATAAACCAAGATCAGTCATGAGGTCTGAACTGATCAATCTTGTTCTAAGCTATTTACTTGCTATTTATTTATTTATTTATTTATTTATTTATTTATTTATTTACAAGCTATTTACTTGAAATAAACCACAATCTGCAACTTGCTTTGAACCTTGATTACAAAACACATTTCTTTCAAGTAAGTAGATCAGAATGAACAAAGACTGGATGGTTTGTAAATCATGATCCATTTTGGTTTATTCTAACCTAAATTGCAAGTAAATGTTCATGAAGCAGAAGAAGGGGTAGCGCACACTCCTGAGGCCCGGGGATGTCATGCAAGACCAGAATTTAATGTTGGTTCCATGTGATGTCTGAAGCAGCCCACCCAATTAAACTGTCTAGGCACAGGAAGTATCCTAAAGAAGAATCATTTTTTCTTCCAACAGCCCAGATGTACAGCCAGGTTCAAGTTCAAGTTTAGTTTATTGAATGGTCACAGACTCATTATAAAATACAAATAAATAGCAAAGGCACCAAACCACAGGTTACAAAAGGCATATCAAAATGTTTAAAAGAAAAATATATAAAATAGCTATACATAAAACAAAAGCCACCAATACTGGACAGATTAAGATAAGATAAAACAAAAACCACCAGCATTAGACAGATTAAAATAAGATAAAATCCCAGAGAATTGTATTCAATCCTATATTATTCTTTTGTGAGTAACAGCCAGGTTAAGTTTAAAGTTCATGGACTTATTTGGATCAGAATATTGATGCTTTGGATATTCAGCTGCCATACATTGCATTGCAACATGGTATAACATGATTAATACTGATTACGACAACAATATGCCACTGCAAGAGATCATGATGCCAGTTGGATTAAATCTCAATTGTTGAGGATTAGGCTGGAAGTGTTTCTGCCAAACATGATTGGAAAGCAACGAGTAAAAACTTGGCTTCTAGAAATGGATTTGTTTTTAAACAGTACAGTAATGCTCTGTTAAATAGTACATACTAACCCTCTATCAAGCAGTTTCTTTATTAGGAAAAGCCAAGAAAAATGCTGTAGAATGCTGAGTTCACTGTTTTGCACATACTAGCCACGTAGCCTCATACTTGTAAGGCACTTCTGAACACACGAATGGGTCTCAGAGACAGAGGTTGCTCTCACGTACAGCCAAGTCTAGGCTTGGGTGCCTGTGAGAACTGCCAGGATCTGCGTGGATCCCAGCGGTGCTGCAGTGCTAAACCCAGGGCCAGCACCACTCCACAGCTCAGCTTGTAGCGGAGGTTAAGGGCTCTTAACTTTGGCTCCGGGATTGTGTATCAGCATGAACTGCTCACGCTGACACAGAGACAGGTGCCTAGAGCACCCATCCCCTGGGGGAATCCCCCAATGCACTGCACTCAGAGTGTGGTGTACTGTGGGATTCATGGAAGCCGGGACAAAGCGTCCCAGATTCAGAGTGATCCATGCTGCATGGAGCAGGGCTGACCCACCAAACAGCAAATGCTCATCTGGGGGTAAAGGCAAGGTTTGGAAAGCCTTCACCCCACCCCTGCCTGGTAGGTTGTGTGAATGGCCCCAATGGCTGACATCCAGAGCAATGTCCTGCAGATGCTGATGTGTCTGCAATGAGGGAAGCTTTGCTAGCTGTGCAGTCAGGTGCTCAGTGGGGAGAAAATTTTGCCGATTTGAACTGCCTCAGGAAATGCCCTGTGCCACTTGCAGATATGTCCCTGAAGGCTGCATGATCCTCAGGGACATATTTTTGGGTGAAACAACCTTCCACAAATATGAAAGATCTTCTCCATGTGTGAGATACTATGCATATGGTTACTACATTTCTAGAACTGATTTATGATGCTGAATTCTGGTAGGCCCTAGCTCAATTAAACAATTCTTTTTAGCTGCAATATTGTGGCTTAAATAGTTTATTCTTTCAAAGTTAAAGAAAAAATATATTATATTAAAAAGAATTCTGCATGCACCTAAAAGTGTATCCAACATTTTAAAAGTTTAGAAATCATGACCTCTTGCATGAAACCCATTTCTCTGTCCATAAATTTGTAGAGGATAGTTGATGTTTTTCAGTGAAGAGACCATGACATTCTGCTCATGTTTAATAATATTATTTTCTTTATAAATGTTGTACAGGTACTAGTGTGAGAGGAAAACAAGAGTTTAAGAATTGTAGCCCCATCAAATTAAAATATCACCATTTACCAGTTTGTGAAGAGACTGAGTTATTGATTGTAACACAGCTGGTTGCAACTGTTATTCCAGCCCTGGTATCCGTAATCCAGTCCACTACAGAGATTGAGAGCTAGATCACAAGATTTGGTTTTACAAGATTTTGCCTAACCACAACTGCAGAGCTGGTCCATATAATGACTGTAAGCAGCATGCAGCCTAGCCCATATTCATTTGCTGCCACCAACCACCATTGCCTGAAAAAAAATCATTTTGCAGGAAACGTCTGCCATTGTGTCTAATATTTTAACAGAGAAAATTTCCAGAGAATATTACTATGCAGACTGGATTTTTCATATACAAAGGGGGAAAATGTGGTTTTGTGGTTAATGCCTATGTACTGACAGTATTTATATTACTTGTTCCAGAATAGGCAACTTAGTTCAAGCATGTATTCTTTCTGACATAACATCTTTATTATGTCTTCTAGGAAAAATTGACTGAAATTAAGTTACTATACAGTATATCTGTTCGTTAATTAGAACTTGAAGAAGCAACAAATAAAACACTTTATTGACTTCTATATCTTCAATCAAATAAATATTTACTACTGCAATTTACAAAAATTATTTACCTTTCAATAAGATCACAAAGAGAATATGCAGTGCAGTTGCTAATGAATGTCTGAGACCATCAGCAAACAAATTACGGGTGAAGGAAAAAGAAACGCTTTCTAGCTATCATGACTGTCTATAAATAGCATGTGAGCCTTCTTTAAAGATATGTGATCTCTTACATTAAGAGACTTATTTCAGTGCATGATTAACCTTGAGAAGTAGAAAAGTCAGTCCCACAGCAAGGAGACATCCTATTTTAGTGAACAATGAATATAGATATTCGAGTACATGTCTCTTGTCAATGATCATTCTTGGAATCTGCCTATGCCACACTAGAACAATCAATTTTGTAAATGGTTGCAATAATCAAGGAAATTGCCTAATTTATAAATCCTTGCATACAGCATTTTAATGGATTCTTACATTTTAATGCTGATGCCTTCAAAGCTAAATGAATTGTTGTCCAAGCTGTCATTGCACAAAATGATAAAAATATTCAGTCTTGTAGGTAACTACAACTCATGGATATTCAAACCCTCAGAATATAATCACTCATTAGTGACTTCTGCGATAGCCTTCCATTATAGAATAGCAGGATGAGTGAAGAGCCAGTGCTTCCTTCCAATAAAGCTTTGACCAGATCAGTGAATCAACCTGTATGGTTTGAATGTATCACTAATAGCTGGAAATTATTAAGCTCTGCTGAAGTAAGATTTTCTGAAGACATGCCTTCTAAAAGTGCTATATATATGTTTTGAACCACATACTAACCAGGCGATAGTTAGTGATAGCTGACAATACGACAACAAGGTACAAGCTGATTTTCCTGTCGCTTACCAAGCAGGTAATGTTGCTGTCATAAAAGCACAAATATAGCTCACAATGCCCCATGCTGCAACTAAGGCAAAATATAACAAAAAAGAGGCACTTTGAGCTACACTGTGGCATTTGTTCCATAGATGACATTCTGCAATTGGGAAACAAATGGTTTGCTCTACAAAACTGTAGACTCTCAAAATGAGAGTGTGTTCCCTGAAATAAGGGGAATCCTTTAAAGTAACTTACAGCTCGTACCCTTCCTATTACAGATATGTAGATCTGAGCATTCCACTATGGAACTTGCTCTACATATTTAGAGGTGGTTATACATAGATTGCTATTCTCAGTCACATCTTAAGCAATTGATTTCAGCCCATGGTGGGCTGTCAGTACTTTACTTACTGCTCAATCTCACTAACCTGACATTTATGGTGTACTGATTGGCCTCTGTCAGTGGTGGTGGTTGTAAATTCACTTTGAAAAGCTTTGTGTTAACAGCCTTCAACCAGGCTCTGAGAAGGGTACGAGCAGGCAGGCTGACAATTGCTCGACCTTCTGCCCTTATTACAGTGAGTAAATCAGGCTTTGAGCTATTAAGCTGGAGCCTGAGGCCTACACAAAAAGGATTGACATGACTAAAGGTCAACCTCTGTCACACATGTGTAACAATTTGGATAATGGAATTCTGCAACTTATCGGGAGGGGGAGGTGGCAACGGTTTAGAAGCAGAGCAAAGGCTGAACTATATTTCCTTGCTTTTTGGTAAGCAGATATTCAAGAGTATGCGTCTTTAAATTCATAGCACAATGGATATATGCAGGCTATGAAATCTGTGTAAAAACAAGATGATGAATGAGGAAGGCAACTCTACAAAATGCTTTCAAACATGGCAGATTTTATTTGGTATTTCAGCACAATATTGGAGTTTTAAACAGCATATATCAACAATACCATGCTGGCACCAGGTATACAGTCTATTTTGAGTATAAATGTATCTCATTAAAGTGCTGCTTTTATTATTATTATTTTTTCCACTTGGAACCAAAGACTATAAAGATCATTCAAAGTTATACTCTGTGTGAAAAATAATCCAAAGTCTTTGATGCCAGATTATCTCCAGTATCAAGACTCCTGTTTATGAACAATGTGAGATTAAAGAGCAAAACTGTTTCAAAAATTACAGATTAGTGGATCTACTCTTTTGTAACTCTGCCAAGTGTAAATAAAAGACAAAAGCCATGGAATACCCTTTACTTTTAAAACATATTTCGAGGTGCCAGATCACTAAATAAAATACAAAATTATGTATTAACAGTTATTAGAATTGCAGTATATATTTATGCAGAAAATGCTTGTTAAAAATGAGGTTTATATGCAGTGGCTGAGTGATTTTCTTCTGAAATAGTTATTATGGGGCCAAATCCAGGCCAGTTTATATTTATGATACATTATCACAGCACCATTCATTTAAATGAAAATGGAGAAGCACACTGTTATGTTGCATATTTTAACTGTAAAAAGAGTGTGTAGATTTTTCATGCAAAATGTATAAGTAAACAAGAAATATATATTACTTATTTCTCTTTCAGATGCATACATACATTATCAGTGAAACAATATACAAAGTTTATGCTTTTAAATACTTGAAATTTGATTAAAATCAAAATAAATGTGCTTTATTTATTTAAATAGTGTGCTATGTGTCCACTTAACTAGGCATTACAGTAAAATGATCACCTGCTGGGGGAGGCTTAGATTTGGCCCCAATCCCTACCAAACTAATGACCAATACTAGCACACTTCATAAAACCAACCGTAGAAAACCAAGCACACACATACACAGAAGCGTGGGGTGCAGGCATATTTCTGGACTTGAACTCTGAAATAAAATTTAAACAGTCCTGTCTATATTTATGCAATGCATGTGTATAGGCCTTTTTAAAAAAAGGAAAGGAAAAAGAGGGAGCTATGGGCCCTCAGAGAAGAGGCCACATCAGCATTGACAAAGTGTATCCTCCAACTAAGAAGGAAGAAGAACCTCAGGTCGGGGGTCCTCTCATAACCATAACTTGCTTCTACTTGGAAGCAAGCCCCACTGGGATTTGCTACACTGGGATATAGTTAGAATTTAAAACATACTTAAATAATCTGTAAATTAAAGAAACAAAGGCGATAGATAGATAGATAGATAGACATACTGTACATATGATTTAATGATATGTGTTTTGTTTAAATGCTTAAAATGAGCAAGACAGATAAAATTTCAAGTCTATCAGTTTACTACAATGCCAATAATCTCAAAAATTGCTGGGAAGAAACTGTTTGTTGTATTCTCTCCAGTATTTTTTTATGTTTTGTTGTTTAGGAGTGTGTCCCAGTGGGGATCTTGTAGAGAGTGTGAGGGGTGGAGTCAGAAAGAGAAAGGGATAATATAATATATTTGCTAATGTATATAATTTATATTATATAATTTATATTTTAGACTAAATTATTTATATTAAATAAATATTAAAGAAATAATATAATTTTCTTCAATATTTATTTTCCAGAGCAGTCCAAAATGGAAATCTTCTTAGACTACAAAATATACCAAATTTGCTCACTAGCTCTGATTAATCTTCCAGTAAGCAAGTTACAGATTTGAAATGTTTTTAACCAAATAAGTTTCAATCTACAAAAATACTTATTTTTTAAAATGTAATAAAAGAAGAGATGAACAAAGGATTTTTTTAAAAGCATAAAATATAGTTAGTTTACTTTCACACTGCAAGTTGTAATAACAACATTGCTAAGGTTTATTTTCAGGGCAAAATTATTTGAATTTCATGAACATGACATATTTGAAACAGAGCTGACAAGCAGTCCAGAATACTAGATGATGGATTGCTGAGAAACATAAATTTCACCTTAATATAGCTATGGCTAACACATAATTTTATCCCCTTGTGCTTTCCTGCATCAAAAACCTAGGCTAAAATGCAGCTTAAGGGATCTCGAGGCATATCTATCACTATAACTGGACCTTGCTTCTTATTTGAAAAAAGGGTAGAGATTCTCTCTTTCCTCTGTTCCCAGGATTTTTGAGAAACACTCCCTATGTTCTCACATTCTTGCAGTACAACTGTATGAGAAACTTACCTCTGAACTTCTTATGAGTGGATTCAAAACGTGTCATGCCATTGGACCGTTGCAATTTTAGCAAATATAAAGGCTCCATAACATTTAAAAGTTCTTTTATGGCATCTGGCCCATCTTATTACAATTGCAATCTATTGCTCTCACTCCTTCAATAAGAGACGTACTCTCATCAAAGCAAAATATGAGCGTGCATTCCCTTCAGATAAGTGATGTAATGTGTGTGTGTGTGTGTGTGTGTGTATACACACACACTCTTCTATACAGCCCCATCAAAAGGCTCTGGGTAGTGCACAACAGGTAAAATACTACAACAAACAGCATTTAAAGCAAACAAGTTAAAACAATATAAAAACAAATCTAAAACAGTTTAGAGCCATTTAAAAATAATTTAAAAATTTTTAAAACAATTTTAAAACCTTGGAAGGCCAGGCCAAACAAATACGTCTTTAGGGATCTCTTGAAGGTCAACAATGAGCCCAGACTATGGATATCTGCTGGGAGTCCATTCCATAGGTCAGGAGCAGCTACAGAGAAGGCCTGGCTCCAAGTCACCACCAGACGCGCCGGTGGTAACTGGAGACAGACCTCTCCGAATAACTTCTACTTGCGATGGGGATCATACAGAGGAAGCCGCTCTCTAAGATAACCCGGACCTAAGATGTTTAGGGCTTTAAAGGCAATAACCAGCACTTTATATTTTGCCCAGAAACATATTTGCTCCCAATGCAATGGGCATAATATGGCTGCTGCTATTTTTATCTATCTATCTATCTATCTATCTATCTATCTATTTAATCAAATTTGTACAACGCTCCAAATTTTTGTCTCTGGGTGGTTAACAATAGCATAAAACAAGTTAAAACCATATATAAAAAATAGGGGTGTGCACAGAACCGCCAAACTGCGGTCCGGCACTGGGGTGGGGGGTTGCTTTAAGAGTGGGGGGAGGGTTTACTTACTCCTCCTGCTGCTTTCCCCCTCTGGCGCCCGTAGTTCCTTTAGAATTGGGGTGGCAGGATACCTCCCTGCCGCCCCTTCCCCTGTTCCACTGCTCAAGGCTCCCAGGACCCAGAAGTCTTCTATGCGCACGCACATTGTGCGCACACACTTCACGTCTTTAAAACTATCCCCTAAGGCAGGGGGTTTTGCGGCATAATACCTAAGGCGGTATTGCGATGGCGGCGGCAGTAATTGGGGCAGCAGGATACCTCCCTTCTGCCCCTTCCCCTGTTCCACTTCTAAAGGCTCAGAGCCTTAGGCTCCAGGACCCAGAAGTCTTCTGCGATGTGCACGCGCTTCACGTCTCCGTGACGATGTGTGCGCGCGCAGAAGACTTCTGGGTCCTGGGAGCCTAAGGCTCCGAGCCTTTAGAAATGGAACGGGGGAAGGAGCAGCAGGGAGGTATCCTGCCGCCCCAATTATTGCTGCCACCATCACAATACCTCCTTAGGTATTATGCCGCAAAACCACCCGCCTTAGGGGATAGTTTTAAAGACGTGAAGCAAGCGTGCAATGTGCGTGTGCGCAGAAGACTTCTGGGTCCTGGGAGCCTTGAGCAGTGGAATGGGGGAAGGTGCAGCAGGGATGTATCCTGCCACCCCAATTCTAAAGGAACTACGGGTGCCGGAGGGGGAAAGTGGCAGGAGGGGTAAGTAAACCCTCCCCCCGCACTTAAAGCAACCCCCCGCCCGAACCGCCCGAACCCCGAACCGCCCAGGTCCAGACCGGTCTGGAGGCCTTTAGAATTGCCTCCGGACCGGTCCGGGCACATCACAAATAAAAAACTTAAAACAATTTAAAAATTTAAAAATAAACCAGAGATTAAAACAAAACAAATTTAGGAAGCTGAGAAAGCTTGGGCGAAAAGATAGGTTTTCAGGTGTTTTTTGATAGGTGTTTTTTTAAAAAAATTGCCAGAGATGGGAAGGGTCATATCTCAGCAGGGAATGCATTCCACAATCTCGGGGCAGCGACCAAGAAGGCCCCTCTCTGTGTACCACCAAACGGGTTGGCTACAAGTTGGCTAACTAACTGAAGTTTCTGAACTATGTACATAGGCAGCCCCACGTAGAGCACATTGCAATAGTCAAGCCTGGAGGTTACCAGCTGATGCATCACTGTTTTGAGATTGTTCTCTTAAAGGAATGGACACAGCTGGCGAATCAGCTGAAGCTGATGGAAAGCATTCCTGACCATACCTCCACCTGGGATACCAGCGTGAGGCCTGTATCCAAGAGCACGCCCAAGCTGCATACCTGTTCCTTCTGGCGGAGTGTAACCCCATCCAGGACAAGGAGATCTAACTCATCCCTCAAATTCCAATCCTCCATAATGAGTACCTCCGTCTTGCTTGGATTCAGCTTCAATTTGTTGTCCCCCATCCAGCCCATTACTGCCTGTAGGTAGGCATTTAGGGAATGAATGCCATTTCATGATGATGATGAGGAGGAGGAGGAGGAGGAGGAGAAATATATTTGGGTGTCATCAGTGTACTGGTAACGCCCTGCACCAAATCTCCTGATGACCTCACCCAGTGGTTCATTCAGATGTTAAAAAGCATTCGAGTCCCTAAGGGACTCCATATATTAGCTCTCATTTAGAAAAGCAACCATCACCAAGCTTCACCATCTGGAATCTGCCTGAGATAAGAGCAGAACCACTGCAAAGCAGTGCCTCCTAACCTCAACTGCCCAAGGTGATCCAGAGGGATACCATGGTCGATGGTATCGAACACCGCCGAGAGATCCAGAAGAACCAACAGAGTCAAACAACATCACTGTGGTGTTTCTAATGAATCCATTCCTTGATCCAGGCCATCTTGAACAATGCTTTGGATTAGTTACAGATCAATCCAATCCTAGACCAGGGATAGGGCAGCGAAAGTACAAGCAGGAGAACAGGAAAGCAGGCTAGATTGGTTTGCTGTGCTAAAAAGCTTTTTACATTAAATGCTTAAAGTTGTTGATTGTACTCCACTGCCTGATCTATGTGGATTACAGCCCTTCATTCTCTGGATTCTACAATCACTTCCACCATACTTAAAATACTACATCTGTTTTATTAGATGTATCTTTGTTATTGGTCCCACAGAAATTACTTAAGTTAGTCATGGTAACGTGTCTTGTTGAGTCCCAAAAAGATATAAACATGACATGACTAACTTACGCTGGATGACAGCCATTTACTAGAAATTAAATCCTATTGAATTCATCAGAACTTATTTCTGAATAAATATGCTTAGGATGAGGCTGTCCAGGACAGTCACTTATAAATAAGTTACAATTAAATAATGAAAACTTCATTTCAGGTAAATTTATTTAGGTTAAGAATGCCAGGTTGTGCTCTGAAACCCTCTTGTTCAGAATTTATCTTCGTTACATCTATGTGACAACCAAGTATGTTCCAGATTGGATAAAAGGTCCTTTTTTTAAATTCTCAGGGCAATAAAGTATTTCTAGATTGATTTAATCAGTTTAAAATAATATATTGATAATCCATTCATTTAAATAAAGCTATTTTTAAAAAATTATCCTAGTATTCTGAGGTAAACATTGGAATGTCACACATTACAATACATCTCAAAGAGCTCAGGGAAAACAAAAACATATAATGTTCAACTTCTTTAAAAGGTTTAAGGTGAACAGTTTATGTCCATAAAAATTTAGATGCAGTGATTGTATAGATCAGTCAGAGGAACTGCAGCAACTGTTTAACATCTGGGCCCAAAATAGTTACTATGGGGGTTTTGCCTGTTGGTGGAGTGGAGGGGGCATATAATTTGCCATTCACAGTGTTTCAGACCTTTATGACGAAAACCTTAATGTCTGAAAAATCTCCGTAAAGAGAACTTGCAAAGCTTTTAAATGTCTGTGTTCTATTCCAATGGAATTTAAAATGTGCCTTTTATACATTCCTTAAGTCTAGTCTTATTACAATTTGATGTTAAGCAGAAACAAGAAACCTTGTGCAACTAGATTAATTTATCTCTTGGGAATAAAGGCACATTAATAACTGAGATAATGTTTTCATATATGTTGGAAGCAAGTGCAGTTTCATTTCTTTATTAGAAAACACATTAACAGAAAATTAGCTCATTCTCATCAATAAGGCTCAATTTCTGAGAAAGTCTCCACGTTCTTTGCAACAACATTAGGAAAGATTCTCTTCATTAATTCTAAAGAAACAGATTCTAGAAACATGATTGAATTCCAATGGAATAATGTTACAAGGGACAGTGTTTACTTGCTAAACCTAGGAAGATTTAAACTTAAATAAATACGTTTGTTGTATTTTCATAAAACACAAGAAAACTCTGCATGAGCTAACAAGGGCCAAAGAAAAAATTAAAGGAATCACAACTAAATTGACTCATATTGTTGGCTTCCTAAAAAGATGATCTTTTCTGTAAGCTATAAAAAATTGACTTGGCTGATTGATAAAGAACTGTATACTTGCCCAATGAACACCCATAGGTGTCAGGCCATGTTGTGAGGTAATGGAATGGTGTTTAATTTACTTCAGTTGCTGTACATTGAACTGTATGGATTTCATACAAAGCAAACACTGAATGTGCGGCAGGAACTCTTGTTCAGTCATGCCAAAAAATATGTCCACAGTGTCCAACTATATATCAAACGCAATAACCCTGATGTTTGCTAAAGCAAAGCAAATAAAAGAAAACGACATCTGGACTGGTGTTTAATTGTCTTTGCATTGGTCGTTGAACTTATTTGAGTCATACTAGAAACTACTATGAAGCCATTAAAAGTCACCATTTTCAGAGCACAAGCGTAAGATGCTGGATGCCCTTTTAGAGCAAATTCTGTTGAACATCATTCCTCATTTTCGTTTTTGGCTGCAAAACAAATAGTATCTTTCATCTCTACCATGTAATCAACCTCCCTCTTTTCTCTGGCTTCTTCTCTAATGCATTCAAACATGCAGTCATGTTCAGCAGTCTCAGAAAACATCCCTTGACACTTCCTGCCCCCCTGTTTCTGGTTTCTGTTCTACTATTTGCCTCCAAACTCTTGAAGTGTGCCACATGCACTGCTATCCCAACTTTCCCTTTTTCAGTTCCTTCAGACTCACTACAATTTGGCTTCCACCCTCTACACAAAACTCAAACTGTCCTCGTCCTCCTTAATCTTGTCCTTTCATGCTGTTGGTTACCCTCCCACCTTCATGACTCTGTCTTCATCTGGTTCTCTTCGAACATCTCTAATTGCTACTTCAACATTTCTACAAGGTGAAACTCTTGGTGTGCTTTCCCCCTCTTCTCTTGATCCATTCTTGCCCCCCTACATTCTCACTTCGCAATACCACTGGGTAAACATATCAAACCCAATGGCTTTCAGTAACATCTGTTTATAGATACCACTCAGTTCTATTTCTCTGCTCAGAAATTTCCCTCTCCATTCATTCCCACATCTCCAACTGCTTGTCTAATATTTCCTCTTGAATGACAAATCACCAAATTCATTAGATCGCAAACAGAACTTCTTATCTACCCTCTCCAGCCTTACACTCCATGGTCATTCTCCAGATTTACTGACAATCTCACTATCCCTTCTGTTGATCAGGCATGAAACATGATCTTTTATTCTTCCCTCTCCCCATATTCTTCCCCATATTCAGCCTGTCACCAATCCATGCCATTTCTTCCTGTACAACATATAGCCCTTCTTCTTGAACCACTCAGCAAAAATTCTGGTTGATTTCTGGCTTACTCCTGCCTTGAATATGTCAGGCTTTCTGCTATCACACCTCAGCCTTCACACCTCTGTTCAGCTCTCTCATCAAATTATGGTATGCTCCTTGTCCAGATATATATCCCTTTGCATGATCTTCACCCTCTCCACCACTCAGGCATCCAACGATCTCCTGCTCCCTTAAGTGGCTCTATCCTTTCTCCCTTGCTGCCGTTTACGCATGGGATTCCCTGTCAGAACATCTACATGATAGTGTGTCTCTTTATCTTCCTTCAAATCCCTCCTCAAAATCCACCTCTTCTGCTAAGTCTTTCCTCTACTCTGATGAAAGTAAGCCTAAGTATGTTTACATAACAGCATGTATATTCTAGGTATAACCTTCCTCGATTAACCTCTGTCCCTAGGTTGCCAAATATTCTTGCCACTGCTCATAGGGAGAAGGTGGTGAGGTGAAGAACAGGCAACAGCTGCTCCTTCTTACCATGATCAAGCAGAGACAGTGGGGAGAGAAGCAGCCAGTGGTGACAGTGATAAGAAGGAGGAAGAAGCTCACTCTGAGTCCGAAGGCATCTTGCCCAAGAGCACCCCCAAACCAGGAGACAGCACTAAGCAAGTGGAAGCAAAAGCTCTGACTTTTGAAATAAAGAAATGTAGTAGCAGGTATATTCTTTCTTTTAACAGCTGAAGTCTTCACATGATTGACATTTTTTAAGTGTTGGTTTGAGAAGTTATAAATTATTAACATAGAGACCTTTCTCATGATCAGAGAAAAGGCTCTACAGGGGCGAGGGGGGGAAGCCATGAAATGCTTACCTCCCCCACAGATGATCATCTCTCCCTCAGTGAGCAAGGGGATCACTCGCCCAGACAGTTCTTGGCAGCGGGGGATCACTCACCTAGACAGGGGATCAGTCGCCCAGACAGTTGCTGGCAGCAGGGAGTTCCTGGGGCCAGGAAGCCCCTGGAACTTCCATAATGCACCACGCAAGTGTGCAGTGCATTATGGGGAGCCTCCTGACACAGGCTGGGAGGCTACTTGTGTGTAGGTGCTGCACGAAGCCGCATGGCACTGACACATGATCATGTAGCCTGCTTTCTGGGAGCCTTCCTGCACAAAACTTGGGCTAAGCAGTGGCTCCCTAAGCGGGCTTGCTGCTGTGCCGCCACCAGGAGCCATGCAGCTCCCATCGGTACACACGCACAACCAAAACCAGGCTGGACTTCCTTAGCCCCGTTTTGGTTGCACGTGTGAATAACTTCAGAGTATTCTTTTTATGTTTAGGGTAAGAACATAAGAACATAAGAACAGCCCTGCTGGATCAGGCTCAAGGCCCATCTAGTCCAGCATCCTGTTTCGCACAGTGGCCCACCAGATGCCGCTGGAAGCCACAGGCAGGAGTTGAGGGCGTGCCCTCTCTCCTGCCATTATTCCCCTGCAACTGGTACTCAGAGGCACCCTGCCCTTGAGGCTGGAGGTGGCCCACAGCCCTCCGACTAGTAGCCATTGATAGACCTCTCCTCCATGAAGTTATCCAGACCCCTCTTAAAGCCATCCAGGTTGTTGGCCGTCACCACATCCTGTGGCAGAGAGTTCCACAAGTGGATCACGCATTGTGTGAAAAAGTACTTCCGTTTGTTGGTCCTAGACCTCCTGGCAATCAATTTCATGGAGTGACCCCTGGTTCTAGTGTTGTGTGAGAGGGAAAAGAATCTCTCTCTCCCCACTTTCTCCACGCCATGCATGATTTTATAGACTTCTATCATGTCTCCCCGCAGTCGTCTTTTTTCTAAGGTAAAAAGCCCCAGGTGTTGTAGCCCTGCCTCATAAGAAAGGTGCTCCAGGCCCCTGATCATCTTGTTTGCCCTCTTCTGTACCTTCTCCAGTTCAACAATGTCCTTTTTAAGATGTGGTGACCAGAATTGTAGGCAGTACTCCAAGTGTGGTCGCACCATAGTTTTGTATAAGGGCATTATAATGTTAGCCGTTTTATTTTCAATCCCCTTCCTAATGATCCCTAGCATGGAATTTGTCTTTTTCACAGCTGCCGCACATTGAATCGACACTTTCAACGAGCTGTCAACCATAACCCCAAGATCCCTTTCCTGGTCCATCACCGACAGCTCATATCCCATCAGCATATACTTGAAGTTGGGGTTTTTCGTCCCAATGTGCATCACTTTACACTTGCTAACACTGAACCGCATTTGCCATTTTGTCACCCACTCCCCCAGTTTGGAGAGATCCTTTTGGAGCTGCTCACAATCCGTTTTGGATTTCACTACCCGGAAGAGTTTGGTATCATCTGCAAATTTGGCCACATCGCTGCTTACCCCTGCTTCTAGATCATTCATGAATAAATTAAATTGTAGTGACAACAAGGAAGCCAGTAGAAATACCCTGCTGCTCTGTGAAATGTACAGTGCTTGTTATATTGCTTTATATGAATTAAATTTTAGATTATTATAATGCATGGAGCTCTCTGTTTTATGTAATGGATAAGCTCTGGCATTACGGCTCTGTTTTATGTTTTAACAGTTTATTACTTATTTGACCAAGTTTGCTTTTATGTAAAGTTTTTGTACTTTGTGTTTTGCTGGTCGAATGACCGTAACAATAAAGATTTTGAAGATTTATTGCTTTATGGATATTCATTAACAAGGATACATGAAATGGAACTTTTGACATCATTCCATCAGGCATGTGGAATTTTTTGAAGATGGCACTGATGAACTTAATTGTATGAGATTAGCTCTCTTCAGAAGTTAAGTGAAAACATGGATGTTGTAATCATGTAAAGTGTCCCGATAGCAAGCCTGTAAGCCCGGCCCTGGTGCTGACATGCTGAGAAGCCCCGCCCCGTGCTGTCCACAGATAAAGCATTTGTCTGCAGAGACAAATGCTGTAACCATGAACAGATTCTTTCCATGATCGGAAGGTTGGGACACCCCAGCCATGCAGACAGATGCTGTAACTGTGAACAGAGCTACCAGTCTTACTGCTTCTGAGGTGGAGAGTGTGGGGATGAGGCTTCTGAGCATATAAGCTTCGGGGCAGGACTTGTGGGCACACTTTCAGGATAATGTTCACAAGCAGAGTGACCCTGCTTTTTTAACATTTGAAGAGGGCTATGAAAAACCTTATTTTTAACCAAGTGAAAAAGTCAAAGAGGTCTTTTCAAAAATGAAAAGATATAATCAAAATATATAATCAAAAACTATATCCTATCTGGGTTTGGGAACTGTGTGTGCTCCCAATTTTCAATTTTGTGTGGAAGCAAGGTAGGAGGAAATAGCTTTCCCTGCTCTTTTGCTTCCACACAATCATTTCTACCCAGATTTTCCACTTACCTTGCTTCCACACGTCTGAAAAATGGGGAGCACACACAGCTCCCAAACCCAGGTAGAACACAGTTTTTGATTGTGTTAATGACTCCAAAGCCATGACTCCAAAGCCTAGATCTCATTGAGGTGGTAAATTTGTGTCTGAGCTGTACATTCCAGGTGCAGGTGGAACTCACATACTCAGTGTTCCCCCCATACAAAATAATTATCTGCATATCAAAAACTAGCATATCTGTAAGAAGGCTAAGTAAAACCTCAACCTCTAAATATTCTATATTCAGAAATTTTTGTTTTGCTTTGTTTGGAAGGCTATGCAGCCTGAAATGGTACAGGCCAAACACAGGTTTACCATCTCAGGCTAGAGTTTGCTGAGGAGCCCAAGAGTTATTTTTGCAAGTTTCACATGCTTTTTAAATTTTCGTTTGTTCCTTTTTCTGCTAGAGAGCTCAAGTGCAATTCTTCAGATCCTAAACTATGACCTCAGATCCTAAAAAATGTTGATTGTATGTTATTTATTTGATCTGACAAAATAGAAGTAAATAGTTTTCTGCATTTCATTTGCTGTTTCTATAGTGATTTGGTAAAAAGTGATATACAGTGATTTGGGGTGGGGGTGGGGAAGTGGTATATTGATATTTTTAATAATAATATTTAGTGTTTATGTTATTTTGCTAGTCTGTACTCCTTCCTTGTTTTCTCTTCTATGTCTAGTATACTCTGGTGTCACTTTAACCTCTGTTTTTGTTGAAACAGCAAGCCATAAAGCGACTCCACCAGCCTAATTTAGAAACCTTGTGTCTATCTTTGTTTGTTTGTTTGAGATTGGACAGACATGAGATAGTTAATCTATAGACAGAATGAAAGTCCCATTACTTGTAAATGATCAGTGAGACCAGCCAATTTCTGGTGCTTATACAACTGTGCTGGATTACCTCCCTGCAGACTATTGTTCCCCTCCCTCCACCCCACCCCCCTTGCAACCGCGGCTGACACACAAGCAGAGGAACGAGGTTAAGGGAGCGCTCTCTCCCTTAACCTCGTTTGAAAGGGTGGGTCCATAGGCGGGTTTGCCACCGTGGTACTTCTGGGATCAGTCCGATCGCAGCACAGTTCACATGCGCTTGCAAAACCAGGCTGGGCTCCCTTAGCTTGGTTTTGCATGTGTGTGTGAATAGCCTCAATGAATGGTTAGCTACTATTTTGTAGAGCTTTGGCCATTATTATTTTATTAGTGGGCTGTTTTTGAACACCCTTCCGACACATAATATGAAGCATCTGCAACTAATATAAACAAAATCAAATAATTGTGAGCAATTTCTGTATTAGCTAGTGTATTCGCTGCTAAAGTGGTACTAATTCTGTCTTACTTTGATGAAATAATAGTTTGGTTTCTAAAATTGTTTTCAGTTGTCTGGGATCTACAACTCTTTTTTTGATCATGACTAAATTTCATGCAGTGCTGTGATGGTACCCATAATAATGATTTTAGTAAAATGGAAAGGAAAACTTTCTGCTGCCAGTTGAAAATTTCACTTTTTCTGTTTGTTTATAACCAAGCTGTACACACTGGGAAAATCCAAATCAAATCCAACAAAGGTTTATCACCACTACGCACCATGGGAAGTAAAGGAATAGAATTTGGTCATGACTAATCCCCATGGCAGATCTCAAAACTTCTCGGGAATCTAGGAGGAGGTGCTTTTGCAGTTGATGATGAAAGAAGTGGCACAACAAGAGGCAAGAGTGGATGGAGCAGCCTACGCCTCTCATGCCACTTCTTTACATCTCCCCACATGAGAAGCAAGAAGAGTAACTATGCAAACTGTATATCATCATTTTAGTTGGCAGGGAGTAAAAAGGCTGAATAACCGAAACTACCCCGTAGGTTAACTAAACTGTAAGTAAATTAAAAAGTAAATTTTAATCATAATAATTTTTAACCTGAGAAAGATCTTCTGCTTCTCTTGGAGGTGATGTCATTTTGGAATTACTGATCAGGTTATTGAGTGCTTAAAAAATACGTTGAAAATAACAACATCTGCTGATTATATTTCAAGTTTCTTCTAAAAATGCAAAAACATTTGGTTTAACCTTTCCCCCAGCATGTTCTGGTGTAAAAAGTAGTGCATTCAGCTAATTTCAGGGGCAGAATGGTTATGTAAAATTTGGTACCTGTAGGTAATTGGGAAGTATGATATTCAGAATTTTTTCAAAAAACTACCTAAAATGTATTAAAATTTTCTCTAAGCACACTCCAGTGTAAAACATAGTGTACTCAGCTAATTTCAGTGATAGGATACAACATTTGGTATCTGTAGGTCATTGGGAAGTATGATTTTGTTTCACAGAAACTAACCAACAAACCAACCCTCAAAATAAATAACAGATTTGCTTTGGAGTCCCTTTACTCTCAGCAGAGTTCATTACATGTCATGCTGCAGAATTGCAGCCTATGCCTCCATAATATCAATGTGCAACTTTATCAGTATTCAGAAGAATTGGCAAACACCTGTTTTATTCACTGAAATTTGCTGAAAGTTGTAACTGCTGCTAATGACATCCTCAGTTAGAAAAGATATGAGCAGACCATGAAAGTCCACATGTACAATCAATTATGGGATCTTTTGAAAATCAAAACAAATGAAATGTGAACACTTTAATCAGGTTTTAAAAGCCAAAATGCTTTTAACTATGACTTACTTCCCAGAGGTGCTGAGTGTTCCTGGTTGCTCCTGCTTGTACCTTTTCTGGCAGAAGAAGAACTCCCTGGAATGGACCAATCCAGGTGCCCTGCTGAATCCTCTGGGCAGCACAGATGCCATAGGCCAAACCAGGCACAGTGCTGGTGCACAGACATACTTCCCGTGGCAGATCTCGAAGCCATTCAGGAATCTCTGGTGGAGGTGCTGCCGCCGCAGCACTACTCGTGCCCACTAGGCGGCGCAAAGAGTGCAAAGGGCCATGCATGGGGCATTCTCCATTGCGGTTATCTGCACACATGTCACACCCTGTGGAACAAAGAGAGAAAAATAAAACATTAGTATGTCACTATCAGGCTACCATGATTGGATCCCAAGACAGAAATATATAGATTCATGCATCAGTTTTTAAATATTTGTATCAAAACATAAAACACACAACTGGGGGGTACTCTTTTCTCATTTCCATATCCAGCTACCATGTCCCGGCTGAAGTGGCCCCTCATTCCCCAAACTGCCACTACAGAGCGACCAGGGGCCATCTTGCTCTGAGGAGAGAAGAGGAGAGAGACACAGGCTGGGGATCTGCCACCATCCAGCTCCTTTGTTCCAGCTAAAGTGACCCCTCCCTCCCCTCCTGCTCTGAGGGTAGGAGAGAAGAAAAAAGTGAGACTAAGGCCTGTATAAAGATGTCAATGATATATTGTTCTTTTTTTAAAAAAATGTAAACTGCTTTGGGAGGTTCACCTGAAAAGCGGAGGTTATTTGCATTATAAATGCAAATAAATAAAGAAATAAAAATATCTCAATCAAACCTAAGCACACTTCTTCAGAAGTCTATAGCTCAATGAAACATATTTCAATGGGACATTTGGGATTAATGACTTTCCGGATCATATCAGAAGGAATAAAGGGCAAAAATTAATCAAAGCCTAAACTCATTTGAACACATATACCCATAGGTTTCTGAAGCTATGATTCATGGGGTTGAGGATTCTTTGTCATTCAACCGGTTTGTGAACTGAAGCCAAAGTGATATATTTCAATGAAGCATTTAAGACTATGTGAGGATGATAGATGTCAAATTTTGTGTGATTTTAGCTGTTGTGGTCTAAAATACTTTCCCTATCATTGTTTGCTCAACCTTTGCTTCCATATCTAATACACACTTTCTCTATCCGTTTATCTACGTGAACTGTGTTTTGCTGAGGTTACTCTGTTGTCCTTCAGAATGCATGAGAAGCTTTGCTATTCCCAGCTGTGCCTTCTATAGATGTCTCAGATAACATATGTATTAAATTATCATGAGAAGAAGATAAATGTATGGTAAGGTGGCAGTGCACACAACACAAGTCTGCAAGTTTTGGCTAGCCACAATTCCATTTGAGGCCTTAAATTGTTTTTTAAACACATATTTATATCCGAAGCAATTTTTAATTCCAGTTTCCATTGTAAAATGTAAATTCATGTTATGCCAACCTTATGAATGACAAGCTATTCATGAAGCTACATTTTCTCCATTGTTATTTCAATTCCTTAGTATGTATTTATACCATAAAACATTTGAATACTATTATCTACCTGCTGTAACAAATGTATTACTTCTTTATATGTTTAGATTTATGTTAATAAACAGAATTTTAGATTTTTTTATTTTGTTCAATTTCATACTGATGGTTTTCAAATTCTTTTTGATGCTGTAGCAGTGTTGATTACAGGAGGCCAGAAGGGGCTCATCTCCCTTATCTTTTGTGCTGCCCCCCCAAGTGACTATTTTTATGTCAGCATGCAAGTAGAACCATAATATGGCTAAAATTGGTTGAAGTTTATTGGATGATCCATTGTCTTAATGAAGGGCTCTACTCCTTTATCACCTATAATTTGAGCACTGGTTCTAAGTTCTGGACTTCCAAAATCACAGTTGATCCTCAGAAATAAATGTTGAAAATATAATTAAAAATGAACTTATTTGAATCAGTTACATCCCTGGTGCATTTTGAATAACACAATCAAAGGTTTCAAACTACTCTGTTCCAGGAATATATTCAAAGAGTAGTACTTGTTCTTCATTATTTACATAGCAATTCCTTTGCCCTGATAATTTTGCATCATACACAACCAGCAGCTAAAAATAAAACAAAAATATTCACCAGTGTTTAGACATTTGGTGGTCTGAACCACAAATCTGGAATAAGTAAGCAGCCTGGAACCACAGGTTCAAATTCCAACAGGATTGACACAGCCTTCTTGCCTTCTATGTTAGATAAACTTCAATTACTATTCAAGAATATTTTCAGAGTATGAAAAGCTTCTGCCTACTGAACATGAGTATTATGAGTCACATAGCTATAATATGTGACCCTTATTTGGGCAGTTGATAAATTGTAGGGACATATCTACGAATGTTTATTTTATATTTATTTCTCCCTCTGTTTGAAGGCTGTAACTTATGTAAAAATATGTGATTTTACAAATGTGCAGAGTAAATTACACATTGGAGTACACACTGGAGTACACATATGAAACTATAACATTAATTTGAAGGTTCTTGCTACTATACAGAAACACAAAACAAAAATTTAAAAAATGGCAGAGAGGAACATCAGCTTCCAGATCCTAAACATGTTGCCCAGGAACCTACTTCATGTATGACAAAAGAGTTTAAAACAAGTTGTTCTATTAAGAACTAATCTGCCTACTTTCCTTTCACTATCCCTACAACTGGACTAAATTTTATTCAAATTGAGGCCCACAAATTAGACCTCTTGCACCTCAAATGTTCACATGTACATCATCTTGGATTGAGGAGGATGGCATCATTATAAACAACACCATTGAGGTGTCCCTGTACTACACCTTGGGCCATCCCTATGTGTCCCTATAGCTTTAGTAAATTTGGTTTAAATAGGTTGGGCAGTTCACAAGTTAGCCCACTTGTGCCTCAAAACTTTATGAGTCCGCCATCTTGATTCAGGGAGGATGACATCAACACAAATGACACCACTGAGGTGTCCCTGTGTGTCACTCACTACAACTGTACCTAATTTGGTTCAAATTGGTTAGATGCTCCACAGCCCACTTGTGCCTCAAATGTTCATGTGACTGCTATCTTGAAATGGGTTGAATGACATCATCACAAACTACCCCATTGAAGTGTCCCTATGTGCCCCTACATCTATAGCAAATTTGGTTCAAATCAGTTAGTCAATTCACAACTTAGCCCACTTGCACCTCAAATGCTTACATGGCTGGCATCTTGAATCAGGGTGGATAACATCATCACAAACTACACTACTGAAATGTCCTTGTGTGTCACTCACTACAACTGTACCTAATTTAGTTCAAATTGGTTAGACATTCCACAAGTTAGCCCACTTGTGTCTTAAACGTTCACACGCTCACCATCTTGAATTGGGGTGGATTACATCATCACAAACTGTGCCATTGAGGCATCCCTATGTGTCCCTACAGCTGTAGCAAATTTGGTTCAAAGCAGTTAGACGGGTCACAGCTTAGCCCACTTGCACCTCAAATGTTTATGCATCTGCCATTTTGAATTGGGGTGGATGACAAACTATGCGAACTATGCGACAAACTATGCATCACAAACTATGCGATTGAGGTTTCACTAAGTGTCCCTACAACTGTACCCAATTTGGCTCATATTGGTTCAGGCATTGCGGAGTTGATGGAGGAACACACACACACACACACGAAATGCCGGGTGATCTCATAAGCCTACAGGAAAGTAAGCTAAAAACAAGTCAGCCCCCGTGGCAGATCACAAACTACTTTGGTAATCTTCTCAGTTTTAAAAGTTTACCATGAAAGACACAAGCCCAAAGCACCCTTGAGCATAAACTGGCTCAATTTATAGTGTGCATTTTCAAATAAATGTGTTTAGGATTGGTGCCATAGAGATACAGAAATGCCAGACAATTATATGTAGTCACAAGGATTACAATCCAAACTCACAACCAGGCTTCACCAGCACTTGAGGTGGCTTAGTGAGCTATTGGCCCCATTATGAATCCTGTGGTGTGCTTCATACGCTGCACTTCAAAATGCCCCATGCACAAGCCCTCAGCCCACACATCCTTGCAAGCCCCCAACCCTTCTTGCCTCCACTGAACACCTTTGCAAGCCACCCCACAAGTATTTCTGTCCCCACGATGCACCCTCGCAAACTTCCCCCAACCATTCCCAGCCTCACCAGGCAACCATCCTGCATTCCACATGCTGTTGCAAGACACCCCCAACCCTTCCCATCACTCCCACATGCCCTCATAATCCTCCATCAACCCATACCAGAGAATGGTAGCCCATCTCCCTCTCCTTCTTCCCTAGTCCTGCTCCCCTTGCCATTTGAAAAGAGGGAGGTGGCACACGAAACAGAAGGAAATGTGGGAAAGACCCCACATTCCCTTCCTCTCCATGTCTCACCCCCTGCCTTGCCAGAAAAGCAGGACTAGAAGCAGCTGCCACCAGCCTGCTAATGGTACAGTTGGCAAGCCAAGTGCCAGAGGCAGAGGGCCAACGGAAGTGGCAGATCTGCCACCTGTGTGGATCCACTACCTGAGGGCACTACCTCTTTGCAACTTCATAGTGGGCCAACTTTGCCCACTCAATTAAATTGTAACACCTGAAGTGAGTTTAATTCTGTTGAGTTTAATGGGACTTCAGCTTATTTAAATCCAAGTATTTGTACCTAAACAGTGTTTTCAATAAAAAATAATATTCACATGAATATATGCAGATGTTGTCCCTAAGGCACAGGAAACTATAAAAGCTAATGCTGACAAAGGCTATTTTGCAAAGTAGAAATAGACTGCAGTTGTCTGCAATTCCCTTTTACCATCATCATATAGTAGCTATGGTTTTACAGTGTAAGAGTTAAACTGAAATTTATTTCTGCTCCTCCACATATATTTAACAGGTTCAAAATTAGACGGTTATTTGTATTTGGAATACTTTTATATGGGATATAAATTACAGTTCCTATAGAAACAGTAAACACATATTGTTTGGTTGTTGGTTTTTTTGTAGTTATCATTTAAAACCCTCATTCAAGTATGACCGAAAATATATTTGTGAAAGAACACTGACTTAGAAATAAATTCTAGTGTGAATTGCTTCCTAGTAGAATCTTAAGAACTGTGCGGCCAGGTCTCAATGCATGTATAACTTAAACAATGTTCTTCAACTTAAACTGGTTTAGTTACATTGGCTGACTGACACTAACTAAATTTACCTGAGGAAGTTCCATTGAAATTAAAAGGACAAGTTAGACATGTATACCTTCTATACACATTAAAAGGCAGCAGTCCTATGGACACTTACTTGGGACTAAGGCCTACTAAATTCAATAGGATTTACTTTTGAGTAAACATGGGTTATATTGAACAATATGCAAGAACTTAAATGGATTGTGAATTGCACTGTGTGTAATTACAAGGAAAGGCGTGAAAGATGCAGCCTAGGCAGGAAGACATTTTAGAGAAGAAAATATCTCAACATAATGTTTGCTTCTGCTTTCTTCCAAGAACTGTTAAAAAGTTAGGGGGGAAAGTAGGAAGACTGTCTCAGAAAAATTACAGCTGCTTAAAAAAACTTTTATCAGAGTACAATAAAATATCACCATATGTCTCAGCACTCATTTAGATTTATGCTGATCTACTTAAGAAAAATATAACTAATCCCAATCTTTTGTTACTTATACACCATCTCATATTGAAAAAGGCAAAACTCATAATCCCCAAGTTGCAAACAATATCCATTATCAGTAGCAATAATCTCCAGCTTTGATATATATTTGCCTTTTTAAATCTTTTTTTAAAATATTCTCACATATAAAACTTTTTTTAAAAAAAAACTTTGTTGGAAAGTCTCAGATTTAGGAAATGACTGATCAAAATTTTAGTTAGTCCCTAGAACAGACCCTTGATTCTGGAATAATTTGTTCCCTGCTGACAATCTTTTAGATGTGTAACCTCCTCCCATCTTCCAGATTATTAATGGCTCTCTTGGAGACACCATGTCTACTGAACAGCTTCAATTAAATGAATCCAAGGGATCTTTTTTACTCTAGCCAGGAAGCTTCAGAATCAAACTTAAACAGATATGTAACATCATTCACTTTTACACTCTCACACATGGCTTTCAGAACCTCTGATATACATGAAAATCTGAGGTAGTGATATATGCTGCAACAAAAACCACTTCTTACAACTCTTTCCTCCTTCCTCCCCAAGAAATAAAGAATACATTATGAATTAGGAAAGGAATTGCAGACCACATGCCACTAAGTGTTTCTCAATCCCAAGCATGGATTCCACCTGACAACTCACAAACTATGCTATTCGTTTTCTACAAGCAAATTTAAAAAAGAATAACTACAATCTGCTAGACCATCTCAAGAACACTCTTCTATCATACATTTCTCCTTTTTCATTTATTTGAGGCTGTATATCAGATAGACTGTTTATCTAGCCAATACTGCTAGCATATCTAGTCATCAATTGTTACAAATGTATTGGCAATTTACTCTGAACACTGTCTAAACTAAAAGTATTATCTAACAAGTAATATAAACTCAACTCAGTAATTTGGTGAATGATATTTTGTTCTAGTTATCCGAGTAGTTCTTTTGAATGCATTTTTGTTTTGATCTGGGAATAGGTCTGTAATTCTTAAAAAATCTTACAGAAATTGTTATTCTGTGTTTTTATGTATTAAATGTTAGGGATGTGATACATAGACCAGTGGTTTTTTAACCTAATACTGAGATCCTAAGTTTATTATTTGGAAGTAAATCTCACTTAAATAATTATATCGTATCTATTATGTATGTATGTATGTATGTATGTATAAATAAATAAATAAATAATTTATACCCCACTTTTCCTCTAAAGGTGCCCAAAGCTGCTTTTACTTCCTCCTGAGTGCATAAGACTCAAGTGTAATTCTAAATTAAATAATTTTTTTAAATGATTATCCACACACAACCCACTTTACATTTAAAAGTAAAATGACCTACCCCACCAGATTTAAAGACTCAGTCCTTCGGTTTCAGTGAATTTCAGCTATAATTCAAAGTGCTGGAAATAAAGTCTACTGGTTTTTGTTTACTTCTACAAATGTACTAAGAACACTACACCTTCATGTCCTAATCCTAAACACTTATGTGGAAGCTTACTCTATCGAAAGCAGTTTGATTACCCGATAAGACTCTATACCTTGGTGTGTGTTTTTCAATAAGGATATTTATCACTATGACAGGAAAAATATTAATTTGGTAGTGGGCAAATGCAATAGTAAATCTTTTTGGACTATATACCTTTCAGAAAGTTTTGGTATATATGAGCTTCCTGATACCTTTAGCAAAGGCTAAGAAGATATTTGTGCACACATTAAAAATACATGCTGTTCCAAGACATGCTTAATCTATCTGTGATTCAATTTTTTTCAGGACTTTTTATAAGGAAAATTCAGAAAAGCACAGTGGTATGTGAGTATAATTTGCACATATAGCATGTACCAATACAACACACACCTGTGCACTTTCCCTGTCTTTGCACCCGTACTTTGTTGCCTAGAATCAGATTCCATGATATTTAGAAGCTTACACAGAGTGGGAGTAAATCCTCGGAATAGTTCTGTAACACTATTGCAGAAGAGTGTTATATTCATTGATTTAAACTCAGTCTGCGGAGGAGCTGTGGGGTCTGAAGGAAGCATCTTTGGCAGGGGTAGTATAAATCTGTATACTTGATCAGGGTCTGGTTTCTAGAGGAGCCTGAACTACTCACTTAACTTTCCCCATTGTCATCAATCACTTTTTACATTGTCTAACATAATACATCTTTGCATTACTTTAATTTTTGAACTTCACAAATGTTCTTTTAGAACTGCACTTTTTTATTTTTTTGAACTGCACTTCTTGTGTCTGGTTGTAAATTTAAAAAGCCTTGATCTCTTGGAATCCTCATTTCCAAAGAAATAGAAATGGGAAAATCACACTTTATAGCAGCAAAATGTATTGGTGTCAATGGGAGGAAATAGCCACAGGCCGGGGACCTATTTCCTATTTCAGAGGAAATAGCCACAAGGGACCTGATCCAGATCTGATCCCTGCTAGGACAAGGGTTAATACTCCCCCTCCTGCACATAGTGGTACTAATCTTGATTACTCTCAGAAGAAGGGGAAGGAGAAGGAGAAGGAGAAGGAGAACGAACAGCACTGAACCAAACTTCTGGATGAATTAGGAGAAAATTATAATATCAAACAGATCACATAATCACCAGTAAAAAGAAAATGTTCAAACTGTCTGGCATTCTACCTAAATTTATTCATCAAAGTCACATTGAAATTAAAATGGCAAGTTAGGCATCATTCCTTGAGTAAATTTAGTCAGGATGTCAGCCACTGTTTGCCCACATATAAGGCAATACAGGAATTTCCAGAACTGATTATTTGTATTTGGAGTTCCTTATGATGCATATGAGAGAATTATTGTTATTTTGATGTAAATAATAGAGCCAATCTGTGATTACAAGCACTTGTCAAGAAAGACAACTGCCATGTGACTCTGCTTCTTCCCTGCTTATTGGCTCCAGTGGCCACTGGATTAACTCTGAAACAAAAGGAAGTCATTCTGTTCTCTTCTGTGCACATTTTGATCAGTTCTTCAGCAAGAGAATTTTTTTTAAAGATATGTCTATAAAATACTAAACGCTTTTATGTTGGCAAATGCTGTAAGTAAAGAGAAGGAATATAGTAAACGAAAAGGAGTAAAACCAATACTAAATGTCAAATACAACAAAACAAGTTGCAGTAAATTTAAAAACAAACTGCAAGTGAGCAGTGTTTGATTCAGAAGTAACCTCACTAGTGTGAAGTGGAAGATTCAGGAGTAAGCACTTTCTGGATTTTGATGGAAGATAACTGCACCAAAAAAGCAGCATTCAAAAATATTTTAAAGGAATTTTCTTAAATTCCCACATTCAATCAGTGGGTGAATGAAAAATTGAATGATACATCATTTCTTAGGGAACTGTTAACAAATTCCTTTGTGATCTTCTTAGGAAGAATCAGTTGTAAATAAAACACACAAATATATTAGGGTTGTCAGTGAATTAGAGGTTTTTAGTCAATTAACTGTCTTGTTTTTACCAATTGATCAATTAATTAACTGGTTACAGTAAACACTGCACAATCTCGATGGGGATGGGTAGTAGTTTGGTAACAGTTTTTCTTGACATGCAATGTGATCCTAAACTTGTTTGTTTAGGAGTAAGTCCTACTGAACTCTGTAACAGGAGACCTAATGCTGCTATTCTGCACACACATCCTAAGAGTAAGGCCCACTAAATACAGTGGTACTTACTTTTGAGTATGCATAGGACTGGCATGCATCTAATATAGACAAACCATTTACTACTGGGAAATCACCCAAATTACTGTGCCAGAATAGAGTTGCCAGTGGGTCGGCTGCCCTATCAGCGAGAGTTTATAGAAAGAATGTATAATAAGAAGCGATCGACACAGAAGAAACCAGTTATGAAGCCAGTGCCTCTATATATCAAGAGGTCCTCATATTAGATCCGCTGCTAATAAAAATGTCAACTCCTCATATAGCTTCATGTTTTGAGCCCTAAAATACATATCATTATTCGCCGTCGTTAAAATCTCCCCCAATACTGTTCTAAGTTATCTGAGACTTAACGGTTCCCATACACATAAAAACCCTGCCATATTGTGAAGAAGGTGTACTAGTATGAAGCAACGCAATGTTCTTAATCTACTAGTCAATTTTCAGCAGTATTTTCACCACCAACAACAACAATCGAAGGAAAATGTCTATCATGCTGCAATGTCAGGTGCCTTCCATTCTCTAAATCTGAAAGAGTTTGGCATCTGAGCTTATATCACACACAAGTTGCCTAAGCTGTAGTGTCATACACTAACAGACCATTTTCACATGTGACACTCAAAAGCACCTTTGAATTTCTCTCGTGCTATTTGTGCCACATATAAATGTTGCTAAATCTGTATAGAAAGCAGGTACATCTTTAAACTGAATAATTCTAGACAGTGAAGATTTTATATTTGCACTACAGACCAATTTAAGCCCCAAACACCAATATAAGCCTTATGGTGAGGCTTAAACATATTTATTCTATTTTAGACACATTTATTGGGTGAGACCCACCTATTTCACAGTTACTGGCACAGACTAACCATCCAACATACAAGAGTCACTTGAAACTATATATTGACATGTTTATTTTAATTTCTAACTAGCCAAAACCATGAGCACTAAATGTGATCCTAACCAATGCAATGCTTTACTAATAATGAAAAAGCTAAGATGTACTTTTAAAAATCTAAAATGTATCTGAAACACATAAATAAAAAAGATCAAAACAAAACAAACTTACGCAACCCTGAGAACTGAAATTCCTGCTTTAAATAAAACTGTTTTATTCAGGTTTTAAGAAAAATGCAACATCAGACATTTAGCAAATTTCTGAAAAAAGGGGTGTTCTTTCTGAAGAAAGGGGTGTTTCTTTCTGAAGAAAGGGGAGCCGCCATCAAGCATGCTTCTCAAAATGCCCATGCAAATTTTACTTAAAACCTATTTTAGGATCATAAGTGGAATCATTTATATGTATGAATCTTAGTGCAAAAATACACATGTACACCCATACAAACTGAAAAAACTTGGAAACAGCCCCAGATTAAGTTTTGTCTGTTTTTCACTTTACTCTTAGTTCCCCTAATTTGGCTGAAGTTTTCTTAGTACACCATGAACCTGCACTTTTTAATGAAGAAAGAAGGCAATAATGCCAAATTTATCAGCCTGTAAAAGCATTTGCAAACCCTCCCCCCCCACACCACCATACAAGGATCTAAGAAGGATCAACCCAACCACAAAGACCAACTAGGCAACCATCAAAACTCCAGGGACCCCTATATAAATGTCTCGGAAAGCCACTGCCTGCACTTTGGTGGATACAAGCAACTCATCAAAAAGATTATATTATCTGCATTCCAGAGACATAGCCAAGAGCCTTCTGAATTCCAACAGTAGCACAGGGCACTTTAATGTGATATTGTAAAGGGCAGAGAGTAAATAAGTGATGAACATTTAAAATGTATGTGTTCTTGCCCAGCAACATGTGTACTTCAGTGAAGAACACATTAAGTTGCTTTGAATATTTGACTGGGAAACCAACAGGATTCAAAGAACCATACAGCTGGTTCCATGCACTCAAGGAGGCTTTGGATATCAGTCTGTCACAGCATATCATTAACCATGTTTGACAGTGAGGAAGTTTCAAAAGCAGTTTGTGACATAGTGTGACTGTTTTCTAAACAAGGGTGGGTATGGGAGAGAATGAGAAGTGCTGGCCCCTTGAACTTATAAGTAGCTCTTTTGAGTCCTGCTGCCATTTTTGCAGTTATTAAGAAGAGGAAGAAGAGGAGGAGGAGGTTTTATCATTTATAATCTGTCCTACATTCTTGGATATAATATGTAATCACACATACAGTATGCATACATAAACAGAATAGCTAATGATTATATGTCTCCAACTTGCTCTTATTTTGTCATGGTTGTGAATGGGGATGTTTTGACTGCTCTGAAAATCAAACTGAGACACCAAAGCAATAATGATAATGCCAGTAAAGAGAATAAGAAGAATGAGAAAGAGCTATGAACAATCCCAAAGAAAGATGTGAAATCCCAAAGAATGCCTAAAAAGAGGCATTCACTCCAGTCCCCACAGTTTACAGGCCCTTTTGGTGCACCTGAAAATGAACTGCTTTCTAAAGGCAGCAGTGAAGCCTGGACATCAGTCCTGTGACTTATCCTTACTCTAAGTCTGGCTGTGAATATGAAGCCAAATCAAGGCCTCAGCCAAGTCTCCCCAAAAGGGCTCTGTTTAAAGGACCGGCACTCTTGCTTTCCAGTTCACTGGCACTTCCCCGGGAATAGCAAGGTTGGAGTGGGCAATGAGACAAAATGTGCCCCCCTTCTTCTTCAGAAAACCATGAGGAGGAAAACAAAGAGCAAGCTGTCACTTGGTCAGTGAGCCCCCAGTTTCCTCAGGTCCCCAAGGACATTTGTCCCCCTTTGTTCAATTGTAACGACATCCCTGACATTCCCGTTTCTCTTGGAAAGAAGTTGTTCATTTGCAAATATTTCCCGCCTCAGCAAAGTTAGTTACTGCCCACTTGGCTGCATTGAGTCACATGAGAGAAATTTGATTGGTCAGTTTCCTCTTCAGCAGCCTGCCTGAGTGTGGGCCTCTGACTGCAAAATCCCATGCACATGTGCAAAAGCTTACAGAGGTGGAGACAGCAGCAGACGAATGGGAGCCATGCTCCAGGCACATGGCAGTTGTACAGATATATTATTGACTATGGAAATCTTCCTTTGCCTTCTGAACCCAGACAGTCCCTGCCTGGTTGAAAAATAGCTGGCAGACAGGGTACAGTAGGAGCAGGCAGGCAGGGAAGGAAAAACCACAGAGAGGTCTAAATGGTGAATTAATAATATTCTAAATCTAACAGGAAAAGGTAGATAGTGAAAATTCAGTAGGCCAAGGAAAGCAGGGAAGGAGAGATCTACTATGAGGTGGTCCTTTATGAACCCTGCCAGAGCCCTTACTCAAGGCTGAGCCAGACTTGGCCTAATAATGACACTGGATCTGGAGTTTGCCTCAGGTGATGGATTGGCAGAAGTGGTAGACTGCTCTCCAGCTGCCTCTGCCAGCCTGAGACATGTGCTGGCCTTCATCATCCCTGACCCTTACTCCTGGCACCAATATGCAGTCTCCACCACTGCTGCCACCACTGCTGTCTCCCTCCCAACTGAGCAGGTCCCGCTTCTGGCATTGCCAAGGACCAGAATGGAAAGGTCTCCTCCTCCACACTTCCTCCCATTCCCAGCTTTTGGAAATGCATCTCTCCCTCCTAGTGTTCTATATCCCCTGTTTCTGCCCTCCCACTGAAAAGGCCAGGTAGACAAGAGTAATCTGTTCTTGCAGCTGCTGCCAAGGGGCACAGCATCAGCTAGGCCCCCAGGGTTGATAAATTGTGTTCTCAGAAAGGCAGTCTCTTCGGCATTTTGTGTCTACCAGTGCTGAAAGGGGAAGAGAAGGTTGGGCTCGGGGTGGGATGGGGGAAACTGGGAAAGATGTTGTAAAATACAAAATGTATATATATATATATATATATATATATATATATATATATATATATATAATTTTTTTAAAAATGCATCTGAAAATGCAAGAGGTGTGACCAGGTCAGTGGGAGGAGGTAGGACGTGGCCACAGCCAGGCTACTGAATACAGTTAGGGTAGGGTGACAGGAGGTCAGGCCGTCAGGGCAGGATGGAGTCTCTTGGCAAGAAGCTGACCTGCTGTGGGAGAGGCGGGGAAGACCAATGTGCCAGGAGGGTGGAGAGAAGGCTGGTCCCTTCCTCCAGGAAGGGAGGGGGGAGTACTCAGTCGAGAAGGAGCCCCCCCCCCAGAAGGATGCCTCACAGGAGCCAGATGCACTTGACCCACCACTGGAAAGGGAAGGGAGAGAGGGCCACATAAGCACAGGCTTGCAGCGGCAGGCAAGAGATGAAGGCGTGCCCTCTCTCTCCCACCATTGCTGCTCCCCTAGCTGCAGCCACCGGCAGGGGGAGAAGGCAGGGGGAGGTGGAGTCCAGGACACTCTGTGATGCTCTGAGGAGGCAGGGCTGCTGCTGCCCTTGGCAGAGGAGGCCGTGGATTCCAGCGTAGCACTCCCCTCCTCGGTTTCAGCTTCTTTCCCCTCTGGCTTTTGAAAAGGCCCGGGGGGGGGGGGCGGGGGAGAACGAGAGCAGGCTGGCTGATTGGGGTGGTGCCCTAAGTGGGGAAGGCAGCCTGAGGGGAGGGGAAGTGAACAGCGACTGGACTGGAGGAGGAGGGAGGAGAGGAGGAGGTCAGCCAGCCCGCCAGAGAGCGAAGACCAGCTTGCTGGAGCCGGGAGGAGGCGGCAGACCAGCGGGCAAAGCGGCAAAGCAGAGCAACTGGAGCAGGAAGGGAAGGGAGGAACTATATCCGCCGAGGGAAAGGCGAGGGACAGGCGGATGGAGAAAATAGAGCCGGGGCGGGGAAGAACTGCTCTGTGTACTGCAGAGCAGGGTCAGGGACACGTGGAGGGCGGGTGGTGGACCACGGAGTGGGGTGGAGTGGCGAGGCAACGTCTCTCCTCCTGCCTCAGGCGCCGGAGAGTGGGACGATTTCAGTGGCCCCTGTAGTGTTCCCACCACGTGCTGAATAACATGCATATCATATGATCAAGTTACACAGCTGAATTTCTGTCGCCACGATGCACACACTAGCTAAATCGGAGTGTCTATCTCAACAGATTCAGGATTAGAGTTTAAATCCAAGCAATCCACCCGGGAAAGGCTTGCTTCGGTCAGTCACGCTCCTGTCACTCCGCGGATCCCGCTTCGTAGCACTTAAATGAAAAACCCAGTCAGAACATTAGGAACAACTCGATCCGGCCCTTTAGAAAACAAGGGGATCAAAGGCCGTCATTGCTTCTCCCTGGGGATTTTTGTGCGCGTCTGAAGGGAAAGGAAGGAGACAGGATTCTCCAGCCTACGGGGAGATTTCGGTTGCTCTCGGCTTTTGTGGGAGCCCTGCGATGTGGTGGGGACTGAGTGTGGACGGATCTCTCCCCACCCCGCCTGCTCCTTCGATCGCGTATATGAATGAATTAAATTTCGGTGTCAGGTATCAGAAGGTTAGGAGAATATTGTGTGTAGATAAACCTTGCCACCCCCTGCCCCTGGGAGAGCCCCATATACAATGTGGAGATGATGAATGGGCTTTGGGAGAGGAGATCGAAGCGAGGGCCGCATTGCCTCCACTCTCTCCTACAAAACTATAGGGCAATTAATTGTGCCTTGTCCCCTCATCCTTCATCTCCTTGTGGCACATATCGATGGAGATTACTGCTGATGGACCATTTTATCACCTTAAATAAACAGTCACCACCTTTTCTAACCTCAGTGTAATATATGGGCCCGCGAACTGTTCACTTTAAAGATGCTGTTGCCGCCTCCGCCGCTGCTGCTGCTTCTGCTGCTGGGGAAACTAATGATGGAAAATAGCTAAATCATAGACGTTAGTAGCAATTTGGGAAGATACAAATGTAAAGCGAAAAGGCGAGCATCCCTCCTACACTTCCGCAGTGTGTGTCAACAGGCATAACACCTTTCTTATTCGGGTGAACGGGACGGGCGGCAACCTGCGCCTCTTAGGGCTTTTTACACGGTGTAGAGCAGAAACGCGATGCTTCAGGGTGAAGACCAGTGGTGTAGTTGCAAATTCAGAAGTGCAGGCTCTTCTGCGCTCTCCATGACAGCCCCCAGGGCCATGCCCATCTCAGCAGCTAGAGAAGCAGAGAAGGACAGGCGGATCCGTCCCTCTGTGTCCCCCGTTCCACTGCACCCCTGGTGAAGACACATACATTTCCCTTCTCTGGTTTTAAGTCTCCTGGGGATGGAGAAGAAAGGTCCCTTCAGTGCACAAACCTGGACAGGAAGAACGTAAAACGCGATCTAGTCTGCAAGTTTAAAAACACTTATAACTGGTACTCCAGAAACACCCTCTTTTGGTAAGGATGGATTAATTAATCTGGAGTAAAATTCCGGGTTCCAAATAATCCCTAACATGAATTAAAACCATTATTTCGTCCAGAGAGGTGACAAACCCATGTTCATATTAATTTAGGTGTGGTTAAGGGGCTTTAAGAAGTAACTAATCTGCATGTGACCATACTGAATCTGTGCCTCTGCAAGCAAAATCCATGGAAACAAGATATACCTCCAACTCGAGATACTCTCTTTATAATCAGGGCGATTTCACAGTTGGCCCTAACAATCCTTAGAACATCTCTTTTCGTAAATAATGCTGTCATTGCAGCCCTGTGCAGGATACAGGCTGAAATACCATTTTTTAAAAAATGGATAGGACATTGTGGCAATCCAGATTTTACACTTGTATTATCCACCGGTTTCAGTCTCACCTGTGAAAACGCCTTACTTGTTCAGGATCTTAGGTAAGGATCAATCAATTACAATGCAAAACTACCACTTATTTCTGGAAAATCCTGTTTGACTCAGTCTTAATGACTTTGATTGTGGTGATTTCCTAGCTAGGAATGTCTCCACTTGAAACAATAACATAAATCACTTTGAAGGTTTTTTTAAAACAAGAAAACAAAAACATTTTGAATAGCTGTTTGAAAAATCGACTCCTGGAAAGTAACTATTGAATATCAACCTCAGAATAATCTATATCAATGATTGGGAAGTAGTAAATGAAGACCTAGTATATTAGAATACAAATTGAAGCATATAATCAAAGCAGTGTACAATTTTAAAAACATTTTTAGAAGATATAATATGAATTTGTAAAATAATTATCCATATTACAAATCAGAATGTGCACAGCTATTCCTACAGTGGGGAGCATATCTAGTTATGATTTTTTTTAAATAAAATGCTTTAAACCAAAGACTTTACAGGGCAAAGTAAATTATGCTTTGTTTCATATGTAATGAACAAATGGCAAAGTCAAATTTATTGTTATTATTAGAAGTAGTAGTAGTCCTAGTAATAGTGGTGATGGGTAATGATTTGCATATTTGGGGTGAAGAACAGCAGGCTTTGTTTTGTTTTTTAATCTTCACACTAATTATAATTTACAATCATGGTATAGTATCTTACTGCAAAGCATCTGGATTGAGACGGTTTGGCCAGCATCGCCATTTGTATTTCGGTCAAGCCAACATGCTTGGTCTCAAAGAGGCAGAGGATGTGATTCTGGCTGGGATATATAGGTGGCAATGAGACCCATTGAAACCAAGGGGACTAATTTCTACCTAACTGCGTTTGGGATGAGAGTGCAAAATTACAAACCCAATAACTTGCCTTAACTGGGTTGTAAGGTGAAACTGTGAATTTTTACAACGATCTAGAATCAACTGGTTTCTTCCAACCCCATTTTTAAAAAAGGTTTTAGGAGAGGAGGTGGGGAGGAGGAGACATGAATTACTAGAATCAGTTCCAAAAACTCCTTTGCGAGCGGGGGATGTACCTACGTTTCCTGCTCCACTCCAGGGTCGCTAACGTTCTAACACAAAACCTCAGAACTTGTGCCGGTTTTGTTTAGCAAGACCTCAACATCCCTTCAGGAAACTGTGTTAAGGTTTAGGGTGAGCCGCGTTTCACAAGTGACACTCAGAGTTCCCATCAGTCTGGAATGACAACACATTCCTTGCCAATTCTGTTAAGGCGCGTACATTCTAGCCGTTAGGCACACTGACATTAAGGATGAAAATCCTCAACACAAAACCCAATAACACCTGTTTAAGCACTCTACCACCTGTGCAAAGGCTCTCAAATACACATTAATCTTCTCTGTCGTAAACTACCTCCCAGCAAACGACCTCCGCTGCAAATCAAATTTAGCCCTGAAGTTACTTGTGGCACTTTCTTTCCCCTCTCTGGCCAAGATCAGGATCCATGCCCTGCTCTTTCGGCCATCACTTATCTTTCGCCTGCCTTGCTTATGCTTGCGCTGATTGCACTTGCGGGAGATGCGCACACTGACGATCTGGTAAAGATTTAAAATAAAAACACCAAATTGCAGAACAGGTCCAAGGAATTTCCTTGAAGGAACAATCGGCTCGACCCGCCCTCCGGCACATCCAAAGTTCTTGGCCTGGAGCCGAGATGGGCTGCCGAACCTTACGGTGAATTGTCTGGAAGGAGTTCCATTGAAGTCAATGGGGGTTACTACTGAATAGGAAGTGAATAAGGCACGGAATACATGGGCTTGCGTCCAAATATTCGGCTTTACTCGGTTGTAGACCGATCTGCGCCATCGGCCCCAGCCCTGCGCAGATTTAGGCTAGTAAAATGATCCAGGGTCCTAAACCGGCTACTTTATTCAATTGTGATCTTAACTTCTCTTGTACTTATTAATATTCCGTGCAACTTTTAACCCAGGAGATCACGTGGTGTGTTTCATAAGCAAGAATCGCCTGTCTTTACAAACCCCCACTTGAAATGCGTGGGAGTGGAGGGGGGCCTGCGTGGAAACCTGTAGAGTGAAACGATTCTCGCTCATTCCTGGCAGCTGCTCCCTTCCTGAGGTCACTCCTTGGTTTACCTTTCTGGCTCTTTGCAAAGCTTTTTCTCTTGTAAATTTACAGAACTCGTCTGTGAGCCACATTCTGCTGGCAATTAAACGCGCATTTCAGAGTCCTTGAATTTATGAGCCAGTAATTTATGGGATCAGATTCTCTCCACTCTAGAAAACTCGAACATCCTCGTCCCTGAGGAAGACGATGCGTTCAAATGACAAGTCACAGAGAAGGCAGGAAACGAATCCAAAACCTTTGTTGTGGAAAGGCAGAACAAACTAAAACTGAAGGACAAAATTTAAAGGCTACATTCCTATGAGAGTAAGTCCCATTGAATAAAGTGGGGCCTGCTTCCGACTAAACATGTAGGATCGCATTGCATGAACAATCTTGTGCGCACTTAGTGGGAGTTATCGCCATTGGATAACTCCAGTGGAGCTTACTTCCGAGTAGACACGCACGTGTTCGGGCTCCATAACCTGATTCTAAAGACATTTACTCTGAAGAAAATTCAATTGACTGATTGAAGTGCACTTAAGATAGCACTGGTCTTATTCTAATGCAGTGCAATTAAATGATGCCACGGATTAAAATTGAAATTAGGAACCTTCCTTAGCTCCTCTTTGGATGGAAACGAAGCCTACTTTCAGGTTTACATTGGAAGCCTGTTCCTGTCGCATTGACTACTCAGTTGAGCCAGGGTACATGAGGTGAAGCCGATTTGTCCCATTAACTTCAAAGGAGCAAGGTTCAGAATATCAGTACTGCTGCATGAATGAGTTGCGGGCTTCTGTCAATCCCTAAGAGACTGTGATCTCGATCCAAAAATATATATAATCGAAAGTAAATCCCACTGATTTGATAGACTTATTTCCAAGTAAAATTGTGGGAATCGGTGGTAAGTTAATTTAAATACAAATATCAGTGTTGAACTGAATCTATGAGTTCCTGTGGCTGCCTTAAAAATGACAGAATATGACAATATATTTCAAGAGAAGAAAAGAGAAAAGAAATCAAGAAATGGTTTTTAAAACTATTACGGTACTAGTTTGTTGATGTTGCTTGCTAATCCTCCTCCTTCTCCTCCTCATCATCTAAGACTTACTTATGTTAATTTTCATGATCTCAGAAAAAAACCTTTAAAATTCGAAACAGTGCAAGTAATACATTCAAACGAAGTGCAAACTATAATTCTCAACCAAGGAGATATTCAAAATCCATTCTATTTTGAAAATTAAAAGTAAATCTCAGGAAGGTGGGGACTTTAAGAAAAGGACTAGCCGCCGTTAAAATGGTCACTGCAGCGCTCTTCATAAAGTAACCTTCTGAAATCCCCCAGAGGATATTGGTTTTGACACCCAATTAGACGTCTGACGATTATACTTTTGAAAACAAACTTCCTATGAAACGACCGTGCCTTGCTTTGGCGCTAGAAAGGCAAACCCAGCGGCCTGCTGGTGTTATTGATGTTAACAAGGACCGAAAGGTAAATGATATTTCCAAAGGGGCTAGAGAAATACTTCCCTTTGAAAAAGTGACACTTTTTCTGTTTGGCCCCTAAATGCATGAAGAAGAAAGCCTACTCTTTGGCTTTCCTTACGGAAAACAGAATTTGTTTTTTTAAACCAACTCTACAGTCAAATTAATCCTTCGGTAAGTTTTCACCACTGAGTCCCACTATAGGCAGTGGGGGTTTTTTTTAGCGAAGAATCTTTGGGGCATTTTGGTCCTAATCATGCTGATTTGGCCCAAAGTAGTCCCATTGATCCTTGTGCTGCTCAGTTCTAGCCGACTACACGTGAAACTTGTGGGAAGTAGGTTTGATTACAATCAGAGTGTAAATTTATATGAAAATTCAGGCTAAGGCAGCTTGAGGTGCCTCGTTTAGTCAAATCTAGAAAAGTTCCCGTCTCCAGTATAACAGATCCTATTTTAGGATGAGATCTGGGAACTGCCCTGACTTACGAGCGATTCAGTCCTGCGAGCTCAAACGGCTCTCACTCATGAGTAAGATAATAGAGGCTGTAGGATTCCAAAGCATCGTCAGATACTTCTGATAGAAATTCTCTCTCTCTCTTTCCCTCCCTTGTCAAAAATTACCCCCGAAACTTTAATGCTTCTGAGCCTGGAGGTTGCTGAGAATGTGTGTGGATGGAAGCGGGGGAGGTACATACGATTGTTGGGGTCCCCGGTGTGCTGGTTGAGGGGGATGATCTCCATGCGCTGCTGCCCATACAGGTAATAGTCCAGCTCTTCAGCAGTGCAGCGGAACCGGGCCACCACCCGGTCGCTGCACTTGGCTACGCTGCTGCTTCCGCCTCCTCCGCCGCCGCCCAGGTCCTTGGTCTGCAGTAGGGAGACCGGGGCTCCTGTGGGGGAATCGGAGCTTTGGATCGGTCCAAAGACGGGGATCTGAGCCACCGGCAGCGAAGTCAAGCTGGCCAGGGAGGCGGCGGCGCACGAAGACGGGGCGGACGACGGGGTGGAGGAAGAGGAGGAAGACGAGGAAGAAGAGGAGGAAGAGGAGGCGGCCGAAGAGAGAGAGGCCGGGAGCTGGCGGAGGCTGTCAGCCGGGGGATCGACGCCGGCTCTTTCGGGCGCCTGGAGGTGGCCTAGCAGCCCGGCGCCGCCTTTGAGTTGGGTGCTGTGCGGGAAAAGCTGCTGCCAGTGCTGGAGGTAAGCAGGATCCACCTTGAGGAAAGCCGATCCGCCGGGATCGCTTGGTTTCAGCATCTCTCGGAGCCTGGAGAAGGGAGAGAGGGAGAAGGAGAAAGAGTCGAGAAAGAACTGTGAGAGGTTCAGTCCCGGCCCGCCTTGACTGGGTCGCACCAGCTCAGCCGGAAGAGTCCCCAGACAGCCACGAATGAGTCTTACACCGTGTCCCACAGTGAGTCGCGGGAGCTGGCAGAAGATTCTCTGCGCGCGTTGGGAGCACGTGTGTGTGTGTGTGTGTGTGAGAGAGAGAGAGAGAGAGAGAGAGAGAGAGAGAGAGACTACCGCGCTGCGCCTGCCGGACAGATCACAACCTCAAGCTTCTGTGCCTTGGGAACCCGGGACTGCAGCAGGACCCCCTCCGCTTTCCACACCAGGCTTTTGACATCCCGGACTTCCCCTCTCTCCACGAGAACTCCCAAAGAACTTTATTTACCCTCAGTCACGTTCGACTCCCCTCCGCCTCGCTAACAATGGTCATCGACCATCGCGCAGCCCCTTCAGCCCAACCCCCTCCAGATCCGTTGTTGCCCCGTTCAAATCGAGCGAGGAACTCCCATTGGCTTCAACGGACCGGAGATCGTAAGCCCCAAAGGCCGAAAAGGGAAACGCTCCCCCAGCGCGCCAGCCAGGCCACTTTCCCCACCGCGTATCGAGGGAAAGTTGGCGCGCTTGCAAAGCAACTCCAACAGACCGCGGCCGCCAAAGAAGCAAGGAAGTCAAAGTAGCACCCGCCCGCCCAAAGCCAGCCAGAGAGGTCTTGCTTGGCGAAGGTCTCTACTTTCCGCGCGCCCCACCGCCTCCTCTTCCCTTTACCTGGATCGCTTTGGGCCACGCGGATTCGGAGGGGGGCAGAATTCCTCTCTCCCCTGGAAAATCCAGAGTCCTGAGGGAGGAGGCGGGTGGAGAGAGCTCTGCTTCGGACACTCTGAGTTTAAAGTGGGGGGGGAGGGAATGTGGAGGGGGAGCGGCTGCCCCGCGTAGAGATCGTTCTCTTTCTTGCTCTCTCTCGCTCGCTGTGGCAGTCTATGGCCGGAGCGATGGGGCTCTGCTGTGCGTTCAGCGTTCTGGCAGCCTCCGGGCTAGGCACGTGGGTTTTACGACAGCACCAAACACAAATGTGTAAGGGAGCGAGAGAGGGGGGGGAGGGGGAGGGGGAGAGGGAGGGAGCGATGGATCGGGGAGGGGGGGCTCTCATGGAACGCTCAGCCTTATCCAGCCCCCGCTCCCTCGCCGCCTCCCGTCGCTTTAGTTCAGAGCATCTTGAACTCTGCACAGAAAGCGCTGTGCTCCCCATTGCTCCGCACCAACTTAACTGGACGACTTCGGGAAAGGACAAGGGGCGGAGATGATCGCCGGTTGATTTCTGGGATCTGGACTAGAGGAGGGCAAAACCCTCCTGCGGTCTATAAAACGGCAGGTCTGCCTGGCTGGAGGAAAACTCCTCTCCAGGCTAGAGCCCAAGCGCAGCCCAGCAAAAGGCAAAGCCTTTAACCTGCCGACGGATCGGCCGCCTGTGCGGGGCCAACATTCCTTTATTTTCCAGGGAATCCAGGGACTTCACTTTTTGGGTGTGTCTTTGCGGCCGCGACCGGCTGGTTCTCCTTTTCCCCCCGAACTGGAAATGGGACTCGAATGTGGTCCGGCTCCTCTTTCCAGTTAAACAATGTGATAGCCCTCTTTCCTACAAGTGCGCTTCGCAAACCACTTATGTCAGTGCAAGGAGGACCAGAAGGACCTGCACACAGGCGGCCAAGACGTTTCAGGTCCCGACTGACAAAGCCGACGTCAGTGCGTTGTAGACACACACCTTCAAGTTGGCTTTCCTTGCGAATCTGCTCAGCTTTCAGTCTTCCTTGAGCTGTCTCCTCTAGACTATGCAACAGTTCTTAACAGAGTAAGTTACCCATATAGGAAAGTGATGGCTTGCTACAGGGCTATACGTTTAAAACGCACTTACAGTCCTGGCCCCCTACCCCCGCCTCCGCATAATTAGGGTCTTGAAAATTCAGGTCTGGTGGCTGTGGACAGCCCTGAAGGTATTTGGACTACGATCATGAACCCACGTCTCGTTGACTGGACTCAACTTGGCTTACTTATAATTAAATGTGTTTAGTATATAGGTGCCAGTACATTTTCTTATCCGATTTTCCAGCGTGGTACGTAATCAGAACTACCACCAAATATATGCGAAATATCCCCCAGAAAAAGCCTCGATTGCAGGAAGACATGAATAATTAACCGAGTTTATATGCGTAGTTTATCAAAAAGTGCTTCTCGGAGAGACATGAATCTGTAAGGTTAGGTCCCGTTCGCTGCACCGTGCAGAGATGACGATGAGTTGCTCCCACACATCCAGCCATTAATACCCTTCAAGTGCCAGTTTCTGTAGAGTTCGTGCTTTCTTTCCCACTCCTTGTTTCTTCCAGAGCCTGGGAACCGTGTTGATGTTTAGGTTTTGTCTGTGTCCAAGGCAGCACATTTTCACACAAATCTGAACAGAACTGTTAGGGCAAAGGGGGTGGTGGTGTTTTAACTGGCGTCACTGTGACAAGGTCATCCGTCATTTTTAGGAATAGATTGATAATACCTAAGTTAAAGGCAAACACACACGACTGTTGGGGGCGGGGTTGGGAAATGGGATGGTGGCGGGGGGAGGCGGGAGAACCAGGTCTTCTGTTTTCTGAACTATCCATGATCATAGACAATGCACTAGCCGTGAACTGCTTTCACTGCCATGGATCAATTCAATGTCAAATATTAACAAGTTTCACTCTTTTCTCTCCCTTCATCTCCTTTTAAACGTCTCCTTGACACATTGCTCTTAAAACACAGAGGTGCAGGGAAGGAGGTGGAAATCCGCGAGAACTGTTGTGAGAAAGTTTTGTACGACTGTGAGTGTTCAGCGCGGTCAGAGGAGCCATAAAATTATTCGAAACGCTTTCATAAGGTCACTATGGTATTCTCCCTTCCTCCCTTCATCTATTTAGTAACTTTCGCATTATTCCCCCACAATGTAGCTCTTTTAACCAGCATGAATTAATCCGCGGAGGATGCTTACAGCAGGAGTTTGGGATTAGGTGCTCTTCAGGTGCAATCCCAGTTGAACTGGGTCCGATTACTGAGCTTTTCTTTTAAATTAAAAGAAATCCAAATTTTTATCTAATTGCTAATATATCAGAGGGGCAACTAGTTGAACGTTCTCAACCGATGAGCTTAAAGGCATGGTCAATAGTTGCGTTTGTCTTAGAGGCTGTTGCAGAAGGACGGACAGATCGGCTCGAACCTACTTGCGAAAACAAATCAAACCGTTTGGGATATAACAAGAAGTCCTTGTTAGCGGAGGACCGGATCCCTTGGAGGGTGCTGCTGTATGATCAAACCCGAACTTTCAGCAGAGAGAGGTCTATACACGACCAGTACAAGATTTTTGCACACAGTCCCATACATGCCCTAAAGTATCAATGCCTGTAACAGGGTGGAGGCAACGACGACTCTAGTCCATCCTGGTGGATCATCCACTCATTTCCTCAGATCTCTCTCCTACGAGGCAGGAAAGTTTACGGCAGATCTCGCCCTAAGTGCAGGACAAAGTACCCCCTAGGTTTTCAGTCTTTCTTAGCCAGCGTGTTTCTGACTGAGCCCGGCAAATGCTCCTAAGCAAAGATTCCCTGCCTCTTCCTGTCGAGTATTCAACCTCCAGGGGGAGATAAGGAGATCAGGCTAATCCGGGGGCTTTTTACATTTTATTTTATTTTTAAGAGGACGAATATAATCCAGTCGGTGTATTTGCGTGTCCGGATAGTCGGATGATCAGTGTAATCCCCGGGAGCAAAGAGGTGAGAACCATAGTGTGACCAGAGAGACCCTTCTGCTTTGCCTCTTCCTCGCCAGATAGTTTGTTCTGTGCCAGCCTCTCGCTTTTCTTTGCTTGTTTTCCCTTAATATGCCCCTCTGGAGCTCTCAGTGTTGTTATCTCTTGCTGGTTTTCAGAAGGTAACTTCTGTGTTTAAGGCAAAGACAGAGTTCCTCTCTCACACACACGCACACCTCACGGCTTCTCTTTTTATTATTATTTTTATTTATAGGACGAGCATTGAAACAAATCACATCGACCGTTTCGAAAGCGATCAAACTTTGATAAAAATCCATCGCCCGCACCGGATCGATTGGTGAATATTTGTTAGGAATCCATTCCCAGAGAAATAAATAAGGAAGGGCAAAGTGTATTACATGCAAACGCGGTGAAACGCGGTGGTGTTTTTCTTCATTGATTAATGACCTCTAACATAAAACAAGCGGGAAGAGGAGGCAGGATCGATAAATTAACTACCCCAAATCCATCATTATTTTTTTCTCCGGGAATATTCCATCTATAGCCCCTATCCCCTTGTTCCTTATTCTTTCTTCTTGGAAAAGCAGAAGCTGAGTGAAGCGAAGACCTTAAAGAATATATTGGATCGGGAAGACCCTATCTGATTTCGTTTGACACACAATTAAAAAAGTTTCCTTTCATATTAATTAATTCTCCCGATCTGAGGGGGAAGACAAATGGTCGGGTGCCTCTGACAGGAGACCGATAAAGGCTTCAGCAGCTTCCTTTCTTGCCCTGGGCGCCTCTTCATCCCACTTTTAAGGTCACGAGAGCGGAGTTAATAATTCATTAATAGAGACATTTATTCAGAAGCGATTCACGCCCCACTCCCCACCCCCGGCATATTATTGTTTAAATTTACTTTTCTGCGAAGGAGTGGGGTGAAGAGGGCCGGGAAGAATCTGAAAGCTAAATAACTATTAATATCCTCCCAGTGCAACTAAAACTTGCTGAAATAACTTCGCAGGCGCTTCCTGCTGTCCTGTCCACAGTCATAAGAATGACCATAGTCTGCAATTCAGCTCCAAGTCCCGCGCACTGGATTTCGAGTCAGGAACAAGAATCCTGGCCATAGAGATCTCCTGGTGTCCATTGGTCTTCAGCTCCAGTCACTCTCACGACCCAACCTCGGATGGGTTCGTTACTGTAAATCGCTGTGAAGAAAGAGTGCATTTGGCAAGTACAACCTCTCACCACTCTTCGACAAGCTGCACCTGCTAAAATCCTCCCGCTTTTACAAAATGGCATTATTCTCCAGATAAGCAAGAATAAGTAAATATTAAGGTTCTCTACCATCTATGCACCTGAAATATGGACCTACAGCCTACAGACCAAAGGGTTAAAAGTGGGTTCCATCTTGTAAGCTGAGGTGAAGGGTGTCTGTTGGGTCTGAAAGGCTTAGACTGCTGATCTAGTCCAATCCTTCACATTAACCAACATCCACACACAATCTCTACTTCACAGGTCAAACACACACATGGTTCCCATGGCTGGTTCACATATGCATGTGCATCACTTTGATTATTGTTCGCTGGTGACTAAATGCGTAAACTGACACTGGAAGAAGCATTGCATTTGAGTGTATGTTGGGTAATATGGAAGAGGTGATACGAAAACTACCTGTACTGTTATATATGTGATGGTCCTTTAATTAAGGGGTGAATGTGCACATGAGAACCAGGTCCATGTAATCCAGATGAGACACAAGGAGAAAGCTTGAAGGGAACAATGTGCATCAGACAGAGACCTGCTTGTATGAATGATTCCAGATATAACTGCAACCATGTCCTAAGGATGATTGAATCCTATAGTGCAATCCCTTCACACTGAATTTGCCTAGTTTCCAATTATATCTGTAGTATGGGGCAGACACTTTGGCCATAAGTAATGCTGTTGTGTAACTTTAGAGATTCCTCCACCCCCTTCTTAGAACTCCCCCCCTCTCCCCCTCCCTCCCTAAAACTCATATTTCCATAGTAAAGTTAAGCTTGCAACACTAAGACTGCAATTCCATGAACACTTACTGGGGAGTAAGTTGCAGTGAACCAATGAACATACACAGGGATGAGTTTGCATATCTAATAATGGCACCACTGATGAATGAAGGAGAGGAGGCTATTGTACTTATTGCTCAGGAATACAAAGGAAAGCCAGGAAGAGATCTTAGCTGTGGTGGAAAAGACCATGACTAATGTGCTAAAGAATTGTTCCCCATGACTAACTCCTCATCTGGATACGCAACTCCTGTCTGGATGAAGATTGGCAAGTGTCATTTTCTGCCTGATGGGCACAGATGATGAAGATGGCATGAATAATTGTGGCAAGTGATATTTCTGATTCCTGAGCATTTGTCAAGACTAGGAATTAAGCATCTCAAGAACCTATCATTAACTTTACTGGTGCTTTCATTGGCACATTTATTGCAAATGGTGTTGTGACTGCGACTTCTATTGCTTCCATACATTACATGTTAATGGCATGCCAGGTGCTGGCTGTGGAAGAAAAGCTCAGTGACAGAGCACATTCTTTGTGTGCAAAAGATCCCAAGTTCAATTTCTCTCATCTCCAGGTAGGCTGTGGAATATCTCTGTCTGAAATCCTGATGAGACACTGCCAGTTGGTGTAGACATGGAAGTTGTTCTCATGACCAGCCCTTCCCTGGGTAGAAAAATGCTAGCTTTTGTACCCAGGCTAAAAGTGAGATAGGAGGATGCATGCCCAGGTCATGTGGGTGCTTGGGCTGCTGGCAACCATACTTACCATAAAGCTGGGGTGGGGGAGCCGTCCAGCAGCTAGGAGATATCCCAATGCACCACACTGCTTGTGTGTTGCACTGTGGGATATCTGGAGGCCAGGCTTCCTTCACTCTGCCTCTCCTTCATGTGAGTGTGTGGGCAATAGAGCCCTCTGTGGGCCCTAGATTGTGTGGGGGAAGGTAGGTAGGATCCCCCAGCCCTAGCCTAAGATCATGTGAATGACCTTAATAATATCTAGCTAGATGGCTCAATAGACTGACTCAGTATAAGGCAGCTCCATAAGAAATGACTAGAGACCTTTAATCCTCTCCTGAACCCATCTGAATACAATGATCTTTTTACCTAATGGGTTTAATGTCCAAGAATCATCACTATGAATGAACTCACCAACAAACTCTGAGAAAACAGCATCTATGATATATGAGTTATCATTTTGCATTTTGCATGTTAGACCAAAAAAAATCAATTAACCTTCTTGGATGTTATATCATTCGAGTAATTATCTAAGAAGTCATCTGATGTTCAGAACAAGAGGCTTGAACTGAAGTTTCAAGTCCTGAAATTAAGTGTTAGGGATGATGTACAATTTCTGAAGAAATCTGCAGAAAGTTCACATCTTAATTCAAATTTAGATTTTTAAAAGTTTGTTGGGTGTGAATCTTACTCCAGAGTTCCTGACTCCTGTGACAGTAAAAAATGGATTCTGCATTGGATCACAGGGTTTACTCTTCATGTCTCAACTTAATTTTCATGAATATACAAGGTGGTAAATCTGTGTCTGGATGATATCACTTCAGACTGCAGGTTGGATTTGCTTAATGGTGTGCTCTCCCCTCAATCCATAGACATATAAAACGGGCATGTCATATAGAAATATGTTACAGAAACCATCTTCTGTCTAGTTTTCTATGCACAGAGGAGAGTCTGTGTGTGTGTGTGTGTGTGTGTGAAAGAGAGAGGGGTGGGGGTGGGGGGGTACAGAAGAGCATCCAGTAATAAACCCCTGCTAACTGGGCAAAGAGGCACCTTTTACTGTGGTGTTTCTCTTTATTTAGCAGGGGGAGAGTAACTGGCCCTATCCACCCCCAGCACAGGACCTCCAGTGACTGTTGCTGGTATCTATCTTATGTTTCTTTTTAGACTGTGAGCCCTTTGGGGATAGGGTTCCATCTTATTTGTTTGTTATTTCTCTGTGTAAACCGCCCTGAGTCATTTTTGGAAGGATGGTATAGAAATAGATAGATAGATAGATAGATAGATAGATAGATAGATAGATAGATAGATAGGAGTCCTCACTTACAACCTTAAATGGTACAGTCCCAAAACAGATTTCCCTTGTTTTTAAGGCACTGACTTGGCCCTTGTATTGTTTTGTAGGAGGCAGCAGTCCTCTCCTCCTTTATCTGCACAGAAGGGTGACCCAGCCTCACACAGACAATCACAAATGTTTGTGTTGTGCAAGTTTGCAGCATAGACTCATCACTCCTTAGCTAAAACTAAAACTAAAAAGTAATTACATTGAATGAATTTAGAAAATGAAGACTGAAATTTTTGCAAAGGGTGGGAAAGCGATTCAAGAAATCTCACTGCGAATAATACCTGTCCACTTGGTACTAGTCTGAATCTGTCAACTGATTCCACAAAGCCACCAAACAGATGCCAGACATGTAATGACTTTCTGCCACAACTGACCTAATACGGATGTGATCCAATGACCTTAGAGGTGAAAGGTCATGTATCTTATTACCAATTCCCCTTGGCCACCAAGATTCAAATCTCGGTGTCTATCAGTACAATAGATTTACTATTGTGATCACAGACCCCAAGACAAATGATCAACTGAAAACCAAAGTCATAAAAATAGTACATTGTAAACTACCTAATCCCTGCTAGCACTACCAGTCCTCAAACAGAATCATAGCCAGTCTGCTAACAGGGTACCCTGAGATGGCCTCTTCAAGCATCAGATTCCTCATTCCACCATGTTGGTCAGCCTGCCACCTCACTGCCTTCTTCCTCCCACTCCTGATTTTTGAAAAGCCACCACTCCACCCAAGGCTCTACTACACATACAGGGACCAGAGATTGCGATTAGACAGCTCTGGAAATAAAGTGCCAAAGCTTTCACTTCAGAAGCTAGCTAACTGCCTCTCTAGCAACGTATCTCTATGTCAGTCTTTGTCTGTGTCTCTGTCTCTATCACATGGAAAAGGAGAGCTAAGCCAAACATTTCAACATATTTTGGAAAGTGACAACATAAGGGAGTAAAGAGAGGAGCTTCAAAACAGGGTCCATGAAGGTGCAGGGGGTAGAGCAAGAGGAATGACAAGGGCAGACATTCAGTTTAAGGACAAGGTGAGAACAATTGGCTTCATTATCCTTAGTAACGTCTATGGTCTGATTAACTATATGGTGTTGTGTTATATTCACACTACATGCACTTGTCATGCAGTGCATTGTGGGATATCTGGAGGCCGGGATGCATCATCCCAGCCTCTGGAGATCTGCACTGCATGGAGCAGTGTGGATCAACTGGGAGGGCAAGACGCATTTCCAGCAGCATTCAATGGATTGTCAGGGGAGGGGAGTTGTATCCTGCCTTCCTGCCTGCCCGCCCACCCACATTCAGATCATGTGCCTAGCCTTAATATGTCTCTGGGGGCATCAGACTGGGAGGAAGAGTTTATCTGCCTGATGTTGTCGTTGCTATCTTTATATATAATTCTCTAATACATACCCGTGGCTAATCCCAGCTCTCGTGAGAGTTTGGAGAGCTGCGGGATAGCCATGGGATGGGTGGGAGAAAAAATAGCAGTGGCAGGGGTAGCCGGCCAGCCAGCCAGCCAGAAAGGGGGTTGGGGACAGGTGGGTAGGCGAGAAGCCGGCCAGCTGGCCAGAAAGCGGCGGTGTGAGGGCAGGGGCAGGAGAAGCTGGTGGGCAGGATAAAGAAGAAGCCAGTGCCCAGCCGGCCAGAAAGTGGCCAGGGCGGGGGTGGTGGACAGGAGAAGCCAGTGGTTCAGACATGAGAAGCCGGTGGACGAAAGAAGCCAGCCAGAATGCAGCAGGTGGGGGGGAGAAGAAGGCGGCAGTGAGTGGGTGGGTCAGCCAGAGGTGCAGATGTTCTGTGCCTGGCCCAGCTAGTTGTTGTTGTTGATTCAATTTCTATACCGCCCTTCCAGAATGGCGCAGGGCAGTTTACAATTAAAACAAAACCATTAAAATCAATTAAAAGCTAAAACAGAAATTATAAAACACCATTAAACAACAAAAATTAAACAATTGTTTAATTAAATATTGATGGTTGGTATTTCAGTTGTTCACCACCTATTGTCTTTGGAGGAGGCGGTATATATGAAGTTTAAATACATACATAAATACATAAACCATAAAACAACAACAATTAAACAGAACAGTTTAAAAACCCTGAAAAACCAGGTTACAACATTAAAACCATTTACAACAATTTAAAAACCCTGGAAGGCCAGGCCAAACAGATAGGTTTTGAGGACTCTCCTGAAGGCCAATAAAGAATTCAAATTATGGATTTCTGTAAAGAGTGCATTCTGTAAGGAGTGCAGAATATCCAGAAACTGCAGCTAGTGCAAAATGCAGCAGCTAGGGTTTTATCCGGAGCTGCCCGATGGGAGCACAAGAGTTGCACTGGCTGCCAGTTTGTTTCTGGGTCCAATTCAAGGTGCTGATTTTGAAGCTTTGAAGTCCTTAACGGTTTGGGCCTGGGGTACCTGAGAGACCGCCTGCTCCCAAGGGTTGCTGCCCGCTTGACGAGGTCATTTGAGGGGGCTCTGCTCCAGGTGCCGACAATGAGGGAGGCTCAGTTGTAGTGCATGCGGGACAGGGCCTTCTCTGTTGCTGCCCCCAGACTTTGGAATGCTCTCCCAGTGGCCATTCGCTCCTTGGACTCCATCACAGTTTTTAGAAAGCTTGTTAGATCTTGGCTTTTTATCCAAGCTTTTACATGCTTGTTTTTATTGCTGATTCTATGTGTTTTTACCCGTGTATTGTTTCTATGCTTGTATTTTATAGATTTTAAATTTGGTTTGTTTTTATATTTTTAGCTTAACGTTCTTATTGTCATTTTACTGTATGTTTTTTAACTTTTGTAAATCGCCTTGAGATTGTTTTTAATGAAAGGTGGTATATAAATCCAACAATAAAATGAATGAATGAATGAATGAATGAATGAATGAATGAAAGGAGTGGATACAGAGAAGGCCCACCTCTGAGTCGCCACCGGACGTACAGGTGGTAATTGGAGATGGACCTCCTCAGATGATCTTAACGTGAGGTGGGGATCATACAGAAGAAGGCACTCTCTGAGGTAACCTGGACCTAAGCCGTTCAGGGCTTTAAAGGTAATAACCAGCACTTTGTATTTTGCCCAGAAACATACTGGCAGCCAGTGCAGCAGTTTTAAAACAGGCATAATATGTTCCCTCTGGGTTGACCCAGAGACCAATCTGGCTGCTGCATTCTGAACTAACTGAAGTTTCTGAACTACATACAAAGGCAGCCCCACATAGATCGCATTACAATAGTCAAGCCTAGAGGTTACCAGCTGATGCACCACTGTTTTGAGATCATCCTCTTCAAGGAATGGGCACAGCTGTCGAATCAGCCGAAGTTGATAGAAAGCCCTCCTGGCCATAACCTCCACCTGAGATACCAGGGTGAGACCTGGGTCCAGGAGTACTACCCAAGCTCCGTACCTGCTCCTTCCGGGGAAGTGGAACCCTATCCAGCACAGGTCAATCTAACTCATCCCTCAGATTCTGAACTCCTACAACGATCACCTCCATCTTGTTTGGATTCAGCTTCAATTTGTTATCCCTCATCCAACCCATTGCTGCCTGTAGGTAGGCATTTAGGGAATGAACACCATTTCCTGATGATGCAGATGAAAAGGAGAAGTAGATTTGAGTGTCATCAGCATACAGATAACACCCAGCACCAAATCTCCTGATGACCTCACCCAGCAGTTTCATGTAGATATTAAAAAGCATTGGTGACAGAATGGAGCCCTGAGGGAGACCATATAGCAGCTCCTGTTTCCAGAAGCAACTGTCACCAAGCTCTACCATCTGGAATCTACCCGAGAGATAGGAGTGGAACTCCAGAAGATAGGAATGGAACCACTGCAAATCAGTGCCCCCTATCCCCAACTCCCCCAGGCAATCCAGAAGGATACCATGGTCGAAGTCATCCATCAGGCTGACCAAGGCTGTCTCAACCCCATAGCCAGCTCTAAAGCCAGTTTGAAATGGGTCTAGATAATCAGTTTCCTCCAAAACTGCCTGGAACTGGTTCACCACCACCCTCTCAATCACCTTGCCCAACCAAGGGAGATTGGCCTATAACTATCCATCACTAAGGGGTCCAGGGAATGTTTCTTAAGAAGCAGTTTAATCATTGCCTACTTCAAACATAGAGCCATCCTACCCTTCCTCAGCGATGCATTTATGATATTAATTAGACCACTTCCAAAAATCTCCCTGCTAGACAGAAGCAGCCAAATCGGGCAAGGATCCAGAGAACAAGTGGTAGGCCACACCGCCCCAAGCAGCTTGTCCACATCCTCAGGAGTCACAGAGTGAATGATCCAACCCCACACTGCAAGAGGGATCGCTGGACACCTCTTTCATGGACCCTACAGTAGAGTCCAAGTCGGCCTGAATACAGGAGACTTTGTCTGCAAAGAACCCATTAAACGCATCACAGCAGAACACTTCCAGGAACTGTTTTGAAGCAGAAGGAGCAGAAATTAAACTCCTCATAACCCAGGATAGCTCTGCTGAACGTGAACCTCAAGACACAATGAACATAGACCCAAATCCCATTTTTGCCACATGCACCGCCACCACATAAGCCTTCAAATGGGTCCTATGCTGCATCATGTTAAATTTGAACTGAGTTCTCCTCCAAATGCGTTCCAGTTGCCTACCCAGCCACTTCAGCCCTTGCAGCTTCTCGGTATACCAAGAGGCCATTTTTGAAGCAGGTCAGGTGGGAGCAATCATGCCTACTGCCCTGGTGAGTTCCCTATTCCACTTTCCCACCAGGGCATCGACAGAATCACCGGCTGCACCAACTTCAAAATCCTCCAAGGCCTTTTAGAAACCTGCTGGGTCCAGCAACCTTTTAAGGTGGACCATCCTAATAGGTCCATCACCCCTGCAGGAGTGGGTTTTGGCTGTGAAACCAACCTTAACCAGCTAGTGGTCCATCCATGACAATGGGGAAACCACTGGATCCCCCACCCATGGAACATCCCCCTGATCCGAACAAAAGACCAAATCAAGTGTGTGGCCAGCAACATGAGTTGGTTCAGAAACTAATTGGGATAGGCCCATAGTTGTCATGGCCACTATGAACACCTGAGCTGCACCAGACAAGACAGCCCCGAAGTGGATATTTGTAATGACCTGCTTAGGCCAACTGCCCAGCAGCTGCAAAAACCACTCTTTTTGAAGGGAAAAGGAGAGCTGGAAAGTAGACACAGGAACGGAAAGTCAGACGTAGCCAGTAGTCAACACCAGAGGACGGAGATCGGAGAGTCACGAATGTTGCCAGAGGTCTGAACTGGGAAGCCCGTAGGATCAGGGGTACACATGAAACAGAGTCAGACAACACCACACAGGTCAAGGTTGCTCACGGTAGGGTTTGTCACTATGGACGTTGTTTCCAGCACAGACCCAGCTTCCAGGCTGCTCTAAGTAGGCAGAGTGCTGAGAGCCCTGCCCATCACTGCAGCTATGTCTTATCAAGGAGATACGACTGGGCCAGAGCTGAGACACCTGTTCCTTCTGGCTAGCCTCTCTGACCTATAGCGCTCCTCCCTCTGAGCCTGTACTCACTGTTGGGGATCTCCGGCAGGCACCTTGCCTTTAGTGGTCTTGGAGGCTTCATCAGGAGGAGGGAGGGAAGGAGGCAGAAGGGCCTGCAAGCCCATCAGCATTGGCTCTGTTGAGCTGGCCAGAGTTTCAGCCTGCTCCCCCTGCTCTGGGTCTTCATCTGAAGAATCCTCCTCCATGGCTCCCATGGGAGTCATCACAATACTGAAGTCCCCCAGCACAAAAAGTCTGGGAGACTGCAACACTAACTCCACGACCAACTCTGTCAGTTCAGTTAGGGAGTCAGTTGGGCAGTGGGGTAAATGGTACACCAATAGAATCCCCAATCTATGCCTAGTCCCAGCCTCAGAAAGTCACACTCAATATAAGTCAACTGCCTCACAGAGCCCTGGTATGGGAGATGGTATTCTTATGGACCACAGCCACTCCACCCCCCTGCCCACTTCCCCTAGCCTGCTCCACAACAGAGTAACCTGGAGGAAGAAGTTGAGCCCACACTAGACCACTTGCCTCCCCCAATCAGGTCTCAGTTCTTATTGGGATAGGCCCATAGAACCCAGGTCTCTGTTCTTATTGAAAGGTTCAGAACTGCTCATCCAAGCTATCATTTGAACAAAGTATCATCGGAATCAGGCAGAAGCCAAAATAATGGGTTTAACTGAATGAAAGTTGCTTCTGAACTTTAATTCAAATGTCTTTCAGTGCCCATCACTGCTTAGCTACTTGGTCTAGAGCAGGGATTCTCGACGTTGGGTCCCCAGATGTTATTGGACTTCGACTCCCATAATCCCCAGCTCCAGTGGCCTTTGGTTGGGGATTATGGGAGTTGAAGTCCAATAACATCAGGGGACCCAACGTTGAGAATCCCTGGTCTAGAGCACTGTGACATGAAACTAAACAAATGTCAGTCAGCCAATAGGTGACTTCTCTACCTTCACACAGTGGCATCAGAGCCAGAAGTGAGTGGTTCTGCACCATCCATACTGCTGCAGGCATTTAAAACAATGCCAGCACTGTTGTGCAAGAGCACTCTGGCACTAATACATACAACTGTGTAATTCTGCTTGTGTGACACTTCGGCCTTTGGAAATAATGGCCATAGTGTGATGCAAGTGTCACTGTGAAATTTTTTAAAATATAAGTACACTGTTGTGCAACATCCCGGATATTGTTTTAGACTCACGCAGCAGCTTGGGTGATGCAGAACTGCACATGGTACACTGCACTACATGTCAGCCAATATTTCAAGTCTAAACTCCCCCCTGCCCTGACACCTAATCTAGTGTGCTGAGCTGTCCTACCACAGTATGCAAAATTCCCACCTTCCCATCCTGGCTCTTCCCTCCCTCCCCTCCCTCCAGCCTCCCCTACCCAGCTTTGGTTTGCTCTCACTGCCCCCCCCCACCTTGGTTCTTCCCTTTGCCTCAACATGGCAAGGGAAGTTCTCTGAGTCATCGAAAAAATATGTCCCTGAGGGCTAGGTGACTCTCAGGGACATATTTTTGGGTGGCACAAAGCACTTCCTGGAGAAAGGGAGGTCATCAAAATTTGCACCCACTGCTGAGCCAGCAGCAGAGCTAAGTTGAACTTCTCAGAATCTTCAGTGCTTCTCCTGTTGCATCAGTCAGGATTTTAGCCAATGTCTTATGTACATTTAGCATCGTTGCCATTGCTCCTAGATGTCTGCTGCTGTGTAACTGACTTCTCTTCATGTTAGATGAAGCTCTTCCTTCTGGTTTTCCATTGACTAATCACACATTAATCCTGTACAATTTTATCCTGTCCCACCACTGCTTGCCTGTTCCTGATCCTGCCAAGTATTCAAGGAGAGGAAAAAATCCTGCCTTGTTAATAAGTTAATGAAGCATATCTTCACTTTCTTTTCCTTTTTTGTCATAACTGGGAATCACAGGAGAATTGCAGACTTGAAAAACACATATCAGACAGTTAAGCACAAGTACTGTGAAATCATTTTAATAGAGACTTAAGTCATGCCTGGAGACTAGAATAATTTCCTAAAATAGCAATTTAATAGGAGAGAAATGGTTCCTCAGCTCAAACAAAATGGCCTAAACAAATGACAGAATCATCATTACTTTTTTTTACAGCTTTTCCCCATAGTATAGTTGCCCATAAAAGAGGAATAACAATCCTACTCTGATAAGACATTTTGTTTTATTTTGATTCACGGGAGGAAAAACAGTATTTTCCCATTCTCTGAGTTTACTAGTCTGAATTTTTTGTGTGAATTTGATTGTTTGTGGTTCTTGGAGTCTGTGGAAATCACCAGGGATAGTAGTTGAGTGCATACATCATTACTAGCTTGATGTTCCCAAACTAGTCAGTTAACAGAAAAGTGGACTCTGGACACATCTAAGGACTGATTCACACAATGCACATTCATCCCTTGATATTTCACTACTCAATGACATAGAGCTGAATGTGAAAATCACTTCACTTATAAAACATTGCATTTGAACTGGGGTGAGGATGTAATATGAAAGTTCTGTTTGATTTGTCTGTGGTGGCTGTTCCACCACATTGGGTGACCCTCAACATTGGTGGAACATGGCCATTGATTGATTGACATGCTTGCATGTGTGAATCAGCTCTTTAAGTTCAGTCAGATAGCTACTGTATCTACAAACTGCATAACCAGGACCTATCTCATGGAAATAAAGTGGGGCCTAATTGCTTTGAGAATTACCTAACTGAGCATCTCCATCTTCTTGGTGTGTGTAGCTGCAATAATGTATCTGCACTGCCTGATACATTTCTATGCGGTTTTACTCAGCAGTAAGTCCCAGTGAGTTCAATACGACATATTTTCAAGCAAGTATGGATCAGACTGCAGTTTCAGTAACATCCAGTGCAAAGCAAGTGACACTGGGGACAATGATTTTTCAGAGAGCTGATGTTGGTATGAGAGAGAGTTATTGTGGATTTTGTTATGAATACTTCATTTTTCCTGCTGCCATAATAATATCTGATCAAACAGACTTTAAAAATAGGCAAAACCTTGACCAGATCCTTGACCAGAGGTGGCAGAGGGACAAAAGAGAAGACAATGTTCACTATAGGCAGTGACGTCCTCACTATCATATCACTTTGGACATTTTGTTATTTCACTCGCACTGACAGAACGGACTTCCATGGGAAGTGGGGGTGTCGAGAAGGCTTTCTCTGACCGGTCTCCCAAGTAAGTGTTCTTGCAGCCATAGGATAAGTTGCCCTGCAGAGGAAGATGCCAGGTGAGCAGTGTTGGCAAATCACTGCTCTGATTCAAAGTCACAAGTCTGCTGTGAAAGCTACTTTGTTCTCAATCCTTCATGTTTGCTTGCTTATGCAGCAACTAATAGTGACAGGCAATAGGAGCGATCCTGTTGTCCAATGCAAACCAGTAAATAGATTCCTGGTGTGCTTTTATAGGACCACTATTTAGTCTGATGTAGGGCTTTCGCAGGCAATTGGTGAATGTGCCCCTCGGTTGCATTGATTATGCCCTTTGCATAACAAGTCTGCACTTTAAAAGACTAGCACAAGACTGGCACTTAATGCACAAAGGAAGGAATAGTCTTACTGTGGGAAGACTGCCACAGTGCAATTTATGTTCTTTAAAAAATCAGGCTAGATGTGAGCTTCAGCAATGGAATATGGAAGCACAGATGCCTTCCCAGAATTCAATGAAATATGATAAAATGAAGCAGGTGGTTTATAAGGTAGGAAATTGCAGCTGGGGAGGGAGGTGGGGGGTGGGTAGCCAAAATGGAAGGTCGCATAGTACCATGTTCAGTGATAAGGCATTCATCCTGTGAGACATTTCCCCAGGACCAGCTACTCTGAGTTGCAGCATCCAGTCAGAAGGTATTGTGACTGCTCTAGCCAGTTGCTGCAGCTTTGGTGAAAGGTAAGTGCTTACTTATTGCTCAGGTGTGCTTAGATCTTGCCAAGATGGAGCTACAAAGATTCAGCTGAAGAGTGAAGGATGCATCAGTTCCTGATGCATGGATATTTGTGGATATTTGTGCCTCGTGTCCTTACTGACCCTAAAATCTACACTCTGGAAAGAATGGTTAAGCCATCTCTGCAGATCTTACCTGGTCTGAAAAAGTAGCAACGTTTAACTGGCCTTCTGACTTTCTTAGAGTAGCACCATTTTAAATTAACTCAGGTATCAATTTGCTTGGTGAAGAACATCCAGAATAAGTTAGTCATGACTAAGTCTCGTTGAAATTAATGGGGCTTAAATTAGTCATGACTAGCTTGCCTCATTGATTTCAAGGGGGTTTAGTCGTAACTGTTCTGGGTGGGGTTACACTCCCCCAGAAAGAGCAGGTATGTAGTCTGGGAGTACTTCTGGACCCAAACCTCTCCCGGGTCTCTCAAGCTGAGGCAGTGGCCAAGAGGACTTTCTATCAGCTTTGGCAGCTACATCTATTTCTGGAGATAAATGACCTAAAAACAGTGGCGAATATGCTGGTAACATCCAGACTTTACTCCTGCAATATATTCTGTGTTGGGCAGCCTTGATATGTCATCCAGAAACTGCAGCTGGTACAGAATGCAGCAGCCAGGTTGGTCTCTGGTGTTACCTGAATAGACAATATTACACCCATTTTAAAGGAACTACACTGGCTGCCAATACATTTCTAGGTAAAATATAAAGTGCTAATTATCACCCATAAAGCCCTGAACAGATTGGGTCCAAGGTACTTAAAAGAATGCCTTCTTCTTCTTCATGAACCCCACTGTCTATTAAGATAACCTGGGGAGGTTGAGGTTGCCATTGGCTTGGTTGGTGGTGACTTGAAATTGGGTTTTTTCTAGGATTGTCCTGGGACTTTGGAACACTCTTCCTAATGAAATTAGAGCCTCCTCTTCTCTGAATATTTTAAGAAGGACCTAAAAACTGTTTAGACCTGACTAAATAGTTTAGTCAGGCTTTTAGTTTATAGTTTTAAAGCTTTATGTTTTAGAGTTTTTATCTTTATTTTAAACTGTTTTAATTGTGTTAATGTTTTAATTGTTGTGTTTTAGATTGTGAACCTCCCAGAGACTTGCACACTGGGGGAGTGGGACCACCTAACCGGCTGCCGCGGCCCCGCTGACCCCGTCCCCACGTCTGATATCAGACACTGGGGCTAGCCACGCCCCCGCGTCTGATGCCATACGTGGGGGCGTGGTCTGGCTGAATGGAGAGAGGGAGAGTTGCCCTTTAACTGCCGAAGGGGCTGCACGGCCCCTTTGGCAGTTAAATGAAGACTGGTGCTGCACAGCCAGCCTTTTAACTCCTGAAGGGGCCGCGCGGCCCCAGCTCGGGAGCTAAACTACCACTCCCGCGTCTGACATCAGATGCGGGGGGCGTGTCAGGGCTGCTCTCGCAGCCCCTGATTGGTCAGCAGCCCAAGTTCTTTGAATGCGTTGGCCCAATGGTGGCTCTGCCCCTGGACTTGCATATGGGGTGGTATAAAAATGTGTTAAATAAATAAGTAAAAATAAACTGGAAGTTGCCCAATGATTTTGTACTGTTTCTGCACAATTGTGTCTGTTTAATACTATGCATTACTGTACTTTTAGGAAATTTGCTGAATTAAAATTGAACTCCATTTTCTGGGTAAATGGAATTACATTTGGCTTCTCAGGTTTCTGTCTTCTTGTTGTTTTATTGCATGTTTTGAGCTATTTTGGTGTTTGTAAGTAAGAGTACCTTTAAAACCAATGTTTTGGATTAAGATTAATAATAGACATCTGTTTCCCTTGTTCTTTTGTAGAATAATGTCAATTAGCTCAATACAGTTTTAAACATTGTATTCAAATTATAAAACTGATACCATAAATATCATTGTTGATGATCAAGCAAAGCTAGACTAACACATTTTGTGAAATTCACAAAATTTATTTTTACTTAAATCTCATGAAATTTCCGTTACTTAAACAGAAAGAAAATTTCTGTTACTTAAATCCCATTAATTTGCTGGCAAACATTACTGCATGTGGGGCAGACATTCTGGATTGTGGCCACTCCCCATCAGTCGAACATAATTCTGAAAAAGGATACCATACAAATTAAAACAGAACTAATGGAGCCCTGCAAAGCGGAGAAATCTTGCATTTAATTGGCACCTCCACACATATATTTACAAACCTATGTCTCTATATGTTGTAATGATTGTTCACAAACAACAGTCACAAACTTCAGCAGACAAAAAGGTCAAGAGCCAGGCCCCCTTCATCAGCCTGGCTGAGACCAACAGTCATCTGACTCCTGCCCTCTCAGAACCAGATCCACTTTCAGCTATTCCATATGCAGCCAGCCAGCCAGCTTCTGATGGAAATTGTCATGTATTTATTTCTCCCCCACCTGCCCCCATTGATATTGTATTCAGTTTTGGGAACTTGAGTTGAAATGTGAGATAAGAACAAACAAACAAACACTTTTTATTTGTTTCGTTATTGTAAACCACCTAAAGACTTTGGTAGTAGGTGGTGTGTGTGTGTATCTCTATCTCTATCTCTATGTAATGTTCACATTCATGAGTGAATACCCACAATCCCAGTTTAACGCTGTGAATATCTGAAATATAAGCAAGTTAATGCTGACACTCACATTTAGTATCAGCATCTCTCTCTATATATTTCTCTAAGGTGTACCTGTTGCTAATCTCATGCGTAGCAGCTCTCGTGAGATTTCATGAGTGAGAGGAGGGGGAGAGGAAGGCGAGAGGCCAGTGAGAGAAAGTGGCGGCTAGGCCGGCTGCTGGGTAGCAAGAGGAAGCGGCGGCCAGGCTGGCTGGCCAGCCAGTGGGTGGCAAGCGGAAGTGGTGGCTAGGCTGGCGATTGGGGGAGAACAAACTGGGGCTGAAGGGAGAGGAGGGAGAACAGCTGAAGGGGTGGGGGAGGGGAGACAGGGAGAACTAGGGGTGCAGATGCTCTGTGCCAGGTCGGCTAGTTTACATTATTTTTCTCTCAGTTTTAAGATATCTTGCTTGAGATTGCCAACATAAAAATGTAGCAGTTCACCAAATGGTTGGCATTCATAATGTGTGTGTATGTGTGTCTGTACAGCAGAGCAGTGCTTTATCAGCTGTGCATGGAAAGAGACTTTCATTCACACAAGGATCCTGTTAATCGCACAAGAACCCTGCATGAATGCAACTCTCCATCCATTCACAGAAGGAGCTAAAGTCAAAGAAATCACATTCTTCTAAAAGTCTGGATGCCACCCAATTTACAGTATATCCCCCCCCCGCACTGCCCCAAAGTGGCGTTGTAGAACATAGTTTTTCTATTGAAACGGAACAGTAAATTTTGCAGGACTGAGACTTCCATTCTGTGAGGAATTATTGGCTTCAGTAACTGCTAACCACAAATAATGTTCTGTGGAGAAGTTCTGCAGAGTTCTTCCAAAACTGATGTGCTGTAGGAAACGCCCCTCTCCAAATTCAGCAGGATAATTGCCCTAGCCATACTTGTGCTAAAAGAGCACAAGCTCTTTCCATAAAGAAGGAAATTCATAAGGTGATTAGGTGATCTGAGGGGTACTCAAACTGGTGGCAGTAGATTGGTGGCAGCAGGGTATTGTTGGGGTGAGTCTTTACAGACCCATTGAGTTTCCTCTGGATTGTGCCCAATGACTAGAAAGCTTTCCGTTTTCAGATTTAGAATTGGCCACAATGGAAAAAGTCTGTGCAGTTTCAAACCTAAGTCAAATTTGACTTAGAAACATTAACAATCAAAGAACCATGACATCACATGTTGTCATTTATGCAGAATAATTTTGAGTCGCATTTTCTCATTTAATTGCCCATTCTAAAAAATGCTGATTGATGGCACAAAAATAATACTTGATGTCAGTTACTACACACAGCATAAGCAGCTTTTTATATGGCCACACTTGATTAACTTTGTGTATTTAGCCTAGATGCCTGGTATGCATGGGAAACAATGAAACAACCTGACTGGGACCGTGATTTGATTAAAAAAAGGAAAAGTACAACACTGAAATGTCTCTGCTTTGGTGACTTCATTTTCAGCTTGATGAAACTCAGATCACTTATTGGAATATCCCGGATAATTTCAAAATATTGTGGCAAATTGATGATGACATAAAGAGGGCTTGACTGTATAAGACGTTTAAAATAATCTAATCTACAAAGTGGAATGAATCAGAATGTTGGCAGTCCTTTAAAAACACACACAGCACAAACTAATTCTAAAGGGTTTTTTGGGGGGGTGGGTGGGAGATGGAAGAGAGAATCTAAGTTTTTTACCTATTCAAAGTCCATAATGTAATGAATGTTTTAAAAACACACTTCCTTTACAGGGCAATTCTACCTGGATCATTCTAAAATAATACAGGATGAATGCAAATAAGGAAATTGCCCATAAAAACTTTCTGGAACCAGTGATAGAGAAGTTAGCATTTTATGAGACGGAATTACTATAAGGAGAACTTGGTGATTGGGCTGTGCAAGTGAAAAGAATTCCTTAGTCAAAGACATGCATTTCTATAGATGAGAGAACTCTGATGTACATGTGTCAGTCCATAAAAGGCAACCCGATTCATTTCTGCTGAGACAGACAAAGCTGCTGTCTATGGAAAAAATGGGATACTTCTCCATGTATGCAGTGGAGCCCACAATGCCAGGTAGTTGCAATAAAAGAAAAGGGAAAAAAATAGGGGTGTGCACAAATGGCTCATGCAGGCATAGGTGGGGAGGGGAACATTTCCCTTTAAACGCAGGTAATCAGGTCCTTACCTGCTCCACTCCCTCCCCACTGCTTTTTCAGGCACGACCTTTGGTAGAGCAAGCATCGCACCCGGAAAAGTGGTGGGGCAGCAGCGGAGAAGGTAAGGACCTGCTCACCTGCTTTTTAAGGGAACCACTCCCCACTCCAGCTAGCTAATGGTGCAGCGGCGAAGTAACTTGCCTAGGGAGCAAGAGGTTGCTGGTTCAAATCCTCACTGGTATGTTTCCCAGACTATGGGAGACACCTATATTGGGCAGCAGCAATATAGGAAGATGCTGAAAGGCACCATCTCATGCTGCGCGAGAGATGGCAATGGTAAACCCCTCCTGTATTCTACCAAAGAAACCACAGGGCTCTGGGGTGCCCAGGAGTCAACACTGACTCAACAGCACAATGTTACCTTTACTCCCTACCCCGCCAAACTGGTTTGGTTGCAGGCACCTGAGCTGATTTGGTGAAAGGCACCAAAGGAGGTGCCGAACCAGTTCATGCATATCCCTAAAGAAAATGCACAATAGATCCATTACTCAAAGGGTGTAGTCCTAAACATATTACTCAGAAGTGTGTTCTGTTGTGTTAAATGGGACTTACTACTACTACTGCTACTACTACTACTACTACTACTACCATACCAGTTCTCAACAAAGTTTTCAAAGTGGTTTATATAGAAAAATAAAGAATAAATAAATACATTGCCTTTTCCTAGGGAAGTATGCAGGGGATTGCTACCTTAGATATACAATCACATAAATAGTGGAGCAATTTCCAGTGAAGTTAAGTGGAACAAGAAATACAATAAATAGCATACAGTAATGGGAGGGAGAACTGAAGCTGCAGCACTAGAAGGAGCTGGTGTTATGAACAGGAGGCTTGGAACTGGGACTTGGGTGCTTATCAAGAAGTGTTCCAAATGTCATTTTTTGCGGGGTCAATGGTTGTGACTAAAGACACCACACTCTGCAGAGCCTCAATGGCTGGATGGAATATATTTTGAGGGACAATATTTGGGCATTTATAGAATGTGAGTGCCCAGTACAGGCCAATTACTTCTGCACATCTGTCAAGTCTAAAAACAGAAACCACATATGCCAGGGCTTGGTAAATACTTAATATGATTTCAGCACAGGTGGAAGTCATCCAACCATGATTTAATCAAAAATAATTCATGTGATGATTTTTTTATGTATGAAAAGTAAAAGCATAGCTTTCCCAATGAACTTGGTTGAGCCATCTTTATTATTAGTTTTTCTTTTTATCCAGCTTAGGCACACTCTTCTCCAACACCACATTCCAGAAGCTTCAATTGTCCTTTCTTACACACACACACACACACACACACACACAGAGTACTCCACATGTAGATTACAAACGTATTTTTAGCTTTAACCTATTCATCCTATCAACAGATGTTTTGTCTTATAAAACGCCTGTTTTTCATACCTATGCTGCTTTTAATTTCTCCTCCTAAAGCTATAAAACCTCTTTAGAACTGACCAGATGTCAGTGGATAAAAACATTTTAAGTGGGAGATATTAATTATAGTAATAACTTGTTTTATTAGTAGTGTAGTAAATGAACCAATGGGGTTTGGAGAGTTAAGGAGGATTATTAATCTTCAAATATTTTGGTTCTAAAAGCAATCCTGTAACATCTGATTTATTATATCTTTACATTTTGTCCACTTTGCTCTACAAATATTACACATGTGCATGGCTGCAAATGTAATAAATCACACATAAATCCAAATATTAAAAAAATCAATTTGTTTTGACATTCACAAACCAGTATATTTAGCTTTAATCTAGTTTTGTCCTATATAAGTAAACTGGATATATTTTCAAAAAATTCAAATTCTTCATCTGAACTAGTTTGTGTCACAGTCCAAGAAGCCCATGAAAACTATGTATCAGGATCAAAAGTATATCAATGGAAATAGAATGAATTAATATTTATTAGCTCAATTTTTAGAGATCAGAGCAAATTCTTTATAGTGTTGATTCATATGCCATACTGCCAAGTTGTATTCACTGCTCAAAACATGTCAAAAATCTTGATTAAAGAGATATGTTCATGTTTGCCATTTGAATGTTTATACTCACTGTGCCTAAGTATATCAAGAAATGTCCACATACTTTCTGATGGCAGCAACAATAACTGTAGCCATTATAACTGGATATTTAAGCCACTCTGCTTCCTATCCTGGACACTGCAATTAAAAAAAAATGTAAGACTACAAAGAAGCTTTAACCATCAAATGCAATGGGATTGGCCAAAGAATATTGGCTATTTGAACTTTTGGGCCATAAACATTTTGTTTTGAGAATGATCACTGGCCCAGAATCTAGAATTTCACAATTGTTATTGTCGGCCAATTTGTTTTTGGTCACCAGACTTCCAATAATCATAATTTTGTCCTGAAAGTGGGTTGTGAGTTGCTCAGAAATTTTGTTGATAGAGGAAGAACCAGATTAGACAGTTTCCCTACTGTAAAAAGTTGCAATAAGCCAGGGCAGTCTGCCCATTCTGCAATTAAGTTGGAAGAGTAAGCAGATCTGGCTTGTTTCAAAGCATGCCTGTACACATTTATATATCACAAAACTCAAAATGTACACCAAGTCAAGAAGCCCTCAAACAGCATTTAACTTATGGTGTGTGACCTTCATATTTTAATAGTCTTCAGTATATCAAGGTGTGAATACAGAAGGAACTGCAGTAAGTGGAGTAAAGTGGAAATTTGATTAGTAGTGAAAAGTCCAACTAATGTGTGATGCGATCCATTGAAAAGTCCAACAGAGAGAGTGATCAATAGTCACCAATTGAGGCCACACTTTTAAGAAGCTTTGCATATAACAAGCAGGTGGAAGGTGCTTTATGATAGACCCATTCCAGGACCCCACCTGGAATACCAGAGTACTTAGAGCAGGAAAAGAACATTTGCCAATGCATTAATGATAACGGAAGATAATGTTTTGGAGACTTATTCTATCCAGCGAATATTCTCTTCCAAGTCTATGACTGAATAGATACAGTCTAGACTATTCCAGATTTTATACTGGACAAAAATGGTATGACCACACTGAGAAGAGGAAACAAAGAGCAGTGGTTGTATGTTTGCATCATGGTGACTTGAGATTGTCTGCCTGTCTGTCTGAGAACCATTCAGCTATAAATCCTGATAAGCCTTTGAAACAGCAACACCACTTATAAGATTCCAAGTGCTGATTTATACAACTGCACTTTAAGATTCTTTTTCAACCCATGTGGACTTTTTTGTCTAATTGCACATAGTGATTCAGTCTGGTAAAAATGAGTACATACTTTGGTATGTGTACACTATGATCTACAGGTGAAACTCGGAAAATTAGAATATCGTGCAAAAGTCCATTAATTTCAGTAATGCAAATTAAAAGGTGAAACTGATATATGAGACAGACGCATTACATGCAAAGCGAGATAAGTCAAGCCTTAATTTGTTATAATTGTGATGATCATGGCGTACAGCTCATGAAAACCCCAAATCCACAATCCCAGAAAATTAGAATATTACATGGAACCAAGAAGACAAGGATTGTAGAATAGAACAATATCGGACCTCCGAGAAGTGTACAGTGTACTGTGCTTGATTGGCCAGCAAACCCGCCTGACCTGACCCCATAGAGAATCTATGGGGCATTGCCAAGAGAAGGATGAGAGACATGAGACCAAACAATGCAGAAGAGCTGAAGGCCGCTAATGAAGCATCCTGGTCTTCCATAACACCTCATCAGTGCCACAGGCTGATAGCATCCATGCCACGCCGCATTGAGGCAGTAATTGCTGCAAAAGGGGCCCAAACCAAGTACTGAATACATATGCATGCTTATACTTTTCAGAGGTCCGATATTGTTCTATTCTACAATCCTTGTCTTCTTGGTTCCATGTAATATTCTAATTTTCTGGGATTGTGGATTTGGGGTTTTCATGAGCTGTACGCCATGATCATCACAATTATAACAAATTAAGGCTTGACTTATCTCGCTTTGCATATAATGCGTCTGTCTCATATATCAGTTTCACCTTTTAATTTGCATTACTGAAATTAATGGACTTTTGCACGATATTCTAATTTTCCGAGTTTCACCTGTATGTGCAAAGATCTACAGAGGTTATCACTCACGCATGCTTTGTGCTCATTGCAGCTGAGTCACATGAACCCCATATGCAACACACAGATATTCATCCTGTGTTGAAAACAATGACAACACAATCCTAATCACATTTACTAGAAGAAAGTCCCACTATGTTTGATGGGGCTTAGTTCCAGGTAAATATGCATAATACCACATTGTTAATGAAGTAAACCTAATTTTTGGGTTTTGTTTTGTTTTGTTTATTTATTCCCCCATCCCCTTAAATCTTGGATGCTGTTCTTGTTTGTACACCATCCTGAGTCTGTGGACTGGGCAGTATATTAAATCTCTTAATACATACATAAATCATGGTAATCTGATGACCCTTTATAGGAAAGAGCCATGAATAATAAAATTAGGATATTAGTCATATTTAAAGGGTATCAAGAGGATAAAATATTGTACATGGATAAAGGTGAGTAGGAATATAACATGTAACTTTTCCTTCAATCTGACTAGATCATCTGAGGATTTTTTTTTAAAGGACTGTACTTCTATTAATTTCCATTATAATCAATTATAAAACCTCAGTTTAAAGTAATAACAAATTGTCATGGCCCATACCTCAGTCAGAAGAGTCAGAGGAGGAGCAGGAAGATTTGGTTGGGAGAGCAGGCTCAGAAGCACAACAGGAGGATTTGGCTGTGAGAACAGACTCTGAAGCAGAGGTGGAACAGCAGCAGACAGGGGAATCTGAACAGCTGGCAGAGATGAGGGCTAAGGAGACTGATCAGGAGGAAGCTAGAACTTCACCTGTGTTAAGAAGACATCTCAAGAGAAAGGCTCAGTGAGAGACACGCAGGTGTAAGATCTCATGGCAGAGGGAATAGAAATGCTGAGTTAGGACAGCCTGATTGGCTGCTGGTTATCTCGAGCCCTATATCAAGCAAACGCTGTTCCTGAGACTGTACTGTCAGCAACATTGCCTACTGCAGACAGTGTTCTTCATGCTTCTAATTGTTCAACCTTTCTTGTTTCAGCCTGTCCTTGTTCTGTTCCTTCCTTGCTCCTTTATTTCAGTTATTGTTCAGATATCGTAGAGAGGGATACCTAGTTTAGTTTCAAGGGGACTTTATTTTGTTTCTACTACTTTATCTTTGAGAGTCATCCTTCACTTTCGTCCGTGCAGCTAAGCTGCTACTTTATTATCTACAGAATTTCTATCTTGACTCATAGAAGTGGAGCTGGGGGGATGATAAATCCTGTCGGATCAGCCATGCAAACATATTTATAACACAAATAAATTTACTATATCAACAATTATAGTAAATAATTACAGTATTTTAAATTAATTTGAAATATACTTAATCCTAACAGGCAGAGTCTTCTCTGTCTCTACTGCAAAGAGATTCTGCAGTTCGTGCAGAGTAGCAGAAAGATAGGCCCCACACAATCTGGTTTAGATAATGAATCCTTCACTATCCCTACAGCTGGACTAAATTTGGTCTAGATTGATTAGGCCACATATGCCTCAAACGTTCACACATCTGCCATCTTGAATTGAGGTGGATAACATAATCACAAACTATGCTGTTGAGGTGTCCCTATGTGTCCCAACTACTGTAGCAAATTTGGTTCAAATTGGTTAGGTGGTTCACAAGTTAGCCCTCTGAGCCTCAAAAGTTCATGAGTCTGGCATCTTGAATTGGGATGGATGACATCATTACAAACTGCACCATTGAGGTGTGTGTCCCTAAAACTGTTCCAAATTTGGTTCAAATTGGTTAGGTGGTTCACAGGTTAGACCACTTGTGTCTCAAATATTTATGCATCTGCCATCTTGAACTGGGGTGGATGTGGATGACATTATCAAAAACTATGCTGTTGAGGTATCCCTATGTGTCATTCACTATAACTGTAGTAAATTTGGTTCAGTTTGGCTCACTATAAAAATCTTTTAGATTTAATCTGGTTTAAATGTTTCTTGATTTTAATTGTTTTATTCTGTGTTTTTTATTTTAATGTAAACCGCCATGAGCCACTTCAGGAAGTGCAGTATATAAACTGAATGAATGAATGAATGAAAATGTACCAAGTTTGGTTCAAACTGGTTAGATGGTCCACAAGTTAGCCCACTTGTGCCTCAAATGTTTACATGTCCACCATCTTGAATCGAGGTGGATGACATCATTACAAAATACACTTCTGAGGTGTCCTTATGTGTCCCTACACCTACAGCTGTAGCAAATTTGGCTCAAATTGATTAGGCAAGTTAGCCCATTTGTGCATGAAACGTTCATGCATCCTCCATCTTGAACAGGGGTAGATGACATCACCACAAGGTGTGCCACTGAGTAGTCCCTATGTGTCCCTACAACTGTACTGAATTTGGTTCATATTGGTCAAGGCATTGCAAAGTTGACAGGGACAAACACACACACAGACATACACATACTCTACTGGGTGATCTCAAAAACTTGCTTCCCTTAAGGAAAGTAGGCTTAAAAAGTAAAAGAAAAAGGATATATGGAGTTCAGAGAAGAGAAACAGGAATGAACACTTCCCCCCACAAGTTCTGAGTCTGTGTGTGCAACAGAATCAGACCATTCAGACTTTTTTTCTCTTTTATGAACTGGATTAAAGAAAGTCAATCTGGTCCAGAAATGAATCAATTTCCTTTGACTGTGCCCTTAAATCTGATGAATAGAGCCTTTGGTTGCAGTCACTGAAAGTCCTATTCAAGATCTCCAAGTAATATTGCTGTTCTTGGATGCAAAGTGGAAAACATTACTTTTTAGGATTTTGTTGGTTTTATACAAGACATTTATTCCAATATGGCATCTATATCTATGCTGAAGATTTATGTATAGTTTTTCTGTTCCGACAAATAGTATGTTACAAATACCGCTACATACAGTCTTTCCTTTAGGTCACTGTTTGGGGAATTTGTTGCATCTTTTATTAGCCTTAAGAGTTAACATTAGGCAAATCAAATTAAATGAAACTGCCCTATTGTGAACTTCCTGTAGCACACTTGGTCCTGCTGAAAAACACTATGTAATACTTATAGGGTAGAATCCTATAGGCTGGAATGCTAATAGTTCCTCTTACAAAAACAGACTTTGGACTTGCGATTCTCAAACACCAGTCTCCATGGCAAGCCACTTTTGAAATTGAGAAGACTTTCAAAAGCAGTTTTCAATATGGCATGGAAATCAAGCATTCCCTTGAAAAGCCTAATATTGAATTTTGGGTCCCAGTCACAATGCGTGGCATCCACACTTTCCCTTAGACCAGAACAAAGAGCCTTCCTCTGGAGAAAAATTAATTGGCTGACATCCAGAGCAGCATACATGAGAGAGTGCCTGTCTCTACAAGATCCCCACTGCTCATTAAGATAATCAGGAGGGATCTGTCTTTGGGTGCCATTGGTTCATCTGGTGGCAACCTGGGATCGGGCCTTCTCAGTTGTCACCCCGAGGCTGTGGAATGTGCTCCCTGTGGATATAAGAGGATTATCTTCCTGGGAGGCCTTCAGGAGAACCTTAAAAACCCACCATTTTAGCCTGGCTTTTAATGATATCTAGTTTTAATTTTAATCTAGTTTTTTAAAAAAATTCAAATTTGTTTTATTAAGTTTAAAAAAATTTTTTTTTAATGTAAACCACTCTGAGCCACTTTAGGAAGGGTGGAATATAAATTGAATGACTGAATGAATACCACCAGCATCCATCTACCTAGGCACGAACCCCAAAATGCAGTTCAGTTCGAATTAGAGCCTGTTCTGCTGAACCTGTTCAGTCCAACCAACCAGCCAGTCTTGTCCATTTGGCTGACCAGGTTCAGCAGTTTGAGCACCAATAATTGTAAAGTGAAATCTGGTGAGAATTCCCCTTTACAAGTAAAGGGGATGGGGAATCCTGCAAAGGACAGTGGGGGAGCGGTGAGGAAGGTACTCTAAGGTTCTTATTGCCTGGCCCGGTGTGGCTGCAGGCGCCACCTCTCACTGCTTACCACTTGCTGCTTCCCACCCACTAGTACTGCACAATCGCCACCACCTCCATCTTTAAGCAAGCCAGCCACATGGTGGTGGTGTGGTTCTGGTCTCTGCAGATGCATGGAAATAATTTGTGTGGTCTCAACGCATGCGTGGAGGCCATTTGTGTGGCCATGCAAATGGCTTCTGTGCCTGTGCAGAGACCACACAAATGGCCTCCGTGGAACTGCACCACCGTTGCATTGGAGGCCTACTTAAAGACAGAGGCAGTGGCAATTGGGCAGTATTAGGGGGTGGTAAGCGGCAAGCGATGGTGCCAGCAGGGTCTGGCAGTAAGAACTTTAGACTACCTTTCTCGCCACTTCCCCTGTGCTGCCGGCCTATCGCTTCTCAAAGTTGAACCGGTCCTCTTGAACCCGATTTAGTTCAGTTCAATAGCGGACTGAACTTGCCCTGGTTCAGTTCGCGATTGAGTTGATGAACCAGCCCAGCTTAATGCGAACCAGTTCAATTTTGAACTGTTTGTGCACACTTCTACATATTCCCACATGATGTTGCACACTCTTTTTGTATTGTGGGTACTTCTGTGCTTTGTGCAAGAGTGCAAATACTTTCCAGAGCTCTCCCACACTCCAGAAATGCTCTGTTAGAGTGGAAACACATCTCTTGAACCACAGTGATGTGTCCTTGCTCTCATACAGCACTTTTGAATTAGAAGTGAGCTCAGAGACTATGTGCACTCTTGAGCAACAGCGTCCACACTTCAGGGAGAGTGTGCAACAGTGCAAGGGCTAGCACTGCATGCTGGATGTTAGGAGCAGTGGTAGTATGCTGCTAAGGATGTTGGCCCGCTGTTCTGGAGTAAGGATTGCTTGCTCTGGATTAAGGAAACTGTGGATGCCACCCACTAATAGGGGTGTGCACAGAACCGCCAAACTGCGGTCCGGCACTGGGGTGGGGGGTTGCTCTAAGAGCGGGGGGAGGGTTTACTTACCCCTCCCTCCACTGTCCCGCTCTGGCACCTGTAATTTTAGTAGTAATTGGGGTGGCAGGATACCTCCCTGCCGCCCCTTCCCCCCTTTCGCTATGAAATTGTAAACTGCCCTGAGCCATTTTGGAAGGGTAGTATATAAATCAAATAAATAAATAAATAAATAAATAAATAAATAAATAATAAAAAGCTCCCAGGAGTTCTCTGCACGTGCGCACATTGTGCGCGCACTTCATGTCTCTGTGATGTGTGTGCGTGCGCAGAGGACTCCTGGGAGCTTTTCATAGCGAAAGGGGGGAAGGGGCGGCAGGGAGGTATCCTGCCGCCCCAATTACTACTAAAATTACGGGTGCCAGAGCAGGAAAGCGGCGGGAGGGATAAATAAACCCTCCCCCCGCTCTTAAAGAAATCCCCCCACCCGAACCGAACCACCCAGGTCCAGACCGGTCCGGGCACATCCCTACCCACTAAAGATAGCATCTTTTTGAGAGACAAGGAACCAGTCTAGTGAATCTAGGCATATCACTTCAGACCAACCCAGTATTCAGATTATTGAGAGGGGGCAAGGTAGGGGGTCCCTTTATGAAATCCACGTAATCCAACTAAATCCCTCTAATTTCAACCAAATCTTCTCTTTTCCAGAGACTACAGGGACCCATCACAAAAAGCAAGGGGACCACGCCTCTCTGGTCTCCAATTATTCTAGAGTTGTCTCGGCCTTATGAGATGAAAAGAGTAATTTAAAATGAGGTGACCATGACCTTCACATATATTACCATGATTATATGTTTATTATAATGTTTTAATCAGTGTTGTAAAGGAGTGGCTAATAAAATAATAGTAAAATGAGTTATGGACCATAAAATTCCTCCTCTGAATCTTGCCTCTGCATGAAGTAATGAGGTGGCCTTAGGCAAGCTTCTAGGGATGTGCTCAACATGCGATTTGGTTTCTGAATTGCTGCACAATCCCTTTAAAACCAAGGACTTCCACTGGCCCTTTAACACGGAGGAGAGGAGGTCCATCCCTGCTCCTCCTCTGCTCACCACCATTGGCACTCCCCCAGCAATCAGCATGCACTGGCAGTGCTCTCCCCCAGCTGCCCGCGCTTGGTGCCAGTATGCACATGTCTTTCTGAAGGAATATAAGATGTCTGCCTAGCCTCTAACGGCAGTGAACTGTCACATCACTGAGAAGGCCCTGTTTCTAGAAGATTTGAAGGTGGCAGTGTTAGGTCCGAAAGCAGACGCCATCATAACCACAGTTTCATACTGTTTCTGGAACTGAAATCAAAGAGAGGGCAGCCCAGTCCCAACCATGAATGTGCCCGCATCATGCCTGTGGCACTTCTCTCTGCCCGCCTCTCCAAGCACTTGCCCCACCCCCTGTTTCTGCACTCCTCAAGCTGTTGCTTAGCAACAGGGACACCACCTTGCCCCTCCCAAGCCTGTCAAAGGGAAAAGTCAGATTGTGGGATGCCCACGTTCCATTGTGTCTCCTGTTCCCCGTTCTGGAAACCAGAAGAGAAAGGGGACGGGATGGAAGGATGGGCACTATGTGTTTTGGTCACCAAAATTAAATCAATAAAAATAGCATGTTCACAAGCACATGTAGTTGTGGTGGCACCATAAACCGGGGACCCGATTAGATAGCTGAAAAGATAATATATGGCAAGGCAGCGATAACTGGGGATGGGTTCAAAAGGCAGTGCCACCCAGGAATGCTTGAATGTCTCTGCACTATTTTTTTGTACAATGAAGTTGGGGAAGGGAGCCCCAGCCCTTTCACCTTAGGTACAAGCACTCACTGTACCTAAGGTACAAACACTCACTGTACTCACTCATGAGAAGAACCATCCAGGAGTACACAGGGATTGGATAGTATCGTTAATAATGTGCGATGATGCCCTTTCTCCCAAGGACTACTCTCCAATGTGAGTAAAAGGCCATGGAGACATGCATTGGGCCCAGACAGCAGACGTTGACTAGCCTGGTTGCTCGACACAAGCAAGCTATGGGGTTGGGTACCCCAGCAACACCTTTCCCTGTATTGGTGACTGCTGTGATGAAACAGTCCAATTAGTCCCTCTGCCAGTCTGGCCATCCATTGGCATATATCCATGTTTGCTGTTGCCTGGTATGGTGACCCTACTTTCCTGGGATCACTGATAACTGGGGTTCCTCTCTCCTGTGATTCCCCATAGCAACCAATCTACATACTCCAGAACTCTGGTCCAAACCCAGAAAATTTGAATGAGAGTTTCCCCAGTCTGCTCACACGGTACTGCCCGGACACATGTAGTGGACACTACTGTTTGGGAATATAAAGGGTTGCCAGGAGAGGAGGGGTACATGGTGTGCAAGTTCTATTATTTTCCAGAGAGAATGGTAGCCCCTCATAAGCAGGGGGCCCTTGATTTGGATGGCCTAACTTATGAGAGTGCAGTCTGATGGATGACTGAAGCTTAATAAACCTCTGGTCCTACCCAGTAATTCCTGGCTGGTAAGCCAACATGGGGGCAGAAGTGTGCTTGGGTGATTCCTGGATTCCTCTATTATTTTCCAGAAAGAATGGTAGCCCCTCATGAGCGGGGGGCCCTTGATTTGGATGGCCTAACTTATGAGAGTGCAGTCTGATGGATGACTGAAGCTTAATAAACCTCTGGTCCTACCCAGTAATTCCTGGCTGGTAAGCCAACACGGGGGCAGAAGTGTGCTTGGGTGATTCCTGGATTCCTCTATTATTTTCCAGAAAGAATGGTAGCCCCTCATAAGCGGGGGGCCCTTGATTTGGATGGCCTAACTTATGAGAGTGCAGTCTGATGGATGACTGAAGCTTAATAAACCTCTGGTCCTACCCAGTAATTCCTGGCTGGTAAGCCAACACGGGGGCAGAAGTGTGCTTGGGTGTTCCTGGATTGCTTTGCTGGAGTCTACCATCACAAGAGCATCCTTAGTCCCAGTGGACCAGACCCCAGGATTCTTTGCCCTCCCTCGTATACATATTCCCTCCTAGGAAGTCATCATGATCCCTTCTTGGTGTATCATAAAAATAGGGCCTCTAAGCATTCTCCCATTGCCAGAAATTGTGCTTGTGCAAGACTGTTTTGGTCCAGGACTCTTACAAGGGCAGCAGTGCAAAAGCTGTTAGGAGAAAGGCTTAAATGCTATTTAAAGGGATTTATATGCCCTTTCCCTGCCGAGGGTGGGAGGTCCATTCTGAAAAGGTACGATTGCACTCAGCACACCTCCTTGAAGATTGTGGCCAATGGCTGCCACTCTGCAGACGTTCTAACCCCTTGCCCACAATCTGGCGACATGAGTGCTATGGAGCTTGCTGGGATGCAGCCTCAGCAGACCAGGAAAAGGGAGTGGCTCCCCTACCCTGACACCAGAAGTTACTGGGCTACAGCTGGATGAACGTATGCAACACTATTCACAATTACAAAAATTAACCTCGAGTTCATCTACTTGTGGTTTGCTGTTACATGTGAATAGGGCCAATGTCTGAAGGGCCAGCTTCAAGTTCCCTCCACATCTGGGTTGGAAGAATCTTAGGCTTCACATTATGTGCGAACACAGCCAATGTATGAGAAATGCTTTGAATACGTTGAAGTACTTTATTAATTTGGAATTATTACTATCATTAGTCAAGATTTCTGTAGCTTTATCATTGTTTTTATGATTACATAGGTCACCATCTCTATACAGTATTTTATGGGCTATCGTACATAGTAGCACTATTTTTTCTTTATACGACTCCAAAGCTGTATTTGAGGAAATAAAATAATAGGATTATTTATTGGCTCTTATTGTTTCAGATTTTATTTGGGCTTCAGATTTTATTTGGAAGTGTGACAGACAAAGCATGGATGACTCATGCTATTACGCTCTGCCGCATCACTGCTGGCATAGGCACAAAAAAAGAGGAAATGCATCAGAATGTGAACTGGCTTAATTAATTGACAGAGCACAGATCTCACCATAATGGATCTGTGATTAGATAGTTATTAGAGTAATTGAGCCTTGGTTATTCTAGTTCAGTATTGACCTCAAACTAAGATATTACAAAAGTAGTGTGACTGCTGCTTCTCTGTGGTTGCATTGCAAAACTTGGGACACCTGGATCAAATGGGAAGTGTACATGTCAGTGCCATGTCAATACCACAGAATTTCGGGAATATAAATAAGCTCTAGGGAAATTTAAGTGTAATTGGATTGGCTTTACATTCTGCACCATGTTACCTAATAGTATTTCTGAGATCCCAGCTAGCAGTAGTTACTTACTGAGGCAGTCCAAATATATTTCTGACCAGGTTATTTTTTTCAGTTGAGAGTTTTTCTGCAGGTTGACTTTTTGTATCCACAGTAGTGTTCATTGGCCAACATAGCACATAGTGGAACCTTGGTGTTAGGGCTGCTGCACAAATGGAAAGTCAGCCCTAATAGGACGAAAGCTGCAGAAAAATGGAGGTACTGCTGCACAACTGCCCAGAAGTGGTTTTAAGTTTCTCCGCGTCTGTGTGCTGTCACACTACACCATCAGGGCTGCCTTTCAAAACGCACAGCAGCCCTGGCAGGTCCCTAAAACTGACCTTCCACTGCACATAATGTTGGCTACCATGATCCCATGGTTTAATTCCCAACCAAAGAGAAACAGTTTTGGTTACTCTCATTTTTGATTTTAAAAAATTTGATTACTGCTAGCACTTCTACATACCAATTTCAAATGAAAGGCTGTGAATGCTTACCTTCATTCAAAGGAATCTGCGAAGATCTCAATCTGGGGATTGAGATGTGCTTTCTACTTTATTGCTTTTATTGACTTAATGTGGTCTCTTTGAGTGTGTGTGTATACACACACACACACACACACACACACACACACACACACACACACACACACACACACACACACTCTCCTCCCATCTCCCATGCTGCTCCCTTGCAATCACCAGTACAAGGGAAACCACCAGAGTCAAGGTTTCCCTTGACTCTAGCAGAAAAGTGTTCTGTTTCCATCTGCGCTTCATATCCACCTGCACTTGAGGAGGAGAGCTGATCTTGTGGTAGCAAGCATGACTTGTCCCCTTAGCTAAGCAGGGTCCACCTTGGTTGCATATGAATGGGAGACTGGATGTGTGAGCAGTGTAAGATGTTCCCCTCAGGGGATGGAGCCACTTTGGGAAGAGCATCTAGGTTCCAAGTTCCCTCCCTGGCATCTCCAAGTTAGGGCTGAGAGAGATTCCTGCCTACAACCTTGGAGAAGCCACTGCCAGTCTTTGTAGACAATCCTGAGCTAGATGGACCAATGGTCTGACGCAGTATATGGCAGCTTCCTATGTTCCCATCATTTTTTTGTTTCTATCTTTCATTGTGTCAGTAGATGCATTTCCCATTCTATTCTCCTAGGTTTCTATTTCATTATAGAAGTGAGATCTTCAATAGCCCTCATATTTCTGTTCTATTGCCAGGACTGCATATGCGGAGAGGCTACTACAGCTGAGATGTATTCCCTAAGAGGGAATACAGGTTCCATGTCCATGTTAGAGAGAATTCCGTCCTGCCAGAGTTCAGATCAGTTGCTTAAGAAGTATCCTTTTCCATGGATCCCAACTTTTCCTTCTGATAGCAGTTCAGAAGAGACCGTTGGTTGCAATTTACTAGCTTGTCATAGGCTGGCATAAGCCAGGTGTGCAAGGTTAAGCAAAGAAAAGTGTCTACATAAACATCTCCTTTGACATCCTGGAACAGCATTTATTTTATAGTAAGCCAGCAAATAGCTAGAGAGTTTATTCAAAGCTGCAATAGTTATAGCAATCAGCATTGGAACAAGATAATTTGAATGGTAGCTACTAGGGGAGTAAATAAGAAAGGAAATTAACTCCATATGTCTGTTAAGTATGCTCTCAGCACTAATTGGTAAGTATACTTAGAGAGGCTTGTTTTCCTTCCACAAATTTAAGAAGCTGCTAGCGAACTACTATAGAATATTAATTCTTGGTAATTCAAAAACAATGAAGACTCTGCAGCACCTTTGTCAGTGGGGTTTAGCCATGGCCACAATAAAATTATTTGACTTTAAAGCGTCAGTAGGCTCTATACTGTTTTGCTACAGCAAAAACTACACAGCTGGCCTTTTGCAATTTCAAAGAGCGCTGATTGTAAATTACATCACAGTGTCACTTACAAGGTAAACCACAATCCCCAAGTTATATACTGGGAATTATGGACTGGATCATATAAAAAAGGAATAATAAAAGTAACTGATCAAACGTTTATGTCGTTAGCTATCAATATCATAAACCAGCAAAGGAGATTTACTGAGCTTGAGCTAATTTTATGGCCATTACTCATGCAACCCCATTGGATTCAAGGAGGATTACTCATGTGAGTGACTGGGTCCTGCAATACTACTTTATTTTTCCATTCATTTGCTTCTCAGTTGGGATTTTGTTTGATGACACAAGCAGATAGCTTTAAATATTATTCTACCTGACTTTCAAGTGACAACCATTAAATATTTTGTCATATTACAATTTTCTATCCTGCAGCTAATCCTAGTAATGCAAATATCTTACCCTTATTTGTGATGGATATCCTGGCTTCTGCTTTGGAAAACAATTGCGTAATCTTTAATTTGCCCTTCCTCTTGAAAGTTTTTGCTTTTAAATGGTTCAGTATTAAACAAAACTATTACATTACAGCAATATAGTGAATCTTGGCTTTACTGTAGAAAGAGTTCACATTTTAATGAACTCCTTGAATAAGTTTGCACAATTATTTATTATAGGAAAATTCCTCTCTTAATTCTAAGATCTGTCTAGACAATTAATGAGGAATCTAGGACTTAAATGAAAAACAAAGAAATGAGTATCTGGATAATTAGAGGTTCTTTCTTAACTTCTGTTGTCACATTCAAAAAAGTGGTCATACATATAGTACCATGGTCAGTTCCCTGACTGGGCATCTATAATGAATTCACCAAAAGCTTCTAAAAATGATCTTAAGATGCTGGGGGTGGGGGTGGGGAATTGCGTATGGCTGTGAGGAGAATTAGATACTTTAGGCAGAATTATTTGAGGTAAAAATTGTGGTCAGGCCTCAGTGAGTAAGAAATGGTTAATGCTTTGTATGCTTGATATACAGTTTCTCCTGCTGTGCTATTATGTTGGGACCTAGCTATAGCTAGTTGCTGTTGGGGGTGTGTGTGGCTCTAGAGAAACTCTGGAAATAATACTGTTGTTCTGAGCTAAAAAGCAATTGGTGTTTGGCAGTTGGAGGGCAACTAACTGAGGAGAAGAACAGTGTGGAGGGCAACTAACTGAGGAGAAGAAGAAGCTGAGCAGCAAAGAAAAGAAAAACAAGAAAGTGCTGGACTCAGTCACAAAGTGCCACTTTGGACAATTTTTGTCTACAGAACTAGCCTGAATGATCAAAACAGGGGATGTGTTAAGAGTGTGCATGTCCTCCTGATATCTTTCCCTGACATCCATTGCATTTGTTTTATAGTGTGGTGGTGGGGTAGCTCGTCTGGCCTACCCATCTACATGCAATCCAAATACTCGTTTGAGCTAGCAGTATGCATGTAGAGCAGCCATTTGAACCCCTCCCCCAATAAAAGAACATGCTGGGGAAATGTCAGAACATTTGTGGGAAATGTCAGAATCTGTGCATGCTCAATACATCCCTCTTTTAAATTAGGGATGTGCACAAACAGCAGTTCAAACTTGTTATGCCATTGTTATGTCTTTTGTGGATATCCCAACACCCTTCTAGTACCACCCTTTATCACATGGGGAGGGTTGTTTCTTTGAATAACAGTTATATGTGTGATCCCAATACTAAGTGAAACCAAGGGTGGCTGGCCAGTAAGGGAGGGGCTACACCCTCCCCCCAACAAAAACACAAGATCCAGCAGAACACCAGACTTAACAGCATCCAGAGAACTCTCTCTAGCAGGGAGGTTTCTCCAGCTCCTCCTCCCCATGCCTGTAACTTCTTGGCTGGAACAGCTGCTAATCAAGCTGCTCCAGCTTCTGGTCCCTAATGGGCAGCTCCTGGCATCACCCACTCAAGGAAGTTAAAAATGGGTTGAAAATACAGCCCCTGAAGCCAAAAGGAACTGTATTTTTTCGCCTATTTTTACTGCCTTTGGGGGCACAGCCACGCCAGCGCTCCCTAGCACTCAGAATGGCTGGAGCAGCTTGAGGAGCAGGCTGTCCCCAAAGTAAGAGCAAAACAGGAAGTGAGGAGGGAGCTCTCTGCTCAGGAGAGTTCACCGGCTGTTGTATGTCTGATCTTCCTATGTTTCTCTTTGTTTGGAGGCAGGGACAGGGCAAGAGTGCACAAGAGAGAGAAAATGAGAGAGAGAGAAAGGGGGATGGCAAGGCTTGGAGAGAGCTGGGGAGGCTAGGTGGGGGGGCTTGGTGAGACAGATACTCTCCATATATATGAAATATTCATATATTTCTCCTTATATATATGAAAGTAAGAGAATCAGATTATTATTTTTTAAAGCTGAAATAAAGAAAGCCTGGTACCATGATATTGCAGGCTCCTTGCATTCTCCATGCCCACTCTAGAGCAACAGCCCTGCTTTGAAAACACAAGAGGCTTTGAAAATACTCCTGAATGTCCCATTTCGAACAGTGAAAATGTTGTGATCAGTGACCACATTTCCATTGGTCTTATAAGGAACTGGCAAAGGTGAAGCAGTTCTTTTATATTTCAATTCTTCATTTTGTTTTTACCATGGTTTTAAGTCTCATTTCCTAATTAATGACAATATAATTTATTGCCCTTGTTATTAAAAGACAACACTTTTGAAGACCATGACAGTGTTTACCTTCCATGGGAACACTGGGTTGCTTAAGACATAAACACATCACCAGGATGTTTAGGAAATGGCTGCCAATTAGATCTCTGAATTTAAAAAGATTTACTGGTTTGAATCTATAGATTCAGATTGGACAAAAAGGATAAAAAAGAGTAGTTTGCACTCCATCTCTTTCTTCAATCTGATTTTACGGCTATCTGTTCTCACAACAATTGTGAATATGGACTGGATTTACAATACTACTAAGCTCTCCTACCAAGAGACACATATAAAGCTGTCATTTGGCTGCTTATGCTGTCTGAGGTTAGTGGATGTTGACAAAGAACATTGCTAGAACTTAGAAGGCAATGAATTTTCTTCCAACTGGGAGTGAGAGAAAACTCGGGCCCAAGAGGGAAAAAACGTTATTGGTGAGTTTACTTAGCTATCCACCATAACTTCCCTGTCTTGAGCAGGGTTCAGGACTGGCAATCTTAAGAATGACTTTTTTCTCACTTGTCAACTTGATGGAAGGAAAGACATTAAAGGACGAGCTCTGTAAAAAGCTAATTTGCTAGAAGACTGTGCATATAATGGGTCCGATGTAATGATAAGAATGCTAATGTTTAAAAAAGCTTGAACATTTTGGAACGCAGTAGAATATGGACTTTATCAAGCTGATGTTTTAATGAGGAGAAAAATGCCACCAGTTGTCTTGCCAAGCCAAAATCTTTCTGCTTCTAAGAATACCATTGACATGTCCCTAGATACAATCAAAGAAACATCTGCTCTGCTTCTAGACTGCTATTGCTGTTGCTAGAAACCAGGGACACATTCAGACATATGCAAAAATGGACTTTGGAGTAAATCATTTGTAGGTAGACATTTAAAACCTGTGTTTGAATCCCCAAAGCTCTATGTTTGGAAAAGAACAAAAATCTAAGACATCAGTGAATATTAGCATCAGTAACTCTAAGATTTGATACTATGGCCATTATTTTCTCATCTATTATAACAAATGCAACCATATTTATTTCATTAATATATATTGCTTCTGTGAAAGGTGCATCACAATTTACACAATAAAAAACACTAATTAAAAACCAACGCGATTAACATATCATCAGCAATGCACAACAGTAGTCGTAGAAGATTATTAATGGCTGACATCCAGACTAATGGTGAGGTGGTGGATAGACATTTTTTTCATTCTGCATGGGAGAAAGGCAATTTTCGCCAGTCTCTCTTTTTCTCTGCGCCTGCCAAAAATGTGTCTCTGAGGACTGGGAGACCCTTAAGAGCAGATTTTCAGGAGATAAAGGCTGTGGTGGCAGAGAGCGGGGACTGGCAAATATTGTGATTACCTGAAAAGCTTGATTATTGACCACAACTGTCTGAACTCGCTCAAAGGTGGCATGGGTTTTAAGGTCTGCTGAGTAAACCTAGTGGATGCATTCATATGGGAAGAGGTGATCTTTAATGTATGAGGATCCACTCAGATCATGCAAGCTTTTAGAGGTTAAAATCAGCACTTTGAATTAGGACCAGAAGCAATTTGGCAACCAGTGCAGCTGGTGTAAAATACAGTGAAAGAGTCTGTCTCCCAACACCCATTAGGAGGTACTCAGCAGGATTCTGCAGCATTTGAAGCTTCCAGGTTATCTTCCAGGGCTGTCCCATATAGAGTATATTTCAGTAATCAAGCCTAGAAGCTACAGAAGCATGGCTCAAGGAAGGTCTGACCTTGAATCTGCACAAAAAACTGCTTCCCTACTTGAAGGATAAAAGAGGGGAAAGTTTCTTTATTAGTCAAAGATGGAAGTACCCTTAGCAACAACTCTGACTTGTTTCTCAAAAAGCAGTGCTGGGTCCAGGCATACCCCCAGGCTTTTTACCTGACTGGATGGGGTCACAGAGACCACATCAATCACAGGCAAGTTAATCCCCTCCAGACCATGGCAATTCCCTTTCAGCATCACCTCTGGATTCAATGTTAAAAGAGTCTTACAGTTAAAAGTTGACATATATAAAGAACATTTTCAGATAATGGAAAACAAGGTATCTGGCAAAGCTTACTAGAGCTCAAGTGACAGCAGTCCTCAGATCTGTTCCTCTCTAACAATCACAATGAAGTCAATAGAATTAAATACAGAATGATAGAACTGCAGAATTTGTGGACTGCAACCAAAGTTAACATGAAGATAGAGTAAAAAAAACAACCCATCAGCTGTATTAAATATGGTTTGAGTCTTATGTGAAAGACTATAAGAACAGGAAACTACCCCAGTAACTCTTTCCCTTAAGTTTGTCATTGCAACTGCCTTTTCTCATAAGATTCAAACCAGTTGTAAAGACCCTCCGTTTCTTAGTGTGTTTTGCTGGCTCTTATTAATACAACACAGGAGCAAGGAAGAGTAGCATAAAACATGGCTTATTACAGTGCATATGTAGCAAACATTTACAGTGAAGTAAATGTTGGAAGGAGTCCTGTGCAGTAAATAAAGAGAATCAAGAGTGTTTGGACATAAAGCTTATTTGTGAGAACTGAATGATGTGTCAAACAGATTTTATCCTTCAAGTAGGGAACCAGTTTTTTGTGCGGATTCAAGGTATAATTATAGTCCTGCTATTATGAAGGATACAATTTATCAACAGGTATTAACCATCATAGCTAAATGAACCTTTGAATATGAATTGCTGAGGGACAAACAACAGGATTAGACTGTCCTCCATATGCCCTGCTTGCAAATTTCTGAGGAGCGTTTAGCTGGTTATAGTGAGAAACATAATGCTGGACTAGAAGGACCTTTGCTGCAGTCCAGGGATATTTTTCTTATGTTTTTATGGTTCATTATCAATTTAGGTTCAAACAAAAACAATTGTTTGAACCAGTAGAGCTCTTTGTGTATTGATCCTTATTGTGATTCTCTGTCCTCCTCTGCCACACAATGTGCACAACTCCCTCCACCTCTTACCTCATATGGGCTGATAATGAAAAGGGGCAGGAAGCAGAAGAAAAAAAGATGAGAGAGCAGTAATGGAGATGCTCTACAGTAATGGAGATGCTCTACAGAGCATCTCGTACTGTACTGCATCTTTCCTCTTCCATTACTTTTCCCTTTTCATAACCAGCCCTGAAGGACACAAGGGAGCAAGTGAAAGAGGGAGTGCATGCCCCACACCAAAGCAGCCAATGGCAGCAATGAAGAGGAGAAAGTCAAGAGGAGGAGCTGAGTTACTGTTTTCTGAGTGGTGACTGTGCCGTTGTTCAGTGAACATCTGTTCTTATGGTGGAAAGTGGCAAAGGGATGCAGGTGAGGCAGCAGGGGGTGTCAGGAGGCACCTTGTTGCTCTGCTGTCACCCCAAAAACCCATGCCTAAGGGACCACTTCACCTTGCCTCACGGAAGGACTGTTCCTGAATATTTTTTTAAAAAGTTCCAATAATTCATATTCTTCCATTATTTTAAATTTACCAATTAGAAATGCTAATTCAGAACTTTTAGAAAGTGTCCAAGATTATGAGATTTACGTCTTATGTGTTGTACTCTCTCCCCCTTCCGGCCAATGGAATAACCTTAAATTTGTACTATTATTAAAATTCCAGAGGACTATGGAACATAAAATAAAGGGGAAAGACAGTGTGGCCCAAGCCTACCCAAATGACAATAGAATGAAAAGTTCTTGGTGCTTCCCATGGAAATGTCAACATGAATCAAAATAATTTGCTGTTCTATGACCCAGCTATGAATACATGAGGTATTGTAGTAGTAGTAAATTTATTACGGTCCTTAGACCAGCTTAACATTTAAAATAATACAATTATAATTTACAAAATATTCAGATTGCTAATACAAGCTCTACAAAGTTTGGATGCAACAAAACAAAACTTGGCCACGTTTATAGAAATAAGAAGTTTAAAATTTGACAATAAAAAATCCAAGTAAAATTGATCTGTATGACCAGGATGGTTCTTTAAGAGAGGAGCAATAAACTTACTGCGAGCATCCCTATAAAATTGACAATACAGAATAACATGAAGAACTGACTCTATATCCCCTGAGCCACAAGGGCAATGACACAGTGCATATGGGACTCGTTTATATTTCCCATCTAGGAGTGCGGAGGGAAGGGCGTTCAAATGAGCAAGGGTCAATGCTCTCCTAAACTTGGGTAAAAACATGTGATCTAAGTATTCAGCCAGTTTGTGGCTGAAATTTTGAGAACCTATATAAATTCCCCTTGGTAGTCGAGCACACTCCTCCTTTAGATCTATATCTAATAGTCGTTGCCTAACAAAACATAACACCTGATATAAACCCCTCGCTATAAGGTCTTCTTGGGACGTGCCCAATTGATGTAATTTTGTTTTTAGAGCAATTTCCCATTTAGATGTAAAGCTGTCAGTTAACCCTAAAGGCGCTAAACCGACTGGGAAGAAAACCAAATGCAGCCAGAATTTGATTATGCAAAGCCATATTTTCATTTTCAAGATGGTAACCCCAACCTCTCTACGGAGAGCCACGTTAGCTGTGCCTCTAGGGGCTTGAAGGATAGCCCTTAAGAATTTAGTTTGGACTGCTTCTAAGATTGTAAAGTTATCAAAAGGCCCAATTTGTGCGCCATAAAGAATTTGTGGGTATATTTTAGCCTTCAATAATTTGACAGCCGCTGGGACAAAAAGAGCACCTCTCAAGAAGTAAAAAGATTTAATCACATTTGCCGTCTGCTGGGCACTGTGAGAAACAAAGCTAAGATGAGCTTTCCGGGATCCACTGGAATGAAATACAACCCCTAAATACTTAAAAACCTTGACCTGCTCAATTTTATGTCCATTTATGGACCATTTATGGGTTTGGGGGCATTTTGCAAAAACCATCACCTTAGTCTTGGTATAGTTTACCTCCAAGGCCTCCTTCACAGTATAGGAACTCAGGGAAATTAAGGCACAGCTTAGCCCTATCTTGTTTTGAGATAATAGGACAATGTTGTCCGCATAAAGCAGTAACAAAACATGTCTATTAGCAAGTTTAGGGGGATGAAGAGCAAGGTCATTCATATGTAAAACTATTGAATTTATTTAAAAATTAAATAAAACAGGGGCAAGAATACAACCTTGTCGTACTCCTCTGTAAGTAGGTATCTCGGCCGAGAGATGCCCTTTCCTGCTACACTGCACTCTGAGGTGGGTGTTCTGATGAAGATTGTAGATTAATATTGTTGATTTGTTCTATTTACAAAATGTATGGAGTATCATTAAGGAAGTGCAGGAGCTGAGGTTGTGGACCCAGCAACCATCACAAACAGCAGTAATGGGCCATGAAGGCAACAAGTCATAGCCTCAAAGGACCCAAAGATTGCTTGTGAAGGAGCAGGATTTAGCAACAAAGAAAAAAGAGCAATGCCATATTTGTGTGTGTGTGTGTGTGTGTGTGTGTGCGCGCGCGTGCGTGCGTGCGCATGTGTGTGCTTAATTGTAAATACCTGGCAAGGCATAGGAACATAGGAAGCTGCCATATACTGAGTCAGATCATTGGTCTATCTAGCTCAGTATTGTCTTCACAGACTGGCATCGACACTTTTTAATCTTGTCATGATCCTCTCTATATTCACATTGATGGGAGTGTGCCTACATACTAGATCCATCGGGAAACTTCTATAGCTCTGACATCACTCACATACGGGCAACGCAGCTGTTAAAAGTAACAGCTGGAGTACTCCTCCTTCAGTTCCTTGAATTATCATAGACAATGTATGAGATTATAAAAACTCTAGTGGTAGGTTCTCAAGCCAAATGAGCCTAAACAAATGGTAACAGTACAGCAGGTTCTTGTTGTCTATGGAAGTGATACACTCACAAATAGAAGTAGATGCCCTATTAGACATTATGTATGGAGAAATAGTTCAGGAATTTGTGCAAAACAGATCAAAGTCATTGGATCTGCTTTCCAAACCAGAACTATTCCTGATATGCTTTGCTTTGAATTATTTGTCCATTGCTTGGATGAGGCCACAAGAAATAGGGTATGAACATACCCACAAGATGTGAATATAAACTTATTGTAAATATTGGTCAAAAGGAAAGCAATAGTACTTCTGGCATATTTATTTTGTGGTTACTCTACTAGCTATTTTGAGATTTTGACAAATAAATGACAAATAAATGACATGTATTGTAATTTTCTGAGTAAATTAGAAAGAAAAAATCTACCACTTTTAAAATTCTTGATCGAAACCAAGGTATTGGAAGGTATTGTTTGCTATTTCTTACAAATATAAATTGTATACTTTCCAACTGCTATTTCAATTGAGTGAATAGATGACCAAATTCTGGGCTTGCTTTCAGACTTTTTTTTATTGTCACCCTGGTTTATCTGAGCAAGTTCAACAAGTACCCATATTGGCAGCATATCTGTTTAGGCTACATACAAAAAGCTAGTATGGGCTTTTGAAAAGAAGTCTCAAAATGTGTTTTACTCTTGAATGTAGGAAAATAGTTTATGCATACATCATAAACCAGCAGAATTGCCCCAGTTTTCTATGTCAACAGCACAGTAGCACTCTAGAGGTTTACATGCATTAGATCTGTGCACAGATCAGGGTGGTTTGGGGCAATAAAAAGCTCCACTTCCAGATCTGCAGTACTCAGATTATGATATGAACCTCATGTCAACAGACATGGCCTGTTACCAGGAATGTGAGATCTGTCCAGTTCATTTGTGTATATTCCAAGAGTGACTCTAGAATGATTCATTCCAGTTTTAGTTGGCTGGTGGTTTTTTCCCTTTTTTTTTTTTTGGTGGGGGGCAGCTTGCCTTCTGCTCTTTCATGCATACCCGAGGCCTATATGGTGCTGAGTCCTCCTTTCCTTTGCTCTACTTATTGAGACCACTTTTATAAAGAGTGTCGCAGATTAGAATTAGGGGAAGGTTACAATTTTTTTTTTCTTGATAGGGAACTTGTCATTCCTGAGGAGGCTAAGTCTGGAGCCAGCTCTTGAGAATACAAGACTCACAGTCCAGGGGAGACAGCAAACTTTTGTTTTCTTTCCTATAGAAGCAAGCCAGCCAGCCAGCCAGCCAGCAAGCAAATCCAATCCAATCCAATCCAATCCAATCCAATCCAATCCAATCAACAAGAAAGCAAGGGGGAAAGGTCAAGGTGAGTTTGTTAGGGCTAGTTTTTCCTAGGGTTTGATTTCTGGCTGGCTACGGGTTTGTTTTTGACAGGGCAGTTTCAGTTTCAGTTGTGCCTAGAGAGACAGTGGGTTGGGATTAGCTACAGATGAATCACACAGCTTGTGGGAGAGGCCACATTCCTGATGTGACTCAGTTTGAAAGCAGCTCTTGGGAAGACAAGGCTCCGACCAGGGGAACTTTGCTACTCTGAGCTTAGCGAACAGGAGTTTTTCTAACAGATATCTAAGGACTTTTGCATGGAGTTTCACAGAGTTTCTCTGCTCGTGGAGGCATTCAAGCAGCCCCCCTTTATCACAAAGGAGATACTCAGAATGAGAAGAAGGTGGGTGCTATCCCACTTTTGAATATTTTTGGAAGATAGAGCTTAAAACCTTTAATTTCCTGACAACTGCAGCTAAGACCTAGCTTTCAAGTAAACAAGCTAAATAATCAATAAAACTTGTTATGAAGGTAGAATGCCAACAAGGGAAGGGGTGCTTCCCAGAGTGTTGCATGTATGATTATCTGCTTGAGAGGCAGAAATCATGAGTGTGCACTCAGTGCAAAGAGCTCCTAGCTCTCAGGGAACAGGTTTGTTCCCTCAAAGCTAAGCTGACTGATTTGGAGAAGCTCAAAGAGGAAGAGAGGTTTGTGGATTAGACCCTCAGGGATGTTATAGTAGCATCCCACTCCCAGGCTGACAGCTCCTCTGCTTTCTTGGAGAACGAAGGACTCAGGGAAGGAGCACATTAGTCTGAGGAAGAAGGGAATGCTCCCTTAGAAAGGACCTCTTCCTTGGGTGATGCACCCATATCTTTTGCAAAGAGAATACTCTAGGGCTTTGTAGTCTTCTAGTAGGGGGTGATTTGATTATTAGAGGCATAGGGTGCCTTAGGATGTACCTGTAAATGTGGGTCCAATGGACCCGCAGGTTACCTATGACTCCCCTGGCTCACTCCCAGATGATTAAAATTTGCAAAGAGCAGGGTGGGGGAGAAATGGGGGAGGAGAAGTGGACCGGCCGGCCGGCCAGAAAGCCGGGCAGGCCAGGGGGGTGGGGAGGAAAAGGCAGCGGCAGGGGGTGGGCCAGCCAGAGGTGCAGATGCTCTGCTCCTGGCCCTGCTAGTATGATATATTTAGCAAAGGAAATATGCCTTTATCTGTATTATAAATCATAATCCATTACTATGTTACATGGATGAAAGCAAATACTACTCATTTAATAGAAATCAAAACCTGCCTTATACTATATAATAACAAGAGATAGTTCCTGTAAGTCTTTTCAGATGAATCTGAACCTCTGAAGAAGCTCACTTACAAACCCCACTGTTTAAAATGACACATATCAGTCTGCAGAAAATAATTCCATTGTATGTCACATTGACTGGAACTGCAGTGTGTGTGTTTGTGTGTGTGTGTGTGTGTGTGTGTGTGTGTGTGTGTGTGATATGGGAGGAGAAGCATCATGTAATATATCTTGAAGGGTACCAATTTGCTTTTGTTCTACCAAGAGATGGTCTATTTCCCCAGCTACTTCCAAGATGCCAAGTGCCTGGTTTCCATGAAGAAGCTGGAGATCTTGTACATTTCTGGTCCTCATGCCACACTTTTCTCTTGTCATAGTCTTCATTACTGTACTGACCCAGTAGACTTCTCCTGACCAAATTTAAGTTAAACAAGATAAAAGACCAAGCTAAAACCATATTTAAAATTACATTTTTTTAAAAAAAGTTTCAAATGAAAATTTATTTTAAAAGCTAAGAACTGAGAACTATAAAAACTCCACAATGTGGAGTACTCTTAAATGTGTATAGGACTGGGCACTTGGGTTGCAATCCTATATACACTTACTTGGAAAGAAGTCACTTAGAGACAATTAGATTTATTTTTAATTTAAACTTCATAGCATCAGGCTGTTCATCAGTCCTAGATCATAAGAGCAAACCCTGAGAGCAAGCCTCTGACATCCAGAGAGTTAAAATATAACTATAACCCTCAGAAGGAACCAGAGTGGATTTTACCCCATTTGAGAAGGAAAAAACAAACAAAATTTGTTTTCAGTGTTCTGCAACTCCATGTATGTATAGAAAATATACTGTGCATTTCTCTGCCCCTTTCCACAAGAAATGGAAGGATCTGGTTCTGGTCTATGCATCTATAGACAAAGGAATGATTAAGTTATTACAGCAGCATTTTGTGAAGTCTCTTTGACCCCTAACACCATAAGTGCATGTTACTTTTGGTTTCTCATGCAATGCAGTTGGAGTTATGCCCTGCTAACTGAGCAAAGCGACACCTTTTTAAAGTAATTATTATCTTTATTTAGCAGGAGGAGAACAACTGGCCCTATCCAACCCCAGCACAGCATCTCCCCCCTCCCCCCAGTGGCTGTTATTGGTGGTTATCTTATGTTTCTTTGTTCTTTTTAGATTGTGAGCCTTTTGGGGACAGGGATCCATTACACACACACACACACACACACACACACACACACACACACTCACTCACTCACTCACTCACTCTCTGCTTTGGGAACTTTTGTTGAAAAGTGCTATATAAATATGTGTAGTTGTAGGTAGGCAATAACCCCAATATATGTTTTAGTATAAACTACAGTTTTAAACAATATTATAAGGGGGTGGGGTGGATTAAACAACATCCTTCATTCCATTAAGGCTGAGCCTCACCTGGAACACCAGCTGACATGATATGCAGTGTTATGGGGACATAATGTCATATTTTAAACTAGTTTAACCTGCACAGAGCATCTGTGCACTAGTATTTGATTGCTCCTCTCACACTCTGCCCCAGCCCCCCCCCCCCGAATCTCTCCACCAACACCTCAGAGATCTCTCCATGCTCACCTAAGCCGCACTCCTGCTCCTCCTCCTCCATCCAGTTGCTTCCATCCCCATCACCTCTCTTGGTCACTTCTCTATCCCTTTACCATATCCCCCTCAATCCTCTTGGTTGCAGCTGCAGCATTACTGGCACCTATTGGCCAAGCTGTAGCCCCCTATCCCCAGAGACCTCCCCACCCTCACCCAGCCCCGCTCCTGCTCCTCCCCGCAGTAACAACAGCAGCAGTGGTTGACTGGGCCCTTCCTCGCTGCCACTATCGCCATGGCCACTCATTTTCCTCAGGCTGCTGACAGGCCCGGGCCCATCCCTTGCCTCCCTCTGCCAATGTCCTCGGTAGCCCCAAACAGTAGCAGTGGTTGACTGGGCCCTTCCTTGCTGTCAGTAGGCACTGCCATGGCTGCTCATTTCCCTCAGACCGCTGACAGCTCGGGCCTGTCCCTCCTACTTCCTCCTTTCTCTCTCTCTCCCCTCCCTTCTTTTTCTCTCTTTCTATCTCCCCTCCCCTCACTCTTGCCCTGTCTTTCTTCCTCTCCCTTCTTTTTCTCTCTCTTTCTCTCTCTCCCTTCCTGAGTTAACAGATCTTGTTCATCTTGTTTCCTAATCTAATTCACACAACGGCAGCCTCCTTCTCCTGAAGGGGATCTTTCCTCTCTCACGACCCCTCTCTTTGCAAACTCCTGCCCACTATCCATAGACAGATAGATAGATAGATAGATAGATAGATAGATTCCAGACCTATACAATCAAGAACATCTTCCGACCAGTATAGTTCCATTCCAATCACAGGCTCCTTCTCCCTATCTGCATAAGGAATCCCACTGCCCAATCGCCATGGTGCTTCTGTTCTTACAGGCTTCTCCTCCCTATTTACATATGGAATCCCCACTGCCCAATCACCACGGTGCTTCTGGTCACGAACTCTTACGAGAACTACCACACATGGGATTAGTCACTGGTATGCCTTAGAGAATTATATAGATAACTAGCTGACCACGCACAGAGCATGTGTGGGGTAGTGCACTGAGCCTGTGGCATTCCCCCTCCTCCCACAACAATCTCTCTCTCTCTCTGCCCACAACTTGCTCTCTTCCCCCCCCCACAACTCTGGCTCTCTCTCCTCCCACAGAACTCTCCCTTCCACAACTCGCTCTCTCTCTCTCTCCTCCCACAACTCTCTCTCGCTCTCTGTCTGTCTCCCCCCACGTCTCCCCCCCACAACTCACTCGCTAGCTCTCCCGCCACAACTCTCCCCCCCACAACTCTCTCTCTCAGTCTCTCCCCCCACAACCCTTGCTCGCTCACTCTCCCCCCACAACTTGCTTGCTCTCCTCCAACTTTTTCTCTCCCCCTACAACTCTTCCCCCCAACTCTCTCCCCCACAACTCTCTCTTTCTCTCTCTTCCTCCCACAACTCTCTCTCTCCCCCACTGCTCTTGCTCACTCTCTTCCCCCACAACTCTCTTGCTTGTTTTCCCCCCACAACACTCTCTCTCTCCCCCACAACTCTCTCTCTCTCCTCACACAACTCTCTCTCTCTCTCTCTCTCTCTCGTAGCATCTGCAGCTCCGGCCAGGCAAGCATCTCCTTCTGTCTCCTTGCCTCCTCCTCTCCTGGCCAACCGTCTTCTGTGGTGCAGCCACGCCCGAACTCCTTTCTGCCCTCCACCATCAACGACAGCACCCGCCTCAGTCCCTGTCGCAGCCCATCGGCTCCTGCAGGTGCTCTCTCTCTCTCTCTTTGAGTCTCTCCCTATCTCTCCTCCGGATTGGCCCGGTGGCCGAGCTTCTCCCCCGGGCTCTCTGCGGCCAGCCAATTGCCTTCTGTTGCATGCACACCCAATGTGCTTGTGAGAGTTCAGTGGCTCTCACAAGATTTCCATGAGGCATCCCCATTCATCCACGCATGGCCCATCTTAGAGAAATAAGTATATAGACTAGCTTAACCCATGCAGAGCATCTGCATGCTAGTACTTGATTGGTCTTCTCACCCCCTGCCACAGCCCCTCTCACCTCAGAGATCCCTCCACCCTCACGTGAGCCACACTCCTGCTCCTCCTCTATCTGGTTGCTTCCATCCCCCTCACCCCTCTTGGTCACTCCTCCATCCCTTTACTCCATCTCCCTCACCCCTTTTGGTTGTGGCTGCAATGTTGCTGGAGCCCCCACCCCCTGCAATGGGCTCGGGCCCATCCCTTGCACTTCCTTTTTTCTCTCTTCCCCTCCCATCTTTCTCTCTCTTTTCCTCTCCTCCACTTGCTCTCCCCCCCCCTCTCTCCCTCTCTCTCCCCCCTTCCTGAATTAACAGATCTCGTTCATCTTGTTTCCTCTTCTAATTCACACAACTCCTTCTCCTGAAGGGGCTCTTTCCTCCCTCACAAACCCTCTCTTTGCAGACCCAAACAGCAGCAGTGATTGACTGAGCATCAGGTGATATAGATAGATATAGATATAGATATAGATATAGATATAGATATAGATATAGATATAGATTCCTCTCCTCTACAATCAAGAACATCTTCCAACCAATAACAGTTGCATTCCAACTGACCTTAACCATCACAGGCTTCTCCTCCCTATCTGCATATGGAATCCCCCCTCCCAATTCAGGTGCTTCTGTATCTTGCGAGAGCTACCATGCACAGGATTAGCCACGGGTATGCATTAGAGAATATATATATATATATATATATATATATATATATATATATATATATATATATGTGTGTATATATATATGTATATGTATATATGATAATCATCATAAAAGAATGATAACTTTATTTGTTAAGTGCCCCATAACAACAACAAATATTTATATACCATTTTTCAACAAATGTTTCCAAAGTGATTTACATAGAGAAGTAATAAATAAGATGGCTCCCTGTCCCCAAAGGGCTCACAATGAACAGAAACATAAGACAGACACCAGCAACAGTCAACGGAGGTACTGTGCTGGGGGTTGATACTCTCCCCCTGCTAAATAAAGAGAATCACCACGTTAAAAAGGTGCCTCTTTACCCAGTTAGCAGGGGATAAAACAACAATAGAATAAAATATACAATTCTAACACATAAAGCAAATCAAAAATTACAATGAAATAAAAATAGAAAATGTGAAATATGATACAAAAGCATTTTACAAACCTATTTTAAAAGGCCTGAGTGAACAGGAATCCACCCTGGTTCCTTCCAAGGGTTAAATAGCACTAAAACACTGATTCCTGTGCCACTTAACTGAGGTAAGGTAAGGTAAAGTGTGCCATTGAGTCAGTGTTGATTCCTGGTGACCACAGAGCCCTGTGGTTTTCATTGGTAGAATACAGGAGGTTTTTACCATTGCCATCTTCCACACAGTATGAGATGATGCCTTTCAGGCTCTTCCTATATCACTGCTGCCCAATATAGGTGTTTCCCATAGTCTGGGAAACATACCAGTGGGAATTTGAACTGGCAACCTCTGGCTTGCTAGTCGAGTCATTTCCCCGTTGCCCCATTAGGTGGCTTAACTGAGGTAGGAGTTATATTTTCATTTGACTGTTTCATCCATATGCTGTAGGTGTTTCCACAATTTTGCATTTATCTTTCCATATTCCAAGGGATCCAAACTCTTTCTAGTTTGTTTATATCTGTCTTAAAACGTGATGGCTATTGGTGCACAAATCCTCATGGTTCAATAATCCTGCTCAGTGATATTTATGGTAGTTATTCTTATGTTTCTGAACCACATAAAGTATGAAGCATCCATCTTTTAGAACCACCCCCTTTGAAAGTTGGTTTATTTTTTCAGTTATAGCAAAGTTAACTTTAATTTCCTTTACTTTCAAAGACAGAACTTATTAACCATAAAGCTTTTCTCTCTTAGACTGAGGTTTTGCTGCCAATTTGATAGTAATGATCTAAAATTCTTGGCAACAGATACATGATTGCCTTATGGTAATTTAAATGTAATCTTGCAATAAAAATAATTTTCTTATTTTAAAATGTGTTGGGGAGGGAGTTAGTAACATCATAGAGTTCTGCCATCTTTAACAGCTCCCCTTTTCAAATGACATTTAAATTAATCTTATACCAAAAATAATTTAGCTATCAGTACTTATACACTTCTCAAGAAAATTTAAAACAGATTCCTACTATATTAAATGACCTCTCCCCCCAAATACATATTTTTTCTTGATGATATCCAGAGTCCACACAAATTTAATTCTTACATTTCTAAAATGAGTAACACCCTGAAAATGCATGAATTAAGGATTTTTAAAGTATCCACTCAGGATCTAGGTTATTTACTGGAAGTTTAAAATAACCTGGAAATTATTTATCTTGCCATATTCCAGGTTGGGCTGAATTGCTTCCATTTCATTAACTCAAACCACTTTACATTTTATGATATAAAATTTTCCAGTATGTTAAGATCTTCCAAGCATGGACATCTGCAAGGGAGGGCAAGGGAGGCAGTTTGCCCCCTCCGAATTCATGGCCAGATTAATGTAGAGCAGCAGATGCTTCTACTTGTATATGCATATGTTTTTGTTTTTGCACTCTGCTTGAAACATTACAGCCCATGCCTTTGCGTCCAAGCCATACTGCATGTAGATATTTAGAGATAAGAGACCACTTACCTCTGTCCATCTACACTGCAGACTGGTGATCATTTCAGATTGGAGATTGGATTGAACACCATTCACACATGGTGTTTAACGCACGTGCAGTCTGTTTACTGTGTACAGATTGGTACTCATACAGATATTCAGATATGTTTAATGCATGTACATTTCATTTTCATGATCCGTAGTGCATTCACATAAACGGGTTTCTGTGCCTGTACACCAGCTTCCCATTTATGTGAATGCACATGGATCTTGACTACTGCAATGAGCTCTATGTGGGGTTGCCTTTGTAGTCTGGAAACTGCAGTTAGTCCAGAATGCAGCGGCCATATTGGTATCTGGGTTATCTTGGAGAGACCATATCACTGCTGGTAAGTTTCCAGGCAGAGTACAAGGTTGTGGTTTGGGCGGTATAGAAATGTATTAAATAAATAAATAAATAAATTTAAATACTATACTTGCTATCTGCACCCTGCATTTGAGGGAGCCTGTATCCAGGTGCACTTGCAAAATGAACCCAGTCCAATGCACATTCATACAAAAACATGTACATGTGTACAGACAACTGTATGCTCATACAATGTAATGGCTGAACAGTGCTAAGGTCTAAGCAGTTTGTATAGCCACAGGAAAGATTTTGCCAAGTGATCTCACCATAGTACATTGTTCCTGCTCTTTCAGAGCTTTGCCCAAGCTTCCTATTTAGTACTAAAGGCTAAAGCGGGGTTTCTTATTCTTGGGCCTCTAGAGGTTGTTGGACTATAACTCCCATCATCCCCAGACATGGCCTTTGTGGCTGAGGATGATGGGAGTTGTAGTCCAACAACATCTGGGGGCCCAAGGTTAAGAAACCCTGGGCTAAAGCATCATACCAATAGTGCGGGATATACTTGTCAAGCATGGCCAGAGTAACCTGAAACAAGACACAGTTCATTTATTAGAGCTCTGCTACTCATTAAAACCCTGAAGGACAAACCTTAAATGTCTAACAATTGTGCAGCTTTTTGGAAACGCAAGCTCAAGGCAATTGGTTCCTTACACATTATCAAATAGATTCCCAGCAGTATGAAGTCAATGAAGTCCTAGACCATTTTCTCACAGACAAATCTGGATCTTAGTGCCAAACCACAATATGCAAGAGGTCCGTATTAGGATCTCCTGATTTTTTTTAAAACTGCAAAGAAGCTGCAGAGGCCTGGGGGAAGGCTTTGATTATGACCAGAGCACTGACCCTGAGTAGAGGGTGGTTGGCGGGACCAACCACCCTCTTTCTTTCAGTGCTGTTTTCCTAATCTAAATCACAACCCCAAAGCTGCTATTAGTGTTGCAGGTAGGCATGGGACAGAGGTACAATGCAATCCACTCTAGGGCTAATGGCAGCTGTGGAGGAGTAAAATACCTAGGAAATGGCATTAAGTGGGTTAAACATGTATCACTTCCCCCAGAACCACTGCTCTGATCAAAATGTATCTTCCCACCTATACTGCTTTAAAGAAAACAAAAAATGTCAGGAAATCCAGTTACAGATCTTTTGTATCACAAGTGATTTAGCACTTTAATAGAGAACAGGGTAGTGGTGGGAAGGTAGGGGCAGAATGTAGATTATGTTATGTAACCATGATGAAGACAGTGACCTACCTGTTTGTAGCATATCATAGGCAGTTCTGATCTGTCCATGCTGCTGTGGGCTCCTAGTGAAGCACCAGAGGTGTGTTGCACTTCTGTTATGTTACACAATAGTGCAAATGCTTCAAGTAGTGTGCCCGCATGTCAGAAGCATGCCGCTTGACCATCAGTGATGTCTGGCAAATCTAACTAGTGCTTCCAGAATGTGGGTATGCTACTTGAAATATTTGTGCTTTTCTCTGGGAGCTTGCAGAGGCATGAATGGATAAATATAGGTTGATTTGACCATCTAGTTGTGGGTCTTTTGATGCTATCAGTTTATTGCAGATAAATGCACATGTGTTTGCCCCTTGTTGTATATAGACATATCTTCCCTTACAAGCTGTTCCAGTATCTTGTGATTTGCCCCCACCCCAAATTTTTTTAATATATTATTTGCAGGGGGTAGGATTAACTGCTTTGTCCTCCATCCGGGCAGATTTCATATATCTATGTGTTTTTTTAATCTTTACTTTTTAGAAAGGGCAAATATGTTTTCCTCTCCTTCACCCAGCAATGCTGTCTCCATTTTTGGAACCTTTTGTTTAGTTTCTTTTCTAAATTTAACACTTTTTCACATGTTTAAAAACATACAGTGCAATATTATCAGCTACTGGTTTTGTTGCAGTTGCATGTCTTCTTGGGATATCCAGCACAATTTGTCCCTTTGCATTCTGTACTTGCTCACCAGCAAATCACAGCCATGTTTGCTGTTAAATGAACTTCCTGTGTTTCTTGGGTCAGTTCAGAACCCATCAGGCTTGGTGGAGGTAAAAGGCACGTGTTTCTTCCCAGCATCAATATAAAGCATTTTCACCTGGGAACTTTGTGCATAGGTCTGGGCAGTGGGCATTCATAGGCTTTATTTTCCTGATAGTTTCCTTCTTTTAATGACAGGAACCAAGGGCATAGCAAGGTTGGAGTGGGCCCAGAGACAAGATTTTAAAATGGGCTCCGCTCTCACTGAAGCTCAGCTCATGAAGTAAAGAAATCTTAAATGAGGCTGAATAGTGGTAACAAAAAGCATATATATATATATATATATATATATATATATATATATATATATATCCTATGTGTCATAATAGAACATCATCCTAAATTATTTTTTAAAAGGTTTTGTAAATTGTGGATGATGCAAGACATTTAATGGTACTAGAGAAAGACATGCTGTTCTGGTAGCTCCAGGTCTGAACACTCACATCAGTTTCAGAGGATGAATACAACTGAAGGAAGCCCGGGCGGGTGTGCAGCTGGGGGAGCCAGTCATATGACATGCCTCGGGGGGGGGCAAGGCAGTGGGCCCCCAGACAACTGTCTCCCCTTGCCCTATTATAGTTACGCCCCTGACAGGAACACACACCATGCCTGTGTTCTGCTTCCTTCCTTGACAGACATTCCTCATAGGAGATTGGACAGGCAATCCTGCAATGAAGATTGCTTCGTTTTAGTATATAAACCTAAGGTTACCTTATGTCAATAATCTTAATGCAAATCTGGAAGGACGTTCTTATACATGTTAAGGAAAGTTCCATGAAGAACAGTGTGACTTCATTAGTGTGTGAATTGGCCCCCTTTTATGTTAGTTTTATCAATTTCAATTTTGTGGAGGTTTGTGTACTCTTTTGTCTCCTGCATTGGAGAGTAAATCTAGTCGGATTTGCTTTAAAGGATAGTAGCAAGACTATTCCCCACCAATCTGATATGGAGAAGGGATTATGGATACCACTGCACCATGCAATTGCTTATGGAAATGTGCAAAGGCTACACGGTGCATGGAATAAAGTATAAATACTGTGCACACTTGAGCACCTTTGCAATCCACACTGTGGAATGCAAAGAAAGCGTGCAAAATTTAAGCATTTACATTTTAGTCCTCATTACACTGTCAGTTGAACGGCTCTTCTTACTAGAAGTTTGCTTATGGACATATGTAATTATTTCCAGCATTTGCCATATCTTTACAGGCAAACCTATCCAATTCTGGGGACAAAGCTTGCGGGTGTCTTTAGAAGCCACTAAAGAGGGATTAGAAGAGTCAGCCAGCCTTCAGAGCTCTGGGACTTGAGGCAGAGCAACGCCCCGCTACTCGGAGTTCTCGCAGTCCGGAGTTGCCTCTGCCTATTACCGGTCAGGTCGTAAACCACTAGCGAAGCTCCCAGGGCAGAGTGGCTGAGGCGAGCCTCTCTGATTTAGGAGCAGTTATTAGACCTCCCTGACAGAAAGCCTCGGGCTCGCTAGAAGAGCAAAGACAAGCACCGCTTTACGTTCGGCTCCAACACCCGGCCAGAGATAAGCTGCGCCTTAGCGTGCGCCATCCCTCGCCAAAACTGCTGAACCTCCCACCCCGCCGCGTCAGCTGCGAGGGGCGGTCAGGCTGGGAGCGCCGCGCAGGCGCTTGGAACTCCGCCGCCGCTTTCCCCTTTTCAACCCCGCGCTGGTTTTAGCCCAGCGCCTGGGACGGGGCGAGGGTAACGGCGAGGATGGGTGTCTCTGCAGCTCGCTCGCTCTGGCCGCTCGCGGTCCTGTGTGTCTTTTTGTGCCCCTTGGGGTGTCTCCCAGGGGCCGAGGGCTTCTGGAAGAGAGGACCCACCGTGACCACTAAGGTGACTATAGCCCGCCAGGACCCAGCCTGCCAGGCGGCGGGGGTAGTGCCGCATCACCCCGGAGGGCTTGAAAAGCTTTTCCGACTGCTTTCCATAGCGGAGGGTTGATGTTTCTACCCTAGGTTGTTCGCTGCACGTCTACTCTCTGCTGCAACGGAAGATCTCCGCATGGCCCGTTTGCTAGGCCATTTTTGTCTAGAAGCCATCTCCAAAAAGTTGATGGCAGGGATTGGTTGGAATTACCATCTCTCTCTCTCTCTCTCTCCCCCCCCCCTGCTGTTTTGGAAGGTTTCTGTGCCTTTAATAACTCCACAGTAGCTGGGAAGCTTTCCTCTCTGATGGGGGAAAGCTGTACCTGTTGGAATCCTGTCAGTTTGCTGCTGCTAAAGGCACAGAAGTCCTGCGAGAAAAGTGCTGGCCGCCATGGGAAGGTGGGCTGCTGATGTTCTTCTTCTACTCCACCCAGGGGCCGGAGGCAATTTTCCTTCATCATGCTTCCCTGGAGGGAGGGAATGTTGGGTGTTGGTGACGTGTCACGTGCTCCATGATGGTTGGTAGCGTCTGCATATCGTATGAAAGTAATAAGTAATAAGCACCCTGCTAACTGGGCAAAGAGGCACCTTTTACCGTGGTGATTCTCTTTATTTAGCAGGGGGAGAGTAACTGGCCCTGTGGAGTTGATAGTATCGACCCCCAGCACAATACCTCCAGTGACTGTTGCTGGTGTCTATCTTGTGTGTTTTTTTAGAATGTGAGCCCTTTGGGGACAGGGAGCCATCTTATTTATTTATTATCTCTCTGTAAACCGCCCTGAGCCATTTTTGGAAGGGCATAGAAATCGAATTAATAATAATAAGAAGAAGAAGTTGGGCCCAAGCTTACTGTTGACTTTCATGACTTGTGGAGTAAAGACTTAGGCACATAGACAGCCTAGTAGACCAGTATTGTCTACTCTGATGGCAGCAGCTCTCCAGGTTTTCAGACAGGAAAATTTCCCAGCCCTACCTAGAAATGTCCGAGATGAAAACTGGGACCTTCTGCATGCTAAACAGATGAGCTGTAGCCCCATCCCCTAGGCTCTTTCTGCCTCAGCCACCTCTGCTCTAGGTGTCAGTTGCATGGTTGCACTTTGACACACCTCTTAATATTTTAACAAAAGTAAAGGTGTTGGAAATAAATGAGTGGCAGCAGAGGAAGAACAAAGGCTGCTATAGCAAGACCCCGCTGCTGGCATAGAGCCGATGATAGCAGACCCTGTATGCTGAGCTACTGCAGAAAAGCAGCAAGAGAGGAAAAAGGAGTGACTTGAGTGTGCTTTCTCCATAGTACCGGATCCTGACTGGAGGAAGAAAAGCTCATACCTTGTAATATGATAGCAAACTGGTAGTGATTTGCTTCCAAGAATGTTCTCGTGTGTTTTAAAAACAGGAATGTTTTCATGTGCTGTCAATATGTTTCTGGGCAAAATACAAAGTGCTGGTTGTTGCCTTTAAAGCTCCTAACGGCACAGGCCTTCTTTGTCGTGAATTTTGTCACCTATTACACTCTTCTGGAGAGGTCCAGTTACGGTTGCTGCCAGTTTTTTTGGTGGTGACTCAGGGCTGGGCCTTTGCTCCAGGGCTCTCTTTGCTTTTAGGAAGACCCTCAAGATGCACCTGTTTTGGCACGGTTTTTAACTGAAATTAATTTTAAACTGTTTAATTTGTTTTTATCAGACTGTTTTAATTGTGTTTTGTGAAATTTTAACTGTTTTTACCTTGTTTTGTATTGTGTCTTAAATTTTGTACACTGCCTAGAGATGTACATATCAGGCGGTATAAAAATATGACAAATAAAACTCTTGTGCAGGTGTACATATTCCTAGATAGACAACAGGGCTCCTTACTTTGTGCTGATGAAAATAGAAGTTAGGGTTCTCTTCTGCCTTTGTCAAGAGCTTGATAGGGATGTCCTGAGGAACCAGTTCACTTTGCTGATGACAAGCTCTCTGGACACATGAGAAGGTGACTTTTGGTTTTCATGGGCTGCTAAATGAATGTGAGATCCTGATGAAGTTCATTCCATGCACCCTATGGGGATAGACAGGCTAGTATGGGGTGTCCTATCAAGGGCTTTTCAACTCCTTGGAAGCAATAAGGCAATGCTTTCTTGGACAACCTGTTGGGACCACCATGGTCACCAAAATACTTAACTGTGAGGTAGCAGCTATACTTAATGAGGTGGAGGGAGGAACCCTAGGTCCAGTGAGTGCTGGCAGGTTAATACCAAGTTGTTTTTTAGGATCACGCACAATCCACGTCCTCTAAGACATTTTGGCCTATCTGGGACCTCTAAGAAATAATCAGTATTGAGAAGAAATCCCTAGTATTTTACATGCATACAGGGAAAACTCCTGTGTTACTTGCTCCCTACATTTTATGCTGGAGTCAACCCATAATGTGTTCTGTACATTCTCCGACAGTAAGCCCATGTTCTTACAACTGCTACAAGAAATGTGAACTGAGGTTCCATATTTTGTTCTCCCCTCTTTTTTGTAAAGTTAAACATAACAACATGTGATGTGATGTCATTTTGCTATCTGGTTCTCCACTCCTGCTGCTGATGTGATGTGACGCATGGCAGGGAATGCACCATGCAGTAATATTCTTCTGTGTGTTGTGTTATACCCGATATTATCAGGACGTGGGGACAAAGAGACATGGAATGGTAGCAGCTCCAAAATCTAGTCCTTCCCTTATTTATTGCACCAAAGTTTTTTTATTAATCAGAGATGGAATTGTTATTGATTTTGTAAATGTACAGATCCTCTTGAAAGGTATGGATGTTTTATGTTAGGCAGCTGGGATTTCATATAGAATTTACCTGTGGACAGCTGTTCCTCAGCTTATGTAGTTGCAACAAAAAAGAACAAAACCCAGGTGTGTTCTAGCATTTGTCATCTACAGACAGTAGAGAGGATTTTGATTTCCTTATAAAGTAGTCATTATAATAAATAGTAAGTTTCATTGGGCATTTTATCGGCACTAATTGATGATGAACCCAGATTTTTCCTTTTAAATGGTCATTTAAGGGGGGAAAAAGAATGAAAAGATGACGGGGGATATATATATATATCCATCCTTCTAATATGACTTAATGTTTATGCCTATTTCATAGCATATGCAATCAATTTGGCTGTTTTTAGCCATGTGTGTTTGTGAGCTCAGGGGCCCGTACCTCTGACCCCCAGTTCTGAAAAATGTTTTTGTCCTGAAAGCTGGATCTTTTCATTGCTTTGCCATCTGTCCCTTGTTTTCTGTTTTCCTGCCATGTTCTGTTCTTGAAGAAGTGCTTTGGAGAGCAGGTATTATGAGATCAGCCCCAGTATAAATTGTGCCTTAAATGCAGTAAAAGATTGACATTCTGGTATCAATTAACACAGATCATTCATCACAATTTAGTATCCCTGTGTGTTTTGCTTTCAAGGCAGTAGGCAATCACTGAAGCTTGAATCCAGATCTGTGCATCATTTTATTTCTAAAACTATTTCTGAGAAAGATGTAGAATTGATTAGGTAAAAGGAAGAATATGAAAGCAGGGTGACTATTCCATTGATAACTCAGGGCATTCTCACTTGTTGGAACTTGTTCTTTATTAGATAGTCAACTAATGCCTTAAAGTATTTTTAAAAACAAATGATACAGTGGGGTCAAATAAACTACATTTGGAGGCATTAAGATCCAAATTAATTGATAACAATGGCGATGCAATTTCCATGATGGGTTAGCTACAATACTTCTCTCCAGACCTTATTTTATTGCGTAAATTAAAACATTAAAAAGAAAACTGCAACTAAGAACAGACATTTCGATTTATTTACATCGGCTTCAGTGTTCTATGTCCCACTGTTTAAAATCCAAACTCCTATATCCAAAACTTTCCCCAATCTGGTTAAATACCTAATTAGTACATAGAAGGGGGAAGAAAGAGGAGGGGAAGGTTGACGACTCACAGCTGTGCCTGTTTATTTCTGACACTTAACACTGGCATTAAGATCATAATTATTATTTATATTTTATATACCATTTTTAACCAAATAAAGTAGGCAAAGCAGTTTACACAGAAAATTAAATAAGATGATTCTCTGTCCCCAAAGGGCTCACAGTCTAAGAATAGGCACAAGGGTAGACACCAGCAACAGCCACTGTGATAGGGTTACTCTCCCCCTGCTAAATATAACAAAGTAATCACTTTAAAAGGAGTCTCTTTGCTCAGCAAGGGGAAAAGGCTCAGTTAGGTATTAATATGTTTAGTCTCTAAGAGCAGGGATCCTCAACGTTGGGCCCCCAGATGTTAGTGGACTTCAACGCCCATAATCCCAAACCCCAGTGGCCTTTGGTTGGGGATTATGGGAGTTGGAGTCCAATAACATCTGGGGGCCCAGTGTTGAGGATCCCTGTCTTAGAGCATGGGCAGAACTGGGAAGCTTTGCTTCCAGGTGTAACAGCATGTGTGGAGGAGGTCTGGGGGAGTTGTGTGTGGACCCCAGTCACATCTCTGCAGAGCCTCCTAATGTGCCCACTTTGTTAGGATGACAGCTGATGTGCCTAACAATAAGAATACATCCAAATTATGTTGATAGTCAAATTGTAATGGTATTCCACAGAAACACAAAACATTTAAGTACACAGTAATCAGTTCCTTAACTGTTCATCATTCTTCTGGAACTCACTGAGTGGTAAAATTCTTATCATAGCAACATAGGAAGCTGCCATATACTGAGACAGACCATTAGTCCATCTAGTTCAGTATTGTCTACACAGACTGGCAGCGGCTTCTCCAAGGTAGCAGGCAGGAATCTCTCTCAACCTTATCTTGGAGATGCCAGGGAGGGAACTTGGAACCTAGATGCTTTTCCCAAAGCAGCTCCATCCACTTTGGGGAATATCTTACAGTGCTCTGTAATATCTAATATCTATAATAGAATATCTAAGGGGAATATTTTACAGTGCTCACACATCAAGTCTCCCATTCATATGCAACCAGGGTGGACCCTGCTTAGCCAAGGGGACAAGTCATGCTTGCTACCACAAGACCAGCTCTCCTCTTTTGGGCATTTAATATAGGAAGAAATATCTTCCTACTGTCACGAAGGGTGTGCACGGAACCGTCTGGCCCAGTTCGGTTCGAGGCTGAACTGGCCTCAAACGGAACTGGGCCAGTTTGGTCCAGCCCCCATCGACCCCCCACTCGGTCCGGTCCCGGACCGGTCCGTGAATTTTTTAAAATTTAACCATTAAGCAAGTACCTATAGCCCCTTTGGGGGGCTTGCTGTAGCCGCAGGGGTGGAGAGTGTGTGTGGTCTGCGTGGGTTCTCTCTTTCCCCGCTGGCCTTCCTCATCACCACCGCAGCTGGGTAAGTGAAGCCTTTTTGGTCCTTTTGGGCCTCCGTAAGAGCAAACGGCCGCCATTTTGGCATCCACTACACATGCGCAAATGCCCTCTGTGAGGCACGGCCTCACAGAATGTACAAGCTCTTGGATGGCTGTTTGTGCAGTTGGTGGTGTGAAATGGGTTTTCTGGATATAGCTTGCTATTCTTTGTCTTTGATTCTCTCACAAGCTGTGTGAAGAAAATAGCTGCACCACATGTGGAATGTATTCTGTTCAGTTTGCCTCACTTATGGCCTTTTCTTTGTATTTTGTACAGAGATAGCTCAAAATGATACCATCCTTATCTCATTACTGTCTTCATTGTCGGTACTTCTGGAAACTTTGTGCTACCTGTACTTGTAGCAGCAGCCTCCGTGAACCAGTCTGATCTTTCAGTCTATTTCAAACTAGCAAGTTGACCATGTAATAAAATGCACAAAGGACATCAAATACTGTGTTACAGGGCAACTCGTAACTGCTTGCTGGTATCATCTTGACAGACTTGACAACATTTGCTTTGGGTTTTCTGTTCTTCTGGAGCTCTTTCTGAAAGCTGTTCATAATTGCAATCTCTTGACTATCCCTTTTCACATTTAAAATAACTCTTTGATGAAGATGAAGATGATTGATTATTTGAGTACTCTTCTTTTCACAAGCTTCATCAGTCTAGGCTTATGTGCAGCAAATATCAATGTCATTTTTCCTTGGCAGAATCCTGCTTTTTACCCAGAGATCTTATCAACTCTAGCAATAATGCAGTTCCAAGGCCAACATTCATAAGAAAGAAAGAAGAAAAGAAATTGGCTAAATAGCCTCTGAATCTTAGCTTTTGGGAAAGTATGTGAAGATGGTATAGCTTTTACATCCAATAAGTAAATGACAGACTGGCTTTTAGGAATTCTCAGTACGGTTCTTTCTTGCTCTGGGTTTAGAAGAATAGATACCTGTGACTCTTTCCAGCCATATTGTCAATTTACACATGAGTTAGGTGCTCTTCTTTTCTGCCTGATTCCTCTTAAGCTGGGGACCAAACTACATGTTGCTTTAAGCGTGCTTACTTTCTCTGTACTAAATAATAGCTGCTGGGAGGAGGGAAACCAATCCAGAGCAGTATTATGATAGGGGAGGGGCATCTAACCTCCCCCCACCACTGTGATTCCCAATTGTAATTGGGCCCCCACAGCTGCTATTTGACCCATAGGAAGTTCTAATTGGTGCCAACTGGAGGTTTTCTCCTGAGCGAAATAAGAACCTGGGGGTGGGGGAGGATGTTGATCAGGATGATGATAGGGGCAAAGGGTTAAATTTCCCCAATGCCATGGTCCCTGTCCAAACAACCCCCTAGTGGCTCCTATTTAGTATTGATTTAAAAAAAATATATTCAGATATTATAATGTGCTTAACATAGGCCTTGACAAATTTTCTTTGGATTTAGGAGCCAGCTCAAATTTATTTATTTATTATCTTTTACATTTCTAGCCTGCCCTATACCCAAAGGTCTCAGAGCGGGTTACAATAAAACCAATATAAAACATAATTAAAATACAACATCATACAATCAAAAATTAAGTAAAAACTACAGAGCCTGAGAGGGGAAGAACCACTACATCTCTAGTCAAAGGCCAGGGTAAAGAGGTGCATCTTCACCATTCTCCTGAATGTACACAATGGTGGAGCTTGGCGCACCTCAGAGGGGAAGGCATTCCACAACCTGGGAGCCACCACTGAGAAAGCCCTCTCACATGCTTATGAGCCTTACAATGGAAACTTGACAAAATTACCAGACTTGGTGATGAACATTGTGGAGTGAGAAAGTAAATGGGCTTCTCTTTTTACACATAACATGCATAGAACAGAAATAGGGCTGCCTGGGACAAAGATGTTATTAACCTCTTATATAACCTCTAACTACCTCTGCTAATCTAGGTACCATGGTTAAATTTCTATGTACTATGGTTCCCTGGTGCCTGAGTTTTGTCAAGCTATGGTTTAACATAATGTGTAGTTTGGCCCACGGTGATTTCTGTTATTAGATATACACTTTTTGAAGGCATCAGATACTTCATGTTGATATTTCTTTATGCAATCCCAAACTCAGGATGGTCAGAAAAGATCACATACAGGGAGGAAAAGAAGATTAGTTTGCACGTTTGAACTGACATGGGATTTATTTTATTTGTCAGAATTAATGCCCCCAGAAGTAGCACAATTGCAGACTTCCCTTCATTTGCAGAACTTCTGAAGAGGCCCTGGAAGTTTCTGTAGATCAGATTATACTGTAGTTTCTTTACTGAGATATTGGGATGTAAATGGCCCTGAGCCAGTTTTGGAAGGGCAGTATATAAATCAAATAAATAAATAAATACTGAAAATAATAAATTCAATTCCAGAACTCATATGAAGAATGCTTAATCTTACTAACTTAAGGGTTAACTAAGTTATCCCTGCTAACTTGGCAAAGAGGCAACTTTTTAACATGGTGATTCTCTTTATTTAGCAGGGGGAGAGTAACTGGCCATATCCAGCCCTAGCACAGTACCTCCAGTGACTGTTGCTGGTGTCGATCTTGCGTTTCTTTTTGGATTGTGAGCCCTTTGGGGACAGGGATCCAACTTATATATTTGTTATTTCTCTGTGTAAACTGCCCTGAGCCATTTTTGGAAGGGCAGTATAGAAATCAAATCAATAATAATAATAATAAATAATAACCAATTCTTGTCTCGTAAGCTATAAATGTTCAGAGTTGCATTGTATGTTGCCTTTGAAAGATGAATTCTGTCAATTGCATGGCAAAGTATTTGCAATGTTTCCTTTTTATTTTTGAAAATCTCTAGGTATTCTTTGATATACAGATTGGTGGAACAAATGTTGGTAGAATTGTAATTGGTTTATTTGGAAAAGTGGTACCAAAGACTGTAGACAACTTCGTTAAACTTGCAACTGGAGAAGTAAGTTTTTATTTCTTAACCAATTATGCAGAAATTTTTAGTGAAAAGACAAATATCTGCAGCTCTCTTGCAACATGAGTTTTCTTTTCTTTTTGGAAATAGTAATCTGTTTACATTCCTCTGGTGGTTATTTTGTTTCATGTTCTGTCCTTGCCTTCCCATTTGCTTTTTCTCTCAGTATGTAGTATGTTAGTTTTGTTCACAAAACCTGGATCCCACTTGCACAACTTGGTTGAAAACTTGCACTGCTTGAACATTCACCCAGTGGAAGTTGCTCTTTTAATATAAAATAAAAATAATCTTGGATCAGTGCCCCATAGATTCCTGTCTCCCCAAGAATATTTCAGACTTCTCTTTTATCCCCGCAAGATCTCCTAAATCTTCACAGGGTTTGGTGGGTCTCTTTAGGGAAGGGATCCATAGCTGGGTTGACACTATGAGAGAGCCCTGACTCATGCCAAGTATTTTAAAATGAGCGGCTGAGCAAGCAGCAAATGAACGTATCCAAGTGAACATGTATACAATTTGCATATTCATTTTGTTGATGTTTAAACATTTGAAAATGCTTGTCTTTTTCATTGTGGTGTGCATTGTAGCTTAGAAAACTACAACTGTATCACTCTGAATTTTGTCCCTCAGAAAGGCTATGGATATAAAGGAAGTAAATTTCATCGTGTGATCAAAGATTTCATGATTCAAGGGGGTGATTTCACAGCTGGAGATGGCACTGGAGGTAATGCTGTCTGCTTTTATTATTTGTTAATGAAATTTAAACACCCACAGAATGCTGTAATCAAGCTGGTATCAATGATAAATACTGATTTACAAGCTGGGAGTCAGCATTATACATCAACATTTGAAAGGCATAAGAAAGTTAGATTATAACATTTAGAAAGAAACTTGCACAGCTAAGCCTCTGTCAAATTAACCACTTCCAATTTGGTTAGTTGTTTGATGTGCCCTGTAATTTTTACCTGATCAATTAATATCCTTCCTTCAACTAGCATAAGTAAAGAGATCACAAGCCTCTTCACATGAGCAGCTAAACCTGGGTTATCTGCCTCTAGCCCTGTGCATGCACCTGTGAACTAGGGCAAATGCCCCATATCTTGGTAGTCCAATTCTGAGTAGCCTTGCTTCTAACCCTCACTCTTTGCCCAGGTTACTGAAGAACAGGGGCCCTGGTACCTAGGCTTGTCAATCATGTGTCTGCTTTGTTTCAGGCCCCAGCAGCCAGACGCCATGTTTTTGAGGGAACGCTGTGGCTTGAGGGGCTGCTAGCTGTGAATGTGCTACACTGCATAGCATGCTCTATGGTCCCATGCTAGCAATAGCTTGAGCAGGGCTGGGCCTGCCTCCTGCCCCTTTGTGGCCAGAGTGCAGCTGTTGATGTCATGGTGTTTTCCACCTCCTGACCAAACAGTGCATTGTGGGAAGGTTCTCCTGATTCTTGGGGGACTTCCCTGATCCAAGCTTGCTGCTGCAGTATTAGTCTGGGGGTGGGGGGTTGCAGAGTCCAACAGAGGCTCTGCTTGTCTGTCCAGTATGAGGTAAGGATTTTTCCAAGCCCCAAATCACCCCCTTCTGATCATGTGCAAGCACCCATTTTATGACAAATAAGCTTAAAGGGAAATCTTCCTATGTTTCTTGTTATGAGTTTAAAGGAGAATTTCCCTATGCTATTGGGTTCCAAAATGGAAGTTAACCATTTGAGATCTCTACATTTCCTCAGCATGTCAAAAGAGGAATTGATAAGATGAACCTTAGGGCAGGAAACTTTAGCACCATGTTCTTCATTGTAAGGCCCGGGAACCATTGGTGGCCCTTAGCAAACATCAGTGTGGCCCCCTAATTGTTTACATAAGAACAGCCCTGCTGGATCAGGCCCAAGGCCCATCGAGTCCAGCATCTTGTTTCATACTGTGGCCCACCAGATGCCCCTGGAAGCCTACAGCAGGAGTTGAGGGCATGCCCTCTCTCTTGCGGTTACTTCCTGCAACTGGTGTTCAGCGGCATCCTGCCTCTGAGGTTGGAGGTGGTCTATAGCCCTCAGACTAGTAGCTGATGATAGACCTCTCCTCCATGAAGTTATCCAAGCCCCTCTTAAAGCCATCCAGGTTGTTGGGTGTCACCACATCTTGTGGCAGAGAATTCCACAAGTTGTTTATGCGTTGTGTGAAAAAGTGCTTCCTTTTGTTGTTCCTAGATTTCCTGGCAATCAATTTCATGGGATGACCACTGGTTCTAGTGTTATGTGAGAGGGAGAAAAATTTCTCTCTATCCACTTTCTCCACACCAGGCATGATTTATAGACCTCTATCATGTCTCCCTGCAGACATCTTTTTTTGAGGGGCCTGTGTAAAGCTTTGGCCAAAGCTGAATACTCTGCACAGTCCCCCTGGCACCATGCAGAGATGGCCATTCATGCAGTGATGTGCTTTGCCCAGTACTGGAGGGATCCTTTAAGAGAAATGGAGCCCTCTTGAACCCCTGCACATCTTGGAAGGTGTACACAGAGTACTGGGAAGTGTAGTTCTTGCCAGTGCTTTCCTTCTAAAGCTTTTGAGAAGGGGCTCTATTTCTCTTAAAGGGCCCTCCAGGCATTGAGAGAAGTGCAGTTCTGGGTGAAGGTCAGCACAGTAGGAAATGGCTCTTACATTGAAGGGGTTTCTGCTCCCAAAGTGGTCTCCACTTGAAAAATAGTGAAGATCACTGCTTTAGCAAATAAGTTCAGGAAACCTAACAGTCACAAATAGTTTTCCCAGCCACCGTACCTGCACACAGTGGTTAACAGATCCCCCTATTAATCTCATATGCTTAAAAGTCAAAAGGTGAATAAACAGCTGTTCTAGGATTAAAGAGATATAGAATTTTGATCTGAAAATGCAACTTCAGAGAAGCAATTCTCTCTTCTCTCTTTCAAAGACACATGTAATGCTGTTCTAGGACAAGGTAACACACATATGGGAGTGTTCAGTCTTATCTACATGTTGGAATAAGCCCTACTGACTTTATACCTACTGTACTTCTTGCTGCAGATCCACAATAATTTTCCTGATGGTATTTAATTTGTAGAAATGCAAAGACTGGAGATTAGTCATGTTAGCCCTCAGGTACTTCTCTCTGAGTGGCACTGAGGGTTTCCTGGGAAGGGAAGGTCATAAAAAAATTGCCCCTTCCCCACTGAACTGGTGGTTACTTGGGAAAGTCTGTTCCTCTTGTTGCACCACTGCTTCCTTGCTCTGAATGTTGGCCACTGTCAACAAAAGTTTTACTCATTCTTGATTAGTTTCTAGTAATAAAGTTAGCATAGTATATATGATGCAGCTACACTAACCTCCATAATTCACTGGTAGGATCTGGAGTTCAGCAAAAGTGAGAGGGGAGAAAGGAAGTTCCTAATAGTTGAGAGGTGGAGGTCAGCTATTTTGCATGCTGGGATTCCTCCTATTGTACCCCCATAATAATTAAACTTGTGCAAAAGTTAACAGGATTATCTGGAATGTTTTATTTGGCTGTCTTGAAGGCAAAGGCTGTTTAGAGAGCCATGCAAGCATGTGTCTGCAGTTTTAAACAAACTGAAATTGATTTTTTTTTAAATGGCTGCTTTTCCAGATGTTTTAAACTTCATGTCTTGTTTGTCTAGGAGTGAGCATCTATGGAAATCACTTTCCTGATGAAAACTTTAAACTCAAGCACTATGGTATTGGATGGGTTAGCATGGCTAATTCTGGTCCTGATACGAATGGTTCTCAGTTCTTTATTGCTGTGACACGGCCTGGCTGGTTAGATGGAAAGCATGTTGTATTTGGAAAAGTAATTGATGGAATGGTAGGTTTTAAAACCTGTTTGCATGTGTATACAGATGTATGCCAATTTTGTTCATTATTTTGAAACAGTGGCCCACATACTATGCAGCGAGCCACCGATCCAAGAGATGGGCATGTTCCCTGCTTCTGAGACACTCCATAACCCGTCTATGCTGTTCCTGATGGCAGAACTGCTCTGTGGCTACTAATGAGTGAATCATTCCGATGCTCCTCCATGGCTCCTTAGTAGCCATGGAGCAGCCTCACTGTCAGAAGTAGTGCGGGTTGCAGAGGGGCTTGAAAGCAGCCACTTGTGCCCCTGTTAGATTGGTGACTAACTGAGCGGTATGTGGGTCAGGACCTTGGCTATAGGCTATTTGTTTTAGAGACAAACCTAGAACAGACTACCTTGCTGCCATTCTGGTATATATTTCTGATTCATAGTCTTTAATGGTGGGCAAAACTTAAGCTCATTTGTTGAACACATTCTTGCATATAAAGCGTGCTATAAAGAAGTGCAGCCACCCTATATTGGGCAGCAGTAATATAGGAAGATGCCAAAAGACATCATCTCATACTGCGCAGAAGGCAATGGCAAACCACTCCTGTATTCTGCCAGGAAAACCACATGGCCCTGTGGTCACCAGGAGTCAACCCCGACTCGACAACACAACCTTTTCTTTTTTTTCATTTATAAAGAAGTGGCAAGGAATGTACTTCTAATACACACATTGGGCTTCTGCTAAAGGTTTACTTGCCTTCAGGAGACCTTGATAGACGGTTTTGCTGTTGCAGTGCAGTGGCTGACATTCAGAGCAAGGAAGCACTGATACAAAAAGGGAGCAGCCTAACAGAACTTCCTAACAAATTGCATCAGTGCATCAAGGAAGTAGCCCTTGGTGGCACTTGAAAATGTCTCTGAGGGCTGTGTAGCCTAAAGTTCTGTCAGAATGCTGCACTGGTGCTGCTGCTCTGAATGCTGGCCACATTTACTAATTTCAGAATGTTTAATATTGTATGTTGTATCCTTAGGCTAATACCTCACTTCTCTGTAAGTCACTGCCATTCTAGTGGAGTGTGTGTGTGTTTTTTAAGAGCACTTTCTCACAGTCTTAAATATGTTTAGAGAGCTCGAATGGCTCATCCTAATTTTTACCAATGACTAGAAACAATTTAAGTGATAGCTGTTGTTTTGGATAACTGAAGGGAATGCCAGGTTGGATTTAACTTGCTGCTAATAGCAATCATGCCTGAAGTGTGATTTTGGATGTTTGAGATGTGGGAGGATGGGCCATACAAGTGACCTGAGCCTGTGCCGCCTCCTCACTGTGCTAATTTCTATTGCCCCATTTCAGTGCCCACATTTCACTGCTCCTGTATATGCACTGTGCATATAACTCTAGGGGGAAGTGTAGGAATTCCACCTTTAATATTACAATGAGGTAGATGAAATAGAAAGACCAAGTAATTTAGTGTTTCCTGATTGCCCTGCATCTTGGCTGTCCAGTTACTCTTATTTTCTACTTTGTTTGCCCACCCGTCCATGTTGAGGATATGTTAACTTGCTTTACAGACTAAGAGGGTTTTTAAAATACTGTGTTTTCAGTGGTGTGCTTGGATGTTCAATAGATGATCAGTGGCTAGTAGAGAAATGCAGAGCGATTATGGGCAGAATGAATGATAATCCAACAACTGAGACAAAATTGGGTGGGTGGTGGAGGTAGCCTAGCAGGAACAGTGAACAGCTGAGTGGTGTTGTTCTTAGCAAGTAGGAGTATTCCTGTTACAGGCATTAGGGTGGTACTTAAATGTGTCTGTGAGGTGTAGGCAAAGGTGCAGACTGCAGTCAGTTATTTACTAAACATCCCATTCAGGAATACAGAAACAGATTCTTGGTTTTGCCCTTGTTGGGAGTGGAGAGAGAAAAGGGGAACATACTTGAGAGCCAAGTAGGAACCCCACAAATGTGGGCTCTTCAGCAGACATCTGTTGTGTTTGAGGTCAAGGTTTTTATCCTCTTCTGATAAACAGTCTTTCTTTCCTTTCTTTCAAAGTCTGTGGTACACAGCATAGAACTTCAGCCAACAGATGAACATGACCACCCACTTCATGACTGTGTGATTGTTAACAGTGGAAAAATAGACGTAAAAGAACCATTTGTGGTTGAAGTAGATGACTGGACAAGCTGACGGCAACATGAGCAAAGGAACTGGAACACTTCTCCTCTTGAGCAAAGACTGTGTATGTGAAAATATACTCTTAATGTGATAACCTCACAGGTACCATTGAAACATCTGGCTGTTATGAGGAACACTAACGCATATGCTGTTGCCCTCCTCCCAAGAGATTATTTTATGGGAAAAACGTTAATAATGTATTGATTCATGTGGTTGAAAGTGAGTTGGTTTTCCTGTGTATTGATTTATACACTACTTTTACCAAAAGTACTAACATCTCCCTTTCCCTCTTTGGTCACAACGGTGTTTCCTTATTGAGAAACTGTTTGCAACAAAACCCCAGTTAACAAACAGAAAATGTCTCCTCCAGGAAACACTGAAATGTTCCACAGCAGTGAACTTTGAATAGAAAATAGACAACCAGTTCCTCTAAAGCTACACATTAGTCTTCCTAATGTTGAGTCTAAAGGTAGAAAAAAGTTATCTTTGGTTCACATGAGACTCTCTTACCTCCTTGCCTAACATGAAGAATACTTAGGAATATTTTTAATCAATTTATATATAAATACCCTGTATGAAAAGCCCTCTCTCCCAGTAAATTTGCATAAAAATTAAAGCATACTCTTCTTGTGGCAAGAAGAGTTTCAGTTTGTTGAAATGTAAGTTGTGCAAAATGTAAACATTACTGTTACAACTGTATTGTTACATTTGTAAGAATTACTTATTTACTCAATATGTACACTTTGCCATTAAACTTTTGCTATTAGAATGTGGTTTTTTAAAATGTTACTTTGCTTGCAGTGCATCAGGACCAAATCTATTTTATTTATTTATTTATTACATTTATATACTGCCCCATCCAAACGGCTCTGGACAGTGAACAATAAAAATAAAACCCACAAATAAATCCTTTTAAAAACAATCATTACAGAACAATTTAGAAACAGCATAAAACTTTTTTAAAAAAAACAAACCATTTAACAATAGCATAAAACCATTAACAATTAAAACAGTTTAAAAACCCTGGGCCAGGCCAAACAGATAGGTTTTAAGGGCTCTCCGGAAAGCCAACAATCAATTCAAACTACTGATTTCTTTTGAATATATTGTAAGTCTATTCATTCTATAGCTCTAACTTTCCAAAGTCTTAGATAAGGAATCAACTTGAGCATCCTGGCATTCACTCCTCAGCATGAGATATTAAAATGGTAGTTAGTAGTGGGTAGCTATGCTGCCAGTGTAAGGCCTTTCTCACTTGGCTTCTAATTCTGTTTATTAGAAGCAAGTGTTGTCTTCCATAGAATTTAATTCTAAGAAGCTATGCTTAGGATTGAAGCAAAAAACTAATGAAAATGTCTATTCCAAAATAATAGAATTCTGAGGCACCGGGGAGATGAAAATCTGAAATATGTTCATGTAAATCCATACTCTCAACCCTGATTCATTTAGAATAAGAAACATCACAAAGAATGTGATTAGTTCACTGACCTTCTTGCACATAAAAGCATCAGAAGCTGAGCCAACTGAGATGATGGCTTGCCTGACAACTTCATATGTGAAGTTTTGGTTTGCGTTTTGATTGTCCATATTGCAGCTTCCTAACGAGCCTGGTTATTGTTTGCTACTTTAAGATGAAAAGAATAGCTAAGTACAATCTTATGGTGCCTCAAATAATGTAAGCAATGTTGAATATATGTAAATGTTCCTCTGTTGTAAAGATCCCTAGAACAACATGAGAAAAGTTCAACTGGGGGGAGGTGGTTATTTGAATAAACACTTTCCTGACTGAAAATCAGTAAAACACACATGCCATGTCACTGTTTATTTTGTATTCCAACATCTTGCAAAACATAAGCATATGTTCATTTGTACAATTAATCTTTGAATATTTATTAGCTAATCAGTAAAAATAATCATGTTCCTCATTTCTTTTAATAGTAGTGTAGCTAATTAATATGAGGAGCAGGATTTTGCTAAACAGGTATAGTGTGTTGTCTGGAAGCACAAGGATTGTGGCCTGGGTCCTGAAGAAAATTAAAGCTACATTGGAGCCAAAGATCAAGCATACAATTGTTTCACTACATAAGATAATGTGGATATGAAATAATGACATCATAAATACTGATACAATACTTCAAGTATATATTGCATTTCCAATTTTGGTAGTTATCTTTTAGTTAACATGTGCATTTTTCAACCTCGCATATACTAGAATGACTTGTATCTACTGCCAGCAGCAAATACCATATGAACGGACATTCAGAGACTAACGGCTTAGTGTAGTCATAACAAGTCAAATGAAAGTTGTTAGTGTATTTACGCTGACATTCAGCATATAATGTCAGCCTTTAAGGTTTAAATATTTAGCGTTAGATTAATAGTCTTAAGAATAGCGTTTCTCCATAATTGTCTAAAAGCAGCAATATTAGCAATACATTGATTTAATTTTCAAAAAAGGATGGTCCATAATTAACTGTTGAGAAAATATGTTATATTCTGTAGTTCTACAAGCATCACTAAAACCTAGGTCCAGGAAGAAGACTTGAATTTATTGTAGTTACTGTCCATCCAAACCTGTTTCTACCTGAGCTGCCGTTGAGGATAAAATAATCCATGGAGAACACCTTCAATAACTACATTTGGAAAGTCATCTGGGGAAAAAAGAGAGAAGTAAAACTACTTTCTTACAAATGTCAATACAATATAAATGTTTTTGTAGAATTTAACAAGGCAAGGCCCAGTGTAATTTAGGATATTGCATCACCACCATGTTTATCCATGTTCAGGATTGTGTTATTAGTAATGCTGTTTCAGCACTAAACACACTTCAGTGTAGCAGTGGGCATTGCTTGAATGCACTGCCAGATTTGTAGCTTATTGATTTAAAGGGATGTTCTAATACTTAATGCTGCTAGGCTCCAGCTCTTTATCTGAATCTTTTCTCACAAGGAAGATGGATTACACTGGCAATTCAATTTCTAACAAAATCTCAATACACTTGAAGGAATTCCAAGATTTCTACTGGGAATACTTCACAGCAGTTTTTCCATTGTAGTTTACAGCACTGTTTAGTCCAAGTTGACTGGAAGAGGCTTATACCATCATACAAGTTTTTGGAGCAGCAAGTCTACAGAACATCCAGTCAATATAAAGGGACAGCTTTCTTACAAAAACTTATAACTAAAGGGACAACATTCCTAAAAGCAGAGGAAGCTAATAATTCTCAGCATGGTAGATACACTAATGAAACCTACAGTACAAACAGAAAGAGGAAACCCTCAGGGAAAAGAGAATAGGGAAATATGACTAATAAATGTTTGTTTTATTGGTTTGATGCTAAGAATTAGAATTTTCTGTTTTAATTCTAGAGACACAAAGACAGGCAGTGAGACCAAAAAGAGTTACCTATTTAACAAATATCGATCTATTATTACTATTCAGTGGTTCACAGTCCTTTGAATATTAATCAGAAGTCATGATTTAAACATAAGATGTTGCTGTCCAGCAGTTGTGAAAATCAGCCCTCAAATTTAACAAACCTTTGCCTGACATGGATAAAAACATTCTCTAGCTCAGTGACAACTAACTGCTTGACCTTAGGGGACCAAGACCATCCCCAGCTGTGACAGACTTGCCAGGCTAAGAATAGATGGGAAGAACATGCAAGAGTGGAAGTTTCTTGTCTTATTCTTCTGAACACAACTTCAGTAAGCTCAGAAGTTCTACCTCATTGTCATCTCTGTTCTGAGCCTGGTGTGTTTCTGCTGTGCTCCAAGTAAGGAACACTGGAAAGAAAGATGAGGCATGTGAAGCTGCTTGGCAGTGGAAACAAACCCAATTCTGTTCTCGTAACATCCTTCATTGCATTCAGAGCCTGGACAAAACAACATCTTGGTACTGATGCTGCTTGGGGCAGTTAGTTGGCCCTTCCTGCCAAAGATGTCAATTCCAAATTAAGATAAACAGAGATGACAGTATTCAGGGTGTACATTGTCTGCTGCCTCTACTTTTGGACTGATGTTGATATGAGACAAACCCAGGGCAGGGGATATAAGAATCATCTGGAATGCATTTTTCTGCAGCTATTGAACTAGTTTGTATGTAATACTACGAACACTAATATGGAGATTGTGCAAAGACAATTCAAAGACTTTAGCCCCAGTGCACAGAGCAGCTATTATTATTGTTTTTTATTTTAATTTATTTTATTTTATTAATAATAGCACCTCTTGCATGTGTAAGGGACTCCCTATTCAGTGCAATTTCAGAGTCCAATTGTCATCTCTATTATGTGACTAGATCTACTTCCAATATTGCAATGAATGGTCAAGTCCACGCAAGGTGGCGAATTCATGCACATACTAGAGTACATATAGTGGTCTTGATCCAACCAATCACCTGTAACAATATGTAAATAACTACTACCTACTTCAGCATTAGACTTCATATTACTACCTAAAAACAGATTTTTAGTTAGAGATAGTGGTCCCCATGATACACAGAGGCTGTTCCCACTGCCCAGTCACAGGCAGCCCTAACTGGGTAGGGTTACTCGTGTGAAGTGCCGGGATCGAGGCCAATCCCAGCGCTGCCTGCCTATGTAGCCCGGGAATTTCCCCTGCACATGCCTGGGTAAAAGGGCACAAGCGTGCCCTTTTACCCAGGTCCAGGGTTGTATGTGTGCAAGCAACCCGAGCACACACAGAGCCAGGGGCCTAGAGTGCCCAGCTTGAGGAGAAATCCCTCAATGTACTGCACTCCTATCTGGGCTTCATTTTTACGGCCGCCAGAGAGAGCTCCATGCTTCTCAGAGCAGCACAGCTTGTGTGGGTGCACAAGAAGCCATGCACCACCCAGAGGAGTACAGATTGTCGGTGGCGGGAGGTAGGTTCAACCCTGCCTCCCCCGCCATCCTTCCGACCCCTTTTACCCAGGTCCAGGGTCATGTGTGTGCTGCAAGCAGCCTGAGCCTTGAGCTGTGCCTAGAGTGCCCAGTTTGAGGGGAAATCCCTCAATGTATTGCGCTCCTTGTACTGTGCATTTAGGGATATATGGAAGCTGGGCTTTATTTTTCCAGCCTCCAGAGCTCCACGCTGCTCAGAGCAGTGTGGACCATGTGGACGCGCAACCCATGTACCACACAGAAGAGTAAAGATCATCTGCAGGGGAGGTAGGTTTGACTCTGCCTTCTTCTCCCTGTCCTTCCCACAGTATGAATGATCATGTGAATGATCTTACATGCCACAGAGGTGTAACACTGTGCCCTAGGGCTGATGTGGACTTTTAAGGAAGCTTTGACATTGTAAAGTTCAGGCAGTAGCAGAAGCAGCACTACTGCTGTCTTATTTGCCCTAGTGTCACAAATGGAGAAAATCATGGAAGTGCTGCTGCACTACTCTCCACTCTTAGTGTTGGGCTATCTTAGAAGTCAGCAGCAACGCTGGGATAATGTTAGGTGTCATGTTGCCGAATGGCTCAGATCAAGAGGTCTATATGCAGAGTAAAAGGTTGTGAAACTATCTGGTGAGATGATTATTCAAAAGGGTGTAGAGTACAAATACCCCCACTTCTTGGTTGGTTGGTTGTGCCGTGGAGTAGGTGTCGATTCCTAATGACCACAGAGCCATGTGGTTTCCTTGGCAGAATACAGGAGGGGTTCCAGGAAACTCCTATATCAGGCAGCAGCAATACAGGAAGGTGTTGAAAGGCATCATCTCATACTGCATGAGAGATGGCAATGGTAAACCCCTCTGTATTCTACCAGAAAACCACATCACTAAAAAATAAGGAACATAGATTCAGACTCCTAACTAACTAAACAAGTAGGTGATTGACACCATCAAAGTTAACAGCATTGGCCAGCTATCCTTCATCCAGCAACAAGAACACTATTGGTTCTTCATCCAGCAACAGTCCACTATTGGACATAGATTAAACAATATGGATTGATGTATGAGTTAAGAAACCTTTAATTTTTTTTGGCTGTGTGTAAATAGAAAAGCAAAAATGGAAGTACTTAGCTACAAAATGCTGTTCAAGTGAAGGATTAGACATCCAGTGACACGACCCTTTCTCAACAGATTCTGAATTTCATTTTCCATTGGAAAAACCATGTCTTACTTTTCTGCAAGCTCCCGGTACATAGTGTAAATTTAAATCTAGATTACACTGAGATATTAAAAGCTGCTAAGCACTTCTGAAAAAATCTGTCTGAAAAATTATCTAAATTTTTAAAAGCTACTTTATCAAATCAAAATAACAGAGATTCTGAGATAATTAGATATAATTTTCCATTATACATTCCTTGTGCTTAGTGCTGGTGACAAGCAGTCCAGTGCAATTTAGTCAGGAGTGACTACATTTGCTGCTGATGTGATGATGAAAGTTATTCAAAGTAGTCCCACTGAAATTAACAAGTTAGGCAACGTCTAACTTTCTCTTTTATTTCCAATGACATTCCTCTGAGTAATTTTCTTCATTATGTCAGCCATTGAAATCATTCAAAGAGATTCCTAAGTTTGTATAAGAAACTTTATAGCAGAGATGGACATCTCACATACTTTGGTCAATCTAGAAAAAAGAATCAATTGGAAATGTTGAAAACAAATTGGAAAAAGTCTGGCCATTTTTAAATATTACAAGACTGAAAAAGCAGCAGCATGTCTTACATAGGCCCTGTGCAAACATTATAGGCTTATATTTAAAAAGATAAATAAATGTTTTTTAATTAATTATTTTTGTAACAGATTGTATTTAAAATAGCAATTAATTAGAAATTCACACTTCTTGAAACTATGCAAGATAGCAGTAGTGTAGGGTCGGTGTGTTAAAATTAAGCTCTCTGCTTTTTATTTGTAGGAGAGTAAATCCCCACCCCCCCATAAGAGCATTGTTTCCCCAGCTATGATCTGAAGCAGCTTTGAAATAACTCCTGATAAACTGGCAATATTTTAGGATTTTGACTCAGTGCGTATTAATAACAATGAGGTTCGTGTGGTGTAGGGTCAGATCAGTAAAGAGCGGTAAACAGATGACAGGTTTGATTACCATTGGCTGAAGGCAAGACATATGGATCCCTTAGGAACAGCAGCACAGGCTGGTGGGACAGTTTGCTAGAAAGGTCAAGAACAGGAATGTCAGCATCAAGGGACAGTAACCAAACTACAAACTAGCTTTGATAAAAGTGAGGCGATATAGCTGGTTACGCATGGTGTTTGTTTATACAATAGAAATCAGTTTTATAGGAAAAAATCCATCTTATAGGGATGGAAAAAATCCGTCACTATATAGACAAGGTCATATTAGGAAACAAAGCAAATCCCACTGGGTTCAAAGCAATTTACTCTCTAGTAAGGGTGCCTAAGACTGAAACCCTGAACACACATAATCCTCAAATAGCTTGCTCTGGAGCAATCCTGTTCTAAAGAAAGAGGTCCAGGACTAAACTGACAGCAACTATCAAGAAGAAATAGACTTTGTGACCTCAACGTTCATTAGATTCAGCTGCTACAATGTCTTTGGGTGTTTTGTTGAACTTATAAAGATTGCATTTTTTAAAAAATGTTTTAAATGTTTCTTCCATGATGCACAAAATATGTGTATAAGTAGCAGGAAAGTTTTGACCATTTACCTAGAGTCAGCAAGACAGAGTGCATAAAACTAATCTCAACACTCAAATCAGGTAATAGTCATTTTATTATCTAAACATCTGGAAATATGATCTTTCTGTTTCAGAAATTCTTGAAGCAAATATGGTCAAAGCAAAGCTGGACCATATTACGAACTACCAACTAGGGGTATGCATGAATCAAAATCTACAATTCGATGTTGAATCAAATTGCAGTGCCCTCAAACTGATTCATCAAAAGCAGCTGCCTTGGCTGGCTGCCTCAACAAATCACCCTTGAATTACCCAAACAGATTTGGCTGATTTGTGTGCCACTGGGAAAAAGGGCCTCAAAATGGCGCTTTTTTTCTGGGGAGAGCTAGTCTACCAATTGGGGTTGGCGGGTAGACCAGCCCTACACTCTGGACTTTGTGCATCTGCCTGCCTCAGAAGACAGGTTTACTAGGGTAGACCAATCCTCCAAGGCAGGCTGATGCGCTGACCAGTCCACAGTGGAGGGCTGGTCTACCTGCTGACCCCAATTGGTAGACCAGCTCTCCCTGGAAAATGCCATTTTGAGGCCCATTTTCCCAGCAAATCAGGCCTCAAAATAGCGTGCGAATCACCTGAATTGATTCAGGTCAAATCAGGAATGATTCTTCTCAAGCCCAAATTGGGCTCTCTGTTTTGAGGGTAATTTGATTCGGGGTCAGATCTGAAGATCACCCCCAATTCGACCCGCATCAATTCAAGGGCGAATTAATTTGCACACCCCTACTACCAATTGTAGCCTTGACATATCTGATTTGATTTACTAAAGTTGTAAGTCACCTTGAGTAGTAGTGTACTTGAGGGGCTAGGTATAAATACTTTTTTGCAAGCAAGCAAGCAAATAAATAAATAAAATATCTGTAGCTAAGTGGAATTCAAGATTGTTACTTATACAATAAATTTATAAATAAGAATTTTAAAAAGTTGGCATATAAGAACTTTCCAAATATATAATTTCAAATTTTCTGCATTATAACTTTTTAAAAAGGAAACAATCCAGGCAAAGTTAAATACTTCTGTTTAATTAATTTCAATGGAAAGCTTTAAAATTCTCAACTCTCCCACTGAAATTAGTGGCTGGCATCCAGACTAATAAAACACCAGTGCTACAGGAGAAGCACCAGATCTTCTGAAGAGTTCCAGACTAACATTGCACCAGTGCTTGTGGGCAATTTTGACAACTCCTCCCTCCTCTGAAAATAGGTCCATGAGGGCTGAGCAACCATCTGCGACATATTTTTGGGTGGCACAGAGCTCTTTCAGGGGAAGGAGAGGTTAATGAAATTTGTTCCCTCCTTCACACTGCATGAGATGAAGCGGAATTAGCTCAACTCTGCAGGAGCACCAGCACTTTGTTACTCTGGATGTCAGTCGCTGATTCTTAAGCAGGCTTAATGTTGACTTGATTGTATCCATTTGCTGAACGTGACAAAAGATGTGCCAAATATATATGATTGGTGGGGAGTACAGTCATCCCTTGCCAACTATGGTTTTGCCAACCACGGTTTTGGATATATGTGAATGGGAAATTGTGACAGGTCTTGCCAACCGTGTTTGGTGAGGGGTGTTTTTTTTAGTAATTTTGGAGGGATTACAGTGATGGGGGTGTGTGTGTGTTCAGAGGTTCAATCTGCTCATTCCCTCTTGGTGACCCTTGCTAACCCTTGCTGAACTTGCTGTCCCTTGCCAATTTAAAATGCCTTTGAGTGATTTGCAGGGTTCAAAAATGTCTAGAGGTTTTATCTTCTCATTCTACTTGGTGACTCTTGGTGATATTACAGGATTTGGGGTGGGTGGGTTAATTTTTAGCAATTTTTTTTTGTATTTTTCCCCTTTGTTTTTAGGTTTTTGTGTGGTCATGGTTCCCTAACCCCATTTCCCATAGACTTTAATGACTCGCCAACTGCGAATTTGCCAACGGCAAGGTTTTGCCGGAACAGAACCCTAGTGGTTGGTGAGGAATGACTGTAATCAAAACAATTCTAGGCATCTTGACCTACAAAATAACTTCACAAGCATATTTTTATATAGTACCCATGTACTACACAATTTGCTAAGACAACTTCAAATGTAGCTTTTAAAACATATCAGTTATTTTTATTTACAAGATTAGAATATTTAGGAACATTTAATTATGAAACACTTACCTTAATTCTTCAGATTCTATCTCTTCAAAAGAACTGAAATATTACAATACATGCAAAATAGGTTATAGAAGATGAATCTGAAATTCTCAAGCATTGCATTCTTAAGGAAAAAAACACTAACAAGGTGAGTGACGTTTTACTGGCCTGTTGCTCTAACACAACTGATGCAATTTTACTTTAATAGTGCTTCAGTCTAAGCAAGATTGAATGACATTATCTATAAGTGTTGGTTCCTAACCAATCTTAAAATTTGCTATTTTTCATTATTTAAATAATATCAGTACTGTTTTTCTATTTTTCATAGCCATGCATTTTATTCTTTTTCAAAAAATGTACATTCACCCTGTTCAAGATATTGTGTACTCTCAGGTGTTCATATGGATCTCTGGCATGTGCAGTTATCGCATTCAAAGCAATGCACACACAGAAAGGCCCCTTCAATTTAAATAATACAGAAGCCATTCTAAGGACAGAAGCAGTGCGCTAATCAGAATTCCTATGTCTGAAGCAAAATGTTGAATTTGAAGAAGCAAAGTCTCACATTAGAGACTTTCTATGAAGTCAAGTTATCTGCCATAGCCATGGGGAGACTCAAATGCATGTGTAGTCCCATAATTCATGTGCAAATCTGGATTCTCTAAATACAAATTCATTTGCAAGCGCAGCCACAACATAATAGTAATATTGTTTCAGTAATGATTATGGGAATTAGTGATGACTATCTTGTAGTATGGAACAGAACTATTTTAACTGTGGAAGAATTAGACTACACGACTCATTGCATTTTGAGATTTTTAGGTAAAAGTCTTACCCGCAACTTTCTGCTTTGGGGAGAGAAGGAAAATGACGAACGCTGAGGAAGTCAAGAAAAATTTTTGGAAGCTCTTCGTTTTCTAAAATAATACTCTATAATAAAGAAATTTCAGATCAAGATAATGTGTACATTAAAATGAGTCTGTGCTAATTACAATTAACAAAAATAAGGGCTTGCTTTCTCTCTCTTTTTAGACTGCATCTATCTAATAACTTCAGCTACTTCATTTCTAGAACTTGAAAGACTGTCATCCATCACAACAGCATGGGCGATGAAGTCTCTGGAGTGTCTAGGGGCCTAGCTGGTTTAATTAATGAAAGATTTAGAGCATGTTAACAAGGTGAGGTGAGTGTGTGGCTTGACAGATCAGCTTACAATGCACTGGTTCATCTATAAAACAGACAGTGACCTGGCCAAAGTACTGTAGTGCAGAATCACTAGTCCAGTGTGACTCAAAAATACTGGAGGCAATACTTCTCTTTCACCACAACTACCTACCAAATGGATGTCCTATCTTTAATAAGCTGTTAATTAGCACTAGGTTTAATAAAAATTAGGGGGAAATATCTCAGCAACAATTCACCAAACATGTTGAGATCACCACAGAATTCTAATTTGGGAATACCCAGGATGCAGTCAAAAGTCAGCGTCTCCTAATAGAAGTAGGTTGAAAAAAAAAAAGGAAGGGCAGCATCTAGTCTAATGTTGCCCTTGTTTAGGAACATTCACATACACAACAGAGGAGAGGTGATTGCCCCCTGAAAATATATGCCTGGGGGCTATGAAGGTGATATATTTCCAGAGAGGAAGGGAGGATTGGCAAAATCCCTCCTCCCATGTTGTGCTCTTATGTGACAGCAGCAGTAATCTGGAAGCTGCTCAAAGAAAGAAATATATTACTATGGACATATGGCTGGATTTGGACCAATTAGATTTGGATTCACTGGGTGATCATTTGAATTCAATGAGTGATAATCTCAGCCTGATTTTACTTGTAAGGCTGAAAATAAAATGAAAAACTTCATGATCTCACTTCAGGAAAGGTAGAATACAACTGTGACAATAACACTGAATAAAACATCCATCATCATTTCACTTCTAGAGGGGCGAGTTTAGTGTACACTGCAGACTAAGGTATATACAAATGTATGCACAGATACGCTCATGTACCATAACATTCTTGTCAAACCAAAAGCACATCAACTTTTCCCAAAGAGAAAAGGCCCCGTTTTTGAAACCTTACAAAATACAGCCAGGCCCATTTATAGAGGTCTGCATAAAGGAGACTTCAGGCAGCGGGGGGAAACAAAAAACTGTACATAGAAGACAATCTCACATTGACTCTTGATGGGAAAACCAAAGATGAAAATCTAGCAATAAAAGGCAGCTTATTTTATATAGCCAAGTGACAGTGCTTACTGAGACTGGTTCATAATAAAAGCATTGCAGGGCTGGAAATAACCACAAGCTCCATTCCCCACACTGAGTCAGGTTCTACTATAACCAGATATTTGGAACAGATGTGCCTGGCATCATTCAGATGAAAGCATGCCACAAACAAAAAGCAAGTGTGAGAAAGGTATATCTCAGAAAAAGTGGCAGTCTAAAGGCCAAACTAGATGGGGCTTGAATTATGTCATTGGCCCTGGTGTCCTTGCATTTTCTTCTGTAAATAACATGTGAACAGGGGCTGGTCCAGATCAGGGATAGTAGAACGAAAGTATGGCTGAAGCCAATGGCTCCTGGCATGAGCTGTTTACGGAGATAAAACATAAACATGTCAGGACCAAAGCCACGATTAAAGTCAAGTCTACTTTGGACCTAACTATGTTTGAAAGAAACAAGTAACACCCATGTGAGTTTTGCTTGGTGGTTTATAAGCCTTGCTTTTTAACCATCTCTTTTATGGCCTAAAATAAGAAGATATCTGTTTCTCTCAGGAAGACCAGATGCATTTGCTGCACCAAGCTGGAAGTAAAGGTAATGGATGGGAATGACTGATCATTCCTCAGAAAGTCTGAAATTGTTCACCATCTGACTCTCCACTGGTAATTGAATATACTTGTGGGCCAACTTTGTGACAACCGAACCAAGTGGAGCCCAATCAGGGGAGGTTTTCAGCCCAGTTACAGTATGGTCTGTCAGTAACCAATCAACACAAGGAAATAGGCAGGTAACTAAAGTAGACAGCTATGATTATATGAATTTTTACAGACAAGATATAAAACTGGAATTCTGGCAGGTGCAAAGCCTTTCAGTTCTCCTTTAAATAAGAATTCTTCATTAAACGTCTCCTGCATTTGCATTTTGTAAAATCAGCACTCTGCTGCTACAAAATTCATCTTGTTCTACATTCCAGTTATGCATGAAAGGAGGGGTAAAGGGGGATGCAAGTCAAAGGGTATGTGAACTGCATAACAATACTTGCTCTTCACCCAAACAAAACAAACCGTTAAAAGTCACTAATTTAGGTATTATATTGAGGAGAGATATTGAGAAATATGTGCAGACAATTAAATACACTTTTTATAAGTTGGACCGCTTCTGTATATAGGTCATTTAAATCTACTGGAGTTTTTCTACCTGGACACATAACTGATCCCAAAGTTACTGTAGTGTTCATACTTTCCTGTCAGATATACCCAAATATGAGCACTGGTTTTGTCATTGTTCTTATAGAGCTTGGTGGCTGGAATGTTTCTGGGTATTTTGGGCATACCCATCAGCTGGGGCTGGTTTTTTGTTTTGTTTTTTTGCTTCTGAATCCTAGTTAATAGTCCACTCCATGATTCGGTATTTGCTGGCCAGATCAAGGGAGGAGTATAGGGTGCTAGTTACTTAGACATTAGTTGTTGCTGTTGTCCATTCCAAAGGATATACTTCTTGAACAAAAACCTAACCTGCATTTTTCATAACAGGACTAGTTTGGTATACAATTAAAGGATATCTCTCTATGGCACTTTTAGACAACTTACTTGGCATGAGCAAGAAGAATGAGTTAACTTTTACAGACATTTAAACAGATTGCATGTATACCACTAGCAACATGATACTAGGGATGTGCGAATCAATTCGGGTACAAATCAATTTCTATCTATCTATCTATCTATCTATCTATCTATCTATCTATCTATCTATCTATCTATCTATCTATCTATCTATCTATCTATCTAATTTGTACACCGCCCCAAACTTTCATCTCTGGGCAGTTAGCAATAGCATAAAACCAGTTAAAAACATATACAAAAAACTTAAAAAAAATGTAACAATTTAAAAATAAACCAGAGATTAGAACACAAAAATTTTAGGAAGTTGAGAAAGTTTGGGCAAAAAGATTAGTTTTCAGGTGTTTTTTGAAAATTGCCAGAGATGGGGAGGAGCGTATCTCAGCAGGGAGCACATTCCACAATCTCGGGGCAGCGACTGAGAAGACCCGTCTCTATGTAGCTACCAAACAAGTTGGCGATAACTGGAGACGGACCTCCTCAGATAACCTCAATGGGCAGTGGGGCTCGTAGTGAAGAAGACACTCTCTTAGATACCCAGGGCTTTATAAGTTATAACTATAGCACTTTGTATTTTGTCCGGGAACCTATTGGCAGCCAGTGTAGCTCCATCACCACCATCACCAGTAAAGGAGTAACATGGTCTCTCCGAGATGACCCAGAGACCAACCTGCCTGCCGCATTCTGAACCAACTGAAGTTTCCGGACTATGTACAAAGGCAGCCCCATGTAGAGTGCATTACAGAAGTCAAATCTGGAGGTTACCAACAGATGTACCACTGTTTTGAGGTCATTGATCTCGAGAAACGGGCACAGCTGGTGTATCAGCCAGAGTTGATAAAAAGCACCCCTGGCCACGGCCTCAACCTGAGAAACCAGGGAGAGATGTGAATCTAGGAGTACACCCAGACTACTAATTTGTACCCAAATCTAGCTGATTTGGGTGATTTGGAGACAGAACAAATCACCCATGTGGTCCATTGGCTAGATTCAGGTCCAAATCGAATCACGCCTGATTCGATTCAAGATTTGGATACCTCCTATTAATTCCCCCAGATCCCCAGCTTTCATTTTTTAAAAAAAGCTAAGCTCTAGCCCTTGGAGAGGTGGAGTGAGTTATGGAGTAAAATGTGTGGTTACTATTTTTCAAGTGTTTAGATTCTTTGATGTATAATAACTTTTCCTCAATGAATCCCTATGAGGATTCATGGAACACCTTCATTTCTTCTGTTCATTTTGACTGTCTTTGGATAGTGCCAACTGTCAACTGCCATGTGCCAACTACATCTCCCTCCCACCCGCAAGGCAGTGGGGTGCTACTCAGTTTATGTTTTAGGAATTTTTTTCAAGTGTTTAGACTCTTTGGTATCTAATAACCTTTCCTCATAATGAATCCCTATGAGCATTTATTACACACCAAAGAGTCTAAACACCTCAAAAATTCCTAAAATATAAAGTGAGTACTCAGTGGCTTCTTGGTTGGGAGATAGTTGGCACATGGGATGCCACTAATTCCCCACCTCCACCTGCAAAGCAGTGGGGTAAAAGGAACAGAAGAAATGAAGGTGTGTAATGAAGACACCAAAGAATCAAAAACTTCAAAAATTCCTAAAAAGTAAACTGAGTACCCCAGTGTATGTGTGTGTGTGTGCAGTTGATACATGGAAGTTGACAGCTGGCACTGTCCAATGACTGTCAAAATGAACAGAAGAAATTAAGGCATATAATGAATCATCATAGGGAGTCATTATGAGGAAAAGTTATTAGACACCAAATAATCTAAACACTTAAAATATTCCTAAAAAATAAACTGAGTACCCTACTGCCTTGCATGTGGGGTGTGTATAGTTGGCACATGGCAGTTGATAGTTGGCACTGTCCAATGACAGTCAAAATGAACAGAAAAAATGAAGGTGTGCAATGAATTGTCATAGGGATTCATTATGAGAAAAGGTTATTATACATCAAAGAATCTAAACACTTGAAAAATAGTGACTGAACATTTTACTCCATAATTTCGCTTCTATAAGGGCTAGAGTTTAGCTTTAAAAAATAATAATAATGAAAGCTGGGTTTCCATGTTAGGGTTAGGATGGGCAACTTCAAATCCCCATTATTTCCTATGGCGGAAATATACAAAATCAGTAAAAACTAAACAAAATCATCCAAGGCCCCACTTTGGGTGGGAGGTGCAACCAATGATGACCTACCCACCAACAAAATTTGGTGTTCCTAGGACCTTTATAAGTGGTCTGAATTGATCCAAATCCAAACTTAACTGAAACAAATCCAAATCAAATCTGGGGTTATTGGGGGTGTGGGATAGATTTGGACACAAAAGAAATCAGGGGTGATTCAATGTGTGTGTATAACTGCTCCCTGTCCCCTTTGCTGCACCATTGGTTGTTCAATCTCTTGCTTGCCCTTCAAGTGTTTTAGTTCCTTTTTAGACTGGGCCTTGAGGGAACGCACCAGCATCCATTCAGTTGTATACTCTGTTGATGACTTCCTTTTTTCATGTCCAGAAGCAAACATAGTGTGTAGACATCTCATGGATACATTTTATGAATTGTCTCATGAGCTGAGGGTACCCCTTGCTGTCAAAAAACCGGAGGGTCCAGCTACCTGCCTAACATTTTTGGGCATAGAAATTGATACCACAGCACAGTGCTGCCGTTTACCCATGGACAAAGTGGCAGCCTTGGAACAGCTCTTGAGACAATTACTGAAATTTAAAAAGATTACACTTAAAGATTTGTAGAGCATAATAGGCCATCTAAATTTTGCATGTCATGTAATAGCTCCAGGTACAGCTTTTATTAGGCATCTATGTGATGCTATTAAGGGAATTAGACCTCCCCATCATCACATTAGGATAAATTGGAATATTAAGGAGGATGTCATTGTCTGGTTGGAGTTCCTTTCCAGATTTAATGGTATTTTCCTCTGGCGGTCTAAAATATTGTTGGAGGCAGAGCTACAGGTGCACTCTGATGCTGCCGGTGGTCAGGGATTTGGCATCTATTTTCAGAATCGCTGGTGTTCTGCAAGATGGCCCTTGTTTTGGAATTCCCCCAGATTGTTGTCGCTGCCAACATCTGGGTTCTTGAATTTAGAGACAATACGGTACAATTCTGGTGCAACAACCAGGCTACTGTTCATGCAATTAATACGGGGATTTCACAAAATCCTCAGGTCATGAGCCTGGTTAGGTGTTTCAACCAACATTGTTTGTGCAACAATATTTTGTTTGCGGCCAGACATGTCTCCGGTTCGGATAATAGTATTGCTGATGCCTTATCTCGAATGCAGGTGAACTGCTTTTGGAATCTAGCACCATCGGCCAGGGAGGTTCCCAACATCTTTCCAGAAGATGTCTGGAACCTTGGGAGTTAGAGACTGAGCAGGCAATCTGCCTTTCTTTGGCTCCCAGTACCAGGAAGCGTTATACTGCTACAGTGTGAGAGTTTTCCAAATTTAGGAAAACTTCAGGTTTGGCCGAGGTCTAGCCAGTCCCAGTCGAGCACATGTTACGCATTTGCATATACCTGCGAGATCATGGTCTGACCTCGCATTCCCATTGGTGGTAGGTTGGCAGTTCTGGTATTTGAGGCCAGGTCATTGGGGGCTATTGATTCAATGTCTGATTTCAGGGTCTGTAAGGCCCTGGAGGGTTGGGCCCGTGAACACTGGTCCACCCCAACACTCGCAAGCTCATTTCACCTCCTATAATGAATGAACAAGTTGTTGTCTCATCTTAATGATATATGTTTTTCAAATTTTGAAGTATTATTATTTAGAGCTGCTATTTTGACAGCCTTCTTCAGCGCCATGTGGGTTAGCAAGCTGGTAGTGGCATCTAAGCAGGATGCCTCTGCCCACTCACTTCAGTTTAGGGACATGTGATTAATGGGGGAAAGGGTGGAAATAACTATTTGTTGTGCTAACACTGACCAACGCGGTAAAGGATCAGTGGTTAAATTTTCTGTTAGTATCCCGGCCACCTTATGCTCAGTTCAAGCACTGTCCCACTACATAAGGGTGTGAGGTGATGGTGAGGGTCCACTCTTTAGTCATGAGGATGCTTCCCCATTGACACACTACCAATTTTGGGTGCTGATCTGGGAAGTAATCCATAAATTGGATCTAGATCTGGCTAATTATGGCACTCAGTCTTTTCGTATAGGAGCAGCATCAGTGGCGGCTGTGGCCAGCATTTCAGAGGCTCAGATTAAGGCATGTGATTCACTTGGGGGGTAACGACATTGGCTTGTTTCACAGCAAAGCCCTTATATTACAGGCAATAGATGATTTCTGGAAATTGAAAGCTCAGTTTCTGGATCTCATCTTGGTTTGGTCCAATGTGATTCCAAGGTTGCATTGGTGGGACCATGGTAGCATCCAATGTTTTAATCGGGCTAGACGTAAAGTTAACGAGATCGGTTGTGGTAGCTATGGGTGGATGTGTGATCCAGCATTCTGAGATTCTGCCTCAGGACATTTCCTGGTTTCAGCTTGATGGTGTCCATTTGTCTGACCGTGGGAACAATGTATTACTTTGGGAGCTGCAGCGAGGAATTAGTAAGCTTGTTGATGAGTGGGGTAAGCGGTACTAAACTGAGGTTTGCCTTGCTTTTGTGGTAAACATAAGAAACATAAGAACAGCCCTGCTGGATCAGGCCCAAGGCCCATCTAGTCCAGCATCCTGTTTCGCACAGTGGCCCACCAGATGCCTCTGGAAGCCACAGACAAGAGTTGAGGGCGTGCCCTCTCACCTGCCATTTCTCCCCTGCAACTGGTACTCAGAGGCATCCTGCCTTTGAGGCTGGAGGTGGCCCACAGCCCTCCGACTAGTAGCCATTGATAGACCTCTCCTCCATGAAGTCATCCAAACCCCTCTTAAAGCCATCCAGGTTGTTGGCCGTCACCACATCCTGTGGCAGAGAGTTCCACAAGTGGATCACGCGTTGAGTGAAAAAGTACTTCCGTTTGTTGGTCCTAGACCTCCTGGCAATCAATTTCATGGGATGATCCCTGGTTCTAGTGTTGTGTGAGAGGGAAAAGAATTTCTCTCTCTCCACTTTCTCCACACCATTCATGACTTTATAGACCTCTATCATGTCTCCCCGCAGTCGACTTTTTTCTAAACTAAAAAGCCCCAGGTGTTGTAGTCTTGCCTAATAAGAAAGGTGCTCTAGGCCCCTGATCATCTTGGTTGCCCTCTTCTGTACCATCTCCAGTTCAACAATGTCCTTTTTAAGGTGTGGTGACCAGAATTGTACGCAGTACTCCAAGTGTGGTCGCACCATAGTTTTGTATAAGGGCATTATAATGTTAGCCGTTTTATTTTCAATCCCCTTTCTAATGGATATAGCCAAAGAGAAGGCTCTCTCCGATGACTCAATCAAATGTACATTGGATATTGGTGAGACACAGAGAATTGTGTTTTAATTGTGTTTTAATCATTTTATCTTTTAATTATTGAAATGTTTTAATCATTTATTGGCTGTTTTTATTGTTTTGTAAACCGCCCAGAGAACTTGCGTTTTGGGCAGTATAGAAATATATTAAATAATAATAATAATGATCCCTAGCATTGAATTTGCCTTTTTCACAGCTGCTGCACATTGAGTCGACACTTTCAACGAGCTGTCCACCACAATCCCAAGATCCCTCTCCTGGTCAGTCACCGACAGCTCGGATCCCATCAGCATATACTTGAAGTTGGGCGTTTTCGTCCCAATGTGCATCACTTTACACTTGCTAACATTGAACTGCATTTGCCATTCTGTCGCCCACTCTCCCAGTTTGGAGAGATCCTTTTGGAGCTGCTCACAATCCGTTTTGGATTTCACTACCTGGAAGAGTTTGGTATCATCTGCAAATCTGGCCACATCGCTGCTTACCCCTGCTTCTAGATCATTTATGAATAAATTCAAAAGCACCGGTCCCAGTACAGATCCCTGGGGGACCCCACTTCTTACTTACTTCCATTGTGAAAACTCTCCATTTATACCTACCCTCTGTTTCCTGTCTTTCTGAGTTGCAGGTCACGAGTTGCAGGTAGCTGAGTTGCAGGTAAGGGTAGGTTGATTGCAATGGTGTTGGGCTGGAGAGCCGTTATGGTAAATGGAAATATGGAGGAAGGCTTGGTGATCTCGCAACTCTCGGGCTGGATCCGCTCTCACTCGGATGCATGCCAGCGAATGCCACTCAGTGCCTCATGACCTGGGTTGAGGTGGGCTGGCATGCATCCCCTCATTGGGGGTAACCTCATGGTCGAGAAAAGGTTCAGACTGGTTCTGCACCAAATCAAAGCCCAGTCTTTTGCTCTCCTGTGGGCACACCTCGTATGAGATTGGCCCACATAGGGGACTGAACTTCAGTTCAATTCCTTGTTGCAGGTTTTGTAATTATTTAATAAAGTGATCCTAGTTTCTTCCAGCTATGTGTGTCCTGTCATTAGTTGGGTCTGGGTTCGCAAATATGCACACTATTAAGCAATCGAAATATGAATGGCATTTAGAGGAACATCTGAATTGCTGCTTGGCTGTACCAGATATTATCAAAGCCAAAACTATTTAGGAACTGGGTCTGTGTGTTATAAGGTGTCTAAGAAACAGAACCAGTAATCATGATCCTTCCTAAAGAACACCCCAGAAATACTTTGAAGGTCCGGTTTATATACACAGCAGCAAAGTCAGGCAGTAATGTTTTTCCAATTTATAACACTGGCAGCTGGAAGGATTGCATGTTTAGAAGTGTTCCTATATATTTTTTTAAAAGGTACATACAAAATAAGGGCTACATTGAGGTTTTCCTTTAGAAAAATAGCATGTATGAGCAGAAGAATTTTCTTTTTAGACAGGGAGAACCAACATACTACACCCCTTTGTCACAATGTATGGTCTGAAGTAGTCTCAGAAAAGCTTTATCTCCCGATTATGTTGAATGGCCATAAGAGATTAAGTGTAATTCAGCTTGTGAGACATTTTTATCACCCATTTTACTATTTTGAAGGATATGAAAATCCCTATATTAGAAATGCTTACCAGAAATATTTCTTCAAAGTGGTCTGAGATTATTATGTAACAAAATCCCCACATCCCAATTTTTCTACCTTCTCAGCTTCATAAAAACATGTTCCCAAAGGATATCATTGATTAGTTGCACATGTTCTTTCAGTGACATCCCAAATTCTTAATTGTCAGTTATCTTTTCTCCTTCAGTAAGTAAAATATAGTCACAAAATTGCAGAGGGACTTGTTCTGCCTTAACCTTAGCTAGATGCCATCATGCAGTGGAAAACAGTGCTAAAATATCACAGGATAATGCTCTCCAGGATGGGAGACATATAAACAGCATAATGATTTCCCACGAGTTTCCTTTTTAAAAAATTGTCACTAAAGCCAGCATAAATGGTGACACATCTTCACAGAGGACACTATGAAATCGAACACTGGCATTCTAGTTAGGTCCAAACCTACTCATCAGCCAATTATAACAGTAACTGAACAGCTTGCTGAAAACTTGGACAAGACCATTCTGGTAACCTTCTGAGAGCGCACTGGAGGATTGCATTGTTTTCAGTGATTGATTTTCTTTTTAAGCACACAAAACAGCTCTAAAAATTCATCCCCCCATCTCCAGTCATCCAACCTAGTTCTTCAAGATCTACAACCCTCTTCTGGCCAGAAGAGTCAGTGCGAGATACACCAAGATGCTGTGTTTTGAAGGTTTAAATCCTTCTTGCAATCTTTTAGTCTGAAATGCCCTATTGTTAAGGTGAAGAAGTTCATGACAGTTTTTCCTCTCTTCACAAGGAAGGATGCTTCACAATATCTAATTCAGTGGTGCAGCTAAAAATGGGGGAGAGAAAAAATCAATACATCCTAGCTACAGTATGTAGACTGGAGTGTCAGCCTCCACTGGGACTTAGACCAGTCTTTATAGAACACTTTGTAGTATATATTCCTCTCCAGCAGCCACTTAAAGGGCTCTTAGAATGATTTTTTAAAAAAAGTTAGCAAAAGAACATTATACACTAAAAATGAAGAAGCAGACTGGGGCTTTTTTTAAACCTAAGAATAAGCTTTCCATAGTAGTGTTGTTGTTGTTTTTTTAAAAGGAACAGCACATGTGGTTTACTAATTCAGATCAGATTCCACCCCACCCACCCACCCCCCACCTTCAACATGGCATAGCAGACACCAAAGTATTTTATTCCCTTTTCTTCAAAAAATAAAATTTTAAGATGGTGTTTGGGGATCAACAGTAATCATATGCTATGGTTCCAAACTTCACTGTCCGAATGCCCAAAGATTTGTGAAATGCTCTGTAACAAAAAATTAATTTAAGAAATATAAAACTATCATCCCACTTAAATATTAGAGGCATAAAGGAAATGTGAATAGTTTGCAGAGTAAAATAGATTAGGGATGTGCACATGGGGAGAGTTAGAGCTTTAAAAAAGAGGCGACCAGGTCCTTACCTGATCTTCGCCACTGCATGCAGCTTCCTGCTGTGGCAGTGCCCATCCCAAGCACCTGCACACAGTGCCAGCACGCACATGGTGTCCACACATGCGCAGGTGCCATTTGCATGGTCAGCAACACCATGCAGACCATGTAAATGGTGCTTGTACATGTGCAGATGCCTGCACATGTGCAGGTGCCATGTGTGTGCCAGTGCCACATACGGGTTCTTTCGATGAGCGCCACTGCAACAGGAAGCTGTAAGCGGCTGTAAGGACCTGCTCGACTCTTTTTTAAAGCCCCCACTCACCATTCCCCAATCCAAATTGGCTCAGTGCCGAAACTGTGCAGCAACCTCGGGGCTCTGAAGAAAGGAAATGAGCACTGAAGATGTGGATTGAGGAGGAAGCATCTAGTTAGAGAAAGATGTAGGGAAGGGGGAGTGGGAAGGAGAACAGATGGGAATAGACTATCTGTGTGTGTGAAGATTTCAAGGGTTGCTACTGATGTAACAAAATTAACATGTGTAATATGTAGTCATTTATATGGTTGTCAAGTGAAAAGAGTGTTGACAGTTGACTTTTGGAAGTAAATTATTTCCTTCCAAATATTTCCTTGGAAGATTTAAGAGTTTACACATTACACAACCACTAGTTTTATTCTTGTCACACAAAACAATCTATGCCCAATATCAAATATTCACTGGCCTGAACGTGATGAAGGAAGGGACAGGCCCCTCTCCCACACACATCACTGATATGAGGATTCAGTGTCCAAATCTAGCAAATTAACTTTGTTTAGCTTGTAGTTTACCAACATTATAAAAATTCAATAGATGCTTCCATAGAAAAAATATGTTTAAACTTATTTATTTTCAATGACACTGCCAGAGTTCCAGGTGATAAACAATAGGACTGGAATATATTGTTTCATGTGTATTCTAACAAAGCACTGGTGCAATGGAATAAGCACGGGTGTAGCACCTGTGCTTCTGAAAAATTCAAAACATTGCACTGATGTGTGTGTGTGGGTGGGTGGATTTCAATGTCCTCTCTTACTACAGATGGAAGTCTTCTATGCCACTTGAAAATATGTCCCTGATGCCTACACAATCCTCAGGGACATATTTTCAGTGGCACAGAGCAGTTTCAGGGGAAAGGGTGGTCATAAAAATCCCCTCCCCCCACTAAGCCAGCAGTGCAGTTGAGCGAGTTGAGCTTTTAAGAGGCATCGGTGTGCTAATCAGTGTGAAGCTCTGTGTTACTCATCCTATATGATACAGATGACAGAAATGTTCCCCCACTACTGCTTGTAATTACTCCACTGCTCCAGCAGTGAGGTGACTATATCAGCGAGCATATTGGACAAGGGGGACACCCCACTGCTGCGTCACCAGGCCCTACTGTAGTCAGGCTTGTCCTGTCTTCCTGGCAGCTGCTGCTCATTTCCCCTCTCTCACTGCAGGGGGCAAAGAATGGAGTGGCAGGAAGCAATTGTTTATGTTTCCTGTCGCTCCATTCCCCATCTCCTACCTTTCTAAAATTACAGGGAGTGTGGAGAAATTAGCAGGAGGAGAAAATGAGCCTGAGCAGTGCTGTCCCCTACCAGTTAAGATGCTGAAGGGGAAGAACTTTTCTGCACACTGGGGAGAAAGTAAGGGGCTTAGCAGGAGAGGGGGGAACTACTTCTTGGTACACTCTTTACAACGGGGACAAGGGAGGGGGCTTGGTGGGGGAAGAGAATTGCTGCTGGCATGGTTTGCATGCCATGAGGATAGGGGCCCAGTTCAGTTTGGGCTGGGCCTGCATTGCTCCCTAAATAGGATAAACATGGCTAACTGAACATTTAGACAGGCTTGCATTACAAAACACCACACAGGCATAAAAAGAAGGATAAAAATGTACACTCTGCAAGACAGGTCTTCCTTAAAAGCCCTCCTGTATTTGCTTGCTTGTAAAATCACAGATGTGATCATCTCAACTGATTACTTAGCAATTAGTGCAGTTTCCCCAGGTCTAAGAGAACACCACTCTTCCACTTTGTTTTTCTATTCAATCCAGCCCGCCACCATTACCACCTGCATATTATAATGAAAAATATTTATTTTTGTAGAATGAGGACAGTGTCTTTCTTTCCTTCACAGAAAAAAAAGCCAAACCCACCTGAAATGAGCATGCCTAGTTACGTGCTGCTCTGTAACTATAGGAGCAAATCAATAGCAGCTGAATGCCATCTGCTTCGGGCAGCAGAACAGCACCAAAAGTGTGAGCAATGCATCTTCCCTTATTGAAAGGTTATTTTATGCAAGTAAACAATTCATCGTCTTCTTGCACGCTTGATGCTCATTTACCACTTTTGATCAATAAAATATGCAAAACAAAAAAAAAATTGAATCCTAAGAGTAGTTCTGATGCCAGTGTGATAGCTAATCAATATTCAGGTCTCCACTCTCAAGAAGGCAAGTGGTGAGAGTACTTCCTTTATATAAATCCATGAATTTAAGGAAATTTAAGGAAATGTTTCTAAAACAAGACAGTTTTGTAAACTATAGCTTTATGCATGCTAAATAGAAGACTAAGTCTCAGATCTGTTGTTTAAGTACCCATTCCTCCATTGCTCAAATGCCTGCTCCCTCTTGGATTTCAGTGTATTCACGTTTCAGGTGAATACAATTTTTCTGCTCAAACCAAACAGCAATGGGATTTTCTTTTAGTCAGACCACAAACTGCCTTATGTTAGGCCGCCTGACAACTGATTCAAGTAAAACAATTCTAGCCCAACAATGAAAGAAAACTATATCACCTGATACAATGCTTTAGAACAAAACTCTCCCATTTGAACTGCTTCCTAAAGTGATCCTAGAACTAAAAAATGTCCGAATTTTATTTTCAAAACAAGCTTCCATTGCTTCTTTCCTCCACCCAGTTGTCTATATGTTCTCTTACTATTGAATTAAATTCAAACACAAACATCTCAAACCTAAACTTGGAAGTAGAACCCGTTGATGCCAATGATATTTAATTATAGCAAAGTGTGTTTACAGGCATAGGTTAGAAACAGTAGTTTGAAAACAAAAATATTCCATGGAGTATTAAGAGATCAATATTAAATTTATCAGGTGATACTAGATTTTAAATTTATCTTTCTTTGTACTTTTAACAAATACTTAAATATTTATAAAGGAGCACAGGGAAACTGTTATCAATTTAAGTATGGGATAATAAATAAACAAACTCTTTCTGCTTTTACATTGGAGCCACTAACACAAGTGGTGTTTCCCTTCCCCTCTGTAAACTACTTTGACCATGCCTAATTTTGCGGGAGACTTAACATTAAGAATGTTATTTGGAATTTCTATTTGGGGCGCTTCCTTAATGAAGTGAGTGCTCCCTTAACCCCGAGAGTTAACCTGGGGAGTTACTTGCTCATGTGTAAAATGGGCTGCTTGCAGCCTGGCCATACACAGAGATGGGCACCTAGAGTGCCGCCCACACACAGTTGAGGGAACAGCCCCATTTTATGGCGGGAATACTAAGCATATTTAGGAGGGTTTCTATCTCAATTAGCTAGTTTTGAATTAAGATGAACAGGATCATGTGTGCTGCTTTTTTCTTTTTATGACTCATGCATATTATCCTACTTTCATCTGTCCACAAGGAGACCTTCACCTGCAGTGCATTTTGGCCTTGAAAATCAAATTGAAACCCAGTACACATAAAATGTGCTTCTTGTACACCATCTGCTGTTGAAACCTCCTTAATGAAAAACATTCTTCTTGAAATCTATACTATATTTATGCAGCAAATGCTGATTAATCATCAGTTTCAATGCTTCTGCTACAAATATCCTTTGTAACAATTTGGAACAGCTCAAGCTTCACCAATAACACCAGCCAGCTCTCATTTAATTGTAGAATGCATGAGCCTTAATTTAATGCTTTTTAACTACAGACCATCTCTTTTAAACAGACTCAGGAGCAATCTTCAGTTTCACCATAGCTCTACAAACCACATGATTTTGATCAAATGAATAATATAGAACATGGTCGTGGGAAGTGCAGTAGCTTTGAGTCAATGACCCAACTAGCAGCAAGAGTATAATTTAAAGGCAGAAATTTCCAGTGCATGCACTGTTAGCCACAGTGAACCTGTTACTGCTCTAAAGGGAATTGTTTGCCTCTTATTAGATTTTCTACAGCACAGCCATAAGTGATAAATGTACTGCTGTACTCACTGTCAAGTTAATCAATGCTGCCAAAGTTTTGTTGACCTAACAGTAATCCATAAAGTGAGCAGCATTTTCTCTATCCATATGACATCTCAGTCCACAGTGGGATAGGAATCCTACAGCAGTTTGTAAAAAGAAAATCAGACTGAAATAAAGGAAGAAGAAATATATAAGGAGACACTTTCAAAATTCTGCTTTCAGAGAAGCAAGCTTCAAGATTCTTTGCTTGCTCGAGGAAAAGAAACATAAAATAGACTCTGTCTGAGGGTTAAAACACTAGCAAATTGATAACTTCACAGATGACAGAGCCTTGACGAGAAGGGTCTTTTTTGGTTGTTTGTAAAAGCTGTAGGAATCTCAAGCAGAATAGCTACATACAAACTGTTTGTGTCTATAGTTCAGTGCACCAGCTCAAATACAGAACAGTGAGCAGTAATAAGAAAACTTGTCTTCTGTTGTTACAGACTGGAATAATTTAGTTGAAATGAAAGAAATGACCACTGAAAATACCACCACCCCCACCCCCACCCAACCAAAAAACCCAAACAGGAAACATCTAACAATAGAGCAACCTTTCCTATAAAGAATTCCTGCTATGCTTTCAGCAGCAATTATAGGCATATGAAATATGAAATGCAATTGATTTTTCTTCTAGGGGGTCACTTGGCTCCATGTTTTATGTGCTCTAGGCATTTATTTGGGTGGCAAACTGACACGTTTTTATAGAATGAACTGAGCAATGTAATCCTTGCTCAGTCAAATGTACTTCATTGTAGCTCCTGTTCTCTTGTCCCTCCAAAACTCATGTATGAGGGATTTCTTAATACAGGCAAGGAAAATGAAATTGCCAATTTAAAAGGTCAACAGGAAGGAGTCATTCAACACTGACTAACCTCTTTCTGTGCTGATGATAGACAATACTGTCCTGGCAACCAATATTACCAAGATCTGTGGTAGATTTAATTCTGACATCATTCCAATGATCTTCATTACATAGCTATGTGCATTTATCTAGTAAAAAAATTGAAAGTACATTGTGGATTTACCTGATCCATAGAACTGACTGAAGAATTTACTTTTAATTGAATTGACTTCTTCAATTAAAACTGGATTCTTTGTGTGCTACATGTTTTCTCCAAAGACAAAAAACAGAAACAAAACAACCATATACTATATGTCTTTTATGCCAATTCTACCATAATCTATATAATGCTTTTTAATTTATTCATAAATTATCTAGAAGTTGGGGTAAGCAGCGAGGTGGCCAGATTTGCAGATGATACCAAACTCTTCCGGGTAGTGAAATCCAAAATAGATTGTGAGGAGCTCCAAAAGGATCTCTCCACACTGGGTGAGTAGGCGACAAAATGGCAGATGTGGTTCAATACTGGCAAGTGTAAAGTGATGCACATTGGGACGAAAACCCCCAACTTCAAGTATATGTTGATGGGATCTGAGCTGTCAGTGACTGACCAGGAGAAGGATCTTGGGGTCATGGTGGACAGCTCATCAAAAGTGTTGACTCAATGTGCGGCAGCTGTGAAAAAGGTCAATTCCATGCCAGGGATCATTAAGAAAGGGATTGAAAATAAAACTGCTAATATTATAATGCCCTTATACAAAACTATGGTGCGGCCACACCTGGATTACTGCGTACAATTCTGGTCACCAAATCTAAAAAAGGACATTGTAGAACTGGAAAAGATGCAGAAGAGGGCAACCAAGATGACCAGGGGCCTAGAACACCTTTCTTATGAGGCAAGGCTATAACACCTGGGGCTATTTAGTTTAGAAAAAAGACGACTGTGGGAGAAACATGATAGAGGTCTATAAAATTAGGCATGGTATGGTGAAAGTGAATAGAGATAAATTCTTCTCCTCTCACATAACACTAGAACCAGGGATCATCCCATGAAACTGATTGCTAGGAAATTTAAGACCAACAAACGAAACTACTTTTTCACACAATGTATAATCAATTGGTGGAATACTCTGCCATGAGATGTGGTGACAGCCAACAACCTGGATGGCTTTAAGAGGGGTTTGGATAACTTTATGGAGGAGAGGCTTATCAACGGCTACTAGTCAGAGGGCTATAGGCCATCTCCAGCCTCAAAGGCAGGGTGCCTCTGTACCAATTGCAGGGGACAGGGGCAGAGCCACCATTGGGCAAATTGGTTCAAAGAACCTGGGCCGCCACCAATCAGGGACTGCACCTCGCAGCCCCGACACCCCACATCTGACGTCAGGGGGGGGCTGGTTTAGCTCCCGAGTGGGGCCATGTGGACCCTTTAAATGGAGTTAAATGGCCAGCACTGCATTCGCAGTGCAGCCAGGAGTGGCTGGCTGTAACGCAACACTGGCCTGGCTCTCTCCCGAATGGAGTTGCATGGCTCCATTGGGGAGTTAGACGGCCAATGCTGCGTTCACAGTGCCGCCATGCTCTAACTGCTGAATGGAGCCATCTGATGTCAGACTCGGGGGCAGGGTGAGAGGGGCTGCTGTGCTGCGGCTCGGCATGGGCCGCTTGCATCATGGCTCCGTGCCTTGCAGGGGAGTAATTGCAGGAGAGAGGGCATGCCCTCAACTCCTGCCTGTAGGCTTCCAGCGGCATCTGGTGGGCCATTGTGTGAAACAGGATGCAGAACTAGATGTTCCTTGGGCCTGATCCAGCAGGGCTGTTCTTATCTTCTTTATCCTGGGTATCTTGGAAAAAGACCCTGGTTGAAAAATGCTTATCATGCATATGATTGTACCAGAACCATTCTGTTGAAGTTACAGTTACACAGCCAATGAGGTAATTTTTGCTGATCAATTCTGATTTCTTGCTTTTCAGTATAGTGTTCATTAGTTCAATTCATGCCAAATCATAGTTTACTAGCCGACCCCACACAGAGCATCTGTGCGGTGCTTAGGGGCCGGCTGTTTCCCCCTCCCTCTTCCTCCCGGCCCGGTCTCTCCATTCTTCCCCTTTCTTCTGGCCCCACGCTCTCCAGCCCTCCTCCCCTCCCATTCCTCCCCCCCCCCACAGAGCTGTGGCGGGTGGCCAAGAAGGGCCCTGCCACTGCCATTTTTTCTCCCTCCTGTCCGCCTGCCACTGCTGACTTTCTCTCCCCCCTCCTCCCGCCCGCTGCTCACCGCCGCCTTTCTCTCCCCCGCCCGCCACCACCTTTCTTTCCCCCCGCCTGCCGCCGCTTTTCTCTCCCCCCTCCTCCGCCCGCTGGCCGGCCACCACCAGCACTTTATTCCGCCTCTCCTCCTCAGTCCTCACTTCGGAACTCTCGCAGCATGTCGCGAGAGTTCCGCCGCCAAATCCTGGGCATGCGTGTCCCAAGATAATTAAATATATAGAAGCCCACTCATGCCCTCTGGCGCCAGGCCATGGCCAGTCCATCCCGCTGCCTCCCGCCTCCCAGCCCAGGCTGTAGCCCAGACAGCCCCTCCTCACAACGGCCAGGGCCAACCGGCGCCCAGCCAATCAGGTGCCTCCACCGCCAAACGGAGCTCAGCCAATCAGGTGCCTCCCTCGCCGGCACGCATTGCCTTGCCACAGCCCCACGCTGGCTGGCTAAGATAATTAATTATAAAGATGCTATGTATAGTTCCAAAGCCATGGTTGGAGCTCCCAAATGTACAGCAGACAAACAATGTTTTAGAGCTGCTTATCTGCTTCTATTTTCTATCCTTCCAGTTTCATAAGTTCAATCCTTTCTTCATGGGGCAGCAGTCTCCAGACAGAGTGATGTTACTTTAGACATGCAATTAAACATAGTTAGCACAAGCCATGGTTTACAAAACCACAGTGAGGTCATTCACACAATCAAAAACTGTGTTCTACCTGGGTTTGGCAGCTGTGTGTTCCCAATTTTGGTTGTGTGGAAGCAAGGTAAGAGGAAAACCTGAGTGGAAGTGACAGTGTGGAAGCAAGAAGTGATTGTGTCGAAGTAGGAGGAAAATCTGAGTAGCTTTTCCTCCTATCTTGCTTCCACACAATCATTTCTACCAAAGTTTTCCTTCTACCTTGCTTCCACACAACTGAAAACTGGGAGCACACATAGCTCCCAAACCCAGGTAGAACACAGTTTTTGATTGTATGAATGACCTCAGTTTCTCATTCTGGTTTACTGGTCAACTGTAAATCTTTGTGGTTGTTCACACAACTGGGTGGGAAAAGTTAAATTACCTTCCCCCCAGACGACTGAGTTCTTCTGTTTGGAGTGCAAACCACACGCTCAGACGAGGAGGCTATTCTCACGATCGGCCAAAAGTGGGCTAAGGGAGCCTAGCCTGCTTTGGGGGGATCATGTGCTGTAACAGGAGCTGCGTGGCTTCCAGCAGCAAACCTCCGAAAGTACCCCTCCCATTAGACGAGGTTAACGGAGCAAGCGCTCCGTTAACCTCATCTTTTTGATCGTAAGTTGCCGCGGCGCACGGCGACACACGAGTAGACCCCCGACCGGGAAGCTGGAAGCAGCCTCCTGGGCTCGGGGGTCTCTCCAGGATGCCCCACGCACTTGTGCGGGACATCCTAGAACTTCCAGGGGCCGTGCAGCTCCTGATGCCCGCAGCCCCCACTGGCTGAGCCAGCAGTCGTGTGGGTGGCCAATCCGGCTGCCCAGGGCTGCCTTCTGATCGTCTGCGGGGAGAGTGGGCTAAGCCTGCTCTCCCCACAGACCTGGAAGCTCTTCTCACTGATCGTGAGAAGAGCTTCAAGCAGTGCTGAGTGCCTGCAGTGCTGAGCTCTGGGGGCTGGGACAATGCGTCCCAGCCTCTGGAGATCCCACAATGCACAGCATGAGTGATGGGTGGGTGCCCATCAGTGTTGCAGCACCGGCTAAAAGCAGGTGACACTGACACACAACCAGGTAAATGGGGTTAAGGGAACGCTTGCTCACTTAAAAACGTTTAACAGGTTGGACCCCTAGGTGGGTTTGCTGTCGAGGTGCCACCGAGAGCTGCATGCCTCCTGGTAGTTCTCATGGGTAGGCTTAGACCAGTTTTGGCTGCTTGTGAGAACAGCCTCATAGTTTGGGCAGCTTTAGACATGACACCAAACCATGGTTTAGCATTACTAACAAAAGCCTCGGGATTAGTTTTTCCTCAAGCCAAGATATTACAAAGTGCTTTCACAAACTATGGTTGGAATAGAAAATTTGTCAATTTTCTTTGGATCTAGTAGTCAGTCAAAAAAATTAGGAGCTAAACAATGGGCACCTAACAAAATTAACAAACCTAATGATGAACATTGTTTTGGTGTGGTGGTGGTAAACTGATTTCTTTATCCCTTTTACAAGTAACATCTTTAAAACAGAAACAGGACTGCTTTGGACAAATAAAGACAGTATAAAACAACTCTGCCTCTGAATATCCTAGTCTAGGCAGCATGGTTACATTTATAGGTGCCATGGCTCCCTGGCACCTAAGATATAGCTTGAGGGCTATAGGCCATTTCCAGCCTAGATGCCTCTAAGTTGCCTCTAAATACCAGTTGCAGTGGAGTAGCAGTAGGAGAGAGGGCATGCCCTCAGCTCTTGCCTGTGGGCTTCCCAGAAGCATCTGGTTGGCCACTGTATGAAACAGGATGCTGGACTAGATGGGCCTTGGGCCTGCTCCAGCAGGTCTGTTCTTATTTGTCAAGTCCTGAGTTAGAACAAGTCACAATTGGTCAGATTCAGATGCAAACTGTGAGGTCATTCACACAAAAAAACCCCTGTGTTCTAATCAGGTTTGGGAGCTGTGTGAGGTTTAGGAAAGCCTTGATGTCGACTCCTGGTGACCACAGAGCCATGTGGTTTTCTTTGGTAGAATATAGGAGGGTTTTACCATTACTATCTCCCGCCCAATATGAGATGATGCCTTTCAACATCTTCCTATATTGCTTCTGCCTGATATAGGTGTTTCCCATAGTCTGGGAAACATATCCTTTTTTGACCCCGAGGAACCTTACCCCGCAATTCCCAGTCAGGTCTCATTATCCACAGTTTCGTTGCCTGGAGTTGTAGGCAAGATCGGAACCCCTGTGAATAACAAGGGCTACCAGTACTGCTTAAATACATAAGAATATCCAAAAATCAGTGTGTCTCCCAGAAGAACATAAATGGCTTTAAAAAGTAATGGCAGAAATGGCACTTAGTGATTTCTTGTCCGAGGCACTCTTTCTCATTGTCTCTGTCTTTGCAGTTAAATAATTCCTGTCACCTCAGTGACTGGAGGTAAGGAAGACTGTTACCTCACATTATCAAAGAAGATTTAAGACAGAAACAGTTAAAGCCCTGCTCAAGCTACCTCTGCTGGAACACTAAAGACTACTAAGACTGAGTCTATGGACTGAAGATGGTCAAGAAAGGGAGCTGGTCCAGCTCATGGACAACATACATGGCAGAGTAGAAAACTGAACCCAGTTCTCCGGAGGGTTTGCTGACTAGGGTAATGAGATGGCAAGGGCTAAAACGTTTCTAATCCAAGAAATAATTTATTTTATGTCAGGTTTGTAGTCACTGACAGCATTGGCTTTGTCTGACTTTTATACTAAGCCTTGAATTAATTGCTCTCAATTAATCTGTTCCAGTCTTTGATAGCTTATTTATCAGACAGGGAAAGATAGATTTAATGGTGCTTGCTTGAAACAGGTTCTTTAATTGGAAACACCAGAGTGTTTAGCTCACTTTGTGTTCTAGCAATTAAGGACAATTTGGAGAAGTGTTTTTCCCCCCCTACTATTGTCTCCTTGATTAGATTTCCAAAGAAGCAGACAAAACAAATGACAATACTACCCAGCAATATTGGTTCAAATAAAAGCCCAACAGCCAAATTACTTACTATGAGAAATGTGAGCCATCCCCATCAATTTCAGCATTGTCTTACATTTATTTTATTTTATCTTTGCCTTCTGTGCAAAACAAATGGTTACATTTCTTACAAAAAGCATGCCCACCACGTTCTTTTCAACAATTATGCGTCCCTCTAAATAAGCCAAATCAACAGAAGAAATTATTTTTCTTGATTAGGGGCCCACATTTCTCCTGGGATGAAACAAAACGAACAATTAATCTTTCCTTATTTGTTCTCAGAAGGACCTGCATTCTTTATGCGTACAATAGCCAGGTACCTGTGGCAGCCAGTCGGCAGCAATTAGGCTTGAGCTGAAAATGAATGGACTCGAGTCAGAGAGCCTAATCTGCTGAGAGTTTCTACTAGAGGGCAAGGTTACACTGGGAAAATTCCCCTGTTGTGGAAATACTGTTAAAAATTACCTCTTGACTTTGGCATAATTAACAAGGCTTGGGAATTTATATGAACTAAGTAATTGGAAAGAATTAGCAAGAGATATACACATTAATCTTCACCAGTTACGTGTTTAATGAAATTAAAGCACCAGGTCTACTTCATGCTTGCTTTAGTTTATGCAAACTTTAAACATTTCACCTGTGGATCATGAAAAAATGAGCAAAGGTAAAGGAGGCAATGGTGATAAGGAAGAGGAAAGAAAAGGCGAACTGCTCCTTTCTCATGGCTCTTCACGTTCACAATCCTTTGTCTCATTTAAACAATAGGAACTAGGTGCATGCACAGTTCTCTGGGTTGCAGGTGGCTTATCCCTTTAGCATGCCATACTGAATTCAAATTAGGCTGCGTTCACACAATCCCAGTGATCTTGGTTAAAGAGTTTACCAGGATCACTGAGCCCTGAAGAGCTGATTGAGCTGATTCTCGGCCTTTCGGCTAAGATCAAGTGTGAGAGAACAAAGAATTTCTGGGCAATCCTGGTTAAACTGCATTTAACCACTGTGGTTTGACCAGGACTGTCTGGAAATCCTGGGTTCTCACAATGAGTGATTGTGTGAATGCAGCCTTAGTAAGCTGGGTTTCTGAACAAAATTGCTAGCTTTTTAAAGTCATCAGTAAACATGAACAAAAGTTGTAAGAATAAAGTCTGGTCTATACAGTACGAGTATCACTGATGGTGTCTGAAAAGGAATACGTTGAAACGGTAGAGATAGCCTCACCCAACAACTACTAACTTTCCTCTAGAAATACAGATCATCTCTGCCTTGTAGGATTGTGACCCTTCAGCCTGTTTTCCTTTGAATTCTCTGTAGTGTGCAAAACATTCATTTAAAAAAAAATAGTTTGTCATTTGGCAAGTCCATATATATTTGGGGGAAAGAAAAGAAAAAGGCAAACAAAAATGAAGATTAAAAAGAAAAAGAAAAACTCTGAGTAATCCTATATGCATCACCTTCAATCACTCTGGAGTGAATAGAACAAGACTAAGAGTCTAGAGGTAGAGTTAGGCTGGGTGGGAACACCAGGATCTGTGCAGATCCCGGCTCTCCACACGAGCAGCCTAACCAAGGCTGAGCTGCCCTAGCCTGGGTTAGGCTGCTTGTGAGAAGAGCCTTTAAGTCAATTTGATTTTGCTTTGCATTGCAAATGTGGAAGCTGCCACTATCCCCCTACTTCCTCACACCAAAATGGACAATGATGCCCAGGGAGTTATTGTCAGGAAATGATGGCATACAATGGCGCATTTCTTTATGATTTAGTTCAGATAACTTTTCAGTCTCCTGCCTATATCCTCCTAATAAAATATCAAGCACTACAACATCTGGAAATGGCCTTGTGCACTGGCCTGATCCTTAAGAACTGCAACAGAAAGCCTGCTTTGGTTCTCCCACATTTAGGGGGTTAGGAGGATAGCAACTAAAGACAGGCCTTTTTCAGTGATAGTGACCTGCTTATGGAATGTCTTACCAGACAAGCTAGGGAGGCACATACATTAGCTTCATTTTTAAAATTCACTAAGGCTTTTAAATGGCTAATTTAATGGAGGATATGCTGTTTTATTATATTATAACAACAACAAATCAATCAATAAAATTCACAAAAACATTAAATTTAGAATACCCTAAAGACCTATCAACACAACTGTAAAAGAAATAGAAAAAGGAGATGGAAGCAGCAAAAACAGTTTAACAGCTAGTTTCATACAAATCTCCAAAATTAGTAATGACATTGCTATTTTACCAACACAAATAAACAAATAACATAAAGCAAGGACAAAAGTGTTAGAAGAATATCATGTATAAATAACCAGAGATGTGTAATAACAAACTTATAATTAAATGGATAGCAATTGTTTCAGATCTCCCTGTCACTTTTGTCTTGCATATATGTGAAACTGATGAAACAAAGTCTGGGAGAGCTCAGGACATTATAGAATAAAAGTGACAGCATCTAAAATATATAGATACTTATAAGTCCACAAACTGGCAATTCATGAAAATATTGGTGATTTGACAAATAAAATTTAACTCAGCATTTTCAAAATAGAAAACTAAAAATATTTTAGACAAATTATGAGCAAAAATCCACACTTGGTTGTAAAAGAACTGAGCTAAGAAAAATACACTAGTAACATTAGCATTTTCTATTATTAATGTAAAACTTTTGATGCCTCTGCCTCCTCTAGAAGAGATATGGTTACATGTACCAGATACTTTAAAAATCAAAACACTTGCAAAAACTTTATTGCTGTAGTCTATACCAAATACTAAAGAAATGTGTACGCTCTATAGAATCTGAAAACAGCTGGTAGCAACAATGATGGATTTAAGTTATTAACAGATCAAAAAAAGATGGATGGTGTTCTGCTTTTCTTAATCTACATCATCATCTAGATCTATTTAAAGATATGTGGTTCACTAACAAACTTAGTTAAGATTTCGATAAAATCAGTAGAATAATCTGCCCCGTTACATTGAGTCTGCATTGATCAATAAAATCACTTGTACTAGGAAAGTACTGTTAAACACTGACAATCCTAGCCATTAATATTATTTAACACACTGTTCACAATCTTTAATGAGGATAAAGGACATTTTGCCTCTTTACACTTATCATACTGCCCCTTCTAGAGATCCTTATAAACACAGCACAACAGTGATTATTCAAAACTAATCGGGGTTTCAGAGGGAGAAGGACACTGAATAATTTCTTGTAGGTTTTCTATGTGATTAATAGAGGTTCTCAGAGGTATCCTTTTAAAAAGCATAGATAAAACTGAAGTTAAACACATTTGCATTTACACGAACCAAGATGAACTTCTATTCATTTACAAGTATCACCAAGATCAATATATGCTTATCTGCCCCCAAATATAGAGGCTGTTCTCACATGCAGCCTAACCCAGGCTAGGGAAGCCCAGCCTGGGTTAGGCTGTGTGTGAGAACTGTCAGGATCAGGCCTGGTCCTGGCAGGGCAGTGTCGCCTAGCCCCATTTAAAAACCCAGCTCTTAGCCAAGGTTGAGGAAGCCCTTGACCTGGGCTCTGGGATCATGTATTCACTGGGGCTACCAATGTTTAGCCCCAGTTGACAGAGACAGGTGCATAGAGCACCCATCTCTTGGGGAAAACCCCCAATGCATCACTCATGTCGTATCGTCCTGGCCTCCGGAGCTGCATGCTGCAGGCACACAGCACTGCTCATCTAGGAGCGCGGTCTGCACTCCCAGAAACAAGGCATTGCTCGTCTAGGTGGAAGGTAAGATTAACCAGCCTCCCCCCACCAGTCATGTGAACAACTTCATACTCTACTACACGCACATACAAATAGATGTTCTTCCTAAAAAATAAATGAACAAAAACCCATTGCAACCTTCTAATTTGGGAAGATAATTTGCAGATTTTGGGTATAATGACACAGAATGTTTTGGGAGTTTTCACAACCATTGGCTTAAGACCCATAGAATGGAGTTTGGAAGGAGCTCAATAAGTTTAATTTAGAATTGTACATGCTGAAAATATCATGGGGAATTGGTTGAGAGCAACTGAAGGAAAGGTCGCAAAAATTATAGCTAGCTGTGTTGGTCCATCCCAAATCCACAGTCTGGTAATGCTTTTATTACAATCAATCAAAGTGACATAAGGCTGTGAGTTGAAAGCTTGCTAGCTTTCAAGTTCTCCAGAATCCTTAACTAGCCTGCAAGTAAAGAAAAGCAAGTGATGGGGTGGGGAAGGGCAGCTGTTAATCATGTCCAGCTTCACTCCCTCCTTTTTGCTTCATTTAACATCCAGTCTTTGGGTATCTCCACTGGAAGATACCCATCTAGAAAACAGAAAAATATGCAACAGACATGGCCTACGTATTGACAACTGCTTGTTCCCCAAGGTGCAAAATAAAAACTTAAAAAACTAGATCTTATGCAGGATTGGAATATTTCTTGGTATCAGTATCACCAGATTAGCACCTTATTCAAGCAAGATTGTAAAAAGGGTCTTAATCAATCAAAGTCAGAATTTGAACAACAGTTGTGTGACAAGGAAGACAAACTAGTTTCTAGGATGTATGATCTGTTATTATTGGAAGATACAAGAACGGAAGTAGTGAAAACTTCAATGATTAAATGGGCTCAGGATTTTGGTTACAATATAGACTTGGAGAAATGGGAAAAGCTATGGATAGAAGACATGAAATACACTGCTTGTTCTATTTTAAAGAAAATAATCTTAAAATGATGTACAGATGGCATCTGGCTCCTAAGAAGCTGGCCTTAATGTACAAGAACATGTCAAACAAATGTTGGAAGTATAAAAAAGAAGAGGGTTCCTATATACATTTATAGTGGACTTGTAATAAGTCTAAAGGCTATTGGGATTTAATAAACAATGAGCTTAAGAAAGTGATTAAAATGACTTTCCCTAAGAGCCCAGAAACAATACTATTTGGCATTGGTAATAGCTCATTGCCTAGGGAATATTGGATCCTCTTTATGTATCTGACAGCAGCAGCAAGATTGGCATTTGCATACAAATGGAAAGACATCCATTGCCCAAGTAAAGAGGATTGGATACTTAAAGTGTTAGAGTTGGCAAAAATGGCAAAGCTAACAGCATTATTAAGAAATAAATTTGAAGCATTTAAAAGGGAGTGGGACCCTCTTCTTATTTACCTAAAAACATATTATAAAATGGATTTCTATCAGGCTTTTGAGTGATAACAAAAATGTTTCTAAAATGCCCTAGAGCTGACTTTCGTACGATTTAACGAGAGGAGAACGATTAAATTACAGGCAAGACTTGGGTATTGTAACTAATACTTGTTCTAATGATGAGATGGAAGTCCTCTTGTCTTTTTTGTGTTTTTTCTTTCTTTTTTTCTTTTTGTTTGTGTGTGTGTGTCTCTTACGTTGTGAAAAATTGAATAAAAAGTTATTAAAAAACAACAACATCCAGTCAGATGATGAGTTCTGGAGAATTGGAAATCTTGTGGTTCACAATTGTGTGTCATCTTGGTTGGGCCTCACAAAAGTGACTGTAGGAAAGCTGTCCCACTAAAGAGCGGACTGCAAACTACTCTCTTTGGCTAGCTCCTTCTGACAGCTGGGGGTGGGAGCTGCTTGACAAACACAGCCAGGTAACTTCCTAGGAAATTGTGCATGCCCCCTTCCCCAGCTTCAGAATTTCCAGAGCTCTTTTTGCCACTGGATACTGGCCAGGAGCCCACATGCAACTTTCCAGTCTCCCTACACGTGCTGTTGTGTAAGAGCCATTTAGAGTTCAGAGCACTGCCCGTGCTCTAGAAGACAGGTTGCTCTCCCAGTGCATCCCCACAGTTCCTTGAAGCATGCATGCTTTGTTAGTCAGGATGTCAGCCGGTAACTGGTTCAAAATAAGTGGTCCAAGAACTGGAAATTCTGAGATTCTTTTCAAGGAGTGGTGAGGACTCAGCTCTACTTCAGCTATATCTGAGGAAAATGATATTCCCAGTAAACCATCAGAAAATAAAAGGAAGACCAGGAATAGTGAATGGTAGGCAGGACCCAAGACTGGTAGTCTACTGCTCAAGTAGAATCCTCCCACACACAGTCTGTTGTGGTCCAGCAACAACAAGGCCTCATTAGACTCTGAAGCACTAACCGTTTGTGAGTTTCTTTTATTATTTCCTCACCATTCATCCTAAGCAAGGAAATTTAAAGTTTTTCTTTTATAGAGTTAGAGTCCTATTAGAGAGAGTAGGTATGAATATTTGGATAAGAGTCCTAACGAGTTTGAAACAGGGAAGATGGGTATGGAAACCTGATTAATCATCACTTTACTACTTTATTTGAGGCCTTTTCTAGATGGACCTTCCGTTTAGACTGGGGTTAAAGCCTTTTCTCAGCTGGCCATTTAGAGGATCATGCCTTGTCCCCATCCTCCACCCCAACTATAGGAAATTGTTGCATTACTTAATTATTTAAATTTAAGTTTGCAGGCAGAGTTGTATTATTGTGGGGGGGGGGGCAAGGCCTGGAGAAAGTGATGTTTCAAATAGATCTGTTCCCTAATCCAGACCAGCTCTTAAATAATGTTTTAGTTCCAGTTTGGTCTAGTCTTGGATAGAGATATAAATTTCCAGAAATTTTGAAGTCATGAAAAAACTCCATTCCCTCTACCCCAGGCTGTTGTTGTTTTTAAATGGAATTTTTTTTTGGTGGGGGGGGGGGGATTAAAATATAGACAATATTTTAAAAGTACCCTTTACAACTCTAAAGTCACATAGTTTCTTTAGGAGCATTCATTGTGTATAACCTGCTTTGTTCATAACGTTGATCATGTTTGGTATATTATTTCTAGAAGTGTAGTTTATTCATACAATTAGTCCCAACGTTAAGTTTACTTTTAAAATGTTATTTATTTTTTGTCACAAATTGACTGCAATCTGCTGAACTCCAAGAATCCAGCATCTCTTTAAGCCATCTTCTTTTATTTTCAACATCAATTTTTGAAGTTTGGAGGAATCTGAAGCAAGAAGCTTGGGAGAGTAAAAGCAAGAACACATTACCTTAAATGATTTTGAACACCTTTTCTTAAATATTTTATTTATAATTCCAAAAGAATTATAATCCCCTCTTTTTCATAACCCTCCCTTTTTTAATTTTTCAAAATTTTCAGACTCACCCCCACCCCAAACACACACACACACACACACACACACACACACACACACACACACACACACCTACCTCCTTTGGAAAAAAGTGGGGGGGAAACGGTTTCCTCCTGAACTCTTCCAAAGGAGTTTCTTCTAGGCCTTCACATCTCTCATCCTGGACTGCGGGCTGAGCAGATGAAACCATCAGGAGAAAAGGATTACAGTCTGCATGGCCTTGCTATATTAAGACTTTTAAAAAATCTCTATTCCCTGTTTGGCCTTTGTGCACTAAACTTCTTCATTCTCTGGATTCAACAATCCCAAACTGTCCAGAGACCCAGGGGCATAGTTAGGGGAGAGGGGGCGCATACTTGCCCCTCTCCCCAGCGGCCCCTCAGAGTGAGGGAGATAATGAAGAAAATGGGGAGAGGTGGAGCTGGGGGCCCCTCAGGAGCTGGGGGGCCTGGGTTCTCTAAACCCATCTGCTCAATTATAGCTATACTTCTGCAGAGACCAACCAATTATGTGGCACTGCTGTAGGGCAAGTGGCATAAAACAATGTTAATTTAAATTATTTTCTTAAACATTTATCCTGTTAAGCTACAGAGCTCTATGTTTCATGTTCAGGTGACTATGTACTCCAAGTGACTTTAGATATAATATTATTGCACTGGCATATTTGTGCTCCAGAAAAGATACACCAATAGCTTTCCTGCTTTAAAAGTTACAAGATGCTTTATGCTATTTTTATAAATGCATAATGGTGCACATTTATAAATTATTATAAATGCATTATAAATGTACTCATGATGCATGAGTGGCAGATAAAACTATGCAATTCTTGGGATTGGCATAACCATGTGGCATTGGTTTATCGACAATGGTTATCACCTTTATTCTTATGAGGGTTTGACATGAACATAGCTGTGGATAGTAATACAAATCAGGCACTAGTGCAGCTTTTAGTAATTAAGCATATTTTCACACATTAATCTAAGACTGATATGCTTTGGTTTAAATATTTGTTCAGGTCACAGAGTCTTTTACAGAGCTCTAGAAGGTACTGTATTTGCCTACTGCAGTGACATTTGTAGGAGTGTGTGGAGGCTACAAATAAGATGGGAAATATTGCTGTCTAGAGGACATACAATCTCATATGGACAGGTCAAAGGTAAACTCTAGCAAGCTTAGGGCAAGGGAATATCAGAAGAAATATTAAGATACAGGTGTGACAATTTAGGAAAGCCTCTGTAAAATTATTTATTTATTTTATTGTTAGTTTTATATACCATCATTCATTAAAATAATCTCAAGGTAATTTACAATACATTTAAAAACAATATTGCATTTTAAGAGGTAATTTGGAGCAAAGAGAGCATTAGCTTGACAAGCACACAATAGAAAACTGTTCAGATGATAGAGAGCAACTAGTGAGTATACCACAAAAGCAGAGAAATAGAGAATGGAACCAAGAGGTCCAATCTGAAATCCCTTAGAATCATTCCCCAACCACAGAACTGTTAAATTCTTGTGACAAAACTTCCAGTAGTGGTCAGATAAAAGTCAACCTACAAGTGAACACATGAAAGGTACTTTTTCACACAACGCATAATCAATTTGTGGAATTCTCTGCCACAAGATGTGGTGACAGCCAACAACCTGGATGGTTTTAAGAGGGGTTTGGATAACTTCATGGAGGTTGAACGGCTACTAGTCGGAGGGCTATAGGCCACCTCCAGCCTCAAAGGCAGGATGCCTCTGTACCAGTTGCAGGGGATTAACAGCAGGAGAGATGGTGTGCCCTCAACTCCTGCCTGTAGGCTGCCAGTGGCATCTGATGGGCCACTGTGTGAAAGAGGATGCTGGACGAGATAGGCCTTGGGCTTGATCCAGCAGGGCTGTTCTTATGAAAGAAAACCTGACAGCATGCTGCTTCATTGCAAAGCTTGTTGGAAGGAGGAAAGTTGAATTGGAGAAGTGATGGAAAAGAGGGTGTGTGTAACATTTTGTTTCTCTTTTCCAAGCTGCTCTTCCCTCAGACCAGGATGGCATAACTCTGGCTCTCCAGCTGTTGTTGGACTACAACTCCCATCATTCCTGACTACTGGTCACTGGATGGGATGATGGGAGTTGCAGTCCAACAACAGCTGGAGGGCCAAAGTTGTGCAGCCCAGCTTTAGATAACAAGTTTTCCATTGTAAAAGTGCACTTGGAATCTTATACGGGGGGAAGTGGCTGGAGGGATATGTGGAGAAGCATTACAACTCCTTCCCCTCACTGCTTTAAAATGTTCCCACTCCCAATACTGGTCCCAGCTTCTCCCTCCAGGATACTCTGTTGAGGAGCAGGTGAGGGGATGTGGGCAGGGAAGTGGAGTGGCCGTGGTCTATAAGAACAATATCTCCCTGACCAGGATCCCTGTCTAAGTGTCTGACCATATTGAATATGTGTACCTAAGTTTGAGGGCCAGGGATAGACTGGGACTTCTGTTGGCATACCGATCACCCCACTGCCCAACAGAGTCCCTAACTGAGCTGACGGACTTGGTCTCGGGCTTGGCGTTAGAGTCTCTCAGGCTTGTGGTGCTGGGGGACTTCAATGTTCACTTTGGGACCAATTTGTCCGGGGCAGCTAAGGAGTTCATAGAGGCCATGGCAACTATGGGCCTATCCCAGGTGGTCTCAGGACCAATGCATATTGCCGGTGGTTACACACTTGATCTGGTCTTTCACTCTGAAAAAAGATGGTGCTCCATGGGTGGGGACTCCTTCCCCACTGTCATGGATGGACCACCATCTGGTTAAGGTTGGACTCACGACCAAGTCAAACCTCTACAGGGGTGGAGGGACCATTAGGATGGTCTGTCCAAGAAGGTTACTGGAACCAACAGGATTCCAAGGAGCCTTGGAGGGATTTAGTATTGGCTCTGCTGGTGACCTTGTTGACACTCTGGTGGAGAATTGGCATAATCAACTCACCAGGGAGGTGGACACGATAGCTCCTAAGCATCTGCTCCAATCTGCTTTGAAACTGCTTTGAAACTGCCCTTGGTATATGGAAGAACTACGGGGGCTGAAGCAGCGAGGTAGATAACTAGAGCGCAAGTGGAGAAAGACTTGATTTGAATTCGACAGATTATTGCATAGAGCGCATTTGAAGATCTATGCTAAGGCGATACATGTGGCAAAGAAGCTATTCTTTTCCTCCCGTATCACGTCCACAAGTTCATGTCCGGAGGAGTTGTTCAGGGTCATGAAGGGGCTAATGTGCGTCCCTTCCCCCTTGAACCAGCACTTGGAACCAACAATTACTCACTGTGATGTTTTTAATGAGGTCTTTTTGTGGACAAAATCTCTCATATTCAGGCCAACTTGGCTTCAAACTCTACAACTGTTACAGAATCTGATGCCAAGGTGTCCAGCAGCTCCTCTTATGTGATTATCCTGGATCAGTTTCAGTTTGTGACTCCTGAGGATGTGGACAAGTTGCTTGGAATGTTGCGGCCTATCAATATGCTGATGACACCAAAATCTATTTCTCCATGTCTACATCACCAGGAGAAGGTATAACACCCCCTAAATGCCTGCCTGGAGGCAGCAATGGGCTGGATGAGGGATAACAAGCTGAAGCTGAATCCAGATAAGTCGAAGGTACTTATTGTGCAGGTTCGGAACTAGGGAGATGAGTTTGATCTGCCGGTTTTGGATGGGGTCATGCTCGCCCGAAAGGAAGAGGTGCACAGTCTGGGGGTGCTTCTGGATCTGAGCCTCTCCCTGGTGTCCCAGGTTGAGGCGGTGGCCAGAGGTGCTTTTTATCGGCTTCGGCTGATACTCCAGCTGCATTTGTTTCTTGAGTTGAATGACCTCAAAATGGTGGTACATATGTTGGTAACCTCTAGGCTGGATTACTGCAATGCACTCTATGTGGGGCTGCCTGTTTACATAGTCCAGAAACTAAAGTTGGTTCAGAATGTGGCAGCGAGGTTGGTCTCTGGGTCATCTAGGAGAGACCATATTACTCCTCTGTTGAAGGAACTACACTGGCTGCCAATATGTATCCGGACAAAATACAAGGTGCTGATTATTACCTATGAAGCCCTAAACAGCTTAGGCCCTGGGTATTTAAGAGAACGTCCTCTCCGCCATGGGCCCCATCGCTTGTTAAGATCATCTGGAGAGGTCCGTTTGCGGTTGCCATCAACTCATTTGGCAGCTACTTGGGAACGGGCCTTTTCCGTTGATGTTCCTGGACTTTTGAATGCACTCCCTACTGAAATAAGAGCCTCCCCATTTCTGGCAACTTTTAAAAAGGCACTAAAGACACATTTATTCACCCAGGCTTTTAATTAGATTCATAGTTGTAATTTTTAATATTGAGTTTTAAGTGTTTTCAGTGTTTTAAATGTATTTTAACTGTAAACTGTCCAGAGACGCAAGTTTTGGGTGGTATAGAAATATTATAAATAAATAAATAAATAAATAAATAAAAACTGTTTTGCAATGAAGAAGAGTTTCACGACAAACCTACATGTTAACATGTCGTTAGATCATGTTCCACATTAACATGTAGTCAGCAAATGTTGGGTGATCAGGTTATTAAAGTGGAGTGATTAGGTTATTTAGCACTGGATGCCACATAGAAAGCCACCTATTGACACAGCGGGGAAACGGCTTGACTACCAAGCCAGAGGTTGCCAGTTTGAATCCCCACTGGTATGTTTCCCAGACTATGGGAAACACCTATATTGGGCAGCAGTGTTATAGGAAGATGCTGAAAGGCTTCATCTCATACTGCGTGGGAGGAGGCAATGGTAACCCCCTCCTGTATTCTACCAAAGACAACCACAGGGCTCTGTGGGCGCCAGGAGTAGGCACCAACCCGACGGCACACTTTACCTTTACCACACTGAAACTGCACCACAGTAAAGGTGGACTTTAAGCTTGACCTCTTAAATATAATATTCTGCTATCTAGTAATGCTACTTACTATTTAGCATTTGTATAACGTTTTGAGTGTGCAAAGTGCTTCACATGTATTACTTTGAAGTAATCCTTGCAATAACCCTTCAAGGTAAGGAAAGTTACCCATATGGCAGATGGGGAGCTGAGGCTGAGAGGGATGAGTAAGAGAAGGTAGAAAGTGTGTGTGTGTGTGTGTGTGTGTGTGTGTGTGTGTGTGTGTGTAAAATAAAGACAATGCTGGAGTAGAAGATGGGAAATGGAATCAGAAGAACCATTAAGAAGTAATAAAACTCTCAGAACTGGAAGTGAAGGAAGTTTGGATATTGGCAATTTTATCAGAGAAGAACTGGATAAAAGAGGTACCAAATACAAGACAAGAAGGAAGAACATGGAACAAAGGATCCGACGAACCCCAGAAGGCTTTGAAACAGAGGGAAATAAGAAAAGGGAAGAAAAGTGACAATAAATAATAATCAAAGAGCAGAAAGGGAGCATTAGAAAGCTTTAGAGGAGGATGCAAATAATAATAATAAGATTAATGGTATGATCAGCAGAATAAGTTGGCAACATAAGAGAAAGAACAAGACCAAACAGCTTAGCAAAGCATGAAAATGTTGTACCCTAGAATCAAAAATATGATCTATCTATATTAAAATTACCTAATCAAAATAGGAACACAGGGAAAGAGTTAAGCAGAAGGATACAATCAAAATCAATAAGAAATTAAGACAAATGACCCAGAGGATGGAGCACTGCTATCCTTATGTTTTCAGGAGAATAAAAACAAAGAACATGATGTTCAAAAGATGAAAAAGAACATGAAGAAGAAAAAGAAAGTGATTGATAACATCATCACACAGTAATCCACATTTCAGTTAAATCAAGCCAAGAGAGTAGAGAGAAAAGGAAAAGATCCCAAAGAACAGGAAAGAGCTCAACAAAGCACAGCAAAAGAAAACTGAAGAACGAGATTAGATAAACAGCAAGAACAGGAGGAAACCAGGATTAATGGAAGCATTCCTAGCTAACAACAAATTAGCAAATCAGGTAGAGAATACAAAGGAGAACAGCAGAATAAAACACACACAGCAGAACAAAAGAAAAATAAAAGAGAAATTCATCACAACATTGGGCCTCACAGAACTATTCCTCATAGGTTCTGCTTCCTTATGTTAGTAAACACATTCCTCTTTCCCTTCTGGCTCCAATACAGGCACATTTTATGGCAGTTTGGGGCTGGGGGGTGGATAAGCTAGAGCAGCTACAAGCACTCACAGGCTCTGGCCGGGTACGGACATATAGAATAACTGCAGTAATAGCTGGCTGAGGTTGTAACTAGGGATGTGCACGAAACTGGCTGGCTCAGTTCGGCTCGAATCTGGACTGGATCTAAGCAGTCCCCAGATGGCTCAGGACAGATCGGGCTTGGCTCTGTCCGGTTCCGCCGTCGAACTGGCTCGAGGGGTTCAACAGCTATATTTGTGAAGGGCTGTGCCGGGTGTGTGTGTGTGTGTTCCTAAGGCTTTTTACTTTTATGAAGCACCACTGCGTGGCGGGATGGTGATGGGAAGTGGGGTGGCGGTGAGGGACAAGTCTTTAAAGTGTGTTTTTTCATTTTTACCTAAAAGAAGTGCTGCAGTAGCCGCAGATGGAGGCGGGGAAGTCTCCTCCACTGTCCCGCCTGCCTCCCAAATGACAGCCCAGTTCGTCTGTGGCCTGTTTTGGGCCTTTCTGCAAGTGTGTGCATGCACAGAGAGGCCCCAAAACGGGCCACAGCCAGCCAGGCTGTTATTTGAAAGGCAAACAGAAGCGTGGGAGGAGTCCTCTCACGCACAACGCTGGACAGGAGAGGCAGCTTGGTAAGATCCCAGTGTGTCATATTATGGTCACCTTCAGTTGCCTTGCAATGTAGACCTTTTTTGTTCTTAACATTCAAGGTTATTATAATATAAAGGATTCCTGTACATTTGTTACATTTTGGTAATGATTTTCCCCCCCAAAAGTATTATACTCAAACCTTAGATGCCTCCTTCAGGTGAAGGTGTTAGCAATAGCAATAGCACTTACATTTCTATACCGCTCTATAGCCGGAGCTCTCTAAGCGGTTTACAATGATTTAGCATATTGCCCCCCAACATTCTGGGTACTCATTTTACCGACCTCGGAAGGATGGAAGGCTGAGTCAACCTTGAGCCCCTGGTCAGGATCGAACTTGTAATCTTCTGGTTACAGGGCGGCAGTTTTACCACTGCGCCACCAGGGGCTCTTAGTGGGGAAAACTAAGCCATTAGAAGATTTAAAAACAAAAAACTCCAGTACCAGTTCTACAGCTAAAGTACTCAGTGAAATAGAGCACAGTGTATTACCACTGAGTTAATCAAAGCTGCTGGACAAGAATGTTGGAAATGCTTTCTAGAATAGCCATTTGAAGTAACTAGTCACCACATAATAATCCTTAAGTGTACTCCTTGTGTTCAACCAAAGTTGCTAATACATTTCTTGGAAAGAATATGCTTTCTATGTATCATTAAAAACTACTCACCTGTAAATAAATTTCTAAGCCTTGCCGACGCTGTTCAAGAACTTTTGGCACCCAGTTCCTCACATGCTTTGAAGGGATTTCTGGAGTTCTTATTAATTTCTTAAGCTACAAATATGAAGAACATGAAAATAAAGCAAGCTTCTCCCAAGTAAAATAAGTCATCTCTTTAGAGAAAAAAAGAAATAGGAATTTTTATAGCAGGGAATTTATATTAAATGATAGAAAAGGCCATAATTATAAAATTATACAGTGAATTTTTAAAGTCAACAACATTTAGTGTATGAATATACTGACTTTATTCAATTGCAGAATAAATAATAGGTTGTTTTATACAAGACTGTGAACTGAGTTTCATAGTGAACAGGCAACATTGAAAGCAATTTCTCCAGTCAGGAACAAAACATTATGTTATAGAAGCCAAAAATTGCTATATGGACAGCCCAATATACAGGCTTAATAAAATACCAAGAATTTAGTTTAACTCAGATTTTAGCTGTACTCTGGTGCATTATGTTTAGAGACAAATTTTAACAATTGCCTTACATGCTCAAAACACACTCAACAAAGTCCCTTTGCAGGAGTAGGGATTAAGAAAACAACAAATAAGCTGTGAAAGACTGAACTGAAAATACTATGAAATTATAGTAGTTTATTTCTGACCCATGGCTGGGGAGTTAAACCACCTGTGGACACTGAAAATAATTTTCATGTTTCCCAGGCAAAACAAGATGAAAGAAAGGAATTGAAGTCAACTATCAGTCAGCAGTGGAAATGAAGTGGGGGGACAGGAAAATGAAGCTTGGCATTTGTGTAATAGTAAGTTGAGTGTATATTTTACTATATTAGCACCTGATTCTAAGCATCAGTGTAACATTACTTCCCTAGCGGTATCTGATTTCAGAGGTTTGCATGCAACTCTGTTCATTTGCTTCTCTTCCAGCTGTCAAGCCATTGTTTAAACTTTAAGTGGTTGTGTGAGTGGGTGAAATATGGGGGTGGGGAAAAACTAAGCATGCACTGGATGTGTAAGGGGTTTCAATGTGTTTGTGGAGCGGGGTGGGGTGGGAAGAATCCCCCCAAACTGAGTGCACCTTCCGTGACCAGAGCTACTCTCATGGAAGGTTCCTGCCTCCAGTTTCCAGAATTCTCCCTTCCATTGCAGCCCCTTGCACCACAACCTTTCTGAGGGTTCGGGGTGTAGCTATAATTGAGCAAAAGGGCTCAAAGAACCCAGGCACCCAGCTCCTGAGGGCCCTCCAATTCCACCAATCCCTATTTTCTTCATTATCTCCCTCACTCTGGGGGGGGCCATCAGAGAGAGGGGTGAACACAGGCCCCCTCTCCCCTAGCTATGCCCCTCGGTTCCTCAGAGTGCTTTATATTGAGGGGGCTAGCTCATGGAACTGCAGCAGGGGGAGGGGGAGGCTGCTAGCACAAGATCCACTGTACTTGTGCTACGTAGGGTCCAACCCATAAGACCTGCATTCATTTACATGCACAAAAACATAGCCAGTCTGCATGTCCACAGCCAACAATGGACTGAATGTGTGCATTTTCCTTGGCTGACAATCTGACTAAATTACTCAATGGAAATTTCAGTGAAATTAATAGGAGAAGTTAGTGATGACTAACCTATCTTATTAATTTCAGTGGCACTTCCATTGAGTAATTTAGTCAGGATTTCAGCCCTTGTTCTGCTTTTCCACTTGTAGGAAGCAAAATAGCAGAATCAGGAAAAAAGTATAAACTGTTTCTCTTGCCAAAACACAAAAGATTAAAAACTCTTTCACTTCTGAAAGAGCGAAAATAAGGTACAGACAGCATTGTTGTAATAACTTACATGTAATATTTACCTTTTTATGGAGAGCATGGAATTCGCTATACCTCTTTTCAACGAAATGCTTTCTTCCATTTGTTAGTACCTCTATCCTAAAAACCTGAAAGATAATTAAAAAGATTATTTTTCTGTGCTCAGAAACTGTTTCCTAATGTGTTCACTTTGTGATATACTGTAGCTGCTTCCCTCTTCTCTTCTGTGGATACGAAGGCGCAACATTGATCAATGAATATTCTGACTAAATGCCCTGCTAACCAGTTGGTTCTGCCAACACATCTAAGAACAACTGTGGTGTGTGTGTTTGTTTAAATCTATTAGATTGTAATAATAGTTACTAGAAAATATTTAATATGACTGAAAAATAACTGATTTAAAAAAAAACCCTATTGAAAGTATCTGTGTCTTATCTTTCAATCACATAACAATATGTTAACAACCTTACAAATGTACAATTCGGTGACAGAAGTAGTAGATCTTGTAGAACACCAGAGATATAAATGCAAAGATTACATTGCAGGTTAATTTCCTCCTAACCTACATATTCATCTCTAGTCTCAGCTGGGCTTGCTCTGGTGTTTACACCATTGGAAGGGTGGGGTGGGGGAATCCTTAGTGCGGGCTCATTTTCTTTGCATGATGTGTATGACAGCTTTTGCTGCTGTCTCTGGAAGGTTGAAAGGCCAGACAAAGAAGCTCTCTAGATCCACTAATTAGTAGCCACTAACATGACATTTTTTTGATTTTCAGGTCACTGGGTTAGATCTCAGGGCAGGAGACAAGAAATATCTCAAAATGTTCATGAAAACATAACCTAATAAACCAACATCAGTAGGAAAGAATAGAAATGAGAGACCATCTACTGTATCTGAAGTTTCCTACCTACAGATTTGTTACATTAGGAAGTAACTGCATTATACCCAGAAAGAAAGAGTCAAAATCAAAAAGAGACAGAAGCTACTTCAAGAACAGAAACTATCTATGTGTAGTTTTTTGTTTTTTTAAAGTATGTCACTACATTTGTACAATTTATTTTTTAGGGAAAAACATAAAACCAAGGAAAACACCTAAGAGTACTAAATACTACTATATTGTTACAAGATAGATATCCATCATTGTGATGGGGTGGCCCAGTGGGGACAGAGGCAAGTGATGGGGTCAAGAAGGCCTGGAGGTAAAGTTTCTGAGCAGGCAGAAAGGGATCAAAAGGTCCAGAGTCAGAAGTCATGGCTGAAGACAGACTGGTACTCAGGTACTGGCTCAAGCAGACGATAAGATGGTGCAAGAGAGAGTGAGGCAAAGCAAGGGAGTTTTTCAGATTTAGGAGTCAAGCCTTGAAGAATTCTTGTATTGGGCCAGCAGGGCCGCAACTGGCTTTTCAGGTCACCCAATTCTTTGTGGGCTGGCTGGCTCACTGGTTGGCTGTTTCACGTCCCACCACTGACAACGGGCAGTCGGAGCAGCAAGGTTGTGGCCAGCCAGTACCCACCTCAGCAATCTGTTTTAGTAATGCACTGGCGCAGAGAATAAAGGGCCCTACTGCCAGATTCTCTGGCTTGAGCAAACTGCTGCTTTAGAGATGGGCAGCACAAAAAGGACACATGCTATTTCAAGGGCTCTTGTGGGAATGCATGTGTATAATGCCTTATTTTTTAACACAGGAGTGAATGGAAACAACAGAGTGATGTACTAAAAGAAACCACTGGAATGGGGGGCTGAATCTGCCTATGCTCACTTTAGTCTCCTGGAGGAAGGAGATTAGTTTGGCAAAACTGTCCCTAGTTTTGCCATCCGCCATTCACTTTCTACAGAACTCGAGTGGAGCCACTGATTCCTGAAGCAGCTCTTGTATGCATAGCCTATATTCAGTTTGTTTCTTCGTCATGTTGGAGTGCAGCGCTAGAGTGTAACACACAGGGCCAGTTTAGATGTAAAGTGGAGCCAGGATTAAAGCACAGCTTCATGTACCATCTCTCAGTTTGTCAAGTGTGCACTCCCCTCATCCCCTTAACACGTGAAGGTTGCAAAAATTTTTTTCCAGAACGTGGCTTAGAACAAGCCTCTGGACGATTCTGACTTATTCTAGCCAGAGTTTCAAAATAAACCATGAATGGAACCTGGGGATATACTCCAGCTTCAAATCCTGGTTTATTTTACAATTCTGCAGAGAATAAGACCAGATCACTTGGTTCAGTTGCAAGAAGCAATCCTAGCTTATTTTAAACCAGAATAGGAAGTAATGTTCTTCCAACCCTCAGGTAACTGGGGGGCATGATCCTGACGCTAGCAGGCAAAGGGGTGATTTTTGTTAATCTCCTCTTCCTTCTGAAGCCAAGTCAATATTACATTAGGGTCGCACGACCCTCAAGGACATATTTTTGTGACGCGCAATGAGTTTCAGAGGGAAGGAAAGATCACAAAAATCACCCTTTTCCCTGCTCACAAAAGCCATGGGGCACTCTGGAACTCATCATGTTGCAGTTGCCTAGTGTTAGTATAGATATCAGCCAGCGTTTTCTCTAAAAATAATTTCCATCTGTGTGCGGAATAAGATTTGGCAGTGGGGTGGCAGTATCAAGGCAGCGTGCGTGCACATGCATTCAGAGTGGGACCTTCCTGATTCAGCCTGAGCAGGATCTAAAATTAACTGAGTGGATATCAAAAAACATGTGAGTGCACACACATGCGCACACCTTAGAGGGAAAACTGATGTCAGCCACTGTGTTCCAATCTGAAGCCACTGGGCCCATCCTCTGCTTGTCAAAGGATCCTTCTGCAATCTGAAAACAATCCTACTACATCACGTTATCTCCCCATCCTGATACAGGAGTCAGCATATCAAATCCTGTATTACAATAGATGGCACACTTTTGGCTACTTACACCTCCCCCCCTCGCCTCTTATCCTAATGTTGTAGATCTAAGTGATCCACGCCTATGGTCATGATAATTAATTCTTTCAAAACCATTTGTGCTGATAGTTATACTGAAAATGGGATGTTCAAAGTCTTGTAATTTGCAGCACTGAGAAAATGAGCCTAAAACTATGGCTGCTCCATTATCTTCACTTTTCAATCACAGTTTTTAAGTCAATGCTGCATGTTATTGGAATCTTTTGAAATCATTAACTAATCTGGAAACTGGGAAATATTACAAGGACAAAACAATTTCATGGGCGTTGCTTCTAAAATATTGACAGTCTGGCCATGTGAGGTTAAAAGCCCTAGAATAAAGAAATGTATCCAGGAACATTTAAGCTGAACACAAATAGGGGCGGAAGGAGAGCAGGATTGCACCTAATCATGTATTTTGGCTTTATGCACATTCAGCATAATCTTTAAAGGGCTTACACACATAATTATGTAGACTGCATACAGGGATACAGGCATAAGTGGGCACAATCCTGCCTCTGTGCATATTCAGGTAATGACTGAGAAGTGCTATACTTTTGTCATACATTTATGAGTGTCAATATTCCGGGGGAGGGTGCATTTTATATTCTAAAAGAGAAATAAACACACTTCACTTATTCATGTTATTATCAGCTCTCCAGAGCTTCAAACAGGAGTTTCTCCAAGGCCCACCTAAAGATGCTGCCAAGGATTGAAACCGAGACCTTCTGTAGGGATGTGTGGAACATTCCGTGGCTGGATGTGTGGAACGTTCCGGGCCATTTCAAGTGTTCTGAGCTCGAAACAGAACACCCTTAAAATGGGGACCTGTTTCAAGCTCAGAACAGAAGGATCCATTCTGAGGTGGAATGTTCTGATCAGAGCACCATTTTTTAATCCAAAGTGATGTTCTTCTGGCCTCTGCACATGCACGGCAGCCATCTGTATGGTCAGCACCACTATGCAAATGGCCACCATGCATGCGCAGAAGCCAGAAGACTGCCATTTTGGACTTCAAAAATAGAGCTCGTTATGGGTCGGAATGCTCCAATGAGTCATTTCATCAGAACAACCAGCTTGACAGAAAGTTCCATGTATTTTGTATTCCATTCCAATCTCAGGATGGAATGTAAAATGCATTTTGTGCACATCCGTAACCTTCTGCATGCACACAGATTCTCTACCTATGTGCTACAGCCCCTTCCTATAAAGCTACACAGTGAGGCTTTTCTTATGACCAGTGTAACCCTGCTTGGGCTGCCCCAAGCAGGGTTAGGCAGGTCATGAGAAGCAGTGGGATCCTTGTGGATTCCTCTGCTCCCCTCCTGCCTAACCCGCTTAATAAACCCAGCTTTTAGACGAGGTGCTCTTGCACCCTTAACCCGGCTACCAGAATTGTGTGATTCCTCAGACTGCATGTAGGGGAAAGGTAAGTGGAAGGCAGCCTTCCTCCCGCACTCTCCCCGCCTGCCCAGGACAATCGTGAGAAACGCCCCACTATTTTCATCCTTATTTGATTAGAGAGGTGTATTCTAAACACATAAATGTTTGTGTATGAAAAAAATTGTGTATTCATAAAAGGGAAAACATACTAGGAAAATGGACCCATCTAGTACTAATTTACCTGAAAAACTTCAGACACACCAACAAAATGAGGCACTTCACACAATCGCTGTGAAGCGCCATTCGGGGTAGTGCAGAGAGAGTGGGCTTGGCCTGCTCTCTTCGCACAAGGGCAGGGAGCCATCCCTGGGTGGCCGGATCAGCCACCCACACGATTGCCAGCTCCGTCACGGAGCCGGCAGGGGCGGCATGGATCAGGGGCCAGCCAGCATGCAGAAGTTCCAGGAAGCCCCGTGCAAGTGTGTGGGGCATTCTGGAGAGACCCCCGGGGCCAAGAGGCTTGTTTCAGCCACCTGGCGGGGGTCTCCTCATGTGTTGCCATGGCGCGGAGCCGCGCCATGGCAGCACATCCTCAGCAAAACCGGGTTAATGGAGCGCTTGCTCTGCTAACCTCATTTAAGGGGAGAGGTAATTTTCGTGGTTTGATGCTGGGAGCCACACGGCTCCCGTGGTAGCAGATGACCAGGGGAAATCTGGCAATGCTCCCTTAGCCAGATTTCCCCTGGTTGTGGGAATAGCTTCATTACAGGTTGGTGTTCAATTCAAGTAAAAGGTTAAAAAAAAAAGTCTCAAAATATAGAAGAATGCACTGGATCAGGGATTTACATTTTTCTCTCCAAGTATTCAGGCCTTGCTGAAGCTGAGCAAAACTTCCAGAAATTTTCATAAGTAATGAGCAGTAAACTCCTCTATAAAAAGTTTATTTTATCAAACAATCAGTTAAGATTTTACACCACTAAAAATCTAGAAAACTGTGCCTCTATCCATAATAAACAATCCCCATTTAAATCTCTTTTAGAATTTAATATGTACCGACCTACAATTCTGATCTGGAATGGTATAATGGTTAAAAGCATCAGACAGAAGATTAGATCTACAATTATTTGGCAATGAAATAATCTTACTTTTTCTTAACTACAAAATAACAAAAGTCCAAAACTAACAAATCTTTTTCTGCATGTAGTCAGTGCTTAGCAAGGATAATCACTGGCCATTTAAAAAGTCCTCCAGAATTTAACTTGTGTAAACAAAGACAGGATGAATTGCTTTCGGTTTGAACGAAGTGTTGGAAACTTATATCATTCTGTGACCATCATGCCAAAAAGATGACATTTTAGCTCATAATCATCAAAAGGCTGGAGAGGAAGAACTGGGCCCTATTAAATCAAAGCCCTGTTTTAAGAACTCTTTTAAGGAAGTCATAACAAAGTCTTTCATGGTTTTTGGATCAATCTGCATAACAGCTGTCTTCATTCAAAGTAAAATTTTAAAACAGACCAGTATAAGTCATCAACTGATTACCTAGTTATAATAAAAATATGAAAGGCAATTATAAATTGGGGACACTATCTCCCATCAGCCCATTACTGTAGCATACTCTTCCCAGTCTCCTAAACTTGAATAACATTGTTTTCAACCTTGTGATTAAGAGAAACTTACTTTAAAAAAAATTGTGTTAAATTTATATACCACCTTTCATTAAAAACAATCCCAAGGTGGATTGTTCAAGTATTACTTGATTGTTCAAATAACAATAAGGGATGCAAAAAGAGTTTGAGGTGCATATAGCTAGAAGTGTCAATGGGAATAACAAAAACTACTTTAAATATATCAGAAGCAGAAAACCTTCCAGGGAAGCATTTGGACCCTTAGATGATGAGGGATTATTAAGGAGCATAAGAGGAATGCAGAGAAGCTGAATGAGTTCTTTGCATCTGTCTTCATGGAAGAGGATTGCTGACCATATACCTGCTCCAGAACTGAGTTTTTCAGGCTTGCAGACTGAAGAACTGAGCTAATTTGAGGTGACGAGAGGATGTTCTAAACTGTTTTGGAAAACTAAAATTTAACAAATCGCCAGGACCAGGTGGCACCCAAGAGTTCTGAAGGAACTCAAATGTGAAATTGCAGATCTCCTAGCAAAAGTATTAAGTTGTCCCTACAATCAGACTCTGTACCAGAGGACTGGAAAGTACCTAATGTAACTCTGGTTTTCAGAAAGGGGTCCAGGGGATGAGGGGTGAGGGAATCCAGGAAACTACAGGCCGGTTAGCCTAACTTCTGTGGCGGGTAAATGGATGGAAAGCATACTTAAGGACAAAATTGTTAAACATATAGAAGAAGAGGCCCTGCGGAAGCAGAACCTGCATGGCTTCTACAAGGTCAAGTCTCACCTCACTAAGCCTTTGGAGTTCTTTGAGAGTGTCAACAGGCATGTGGATAAAGGTGATACAGCTGACACAGTATACTTGGACTTCCAAAAAGCTTTTGACAAAGTTCCCCACCAAAGGCTTTTGAGTAAACTTAACATTCATGGGAATAAAGGGATTCATGTGTGGATTGGTAACTGGTTGAAGGACAGGGTTGGAATAAATGTACAGTTTTCATAATGGAGGGAAGTAAGGAGTGGGGTCCTCCAAGGATCTGTACTGGGGCCAGTCCTCTAACTTATTCATAAATGGTCTAGAAGTTGAGGTAAGCAGAGAAGTGTCCATATTTGCAGATGACACTAGGCTATTTAGAGTAATGAAATCCAAGACAGATTGTGGGGAGCTCCAAAATGATCTCTCCAAACTGGGTGAATGGGTGACAAAATGGCAAATGCGGTTCAATGTAAGCAAGTATAAAGTGATGCATATTGGGTCCTGGTGGACAGCTTGTTGAAAGCATGACAGCTGTAAAAAAGGCGAATTCCATGCTAGGGATCATTAGGAAGGGGATTGGAAATAAAAATGCTAATATTAGATTTGCCCTTAGACAAATCTAAGGTGTGGCTACATTTGGAGTACTGTGTACACTTCTGGTCACTGTATCTTAAGAAGGACATTTCCAATTCTACAAAGGTGCCGAAGAGGGCAATTAGTGGCGTGGAGCAGTTTCCTTATGAGGCAAGGCTACAGCATTGGGAGCTTTTTAGTTTAGAAAAGAGGCGACTATGGGGAGACATGATAGAGGCGTTTATCTACACAAAGTAACAATGTAAAGCTTGTGCTCACTGCAGTCGACTTGTCTTTGTGCATATAATGTTGTCCTTTTAAAGACAACCAAAGAACCCCAACTAAGGCCTCTAGACAGGATACATCATTTGTTTCTTTATAGTAGGAAACACACACATACACACACATCTATATCTATATATTTAGTAATGCAAAAAGCTTCGGTTTAAGATTAGAGTTAAGATGCTTTACATTTTCACTTGTGCTCTAAAAAGAAAGGAATTTGCAAGTTAAGGTGCTCATCTTTACTTCTGTGTCATATATTAAGGACTTTGTACAGTCTGGAATATGATAATGACTTTAGAAATGATGCTACATGCACTCACGTGTTCTTTGGTCTTTCAGTTGGATATTGGGCTGGGCAGAGATGCATCCAGGCAGACATTTAACAGGTGCAACCTCCCTAATCACTTCCTACAGATGAACCTGATGAATTTCTGCCTGATGCATCTCTGATCATGGCAAAGTGTGGGTATATGGAGCCTCAGTTCTAACATCATCATCATATACCAGACTGTTTAAAGTCCTCACAGTATATATATGGAATGGAAGTTATGTAAGTTAAAACAAACTATTAAAACAACAATAATTTAAAACCATTTAAAACTAAAAGCCAGGCTTTAAAAGTGTGTCTTAAGGGCTCTTTTAAAGACTGATAAAGATGTTAAGCCTCAAATATCTATAGGGAGTGCATTCTACAGCACAGGAGCTACAACAGAGAAGGCCTGCTCCCAATTCACCACCAGATGAGCTGGTAGCATCCAGAGACAGACCTCTCTCAATGACCATAATATGTGGTGGGGATCATATAGAAGAAGGTGCTCCCCCAGCTAACTCAGTTCCAAGCCATTCAGGGCTTTAAAGGTAATTACTGCCCTGAAACCTATTGGCAGCCAAAGCAATTGTTTTAAAATAGGCATAATATAGTCTCTTTGAGAAACCCCGCTGACCAATCTAGCCGCTGCATTTTGAACCAACTGAAGTTTCCAAACTACAAACAAAGGCAGCCACACATAGAGCACATTGCAGAAGTCAAACCTAAAAACTACCAGAGTGCACCACAGTTCTGAGAACACTATCTTCAAGGAACAGACAGAGCTATCATATCAACCCAAGCTGATAGAAAGCACTCCTGGCCATAGTCTCAACCTGAGAAACCGGAGTGAGTCCTGGTCCAGAAGCACTCCCAAGCTATGTACCTGTTGCTTCAAGAAGAGTGCAACCCCATCCAGAACAGGAAGATCTATCACATCCCTCAAAGTATGACTCTTCCATGAGTACCTCCACCTTGTTTGGATTCAGCTTCAATTTAATATCCCTCATCTAGCCCATTACTGCCTGTAGGCAGGCATTTAGGCAGACATTATTATGCCATTTCCTGATGATGATGTCATGCAGAAATAGATTTGGGTGTCATCAGCATATTGATAACAACCTGCTCCACCCAGTGGTTTCATGTAGATGTTTTAAAGCATCAATGGTATATTGGAGCCCTGAGGGATAACATAAAATAGCTCCCATTTCAGAAGGCAACTATCTCCTAGCAACACCATCTGGAATGTACCCAAGAGATAGGAATGGAACCACTGCAGAACAGTGGTTATTAAGTTGTGAACCAACATGCTTTAATCATTACAAGCCGAACCCTGCACAGAGCATCTGTGCGTATTTTGGGGCCGGCAACCTCTCCCCCCCCGCCCCAGTCTCTGGCCGGGCTGGATCCGCTGCCTTTCTCCCCCCGTCCCAGTCTCCGTCCCAGCCGAGTGCCACCACAGCGGCCAGGCCCGCCGCCTGGCATCCGGGCCCGCCACCACCGCCTCCTCGCCGCAGCGGCCAGGTCGGACCTGCTGCCTGGCCCACTACTTCCGCCGGGCCTGCCGCCTCTGCTGCCTCTGCAGCCGGGCCGGGCCCGCCACCTCTGCCTCCTCCACGGCCGGGCCCACCGTCTCTGCCGCCGGGCCGGGCCCGCCGCCTCTGCCGTCTCCACGGCCAGGCTGAGCCCGCCACCGCCGGCCTCCACGGGCCTATCGCCGCCGGCCTCCGCGGGCCCGCCACCTCCGGTCTCCCCGGCCAGGCCAGGCCCGCCACCACCGCCGGCCTCCATGGCCCGGCAAGGCCCGCCACTTCTGTCCTCCACTATAGACGCGCCTCAGCCATGAGGTGCGTCCCTCCGCTCCGCTGCCCAGCCAATCAGCTGGGTTGCCGGGACGCATCCCTACAGAGGCTGAGGCACGTCTAGGAGAATTAAATATATAGATACTGTAAAAACCCATATTTTCTCAATGTGTGGTACATATTCCAGAGGTACAGCACGAGGGAGGGAGCACAGAGGATGGAGGGAAGAGTACCTGTTTGCCTTTGCTGCTTGGTCTTTGCCATTGGCTACTGCCTAGGATTAGTCTCTCCCTCTCACCCTCATTTCCTATCTCTCTATAGCTTCTTCCAGACATTATCAAAGGGGTGCTGTATTCGAGTACAGCCTCTGAAAAAGAGGCAGAAATCCAACCTGGCTGTCAATCACTCTTCCCTGCCAGGCAGGACCTCACACTTACAGACTTTAGCTGAAGTGACAAAGGCGGTAAGAATATTGGAGGGAGATTCCATGAGTGGGAGGCTCCATCTGGGCCTCCCATTCATGGAATTGCCCGACAACATACATACAGTCTTCGCCACTTCAGATAAAGGCTGTAAGTGTGAGGCACCTGCCCGGCAAGGAAGAATGACTGACATCCTGGAACTTCTGCCTCTTTTTCATAGGCTGTCCTCAAGTACAGCCTCCTTTTGATAATATCTGAAAGAGACTTATTTTGCCCCTCTATCTTGTTCATTAAAAAGAACAGTGTCAAGCTGGCAAGTTTCCGGAGTAACCCTGAACAATCAAGACTACTTTCACTGTCATAATAAAACGAAACCAGCCTTATGTAGCTCCTTTTCCAACATGTTAAAGTTACAATGGGGGGAAGACAGCTGTGCTAAAGTGATTCTATGGATTTTCTTCACCTAAACCAGTGTTCTTTATTGTAAGGCCCGCAAGCTATTGGCAGTTCCTACTAACTCTTAAGAGCTGCTCCCTAATTGTTTATTAGGTCTCCATGAAGCTTTGGTTGAAGCAGAATACGCTGTGCAGGTCCCTTGGCGTGGTGCGGAAGCAAACATTCTCACTGTGCAGTGCTGTGCCTTGCCCAGTGCTGGTGGGACCCCTTTAAGGGATACAGACCCCCTCGAACCCCAGCGCCATCTTGGAAGGCGTGTGCGGAGTGTTGGGAAGTATATTCCTTCCCAAAGTATTCCCATACAGTTCTGTGCATATGAGAGGGCTCCATTTCCCTTAAAGAAGCCCCTCGGGTGCTAGGCAAAGTATAGCACTGCATGGGCAGTGTGGTGGGAAATGGCTCTCATACTAAAGTGGGGTTTTTTTTTGACAAAGTGGTTTCCAACTGAGCGATATGACACCAAACAGGTGATTTGCACCTCTTCTCTAAAAGATCAATTATTCCACTTTTGAAAGCACTCTAAATTCTACATAACGTTGAATTGGTAATCTTTCCACTTTCCCCAGAATATTGGCCTACCAAATATTGTGGACTGGTTAGTATAAAATAATAAAGAAACACACAAGGCAAGTATGATATCACATGAAAGTCAAGTAAGGACTGTTCTTTTAAAACTCAAGCCAAGTATTTAAATAACTTCTTTGTAGTATTGATATTTCCTACATTTTTCACTGAAACATTTTATTTCCTTTCTAGTTCACAGACATTTCCAGTCCATTGACACAATACTTTAGTTTCTGACTTTGTTACATGCCGAATGGAAAATTCAGAACCCCCAAATTCAAATGACTTGCATTCAAATTGGAATTGTATTATCCTCTCAAGACAGCTATTTAGATGAAATCTCTTATAGTTTCTCTGTCGGTATAAAATGTAGATGCCATTGTACATCAGGCCTGTGTTTGCTGCTTTGCACAGACAGTCCAAAACAGTTTTCCTGATCTGTTTCAACTTGAAATGTTGTCAATATATGGATTGTCTTGCTTTCTAATTCAGTGAAAAATCTAGTTTTCCATTAGTCTCTGCCTTTCTAATTTTCAATACAGCTTTACTAAATGTAATTATTAAAGGCAGATTCAAGAAAGCAATTACTGAGCTACTGGTTTGTATCTCTGAAGTCTTAATAAGCAGTACAAAGTGGAAGTGCCATGAATGGTTAAATTAAAAATAATAACAATAAGGTAGGTAATGGTAGAGAAGCTGACACTTCACAGAACAATGTAGAGTTAAGGGTTTAGTCTGTGATCCAAAGAGCTTCTTCTGGCCTAGCTGTGTGTCCTCACAAGAGCTGCTTAAGAAGCTGCCTTAAAGGTTGTGAGCCACCCCGAGCAGTAGTGTACTGGAGGAGTGGGGTATAAATATTTTAAATAAATAATAATAATAATAAATAAAATTATACCAAGTGATACCATTAGTCTATCTAGCTCTGTATTGTTTATACTGACTGGCAGGAGCTCTCCAGGGTTTCAGATGGATACTTCCCAGTTCCAGGTTAAAGATGCCCTGGACTGAAGCTGACCCTTTTGCATACAACGAACATGCTCGTCTTCTGAGCTACAGCCCTTCCCCACAACAGTTCTCTGTATTGGGCCAGAGGCTACTTCTGAAGTTTCCTCATTTTTCAGGAGTGGGCTGTTGGGCAGCAGTGGTTGCTGCTTACGAAAAGAGTATATGTGGAGCTTGTCATGAAATCCTATAGATTTTGTGCGTGAAGAGGACACACCAATTACCAGTGGCTATACACTGGGATTCAAAGAACTGTACAACTAGATCTGTACACCAAAAGGAGCCTTGGTCTTGGTCTTCTGGAAGAGCAGCTCTTCATGCCATGTGGCAAAGTGCGTTTGGAACTGAGAAGACTTTCAAAAGCAGTCTAATATTTAGTGGAGGTCTATCATTCAACAAAAGAGAATCCGATTCCACCAGGCATATCTCAAGTAGCACTTTGGATCCTGACTGCAATATTTAATGCTGCAGTGTTAATGCATGTAACCTGTGAACTTTAGGAACTTCTCAGTTAAACATTAAAAATAAAGTTGTCAAACTGAAGAGAAAGTATTTTTACTACCATGTCTTACTGCTTTTCATTCTTTAACCCTATTATAAGTGAGAAGTGGTGAAGACGTGCATTAATATGCCAAGGTTAATACTTTAGAGGTTTGTAGTAGATGTTCATAAGGACCATTTCAGCTCCTTAATAAAGGCTGGTAAAATGTCAGTCATCTAGGCACCTGCAGTCTAAAAATAATTTCTTCCAGAAAATAGGCACCTAGTTTTCTACAAAGGAAGAGAGTTAATTGCTTATTTTTCTGTCTATTGATGTGCCATAAAATTATTAACATGGGTAACAGTCTATTAAAAACATTCTGTGGAATTATAACCTTTGTACTAGATGTACTTATCCATACATATTTGCTTGTTAGTCTACACTTAGTTTAAAATTGCCAGTGTTTTAACTGCCAATGGTGTAAAGAGTGGGACAGAAGAAAAGGAATCGATGAAGAACAATCTTACAGAACTCCTCTCAGTATGAACACACAAAAGCTGCTAATCTGTTTTTCTTCTTTGCGATAATCTGTGTAACCTTGTTTATTATTTATTTATTTATTTATTCATTCATTCATTCATTCATTCTATTTCTTTACCGCCCTTCCAAAAATGGCTCAGGGTTTACACAAGCAAACTAAATTAAGTCCCTACAAAAAAAGCTGACCATTTTTCTTCATTTCTGAAAAGGAATAAAACAGTTACTGGCCATGGCATCCAATGCATGTATTTTTATTGGCACTGAGGCATGCAAGTATTGAGAGGTGGGGAGGGGCAATGATACCGAAACTGCTTGAAAGAAACAAAGTATTTGGCATAAGGTTCATGTTTTGTGTATTAGCGGATCTGACAAATCTTTGAAACTTGTGTAGTCTTCTTTCCATTCTCTTTACACATATTAACAACTCAGCAGTTTATAGAACCTTGAATGATCATACAAGATGTCAAGGACCTTTACAAAACCTGCAACCTAGTCCATAATGTGTTAATAAAGCATTATCGATTTGTTCACATTTTTATCATCTAATAGAAGTCCCCTTTTTTACCCCACCATTGAATATATGAAACAGCTAATGTTCATTCAAAATCCAGAAGGGCCTCTCCCACAAGGAAATGGCTGAGAATGAGCATACCTAAATCCCTAAGTGGAACCTGAAGGTTGTGATCACTTTGAACGATGAAACATCTCATAGTAGAGAACTGTTACATATTCCATTCTTAGCTTACGAGAAGGAAAAAAGAAAACACAGATTTTCACCAACACTGCCATATTTTTCTCCACTTGGGAGGTTCATGACATAAACTGGATGTAAAATACTATTTTAAAATGTTTAAAAACTCTACTCATTCATTTTATAACAAGGTTAATTATTTAATACGGGAATTTTGCAGTGCTTTGTAAAAGCATGACAGAATGGCCTGCGGGCACAGTGTATTGATCCATATGGTTAACTATGCAGAAAATGGTTTAAGTATTCATCTTACTTTTCTAAATACACACACAGAATTCCCAAACCGCACCTACACGACTTATAATTAAACAAAAACAAAAAAACAAAAACCTGAGGTGCAATATTAGAAGAAAATGATAGAAAATCTTCAAATCAAATATCCTTTGTTGCACATTGTATGAGCTTGAGTGGGACTAAGCCCAGTGCACTTGCAATATTTCCCATTCTGTATGTAGATCAAGGTTAAGAAACTGATAGGGCCCACCGGGCTCATGTGTGCCGTCCTCCAAAGAAACTCTTGTTCAATTCTGCCTCCCTTCCTTTTTCAACATTAGCCACAGGGTAACTTCAAAACCTGGTTTAAAACTCTGATTTAAAGCTAACCATAGTTAGTATAATTGTCAGGCAGCTATCATGGTTGATGTTGAAAAGGGAAGAGAGGGACATACGGCTAAGTGGTAATGTAACCACATAATAAAACCTTATTGTTGCAGAAGTAAAAACACACTAGTTTTATTTGTTTAAAAGGCAACTATATGACTAACAGTCATAGAACTCTACATTTATGTGTGTGTACATATGCACAGGATTTAATGCACCAAGCACTTTTGCACAATCCTTGTTCACATGAAGACTGTGCACAAGACAACCACAAAGCAAAACCAATACCCATTTGAAATAAGGAAGATAGCACAACAAGGTTTGGTAGATTGCTATCCACATGTTTCAAGTGTGTATCTGCAGATACACCTCAGAATAATTTCTCAAGGTATTGGTTCATAAATTCATGAATTAACATTAGATAATCTTAGTGAAAAACCTCCAAGGGTTTGTTTTTTGGGGGTTTTTTTGGTAGGTATTCAGAATAATTTAAGACTGTTCTGAATACTTTTAAAATATGCAATTATTATATGTTGCTAGCAATGCTTTTCTGCTGGTGGAGAAATGAAGAAGCCCCTCTGCTTGTGTTTGAGTCTCCAGGCTTGGGGATCTCACTCTTGTCATGCTCAGGAGTCTCACAGAGCCCAGAGGTTTCTTCACGCAGATCAGGTGATATGAACACTTGCCCCTCGCTGGACCCAACTCTATCTCTATTCCCCTTTTATAAATCCAGCTACCTCCCTTTCTAACGCCTCTTTCTCTTGCCCTCCTAGGAATTTATACAATTAGGACTTTAAGTTAAAACACATCTTTGCAGTTGAACGTATCTTTAATAGGATTGCTTTAGCCATACATTTCTTTCTGGAGTACCCCTCCCTCCAATAAAGCCTTCTTTTGATTTTTGAAACTTCAATCTTGCCTCAGTCCAGTCATTTCCTGGGTCCATAACTTACTGTAAATTTAATCTGACATGGAACTGTCCTACCCAGAGCTAATTTCCCCACAAAGCCTGAATGCCATTTTTGGGGTGTTTACCAATCACCCCAGGGCAGTTCCATTAACATACCTTGAAAACCATTTATGGTTATATGTTTTGCCAAAACAGTACCAAATGTTAGTGCTTCATTGGGGCAGTGGTCATTTAGCGGTATATTTGCAGACAATAGAAAAGAGGTTGTGTGTGTAGGAATAGCACATAATTTATACACAGCAGATGCCAGCTGTCATCTCTGTCAATTCCACCGGTCTCCTCCTCTTCTCCCGCCTTAGTCTGGGTGAGCTGTCAAGTTTCTAGTTTCTGATGTGTATTTACATCACTCAATGATACTTGACAGTAGTGAAAGGCCACAGAAAACTGCTTATTGATCAGAGCAAAACTAGTTGATGGAACAGATGAGGTTGTATTACTGAATTGCAGCTACACTCAGGTGATGACATTTTGTTCCCCTGTATACAAGTACTTAATGGAATACAACTTCATTATATCATGCCACTAGCGCTTAAAGCATTGCACAGATTTCATTACTGTTTTGTCTGCTTAGTGATGAGGACAATCTATTTGAACTGGTAGCAATGTGCTACTAACCGTACTTACTCATGAATGCTTGCAAACTACTAGTCAACTTGCCAGGACAAATATACCAGACAGGCAACACTGTCTCAATCTTGCCAAAATCTAATTGAGCTGACCTTCTATTGTTTTTTAAAGTAGAGCTACAACTTAGTGGGGTACAGCTACTCATTTTAAACTCTCAAAACTTTCCCTTAGCTTAGTAAACACGCTAAAGTGACTATTTTAATGTGTGAAGCTGGAAAGTTTGCCAGTGACTAAGATCTAGAAAATCCTCATAGAGTCCAGAGCAGGATTTAAAATGGGGAGAAGACAGGAAGGAAAATGGCCCATTCCAAGTAAGAAAGATGGCAAAAATTATAAGGATTATGAGGAGATTACAAAGAGACAGAGATGAAGTACAAGAAGTCCCAAAATGTCCCAGCACTTTTGCTAGGGCATGGGCTTCTCAGCAGTGTTCCCTCTAATTTTTATCATCAGTGAATGGAAAGAGCTTTGTTCTGGGCAGCAGTATCAAGGCAGTGTGCGCACATCACTCTCTCTCTCTTTCTCAAACACACATACGGAAATATTCAATGCATGACACAAAGCACGGCACACAATTTTTTAAATCGCCCCCACCCCCAGGGCCCCAACCTTGACATTCTGCCAGTCTCCTTAGGCTGCCAGGTGGAGGGAGCCACCACCTCCCATCCTCCCACCCCCACCTCTCCCTGCCTGCTGCTCAGGCTCCAAGTCCTATTTGCTGTGATCAATCTCATCGAGCTGAGAGGCAGTCTCTGCACCCAGCTTCTGAGCTCCCATTTGCAGGGCAAGGTCCCACGTCTCCACCTCTCTCCACCTTCCACTAGGGCTCTTGTGAAGACTGCCATTCACTTCCTCTGTAGCGGCTGCTCCCCCACCCCAATGCCTTTCCCCATTGCCTCTTCCCACCCATTTCCTTCACCTCTCCCTGCCTGCTGTTAGGACTCTTGTGAAGGAGGGAATCATCTCCCTCCGAGTCCTGTTTACTGCTGCCATATGCAATTGGCAGCAGCGAACAGGACTCTGACGGAGACTATTCACTCCTTCACAAGAGCCCTAGTGGTGGATGGAGAGAGGCAGAGGTGTGGGCTCTGGGCAAGATCCTTGCCTCTGCCTCCCCTGTCTGCTGCTCGGGCTCTTGTGAATAGTCTCCCTTGGGCTTTTGTGAATAGTCTCCCTCCAAGTCCTGTTTACTGCTTTTGCCGCCACGTGGGATCAAGTGGTGGGCAGGGAGAGGCGGAGGTGGTGGGAGGGAAGAGGTGATGGGGAAAAGCAGTGGGAGGAGCAGCAGCCACAGAGAAAGTGAGCAGCAGTTAAGGCTCGCTGAGCGGGAGTCTTTGGGGGGGGGGTGCAGCCACGCACCTTAGAGGGAACAGTGGTTCCCAACCTTTTTAAACAAGTGTACCTCTTTTGTTGCAAACCTTTAGCTCAGGTACCCATAAGAACATAAGCCCTGCTGGATCAGGCCCAAGGCCTATCTAGTCCAGCATCCTGTCTCACACAGTGGCCCACCAGATGCTTCTGGGGAACCCACAGGCAAGAGGTGAGGGCATGACCTCTCTCTTGTTGTTGCTATGTACCCCATAGAGAGAGAGTGTGCGTGTGTGTACACACATTACATACACAATTTAAATGTTACTGTTATGAGACAGACTATTGCAGTCACTGGCTAACATCCAGACGAAGTTACTCATGAGTACGCCACAAAATACACTTTTTGAAGTTACTTCCGTTTGAAGTAAACTTGTCCCATTAATTTCAAGCAGACTGCTTACGAACAGCATGAGAGGCAGGAGGGGTCCAAGTACCCCTGGGGGCCCTACAGGTACCAGTACCCCATTGAGAACCCAGCTTTAGAAGATGGAAATATTTTTCCCCACTGCTGACTTGGTGGCAAACGTAACCCTCTTGTTTCTGGACAGAGGTTCAGTCCCCCCCCCTTTCCATTTTTTTCTCACCCCAAAGGCTTCTGCACATCTATATATTTAATGCTCTTAAACATACCCTTTGCTAATCCCATGTGTGGCAGCTCTCACAAGAGTTTGCAAGCGAGCTGCCGATTAGCGACGGGGATGTGAGGAGAAGCGGTGGGCGCCAGGCCAGCTGCGCCGGGGGTTGCGAGGTGCGAGGCAGCTGCGGAGGAGAAGCAGCCACCTCCAGTACGGCAGGGGAAATGGGGCTGAGGGGGGGGGAGGAGAGGCAGGGAAAACTAGGGGCGCAGGTGACAGTCAGCTAGTTATTAGTAATATATATGACATCATTGTTGCTGGACTTGACTAAATTTTTGATTCAGACAGAGAACTAGAAAAAACATAACTTAATTCAGTTATCAAAAACTGAAATTGTTTGCAGCTTTGAAAAAAAAAAGAAGAAGAATTTGTGCAGAAAACAATTTTCATTCTTCTTTTATTTTCTAGCAAAATGACCGTTAATATGATTGGAGATGGAAAAACTCATTATTGTATGGAAAATACCTTGAAGAAATAGTTTACCACTGCATGATCTGTGCACAGAAATGAAAGACATTATACATGTGTGTGTAAGTGTATGTGCACACAAACATGTACATGCTTGGTCGCCAAGTTTCAGAGATAGGTTTTTCCTTTATTGCAATTGCTGATTGAGAGGCCTGTTATTTCACCTCTCACGCTGTTGCAGCCAGATAGAAGGAGCTCTAAATGGTCACTTTTTACAATTTAACAATTTTCAACTATTAAAATCTAGCAACGTATTAAAATCGTAACATATATAATGGTGCTAAATTTTCATTGCTTGAAATACTTCCTCCCATCATAAACATTCTGATCCCTTACACCAACTAGCCTAAAAGAGTACAGGTTTTTAAATATATATATATTGTAAAATGCACGTATTCTATCCTGACCTTATTCTCAAAAACAGATACAGTGTTTTTACTGAAACCAAAGGAGAGGAAAATCAGCCTGCGGCAAAGACCTGGTATGGCAATTCTCAATGGATGAAGTCTGGCAAAGTTATAAGCAATTCAAAATAACAGGAAATAACAGCTCTTAATAATAGCTGTTGTATCTTGAGATATAGAGGATAGATAAGTATTAGCCAGTGTCAACATTTTAATGGCAGCCATCTTAGGCAGCTTTAAGTGTATGTTTACACAGACTTATTTTACAATACACAGGCCTGGAAGAGATTGCAGAAAGAAAAATGTAAAATGTGTTTTCACTCTCATAACTTGTAACTGTGTAAAAAGTTGAAAAGTTGAGAATAAGTTAAGTGTGAGCAAAGGGTGAACACTTCTAGACACTGGTAAGTGTAACTATGACCAAATATACATGTTTTTGAGGTGGTAAAATATGCACTTGTGAAAAACTAAAGTGTTACTTGTCAGGGGGAAAAAATTAGTTTTCAAGTACGCTCTCTGAAATGGTGGTAGAACTTATGGAAGTTGTTTCAGAAAAAGCCTTGCAAATGGAAACACACTGCAAACTGAAAAAGTATTTACCCTGCACAAACTTCAATTTTTTTCCAGCTAAGAGCCAGCGTGGTGTAGTGGTTAGAGTGTTGGGCTAGGACTAGGGAGACCCAAGTTCAAGTCTCCGTTCAGTCATGGAGCTCATTGGTGACTCTGGGCCAATCATTTATGTCTCAACCTAAACTACCTCACAGGGTTGTTGTGAGGATGAACATAACCATGTAGGCTGTTTAGGGCTCCTTGGAGGAAGAGCAGGATAGAAAACAAACAAATCATGTATAAAATATTTTAACCAGGGGTTCAAAATTTCATCAGAGCCTAAGTGGTGAAATGATCCAAGCCACTTGACTCAAAAGTTCTAGGCAGCATGTGAAGTGGGAACTGAGCCTTGTGCCACAATTCTGCTTCCTCTTCCCTGCTGCCTGTGAAACAGCAAAGATGTAATGCTTAGCTGTTTCATATGCATATAACTCGGCAACCATATCATTCATACAGATATCAGCAATAATGAAAATAGATAAGGCTCATGAAGAGCAATGAGCTCTCATACATGACCCCTGCTAACCTGGTAAAGAGGCACCTTTTAACGTGGTGATTCTCTTTATTTAGCAGGGGGAGAGTAACTGGCTGTTTTCACCCCCAGCACAGGACCTCCAGTGACTATTGCTGGTGTCTATTTTATGTTTCTTTTTAGATTGCGAGCCCTTTGGGGACAGGGATCCATCTTATTTATGTATTATTTCTCTGTGTAAACCACCCTGAGCCATTTTTGGAAGGGCGGTATAGAAATCGAATAAATAAATAAATAAATAAATCTTGTTTAGTTTAAAAACACACACACACACACACACACACGAACACAAAAAAGACTGAATGGGAATTAGCCAGACATGAATGGTACAATTACTTATCCAAGGTATGATCCATCAGGTTATGCACAACTAGGACCTGTCTCAAAATTAAAGAACAGTGGGTGGCATCCAGACTAGCAACTCATCACTAAGGAGCACTGAAATCAAGGAGATAATTTAGTCATAAATAAACACTTGAAATTAATGACACTTAGTCATGACCAGCTTAATCTGAATGCTGCCCAATGTGATTAATTTCTGGACACTTTCAAATGCTCTTAAATCATAACTGTATCCAACTGATGATTATGTTCTCTTCACATCATCATAAAAAGCTGCTGCTATATTAGAGACCCTACTCATTCTGTTCATGTATGTATTTTTTAGCTCTTCCCAAATAAGAACCTGCAAAACAGGGCCCAAATAATTACTTGCATTCAGAGCCCTTCCTGAGAAACTGTATAGTGGCAGTGAGTAATACAAACATGTATTTTGTTGGCAGGAAAAAATGCTATAGTGCACACTGAATGATTTGCAGGATGTCCACATCAGTGCTTAAGACCTTCAAAGGGACAGAAACTGACTCTTTGTGACAAGGATATGTGAAGTGGGTAAATACCTGAGCCACTGCTCTAAGCATGCCTGCAGCACAATCATTACTGATGTTCAAAAAAGCACAGGAACTGGAGCAATGACTTTACTGTTTTCTTAGTTAAACTCAAAGGAGTAAAAAAAAAAAGTTTGAAAGTGAACAGCACATACTAAATGGCACATCATTTTTGCTACCAGTTATGCAAGCAAGAATGGTCTACTTCTAGTTACTTAATGCATACCTGCTTCATTTTAAGTCCGTTTATAACTGCTTCACAGGCTATGCAAGGTGATATAGCTTATTGAATGAACGGTAGTATCAATCTCCCCCCCACTAAAATCAACTCTCTTATCTTATTTGCATCATTACTTTTTCCCATGGTACCCTGCCTAGCTTTGAATTGCCCATGGGAGACATGAAGCAGGGACTTACTTCCTCTGGGGGAAGGCAGATGTACTATGAAAACAGAGCCCACAGTGTATTTTTGAGCTGCAGTATGAGCAGATAAATGTCATAGCAAACTGATTGATACCCCTACCCCCATGATGTTACTGAGAACACCCCACACTTTTTAAATTTATAAAACTTTCACATGTCACATGAGAGTTCACATGTTTATTCATTTATTTGCTACTTGCAAATCGGTTCCAGAGGCTTGGGAGCGGGGGGCGGTGTGCGTTCTCAGTGTTCTCATGGGAGAAGGGGCGTCAATCAACACCAGTTTTTGCAGGAAACTGTGACTGAAACTTTGCAGAAATATTTTCCTTCAAGAGCTGGACCCTAAAGAGGAAAATGCATTGAACTGACTGCAAAGAGGGTACTTCCAGAATGGCCTTATTATTCTACAAATATCTGCCTCTTCAATTTTCTATACCTGAACAAAAGTAATGTATTTTGCAATGAAGTAACCCCTATAGCAGCTATGTAGCACAGGACAGTTCTACATAGCCAGAAATGTATATTGTTTAGCTTGGAGACAGTACTGTGGCTCTGCTTCACCTCAAAGGGTTCTAAGATCAAAAGATTTAGAGCTTGTATGCCTTGTTGAATCCTTACCATACATTGAGATCATTCACACAATCAAAAACTGTGTTCTACCTGGGTTTGGGAGCTGTATGCTCATAAGAATAGCCCTGCTGGATCAGGCCCAAGGCCCATCTAGTCCAGCACCCTGTTTCACACAGTGGCCCATCAGATGCCACTGGAAGCCTACAGGCAGGAGTTGAGGGCATGCCCTCTCTCCTGCTCTTACTCCCCTGCAACTGGTACTCAGAAGCATCCTGCCTTTGAGGCTGGAAGTGGCCTATAGTCCTCCGACTAGTAGCCGTTGATAGACCTCTCCTCCATGAAGTTATCCAAACCTCTCTTAAAGCCATCCAGGTTGTAGGCTGTCACCACATCTTGTGGCCGAGAATTCCACAAGCTGATTATAAATTGTGTGAAAAAGTACTTCCTTTTTTTGGTCCTAAATTTCCTGGCAATCAATTTCATGGGATGTCCCCTGGTTCTAATGTTATGTGAGAGGGAGAAGGATTTCTCTGTATCCACTCACATCTTCAGAGTTACAACCTCTTACAGTAATAAACTCGGTCTTGTTAGGATTCAGCTTTAATTATTTTTATCCCTCATCCTGCCCCTTACTATCTGCAGGCAAGCATTTAATAACAACAACAAATATTTATATACTGCATTTCAACTATTTAGGGTAGTTATGCTATTTCCCAATGAAGATGACATGGAGAAAAAGATTAACACGCTGCAGCAAGTATCCTGATGACCTCTTTGTGGGTTCACAAAGATCTTAAACACCACTGGAAACAAAATGGAGCCCTGAGATGCTGCACACAGTAGTTCCTGTTTTGAGGAGCAACAATATCCAAATGGAACCATATGGAATCCACCTGAGAGGTTGGAGTGGAACCACTGCAAAGCAGTGTCTCCCACTCCCAACCTCTTCTGGCAATAAAAAATGACACTATGGTCGATGGTATTGAAAGCTGCTGAGAGATCCAAGAGAATCAACAGTTACGCTCTTTCTGTCAGTTGCCAAATAAAGAACATTTATCAGGCTGATCAAGGTAGCCTCAACTCCACAGCCTGCCCAAAAGCAAGTTTGAAATCAGTCCAAATAATCTGTTTCTTCCAAGACTGACTAGATCTGAGAGGCCACCACCCTCTCAATCACCTTGCTCCCAAACATGGGAGGTTAGAGAATGGCTAATGACTGATCATCTCTGAGGGATCTAATGAAGGCTTCTGTGATTGATTGATTGATTGATTGATTGATTAAGTGCCATCAAGTTGGTGTCAACTCTTAGCAACCACATAGGTAGATTCTCTCCAGGATGATCTGTCTTCATCTTGGCCTTTAAGGTCTCGCAGTGGTGCATTCATTGTTGTCATAATCAAGTCCATCCACCTTGCTGCTGGTCATCCTCTTCTTCTCTTTTCTTCAACCTTCCCCAGCATTATAGAATTCTTAAGGGAGCTGGGTCTTTGCATAATGTGTCAGAAGTACGATAGTTTGAGCCTGGTCTCGAGTGCCTCGAGTGAAAATTCTGGATTGATTTGTTTTATGATCCATTTGTTTGTTTTCCTTGCTGTCCATGGTATCCTCAGAAGTCTTCTCCAGCACCAAAGTTCAAACGCATCAATGCTTTTTCTATCTTGCTTCTTCAAAGTCCAGCTTTCACATCCATAGAGTGCCACAGGGAAAACCATGGTCTGAACGCTTCTAATCTTTGTAGGTGTAGATACGTCACGGCATTAATATATCCTTTCCAAGGCCTTTATTGCAGCCCTACCAAGTGCTAGTCTGCGGCATATTTGTTGACTACTGGATCCTTTACTGTTGACGGTCGATCCTAAAAGGCAGAAGCTATCCACCACTTCAATGTCTTCATTGTCAATTCTGAGGCTGGTTGCTGCACCCGTTGTCATTAGTTTAGTCTTCTTTACATTTAGCCGTAGTCCCATTTTTTCACTGTGCTCCTTGATTTTCATTACTAGAGCTTGCAGATCATCCGCATTCTCAGCTATCAGAGTAGTGTTATCAGCGTAGCACAGGTTAGTGATGTTTCTTCCTCCAATTTTAAAACCACACTCATCTTCTTCCAAGGCTCCTGTAAAAGTGATTTAATATTTGCCTCCTTAAGACAAAGAGGCATCCGTTTTTCCCTCAGAGTGAGGTACTGGGATATTTCTCTTCAGGATCTCTCTGTTTATGTGGGTACATCCTGTTCACCAAGCCATTTGAGCATTTCATTTGAAAATGCTTTTTAGCCAGCTTAATAGCCTATGTGTAATTAACAACTGAACTGCCTTTACTTGGGCAAGACTGAATGTACTCCCCTCTAAGTTCTCCATGCAAGATATGCCAGGATTCCGCTGTCACTGAGTGTTTGACCATGTAATGAACAGGACGCTGAATCTGTGGATCATGTGCTTTTGTTTTGCAGTTTCACAGAAGATTAGGATTGCAAAGCTTTTTCAATGACCTTCTTTAATGTGCAATAAAAGCTAAAAGTTCAAAAACATTCAAAAGTTTAAAATTTAAAAACTAAACCACAGCTGTAACAAAATAGCAAACATTTTGATGTAAGACATTATCCTCAGTGCTATACAAAGGTGGCTGAGTTTTGTTCTTAAATACAAATCCACACCATGATTCAGCTAAAGAACTGAAGGCAATCAACCAATCCTGTGCAACCCCCAATATCGCATACGGGGGGGGGGGGGGGAATATTGGGAGCTGCTCAGGATTGGTTGGTTGCCTTCAGTTCTTTAGCTGAATCATGGTGTGGAGTTATGAACAAAACTCAGCCACCTTTGTGTAGTACGAGGATGATGTCTTACATCAAAATGTTTGCTATTTTGTTACAGCTGTGGTTTAGTTTTTAAATTTTAAACTTTTAGCTTTTATTGCACATTAAAGGTCATTGAAAAAGCTTTGCAATCTTAATCTTTTCTTGATATTTCACAGTGACACTATCCATATAAATGCCCTAAGCCAGAAAAAGGGGGGGGGGGAGGAAACAAAAAAGGCAGTATTAGAAACAGAGGCTTTTGTTTATCAATAAACAGACATAATATTTTGTATTAGTCTTATTATTGCTGCATGTGTTGTGGCATACAGAGACACTTCACTTCAAAGTATGATATAAAGATACTTCATAAAAATAATCCCCCTCTCCCCTATTTGAAAGTATAGTGTCAACGAGATTAATGCAGCAGTGTCAAGAAAAGAGAGGATTTAAATTTTTCAACAGAAAATAACAAAAGGAGGTAGAAGACCCTGAGGAAAAAAGGAGGGGAAAAACTATGATTCAGCTAAAGTACTGAGAATCCACAATAGACGCAGACATGAAGCAGAAGGTGAAAACATACTAGTATGATGCTGTAAGATACTTGTTAACTAATGTCAAAATCATTTGTAAAATGAGAACATCTGGTTAGACATGTCACGGAGTTACAACTGTGTTCCTGTCAAAAATTTACCACTTGCCATTTAAAGGAAAATAAAATTATGAAGCAAAGCATGAAGGGAGCAATTACCACATTGAAAATATTACTGACACACAAAATGCATCTATAATAAAAAGACACCTTCAACAATAAAAAGGCACCAACTGCACTATCATAGCTTATGTGGTCGTGATGTTTTTTGAGGGGTGGGGAAAATAATATATTATTATTTCTTGTTTACAAAGTCAGACAGGTGTTATTGAATGGTTTGTTTTATCCAGACATCGAGTCCTTCCCAAGGACCTGGGATGGCTGAATTTTATTATCAATATTGTTGTTGTTATTATTATAGATGTCATCGTAGGATATAGGCTGTTCCCAGTAAAGTTGCCTTTTGTAATTGGCTGATGGCAATTTCTGTGGCCCCTATGGTGTTGAGGTGCTCTTCAAGGTGTTTTGGAATTGCACCTAGGGCACCAATTACTACTGGGATTATTATGGTCTTCTGCCACAGCCTTTCAATTTCAATTTGTAGATCTTTGTATTTGGTGATTTTTTTCTATTTCTTTTTCTTCTATTCTGCTATCCCCTGGTATTGCTATGTCGATTATTTTAACTTGTTTTTCTTTCTTCTCAACTACAGTTATATCTGGTGTATTGTATGGCAGATGTTTGTCTGTTTGTATTCGGAAGTCCCGTAATATTTTTGCATCTTCATTTTCTACCATTTTTTCAATTGTATGATCACACCAATTTTTGGCTACAGGTAGCTTGTATTTTTTGCAGATGTTCCAGTGTATCATCCCTGCTACCTTGTCATGCCTTTGTTTGTAGTCAGTCTGTGCGATCTTTTTACAACAGATGATTAGGTGGTCCACTGTTTCATCTGCTTCTTTACAAAGGCGGCACTTGCTGTTTGTTCTTACTTTTCTACTTTTGCTCTTATTGGATTTGTTCTTAGTGCCTGTTCTTGTGCAGCCAGTATTAAACCCTCAATTTATTTCTTCAAGTTGCCATTCTTAAGCCATTGACAGGTCCTGGTGATGTTTGATTTTCCAGTTATATTGTGCAAATATTGACCATGCAGTGGCTTATTTTTCCATTTTTCTGCTCAGTTCTTGACTTGTTCTTTCTTGTAGGTCTGCTTTGTTTCATTGGTGTTGAATAGTTTCTCGTTATTGACCATTTGAAGTGCATCTTCTTCACTGTCCTTTATATATTCTTCAAGGCTTCTTTTCTCCTCCTCTACTGTTTGATGGACTTGCAGCATTCCTCTTCCACCTGAGCTGAGAGAGAGGTATAGCCTATCTACATCACTACGGGGGTGCAGAGCATGACTGATGTTCATTATTTTCCTGGTCTTATGATCTAGCGTCTCTAGCTCTGCCTGAGTCCAGTCTATTATTCCTACACTGTATCTGATAATAGGTATAGCCCAGGTGCTTGTATGGTGTTCCCACCATTGAGTTTGGACTTTAGGATTTTTCTACCTCTCCTGATGTATTCACTTTCAATTTTTCTTTAACTTAAGTGTGGGCAATGTTATCAGCCTGGAGAATGCCTAAGTATCTGTAATGTTCCTTCTCTTCCAGGTTCTTGATGTTGCTTCCATTGGGCAGTTCTATTTCTTCTGTTTTTGTTATTTTTCCTCTGTTCATTATTAATGCAGCACACTTGTCTAGTCCAAACTCCACTGCTATATCGCTACTGAATATACGGATAGTGTTTAGCAGTGATTTGATTTCTGATTTGGACTTTCCATACAGCTTCAGATTGTCCATGTACAGCAGATGGTTGATTTGACTTGATGTTTTAGATGTTTGGTATCCGAGGCCTGTTTTGTTTAATATTTGTGAAAGTGGAGTCATGGCAATTTCAAACAACAGAGGGGATAGTGTGTCCTCTTGGAAAATGCCTCTTCTAATGCTAACCTGTCCAAGTGTTTTGCCATTGATTGCTAACTGTGTACTCCACATGCCCATTGCTTTTTTTATAACTATCTGAATGTTTTTGCTGACACAAGTTGTTTCTAAACATTTTAGTATCCATGTGTGAGGCAATGAATCGAAGGCCTTCTTGTAGTCAATTCATGCAACACTTAGATTTGTTTTTCTTCTCTTGCAATTTTCTAAAATCATTTTGTCAATCAGCAGCTGGTCTTTTGTGCCTCTGGTGTTTCAGCAGTTTCCTTTCTGTTCAGCTGAAAGCTGCTTATTAGTTAATAAGTGTTGCATTACTTCATCTGCTATTATTCCAGTTAATAATTTGAACATGGTTGGCAGGCAGGTTATGGGTCTATAATTACTTGGAACTGCACCTTTTGCTGGGTCTTTCATTATGAGATGAGTTTTCCCAGTTGTTAGCCATTGCTCAATATCACCTCCTTGCAAAATGTGATTGAACTGTTTTGATAGTTGTTAGGTATTTGTTAGGTGTTAAAGCCATGCAGTTCATCGTCGCCTGGTGCAGTCCAATTTTTAATTTTCTTTGCTCTTTCACTTATTAATTCTGGTGTTATTATTAGATCTTGCATTTGTTGGTTACATTTTTTGAACTCTTTCACCCAGCCTGCTTTTTTATTATAATCTATTGGATTATCCCATAATTTCCCCCAGAATTACACTGTTTCTTTTTGATTTGGTGTTTCTAGGTTTCTTGCAGTTTCTCATTCTATGCTTTGGTAGAAACATCTCTGATTCGACTGGAATTGGAGATTCTGCCTGTGTTGTGTAATTTTGGCTTCGTATTTGCTAATCTTCTTTGACACTGCTGTTATTTGCTGCTTTATTATTTCCAGGACTTCTCTAATTTTCCTTGAATCTAGATGGTATTTTTGGATCAGATACTGTTTGGTGTTTTCATTTGTCAGCTTCTTGTCTTTCATAGCTTTCAGTTTACTAGCATCTGATCTAAGACTGGCGATTTTATTTTCTAATCTAATCTTCCATTTAGGTGATGTACAACTTTCTTTTTTTACAGGTCCACTGATCTTATATCCCCTGCTAACTTGGCAAAGAGGCACCTTTTAACGTGGTGATTCTCTTTATTTAGCAGGGGGAGAGTAACTGGCCCTATCCACCCCCAGCACAGTATCTCCAGTGACTGTTGCTGGTTTGTATCTTATGTTGCTTTTTAGATTGTGAGCCCTTTGGGGATAGGGATCCATTTTATTTATTTATTATTTCTCTGTGTAAACCGCCCTGAGCCATATTTGGAAGGGCGGTATAGAAATCTAATAATAATAATAATAATAATAATAATAATAATTTTAATAACAATATGTTGCTGCACTGTACATTAGTTGGTTTGTTTCTTGCAAATTATTGGTTGTTATTTCTGCAAGTGCAGCATTGACATCTTTTAATACCTGAGCAAGTTGTTTTTTGGCAACTGTTTTTAGAGCTGGAAGTCAAACCCTGGTGGTTGTTTGGTTCATGTGCTCAGTTGTTTTTTTCTTTAGTTCTTGTTGCTTTTCTGTTAAACGGCATTCAGGTTTTTGAGGTGAAGGCAAAGGGGAGGTTGCCTGGTTTTGATTTTGAAACAGTTCAGCAATAGTGGCATCCTCTATTTCCAACACCTCCTCCACCTGCGCCTGAGCAACTTCTTCAGTTGGTGGTAATTCTTCTTCCATATATTGAGCCTGTGTTGCTCTTTGCAGTTCTTCCAGCTCAGCTCCTGTGAATACTTTATTTCTTATTATGAATCTTCTCTGGTCTGCTAGCCTTTGTTCTGTTATTTCTGTATCTGGATGCTTCTCTTTCCAAATTTGGTACATTCTTTTTAAATAGCCTCTTCTAGCTGGACTAGACTTGTAATAGCAGTTCATTATTTCCTTGTTGGCATTTTTCGTATATTTTTTCCGGTTAAGCGACGTTTCCTCCAGTAACCCTGCAGTCTCCAGCCCTGGTTGCTCAACTGAAGATCCTGAGTCCTGTAGCCCACTTGCCACCAGATGTCCAGGGACTCCAGCACCTGGCGCAGTCCTTGTTGACCCGGGTGATGAGCGATCCGGTATAGATTTATTAAAGTTACGTCTCACCATATTGTTGATGGGAGAGGCACTCTTCGTCTTGCTCCTCTGGTGAGACCTGTCCAGTATGGTTGGACCTTTGGCATAGCTCTCACCTTCCTCAGAGCACGCAAGCCCCACAGCCTCACCAAGGTAGTGCCTCACTGGAGGATATTATTACTACTACTACTACTACTACTACTACTACTACATTTATATCCTACTCTTCCTCCAAGGAGCCCAGAGCAGTGTACTACATATTTAAGTTACTCTTTCACAACAATCCTGTGAAGTAGGTTAGGCTGAGAGAGAAGTGACTGGCACAGAGTGACCCAGCAAGTATCATGGCTGAATGGGGATTTGAACTCAGGTCTCCCCAGTCCTAGTCCAGCACTCTAACCATTACACCACACTGCTTCCTGTATGGTGGAATGTTCTTCCTTCCTTCAATCAATCAATCAATCAATCGATCAATCGATCGATTCTGTCTTCCCACACTGATACCTCTGTACAGAAACAGTACTTAAAATCATTAGCAAAAATCCATATTTATTTTAATTCATTTCAGTAAGCCAATAATCGTGCATGAAATCAGAGCATAAAATGTTGGCAAGATCATGTGAAAGACATAAATAAAAACCTTTCTACAGCTCTTTTTTTAGAACAGTACATTTGCAAAAGATATATGTCTCTTTTAAACTCTGCTTGAACATTCAAGTCTTTTAATTTAATTTTAAAATGTCATGTCAAATTCAATGCACACAGTGACCCCTACTGTTATAGAAGCTGGGTATTCAAGTAAGAGAAATGACAACCCAATTCAGCAATTGGATCATCATAGTGAAAAACTTAATGCATAAAGTCTGTTTCCAAACACGTTTCTCAAAAGGTTTGTTACAAAAAACTAATTGGCTTGCCTTTAGAATGGAACTTATGACAAAGAGAACTTGATCTTGATCCAGAAAAACAGCAACTCAGCTGTTTCACTCTTCATTACTGTTATTGTATATCAGAAATGTTATTTCATTTCTGTTATTTTATACTGAAGATAAAATACTATAAAAACATATCTCAGACAAATGTTGCTACACAAACTATACAAGTCCTCTATTTACAATTATTTATTTGAATATCACAATTCAAGTCTCTGTCTGAAATGATGCAAAAACAATGTTAGGGAACTACTCTCCTTTAAAATATGTTAATTTCTTAAGAAATGAACATATGGGAGAGATTTGTAGGTCTGAGACAGTGTTCTAGAAAAAAAGCTAGGAAAACCCACAAACAAGCACAAAACTAAGAATATCTTCTCTATCTATAATATACTAGAGTAGACTAGTATGGGAAAATAGGGGAAAGTTCATCTGCCCTCAGGGCTCACAAACTGCATAAATTTTCCTACAAACACTGATGCAAAGATTTTCTAATAGGCATGCAAAATACGTAGAAAAAGACACATCGATGTATGGATGGTGCTAACCAATAAAGCTGATTAAAATCTATTCTGCGATAATCTATTTGGTGTTATTGAAGTCTGGACTCCAACAGCATCACACACTGCATTCATATTCAAATGAACATACACCAGGAAGGGTAACTTTGAACGCCTGGCTAAGTGAACAAGTGTGGCAATACTGAGCACACACAGAGAGGAAAAGCACAACTATGGAAGAGGTCTTTTTAAGTTATTAAAGCCAAGTATACGTTCATTGCTTTCATCAGATATTTTTCATCCATACTCATATCAGCTGCTGCTAAATTCTTCTAGAGATCAGATAGGCCAACATGACTTAAGGTGAGCAGGGTATACGTTCAGCATCTTAATGAGACAGGAAGTTCAGGGTCAGCCAAAGATTTATTACACTCCACAGAGTTGACTTCCCTGAATGAATTCTAGGTGGAAAAACAAGAATAAACTAAACAGCAACAGTAACATAATGACATTATTAGAACCAATTAAAAAATCACAAAGTAGTAACCAAGGTTCTGAGCATATCAGAACTCTTTGTCAGACTGGAATGTAAAATATCCCATTCAGGGGTGTTGTGTGTCTATGTGTGTGTGTGTGTGTGTGAGAGAGAGAGAGAGAGAGAGAGAGAGAGAGAGAGAAAGAAGCACATATCTGCATGAGATATTTTAACAGCCAGTCTGAGGAAGAGTTGTGATATGCTCAAAACCTTAGTTATGACTTTGTGAGATAGATAGATAGATAGATAGATAGATAGATAGATAGATAGATAGATAGATAAATAGATAGATAGATGGTTTGTTTTTGTTTGTTTTGCTTAACATCCAGCCTGCAAGAAGTGTTCCAGTGAACTTGAAAACTTGCTCACTACCTTGTGATTTCTTCATATGTCCTGATAAAGCTATTATGCTATTGCTGTTTATATTTTTTTCCTATGGGTGAACAAAAAACACTTGCACTTTTGCATGCTTTAGTTATTAGACTAGGCACTGAGGCGCTGAATTAGCAAAAAGAAAACAGGCCAACATGTTATTCACAGAACCTTATTAAGACTGAATGCATGCTAGCTTTATCAAGCTATTCCGGAAAAAGTATAAGGGAGAGTTTCCCAAATATCTATGCTGAGCTTCAGGAAGTATTCTAGCAGAGTACCCTCCTGTACAGAATGCCCCTCCCCTTGGCCATGTGCAGAGGGGAGGGCGATTTGTCCCAGCCCCTCTGCACTCGGCCCAAAAGAGTGCCCATTGGATGGGCAGGAGCAGTGGGCGGGGTTTACGGCGGTTAGGAGGCCGGCTCCCGCCCCCTGGCCTTCAGTTTGGCCAGGCAGCAGACGGAGTAGGAGCTCCTTTACGGCGCTCCTACTCGGTCCTTGTTTGGGCCCAGTGTGTTCAGGGCATCGGCCCCTTCGGCGTGGTGGCAGCTTTTGGCAGGCAGACTGCGAGGCCTGGCTTGGCCTGCAGCACCTGCTGTAGCTGCGGTGGTGTTGGTTTTCGTCCCGGGGGGGGGGGGAGCGCTTGGGTGGTGGCCTAGCTGGGAGGTGGCTGTTGAGGGCCCTGGGGGGGGGGGTGCTTCTGGGTGAACAGATAAGGCCCAGGAAGGCCGTTATAAAGGGCATTGGCGCCCATTTGACTTAGTATTTCCCATCTACCACCCATCAGGGCTTGTGAGGCCTGGCTTGGCCTGCATAGTGGGCCACATTCTGGTTGGTTGCCCCCTGTTGGGGCTCGGGTAGAAGTGTTCTGGGCCTGGGGATTAAGGCCTGGGTTGGGTGGTGGCTTAGCTGGGAGGGGTGATTGATTTGAGTACTGGTTGGTCGCCCCCTGTTGGGGTTTGGGTAGAAGTGCTCTGATTTAAAAGAAAAAGACAGGAATAGAATATTAAACTGAGGATTTATAGGGGAAGCGTAGAGGTGGCGGATATGCCCAAGAAGGCGAAAGGAAAGAAAGGGGGCAAGCCTATTCGCCAGCCTAAGTGGCCCACGCCGTCTCCTTCTTCGTCAGAAGGGGAGGATGAGGAGATGGTAGTGATTCGGGGGTTAATAGGATGGAGGCATTGGAGAAGGCCAGGGCCGTGCCTTCGGACGAAGGGGGTGGTCCTTCAGGGTTGCCGGGGAGGGTGCCTAAGCGCACCCGAGGGGTGACGTGTGCACAGTTATTGAGGTCTATTTCTGACAGGTTCGGTGCATTGGAGAGGGATGTGGGCCTGCCTGGCCCGGCTCTACCTGCGAGTCCTGATGTTCCGGTGGTTCCGGTGCCGATGTCGCCTTCTCCTTCGCCGGTGGTACCTGATGCTCCTGTGCCTGCGGATCCGACTCCTTTGGAACCTGCTGAGCCGGTGGTGCCGGGTGAGCCCATTGCACCTACACCCGCACCTACACCCACATCTACACCCACTGTGACTACACCTGCCGGCGGTACCGGCCAGTGGCCTACCTTACCGTGGCCGGTCCCTGCTTGGGGCGGATGGGGTCCTGTCCCTGGATGGGCACCTGGTTTCCAACCTTGGGGGACAGGGTCTCCTACTGGGGGGGCTAACCCTATGTCTGGCCAATTAGGGGTGGCGGAGCAGGTCTGGTTGGGCATGCGGCCTTGGGCCAGTGTTCCAGGGCCGGCAGGGCCGAGTGGGGATCCAGCGGCTGGGAATTTAGCTTCGGCCGCTGGGTTTTACCCCATGGCTATTGTGCTGTCCCAGCAGCATGCCCCTTATGGGGGTATGGGGCTACCTTTAGGAGACCATTTGTTACCTGCCACGAGGGAAAAGATCCTGAAAGGGGAGTTTGTCCATATTTTTAGCCTCCTGTTTAGAGAGCCGGAGGTTAAACATAAGGAAGGGGAGTCCTGCAAGGAGCACGAAGCCACGAAGCGAAAGCCAGTTGAAAAAACTTGGAACAACTGGCTTTCTGGCTTAACCATATTTATGGGAGTACTGGTGCAGGCGCAGCCGGCTAAGGGGCCTGAGCTGCTCAAATATATGGACATCATTCACTGGGCAGTCTTGGACTTTGCCGGTTCGTCTTGGATCAGATACGACGATGCGGGTGGCATTGGACCCCTCCCTCCCTTGGGACACGCCTTTGCAGGAATTGTGGCTGATGATTATGTCACCCACCCGACTTGCCGAAGGTGACAGGTTGGATAGTGGGCATCTGTTGTCCAGATCTCGGGTGGGCGGGTCACCTTTAGCAGCGGGGTCACCTTTAGCGGCGGGCCAACAGTGGGTTCAACCCCACCTGGTCTGCTGGGAGTATAACAATGGGGGCCGCTGCTCCAGGCCAGTGTGCCATTTTAGGCACGTGTGTGGGCTCTGCGGTGCCAAGCACCCAAGCTCTACTTGTCCCAGGGCAAAGCCAGGGGGTTCTGGGCCAAAGTTCAGGATGGGAGGTGGGGGAAGGGGTGGTGGTCCCCCTCCCCCCCTCTGGGAAAAGGGGCCCAGTCCAGTCAAACTTGAGGTCCTGGGGCGTTGGTTGCGGGTTTATCCCTGTAGGGCAGCAGCGGCTTATTTGCTTTCAGGGTTTAGGGATGGGTTTAGGATTCCCTCTCTGTCGCGCTGGATGTCAGTTATGTCTCGTAACCTTTGGTCGGTGGTAGGTAAGGAGGAGGTTGTTCGGAGGAAGATCAATAAGGAGGTGGCTTTGGGAAGGGTTTGGGGGCCTTTTGATAGCCCTTCCTTTCCGAGGTTGCGGGTTTCTCACTTGGGGGTTGTCCCTAAGAAGGCGCCTGGTGAATTTCGTCTTATTCACCATTTATCGCATCCCAAGGGGTCTTCCGTCAATGACGGGATACCGGATGCCTTAAGTTCAGTGCGGTACCCTTCATTTGATAAAGCGGTCCGTATGGTTAGGGTTTGTGGGGCAGGGGCTTTATTAGCCAAATGGAGTGTCCTTCTGGAGGTCCGAGCAGCTCCTGGAGGCGGACTTGCAGGTCCACTCGGACACTGCTGGTGGGATCGGTTTTGCTTTGTATTTTAGGGGTCGTTGGTGTGCCGCCCATTGGCCAGCAAAGTGGGTGCGGTTAGGTATAACTAGGGATTTAACTTTCTTAGAATTCTTCCCCATTGTCATGGCGGTCCATATTTGGGTCGTCGAGTTTTCCAACTCTACGATCCGGTTTTGGTGTGACAACCAGGCGGTAGTGCAGGTTGTCAATTCGCAAACATCTTGCTCCTTGTGGGTTACTGGGTTGTTGAGGGCTTTTGTCCTTCAGTGCCTTAGGGCTAATATTCTGTTTGTGGCGCGCCATGTTCCGGGAATTCAAAATGATATTGCTGATGCCCTGTCTCACTTTCAGGTAGACAGGTTCAGGGAGCTAGCACCAGAGTCAGCTCTACACTCGGAACCCATGCCGGCCGCTCTTTGGCACCTTGGCAGGTAGAGGCGCAGAGGGCTATAGCTGCTTCATTGGCACCCAGTACGAGGACGAGCTATGCCTCCAGGATAGCGGCCTTCGCATGCTTCAGGAGGAAGGGGGGGCTTGAGGAATTCTTGCCGGTGCCAGTTGTTCATTTGTTGCAGTTTTTGGTACAGTTGCGGGGTTTGGGTCGGGCCATGTCCACTTTAGGTGGCTCTGTATTGGCGCTGTCCTTTGCGGCGCAGGCACAGGGGGTTGGAGATTGTACCGGTGAGCCCAGGGTTAAGAGGATGCTGGAGGGCTGGTCTAGGGGACTTCCTCCAGCAAAGGATCGCAGGCAGCCATTCACCTTGGACCTGCTGACTGTTTTGTGTGGGCAGCTGCAAGGTTGCTGTGGGTCTCAGTGGGAGGTTAGCCTTTTTCGAGCGGCAGCACTGGTGGCCTTTTTGTGGGCTTTTCGGCCTGGGGAGTTGCTACCTCGGAGTAGGTTTTCAGCCACAGATCGGTGCTTGCATTTCACTGATCTGTCCTCCGGAGATGGGGAGGCGCGCATTCTGTTGCGCTTCTCCAAGACAGACCAGCGTGGTAGGGGGCATATGGTAAGGCTTTGTGCAGCCGTTGATTCTACCCTTTGCCCTGTGGTGGCCTTGCAACAGTATGTTGGAATGGGCCCCTATGAAGGGGGCCCCCTTTTTGTTCATGAAGGTGGGGCTTCCCTGACCCAATACCAGTTCCTGTCAGTGTTGCAGAGGGCATTGGCAACTGCTGGTGTTGCAACCTTGGGGCTGACGTTACATTCCTTTCATATTGGGGCGGCTACCACGGCTAGCCATTTGGGGTTTAGGGAGGAAGAGGTGCAGAGGATTGGTCGGTGGAGGTCCAAGGCGATAAGGCGCTATGTGCGCTAGGTGGGGTCGGAGCTTTGGTATCTGACCAGTTTATTTCTTGGCAGGTGCTGGCAGAGCGGTGGCTTCTGTTCGTGTCCTGATCTGCGGCCATCCGTTGGTCTTTTGGGCATTCAAGAGAGCCAGCACCTCCCAGTGGGGCACCCAACTTGGTTTGGGAAGACGGGCCTCAGTTTACTGGTTGGGTTTGCGGGGTATGGTGTGGAGCCAGTTGCTCCCAGCCATATGGGATCATTTAGGTAGTTTTCCTGGGCCGGACGTTCTTGTTCTTCACCTGGGCGAGAATGATTTAGGCAAGCGAACTGGCCTCTCGCTTGTTCAACAAGCCTCATCCGATTTTTCGACCCTGAAGAGTTTGCTTCCTGGCTTGCGCATAGTGTGGGTCAGCTGGCTGCAGCGTAGAGTGTGGTGCGGGTGCAGTGTGTGCATGGCATAGAAAGGGCATAGAAAGATGCAAGGCATCTGCTGCCATTGGCAGATTGGTTGTGGCCAATAGTGGGGTGGTCCGGGGCAACCTGGTATTTCTGCCCATTTTCCACAGCTTTTTCGCCCTGATGGGGTACATTTATCAGAGGCTGGTTGTGACCTCTATTTGCAGAACATTCAGATGGGGCTTGTTGAGTTTTTGGAGGGGTGTGGGGCAGGGAGGTCAAACTAGGCTAACTTCCCTGTGTGGCAGGAACAGTGCGGGCTGTGGGGGTATCTTGAGGTAAGACCTTCGGTGAGCACCTTTGGATAATTAAGAGGTGGACTGGTCAATCGCTCCCCTGTGGTTTGTGCGGCCCGGGGAGAATTGGTTGGCCAGGAAACCGGCTTCAGGACTTCGCTAACCCTTGGGCTGAGCAGTCCGGGGTGGGCAAAGGCCTAGAAGTATCCAGGCCCCCTTTTAAGGAAGGGGGTTGGCTTTGGGGGGAGGGACAGGTTTTATACCTGCCTGTTTCCTGAGCCAGGGTGTGTCGCCCTGTAAGGTGCGGGCAGGATAGTGGTAGGCCCTTAGTAGGCCCACACTGTTGTGGTTGGGTGGTGATTATCACCCTGTTTACAGTTTGCTATGCCTTTTGTGTTGCTTAATAAAGTTGTGGCCCTTTCCCCATGAAAATAAGTCTCTGTGTCTCTTTTGGGTCGGGGTCTGGGGACAAAGCCACACATGCACAGAATGGTAGCTGATGGCAGGGGCCATGAAAATGTTTTCAAGGTGGGGGCTCAAGGCAATCAGGACATGATGAATGCTGCCTGCTTTTCAGGTGCATTGCTATATCTGCTTATTTAGCAGGCAAATGATGAAGTTATAATATAATAAACTGTGAGTGGCAAGAAAAATATCTTGCTGGTTATTTGGATCTGCCAGCATTTATATTTTCCGAGAGCAGCCAATATTGCGTGAACATGAGCATAACTTAACAATCAATCACTCTCTCTCTCACATACACACACACACATACATGCAAGAAAAAATAACAAATCATTTATCAAGGTAAAAATTATAGAACATTTTAGGAATTCAGTAATGGAACACTGGCTCACATACTGTGCAGCCAGCTACCTGTTTAGGTGTCAGACATGCTCACTGATTCCACAGGACTATTATTTATTATTATTTATTCGATTTCTATACCACCCTTCCAAAATGGCTCAGGGCGGTTTACACAGAGAAAGAATAAATAAATAAGATGGATCCCTGTCCCCAAAAGGGCTCACAGTCTAAAAGCAACATAAGATAGACACCAGCAACAGTCACTGGAGGTACTGTACTGTGGGTGGATAGGGCCAGTTACTCTCCACCTCCTAAATAAAGAGAATGACCATGGTAAAAGATTAAAAGAATCACCAAGTTAAATCCCATCAGCACGGCTTGCAAAGGCAGAGAGGCTCCATGCCTACTAAGCAGCCTGTCCTTGCACTCCAGCTGCGACTCCTATTGAGAATAATACAGTTAGGAGAAGGAGTACAAGGATGCACTCCTTGGTAGGCAAAAAGCCTCCCGGCCTTCACAAGCCATGATGGCTGGGTTTAAAGTGCCGCATAAGCAGCAAGCACGTCTGTCACTTAGACAAGTGGCTCGCTGAGCAGTATGTGAGCCACTCCTTGAAGCTATTCAGACGAGCAGAAAACAGGGTTACATTCTGAAAGCAGATAGAACCCTATTTTTACCTCATAGCAAACAGACAGGTACATGCTGCAAACCCAGCAGGGAGTGTGAGTGACAGACGATTAACTTTTTAAGGTTCTCTCCAGCCATTGCTAGCATTGTTGGTCCTCCAGCCCCGCCCATGGCAACAGCAGTCCGCGAGTGGATAGAGCAAGCACATGACCCAAGGAGACCACTCAGAGGGCTCCAAGCTACAGTCCCGCTTTGTAGCTCTCTGATTGGTAGCCTCAGTTAACCCTTTCCTGGCAATTGCAGCACTGTCAAAGGAACTGAACTCCGTCCTGATGCCCAAAAGGAGAGAGAAGACTAGAGCAGCTGCAGCTGCCAACCAGCCCCAAAGGAAGAGTCACACACCCACCCAACGCACTCCTCAGATCCAGGAGGGACACAGCAGATGCCCCCTGGAGCATTTGCCAGATACTGATGAGAGCAATTGCAAGATGCCCCCATAAGTAGCCCAGGCACAAGGCACACTCCGTACACCGCAGCATGGTTTGGGAAGGCAGAAGGGGGAACCTTCCCCTCGCCCACTCACCCTCCCCACAGCTGTGGCTGTGGCCTCTGTGGCACACACTCCCACGCCACAGTATAGTGTGTGTAGAAGGTAAAGGGAGAACCCCACCCCCCCACTGCCGCCGTAGCCAAGTGGTGACTCTGCCTCCCCATCAATCTGCCACTGCCACCCCTTGCTAGCCTCTCTGGGCATAGGAGGGTGGGCATGTGGGGGAGGGTGTCCCCATCACCCACCTGCCCTGATACTGCCACTTGCCACTCTTGCAGTGCCAGCAGGGTGGGAGAGTGAGTGAAGGGAAGAGAGCTGGTCTTGTGGTAGCAACCATGACTTGTCCCCTTAAGCTAAGCAGAATCTGCCATGATTGCATAAGAAAGGGAGACTAGAAGTGTGAGCGCTATAAGATATTCCACTCAGGGGATGGAGCCGCTCTGGGAAGAGCATCTAGGCTCCAAGTTCCTTCCCTGGCATCTCCAAGATAGGACTGAGAGAGATTCCTGCCTGCAACCTTGGAGAAGCCGCTGCCAGTCTGTGTAGACAATACTGAGCAAGATGGACTTATGGTCTGACTCAGTATATGGCAGCTTCCTATGTTCCTATGAGTGGCAAAGTGTCGCCCACACCTGCACACCCTCATTGGCACTGCTACCCTCTGCATCTCGAGGACAGTGTCACACCAAAGCAAATTGGGCACCTGGACTGCCCCTGCCGTGAGGCCCTCCGCCGCTGCTGTGAGCCCCCTGCTGCCACCGCGAGCCTCCCCCCCATTGCCATTGCCGCCATGAGGCCGAACTAGTGACCCTTGCACAGACAGTCATTCCAGCGGTTGCTCCCACTCCACCAGCAGATGGAAGGAGGAACTGGTGGAGCCCAGAGTGGTGTACTACATACTCAAGTTCCTCCTCACAACAACCCTATGAAGTAGGTCAGGCTGAGAGTGAAGTGACTGGCCCAGAGTCACCCAGCAAGTCTCATGGCTGAATGGGGATTTGAACTTGGGTCTCCCCAGTCCTAGTCCAGCACTTTAACCACTACACCACGCTGCAGGCAAGGGCAGCTGCAGGCAAGGGCAGGGACACTCCTGCTCTTGTCCAGTGACTTGCAGGGGACAGGAAGGAGCACAAAAATCTCCATTCAGCCATGAGACTTGCTGGGTGACTCTGGGCCAGTCACTTCACTATCAGCCTGACCTACTTCACAGGGTTGTTGTGAGGAGGAACTTGAGTATGTAGTACACTGCTCTGGGCTCCTTGGAGGAAGAGTGGGATATTCTATATTAATAATTCTTCCAGACGGGCCATGTGCCCTGCGGGGTGGCTGGAAAGCAGTTTGACAGTTGGATCAGGGCGCTGTGAAGCAGCAGGGAGCTTGGAGGCTGGGGGCAGCTTCGGGAGCTGGACAGTTGGCTCTGAGGGCTGTGGGCAGCAAACAGTTGGCTGAGCTGCGCCGTGAAGCGGCAGGGAACTCGGAGGCTGTCAGGCGAGGAGGCGACAGTCCCTGGCAGTGGCAGGGGGAAGCAAGGACAGAGACAGAGATAGAAAGACGGAGGACAGAGATAATGAGCACGAGACTTGCGGCGGGGGGAGACTTGTGGGGGGAGAGCGGGGGTGGCAAGAGTGAGCGAGAGCGTTGCGGGGGTGGTGAGAGCGAGCGAGAGCGTTGCGGGAGTGGCAAGAGACTTGCGGGGGGGAGAGCGGGGATGGCGAGAGCCAGCGAGAGCGTTGCAGGAGTGGCGAGAGACTTGCGGGGGGAGAGTGGGTGTGGCGAGAGCATTGCGGGGGTGGCGAGAGACTTGCGGGGGAGAGCAGGGGTGGCGAGAGCGAGCGAGAGCATTGCGGGAGTGGCAAGAGACTTGCAGTGGGAGTGGGGGTGGCGAGAGCGAGCGAGAGCGTTGCGCGAGTGGCGAGAGCATTGCGGGGGGAGAGCGGGGGTGGCGAGAGCGAGCAAGAGCATTGCGGGAGTGGCGAGAGACTTGTCGGGGGACAGCGGAGGTGGAGAGAGTGAGCAAGAGCATTGCGGGGGCAGCGAGAGCGAGCAAGAGTGTTGTGGGGGTGCAATGCCACAGGCTCAGTGAAAGACCACACAGATGCTCTGTGCAGGGTCAGCTAGTAAAATGAATTAATAGTATGACATGTGTCTGTGCAACTATTCCCCTTAGGGGATAGGGCTGCTATAGGAAGAAGGATTTGAGCTCCCTGCCTGGCATCTCCAGGTCGGGCTGAGCGGGAATTCTGCCTGAGAGCCTCGGGAAGCCACTGCCAGTCTGTGTCCACAGTACTAAGACAGTACTAAGCTGGATGGACTAATGGTCTGACTCAGTGGAAGGCAGCTTCCTATGTTCATATTTTCTCTTGGGCTCATTTGCAAGGTGCCTGCCACTTTAAGGAAGCTCAGTGCTGTTTGCTGGACAGGCTTTCCCCAAGCAAACTTCTGCTTGCTTTGCAGCCCACTCTGTTATCCAGTCTCTATGGTATCCCCGGGGAGGGAGCCTCAAGCAGGGTCGCACAGCGTTCTGTGGCTCCACACGGGCACTGGGAGGGGGTAGGCAACCTCCCCTGCTTGCTGAACCTGGTTTTAGAGGAGGGGCTGGGAACTGGGTGACCCTGTTTTGACAGAGCCATGTTTGAGAGCTTGCCGATGTTCCACATGGTAGTGCTAACCCCGCCTTCAGACCTCAAGCCCTGTTTTTGCTGGTCGTGAGAATAGCTTCCTTGTATGATAAGGCCAACTCAGTTATTTGCTTCAGAGGAGGAGGGGAATGATATAACAAAAATATTTTGTAGAAAGCTAGAACCTTTTCATTTCTTATTGTAACATGAACGATAACCTGGAAACACAGATACCTGAACTTTTAAAATGTTGTTTTATTTCTCCCTTCTACTGTTGCTCTTCCGGTTACATGAGGTTGGGAATTTTAATCCCTCCGAGTATGAGACATTGGGGGGTTGTAATGGTTTTGACACTGTAACAGGATTGGCTGTATTTAAGAGCATTACTCGGCCACTTTTGTATACACTGAGGCTGATGTTTTTCATTGAAATATCTGCTATCTTGAACACCTGTTTTTAGCCTAGTTTCCAGTAGGCTTATTCCAACAGGCATTTTGTGTGTGTGTTCATGTGTCTGTCCATGTGTCCCCACCCCTGCCAATCAACTTCACAACACCTGGACAAATCGGATACAGTTGTAGGGACACATAGGAACACCTCAACAACATAGGTTGTGATGATGTCATCCACACAATTAAAGATGGTGGACATGTAAACTTGTGAGGAGCAAGTGGGCTAACTTGTGAACCATTTAACCAATTTGAACCAAATTTGCTATAGCTGTAGGGACACATAGAGATGGTATGTGATGATTTCATCCACCACAATCCAAGATAGCAGTCATGTGAACGTCTGAGGGGGAAGCGAGTGGACTGTCTAACCCATTGAAACCAAATTAGGTACAGTTGCAGTGAGTGACACATAGGAACACCTCAATGGCATAGTTTGTGATGATGTCATCTACCCCAATCCAAGATGGTGAACATCTAAACGTTTGAGGCGCAAGTTGGCTAACTTGTGGACTGCCTAACTGATTTGAACCAAATTAGGTACAGTTGTAGTGAATGACACATACAAGGACACCTTAGTGGTGTAGTTTGTGATGATGTTATCCACCCTGATTCAAGATAGCAGATCCACAAACTTTGAGGCGCAAGTGAACTAACTTGTGGACCTCAAGTTGCACCAAATTTAATCCAGATGTAGAGAAAGTGAAAGGAAAGTAGACTTAGTTCTTATTAGAACTTGTTTAAAACATGTATTTGTGCACTGAAGAGGTCTTGAAAAAAGCTGATATATTTTTATATTTCCTTTTTGAAGAGATCAGGGGTGGGGAGAAGCTGTCACTTTCCCATTCCCAAAGACCAGCAGAAACACTCAGTTTTTACAATATATAGTACTCTGCCAGCTAAGCTGTACTAAGCTTAGTCTTATACCCCCTAAATACCTCAGCCAGCCATTCAACAAGTACAATCCTGTGCTTAGTTAAGTCTCCACACTTTGTGAACTAGAAATACTCCTGCATATGCAACGTGAACTGGCACATCAACCTTTCATTAATGTTAACCATGAAACAAGACAAGAATTTGGGTGAAAACACAACCTTAATCTTTAGAAAAGCAGGCAGGAGAGAGAGTGGGATCAGGTATGTCTCTTTTTATTTTAGGTTGCATAAAATGTTCCTTGCCATTAGAGACAGGTCTCTTGTAATATATGGCTTCTGATGAGGCATTTTATTCCATCTGGAGACTATCTTTTACTTGCTTTGTTTTTCTGCCTCCTGAGTCTGAGCCAGGTCTCACGATCGGTGAGATCCGGTTTAGCAGGGTGCGCGGAGAGGAAGCCCTGGGCACCCGGATCGGCTGCCCACACGATTGCCGGCTCCATGACATAGCCGGCGGGGGCTGGGGCCGATTGGCCCCCACAAGCTCCAGCATGCCCTGCGTGAGGGCACAGGGCATGCTGGCGAGACCCCCAGAGCTGGGAGGCGGCTTTTCGCCTCCCCTCCGGGGTTCTCCTCATGAGTAGGAGGAGAACCTGGAGCGAAGCCAGGTTCAAAACCAGGAAAACGAGGAGCACTCGCTCTGTAAACCTGGTTTTAGGGCAGGGGTTCTTGAGCGGGTTACCCGCTCTAGAACCACCGGGCTTGCAGCCGAGCCCTGTGGTTCTCACGATTGCAGAAAATCGGGCTAGCGAGGGCTAGACCGATTTTCTGCGATCATGAGAATAGCCCCTCTGTGTGTTAAGACCAACCTTGTTTCCTTCTAATCTGAAGATAGCACAATTTACCCAGTGGTAGCTAAGGACAACACAGCTATTTGTTGAACTGCCGATAACCTACACACACTTACCTGAATTTACTGGTACTTCTGAGTAAACATGTGTAGGACTGAACAGTTAGAGTACATGCCTGTCCCATTTCAAAAGGTGAGAGGAGTTTGTAAATGAGTCCAATAATAAATTTAAAATTAAATTCAAAGGGATCCAACTATACTGAAAAGACACAGAGATTGGTAATGATCTAGAAACCATTTTTCAGGGCTCAGACTGTCCATTCTAAACATCAACCCCTCCCTTTCTCTCTGCTTCTTTCATTTCCACTTGGCTCCTTCCTCCACAGCTAAGCTCTGTTCCTAACTTCTAGCAAGCTGGGCTCTGCAGTCAGACACTGGGTCCTAGTGACTGGGCTGTACCTTTATCCATAAGCTTTGTCTATAATCGCTTTTGCCTGCTCATCTCAGGTGGTGAGGGAATCAGCCTTCACTGGCTAATCTTAGGAATGACTCTGCTCCTCTCGTCATCCTTTTCCCACATTCAGGGCTGATGGAAGGAAATCCAGTACACCAGGCAGCATGCACGGACGCAAGATGGAAGGAAGGGTGCAGCGGGCGACTGGACTGTCTCTTTTGTAGAGTCCAAGGGAAAGAGTTGTGGTATGCAAAGCCAAGGCAGTGGAGTGGAATCAGGAATATAAATAGTTTAATGAAATAGATATTATGTACGGAGAGCCAAGTGCAGAGTACTTTTCCATGCTCTTGCTACTGGCTGTTTGTTAGCCCCACCTCTACTCCAGGAATACAAGTAACTAAAGCCCCGTTCAGTAGCTGACCTGGATCAAGGAATAGATTAACCAAAAATACCATACCCTTCACTTTTTAAATTCACATTAAAAATAATTCACATGATTTTCACATTCTTGAGACGTCTCATATAATGGGTGAAAACTCCAGCCTCACCTAAAGAAAACTGCTAACCGCCCTCTGTTTGTGTATGGGGAAAAAGAACTGACAGGAACTCAGGATTTGCTGCAGGGATGCTTGGAGTTACTCTGCTGTCAGACATCCCCTAAGGAAAAGTCAAAAGAAATGGTCTGTGTCTGAACACTTCTTGCATGAATTCCATGGAGAGACGATGATGAATATTAATAGAAACTTTTTAAAACCCCTACAATTTAAAACATAAATGTTTCTGTATTCCATACTAATGAACAACAACTAGAAGTCTGCTCTTTTCCAAGAACTCATTCATCCCTCTCTAGAGAAGGCCTTGTTAATCAACAGTAGCTCAAAATAACAAGGGCCTGTGCTCTGGCAGCTTTTAGCTGCAGTTTTGAATGTTTCTTGGATGAAATCATTAACATTAACACCTTTATGGTAATCGATTGGTGTCAGCAGACTTCTAGAGAGCTATGCTGCAGGCTCTAACATCACAGAAGTAATCAATTAAGGGAGTCAGTTAAAAAAATGATGTAAAGATCAGAGTTGTCAATGGTAAAATAATCTCATCTACTGGTGTCAACAGCAGAGCAAAATATGCCATTTATTTCAAAATGCAACTGAATTAATTTTCTAAGACAACTAAACACCCATTTCCCCTGAACAATTTTCTAACATTCCTAATTTTCTAACTATTAAATTATTGATTTTATGTTTTCTTAGTAGTTCACAGCATGTCAGAAAGACCTGTATTATGCAGTACAGGTGAGAAAGATGAACAAAGTCACAATGGGTTATACTAATAAAGTATAACATCAGTGCTATACTAATAAAAGGAGCTCAAATATTGAGTATGTGGCTTAATCCAAGACAACTCGATTTCTTTGCTCAGTTAATATTACTAAGATTTTTGAAAAGTATCCGTGTATGCTGATTCATCACTTGAAAAGGATGAAATATAGCATCCACCTCATTTGATTCCACAACAGTTGTACTCATCAGAAAGCAAAAGCAATAACACAGATTCATTTCTGCATTCTGATAAACCTTATACATAGGAAGTGAAACTTTGTATTTCACAAAGAGTGATAATGATGAAGAAAGACCTGAAATTTCCTTATAAGATTTGTCATAGCTGCCAATACCAGCTTTTAGCAAAATCCCACAAAACAGCCTCATTTCCTCTGCAATCTTTTTGTCTGGGCATCACCAGCACGAGGTCATCTACCATGTTACATACTACAGAAAGAGGCATGGAGCGGCACAAGCCGCAGTGCATTCTTTGCTCCCACAAGCAAACCATCAGAATCTATTAAAATTACCTTAAACCGATAGCACCAGAGACATGACAAATCACAGGCCAAGAGCCAGATACCAAGGAATGTGTATCAGGGCTTTGGGGCCAGGCCCATTTGCAAGCAAATGATATTGTGTAGAGCTGGCATGCTCAGTGCATGACAAACTGATGCAATTTCAGCACTGTCGTAGAAGCTGGGTGAGATTTCTCTGATGCTGGCTATGGTTAGTTTAGAGAATTGTGCAGAGTTCCCAGATCTGAATCACTCGGGGCCTGAAAGGGCGTCACTTGACAAGTCACAAATAATTACACTACACTGTTTCCATTGTACTCTATTATTTTGCCTCTCTTATCTCTAGACTTTGAACAGTTGTGAACAAGCAAGGTCGCCTCTATTTTGACCACAACACAGCAAAACATTGTTCTTTTCTGATATGATAAATAAAACAAGGGCCAGGGGACTAACCATTTTTATCAAATATATTTTCTACTTTTATAAGCAAAAGCAACTTTCCTTGCTGAGCGCCTGAGAAGAGTTGAGGCTAGAAATACTTATGGAAGTGAGTTCATGAGCTCTTCACTGGAGAAGGTTATGTACAGTAGTTATCTAGGCAACTGTAAAAGGGAGATTTTAGAAACAGGACATTAAGTTCATAGCCCCTAGCAGATAAAGTTATCTATGGATTATTCTAAAAGAGCTCTCTCCCCTTTCAAATGAATGGCTTTTGACAATTTAGCCTACAAATAGCAGAAAATAGGTTGGATCTGCTTCTTGTTCCCAGTTTCTCTCTAGATACAAGTAATCTGTCCACTGGGCATTGTGAAATCTACATTTCTTATAACTGAAAGAGAAAGTGTGTTGAGTATGCATATGTGTGTATATGATATATCAGTGGAATCTTTCAAAGGCAAAGCAGAAAAGGAACAAAGCACAACCTTTCGGTTTTATCATACATTGATAGAACCACCGCTGAGTTTTGATTCAAGTCATCTTATTATTAATAAATAATAAAATGATGATGATGATAATGATGATGATGATGATATTTCTTGCCATTTCCCCAGCAGCAGCCATGACCCTGATGGAGAGTGCTAAAAGTCACCTCTTTTCTTGGTTTGAAGCAGCAGCCAAAGCCCTCACTGCTTTCCTAGCCTCATGAATCCTCATTGCCTCCTCATCCGCCTCCTCTGCAGCAGCAGCTCTTGCTGCCACTGCCCCCTGGCTTGGCATGCGCCCTTCTATCTCCCTCATCCTATATAATAAAAGGCTAAGTGAGTGGCCGTGGCTTTGGAACGTTGGGGATCTGCGTCCCTGCCTCCCTGGGATGTTCTGGGCCTGCGCAAAGCGCAGGCCCAGAAGAGCCCAAGGGACACAGGACCGCAGACACCAGTGTCCCACAGCCATGGGCGGCCATTAGCCGGTGTGTGGCGGCGGGGGAAAGTGGCCGAGGCGGCGGCAGAGCCGCCGCCTCGGCCATGAGCTGCGGCACGGCGAGAGGAGGCCGAGGCAACCAGAAGCGGCCGCCCTGAAAAAGGCGAGGGCAATGGCGGCGGGGGAAGACCGAGACGGGGGACAGGGAAGCTGGGCGAGGTGGCGGTGAAGCCGCCAACGAGGCCCCCGCCCGCTCACAGCCGTCACCCCCGCCTGCTCACCCGCCCTCCCAGCTGCCCAAAATGAATCTGGGCGAGGTGGCGGCGAAGCCGCCAACGAGGCCCCCGCCCGCTCACAGCCGCCGCCGCCGCCTGCTCACCCGCCCTCCCAGCTGCCCAAAATCACCTTCGCCGCTCCCCCCCCCAAAAGATTAAGGGCCAAAATGGCCCATGAGAAGGTCGCCGCCCCCGCCTATCGCCCTCCCGCCCACCCAGCTGCCGAAGACCACCTTACCCGCTCCAGCCCGAGGGAAAAGAGAGGAGCTCACGAGCAGAGCTCCTCTCTGTGCTAAGTCACTGCTCAAACTGCCGCTATGGACGCAAAGGACGCCTATTGCGTCCATTGCGACAGTATGGGCAGCAGCTTAACACAGAGAGTAGCTCTGTTCCCGAGTTCCTCTCTTCTCCTTCGAGCTGGAGCGGGTAAGGTGGGCTCCGGCAGCTGGGTGCGCGGGAGGGCAATAGGCGGGGGCGGCCACCTTCTCATGGGCCATTTTGGCCGTTATTCATCCACAACCCCCCCCCAAAAAATAAAAGCAAAATAAGGAAGAACAAAAACAGAGACAACAACAAAAACACAAAACAAAAAGAGAGAGGGGACAAGGGGGGGGGGGGAAAGAGACAGAAAGAGAGAGAGAGAGACAGAAAAGACGGGATAGAAAGCTAGCGCCCGTTATCATAACGGGCTTAAAAATACTAGTACAGTAATGAAGGGTTAGTATGAAAAGAAGGAAATGATATAAGGGCAGTACAGGAGGGACTCCACAATGCATCTACTGTACTCTATGGAAAGCAGAGCAGAGTACTGGATGCTCTGTAGTACTGCCCTTTCCTCTTCTACTTCCTCCTTTTCTTGTAAGACTGGCAATGGGGAAAGATCAAGAGGAAAGAGGAGGAAGGGATGGATGGATGACCTGAAAGAATGTCTAGAAATGGACACAGAAGATAGCCATGATTCTAGGGACCATGATCTATAGCTTTTGCGGGCCACCAACCTCCCAGTCAGAGAAGGCACATGAAGAGAGAGAGACTGGCAATGGAATAAGAAAGGATACACTGGGCTAGAAGGAAAAGATGGCAGCAAACCATCTGGGGATGGCTCTTTGCAGACTAATCAAGAGCTGCTCCAATGACAGTGGGCAGCAGAGGACATCTTGCTGCCCCTATGGCTTACCCAAAATCCACTGCTTTGCTCCACCATCCTTTCACAAGTCTATGACCAAATGATTCAACGTTTGTAAATGTTTAATCAACTTAGGTTTCATAAAATATCTTCCCACCCCATCATATCTTGTTTCTTGACTATTATTTTTAAAACATTGTTTATTTTGGTTCTACATAATATGTTATGATTTTTCCTATGTCTGCCAAGTTTATTAAGTTAGTTGGCCCTCGGGATTATTTTTGTACACTTTTAAACCAAAATTAATATTTTTATAGACTGATTTATATTATTAAACCCAAGTATTTACTCAAAAGCAAATTCTAGCTACTAATGTCTAAAAGCACACCTATTCATAAGAAAGAAGGGGCATGTACCACTCTTTACATATGCTCATGGCATAGCATAGCATGAGAGTCTCATTTTATTTCCATCCAGTAACAGACAGATTTAAGCATTAGCCCAGGGAGTAGCTATCTGAGTGCATGCAAAATCCATAATGCACAGTACCCACAGTACTAAGTACAGAATTAGTATTAGTATTTTGCACTGCTCTGCTACATTTTGCTACCACTAGTGAAAGAGGAGCTTGTTCAAGAGGTAGTGAAACATGTTGCATTCCCACTAGCACATCTTCTTCTAGTCTAAGAACTAGTCTGGAGCAGGGATTATTTTCTTCGCACAATGTCCTTGTACTACACACTAGGGCAAGACTAGACTGGATGCTGTTCAATGTATTCTCTCAGTTCTGTCACAAAGATAAGAGCACCATTTGAATGGCAAGATTAATCACAACTTCACTTTAAGGCCAGGACCCAAAGGATCACAGGACTAGTACTCCACACTAAGCTAAGGGGACCTGTGTCTCTCAAAGAGCAGCCTCCATCTTCCATGCCCCATAGAATACCATTTCCAAATCTGAAAGTTTCAAAAGCAGTTTCTCACACATGGCAAGGATGTCTGCACTTTGGAGTAACACTATAAGCAACTCACTGGCTGCATTGCTGAATCTCTCCTTGTTTCCCTTATAAATGAAAACAGTTAGCAAAGCTGCTTTTCATGTAGTCTAGTCAAGCTCATCACACTTTCAACTTGTATAGGACTACTTGGTCTGCATAAGCTGCAATTTGGAATAAAGAATATTCCTTTTCCATTGAAACAAGCCCATCTGCAATCTAAAAATGTGTTTATGGCTGTCATTGCAGGATCAAGGCTAGGGTAAGAGCAAAAACAGTTCCCCCCTTACACAGCCCTTCTTTTCCTTCAAAATCAAGAAAATGCCAATTCAAGACTCAACTCTAGGCTTGTCTCAGTCAACAGCTTGGTATGTAGGTGTAGGTGTTATTTTAAATCTAGACTCTATCTTGCAACCTTTGAATTATTCTTTTACAAGAGAAATTGATCTCTGCCTCACTTGCCATGAACACATTCTTAACACAGTTTGTCACTCACTTGGAAGAACTCCTTCTCAAACTCACAGAAGCCTGGCTACCTGGTTTAAGGATTGGGAGATGGCAAGAGTGATGGTGGAGAAAGGCTCGTGCTGAGTTTGATGGAACATGCCATAGACGCCATCTGCAGATCTATGAGCATATCTGTGCTGAGAGAGTGGTAGATACAGCATTGATCAGATTTGGATGCAAGAATTTTTGTCCTGAGTCCAACCTCTCCCCCCCCCCTCTTTTGGAGGGAAAGTTCTAAAATATATGGTGGCAAGGCAACCCCAGGTATTCCAGTCTGGTTATGGGATAGAAACTGCTTGGTTGCCTTGGTGCATGATCTTTGTCAGGAGTTTTATAGTGACAATCAGGATCTGTTGATTGTACCAGACTTCTCAGCAGCTTTCTCTACTGTGGACCACACAATCTTTCTACATTGTCCTGAATATCTGTTTTTATTCCACCTTGCCTTTAATGTCCGACTGTCAGTTTTAATGGATTTTACCCAGCTGCTTGTTTCTGTGTTTCTTGCTCTTTCTTTTAAAATTGTGTTGTGTTAAGAACTGATTGTTTTTATTGTCTTGAATTCACTCTTTTGAGAATTTTGTTTTATAAAGAAATATACAAATATATTAAATAAATCTGGTCCAAGTATTATGGTTTGTGTCATTCCTTTCTAGTCAAGTATAAACAGAAGGTGGTCACTGGGGAAATCTCCCTCACGAGAGTTAAGAGCGTGGTGTTCTGTAGGGCTCATATGATCATAGGGCTCATTTAATATTATACAAGGTCACTGGGTTTAGATCATTCATAACTTTGGAATGAAGATACAGGTATCAGTGACTGGTTGTCAATATGCCGATGACACCCAATTATATTTTTGGCAACCAAGCACTGCCATCTCTGTTCTGACTTATGCTTTCAAGAAGTGGTGATCTAGATGGGGGAAAAGAGATCAAACCTGAATCCATGCAAGATGGGAGTAATGTTGGTGTCACTTGCAAGCCCTGGAGGGGACTGGTTTGTCTACGATCAAAGGAATTTGATCTCAAGTTCCACACCTTATTGGAGAAAGGATCGTGCTTTGTTGATATACTACTTTAGCTATTCAAAATTGATATATGCAGGCCCTCTCCTTAAAGATGATCCAGAAACTTCACTGGCTGATGGTGTGATTCTAGGCCTAATTATAGGTATTAACATTTAAAGTCCTTCATTGGGCTTTAAATCCTCGGATTTATTCCTGGGAGCCACATTCCTTAACCACTATATATGAGCCTCCATGTCAACTGCATTCATCAAATCAGTTCTTGCTTTGTATTCCACCATTAAGGGATGTGATATGCATTACAGAAATGGTCTCCGAGCTGTGGAATGCTCTTCCCTCCCAAAACATCCCAAAGAAAATTCAAGATTACAACTCTATTAGTCTTAGGAAGGACTGTAATACATTCATATTCCGGCTGGCTTTTGGCCTGTTTGGTGAAGAGTTATGAGCTGAACTGGTTAGATATTGTCATATTCTGTTGTTTCTTATGGGTTTTTTGTTTTTATTTTTTAGGGGTTTATCTTGTATTTTATCCACTGTATGCTAATTTGAGCTTGTGGGAAAGTAACCTAGCAATGTTTGAAATAAATAAGTTGCTTCTCTCAGGTTGTGCCAGAATGCAGGCTGATGGCTCGCATTGTACTGCTGCTGGTCACCTCACAGAGAACCCTGGACTACAACTACAGCTGGTGTCCAGATTGTTGGCATCCAGATTGAATCAGATAACTAACTAAGTCTGTCTTGAAGCTGAGGAATTAGCATGAGCTATGAGGTCTTCCAGAGAAAACTCAAGGCCTGGAAGCAGCTTTCATAGACCTATTCTTTGTGCTTTGTATTCAAACTACTACTACTAATAATAATAAACTTTGTTTATTATTAACAAACTGTTCTCTTGGCGGCTCACAACACAGCATTAAAACATGAAATAAGTACACATAACACATTAAATCATAACAGACAAAAGAAGGGAGGATACAATACACAATACAAAGCCTTTTTAAAACTCTTAAAATCAGTTAAAATCAGATTTGACAGTCAAAATTTAAAAGGCCTAAGTGAACAAAAAGGACTTTACCTCAGGTATAAATTAACAAAGTGATGAAGCCAGGTGAACCCCACTGGTGAGGCTGCTCCATAAACAGGGTGCAACCACCAAAAAGGCCCTCTCCCTATTAGCCACCTGCCTAACCTCGTTTGGCAGGGGCATTTGGAGGACGGCCTCTGAAAAAGATTCTTAAGTTCTGGGTCCCAAGCCATTTAGGGCTTTGAAGGTTAAAACCAGCACTTTGAATTGGGCCCAGAAATAGACTGGCAGTCAGTGCAGCTGACTATGCAAGACTAGCACTATCCTGAATATGTGCCTGAGCCGCTGAGTGCATACTGGACTCAAGAGGGAGAGGTAGTCATTTTCCAAGAAGCACTCTGCTTAAAAGTCAATTTACTCACAAGTAAGAATAGCATCTTATTGAAAGCAATTCATTACTGCTGCTAGTCATGTGTAAATTTACTCGTGAACAAATACAACTACGTGCTATTAGACCAGGAACAACTGATATTATGACTGTCCAGAAACTACGAGAGGCATTCCAGGAAATAATATTCAAATCAATATTAACTTCCATGCAAAGAAAAGTGTACCATCAGAGACTATTAAGGACATGTATTGAGATGTGGCATGAACTGCAGGAGCTGTTTGAGTATGTTCAGGAACACATCGGGAACAGCTGATACAGAGATGGTGCTGCATCTAAGAAACAGCAGTAACTAAATGGCATCCAAGATGCTTTCAGAGAGAGTGTTGCATTCCCTGGCAAAGCTATGTAAACCCCTGTAATTATCAGGCAGTAACAGCCTTTCCTTTCCTGTAAAGAGTGAACTGGAAGTGTACCCTGACCTGACTGACAGGCAGTGACCTCTAGGGATCAGCCACTCAGCACATGGTGAGTGGGACCCTGAGGACCATGCAGCAGGAAGAGAACTTCCCTTTGTTCAGTTGGAGTCAGGCTGGGCTTGCAACAGAAAATGGAGTGGCCATGGAGATGGCTACGAAAAGAACTGCAGATCCTTGAGAGACAGGATTGCAGGATACTTGAATCTCATCAGGTGAGGGGTGAGTTTTCAAGGAAAAGGGGATTTAGTCTAGGGAACAGTTTGCTAGTCAGGTTGCATCAGAAACATATTTCTTTTGTGTGCCTTGCATATCCTTGCAACTGTTCTACTGTGTTTTTTCTGTAATGGAACTATGCTAAGAAACAATAGCCTGCACCCAACTCTGCAATTAGGGCATTGCAAAAGTCTCTGTAAACTCTTAAAGGTGCTTTCTGTATTTTCTTACATCTGTGTTCTTTGCAAATGGTTAACCACGATTTTTAAAGTGTGCCACCCCAATATCATTGGAGGGTGCTTTCTGAAGTATTTTTGTAGCTGCTGAGTGTTCCTTTTACCTGTTACTAAAAGCTGAAAAAGCCTCAGACAGAAGCAGTCTGTAGTATTTTGAATAAAGTTTATTGTTCTTTGCAATTTTAACCAGCCTCTTGAGTGGATTTTTAACTCAGGAAAGAGGGGCTGGAAAGGGTTTTTTACTTCTGGTGCAACACACGTCTCAATTTTGATTGTTCAGCAACTCTACCAAGTTTTTTCATCACGTGTAGGCTTGCACATGGAAAGGGGTTTTTTTTTGTACTTGGTAAAGAGAAGAAGAGTTCCCTGGAATTTTACTCACGCCAGGGGTGGGGGATTAAACTCTGTTTAAAAGTGGGCGTGGTGGCAGAGACTAAGCTACTGGGGAAACAGGAAAGTTTAAAAGGAACAGCCTTTGTGGGTGAAAGCAAGAGAGAGGATGATTCAGCATTTTTCTTCCCCTCACTGAGACAAAGGCTGGGTTAAATCCACTACAGCCCCTCCTGTAGCACAGTTGATGTCAGTAGTGTCAGCACTAATCCTCACATCTTAATCCTAACATCTTTAAAAGCAAGGTCTGCTAATTACAATCTAATTATTCTTTTTCTATGTAAAACATTCTTTGCAAACTTTTTGTTGAAAAGTGGTATATAAATATTAGTTGTAGCAGTAGAACATGCCATATGAGCGCAGCAGCATGCAAAATCAGGCTGTAAGAGGAAGGCAAGTCAGTTGGAATGAATTTGATTACTTTTCATAAAAGCAATTTTCCTAATCAATACATACTCGCTGCTACCCTATTGATTGTTTCACCACAAAATCAAGATTCTTAATTTGCGTTTATGTAAGAGATGATGAGGAGACGTTGGATTTCATTATTCTCCAGTCTGAAAACACTGCATTGTATGAATACTTCCCTGTACAGATTTAAAAAACTGAACTAAAACAGTGATTTAATTACAGAATGAGCCAAAACAGAAAAAAAGAATAATGAATTTCATCAATTATTACATTATAACTTTCATGGTACATTAATTAAGGGGAGGGGGGCTTCTACATTCTACAGTCATACTACTTTCCACCACATTTTATTATCCCCAAACAAATCAAAGCACATTAGACAAATCTGGTTATACAGCACTACAATGAAGAGAATGGGACGCTAACAAAGATCTTTTATTGTGCTCTGTGAAGGAGGCAACAACAATAGCACTGTATTTTCAGAAATTTCAATTCCATTTCAGGAATGCCCAATACTAGCGCCAGGCTACATCTTTATAAAACATACATCCACTGAAGAAATTCAGCCTAATTTGTATCTGTACCAGAGAGAATATGCTGCTGCAATTATATAGTTATGAAGCAGATTATAGTCCAAGATTTGAGCAGACAGATCCAGAAACATCCAAGTTTAATCCAAAACTTCTTCCTGTGGTGGGCGTGTATGTGTGTGGAGACACAGAGATAAAGTTTAGCCCACTTTGTTCACAACAAATCCTATGGGAAAAGGTTGAAGGAATTGGGTATGTTTACTCTGGAAAAGGGAAAAGTGGATGGGGACATGATACAAATACATGACGAGTGGGTGTCACACAGAAAGGAGTGAGGGCTTTTTCACTATGGCTTCAGAAGCAAGAATAAATATAATAGACTAGGAGCCTAACTCCACCAATGTGACTAATAAATGGATTTGCACAAAAATGGTGGGAAGGGAGATTCATTCATTCATTCATTCATTCGATTTCTATACTGCCCTTCCAAAAATGGCTCAGGGCAGTTTACACAGAGAAATAATAAATAAATAAGATGGCTCCCTGTCCCCAAAGGGCTCACAATCTAAAAAGAAACATAAGATAGACACCAGCAACAGTCACTGGAGGTACTGTGCTGGGGGTGGATAGGGCCAGTTACTCTCCCCCTGCTAAATAAAGAGAATCACCACGTTAAAAGGTGCCTCTTTGCCAAGTTAGCAGGGGTTAGAGATAGGAAAGACATGGGCCATGCTACCAAATACAACATCGATAAGCACATCAAACAATTTGACCTGCCCAGGAGCCAGCTTTCTTGTGTGAAATACTACTCTAACCCCCTCTAGATGATATTCCAAATATTGCCAGCCCCCAGCAAAGGTAAAGCCTTCTCTTTCCATATATTTAAGTGTTCAAAACATACCATTCACAGTGCTGCCTCCTCACTAGAAAATCCCTACAGTGCATCATAGAAGGCCATACCCAGGGTGCCTTTACAGGTGAAATGGGAACAACAGGAAGCAGGTTTTTTAAAGTGCTGGCACCCTGATCTTTCTTTGCTTTTTTTCTCTGCTTTTAATGCCAGTTTAGTCACTGTTATTATTTTAAGTGCTTTATTATTTTTAATATCAATAGTTGAATTTTTAACTGTCTTAGAAACTTTTGTCAAAAGGCGAGATACAAATCTTTTAAGTAAAAACAAATAATTACATGGATATGCTTTTCCAGTCTCGCAGGCCTTTCTGGGAGGACAGCATTACACAGGCAATCCTCTTGGCTTGGACAGGAAAAGAGTTTTCCTCCAGTCATTCATCTACATGTCAGTCAGATGTCTGCACAGAGGCAGTGCATGTTAAAAGGTTGCATGGATGTGTTTGTAACAAGTAACCTTCCAAAGTCCAACAGGCATGGTTAAAATGAAGCAAGAACTTATTACTTATTAGTAAGTCGCTGTATCTTTCCAAGGAGCAAAAGCACAAATGCAAGGACAAAATTTCATTTCATAATAATCTGTAATTAAGCATCCAAAACAGGAAGGGGGACTTTCAGTTAGGACATCCTGGAGTTTCTTTATTCATTAATGAGGCAATATCTCTAGAAGCAATGGGACATCACCTAGAATCTACACAGAAGTAGATTCTTAACAGACATTTAGACATGCAGAGAAATCTCTTGTGCCTTATTCCACTGTTCTTCTTTCCCAACACCATGAGACTAGTAATTTTTATGTTACATCCTGTTGAACATGCAGAGCAGCCCAAATGACTGGGCATGAGGTCCTCTGAATGGAAGCAAAGGAACAAAATGATTGCTATGCTGCAATCCACTCTAAAGTGCTTGCCTCCTACCACTGCATAGAAAAATCAGAATGGGAAACTGAAAGCCAGAAATGAGATAGATGGCATGGTCCTGCCCTTGTATTTAAACATTTTTTTTCCATGAAACGTCACAGAATTGGTTTAGCTCTGCCAACTATCCATGGAATAGGACTGGAATAACAGGAGAACAATTTCTGTACAGTTCTGCAATAGAATGCTTCTGTCGCTCCCATGGTGCAAAACATCATTCGTCCTGTAGCAGGTAGCACAGATTTAAAAGGAAGTTAGAAAATATACTTACTAACACAGAGAATACATCTTCGCTTTATAGACAAGAGAAAGATTAACAACTTAAAACAAAAATATCTGACACCATTTGCCATCTCCAGAAATTCTACTACTTCAAAAAGCAATTAAAGACTAGTATTCAAAAAGTTAATTAAGAACACTGTAAGCATGATGTCAATCAAGCACGCCCTTTGCTCCTCAGTCCACTTAAACATGTGTCACCTTGACCTGCAACATACCAATGCAACGTTTTTTGGTCAATATAAATCAAGTGTAAGGTAATTTATTCAGCTGGTTTCCAAGTATCTGAATCAACATTAGAAATCTAACTAGTACTTGCTATTCTGTTATTGACAAAGGAAGCATATTTAAATGATAACAAGTGCTCATGGGTGACACTTTGAAGTTGAATTGTTCCCCAAGGATATCTTCACAAAACGTCTACATTTAAAGGTCATTCACTGCCAAATTATGAACAACTGTTGCATTTATAAGCAGAGGTTCAATAGTTTGGAAATCCAGTCATCAATTTAAAGTGGCAACAAAAAGCTTAACTGTTGATTGGTATTAAAAGAAGAAACAAACATCTTCATGAACCATATTTCCACAGACTACATTTAATGTGTTTAAAAAGAAAAACCTAAACATAATCCCATTGTCAAGTGGAGAGACGTGGAAACTATTTTTCTAAAATATAATATTGCTGGCTTCCAATGATGACAGAGAGAGAATGTCCAAATCCAAAGACTAATCCTTCATGCTGCCCCACTTCTTTGGAATTCTCTTCCCCTTCAGATTTGTCTAGCCCCCTCTCTACTGGTCTTTAAATCCTTACTGAAGACCTTTCTTTTCCACCGGGCATTTGCCCTGTAGTTTACTTTATTTCCTTTCCATTATCTATGTTAGTTTGTATTTTTAATGTAATTTTTGATTGTAATTTTTAATGTTACCATATTTACATGTCATTGTACACCGCCCAGAGTCTTTGGAGTGGGCAGTATATTAAATGCTTCTAATAAATAAATAAATAATAAACAACAAGAAGAATAGGGAGGAAATTCACCCTTGCCACTCATTATTTTTCCTACTTTTGAGTTGGACATCTGGTACAAATCGGTTGACCGGTGAGGGAGAGAGAAAGATAACCGGAAACAGAAACTGAGATCATCAGGCCTTCCGTTCAGATCCTCAGCAAAACCCACACAGAATAAGGAAGAAATGGCAGAGGGCAAACAGACAGAGAACACACACAATTGTAGCCAGAAGTACTTCAAGACCTGATTAGCGTTTATGCTTCCACCTACCTTTTGTGCTATAAACAAGGATCTCACCACTGCCTCATATACCTTATCTCTTTTTTAGCTCAGCCTTCAGCCACTCTTACAAGCTAAGAAGAGTCTGAGAAAAGTCCCTGGGTTCTAGTATTACTAAATAATGTGCTCTCTTTGCACAGTTATTCTATGCATCTAGAGAACTATTCACCAGCCAAATAAATGTACCTGTTTCCCAACTCCAGTTCTTATATAGATCTAGTCCTAAGGAAGTAAAGCATTCAGTTACAGAGCTAAAACCTCACGTAACTGCTTGGCTATATATTTATATACACCAAGATGCTAGATGTCAGGGAGAAGGCATCCAGGCTAGACTTCTCTTGTGGCCCACTTGTTCCCTATGTCTAGGAAATTGTTTTCATTTGGAACACTGAATCATGTGAATCCCCATCTACAGTTTGAATGATGCAGTCCTGACACAGGCTTCATCCTCAGAAAACACTAGGCAGAGTCAGAGAGCAGAAATACAAACAAGTCCTGCTTCCAACTTCTCTGGTTCTGTTCTAACGTGTGAAATTGAACTTGGGTATCCTCATCTGTGAGATCAGTAAGTTCCTAGAGTTAGATCAGTAAGTTCCTGGAGTTAGATCAGTAAGTTCCTGGAGTTAGATCCTGGAGCTCACAGATCTCACTGAGGGGGAGATGTTTGTCTTGGCCTTGCGAAGGTCAGATGTGCTTTGAAATGTTATCCATATAGTCTCATAACCGAAACTTCAGGTGAGAGAGAGGTACCAGCAGTCTGAGTAACCTGCAGATATTCAAGTTTCACAAAAATATGAAGAAACAACTAAGGGGGCCAAATCTGCTCAAAAATGCCCCAATTTAACTCAATGGAGTGGGATGTTCATGGACACAGAGGACACTTAACAGACAACCGGGGGCGGGGGCAGCAAAGCTAATGAATCTCAGTGGAGAGGAAGGAGAGCTTGAACAAAGAGAGTGGGAAATGTATCAACTTGAAGAATGCTTCCTCAAAACAGTCACAATCCCTTCTGCTTCCTAAAACTTCCACCATGTACAGGTTCAGGTAGCACATGTACTCCAGGGATACACTGAAACATTTTGCCTGTGTGCACGTCCATATTTGGCAACTTCATTAATACCTGCCTTTCTAGAACCTCCAAAAGTAGAAGTATTAGGATAAGTCACTGGCACCTTCATCAGATGAACATTTGGCAATCAGCTGCTTCTGTATCGCTACATGATATCAATCGTCTGCTTATGCTTAAAGAACAACAAAACCCAGAACTCTTTACTGAAAAGCAAGCCACATCACCACCACAGGAAGAAAAAACTACTTTCAAAACAAGGTACACATTCTTCACAAGCAAAGAGATACTGCCAACAAAGCCAACATCTGAGCAGTTTCCAGTAGGGCTGTGCACAGGATGCTCCAATGCTGACGAATCTGCAACACTCAGCACAATGGCCATCTCCATAGAGTTCCGCACATTTCTGGTGAAGTATATGTGTATGTGTGGGGGTGGGGTGGGGGTGGGGAGATCTTCAATGGAAACTGGAGCATGCAGGGGTGGCCAAGAAGGTGTGCATGTGTATCTACAGGTGAAACTCGGAAAATTAGAATATCGTGCAAAAGTCCATTAATTTCAGTAATGCAGATTAAAAGGTGAAACTGATATATGAGACAGACGCATTACATGCAAAGCGAGATAAGTCAAGCCTTAATTTGTTATAATTGTGATGATCATGGCGTACAGCTCATGAAAACCCCAAATCCACAATCCCAGAAAATTAGAATATTACATGGAACCAAGAAGACAAGGATTGTAGAATAGAACAATATCGGACCTCTGAAAAGTATAAGCATGTATATGTATTCAGTACTTGGTTTGGGCACTTTTTGCAGCAATTACTGCCTCAATGCGGTGTGGCATGGATGCTAGCAGCCTGTGGCACTGATGAGGTGTTATGGAAGACCAGGATGCTTCATTAGCGGCCTTCAGCTCTTCTGCATTGTTTCGTCTCATGTCTCTCATCCTTCTCTTGGCAATGTCCCATAGATTCTCTATGGGGTCAGGTCAGGCGAGTTTGCTGGCCAATCAAGCACAGTACACTGTATACTTTTCAGAGGTCCGATATTGTTCTATTCTACAATCCTTGTCTTCTTGGTTCCATGTAATATTCTAATTTTCTGGGATTGTGGATTTGGGGTTTTCATGAGCTGTACGCCATGATCATCACAATTATAACAAATTAAGGCTTGACTTATCTCGCTTTGCATGTAATGCGTCTGTCTCATATATCAGTTTCACCTTTTAATTTGCATTACTGAAATTAATGGACTTTTGCACAATATTCTAATTTTCCGAGTTTCACCTGTAGAAACTGTAGTTCCTCCCAGAACTAGGAGGAACTATAGTTCCCAGAGGCATGCTTGGCATGCTTCCCGGATGACCCCACACACCTACCAGATGTCCCTGCATGCTCCAGTTCCAATTAGGGATGTGCACAAAATGGATTTAAGAGTTTCCCATTGTTCCTATAGCTGAAAGAAGCTGCTTTCTCAGAGTGTGCACAACAAGTTTTGCATAGCTTTTTGCGACTCTGCCTTGCAAAGCACAGATTAGAAGCACACAGTAAAAGGGAATATGTCCCTCCCAACAAAGAACACTACACATTTTTTCAAATACAGTCCAAAAATTGCCACAAAATAATTACTAGAATCTAGCCCATAGCCAGGCACACTGCCTGTGCTGTAGTAACATAAAGGAGAGGAGAGCTGGTCTTGTGGTAGCAAGCATGACTTGTCCCCATAGCTAAGCAGGGTCTGCCCTGGTTGCATATGAATGGGAGACTTGATATGTGAGCACTGCAAGATATTCCCCTCAGGGGATGAAGCTGCTCTGGGAAGAGCAGAAAGTTTCAAGTTCCCTTCCTGGCTTCTCCAAGATAGGGCTGAGAGAGATTCCTGCTTGTAACCTTGGATAAGCCACTGCCAGTCTGTGAAGACAATACTGAGCTAGATATACCAATGGTCTGACTCAGTATATGGCAGTTTTCTATGTTCCTAACATTGGCACAAGTTGCTCTCACACACAGAAGTATGACTCTTTACTTCAGCATTGCAACAGCTGCCACAGCAGCACCCTTAGCAGCTCGCATAGCCATAAGCTCAACTAGACCAATGTTTTGACCGAGTTCACCTTGCAATTCAGAATAAAGATTGCAGAGCAGACCAGAGCCATAAGAAGCACAACTAAAACTAAAACTTTAGTTTTAATACTTTTAATGTTTAAAATCATTTTAATGTAATGATTTTAATATTTAAATGGTTTTAACTGTAAACCACCCAGAGATGCAAGTTTTGGCGGTATAGAAATATGTTAAATAAATAAATAAATAAAATGAAGTTAGTCTCAAGGCCAGACATGGAGCTCAGCTCACAGCAATCACCAAGAAAATATCACGTGCAAACAGCTGAGCTGCCACTGTCCATTTCTTGCCACAACACTACCTCATAAACAAACCAGACAACAACTCAAGGAAGGAAGGCAGTAAGGAAGGCACCCAAGGTGCCTTTATCAATCTGATTGACAGGCACCTTTTTCAGATCCAGCAAAACCAGATAGTTAATATAGCAGCAATACGACAGCATATTATACTCAGTGTTGAGAAAAGAAAACCACAAAATCAAATCTTCCTTGATTCCTTCCTTCCTCCTCTACTGATGTATCCTCCTCAATGACATACTATGGGCTCTCTCTGCCTCCCAGGCCCTTTGAATACATTTTGAAATTCCCTCCTTTTTTGTTTCCCCTCCCTCCCACTAGCCATTGGGGCACAGTTGCCCATGATGACACTTGATCTGTATTATAACAAGCCAACCAAGAAGCAAGGACATCTCAACCCAATCGGAAGCCAGTGCCAGAAAACCAATCAGAAAGGGGAAAATAGCCCATCGAAATGGCACTTGAAACGGCCCATTTTGAGTTCGAAATGTTGTAAGCTCAAAACGTTTTGCACATCCCTAATTACCATAGAAGGCTCCTGCCCATGCCAGAAATGTGAGGAACTGCACTGAGATTGTCAGTGTGCGTGTAGCTGCCTCTGTATGGAAGCAGGGGAGTGCTGCAAATTCATTAGCATTGAAGTGATGGATGCACAGCCCCAACTGCCAGACAGGTGAGGCATTTTCTTACAAAGACAGTTGGCTCATGATCAAGGGCCCATTGTCCTTAGATCATTCCTGTTTTGCTTTTGAAAGTGTTCTTTCCTCTTAAGGAAACTCCATGGATGATCACAGGAAATCAGCCCTAGGTGCCGGATTTTTTTAAAAAAGAAAAAGTGCCAACATCATAAAGCAGGCCAAAGCAAAGATTGCTGGCATACCTTGCAATGTGCCACTGAGGGCCTCAAAGCCTTCTCAGAACAAATCAGCACACAGAAATGGTAAATTACCAGCTACCTAGAAGCTCAACTTCCCAGCACACTCACTGCGGTTACAATCCTATGTACACTTTATCTGGAAGCAAGCCCCACTGGACACAGTGAGGCTTACTAATGAGTAGAGAAGCATAGGATTGCAGTTAATTACGAACTGAACATGAGTCAGCAACATGAGACAGCTGCATCAGGGGTGCATACCATTAATAGAACCCTAGTGTTAAAGTCACAAGTCACACATATCGAGTGCTGTGTCCAGTTCTGAATGTTGTGCTTTAAGAAGGGTACAGACTGGAGGTCAGTGGTCTGGCAAACAAGCTCTATGGGGAAAAGGTCAAAGGAACTGGATCTGTTCAGCCAGGGAAAGGGAAGACTGGATGGGGACATGATAACACTCCTCAAATCCATGAAGGGCTGTTGTCACCTAGAAGAGGGCAAAGACTTTTCCTCTGCTGCCTCAGACGCAGATCTCATAGACTTAAGTTACAGACATTGCTGGAACATTCGGAGAAACCTCTTAATGGAAGGAGCAGGTCGACAGTGGGAATGAGTTACCTAAGGGCATGGAGGGCGGGCTCACGCTCACACTGGAGATCTTCACGCAGAGGCTGGAATGGAAAGCCTTTTGCTGGAGATGCTCTAGCTCTGGATTTCCTGCCTCTGGACTGGATAGCCTACACACAGACCCTCCTCCAAATGACTAGGCTGCAAACACAGCAGCCTAGACCACCTTGACTCTCCACCCCAGAGACTGCAAGACGACTTGTTACCAAGCTCTCTCATCCACTGAGACGGGATTCGAATCTCTTTGCGGAGAGGGAAGAGGCTGCTGGTTCTTCCCCTTCTGCCCATGGAGCGCGCAGGCAGGCAAGCAACGCCTCGTTCGTCCCGAGCCGTACCACCCAGCTCCTTTAAGAGGGAGCGGGGGAGTTGTCAGTGCTTTCCTCTGCCCGCCACTCACCGTGTAGCCTCTCTCCAACTCGCTCTCTTCATAGCGGAACGACGGGATGAAAATCTCCATGGTACGGTCGGGGCGCGAGCGCGGACTCCGGCTGAAACCACCAGAGAGGGGCGGGGGGGGGGGGGAGAAGAAGGACGCACTCTACGGCCCCCGAATAATGCCCAGCCTGGCGGAAGGACCCATCGGCTGTGCAAGTCATGTGACTCGCGGGGACCAACCTTTTCCCATCGCTATGGGAACAACCCCCATCATCTCTCTCCCCCTCTCACGTGATTCTTGGTACGAGGCGGCCTGAGCGAGGGAGGGTGGCCGCGGGGTGAAAGAGGCGCCGCCGGGTGTAGGGAAGGGCATGGAGCAGAAGCGGCGGGGCAGCCGGGAGGAAACGGCTTCGCATTCGCTTTCCTTTCGGGCCCTCTGTGGGTCGCCATTCCTGTGAAAGCGCCGAGCTGGCGCTGCGAGTGCTTTGCAGGGATCTCTCTCCGGCTGCCTGCTGGACGGATAAAAGATTGTAAGCAGAGGAAAACAAAATCCCAAAGCAGCAGCCGCCGCCGCCGCCGCCGCACTCTGAGGCGTCCACTCGGACCAGTGAAAACATGATACCTTTAATGGGCTACAGTCCTACTCGAGGCAATGAGAGGTCTGAGTAAACATGGATAGGATTGGCGCTGTTCCTTGTTACACTGTTTTAAAAAAAAAAAAGATATGGTATTGGTGCTTTGGGATACTAGTTCCTCTGGCCTTAGCTTCCTATTAATCCTTCTAAGCTTCTAATGCTCATATCTTGACTGCTGCTTCCGTTTCTCTTGCCCTCCGGGCTTACATTCCTTCTGAGGCAATACTGCATGGACATTATATGAACAGGAATCCTAGAACCTGCATTTTTTAGGTCCATTAAAAAAAAAAATACTAGGAACCAACTAAAGTTGCACAGAGGTGCAACTCAATGTTGCAAGCTGCTGCTTCTTCTTTTTTTTGGAAGAAAGAAAATTGAACATGATAGACAAGACCCACTATCTGAAGTCTTTAACACACACACGCCCTCTCCCCCCCCCCTTATCAACTAGACAAAGTTTATGTCATTACAGAACAGCATGGGTGCAGCTATAATTGAGCGGATGGGTTCAAATAACGAGGCCCCTCAGCTCCATCCCTCCCTATTTTTTCATTATCTCCCTCACTCCCAGGGGCCGCTGGGGAGAGGGGAGAATACGGGCCCCTTCTCCCCTAGCTTTGTGCCTGCAGAACAGTACAGTAGGTATATTTAGAATGTGTTCAGTCTGCTCTTTTTGATCAACAATAATTTGTTATGCTGTTGATGTTCAGGGTTAAAATAAAATAAGTAGGTCATAGGCAGGACTCACACCCTGGTTGCATATGAATGGGAGAGAAGAAGTGTGAGCACTGTAAGCAGAGGCGTATCTAGGGAAAATAGCGCCTAGGGCAAACACTGAAATTGCGCCCCCTGTCCAAGCATCTGACACCCATCTTTCAGATAACTTTACCATAATATCAGCTGAAAAATACAAGTCAGGCTTGTTAATCTTTTAATATTTCAAAAACTATTTTAGCAGTGGACTTAGCCAGACCAAAAAATGCTGGAAAACTACAAATTTCAGTATGCTGGGGCTCATGAAATACCCAAATACTATGTGGAGGTGTACTTGGAAAACTAAACAGAAGAGCATGTCTAATTCCCTACTATGTATTGTAGCATCACCATTACATAAGTTTTAAAAATCAATGGAGAATTTGACTTTTCCCAGATACTCTGTAAATAATTAAAGGATATGCAGAGTAAACTGTGTCACTGCTTGGAATATATTCTAGTCTTTCAGAAAGACAGTTAAAATGAGAGAAAGAGAGCAAGAAACTCCCAGTGGGCCTTAATATTAAGGATTTCACACTGATTCAAAGACAAATTCACCATTAATAGCCATATTAGCAAGACATCACATTTAACTCACTTATCACAAGAAGCAAAGTAAGAGCAAATGAATACAATCCTAGCTCATAAGCATCAGCTCAGTATTCACAAGTCCTGATTCTCTGTACATAGTGCCAATCTGAATATGTGTACAGTGACATATATATATATATATATATATATATATATATATATATATATATATATATATATAACCTGTAGCCCCTTTGGGGGGCTTCCTAAAGGCTGGGGGGGTTTGCAAAGGTTCCTCCTCCCCCCACTGGCCTCTAGGGCCTCGCAGGGACCATTTGAGCATGCGCAGTGGCCATTTAAAAAAATCTTTTTTAAAAAATGGCCACTGAAAACAAAATGGCCACCGCGCATGCTCAAATGGCCTCTGCAAGGCCTGGCATGACCTAGGGCCTCACAGAGGCCATTTGAGCATGCACGGTGGCCATTTTGTTAGCCTTTTTTTTTAAAAAAAAAATTAATTTTACAAAATGGCGCCCCCCTTCAAGTGGCGCCCAGGGCACATGCCCTGCCTGCCCTACCCCTAGATATGCCCCTGGCTGTAAGATATTCCGCTCAGGGGATGGAGCTGCTCTGGGAAGAGCAGAAGGTTCCAAGTTCCCTCCCTGGCACCTCCAAGATAGGGCTAAGAGAGATTCCTGCCTACAACCTTGGAGAAGCCACTGCCAGTCTGTGAAGACAATACTGAGCAAGATAGACCAATGGTCTGACTCAATGTGTGGCAGCCGTATATGGCAGCTTCCTATGTTCCTATTGTTAAGGTGTGGCAGAACACCAGAAGTGAGAGAACCAGGTCAACATGTTAGGGAAGAAGTTGAATCTTCTCTGACCACTACTGGAGTGGAGATCTACAAATTTCCCTACCACAAAGATGGGAATGGCATATAAACAAGCCTGACAAAGTCAGAAATTTGTTTGAAAGGGAACTTGAATCAGATTACCCTTTCAATATTTCCTTCTGAAGCATCTGAGGGGGTTGGGAGTGGGAGGCATTGCTTTGAGGTGGTTCCACTCCTACCTCTCAATCTAGCAACCCAGGGCTCCCCCTCTGCTCGTGTGCGGAGAGAGCGGGCTTCTCCGCGCACCCTGCTAAACCAGGTCTCACTGATTGTGAGACCCAGCTCCATTTCTAACATTTGTTATCACGTTTTTGTAGAAAAAAGGTTATCAGCATCATTTGAGTCATGATTGAAATCTAGCTTAAAAGTGTTGCAAGTCTGACTTTAATTTTTCAATATCCAATAATGCTAATTCCTTGTTAGCTCAGTTTCATTCTACAGTGATTTGAATTCCACATACATTTTAGTACACTTTAGTCTAAATCTTTCCTATGTGCCAGGACTAGCAGTGTCAGTCTCTCAAACGTTTCCTCTGTTAACCAATTATGGTGAGGGAAAGAGCTGTGGTTTTTTTATTTTAAATCATCCCTTGAACACCACCACGGGTTTCTCAATCACGGTTTTGAGTATCTGCAACTGGGAAATTGTGAAGAGTCTCGCCAACCATGACCTAAGTATCTGCGATTTGGGGATATATTTTAGTGATGGGGGGGTTCCCACAATTGCAGGGGGGGGTTCAGAGGTTCAATCTGCTCATTCCTCTTGCTGACCCTGCCAACACCTTGTGATTGAAAGTGATTTTGAGTGTTTTGGGGGGGGTGTTCAAAAGTGCCTTCAAGCAATTTTGGGGGTTCAAAAATTTCCAGAAGTTCAATTTGCTCACTCCTCTTGCTTATTTTAAGGGATTCCGGGTGATTTGTTTGCAGTTCTTTTGTATTTTTCTTTGATTTGTTGGTTTTTTTCGCGACAGCAGTTCCCCTAACCCCATTTGCCATTGATTCCAATTGCTTATCAACCTCAAATTTGTCAACAGCAAGGTTTCGCCAGAACAGCACCCTTGCGGTTGTTGAGGGATGACTGTACTTACAAGAACACTTGCTGATAATGCTCCCCAACTCCACCCTAACCCCACACATTCAGAAGACTGAGGGGCACTGCCAGATACATCTGGCAAAGGTGAACATTGGAACACTACTGTTATATTGATTGATATAGCACTGATGTATCAATACTCAGTAGCAGCAGGTTCAGTCTTTGGCACTATGGATCCCATTCCCTGAAGATCTGCCCAACATCATAAACTCTGGTATGGATGACTTAACAGAATCCAAATTGCCATTGCCAAAAATGCAGACAAGGGCATTTTCCTCTTCTCCCCCAACCCCAGGGCAGCAGGGGCAACTGCAAGGATAGCAGGGTGACTGCAGATAGTGGGATGGCCATTCTAGGGTGGTGGCAAAGGTTCACGTGTACACATCAATGGGTGGCGAGATGGCAGGGGGCATGGCTTCACAGCAGCTTGTCTGCAATCCCCAAGACAAGGAAAGCAGTATCTGGGGTACTACTGCCTGCGGCTGCCATCCACAACACATCCTTGCTCTATTTAGAGCACCCATGGCCCAACACTCGTAAGGTGGGGTTCGTTTCTCCAGGCAATTCTCTCCCCTCCTGACTGATGCGCCTTCTCATGAGTTGTCTGGGGGTGTCCCCATGACCTTTCCCTCTCATGATTGGCCAGTAAGCCCTGGCCCAGGTGGCTGTATCCTTGAAGGTTTTCAGTTGACCCAAGACTGACCCTGGTGACCAGCCTTGATTATGAGTAAGCCTAGGGGCACGGATACCAAAAGGGGAAGGGGATGACCCTCCCTTTCCCAATCTTTCTGTGGAGAGACTAGAACTTGGCTGCTGGGGAATCCCTTCTGGGGGGGTTGCCTTTCAAGCAGGGGCATAACAAGGCTGGAGTGGGCCCAGACAAAATTTTAAAAGGGGCCCCTCGCTGATACACACACACGCAACTTCACAATATATAGTCATGTGACTTGCCTCTGGGGGGCCCCTCGAGGCGTGGGGCCCCCCAGGTAGCCACCTCCCCTTGCCTAATAGTAGTTACGCCCCTGCTTTCAAGCCCTGCCAATAGCACCCCCATCCAAAAAACACTGGGTCCAGCCCAGTGTGCTGCCATATGGAGATCTCCCAGTTGAACCAGTGGGAAGGGGGATTCCCAAGTGCCCTGGGGTGGTGGTGCCACTTTGCAGCAGCTTGGCCACAGTTCCTCTCCATGGGAGAAGGGGACATTCTGCCCTCACATAATTTTGTTGATTGTAGTTGGTAGTTCTTTCTCTTCCCCTCTGATGGTTCTTCACATGAGTTGTGTGGTGGTGTCCCATGACCTGGCACTCTTGAGCCATGGCTTTTCATGCTGGGACTGTAACCATCTTCGTCAGAAAGGAAGACTCCTTTCAGAGGTTGGAGCATTGCTAGCCCAGCTCTGCTCATAGCCTGGGGACAGAAACATCAAAAAAAAAAAAGAGAGAGAGAGAGAGAGAGAGAGAGAGAGAGAAGAAGAAGAAGAAGAAGAAGAGGAGGAGGGGGGGAGGGCTGGACCCCCCTTCCCCAACCTTTCTGTGAAAATGATAGAACCTGGCTGCTCCTAAATCCATGCTTGTGGCAGCCCCTCAAACCTGGACAGGAGCATCTCCCAAATATTCAGTCCTCAGCCAGAGAGGGGATGCCCTGCACATGCTGGCTATCCCTGCCATGATGGGGCCATTTGCCAGGGCATACCTTTAAAACCATTCAAAGTTCCTGGGCTGAGTCCAGCAGCTGGCCAGGGACACTGAACTCACACTTTGGGGCTGTGGGCAGGGGTGCACATCCCCAATTGGGCATGCAGGCTGGCAAGGCACAGAGTCTGACAGTGGATTGGCAGCTGTCACTGAGGCCCGAACAGCACTCTCCCATTTAAAAAAAAAAAAAAAAGGTGTTTGCGGGGAAAATGGGGGTGGGGGGGATTCTAACTATTTACCTTATTTTCGGTCTTTCTACTACCGTGATTTCCCTAACCCAGTTTGCTATTAGTTTCAATGGCTCTACTGCAAGTTCACCAACCGTAAGGTTTCCCAGGAACAGAACACTACAGTTGGTGAGGGAAGACTGTATGTGCCAAGTCTACCTTTTATACCCGACCCCAGGTCCCCCTCCCCTGCATTGCAAAATGTTCCCCTCCCAGCACTGTTATGAGGTACCCTGCTTATGTTGCCACTTGGAGTGTGTGCTTGTGGACATACATGCCTTTTACTCTCCTCTTGGGGAGCAGAACACTTGGTGCTCATCCTGTCATTCCGTGCCCTTGCCCTACTGCTTGCCAGGTGAGGGGAGCGAGGCACAGAGTGGAAATCAGGGCTGCCCCAGAGCAACTGTCCTGCTTGACAGCTAGCCAGTCTGGGATGGCAACATCCCTGTATTATTTATTTAAAATATTTATACCCCGCCCCTCCAGTGCAATGCTGCTTGGTGTAGCTTACAACAACACAGACAAAAGTAATACAATTATTTTTTAAAAAAAGTCAGATTAAACACAGTTATTCGGTTCAAATTAAAACTGAAAATTATAAGAAGCTAAAGAACCTACCAGATATAACAAAATAATATTTAAAAGCCTCCTTAAAAAGGTGTGTTTTAAGATGTTTTTTAAAAAGTGAGGGAGTAAGTATGGCGAAGCTCTTCAAGGAGGGCGTTCCAAAGCTGAGGGGCTACAACTAAGGTGGCCCTGTCTCTAGTCCTCGCCAACTGGATCTGTTAGTGGCAGGATCATAAGCAGGGCCTGTGATGTTGATCTGAGGGCCCTGGCAGGTTCATTTGGGCGAATGCGGTCTGACAGGTACCCCGGCCCCAAGCTGTGTAGGGCTTTAAAGGTCAATAGCAGCACCTTGAATCTAGCCTGGAAGCAGACCGGTAGCCAATAAAATTAAATGCAGGATGGGTGTAATACTCGTGAAGCAACTCACACCCATGAGTATCCTTGCAGCAGCATTCTGAACCAGCTGAAGCTTCCGAACAGTCTTCAATGGCAGCCCCATGTAGAGTGCATAGCAGTAGTCCAATCTGGATGTTACTAACGCATGAGTGACTGAGGTGAGGTCCGACTTCTCCAAGTAGAGTTGCAGTTGGCGTACCAGCCGTAGTTGGTAAAAGGCACTTCTGCACACTGCCGCCACCTGCACCTCTAAGGACAGTGTTGGGTCCAGAAGCACCCCCCAGCTGCGGACTTTGTTTTTCAGGTGGAGCGTGACCCCTTCCAAGACCAGATTTACCTCATTACTCGAATGATCAGTTCTACCAACCCAGAGCACTTCTGTGTTATCTGGATTGAGTTTCCGCTTGTTTGCTCCCATCTAGTTCGGAACAGCCTCCAAGCACCAGTTCCGAGCATCCACTGCCTCCCTGATGTCTGCTGACTTAAAAGATAAGCAGAGCTGGGTGTCATCAGCATATTGATGGCACCGCAGCCAACATCTACAGATGTCCTCTCCCCGGAGCTTCATGTAAATGTTAAACAGCATGAGGGACAGAATAGATCCTTGTGGCACACCAAAGGCCAAGGAGTGGAGCAGGCACCCCCCAGCACCACCTTTTGAGTACGACCCACTTGGTAGGAATGGAGCCACGTATAACCGTGCCCCCAAGTCACAACCCAGAGAGACGTCCCAGAAGGATACCATGGTCGATGGTATCGAAAGCAGCTGTGAGGTCCAGGAGGATCATCAGAGTCACACTCCCTCTGTCTATCTCCCAGCATAGGTCATCCACCAGGGCAACCAAGGCAGTTTCGGTCCCATATCCAGGTCAGAAGCCAGATTGAAAAGGATCTAAGTAATCAGATTCATCCAGGGCTACCTGGAGCTAAGACACCACAACGCTTTCCAACACCTTGCTCAAGAAGGCGAGGTTTGAAATTTGTTGAAGTTATTTAAGTCATCTGGGCCCAATGGCTTTTTAAGGAGGGGCCTAATGACTGCCTCCTTCAGGCAAGGGGGGACCACCACCTGCTCCAAAGAGGCATTCACCACCCCCACCACCCATGGAACCAGTCCCTCCCTACAAGCCTTCACCAACCATGAAGGGCAAGGGTCGAGGATACACGTGGTAGTCCTCAACCTTCCAAGCAGCCTGTCCACCTCCTCAGGCAACACAGTCTGAAAGCCATCCAATATAACAAGACCAGACGGTGTGTCGGCAATATCCAGTTCCGGTGCTGCAAAAATATTGGCATCCAAGTCAGAATGGATAAGTGATTTTATCTGCAAAATGTAAAGCAAATTGGTCACAGTGGGCTGCCGAGTGTTCTGTTTGATGGTCTTTGGGGTCCTCACCTTGGAGGCCCCGAACCACTCAAAAAAGCTCCGCTGGACGGCATTGAACCGATGCAATGGTGGTGGAAAAGTAGGATTTTTTTGCCATAGAAAAAGAAACTCTACTCACCACCATAGGGTAGGCCCTAATATGGGCTCTAGCCCGTGTTTGGTCACATTCATTCAGAGTTTTCCTCCAACGACGCTCTAGCTACCAGCCTGCTTCATTGTCTGCAACTCTCCTGTATACCAGGGAGTCGCTTGGGCTTGTGGGGTCGGGAGAGGGCACCTTGGCGTGACCGTGTCAATCACCTAACCCATCTCCTCATATCAAAGGGAGACCAGGGAGTCAACAGGATCATCCACTCTCAGCAGGAAACTCCTCCAGAGCCGTCAAGAATCCATCAGAATTCTTAAGCCTCCAGGGGTGGATCATCCTAACTGCTCCCCCACCCTTGCAGAGGTGTTGTGGGTCCACCCTCAGTTCAATCTTCACCAGATAGTGATCTGACCATAACGGCATTGTGGCCTCCTGGACTATCCACGGAGCACTACTGTCCACCATTGACCCCAAAACCAAATCAAACGTATGGCCTGTCACATGTGTGGGACCAGAAATCAACTGAGACAAGCCCATGGTCCTCATGGAGGACATGAAGTCCCAAGCTGCACCAGACAAGGCATCATCAGCATGGATATTAAAGTCCACCAAAACTAACAGCTGTGGGGTCCTCAATGCCACATCCACTACCACCTCAAGCAGCTCAGGCAGGGAGACTGTTAGACAGTGGGGTGGGTGTATACCAACAGAATCCCAACTTTGTCTCACAATCCAATCACTACATGCAGGGACTCTTAACTGATCAGAAATGTGACAGTGCATCTGGTGAGGGGAATTGTCTCCCGAAGAACTAGGGCAACCCCACCTCCCCGCCCAGGCTGATGCAGCTTCCGGAAACCCGGTGGGCACAACTGGGAGAGATTTACATCACCCCCCTCATCCAACCAGGTCTCCGTAATGCATGCCAGGTCTGCATGCTCATCCAGAATAATCTCCTGGATGGCTGTGGATTTTCCATTTATGGACCTGGCATTTAGTAGCATCAGCTTCAGGCAAGGTGGATTGCTGGGAGAGTTACTGGGGTCTCCTTGGATAGGAGGAGGACAGGAAGGTGTGATGGCTTTGATATAGCCAGGAAACTCCATAGCTGACAGGCAGGGAGGGGCTGGTTTTCCTAAAGTCTACCAGTGAGAAGCCTTGAAAGCACAGAGCAGCCATCCTCAGGCGGGTTTGTGCCACCTCCTCTATGATCGCAGTTTGAAACCTGGTGCAAAACCGTGGTTATAGCTGCAACAGCAGCCAGACGTAAGGCTTCATCATCTCAGGTGTCTGTGGTAAACCTTAGAGATAACCAAAGGTTCACACTGGAATTTGGTGAGACAAACTGGAGGTTGCTTTTGACCTGTAACCGTAGTTTTACACATTTGGGCGTAACAGAGTTACAAACTCAGCCACTATTAACTGTGGTTATCTGTTATGGCTATGTTTTCTTATTGCAATTGTTCATGTGCATGGAAATTTGACATGAACAGTCCTGAAGACAATCTCAAGCTTTATGGTCATTTCATGACTTTTAGCAAGATGCACAGCTGTGCAAAATTAGAACATAATTTGTTCCTGTTAAGTAATTCTAACAGACATGTGGCCTGTATGTTGGTCCATTGAGCAAGCTGATTCATGTTAATTATGCAGTATTTTAATAGATGTATATTGACCACCAAAGGGCACCTAGCAGATAAGCATTTGAGTCTTGATAATATCCATTTACTTTGTATAATTTGGTATAACATTGAAAAATTTGATTGTTCCTTTGTTAAATGTAAAAAAAAATTATAGTTGTGCTTTTACTGCTTTTCTAAGAGCAAATTCAGTCTTATCCCATGTAATAGATGAACTTTGAGAGCTGTTGTAATTTATTATTTTTTTAAAAAGCTAACGCATGGTATGCACGATTCTCAATATATGCACTCTAAAATTTCCCAAGCCTTAATCTGCATAATTGTTGCACCTACTAGGTACTATGAATTCTGCTTATGTAATCTGGGAAATAAATAAAAGAGCTAACGGTTAATGATTCACAACATACATCCCTTTATTACTGTAATCACAAAATCTTGATTATGTACAGGAATGTGTATGTGAACATTAATAAATGCAATTTGTTTCGTAAAGATCAGGTAGACAGAACATATTGTAAAGGACAAAAATAACTTTCTGGCCTTGCATTGCACCTTTTAGTGCAAGTATTAAGACACAATAGTGTTCAATTCAGCAAGTATTGCAGAATGTCATGCCACAGTCCACTTCAAAGAGGGTTGGGACATGCAACTGTTAATAAAATGCTGTAGTATATAAAAAGCCACATTAATTCATAAAATATATAGTGGTTTATTTGGATGATTTTAAAGTGATTTCACTGTGGAATTTAGCTCCATTGGGACAAACATCCAAAGCGTTTTCATATTTGAACGAATCTTCATTCTAGGCAATGGCTTTGGCTTCAGGTAGGAATGCCTCCCAGTATTTTATCAGCTTGGAAAAAAGAGAATATAGTCAATATTAATAAGTTTCCTTATTAGCAGGTGCTTTCCTGTATCTTTACAGTAGCATCATCTTTGGAAACACATACTTCTATCTCCTAATTGTATAACACATTATGTTAGAGTTTCCCAAGTGAAGTTCTGCTAGGTTGCTTCAGGAAGTTATGTAAATCAAGATTTATACACACGCAACTAAACTTACTTTCAGTCAACTTTGTTGTTTTGACATTTATAAACAAACAGATTAGCCTAACAGCCTATGAAAAATGACCCTTAAGAATGCCTTCTTGAGTCTATTAGCTATTCCTCCCCCAGAATTTATTATTATATGCAAGCTTTTAGAAACTAACAAAGTGAATATGATTTCTCCTTCCTCAAAGCAATACAGAACACACAAGTTCTTTGTCAGCTCCCCACTGAATTAGGGAGTTTTTGTTAGGCAATTTCTCTTAGACGATCAATGACATATTCAAATTCAGGAGAGGCTACAGAGCAGTAATACTGGAGAACATTTGGGAGGGGCAAAGTCCTTTGTGTGTGGTGATTATCCCAATTTTGTTCTTTAGACATTTGGCAGCATTTATAGAGTTAGGAAGGAAATTCCCACCAAGTGAGTAATGCAAACCTAACATTTAGCTTACCTGCTGTTGTGTTTGCACTAATGATTCCAAATACTTTATTATAACAGTTTTGAAGTCTCTCACACGATCTTTCTGTGGCAAACAAAGTATAATTAATTCCCAATTCACACAAAGAAAGTGTACTGGAAATTGTTTTATTCGGAAAATCTCTGAAAAAGTGTATTAGAAGTATATACATGCCTCAAACCTTCCTACTTCTTTGCGTATTGTTTTGGAGATTTGTTCAAAGTCCCTCTCTCCTTGTTGAACTTTTGTTTCCCACTAAAGAGAACACACATGCATAAAAACTCTACTTAAAAACATGAAGTATCGGAAAGTTCCCAGCAGTATAATATTAGTTAAATTCAAGATAATATCCTGTGCCTTGAGCCAGTGAGAAGTTAAGAGTGATAACTTGATATGAGCACATACTTGTTTCTGGAAATAAAAACTAGTACAGCATAGTAGCCAAGACTGACTTGGAATTGGAATCATAAGGCCCTTTAATCAAGATCTTATGTCTGCTATAAACTCAGGAGGAGGCCTGGGGAAGACTACAACCTCTTAATCAGAGCACCGCCCTCCATGGATTTCATAATGCTGGTCAACCTTTACAGGGTGATTTACTGATAATATTCATTCAACACTTTGAACACTTAAAGTATAATATAAATGCACTTTAAATGCTACCACATTTTACTGTGAGAAATGCACATTACATGTGCCTTCCATCAATTGATACTATGTATTTCATATGCAATATATAGTAACTAATTGTTCACCATATTTTCAGGTTCATGATTAAGTGGTTCTCTTTGGTCCTCGTTTTTGAAGGTTCAGGGCGAGTTGTGCAAACCACCACGTGGCACAATATCATATAACTGAAATTGTCACAAGTGTACACAGAATGATGGCACTGATCGCAATTCTACAAAGAGAGGGAAGCCTGTAGTTTTCTAAAATGCTTTTAACACAAAACACCTGTATACAACCAAAGAAAGGCTTTGGAATTAAATTTTTAAAAGTGAAATGAGTCAGGTTATCTTTCAAGAGATTAACTAAGGCGCAGGAATCAGCTGGCCTGTTTGACTGCTTCCCTATAAACAAAATAGTACATAACAAAACATCTTATTACTGAGCTAGAAAATGAACACACCTTTCAAGGAACTCCAGAAAATTAGCAATAAGGTTATAGCTCAAACTTTGCAAAGGAGTATTTTGCTGACCACGGGACATATGTGTAGCAGTCAATAGTAAGGTTGCTGTAAATGTCTAATTTAGGAATAGATCGACACTCAAATTCTTTCCTTGTTTCAGGTGTACTCAGCATACAAAGAACTATGGTTGGCTGCTGGTGAACATCCTAGATACTTATTACCTATGTGTTCATGGTTCTATGAAACTGATCTTAACTTAACACTTGTCATGCCTCATTTGTTAATGAGGCAACAAGGTATTTGCAACTGTCAACTAAAAAAAAAATCCTATCACTACAATGAATTCCACTGGAAGACTGACACAGCCATATTTTCCATGCACTGATTTCAAACAGAACTGGCCGTACAGGTCTTCTGTACTCACTAACGTCTTTTCAAGCACATGCAAGCAGTAGTAAGAAATGGGAAGTTTATGTACAAGCAGATCACCATGTGAACACAGTTTGAATCTAAGACTACTCTTAGGAGAGAACTCAAGACTAGTCTTAAGTCAAACATAGAAACAGTCAACATTAACGAGTTGGACACCATGTACACAAGTCACAGGTATGTAGTGATCACTTTAAATTTGAGCCCATAGCAGCTCCAAGCTGGGGGCAATTTATCCAAAAGTATACCAAAGTTGTTTTGTGCCACAATAAGCCAACAACCTTTTAATACACACAGCAGCCATAAAATGGCTCATTATGAACTTCAGATCACTGCACACTCATATTTAAATTGGACTCCATGCACCCTAGAATGTGTATACATAGCCCAATACCTGTTTCTCTGTGAAACTGTATACAGATCTACATAAGGCCAGTATGCATAATGCATTTCTTTATTAGCCATAGTTAAGAGAAGAAATGGGAAAGCAGACAGCGTGCTTCCTCCTTTACTTTTTATCCACCTTTACTGCAACTAAATATTACATTAGCACTGATGTCAGCCATTATGTTACACTCTGATCCATTTCAAACTCTAGTTGAATGGGAACCAGGTTAGCTTAAACCATGGTTAAAATCTATACTGAATTAATACTTAACCATGGTTAACCAGAAAGACAAAATTATATTGCTTCCAATTAGTCATGGCAACACACACACACACACACACAGACACACACACACCCACACCTGAATGGATGCAAAGCTACCACAATGATCTTAGGATCCTTGCCTGGAGAGAACACTTTTATTTTTAAGCATGATAAAGAAGATTTGCATAAAGGAATGAAAACTGATTTGCAACTAATAAAGCAGCCAAAATAGGAAAACAGCATGGAAGTAATCCTACCTCTTCGATTTCCTTAGTGAAGCATGATGGAAGAAGTGTAGAGATTATAACTTCAAGATGTTCTGACAGTTTTACTGAAGTTATACTATGCATACATATATCTCAAATATATATATATGGATGGAAATGTTGCATCAGCAAGTAAAACACTGACTGTGTAGCACGACTTTACACACTTCAGTGTATTTTGGAAACAAGCCCTTGACTACATAGCAGTAAACAGCATCAGTGCTTTATACTCCACCCTCCCCAAGTATGCCCATAACTTTATAAGTCCTAAGAATGACAAAGTCTGCTTCCAAATGACCTAAACCACTTACTGCTCTAGTCATAATGGAACACAGCAGCAATGACCAAAATCAATTAAAGAATAATGCAATAAAGCCAATGAATGGGGGAGTGGAGAGAGAATCACAATCTTATATAGAAAAGTAACTAATTCAGCTTCCAAAATTTACCTCTTTGATCTCATCCTTAGCTTGTTGCAATTTGTCAGGTTTGTTGGCAAGCTGAAGTTTAGCTTCAGCTTCTCGTTTTTTCTGTAACATGACCTGAGCATCTTGCCATTTCTGCCAGCATTTCATCCGGTGATCAAATACACCCTATAAGCAGCAGGATGCAACAATGAGAAGGTCCATTCAAATTATCACATTTCTATTTTTCAGAAAGGAAAAAGGCATGCACCCCATAATTACAACAATCATATCATTAACATTTTATACTGTGTATAGGTACCTATCCAACACATGGCTGCAATCTAGAGCACTATTAGTATTTGTATGCACTAAGTTTTAGACTCCAAACAGTTGCTTGCCATGCTTCACTGCTTTTGAAACAGCATGGAGAGAGTGAGCAAAACCAAATCTAAAGCCCATTTGGAGTCAGAGAACCAGCTGCAATATATTTGGACCCTGATCAATGTTGACAAATAGGATTAAGATTCATTTGCAATTTTGTTAAATATTCTCCTTTGCTTTGTATAAAGAAAATGCAGCACACAATGTTGTTCATTATAGTGGCAACTGGAGCATTGTATTGAACATCCTTCTGAGATACTCTATGCACCTGATGCATTTTACAATTTATGAGCCAAGTTTTTGATATTCCAGACAGTCTGTAATGATTTCTTGTCTATAGCAATTTCTAAGCCTAGATAGAACACAACCTGGCCAATCCACAGAACTAATTTAGTACTGTCATGGATGTTCCATGGGCAACATCCAGACTAGCTGGTCATGACTAAGCACCACTGAAATCAATAAAGCAAGGTAAATGACTAACTTGTCCATTAATTTCAGTGAGATAGTCTGGATGTTGCCCACTGCTTTCTACTGTAGTAGTGCACTTTGTACAAGTTAACTGTGCAAATAGTATGGCTTTCAACAAAGGTCTCTTTTGCAAACAGATTAGTTTTGACATTGGCTTACTTTTACTGCACCAATAAGGCGAATATAGTCGCTAAGCAGCTCAGAGAACACATAGAAGTCAGCAAAAGCTTGCTCTTGATGTAACTGATCTATCTTTTCCTCAACTTCAGCAAGCTGTGACAGAGCTCTTGATAAAGCAGTGTGGTCTTCAGAGTTCCCTAACATGGCAGCACTTTTAGCAAAGGCAGCTGTGTTGGCTGAAAGTTCTGGAACAAGAAAAAATCCAAAGTAATGGCTTTCACAAGGCAAGCCACAGAATGCAAGTCAAAATGCTTCACACACACTGTTAAGTAGCATTTTATTACAGTAAATACTCGTGTACACAGGCAGAATAACTGGCCTGTGCTGTAGGAAAGCTTAGTTCAAAGTACTTCAGTTCTGTGCTGTAGGAAGAGTATCCAAAAGAAAGCTTAGTTCAAAGTTCTCAACTGGAGTACAAATTCAAGGACTTTCTACACCGATGCAAACCCTTCCACCCACTCCTTGCCAGTTCAAGATGCACTGTCTCTCTTTCCAGTGGAAGGCACTTCTTCATTCTACAGTTTGTCTATGACACAAAAGCTCTTGCAGGTATGAAATTCTGAACTGCGCAAAGCAAAGTTAAGTACCAAAAGAGTCAATGGTGTGGTAGCCATCAACACTCCATGTAAAGAGTAAATTAATTTTGTATATTGTTTCTATTGTACATGTGGTGGACAAATTAGTACAGAAAAACCTCGTTATCTGCGGTTTCAGCATTCGTGATTTCACATATCCATGGTCGGGGAATAGGCACCTGACCTCAGCATATCTGACTTGCATATCCACAGGTCAGAGGTTGGTCACAGACATACTTGTAAAGGGGAATCCAGCAAGGATTCACCTTTACAAGTAAAGGGCTTGGGTTGGAGGGGGGAGAGGGGAAAGAGGCAGTGGTTGCTCTAATTTTTTTCACCTTTGTGCAGAATGAGTTTTGTTTTGAGTGGCACTATCAAGGCAGTGCATGTGCATCTACGTTAAGAATGGGGCCTTCCTGATTCAACTGAGCGGGATCAAAATTGAACTGAGTTGACATCCAAAAACTTGTGAGTGTGCGTCGCTGCAGATGGTGGGAAAAGCAGCCGCAACAGCAGGGATTGCAGAGGTGGCAGCTGCGCATTTTTCCTTTTACAATCTCAGCAGCGGGGACTGTGGCGGGAGCAGCTGCCAAGACTCCTCCTCCCTCCAAGCCTTTCTTCCAACTGACTGCACAGGCTGGTCTGGAGCCCATTTCAGATCTCAATGGAGGAGTCTTCATTGCTGCTCCTGCTGTGATCCCTGCTGCTGCGGCCACCTTCGTGGTGATTGTAAAAGGAAAAATGAGCCGCCACCACCTCTGCAATCCGTGCTGTTGCAACCGCCTTTCCCACCATCTGTGGAGATTTTAGAAGGTAAAATGTGCTGCCTCCGGCCCAATCCCTGCTGCTAATGCTGCCTCCACCATGATTTTAAATGGTAAAAAACGTAATGCCATTTTTGCCTGATTTGGGGCTGTTTTTCAGTCGATTTCTATTTTTAAAACACACCATTTTAGTCTGACCCCCACTTCCCCTTGGGAGCCTAACCCCTGCACTTCCATAGCCCCAATTACTTGGTATTTGCAGTTTCGGTATTTGCGGCACCAGCCAAAAACGGAATCCCCACGAATACTGAGGTTTTCCTGTAGCTGAAAGGCAGCAACCGAGAACTAAAATTGCATGAGCAGAAGCCATGTGTCCAACAGGGCTTTCCTGCCTGCTCTTCCCTATAGCTTCCCTCTGCACCATGAAGAGCTGCCATTAAGGGTCAGGGGATCCTCCAAACAGTATGGAATGTGGCATGAGGAGACTGAATCTGCATGAACTGGAAAAGCAGGAGGGCATGTTGCACAAGGAAAAGGCACTTTGAACTGCACCAAGGTAGTTAGCATATTTGAATACAAGCCAGTGCGTATGTGAACCATTCCAGTACACTCTTATATACTTGATGTTTACTCAAGTAAACTGTGCTTGGGCAGGGATCTGGCCAAGACAATAAAATGTATGAAAGTTATTTTGCTCCTCTTTTAACTGCTGAAAGAACTGGAGGCTGCTGCTTTTAGAAAAGTTGGATTTCTGCTATTTCTATAGTAAATACATTTTAAATGCACCACTCCCCCCATTCTGCAAAGCTATTCCTGTGGGGAAAGGGAACCTCAGCAACCACTCAGGATGTAGAGCAGTTCGCACCCCTGGAAATCAGAGAGCACTTCCATAAACAAAGCATAAACATGTTCCTATGCACATTCTCTTGCATGCATCAATTCCTTCCTTATTTCAGTTCAGTGCTCTCAGCAAACTGTAGTTAGCCATTTTGTCCAAACCAGGCGCAAACAAGTTTCTGCAAACCAAAAGCCCTCTTCAGGGGATTGCTTTAGTGGATACTATTCAGAAATGTGCCTGTAAGCCTTGCCCCTTGCTGATGCACTCAAACCCTCCCCTGCCAGGTAGGGTTTCAGAGCACCTCAGTATGGAGATAGGGCTGACAGACACACTTCCATGGCACTGTACCTGGTTACAGTACCCACAGTAAATCCAAACAAGGCTATAGTTTGACAAAAAAAAACAGAAATGCAAATTATGTTTGCTGGAAATGAAGAAGAAGTTTAGCTTGGCAATGCCAGGCAGCACTCTTCAGAGACATGCATTTGTCATGGAATTGCCATTTACCAACACTGACCCAGGTCCCCAGCATTCCTACTACAAAGTATCAGCAGTGCAGAATTTTGGCTAGTGCAGGGGTTAGTATATGTACTAAACTTAGGGCCAACCAACCATTCTGCAGACTTTACTGCCAATGGATAACCAGAGAAAGAACAGCTTATCTGCATTAAAAACACAGATGGTTTACAGTGGGTAGTGGAATCCAAGTGAGGTAGCTGTAGGAGGCTGTTCCTGGATCAGTGTATAAATTTGAATTTTCTTCCTACATGCCCAACTCATACTAGTCTCTAACCTTTCCTTCCTCTCCCATGAATCAAATAGCACCTGCTTCTCCCTTGCCACCTCTACTCCAAACATTACAAGATATTACAAATTCTGCTCAAGGAAAACAGGCTGTGTCAAATTAAAGTCAAGTACTCATGGCAATTTATACCTTGTTTCTGAAACATGGGTCTGCATGATATGGACAAATATCTCAACATTGTATAGGGATCCTGTTTCAGTGCACAAAGCTGGTTAAGATGTTCTGGAATCCCAGGCAAGCCTTGTTTAAGTATATGTTAGGGACATACACTGCAGGAAACTGAGCTAGCTTAACACATGTCATTGGAAATGTTAATATGTAAAACTAGTTTTTGCATATTATGTGCAAAACATACAATGATTGTGTACACATTTGATTTACTGTATTTGAATTGGAATCATTTGTGTGTTCTACTGAGTTCTCATAAGTACATTAAGATTCTGAACACCTGGTCTGGGACAGGAAAATACTGACAAAAATACACCAGCATTATTGAACAAATGCAAAAGGACGATGTTTATTGCATTTGCTTTTACTATAGAGAAAAAATGCCAGTTTTCTCCAGCATCCCTCCTCCTCCTGTGCAATTTCCTTGATTAAAGCAACAATGTAAGACTCATTGTGTTCAGTGGAATTTGCTCCCATGAAAATGTGCACAGGATTGAGGCCTTTGCATTTACTTTGTTCCTCTATTTTAAAGACTGCTTGCTTTATTAGAGCCCATTATTATTATCATCACATTTGTACTGCAAGCATAATATTTGAGAATCTTTTATTCAAATCACTTTATAAAATTGAAAAATGTACATTAAAACTATGAAGACTTTCTGAAAAGCTTCAACAAAACAGAGAAAGCCTTCTATATGAGGCATTGTACACCAAGTACAATGTATTACTATAACAATATTTAAAATATTTTAATCAGGAAGGGTTCAACACCCAGTTCACAGATCTTCAGTTTTTAAATAATAAGATTAAGATACCTACCTTTTCGGTGGCAGACCAAGGCTTCTACACTAGCATGAAGTTTCCGAAGTTGCTGATCTAGATTTTCAAATTGTTGTTGTTTTTCCTCAAACCACTGGCAAAGAGGGAAAGAATCAAACCATTGCAAACGACATCCCCCATCTTAAGGAAACAAATTAACTGGGTATAGCCATGGTGGTCAACTGATGCAGTTGAGAACCCAAGCCAATAAGTAAATTAATATCCCATTTTCTACTTCTACAGTCTTAAAATGCAACTGTTGAGCCTCATTAATTCATCTCATTATTCAAGTCGAAAAATCAGCTCTTACTGCATCCGATTCATTCATCTTGATTGTCATTTTGTTGACAGCGTCGGCAGCCTTGTTCACCATCCTCAATATTCCTGCTCCACTCAGAGCTTGGGTGTTAACTGCTCTCGGCAGCTGGAATTGAATGACAAATAAGGGCAAACAAACCGGTTAAAAGGCTGGAGGTTTAACTGGGCACCAGAGGGAATGAAAAGGATGTAGTGTTTTCTTCCTTCTCATACATTTCAATATAGTGGAACCTAATTTCTCAAATTTACTACTTTTACATTCTCAGAGGAAAACTTAAAAAATAGACTTTCAATTTGCTTTTCTTCTGCACCTTTACATTTAGATGGAACACAGAGACCATTTGTCAGAAGTTGTTACAAGACTGCCAAATGCTGTAACTGGCCACCTGTACACCAAGAGCAGCAAAGGCTTTAAGGGTGATGCTCTGTTACAGTTTCAGAGGTATAGGTATAGTAGCACAGAAAAGCATGTTAAAATACTTCACGCATATAGACTCCAAGTCTTAACATACCTTGCCATTGCTAAAAGTAAGAAGTTGCTAACTGTGAACTAGTATCTATAATTAATTTATGTAAATATTTTAATGTTACCCACAGCAATGTTTCACTCAGAACCCAGCAGTATGCTGAAGTGGATTTGAATGCAAGATTCACTCCCTTCCACATGTGAAGGTGGTTGAATGATTAAAGAAGTCCCTTGAATCTAGCAGCTGAACTGAGGGAGCATCAGTCCAGGGTTTTAAGCCTGTTGCTGTCCCCTCTTGTGGAATCCTCCCTCAAAATCTACATGTCTGTGAGTGAAGGTTTAAGTACTCTCTTCATTCTTGCTGATCATTGTTTGGTGTGAAATGTATTGAGCAGAGAGAGGAGACTTGGTCAGTTACAAGTGATCTACGAAACAGGACACAGGAATTAAGGCCCCATCATGTTACACATCAGTTTTCTGACAGATCAAAAAGCAGTATTTTGTTAATTCTTAAACATGTTATCTTACTAGAACACACATTCAAAGTAGCAGTTACACAACTTTTATTTTGCCACAGGTATGCTAAAACAGTTTGCAAACCAGTCACTACTATATATTCTCAGATTTGGATGGATTTCTCTTAACACAGATTTCCACATGAACTTGGAAGGTGTGACAGCAATGGTAACTGAAGTGCTCCTTTGCTGTACAGCTGACTGATCTTTGCTAGTATTGTGCTCCATTATCCAGTCTATTTAGAAAATTTCTACTTCTAAACTACTGATTTTGAGATATGGGCATTATTGTACATAAAATGAAGAATAGAGTTACTTCTTATAAGTCAGTCATCTCATAAGATGTTGTTTCACCACTCATCTTGCATTATTCCGGTTCCAGATAGCATTTTCCTTGGCATGTAGTAGTTTAAGCCCATTGATGCTACAACTGACGTTTTATGTACAGGAGGATCAGATTGTCACATAAAAATATTTGTGTGCTCAAGCTATTGAAGACTAAGGGAAAAACAAGGAGAATTTAGATACCTCAGAACTTTCCAAGAACTGCCTTAAGTCAGGATCCTGCAACAAGGTTGGGTGTTTTACTGTTCGTTGTAGATACCTGTGGTTTTAAAGTTAGATAACATTTAGAGATCCTGACAGTACTGAAAAAGGTTTGCTATCCCCAGAACATATGTGGGAAACTGTAGCACCATCAGACAAGTATGCTTTATGTTTGCTTATAGCTCCTGGAAATTCAGGAATACCTCTAAGATTCAGAGGACAGTTCAATTTCAATGTACCTTCAGTTCATCTCTGCAGGACCGCCAGTTAAATATTTGGTTATTCATGCCACAACCCTGAATAATCTGCTTCCCAACCATGTCCCCCCCAAAAATAGGAGTCCAACAGAAAGCTATAGAACGATGCAGTTGTGTTCAGCCTCATAGGTATGCCTTAAATTTCAAGCCAACTAAATACAGAATGCACAAGACAAATGCCACATTTTATATCCCATAATACCTTTGCTACCCTCAGTAATTTAATCTTTGAACATCTAGAGCTGTCTACCTGCCCACAAAGGATGTAAAGAGAGCTGTGAGTGGAAGCAGCAGTTTGTGGGGGCTAGAAACAAGCATTTTTATAAAATAATTATTTTTCTGGCATAGAAAGGGGTGGTGTGGGAAATGGAGACCTTCAGCTACCTTGGTCTTAAGCCACTTAGGGCTTTAAAAAAAGGCAGCCACCATCATATTCCATTGTGCTCCAAAACCCAAAGTGGCTGGAATGACTAAGATCACTTTTGTAATAGCTATAGTTTCCAATTGGCAACCCTACACAGAATACATTACAATAACCCAACCTAGAAGCAAATAAATGATGAGATGGTGTGGCAAGGTCCAATTACTCTACAAATGGACACAGCTAGTGCACCAGCCAAAACTGAGCACAAAGTGGTGTCTTGGAAAAGCAGAGCCAGTCGCAAAATAACTTTTTTTTTTAGAAGTGTAGCCATACAGAATAAGGCATTTTAACATCAAAACCCTTCAACTGCTAAGCAGAGCTGGACAAGGACATGATCAAATGTAACAAATCAATACTCAAGCTAAGAGATAAGCCCCAGGATAGTCATTCAATGCAAGCCAGAGAATCCTCTTTTTATTTTATTTGCAGTTAGACAACAGGTTGTATCAGCATTTCTAATCCTGGCCCTGTTTGGGGGGGGGGGGAGAGACCTGTGTCTCAAAGTGCCCAATTCTTGCACTACACAAAACCCCCACTCTTAGTTTTCTGTCCAATCCCTCTGCTACTGGCCAGCCTTTGAACTGGTGGGTTTGGCATGAAAACTGAGCAGGAGCTAGTTGACAGCTAAGTGTTGGGCATAGTGGTAAGCATGGTGTCGCTGACCACCCAAACGACTTCTGTGCACGCATGGAGGCCAGGTGAGTGCCAGAGCCACACGTGGGCTGCTGGGGGAGGGTGGGGAGAACCACTGCACCAGGAAGCTTCCTGGAGCAGCAGTGACGCAAGTAAGGACCTGCTTACTTCTTTTTAAAGGTGGTGCTCACCACCTACCCTGCCCTCGAACTGCTGGACCGGTTCACAGTTGGGTCAAAATGGTTTGTGGAACCATGGTTCAGTCTGAATTTGGACCAAACTACAAACCTCGGTCCACACCAACCTCCAGGGTAGACTATATCAGGCAAGAGAAGGAAGTTACTCATTCCTTTAGCCAACACAAGAGCTTACAGCTTACTTCAAGGCCTGCCACCATCATGAGCCATGTGTGCTTTCATTACGGTGATGGCAGGGAAGGAGGGCATACCTTTTCCAAGCAGCCCATCATATTTCCTACTGCACAGCAGCCTTTATTATACAGTAACAGTTCAATGTGGTAGGAGGGAATGCAGTTCCACACCTTTTTATCGATGGAAGTAAAGACGTAGCAAGACTGAATGCAGCATGCTGTGTTATCTCCTGGCAGCCTGTTTTCATTCCCCAACACATACTTGCACCAGCCCAAACACCAGCTCCTACCACCAGTGATTATCAGTCCAACACAAGCAGGTAAGGAATAAGACCTGAGAATTTAGTTCCCTTTGACAGTCCCTGCAAATCCTTGTGTGTCTGACCTACAGTATCCATTGTGTTCTTTCCAAGGTGGCATGTAGCCTTTGTTGGATTCTACTCTATTACTATTAGTAATTTTAGTGCACAGATAATTCTATATTAATAATTCTAGTAAGAGAATTACTAGAATTTGTAAATCTAGTTACCAATTATTCCTAATCAAATCAAAATTTTATTGTGTATGGCTAAAAGCCTCGACAAACTACAGAATACATATTCAATTGAATAGAAAAGCAAGGGGGGAAATCAGTTGAGTATTTTCTTTGCAGTTTACAACCATTTTTTCCCAAAAAGGACGCACAAATGCTTTTTGTAGCCTTTGCAAACAAAGCAGTTTGATATAGAACACAGAATTCACAACAATCAGCCAATATCCAACAGGTCTTTTCTTTAGCCTTTTTATCCTGAATAGACTAAGATCTGGCTTAAGAATTGGATTTTGGTAGAATGGGCAAACACACAGAGGCTATTCACATATGTGTGCAAAACCAGGCTAAGTGTGCCCAGGCGGGTTTTGCACAAGCGTGTGAACTGCTGGGCAACACAATGGCAAACCTGCCAAAGTAGCCACCCTTGAAAACAAAGTTAAGGGAGCACTTGCTCCCATAACCTGTTTTCCTGGTTTTCTGGCAGCTGTGGCTGCTTGCAGCCACAACTGCTGGACTGCGAGGAGCCCAGGGAGTGGGATCGCCATGATGCACTGTGTGGTGCATCACAGTTTTTTCCAGGGGCCGGGATGACATATCCTGGCCCCCAACCCTCCCCGCTGCCTTGGCATGTGGGAAATCTGGAAACACAGAGAGCACGCCCAGCTATGCCAGCGGGATCATCTATGGGGAAGCTAAGTATAACCTGCCTTCCCATAGCCCGCTCTGGAGCACTTCTTACACACGACAAGAGGCTCATAATGTTCTATATCTTCAACTTGCCAGTAACTACTACTAATTCTACTTAGCATTATTATCACTACTAATTCTACTATGTAGAGAAACCACACTTGACACTTGCAACTACACAGAAAACAGTTAAACCTTTTAATCCTAATGGCCTTCAAAGTCTAGCATGTTAAATGAAAGTGACACAGATCATATATGGTTCAAAAAATTAAGTTGTGGAGGTCTGCTTTTGCAGGCATCCTATGAACTAATGGTGGTGGTTTTACATTTCCATATGTCTGAAGGCTAGACTAGTTGAGTTATGCAGAGAAATACGAGCTTAAAAATTAGTTCAGACTAGATTCATTATTGTAGTTGGTTTTAATGCACAAAGCAAAGACCCCAGCTTTATCCAAATACAAGTTTTGAGGACTACTGGCCCACATTTGTTGATATTTTACAATACTACTATGAAATTGTGTAACAGCAGACATTCAGACTGAATTATTCATGAGTAGTCCAAGTGAAGTTAATGGGAAATCACTCATGACCAAAATGTCTTATTTTCAGTGGGACTTATGCATAACTTAATCTGGTTGCCCATCATTCATAGTGCTCACATATTTATAGAACAAATTAATAGCAGTCCTCCAGTACATGACAGATATTCTGTAATAGCTTCTTGTTTCTAAAGTAATCACTCCTGGACAACTTTTATGAGGCAACCAGAGCTGCACAAAACACTTTATGATACAGTATTTTTTAAAGTCAAACACACAACTAATCTGTTTGGTTTGGTCAGATGCCCCAGATCCAGCAGATAAGGGAGTTTAGAGTAGTCCAGACTCAGGAGTAGCATACAGACGAGTCCCACATATTTAAAGACAAAAAGGACAGACTTGATCCTCAACCTTTCAAAAGCTATTTTTCACAAGTCAGGAAGAACAAAGCTAGAAAAACAAGGATGCCTTTCCCTACATGTTGAAATCCATGTGTATGTACAGTATAGGGGATTCAGTGGATCATGTCAATGATTCAAAGATGAGTGGCGTGGTTTCCCCCCCAAAGTTATGCACAATCTGCCATTTTTCTTGCAAAATTCAATAAAATCATCCCTTGCCAACCGTGAGGGTTCTGTTCCAGGAAAACTTTGTGGTTGGCGAGCCCCTGAAATCAATGGCAAACAAGGGAATTGCGGTCATAATTCATTAAAAAATAGAAAAAATCCTCAAAAATCACTCCAACCCCTGAAAATAATGAAGCAATTTCCCAGTCGTGGATACTCAAAACTGCGATTAGGGAACCCGCGGATGGCGAGGGGTGACTGTACTGCAATGCCCTAAAATTTGCTCTATTCTCCAGAACTTTGTCAACGTTTGTGCTTCAGTATTCTTATTGTTTCCCAGGTTATAAGTGATTGTTTAGAACCTTCACCCCTTTACCAACAAGATGCTTCCAGTGGCAGATTATTCCAATACACAAAGCAGATTCATATAACCAATTTATAACATTTAATTTAAATCCAAATTGAAATTTAGATCAATATAATCCCCCAGCCTTAGTCAGGGAGCCGTTTTTAACTGCTACATTATTGCCTTACTAGTATTTTTAAGCCCGTTATGATAACGGGCGCTAGCTTTCTATCCCGTCTTTTCTGTTTCTCTCTCTCTCTTTCTGTCTCTTTTTTTCCCCCTTGTCCCCTCTCTCTCTCTTTTTTTTTGTTGTTGTTGTTGTTGTCTCTGTTTTTCTTCTTCCTTATTTTGCTTATACTTTTTTTTTTGGGGGGGTGGATGAATAACGGCCAAAATGGCCCATGAGAAGGTGGCCGCCCCCGCCTATCGCCCTCCCGCGCACCCAGCTGCCGGAGCCCACCTTACCCGCTCCAGCCCGAAGGAGAAGAGAGGAACTCGGGAACAGAGCTACTCTCTGTGTTAAGCTGCTGCCCATACTGTCGCAATGGACGCAATAGGCGTCCTTTGCGTCCATAGCGGCAGTTTGAGCAGTGACTTAGCACAGAGAGGAGCTCTGCTCGTGAGCTCCTCTCTTTTCCCTCGGGCTGGAGCGGGTAAGGTGGTCTTCGGCAGCTGGGTGGGCGGGAGGGCAATAGGCGGGGGCGGCAACCTTCTCATGGGCCATTTTGGCCCTTAATCTTTTTTGGGGGGGAGCGGGGAAGGTGATTTTGGGCAGCTGGGAGGGCGGGTGAGCAGGCGGGGGCGACGGCTGTGAGCGGGCGGGGGCCTCGTTGGCGGCTTCGCCGCCACCTCGCCCAGCTTCCCTGTCCCCTGTCTCGGTCTTCCCCCGCCGCCATTGCCCTCGCCTTTTTCAGGGCGGCCGCTTCTGGTTGCCTCGGCCTCCTCTCGCCGTGCCGCAGCTCATGGCCGAGGCGGCGGCTCTGCCGCCACCTCGGCCACTTTCCCCCGCCGCCACACACCGGCTAACGGCTGCCCGTGGCTGTGGGACACTGGTGTCTGCAGTCCTGTGTCCTTTGGGCTCTTCTGGGCCTGCGCTTCGCGCAGGCCCAAAACAGCCCAGGGAGGCAGGGACGCAGATCCCCAACGTTCCAAAGCCACGGCCACTCACTTAGCCTTTTATTATATAGGATAGGCTTAAATGTGAGTATATAAAGCAAAGTTCAAAGCCAAATTCTGACAAGAATTCAGTTTGTGCAGGGTGTCTACAGACATGCTTAATTTGGATGATCAGTCAACAATCTAGCTTTAGAGTACACTTGGGATTTCTGTGTGTGCAATTTCTTTTTGTCCAGAGAAACGAGACTATTCAGTTATAATGAAAAGACCAATAAGCAGAAAGCAAGAGGGCCCAAACTTTGATCAATGGTATGAATAAGTTACAATAGTCCTGTTGGTAGGACAATACATGTATGTACAGCAAGACTTCAAGCATTCTATTATTTGTGTTGTGAGAAAGTGTAGATCTGAAGCCACTGTGGTAGCAGTCCAGAAGGAAAGAACTCATCACTTTAGCCTTAGCTGCTATTAGCTCTACTTGGGTTACAGTTGTGGACAGAGGTGGTGGAGAAGAACCATTCTTTCAGCATGACAGCAGTGGCAAAAGCAGAATATTGTCTATACAGGTAACAAAGCAGAGAAGTTGTTCCTCACTTTGCACGGAGAGAGGGAAAAGTAGCTTTAATTTTATGACATGCAAAGGCCAGGCAGTGTGATCTTTAGATTCAGAAGAGTTCCAAATATAACCTTTTCCAGCGAGAGAACCACAGACTGAACGCATGAGTATCCCAATATCAGATTCCACCAGTTTGCACTGCAAGAGCAGAAGCATTAAGGACTTAGGAATTCAACAAAACTGTTTGGTATTAACAACTGAGCAGGAAGGGATTGGAAGTCAGTACACACAAGACATCAAAAGCTATCAGAGTTAGAAGTAATGCTAGAAACCGTTACACTGGGGAGTGGAGTAACTGCCCAAACATTAACAGTCCTAGAATGCCATTTTTCAAAATTTCTAGTCTTGAAGATGTAGAACTTGCCAAAGACCAAATTGATTATAGTTTTTATTCACAGTAGTAAACTGAAGTCATGGTAGCAAACTGAATGGTATACCGGACTCTTTCTAGGCTCTTGCATATACCCAAATCACAAAGAGACCAAGAAGAATTTGTACATTGTCACTTGCAGGAGTACTCTTGTGAACTAAGCCCAGCACAGGGAAAGTGGCTCACTTGCCACTTGCCTTGATTTCATTGATCAAGGCAATGGAATTAAATTTGAAGTTGTTGTGGATGCAGGACAAACAGAAAATTTCTAGAATTATGTAGATGCCAAGTTGTATTTGGTTCTGCCACAGCTGCTTGCAGAAGCTTCATTTTCAAGACTCAATTGCCTATATTTACACATATACTAGTAGATTTACACTGAATTGTGCCCTATTTGTTAAATGCAAAGTGAACTTTTGCAAAAAGCATATGAAGGATCAGCTTTGGTATCATGGCATGTTATCCTACTGGGACTTGTAAACAATATGTATGTTAATAGCTGAAAGTAGTTTGTTACCTTTCGAGCGCTGCTCTTCGTTTCTCTACAAATTCCGTAGATGACGAATCTTCCTTGCCTACTTTTACCTTGGTCATGCCTTTGAAGAAAGTTATACTGTTATAATTTGATGAAGTCATTAACTAAGCTTCATTAAAGTTACCTCAAGATGTATGTTAAATCCTGAAAGTTACAGAAGTGTGCAAAAAGACATTTTACAAACTGCTGCGGGTTAGACAAACACCTTTTCCTCCAGTAAAAACCAAGTCTGGCACTTACCAATTTTTTGTGTCGTGTGAATTCTCAGCAATGAAGTCTAATTCTAAGGGGTTAAAGCTGGATATAGGACACTTACCACACACTGAAGTCAAGGCAAGATTTGAAAAGGAGAGATGACAAATATGAAACACCTGCCTTTTTCTTATCAGAACCCTGGCTTCTGTTAGTTTTGCAGTTTACAGGAGAGTTTGGAAGTACACTGCAAGGAAACTGATTTCCCAAGGACTATATTCAGGGACAGGAGTAATGTCATGGTAAATTAAAGTGGGGCTTGAATAGTACATTGATAAACAAATACTGAGGTCATTCTCATGACCAGCTCTACCTGTGCTAGAGCAGCCCTACCCAGGTAGAGTTGCTCATGAGAACTGTTGGGACCGGAACAGATCCTGGTGCTTTCCAGCTGGATAGCCTGGGTTGGTTTTTTTATATCTCGTGTTACCAGTGAGGTAGAAGGGCACACGTGTGTTCTATCCCACTCCTTGGTTGTGTGAACCCTCGGGCTGCCTGCAGCCCAAGCATCCACAAAGTCAGGCAGCAGGAACACCCAGCAGCAGGGAAATGCCCCAATGCACCATGCTCCAGGCATGATGCATTGTGGGATGCCAGAGGTATTCCTTCTCCAGCTCTGCCACTCACTCTGATGCTGCTCATGTGCCATGTGCATGGCAGAGCTTACTGAGAAAGGGAGATCATGCGTGGGGAGGCAGGTAGGAGCCTGCCTCCCCATCAACCCTCCCCAGCCTGGTCGTAAGAATGACCTTACTGTTTCACTAAACAGAAGTAAAACAGTGCTTGTGTACAGCTGGATAAGCAGCAGTGAACTGTACTCTGGTTGAGGCTCCCCCTTATTTTAAGTTAAGTATTTTAACAGTCCGGCAAAAGCCAAGGGGCACACAAACTACAGCTACTAAAAAGGACTTTTGCTAAAGAGGTAATACCATTCATATTAACACTGCACTAGTGTATTTTATTATTTTAGTAATTTAAAATACTGTTCACTATGGTTTGGATCCAGGGGCAAACAGGTACTTACATTTGTGCAGAGTGCCTATTAATTGTTCCAATGCACCTTGTCATGTCCCATGCTATTCTGCACCTGTAGGGACTGCGGTGGGCAGGAGCGTCAATAGAAAAGCTCTGTTGATCAAATGTTTATGGTTTTGTCTACAAATCAAGGTTGGGAGTTTCCTTTTATGCCACTACAGTTTGAGCCGAAATGTGATTCTAAGAGTTTGGTGTCCTACTGCATTGTGTAGACAAGGTTTGTTAGGAAATATGTATGGGAGAGATTGCACACACATGTGTGCATGTACATACATGCATATCTAGTTATGAAGGACATATCTTCCTTCAGTATTTTCACTGTAGGTTTCAGAGTTAATAACCGTGAGACAGGAGTGGCTCTTCCTACCACAATGTACCTACAGAAGACTAGGTAGGTTTGCTTAACGTTAACTAATAATCAAAAAGCAACACTCACTGGTTATACATTAAAGCAAAGATAATCTTCAATAGATTCAATTCTGATAATCTATAGAAGAGATCCAGTAAGTGAAATAATTCTTCAGCAAACAGTAAATATGATCAAATGGCAGTGACTGAAGATTTATCATAAATATTTTTAAAAGCAGATTGGTATACCAAGCTAGATATATATATGAGAGAGAGAGAGAGAGATCGCTAAGTTGTTAATGGGGGAAATTGTTTCTGTCAAGTTAGCTCTACTTTTGTTTAAAGAACAAAATGTTTTCTGAACTCAGTTTCCCCTTAAACCCAAGTGTTTTAAGCTTTTCTTTTACCGTTTCCAATACATCTAAAAAATAGCAGACAAATGTAAGAAGTGTCAGAGCAACTTTCTAGTATTAAGAGCAATACCATCTATATCAAGAGTTGCACTTACCTACAATACTTTTTTCTGGAGCTGGAGGCACAATATATCCAACATGCAGATATTTTGATGCTAGTTTACTGTGCAAACCAAGGAAGTCACTGAATCTTCTTTTAACAGAGAATTCATTTTTGTGGAACATAGTTAAAGTAGTCTAAAATTAAACAAAAATAATTTAAGAATATTCAGCATTGATGTGATGAATGAGAACCATAATTACACATTGTTCTATTATAACCAGATTACCTTTGTTGTTACTCTGTATGCCATGTAAGCATTCATGCCATCACCTGTAGGAACAGATACAAGTTACAAACTGGTTCTTCAAGATTTTGCAGAACACTTTATTCACACACTTAAAGATTGCTCTTCCTCTCAAAAAAAAAAAAAGAAAGAAAGAAAGAAAGAAAAGAAAAGAAAAGAAAAAAGAATCCACAAACTAAGCAGAGAATGTATTGCTCAGTAGTTCTACATCTTACTGTTTCACTCACCAACTTTCTCTGGATCAGACACATTAATTTCAATATCAAACAGGTCCCCATTTGCTTCTTCTTCAATCTAGAAAGGCAAAAATATAGTAGCAAGTCACCCTGCAAGTGATATTCAGTCACAAATTGTGAGCACCTAGACAACACACTTTGAGTTGGCTATTGGTTCAACTATGCCATTAGCAATGCAGGTTAGAAGCCCAACTATCAGAACCACCATGGCTGCTCAAGTTGATGTGTGATGTATATCCCCACTGTTCATTGAGATCATCAGGAGGGATATGTCTTCAGGTGCCACCAGTCCATCTGGTGACGACCTGGGATAGAGGCTTCTCTGTTGTTGCCCCAGGCTGTAGAACGCACTCCCGGGAATATAAGAGGATTGTCTTCCTTGAAGGCCTTTAGGACAGCATTAAAGATCCATCTTTTTATCTAGGCTTTTAATGATATATAGTTTTAATGCTTTCTTTATTTGATTTTTATACTGCCCTTCTGAAATGGCTCAGGGCAGCTTACAATTAAAACAGAAACCATTAAAAACAACAACAATTAAAACAGAAATATAAACAAACATTAACAATTAAAACATCTTAAAAAACAATTAAACTACCAGAACAATTAAAACCCTGAAAACCAGGTTAGCATTAACACAATTAAAACTAATTAAAAACCCTGAAAGGCCAGGCCAAACAGATGGGTTTTAAGGGCTCTCTTGAAGGTCAGGAAGGAATTAAGATTGCAAATTTCTGCTGGGAGTGCATTCCACAGCCTGAGAGCAGCTACAGAGAAGGCCCGCCTCTGAGTTGCTACCAGATGAACCGGTGGTAACTGGAGACGGACCTCCTCAGATGACCTTTATGTGTGGTGGGGATCATGTAGAAGAAGGCATTCTCTAAGATATCTTGGACCCAAGCCATTCAGGGATTTAAAGGTAATAACCAACACTTTGTACTTTGCCCGGAAGCATATTGGCAGCCAGTGTAACTGTTTCAAAACAGGAAAAATATGGCCTCTCCCGGTTGCCCCAGAGACCAGTCTGGCTGCCGTATTCTGAACTAACTGAAGTTTCTGGACTATGTACAAAGGCAGCCCCATGTAGAGTGCATTGCAGTAGTCAAGCTGGGAGGTTACCAGTTGATGTTGTCAAAACATTTGACAACGTTCTAGGACACAGATTCTATTACTGTTCAAACCACTATGAAAGACTGATTTGAATATGAAGATCAGTAGAAGATATAGGTGTAAACTAGGACTTCTCCTGCCAAAACATTACCAGTTTTCATTTGCCAGCATGGGCTGCTTAAGTTGTGATATGAACCAATGAAGTTATTCCCAATGCAATCATAGCCAAAGACATGCAAAGTATTACACTAACTGAACATTAATCTAAGATTGCTTGTTTAAGGAGAGCTGCAGTAGTTGAAGCACACTTTAGTCTCAAAATAGTCATACTAGAAGTCAAGAGCGGATCCAGCAGGAAATGACAGTGGGTGCAACAGGAATTCTTCCATAAAAGATTCTCCCCTCCCCCATATATAAAAATATTGGGGCTTGGATTTTATTTCTCTTGCAAATATACTATGCCAGGGGGTGTCAAATTCAAATCTGGTGGTGGACCGGACTGGATTCTCACGCATCTCTGGGGAGCCACACACTTGCACCACCTTCTGTCTTCCTCCTCCTCTCTGCTCCTTCATTTCTTTTTTCCGTTCCCCCAGCCCATCCCTTGCCCTGCCACTTAAACTAAATTCACTGCTTCTTACACCAAAATACACTCAGGGAAAGATTTTGTGTGTGTATTTTTAGAAGACATGCTAGGCATACCAGCTGATATCAGATTTTGCATGGATAATCCTGCCACTTTTCCTTCTTCCTCTCCCCCTTACAAAAGTGTTGCTACAAATTTAAAAGAGCCAGGGCTTGGACACACAGCCTCCCCACATTTTGATTATTAAACTGTTTCATGCTCTCTTAAAGACATCCAACACTCTCCTCTCCACTAGTTTGCTTCACTACTAAAAACAAATCTTTTTCTCCTTCATCAGATTTCCCCTGCAGTCAACGCACACAGAGTTCAGAACCAGTGTGGTGTAGTGATTAGTGTCATGACTAGGTTTAGGGAACCTGTGTTCCCCATTCAGTTATGAAACTCACTGTGGGACTTTAGCTGAGTCTCTCCTCCAAACCTGCCTCACAGGACTGTTGTGGGGATGAAAGTGGGGAAGAACATATACACTACCCTGAACTCTTTGGAAGAAGAACAGGATGTATGTCACAATAAAATATATGTATATGTTGACTTTTAGCCACATGCACTCCAATCCTAAGCATGTAAATTCAGAAGTAAATTCAAATACCGGTTTTTTTACAGCTACCACAGCAGGCAGTACAGTTTGATCTCTATGAATTTCATTTAAGCAAAAATCATATGTAACTATAGTGTATGCCTATACACTACAGAGTATAGTGTGTGTCTATGCACTATATAAAGAAAGCCACCAATTTGATTTCAAACAGAAAGCAGAATATCATATATGGAGTTACCCCAATTTCTTAGGATTTAAAGACGACCAATCATTTCATGGACAAGGGAGTTTTTAAAATGATCAGATTAGCAAAGCCTTATTTTGAAGCAAGTGTATAAAAGTAGACTTTTGGTGTTAGAGGGGAAATGCTTAATATTCATTTTAGCAATTTGTGAAGCTACTTTTAAGAAGTTGGGGTATTTTAGTCCATTACAAGCTAATTAAAAAGATAATATGCAAGTTATTTATATATGAACTACTGTTTACAAGCACAAAGCTAAATAAAATAGTAAGGATTATAAGGGGAAACATGTTGAGAAAACCATTTTCTCATATTTTGCTATTTAAGCCATTTTGAGAACTTAGTTGCTAAAAAAGCAGCATATAAATATTTTTAATAAGGGCGGGAGAGAGAGGAGGAAGCCCACACACGGAGACCAGATTAGAGCTATAAACTGTTTAGCATCTTCAGGAACAAAAGCAGATCCATTTTGTCAGAGCATTTTTTCTTCCTTATTCTTTTTAAAGCTGTTAATACTTTTGCACTGACTAATTTCCTCACAAGGCGGCATATTGTTGGCATGAGGAGGGTTTTTCTTACAGGTTTGTGCTAGAATAATTTTGGCATACTTTGAAAATGATTTTTAAAAAAAGTTTAAAACTCTCTCTCAAACATACACATGGGGTGTGACTTCCCTTACATGTACAACACACACACGGTTCATGGCGGTGGAGAGAGAAACACGGTGGCTTAAGCAAGGGGAACAAGTCACACAAACAAAACAAAACAAACTGCTAAGGGTTGTTTTTGGTAGTTTTTAAAAAAAATTTCCTTCTTTGAGCGAGACAACAAGCTTAACAGCCGGCTTCCTTAGTTCTGCAGTTACAGAGCATTCAAGTGCGGGGAGGAGCAAAAGACTCCAAGAAACCAATAAGGCTGAGAGACAGCAGGACTAGAAGCAAGTCTAGTCAAACCTTTTTTAAAAAACAAAACAAAACTCTGATACTGCTGATCTCGATGAGACTCAACACAAATTCACAGGGGGTACAACTGCACCCTTGCACCCCCCACCATCCACCCCTGCTAGAAGCTACATCATGACATGAGAAGGATGGAGAGAGAAAGAGACACCAATCAGAGAAGGGTGCCATTTGGGGTTTGAAGAAAAGAAGTTTTTCTTGAGCAAAGAAATGTTCCTAAGATTACAAAATATGACTTGGAGTAAATTAAGTGGCTTGTTATAAAAATAACTGACAGTTGTTAAGAGTTTAATTGACCGGTAAAAGCCCTTTAATACTCATGTTACCTATATCAATCTCAGCTGAAAACACATTCCTATGATGTTTAAATGTATTTTCTAAGTGCTTGTTTTAAAAGCAATAGCAAGATTATTACCATACCTATAGGTTACCTAAAACTTACTTTCTTGAGAATCCATGATATAATTAACTGTATTTTCACCTTGATGTTAATAATTCAGTTCATTTTTACAAATGTGTCAGTTTAATAAAAGCCTTGTGGTCAATACCTCTTCCCTGGATCTATCAAAATCCATAGGGGCTACTACAATTTTTGATTCCATTCTGGGTGCTACTAGCGTAGTAGGTGTAACAGGCGTTACTGCAGGTGTAGATTCTGAAGAGAGTATGGGTTCCCTTTCTGGACTGTCCAGAGAAACTTCTTCTGTAGCTTCTAAATAAAGATTAGAAATATAATTTAAGCATCACATGCACAAGAAGATTTGGATACTAGTACCTGGCCAGTGTCAGAATTGTCTCGTTTTGTATGTCCCACATTTAGACTATTGTGTATGTCCCACATTTAGACCCATCCTTAGTGTATCACCATGCAGAATATAGAAACTAGACTTTGGAATAAACCAGATTATAGTAAAAGACAAATAGTCTGTCACATGGGAACATCCTCACTGGCTATAAGACAGGTTCCCAATAGGGTACTAGTACCCCTTGGGGTTCCTGAAATGCTTCCAGGTGGTACTTGGATCCTGCCTGCCTGCCCACACTGCAGCTGTACTCACTCTGTGTGGTACCTGAGCTGAAGCTTTGTGATAGAAGGGGTACACTAGTTTTAAAAGGTTGGGAACCCCTGGATTATAAGTAAGAGTCAGAAATATTTCCACCCATACTAAATACTGAGCAGAGGGGTTAGAAGGCAAATCAATTATACCAAACATCAACCCAGTACTTAGTAGTTTCTGCAACATCAGCCAATAATAGATTGTATCCTAAGGAGTCCTTCAGATACAACCCAATGTACAAAACACTGCTCTGTAACATGCAGCCAAGACCAAGTGGCCAAGCAGTGTGTGTCATAGAAATTCTAGAGAAAAGATGCAAACTACTACGGCCAACAGGCCAAGCAGCTGATGCACAGAAAGCTTAAAAGCTACTTTATTCCTAGAAGCTTATTCTCACAGGACTAGCATGTAGTAGGGCTGCACCTCAGAGTGTCTGTGGCCAAATAATATACATCGGCTCTTCAGACTCCTGCAGAGCCACAATCATGGCTGTCTATGCAGTACTTTTCTGTGCAGGGGGGTGCTTTTATGGGAAGCAGAGCCCCATATGGCCACCACAGAAACTAATTTTTTTGTTTTTTGTTCTCCATGTGCAGAGAAAGTGTTTGGAGAATGCCAGGAGATATAGCTCTTTCTCCGTGTCTCTGGGGCGGGGAGTGAAGGGAATACACCTCCTAGTATTCTCCATACATATATATCCAGTGCAATTTCTCAGCCACTGCTGGAGCAATTTGTGTGTTGTTCTGATAAAGAAGCATGCCCCCCATCCACTGAACCAGATTTGTGCATCACTGTACAGATGTACATGTGGAGCAGATGCCCCCACGTGGTTTCAAAGGACTGGTGCATATTATTTGGCTTTAGATGTTCCAAAGCACAGCCCTACATTTTATCCCAGATATTATTTCAACCATCAGCAGTGTAACTTGGGAATGCTGAGAGGTCATTCACACAATCAAAAATAGTGTTCTACCCAGGTTTGTGAGCTGTGTGTGCTCTCATAGGAACACAGCATTTTTTAGTTGTGTGGAAGCAAGGTAGGAGGCAAACCTGAGTAGAAGTGGTTGTATGTACCTGGATAGCTTTATGTATGTACCTGGATAGCTTTCCACGCAATCAAAAATTCGGAACACACACAGCTCCTAAACATAGGTAGGACACAGTTTTTGATGGTGTGAATGACCTCTATTTCTTTCCTTGGCATGTACCTTCAGATCGGCAACAATTATAACTGCAAGATAGTTTACTTTAAAGCCACATTTTGCCCATCCAACAACTCAGGAGGCAAAGCTTGGTTTCCTATGGTCTGTTTCATTTAGACAAACATTTATACTTCATCAGCTATCCCAAAACATTACATTATGTTAACTTTTTAAGTTAACATAGTAGCTTCATGCAGTAACTTCAAAGCCATCAGTTAATAATGTTAAACACACAGAAAATTACTATCGTTGGGTTGTAGTCAAAAGCATCTATCCATGATCAACTTGCCTTGAATACAACCAGTCATATATTGGATACAACCAAAATTAAGGCACATTAAAAATTTTAACATATAAAAGTTAAAGCTCTACCTTAGAGCAGAAAAGAGCAAAAGCTTACATGATACTGCTATTACTAATATAATCTTGATGTAACAATTGATTTGGAAAGGTGTCATACATTTAAAAATAGTAAAGCAAATAGGCATTTAACAGCTTGTCTCTTATTCTTCCTTCTTTCAGACTCTTTCACTCTCACTTTTCTGTTCTATAGAGGCCCTATTTTTAGTATTCCTTGCTGAGTAATTCCAATTTTTCTTTACAATTTAAGAATTACGTGACCAGAGAAGGTACCTTAAGCAACTGTTCTATACCGAGTAGAATTAGAATTAATTAGAATAGTAGAATTGGACATTGTTTAAAAAGAACTGCCTTCTAATCAAATGGTTTTCTAAATCACTAGAAATTCAAAGTTAGGCAATATCGTGCACTAACAAAACAAATTAGACTGAAAAATCCTACTCGGCATGAGCACCAAACACCACCCAAGCACAAGCATGAAGTTTTCATATATTTAAGGGTTTCGGTTTACAAATCCTACAAGTTTTCCAATTATCACATCCCATTCATTGAAAGAATTGCTTAGCAAAGATAAGAATTAAGCACTTCAAAAATTCACAGGAGTGTGTGAACCTTGTATGTCAGTCAGCCTTGTTATTTGCCTTGTTTGGGATAAGTGGCAAACTTCTTGAGTGTAACTAACAAAGCACTGTCACCCTAGCAGAAGTGGCTCCAACTAGCTACTGCATTAAGGCAGAAAGAACTTGAGAGCCAGATGTGCAGTCCAATGTAACAGCACTTCATCCAAGCACGTAGGCACTGAAGGCTCTTAGGCATCTAAGAAGAAAAATGGGGGTCAGTAGTGGCCTACTTTATCCATCCTTCCTGACACAGCTGAAGAGACAGGAATACAGCTCAGGTGATGACCATCCCAAAATTTCATTTTCAAAACTGTACTGTGCAATGAACATGGACAAGCTTATTTATTTATTTATTTACTATACTGCTGGACTCAAAGGATCTAGGCAGTTCACAAAGACACACACACTAAAGACAGAATAAGACTGTTAAAACAATTTAAACATTCAAATGAAGTCCACTTAAACAGTGAGCTATATACTCTTCATACTAGATCAGTTCACTTAGTGTACAGTTTTAGTTAAACCTGTTTTCCATTAAAAGACATAGGTCAAGAGACTTTGGACTGAAGAACAAATAAGAAATAGTTTTAATCTATAAAAACTGTTTAGTTAACATTCAGAAGGCACTTATGCAGCTTAATAAGCTTGTAATATTATGAACATTAAGCAGATAAACTAAATTGATCTTAATAGATGTTAAGTGCCTCAATCCCTTCCTATGCTTGAAGGCAGCACTTTCAGAAAGCCCGAGTCCTTTGAGTTTAAAGGCATTTTGAATTTTTAATACAATCATTTCTTTCTTCCTATGACAAGGATGCAACTCTTAGCTTGCTTGTATATAGTATACTATAACAAGCACTTAATTTAAAAACAAGTCTCCCCATGAAAATTCTGAAAAGTGTGTATGTTTTAAGCAAATTACCAGCAAAAAGGTCTTCTCTTTCATCATCTAGTATGATTTCTGCAGGCTTAAGACCATTAGAATTTGTACTGATGTCTTCTGCAGGAAGACTGGCAGGTTCTGGAGATGAAGGGCTTGACTGTCGAAAGGAAAAAACAAGGACTGTTAAGATGCAAAGCATGAGTACTCAAATTCGCTGTAATCATTTTGTAACACTATCACTGACATAAGCAGAAAACATGGAAAAACAGTATGTAAGAGTAGCCATCTCAGCAATTTTCACTTCCTAGTACATTGTTATCCTACAACTAAGGAAACATTAATCATCAGCTTTTGTTCCAAGGAAGATATTGTAGCAACCCCTTTCCATTTCATGCAATCCCCCACATATTCTTCATTCATATGTACCCAGTTAAATAAAGACTAGAACTGAATCCATTATTTTCACTTACTGAAACATGAATTTATTGAAGTTTACCAATTACTCTTTTTTCTGAAAGTTCCTGTATTATATAGGCACTGCTTGCAATGTAGGAAGATGGTCTTCCTTTGGAATAAGTAAACCCTGATACCAAGCTTTTAAGGTTGTAATCCTATGCATATCTAATAATAATGAAAGAACCACCAGTGAATGCAGTGGGACGTTTCTGAATACATCTACATAGATTTGGCTGCAAACTTAACCTATTACCAATTACAAACACCTTGTAAGCTTTACAGCTTCCAGAACAAAGTTGTTGACCCACAACAGTTCTGTTATGTCAATAGATTCATGTCATTTCAATGTATATCACAAACTCTGGATTCGTAAGAATTCTAAACAAGAACTCAGTGTTACTCAGAGTTCTAACCAATAACTTAAAAGGAAACCTGTTGAAGACTGGGTTGTCAATAAACGTCTGTTATGATCTGTACTCACAATGGTGTTTCTAGTGCTGTTAGCTCATTTAATGAGCAAGACTGCTGCTTCAGATTACAGAAGCCATCAGGCTGACTTAAGTGTAGCCTATTTTGCCTCAGCTTGGAAATTTTAAACTCACAATTAGATAAATATGATTTGAGTCTAAGAAGTCTCTTTGGTCAGTCCAAAGGTTCATCTACTTAACATCCAATTTACAACACTGGCTGCCAGATACCCCTGGGAAACTCCTAAAAGCCAGGCATAAAAGCAATAACCTTTCCTGTATACCCTCAAACCAGTATTCTGAGGAACACTTCCTCTGAATACTGGGAGATACTAATTTATCTCTCTTTTCCGAGTTAACACCAAACAGCTCATAAAACATATAGAATAAATATATCAAAACAGGTTGACAGAAGGGTCTCTCCTTCCTTCCTAGCTGTTTAATGCTGAAGTCAAAGGAGGAAGTGGCCAAGTGAGGATTAGGCCAGACAGGCCAACAGGCCACTTTTTCTCCTAAGCTACAGAATGCATGTCCCTTGGTAGAGTTTGAGAAGAGAGAGGCGGCAACAGCAGGCCGGCCAAATGGAGACAGGATCATTGTTCCCTCCAAGAGGGATCCCCAGATGTTGACTACAATTCTCAAATCCCCAGCTGCAGTGGCTTTTGCTTGGGGATCAAGCAAAACACATCTGGGAATCCCTGTTAAAGGGAACCCTGGGCAGGATCCATCGATAGACCTATCCTGCATGAATTTGTTTAATTGTCCCTTTTAAAGCTAAGTTACTGACCAGGACTACATTTTGTGGCAATTCATTCCATAAGCTGAATGAATGTCTGAAGTACTTTCTTTTGCTTGGCCTGAATCTACAGAACATCTGTTTCAGTACGTGACCATCCTTCTGACCACAGAGGCAATAGTTCTACCTCAGCTTCAAAAAATCCAGTACACCAAAAGGACAGAGTCCACACATTGCATCTTTTCTACTGGAGGAAGTACATACTTCTACCCACTGCAAAGAAGCTACTCTGCATGCTCAGCCAATTAAAATAGTCCGATTCTTCATTGCCAGATAAGGGCCCATAGCCAGTTTTACAAGTGAGCCCCTTCTCACTTCATAAGCAGAAGCCTTCAAAGCACCAAAATGCTGGTGCACATAATCAAAAGCAGCAAGGTACTTGCCCTATAAGCAAACAGTATTGCTTTCATTATCTTCACTCAACACCAAGGCAAAAGATGGCCAATGGCCAGACTAATGTTGATTGTGCTGGAAAATGTTTCATGTGCACATTGGGGAGGGAAAGATTTTTGCTGATCCGTCCCTTCCTTCTGCAGCCCACTGTGCTTCCCAAACACAAATACCTGTGGGCTGCAGGACTTTCAGGGATATATTTTCCTGGAGACCCTGAATCAAGGTAGTGGGGACCAGCAAAGATAACCCCTCCTTTCAGCAGATATTATTTATAGAGCATAATTAGCTGCATTTTATCCAAGTAATGATGAAGCTAAATTTGTGGGTACCAAAATGTATGGTTCAAGACAGCAGGAATCAGGCCAAGCCACACAGATAATTTCCTGGGGGGCAGCCGAGTGGTCATACACAAGAGGCTCTTAATATTAACAGCTAAGGACACAGCTGGGCCACCTGGAGACAATCATACAACCAGGATGATGCATGAGCTGTCCCATGAGAGACTTCTGACAGAGAATGTTTTCTTGCTGCATAGACATTGGAGAAGGCAGTACTGCACCAGCATATTCCTGCTCAAGATCACCGGATCAGACAATGAAATGCAGGCCACCACAGTTTACACAAGAGAAAACTCCACAAATTGCCATGTTATTTCACCAGCCATGTTTCTTTCATAAAAATATAAATGTTGCAAAACAGATTCCTTCCTGATCAGCTCTGAAGAGGAAAAACAAGGAAGCTCAATTCAGCAAGCTGAATTTTCAGGCAAAGTAGTGACGAGCATTTTAAACATTTTTTTGAAAATTGCTTGAGCTTTTTTAGTTTTATTAATTCAGAAATGCTCAAAGCCCAATGAAGGATGAATATATTACAAGGACATTCTACCAAGTCAGACTATTGCAGAGGACTGTTCACTTTGAGTGGCAGCAGTTTTCTAAGGCCTAGAGATATAGGGCTGAGGAATGTTGAATGAGTTCAGCTGCAATTAGAAATGGGAGACACAGACCCATATCTCATGCTCTTACTCACTATGCTCTCCAGTTAGAAACTCACCTCTCCCAGCAGCCAGCTAATTGCATTTAGGGCACAAAGTAGTTATAAAGCAAAAACCTTCAGATATCCAATTTCCTGTATATCAACAATATTTTCATTTTACTGCCCTCTCACAGAACCTTTTATAAACACAGAGTGTATTGATTTTATTCTATTGCAGAGACCAAGGTTTGTCACAGATTCTGTAGTTTTATCCTATGCCAACAAAAGCTACTTTTGATGAAGCCACACTTCATCTATAGCATACACATTGTTGAGTACATTGCAAACTTCCATAAGAAGTCTTGCATTTATGAATTTTTAGATATACATATACACACACTCACTCACACTCAATTGGGCAAGGAAAATACTGTAGTTCAAATAAGTTCTTGAAGATTTTGCCCTTAATTTCACTTAAAAGCTTCAGCAGCTCTCTGAAGGCAGCCTATCTACACTCAATGAAGTATATGTTATCTCAGACACAACATTATAAACTGGGAATTAAGAACACCCTGACCTTCATTTAGAGTTCAGAGACAGGAAGCATCTTTTAGCAAAAACAGCAGTGACACACAGCAAGACAATGTTTTTCACACAGCACACACTAGATGCAGCATCAAGACAGTCACTGGGGATAAAATGGTCATCTCAAACTGACAAATCAAAACTTCATCAAATGAGAATTTTACATAGTAAAAAGCCAAACTGTACCTATCAAGAGCTGCATAAAGATTTCAATTAAAACTTAACTTCCAGAAATACTAGCTCCATGTTGAATAAGTGAGTCATGTTTGCTTTTGAGAGAGGCATGCAAATGTGCAGACTTAGAAAGTCTTGGATTTATAAACATGTATTGTGCACCAAACCTGCTCTCCGATAACTATTCTGTACCAACATAGTCCAACATTGTTCCTGAATTAGAAGACAATGAGATGAGAAAGAAGTTTATGGGACAAGTGTTGTAGAAAGATTTAAAAACACACTCAAGAACAGGTTAGTTCAATATTATGTTTGTAGAGGTGAACAACAGGTTAATACATTATACTAATACAGAAGAACCTGCTGAGACTACTAGTCCTTAGAACAGACAGGGCTTGGTAGAAAATGAGGAAGCATACATGCTACCTGAAATACAAAAAGCATTAAAAGCAGGTGTAGTGAAGAACGTGGTAGTTCAGTTTAGGGTGAAGGACAGAGAACAGCAGCGAGGAAATGAGGTGTCACCCTCGGAGGAGGCAAGGACAGGTTATTTCACTAGGTTACAGGGTTGAAGGCGAGTGGGAGGCAGCACCTATGCCAAGAGGACGCAGGAGATACCCCACAACAGGAGAAGAGTCAGCGGTGTGGGGAGGGGGAGGAAAAACGGGGTTATTTCAGACGCACTTTCGCGGACTGGGGCGGGGGGGATGGATGACAGCCATGCCCATCCCAGCGGCCGCTAGCCTGCCATGGCTGGGGTAGAGTTAAGGAAGGAGGCGTCTACCGCGCCGGTGACAGAGAGAGAGGACGCCAGGGAAAGCTCCTACTACGGCAGCTTCTCCACGCTGTCTTCTTACCTCCAGGGTGGAGGCAGTGCTGATGAAGAGGTCCTCGCCGTCCTCAAGCTCCTCCAGCTCTGCCTGCTTGCCGTCCCCCAGCGGAGGGGGCTCCCTTTCCGCCGCCATCTTTCTCCCCTCTCCTCTGAGGCGCGAGATTTCCGGCAGCTGCTGCCTGTCACATGACACTCGCCGCCCAGCCCCTTTCTCTCACGTGACGGCGGCGTTGTGCGGGAGACCCGCCTTGCAAGCTGCACGCGGCCGGAGGGGCGGAGTCAGGCGCGGGTGTTGTTGACAGGTGGAGGGGCGGAGATTATAGAGCTTGAACCCCGTCTAGCATTGAAGCTTCTTCGCTGGACAAAGGGGGCTTCTCCGGCTCCTAATTGTTTCAGTGGGAACTCCACCCGGATGGGCTCTTTTGGTGCCAAAGTTTAAAACACTGCAGATTGACAGTTCAAAGTCACGCCTCCTTCCTGGCGATGCGCTTCGACTGGGGCAAGATTTCAAGCTTTAAAGGCGGGACGCAGACTACAGCTCTACAAACATCGCCAACCCCCCCCCCCCCAATCTCTAGCAGGCACCCGCTCAAAACAAAACAGAACTGAGAAATAGCCCCCGTTACATAAAGGGTGGGGGGCGTACTATATGCACCACCTCGAGCTTTTTGAGGAAAAGTGGGATGGAAATACCTGAATAAACGAACTGAACGCTCATGTTCACGAAACTGTCATTTGTGCAGCAAATTGAATGCATTGTTTGCATATAGGCTAAAACAAAGTTGCAGAATTAATTAGGGAAATCTCAGTGGCCACTGAGCAGAATTTTAGCCTGGCATTTTATCTATATTATTAATTCTCCAAGACGGGCCATGTGTGGGGATGTGGTAGAAAGGAGGCGATTGGCTGACAGGGGGAGAGAGTCCCGGAGCAGCATGGAGTTTTGCGGGATGGCTGGAAAGCAGTTTGACAGTTGGTTGGGGGTGGGGGGGCGCCGTGAAGCAGCAGGGAGCTTGGAGACGGGGGCGGCTTCAGGAGCTGGACAGTTAGCTCTGGAGGCTGCTGGCGGGAGATGGTTGGCTGAGCTGTGCTGTGAAGTGGCAGGGAGGTCAGAGGCTTTCAGGCGAGTGGGCGACAGTCCCTGGCAGTGGCAGGCGGAAGCAAGGACTGCGAGACAGAGATAGAAAGACGGAGAAAAGAGAGCACAAGCGAGATACTTGTGGGGGGTGGCGAGAGCATTGTGGGGGTGGTGAGAGCTAGCGAGAGCGTTGTGGGGGCAGCGAGAGAGAGCGAGAGTGCGGTGGGGGGCAACGAGAGCGGGCGAGAACAAGCGAGAGCGCGGTGGGGGGCGGTGAGAGCAAGCGAGTGCGTGGTGGGGGCAGCGAGAGCGAGCGAGAGCACAGTGGGGGCGGCGAGAGTGAGCGAGAGTGGTGGGGATGGTGAGAGAGAGTGAGAGTGGTGGGGGTGGTGAGAGCGAGCGAGAGTGGTGGGGCCGGTGAGAGCGAACAAGAGCGGTGGGGGTGGTGAGAGCGAACAAGAGCGGTGGGGGTGGTGAGAGCGAACAAGAGCGGTGGGGGCGGCGAGAGCGAGCGAGGGAGTTGTGGGGGCGGCGAGAGCGAGCGAGGGAGTTGTGGGGGTGGCGAGAGCGAGCGAGGGAGTTTTGGGGGCGGCGAGAGCGAGCGAGGGAGTTGTGGGGGTGGGATGCCACAGGTTCAGTGCATGCTCAGTGCAGGGTCAGCTAGTTTCATTTTCTTACAACAGCTAGTGTGGTAGGTTAGACTGGGAAGAAATGATAAACTGAATGAGGATTCAAAGTTTTCAGACCCAGGTCTTCAGCGGGAGTCAGATCCAAATCCTCATCCAGCGTCAGATGCAGTCCTCCACTCAGACTGACGGAATTCCCATGCAAAGGAACCTCTGTTATATCTGGATTAAGTTTTATATTTTTAAGAAGATGTGCATAGAATTGGCTGCAAGAGACCTACTCACTCCTCCTGTAGAGGATGAGGATTAATCTGTGAATGAGCAATTCTGTGTTGAATTGCTTATTATCTTTTTGTTGCTTGCGTTTTGAAGTGTTGGTGTATTCCCCATTCTCTGTTCTGTTATGTAGCAGGTCAGAAGTTTGTTCATCCATCCATCCATTCATTCATTCATTTATTTACATTTCCTTATATACTGCCTCCTCCAAAGACTCTAGGCAGTGAACAATAATACCAATAACAATTAATTAAAATAATAATATTCACAGAAGTTCACAGTTTCAGTTCACACGTTGGTTTAGGAGTGAAAGGGAGGTTAAATTGAATGGCTTTATTTTTAAAAATGGAGGGAAATCTATCTATATATTTAATTCTCTAAGGCATACCCATAGCAGCTTTCGCAAGAGTTCGGAGAGCAGCCTGATAGCTGCAGGTTGAGGGGGAGAAGAAGGTGGGCCAGCCGGCCCACCAGCCAGAAAGTGGTGGTGGGAGGGAGAAGCGGGGGGGGGGAGAAGAAGCGGGCCCGGCAGCCAGAAAGCGGTGTGGGGAGGGGTGAGAAGCACGCAGTGGGGAGAAGTGGGCCAGCCAGCTGGCTGGCCAGAAAGCCATGGGTGGGGGGGAGAAAAAGGCTGCGGGTGGGTTGGCTGGCCAGAGGCACAATTTTCTGCGCCCAGATCAGCTAGTATAAGTTAATTCTGAATGGGTGCCCTCCAAAAATGGAGGGCAAAACAAGCATAAAAGGGTGGTTGTCATGTGAAGTCAATCGGTCGGCTAGTCGTCAGTCTGGAGAAGTCAATATGGAGTCACCATAAGCAGAGCTGAGAGAGCAGTCAGAAACTGTTTAAAAGAGCCGAACCGCACAGATCTGAAATCACTAAGAGCTGAAAACTCCAACAGATGGGATGGAACCCCGTGGAGTGGCTGCTGCAGACAGAAAAGGCTGATTCTGCCAGAGTAGGGCAGAGAGGCAGTCAGACCTGTGCAGGGATCAGAGAGGCCTAGGGGAAAGGCTGATCTGGGATCTCTGGTGAGACAATTTTGCAAGGGCTAAGTTTAGGTTAGGCTAGAGGAACCAGTTATTTCAACTTTTAGTTGTTCATTTGCTCAGTTTTGCAACTGCAACTTTTCTAAGTGCTAACATCAATATAATTATTTGTCTTTACTTTTTTAAACTGAGTAAACTTTTGCATCTTTTAAAATTATACACACCTAACTGCCTTACCATTCTATCAGTTTTGAAAAAAGCAAAGGAGAGCGAACGCCAAGGCTGATTGGTATAGCCATCCATACTCGTGCGGTGCATTACTGGGGCTCTGGGGGGTGGGGCGGGGCAGGGCGCCGTGTGGAGGATGCAGGAGAAGAAGCAGCATCTCAAAGGGGCAACTTGGTTCTCCTCCTTTCCCAAGAAGGACCGGCTTGGCTTGTGATTGCTGCCGTATTCCACCTGTGCCTTCTCTCTGAGTGCTTGACTTGTTTCACCTGTCCCAAGGACCAGAGAACTCTCATGAGAGGAGAGATTTCTGGAGTCCATTGGCAGCATATATTGGAGGGAGGCACGCCAGAGGCATAGCTGGCAGACCGCCTGTAGGGGGCTGGCCTTTGGTGCCATGCCGGGTCTTCAGTGTGGGACAGGTCTGGGTGGGGGGCAGTTATAAGGTGGAGTTGGAGGTCTGGGTTGTCTGTTGTTAGTTCTCCCTTTTATTGTGTTGTGCCAGTCCTTCTGTTGTCATGTGTCTGGGCTCCCTTGGGCAGAATGATGCCGGGTGTGTGTCCAGTGGCAGCTATTACTGTTGTGGTGGGGAATAGAAGAATTGGAGTTTGCAGAGCAGCTGGCTGTTACAGGGGAAGGGAAACCAGTAATCTAGTAACTGTTTCCACTTCCGGCTGCCCTGTCAGTTCTCTGGCCTCGGGGAGCAGTTCCAACTTCCCACAGAACCTAGTCTTGCTCCTTTGCAATGCCAGGTTGATTCAGAATAAGACCGAAATCATCCATGACTTGATCATGGATGAGGGAGCCGACCTGGCTTGTATAACTGAGACCTGGATGGGGGAAGCTAGTGGCCCAGTCTGGGCTCAGCTTCTACCAGGCTACTCTGTTGTGGAGCAGGCTAGGGGATGTGGGCGGGGGGGGAGTGGCTGTGGTCCATAAGGATACCATTTCCTTTACCAGTGCCCCTGTGCAACAGTTGACTTATATTGAGTGTGTTTTTCTAAGACTGGCAACTAGGGATAGATTGGGGATTCTGTTGGTGTACCGTCTACCCCGCTGCCCAACCGACTCCCTAACTGAGCTGATAGAGCTGGTCTCGGAGTTGGTGTTGGAGTCACCCAGACTTTTGGTTATGAGTGACTTCAATATCCATTGTGAGGCTGACTTGTCTGGTGCGGCTCAGGAGTTCATAGCGGCCATGACAACTATGGGCCTAGCCCAACTAGTTTCAGGATCAACTCATGTTGCCAGCCACACACTTGATTTGGTCTTTTGTTCGGATCAGGGTGGTGTTCCATGGGTGGGGGATCCTATGGTCTCCCCATTGTCATGGACGGACCACTACCTGGTTAAGGTTGGTTTTACAGCCACAACCCAGCCCTGCAGGGGTGGAGGACCTATTAAGACGGTCCGCCCGAGAAGACTGTTGGACCCAGTAGGATTCCAAAAAGCCTTAGAGGGTTTTGATGTTGGTCCTGCCAGCGACTCTGTCGATGTCCTGGTGGGAACCTGGAATAGGGAACTCACCAGGGCAGTAGACATGATCACTCCTAAGCGTCCCTTCCGATCTGCTTTAAAAGTGGCCCCTTGGTATACAGAGGTGTTACGGGGTCTGAAGCAGCAAGGTAGGCGACTGGAGCGCAAGTGGAGGAGAACTCGGCTTGGATGTGACAGGACACAGCATAGAGCCCATTTGAAGGTTTATGTGGAGGCAGTGCGTGCGGCAAAAAAACAATTCTGGTCTGTGCACATTGCTTCTGCGGGTTCGCGTTCGGCAGAGCTTTCCCGGGTTGTGAGGAGTTTGATTCAGGCTCCTTCCAATTCAAACCAATCCCCGGGGACTTTGTTCTGCTGTGATGCTTTCAATGGGTTCTTTGCGGACAAAATCTCCTGTTGAAACTCCACTGTTTCTGCAGAGTCTATTAAGGTGGTGTCCAGCAATCCCTCTTGCAGTATTAGATTGGATCAGTTTCAGTCTGTGATGCCTGATGACGTGGACAAGCTGCTTGGGGTGGTGTGGCCTACCACTTGTTCTCTGGACCCTTGCCCGACTTGGCTGCTTTTTTCTAGCAGGGAGATTGTTGGGGATGGCTTAGTTAATATCATTAACTCATCGCTGAGGGAGGGTAGGATGCCTCCTTGTTTGAAGGAGGCAATTATTAGACCACTTCTTAAGAAGCCTTCCCTAGATCCCTCAGTGATGGACAGTTATAGGCTGGTCTCCAATCTCCCATGGTTGGGTAAGGTGATTGAGAGAGTGGTGGCTAACCAGCTCCAGGTGGTTTTGGAAGAAACCGATTATCTAGACCCATTTCAAACTGGCTTTAGAGTGGGCTATGGGGTTGAGTCTGCTTTGGTCGGCCTGATGCATGACCTTTACCGAGGAATCAACAGAGGGAGTGTGACTCTGTTGGTTCTTTTGGATCTCTTGGCGGCGTTCGATACCATCAACCATAGTATCCTTCTGGATCGCCTGGGGGAATTGGGGATAGGAGGCACTGCTTTGCAGTGGTTCCGCTCCTATCTCTCAGGCAGATTCCAGATGGTGGAGCTTGGTGACAGTTCCTCTTTAAAGCAGGAGCTATTACATGGAGTCCCTCAGGGCCCTATTTTGTCACCAATGCTTTTTAATATTTACATGAAACTGCTCGGTGAGGTCATCAGGAGTTGTGGTGCAGGGTGCAGGAGTTGTGGTGCACCCAAATCTACTTCTCCTTTTCATCTTCAGGAAATGGCACTCATTCTCTAAATGCCTGCCTACAAGCAGTAATGGGCTGGATGAGGGATAAATTGAAGCTGAATCCAAGTAAGATGTAGGTGCTCATTGTGGCGGCTCAGAATCTGAGGGGTGAGTTAGATCTTCCTATGCTGGATGGGGTTACACTCCCCCAGAAGGAACAGGTGCACAGCTAGGGAGTACTCCTGGACCCAGGCCTCACCCTGGTATCTCAGGTGGAGGCCATGGCCAGGAGTGCTTTCTATCAGCTTTGGCTGATTCGACAGCTGCGCCCATTTCTGGAAGAGGATGACCTCAAAACAGTGGTGCATCAGCTGGTAACCTCCCGGCTTGACTATTGCAATGCGCTCTATGTGGGGCTGCCTTTGTACGTAGTCCGGAAACCAGTTAGTCCAAAATGCGGCAGCCAGACTGGTCTCTGGGGCAACCCATATTATGCCTGTTTTGAAACAGTTACACTGGCTGCCGATATCTTTCCGGGCAAAATACAAAGTGTTGGTTATTACCTTTAAATCCCTGAATGGCTAGGGTCCGAGATATCTTAGAGAGTGCCTTCTTCTACATGATCCCCACCGCACATTAAGTTCATCTGAGGAGGTCCGTCTCCAGTTACCACCGGTTCGTCTGGTGGCTACTCAGAGGTGGGCCTTCTCTGTAGCTGCTCCCGGGTTGTGGAATGCACTCCCAGCAGAAATTCGTAATCTTAATTCTTTCCTGACCTTCAAGAGAACCCTTAAAACCCATCTATTTGGCCTGGCCTTTCAGGGTTTTTAATTAGTTTTAATTGTTTTAATGTTAACCTGGTTTTCAGGGTTTTAATTGTTCTGATAGTTTAATTGCTTTTTAAGAAGTGTTTTAATTGGTGTTCATATTTATATTTTTGTTTTTAATTGTAAACCGCCCTGAGCCATTTCGGAAGGGCGGTATAAAAATCGAAAAAATAAAATCAAGTAAGTAAATAAATAAATAAATAAATAAATGTGCAGGGAGACAGGGAGGAGCCTACCTCTCTGCCAGGCCTCCCCCCCCACCAGCATTTTTGGTCATGTGAACGACCTTTCTATCTTCTTTCCTAGTCCTCTTAGGGTTGCCAGCCTTTCAGGATGAGCCTGGAGTCTCCAGGAATCAGTATCACACTCTTTAGCAGGCTATTGGAAGTAATCCTGGGGATTTTAATGACTTGATATTGTGGAAAATACTGGGGAAAATATTTTGAGGAGCGCTCTCCAGGAATAGCTTCAGTTGGCAACCTTCAGTCCCACACAAATTTATCTTGAGAGGAAGTGAAACAACCCATAATGATAACCTGTTCAATGTGCATAATTTGAAAATATGCATAAAGAATTATTTTAATATATCTGCTGACATTGATAATATAGCCACCGAACTTATTGGTGCCCTGGTTGAAAGGTGTAAAAGATGTTTAATGATGGATATTGTCGGGCATGGTGATGTCTTTTCTCATAGCTGCTGTAGAGCAGAAACACCTTGTATATAGGATATCTTAGACAGCTAAGGCATAGGCATCATAGGTTCTAAGACTCATGTGATATCCAACTTACTTCAAAGCCAGTTAGCTATAGTACAGCTCCCTTTTAAAGTGTTTAAAGTAACTGCCCCTATCCACCCCCAGCACAGTACCTCCAGTGACTGTTGCTGGTGTCTATCTTATGTTACTTTTTAGTTTGCGAGTCCTTTGGGGATAGGGATCCATCTTATTTTTTTATAATTATTATTTCACTGTGTAAACAATCCCGAGCCATTTCTGGAAGGGCGGTATAGAAATCGAATGAATTAATGAATGAATTTATAAATAGCTCTGAGTCTTGCTTGCTCTGAGTCAGACCCAGAAAATGGAGATGAGCACATCTACTTGGGACCTTTCATCTTATCTCTTCTCCAGGGGAACCTGATGGTGAGACTGTGCATGTTAGTAGAGTGCAGAGATTTGGAATGAATCACCATTAGTACCCTGATAACATCAAGCTCTGTCTGTCTTCCTCATCCGCCTCTGCCCCTATAGAATGTGGTTTTACACACTGGCTAGGTTTGAGGACAGCATGTAAACTAGCCAGTTAATTGTGAATTCTAATAATGGATCAGTTTCAGTAATCTCTAACTCCTTTCAAAGACCCTAACTCCAGAGATCCTAACATTGGCAACATATCATAAAAATCTATTAAAGCACATGATTCTAAACATATACAATAGTTTAGATCATTAGAATGATACAAGGACATCTACAGTGGAGATGATCAAGACTGAGGTAATGATGGGTGGAAGTTTCTGTGAAGGGAGCAAATATTCTTACTCTAGTTTTGACTAACTAGCAATGCTGCAGGGCTGAAGTGGCAGCAGTACCTTAATAGACACCTTTAGGACTGCTGAGGTGTTTTCTTCCTAATATCTCAACTTTCCAAGTATTCTTATTTCAGAGGAAGTATACCAGAACTCAAGTTGCTCCCAGCGGAGGTGTGAAGGGTCATAGTAATTTCTTAATCAATTGTAGCACATGCTTTATGAGAGAGAGGTGAACTGTTAGAAGGGGTTTTTTGACAGTACATCAATGAATCACAATTTGTTTTTACTACTCTCTTGCTTGTTAAAATGCTGAGTTAAATAACTGCAGATAGTAAAAGTTGTTTGTGTTGATAAAGACTTACAGATTCTGGGGTGGTCTCCAAATTAGTGCTACTTGTGCCTTCCTGATCTCATGCTTTTATAGCTGTCTCCCATCAGGTTGTGCACACTGTGGCTGACATCCAGGCTAGCAAAGTGGTGTGCAGCATGCTATGTGCCAGACTAAAGCAGTGTGGGTGAGTGTAGACAATACTGAGCTAGATGGACCAATCGTCTGACTCAGTATAAGGCAGTTTCCAATATTCCTATGTTTGCTTCCTTTGCTGCATGTGCACCAGATGCATTGCTAATTACTTAAAAGATCCAGGCCCTGGACTCACAGTCTCTCCCCTCTCCGTTTTGATAATTAACACATTTCATGTTATCTAAAGCAAACCAAAATTCTCTTCCGTTTTTTGAATTATAACCAGGACATCATGGTTATAGCTGGCATGTTTGGCCCAGAGTACTTGCTTTATTTTCACATTTCCCTCCCTTTTGCAATCGCTTCTTACAGAGGCCTTGCCATTGCAAGCAATTTGGGAGTGTGGGTTTACTGTGCATTAGTATCTCACTTTTATTTTTGGTTTCTTTGCAGAGGCTTAGTTGCCATGCATTTTTAAAAACAGAAGGTTGGGGTGGTGGTGGTAAACTGTACATTTGGGGGAGGCTACCCATCTCCTACTCCAGAGTCATCATCATCACCTCTTACATTGAGCCCAGCAGCTGATGTGAGGGCTGCTCATCACCTCCTCCAAAATGCCCAACAGCTGGGTGGCTGCCCATCCCTCCCCCACCATGCCCAGCAACTGTGTTGCTGCTGGGCACAAGAGTTGCCTACCTCCCCTTCCACAAAGCCTGGCAGCTGAGTTACTGCTGGGCACTAGGGCCACCCTCTGCCCCTCCATGTTGTACAACAGCTGGGTTGTCACTGTGACTGCACACGAGGTCGCTTGCTGGCCTCCCATTGATCTCAGCATCAGGGTTGCTGCAGGGCACAAGAGGCTGCCTGCCAGCCTCTTCCATCCCCAACAGCTGGGTTGCTGCTGGGCACTAGGGCAGCACCTCCACTGTGCCCTGCAGTTGGGTTGCTGCTAGGCACAAAGGGCATCTTCCTCCACCTTCTCCACTGTTCTCAATAGCTGGGTTATCACTGGGTGTGAGGGCTGCCTACTGTCCTGCCTCCTCCACTGAGCCCTGGCACCTGGGTCAGAGGAACAGAGACCATGTGGGAAAGGCACTCAGTTCTATCCCCTTTTCCATTACAATTGCACAGGGGGAAGACTCCGTGAGACAGTGGAGGCAGTAATGCGGAGTGCCTGAAAGGTCCTAGCTCAGAGCATGTCCCTCCCCACCATCTCTTGCTCGGGTGGGGGGGGGCATGAGGAGGAGGGTAGGCAGCCAAAAAGTCTGGAGCTCCCAGCCAAACATACCCCTTATACCCAGTACTAACGAACACCAATGATCTGCACTTGGTTTATCTGCACTTGGTTCATTGGTGTTGACCCCTTACTCTTTCAGCTGAAGAGAAGGCCAAGCCATTTACTGCTGAGATTTGAAGGGCATCCTTTTGGGAAATTCTAGAAGCCAACTATGACTTCTCAGACCTCACATCTATAGAAGTGTGCATATCCCTGGCTATTGTATGTTGAATGAATATATATCACCATGAACAGATGAATATGTGAACTGATCCCATTGGAAAGCATTGCACTTGAACTGATGTGATGATGAAGAATAGATGAACATTCTGTCTGTGATATTATACTGGTGATAGTCCAGACACACATGCAAGCTATCACTGTCTGGCAAGTCTGTTCTAGGATTTCTGTATGAGTTTCAGCTCATGAGTGACATGACACTGTTTATCAAAAGTTACCTTCTGAACAGAGGGACAATTACCTGGTTTCTGATGGCAAATGGACCTGGATTTACACTGTGGCAATATCTGCAATATTCTAATGACTGAAGATCTTTCCAAAATACAGTGGTGATATTTCCTGAGATTCATTCTGCACAGACTGTGTCACTCAGCTATCCTTAGCTCTTCACTCTGTCTTGAGAGCAGGAGTCGCTGTGTGGATATAGCCAGAGAGAGAGAGAGTGTGTTAGTTTTAAACTAACAGTTAATTCTGTAGCATCCAACGTATTGTGATATAATTACTATTTGTGTTTGGTTTATTCATGCCAGGGACTAGCCAACAGAATTAAAGTCCAGATTAAGATTCAGAGTTTATCCAAGAAAACAGAAGACTAAAACTATGGGGGAAAGCAGACTAGGTCTTGAAACATCCAGGCTAGCCTTTTCAGGAACAGAATCCGAAAAGCCCATACTCCCGCCGCCGCCTCTATAAAAGCTGTAAAAACTGAGTTTCAAGCCTATTTGATGACTAATAATGTCACACACATTAGACACACACAATTATAACATGTGAAGCTGCTGCTGTACTACTAATTTAAATCATTGGTTCACCTGGCTCGGGGTTGTCTCCTTGGACTGACAGCAGCTCTCCAAGGTGACAGAGGGAGTTCTTTCTCAGCTCTGCAACCAGAGATTCTTTTAATTGGAGGTACCAGAGATTGAACCTGGGGCCTGCTGCACACAAAGCATGTGAGCTATGGCCTGTAAATGAAGCTTGAGGCTGACAAGAGCAGAATACGATATGCAGGAGCAGGGAGGCAGAACCAGAAAGGAAACAGATCCCAAGCCTAGGTTTCCTGCCAGAATACCAAGGCAGATAAGGCACAGTCTTCAGGAACAGAACACAATGGCAAACAAGACATGTTTACAATGGTCAGCAACTCTAGGAAGGCTGCTACAGGTTCAGAGGTCTCCAGAGCTTAAGTGATACTTAGGGAGAAGGAGAAAAAATTCAGTCTCTCAGCATCACCATTGCAACCCACAAAGAGGACAGGGAAGATAAAGGAAGCCAAAGAAGAGGCATAGGATAAAGTAGGGTGAGAAACCAGCAACCCAACAGTTAGCAAGAATCAGAGCAGCTCACTAGAAGCTGGTTTTTGTTGTTGTTTAGAAGCTTGAGTATCAAGCAATACCCTGGTAAATGAGTAACAGGAAAACCCAATTTGCACACTAACTCATGATGTTTGGTAAGCATGTGCAACTTCCTGAACACTTAGGAGCCTTAAAGGATACTGCCCATGTTTCCAAAATGAGTGGCAACTTAAGCAGCTGGTATGGGTGACCTGGCAGCAGGCTCTGCAGTGCCATCTAGTGGCACTGGTAATTGTTGCTCTGCTTCCTTGGTTAGCTTTTTAAATCGCATCTTAGCCAAGCCAAGCTAATATGTAAAAGAATGGCCAGATACTGAGTACCACCCCACCTGTATTAACTCTTTCTGAGCACAGGTGCCTGGGAGAAGAGAGAGTTCTCACTAGAATTAGCCAGTAGTGAGGGCCCCTAAAATGCATGGAGAAAAAGGTACTTCACTGCCTCAAAGAGGGAGTTGGGAGAGAGCACAGTAGCTGCTGCAATCCTCAAACCCCCACCAATGCAGATCATATAGTTCTGCTACCAAGCAGTAAATGTACTGCTGATACTCATTAGCCACCAAGCCACACATTTTTCATGGAACATGTATTGCTCAAAACCAGAATATGACCCAGACGATGTGGAATTAGTGTGACTAATAGCATTGTTATTATTTTCTGTATCTAGCTGTTGAAGTTGCTGTTTAAGAACAGAAGAAGAATCCAGCTGGGTAAGACCAACAGTCCATCTGGGCTACCAGCCGGCTTCCTTCCCACAGTAGTAATCCAACCAGATGTCTCTGGGAAGCCCTCAAGCAGGTTTCAAAGGCAATAGCCCTCATCTGCTATGGCTCCTTGGTAGCCAGTAGCATAGTTCTTAGCATCTTGGGGCTCAGGTAAGTGAGGGGGGAAACATGGAAAAAGTTGAAACTGGGGATAGCAGCTTTACACGGAACACACTCACCTTTTTTTCAGCCGCTATGCTCTATCAGAAAGAAATTAACAGGTGATGCTTGGCAGTGCATGGGGATGAAACAATGGGGAAAACATCACTTATCAGCTTCTGTTTTGTTATGGAGAAAGCTTTTGTTCATTAAAAGAAGACAAAATGGGGTAGCTACCTGATCTGTAATCGTCTGAGGAAGATTTGAGCTCTAAATCCACACCCCTGAAAACCCAAGGCTTAAGCTGGAGGAAAGGGCCACAACTTTATTCAATTAATAGCCAAATAAACGACAACAACAAACAGACAATTAATAGCCAAATAAACAACAACAAATAAACAACAACAACAAATATACCACTTTTCCAAAAAAAAAAAAGTTTCCAAAGTGGTTTACATAGAGAAATAATAAATAAATAAGATGGCTCCCTGTCCCTAATGGCTCACAATCTAAAAAGAAACGTAAGATAGACACCTGCAACAGTAATTGAAGTACTGTGCTGGGTGTGGATAGGGCAAACAAAGAAAATACCTCCCCCCCCCCCGGTTAGGCTTTCATTAGTGCAGGAACTAACAACTTGCCACACAAAATGTGAGTCTTTACCTATATCATATGGAGCAAAATACCCCAGTTCAGAAGGATGTATCATCTAAGGGCCAACTGATGGTCCTCTAAGGCAACCAAAGGGGCCAGGCATCAGCCGCCCCTTCAAGTCATGCAGCCTTTAAAGTTGGCAATGCCCCTTCAGGCCACAGAATACCCCAGCTGGTACTCTTTCAGCTGTCAAGTCTCTAGCGAATGTCTAAGGACTCCTCCTGACACCAAATGTGTGCCTTAAAGTGCTCACCACAGCACTATCTTAAATTCCAAATCCCATGCTATTCCTGCAGTTATGACCAGGAAGGGAACCGAACTATAGAGAACAGTGGGAGGCAGGCAAAAAAGACTCTCACCACCTTCCAATGAGATTGATGCAAAAAATAAAAATCCTACCCATCCCACAAAAAGATGACCAGCTAAAACCTACACTATCCTCCTGGGTTTGCCTTTGAAACATCAACTGAGGATCCAGGCAAGTGGGAAACACAGCTCTCAAACTTTGCCCACCTGGGTCCCGCAGCCATTCAGCTTGTCCCAAACACTTTGTGTTTCATTAAGAAGTTGGGGTTGTCGCAAAGAGCCATATCCAGGACACATCTGGGTGATTGGCTGCATTTTGAACCTTCCCCCATCCATTCATACCACTACCACCAAGAGATTTGGCATCACCTCTCTAATGAAAAGGCACTTCTTAAATCTAAATTTCATCCACATTTGCTAAATTGTTGTCAGTGTCTTACAACAACATTTGAAGTCTCTAACTCTGATGAAGGGTTTTTTGGGGTGGGGGGTTGCATCAGATTTAAACTTTCTGACAGTTTTAAACTAGACCCCCTTTCTTTCAGCTGCCTGGAATCTCAGAGGCTAATCCTTTCTGTTCAACTCTAGATTACGAGTACAAAAACTGGGCCTTAAACACAGAGCAGGCACAAATGTCAGGTTTACTCAGAACATTTGTCTTTGATAACTGTATGTCACAGATTTATGTTGAATGCTTATCAGAAAGGCATAATAGTGTGCCTGCTGTTTTTTCCTTACTTAATATTTTCCTGAGATTGGGAATTAGCTCTGAGAGTTTACAATAAAATGTATATGTTATATTTGGCAAAGCTGCTACTGAATGGTACCAGGGAGTCTGGATCTGGTTTTCCTTCATCTGCAATCCATGTCTTTAATGGCTATATCTGGAGAAAACAGCCATAGGGAACAATAAAAAGAAGCTCCAGTAAAAGCAACGTTCCACTCCTTATTTGAACATCACATCAAACCTAAAATTCAAACTAAAAACGTTCAGAACAGTTTGCCAAGCTATGAATCCAGTTTTCTTGAAGTGATTAAAAAAAACAACAACACAGTAGAGGGTTTTGGTTTTAAGGTTTTACAATTGGCTATTCTTGCTAGTTTTTGGAGTACATGTCAAAATTGTTTGTTTCACCTTTTAATAATGGAGTCTTTTTATTCCATTCCTGTTTACAATGCTTCTACTTAAGAAGCAGAGAGGCAGTGATGCAGACAGTTACACGTTCTTAAGTTTACTTGGGTTCAGTGTTCCCCCGATCAGGGATTCCCAGAGGTTGTTGACTACAACTCCCATAATCTCCAGCCAAAGGCCATTGCAGCTGGGGATGCTGGGAGTTATAGTCAACAACTTCTGGGAATCCCTGATAGAGAGAACAATGCTTGGGTTGTGTACAGGCGTATCTTAGACATGAGCTGGTGTGGATTTTTCTGTTGAGTGCGAACTCTATTCTACCTGCCATGCTTTGCAATGGTACATGTATTAGCCTCCAGATTCAAGACAGCCACAAACTCACCATGCTTCAGTCTGGCTTCCTGCTGTATTCCGTGCCTCCCTCTCCAGACTATTTTAAGTTTTTCTGCTTAAACAGAAAATAGTATCCTAATTTAGGAGCTGCACTCACCTTTCTGATCATCTGTGAGTTAAACACCTGGTTGGATGTGTTGTCAGTGATTGTGTGCTAAGCAGCAGTTGGGTCAGAGAGGGCTTTCCCTCCTACCTCTCTAAAGACCAGGGCACTGCTGCTGGGTAGAAGGGAGCCCCCCCGCCCCCAACCCAGCTGATGCTTAATACATGAACAGTGCCAGAACCGCCAACCCTGTTTTTAACTTACAGACAAGCAGAAAATGGGAGCACGTGCAGCTCACGAACTAGGGTAGGACACTTGTCCTGCCCTAATAATAATTATGTGAATAAGCCTACCATTCTATATATGTTTAAAACTGTTCCAAGGAGGAAATGGTATCATGTCAATCAGCACAACATCCAGGCTGATTCCAAGGAGGTGGGACATTGCTTTATAATTGACACAAGAAGCACCAGTTTGCACTGCGTAAATCAGCTTCTGCTAAAACGAGAAGAGCCGGTTTCCTCAAGTTACCAAATACTTCTGTTGTGGAATGGATTTGCAACAAAAATTATGTACCTCTATACTCAAGTAAGACTAGTGATCTGCTCTCTCTCTCTCTCTCTCTCCACACACACACACACACACACACACACACACACACACACTCTCAGAATTGCAGCCTAGGACTGTAGTTTTAATGTAGAGATAAGAAGAAAACCAACCATTCAAAATTCAAGTGAAAAAGAGCCTGAAGCCTATACAAACGTGTGTGTGTGTGTGTGTGTACACACACATACACAATGAGGTCATGCACATGAGAGGAGGGCAGGGTGGGGGGAGGCAGGGATGAACCTACCTTACACCCAGACAATTGCCAAACTCTTCTTCAGCGCGCCACTGCACACCCACATGATCCGTGCTGCTCCCGGCAGCACAGCTTAATGGAGACTGGGAAAATGAGTCATGTCTCCCAAGAATCCCAAAATTCACTGTGCAAGCAGCGCAGTCCATTGATTCCCCCATGCGTTGGGAACTCTAGGCGCCTGATTCTGTGTGCACTCAGGCTGCATGCACAGACATGACCCCAGCCCTGGGGTTGAGGGCACGTTTGTGCCCTCTAACCCCAGTTAAAGGCCAGGTCAAAACATTGGGCTTGTGGTGGAGGCAGCGCTGCGATTGGCCTCGATCCTGGCGCTGCACACGAGCAGCCCAACCCAAGTTGGACTGCTCATGTGCACAGCCTCATTGTGTAGAAGAGTTGGACTTTGTGGCAACTACATATCTGTATTCTCCTGTGTTGATATTTCAGCTTCTTTAAACAGTTGGTTTCTCATTATTCTTAATCGTTAATGCTCTTAAGGAGCTTTTGTTGTCTCTTACAGGAAAATTTAGGAAGGATTATTAGAAGTAGCAACACTGTTGTACTGTTCTCCATGCTCTAAACAACATTCTTCAAGTATTTGATTCCATGTTAGAAGTGGTGGGGATTATATTATTAATAGGGTATTTATATTCTGCTTTTCAACAAAAGAGTTCTAAAAGCTGTTTACATAGTAAAAGGAATGAGTAGATGGTTCATTGTCCCAAAGGAGCTCACAATCTAAAAAAGAAACACCGATATAAGCAGCAGCCACTATGAGGGATGGGGTCCTAGGATGAATAGGATTAGTTGCTATCCCTCAACCAAATAATTCAGTTTTTCTTATGGAGGAAAGAAAGAAACTAAATGGGGAGAAAGCACTTCACGACATAGCCTTTTCAACCCACAAGCATGCAGGATTTAACATCCGATATTTATATCTGGCGCTTTTTGGCACTGAACAGATTAAAATATTTGGCCATATTGTGGCCAAATATTGCAGCTGTTTTCTGGCTGCTTCTCATCAAATGCTTTAAAACTCAAATAGGGATAAACTGATGAAAGGTACTGAGATGCTTCAGTTATATTTGCTGCTTCCAGGTCTTAATCTCCTGACCATCGAGTATCACTGAGGCACAAATATTGTGCATTAGCCAGAAGCCAACAGAATTCTCTTTCCTCTTGACAGACTTTGACAAATCACAATTTTGGACAATAGCAAAGTTTTCTGGGAGGAACATTTATGGTCTTCTAAGTGTAGCCCACAGTGCAAAGAGTGACCAGGAAAATGACTGCTGAGATTATTACTTGATCAATATAATAAAGCTTTTCGGGGTACAGTTCAGATTCAAACAATGGCATCAAAGAGATGCCAGCATAATCCAGTGGTGGAATTTCCTCTAATTAGGCTTTACAAAATCATTAGGGTAAGTGAAAAAATAAGTCTATGCCAAGCTGAGAGTAGATAAGAATGTGAGCTTTCTGACCTAGTTGCCTAGAGTCATGGAAAAGTGAAATAAATTGCAAGGTTATTGCACCCTGCCTGTATCAGTTTGCCTTCATGGACAATAAATGATGTGTGATTATAGTAAGCAGTTAGCATTTAGGGAGTGTGTCTTGGCAAGCAGGTTTCCCCGCCCACCCTCTGCCCCTTAACTTTGGTGCAATGGCTTAGAGTCACGGCAAGGTATCCTCCTAACTGTCAGAAGGCTAATTTGGGATGTGCTGCTTGTTTCTGAGAAGAGAATAAACCTGGTTGGAAGTATCTGTCTGGAATGTATCTTGTGACAGCAAAGCAATAAGTAACTGAGAAGCAGCCGCCACAGTTTATTTCCACCATTTAATTTGCATGAGGAACTCAGGTTACCACCATTAGTGATGTACTTTATGTGCAGAAAAAAGCAGAGAAAGCAGATCTAAGAATTAATGGGCCTTGCTGAATGCAATCTAGTAAGTGCTGCTGCACAACATCTATTCATTTCAATAGGGATTGTGTGGGATCCCCACCCAAATCATGTGGGTTAACATGTTGTTGTTGTTTGTTGTTGTTGTTATTGCTGGCCTTGAACCTCTAAGGTAAAGTGTGCTGTCAAGTTGGTGTTGACTCCTGGCAGCCACAGAGCCCTGTGATTTTCTTTGGTAGAATACAGGAGGGGATTACCATTGCCATCGCCCATGCAGTATGAGATGATGCCTTTCAGCATCTTCCTATATTGCTGCTGCCTGATATAGGTGTTTCCCAAAGTCTGGGAAACATACCAGTGGGGATTTGAACCGGCAACCTCTGGCTCACTAATCAAGTCATTTCCCTGCTGCACCATTAGGTGGCATGCTCCTCATCCTAAGGCAATGTAAAAATAAAATGTACTTAACGTAAAATTCACAATATACAATAGCAACCACAACCAAAATAAAAGTGGCCATTAATTAAAAGGGCAGAGGCAGAACCATTTTCAAGAGCAGATAATCCCAAGCACTAACCCAGTTAAGCATCTAAAAGAGCAGCAAAAAACTGAAAGAGTAGCGAAGATATGAATATATCTGGGGAGGGCATTCAAGAGCCCAGAACAGTGTTCCTCATTGCAAGGCCCAGGAGCTAGTGGGGGCTCCCATCAACCCTAAGTGTTGCTCCCTGATTAAATGTTTATTAGATCTGTGCAGAGCTTCTTCTGAAGCCAAATACTCCTCATATTATCTATATATTTAATTCTCCTGGGTGTGGCATTGGAATGTGCGTCCTGGCAGCCCAGCTGATTGGCTGGGCTGCGGGGGCGCCTGATTGGTCCTGGCGCACCCAGGAGAATTGCCTGGTTGGGCGGCTGCGGAGGCAAGGCGGCGGGCCAGGCGGCGGCGGGCCAGGCGGCGGCGGCGGCACTCGGGGCCCGGCGGCACTCTTGGGCCAGGCCGCGGCGGCGGCGGCGCTACTAGGGGCACAGATGCTACGCGCCCGGTCAGCTAGTTATTATTATTTCTTGTTTACACAGTCAGACAGGTGTTATTGACTGGTTTGTTTTATCCAGACATCGAGTCCTTCCCAAGGACCTGGGATGCCAGAATTTTATTGTCAGTTGTTATAGATATCATCGCAGAATATAGGCTGTTCCCAGTAAAGCTGCATTTTGTAATTGGCTGATGGTGATATCTGTGGCCCCTATGGTGTTGAGGTGCTCTTCAAGGTCTTTTGGAACTGCACCCAGGGCGCCAATTACCACTGGGATTATTTTGGTCTTTTTCTGCCACAGCCTTTCAATTTCAATTTGTAGATCTTTGTATTTGGTGATTTTTTCTATTTCTTTTTCTTCTATTCTGCTATCCCCTGGTATTGCTATGTCAATTATTTTAACTTGTTTTTCTTTCTTCTCGACTACAGTGATATCTGGTGTATTGTGTGGCAGATGTTTGTCTGTTTGTAGTCGGAAGTCCCATAATATTTTTACATCTTCATTTTCTTCAACTTTTTCCATTTTATGGTCCCACCAATTCTTGGCTACAGGTAGCTTGTATTTTTTGCAGATGTTCCAGTGTATCATTCCTGCTACTTTGTCATGCCTTTGTTTGTAGTCAGTCTGTGCGATCTTCTTACAACAGCTGATCAGGTAGTCCACTGTTTCATCTGCTTCTTTACGAAGGCGGCACTTGCTGTTTGTTGTGGATTTTTCGACTTTTGCTCTTATTGCATTTGTTCTTAGTGCCTGTTCTTGCGCAGCCAGTATTAAACCCTCTGTTTCTTTCTTCAAGCAACCATTCTTAAGCCATTTCCAGGTCTTGGTGATGTCTGATTTTCCACTTATATTGTGCAAATATTGACCATGCAGGGGCTTATTTTTCCATTTTTCTGCTCGGTTCTTGGCTTGTTCTTTCTTGTAGGCCTGCTTTGTTTCATTGGTGTTGAATAGTTTCGCGTTATTGACCATTTGAAATGCATCTTCTTCATTGTCCTTGATATATTCTTCAAGGCCTCTTTTCTCCTCCTCTACTGTTTGATGGACTTGCAGCATTCCTCTTCCACCTGAGCTGCGAGGGAGGTATAGCCTATGGACATCACTGCGGGGGTGCAGAGCATGATTGATGGTCATGATTTTCCTGGTCTTACGATCTAGCGTCTCTAGCTCTGCCTGGGTCCAGTCTATTATTCCTGCACTGTATCTGATAACAGGTATAGCCCAGGTGTTTATGGCTTGTATGGTGTTCCCGCCATTGAGTTTGGGCTTGAGGATTTTTCTAACTCTCCTGATGTATTCACTTCCAATTTTTCTTTTAACTTCAGTGTGTGTATTATTATTATTATTGTTGTTGTTAAAAATAATATTCATCGTATTTAAATTGAATCTGGAAGCAAACCGGTAGCCAGTGCACTTCTCCCCAAATTGGGGTAATATGATCACACCACCTGGTCCCTGATAACACTTTTATGTAGCATTTTGCAGTTGCTAAAGCTTCTGTATACTCTTCAAGGGCAACCCCATGTACAATGTATTACAGTAATCTCATTGTGACATGAGCAGGGCATGGGTAATTGTGGCCAGAACTGCCTCTCTAGGCAAGGGCCTTCTTTGTGTGTGGATTTCTTACAAGAACAAGTGTCAAATTTTATATTCTAATTATCATCCAAAGTTATTGGTGGATTTTTGTTCCTGCAGATGACATAAATAGGAGACAGCCTTTATATTTGCTTGCTTGTTACTGAGCTTCTCTCATTAAAAATGACTGATGCTGGTTTACTGCTTACTTCATATATCCTCCTGAGCAGATATCACAGCCCAAATTTTGTAGCCAGAGAGTTGAAAAGAAATAAGGGTTCCTTGACACTGATGGAATATGAAGATAATTCTATGACATGAATATTTCTTTTTATTTCAACTTATTTCCTTTATGTGTGCTGGTATTCTATATACTTTCACAAGTTCCAACCGCTTATTTATCAGGAAAATTTCTGTTTGCTAAAATCTGTCCCTGGTAAATCACTTCCACACTTTGTCCCTGTGTTTGCCTCTTGGGGATGCCTTGTTGTTGTTGTTGTTGTTTCAATTTCTATACCGCCCTTCCAAAAATGGCTCAGGGCGGTTTACACAGAGAAATAATAAATAAATAAGATGGTTCCCTGTCCTCAAAGGGCTCACATTCTAAAATGAAACATAAGATAGACACCAGCAACAGTCACTGGAGGTCCTGTGCTGGGGGTGGATAGGGCCAGTTACTCTCCCCCTGCTAAATAAAGAGAATCACCACTTTAAAAGGTGCCTCTTTGCCAAGTTAGCAGGGGTTTGTTGGGTGTTTTTCACATTCGTTTCTAGAGTTCTCAATCTTGAAGGTTCAGTTCCCTCCCCAGAATCTCTGGAAATTAAGGTGTGATTCAGATGTAACACAAAACCAGAGTTAAACGGGGTAGAGGCTGGAACTCCAGTATGGCCAAATTCATGAATCCACACTGTTTCATGGCAAAAGCAACCTGTGGATTGCCTTGCCAAATTCCAGTTTGTACCTTTGGTTTGCAAAAAGCTTTGCCACTGAAACTTCCAATTTGGCCACTGAAGGGTTATATCAGAAACTGGAGGCCGCCATAACCACAATTTCATGCCAATTTTTAAACTGCAATAATAGAGGCAGCAGTGCAGACCTGCCCAGGATCACACCCACTCAAGGCCTGTGGCACTCCTCCCTCACTGCCTCTCCAAGCACCAGCCCTGCCCCTCCTGTCTCCAGTCCAGCAATGCAGTTGCCCAGCAACATGAACATGGACACTGCAACATTCCATCCCAGGCTTGTCAGCCTGTCAAGTGGTACAGCCATGCAGGGGCATTCCCTTTCCCCCCTCTGTCCCTTGCTCCCCCTGCTGGAAAGCAGGAAGGAAAGGGATGGGTTGACAGGCCAGGCACTAAGTGCTTTGCTCCCCAAGACGGAAGCAGCATTGATGCATATTCACAAGTGCACATACTCCAGGTGGCAACATAAGCATGGCACCCCATCACAGCACTGGGAGCAGAACATCTGGCAGGGGTGCCGGGTGTCGGGTTTAAAAGGCAGCCCCAAGCAGGGATTCTCAAGCAGCCAAGTTCTATTTTTCCCCACATAAAGCGATGTTCTGTTTCACTGCCCAGCGATGGCAGTGAAACAGAAGGATCATGTTGACCCAGGCACAAGAGAGTGTCAGGCTATGGGGAAAACCCCTTACAACTCATGAGAAGGACCATCAGAGGGGAGGGGAGGGGAGAGAATTTCTGAGCAAAATCTGTAATGATGCCAGATGGCAAAACATCCCCTTCTCCCACGGACTGTTTTCTCACAAGAGTGCCAGGCCATTGGGACTCTGTATTGAGCCAATGTTGCTCTATGCAGGAACCCACCAGGGACGGGTAGCCTGGCTACTGCTCTCCCCATCTTGGCAACTGTCACCAAGTAGCTGTCAAAACATGCCCCTTGCCAACCTGTCTGCCCATGTGGACATGTGCAACCTTGCTTGTTGCCCTCCCTCATATCCCCTCGTAGGAAGTCTCCATGTTCCCTTCCCTTTCAAGAGTAACAGGGAAATAGTGCCCCAACCAGTCCCCCTGATCACGCTTGGGTGCAGGGCTATTTGTGGAGGTCCAGTGCCATCGCTGCCACAAGCAGCACTGGCATGGCTTGGCATTCAAAGGGATTTAAACCCTTTCTGTGCTGAGGCTAGGCGGACCACTCTGAATATGAACCAGCACTTCCATCACGTCTCCTTTGAGATGGTGGCCAATCACGGCTGCTCCACTGATGTGCTGACGCTCCGCTCACAATCTGGCCATGGAGTTTGCTGGGATTGGCCTGGGTGGCTGAGCAGCAGGGAGGAGCTCCCCTCCCCTAGAACTGGAAGTTTGCACACCATGGTTTGACAAATGTTGGCGGTGCGATTTACAGTTTAAAACTGAAAGCGCAGGTTCTCCAAACTTCGGTTTCATGTTACATCTGAATCTAGCCTAAATCTCCAAGTGGGTGGGTGGATGTTGTTGCCACACTTGCTCACATGTGTATACTACACATGTTTGTATCTATGCTTTTGTACTAACTTGGGAAAATTTGCTCAAAAATGTTATTCACTCAAACATGTATGAATAACAAATGGACCACAGTCTAGACAGAGGCAAGTGGAACCACAGAGGCAAGTGGAACTAGTTTTTTAAGTGCTGATTCTGCTGAAGCCGGGGGTGGGGAGGGGGAGGTTCTATTAATGCTCGCAGGTCCTCCAGCAACTCTTCCAAGTCAGAGGATGAAGGCAAGGCTTTGTCCTTGGGTCATGTTGGAGGTGCTGGCTCAGGTTCCCTTGGTTTTCAAGGTTTGGGGGTTCCTGGAGCACAGGATCACTTGTGGTATGAGTTGTAAGATCTCCTCCCATCTCATCCCCTGAACGGTCTGCCTCATTCCTCAATTGGGGGGTGGGAATCTCAAATCTGGAGTTCAAGAGAGCAGGAGCCAGTTCACCCACATACAAGTCCCTTATTGTTCAGCACACTCATGAGGCACTCAGATGAAAGGCACCAGCAAGTGTGAATCGGTCATTTGACCATTGCCTGAGGACACACCAGTTTCTGTTGCAGTTATGTAAATGCTTCCAGTGATAGGGACTGTGTTACTTTTGACACATGGAAAAATATATCCTGAACTCCATCTGACAATAATTATTTCCTTAGTTATTTTACATTCAGAAAAACACTAGAAAGCTATATATGGAAGCACCACCTGGTGAATTCTAAGAATGGTATCTGTATTTATTGAATTTTCTCTCCTCCTGGTAAGGAAAAGCTGACACCATTATCACTTCTCCTCCATGCAATTAGCTGGCATTTATACAATTAAAACACCTCCTAAAAGCAGTAGGATCATGTAAGAGTGCTGGCAGAAGGACTCAGCCTGCCTAACTGCAGGCAAATAGCTTCAAGATTGAATTCAATGTATCAAAGTCTATGACAACTTAGAAATGGCTCATTACCTAGGGGCTAATGCTGATGCTGAGCTATTCCTTGGTCTGACAATGGGGGATACACTCAGCAGTATCTTAATAAGCTTTGCTGCATACCTGATGGCCACCTACTGTGAGATATGCCAGAGCATATGGTAGCATGCTTGCTGGTGTCTGAACAGTTGAGAAAAGCTGAAGGGGATGAACAGGCACTTATTTGAGTTACAAGTCACATTGCTAAAGCAGCAAGTGATGTGGATGAAGACAATGAGGATAATAGGGTGTCTAACATGGCCACTTTTACTGCTGAGATGCAGATTAGAACCTACACAGCACCAATCAATGTACTCGGTGAACTGAAAGATTTCTACCCAACGAAACACTCCCTTCAAAAATGACATGATATGATGGCAGCTGTTTCTGCCACACACTATTAAATCTGCCAGTAACCAAAGAGTTTTCTTGCAGAAATATAAATTCTTCAAGAACAAGACCACTTTAATATTTCATTGACATAAGAACTGCACTACAAATCTCTAGCTGAAGAATTTAGGCATGGGATTGGTCAGGACACTGGACATATAGAAGTTGTTCAAAATGTCAACCCTAAGGGACTTTAGTTCCAGCCTGTCTTCTAGTTTTAGCCTAATTTCCAGTAGGCTTATGAGATCACCCAGCATTCCATGTGTGTCTCTGTGTCCACCCCGCCCCCCATTAACTTTGCAACACCTAGACCAATATGAACCCAATTGGGTACAGTTGTAGGGAACATAGGGACACCTCAACGGCATAGTTTGTGATTATGCCATCCACCCCAGTTCAAGATGGCAGACGAGTAAACTTTTGAGGTGGAAGTAGGCTAACTTGTGAACTGCCTAACCAATCTGAACCAAATCTGTGACATCTCTAGGGACACATAAGGATGCCTCAGTGGCATAGTTTGTGATGACATCATTCCCCCCAAGCCAAGATGGTGGATGTGTGAATGTTTGAGGCACAAGTGGACTAGTTTGTGGACTGTAACCGATTTTAACCAAATTAGGTACAGTTGTAGTGAGTGACACACAGGGACACCTCAACGGCATAGATTGTAATGATATCATCCACCCCAATTCAAGATGGCAGACGTGTAAACATTTGTGGCACAAGTGAACTAACTTGTGAACTGTTCACAAGCTAGCCTGTGAATTGCCTAACCAATTTGAACCAAATTTGCTACAGCTATAGGGAAGCATAGTCTGTGATGATGTCATCCACCCTGATTCAAAGATAACCCAGGGGAAGAATAATCTTGTGTGTGCCTTTAGCCACTGTTTTATGGAATGCTTACATTCTGAACCTGTTTGACACCAGAAAAGGTCCACATATTCCAAGGTAAAGTATAATTAAATTTCATCATGGTATGAAGCAAAAGGACTCTATGATTTTCTATTGCCTTTTAAATGACAGACTTATATTATTTATTTATTTACAAGTTATCATTTTGACTGTTCTGAGCAACAGTGGCTTGGATAACCTGTCTTCTGCTCTGTGGGTGAAAAATGAAGTTTGAAAGAATGTTCATTACCTTCATGGTATGCGTTGACTCTGCTGATTCTTCATGTGCCAAAGTGTGTACCCTGGCTTCTGTCTCATCTAGAGACTTCTGGTACGAAAAGTAATTGATCAAATTAGCTCTGCTCTAATCCCACACAAACCGCTTGCCACAGCAGCTTGTTAACCTTCTGCACAAACAGTTTATTTAGCTTTCAGCATGACATCATGAAACCACCTCCAATACATCAAATGGATACAAAAAGAAACCCAGATTCAATCTGTTTCAAAGATACATTATTCTAAAAGATTAAAATGTAGGCTTTTGGAGCACAGTGAGTTAAATTTATATGTAGTGAGTCATATTGTTAGAAAAATAACTGGAACATTTCCTACAGTATTTTTGTTGTTGTTAATGCTTTATTTCTGACAGTTGTTTTTTAAAAAAACAACCCTCCAAAGTCCTCCAAGTTATCCCTCTAAATAAGTAAATCCAAACAAGTAGTTCTGCTAAAAGTTAGACATAACTTGGTTTTTAAAAAAACCCCAACAGCTTTAAATGCATGCCAAAGATAAAATAATGTTAAGTTTCAACTATTATTCAGTAAATGAAATTGTCACATAAATGGCACAGGATCAGTTGCCAGCAGAAATGTTTAAGAGAAGTTTACATGCACAAAGGCACCTGCCTTCCCTCCACTGTTTGCCTCCCATTGGCTTGCCAATGAAGGTGCCAATGATTCATCATACCTAATATCCATGAATAGACCCATCCTGAATAGATTTGTCTAACTCCCTTCTAAAGCCATCGAAGACCTTAGCCATTACAGTGTCCAATGGCAGCCAATTCAATGCATGAATAATGCATTACATGATGTAGTTACTTTCGCCTGTCCCATTGCCAGTCCCTGAGTGACCCTGAGTCCAAGTATTATAGGAAAGGAAGGAACATTTCTCTCTATTCAGTCTATGAATAATTATGTGTGCTTATATATCAAAGATTATATATATATATATATATATATATATATATATATATATATATATATATATGCTAAATAGCCCCAAATGCTTAATTCTTTTCTTGTAGAGAAGATCTTCCCTTGATTGTGTGGCTGCCCATTTGTGCACACTTGCCAATTCTCAGTCACCCTTGTGGGTCATCAGCAAAGTGGCTCTGGGGCTTCCTGAGCATGCTATGCATGACAAAAATTTGTCTCTTTATCTAATGGGCCTTACTGACAATGCATGTCCTAAGAAATGACCAAAGTTTGTTTTTAAACTTGCTGTTTACTGTCAATTGCCAAGTCACTGGCTGACATGATGCACAAGTCACTGGTTGACATGATGTACTGACATGATACACTGGTTGAAATGATGCACAAGTTACTGGCTGACATGATGCACAAGTTATTGGCTGGCATGATGCACAGCTGACATGATGCAACAACATGATGCACTGGCCAACATGATGCACAAGTCACTGGCTGACATGATACACAGCTGACATGATGCAACGACATGATGCACTGGCTGACATGATGCACAGCACAGCATCATGTTCTGATGCCAGAACGCTCTGTGCCAGGGCTGCTGCAGACATGCAGGAAGCTCCAACACTGCTAAGAACAAGTGGCTCTGCACGCAGCGCTTGCCACAGATATTCCCATTGTGGCAAATGGGAATAACTGCAGTAGTGCTGCTTGTGCAACTGCTCATTCTTAACAATGTGGTGATGGGGAGCCTGCACATCTGCAGTAGCTCCGGCATGAAGTGTTCTGGCACTGAAACGCTGCATCTGCCACTATTTCTGTTTTTCTGTACAATGCAATATTTACTTTGTTGTGCTTTGATTATATGTTGTTTTTATCTTTTGCTTAATGTCTGCTTCTATTCAGTGTCAAGGAGAAAGTCCCTGGTGAAAACATGACAGTAATGTTCTACCTGTTATAAAAATAGCAACTCATCATAAGCATTGAATTTCCCAAAGTTAAATACATTATCTTAGCTAAGACCTGAAGTATGTGTATGGTTTTCTTCCCCTACAACTTGGGCAAATACTCAGTCTGGACTGTCAGTAGTTTATGGATTCAGTGTAACGAAATCCTTGCACTCCCTGAGTGTAAAGCTCTAGCTCCTGTGGCTTTGCAACCCCAGTTTATGTTTAGCAAAATGTTGCAAGCAAAACCTTGAATGTGTTGCACGACTTTGCAGTGATTAGCTGGGCCCTGCCCCCAGGTGTGCCTACCCCAGAGAAGTCTAACTGAAGTTAAGGAAAAGTCAGTCTGCCTGGTGGAACACGGAGACTCAACATGCAATCTGCCTTGCAGAGGCACTCTTACCCCTGGACTTCTGAACTGAAGTCCAGGACCTACACTGCTCCTGGGGCCCCCCAAATCCTCTTTAGTCTATCCCAGGTGGTGTGGTCGCCCGGCCAAGCATGATGATGCTTAAATTTGGGGGGGGGGGGGCGGTTTCCAAAGGCCTCTAGGTCCAGGCTCCAAAATTACCTAGGTGCACCTCTGCTGCCTTGACTCCTGAAGTAGGCCACAAGATTAGTAGTTCAGGCCAGTTAGGTTCTGTATTGTCTTTGGTTCAAAGTGCAGTGTCGTAACTGCCCCCACTCCACTCCTTTCCAAACCTAGGCTCTTACCCCTTTGCTAAAATAAACCGGCTTTTGATTTTATAACTGCTGGTCTGTGTCTAGTGTGCCTAATCCTAAAACTCCCCATGGCCTAGCTGTTTGGGGCACGTTGGTATAAAAAGTGGGTAGCTCTGGGCCTAGCATCCTACTGTCCGGAGGGCCGTTACATGCAGGAACATCTCGGCAACGGATATCACTCCTTGGCATATGGATGTGGTGAGTTAAAGTTTGCCCGTTGCCCTCCCAAAATGGCACATCTGAGGACTGGGTAATTAAGGACTCTTTAAAACTTGGGCGAACAAGCAGTCTTGAATATAAGCAGTTTGCAGATCCACCAACTGATCTCACAACTTGGCATATGAATGTGGTGAGTTAACAATGGCAGTCACAGTGTCTAGCTAAAGTTCGTTGTATCTAAGTTCCATTGAATCAAATGAAACATGCAATGCTTTTCTGTTGGCTCCCAGGACCCCCCGCGTTTGTGTTTGAGTCTCCAGGTGTGGAGATCTCACTCTGTATATGCTCAGGAGCCTCATGGTATTGTGAGCTCTCTATTTATAGCACATGGGGACAGGTCACTTAGTGACAGTTGGCCAGTTGCCCCTAGAGTTGGCTCCTAACAAGCAAATTTTAAAGGGGAGCAGATGCACACCCTCCCTAATGCTTGGATATCCTAGGTAGACCCCAGAAGTTAACAAAAAGCAGGTTAACTCTCTGTCAAGACCACTCTGCCCTACAAGTGAACCGCCTCCCCTCCTCTCTTTTTGCAGAAAGGATAGCAGCCAGCTAATGTGCCAATTATCTCAACAGGAAGAATGCAGATGAGGCTTGTGGATGTAAATCTCCACCCTCACAAAAGGGGTTGAGCAAGTGATACAAACCTAAAAGATGCACCCATTAAAAATACTGTTTAGATTACTGTACCTTTCCATCTTTGCAGATTTCCTTTCTCATGTCTATGCACTCTGTTTTCATGACAAAAGCCATGGCATACCTTAGCAATTCCCACCTTATTACACGCAGGAAGAAAGATCAGCAACAATGGGATCATTGCCGGTCCCACCCAACACCCCTGTCCAACAAAAAAGGCAACTTGGAATGTGCCCTGAGAAGATGTATTTGGATATAAGAACCCCTCAGTTACATGATCCAGTATTGTCCTTGGGATCTTCATGCTCTCTGTGCATCAGCTGCCTTAGGGTTACCAACAGCTTTTTGGGAGCTTTACTGTCCACAGGCCACCACGCAAGGCGGTGTTCAGTACTTCGTGCCACTCTCCAGATTGGCTTTCTTCTTGCCCAGCCTGATCTATCCAGTCTTCCTTACTAGCATAGGAAGCTGGTTCCAGGAGGAAGCACCCTCCTGGATTCACCTCTGCCAACTAACCTCTCCAACCTCTTGCACTCACCTTGGCCCAAGCTGTTCCTGAGGAACAAGGTTCACCAGCGGTTCCCGGAGCCCTTCGTCCAGACCAGGTGATATGAGTGTTCACCCCTCCCAGGGCCCAAATTTGAACTCTACCCCCTTTCTTAAATCCAACTGCCTCCTTCTCTAAATGTCTCTTTCTCTTGCCCAGCTGGGAACTTACACAATTAGGATTCTAAGCTAAAACGCCTCATTGCAGTTAAAATAATTCTGATAATAATATTGCTTTAAACACACATTTATCTCCTTTGTACTGCTCCCTACAATAAATATCTTACTTTTATTTTTGAAACTTAAATCTTGTCTCAGTCTAGTCATTTCCTATGTCCACAACTTTGCACAAATTAAAACTTACATGAAACTGTTCCTTTCTGAGCTAATTTCCCCACGTAAGCCCAAAAGGTAGATTTTGGGGTGTTCGCCAATCATCCTGGAACAGTTTTTTCCCCTTTTTAACATTTATATCCTGCTCTTCCTCCAAGGAGCCCAAAGCAGTATACTACATACTTGAGTTTCTCTTTCACAACAACCCTGTGAAGTAGGTTAGGCTGAGAGAGAAGTGACTGGCCTAGAGTCACCCAGCTACCTGTAGTTTCATGGCTGAATGGGGATTTGAACTCGGGTCTCCCCAGTCCTAGTCCAGCACTCTAACCACTATACCACGCTGGCTTTCATTAACAATGTTAATGGGTAACTGAAGTCTTAAAAAGCCTGGGTGAACAGATACATCTTTAAATGTTTTTTAAAAAATTATCAGAGATGAGGAGGCTCTTATTTCAATAGGGAGCGCATTCCAAAACTTCAGGGCAGCAGCAGAGAAGGCCTGTCGTTGAATAGCCACCAGACAAGCCGGTGGCAACTGCAGACGGACCTCTCCTGAAGATACATTCATTCATTCATTCATTCATTCATTTATTTGATGAATGATCTCAATGGGCGGTGGTGATCATGATGAAGAAGACATTCTCTTAAATACCCAGGGCCCAAGTTGTTTAGGGCTTTATAGGTAATAATCAGCACCTTGTATTTTGCCCAGAAACTTATCAGCAGCCAGTGTAACTCTTTCAATACAGGAATAATATGGTCTCTCCAAGATGACCCAGAGACCAACCTGGCTACTGAATTCTGGACCAACCATAGTTTCCGGACTACATACAAAGGCAGCCCCACATAGAGTGCATTGCAGTAATCCAGTCTGGAGGTTACCAGCATATGTACTACTGTTCTGAGGTCATTTATCTCAGTTATGCCACTGATTCACCTGTATAGAATGGTATTGACTGTGTCAACCTGGTATATCCACCTTCTCTACTGACAGTGTGAAATAAGAAAGTTAATATAAAATGTAAATAAATAAATAAATAAAATAAAATTAAACATATGATATGAAACAACATCATAAATTGCACTGGAGTGCAAGGGAAAGCAACTAATGCAGTAAACATAACAATTGTATAGATTCTAGGATATAACATTACAGTTAATTACTCTGGCGAAGTGAATTAAGCTGATGCAGTCCTGTTGAAGCCAATGGTATACATGTGAAACCCCAATATTTGTACGATTCTAAACCTTCAATAGCTCTTTCTTCAGACAGTCCATCAACTTTATTCTTCTTTGTACACAGTACAATGGAGCTCCTTCCACTATGGTTTTGTTTTCAAAAAGTAAAGGAACAGTCCAAAAAATAATCTCCTCAAATAAATTATTCCTAAAATTAAAAAAGAGGCAGCATGGACTTCTCATTTTCCAACAGAATGCTGTTTTATGCTTCCTTGCAGTTAATAACTTACTCGGGGTATTAAATCTGTCACATTCCTTTTACTTGGACCAGTGCAGAAGAATTTATAGCAGGAGACCCATATGTGACCCAGCAATTTGAAAACATATCAGAGATATGAATCCAATTAGTTTCTGTCTAAATGCTGACACATATACTCTGTATCCATATGTGACATCTGAACAAGTCATATTTAATACCAAACTCAAAGTGATGGCAAAAATAAAAACATGGGAATTACTTAACACTCACTTTCTGATTGCAATTCACTCTTGAAAAAGTACATCAACCTGCTCACTTTGATTTAGATGCCAAGATAAAATATTATTTGCAATGTTTGGCTAGCTAGAGAACACATTTTTTACTCTTTCCTGCTACTCTGCCTGACTTTCATTCTTGTCCTATTTAAGAACAAAAGCAGTTGCTTGTATAAATGCATATATGTACAAATCACTTTGTAGTAGCAGAACAAACCCCAACAATTAACTACAAATGCTAAATAATTACTGCAAAAACTCTGCAGCTTAACCTCTTCCCCACTGTGCATTAGAGAATACCATGAGCATAGGTAAAAATATGTCACTTCCCCCCTCTGAGACCATCACAATGGCTAATATATGCAAACATTGAGGTCATTCACACAATTAAAAACTGAGGTCATTCGCACAATCAAAAACTGTATTCTATCTGGGTTTGAGAGCTGTGCATGCTCCCAGTTTTCGGTTATGTGGAAGCAAGGTAAAAGGAAAACCTGGGTAGAAGTGATTGTGTGGAAGCAGGGTAGGAGGAAAACCTGGATAGCTTTTCCTCCTATCTTGCTTGCACACAATCACTTCTACCCAGGTTTTCCTCCTACCTTGCTTCCACACAACCAAAAATGAGGAGCACACACAGCTCTCAAACCTGGGTAGAACACAGTTTTTGATTGTGCGAGTGACCTCATTATCTGTAGGTTAGAGGATGCTGTTGCTCCATATTGATGCTTCTTTGAGAACTGGAGGGGGGCATTGCCGGCCCTTGTCAGCAACTAACTGATAGTAGAGGTTTGGTAAATAAAATTCAATGTCAGAACAGCTACAGAAACTTGATATGCACATTTCTTAGGCTTCAAAAGTGGACAGAATCAATGGGACAATTTTCATAATTGTGAGGGATATTTTTCTTCTATGTCATCACCATAATTTTTCTATAAGAAAAAAGGTAGAATTAAGGTGTCACATTCCAGAGTTGATACGTAAGTGTACACATGGCACTTTTTGGAGGAGAATGGATGTGCACCCAGTGTGCATTAAATTCACAAAGAACACATTTACCCATGACTTCATCCCATTCTGGTACCTCATTTGAGCCATTATTCAGCCTACACAGGAGGCAAACTGTGAGGAGGAGCAGGAGGAGGAGGAGGAGGAGGGTCTTCATCCACCAATTCATCTGATTTGCTCTGTTTCCATGCTCCAAAGTCAGCACCAGTCATGACAGATTGAAACCATCTGCAACGTGTGTATACAAATGTATTGGGCTGCACAATATATTGCATCAAGCCAAAGGTTGATGAAGCAGCCGTTCTCAAAGTCCAACTCCACAAACATCAAAAACACTCAAGTATTAAAGATACTTGAATGATTTCAAGCTAATATCTACACAAATGTTAGAAACACAAATGTAATGTACCCCTTATATAGAAGAAATTCACTGTGTTGGATGCACAACCTTTGCTACACCACCACTCATTTTTATAACATAGAGGTACCTAAGTGGCGCAGTGGGGAAATGCTTGACTAACAAGCAAAAGGTTGCCAGTTTGAATCCCCGTGGGTACTATATCGGGCAGCAGCGATATAGGAAGATGCTGAAAGGCATCATCTCATACTGTGTGGGAGGGGGCAATGGTAAACCCCTCCTGAATTCTACCAAAGAAAACCACAGGGCTTTGTGGGTCCCAGGGATTAAATTGACTTGATGGCACACTTTACCTTTACTGAAAGAATATATATGGAACAGGAATTATAGAATTGTGATGCTGGTTTCCTTAATAGGCAGGTTTAGCCATGGCACATGTTTTAACACACACACACTCTCTCTCTTTTTTTTGCAAGTTCATGAAACATCCACTACAGCTGAATCTACTATCCAAGAAACGTCCACCAGTCTACTAGTTCTTCCGGCATGGTGTAATGGTTAGAGTGTTGGACTAGGACCAGGAAGACCCATGTTCAAATCCCCGTTCATCCATGAAGCTCACTGGGTGACTCTGGGCCAGTCATGTATCTCTCAGCCTAACCTACTTCACAGGGCTGTTGTGAGGATAAACATAACCATGTACACTGCTCTGGGCACCTTGGAGGAAGAGTGGGATAGAAATACAAATAAATAAATAAATAATTCAGTAGTGCTCAGGATACTGTCTAATGATACAGAAGTTATACTACAAAGTTGAATTCAGTTTGTCCTCTTCCCCACCTAATGCCTAGAATCTTGAAAATTGTACAGTGTTCAACCCCTTCATTAAACTACAGTTCTTGAGTTTTCAAAACATAAATTCTCACACTTGTGGTTTGCCAAAGTTCCTGTAATACTCATCTGGGTTTCCAGATTACAATTGGACATCCTGCTTGTGCTTTAACTGTTCCAAGGCAGTAGGGAGGGTATGCACCTGCTGTGTCACCTGTCCTGTTCCACCACTGAACACTTCACCCACGTTCCTCTCCACTCAGTAGAACAAGCAAGACTCTAGTTGTACCCCCACAGCAGGTATGGGAGAAGGATGGTCTAGGGGACTTTTGGAGGATTCTCTCTTGCTGCCTCAAAACCTTTAAAGGGACCTGTAAGATCTCCAGGTTGTGATCGTACTAGTGCTGCAAATATTTATATACCTCTTTTCAAGAAAAGTTCAAAGAGGTTTACATAGAAAACTAAATAATATACAAGATGGTTTCCTGTCCCCAATGGTTTCACAATCTAAAAGGAAATATAAGGTATCCCTAGAGGGATGCTGTGCTAGGGTTAGATAGGGACTAGCCTTCTAAGATGCTGGATGTTTTGCCAGAACTTCAGGATGTTGTGCCAGTACTCCAGGCCCAGATTATGACATGCTGAAGTCCTAAGCTATGCCAAGCTTAAAAGGCCCCATAGCATTACTCCTTTTACTCATTACTCATTACTTGTGACTCCTGAGGATGTGGACAAGCTGCTTGGAGTGGTGAGGCTTACCACTTGTTCTCTTGACCCTTGTCCAACATGGCTTGTTTGATCTAGGAGAGAGGTTGTTGTAAACAGCCTGGTGGAAATCATAAATGCTTCTCTGAGGGAGGGCAGGATGCCTGCAGGAAGCCTGCATTAGATCCCTCAGAGTTGAGCAATTATAGGCCAGTTTCCAACCTCCCATGGCTGGGCAAGATAATTGAGAGGGTGGTGGCCTCTCAGCTCCAGGCGGTCTTGGAGGAAACTGATTATCTGGACCCATTTCAAACTGGTTTTCGGGCAGGCTATGGGGTGGGGAGTGCTTTGGTTGGCCTGCTGGATGATCTCCAATTGGCAATTGACAGAGGAAGTGTGACTCTGTTGGTCCTTTTGGATCTCTCGAAGGCTTTCGATACTTTTGACCATAGCATCCTTCAGGAGTGTCTCAGGGGGTTAGGGGTGGGAGGCACTGTTTTGCAGTGGTTCCTCTCTGAGAGGTAGCTCTCAGATAGATTCCAGATGGTGTCAATTGGAGACTGTTGCTCTTCAAAATCTGAGCTTAAGTATGGTGTCCCACAAGGCTCCATACTTTCTCCAATGCTTTTTAACATCTACATGAAACCGCTGGGAGAGATCATCAGGGGATTTGGAGCTGGGTGTTACCAGTACGCTGTTGACACCCAGATCTACTTCTCCATGTCAACTTCTTCAGGAGCTAGCATATCCTCCCTAAATGCCTGCCTGGAAGCAGTAATGGGCTGGATGAAGGAGAATAAACTGAAGCTGAATCCAGGTAAGACGGAGGTACTTATTGTGCGGGGTCAGAACCCTAGAAATGATTTTGATCTGCCTGTTCTAGAAGGGGTCACACTTCCCCAAAAGGAACAGGTTTGCAGTCTGGGAGTACTTCTGGATTCACACCTCTCCCTGGTTTCTCAGGTTGAGGCAGTGGCCAGGGGTGCTTTCTATCAGCTTTGGCTGATACGCCAGCTGCGCCCGTTTCTCGAGATCAATGACCTCAAAACTGTGGTACATCTGTTGGTGACCTCCAGACTTGACTTTTGTATGCGCTCTACGTGGGGCTGCCTTTGTATGTTGCCCGGAAACTTCAGTTGGTTCAGAACGCAGCAGCCAGGTTGGTCTCTGGGTCATCTCAGAGAGACCATGTTACTCCTTTACTGATGGAGTTACACTGGCTGCCAGTAGATTCCCAGACAAAATACAAAGTGCTAGTTATAACTTACAAAGCCCTAAATGGCTTAGGCCCTGGGTATCTAAGAGAGCGTCTTCTTCATTATGAGCCCCACTGCCCATTGAGGTCATCTGAGGAGGTCCGTCTCCAGTTACCACCAACTCGTTTGGTGGCTACACAGAGACGGGCCTTCTCGGTCACTGCCCCAAGATTGTGGAATGTGCTCCCTGCTGAGATATGATCCTCCCCATCTCTGGCAATTTTTAAAAAACACCTGAAAACCCATCTTTTCATCCAAACTTTCTCAGCTTCCTAAATTTTGGGGTTTTTAATATCTGGGTTATTTTAAAATTCAAAACCCGATTTCAGGATTTTAATCACTGCAATTGCTTAATTGTTGTTTTAAAATGTTTTTAAATGGTTAATTGTTGTATTGTTTTTTAAACTTATTTTAGCTCTTTACTGTTTTAGTGGTTTGTTTTAATTGTAAACTGCCCTGAGCCATTTTGGAAGCGTGGTATAAAAATCAAATCAAATCAAATAAATAAATAAATACAAAAAATAGATATTCTGACCAAAGAACAATGAAAAGAGAACTAATAAAGCTTAATTTTACTTGTCAAAGATGCAATGAAAAACTAATAATCTAAGAAAAACCATTACCTTACAATGAGTCTAGTTGCCCCCAGACCCCAAAGAACACAGGACATACCTATATGGATGTAAATAGGGCCACTTTATTAACTACAGAATTCTGGGGGGAGTTGCAACAGGAAACACATAAACAGGAGTGAGGGCAACTCCACCCCCTCACAGGGGCATCCAGCCTTCTAGCGATAGCCCGCCCATGCTATTGGGCGAAGCAGCTGGGCCAGGATCAGGCCACCAGCAGCCGCTGGTTAGCCAATTCCCTGCTGCACAGTGATCTGTGCTGAGGAGGTGGCAGCCCGTGTCACGCCCCCTCTCATGCCACACAGCTCTGAGAGAGGTGCATTCCCAGCCTGCCCAGGCCACAGAACCCTGAGGGCCTTTTCCTTGCACCACCCTTCACCCATAAGGATGCTTCCGGTTGAACACCAAAAGATCCTAACCTCCACACTCACCTGCCTCAAAATGGGGGGGGCGGGGGCGGGCGCTAAGCCTCAGTTTTATCCCCCCCTTACCCCACCTGCTGACAATAGCCTTGTGCCAGGCTCTGGCGCAACTCCCTCCAAGAGATATCATTTCCGATCTCAGAAAGATGTACCCCATCCTTCTGGTACAACTGCAGGGAACTATGAACTATGACCCCATCTGGAGCTACTCGCCCCCCCCCCCCCAAGTGCACAAACTGCATGTCCCACCTCACACTTCACCTTCTTACGTGCCCGATCATGACACCGGGGATCGCCACCACCGCGCCAGAAAAGGCAAGGGATCAAACTGGACCAAATAATTAACAGTTGAAGCCAATGGGCCACCAAACTGCGCAGATCAGCTTTTGTTTTCTCAGTCAGCACCTTGCCTTTAAGCAGTCCCAGGTTGTTACCACCCAAATGGAGTAGCAACACTTCAGGGCAACCATTTTGCCCAAAACACTCTTCTAAAAGCGGCATCAGTTGGCAACATAGCATTCCATGTTGGCCAAACCACTCCACGTGCACAAAAGCGCTGCAACCAAACTGGTGGCAAAAAAGCTGGTGGCAAGAGCTCGACGTCTGGCCCCCCAAATGAAACTGTGGCCACAAATCGGCACTTGAATGGAGAGAACATGCCTGCCACGATCTGTCAAAGAAAGAAGTGTTACTCTGGGCCTTTAAATGGGCGGACATACCTCTCATAAGCGGAGAAGCACCACTGGCCCATATTCTGAATGGACCTTGCTGGCATCCCCAGCCTGGCAGCAGTGGAAGCAGCACCTATACAAAAAGAATGGATATCAAAATCCCCAGCAGCCAGACTCTCCTTTCCCAGGGCAGCCTTGACCACTGACCTAAACTGGAACTGAGTAAGTGGTTGTCCATCAGCATGCCACAGCAGCAGCTCAGGGCTGTCACCCCTGAGCATTAATAGCAATAGCAATAGCACTTACATTTATATACCGCTTTATAGCCGGAGCTCTCTAAGCGGTTTACAATGATTTAGCATATTGCCCCCAACATTCTGGGTACTCATTTTACCGACCTCGGAAGGATGGAAGGCTGAGTCAACCTTGAGCCCCTGGTCAGGATCGAACTTGTAACCTTCTGGTTACAGGGCGGCAGTTTTACCACTGCGCCACCAGGGGCTCTGACACTTTCATTTCCTGCCCGAGTAACGCTTGATAGCCACAATCGGGCATAGAGCTGGGTTGGGACCCCTCTCAGGCCTGAAAGAATCCCCCTGTCACCTCTGGTCTGTTTTAAATGAATGCAAATGAAACATAGCAAAATAACTGGCTAACTGTAGAGCACATTTATTTATTTATTACATTTTATATTCTGCTCTGCCTCCAAGGAGCCCAGAGCGGTGTACTACATACTTAAGTTTCTCCTCACAACAACCCTGTGAGGTAGGTTAGGCTGAGAGAAAAGTGACTGGCCCAGAGTCACCCAGCCAGTCTCATGGCTGAATGGAGATTTGAACTTGGGTCTTCCCGGTCCTAGTCCAGAATTCTAACCACTACACCATGCTGGCTCCAAGGTGGCTAAACCACATTGCTCCAAGGCCCTGCTGGTCTCATCTGTTTTGGAAGAAGCAACCAGCTTACTAATACGCAGGGCTCCAAAAAAAAAAAAAGGCAACTAACACCTCTGCCTGAAAGAGGAACACTTCAAATTCAGAAGAGCACAGAAACTGGAAATGAGAAATAACTTTGGCAAGCATGCCCAGAAAAATGGGGGCCCTGGGGTCAGGTGGGCAAAGATTGTCTCCCCTCCAACCTTCCAGCATACACCACAGCCTAAAACCACCCGTACTATCAAGAAGTCCCCAACGCTTGTCCTCAAATGCCAAAGACGAGAGGCATCCAGCAATTGGACCACACCGCCAGACCATGCAGAAATGCATCAGATGCTCCACAAGCGCTGGTCATGATTTTGACAAACCGGAAGATCTCCTGAAATTCTCAAACTCACTATAGGATGCAAGGTAGTGCTCTCTGGTGCTGGGTGCCAGTGACAAAGCTATCACCCAGTCCTCCTTTCCTCTCCAAGCCTCCAAAGTTATTCTTCAGGATCTTGGGTACAGGAGAAGAGTCCAGTGCCAACTGCCAAAAAGTTCCATCTGCATCCGAGATAAGGCGTCAGTGACACCATTGTCCAAACCTGGAACACAGTGAGCTAGAAACTGTATATTAAGTCGGAGGCACTGAAGCCCCATGACCCTGGTGCAATGAGAGGTGCAAGAATTAATAACCTGGACTGGTGCTGCATTGTCACACCAAAAGTGCACCATCTTGTTAGTGAACTCCCCAGTCCAGATGTGCAACGTGACCACAACGGGAAAGAATTCCAAAAAGGTCAAGTCCTGTGTGACCCCAGTTACAGCCCACTCTATAGGCCAATGGGCTGAGCACCAATGGCCCCCAAAGTAAAGGCCGAAGCCAAAGGCACCTGATGCATCCAAGTGCACTTGAAGCTCTGCCTCTAGTAGCATTTGATCCCTCCAGAAGGATATACTATTAAATCCTTGAAGGAAGGAGTATCATACTTGCAAGTCATCCCTGATGTCCCGAATTAGCGATGGTGTGGCATTAGCAATGGTGAGGGAAATGGACTCCCTTAATTGTGTTGCACAGGGACCTCAAAAAGGCCCTACCAGGTGCAACCACTTAACAAGCAAAGTTCAAGTTACCTATTAACAACTGGAATTCACGCAATGTGGTTTTCTTGTTCTTCAAAATATGCTGCAGGCTGGCAACCAAATCACCCACCCTTTTTGCTGGCAGTCTGCACAGCCCTTCCCTGGAGCTCAGTTCAATGCCTAGGAAGGAAAGAACTGCTGCTGGACCCTCTGTTTTTTCATGACTACACAGGGGACCATTCAGGGGCCATTTGCACATGTGTGGTGGCCTCCAAAATGGCCACCATTCTGGGGGAAAGGCCCAGAAAGGGCCAAAGACCACCCAAGCCAAGCGATGACTGCAATAACAGAGGCTGATGGGGGGAGGGGGAACCTCCATGGAATCCCCCCCACACCTCAGAGAAGCCCCCTGGAGGGGGTAAGTTGGAAATAATAATATATATTTTTAACTATTTGGTCTGCAAACACCCCAAACGGCCAGGGTAGGTACAGTCCGGGGTCAAGCCAAACCGGGGGTGCTACAGCTTGACCCCAAATTGTCAAACTGAACTGGCTCGAAGTCATACCAGTTCAGTTCCGAACCTGTTGCACACCCCTATCCTGTGGGATAGCATCATTGACTGAGCCCCCCACCCCGTGGCTAAGACACATGGTGGATCAATATAAATTCCACTGGGGCCTTCTTGGGCACCACCCATAAAAGGGGAGACCTGAAAATTCGGTGTTTGAGGCTCCATGAAGGGACCCAACACCCTGCCTTCAGCTACTTCCTTACCAACCTTCTCATGCACGTGTTCCATACCTAACATCAATTTCAAGTTTTTTGAAAAATAGAGGGAGTGGATACCCTGAAAAGGAATTCTAAAACCAAAGCAAAAACCATCAGCAATATAACAAGCAACCTCCCTGTTGGGATAGTGATTAAGCAGTGCCAGCAATACTGGAGTCCTAACTGGATTGGGGCTCTTTGGCCACACTGCCTCCCACTTGATTCCCTAGCTTACGGGGTGGCTTTGATCTCTCCTGGTGTTACTCCCCGCCTGAGATCTCAGGCAGGAAATGAAAGTGTCAGGCCCACTGTACACTGAGCAGGCATGTCTAAAACAGCACTGCCGCCTGGAACAGGCCCCTGATGACCCATATTCCCAACACAACAGGTGGGGTTGAACACCTTGACCGGCACTGCCCCCCTTGGGCTGGGATGCTGGTGATTTTGTCAAAAGGTGTCCACTGTCAGTGTGCTCACCCTGCACGTGCTGGGATGGGCACATGATCTGGAGCCACATTTGTGGGTGGTGCTCATCCCAAGAGAGGGAGGGGTTCATTGCTGAGCACATGCAAAATGACTCATCGTACCTGGCCCAAGAGGGGCCACTAAACTCAGAGAATACTTGAAAAATAACATCCATGTATTTAACCATGGATGCCGCCCTCTGGGGTTGCTTCTGTAAGACCACTCCCATATAGATCATCTAAAGAGGTTCACCTGCAGTTGCCGCCAACTCGTTTGGTTGCTACTCGGGAATGAGTCTTCTCCATTGCTGCTCCTGGACTTTGGAATGCACTCCCTGTTGAAATAAGAGCCTCCCCATCTCTGGCAACTTTTAAAAAGGCACTGAAGACACATTTATTCACCCAGGCTTTTAATTAGATTTATGGTTTAAATGTTTAATGCTGGTTTTAAATGATTATAATGTTCATGATTTTAATGTTTAGATGATTTTAATTGTTTAATTGATTTCATTTTGATTTTAACTGTTAATTGATTTTAATTGTTTTTATTTGTTGTAAACAACCCTGAGCCATTTTTGGAGGGGCGGTATATCGATCAATCAATCGATCGATCGCTCAATCAATCAAATAAATAAATAAAAATAATCAACTAGCCAATTTGACTAATTACGATCAACAGGCTTTTTCTTGTGGGTTTCGTGTTCCTTACAAATAGCCTTTTGGCCTCTTAAATCTCCTGTTCTCTATAGAGCAATGAAGAAATGTCCACGTATTCATTGCGCCATATCCTCTCTTTGTGGCTTGCAGCAAATGATCCCCCAAAGGCATGGAAACCTCCCCATAGGGCAGGTGCTCATCTGGCACTGCTCGGGTATCACGATGACCAGCACTGGTTGCCCTATCCACCTTGGTTGAGATCCCAGCCTTGGCACCCAAGGCATCCGGCTTCTGCCATTTGGCCTCCCATGGGAGATCTGCTTCTTATTTGGCTCGGTCACTACATTGGTAGCCACTGATGGTGCAGGAGCTGGAGGAATAGTGGCCTGTGGGGAAAACCCAGACCAACCAGGTTGCGTGCAAAGAGGGTAATCCCAACCCCTCATGGCATGACCCCACCATCATTGTTCTGTGCTTTCGGGAGAGGATCCTCCACTGGCTCCGGTTGCGAGGACACAGGTACCACCCCATCCTTAGGTATTTCCAGTGCCACCAAGTGTGCTTCCATGGCCTTCAATAAAGCAGACCTGGATTTCAACCTTGTCCCATGACCATGCTTCTGTTTGGATAGTTCTCCTTGAGCAAGTGCCTTCTGCTTTTGTTCTTCCAAAGCCTGAATCCTGGATAACATTGCTGCCAGAGCCAAGTCCAGATGGTGAGGCTGTTTAGGAGCAGGCGCCTTGCCCTTGCCCTTGGGCAAACCCTTTTTGTGGGGTATTTTGGCCTGCTTAAAAATGTAACAAGGGAAGGGCAATATCCACAAGTTCCACAAGATCAATGGAGAAAGAACCCAGAGCCATCCCACACCATGCTAAACCAAAAATCCCCAACAGCCACATACTGCCAGCAAAATGAAGGGGGAAGACATCAATGGGAAGACATTCCCACTCAATGGGAAGACATCCCCACCTGCAAAATTCTGCCCTAAAGGGGAAACAACCCCTGCCTGGGAAGCTGTGAACAGAAGCAAGCGGCGGGGTACCAGATCGCAGTAGGCCCACCCCTTCAACGATCTAGGCCTGGAAAGGCTCCTGGTGCCCCAACCCTCCAGTCACCAGGCCGTCCTATTGACTGGCCCCACAACCACACAGCACAGCCCCAGCGAGGTTGCCCTGCTCCCACGTGACTCCCCAGCCCAATGGGCCCAAACCATCCAAGGGGCTAGCCGCCACAGCCAGGTCCCCCTCTGGGCTGCCGGCCTGTGGTGTTGCTCCCAATTGCCGCCAAGTTTGCCACTGCTGCAGCCGTGAGCTTGCCGCTGCCAAGAGCGCTGCCCCTACAGCCAGGATTGCTGCCATAGCAGCCAAAATGGAGGCCTACTCGCCTCAAACCAGGCATGTACCACCCACTTGCTCCAACACATCTGTCTCAGCTGAGCTCTGGATGTGCTGTGATGCGAGAGAGGGAGCCTGGCCGGCGATCACGTGACCTAAACCTGGCTCTCTGATTGGATGCCCAGGCAAAAGGCATGAGGCTGAGGGAAGAAGGCACCTGCCCTGCCCTCCAGAAGCCCAGGCGCAAACCCCACCCCACCCAACAGTTTTTAACACCGGGTGGAGTGGCATTGCATTAGAAATACTTTTAAATGAGAGTACATTTTGTAAAATTTGAAATTTAGCCATTATTTTATTTATTTATTTATTTTTACATTTATATCCCGCTCTTCCTCCAAGGAGCCCAAAGCGGTGTACTACATACTTAAGTTTCTCCTGACAACAACCCTGTGAAGTAGGTTAGGCTGAGAGAGAAGTGACTGGCCCAGAGTCACCCAGCTAGTCTCATGGCTGAATGGAGTTTTGAACTCGGGTCTCCCGGTCCTAGTCCAGCACTCTAACCACTACACCAGAGGCCCCTCATAAAGTCAGGCCTTAAGCTGTAGCTTATGTAGCTTGTGCCTAACTCTGGCACTGTGGTACTCCATAGGTGTTTGCTCCTTTTCGCTGCTGGCTGGTGTAAGCCCTGATGGTTATTGTGGGAAACAGCTGCACAGAGCAGTGATGGAATAGCTCAAGCAACATGTCTGTTTTATCTGTGTGGACCAAAAGCACTGAAACAGTGCATCTCATGCCTCAACACATGAGTAGGGATATGTAAAATGTTTATTCTTGAAACAGGCCATTTAGAGTGTCTCAAGCTCAAAACAAAACACCCTTTAAATAAAGGGACTGTTTCAAGCTCAGAATAAAACAACCCCATTTTGATTCAAAATGTTGTGACGTTTCAAGCGCCACTGTGGAGGCCTGCATTCCCCTTGCTGCTTGCTTTTCTGGCACTGGCTTCCGATCCAATGTGGTTTTTGAAGAAGGTTAACATTTGTTTACAATTGCTTGCTTGCCCATTTATTTTGTGGTTGGGTGGTGCTTAGCCCTACCACCTATCTCACTTTGACCTATCATCCAACCCACTTTGGTGCCCTTAGCAGCTTCCCATTGTTCCCTTTCGCTGAAACACTCAAAAGGTTTCGGGTTTTGTTCTGCCGAAACCACCTGGTCGACTGCTGTTCCGCCGAAATGTTTCGGCAACTAGCTTGACTGCTGTTTCGATGAACCCCTCTACTAGTCTCAACTAAATGAAATCCAAGCGCACAAACCTAAAAAGGCTGTCAACTTCATTGAATTTCCTTCTATCATTGGAAGCAGCCAGTGTTGCCCCCTAATTTAGTTTAATATGTAACATTCTCGGCCTTAAGAGGTGAATACAGTACTGTGAGTTTGTTGTGAGGAACAAGCATATTTTGTTATGTCCAGCAATGGACAAATGCCTCAGCTGCTTAGAGTTCTCACTTTGACTTTTAAAGAAATGGTAGCTTGCTTTTGACAAGGTAGACCATTATATGATATTGTCCTCTCTATCATAGGGGGAAAAATTACAATCTTCCAAAAAAGGGAGGGAGAGCTGGTATCACAGGCAAGCAGCAATAGAGGAAAAACCTGCTGTGAAGTATTTCATTTTTGTGATTCTTTTAACAATTTGCAGAAGAAATAGCACATAATGGAACTTTGGTTTTCTTATGGGAGTCATAAATAAAATGGTGGTATAATCAAAAGGACAGAAGAAGAAAGACAGTTCTGATATTTAATTCTTATTTATGCTCACCTCCATAATTTATGGCTTGCAGGCAAACACGGAAGGTTACAAAATACAATAACTCAAGCTCCTGTGCGTTTTCCTGCTGCACCCTGCCTGTTAAAGCCTTCCCAAGCTTGAACCTGCTACTTTAATTTACTGCTTTCTACCCAGTGATTAGAGTGGGGTTTGAAAAGGTCTTCAAAAAAAAGTGGTGAGCTTTTGGTAGGATTTGTTACTGGAGCTTGTTCATCTCTCTGATCAATAGCATGTTGCGGTCTAGGTCTCTTACATGGTCTCCTGAGGATGCACACTTCAGCTCAGGGAACTTGCCAGTGATTTCATCTCAAAGAGAGGGGTTTGCATGTAAAGGAGAAGAGAAAGAGGGAATGTGTGCGAGTTTCATCCTATAGATATCTACAGTTCACTGAAATAAAACAATTTCCCTGCTAGCCACGTGCAGTCCATTAAAATAAATAAATACACACACACATACACACACACACTCTTTGCATTCCATTTTTTGATTTACACCGATGAATGCTGCCCATTCTATTTAGATGGTGGAACTTTGAAGTGTTTTGATACCAAAGGCAGGATATAGATATTGAAACAAACAAACAAACAAATATTCACAAATATGTCTTTGAGGTTTCAGACATGGACAACATTTCTCTGAGATTGACGACATTCTCATGTGCACATTCACCAAATCTTTGCACATTCACTTTAGCATATATGGTTGAACCTCTACGTTCAGGTAGTGACCTTCTGATCACCAGATGCTAGAGGCAAATACGATTACAAATCATTACTAGTAAGAGATAGCTATCACCACCATATCTGAGCAATATACTTAGCACAAGGATAAACAGATAGATTAGGATAAGCTGTAAGAAGACTTACACTTTGCTACTCCATTCAGCATAATTGCCTAGCATTGTAGAGGTAGATTAAACAGATTGATTCCTAACCATAACAAGCTGCCTAATACTGAGTCAAACCAGTAGTTAATCTAGCTCAATCGCAACTGAAAATCTAGAGAGCAGTCCACGTAGACAATATCGAACTAGATAAAAGAGTGTTTCTCCGCCTTATCTGGTGATGCCAGGGACTGAATCTTCTGCATGCATGGTATTCTGCATGCAAAGCAGGTGCTCTTCAAGTGAGGTATGGCCCTTTAAGTACAGCATGGAAAACATGAATGGAGTTTGACTTTTATGCATAGAGCACTTAAACTATACACCACCACCACACACCCACAAAAGCAATGCAATGTTGATATTAATGACCATGTGCATTCTAAACAGAATCTCTACATAATATTTGTTTAATGAACATTATATTTTGACAGTAAACATTGTCCCATCAATAATTAAAGTTACTGTGCCCAGGAATTTCTCCCACCCTTCATTTGGCTCAACACATAATTCACATAGAGAATTCACTGCCACAAAATGTGGCATTGATAGAAGTCATTTTCAAGGTGTTGTATGGCCACTCTTATCATTTATTTTAAAGGGGATTAGATAAATGCAGGGAGGATACATCTATCAATGGCCAAGAGCTGAACTTCCAAGTTCAGGCAGTAAACCTTTGATTATCAGATGCTGGAGGCAAACAGGAAGAGATAGCAACTACCATCATACTTGAGCTTCCTGGGGCATTTGATGGTTACTGTTGGAAAAAGAGTGCCGTGTTAAATGTGTTGGTTAATTGAGTGAGCCAGTTCTTATATAGTTGCGGACATACAACATCTTGGCTTATATTTCACTGTGATCACATGAAATCATAGGATTGGAGGCTATGGAGGCTCAGCTCTGAGCAAGTAAGCTCTGGGGAAATAAGTCCCATGTGAATGCACTGTCAGTGCCACAGAATGGGTACTGATGAAGTGCCTGCACTCAGTCCAATACTACTATGGACCCACACATTAATTTACATGTAGGTCATTGAATTAGATTGTCTCCTTCCTTAACCAACAAGAGATTGGTTCTCTCATTTGTTCTCTCATTTCACTCCTTATAGTCATTTTGTGTGTTCTCACAAGTAGCTATTTTAACCATGCTATCATAGTGGCTAAAACTACCCCAGTCTCATGAAGGGGTTCAATTAAAATTAAAAATAAAATCCATGCAATCAATTCACACACATCCCTGTCATCTCCAAGATATGAGAATGCAGAGACACACATTCAACGGTGTCTCTAATTTTTCCATTATCAACCATTGCAAAATACTTTACGTCTCTGAAATGAAAAAAGTATACTGCAATTGTGAGAAAATATTGTTACATTTTAATTTTTAAATAATATTTTATATTGCTAATCCTTATGACTGAAATGCATATATACAGAAGATTTGTTTCGTACAAGGCAGTGAAAGGGATTTTCTTGACGTGTTGATATGGCTTTTATCCAGTGTCTTTCAAGATTGCCTGTATTTGCTACTTTTCCTCCCTATAGAAATATTTGTGTTGATTTTCTTTTGGTAGCTCTTTCACCCAATGAATCATTCCATAGCTAGAGAAATATTACAAGATGCACCTGTTTTGATGGAAGCTGGCTTGCTCCATTATATGTTCCTCAGAAATTAATAAATATAATGCTGATAGAAGCAATGATTTCCATCTACCACAGGAGCTTTCGTTTTAATCTGTATAGATAAATTTCTTTCACCAGGGAAACCACCATGAGAAGATTTCATGTGGAAAACTAAGGAGGAGATTGTGAGTAGCTGATGTCATTTGGCATAAACCCTAGAATGAAGAGGTGTAGAATGTATGGGGGAATGTATATTCTGCATCTAATCTATAGCCATTTATTAATGTTCATATCATATGCTTGAAGCGTAACATTGTATCATCTCACAAATATGCATGTTTTGGGAAGGTTTGCCAGATATGTAGAATCCATACATTCAGAAATGTCCATGCATATAAATCAGATCTGTATTGTGCCATTTTGCACTGTGAAATACAATGTAAGGCATCATATATTATTTCAAAGGATTGGGGGGGGGGCGGGAACAGAGGAGAATTCCTCTATCCAAAATGGCATAAGAGAAAAATAAAGTACCAGTGATTGTCTGTAGTAGAGTAGAGAAAGAGTGGTCAGAGAGAGAATTTCCTTGCTCACTAACTTTACCCCTAGTGCCCCTAGTGGTCAATAGAGTTGCTGGTGCTAAGAGTCGATGCCATCAGGAGCTGCATCTACATCGGGTTTCTTAACCTTGGGCCCCCAGATGTTGTTGGACTACAACTCCCATCAGCCACAGAGGCCATGTCTGGGGATGATAGAAACATAGGACGCTGCCATATACTGAGTCAGACCATTGGTCCATCTAGCTCAGTATTGTCTACATAGACTGGCAGCAGCTTCTCCAAGGTTGCAGGCAGGAATCTCTCTCAGCCCTATCTTGGAGATGCCAGGGAGGGAACATGGAACCTAGATGCTCTTCCCAGAGCAGCTCCATCCCCAGAGGGGAATATCTTACAGTGCTCACACTTCTAGTCTCCCTTTCATATGCAACCAGGGCAGAACCTGCTTAGCTAAGGGGACAAGTCATGCTTGCTACCAGCTCTCCCTGCCCCGATGATGGGAGTTGTAGTCCAACAACATCTGGGGGCCCACGGTTAAGAAACCCTGATCTACAACAATCCTAACTGACCAAGTGCATGCATTTGAAGGTTCTGTGCAGTTCCTCCAGTCCTCCTCCCCATGTGCTGCTGCTCAAGTGGGTGAAACCTCCCAGAATTGCCCTGGCTGCAGAGTAATCTGTAAGAGGGAAAACATGTCTACATGTCTCTGAGGGTTAGCAATGTGTTCCATCTCTTACTGAGCACTTCCAGAACATGGATAGAGCTGGGAAGTAGTAGCACTCTTGTGCAACTGTGCAAGTACCAGAGGATTGGAGGAGTTGCATGAGGACCCTCATTGCATCCTCACACAGCCTCTTAATGCATGTGCTTTGTTAGTTAGGCTGTCAGCCACTGACAGAGTACTTCCCCTTTTGTTAGATTGATACTCTCAGGTTTCATTCTCCCACCTGGAGAGAGAGAGAGAGAGACTTCCTTCTTCTCCCTTCCCCACTTTCTGTTTGTAGCTAGCAGCAAGACAAGTAGGCTTTATCTCTCTCCCTGATGGATTTCCTAACTAAACTACTTTATTTATAACTTTAACTCCATGTCTCCAGGCAATATTAATTAGCAGTGCTCTCCTTACCTGTGCACTTCCACTGTAGCTGGGGTAGATAAAGAAATATTCCCTCCAAACTCTCTAACAAGGATGACAGCCAGTATTTATAGCTGTGATAGGAAGTGTCCATCACCTCTTTAATCAATTTTTTTTCTACAAACTAGAAGTGGTGCTGACTAATAAAATTTCAATAGTTGTGTACTCATATTTCTTTCCAAGCACTTCAATGCAATTTAGATTAACACATGGAAAGGAAACACTGGCTAACAAGATGCGCAGTTTTCCCGTCATGGTGCAATCTGTGCTGGGGCTACATTGCACTCATAAGGCATCTCAGACACTGCTGAGAACAAGCAGTTGCACAAGCAGCACTACCACATATATTTCCATTCACTGCAATGGGAATAACAGTGGCAGTGCTACTTGAGCAACTGCTCATTATCAGCAGCATTGGAGATGCCTTACAAGTCTGCAGCAGCTCCAGCACAGAATGCACCATTGCTGTGCATCATGTCAGCCAGTATATTGAAAAACAAAATCAGAGAGAGAGAAAGGTATAATGAACCAAATGTTTGTGCAGGGCAAGAGACTAGGGCATTTCCAACCCAGAAGAAGACTGGAGGTGCCGATGGACCTCATTGAACTCAATGGGCTAGAAAAGTGGTTTCCAAATGATTTCTGATTACCTTTGTGTCAAACTGAAACTTATAAAGGAATTCCTCAGTGAAAAGCTAAGTAATGGCAGGCGATGTTTCCCTGATAACCTGCCCATCACTATCAAGCATTCTTTCAAATGCACAACTGCAGGAGAGTATTGGATATGGCCTAGAGTAGTACACTCTTTGTTTAGGTGGAGCAGCTATGATGCTTAAGGGGCTTGGCCACCATGAACTCTTCAGCATCTTTTGCAACACACAAGGCTTCCTGTTGGCAGCTGTAGATATTTTGGGGAAAGGTGGGGATCTTAAACTAGAAAGACTGAAAACTATTAGACAAAGGTGTGTTCTAGGTATGTGTCTATATGCCTGAAATGACCCCTCAAAAATCTAGAATGTTTTCATCCTTTAGCATAGTAACCCATTGTAGCCACAGATGCAAACTGAAGAAATAATATTGGTTAAATGATAATATGCAGCATTTAATCCTTTATTTATACAAGTTGCAGCCAACATAATGAAATAGAAGACAGGGAAGTGGGAAGTCATAGGAAAGGAATTGCTGCTAGCGTAACTCTGCTTGCTTTGCTCTTCGTGGCTGGCAATAGAAGACACAGTCCTATTTATTTACATTTATTTTCTGTTTTGAAAGACAGGCCGAGAAGCAAAATAATATGAAAGCCTACTCAAATGCCTGCTAAATTTCCCCTTAAATTGAATTTCTCATTTTATCAGAGAGCAATACTTGCACTGATGTTAGACAGGCAGCTAAAAGGTCAACAAGTTCCCTTGGTTGCCTTTTGTCAAGGGTTTTTGACTTGTCTGTGAATAAAGATCTCCCAGGAGGGAGGCAGACCTGAATTTCCTGTCATCTGGAAGACAGCAATGAATTTGAAAATGTTACAAAAAGCATAAGGGACTTCCAGCACACCTTCAAATGGACTGTCGATGCCAATAGCTTCTCATGTAAACATGTACACAGAGTTGTTTTGGATTTGTTCTGTCAACTTTTGGTTGTGAAACAAATTGTTGTACAGCTGCCCACCATGAATACGGAATGAACCGTGCACGCTTTTCATTACCGTGCTGAGCTTAATAAGAATGTAGAAGCAGCTGCCGAGAACCAGAGAGATGGTGCTTCTAGCCCAATGTATTCTCTCTGACAGGACTGAAGCTCTGAGGGCATGTAAACTCTCTAGGAGAGTAATAGAGCGTGCTGGTTCCTGGCTACTTAAGTCCGCTTTTCACATGACAAAATTACAATTGGTTTTTGTATTTCTTTGGTCTCTGAGAGAACACCACACCAGCTCATATTGTGCACATTCACAGTGTGTTTTTGGTGCTGCCGTTAGCGTGGTCTATGCTTATCCTATTTTAAACACAGTTATACTTTGGGCTACTACCAGGCTCCTTTGCAGCGAGTTCCAAAGAAGCTGAGAGGAAGTGAGATTATCGCACCTAAGCACATGTTTGACCAGCTAGGTAAAGTCCATTCAGAGCAGAACACCAGGATCATACTTACCTGCCCTAAGATTCAAGCCTGCCTGGATCCACCCTGGCTTCCATGTATTTGCTGTAATCTCCACACATGCATGCCCAGTTCTTCTCCATTGGAATGCACATATTGGACACTACACACACATGTGCTATAGTGCTGTATATAAATCAAATAAATAAATAGTAAGATAGATAGATAGATAGTAGAGCATAAGGCAAAATATATGGGTGCCAAGGATGGAGAGCATGATTTGGTGCCCCATCACAAGTTGATTGTATTCAGATTGCTGAGCATGGAAGCATGAAACCGACACCAAGCACTGCAGTTATGTATTTTGAATTCATACCACAGATATCCATAATATCAGCTCTAGCATTCCAAGAAGAATAAATGGAAGACGTGAAGCAACAGAGATGGATGGATTGTGCCCACTGCGTCCATTTGGACAGACATGGCAAATGTGTGGAAGCAAGAGCGCCATGTAAGATGTTTTGCGCTGCATGATCTGTAATTGTCCATTTTCTGTCACAGCATCCTTCTCTAGCTGCTAGATTGCTTGTGTTTTCTGCTCAATGGTTGCCTCCGCACATATTAACTGTACTGGTAGTTAAAATGGCCTTAGAACAGGAATCAAGACAAAAAGAAAAAGCTGTTTCATCCATGCAGTGTGTTAATCTTTCCAAGCATCCCATGAATTATATTCTTCCAAAAAGAGACAGAACAAGAATTATTGTTTTTCCTAAGGCCTGGAAGAAGTTATTATCTCCCCAAGAGACAAACAGGAAATATTTTCTGATCATTCATTTTGGCTTCAAAATTCATAGTAGTCACTTTAATCAATTAGGTGCATTATAGAGAAGTCAGCTGACACAAGAATAGTGCATGCATTTGAAACAGGGAAATGGTGTATGGTGGGGGAAAGAATCTGTCTCTCCCCCCACATGGGAGGAAATATGTTTAACATAGTGTCCTTAAAATATATTGAAACAAACAGTTCAATTTTAGGAAGGTGCCTACATTTACATTATCTACATTTGAACTGAAAAGTCAAACGCTAGTCTGCATTCTCTAATCTATCTCTCCCCCCATATGGGAGGAAATATGTTTAACATAGTATCCTTAAAATATATTGAAACAAACAGTTCAGTTTTAGGAAGGTGCCTACATTTACATTATCTACATTTGAACTGAAAAGTCAAACGCTAGTCTGCATTCCCTGATCGTGTGAAGAATGCCTTGGAAATTAGTGACACATGCCCTGATCTGAAGTGCATGTCCCATCTGGAAGTGAGTCCTATTGATTTCCATGGAACTTGCTTTCAAGGATGTGTGCTTAGCCACCGAGGTTACATCCTTTACAAGTCAAAACATAAAATTAACTTTAATTCTACAGCTTAGAATTAAATTAACTTTAATTCTACTGGGAAGCCTGTTTCCCTGCATATCCAAGTACAGCTGCTACTCCAGGGACCATTCTTGTTCATTACATGAACCAGCTTGGATCATGTAATGAGGCCTTCATGAATGCTATGGCTAGGCTTAGAAAAATTGCTAAACGGTGATGAAACCATGGTTTAGCAATCCTTGCACATGGCTCAGGCTCATATAATCCCATCTCTTTCATGCACAAGGGGAGGAAATGTACTATTTCTGTTCTTCATTTAAAACCAACGAGAATTTGTCACGTCATCCTAGAAAATCTCAGTTTGTTCTAGCCATACTTTGTAAACAAGTCAGGATATCAAATTCCGGTTTGGTATCTTGGACTGTTCATAAATGCTGACCAGAACAAATGGGAATTTACCAGTTTTAGATACGATGGGCTGGTTTGGGTGATTCTCTGGGCCTTTTCTCGTTATCATTGAGTGGGGAGGAACCCTTGAAATGCTTACCTCCCCACAGACGATCTGGGCTGCAGGTCTGGACATGGAGATCGCTGGTCTGGGCCCCCCAGAACTGGTGCTAGCAGACAATCCTAAAATAGAGGCTAAGGAAGCGCTTGCTCCCTTAACCTTGTTTTGGAGGTGGACTCCAGAGGTGGGCTTGATGTCACGGTGCTGCCAGGAGCCAAGTGGCTCCCAGCAGTTGTCACGTGCAGGGGAAACCAGGCTGGGCTTCCTTAGCATAGTTTCCTCTGCACGTGAGAACAGTCTCTCTTTCTGCCTGGCCCAGCACACATGATAAGGAATTGTTTGCTTTGCAAGTGTGCATGTCCTGATCACCCTCCTGGTGCACACAGATGCCTTTGCCTAGTTGCATGGTGAGCAGTTCATCCAAATATGCTAAAAATACTAAATTAAACTAGTATTAAATGTGCAGGGAATACTTGTTTAAAAGGAATACTTAGATGAAGCAAATTCTCTTGACCCTCTAGCGTTGGGACTGAAACTGTGTTTCATTTTGGTGGAAGGCTTACATCAGAAACTAGATGGGGCATACATCCCTGTTGTTTCTATTGGACCTTGGAGCACCGTTTGATACCCTCAACAATGGCATTCTTCTGGACCATCTTATGGGGATAGGATTAAGAAGCACTGTGTTGCAGAGGTTTTGCTCTTCCTGCTGGAGAGATTCCAGAAGGTAGTGCTGAGAGACTCTTGTTCAATGCTTTGGCCACTGACTTACAAGGTTCCATCTTATCCTATTTAATATCTATATGAAACCTTCAGTGCAGATTGAAACTACCAAGCATGTCCTCCTCCACTGTCTGTTTTACAGGGACATTCATGCCTCCCTCATCCTTCCATTGCTATGCAAGTATTCAGGATGCTCGGGCCAATTCTAGGTCTCTTTCCTGCTTTCTGACTTTAAGCCTGCTATCACATATAGAGTTGCCAGGTTCTGAGTGGCCAGCATGCGTCGACCAGCATGCTGAAGAGCAGGAACCAGCGACCAGCATGCATCAGCGGATGGTAGGCAGTGGGTCCTATCAGTCTTAGCCTGACCTCCAGTGACTCAGAGTGGGCTCTGCACTTCACACATTCAATACTGTGTGTCAGGTGCGTAGCTAGGGGAGAAAGGGCCCGTGCTCACCCCTCTCTGGCGGCCCCTCAGAGTGAGGGAGATAATGAAGAAAATAGGGAGGGATGGAGCTGGGGGGGGGCCCAGGAGCTGGGGGGCCCAGGTTCGTTGAACCCATCCATTCAATTATAGCTACACCCCTGCTGCACACCCTTGACTCTTCTCTTACTGCCCCTTAAAGCCTTATAGTTCAATAGCCTGGCTATTATCCAGTTTTATTACTCATGCTTTTATGCATTTTTGTCTTCTTGTGTCTTCTAACCTTTTTATATCCTTTTTAATGCCCTCCATGTCCTTTTATGCCTTTTGTGCTTTTATATGGCTTTTATGCCTTTTAAGGCTTTTTATGCCCTTATGCTTCTGGTGTATATTTTAATGTACTCTTACTTTTATTATCCTCATGTACCTTTACCATATGTAATCACCCATTATACTTTATGCTGATCTGTGACTGTAATAAAGATTGATAGATATTTGAAACCATTGGGGGAAGTCATCTGGGGGTTTGATGTGAAACTATGCAGATGACACCCAACTTTATATATCTCTCCAGATGAAAAAGCAACGAATAAGCTAAACTGGTGTTTGGAGGTAGTGAAGGGGTGCATGGGGGCTAACAAGCTGAAATCAAATCCATGCAAGATGGAGGCTCTCTTGGTTAGGAGAACTGTTGCTTCAGGGATGGTGTTTCAACTTGTTCTTAATGGGATTATACTCCTTGTGAAGGAGCAGGTCCATAGCTTGGAAGTTCTCCTTGACCAGGCTCCATACATGGATGCTCAGTGTCTGCCATGGTTTGGATTTCGCCTCATCCCCACCCCCAGTTCAGTTGGAATGGCAGCTGCACCCTTTTCTGGATCAGACCAACTTAGCCATGATGATTCATGCCCTTATTACATCTCAACTGGATTACTGTATGTGTTGTATATGGGTCTGTCCCTGAAGACACTTCAGAAACTTCAGCTGGTCCAGAATGCCTCCACAACAGTTTGACTGGATCATGGCTGACAGATCATATTACACCAATCCTTCACAAGCTGCAGTGGGTGTCAATTTCTGCCGGGGGTGGTGGTGATTAAAATGGTTGGTAATTACTTAAAACTCTTTACAGTTTGAAACGTGAGTACCCAAAGGATCATATTCTCCCACAAGAATATGCTCAACCTATAAGATCAGATAGAAAGGGCTTCTGGTATATGCTGCCATTGAAGTTCATTTGGCACCTATGAGGATAGGGTGTTCTCTGCAATGACATCCTTTTCATGGAACTTTCCCCTCTTTTACCCAGTTTTGGACATCTACTGAAAACATTTTTTTAAAACACAAATTTTTCTCACCTCAGCCTAATTGATAAAGATTTTTTCGTGGTTTTATCTGTTCAATTATTATTTGTCCAGCATTTCTATTATTGGTGAATTAATGGTTCTTAGTGTTTTATTGAATTGAGATTTTTTAATATGTAAGACATACTGTCATGCAGAGCAGGCTGGAATTCTTAAAATATATATTCATACATTACATTGTACATGCAGACAGCAGTTTGTACATATGTACATGTTTTTGTGTGAATAACAGTATATAATATTTATTTTAGAAATGAATTTTGGAATAGGGCTTCTTAAATGCAGGGTGCAGCTAGGAAGTGTGTGTCAAACAGAATTTGTAAATAAGTGTATATGTGTACAAATCTCTGTATGTGTTCACTGCAGTGCAGATAGATTTTATGTGAATTGAAGGGCTCAAGTCTATGTGCAATTAGCTATGCTGGTACATTGCAGACCATTTCATTTCCTTGCCTAGCAGAGTTGTGAGAAATGAAGGAGTATTTTAATGAAAAGGAAATACAACAGATTTTCAGTTTTCATCCTCAGGGTACTTATAGATTCCATAGGTAGCTGGTTAAGGCAATTGTCCATTCCCTGTGTTTTACCTCCATGACAGGCTGTAGCTGAGGGCAGAAAGGGAACTGGGCTTCATGTCAGATTTAACGATATTTTATATTCAAAGTAAAGAAGTAAAGATGTGCATGAGATTCAAGATATTTGAGACTAGAACTGCTTTACAATCAGTCTTGACAAATGCATTGGTGTTAGTAAGATCTATGTTATTAGCAAATTAAACTCAACTCTTCAAGTTCCATGTCCATGCTTTCCCCCCCCCCCTTTTCTTCATATTTTCAAGCCAGATATCACATCTGGCCTGAAAATGTTAAATATGCACCTTACATTAATAGCCCTGTACATTTGTGTGTGTGTGTGTGTGTATCAGTAGGTCTCATTGAAGTCCCCTGTTGATCAAAACAATGTATAAACCAGTATATGCCTCCCCGAGTCTCACAAATTAACAAAACATGCAAAACTATGTAATTACTTGCAGCTTTAATTTTCTTATTTCCCCAAATAGTAATTTACTTGAATCAATACTAAGTGTGTGCTGGCCCTAAGGGAAGTAGATTGTGCCACTTACATTCTGATTATTAAGAGAAGGAACTGCAGAATGTTCACTTTTTGCTGCATCCTTTATATCATTGTTAATATAAATGGAAATTTCCCAATATGAAACTCAGTTGGATCATTTAGCAATCAAAAGTATACCATTTGCTCTGTCCTAAAGATGAGTACGGAGTGCACTCTGTACTAAATATGAGTACACTGAGAGCAGTCACAAAGGGCAATATGCTATAGATGTGTTTCACTATGTATAGCAAGGTGGAGCTTTCCCTTTACATATTTATTTTTAGAGTAGCTGCAGATGGATGTTGATTTATGCAATCCTTACATCACTACAGCCAAATCTATCACTTCTTGCATCCATCTCTCCATCCCTCAGATAATGCATCTCTCACTGAGCCCTCCTAAAAAACGGTTCTCATGTTGTAAAAGGTGTGCTCCAAAATCCAGCATCATGAAAGTAGCCACATGGGAGGAATAACATATGAGCTGGTTGCAGACACTGGTGACCAAAATTAATGGAAGCATAAGAGTCCCACTAAATTAGACCAAATCATCGATCTGGTTGAGCACCTGACTAGTCAATCAAATCCCCCCAGTGTTGATGCTCAGCAAGGACATAGCTATGGGAGAGGGGGCCATGTTTGCCCCTCTCCCCAGCAGCCCTTCAGAGTGAGGGAGATAATGAAGAAAATAGGGAGGGGTAGAGCTTGGGGTGCATCAGGAGCTGGGGAGGCACACTCATTATTTATGTATTTATGTATTTATTTGATTTCTAAACTGCCCTTCCAAAAATGGCTCAGGGCGGTTTACACAGATAAATAATAAATCTTTGAACCCATTGGCTCAATCATAGCTACACCCCTGATGCCCAGGTCCAGCAAGGCAGCAGCCAGTCAGTACAAAGTGGGCTGAAGCCATATCGCTGGATAAAAAGTGGCCAACAGTCACTAGTCAACAGACAGGCAGCCCTCCATTGATGGTAGGGACACATCAATCTCTTTTACTTGGTGGTTTTGAAGGGCTGCATCCTGGAGATCAGTAGGAGGGGAAGAAGGGCAACGCCCCGCAGAGGACTCTCTGGCCCTATGGCTGCGTGACCCCATTGGGATTGCTTCCCCACTGCATGCCTGCAGAATTATTACTAGTCAGCTAAGTCCCTTGCCTGCAGCAGTGCTTGAGATGTAAAAGGAAAGGGTCCCCCACCCCCGCTTTAAATCTCAAGCTGGTGAAAGGCAAGTGGCTTGCAGCTAGCTCTTGTGCTCTGAGAGTGAAGAGCACATTGCACCTGCCCTACTACTATTACTACTGGTGCTACTACTTAATATACAACTTTTCAACAAAAGTTCTCAACACAGTTTACATAAAAAATAAAGTTTTTGACTCCCACTGTGTCCCAGGTAAGGCAGAGCAATGGAAAAAGGACAGGAGAAGGTGGGGGAAGGGCAGGGGTCCAACAAAAAGTTGGGGGGGGGGAATCAATCTGGCCAGACTGATAGTTTTGGGGTGATATGTAGACACTTCTGACAATGTCTCTGTCAAGTCAGTTTGGATCCAAATCTTTTCAGCATACATAGGCCTGTTCCACATGATGCACATTCAGTATGTGCATCATTCAGTTTTCAGATTAAAGGACTATTGGCATGGGGTGGAGATTTACCTTGGATGGAGGAATGCCTTTATGCACACATCCTCCACGACCAACTCTCCCTCCAGAACTAGACCCAGGTTAAATGGAATGTGCATCCAAAACTGCATCCCAGCATGGTCTGTCTTTATGCACTATATTGCGTTGGGACTCAGAAGATAATCCAAAAGTGCATACATGTGCACATCCAGCTGAAAGTAATGCAGTACAAATAAGCCACCACTGGGCATATTTGGATGTGCACCTTTGTAAGATTTTATTTAGACAGAAGTGTATCTCTGGGCTTGGCCACAACCTCAGCAGAGACACTTTGGTTCTGAAGATAAGGAGGCTATTCTCACGAACAGCCTAACCCAGTCTAGGGCAGCCCAGCCTGGGTTAAGCTGCTTGTGTGGAGCTCTGGGATCGCTCCCTATCCTGGCACTCCCACCCCACCTAACCCTACTTTTTGCCCCAGCCTTTAGCCACGGTTAAGGGTCCAAGTGCTCCCTTAACCCTGGTGCCAGGGCCATGTATGTGTGTAGCCCAAGCATACAGTGAGCTGGGCAGCAAGAGTGCTCAGCTGAAGAAGGATTCCTCAATGCACTGTGCTCCAGGCGTGGTGCATTGAGAGATGCCAAAGGACTCCCTCCTCTGGTTCCCTCCTGTGCCACTCACTGCAGAACCCACGTGCTGTGGAGAGCGGCAGAGCAAACTGGAGAGGGAGATTGTGTGGGGAGTCAGGCAGGAGCCTGCCTCCCTGCCAGCCGGTATGGTTGTGTGCACTATCTTAAAGTCTTCCCAGGTATTTACTCTGACTCCCCCGCAGAAAATGATCACAGTTCCTCTCCAAACAGTTTATTAGGACTCACCATAAATCAAAGAAAGGATGCAACAGAAATAAGGGAAATGCTTAGTCAGCTGGCTGACGGTGTTCAGTTTCCAGTGAAGATCTGAAGATCTTCGCTGTACAATCTAACACAATCATTTTTATACCATTCCCCTGGTCACAGCTGTTCACTTCTAATTCCAGGTGTTTTGAAACCTGGTTTCTCCCAGTTTGTCCTGTTCCACTACGCCATAGTTTGTTCATCACTTGTTCCTCAATTTTGTATACTCCTAACTGGCCACTCCCTCCTGCTCACATGCCTGATACAGGTTGCTTTCCTTTACATCAGCTACGCGTCACCTGTGGTTTCTTGTCTTTCTGTGTCCATGTGGAAATTCTCCCAGTCGTCATCTATGGGGAGCCATGTTGTAAGTCCCCTTACTTCACTACTTGTTTGCTCTTACCTATGAAAATTTCAGGCACAAACAGCTTCTGACTCACAAATTTCTGTAAGGTAACATTTAAGGATAGAGGCCTACATCTCTTATTCAAGCCAATGCAAACGTTTGATCAAGTCAAAGCTCTCCTTATCAATAGCTATTGCTAATATACTACTACTAACAGAAATTGTGCCATAAAACTTATTTTATTAAATAAATAAATACAAATAAATTAAAAACAAATAAAATGCAGTGTACCAGTTTTTGTGTAAGCATTTAATTTCAATAATGAACCCTATGATTTTTACACAATTTTCATGAAAAATGAGCATTAACATTCATCTTAGTTACCTAAAAACTTCAGCACACAAGAGAGCTAATCATCAGAAGTCAAAACAAGTAATATTGCATTTTAAAAACTCCATCATGACAAAAGAGTTCATAGCAAGGGCCAAACTGTTTATTTTATTCAGCACACATACATTCTCAGGTCTTCAACAACGTAGTGGAATACATGTCTAAAAATCATCCTGCCATTTTTGCAACCAAATAAAAAATAAGATTTTATCCAGACTGTAATTTGATGCTGCAGGTTCTAGATTTATTGCATTAATATGTACCCAGACTTTAAAAAAATGTGATCTCTTGTAATCTAACCAGACTCGATTTTATCAGCATTTTGCTGTAAGGCAAAGTAAAATGTGACTCTGAAAAATGCCCCGATTCTGTTCAATCAGGAACCTACATAGCAGAGATATTATCAGGAATGAGATGGATACAAACATTAGTTACTTCTTAAAAAAAAATAAAAAATACGCAAGGCAGCACTAAACTGTGCTTATCTTTTCAGAGGTGGAGTGCACATAATCCTGTCTTGCTCTTCTGCTTTAGAGCTGAGCACTGCTTGTTATCACAATGGGATAGTTGCTGCTAGGGTGTAAAGAATATGCTATACATGAAGTTTAAACAACATATACTCTTTTGCAAGCAAGAAATCTACCAGGAGGTCCTGGTGTGCAAGTCCCATTGGAATGAAAAGGAGCTGTGCAAAACTAACATAACAACCTGTAATAACAGTGTGATCCAACTGCCCTGTTACTGTGGGTCATCCTAAGCACGAAACAACTTAGAGGTCACCATGAAAAGACACGATAACCTAATGGGATCCCAGCATTGTTCAAGAAATTGTTCTGATTTTCTTTGTATTATCAGCCTACGTCCTTGCAGGTATGTCAAGTCCTAGGATCAGGCAGCTTTTTATCTAGAAGTTGCACTCCAAAGAGAAATCACTTGCAGTGTCTGTAATTGGAATTTTCTTAAAGGTTACCTTACATAGATCAATTGTTGCATTTGTACTTCCTTTGGTGATTGTAATATACTATATTAAAGATGAATGATTTTTAGTCTTCTTAAAGTTGCAAATAAATCCTTCCTGTTTATGGTGTGGTGCCTCATAGGAAAGGACAAATTAACTCACTATAAGCAGCTAGGTGAAGGGTTATATCCAGGGGTCATTTGCAGATTTCTTAAAGTTCCATGATGATTATTACTCATTGCATGAAGCTGAATGCTTTATCCATATTATGAATTTAAATATGTTGCAGTTTTTCATATTTTACTAGAATCTATTAATACACTTCCATTTGTTTTTGTAAATGTTGTTTCAGAAAAATTGATATATTTTAAATTATAAGATAACTTCAAAACCTGTTGGACCAGAGTATATTCATTGTGCATTATACATTTGCTCATGGTACACAGACAATCCTGATGGGTCTTTCAAATCACCCAGCACACATAACAAACATATGCCGAAGCATGGCAGTACAGGAGCTAGTGATCTTCATCAAATTCCTTTCATACATGCTCATCTAAGGGGGCTTTGGTTTCTTGAACAATAGTTCTCTAGGATGCATGGCAAACTTCTTTTGAAAGTGAAGGGTGCATGGCAAACTTCTTTTGAAAGTGAAGGGTGTATGAAGAGCAGTTTTGTAATATAATATGGGTCCCCGCCTCCCATAGTTCAAGGGGAAAGAATGGTTAAAAATAAACTTGTGTATGTGCACTAAGCCCTCTGATTTGCCTAAGTAACTCTTTAGATCAAAGTTACTGGGCAACATCCAGATGAAGTCAGTCACAACTAAGTTCTGTTTAAATTAATAGGAATTAATTGACTAACTTGTCTCATTGACTAACTAACATCCTGACTAATGGTGTGATGGTGCAGCATGCAAACTGGCTCAGCAGTGTTTAATGCAGATGTGTGCAATATTCTCCAATCTCCCTTCCCCCCTCTGGAAGTGCTCCCTGTAACCCAGAAATAGGTCCCTGGGGATCATGCAGTTCTGAAGTGGCAGGGAGCACTGCCAGGGAGAGAGGATCAGTTGTCCCCCTCATGCACAGGGATGAGGGATGAGTTGTCCCCCTCATGCACAGCATAGCTCTGCATTACTTAATACCGTGGAAGAGGTTTGCATGCTGCCCCTCTGCACCATCAGTCTGAATCAGAAATGTGCAAATCAATTCGAGTCAAATTGATTCTAGATCAAATTGGGGTGATATGAGTGATTAAAACTCAAATCAATTCACCCCTAGAATAAAGGGCCTGATTTGAATTTGAATCGAATCAACCCTGATTTGAGCTTGAAACTATTCTAGTGATTTGGGCACCATTCCGTTTCCATGTTTTTCCTTTGTTGATTGGTTTTCTGGCACTGGCTTCCAATTAGCCTGAGATCGCCTTGCTTCTTGGCTTGCTTGTTGTCATTCAAATCAAGTGTTGTCATGGGCAACTGTGTCCCCATTGGCTGGGGTAAGGGAGGATGGAGGGGGGAGCCAAAAGGAGGGATTGTCAAAATGTATTTAAGGGACTGCTTGGAGACAGGGAGACAGAGAGGCATTTTGTGCCTCAGGATGAGAGAGAGAGAGAGAGAGAGAGAGAGAGAGAGAGAGAGAGCAGCAGAATCCAACACAATAAGACCAGATGGTATCCGAGGCATGTCTTCATGTCTTCATGAACTGCCAAAACACTTTTGGCAGGTACAACACAGAGTGAGAGGACATCTATGCAGCAAAGCACAGGTGGGCACTGCTCAATGTGTAGGTCCCGGACACTAATCACATGGCAGATAAGCTGTTGGCAGCCATGGATCACCAGGTGGAAAGAAGGCTCTCTGGGCAGCCAAACCTTTGCTGACAGTTCATGGTCACTGAAAATGCTGCCAATATAACTAGGGTAGCCAAGCAGGGTCTTTTTGGGTCGATCTGTTGTGTGGCACACACTCTGAACCTGGTTGTGTGGGATGAGCTTGGCCTATCTGGGGCAACATCCATTTCCCAGTTCAGCAATGTAGTGTCCCTGGCAGGGCCAAGAGAGCCGGTGGTTCCATCTTCAGAGAGCCGGTGGTTCCCAGTGGTTCATGAGGGGTTCCTTGGTGCCTTGCCAGGGGAACGGAAGGAACCCACCAAGCCCTGCAGCAGAGCTGAACAGTGCATGCTGCAGTACCTGCAGGAGCCAGTGGCAGGCCAGGAGACAAAACTGATCCAGTTTTGGGCAATGCATTGCCAAGTCTGGTTGGACTTGGTGGTGGTTGCTGGGCACTCTCATGCCTGGCAAGCCGCATACAGAGCAAGAAGGTGCTCTCCATGGCTGGCAGTGTGGTGACACCCCATTGTGGATGCATGGATGCTGACATAGTGGAGTGGCTGGTCTTCCTGAAGGCCAACTTCCCCTTGCTGGGCTATCCCAAGCTGGCCATGGAGGGTGAGTGACTCATAGTCACCCCACCCATTGGAACAACATTGGCAGCTTGCCCCACCCTGGCCAACCCCAAACTCAGATGTGTCACAGTCTACCTGTTAGTGCTGCTGAGACATGCAGACATGCACGCACACCACTGCCATGGCTGATAATGGACTGGTGCCCTAACCCATGTGTCAGGCTGTCACCCAGAGCCCAGCACCAATCTGAGGACATGGTGTTATCCAGACACAGGCAGGCAGGCAGGCAGGAATGTATCCTAGAGAAGAGGAGTAGAAAGAATAGTTCTTCTCATGGTAAGAATATAAGCTTTGGTTTTTGTCATACCATTGGTCCATCAGGCTATGACTGCTCTGTCCTCCTGTCTCTCTGTGGCAGACAGGATGGAAGGAAGGAAAGTTTGATTTTGTGGTTTTCTCAGCACTTAGTATAATATACTTGCTGTGCTATTGCTTGCTGTTAACTAGCTGGTTTTGCTGGATCTTAGATTGACAAAGGCAGAACTTGGGTGCCTGCCAGCCATTCTTAAGTTGTGGTAAGGGATGTGAATGAACCTGTTCGGCGTTCTATTCTTAGAATGCCAAACAGGTTCGAAACCCCCATATTCGAACTGGTTCAAACATGGGGGCAGGGGTCTGTTTAAGGTGTGGGGAGGGTGCATGTACACACGCCACTTCCGGTATTATGCTGGGGTGGCAAGAGAAAATACAGTCGTCCCGCTCCAGTGATTTTTAAAGCAGTGCTGGAGGGGAAAGTGCGGTGGAGGAGGTAGAAGTACCCTCCCCACACCTTAAATAGGTAGAAGGGCCCCTCCTGCTTCCTGGGTGTGCACGGAACCAGTTCCATGCACACCCCTAGTTGTGGTTTGGTCTGTTTGTGAGATGGTGTTGTGGCAAGAAATGGACAGTGGCAGCTCAGCCTTTTTGTTTGCTGTGTGTAATATTTTTTTGCTATGATGAGCTCCATGTGTGTCCTTGAGACTAACTTGTGCTTCACTCAGTGCTCTGGTCTTCAAGTTGTACTCAGTCAAAATATGGCTGAAGATGTTGTTCTAGTTGAGGTTATGGCTATGCTGGCTGCTAAGGGTGCTGCTGTGGCACTTGTTGCAGTACTTGGAAGTAGCATAAGGAGCCATAATTGTGTAAGAGAGAGCAATTTGTGCCAGTGATGTTACTGCAGTGCAGGCACTGTAGTTGTCAGTGGATTCTGGATCAGTGATTCTTTTTTTTTTTTTTTTTTTTTGCCATTTGTGGACTGTATAGAAAATTCTGATGTTCTGTGTTGGGAGGCACTGTGCGTTTCTGTTCTACAGTGTTTTTCAAGGTAGGGTTGCAAAATTTGTGCACTCTGCTTGTTTTGTCCATAGGGAATAATGGGGAACTTGAAACACCCAATTGTTCCACACAAGTAAGTCCTACGGTCACTGGGTAAGTTAGCTGGGTAGTATGGCATGATGGGTGCTACCTGTCAACCAATCCACCAAAAAATAAAAAATAAAAACCACCTTCCCCTAAGACCCCATGTAATCATATGGGTTTCCCCCCCAGAAAGGTTAAATAAATAAATAAATAAATAACCCTCTTGCCATTTCTTTTGTTGGCTGGGTGGTAGGTAGTTCCCATCTTACCCTACCACCCTACCCACTTTGGTGTCCCTAGGACCTACCCATGGGAAGTAATGGGGTGATTTGAGTTCCCCATTGTTCCCTATGACTGAATCACTTGAATAACTTAAATAGATTTGAGTTGATTCATTGAAATAGCTGGCAATGGCTGCTATTTTGAAGAACTGATTTGAGTATTTTTCGATTCGATTCGAGCAAGAATCGAATCACAAAAACTGATTCATGCACATCTCTTGTCAGGATATCAGCCATTACATTCAGTGGTGCTTGAATGTCCTTTTCAGTACTGCATCATCATTCTTTTTCAGGAAATAAGAATAAAGAGCTAAATGCAATATATATCAGCAGGAAAGCCATAAACCTGTTGATTGAAATTTGGACCTCTAAGCAACAACTGCAACAACAGTGTATTTTTATCACCACATGTAATTGTTGCACAGAGAAAAGAGCGCAAAATATTTCCTTTTTGATCTTTCTATGATTACAAGAGATATTTTACACATTTGTACACCTGGTTTGGCTGATCTTTTCATATTGTCCACAAAAATGATCATGGGTATACAGGTATTTTGAAATTAAAGATTCTTCCAAAAGAACAAACGTACAAGCAAATGACTATAGCTCTTATTCTGTACTGCTCCTATAAAAATGCAGACTTCCACCATAGGTCACATTATCTTTCGCTCTTTCTTATATATTCTTGGCTAGCTACATGAGCATCATACAGGTTTAAAATGCCTCTGCAGAAAAGGTCACTCTATTTTCCTTTCAGAACATTTCTTTGCTGTTTTTGTTCCCAAGGGCAAACCTAGAATCAACAATCAATAAGAGAACATCATATAACACTTTGACTTACCTTTGAGGAATATCCATTAGGTCAACACATTTTACCAGAGAATGACTTTTACAGTCAAACATTTTAGATATAATGGCACTTCCTAATCACTGGATGAAAATTTCTTTAAATGACTATAAGACAGTTCAGTCATTTATTCATTCTTCTTTTACTCTACTTAAAAAAGGTACTGAAATGACTTCATTGTGATAAATTCTTTTTCTTTCTTACTGGCTGTTTTTTATAGACTAAAGTGCTCCCTTGTTATAACACTGTCTCCAAAATGGATAAAAACTTGGAATCCTAAAGGAAGATCTAATAAGTATCCATTCTAGTATATAGCAGCCAGGACAGCTGCAGAGTACCAAAGGTAATAATCTTTGTTTTGCAACCAGTACATTCTAAACTTTTGATCACATAACACAGTGCAGTCATTTACAATTATAGGAAGGCAGTGTTTTTATCATCCCTCTCCTATCTCTCCTTCAGATCTCTGTAATGAATTTATTTATGTTTGAGGGATGTGCGAGTACCTTTTTGAAGGTGCTCACGACATTCATGAAAAGAGATGAAGCAACCAAGGACATGACAGTTTTGTTAATAACTCATTTCTTATCAAGGTGATGTGGCTGAAGTAAATAATCATTCACAATTCTCCACAATATTTTTGAGTTCTTGGTGATATGCTACAGCACCTCAGTTGGAGCACAAGATGCCACCATCTGAAAGTGATCTTAGAGTGACCTAAAATTTGCTTTGACGATAGCAAATGCATGAAAGATTATCTTAACCATGATTTCTTGCCTCAAGAAATCAGTGTGGTTTGCCTACTGAGAGTAAATTAAAAGTGATGTAAACAAATCTGCCCGACACCAATGTGTTCAATCTATTCTGTGCCTTTTTCTCTAATCCCAAATGTACGATATATATAATTCCAAATATATAAGGCTGGCTGTGATTTCTCAGTAGTGAGAAAAATCATTCTTCACATGATCAGAGGCACTCTCTCCTTGAAAATCTTGCTCTGGTACTGAGTCCTGTCTCAAATTAAGCCTTGTATATAAGGATAGTAAATTGACAACAGCAGAATCCAGGAAGCGGTAGGCAAAAAGGTGGTAGAGAGGCTGTGTTAGTGTCAAGGACAGGGGAAAAAAGTGTTAGTCTTGATTTCAACCTTTAAAGATGGGCAGGATTGTATGTTGCATATTGTGCCTATTGGGATTCGAGCAAACGTAAGGAAAACTGGTCCAACATCTGTCTTCTTTCAAGTAGATTGTCAACACAGAGAGCAGGAAGGGGAGACTTTGCCAGGGATGTTTTAAACCCTCAAGATAAACTGTCGCTTAGAACCTTGACAGACAAGTGCTTGACACACGGCTGCTCTCCGGAGGCCCTCACCTCCACGCTTGGCAAGCTGATCACGGCTGTTGAGCTGTGACGCCACCGTTGCTTGCCTGACCTGACATAATGGGCAGCTATTTACTGCAAACAAGGTAGATGGAAGAACATAGACATAAATGATGCTCTGGTGTAAGAAGGAATCCACTAGGGCCCGGAGCAAGCCACTTAATCTGCAGGGCTTTTCCCCCTCCGCCTTTGCTGAAGCCGTTTATTTTATTCCCGTAGGACAGTGGCCATGGCTGGGCATGGAGCCACCCCCTTCAGGTCAATAGAGTAGGTTAAAGAAGCAATTGAATGACAATATAAAACAAAAACACAAAAATACCCTTCTCTCAGCCTAAATAACCACAGTACCAAACTTTGGTTTGAGAGCTCATTTTCCCACCAATTACTGTGCAAAGTAAAACCACTGGTCCCAGGAGAACCTGGGAGTGTGCTGCCAGTCTCACACTAACATGTGATCACAATCAAGCTTGATCTGAGAAGGGAAAGTGTCAAGAGCTGTAGTGGGTCATGTGGACACACAGGGCCTATAATATGAAGCCAGCTGCACTAACTGAACACCAAATATTCTCAGTTTTAAGTTCATTCCCATTCACTTATGCACATGTGAAAATGGTGAAACACATTATTTTTCTCTGCAGGACTATCCAAGTGGCAGTGGAGTATGTATTATAATCATGTATGCAGCAGCTTCCTAATACAGCTACTTGCTGCAAAACTAGATACCTGCATTTCTTCACACACAATCATGCATGTGTTAATTAGGTATCTCTAAAATAGTACAGTAATCCTCACTGTTTTTCAGTGGTTGGGGGTGGGCCCTGCAAAGTGAGCGCCATTGCCCACTGAGCTGACTTCCACACAGTAATGTGCTTTTCTTAGTGCTGGGGGTGGGCCCTTTAGGAGAGATTGAGCCCTCTTTTAAGAGCTCTAGGAGGACGACACTTCCCAGCACACCACCTTCCAAGATGGTGCAGGAGTTCAAGAGGGCTCAGTTTCCTTTAAAGGAGCCCCAACAGGTCAACGGGGGCTGCCACTGGCCCCAGGGCCTTACAATGAAGAACACTGCTCTAAGGCATAGAGAAGTAGGTGGAGGGAGATTGTATAAAGCCTGTGGGAATCTAACCCACTGAGGCTCTCCCACTAATCTCTTGCACCAGTAGACTGACTGTTTCTGGGAATAGTTGAAATTTGCTGAAGAGATGTCCTTGATAGGTTAGATGAGGCCTGCAAGCTGATGTTGGTTGCCCTGCCCTACTTGTCTTACCTCCAGTAAAATGATTCCCACCACACCAGAGAGGCTTTGGGACGGTCCTTTGGCCTTCATGTGGCGGGTGGAAAAAGCAGGATGGTAAAAGACTTGTGTTTTAGAGGTTCCCTTCTGTAACATCTTGACAAAAAGACTACAATCTAGATTCCAAAAAGCATGCGTAATTCTCTAAATACACAACACAAAAAAAGAGGACTGATTCGGGATAGGGTAGTATTCTTCTGAACAAACTAAGGAAGCGCCAATAGGACGGAAATGACAATAAGCAAGCTCTATGGAACAATGCCATTCTATATTATGACTCCCTCTAGCTTGACAGTTTAGAAAAAGCCGGAGATTGGTGAAGTTAATTTGGTTACCTGATATTCTGGGGTTCAGCCATATTTAACTATATGATAAAAGGAGTTGTATGATACAGATGAACTCTAGCTTTGTTTTCAGTCAAACAGATGTACATATTCCTGCTGCCCTCAATAAGGATGGCTAATGCTGTACAATGTTACTAGAGCCCTGCAGTCAAAGGCTTTGACTGCAGGGCTCTTTGAGAGGAGAGCTGGTCTTGTGGTAGCAAGCATGACTTGTCTTCTTAGCTAAGCAGGGTCTACTCTGGTTGCCTATGGGTGGGATACTAGAAGTATGAGCACTGTAAGATATTCCCCTCAGGGGATAGAGCCATTCTTGGAAGAGCAGAAGGTTTCAAGTTCTCTCCCTGGCATCTCCAAGATACGGCTGAGAGAGATTCCTGTCTGCAACCTTGGAGAAGCTGCTGCCAGTCTGTGTAGACAATACTGAACTAGATGGACCTATGGTCTGACTCAGTATATGGCAGTTTCCTATGGCTTGGCTGGTTATTTGTGATCCATATGTCAACCGGAGCCTCCTCCCTTTGCAGCTCCTGGCCATTATCACCCATCCCCTCTTACACTTCCCTTCTCTCAGACTCCTCCTTCTGGCTTTAATTCATTCCGATTATCCACTCTCAAAATGTTTCTGGTCCATTCCCATTGCTTGCCTTGTGCTGCTAGCTCAGGTGCTTGCCAACTCCTTTCTTAGGTTTCAGCTTCTTCTGCTCCTTCTTCCCTGGGCATGCGGCCCACCTTGCACCTCTCTACAATATGAGCAGCCCAGCCAATGGCAGCAAAAGACCCATCCCTCTCTGCCATTCGAGCAGCTCAGCCAATCCCTGCCAAAAACATCATCAGCACCGCACAACCCCTTAGCACATGCGAGGTTTAGAGCATTTAAACTGCTTCATATCACATGTATCATTACAGCAACCTAGTGAAGTACACCAGTATATTGCACTTTTACTACAGACGTGGAGTGGAGTTGACAGATAGTGAGGCTGTTAACAAGAGCAGCCAAACCCATGGGTGTGGCTGCCCATATGACGTGCTGGGATTGAGGCCGATCCTGGTGCTGGCTGCCCCATTAGCCTGACTTTCAAACCTGGCCTTAAGTATGAGTTAGGGGGCACAAGTGCGCTCTCTACCCCAGGTCTGGGATCCTGTGTGTGCTCGGGCTGCAAGCCGCCCAAGCACACACAGAGCCAGGTTCCTAGAGTGCCTGACACACAGGGGAACCCCCCCCCAATGCACCGCACTCATTGTGTGCTGCATTGTGGGATATCTGGGGGACAGGACAAATTTTGCTGGCCTCCAGAACTCCATGCTACCAGGCTCAGCGCAGATTGTGTAGGCATGCAAGCTGTGCATCCCACATGTGGACCTTGCACATCTCTGGGGCAAGGTAAGCTGGATCAAGCCCTCCCCGCCCACCAACAATGGTCATGTGCACAACCTTCGAGTCTTGCCTAAAGCCCCTAGTGACTTCACAACTAACATCTGAACCCCGCTCACACTATTAGTCAGCGTGGTACATCATAATCATTCATATTTATGTAATACTTGACAGTGTAAAAAGTGACTTACAGGTCTTAAAGGCTGTAATCATGATCAAAATGGGGTGGGGAGATCAGACAGGGAGGAATGCAGAGGTGGCTCTACCTTCCCCCCAGTTGATCATTGCACATAAGGAGCCAGCGCGGTGTAGTGGTTAGAGTGCCGGATTAGGACCAGGGAGTCCCGAGTTTACCCATGATACTTGCTGGGTGACTCTGGGCCAGTCACTTCACTCTCAGCCTAAACTACTTCATTCACAGGGTTGTTGTGAGGAGAAAGTTAAGTATGGAGTACACCGCTCTGGGCTCCTTGGAGGAAGAGTGGGATATAAAATGTATAAAATAAAATAAAAATAATCTTCCACATAATCCACTTCTACATAATACACACTACTGTAAGCTTCACGGATTGCTAGAGGCCAGGACTCCTTTTCCCAGCCTCCAGGAATTCCACAAGGCACCACGTGATGAGCCTTGGGCGATTCCTCTGGGAGTTGGGTGCTCTCAGTGCCCGGATCTGTGTAAGCTTCGGCAGCATGCAGCCCAAACATACACATGGCCCTGGAACTGGGTTAGAGGGTGCACTTGCACCCTCTAACTCAGATAAAAGCCCAAGTTTAAAAGTCAGGCTTGCCACGGAGGCAGCAACAGAATCGGCCTTAATCTCAGTGATGCACCCAAGCACAGTGCCTTGGGGGATTCCCCCAGGTTACCTCTAACTCAGATAAAAGCCCCAGTTTAAAAAGTCAGGCTTGCCCCTGAGGCAGCATGGGTTAGAGGCACCACCTCGATCCTGGCAGTGCACGAGCAGCTCTAACCAGGTAGGTCTGCCCTAACCTGGGTAGGGCTGCTCATGCGCACAGCCTCTTACATTTCTTATGATGCTCCATTATTATTAGGTCTCCTGCATGGTTAGACTTATCTAATAAAATCTTGTTAGGCAAAACTTTATTGCTTATTAGCTGTGAATTGTTTTTAGAAGGTGCCGAATGTCCTAGGTCTTCAGGCTATATTATAATCATAGCACATCATTCTGCAACTACAAATTAGATAACAAATTCCATGTCTATGGAGTTTATAAATGACTCTGGATTATTCCTATTAATGTTCTGAGTGAAACATTTTAAAGTTAAAACACCTGAATATACTCGGAGATAACTAGGCTCATCTAATAAAGGTCCATAAGACAACAAACATACTAATCTAATTCTTAATATAAACCTAATCAGCCATTGAAACATATTTTTGCACATTACACTCTCCGTTACCCACATTTAAACCCCCCCCACAAAACATAGCAAATGTTCATTCAGAAAAGAAGTTAGTGCTAGCTGAACCAAAAACAGATAAGAGTATTTGCACATTTTTTTCAAAAATCACTCTCCACAGAGCATAATAAGGACTGCGAGATTATTTCACCGGAGACAGATAAAAGATGTAAATATAGAATACTTCACTGAGAGCAATTCCAAATTTCACTTTTTAACTCAATATTGCAAAATAAATAAATAAATAAATAAATAAATAAATAAAAATAAAACCAATCATAACTGCATAACATATTAATTTATGAGCAGTCTTGGATTTATTGGAATTTTGTTCTAGCTTTGTGATGTGCATTTTTTATAACCTTGTTTGACCAAGTTATGAGCACACACTGAGGTGGTTCTCACGATCAGTGGGAGCTGCCTGGGGAGGGTGAGCAGGGAGAGCGGGCTTAGCCAGTGCCTCATATATGACCAGGACTTTTGACTTTTTTGAAATTTGTTTTAAAAATTCAAAAAATCATTAAAAATCAACAAAATGATGGGTCCACTTCAAAATCAATACACAGAGTATTAACCTGTACTACATCTGAGCCCAATTTCAGAACTGTAGACCAAGCCATTATGGAAATATAGAAGGGACCCACTTTTCCCTTGGGGAACATCAAGAGGCCCTCTAGGAGAGTGGGCACATGGACCTGGGCCCTTAGGTCTGTGCCTAATGGCACCTCTGCCCCGACTGGCAATGAATGGGCAGGAGGCAGGACCAGTCCTACTGAAGGCACTGCAAGCAAAGGATCATAGAGTATGCTTTGCAGAGTAGCACATTCATAGATACCAGCCCTTTTAGCCACAGTGCTCTATTACAGTAATAGCTGCTGCTTCCCAAGACCTATTACCAAAGGCAAATGCACCAAGATGACCAAAACAGCAGTGCTCACTCTTCATCCTACCTGAGTTAAAGGCAGGGTAGAGGATCTGGGCTACCCAGATTTGAGCAAGCTGGTTGGAGAGATTCCCATGGGTTCACATGACCATGAATCCCTGGGTATACTACCTTCTATCTTTTCCATGATGTGAATGGGGCCAAAATCAATTTGTGTGTCAAATTCCTCTCAGTAAATGCACCTGTTTTCCTTAAAGCCTTGATCACATATTACAAGATTGTACTGGAAACTCTTTCCTCATGGGATGTTTTCTTTCTATTATTTTTATTTCATGACTCAGGGAGATCACCTTCCACAATTTTAATTGAATGACATCATTGGTACAATATGTACCTGTGAAAGATCAGAACCAAGGTCAGTGTCGGAAGTCAGCATTGTTAAGCAACTGCTAAGGTCCCAGGGCACTCAGAAGACTCCAGTGCTAATTTCCGAGACCACCTCTGATTCCATAGCCTTCATGAGGTGGTGGCAGATTAACTCTCTTGGGGCCTACCCAGGCAGGGGTGAGTCCATGCAGAGCAGTTTCCGGAGAGCTCCTGCCTGAAACCTGGAGCTGAGTATGGCCTGCATTGTCACATAGCCTGTGAACAATCATGCAATGGCTGAGTTACAGAATTTCACCAAGATAGTTTGTCCCAATGGTCTCAGAAACCACACCAGGTAGGATGTTGTCCACTTAGTTGTCCGCCTCAGGACACTTGATACCACCATAGGTTACACGGCCCTGTTTCTTCTTACTCAGGATTCCTCCTTTCTCCCTCCACAACCCCCACATCTTGCTTTCCATTCTTCATTAGTCCAGAGCCAGCCAGTGCCTCATATATGACCATCAGAAAGTTCTGCATGTTCTTTGGTATTGCTTAAGAGCAGGCAGAGATGCCTAACTCGATAGGATTCAATTCCTTGGGCACCAACCAAATACTGCAGTGGAGCAATTTCTGGATAGTGGGGGAGGAGTTAGGGAGGAGATTGAACTTTGACTGTAGAGTCACTACAGATGTATTGCCCATTCTCTGCTTCCAGTTGTGTGTGACAGTGGCCCAGCTAAGCATGTTGACTTAGAAGTCCCAACGAATTCAACAGGACCTATCTTGGGTAAGCGTGCTTGGAATTGCAGCCTTAATTTTTCTTTTACTTTTGATTCTCCCTAGTTATATTTCCTGTACTTGCACATAACCAGAGTTTATGTAAATGCGAAGCTATCACCCCCGGCATTTTTTTCTCCAAAAAAAGAGTGTAGTGATCAGTATCCATCATCTTTCCAACTGCCTTGTCACTACATCAATTAATACAATTGAGCAAAAAATGTCACAGGCCCGGCGGAAAAACCTTTTCACAGCCTTTCAGGGGGAAGTTTAGTTCCAGCTTTTTCCCCTTGCATTAGCTCCTGTCATCCACAAAACAACAGAACCCAGTGGTGTCAATTATATTTGATTGACTGAGTAAAGCACACACACAAATAAGCGAAAACAATGGACACAAAAATCTATATATGACTCCCCTTGTCAGAGAGAATGCTTGTCTTCTCCATTTTCATGCTGCACGGTGTCCTGCTGCTACAGGCTTAAATGTTTCCTTCAGCCCCCAAACTATCACCAATTAAGTTAGCAGGGTCTTCAAAGGTGTCAAACGACTCCCTGGGCAATTGGCTGTAACAGCTGTTCAATAAATGAGGTCTAATTTATCAGTTTAACTTCACTTTTAAAAACCTAATGTCTCAGGGTACCATGTGCCATTTGCCCGGAAAGTGAAGGGATGCCTTCCACAGTGCGTTTTGAAAGTTAGAAGTAGCTCTTGTTAGTGGTGGTACATTTTTTGTCTGTCACGCCTTTTCTCTTCTTGTTGAACAACGTATCTGAATAAAATATACTCATGCAGCTCGTGGTTATACATCATGGGGTCTTACTGAAGCCTTCAGGCAGAAAGCGGGTAAATAAAAAACAAATGTGAATTACCTCGGGCTTGAGCCTTCTTTGCAAAATATGATTTTAATACCACTGGAGCAAGGAGGCAAGGAGTAGGGGTGGGCGGGGCGGGGGAAACTGAATTTGAATTAAGGGACTGAAATCTCTTTTTAGTGCCATTACATGTGTAGGCTATGTGAAGTAAGACTGAAACAAAACATCCCTGAACAAAGTTACCAAATTCATTTGAAGTTGGGCTCCTGCACTATTAACAGCTATAGGAGGAAGATGTCCAGCCACTAGAACTTTCCCTGGCATAGCACTGGCATAGGCAGAAGAAGTTGTCCTTCTACATATCTTCCTCCTATACACCACTTAAAGGTACAAGATCCATTTCCTCCACTGAATTTGACATTGCTTTTGAGTAACCGGCTGTCATACACAGAAGGAAGCAGACCTTTCTATTCACGGAGTGCTTCCAGGCAGGCTCAGTGTCTTTCATTACATATTTATTTTATTTTGGTTGTGCTGAGCTTCTTTGGAGACTCATCTCCCATCTTTCTGTCTTACATCCCCTACATCTAGCATAGTGATTGTCATCATTTTTTAAAGAGGGGTCCACTTTGGCAAAATAAATAAATAAATAAATGATGATGATGATGATGATGATGATGATGAAGAATAGAAAAATCAAAGTTATCATCATAGTATTCATGCAGTCCCGAGTAGTATGGCCTTCTGTAGTTGATGTGTTGTAATTTTATTGATGCTCAAGGTGTCTTTTGGTACTGCTCCAAGGGCATCAGCAACTATTGGCACCATATTGTTTTCTTTTTCCTTGGAAATAACCCAATAATTAAAGTACCAAATCCAGTCAATAACATCTAGTAGATTGTGTGTAAATAGCATAATACATACATACAAACATACATACATAATTAGAGAGACATTTCTCATCTTGCTGACTTCTGGGGTGCACTATTCCAAGTGCCAGGGAAGGTTCTTTAAGACAAACAGAGCCTTGTTGAACCCCAACAACATAGGATGGTGCACATATGGAGAACTGGCAAGTGTAGTCCCACCCAGGAGTTTCTCCATAGAGCTGCGTCAGGAAAGTGCTGGGAAGGACTACACTTCCCATTGTTCCATACACACCTTCCAAGATGGTGTTGGGGTTTGAGAGGGTTCGATTTCCTTTAAAGGAGCCCTACCTGTGTAGCACTGCACTGTGAGCATGGTCACCTCTGCACAGTACCAGAGGTCTGGCTCTACAGAGTACTCTGCTTTTGCCAAAGCTTTGCACAGAGTCAATAAACAGTTAGGGAACTGTACTTAGGGCTGATGGGAACCACCACTGACCCATGGACTTTGCAGTGACCTAGCCTCTTGGTCAGCAAGGACAAAGATGTAGAGCATATGCTTTATATGCAGAAGGTCCAAGGTTCAATCCATGGCATCTGTTGTCAAAAGAATCATGGGATGGGAAAGACCCTTCCCTAAGAATCTGCAGAGCTGTTGCAGTCAGATTAGACATTAATATACTAGACAGACCAATGGCCTAACATGTAAGGCAGCTTCATATGATGTTTAAGGAAACGTCATGCTGGCCCTGGTCCTACCTCTTTGCTTACATCATTGGACAAGAACAGGTTCCATGAAGAGCTTTCAGACAGAGGTGGAGAGAGCACTCTCTACCTATTGGTTCCCTAGGTCCTTTTATTCCAGCTGTTTCTGCCATCTCCGTGAGCAAAAGGTCCCAACCCTTGCATGTGTTGTAGGTGTTGTAGTGATGACTACAGCAGCATTGGCTTGGACTGAGAAATGTCACAAGCATCAATACAGTTCATGTCAATAGGATGCAGCCATAACAACCAATGAGCTACCCTCATCCTGCACTGCCCTTGGTATCTGTATAAAAGCCAACTATCGTGTATCAGTATAAGACTGTAGATTTATAGGGGTTCTATGGTGGCTGAAAGGAATCATAGTAAGTTGTAACAGTGCACTGATTCAGCACATTCCAGTGTACAATACTGGACACATTTGCCAGGGCACCTGCCACTTTTAAGGAATCTCTGATTCCATGGCTCATAGAACTGTACACTGTTTTCCATTAAAAGCACTGAAGCCTAACTGGTGTGTGGAATAGACTGCAAAAGAAATGCCCACACAGGGTCTCTTGGGTGCTTCCTTAAAAACTTGACTGCTTATTTGTGATATTTCTGTTACCTCATTACTCTCTTGGACCTTGCTCAAATACTTCTAGTTGTAAAGAAAATGGCACTGATGGTATTCTACCTCATTAATAATATTTATATACTTTATATACTTAATATTTAAGTAGAATTATAATTCTACCTAATTCTATATTTAGTTGTTAAATCACCCTTGAAAGTTCCCCATCACCTTTGGACACTCTGCTGTAAGGATTAATGCCAGGGGGGATATAACATCAAAGATGGCACCAGCAGCTTTCTAGCTGGCTTTCTGATCACCAGCAGAATAATAAGCCCCAGCAGTTATAGCTACTGAAGTCCATTACCAAGTGCACATTCCTAAGAGAAGCAATGGAGACTATGCTACTGTGTCTGCATTGTTACTATGGTAAAAATTATTTTCATATACAGGTGAAACTCAGAAAATTAGAATATCGTGCAAAAGTCCATTAATTTCAGTAATGCAAATTAAAAGGTGAAACTGATATATGAGACAGACACATTACATGCAAAGCGAGATAAGTCAAGCCTTAATTTGTTATAATTGTGATGATCATGGCGTACAGCTCATGAAAACCCCAAATCCACAATCCCAGAAAATTAGAATATTACATGGAACCAAGAAGACAAGGATTGAAGAATAGAACAATATCGGACCTCTGAAAAGTATACAGTGTACTGTGCTTGATTGGCCAGCAAACTTGCCTGACCTGACCCCATAGAGAATCTATGGGGCATTGCCAAGAGAAGGATGAGAGACATGAGACCAAACAATGCAGAATTGCTGAAGGCCGCTAATGAAGCATCCTGGTCTTCCATAATACCTCATCAGTGCCACAGGCTGATAGCATCCATGCCACGCCGCATTGAGGCAGTAATTGCTGCAGAAGGGGCCCAAACCAATTACTGAATACATATGCATGCTTATACTTTTCAGAGGTCCGATATTGTTCTATTCTACAATCCTTGTCTTCTTGGTTCCATGTAATATTCTAATTTTCTGAGATTGTGGATTTGGGGTTTTCATGAGCTGTACACCATGATCATCACAATTATAACAAATTAAGGCTTGACTTATCTCGCTTTGCATGTAATGCGTCTGTCTCATATATCAGTTTCACCTTTTAATTTGCATTACTGAAATTAATGGACTTTTGCACGATATTCTAATTTTCCAAGTTTCACCTGTATACAGTCTTACATCCTCAACTGTCAGTGCAGGTCTGTGGACTGATTAGTCAAGTCCAAGGGGGTCTCAAAGAGTATCACAATGACTTAGTTACTCGAGGGCTGAGGAAATGAATTATTCAAATTGTGACAATTGTAACAAAGATTAAGCAAAGAACAACATGCACACAAAGACACCAAGTTTAGCTGACAGATTCTTGCCTTGGGTCTGGGAATCAAGAGAAAGTGTTTGTCAAGGTTCCCCAAAAGTCCCAGCTCATGCACATTTGTGCAAGACACTTTAAAGTGGTGCTGCTGACTGGCAGCTGAATGAGAGTCCGTGTGTGTGTGTGTGTGTGTGTGTAGTCCCACTGTAGTGTCTGATACTGACTGAGGAGCAGAAAAGAGACCATTACTAGGGCAGGGTGGGCAGGTGGGATTGAATCTAACTTCCACCCAGATGATAGTCCTCTGTGTGGCGCACGGCTGTGTGGTTCACAACCCACATGATCCGTGCTGATCTGATCTCTGGAGGCCAGAAAAATGAAGCTCGGCCTCTAGGTATCCCTAAATTCACCATGTGCAGAGCATGATGCATTGAGGAATTTCCCCTCAAGCCAGGTGCTCTTGGCACCTGGCTCTGTGTCTGCTTGGGCGAGCATACACATGACTCCATTCCTGAGTAAAAGGGTGTGATCATCAAATGAATGAATGACGCCCTTTTACCCAGGTACTTACAAGTCCGGGGCAACCTAGGGAGACAGTGTTGGGATCAGCCTCAATCCCGGCACTTCACACAAGCAGCCCTACCTAGAACGGGTTGCCCAAGCCTGGGTAGGGCTGCTCGTGTGAACAGCCTCTGTTGTGTTACAGGTGTAATTCAAGTGTATCTCCACCACAGATGGTGTGTGCAGATGCAAACTAATTACATTATGTCCCATGCTGGTGGCCGTGGTGTTCTGGCTTGCACCACATGAACTGTTGCTTCCCTTGGTTACCATTAAGTGGTAGCTAATAAATGTATGGACTGCCCTCCTCATTGGTTATCATTAAGGGCCAAATTACATATGAATGTTAGTCAAAAAGCAGTCTTCAGAGGCTGCCATTCAGAGTGGAGAAAGGACTTGTGGAAGGTAGGCTGCTTAACTCTTCCTCTGCTGGTCATTTTTGACTCAAACATCTGAAACATTTTTGACTCAAACATCTTCCCACACTGCTTTTTTCCAATGGTGGGGGAGATATGGAGCTACATCTTTTCTCCTGCAGTTGGAGAAGCGGATGAAAAGCAATTTTGAGCAGACAACAAACAGCAGAAAAGGAAAGCATACATATGGGGTTCCCAACCTGCAGTACTCCAGATGTTACTGAACTACAAGTTCCATAATCCCCAGCCAAAATAAATTGTAGCTGGAGATAATGGGAATTGTAGTTCAGTAACATCTGGAGTATCACAGGTTGGGAACCCCTGAGTTAATAGAAGTAGGAGATGGTCACTCATATTCCACAGAATAGAATCAATGGTTCTATTATATTCAGTTCTGTTGTATGGTTTTGCTCTGGGCTCTATCCTATCCGCAATGCTTTTTAACATCTACATGAAACTGCAGGGTGAGATCGTCAGGGGATTTGGAGCAGTGTGTTCTCAATATGATGACGATACCCAAATCTATTTCTCCATGTCATTATCACCAGGAAATGGCATCACTCCCCTAAATGCTTGCCTTCAGGCAGTAATGGGATGGATGAGGGATCATAAATTGAAGCTGAATTCAAACAAGGCGGAGGTATGAATGGTGAGGGGTCATAATTTGAAGATGAGATAGAACTTCTAGATCTGGACAGAGTTGCACTCCCCCTAAAGCAGGGTTTCTCAACGTGTGGGTCCCCAGATGTTATTGGACTTCAATTCCCATAATCCCCAGCCCCAGTGGCCGTTGGTTAGGAATTATGGGAGTTGAAGTCCAGTTACATCTGGGGACCCACATGTTGAGAATCCCTGCCCTAAAGGAATAGGTGCATAGCTTGGGAGTGTCTCTGAACCCAGGCCTCACCCTGGTGTCTCAGGTGGAAGCTATGGCCAGGAGTGCTTTCTATCAACTTTGGTTGATTCGGCAGCTGTGTCCGTTCCTGTGGTGTACTCACTGGTAACATCTCGGCTTGACTACTGCAACACACTCTATGTGGGCCTGCCTTTGTACGTTGATTAGAAACTTCAGTTAGTTTGAAATGCAGCATCCAGAAACCCCGGTTTCTGGGGTTTCTTGGTTAGACCATATTATGCCTGTTTTAAAACAGCTGCAATGCCTGCCTAACAATGAGGCTATTCTCACGACCCACAGAAACCAGGCTAGGTGAGCCCAGCCTGGTTTCTGTGGGTCGTGTGCTGCAATGGGAGCTGCACGACTCCTGGCAGAGACCCCTCCTAAATACCCCTCCCCCCAGTTAAATGAGGTTAGAAGAGCATATACTCCGCTAACCCCATTTACCTGATCATGTGTCACAGCGTTGTGGCTCCACGGTGCAGTGATTCATGAGGAGAAAGCAGATGGGGAGACAACAAGTCTCCCAGCATCGGGGCACTCCCCAGAAGGCATTCTGGGACTCGTGCAGGGCATTCTGGGACTTCCGGGGGCCAATCTCCGCTGCCCCAACTGGCTCTGTGATAGAGCCAGTAATTGTGTGGGTGGCCAGTCTGGCTGCCCAGGGCAAGCTGCCTGCTCGTCTGTGGGGAGAGTGGGTCAAGTCTGCTATCCCCGCAAACCCCCTTATGGTGCTTTACACTGCTCGTGTGAAATGCCTCAGTATGTTTTCAGGCAAAATACAAAGTGCTGGTAATTACCTTTAAAGCCCTAATCAGCTTAGGACTGGGTTACCTGGGAGAACGCCTTCTTCAGTATGATCCCCACTGCACTTTAAAGTCATCAAGAGAGGTCTGTCTCCAGCTGCCGCAGCTCGCCTGATAGCAACTCAGAATCGGGAACAGCTTCTCTGTAGCTGTTCCTGGGCTCTGGGATGTGCTCTTTATGGATATTAGAGGCTTAAGAATTTTAGCAGGCTTTAAAATAGCCCCCCCCACCTCTCTCTCTCTCTCTCTCTCTCTCTCTCTCTCTCTCTCTCTCTATATATATATATATATAGATGCCTTGCTTTTAGTGAGTACTGAAATGATTTTAAACTGGTTTTAATTTGGTTTTAATGAGTTCTTTATTTATTTAGTTTTTTTAAACTGTTTTTATATTTGTAAACTGCCTAGAGCTATCTGGTTGAGGCAGTATAAAAATCTAGCAATAGCAGCAGCAGCAGCAGCAGCAACAACAACAGTAGAGTGGTTTGTGTGGCACTAGAGTTCCAATTAATCAGTTATAAATTGTCTCATGTTCTATCTAGCCAATGTTCCCATGGATGAACTATGGTTCTATGCATAACTTCTCCCAGCCTAAAATACTGAGGTTGCCCCCATCATTGGTCCTTCTCCATTACAAAGTATCTGCTTCTGATATGTGAGAATAGCCTCATCTGCTTAAGACTCTTCTTATGTGGTGTTCCTGGATTCCTGAAGAAGAGGAAAGGATGCCACCAGAGAAAGCAAGATAGGCGACGATCTGGGATGAAGGGCTGTTTGGTGCATGTTGCATGCCAAGGTGGAGTGGGAGGGGGCAGCAGCTCACAGTGCACAGTTCTTTCCAATAGATTGTGGGGGAGGGGCCTTGTGGACATACAGTTGACTTGGCCCAGAAAATCCTAGTGGCACCCTGCACACAAAGAACAATATTACTAAAGAATATTTTACAAGATCTGCTTATACTTTAGGTTCACCGGTACAAGATATTCACAACAGAATGGACTGGCAAAATAAGAATTTCACTGACATAGAGGTGGCATGATTTCATATTTTTCATCTTCGACTTTAACAATTTTTCCTCTACCAGCACATCACTCAATATCTCTCTCTCAACATCTCTTCAACCAACGAATTCCTTGTTCTTCTATCCCAATATAGTATTTACTTGACCTTAAACATTGTGGTGTAAAAGCATATAGTAACATTTTCCAAAATCATGTCAGAGGAGAAGCAGGTCTATATAGAAGTAAGTCTCACAGAGTTCAAAGGGATTTACTTCATGGTAAGTGTGCTTAATATTGCAGGCTAAGTCTCCCTTTTTATCTTCAACCTCTCCTCTCTTCTCTGTAGATTTCATACTCCATTTTTGACTGCATTTCTTCCTATCTACTCTGGCACTGCTCCAAATTAAATAATAACTGTAACTATTAACAATGACATTCAGTAACCAATGCAGTCCATCTGCATTCAAGATTTCACTTTGTCCTAGTCCTGATCTTTATGTTTTGATTATTTGCAGAGAATCTTTCCTACACATCAGAATAATTGGAGGATCTGTGCATGAATTTTGAAGCCTCTCTTAATTTGTTCACATGGCTCTAAAATTTAAACCACCAAGTACTGCTGAAAATGTCATTGGAAACAGTAGATTATTTGTCATAGCAGAAAACCTTTGGGACCATTTGTCCTGTTGAGGGCTACTGCCCTCTAGAGCCCCTTGCTTGTTCAAAAGCTTGCTTGCCTTTCCTTCCCTTGCATTTCAATGTACTTTTCTGTTTAGAGAGAACCAGAACTCTTGGCTGACTTCCAACCCTCCCTCCACCTACTTTGATCCTATAAATGAGCAGGATTTTTTGCCTTCCACATAGATTACCCTTCTCGAGCCCTCTGTAGAACAAACACTGGAGTACTTTAAGTCTAAAGCAGCAATTTCTGTATTGGGGCTGAGCCAGAAATGGAGCTAATCTCAGTCCATTACACTTCTAATGCTTATCTTGACCTTAGGACTATTTCAAATACTCAAAGAAGTCATTAGCACTTACGGGCACCAGTGCTGTCTCATTCCCACATTCTTCTATTAATTACTCTTCCAATTCAAGTGAGGAACTACAGGTACAAAATATTTCCACAGCAGGCTTTAGCAAGAAGGGGAGGGGGAGACACACTATTGAAACATGCATTTAGCACACAGAGAAGCGGGGGGGGGGGGAGGGGAAAGCTCATTAGATTTAAATCACCACAATAGAACAAGATGAAATAAAGCAGAATACACAAATGGAATGCATAAGCAAACATAGCAGAGACATGCCAGCAATATATAATAGTGGGATTTAATTTAATTTTCACAAGCACATAACTGTATTTTATTATTTAAGAAACAAACACGATTATATATTTGCTGCTAACTATATTGTAAATGGGCTACTCTGATGTAAGCCTACATTATATAGCATTATCAATGTAAGGCAGTTTCCTTAGTTGCTGTGGCCTCCCTTTGGTCAGAATTAAGTGGTGGCATAGAACTTGAATCTAGAATAACCAACTTTTGAAGCAGCTGGTCATTGTGCCTGTGTTCCCACAGGAGCGTTATGTGTGTAGAATGCATGCAAGTATTGAGTTATGAGCCTTTAGTAACTACTCAAAGTAAGTGAGTTTGCTTTCACACTCAGAAATGCAACTTGCTACTTTTCTCTATATACAATTTTAACAAAGGCTTGGCCTAAGTTGTACATGTGGTTACTCCCAAGAAGAAAATATACTGTATTGCCTGGATCCTGCAGTTTGCAGCTAGCTCTTAAGCTTATCCCTCCTCCTGTACACCTCAAGTATATACAGCGCTTACCTAATCACTTCTGCCTGGGGCTTGAATGTCCAAACCACAGTGGTAAAGTGAAACTTGTACATTATTTGTAGTTGTAACAATATAACTAAACCAGGTGTATTATTTAAAACAAGTCTGTCTAAAACAATAAAGAAAAACACAAACCTAACCTGATGTATTCACTTTTACAAGATTGTTATTCAGACAATCTTTATTTTCCTCACACTGCCCTTTATCTTCTCTCTGGCCAACTGTCCTCTCCAAATTGTTACTACCCAAATGTCAACCTCTAACTGTGACTCTTTTTAAATCCCAACCTATCATATTCTGTTCTATTCACCAATCACATTCATATCGGATTCTAGCAGTCCTAAAGGATCTCTTGATCTCTCTCTTTTTACAAATATTAACATATTACAATATAAAAGGTAAAACCACATCTTCTGATACATTTCGTCACATTTCCCTGTCCTTTTCATGCTGAATTAGCATCAGTGTACAACCCCTAGTATGAGGTTAGAGATCAGATTACATTACTTCCTTGAATCCTCAAACCTCTCCCTGACAATACATCTGCTAAAACATTTTTAGTCCCAGCACTGTACTCAGTGTTAAAATGAGGCTCTTGAAGTTTCCTGGTCATTCCTGCAGCTTTGTATTGGTTTTTCTTATTGTTTGTAACCATTTACTCTCTCTTGTATTATTTCACTCCAAAATTTCTATATCCAGAGAACTGACCTGAAATACACACACACATTTATATTTATATTTATATTTATATTTATATTTATATTTATATTTATATTTGCCTGTGAATATAGCAAGACTAATGCAACCTTGTAAATGAGATAGATAAATGAAAGTCAGGAGATGGTGACCTTCTGGTCCATCCCAGCCCTTTCATTCTATGATCACAGAATTAAAGACTGTAAGATTCTCCAAGCGTAATCTATTCCACTCTCTGTACGAAAACAGCACAGACATTCAATGGTTACTTTTGCTAGAGGGCAAAGAAAGTTCCATTGAATATGTGCATAAGTGACTATATATAATTAAACACACATTGGCTATTCCATAGACTGAGCTGAAGTTTAAGGGGAAAGCATAAGGGCAATATGAGATATTTTGGGATCTGTCATGGTGGGTGTTTATTTTGTTCCCCTCAAACTACCTTAGAACCAACAAATAAACCCCTGCTTTCAACTATAAGAATTATATCCTATGACGAAGCTTAAATATTGTGTGCATTGAACAAAGATCAGGACAGAGTAAGCAGTAAAAATGCTAGGAATTTCTAAATTGCAAAGGGAACTTTTTGTAATATTTTCTTTACTGCAGTTACTGTAAGGTGTTTTTTTTAAGGATTTCTAAACAAATAAGATTTTGTAAGGTTTTCTGTAGGGCTTTTTTTGTTAATGTGGGCCAGTTTGTATCATTTGTGCACAAAGAGCAAATGTTACTTTTGGTTTCAGAATATGACATTTATGCTATAGGATATTCTTCTGCATTCTGCTGGGTTCTTCACCACAAAAACTCTGCAGTCCCAAAGGTTTTCTTATAAAATAATCTCTGCTACCCTTTTCCACGTGAGGTATTAAGAGATGGGATGTTATTGTGATAGTGCCACATAGGTTTTTTAAAATCCAATTTATGAATTTTATCTTTTGTTCATACCATCTGTATCAGATACAGTAGTAGGAATATTTGTTAAATCACTACCAAAACTCTGATCTGAGGAAGCTGAAATACTAATCAATGGCTCATTGGGTTTTGTGTTTTTATGTATTAAAAAAGTTTAAAGTGAATGCTCTAATCTGCAAAGCCTGTAGGAAAAAAAATGAAATCTTTGTCTCTTAGTCCATGGTGTAGAGAAATAAATTAGTATAATGATTTATGTTTACGGTTTTAGTCAATTCTGATAGAGATTATAGAGACAAAATGACAAACTGCCTTTGCTGTAAACTTAAATCATGTCAGCCAATCTTTAGTTTTTCCTTACTCTAATTGCTCCTCCTGTTCATTTATCTTCCTAGGCAATCTTTAGAAGAAATACTAGTTCAATCAGTGCATGTGCAAACCACCAGAGATAAAAAGTTTAGCCTAATTTGTCTCACTAAATTGTAATGCCTCTAGTAAACAGATCGTAACTTGAAAGGGACGAAGCAAATCTAAATGAAAAGAGAACACAGAATATTTTCTCTCTCTTATATTTCGGAAAACATTTAGGGGTGAGTGTGAATTTTTCACTAAATTATCCTGATGAAATGATAAAACGATTCAATATTCCAGGAGGAGAGCAGCTTGCCCTGTATAATAATGTTGATTCCAATGACTTATGGCCTTCTGACCAAAAGAAATATATTGGCATATGTAATATGCAAACACTATATGCCTTCTGGTCAAGAGCAGCTAAATACAAAAGATGACATCTATAATATCCCAGTGTATATATACAACTTGCATGCTACCTCCCTTTACTTCACTGTAGAATTCTGGTGAAAATCCATTCAAGTCTATAAAGGCTGCAAAGTAACAGTGCTTGGTGGATTGCTTCCTTCACAGTATATAGGACTTCAAAAATCTTCTGAGCATATGGAGCTTTCTAGCGGAAAATATACTTAAGTTTCATTGGAACCAAGATTTAAAGGCTTAACTGAAAACTTAAGATCAATTACTTTCAATGACAATCATGCATTCTCTGGATTGCACACACTGAGGGCCATTAAATGCATACTTTGGCCCTACGTACTTTCTCATCTAATGTAAATAGCAGCTGTGGGGAGGATCAGCGCTGCAGTGTGCGGGAGAAAATGTTGTCTTGTGGTCCTAACACACCAGAGCCTTCATGGCTGCTATTTATATCAGCAAAATGAAGCATCCAAGGGCGAACTATGTGTTTCAAGTGATGTGGAATTTGGTTCCCAGTTTCTAAATGTAAGGAAACCAACTGAAGTCTGGCAATATTTGTCCAGATGCTTAACCTACAAATGTTTATCATAACTGAGTGTTGGGTATCACAACTGAGTGTTGGGTACTGAGTTTCTTTTTTTGGCTTTAGAAGGCCATATCTGTTTTTATTTTATAAAGGTAGGTAGTTGAATGAGGTACTGCAGTAATAAGTCAGTAACTTACTTCCAGCCTCCAGGCCGCACAAGCTATGTACGAACTTAACTCACATTAGATTTACTAAACTTAGCTCAATATTAACTGGAAAGCAGAATGCACAATATTACGCATACCTTTGCTCGGATTTCCTTATTCATAGGTACATTCATAGACAAAATGTCTTTTATAACATTTTGTTGTATATGTAGGATGCTGTGTAGGCTCAGATTGTATTCTCATATTATCTTTAGAAAGTTTATAATAAACAGAAAATATTCAAAGCTTGTGTTACTCATTCCCATTTGTTTAGACAATTAGAGTAATCATCCTCACTCCAATTTGTTTCAAAACATGTTACATTTCTGTTTTATCTTTATTCAAAAATGGGGAAACAAGAAAAGGGAAACAACTTTTAACAATAATATAGAAAAGATTTTAACAATCATAGGGTCAGCTCTTGGACGAGTATGAGACAAGATATTTGGCAAATACATATTCAAAGGGCAAAAATTTGCTTTACTTGTAATTAAGAAATTAGAAAGTGAAGATAAAAGTGAGAGCATCCCTACTTCTGGATGACAGACACATAACTCATGTCTGATGCCTGAATTCTTATCACTTTCTCATTATGCACATCTATCATGGCCATTCATCTGCTTATCAGGTTTGCATGATGGTGCAAACATCAAAAGGCACAAATGACCACAAGACCTCTCAAAAGGCCTTTGTGCCTGACCTTTCAAAATGTTTCAGAATCTAATCACGTTCTTTCCATCATTCTGAGTATGTTTAAAATTTATATAAATTAAAGAGAGCAACAGAATGTGAAAAGAACTAGAGGTCTTTCTTCTAGGTTCCCTTAGAATATTATTAAATGAGTTGTCTCTCCCAAGGACAGGAATAGAAAGATGCTTTCCTATACATTAACTTGGCTCAATTCCATTCTTATATTAGTATGCAGGAAACGCAAATGCAAAATGAGATCAGGTTGAGCCAGAATTAATTTCTAATAAAGAGATAAGCCAAGTATCAATGATATGACTGGAAATTACACTAATTGCCATCAAGCTTTCTTTTGTTGTGTGTGTGTAAGGCTGAGTGAGGGAAAGGGACACTGCACATGATCAAGAGCACCATTTTCTTTGTACAGAAAAGGTTCCCGAGACTGACAGACATCTGCCAACCCTTCCATCAGCAAAGCGCCCACCACTTTAACAACATTGCCATTTTCACTCTCAAGAAGGTCAGAGGAAGTGTATGAGAATGCCTTGCCTGATACATGTTAAAAGGTCCATGACATTGTCTTGCGCGCGCGCACACACACACACACACACACACACACACCATTTAAGAACTAGCACTGTAATTATTTCATGTCTTCCAGTCATGAGTTCTCGCATTGACATCAGATTCCAAGGATAAAGTGTGGTAAGTTCTGGCTTAAACTCCTAAAACATTTGAAGTCATTGGGAAAATAAACTGGGGGGAAATTACAGGAGCTTTGATTTAATTGTGCTGTAGATTTAGCTGAAATATCTCTCATTTGTTCCAGTCTCTGAGCTAGAACTACAAACAGAAGGTTAGATGTCCCTGTGTCCCTGGTTAGATGTCCCTTGAACTCCATTGAGTTCAATCATACTCCATTTTCCATCATGCTTTCAGATACAATGGGTTATAGCCAAATAAAGTAGGTTGGAACTAAGTGTTGTATAAATTAATGGGATGTAAGCTAGTCACAACCAACTTGTCTCACTGGCTGACATTCAGAGCAGCCATATAAGGATGTAATGGAGCTACATGAGTGTGCACAGAGGCTGCTCTGGATTCAGCCAGAGCCTTGCAGATCAGGAGAACACATACCCAGGGGGAACCATTTTTGCTGCTCTCTCCTAATCCTATAAATGTGCTTTGTCTTCCAAAACTATGTCCCTGTACCTGAGGACTGCACAACCCTCAGGAACACAGCTTTGGAAGGCAAAGCACATTTATGGGAGTAGCAGCAAAAACTGTTCCCCCCGCTACATGCTCTGCAGGACTCTAGGGAAATTGCTGGCTGAGTTTGGCTCTGCTCAGGGATGCAGCTTCACAATGTCCCTAGTTGGCTGTTTTGTATGTCTGCCAGTGATTTCAATAATCAAGACTAACGTTTTATGGATACAGCCTAGTTAGAGTGTTGGACTAGGACCAGGAAGTTCGAATCCCCATTCAACCATGAAACTTGCTGGGTGACTCTGGGCCAGTCATGTATCTCTCAGCCTAACCTACCTCACAGGGTTGTTGTGAGGATAAAAATAACACCGCTTGGAAAGGATATTTAGATGCCGTGACATGTCTACACCAACAAAGATTAGAATAGTTCGGACAATGGTTTTTCCCGTGACACTCTATGGATGCGAAAGCTGGACTTCAAAGAAGCAAGATCAAAAAAGCATTGACACTTGGGAACTTTGGTGCTGGAGAAGACTTTTGAAGGACAGCCAGGACAGCCATGGACAGCCAGGAAAACAAACAAATGGATCATAGAACAAATCCAGAATTTTCACTGGAGGGACAAATGACCTGGCTCAAACTATCATACTTTGGACACATTATGCAAAGATCCAGCTCCCTTGAGAAGTCCATAATGCTGGGGAAAGTTGAAGGAAAGAGTCGAGACGAAGAGGATGACCAGCAGCAAGGTGGATGGACATGATAACATCTGCAATGAATGCACCACTGAGAGACTTTAAAGGCCAAGTTGAAGATTGATCATCCTGGAGAGAATCTATCTATGTGGTCACTAAGAGGCAACATTGACTTGATGGCACTTAATCAATCAATCAATCACACAGCTCTGTGTTCCTCGGAGGAACAGCAGGATATAAATGTTTTTTAAAAACCTACTAAACAAACTAAAACAAACTAATAAAGTGTGCACACTTGGAGGGACTGCAGGGATGTGACAGGAGTCCTCACACAACTCCTCCTTCCCCTGCATGCACACTGTTGCACCAGAGAACACCTCCCTACTCAAGAAGGGCTCAGCAGGAATGGAAGTGTGTTGCTGATCCTCAGTGAAGTGTTTCTGATCTTGCAGCCCCCTTCTAAAGCATGGAGTGTTCTCCAGACTCTAAGGGTACTGGTGCAACAGTGTGCATGCCTGGGGAAAGGGAGAATTGTGCAGGGGCTCCCACTGTGCCCTTGCTGTCCTTCAAGCACACACATTTTTAACCAGAGAGGTGATTCTCAAGATCAGCCAAAATCAGGCTAAGGGAGCCTAGCACGATTTCGGACAAGCGTGAGAATCACCAGGCTCATAGGTGAACCCGGTTTCTCCAAAGCGGGTGACCCGCTAAAATACCCCTCCCCTTAAACAGGGTTAGTGGAGCAAGCCCTCCGCTAACCCCATTTTTTTGATCATGTATTGCTGCAGCATGGCTCCATGCCACAGCAACACAACTTCCAGAGCTGAACCACTAGCTTAAACCATTCAATATATTTTAAAATAGTTCAAAAAAGGTTTGGGAGTTATCAGCCTAGGTAAGTAACAGATATTATTTAGGTCCCTAAACCCTGCCCCAGGAGGCTGAGAAATCAAAATGTAAATGGAGATCAGCTGCTTAAAAGGATGGTCATGCTGGATGCGCAGACTATAGAATACCTTGTTTGGGGTGTAAAAATAACATGTAACAGAATATAGGACCTGGATGTTTCTTTCCTGAATGTTTTGTTATATTGCTCTTTTGAAGACTGCAAGATTGAGGAACAGAATGGATAGTTGCCTTGTACTTTTTATATAAAATATCCTTAAAGTACTCATATGAACAAAAGTTTAAAAGCTTTTTTTAAGTAGACTGCAGGCCTAAAAATGTAAGATGAGAAGAATCGTACCTGGGAAATAATTACTTGAATAGGTCATTCAGTGCTTGAGATAGTAATTATTAGCAAAGGGATGAAACACCCATAATGCCATTGTCTATATTCTCAGTGAACTGAAAAGATCTGTGAAAACTAGCAAGGAGGATAATTATATGCATGGAAGACATTTATACAATGCTGCTGAGAAACTGGAAGTCTTGCTAATTTGCACAACTTTTTTTATTGGGACAGAGTGCTGTAAAAACAATGCTCTAAATGAGGAAAGAGCAGGAACTTATGTGCATACTAATCTTAGTCCCTTTGAATAATTGAACCTCTCACCCCTTTACCAAACTGCCTCACCCATTTTGACTCCTGACATATAAGACTTTAACATATTCCCTCTTTCCACAGAAAGGGAATAGGCACATCAGCTTCATATAGTGGCCTATTAGAGCACAATATATCTGAACATAAGGCTGTAACTCCCAGGAAATTACCAGATCTCACAGTGAGGAAGGACCTTTTCCCACTTGTGCTACATTTTCTCTGGCTAACATTTTCACTAACGCATAAATGCGTTCAAAGCACCTCTGTCCTCTGCAGAATTTAGTAATCTAGTCCAACTGAACAAGTACCTCTCCTTTCTTCTCTAGTGCTCTTTAACACCCTAAATATACCTCTGAGGGTTGTGCAGCCCTCAGTGATATATTCAGGGGTATTTAAAGAGCACTTCTGGGGAAATATGAGATCAATGAAGATTGTCACTGCTCACGCAGCAAAACCTCTAGATTACTAAACATTGCAAAAGCATTTTACATGAAGCAGATCTGTATTGTTCACTGTTTATATTTCATCCTGTTGTTGTTGGCAATATTGCCACTGAAGATACCCCCCCCCCAAAAAAAAGTGAAATGCAGGACTTATTGGAAGAGCTTACTATTAGACAAAGGTGATATCAGGAAGGGCCCAAGCTCAGTGGTCAAACACGTGCCTTCTATGAAGAAGGTCCCAGTTTCAATCTCTGGTGTTTCCAGGTACAAATGGGGAAAAACCCCGCCTGAAACCCAGGAGAGCCCATCAAGGGGACCTTGCTGGAGAAATGGTTTGTCTCAGCATAAGGCAGCTTCATATGTGTAAGTGTCCTCTTTTTGCAACCTCCTGGGACTGAAAAAGCAAGTATTGTCAAGTACCAGAAGTAGCATTTCAGCTGGTGCTCTTCAGTGCTGAACTGGTGCAGCTCCATTGAACACTGGATTCTACATCACTAGGTGTGTGCACGGAACCGTCTGGCCCAGTTCGGATCGAGGCGGACCGGTCTGCGATTTCTTTTTTAAATTTTAAAGCCAAGGAGAAGTACCTGTAGCCCCTTTGGGGGGCTTGCTGAAGCTGGGGTGTGTGTGTCCCATGCGGGTTCCCTCTCCCTTCCTCATTACTGCTGCGGCTGCCGCGGCCAGGTAACTAAAGCATTTTCGGCCCTTTCAGGCCTCCGTAAGAGAGAGCGGCCTCCATTTTGGCAGCCGCTGCGCATGCGCAAATGCCCTCTGCAAGGCCACAGCTTCAGCAAGCCCCCCCAAAGGGGCTACAGGTACTTCTCCTTGACTTTAAATTAAACAAAAAAAATTCGCAGACCTGCCGGACTGGCCCCGGCAGTCCAGTTCCGGTCCGACAGAACCGGAGGTGGTGGTTTGGTTCGACCACGAACCCACGAATCCCCAGACCGAACCTCCGGACCGGTCCTCACATCCCTATAGATCACTACAGGGTAATTTACAACAGTGCAATGACCATTGGTGTAAATTGGTGTAAATTTCTTTTTTAAAACATTAGGTAAATTTTGGGAACAGGACTAAGTCTATCAGGAGCTAGTAATCAGAAGTGCAGCTTTCATGTTCAGAGACAATATTGCTGGGGACAAAACTGAGAATGCTGCAGACCATCAACTGTGATGAACCTTGCCTAACTTAAGAATGTTTAATAGCATTTGAGTGACTGATACTGGAGGAAGAATGAGGAGTTCAATAAGCCAGTCTGTTGGATTGACTCTGGCATCTATCCTTTAGCTACCTGGGAGTGAGCTTCACCAAACTCAATGGAATGTATCTTCAAGTAAACATGCTTAGGATTAGCTTCCATGCATGGAAATTCTTATGAGATGATTTTTAAGCCATTAACATAACACTAAAGTACTTTTCATCAACATACAGCATGTTTTAATAAATCAAAAGACTTTTCAATAGTATAGAAATAAATTTCAAAAATAAGAGACTAAGGATGTGCAAGAAAAGAAAATCACTTTCATTTTCATATCTAAAAATCTTGGTTTACATTCTCTACTGAGCGAGGACAATTGTAGAAGCCCTGGAGAGATCGGAAAAACCTGAAACTATTCTTTGGCCTCATTCACACGTAATGTGAAACAGGAGGCTGCTGGATCCGCAGTTAATTTTTCAAACCTGAGTTGCATTGCAGACGTTCATCCAACTTCTGTGATGTCCATCCGATGTCTGCAATTGTCCAGGAACCTCAGTTTTCAGGGCCGGGGAACCCCTCTCTCTTCCTTGTCTGCCGAGGCCACATCCCAGCAAGCTCCATAGCACTCATATCACCAGACTGTGGGCAAGGCATCAGCATGTCACAAGAGCGGCAGCCATTGGCCACAATTGTGAAGGGGGCATGCCGAGCACTTTTTCAGAATGGTCTGCCAGACCTCGGCAGGGAAAGGGCATTTAAATGTCCCCTCTAACTGAGCAAAGAGGCACCTTTTAAAAGTGGTGATTCTCTTTACTGAGCAAGGAGAGAGCAACTGGCCCTATCCATCCCCAGCACAACATCCCTCCAGTGGCTGTTGCTGGTGTCTATTTTATTATTATTTATTATTTATTTATTCGATTTCTATACCGCCCTTCCAAAAATGGCTCAGGGTGGTTTACACAGATAAATTTTTTTTAGATTGTGAGTCCTTTGGGGATAGGAAGCCATTTTATTTATTATATCTATGTAAACCACTTTGGAAACTTTTGTTGAAAAGTGGTATATAAATAATTGTCATATTCATTGTATTCATAAATCCATTTAAATGACATGGCATGCAAGCCCAACTTCTGACAGCGATTGCACTGCTTCTAGAAGATGCTCCCCCAAAAAACTGTCTCGCACAAGAACAATTTATAGTGGTGGTGGGAATCTGGGGTGGGGGCACAATGCTCCTATTACTCAGAAATGGATGAGAGCATGATTTATTTATTTATTACACTTATTTATATATTTCAGTTTTATACCGCCCCACAAACGTGTCTCTGGGCAGTTCACAATGATAAAACAGTTAAAATACACATAAAAACATATAAAAACAATTAACAAATAACTATTTAAAACTAACAATTTAACAATCAATCAGAATTAAAACCTATACATTATTAAGAAGCTGAAAAAGCCTGAGTAAAAAGATGGGTTTTAAAATATTTTTTAAAAATTGTCAGAGATGCGGAGGATTGTATCTCAATAGGGGGTGCATTCCATAGTCCCGGGGCAGCAACCGAGAAGGCCCATCTCCATGTGGCCACCAGACAAACTGGCGGCTACTGGAGACAGACTTCCAGAGACGACCGCAAAGGACGGTGGGGCTCATAGTGAAGAAGATGTTCTCTCAAATACCCGGGGCCTAAGCCGTTTAGGGCTTTATAAGTTATAACTAGCACTTTGTATTTTGCCCGGAAACCTATTGGCAGCCAGTGTAACTCCATCAGCAGAGGTGTAACATGGTCTCTCCAAGATGACCCAGAGACCAACCTGGCTGCCGCGTTCTGAACCAACTGAAGTTTCCGGACTACGTACAAAGGCAGCCCCACGTAGAGTGCATTACAGAAGTCAAGTCTGGAGGTTACCAACAAATGTACCACTGTTTTGCGGTCATTGATCTCTTAGCCAGTTCAGGGGGAGCAAGTAAGGTGGGAGGGCGGGCGAGTCGAACCAAGCCCTCTGCTCACAAGTCAGCTTGACGAGGATACTTGTAAAGGGGAATCTGGCATCAATTCCCCTTTACAAGTAAGCTAGCCTTGTTTTCATTTATCTTTAAAACCAAGCCATGGATGTAGTGAGGGGGATGGCGGAGGCAGCAGGTCCTTCCACCACCATCCCGCTGGCATCCCAAGTGATGCAGCAGCCTGTTTCAGGCCTCAGATATTGGCACCGCGGCTGTGAATTCAGTAGTGGGGATGATGGCGGCATGGGCTGGCCAGCCAGGTTGCTCTATACAAGCAAGCCAGAGGGATGGGTATCCCAGCAACACCTCTCCCTGTATTGGCAACTGCTGCAAAGAAGCTGTCAAAGCATGTCTTCTGTCAGCCTATCTGCCCATTTGAACATATTCATTTTTTGTTTTGCCTGGAACAGGGACCCCTCCTGCCTCCACCCCTCTGCTCGCCTCCCAAATGACCATGTGACTGCTGTTTCAGGCCTCTCCACATGAGTCTCATGCAGATCTGCTGTCACAGTGGATTGTGGGAGAGGGGAACCTCTCCAGCAACCCAGGGAGAGTGGAGTTGCCATTTTGAGCAAAACCAAAGATGGACATGTTCAAATGGGCAGACAGGCTGACAGAGGGCCTGCTTTGACAGCTTCTTCACGGCAGTTGCCAATACAGGGAGAGCTGTTGCTGGGGTACCCATCCCTTCAGCTTGCTTCTATAGAGCAACCTGTTTGGACGGCATCTGCTGTCCGACCTCCATGGCTTGACACCCTCATGAGAGAGTGGTCCGTGGGAGAAGGGGATTGTCATCACACATTATTAGATATTTTGCCTGACACCCCTGTCCCCACAGACAGTTCTTCTCATGAGTTGTGAAGGAGTATCCCCATGGCCTGGCACTCTCATGAGTGAGCAATTCACAAAGAAACAGCATCCATCACCATCACAGAGGAGGAATCTCCCCTCTCCATGTTGGCAGTGCAGATCCTGCTGCCCAGCCCTTCTCATGAGTAAGTCTAGGGACTGCACATGTCCCCCCCCCACAAAGGAAGGAGCTGGGTCCCCCTTTCCCAACATCACTGTACAAAAAATATACCTTAGCCATTCAATATTTCCTGTTTGGGGTTGCCTTTTAAACCCAACTCCAAGTATCACCACCCTGCCATATGTTGCCATCCCAGTGCTCTGGTGGGGTTGCCCTGCTTATGTTGCCACCATGAGCACATGTGCTTGTGAACATACAGCTTTGTTGCTTCATTTTCAGAGAGCAAAGTATGTAGTGCTCGTCTTTCTCTCCTGATTGCCAGGAAGGGGGAGCAAGGGGCAGAGTGGGAAGAGGGCATGCACTCATTCAGAAAGTGAACAAAACCGCGATTATGATGCCATCCGCGTTTGGGTGTAATGCTGCTGCTGAAAACACTCAGGTTACGGAGGTGAAACTTACTACAAAATGAAAGTTCAAAGTGGAGTTAGGCAAGGCAAACCTCAGGTTGCTTTTGCGAAACTGCAGTTGCACACATATCCAACCATTGCCCTGTTTAACTGCATCCGAATGGGGCCTTTCTCTGCAGTCCTAGTGGAGATGAAGTGGGGAGAGGGCACAATTTTCAGTGCTCTCCCCTCCCTCCAGACTGAGTTTTCATGAGTAGGAATCTGTCCCTGAGGGTTAGGCACTTCTCAGGGCCAGATTCCTGCATGTGAAAACTCAATCTGGGAGGAGGAGAGTATAGCAAAGATTACATAAAAAGTCTGGAGTTTGTGCCTTTCTAAAGATGGTATTGTTTATAATTTTTGCAAAGAAAAATAGATACAAATAACAAATCAACGATTAAATTATCAGCACAGTCAAGAATCGTTGACTGTAGAAACAATTGTAGATTGTTTCTTTTGAAAAATAAAAGCATTGAAATTATGGCAGTAGTAGAATTTCTTTGAATGCAAATTTAAAATGCACGACTGCAAACCTATACTTTGTATCATTGGTATGTCTTGGGCAGAAGAAGCACATTAAAACAAAAGCAGCATGTGTTAAACTGCATTGCTTTACCTCATAGAACATGGATAGATTGGTAAATGCCCTGATTGCTCCCCACACACGGATTAGAATGAAACAATAAGGCAAAGAAAGAACTGCCTCAGAGTAATTGTATTATGGTAATAGGTTGGCTTTCTTACTTACACTGTTAGCAAGCATCATTGCTTTCCTCAAAGAACATCTTGAGCAGTTTAATGTAAAACTTCAATGAATTGCACATATCCCAGCCAGAAGAGACTTAATGAAGAAAAGTATGCTTTAAAGTTTAATTCACTGCAATTTTTCAAGGCAAGACTTGCATTCCCAAATGCCTCTAAGTGGATTTCTCATGACCTAGAAAGGAGGATGCAAAGCAATGTAAAAGGATTACCAAGCTGCCAGGGCTGTATTAATAAAAATTGCAAACAGAACCATTCGTGAGGTGAAAATCCAATTTCTGTAATTCCATTATTAATGTAGTTATAGCAATCATATATTGCACATAGAATTAAAAAAAACATTTTTGTTAAAATAGAATGGTTAAATTCCTTGAAGGTTAATCTGAAATGTAATTGAATGAGTGCATGTTATGCACTTTATTATTCATAAATGTAATAACTTTGCCCTGGAAAATGTTCACTTATGCAAACCACAGACAGACTAATAATCTCATTACCAATATGCAGGGATGAAAGCTGCTGCAGATACTGATAGATGGGGCTTCAACTCAACCCTATACTCAGTTTACCTGTGAGTAAGGGGCTAACTACACCTATAGGCAGTCACATGTAAAAAAGAAATAGTCCCAGGTTTGTGCATGTGTTTAAAGAAAAGCAGTTCAGAAGAAAATTTAGAGTGAAGAAGTAAATGGAAGGGACACTTAAACCTTTCCCCACCCACCATTTCTCTGCTCCAAATAATAAACATACATACACACAACTTTGTGAAATTCTCCTTACTCACTCCAGGGTTTATTTCTATTTACTACTGTTACTTAATGCTTGCCCCACCCACCATTTCTCTGCCCCAAACCACTCACTCTCTCTCTCTCTCTCTCTCTCTCTCTCTCTCACACACACACACACGGCTTTCTCCATCCTCACTCAGGGTCCGTCCCCCCCCCACCATTTACTACTGTTACTAGATGTTTACTAGCCACTCTCCAGCCAAAGCTCTTGCAGCAACATACAATGATACACATTAACATGTGAATAATGTAATGTAACTGGTTAAAATGTTTAAATTACCCCCTGGAATCTTTCCACTGACAACTTTTTGTTATAATAAAGAATTTGATCAAATAACTTTAGGAGAGTTGGTCTGGAGAGGAAAGCTGGTCTTGTGGTAGCAAGCATGACTTGTCCCCATAGCTAAGCAGGGTCTGCCTTGGTTGCATATGAATGGGAGACTTGATGTGTGAGCACTGGAAGATCTTCCCCTCAGGGGATGAAGCTGCTCTGGGAAGAGCAGAAGGTTTCAAGTTCCCTCCCTGGCTTCTCCAAGATAGAGCTGAGAGAGATTCCTGCCTGCAACCTTGGAGAAGCCGCTGCCAGACTGTGAAGACAATACTGAGCTAGATAGACCAATGGTCTGACTCAGTATATGGCAGTTTCCTATGTTCCTATGTAACTAAAGTTAAGGACTGAGTTAATGATGGAACGATGTAAATCTATAATGAGGTGATTCAGAAAATGAATAATAAAATTCCTTGGTTTCAGTTCCTGCAAATATGACATATTATTCAGAAGTTATTACATGGATAATGTGGTATGAAAGAAATGCCAACATCTGAACTTGCGATATTTCAGAGTAAAATGTAATTCAGTAGAACATATATCTTAATTCACTGGATCTGTCCACTGCAAGGTATCAGCATAAATGAGTAGCTGATTTGGGGATAGATACAGCAGAAGAAACATGGATTAGTTTATGGAAATGCCTTCTGAAACATTTTAAAAGGCCATTTTAAAAAGGCAAATGGCACCTTATTTGTTGCTTGCCTTTTGGGGAATGCCAAGAAGGAGCAGGACATCTCACTCCAGAACAGCCTTCAATACTGGAACAATAAGTTTCAGGATAATGCTCAGCCATTTGTGCTACTGGGTTCATTTTAAGAATAATTTTATTTTAGGACATAAGGATGGAAGAGGACAATCATAGATAATTAATTCATTATGAAATTAATCCAAGAGTTATCAATAATTAATAAACATTTATTTAGAGTTAATTTATTAATACTGATTAATATTAGCATACTTTTATTCATTTCCTGCAAACTCTCACAAGAGCTGCCACGCACAGGATTACCCACGGGTATGCCTTAGAGAATTCTATAGAGAGAGAGATATTAAGATAGTAAATAGTCAATTTACTATCTTAATATCTCTCTCTCTATAGAATTCTCTAAGGCATACCCGTGGCTAATCCTGTGCGTGGCAGCTCTCGTGAGAGTTTGTGAGCAGCTGCCAGAAGTTGCGAGAGATGGCAAGGAGGGAGGGAGGGAGACTGAGGAGGTGCCTTTGCCAGCTGCCGCAGATGGCTGAGCAGGTGGCAAAAACGGGGCCGCTGGCCTTCTTGTGAGGAAGATGAGAGCTGGTGGGAGGGAGGGAGATGGGGGAGGTTGAAGAGAAAGTGGTGCCACTGTGAGCAGCCTACAAAAACGGGCTGCTGGGCTCTTTGCGAGCAGGACGAGAGCTAGTGGGGGGGGGGGGGAGGTCAAGGAGGTTGCAGCAGCGCCACTGCGAGTGGCCAAGCAGACAGTGAAAACAGGGCTGCTGGCCGCCTCGTGAAGAGGATGAGAGCTGCTGGCAGAGAGGGCGGAGAGGGAGACTGGCTAAAGGGACGGGAGGAGAACTGGATGAGCCCTGAAATGGAAGGGGAGGAAGGAAAAAACTAGGGGCACAGATGCTTTGTGCCTGGTTCAGTTAGTATTTTAATAAAACTCTCAAAAGAACATAAAAATGCGAACAGCAGTTAAAAAAAACAATACAACAATAAAATAAGGCCACATTTTTAAAATGCCACCATAAACAAAGAAGAACTGAAAAAGCCTAGGCAAATAAAAAAATTGTTTAACTTGGCACGGAAGAGAATATAGAAGTAGTGCCAGGCGAAACTTGCCAGGAAGAAAATTGTAAAGATACGATAGGGATACAAAAGGGAATACATAACGGGAATACATAAAATATGAAGGTAATACGTAAAGATACACCCAATAGGTCACTGGCAGACATCCTGACAAATGAAGAAAGCTCACGGGGTGTGTGTGTGTGTGTGTGTGTGTGTGTTGTTAATGCATCTGAAGGTCTTCCCATCACCTCAGTGTGTGTGTGGTGGGAAGGGGGACATTTTTGCTGATGTTCCCTGCCACCAGAAGTGCTCTATGCCTCCTGAAAATATGTCCCTGAGGGTGCATATAACCCGCATGTGTTCTGAAAACATGTCTGTCCTGGAGGGCCACATGGCCCTCAGGGACTTTTTTTTGAAGGCACAGAGTACTTCTGGAGGCACGGGCAATCAGCAAAAAAAAAAAAAAAAAGGTTTTCTCCCCACCCCCACCCCCAGCGCCTGCTATGGTAATGGGGAAGTCTCAGGCTGCCTCCCCACTTCATTAGACTTCATTAGTCACTTTCTCCAGTCACCACCCACCTCACATTCAGGGCTTGCAAGGATGATCTGAAAATCCAGGAAATTACATGCAGAAGGAGGTAATTGTTTTAGAGGAAGTGATTATTTAAGGGTTGTAGACGTGTATTTGCTAGGGTTGGGGAGCACACAAAACCTGCAGGGCAAAAGCCATTGGAAGAGATATTTGAAGTAGAGAAATAGAGGCTGGGGAGCGGGGACAGGAAAAGCACCCCTCCCTGCCATATCTCTGTTCTAATTTTCCTTTGACCAAAACTGTTTTTCTTAAGACAAAACAAAACGGTTTTTGAGTTCCATTGCCTCCATTTGCATGTAACAAGTGGTTATCTCCTATGTCTCACTGAAACCTGTGGAATTTACTTCTGAGTAAATATGCAGTAGATCAAAGTGCTGAAAGTAAACTTTAAAATAAGAGGCAAAGGGTGGAATGTTTTGAGCATCCAGTGTGGCACGTCCATTTTTCAGTAGGGCTTCTACACCAAGCCCCACTGAAATAAACAGAAGTCAAACCACAGCAAGGCTTAGTGAATCAGAATTGTTTGAAAATGTGTAGGACAATATTTAATCTATAACAGCAAAATGTCTCTGGCTATGAAATTTTAAACACATCAAATTCATGCCTAGAGATTGCTTCAGGAATATATAAAACAAGGAAATTAAAAATAAATGCTATTTTGGCCAGTGACGGAAGCCCTCAGTTGTTATGAGCAGCCAAATGGCATAACCGGTATAGACAAAACATGATGGGGCAATAGATCACAGTAATAACATTTACAATAAACAATAACAGAACAAAGCAGACATCCATAAAAATTCCACAAGGAATTTGCCTTATCCATAATTTTTCTTTACATTTGAGGAACAGTGTCAGGAAAGGCCATTATGTTCAATGGCACCAATTAATTTCTGCAACTTTTAATGACATCTTCCTGAGTAAAAACCTCAGCTAATACCCCAAGCACATGACTGATAGCAGCTTATGTTTGATTTCTACTGGATTCCTGATTTTTTTAGTATTTTTAAAGAGTCCCACTGCAGCCAATCAAGCAATCAACATGAAATACTCAGGCCCTTTCTTGGAAAGCAGAAGAAAACTGAAAAACATTGCGGCTTCCTTAGCTGTGCTGACAAACTATTGGTGATTTTGTTTAAGTAGTTTTCTAGAAGATGGATTACAAAGATTTTTATTCCAAGGGAGAATGATAGCCAAGTGGAAACATTCCATGTGCCTTCCATACAATATGTTATAACATCCTTAAAATATGTGTGGAAATAGAGGCAAATATAACTAATTTCTGTATGTAATAAAGTAGCACTAACACTTAATTTCCTACTGTAACACTTTTAAGATATGATTTCACAATATGTACAAAAAGAGTAATGTATTTGGTCTTCAAGTAGGTTAAAAACATAAAAAAATTAAAATAGCAATTGAAAATAAATGAATAGTGATGGGCAAACTCCTTCCAGCCGGACTTGGAATGGGCTCAGGAGAAAAAAAGAGGCAAGCATTCATTAGATGTGCTGTGTGGCCTGCAGTCCATGCATTCATATGGCCCTGGACCTGGGGTAAATGGCATGCTTACTTATTTATACCCTGCCCTTTAAAAAGCCTGGATAAAACACTTGGGCTACCGGGGAGGGCAGTGCTGGGATGTATGTATGTATGTATTATATTTATATCCCGCTCCTCCAGTACACTACTGCTTGGGGAAGCTCAAAACAATACAATAGAAACAATATACAATAAAGGTAATAAAGTAAATTATTACTTTAAATAATTTAAAATAATAAGTAAATTATTAAAAGTAAATTAACCAAATTTAGTAAACAAGTTAAAAATCAGGTTAAAAACCACAACCAATATTAAATTTCAAATTAAACATTATTTTAAAAGCTAAAAATTGACAATTATAAAAACCAAAAACTAAAGAACCTGCAACAGGTGAAACATCAAAAAGCCTCTTTAGAAACATGTGTTTTTAGTTGTTTTTTTAAAAACACTGAGGGAGGGAGCATGATGAATCTCTTCAAGGAGGGCGTTCCAAAGTCGAGGGGCCACAACCAAAAAGGCCCTGTCTCTAGTTCCCACCAATCGGATCTCTGTTAGCGGTGGGGCCATATGCAGGGTCTGAGAAGATGAACAGAGGGCCCTGGCAGGGTCATATGGGCAAATGCAGTCTGACAGGTACCCCAGCCCCAAGCCATGTAGCGCTTTAAAGGTCAAGAAAAGCACCATGAATCTAGCCCAGAAGCAGACCGGGTAACCAATGAAGCTGCAGCAGGATGGGTGTGATACTCATGAAGTGACTTGCACCCATGACCATCCTTGCAGCAGCATTCTGGACCAGCTAAAGCTTCTAAACAGTCTTCAAGGGCAGCCCCACGTAGAGCTCATTTTAGTAGTCCAATCTGAATGTTACCAACACATGACTGACTGAGGTCAGGTCTGACTTCTCCAAGTGGGGTTGCAGCTGGCGTACCAGCTGTAGTTGGTAAAAGGCGCTTCTGCACACCGCCGCCACTTGCACCTCCAAGGACAACATTAGGTCCAGAAGCACCCCCAAGCTGCAGACTTTGAGGCTATTCCCACAATTGCCCAAAAGTGGGCTGAGGGAGCACAGCCTGCTTTGGGGCAATTGTGTGCTGCAACGGGAGCCACGTGGGTCCCGGCAGCTAACCTCGTTAAATCCCCCTACCCTTAAATGAGGTTAAAGGAGCGAGTGCTCCATTAACCTTGAGTTTTATATCATGTGTTGCCACGGCGTGCAGCAACACACAAGGAGACCCCTGGCTGGGAGGCTGCAAGCAGCCTCCCGGGCTCGGGGGTCTCTCCAGGACGCCACGCACTTGCCACAGCCTCTGCTGGGTCCGTGACGCAGCCGGCAGTCATGTGGATGGCCAATCTGGCCACCCAGGGCTGCCTTTTGATCATCTGTGGGAAGAGCGGGCTAAGACCCGGAAGAAGCAATCAATCATGAGAAGAGCTTCAGTGTCTTTCAGAGGAAGTGTGACCTCATCCAAGACCAGATTCACCTCATTACCCGGATGATCAGTTCTACCAACCCAAAGCACTTCCGTTCCTGAGAGATTTTGTGAATGCAATTTGATTGTTTTAAATATTTTATCCCAAGAACTGGTCATATTCAAGCTGGATTAAATAATATGGGAGGGGTATGTTGAACCCTATCAAAGCACCTTACATTTCTCCGTCCCATTTATTCATTCTCTGTCCCTTACTTCCCACATTTGCCCAGAGTTCATAATGCATCCACCTTGCTGGAGTTAGGCAGATCTGGGTCTGATCACTGACTGGCTGGTTAGATACCTGGGAATCCCATGTATGTATTCTTGAGCAATGGAAAAAAGGCAGGAATTAATTTAATAAAGCTAGGCACCCTTCCTCTACCCTACTAATCCCATAGCGTATTTGTTTATTTACTTATTGTAAATAAATGGTAGAAATAAATTGTATAAACTAGAACTGTGCATCATGGCAGGTTCGACAAGGCTGTCTCATCCAAAGTGCTCTGTATTGGGAACTGCCAGATGAAGTTCTGCCATAGCAGCAGGGAGCCTCTCCATAGAAACTTTGGAAGGCTCCCTGCTGTCATGGTGACCTCCACTGGAGATCTGACAGCAATGTCAGACCTTCCCCCACTGACAACACCACTTCTTCCTACTTCTCTCCCCCTCTCCTCCGCAACCTCCTCTCTGGGTATTATTCACTTACCAAATCTCTCCCATCCCAGAATGTAGCTTGTGACTCACGCTAAAATCAGAGTAAAAATGAAGCCTGCCCCCGTCTCCACCCAGTTAGAGCCTGTAATTTCCATTTTGGGATGAGTGGGATTTGGTAAATGAGGGGCAGGGGGAGGTATATAGCAATAGCACTTACATTTATATACCGCTCTATAGCTGGAAGCTCTCTAAGCGGTTTACAATGATTTAGCATATTGCCCCCCAACATTCTGGGTACTCATTTTACCAAACTCGGAAGGATGGAAGGCTGAGTCAACCTTGAGCCCCTGGTCAGGATCGAACTTGTAACCTTCTGGGTGAAGGAAGGGCAATGGAGGTGGTGGTGGAGGCAGTGGCAAGGTAGAAGCAAAACCGGGGCAGATGTGATTGTGTGGAAGCAAGGCAGAAGGAAATCCTGGGTAGCTTTTCCTGCTATCTTGCTTCCACACAACCACTTCTACCCGGGTTTTACTCTTACCTTGCTTCCACACAACCGGAAATTGGGAGCATACACAGCTCCCAAACCTGTTTAGAACATAGTTTTTGATTATGTGAATGACCTCATGATATAAACCATCTTTCATCAATTCTAATACCAAAGTGATGTTCCACATGTTTAAAAACATCAGCATTAGAAACATTCTTACCAACTGAATCTCTCTTATACAGTATGGCAAATGGATTACATTTTTTTCACAACCAGGAATAGAAAATCATCACTAACCTTGTAAAAAGGAAACAATTGCCATATGCTGAATTGTGGGAAATGTCAATAAAGTCTGACAAGGGGAGCAGGAGATGCTCTCTCTTTTCACAGATATTCAGTCTGTCAGCTTTTTAGCCTCAACGTTGGGCAGAAATTGGCTACTTATGTACTACTGTGTGATTAAAGGAATAACTTTTGAGGTGATTCTCATGATGGATCGAAACCGGGCTAAGGGAGCCCAACCTGGTCCCCACCCCATCGTGAGAATAACCGGGCTCGTGGGGAAGCCTGGTGGTTCAATGGCAGCTAGCCCGCCTATTAACCCCTCCACTAAAATGAGGTTAGTGGAGCAAGTGCTCCACTAACCATGTTTTACTGATTGCGTGCTGCGACACATGAGTAGACTCCAACCAGGAGGCTACAAGCAGCCTCATGGCTTGGGGGTCTCCCCAGGATGCCCTGCACCCTTGCACGGGGCATCCTGGGATTTCTGGGGGCTGGGTGGCCCCTGATCCCTGCCGCCCCTATTGGCTCCGTGACAGAGCCGGTAGTCGTGTGGGTGGCCAATCCGGCCACCCAGGGTGAGTGCTCTGCTCGTGTGCTCATGTGCCTTGAGGCTCTTCACTTCCATTGTGTGCTCCTGTGTTCTGAGTTCTGATAAAAAGGAGTTGAAGGCACATTCTGGTGTCACATGAGTGCTGTGGGAATCTCTTCATCGCAGTTCCTTACCATGCTGCTGGGTAATGTCAGAAGAGCTGGAGCACACGGGAAGAGTTCTCAGTGTAGCTGTTGCTCACAGTAGCATTGAATTGCCCCAGTTTTGGGAAGTTCAGTTCTGGCATGGCATAAGATGCTAGATCATACACTCCCCTGTTTAGGCTGGGCCTTCTGACATTACCTCAGTGGAGCTACATTGCAACAGCTTTCACATCACCTGGGTAATGTTTAAAAGGCCCATAAAATATCAGAACCGGACTCAGATACACAAAGATGTTCCTAGATAATCACAGAGGAGAGTCTCCAATTTGCCCATGGCTATGCTCCATAGCATACTTATTGTAGTGGCAAATTGCACTTTGAAAATCTACCAGACAATGCTTGCATTTTAACTGCTTTGCAATTTTCCATTAGTATAAGTTTCATTGCCATTTAAAATAATTTTTTTTCATTTGATTAATAGCTTTTGGAATTGTCTGTGTAAATATAATTTATCCCAGATGTTATCCACCTATGGCTATTTAATGACAATAATATATAATTGGTTTACATTTCCTTATGCTTATGTTCTTTAATTTTTGTGACAGAATAGTTATTTTAATTATTCCCACAGTATTCATTAAACTGAAAAACAAATATGAATACTAATACTCTGACACTGCACAAAGGTTTCCTTCTGACAGGCTATTAAAAATGCAAATGATGATACTGCACTTGTTCTAACCAAATGTAGAGTGCAGGATGCTCAAAACTGTATAACTGACAGCTGATCTCCCCCCCCCCCGCCCACACACACACACATTACTTTAAGCAATACATTTATTTCGTGTTGTGAATGTGAAGGGTCCCTGAAGGGTTAATGGGGCAGATTGCAATTAGAAAAATGGTGGTTTCAATTGGTAGTTCTATACAGCCTTAATATAATGCTATTTATGCAGAAGAGTGCTTCCTCCATGGGCGAGATACCCTTATTGCTCAGAAATAAGTCCTTTCCAGTAAAGGGCTCCTGCAACTTTGATTAGAATTGTTCTCCTTGAGACTTCTACTTGGTTCTTGTTCGGTATGGTGCAGATATAGTAGCAAAGTGTCCCTTAATTGCTCCATTATTAGTCAGTACAGTCATCTCTCGCCTATTGCGGTTCTTCCTATCATGGAATTGAGTATCCGCGACTGGGAAATTGTGACTGCCCTCACCAACTGTGACCTCAGTATCTGCGGTTTGGTGATTAAAAATTTATTTCAGGGTTTGGGGGGGTTAATTTCATGGGTCAGGTTCATTTCTGGGGCTAGAGAGTCACTTCTGGGGGTCAGGGGGTGATTTCCGGATGTTTGGGGTGATTTTGGGGGGTCCAGGGGGTCATTTCTGGGGGTCAGGGGTCATCCCTAATGTGCATGAGCAATCTAATTTATGAGTTCCTTACTGTTAAGCCTTTCAGAAAAGAAATAGCCAAGGAAATTATAACAGTGCTTGAGTAAGGCATATCTTACCCTTGGTAAGTGGGTAAAGAGGCACCTTTTAAAGTGGTTCTCTTATATTTAACAGGGGGAGAGCAACAGTCCCTGTTCATCCCAGCATAATCCCTTCCAGAGCCGACTGTTGATGTCTCGGTATACATTTTAAAAAGACTGTGAAACCCTTGGGGATCTCATTTCCTCATACTTTTTTCTATGTAAACTGCTTTGAGATTTTTGTTGAAAAGTGGTACATTAATATTAATTATTAATTATTATTATTATTAATCATCATCATCATCATCATCATCTCAATTCCTAGTTTTCTTTAGGTATTACAGACCACAGGTGAAATGAGAATAGAAAAAAAAAGGAAACAAAACTGAAACATTGGGTCCAACAGTTGCCTTTGGTTTACCCCTGCTGTTTTTGAAATTGTTGGGGAAATCCAAAAATGTGTAGAAGGTTATGATGTGATTGATGGTTCTTCCAAGCGTGTGTCTGTCTTTGGAAAGATGAGTGCCTTTGTCCTGGAGCCTAATTCAGTAGATTTATCTGCTACAATTACACTGCTTTGATCACACCAGAATAGGTGGTGTACTGCATGGGGCATAGCTGTCCTTTTACAATTCACTCTCCTTATCAGGATACATGTCTGTTGATTTGTGGGAAGCTGGCTGTTTTTTGTTCCTGACAAACTCCAGTGATTAAAATGTAGTGGCTTGCTCTTGTTCCCCTGATAAAGGTGACAGCTTCAGAGTTTCCAGTGTTAGCAGATATGGTCCATGCAGATTGCTTTTTAATGAAAGCAATACATTATCTTACCTATAGACCCTACAGCCTTACCTTGTTAATGTATTCAAGCTTGGCACCACATTCATCTATAAATTAGTTGTATTAAACATGCTCCTTACTACTTCACCCAGCTTTAAAGAGATTTTTTTTAAATTGACCTTTACCTTTCCCCCACACCAGTTCCACTGACAGGGCCCTGTAAACCAGGTTCACAGTAGCTTGGTTTCTCATGAATACATTCACAGATGTCACCTTAGTTGAGGGTATGGTCATTCTTCTAATACAGCTATTCAGATAAGCATTGGCACAATCATCCTAAACATTTGAAGCTGAATCTTGGGGCATATAGACTGAATATAAAATAACCAACTTACTTGTTTCTGGAAAAAAGTTTCCTCTGGAAAAATTTACAGACACACATTCCTCATATCAGGGGTTTTCAACCTGGGTCCCAAGACGTTGTTGAGATGCAGCTCATAAGACAAGCCCTGCTGGATCAGGCCCAAGACCTATCTAGTCCAGCATCCTGTGGCCCAGCAGGTGCCTCTGGGAAGCCCACAGGAAAGAGCTGAGGGCATGCCTTCCCGTTCCCTCCAGCTGTTGCCTCCCTGCAACATATTCCTAAGAAGAGGAGACCTGATAGGCTGGAGGTGGCCTATAGCCCTCAGATTCCCGTTATCCTGTTGTGAAGCAGAAGAAGGGAAAGGTTATAAGCTACTTTTGGAGAACCTATGGCCTTTCGCATGGAAGAAGTTTTCGCCTCCAGGAACTGGGGTGTTAAATTCCACCACAAGGAACATAAGGCCAGTGAGGGGAAGAGGGTCAGCTTCAGCACAGGGCTCTGGCCTGAGGGTCAGGGCCAGTGAGGCAGGGAGTGGGGCTACCATGGAGGACAAGAGGAATGAGGTGGCAATGAAAAGGAGGTGGACAGTGGCAACAAGCAGATGGTGTGATACCTATGTGTGGCAGGGCAGGGGGCCTATAGTATACTTGTCATCCCATGATACAGTCATCACCTGAGATTGTCACTTTATGTGGCATCATGGGAAAGCTATGCCTGACTAGGTTGTTTTAGACTGCATTAATAAAACCTTCATTTCCAAGTCACTGGAAGTAATCATCCCACCTTATTCTACTCTAGTCAAACCTCATCTGCAGGTCCACTGTGCTCAGTTTTGGTTATGGCACTTTAAGGAGGAGGTAGGTAGATAAACTGGGATGGCAACAAAGATGGTCAAGGATCTGGAACACAAACCCTATGAGGAAAGGTAGATAACAATGGCTGTGTTTAGTGGGAAGAGTTTAGCTCGAGGGGGGGGGAATGATAGTGCTCTTAAAATACTTGAAGGGCTACATATCAAAGACTTGTTTCCTGCTGCCCCAGAGATGGGACCAGATCAAATGAGTTTAAGTTACAAAAGGGTGCTTTTCAGTTGAACATTAGGAGAAACATCTTAATGGCAAGAGCAGTTTGACAAAGGAACCAATTACCCAAGGGTGGTGATACTCTTGTTACTGGAAATCTTCGAGTAGAGTCTGGACAACCATCTGGCGGGATGCTCTTGGTCAGGTTTTATTTATGTATTTATTGTTGAATTTATATGCCGACTTCCATAAAACTCATCCCAGAGCAGTTTACAAAAGCAAACACAATAAAATTCCATAAAATCACATTAAAATATTAAAATCAATTAAGACCAATCAATTAAATTTTATGCAGTGAGAAGGGGATTTGAACAGATAGTCTTCAAGGTCCTTTCCAGCTGTAATATTATGATCCTAGAGACGATTAACTGCGGTATAAATGCCAACTCTGCATTACAGCCTCATAACATATTTCAGTTGTTAGTCACAAGGACAATGAAGGCACAAGCCCAAAAGAATGTATTTAATTTTAGAAAGATCATATAAACAGCTATATGACCACAAATTCCCTCATCAGAATCTTGGTTAGCTGGATCTTTTCCAAGCAAGATTCACAAGAGCCCTGTTGAGAGCCACTCCTCACATGCATTCAGTGACCATGAAGAGCGGTTGTAAGGCAGCATGAAGATTTTATTTGTTTGTTTGTTTGATTGATTTTTATATCGCCCTTCCAAAATGGCTCAGGGCGGTTTACAATTAAAACAAACCATTAAAACAGTAAAGAGTTAACAAAAAAATTAAAAAACAATAAAACAACAATTAACAATTTAAAAACATTTTAAAACAACAATTAAACAGTTGCAGGAATTAAAAACCCTGAAACAAGGTTAAAATATTAAAACTGATTTAAAAACCCTGGAAAGCCAGGCCAAACAGATATGTTTTAAGGGCTTTCCTGAAGGCTAATAGAGAATTCAAATTACGGATTTCCGCAGGGAGCGCATTCCATAGCCCTGGAGCAGCTATAGAGAAGGCCCGCCTCAGAGTCACCACCAGGCAAGCTGGTGGTAACTGGAGACGAACCTCCTCAGATGACCTTAATGTGCGGTGGGGATCACGCAGAAGAAGGCGCTCTCTGAGGTAACTCGGGCCTAAGCCGTTCAGGGCTTTAAAGATAATAACCAGCACTTTGTATTTTGCCCAGAAACATATCAGCAGCCAGAGCAATTATGACTTAGTCAGGGATCCTAGCAAGAGGGCAGAGGTGCTTTACTCTCTGCACACTAGGGCAGCTCTCAGGAAGAGGTAGCTATTGGTCCTCAGTGTGACCAATGTTGCTAGAGAAGTTATACAGGTGCCTGTAACAGTGCCTGGTGTTTCCCTTCCCCTTCCGTCTTTTGGAACCTAAGCATCTGCCTGCCTCATTGCACACCTGACCTCTGATCTTTGTTCAGTGCTCTGGCCCTTGACTCCAGCCATTTTAATGTGACAGTGGGTGATGCATAGCAGCAAATTGAAATCTTTTATGCGACAGCCACTTGGTTGGCAGCTCTGTCACTGCTGCTTCCTCCTCTTTAGAAGTACCTCACAGTAGCTGCTTGTCTTTCTTTCCAGCAGGAGGAGATCAAGGTGGAATCAGCAGCTGTGGCACAAGGTGAGGCAGTGAGCAAGCCATCTCCTTGTGCAATCCCTATCACCCTCCTCACCACCTCCTCCTCCTCCTGCTAGGAAAAATACTACCCAAAGCCACAACCTCCTCTCATCTCTGGCAAGGGGCTCCTGTGAGGATCTTCATTCCTCAAGAGGAGGAACATGCAATGACGTAGCGGCTGACCAAGTGGCTGTAACATAACAGCTTTCAATTCACTGCTATCTCACAGTCCCAGGCACATGAAAGTTACCACAGACTTTGATCCTCTTTTTGGTACATCTCTTTTGGCCCATCATGTTGGGGCAAGGAATATTGAGGAATGCTTTGAGTCTGGACTGAAGAGGTTTCTACCCACAAAGCACATTTGGCGGATTGGTGGCACTACTGTTGCTATGAAGTGCTGCTGTTACGAATCTAACACTGCCTGAATGGTGGTCCTTGCATCTTTGCCTCTGTAGTACCTGTTTATCTTGTAGATATGTAAATCAGCAGATTGCTACAAAGGTACAAGAATTCTCCTTTACTCACTTTCTTTTACAGATTATTTTAGTTTTTAAAATATGAAAAGCAAATACAAGGGGGGAAAAGCATTAGAAGAAGCGAAGCACAACATAATTTTGTTCCTAAAGCACAGCAAGCTTCATTGATTAGGATTTCCCAAATCTTGACAAAATTTAGCTCTCTTCTTCAAAAGGAAATTGACCCTGTGAAGGGCTGCCCTGATCTTATTGCTGCTCATGGAAACAACAAATACAAGACAATTATTTGAATTTGAAATGTTAATCAGCATCACATTTCCTCTAAGCTGTGAAGAAAGAAATATATTGTTCTGTTGAGAACAATTGGGAAGGGCAGGGGCACCAGGGACACACCAAAACCCAAATATATTCTGATCATTTCCAGTACTTAATGAACATGTTTGTTCTTATACATGAAGGAATTCTGCTTAATTAGAACATCAGTATTTTGCCTGGCATATATCTTTGTTTCTAAAGAACAGATAGTAAAGGATTCCTAAAGGATTAGAGTGACGCTCTTGGTTTACATCTACGAAGAACTCTACCACTTCAGTGATTTTTAAAAAAAATTAAGCTCTTTTACAAAGATAAGATTCCAGAGCTGTTGATTCCACCCCACTAAGCGAGAATCCTAGTTTTCTTTTAAGCACAAGTTGTACTTTGCAGAAATCATTCCATGAAGCTCTAAAGCTTACCATTTCTAGCATCTAAAAAATTATTATTTTTTCTTACAGTTTGTTTTTATGCAAGATAATGGTGTGTATATCTTTTTAATTTATGGTGTAAATTATTTTTAAATTACTAAATTAATATTGGTGTGCATTTATGGTGTACATTGTTATTAAATGCAAGCTTTTTTATCAACATGGAATCAGAAAAAATCATGTATGTTATATTTCTACTCTGTCCTATCCCTTAGGCTATCTGATGACCTCTCAATGCTTGACATTACAATGGCAGTATTTCAAGACGGAAGGGGAAGGGAAACACCATCATGATGGGAATGGTAGTCTAACAATTTCTGGGGACCCATGTTTGAGGATCCCTGTTCTACGGTAATTTCTGAAAGTAACCTGCTGATATTTATCTTCTATTTAAAATACACAGAATATTTTACAAAGACTCCATTTACGTCTCTTTTCCATATGCCCAGTGTGGCCAGTGGAAAGTTTGAATCAGACAAGTACAATGTATGTTTTTGTCCTGTTTTTTACACTTTTACAATGCAATATTTCCCTTTTTCCAAATTATTTCTCACATGGTATAAGTTTCAAGTTTATAATCACAGATGAACCAGATATATAACTGGAAATCTAAAGCATCATCATCATGTTTTTAGGATGTGCTGAAATCATTTCTAAGCAGAGTTTGTTACTGCAACAAAACAAGTATTATAATCTCCTTATTTAGCTAGAGTAAAGAAGCTAAATTGTTTTCTCTGTGCAAGACAACAGCTCCCTCTACTGGTTTTTCTAGGAGCTATCAGAGAATGCTTTTTTCATTGTGCAAAACATCAAGGCATTGGGATCCATTGTTTTAGAATCCTTTGTCATGCCTAGACTTGAATTAACTGTATGAATTAATTCAACAGATACTTGATCTCTTACAGCTATTTATTTATTTATTTATTTGACATATTTGTATACCACTCAAAATGCAGGTCTCTAGGCAGTTCACAACAAAACAATGCAAACAAATAAAAAGGTTAAAACATTACAATAATTTAAAATATAAAACTGATGATTAAAAACCATCAAACTATTAAAATAATATCTAATTAAAAGTGATATCTAATTAAAAGCTTGGGTGAACAAATGTGCTTTGACTGCCTTCTTAAAAGTTGTAAGAGCTGGGGAGACTCTTATTTCAGCTGGGAGAATGTTCCAAAGCTTTGGAGCAGCAACAGAGAAGGTCCATCCCGAATAGCCACCAGATGAGATGCAGACGAACCTCTCCTGATTATCTCAATTGGCAGTGGGGCTCATAGTGAAGAACACGTTCTCTTAAATACCCAGGGCCTACGCCATTTAGGGCTTTATAAGTTATAACCAAGGCCTTGTATTTTGCCAGGAAACTTATCAGCAGCCAGTGTAGATCTTTTAAAATAGGAGTGATATGGTCTCTCCAAGATGACCCAGAAACCAACCTGGCTGCCACATTCTGGACCAACTGCAGTTTCCGGACTATGTATAAAGGCAGCCCCACATTGCAGTAGTCAAGTCTGGAGGTGACCAACAGATGTGCTACTGTTCTGAAGTCATTTATCTCAAGAAACAGACTCAGCAGGTATATCAACTGAAGCTGATAGAAGGCACCTCTGGCCACTGCTTCAAACTGGTACACAAAGGAAAGGTTTGTGTCCAGAAGCACCCCTAGACTGCGTACCTGTTCCTTCTGGGGAAGTGTGACTCCATCCAGAACTGGCAGATCAAAATCATCTCCTGAGTTCCAACCCTGCACAATGAGTACCTCCGTTTTATCTGGATTCAGTCTCAGTTTGTTATCCCTCATACAGCCCATCACTGCCTCCAGGCAGACATTTAGGGAGATTGTGCCTTTTCCTGATGATGTTGACATGGAGAAAAAGATTTGGGTGTCATCAGCATATTGATAACACCTTGCACCAAATCTCCTGATGATCTCTCCCAACGGTTCATGTAGATCAGGGGTGGGGAACCTTGGCCCTCCAGCTGTTTTTGAACTACAACTCCCACCAACCCCAGCTACAATAATTGTTTGATGTAGATGCTAAACAACTTCGGAGACCATATGGAGCCCTGAGGCACACCATACCGAAGTTCAGATTTTGAAGAATGACAGTCACTGAAGGACACCATCTGGAATCCACCTGAGAGATAGAAGTGGAACCACTGCGAATCAGTGCCTCTCACCCCCAACCCCCTCAGATGCTCCAGAAGAATACTATGGTCGAGAGTACTGAAAACCTCCGAGAGGTCCAAAATGACCAACAGAGTCACACTGTCCATTCCCAATTAAAGATCATCCATCAGGCTGACCATCAGTCTCTACCCCATAGCCCATGCAAAAGCCAGTCTGAAATGGGTCTAGATAATCAGTTTCATCCAAGACTTATCCTGTCAGAACCAAGCAAGCTTCTCCCACATTTCAGCCTTCGTAGGCTAATCCTGCAAATCCTGATGAAAAAGCTATGCTATATTACCCTGACCACACCATGAATTGAGAAGGTATATATTTCTGGGAGCCGTATAACTGTACCACTGTCTGCCCCTCTTTCTAGTTACCTGATATGCACTCCAGTACATAGAAACATAGGAAGCTGCCTTACAAAGAGTCCATCTAACTCTGTATTGTCTACACTGATGGCAGCAGCTCTCCAGGGATCAAGCAGGAATCTTTTACCACTGAGCTGCAGTCACCCAGTGCAAAGCGCCCTGAGCCAAATTAGGAAGGGTGGTATAATAAATAAATGAGAGAGAGAGAGAGAGAGAGAGAGAGAGAGAGAGAGAGAGAGAGAGAGAGAGAGAGGTGATGGTCCCTTTGAAGCAAGGGAACATGCAGGGAGGCTGAAATGGACCAATCTCTGGAGAACTCCCTTGTCAATTTTATCATGGAAGTCGGTCTAGTGGAACTCTCAAAGCAAGGATCCAATACTTGATGCTCAGTGCCCTGTATATGCATTGAGACCTCTCAGAGAGCAAAGGACCTCTCTGTACTTGGCCTTTGTTTTAGTGGATTCTTCTTCTGAAAGCTTCACTGCAAGGCCCAAGTGCCACTTACAGCCCCCACCAAGCCTGTTGCCATGTCCATCTGTCCCAATTGCACCCCAGTGCACCCCCAGACTAACTCTTGTCTGTCTGTAATGATTATATTTCCCCCCTCTCTCTTTTCCTTTGCAACGAGCTTACAACAATGCAAAAACATGATCAAGGATCGTAATAATATATATTAGTATAACTGAAAAAGAAAAAAAGAAAAAGAAAAATCCCTTAAACATAACTTAAACATAATAAGATACAACCAACACAGGAGAAAAAGAAAAGGCAGGGAGAATGTCAATGTCCATCTGTCCCAATTGCACCCCAGTGCACCCCCAGACTAACTCTTGTCTGTCTGTAATGATTATATTTCCCCCCTCTCTCTTTTCCTTTGCAACGAGATTACAACAATGCAAAAACATGATCAAGGATCGTAATAATATATATTAGTATAACTGAAAAAGAAAAAAAGAAAAAGAAAAATCCCTTAAACATAACTTAAACATAATAAGATACAACCAACACAGGAGAAAAAGAAAAGGCAGGAAGAAACCACCTTCTTCTAAGGATATATATCTTAAGTTTCAAAGCATAAACAATTCATTAAAATTCAACCAAATGGCTGAAAATTCCTCTTCTTTATGTTGCCATCAGAAAAAAACAGTTCAGTGCTGAAGGAACACATATCAGTTATCCAAACTTGCAGTTGCTTATATTAACGAGGAAGCCTACATCTAAGTACATTCTTCTGATGCACTAAGAGTAATTTTGGCCAGGTTTTCTTAAGTGCCCTCGGGTCATTTAGTGTGATCACAAAGGACTAAGAGACCTTTGTAGGCTCCGACAGGCATAGCCCCTAGCCCTGGAGCATTTACAGAGAGCACCAGTATAGGCAAAGCTTTGGAGCACAGAAATTGGAATGCAGTTTCCCTCTCCTAAGGAGTGGACACTCAGATAAGCCAAGGCCATTCAGAGGCCCTCCTATAGATAAAACTTTTAGTTTCAATCAAGTGAGTCAGGCAGAAAATTAGTGTCCAGACTACCTCCCTTGGAAGAAATTTATTCGGCTCCTTTGTATTAAGATGAATGTCTAAGAGAACACCATAATGTTCTATGGGAAACTTTAGGAGTTGTCCCCCCCCGACACACACAGACACACACACAGACACACACACACACACACAACAATAGCTTGGCCACTGGAAGTCATTGATACCAAGATTAGGTTTCTAGAAGGTAAAGAGCACACAGCCTAGCCATCTTCAACACCTTTTATCTAAAAACTATCCCCATAGAACGATTGTCACTGTAGTGCTGGAAGATGGGACCCTCATGTCGGATGGTACTCAACATGCTACTGAGGAAGAGCTGAGGATCTCTCAGAATACCGATGGTGTTTATGACATGGTCAGACTAAAGCCTTTTGGACGTCTAGCAGCTGATGTTGCCGTGTGGGAAAAGAAAATCCGAAGCTGCAAAGACAGAATTACAATGGGAATGTGGAACGTAAGAATCATGAATATGGGAAAGCGTGACACAGTGAAAGATGAAATGAATCGACTACAGATTAACATCTTGGGCATCAGTGAATTAAAATGGATTGGAATGGGACAATTTCAGTCAGAAAATCATACCGTTTACTACTCAGGACACAAAAACCAAAGAAGGAATGGTGTTGCTTTCATAGTCCGGAAGGATATAGCAATCAGAGTACTTGGGCACAATGCGGTCAGTGACCGACTAATATCAATTAGATTTCATGGACAACCCTTTCACATGACAGTTCTTCAAGTTTATGCCCAATGACTGATGCAGTAAAAGAGGAAGTTGATGAGTTTTATGCTCAAGTTCAGTCTGAAATTGACGGAACATGCAAGCAAGTTGTGATGCTGGAGGTTAGAGACTGGAATGCCAAAGTTGGAAAAGATAAGGAGGAAAACATAGTTGGACTATGTGGCCTAGGAAACAGCAACAAAGCAGGAAAATGACTTATTAGTTTCTGCCAAGGCAATGATCTCTTCATTGCTAACACATTCTTCAAACAACCAAAGTGACGCCTATACACATGGACATCACCAGATGGAGTACACAGTATTTATTTATTATTTATTTATTTTACATATTTTTATACCACCCAAAACTTACGTCTCTGGGTGGTTTACAACAGTAATCAGACTGATTACATTATTGGTGCAAGGAGGGGGAAGATCTCAGTTAGTAGAGACGTGGCCAGGGAATCAATTGTGGAACAGATCACGAACTGCTCATGTGCAAGTTCCAAGTCAAGCTAAAGCGGAAAAGCTGAAAAACAAAGATATCCAGCTTCCATGATATGATCTTGAGAATATACCCTCAATTTTCAAGGAGAACAACAGGAACCGCTTTGAAGTTCTGAACTTCATTGATAGGGAACCAGAGGAACTGTAGAATGAAATCAAAGAAGTTGTTAAGGACAAATGTGAAAAGAGACCACCAAAGACAAGAAACAGAAGAAAGCAAAATGGATGTCAGAACAGAGAGTGGAAATTCCCAAGAAGAGGAGATAAGCCAAAGTCAAGAAAGATAAAGACCTCAGGAAGGAACTTAATAAGGAATTTCTGAAAGCTATTAGAAGAGTCAAGAAGCAGTACTACAATGACATCTGTAAAGACCTTGAGGATGGAAATAGACACGGAAAAACAAGGAAAGTTTTCCAAAAGATCTCTGGAAGTTCCAACCTCAAATTGTTATGTTAAGGGATGCCAGAGGACAAATAGTAACTGATTCAGAGAAGATCAAAAAGAGATGGAAGGAATATACTGAAATTCTGTATAGCAGGGATGTCAGCATCCAAGATACTGTAGAAGATATTCCCTACTTGCAAGAACCTCTAGTATGGGAAGAAGAAGTTAGATCAGCACTCCAGTCATTACCAAGTTGGAAGGCTACAGGAATTGATGGAATAGCTACAGAAATATGGCAAGCAACAGAAGAAGAATCAGTCAAGGTTCTAACCAAACTATGCCAGCAAATTTGGAGAATGACACAGTGGCCAGCAGATTGAAAGAGGTCAGTCTACATACCCATACCAAAGAAAGAAGACTTAACAGATTGCACAAACCATCACAAAATATCCTTAGTTTCACATGCTAGCAAAATAATGCTCAGAATCATCACAGATTAACACAGATTAGATCAACATAGATTAGAGCCCTACATGGAAAGCGAAATGCCAGATGTTCAGGCTGGTTTCAGAATAGGCCGAGGAACAAGACACATCTTTGCTGATGCATAGTGGATAACTGAGAAAGCCAAAGAATACCAGAAAGAAGTCGATATGTGCTTTATTGACTGCAGAAAAGCCTTTGACTGTGTTGATCATGGCAAGTTGTGGAATATCCTTAGGAAAATTGGCATCCCAGAACATCTCATTGTTCTCATGAGAAACCTATACACAGGTCAGGAAGCCACAGTCCAGACGGAACATGGTGAAACATACTGGCTCCAGAAGAGCAAAGGAGTAAAACAAAGCTGTATACTTTCTTTTCTTTATTCTACTTATATGCTGAACATATACTGAGAGAAGCTGGATTGGAAGAAGATGAGTGTAGTTTTAAGTTGGAAGAAGAAACATCATTGGAAGTTTTTAAGTTGGAAGAAGAAACATCAATAACCTGCTCTATGCTGATGACACCACTCTGATAGCTGAGAATGTGGATGATCTGCAAGGTCTAGAAATGAAAGTCAAGGAGCACACTGAAAAAATGGGACTATGACTAAATGTAAAAGAAGACTAAACTGATGACAACAGGTACAGCAACCAGCCTCAGAATTGATAATGAAGACACTGAAGTGGTGGGTAGCATCTGCCTTTTAGGATCTGCCTTTTAGCATCTGCCTTTTAGGACAGTAAAGGATCCAGCAGTCAAGAAATACTCTGCAGACTAGCACTTGGTAGGGTTGCAATGAAGGCCTTGGAAAGGATATTTAATGCCGTGATGTGTCTATACCTACAAATATTAGAATCTTTCGGACTATGGTTGTCCCCATGACACTCTATGGATGCAAAAGCTGGACTCTGAAGAAGTAAGACAGAAAAAGCAAGGACGCTTTTGAACTTTCGTGCTGGAGAAGACTTTTGAGGATACCATGGACAGCCAGGAAAACAAACAAATGGATCATAGAACAAATCAAATCAGAATTGATAACTGGAGGCACAAATGACCAGGCTCAAATTATCATACTTTGGGCACATTATGCAAAGATCCAGCTCCCCTGAGAAGTCCATATTGCTGAGAAAAGTGGAAGGAAAGAGAAGAAGAGGATGACCATCAGCAAGGTGGATGGACTTGATTACGACAGCAATGAATGCACCACTGAGAGACCGTAAAGGCCAAGTTAAAGACAGATCATCCTGGAGAGACTCTATCTATGTGGTCACTGAGAATCGACACCAATTTGACAGCACTTAATCAATCAACCAAATCCTTGCCTGCAGAACAATGGGCCCATCCAGTATCATGCCCTCAGACTATTTTGATGCTATTAAAAAACCCTCTTGTCACTCCACATGGGAGGAGGAAGAAGAGGTATTAAAACTGTAACCCCTGGAACGCATATCTCATTGACCAAGACAGGTAGCTAAAGACTCCAGTTAGTAGTCTTTAGCTGTCTTTAGCTACCTGCATAAGCCAGTTTGGTGCCCCCTTTAGGAAGTGCAGAACCGACTCGGGAGCCTGCAGCTGAACTGGTTTGGCGAGGCAGAGAGCAGTTCACTTAAGATGCAGGCAAGAAAGTCCTTACTTGCTCTACTGATGCCCCACCCCACTTTTCTGCTCACAGTAGCAAAGGCTGTGGTGGATGCGGCACTGTTCCTGCAGCCCGCACGGCATCAGCATGGCACATGCGCTGCTACTAAGCTACTGACCCTCTCTCATGACTGACCCTCTCAATCACGATCTCCCCATTAGCTGGCAAAATAATCTAATTATCTAAACAACACAATATTGTGGTTTGCGTCATAGTAAAATGTGACATGCCTAAAACCAAAGTATTTTCCTGGTGGAAAATGCCTGAATTCCTTAGAAGGAAAGATCAACAACTGTGCATTTGCTGCACTATACATGGATTCTATGGAAAGCCCATGTGGTGCAGTCATAAATCTATGTTTCGCAGACATGCCCATGGTTGTATAAGATCCAGAAGTGCATCAATTCAAAATAGTAGCCATAGTGTTTTACTCAGACAGGATAATGTATGTTGGTACCACAGGGAACCAAGAAAGGATCCTGTCCTTTCTCCCATGCTGAAGGACATAAACATTATTTGAAGAAGTTCCTGCATTTGCTAGGCATCTGGATCATATATATTCAATGTGTACAGAAGAAAAAAGTGGATTTGTCATCTTCATGTGTGTAGTCCTGAATAGGAGCATGCCAGCTGGATATACATATGGGAGGAGCAGGCAATGGTCAGCACTTCCTAAAGCAGGCAATTTCTAGAGCTGGCAATGATCAGTACAGTGTGCTGTAATGCACATGCATCTGGGGAAGGCTAAAGAGAAAACTGGAGGGATGGAAAAGGGGCTCCATGGAGCCCTTTGTGGACCAGATCTCAGACATAAGGAGGATGGACTGGGTGGCAAGTAACGAAAAAGAGGATGGATGGCAACTGCAAACTCACAACAAACACATAGGCCAATTCACATGTGACACGAAACCGGAGGTTGGTGAACCTGTGGTTTCAATTTGAAACTGTAAATGTAAATCACACCACAGATGTCCATCCAACCATGGACTATTTAGGTGCAGGACTCTTTGAAAGGTGGTGGTTCCATTGCTGCTTGAAGAAGCGTGGGCATAGCATGGGATATAAATGCCCTTTCCATGCTGCGGGTGGGTGGACAATTATGAAAATGCATGATCATGCTCAGCACACCACCTTCAAGGTCATGGCCAATTGTGGCCACTCTGCTGACATGCTGACACTTTGCCCATGGCCTGGCTGTGCAGCTTGCTGGGATTGGCCTCAATGGCTGATGAGCAGGGAGGGACTCCCCTCTCCTGGAACCAGAGGTTGGCAGACCACATTTGAAGGAACATCTGTGGTGTGATTTACAGTTTCAAATTTATATTCCTTTAAAGGGCATTTATATCCCTTTAAATGCCATGCCAGTGCTTCTTCAGGCAGTGATGGCACCTCCACCTTCCAAAGAGGCATGCACTTAAATAGTCCCACACAAGCACAATTTGGGGGTGGGGTGGGGAATTGGGGGTCACTATCTCCCTGTTAGAGATAGAGAAGAGAACTATCCAGGAGAACTCCTTAGACTTCCCAGGAAGGGATATGTATATGAGGGAGGGCAAAGGATCCTTGGTGGTCTGTCCCATTGTGACCTAGGATGCTGTTGAGAAAGATCATCCTGTCAAAGCAATCCATGTCAGCCAAACTACATTCCTGCTCCGCTGACAGCTTACTGAAAGTGGGCTATCCATCTCATGAGAGGGCCAGTCTACTGGGAGGACCAGGTGTCTGTAACCCAGGCCTGCACAACATTGGGCCCGTGGGCCGCATGCAGCCCGCGAGGCCTTTTTTCTTGCCCCCCAGGGCCACTCCTTCCTCCCCTGATGCGAACCTCCTTTAAATATAAGTGTGTGTTTATATATCTATAATCTATATCTATATCTATATCTATCTATCTATACATATATATTCAAATTCTAGCTGTCCGCCACTGCCTCCCTCTGCTGCCTCACACCTCATAACCACTGCCATTTTTTCTTGCCACCGCTTCCCACCAATTCAAGCCACTGCATGGCCAAGGGGATGGCTGCGGGGGGGTGTGTGTGTGTGTCCTTCTCCCCCTCCCCCCCCGGTGGCAGCGTGGCGGTTACAGATAGCAGAGTGATGCTGGAGCCTGCTGTTTGGCTAAGCGTCACTTCCCAACTGAGAGATTAACTGTGCAGGTGTGTCTCGCAGTTGGGAAGTGACGCCGGGCCAAACAGCAGGTTCCAGCATCGCTCTGCTATCTGTCACCGCCACGCTGCCACCGGGGGGGGAGGGGGAGAAGGACACACACACACGCACCCCCGCAGCCATCCCCTTGGCCGTGTGGCAGCTTGAATTGGCGGGAAGTGGTGGCAAGAAAAAATGGCGGCGGTGATGAGGTGGGAGGCGATGGAGGGAGGCAGCGGTAGACAGCGGCCCTACGAGTGAGCTTTGCAGCTGCGGACCCTGGCAAAGGAGGTGGGCAGGCAAAAATGGCAGGGAAGGAGGGAAAGCGCTGCCGGGGGGGCGGGGAGGGAAAGCTGCTGGTGGCGAGAGGAGGATGGGGACCTCTAGAACAATGGGGAACAGACTCTCTCTCTCTCTCTCTCTCTCTCAGACTGCCCTATTTTTTCTCTCTCTCAAGCCAAGACTGCCCCATTTTGGCAGAAGTGGAAAGGAAGAACAATGCATTTTATTGTAATTTATTTTGTACAGATTGTATTGTATTTATTTTATTAGAATTTTTAATTTCATTTATTTTACTTTAATTGAAATTAATCTTGGCCTGCCAGAACTTCAAAAGTTAAATTTTGATTAAATTCATTTTAATTATTTTCACTTTAATTTGATTTAATTAATTGATTGATATTGAGTGTTATTTTAGTAATCAGCACCCTAAAAATTGACCTCGCCCCCCATTAGCCATGTCACGGTCAGTTTTGGCCCACCAGGTCATTTGAGTTGTGCACGGCTGTAACCCCTTGATTTCTCAAGTTGCACTAACCCAACAACATGGGCCTGCTTGTGTGGGCCCCCCAACTCCCCATGGTATAGGATACAGAAGCACTGCGTGCACACACACACACACACACACACACACACACACACACACAAAACCCCTTCCCTGTGAAGATTTGCATAGATCCAAAGGAGATTTTGACACTCCGTGTATCATTGCCTGGCTGCATGTGCAGGTGGGGAGAATACCAGGTGCGTGGATGGATCTTAAAACCCATTCAAAATTCCTGGGTGCGGCCCGGCGTTGCACCATATGCAGATCTGCCAGTGCAGGAAATCACAGGAGAATGGAACCCCAAATCTCCAGGGATCTCTGGAGAGTGTGGACACCGTTTCAGGGCACAAGCAATGGTACACAAGCCCACATAGGCGGACGGGCTGGCAGGGGGAAAGTTGTGACACCTACTTGGCAGCAGCTGCTAAGACAGGGAGAGCAGTCACCAGAGTACCTGTCCTCACAGCTTTCCTCCATGCAGCAACCTGCCTCGATAAAGAGCTTCATGGCCTGGCACTCTCATGAGAGTGTGGTACATGGGAGAAGGGGTTGTTTTGTCATCACACATTATTAGAGATCTTGCTTGGCAATTCTCTCTCCGCTCTGCTGATGGCTGAGGGAGTCAGGACAAGGGAGCCCTTGTCCTGACACTCACATCATTGTTGCTCTATTCTTGGGGAGCAAAGCATTTAGTGTCCATAATGTCCCCTTTCCCTCCTGCTTGCCAGTGGGTGGAGCAAGGGACAGAGTGGGAATGGGAATGCCCCGTGTGACTGTTCTGCTCAACAAGATGACAAGCTTGGGATAGGATGTGGTGGCATCCCAGCTTCTGGGCAACTCCATAGCTAGATAGATGACAGGAGGGGCAGGGCTGCTGCTCAGAGAGGCGGACAGTGAGAAACTGCACAGCCATGGGGCAGCCATGTTTCTGGGTAAGTCTGTGCCGCTTTCTCTATGATTGTGGTTTGAAAATGGGCACAAAACTGCAGTTGTGGTGGCGTCCAGAATTGGATGTAGTGCTTTGGTGGCTAAACTGGTGGTCTTGGCAGTGAATCTTTGTGCAAACTGAAGGTTCAAACTGGAGTTTGGTGAGCCAGCCCTCAGGTCACTTTTGGCTCGAAACTATGGTTTCACGAATTCAGAAGTAATGAAGTCCCAAACTCTGCGCCATTTAATTATGGTTTCGTGTTATGTCTGAATTTTCCCATAGACAGATGCTTCTGTGCTGCATTGCATAGTCACTGCATTGCAGTTTTATTAAGATGGTTCATCAAGGACATAAATATTCCCTGACTAAAGATTTTGATCAGATCATATTGGGAATAGCACCAATGAAAATCCTTGTAGTTGTCCTGTCAAAGTGTTACAGAATAGATCATGCCTGTATTGCAAGCAAATGTTCTTCAGATCACAAGCTTTACAATTCTTAGAAGACTGAAGATGGAGCAAAAACACTAGAAATGAAAACTTAAAATTTGCTTTGAATGGGCACAAATGCCCAGAGGGTTGCATATTCCCATTATTTCAACTATGCTTCTGCCAGAAAACTTGAAGATTTTGTGCCCAAGGTTTCTAGGATCACACATGACTTGTAAGCTCTGAAGTAATGTGGAATTACTCTTTTCAGAGATGTGTTCAGTCATATTAAATAGAAATCCTCATTTGTTAAATTCTGGTTTTTTTGGCATTTTGATTTCTCCTTTTCGGACAATATGTTTTATTTTTGCCAACATATAAATATGAACAGGTTTTCTGTATAAATTATATATTCTCTTTGGCAACAAATCCTTGGCAGTTCCAAACAATTAGAAATATTAGTCATGACTGCACAGAGTAAAGAAAATGGAGTCTGGGGCTTACGAATGTCCTCAGGGTCCAAAAATTCTCTTGGCAGCCTGAGCTGTAAGCCTATTCCATCAACTTACATTTTTCTTGTTTTCAAAAATGTCTCAACAAAGCATGCTTGGCTTCATAGATTGCTTATGTGGGAAGGGACTGTGTGAATGATTTTTACAATGCAGAGATCCCATTATTATCATACTCCACTCTGGATTTAATTAAATAGATGCAAAAAGGGTTTTTGAGAAAGTGAGACTGCAGCTGTGCATGGCACTTTAAGAAAGACCCAGAAGAGGCTGAACTCAGCCATTTTGAAGCCTTGGCGGCAAACCCCTAGGATTGCACCCCAGGTTTCACATTCTGGAACTTCCCAATGATCCCATCTGCTAGGAATGCTCCATCAACATTCCTGCTCCTTGCTTGCCACTACCAGCCTGTTGCCACCAACCTTTATATGTCATGTACTTTGGGGAAAATGGCTGCCATAATATGGTTTCTCATAAACACACTACCATTTCCTTTAACATACCACCATCTGAAATCAACCTGAGACATAAGAATGGAACCACTATAAAACAGTGCCTCCTATCCCTAAATCCATCAGGCAATCCAGATGGATGCCATGGTTGTTGGTATTGAAAGCCACTGAGAGATCAACAAGAACCAGCAGAGTAACACTCCCTTTGTCAATTCCCTGGTGAAGGTCATCTGTCTGTCTGGACAAGGCCATTTCAATCCCATAGCCCACCCTAAAGCCAACTTTGAAATGTGTCTAGGTAATCAGTTTTCTCCAAGACTGCTTGGAACTGGTCAGCCACCACCCTCTCAATTATCTTATTGAACCATGGGCGGTTGGATACTGGAGGTTGGAGTACCTTAGGGACTCCAAATATTTGGTTCTGCTTAAGACATGTTCTTATCAGTCTATATCGACACACTGTGTAAGGTAACAAAAGCCAATGTCTAAGTACTCAGGTCTTTAGGGTAGTTAGTTTTGCTCTATTGGACCTCAGATGGGAGACTTCAAAAGGCAATGCAAATATATCTGCAAAGAACAGGAATTCACAATCTTTAAAAAAATAATAATAGTAACAATAACTATCTTAACCCATGCAGAGCATCAGTGCACTAGTACTTGATTGCTCCTCTCTTTCCCTGCCACAGCACCCCTCACCTCAGAGATCTCTCCACCCTCACCTGAGTGCACTCCTGCGCCTCCTCCACCTGGTTGCTTCCATCCTCCTCTCCCCTCTTGGTCACTCCTCCATCCCTTAACTCCATTCCCTTCACTCCTTTTGGTCACGGCTGCAGTGTTGTGGCACCTATTGGCCAAGCTGCAGCCCGCTATCCCCAGAGACCTCCTCTTCTGAGCCCTGCTCTTGCTCCTCCCCACAGCAGCAGCAGCAGCAGACTGGGCCCTTCCTTGCTGCTGCTACCACCATGACCACTTGTTCCCCTCCAGGCCTCTGACAGGCCTAGGCCTATCCCTTGCCTGCTTGCCTCCCTCTGTCGTAAATCTGTTGGCTCAGCTGACCCGACAGGATTTACAATCCCTTCAGCTCTACTTCTCTAAGTCAAACAGAAAGTCTGGAGACAAGAATAGCAGCCTAGCTGCACAAACAAAAGCAAAAAATGACTCACAAAGAAAAGTAGCATAAACAAAATAAAGCCCCTTGAACTAAACTAGCTACCCCCCTCTATGCTAACTGAGCAATAACTGAAAACAATGGAACAAGGAATGAACAGAACAAGGACAGGCTGAAACACGAAAGGTTGAATAATTCTTAAGTATGGATTACTGTTGCTGACAGTAATCTGTCCCAGGAACAGCATCTGCTTAATACAGGGCTCAAGATAACTGGCAGCCAATCAGGCTTTCCTGACTCAGCATTTCTATTTCCTCTCATGTGAGATCTTGCGCCTGCGTGTCTCCCACTGAGCCTTTCTCTTGAGACGTCTTCTTAACACTGGTGAAATTCCAGCTTCCTCCTGATCAGTCTCCTCAGCCCTCATCTCTGCCAGCTGTTCAGATTCCTTTGTCTGCTGCCGTTCCAGCTCAGCTCCAGAGTCTGTTCTCACAGCCAAATCCTGCTGCTGTGCCTCTGAGCCTGTACTCCCACCCAAGTCCTCCCACTCCTCCTCTGATTCTTCTGACTCAGAGGTCTGGGCCATGACACCCTCCGCCAGTGGCCTCAGTAGCCCCAAACAGCAACAGTGGTTGACTGGGCCCTTCCTTGCTGCCAATAGGCACCGCCATTGCCGCTCATTCCCCTCAGGTTGATGACAGGCTCAGGCCCGTCCCTCACCCTTCCTTCTTTCTCTCTTCCCCTCCCTTTCTCTCTCTCTTTCTCTGTCCTCCTCTTGCTCTTCCCCTTTCTTTCCCTCCTTTTTTCTTTCTCTCTCTCTTTCTCTCTCCCTTTCTGAGTTAACAGATCTTGTTCATCTTGTTTCCTCATCTAATTCACACAATGGCAGCCTCCTTCTCCTGAAGGGGCTCTTTCCTCCCTCACGATCCCTCTCTTTGCAGACTCCTGCCCACTATCCTTATATATAGAGAGAGATTCCTCTCCTCTACAATCAAGAACATCTTCCGACCAGTAACAGTTGCATTCCAACTGACCTTTACCATCCTCCCTATCTGCATATGGAATCCCCACTGCCCAATCAGCATGGTGCCACAGGCTCCTCCCCCACATCTACATATGGAATCCCCACTGCCCAATCACCATGGTGCTTCTGCTCTCACAGGCTCCTCCTCCATATCTTCATATGGAATCTCCACTGCCCAATCACCACAGTGCTTCTGCTCCCAAACTCTCGCGAGAGCTGCCACGCACGGGATTAGCCACAGGTTTGCCTTAGAGAATCTCTCTCTCTCTCTCTCTCTCTCTCTCTCTCTCTATCTATCTATCTATCTATCTCTATATCTATATTTTAAGGGTAGATGTGTAACCTAGGGCCATCTAAATAAGATTATCTTGTTCCACTGCGATGTGGTAGGGTTTTAGCCAAGATCTAGGTCTGAAATTGCCTTGGATAGGTGAACAACCTATGCTGGAGGAAAGGACAGATGAAGGATGATTCTGCTAATTCTGCTGGACCTCTCCATGGTTTTAATACCAATAACCATAGCATCCTTTTCTACTGCCTTTCTGGACTGGGGATTGGGGCACTGCATTGCAGTGGTTCTGTTCCTTTCTGGAGGCTAGGTTTCAGAGGAAGATTATTGTTCTTTCCCACAAGAGTTGTCCTGTGGAAATTCAGGGTTCAGTTTTGTCTCCCATTCTTTTTAACATCTGCATGAAACTTCTGTCAGAGATAGAGCTGGTGACGTCAGGAGGTTTATGATACCCATCTCTGTTTTCATTCAATTTATGTGGCATGATGTTCTTATCAACATATGCAAATTATGACTGAAATCAGTGATGGGTTGCCTGGGTGAGGATAAATACTCTTAAATTCAATGCAGATAAGACAGAAGTCTGGTTTGGATGATACGTTCCCCCTGTCCCACACCAATGAAAAGGGGGCTGTGCTGAGACATACACAACAATGTGTCTTTACAGGAATCTGCTGTGGATAGAGTGGCAGTTCAGATGCACCAATAAAGGAACACTTCTGGAAAACATCAGGATGTCAGAAAAGACAGAACAATGTGTGCACTTTTGGCATGCCTCTCTTTTTAATTGTGTGACCTGGTTCAGTGGGGGAAAATCTCATCCAAACTGGCCCACAGTAATTGATAAGTGGGGACTTGGGAGTTTGGCTGGAGCAATGCCTTTTATGGATGGGATCCCATTCATCTGCAAAGATTTGCAATTGGAGGCTACTGTTGGACCTAGCATTTTCTTCATCGTGTCAGTCAATGCCAAATAAGAGGTGTGTGAAAAATTAAAACAAACTAAAACATTAAAACAAATTAATAGATAATGCATTATAAAAGTTACAGGAGAAGTAAGATATGTTTCACAACAAATTATCCTTTCCTTGAGCAGCTTTTAGGAGATGGCCTTCATTTTATTCCAGATTTATTTCTGACCACATTTTAAGATCACGACCATACTTTTGCTCATTGTGATTTATTATTGAAGTATTACTTTTAAGTAAGAAAAGTGCCTTGCAAACTTGATCTTGTGCACTCTTAAAGTAATTCTGAAAACAATAACACTGTTGTTCTCCGCAGCAGATGGGGAACAGAGAGTGAGTGGAGTGACCAAGGCTACCTTGTGAGAACATTGCAAAACAGAGACTCTAATTCAGTTTCAAATCCAAGTGTACTACACTGGCTTGTACTGCACACACACAGCCCAAACAATAGCCACACTCTAAGAGAACAGGGTTTTCCTGTATTTTCATTTGAGTATGTGTGTGGGAGTATTCTCCTAATTATTTATCATATCTTTTATTCCAGGTTAAGTAATCAGTGGCTATTGTAATTAACACTCCACCTTTAATTTTTTTGGAAGCCTAGAGAATATCTACTTATGAGAACAACAGACTGGTTAGCTTGTGTGAAGAATTAAAGAAGTAGCTAATCCATATTAAATGATTTTTGTGAATGCTTCTTATTTCCAAATCAATTTTTACCACAGTATTTGCAATTATTATGTTGCAGGAGTTGCCAGATTTTGAGTGTCATAAAGCAACATAAAACTACTTCGTGTAAAGAAATGTTCAATCATTTTTAATGCTGAATCCACCCCACCCCCATAATCTAATGGCCAAATTCCAGTCAGAACTATTATTTCTGAATTTCCTTTGCCATGAAAACAGGATACAACAGTCTTCTAGTATTATTAAGCTAATGCTTTACTTGCTCATTGCTGTGGTATTGCATAGACTGATTGCAACACTCCAGCCAATTAACTGACTCAAGTCAAAGGTTGGAGACCAAAAGACCAGTCCCAAAGGGAGCCAGGTGCTAAATAACATGTATTAGAGCCAACACCTTGATTGCTTGTAAGAAGAGATGAGAAAACAATGCAGTTAGTGGAGTAGAGTTGTAGTTTCTTCATAACAGCCTTCTCTATCAGGCAAGTGTGTTACCTCATCAGGTTCTCAGCTGCAGTATTCCAAAGGAGATTATAGGCAATGAAAGCTACTATGGTTATTTTAAAATGTGCGGGGGTGGGTGGGGTAGAATCATGTACCATATCCTCTGGGAAAATCAAAAGAATATAAGGGTAAAGAGAATGCTTTACAGATACAGGTTGCAATTTCTAAACCAGGGTTTCTGAATAATAATTAAAAAATCTCTCTCAATTGAAGACTACTTCATCTGAATCCCTATTCCTTCCTGTTGCATAGAATAGAGACAGTTCTGTTCATGGTGAAAAGTGGAAGAGGGCAAGCACTCTGACACAAGTTGGCCAGTGTAGCTTTGGTTTTGAATTCTTAGGGCATTTCCACACAAATGACTTTGCAAATGACTGGAGACCACCCAACACCAATTTTAATATTCCTTTCAATGTAAAAGGGAGGGACCATCAGTGGCTGACAGTAAAGTGAATCTTTCTTCATTCGTGTCACGTATCTTCTGTTAATTTGATATGTTCATAGAGGTTTGAATATTCTGATCATCATTGTGAAAAGCAGCACCTTCTAATGCAATGTCCTCCCTACATACAAGAACCCAATGTGCTGGGAAAGAAGACATAATCTGGGGTGCGGTGAAGTGGGGTGGGGATTCTGTTCTGTTGAGAGCAGATTTCAATTGAACTACTTCCAGGGAGCCAAACAGGTCTCCCGAAAGGCACCTAAAATAAGCATAACCTTACAAATTGAGAATAAATATGAAAGCAGGGGGAGGGGGAGGATGAGGAGAGGCCAAACTGGGAGAAAATGGAATTAAACAAAAAAACAAAAAACACCCCCCACCCCCAGGGGTTGCAGTGGCCAAGGTGCACTGACTTGCACACACAATCTCACAATTTCTCACAGTGGGCAAGGTCAGACCAGGAGAAGATTGAATTAAAATAAAATGATATGGCTATAAGCAAAGCAAATCTCAAAGAAAAAGATTTCTTTCAAACAAAACAATGCTGAAATTACAAAAAACCAGAGCTGAAAACAGAAGCAGATTGGATTTTGCACAAAGTAGAAAGCTGCAACCCATTTATCTTGCATTCCTTGTGATAGAGCTACAATGGCAGAATGAAGAAGCATGTTGTGACTGTGTTTTTATTTCCTTCACATCCCTCCCCTTGTCACTCTGTGGTTGTATGCATCTGTGTCAAGAAGCATTATCAGACCTTTGGTTAGAATGTGTTGTAGTTCAAGATTAAAGAGTTTATACGTTAAGTTCCCCCGCTGTTCTCCCCGAACTTGTTTCTTGATGTTTTATGGTTTTAATGTTTAATTGATTTTAAGATTTCTGTTAACTTTTACAGAATTTTATTTTATCTTAACTTTTCTAAATCACTATGAGATGCATTATGAAAGGCAATATAAAAATTGAACGATAGATAGATAGATAGATAGATAGATAGATAGATAGACCTCTTTGCTAGTGGCCAGCAGAAGCAACAGCCTGAAAGGAATAAGTGATACTCAAACAGATTGCTGCTCAATTCATTCATTTCCATGTTCAGCTCATCAAACATACCAGATTGAATGAATGGGATCTACACCCTCCCATTTATCTGGAAATGAATGCACATCCTTATTTGTTGATCAGCTTACAAAGGACAGTAGCCAAGTTTTCATCTTACTCTAGCATGGACAATATAAATAAGGAGAGGGTACGCAGACAGGACCAAGCTTGGTCCTTTGAGGTTGGAGTCACTGCAATACCACATCCCACAGATCATGGCTAACATTTCACTAGTAAATGCAAGTTAGATGGCTTGCATGATGATGTTTATGTATACACATTATGAATCTAGACAACCTATGCTTTCTTCAGCTCAAATGTAAACCTTTGCCATTTTAGTTTTTAAGGCATCAGGCATTTTGATTTATAGTTTATAGATAATAAACAGTAAGTTTCACATCATACTAATGACCCAATGATCTGTGGGAAGGCAGAAGTTACATGTGGGCAACAAGATATCACCACCTGTGCTAGAAAAATGGTTCGTTTTCTTGTGGCACTGGGAGTCATCTCCCATCTTGCTGCAGCTGCCATCTGCTTATGGAGGTGTCAGGGCAGGAGCATCAGTGCTGACCCTAGTACCATTTTGAGGCTCTGCTAGAGCTCTTCTGGATTATTTGTTTGGGTGGAAAGCTACAGCCAGACTGTGAAGACTAAAAAGATTTGAGGTCATTTCAATGGAAAAGTGAGAACTGCATAGCTCTACTCCATGCAACTTCTTTGTTAGGTATAATGCTGGTGCAAACTTCTCCTTGCCCTTTTGAAGTCAAAGCTTGATCAGGCTGTAAGGTGCACTTGGAAAAGATATTTTAAATCCCTACAGAAATCTTGATATGGTTTACCACTCCAATAGGCTGCCAGCTCTAACAAACTATTTCTGGATCATTGTCTTTAATTCCCCGCCAATGTTTTTCACAGTATCAAGCCATTACCATCCACAGGATTTCAATAGCCACTTGGAGATTGATGCTAGTTCCTGGAGACTCTGGGCCAATCCTAGAGGGTTGGCAACCCTAATTCATGCCCTCCCCACAATGGCTTATTAAACTAGAAACAAGCCTCCTGGAGACAAGTTGCTGGTGTGTCTTTTAGTACAGCTCACAAGGGATTTGCTCAGGGGAGTCTGGCATTTTCCTGAATGTTTGATACTTGCAAGACAAGCACACATTTTAATTACAAACAATTGTGCCTTTAGCACTGCGCCTTTAGTTTTACTGATTCTTAGTACCCTCCCAGCAATGAAGAAGTATTTGTGTGCTTTATTAGCCTCTTATTAAAGCTTCACTAAACACCAGCTTGCTTACTTGTTCAAGAAATATAAGGGCCTCATTTACCTTTTACAGAAACAAAAACTGAAATTATTGATTACCTGTTTCCTCCAGGGCACATTGTTAAACTGCTTCACTTCCAAGCCAGAGAAACTGCACAAAGCAGAAAATCCCCCTGAAAATGTAAAAAGGTCAATGGTGCATTTGATGACATGTGTGCTTATGAAGCCACATAATTCATCATTTGTTACGACAGAGCTTGTTCCTGAGGGGCTTTGCATTTGCCAATAAATATACCATATGCTTGATTCTGTATGGATATTTTTTTTAAGTTGCCTTCCTGAATCATTAAGGAAATCTCAGGAGAACTATGAGTAAAATGGACCAAGCCCGCCAGGATTCTCTGGACCTGTAATGCACATGGGTTAGAGGCTGAAGTCATGTCTTTCTCAGACACCAACTCGTCAGTAAAAATGAACACAATTAAATATTTTGCTTGTGCTTTTTCTTTCAGTCTGATCTACTACTCAAGGAAGTGGGGGAAGAGAGGATTCCTTTCCCCTTTCCAAGTTTATCTGTAAAGAAGCAAATCGGAAAAAGCTGTACAAAAAGCTGTTCTACATCACATTGGACCATTCTGCCTATTGTTTCATTCATATCCCGCTTTTCCTGATGGAACTCAAGGTGGCAAAACTGGCGTGCCTTCATGGGCAGTCTCCCATTTAGACACTGATTAGACCTACACCTGCTTATTTTCAGCAAAATGGCTGTCTCATGTGCCTTCGTTTCACGCCCTGGGACCATCCTCATTTCTGGCACAGTATAGCCAGAGATTGTCACACTTCCAGAAATACATTCTCGCTTATTTTTTATCTTGCCTTTCTTCCACAGAGATCCTCACAGCACCCTTGTGTGGTTAGGTCAACAGGTAGAAACTGTTCCATGTCACCCAGTAAGCTTTATGGCTGAGCAGGGATTTGAACCTAGGTCTCCCCAATCTAAGGCCAACATGTGAATGACACACCTCACTGGCTCTTGCTGTTAACATTTTCTGTGCATGTCAAATTTAAAAGAATTGTTCGACATGATCACTTAGCATTTGAGTCACAAGCAGTCCGTCTCCGGTTACCACCGGTACATCTGTTGGCAACTCAGAACCAGGCTTTCTCTGCAGCTGCTCCTGGGCTGTGGAATGCACTCCCAGCAGAAATTCGTAGTTGGCCTTTAAGAGAACCCTGAAAACATATTAGTTTGTCTGGCCTTCCAAGGTTTTTAGATTGTTCTTAAATGGTTTTTAACTGGTTTTAAACTGTTTTTAATTTTGTTTTTATATAATTTTAAACGGATTGTTTTAATGGTGGTTTGTTTTGGTTTTGGTTTTGGTTGTTGTACACCACCCAAAGCTTTTGGATGGATAGGGTGGTATAGAAATGTAATAAATAAATAAGCAAGCAAGTAAGTAAGTAAGTAAAACAAAACATTAGTCAAGAAGAGTCAAAAGATTTCTTATTTGTGAAAAGCTGTTAAAAACAAACACACACACACCTTTCTGCCCTTTCAAGTAACGGGCAATGCTTCCTTTTAACATATTGTACATTGGGATCTCAGCCTGCTTGAACATCTGTTTATAGTGGATCCTAAGAAAGGATCTGCACATGTGGAACAGCACTGCTCATGCAGCCAGTGCCTCATTTGCTATTTACACAGCAGTGCGTCCCATTTCCAGAGACGCATGACCTTCCAAATGAACAATGGCGTGCCTCCTTGGCAGTGGGAATTGTTGCTGGTTTACTGACTGCTTTTCAGCATTTTTCAGTAAGAGGCAGGTAATCTGAAAGAACACAATACATCCTGCTAATATTACTTTTCTCAACCATTGCTGCGGAATAATCCAAATCTTTATATCCATTCCAAATAGTATACTTTTAACTATCACTTTGTTGGAACTAAAATATATCCAAGCATAATTTATTGAAATACAAGCAGACAGCAGGCAAGTGATGGAGGAATACATGCAGCTCCACCCCTGTCTATCAGGAAGGTACTGATGCTGAAGTTCTCCCATTCTGCTTTCCCAAGAAGTGTCATTTATTGTATACTGCAACATTTGGGAATAGGTGTGTGTGTGCACGTGCGTGCACACATTTTAATGGTAAAGCATTATAAACAGGGTCTCCTTCTTATAGCCTTAAGTGGGGCAGTGGGGAAATGCTTGACTAACAAGCAGAAGGTTGCCAGTCCGAATCCCTGCTGGTATGTTTCCAAGACTAAGGTAAACACCTATATCAGGCAGCAGCGATATAGGAAGATGCTAAAAGACATCGAGGCTCTTCTCATGATTGGTGAGAAGAGCCATGAGGGGGTTTGCGAGGAGAGCGGGCTACGCTCGCCGTGTAGATGAGCAGTCAGTCTGCTCTGGGCAGCCGCCCACACGACTGCTGGCTCTGTCATGGAGCTGGTGGGGGCTGGGGAGTTTGAGGGCCATGCGCCCTCCAGAAGCTACAGCATGCCCTGCGCGAGTGTGCAGGGCATGCTGGAGAGATCCCTTAGCCGGGAGGCTGCTTTTCAGCCTCCCAGTCGGGGGTCTCCTCATGAGATACTGCAACACGGAGCCATGCCGCAGCAACTCACGATAAAAAAACCCTGGGTTTGCGGAGCGCTCACTCCGCAAACCCAGTTTAAGGGGAGGGGTAGTTTGGCAGGTTAACCGCCTGGAGGACACCAGGCTTGCCTGTAAGCCCGGTGGTTCTCACGGTCCACCAAAATCGGGCTAATCTCCCCTAGCCCGATTTCGGTGGACTGCATGAATAGCCTCACAATCTCATACTGTGTGGGAGGAGGCAATGGTAAATCCCTCCTGTATTCTATCAAAGAAAACCACAGGGCTCTGTGAGTGCCAGGAGTCGAAATCAACTTGACAGCACACTTTACCTTTACCTTCTTATAGATACTGATATATGCCTGGATGCAATCCAGGACAGGATTGCCAGCCTTCTGGAATTGACCTGGAGACCTTAGAAATTGGCATAAATCTCCAGGGAGTTATTCACACATCCCTTCATGCTGCGGGCTAAATGTTGAGTGAAGCCACTTCAAGTTACATTCAAGGCATCTGAAGGAAGCAGCCCCTCCCCTCTACTCTTGGGTTTGCTTTTGATGCTGTTCACATTGCATGCCTCCATGTCTTCCTTCTAGCCAATGGGTGGGGGGGAGAGTGCTCCTTGGATAGGAACACAATGATTCTACATCAGTGCCTCTCCCTAATTGCTCCGGTGTTTTCAGAAAAACTCTCTTGAAACCAGCATTTTTAAAAACCAGAAATACATTGAGATAAGCTAGAATTCAGAAGACAAAGCCTGATTTGTGTGAGGAGTGCTTCCAAGGATCTCAAATGGACTTCGGGGCAAGTTTGACTGGTGTGTGAACACACACACTCTCTTCCAGAGGAGATTCGGGATAACAACCCTGTATGTAAAAGCTCCTTGTGAAAGGGAGTTACATAATTACCCCAGCTACATCTGACCTGGTACTACTGAGAAGTAGAAGGATTTGGTGGATGAACTGGGTTCTGTGATGAGCCCTTGCTGCCAACAGCATCAGCATCATTACTGGGCAAACTGAAGGAGTTATACAAAAGCCCACAACTATCAGGGGGAGGAGTGGTTGGGCTAGTTCGTGGCATTGATAGTTTAACTAGATAGGATGAGACCAGCTAGCATTGCTTGCTGAAGGGCTTGTTGAGTCCCACCAACCAAGTGTGCAGATAGGAGCTGTAAATAGGGTTGCTACCCAGTCAATTTTCCACAGGCCTGACTAGATTGTTGGTTTATTTGTTCTGAGATCGGTTGCAGGTGAGCAGTCCAACTCATCTGCTGCCAATATTGTTTACACTGACTGGCAGCAGCTCTCCAGGGTTCAGATAGGTCTTTCTTAACCCTACCTAGAAGTCTCAGGGACTGAGCCTGGGACCTTCTGTATACAAAGCAGATGATCTTCCACAGAGCTATGGTTCTTCCACCTGAGGTCCTTTCCCAAGACAGAAAGAAAAGGATTTGGAGTTGGGTAGATGCAACGGCAGAAGGTGCAGCAGCAGGAATAGGAGGAGCTGCATTATATTCACCTACAATCAAGAGGACTGTTTAAAGCAGAGGTGGTTGCAGCTGTCTAGCCTAGCAAGAATAGCCTGATTCCTTATACTGGACCCTGAATACTGGTAGCAGTCCAGTACTCCTGTGTTGTGGTAGGCCAGCAGTGTATGTTCAGTATTATATAACTCAGGGCTGCCCAACTTTGGCCCTCCTGCAGATGTTGGCCTACAACTCCCATAATCCCTGGCTATTGGCCTTTGTGGCTGGGGTTATGGGAGTTGAAGTCCAAAAACAGTGGGGGCGGGGCCTAAGTTGAGCAGGCCTGGTATAACCTATGATGGTGGTTGTAGTAATGGCAGCTTGGCCCCAATCTGTTTCTGTTGAGAACACAGCTGCAGACACCCCAGCACAATTCCTCCTCCTATTTGCCTGATAGAGTCACTCCAGCAACTGATCTGGATTGGCTGCAGTCCAGACTATTGTACACACAACCATGGATCATCTGGCATTTAAAGTAGGGTATGGTTATGCCCTGTTAGCACAGACTGCTAACAGGAATGGGAGGGAAGAGGTTGTATGCTATTCTGAGGGCCAGCAAAAGACATTTTGCTGCCTGACAAAATGAACGACAATAGGATGTGTCCGGGGCCATCTGCCGGTGGCCCTGCCACTTTTAATGTGTACAACTGGCCCAGTGTGTACAATTGGCCCTTTTTAGTGTGCACAATTGGCCCTGTTGCTTTTAGAGTGTACGTAGTTGATGGGAGTTTGATTTAAATGCGTACACCTTGCACATTAAGTGCTGAAGGAAGCAGCAACACCCCAATACAAGGCTCTATACAGAACATACACAATATGACTTTTGGAGGAATTTGTAAGTAGGTTACATGTAGCACGTTTCTCATTCCTTCCCAGAGAAGACACATGAACTTCTCTGATGATATATATCAGCTGAGGGGCAGCACAGGACCTAATCATGAAGGAAAGGAAAGGAGACGGGGGGAAATAGAGGAAAGAGGAAGTGCATCTCTCCCCCCACCACTCCCCAGCCTTCACTGCAGCTGCTACTGTTTATTAGCCAACAAGGCATCTGTTTTGATTTTGCTGTATATTATCAATGATTCAGTTAAAAAGCCATGGCACCTAGCAATTTTTACAAAAGCAATAAAACACATTTAATTTGTTTTTAGGTTTACACTAATTCTATAACACAGAGCCTTTCTGTAAGGCCTCAGGTTTTTGTAAGGGGAAAAAAGACTTGATATATCATGTTGTTGGCAGGGAAATAAGTATTACTGTAGAGGGAAAGAATTTATAGAGAGTCATGTAAAACAAATGGTTCATAAACCTTTGGTGCATGAAGCAGTGAATGATGAGCATTTTTACTGGTCCGCAACCAAACTGTGATGCCATAAAATAGGGGTAGGGCTGAATTTGTGTCATGGACCTATTTTCTATTAACAGTAAAGTGCTTTTCCCCACATCCTGATGAAAGACCACAAGCCAGAGGTGCTCCAGGCACAATTTCCTCTTCTTACCAAGTTATTTTCAAACAATCCCTTGTACTACTAAATACTGTAGACACAGTGGACACTCAACAATCCCTTATCTCATCCATAGACATACAATCTGAGTAAAATTATAGTAACTTTTCCAAGAAACACTCACTGGGTTAATTCAAGTTTGGTCCAGAAGGATGTCTCCAGCAGTGCCCATTCATTGCCACTTCAGCAATAAGGATGTGCATGCACCATTTCAAAATCAAGCTATTACAGCTGGGGGGGAAAGTTGTCACCTATTTTTAGGAAGTGCACAGAGCTGTTGTGATTGCTAAGGGCCAGGAGTCAAGTAGGTATTTGCTCTGCAAGGCGTTGGAGTGTGGTTGTCCAGTAGCAGCAGCAGCGAGCAGCAGTAGTAGTAAGGTCTACTACAAGTTTGGTTGGGAACAGCAGCTTCTGGAGGTCAGCACCAGTATTGAGGTTAAAAACAAAAATGCCAGAAATAGTCAGGTGGCTGACCCAACGCAAAACAGGTTATTTATGGTTCTTCATCGCAACCAACTTGGAAGTCAGTCAGGGGCCAGAGTAGCCTGCAAAAACATGTATTGGTTTTTGTTTATTTTAAGCTTTTCTGGTGTTCTTGCTTTTATTCTTTTTGTTCTGCTTTTATTGCTATTGTCTTGTAGTTTTCTTGTCTTTAATTCAATTGTTTAAAATTCTTTATTAGCCACCTTGAAAGGTGGGTTTTTATAAACAGACAGAGAAAGGTGGGCTTAGGGCAACTCTTCCATGAGGCAAAGTAAAGTGGTTGCCTCAGATACAGATATGGGGGTGAGGTGCAGGGGCCAGTACATGGCAGGCCTCACTACCACAGGTGCCACCTCACCCTCCACTGCACTGCCTCTCCTTGCCCTGCTGAGGCATGCAGTTCATTTTCCCTCACCCTGCTGGGGAGCAGCACCTCTTCCCCTCCACAATTTGAGCTAGGAATAGCCCTGCCATAACTGCCTGGCGTAATAGTATAGTCCGAGACTGCTTGCAAGTTGCTGTCACTGCCTCAGAGGCATGGCCTGAGTGCTGATTGTTGTTTTCTTCAGAAAAAGAAACAATCAGCAGGTAGAGAAGATCAGCCCTCCCCATAATGGAGAGGCAGTGTGATGGAGTGGTTGGGCTAGGACCAAAGAGACCATGTTTATGTTTATCCTCGGAACAACCCCGTGAGGTAGGTTAGGCTGACAGATAAGTGCCCAGAGTTCAGTGAGTTTCATGACTGAAAGGGGATCTGAAATGCTGGTCTCTTTGGTCCTAGCCCAACACTCTAACCACTACGTCACACTGCCTCTCCATTATGGGGAGGGCTGATCTTCTCTACCTGCTCCATACTCAGAGGACACCGACTGCCAACCTATTGAAGCCATTACCAGATATCAGGGATTTGGGGTGGGGGAAGATGGTGTGGTAAAGCACAAAAAGAAGCTCATTGTTTCTTTTTCTGCTTTGGAAATTTGTTTGAGGATGCCTCCACAGAGGAAGAGTCTGGAAGTGCTTCTTGATGGAAGCAGCTGTTGAGAGGGTTTTCCAGTCAATGGGGAAAAAAAACAAAAACAAAACAAAACAAAAAAACTTTAAGAGGGATGAACTAGAGTTCTCTCTAGTCCAGTACCAGTAGCTCAATAGCTTTTGGGGACAAGGGGTTTGTTTTACTTACCTTTGATTTAATACACACACACACACACACACACACCCCGTATGCAGGAGTGTAGAACCTTTCTCTTCTTCAGCCTTACTTTAGCATCCTTCCTTTAGCCTTTTTAATATATATGTTCCCCAAACACTATACACAGTGCCCTGGGCAAGCATTGCCTTCAGCACACACACACACACACACACACACACACACAGAGTTTATCAGTGTTGCCAAGCTGGAAGAGCATTTTCAGGATTGCAAAACCTGATGGTGTAACTGGCCCTACTGTTCCTAAGCTTCTCCAACAATTCCCATGAAAAGGGCTCAGAACTACCTCTGTCTGTACTTTGCTTCCAGTGCTCTCTTGCTCCAGTTCTGGGATTACACAAACTTCTGCAGCTTCTTCTTCAGACTTTCCCCCCCTCTCTCTCCAGGCCTTTCCAACTATCTCTTTTGCAACCTAGTTCCTCCCTTCCCAGAGAAAGACCTTTTTGAGGTCAGGCTGAGGAAGGGGGGGGGGTGTTGGGAGATGTCAGGCCTTGTCTAATTACACCAGCAAATCAGCAGCACAGGGCAATGAGATAATTAGGCCTTGAAGAGCCCTCATTCTAGAAGCTGAATTTGTGGGTTTTCTCTTTTCAGCCCTGAAACCTTTCTTTCCTCTCTCTTCGTAGTCTCTTTGCCTTGGAGCTCTCTCCAGTTCTAACCTCACCTTTCCCCCTCAGCCTTAACCATTCCTCTGCAGATGGGCTGTCCAGGTTACATCTGGATTATTTGGTTGCATAGATATTTTATTAAATGCCTATTATATTCAGCTGGGGGCTCCCTTTTCAAAATACATTGCTCCAAATGACAGAGTTGAAAGAACCACGTAACGAAGTATGCCAACCAGTTTTGTAGTAAAAGTGAGGCCAATACCCCTGTTACACATACAACTACCACAAAAGTATATGCAACTGTCTTGATTGGTGTGAAAATGACTTTGAAAAAGTTGCTTGGGGCTTGGAATGGAAAACATCAAGGACAGCAACAGACCCAACTGCAACAAGATGCAGGTTATATGACTAAGTTCTTTCAGCCTGATGGAGCAGTGGCTTCTTCATGCAGTGATAGTGTAAATGTGGGAGTGCTTAGCAAAGCCAGTATAGACGGTCCAGCTTGAATAGATTTAGAGGCTGTGCTCATGAGCAGCCTAGCCCAGGCTAGGGCAGTCTAGCCTGGGCTAGGCTGCTCATTTGGAGCTCCGGAATCTGCACGGATCCAGGTGCTCCCACCCAGTCTAACCCTGCTTCTAAGCCCAGCTCTTAACTGAAGTTAAGGGATCAAGCTCTCCCTTAACCCAGCTGCCAGGCCCATGTGTCTCTTCAGCTTCACAGAGACGGGTGCCTAGAATGCTCGTCTGATGGAATCCCCCAAGGTACCTCATTTGTCGCATGATGCATTGTGAGATATGTGGAGGATGGGAAAATGAGTCGCAGTGCAGGTCGTGTGGGCGCATGGCTTGTGCACTGAAAGGATCCAGACCGCTCGTCCCAGGGAAGTTCGGTTGAATCCTGCCTCCCCCCCAGCCTGCCCACCTGCCCGTGTGGACGGTTGTGTGAATAGCCCATTAGTGTTGGGATTTTGCCATGGACATTGTCTCAGTTCTTTGTGTGGGGCATGCTTGTCTGTGTTTGAATGTGTCTATGTACTGGCTTGGGGGTGGAGTCACCGTTTGTTTGCTTCTCATTTGTTGACTTAAATTCAACCTGAGAGGTCTGAGTCCTCCTGGCAGAATAGTAATAAACCCCAAATTACCACATTTATAATCGTATTTCCAATCTTGCATTATGCACAAAAAATAATGCAGTCTGCATTTGTACATCCATTTCCACTAGGCCAAATTCAGTCAAGGACATGGGTTTTCCTCTAGATGAGAACAAATGTTATTTTCCAAAATCTTTGCTTATGCGTACATTCAAGAAACAGCAAACTTCCAAGCTCAGTTTGGTCCCCTGCCCCCACAAAATTGGCCCTGACCATTCTGCTGGCTCCTGCTGTTAAGAAGTCCAGAAATGAGCCTCCTTGCACCCTTCCCACACCCCTAAAGAGGTATGGTCCTGTGTACCCATAGGAGGGTCCAGGAATAAAACAGTGCTCATTTTTGTAACTACTGTAGATGTGACACAGGGAAACCACCAAAGGAAGGAGCTCATCAGTGGCTCCCTGCCTTCTGGGAGCCTTGCACCCTGACATCCCAAAAACAACTTCCCCAATGGAGACTAGCACTCCTGAAACCCAGGGCAAGACAAACATGGCTACCCGCCTCACTCACACATTTTGCTGCACTCTTGACCTCCATGCTGATGTTAGCTTAGTCTTTTGATAATCCTAAAATCCCCAAAGTCAACATCCCACATCTTTATCAGGAAGCGAGATATCCAGGTAATGGCTAACCACCCCGAAACCCATTGTTCACCACTGCACACCACCCTCAGTGACCATTAACCTAGTAGGGGTGTGCTCAAAACTGGCCAGGCTGGTTTGGTTCAAATCTGGGCTAGATTAGAACTGACCTGGCCCGGCTTGGTTTTGGCACCAGTTGAACCAGACCAGGTCCAGTTCAATTGCCGAACCAGTTCAAACCAACTTGGACCTATACTTGTAAAGGAGACTGGTGAGGATGCCCCTTTACCAGTAAAGGGGCAGGGGGGCTTCCCTAAACCTGGAGGGGGCAGGAGGGGAGTAATTTAGTACTTATAAGTACAAGCTGCAACTTGGGTGGTAGCGGCCATGGGGGGCGGAGGTGGCAGAGGCAGCTCCCCCCACTCCTGTCAGCCTCCCCCAGAGTAGCCAGGGCTGGCAGCAGTCTAGTTCAAGCCTTCTTCAGCCCAGTTCAAGCCTCTGCACATGCACAGGGGCCATTTTAGTGGCCCCCATACATACACAGAGGCCCAAACCTGGCTGATTGATGGCCCTGGCTACTCTGGGGGAGGCCAGCGGGGTGGAGGTTTGCACTTGTAAGTACTAAATTACTCCCCCTATAGGTTTAGGGAAGCCGCCCTGCCCCTTTACTGGTAATCCTCACCGGATTCCCCTTTACTGTAGAGCTCCAAACTGGCTCGGTTCAAACCAGGCCTGGTTCAGTTCAAACGTAGACCCACTGAGACTGGTCCCATTTGACTCTGAATCTGTCAAACTGGGCCAGTTTAATGTTGAGCCCGGCTCGAACTGAGCTGGCCCGCACACCCCTATAACCTAGGAGAAGCCCTGACCTAGCACTTAGTCCAATTGCACAAAACATTTCTTACCCTATAAAACAGGTCAGCAGAACTCCCCAACTTGCTCAATATCTGGGATCCATTGAGGGGCTTGTGACCCTCTGCTCCCCATCATCTCTTTACCCTTTCTTACTGAGGACCTGGGCTCCCCTTCCTTCACTTTGAGAGCAGAGGTTTCCCCCCACTTCCCCTACCCATGAGACTTCCCATTCTCTCTGACTCCCCACTGCTGGAGTGTCTGTGTGAGCAAGGGGTGTTACTGGCAGGATAAGCTAGAGAAATCTACCAAAGGTTGTTATCGCTTCTGTTTTTGTCACCACCAAATTCAAGGAGGATCAGTCAACTCTTCCCTTGGTTAAAAAGGCAGCTCCAGAGGACAGCAGGGCTACCAATCCCATAGGATCAGGGCCAGCACCAAGAGGTATCCAGAAACCTGGGAACCCTGCCCATGAGCAACATCCCACTGTGGCAATGGATTTAAGCCAGGGACCAAAGCCTGACCTTGGATTTAAGTCAGGGAGGGATGAAGAAAGGCATGGTCCTGGCTCAAGTGCCATTTTTCACAAGGAGAATGCCCAGTCATAAGTGTGCTCTCTCCTGTTAGGTACAGCAATAAGCCTATGGCAAAAGCCCCAATGCAGGATTGCTTCCCATCAGCCACCCCAAAACAGGATATTCATCTCCCAATTCTTCCCTTTACAGGGAGCACACTCTCCTAGTCTTCTTCCTGTGGGTTTTTCCCCCGTAGGGTCCTGGCAACCTCAAACCAACTCACCCCCCTTCCCTTCAACCTCCTCCATCAGCAAAAGAGAGCAGTTCTTTCCCAGACTCAGCTTCCCGGTTCCCAGCAGCTTCCCATGATTTGCATAGGCTAGCCTCTCTGACTTGCTTCTTTGCTCTGGAGATGGAGCATAGAGGCAGGGCTCAGCCCGTAGGTTCATCTCCTATCAGGAAGCAGACCACCACTTCTCTGAGCAGCAAAGGAAGTAGGGATGTGTATGAATGTGCGGCCTCGGCACACACATGACTGCTGCACATGGTTTGGCTGCAGGCACCTGAGCTGGATTGGCACTTTCCAAAGGAGGCACCAACTGTTTAATGCACATCCCTAAAAAGAAGCCATTTTCATTCCTCTCTTCCTGCTTCTCTCCCTATCCTTACTAAAGCAAACTGGATCAACTACCCACTACGGCTTTCCTTCCCCAATTCCAAGTACAATAGCCATATATGTGTATTCATAACTATAGCAGAGTTAAAGCATTAAGCTTGGACACTTGTCCATTGGAGTGTCTGAGTCACGTGGGAATTCCTTTGTTATCGTCAGTAACTCCTTTACTGATGGAGTTACATGGGCTGCCAGTAGATTGGCACAAATGGGACAAAATACAAAGTGCTAGTTATAACTTACAAAGCCCTGAACAGCTTAGGCCCTGGGTATCTAAGAGAGTGTCTTCTTCATTATGAGCCCCACTGCCCATTGAGGTCATCTGAGGAAGTCTGTCTCCAGTTACCGCCAACTTGTTTGGTGGCTACGCAGAGACGGGCCTTCTCGGTCGCTGCCCCGAGATTGTGGAATGTGCTCCCTGCTGAGATAAGATCCTCCCCATCTCTGGCAATTTTCAAAAAACACCTGAAAACCCATCTTTTCACCCTAGCTTTCTCGGCTTCCTAAATTTTGGGGGGTTTAATATCTGGTTTATTTTAAAGTTCAAAACCCGATTTTGGGATTTTAATCACTGTAATTGTTTAATTGTTGTTTTAAAATGTTTTTAAATTGTTAATTGTTATATTGTTTTTTAATTTGTTTTAGCTCTTTACTGTTTTAGTGGTTTGTTTTAATTGTAAACCACCCTGAGCCATTTTGGAAGGGCGGTATACAAATCAAATAAATCATCATCATCATCATCATCATCATCATCATCATCATCATTGAAATCAGGCCTATTATTTTGTATTCCATAAAACAATTTATTTTATTTTATTTTAAACCTGTGGTTGTGGAACCACAACTTTCTTGGGAATCTGCCTGCTTTATAACCATGCTTAAAGGTCCCTCAAATAGGGTAAGAGTTCCCCACATAAGACTGCAACTTCTGTTAAGAGGCAGCTCTCTGGAAACTTGTCCCTGTTGGGGTCTTAATGCCTCTCAAATCTTATTCTCACTTACTTTTCTCTTTTTAAAGGGTACATGAACACTCCCATAATGAAATAATACACTGGTGAGGACTCACTTTGAAGAAATAGAAATGTGCATACAAAAAAACAACCCTTTAGAAACCTCAGGGCATGTCATTCACCATCAGTGATGTCACAGGCACCAGCTAAATGGCACTCAAACACCACACAACATTCCATACTAGACTAGACAGCTAAGGACTGCTGAGGTGTGGGTGGCAGGTTGAGGTAGGTTGAGCTATGAGTTTGGCTGTCTTAAATGAATGATCCAATTGTTTGCATGAATAGTTTTGAATGAATGATCCAATGAGTGACTTAATAAAAAGGCTTCAGAGGTTATGAATGTCTGGAATATCATACGCTTAACACGTGATGTCTATCAGAATTTGAGAGAAAGAAAGATGAATGCTAGAAGCAACAGTTTGAATTTAGACAGAGATATAGAGAATGGGAGAGAGCTATGACTTGGCTGAAGCCCAATGAAGCATTTTAAAGCTGCTCTGTTTTAATAACTAAATGCAAGCTTAGATGTTGTGCCTTAGGAGTCTGCTTGTTCTTATAGTGCTCTGCTGATATGTATGTGTGTATTTATATATCACAAAGACATGTCTCCATTGCTTTTCTGTGCAAAGGAAACTAATGTAAACCTACCAATGGACTTTTTACCACTTAGGGAGGCTCTACACACAATCTGTGTGTAGACCCTGGGAGGGTTCTGTGGGGAGAGCGGGCTTAGCCTGCTCTCCCCACAGATGAGCAGCTGCTGGGCGGTTGGCTTTGCACTGCAGTGACTTGCAAGGAGACGGTGGGAGAAAACTGGGCTGGGCTCCTTTAGCTCGGTTTTCTCCCATTGTGAGAATAGCCTCTGGGGAAAGGGGAGCCTGTAACACTAGGAGCAGTAGGATTGTGTTTTCTTGATATGAAGCTGGGAGCTGGTGTGATGGATTCACACCAGGTTTAACAACAATTTCTCAGTGGAAATATATTTCAGATCACATTCTTGGAATGTTACTTCCTGCAACAGATATGCTCAAAGACATTTGGATCCCACACAATACACAACAGTGCCCTTGCTGCATAATAAAATTATCATTAGGAAAGGCCCATGAAGCAGTACTAAAGCTCCCCAACACCTATGAGTGTTATCAACAGTACTCTCCCTTCCCCTTTGTTCATGTCAGATGTGGCCTTTAAGTTTGGGAAACTGCTCAAAACAGATACCACATATATTAAGCATACCCAATTTTGAGTCTATAAATACTCTGCCAAAATTGAGGTTTTTCCAAACGTTCTATTATTGAAAAAAAGCTGGAACTGGAAAAAGCTCTGAGCCTTCCTTGAGACACATCTCTGTTTTGGTACAAGTGTGTTATCTTTTCCATGGTGGCTTGGGACAATTAGATATTCATTTTAAATGAAGTGGTATCTGGTATCTTGGGATCTTGGGGAGGGAGAAAATCACCATGATGACCAATGGCGCTCTTACCCCTGGGGGCCTCCAAATCCTCTTTAGTCTGTCCTGGATGGTGTGGTCGCCACTGGCCTGCACTGCACCGGGCAGCCGAGTGTGATTATGACCTGTGCCGGTTGATTTGGTGGGGTGGGGCAGAGTGGAGAAGGAAATATGTGGGTTGGGGATACATTAAGTTGAGTGTTGAAAGGTTTCTGCTAATGCATATCTGCATAAATATACCTGTTTTATATTCTTACATACTTGGGTGTTCAGTTGCTCACAAGCCTCCTGAGATTCGTAATGCCACCTCCCTTATGTCCTTTAAGAAGCTTTTGAAAAATGATTTATTTTGTCAGGCTTTTAGTTGTGTGTGTGCGTGTGTGTGTGTTTTCCCCCTTTCCCCTTGTTTTCCTTGTTTTAATTTATGTAAACTGCCTTGAGTCTATGGAAGTCAGGCAGTCTATAAATTTGCTAAACAAACAAACAAAACAATTGCTGTTTGTGCCCTCAGGAACCCATGTGTTAAAAATACTGTGTGTGGAAGGGGTGTATGTGTTTATAGAGGGAGATTATGCTTAACTTGCGGCGGCGGGGGGGGGGTGAGGGCGGGGGAAGACTCCAAAGGCATTTAGGTCCAGGCTCCAAAATTACTTAGGTGTACCCCTGATGATGACACTATGAGGTCATTCACACAATTAAAAACTGAGGCTGTTCTCACGTGCAGACAAAACTGGGGTAACAAAGCCAAGCCCATTGTCCCCAGACCCCGACTGAAAAGAGACACGGAGACTTATTTCTTGGGTAAAGGGGCCACACTTTATTAAACAACACAAAAGGCATAGCGAACTGTAAACAGGGTGATAATCACCCCCAACCACAACAGTGTGGGCCTACTAAGGCCGGGTAAGGAAACCACTGTACTGCCTGCACCTTTCAAGGTGACACACCCTGGCTCAGGAGACAGGCAGATGAAACCTGCCCTTCCCCCTCAAAGCCAACCCCCTTCCTTAAAAGGGGGCCTGGATACTTCTAGGCCTTCGCCCACCCTGGACTGCTTAACCCAAGGGTTAGCGAAGCCCTGAAGCTGGCTTCGTGGCCAACTAATTCTCCCTGGGCCGCACAAACCACAGGGGAGCGATTGACCAGTCCACCTCTTAATTATCCAAAGGTGCTCACCGAAGTTCTTACCTCAATATACCCCACCCAGCCCGCACTGTTCCTGCCACACAGGGAGGTTAGCCTAGCTTGACCTCCCTGCCCCACATCTCTCCTAAAACTCAACAAGCCCCATCCGAATGTTATGCAAATAGAGGTCACATCCCGCCTCTGACAAATGTACACCGCCAGGGTGAAAAAGTTGGGGGAAATGAGCGGAAAGCCCCGGTTGCCCCAACACAACCCCCCCCCATCGGCCACAACCAGCCTGCCAATAGCAGCAGAGGTCTTGCGGCGTGCCCGTTCTATGCCATGAACACACTGAACCCCCCGCCAAACCCTACGCTGCAGCCAGCTGACCCACACTATGCGCAAGCCAGGAAGCAAACCCTTCAGGGTAGAAAAATTGGATGAGGCTTGTTGAACAAGCGAGAGGCCAGTTCGCTTGCCCAAATCATTCTCGCCCAGGTGAAGAACAAGAATATCCGGCCCACAGTCTTGCCCATGTGATGCCTCAGTGGCTAACCCGCCAAGCCAGCCACTCTCTTAAATGGTGTTAAGAGAGCTAGTGCTCTCCTAGCCCCATTTTGGTTCATCTGCCAGCCCTGGCTGCTTGCAGTAGAGACTGGGAGACTGTGAGGCTCTTGGCCGGTGTCAGGGATATCCCCATAATGCACCACACACTTATGGTGTTCCTGGAGTTATTATGGGAGTTCTGGGGGCTTGGACAAAGTCCTGGGGGCTGGGACAATTGGCTGCCTACAATTGTGTGGATGGGCGATCCGCCCGTCCAGGGAGAGAAGAGGGATAGTTTGCAATTTAGTTGTACCTACTTCAAGATAATCTGGTTTATAATTATTTTAATGTAATTAATGTAATTGCCACATGATCTTTTATTCCATTGTATCTGTACTATATCCTGTGCTGGTCTTTGACTGTAAAAAATATGATTGCTTGATTGGGATAATTTGCAGGGAGGTAAGTGCAAGCTTTTCCTCCTTCCTTACTTCCATACAGTCACTTCTACCCATGTTAGATTCCTACCTTGATTCCACACCACCAAAAACTGGGAGCACATACAGATCCCAAACTGGGTAAAGCACAGTTTTTGATTGTGTGAATGATCTCATTGTTTGCATACCTACCCTTTCCCAGTTTTGTTGGAGTATCAACTGTAGATTGGAGTGAGGCTAACCCATTCCACCTAGTGGCTTGCTGGCAAATTCTCTTGACACACGCCATTCATCCATATGCTTTTTGGCTCTGAAATTGCCAGGTGTGGGTCCCGGTGAATGTCCATTGCTGATCCCTAGTCTGCAGGTGAGAACAATTCAGAACACACTAATAATGTATAGGCAGAATGCTGCAAACCAATGTCAAGAGTTTGGCTGGTTTGATCACTGTGAGTCATTGGCCAAGCCTTTGGCAATATATTGTTAAAATATTATGTGAATAATCTTCTGAATGGCAATTTACCTGCAAGGACAGACCAGGGAGTTTCAGGGTATAAGCATGTCAGGGAGAATCAGTACTTTACTATGTGAGAGCTTAAAACCAACCCAGAAATGATGGCAAAGAAAGGTAGTGGGTTTTTTTTTTTTAGGGAGGCGTGTTCATCCCTCTTTGTTCCAATGAAAATAGCAGCTGCAAGGTAGATCAGTCTGGGGTAGGACTGTTACTATTCCCATCATTCCTATTGAGAGTAGCAGCAGAAGTGAAATGCTGACACACTCCTTGGTAGCCATAGACTCTCCCTGCATTCAGAAGCCGCATTGGCAGGGTTCAAAGCTGCTCATAAAAATATAGTGTTAAAAAATATCTTACAAAGACATTTTAAATGAATATGCTTGAAATAATTGCTAGTAATGTACAAATGCAAGTACAAATGTTTTCTATTGTTCCAGTTCCTCAAAATCTGCCCTTCCTATTGAACTTATGTCATGCAATCAGAGGCGTATCTAGGGGAAATAACGCCTAGGGCAAACACTGAAATTGCGCTGCCTGTCCAAACATCTGACACCCATCTTTCAGATAACTTCACCATAATATCAGTTGAAAAATACAAGTCAAGCTCGTTAATCTTTTAATATTTCAAAAACCATTTAGCAGTGGATGTAGGCAGACCAAAAAATGATGGGAAACGACAAATTTCAGTATGCTGGGGCTCATGAAATACCCAAATACTATGTGGAGGTGTACTTGGAAAACTAAACAGAAGTGCCTGTCTAATTCTCTACTATGCATTGTAGCATCACCATGACATAAGTTTTAAAAATCAATGGAGAATTTGACTTTTCCCAGATACTCTGAAAATAATTAAAGGATATGCAGAGCAAACTGTGTCACTGCTTGGAATATATGCTAGTCTTTCAGAAAGACAGTTAAAATGAGAGAAAGAGAGCAAGAAACCCCCAGTGGGCCTGAATACTAAGGATTTCACACTGATTCAAAGACAAACTCAACATTAATAGCCATATTATTAAGACATCACATTTAACTCACTTATCACAAGAAGCAAAGTAAGAGCAAATGAATACAATCCTAGCTCATAAGCGTCAGCTCAGTATTCACAAGCCCTGATTCTCTGTACATAGTGCCAAACTGAATATGTGTACAGTGACTTATATTCTATTTTTTTAACCTGTAGCCCCTTTGGGGGGCTTCCTAAAGGCTGTGAGGGGGGTCTGCAAAGGTTCCCCCTCCCCCTGCTGGCCTCTAGGGCCTCACAGAGGCCATTTGAACATGTGCGGTGGCCATTTTGTTTTCGGCAGCATTTTTAAAAAAAATAATTTTACAAAATGGCGCCCCCCTTAAGTGGCGCCTGGGGCACGTGCCCTGCCTGCCCCACACTAGATACGCCCCACATACATTGCAAGGAGAATATTGAATGAAAGTTGAGAAACGCTTCAAGATGCTTCTCGTTGCTTCTATGACTCATCTTAATTAATTTTAACACTTACATATTAGGATGGGTATGGTGGGCATAACCTAATGGTTCAGCAGGGAAGTAACTTGCCTATGGAGCAAGAGGTTATCTGTTCGAATCCTTGCTGGTATGTTTCCCAGACTATGGGAAACACCTGTATCAGGCAGCAGTGATATAAGATGGTGCTGAAAGGCATAATTTCGTACTGTGCAGAAGATGGCAATGGTAAACCCCTCCTGTATTCTACCAAAGACAACCACATGGCTCTGTGAGTGCCAGGAGTCAACTCCAACTCGATGGCACAACTTTACCATCGAGTAGCACATTTCAGTGACAAAACCCCCACATTGATCTTGCTTTGCGCAATGTAAGACAATTCTAATATATAATTATTATCCATTTTCTCTTTTCTTAGGTGGCAGCCTGTGTGTGTGTGTATAGAAGCCTGGGCCTTACCATCTCTTGCATATGCAAGGCCTCCCTCCCTTAGTTGCAGCTCATACATGGAGACCAGAAGTGTGTGTGTGTGTGCTGATGAGGCTGGGTGGAAAGACTTGCTCTCTCAAGGAATGTCCAAACTTGTCTCCCTTTGAGGCAGCACTACTTAAGACTCAAGCTTTCAGCTTGATGCCCAAGCAAAGAGCGAGGATCAGCACAACAGCCTACAAACCAATCTGAAGGGAATTCAAAGGTATCTGAATATGATAGCGGGGGGAAGAGGTGTGGCTTTGGCACTATATATTAAAGTGTGGTGGTAGAGGATTCTGCTCATTTGAGCTAAGGAGGAACATATCTCCAGCAACATGAAAAAGTAGATGCATTACTGCTTCCCACTGAGATACTTTATGTCCTTGTGTTCTCTGCTTCTCCTCTCCCCTCGAATAACCGCTAACTTGTACATAAGACCCTCAGCCTTGTCACTTCCATTTTTCCTGGAGGACCTATGCCCAGAACTTGACAGAATGACTGAAAATATAATTAGAGGAAAATAGCAAAAATGCAGCAAGAGTGATTAAATCCCACTGACAGCAACGGGAAAAGGCTTGATTAACTTAAATCCCATTTTATTTCAGTAGGATTTCATAACAACTAACTTTTGTGAAACTGTGGCCCAAGTATTACACAGGAGTACTTTTTCATCTTACTAAACAACATCTCCCAACGGTAAACTGGCCAATTTGACATACTGTAGTTCCTGGAAGGATTTGTGCTTCATGTTCATATTCAAATGAATATGGACATGTTCATAATGTCCTGTGTATGTTTTCTGATGCAATGATTGAAACTAGCTAAAGACAAATTGGAACTACTGCTCTTATGGATCATAAAGTACTTTGCCAGAGAATCAGAGAGGCTGCCAATAAAGAGGCAGGCTGTTGCAATGAGTTGCTTATATGAAGAGCATGTGCAAGAGTGACTGTCAGTCATAATATCAATTTATTTTCCTGCTATGCTAATTATGGAGACACTTTTGGCTTCGTATTCTCTGGGAACTGCCCATGAGATCTCATCAATTATGATGCTTGACCATCTTATACCAGCATCTCACCCAGTTTAGTGATTTCCTCTACTTTAGAAATTTCAAGCTGCAGTAATTGGATTCACCATATGTCGCAGTTCGTTTTCTCTTAGGAATGAAATGCAAATATGTTTTACTATGAATTGGAACTAAACTGACAACAGATGTTCTCTAAAGACACAGAATCAAGAATATGCAATTCCGGTCCACCTGCACTTGACATACAACTTCTATTCTAAAGCAAATATTTTGACCAAAAAAAGAGTGTCTCCCCCTGCCAACAATGTTCAATACAGAGTCGGTGTGTATTTTATTTGCATCACATCACACAGAGAGGAAATGCACATTTTTTAAAAAATAGTGGAAAAAATAATCAATGTGATCCTACATGTGCCGACATGTTCAGAACTGTCATTATCAACATCAGGACTTCCTTCCACAGTTTGCATACAGGTATCAGGTCTCTAGCATGCAGACTACTCACACATGAAACAAATAACCTACATGCTGGGTCCATCTGTGTACTCTAGCTGAAGAATAGTGGAGAGGGACAGATGCCATAGAATGTTTGTGGAGATTCTATGTATGCAGGGCTGCTCATATACAGCTCAGTGGATGCAGGCAGAGACCTGAGGAATGGTTTTAAGATTGAGGGACTCAGGGCAATTAGGATGTAACGAATATATGTCTCCAGAATATTTGTATATCTGCTTATTTAATGGGCAAATAATAAAGTGATAATCGGTCACATTCAATATGTTTAATATGATTGAATAAAACAAACAACAACAACAAACAAACAAACAAACAAACCCTAACACATACTATTGCTAAAAGCAAACATGATAGAACATTTAGGGAATTCACTTATGGAACACCCTTTGCTTGAAAGGGCTTATTTATATTATTTGCTTCAGAGAAGAGAAGGATGCAACAAAATAAAGTGTTTTGTGGAAAGATGGAACCTTTTTATTCTTGGAACATCACATGGCATTTTACCCACTCTGATTTGCTTTGCTGTTTGTGTGTGCGCGTGTGTGCTTCTTGCTTCTAGCAAATCTGCAGGCAGCACAGTATATCCAGCTCTGGCCGAGGCCCCCACAACTATTGGTTTAATGAGCTTGATAGTTTTTGCACAGTTGTCTTGGAGTAAAACTCCATTGTACTCAGTAGCTGATACCCAGACTAATTGTGTGCATGCACACACAAAGCAAGTGCAATGGGAGATTTTTTTTCTGCTTTCCCATTCCCTCTGCAGCCCACTATACAGGTGAAACTCGGAAAATTAGAATATCGTGCAAAAGTCCATTAATTTCAGTAATGCAAATTAAAAGGTGAAACTGATATATGAGACAGACGCATTACATGCAAAGCGAGATAAGTCAAGCCTTAATTTGTTATAATTGTGATGATCATGGCGTACAGCTCATGAAAACCCCAAATCCACAATCTCAGAAAATTAGAATATTACATGGAACCAAGAAGACAAGGATTGAAGAATAGAACAATATCGGACCTCTGAAAAGTATACAGTGTACTGTGCTTGATTGGCCAGCAAACTCACCTGACCTGACCCCATAGAGAATCTATGGGGCATTGCCAAGAGAAGGATGAGAGACATGAGACCAAACAATGCAGAAGAACTGAAGGCCGCTAATGAAGCATCCTGGTCTTCCATAATACCTCATCAGTGCCACAGGCTGATAGCATCCATGCCATGCCGCATTGAGGCAGTAATTGCTGCAAAAGGGGCCCAAACCAAGTACTGAATACATATGCATGCTTATACTTTTCAGAGGTCCGATATTGTTCTATTCTTCAATCCTTGTCTTCTTGGTTCCATGTAATATTCTAATTTTCTGAGATTGTGGATTTGGGGTTTTCATGAGCTGTACGCCATGATCATCACAATTATAACAAATTAAGGCTTGACTTATCTCGCTTTGCATGTAATGCGTCTGTCTCATATATCAGTTTCACCTTTTAATTTGCATTACTGAAATTAATGGACTTTTGCACGATATTCTAATTTTCCGAGTTTCACCTGTATCTTCCAAAATAATTCCATGTGGCTTGTCCCATTTGATAATATCACAGAAACATCCATAGGCTAAAATCCCTTGCACCTGCAGATGTGCCCCCACCTCATTGGTGAAGTTCTTTGAGAAAAAAACACCCCAATGCATTTTGAGGAGCCGCTGAATTCCAAATCAAAGATGTTGGTAAGGCTGCATAAGATATATTGAATTCCATTCAAAATAATGATTTGGGCAGAGGATTGACATCCCAGGTAATATGGCTGTGATGCTATACACTGTTTTACACTTGGTCTGAACTTCAGAGAAACTCTATATAAATTAATATCTGGTGCCTGTAAGGGATATTGTAACAATGGGGAAAAATGCCTCCCCAAATCTGGAGGCATTTGGGGGAAAATAGAAGACACTGGAATAACAATGGTAGCACTGTACCTGCAGCTATCAGGTCTTTGATATTTTGTAGCTCTGATCTTTCTTGCTATGGTTCTGGAAATAATTAAATACATAAATAAGATTCCCCTGAGTCAAACTGTCTTTCATTCTTGAAGAGGAGAATAACATTTTCAGGCAAAGGTTTTGGCCAACAGAATTTCAGATCTGTCATCTTTGCGTTGTTACAGTAGGGTAGTTATTGAAGGGTAAACTTGCTAACATTCATATGCTTCCATGTGCTCAGAACTCACTCTCATAAATCATATTATGATTGTATTTATTCAGTGTTTGTTCACCCATTTCACACTTTCTATAGTACAAATCTTCAGTCTGTCTGTAATAGGGACTCAGAGAGGTTTGTTCTGCTATTAGCTTTCCACAATCAAATAACTAGAAAGCATGAATCTCTTTGTGTTTTTATTTCACAAGCTCATATGGCAGATGAGAGGCCCAGTATAGGGTCTTTTGTTCCTGGGGCTGATATTTTTAATGTTTGCTATATCATTATTTTAAACTGCAACTTTAGGTTTATTACTTCTACACTAAATCCCAAGTATTGTGAAATGAAAGAAGAGGAATAAAAGTATTGAGGTAAACTCAGAATATTGCCTTGGTTGACTGTGGGGCAGCTATTCCGGTGGTGGTGGGGAATAGAAGAAGTAACATTGGCAGGTCAGCAGGCCATTCCAGGGGAATGGAAATCAGAAATTTAATAGCTGTCTTTCCTCCGGATGTCCTGCCAGCTCTTTGACCTTGGGGAGCACTGCCAACAACCCATATAGCCTTGCCTTACTCCTTTGTAATGCCAGGTTGGTCCAGAATAAACCTGAACTCATTCATAGTTTAATTGTGGATTAAGGGGCTGACCTGGTGTGCATCACCGAGATTTAGTTGTGGGAGGCTAGTGGCCCAGTCTGGTCCCAGCTTCTCCCTCCAAGGTATTCTGCAGAGGAGCAGGTGAGGGGACGTGGGTGGGGAAGTGGAGTGGCTGTGGTCTATAAGGATAACATCTCCCTTACCAGGGTCCCTGTTGAGGTAGCTGACCATATTAAATGTGTGTACTTAAGTTTGGGGATCAGGGATAGATTGAGACATCTGTTGGTGTACCAATCACCCCACTGCTCAACAGAATCCTTTACTGAGCTCATGGACTTGGTCGTGGAACTCACGTTGGAGTCTTCCAGACTTTTGGTGCTGGAGAACTTCAATATTCACTTTGGGACCAACTTATCTGGGGCAGCTCAGAAGTTCATAGCAGCCATGACAACTATGGGCGTATTCCAAGTGGTCTCTGGACCGACGCACGTTGCAGGTCACATGCTTGATATGGTCTTTTACTCTGAGCAGGGTGGTGTTCCGTGGGTGGGGACTGTCTCCAACCTCCCATGGCTGGGCAAGGTAATTGCGAGGGTGGCAGCCTTTCAGGTCCATACTGTCGTGGAGGAAACTGATTATCTATACCCATTTCAAACTGGCTTACAGGCAGGCTACGGGGTGGAGGCTGCCTTGATTGGCCTGATGGATGATCTCCAATTGGGATTTATGACTCTGTTGGTCCTTTTGGATCTCTTGGTGGCTTTCGATACTATCCACCATAGTATCCTTCTGGGACATCTGTTGGGGGTAGGAGGCACTGTCTTACATAGTTCCGCTCCTACCTCTTGGGCAGACTCCAGATGGTGTCAATTGGAGACTGTTGCTCTTCGAAATCTGAGCTTATGTGTGGTGTCCCTCAAGGCTCCACACTGTCTGCAATGCTCTTTAACATCTACATGAAACCATTGGGAGAGATCATCAGGGGATTTGGTGTGGGGTGATCAGTATGCTGATGACACCCAGATCTACTTCTCCATGTCAACATCAGTTTTAAGATTTTTGTGCATGTTTTAACTTGTTTTATGTTATTGTTAACCACCCAGAGATGAAAGTTTGGGGCAGTGTACAAATTCAATAAATAAATAAATAAATAAAAATAAATAATAAATCTTCATTTCATTGCCATCACATTAGCAGTATTATATTTAACTTGATTTTTGTTCAGTATTGGATGTTATGGTATTTTTGCCCCTCTTCCTCAGAACTGATATTTTATTTATTTATTTTATTTATATACCACCCTTCCAAAAATGGCTTACGTTGGTTTACATCAATATTAGCATTGCTAAGAACACAGGATTCTCAAAATGGGTTCTTCTTCCTGTATGACCCTTGTTTCTGTCAAATAAAGCTAATGAAAGGATAAGATTTTCCCCTGAGATATTTATAGCAATAGCACTAGCAATAGCAATAGCACTTACATTTATATACCGCTCTATAGCTGGAAGCTCTCTAAGCGGTTTACAATGATTTAGCATATTGCCCCCAACATTCTGGGTACTAGCCCATAGACTACTACATAGACCTCACCCATTGAGAAACCCAGCTGGTGTTATTTCAATAGTTATTGAAATAATATTGAAGTGATTATTTCATCACACCTGGAAATAAATGTTGTTGGAGCAATTGCTGTTTGCATTACTTTATATAATTTTTTCAAAATTATTTTTATTAGGTTCCAAAGCCCAAGAATCATAATCAACAAATGGTTTAATATGGGACAGAAGAACAACCCTTAAGCGTCATCTGTCTGCTGGGAATAATGAAAGTTTTGATAGTAAGCTATTTTTTAAGCTGGATTTTCTAACAAATGAAATAAACCACAATAAAATACACAAATGAAGTAGCAGATACATCTGGTTATGTCACACTGTGTTTTGGTTAACACTGGTTTATTTTCTTTTATACAAAAATTAGAAATAATGACAAAACATGGTAGACCAAGAGGGCTAAAAAGTCCTTGCCTTGGGCTCAGTGAAGATTTGGGCAGGCAAACTGCTTTTTTACACAGAAAGGTTTTGCGAAAGGGAAATACAAGACATTATATCCATGCAACAGGTGATGCACAAAATGAGTGCAGTGATCAGATGAACTATCCGGAGGCTCTTTGCATCATTATATTTCCAAACCATGGCTTTTGCTTTTGCTCACTCATGCCTTAAATCAGTATACTTCACAAACAAGTGACAAAGACACATATATTAATTTTTATATGGTCTAGCTGCTGAAAATTTAAGGCATTCTAAGAGTCTGTTAATCTGCTGGTGAAAGTTATGTCATATCATTACTTTTTTGTTCTTTAAAGAAGTGGGAAGATTTCAGGCCATGTTTGGAGGAAGACTGCGAGACCCCATGAGATGCGAGTCAAAGGAAGAATTCTTGCGGCTCTGTTTCGTCAATACAATTTTTGCTGAAAGACTGTTCAAGTTTTGCATTGTTGTTATGCCTGGCAAGAGAGAGAAAAAAGAATATAAATAATCCACGGTCATATGAAAGAAGCAAAGTGCCTTGGTTTGTTTCAACATCCAAATAACTCCATCTTCAACAAGCAGCACTTGTGCATCTCTTTCTAAAGTGAATGGGTGTTAAACCGGAATGGCCACTTGTGGATAACAGACAAGAGAATTCTCATCTGGGATGTGGCCACAGTTCAGAGGTAGAGCGCATTCTTTGTATGAAACAGGTACCAGCTTCAATCCTTGGCATCTCCAGGTAGGGCTGGGAAGGAGAACTTGGAGAGCTGGTGCCATTCAGTGCTGACAATGCTGAACGAGATTTCTGACTTGGTATAAGTTCCATTTGTTCATATATCCCATTGGTTGGGTTTAGCTGCAACAGCACCAACATTCACATACTAAATTATATCCTGGAGCATTTCCAGACAGCAGGCTTTACCGTGGGTTTACTGCAAGGCTATGCTGCGAGTTTGAATTTGCCCCCCCAAACCAATGCAAAAACTGGATTTTTTTTTAACCCCAGACATAAATCAGGGTACGCTTTATGAAAAACCAAAATCGTGTCTGGAGTGCTCCCTGATAGCTTGCAGGTACTTTGGGGTAAATCTGGCTGATATGTGAATGCACACCCTCCATTCCAGAAAAGAAGCACATTAAAAGCCCCGTCTGGAAGTGCTCCAGGATGTAGCAAATAGGACAGACAAAGGCTTGTTAAAACTCACGTACTTGCGTGTGTGAAATGGAGTTGTTTTGTATTTTTTGGCAAGTCAGTCTCTCTTTCCCACATCACAAACCATTACTGAAACTCCACTCTGTGAAAAACAGTTTGGCATGCAATGTGGAGCTGTAGAGCATGGAGGGCTGTGCTGGAAGAACAACAATCAACTTGTTGCATGTGAGAGTGTGGGCACATACCCTCCTTCGGCTTGTAGCCATTCGCTGGAAATAAAACCCACAGTCATAAGTATAATTTACTTCCACTTGGATTCAAAGTATAAAACTGAGAGATTAATTAAAACAAACCTGAGAGCAGAATTAGACTCTTATCTATATAATAAAATGCAAGATGCTCAGTTTAGTGGAGCCAGAAGACTTCCATTACTGAAATAAAACTGAACAATATCAATAGGTTTTTTATTATTCAAGTAAAAAATAATAAAAACAAAATGCTTATAATACAATGTAGTTCAAAAATGTTTGAACTATGAACTGTGCATCAACAATGTTTTTTCTCTTTATTCAGATTCTAATTGTAAAAATAAGGATTTGGTTTCCACATTTTGGTTTATGAGGGGGGAAAGTATTAGTTTATTCTAATAGAATATTTCATTCTTAAGTGAATTGTGTTTTTGCAAATAGTGTTTAGAAAAATATAGGAATAAAGATTGTGAAAGCAGCTTTAGTACACTTCTATCTAGAACTAACCTGATACTGAATTTATACTTATTTTTGCATGAAGAAGAAATGAGAAGCTTGTAGGAATCTCTTTGTTTTGCTTTATCTCTTTGTTTTGCTTTATCTCTTTGTTTTGATTTATCTAGATAAATTACATAGCAATAGCAGCTCTTTTACAATATATTTTACAAATTTAAGATCTTTGAATAACTAAAATTTGGATGGAAAACTTTTCAGATCAATTCTGTAGCACAGCTGCATAACTTTCAACATGTACTTATTTGTTTATTGCTTTAATAGAAAGGAGCATATTGATATACTGAAAGTGTAGTACCACCATACAACTTCCATCAACCCTATCCCTCCACACTAAACTGTGCTCTTCTCCTATTAAATGTAAATGTATTTTGTTTGATAGAAGCATGCCAGATGCATTTTTGTTTTTTCTTTCTTTTATATATAGTAGCTGTGCAAATTGCTTTGCGTATTAAACAGAAAGCAGAACTAAGTCATGGCCTTGTATGCTTGCATGTGGCAATTGTTTTGTTCTTCAAAGTCAGTGTAAACAGGAAATTATTTTCCATAGCAAAAACCAGTCTAAGAGCTCAAATGCTTCTCACTGCTCTCAAAGGCTTGTCTACCAATGCTTTTAAAGGATCACTGTCTACCACTGAACACCTGCACATATAGAGAGAGGTAGTCAGTTTTAAAGCCACCTAATGGTGCAGCGGGAAATGACTTGCCTAGCAAGCATGAGGTTGCCAGTTCAAATCCCCGCTAGTATGCTTCCCAGACTATGGGAAACACCTATATCGGGCAGCAGCGATAAAGGAAGATGCTGAAAGGCATCATCTCATACTGTGCGGGAGATGGCAATGGTAAACCCCTCCTGTATTCTACCAAATACAACCAGCGTGGTGTAGTGGTTAGAGTGCTGGACTAGGACCGGTTCAAATCCCCATTCAGCCATGAGACTTGCTGGGTGACTCTGGGCCAGTCACTTCTCTCTCGGCCTAACCTACTTCACTGGGTTGTTGTGAGGAAAAACTTAAGTATGTAGTACACCGCTCTGGGCTTCTTGGAGGAAGTGCGGGATATAAAATGTAAAATAAATAAAAACCACAGGGCTCTGTGGACATCAGGAGTCAACACTGACTCGAGGGCACACTTTACCTTTTAGTCAGTTCAGTTTCAAAATCAGTGAATGGTTTGGTTACAGATGCAGTATTTGTGCAATACCATTAATGTTCAAAACTGAGATCCAACAGTTATATAGGAACACAGGAAGCTGCCACATATTGAGCCAGACCATTGGTCCATGTAGCTCAGTATTGTCTACACAGATTGGCAGTGGCTTCTCCAAGGTTGCAGGCAGGAATCTCTCCCAGCCCAGAACAGGTGCCCTCATACTAGGGAATTAGAATGTTCCCCTTCTCGTAATCAGGTTAGTAAACCTGTATGTCATTTATGCAATGCATAGGTATAGGGAGGGAAGACGCGACCAAGAGGTTCACGTGGATGAGACAGTAAATCTCTTCTGGAAAAGTTTGTATGGTTATGTGCAAAAAGACAAGTGTATCTCTTCTAAACAGCAATGGGACAAATTATGGAAATGGACGTTGGACATAAACTCCCCCCCCCCCCCGATTACCTGATGTGCCTTGTAATCTCCCATCCCCGAGTTACAGTACTGCCTGCATATACTTTATAACCCTGTGGGTTTCCAAATCCTTGTGTGTAAATCTTTGTAGATATATAATGTACAAACAACCACTTTGTATATAATTGTGCTTTGGCAATGTACTGTATGCTTTGGTAGTTTGTTGGTTCAATAAAAAAAAATCTTGTCCTATTAAAAAAAAATCTTGTCCTATCTTGGAGATGCCAGGGAGGGAACTTGTAACCTTCTGCTCTTCCCAGAGTGGCTCCATCCCCTAAGGGGAATGCCTTAAAGTGCTCACACTTCTAGTCTCCCTTTCATATGCAACCAGGGTGGACCCTGCTTAGCTAAGATGACAAGACCAGCTCTCCTCTCCTCAGGAACAGAGCATGCTGCCTTACACCTAGTCAGACCATTGGTCCATCTAGCTCAGTACTGTCTAGACTGACTGGCGGTGGTCTTGCAAGCTTTCAGGCAGGAGTTCCTCTTAGCCTGACCTAGAGATGCCAGGAATTGTTCCTGAGACATCTGTGTGCAAAGGATCTGGGAGAATCTGAGAAATCTGTCAAGTAAGCGGGGAAATGGCTTGACTACCAAGCCAGAGGTTGCAGGTTTGAATCCCCACTGGTATGTTTCCCAGACTATGGGAAACACCTATATCGGGCAGAAGCGATATAATGCTGAAAGGCATCATCTCATACTGCATGGGAGATGGCAATGGTAAACCCCTCCTGTAGTCTACCAAAGACAATCACAGGGCTCTGTGGTCACCAGGAGTCGACACTGACTCGACAGCACACTTTACCTTTAATCTGTAAGGTCAAAACCAAGCAAGCTCAGATAGAAAAAGTACTCTGCCTAAGACAAGTTAAAGCTAATGGGAGCTGAAAGAAGCTTCAGAAATAGGGTTTTAACTTTGAAATATGCTCTGCTTCTGAACCAAGCGCTTAAAAACTAGAAGCAAAATGTAGCATTTTGCACAGTTGTACACTTAAAGTTCAAAGGCTGGAGTCACTTGGAACCTCTTATTGGCTAGTTTGCTCAATCTGAAGCAACCATCAACAGGAAAATGAACATCAACAAAATAATGAATGGTTATCAGTTACTGCCCATGCTACATTTAATAAAAATTGTGGTATTTCAATTGCTAACTCTTCATGATGGTCTAAATCTGCCCAGTTGAGAGGGTATCAGTGCTTAAATGTGTTCTGTTTGAGGAAGATTTTGCATGCTATATTTGCAAACCATATCCATGAACTTCTGCATATACCACAGTTATGGAACAACACTTACAAGCAAATTTGTCATCATAACAATTGCTATACTGAAACTTTTCACTGTTCAAGTGAGTTCCAATGAAAGTAAAATCGCCCATGACCCTCTCTCCCAAGATTTACCCTCTTCTTGGTTGAAGACATGTATAAAAGCTTTAACATGTAAAATGCTTCCCATTTTTCCTATGTACAAAACCAGGATGTAACCAGATGACCTAGCCCTGTTGGCTTGATTCTCAGTGGCTCCCAGGGAGAAAGGCTGTAGCTCAGTGGTAAAGCAGATGCTGCTTTCCATGTAGAAGGTCCCAGGTTCAAACCCTGGGATCTCCACAAAGGGCTCCACATAGACCGTGCCCTTAACCCCAGTGCTGGGATTGTGTGCGTGCTCAGACTTCTTGCAGCCCAAGCACACACAGAGACGGGGGCCTAGAGCACCCATCTCACGGGGGTATCCACTGCACCACGGAGGTTGGGGAAATGAGCGCACACAGAGATGGGCACCTAGAGCGCCTGTCTCATGGGGGTATCCCCCAATGCATCACAGAGGATAGGGAAACTAGTTCTGGCCTTGAATGATCTGTGCTGCACGGAGCAGTGTGGATCATCTGGGAGCGTGAGCCTCGCTCCTAGTAGCATGTTCTGGATCGTCTGGGGTGAAGCTGAGTTGGACCCTGCCTTGTCTGCCTGCTCATCCATGTGATCATGCCTGCCTGCCAGCGTAGATAACATTGACCTAGATGGACAAATGGTCTGACTCAGTATAAGGAAGCTTTATGTGTTCATATTCCAGAATGGTCAAAGTGAGTGGGCTGTGAACAACACTGAGAAGGGGCAAAACCTGCTTTTCTGTGAGTAGGCTTAGATTTCACTCTGATGGTGGTCTTGTTTAAAGCTGCAATATAAACTAAGAGTTTCCGTGTAAGTTTAAAGCTGCCACTCTATTTTACAGGGGAAATGTAAGCTCTAACCCTGACAGTGTGGAGACACCACTGGCATGTGGAGTGGGATGACGTGTATGTCTATGTGCAAAGTTCAAAGGTACACATTATGCCTCCCGCCCAATCTTAGCACTATACAGGTCCTTTCTCAGTTCCACTTGTCCTAATAATGATTTTATTGTAGATAATACAGTAGGATTCCTGTGGAGCTATGTTGAATGAACATGTATAATGTAAGGAGGATTCTACTGCCCAGTCATTTCTAGAAATCTAGACTCCTGCAGTTCCCCCAAATGCCATGATTCTGAGAGCATAATGTACTGGACATCTAAGCTTCATGTGTTTCCCACTGTACAGCACCCAACATTCTGTGCAGCAGAATACCAGCGTTAAGGACCCACCAGGGATGCAGCACACATGTCAGGCAGGCTTGACAGTGTTGTGTGCAAAAGGGCAGTTGTGTGACTTAAAACATCCATGCAGTGCTACTTTCCATTAGAAAGAATGGCAGTAACACTGTGCAGTTGCACGGATGCTGTTTTAAGCCATGCAGTTTCCATGTTGTGAAACACTGCCATGTGTGAAGCAGCCCTGGCGGGTCCCAAACACTCACGTTCTACTGCATGGAATGTTGGCCAGTACCTCCCAAAATCCATATGTGTTTGTCATCTGAACACACCCCTAGTCACAAGACAGCTTTCATGGGGGCAGAGAGCACTTCTATTGATGTGAATAGGTTACTGCAGTGCTCCTTACAGATAAGATAAACAACATAATACCACCAACACTCCACATGCTTCACAATAATTCAATCCATGAGAAACAAATATTTTACTGGCAGTAGGTGGCCAACGTAATTGTAAACATTTGCTTGGCATTAAAATGGATGAAACTGAAGTGGTCCTTTTAAAATGAAAAGGAAAAAAAAAGTACTTCGTAAATGAAATGGACTGTTCAGAAAACCTAGTGAATTTTAACAGGGCACTAGGAATGTTAATTGTTTTGCCACTATCAAGCTATAATCAATTAAAAAATAATGAACAGGTCTCTTAGATATGACTGAGGTTTTAACATTGCTGCCAAACTCTGTAATGACAGTGAATGTGAGAAGGAATCCTGGCTGATTCACACTCCTATGAGATTTTACTAGAAATGAGTGAACATGCTCCCATTTGCCTCAAAAATCACCTCAAGGGGTTTTGCAAGTACTGACAAAAGATAACAAAACCCAGATGGGTAGAAACCCCACACTGTGCTAGAACCTCCTTCCCAAACCTTTCACTTTGCAAAGCAATTATGAAAGAGAGGCTCAGCTGCCAAATAGGCAAGCAGTTGAAACGATTCTTCTGAGTATGCTCAAAAAAGTCATTTCCTGCGAGGATCATGGGATTCATAATTTTCTCTGGGCAGCGAAACTACAAATCCCATGAAACCAGCATGAAATGACTTTTCTGAGCATGCTTTGAAGCACCATTTCAGCTCCTGGACCTGGCCAGGCCAGATGGGTTACCTGTGAGCTGGCTCCCTCCTGGAGCTTTCCCAGGCAGCAGCAGGTTTATTGCGAGGCTTTAATGCGAGTTTGAAGCGGCCAAAAAAACTGATGCAAAAAGTGGATTTTTTTTAACCCCAGATATAAACCGGGCTACATTCTAATGTGCAGTGAAAAACCCAAATTGTGTGTGAGGAGCTCCCCGATAGCTCGCAGGGACTTCAGGATAAATCTGGCTGATATGTGAATGCATCCTCTCCATTCCGGAGGAGATGCAAACTAAAAGCTGGGTGTGAAAAATTTCCTGCTGTTTCTTATCTCTCCTTTGGAACTGTAGGGGGCCTGACTAGAGGAAGTGAAATTGCACCCCATTTTGAGGACTGAGCTAGACTTGCATGTGTCTCAACTGATCCTAAATGTGTTGCAATTCTTCAAGTTGGGAGGGTGTCCATATTTCCAAGCCCTCCAAATTTAACACCCCTTCCTAGCTTTTAAACACATTCTGAAGCCCACGATCAAGTGGGAAGGGCTACCCTATTTTGCGCGGAGGAAGCCCTAAAGTGCTTACCTCTCCACAGACAATCCTCCTTTGGGCTCTAGGTGGGCAGATTGCCCGCCCAGATGAGCACCGGCTTGTCTCCAGTGTTCCTGCACCCGGCCATGGCTCGCCCGGCAGTTCCAGGGTTCGGGTGTAGGGAAGCACTGCCATGTGCTGCCCTGCCCCCAAAGTCCCAGTAATGCACTCTGCGAGTACAGGATGCATTTCTGGGACCACCCCTTCCCCCCTCCAGTGTGTCCATAGCAGCTGCAAGCAGCCACGGCTGACACAAAACCAGAAATACAAAGCTAATAGAGCACTCGCTCCATTAACCTTGTTTAAGGGGGTGGCTACATAGGCGGGCTTGCTGCTGTGGATCCACTGGGCTTGCCCTCGAGCCCACTGGTTCTCAAGAGGAAGCAAAACCAGGCTATGCTCCCTTAGCTTGGTTTTGCCCGCTCATGAGAATAGCTTCTATATGAGCAGGGTCTCACGATCCATGAGACCCGGTTTTGCAGGGTGAGCGGGGAGAGAGCCCTGGGCGGCTGGATCGGCCGCCCACACGATTGCTGGCTCTGTGATGGAGCTGGCGGGGGCTGGGGAGCTCAGGGGCCGTGCGGCCTCTGTAAGCCCCAGTATGCCCTGCGCGAGCGCGCAGGGCATACTGGGGAGACCCCCGAGCCGGGAGGCTGCTTTTAAGCCTTCTGGCCGGGGGGTCTACTCATGAGTAGGCATGGCGCGAAGCCACGCCGCGGCTACTCATGATTCTAAAAACCAGGTTTGCGGAGTGCTCACTCCGCAAACCTGGTTTTTTACCAGGGGTTCCCAAGCGGGTTACCCACTCTGGAACCACCGGGCTCTTAGCCGAGCCCGATGGTTCTCATGTATAGCAAAAATCGGGCTAGGCTATCCTAGCTCGATTTTTGCTAATTGTGTGAATGTCCTGTATGTCTTCCCTTATTTGCTGTATTTCATTTACCACAATTCTTACATTTATCAAAAAGCTCTAGCAAGCCTATCTCTTATCTGTGGTTTACTAGAGAAGGACATATGGCAATTATCAGGACACAATTAATTTACCCACAAGTAGTAGTAGCAGTATTAGCAGTAGTTTAATATTCTGATTTATAAATTAATGCTCCCATATTCAAGTGAAATGGATCCATAGGCTCATCCAATTTCTAACCTTCACTGTTAGCCAGCACAGATGAACCAGAGGTCTGATGCGTACAACCAGTATCACCCTGTGGATTTCACTTTCAAAAGGATACTATTAGTATAAGATCAGCTGGGTCTCCTGGAGGAAGAAGCTCCAGATTTGGGGTGCCACTACAGAGAAGGCCATGTACCTCCCTATTGATGGTGGCAGAGGCTTTATCAGAGACTTGGGCAGTGAAATGGGAAAGTGTGGTGAGTTTAAAACTGTGGCTAGAAACTTTAAACTGGTTTTCCTTGTGTGCAGAGGAACAGAAGAGCACAAGAAACCAAAACTTGAACAAACCAGTTAGTTCAACAAACCTGGCTTGCAAACCAAAATCAAACTATAGTTTAACTCCCTTTCCTGCACAGGGCTCCCTGCAGCCTGGAAGTGTGTCCCTGAGGACTGCATTCAGGACCAATTCCAGGGATGGGGAAGATCAGTGAAAATTGCCTCCCTCCATGAGTAGGTGTGCTGGCTCAGTCTGGATCTCAGCAGCAGCACACGCGAAGCACAAGCACATCCTAGAAGAACTGGTGTGTTCTCAGGATGTCGGCCAGTAACATTCTACCCCCACTCCAACAAGTGTTCAGAAAAAACTGTATTTTTACTTTGGAAAACCTAAATGAATTTGATTTTGGCCTGCCTGACACTCCATTTAAATTAGAAAACTAAAACAAGAGCTCTAAACCAGAGTGAGAAGGACATGACGGAATGGAGAACAGGGCACACCATTTCTTTTGACCATAACTGGAGTTTGACTTGGCCCACTCATAAGGGGAAATTTAATTTCCACTCTCATCTGGTGTTTTGAATCTTATTCAAGAGACTGAGTGATGCCAAACTGAACTAAAATGCATTTTTTGAATTTATGAGCACTAGTGTGTTTTTATGCACACTTTGTGCTTGGAACCATTAAACTAGTTCAGTGTTGTATATTAGCAAAAGCCTGTAGCAGGAGTATGTTTACTTTTTTTAAAGAGGAGATCAAAATTTCATTTTCTTTTACAGTTGTCATCAATCGTTTCATTAGTTTAAGCTGTGAACAATTATAAGCTGCACATGCAATAAGGGGTAATAAAAAAAGTAATAGGAAAGCCAACATTTTCACTCTACATCAGCACATACCATGCATAGTTACACAGGCGGTCTTCAATCAGCATGCTAGTGGAAAAACTGATGTAGCCAGAGTAAGGCCCCTGGGGAAGTACAATGCATTAATCAGTTGAAAGACCATGCAACAAGCGTCACACATGCATAGAATACATAAAGCGATTGAAAATAAAGTTTCTGTTTATCAGAAAAACTTTTAAAAATCCTTATGCCCTAATCCAGCTGGCATATGGAGTCAAATGTGTAGAAAGAGTTCTGCATGCAGAGGGGTTGTTCCCATTGCATTATAGATGCTAGGGGAGTCTTCCATACACAACAGGCATTCTCCTATCATAGCAGGAAGTTGGGAACCCCTTGGATTGTGTCCATAAGGCTTTTCAGGTATAGAACTAGTGTTTGGCACTGGTTCACATGTGTGAATCAGTACAAAACTTACAATTTTTTGAGTGAATGTGATTTTTCACTTCAAAGAAAGCATGCAAGTGTGGCTATCACACCGCAGTGTACAGGGCCAGACTAGGGGCACTGAGAGGGCGGTGGAATGTGTGTAGGGAGGGCACCGGGTTTTGAGCAGAATGGGTAATTAAGGGTGGGAGTTGAGGCACAGGGACACCCTGCAGGTGGGGCGCACTGGGAATATGCCCTGTTGCCCTGTGGGCCAGTCCGAGCCTGGCAGCAAGAGAAGGCTCTACACAGTGAGATCATTCACAAAGTGAAAAACTGTGTTCTACCCAAGTTTGGGAGCTATGTGTGCTCCAAATTTTCAGTTGTGTGGAAGCATGGTAGGAGAAAAAACCCGGGTAAAAGTGATTGCAAGGTAGGGGGGAAAACTGGGTAGGTTTTCCTCCTACCTTGCTTCCACACAAGCACTTCTACCCAGGTTTTCCTCCTACCTTGCTTCCACACAACCAAAAACTGGGAGCACACACAGCTCCCAAACCCAGGTAGAACACAGTTTTTGATTGTGTGAATGACTTCAGTGAGTCGTGATGAAAGTGGGCAAGCACAGATACAGGGTGCCAAGGAAATTCTATGGATTTGGGGGAACAAAATATAATCCATATTCATTACTGATGTAAGTATTCTACTGAAACATTAAAAACATTTCTTCCATATTCATCACTAGTAATGACTGACATTTTTAAAAATCCCTTTCCACTGTTCCCTTTTAGTCTCCCTGTATGTGTTATGCAAACTGATAAGCTTCTACAGACAAACATAGCTTTTCTGCTCCTTTTGATATGCATTGTTATATCTTGTTCCTTACTGTCTTCTTTCAACACACATTTTCATGAATGGGATTTAACTGCAAAACCGCTGGGAGATATGTTGTTCTTCAAAATCTGAACTTTTGTATGGTGTCCCTCAGGGCTCTGTATTGTCTCCGATGTTGTTTAACATCTACATGAAAACGCTGGGAGAGATCATCAGGAGATTTGGTGCAGGGTGTTATCAGTATGCTGATGACACCCAAATCTATTTCTCCATGCCAGCATCATCGGGAGAGGGCATAACCTCCCTAAATGCCTGTCTGGAGTCGGTAATGGGCTGGATGAGGGATAACAAACTGAGACTGAATGCAGATAAGACGGAGGTACTCATTGTTTGGGGTTAAAACCCGGGAGACGATTTTGATCTGCCTGTTCTGGATGGGGCCACACTTCCCCAGAAGGAACAGGTACACAGTCTGGGGGTGCTTCTGGATCCAAGTCTCTCCCTGGTGTCCCAGGTTGAGGCAGTGGCCAGAGGTGCCTTCTATCAGCTTCGGCTGATACGCCAGCTGCGTCCATTTCTTGAGATATATGACTTCAAAACAGTGGTACATCTGCTGGTAACCTCCAGACTGGATTACTGTAATGTGCTATATGTGGGGCTGCCCTTGTACATAGTCCGGAAACGACAGTTGATTCAGAATGCGGCAGCCAGGCTGGTCTCTCGGTCATCTAGGAGAGACCATATTACCCCTGTATTGAAGGAGTTACACTGGCTGCTGATATGTTTCCGGGGAAAATACAAGGTGTTAGTTATAACCTATAAAGCCCTAAACAGCTTGGGCCCTGGGTATTTAAGAGAATGTCTTCTTTGTTATGAACCCCACCACCCATTGAGATCATCAGGAGAGGTCCGTCTGCATTTGCCACCGGCTTGTCTGGTGGCTACTCAGGGATGGGCCTTCTCCGTTGCTGCCCTGAGGCTTTGGAATGCTCTCCCTATTGAAATAAGAGCCTCCCCATCTCTGACAATTTTTCAAAAGTCTTTAAAGATGCATCTGTTCACCCAGGCTTTTAACTGATACTGTTTTGATTGTTTTTAATGTTGTTTCAGAATATTATTTTAAAATTTTTAAATTGTTGTGTTTTAAATTTCTTGTTTTTGCTTTTAACTAATGTTTTAATGTTGTTTTTATCTTGTTGTAAACCGCCCAGAGATGTAAATTTTTGGCGGTATAAAAATATGTAAAATAAATAAAAATAAAATAACTAAAAATAAAAAATTGTGCTCTGTCACATCCCAGTTTAGCCTTTACTTGACACTTCATTTAATTGTTAATCCTGAAAAGTTACCCTCTCAATTTTTAAACTTGGCTTCCAGGACCCTAGTCTCAATTGTTCCATTCCCAGTCCTTACACCATGGGTCTTACTTTGGTCCTGCATTTGCCAGAAGCATTTGCCAGCTTCACATTATTAAACCCAGTTCCCATCTGCAAAGCAATGACACCACTTCCTTGGCAGAAATCTTGTGGAGAGCATGTTACCATTGGCTTTCTCATAGCACAAGAGGACAAAATTCTCTTTGCTAGTACAGATGTCCAATATAAATAAATAAATAAATAAATAAATAAGTAAGTAAGTAAGTAAATGCATGCATGTATGCATGCATGCACTGGCATGGAGAAAACTGTGACAACCCTGTGACAACCCAGTCATGTGAATGGCTTACCATATCATAGCCTGTTGGAGAACTAAGGTGAATTTGTTAGAAATTAACACCTTGCCTAAATCTTTACCTGTTTTTGCAAAAAGAACTACAGCTAATATGCATCATGATCTCATGCTTTCACTTCCTTCCTGCATTAGTCCTTAAATTATTACTTCAGCTCTTGTATTTTAGTTTTATGGAACTGTCTTCCCATATGTAATTTCATACTGTCATTTCCAAAAAAGTATTAATTATAATTATTTTATTTGCACTCTCTTTTATTAGTTGTTTCTGGTACTTATTTTATCCTGTGTCTTTACATGCACATAGAGGCCGTTCTCACAATCAAAAACTGTGTTCTACCCAGGTTTGGGGGCTGTGTGTGCTCCCAATTCTCAGTTGTGTGGAAGCAAGGTTGGAGGAAAACCTGGGTAGCTTTTCCTCCTACCTTGTTTCCACACAATTACGTCTACCCAGGTTTTCCTCCTACCTTTCTTTCACACAACCGAAAATTGGGAAACATACAGCTCCCAAACCTGGGTAGAACACAGTTTTTGATTGTGTGAATGACCTCATACGCACTCCTTGAGAGCAGAACATATGCTAGCAATGCAGGGAGAAGTTTACCTCAAAGTCTGCATGACTTACAGGGATTAGATCAGAGGTGGGCAAACGTGGCCCTCCAGATGTTGTTGAACTACAACTTGAATAAATTGTGGCAGGGGATGCTGGGAGTTGTAGTCCAAAAACAGTTGAAGGGCCATGTTTGCCCACCCCTGGATTAGATGCAGGGAATGCACACCTCTCTTCCCTGAAGAGGCTCCCTCAAATGCTTTGAGTGGGTTCTTACAATTTTTTTTAAAAATCCCAGTCACTGAGTCATGGGTTCTCCCACAGAGCATGTTGTGAGGATTGTTTCGCCAATTCGAAATCCGTGCTGATAACTCCTGATTTTTAACCATGATGGTTGATCTTAGATGTGAACTCATTTGCTTTATCCTGGTTAAATCTCAGAAGTTAGCAGCACCAATCTAGGATTGACGAAAATGAGGCAATTCTCACGATTGCCCAAAAGTGGGCTAAGGGAGCCTAGCCCACTTTTGGGTGGTCGTGTGCTGCAACAGGAGCCACGCGGCTCCCAGTAGCTAGCCTTCAAAAATACCCCTCCCCTAAGATGAGGTTAATGGAGCGAGCGTTCCGTTAACCACTCCTTTTTGCTCTTGTGTCACCACAGTGCGCGGTGACACACAAGTAGATCCCTGACCGGGGGCTCGGGGGTCTCTCCAGGATGCCCTGCGCACTTGTGCGGGGCACCCTGGAACTTCTGGGGGCTGTGTGGCCCTCAATCCCCGCAGCCCCTGCTGGCTCCATGATGGAGCCAGCAGTCGTGTGGGCAGCCGATCCGGCCGCCCAGGGCTGCCTTCCGCTAGTCTGCAGGGAGAACGGGCTAAGTCTGCTCTCCCCGCAAACCTGGCGAGTCTCACTGATCGTGAGACTCACCTCAGAGTCTGAATACTCATGACATGCTCTGTGGGAGTGTGTGGGGCTCAGCGACTGGGATTTTCCATAAACTGGTTTTTAAATTATAAGAACCCACCCTGTACGTTATGATCTCTTGGTAATGTTATCTCCTTCCAGACACTATCACATCACCTGTTTGCCTCCTTAAATCCTGTCAATGGTGAGTGGTTGACACTTGTTTAATAGTATTATGTACAAGTGGTTATTTTGAGCAGAGATCATTCAAATCAGAACTATTGATTAAAAGACAAAAATAATCCTTCTGTACCCTATAATCACTCACTGGCTTATTTTTTCCTTTTGAAGTAGTTGCTGAATTTCCCTTGCTATCTGTGGCTTTCCTTCCTAATGAGGTAAAGGGTGTTGAGGTCTTGATTAGGCTTGAAGTTTGATAGTTATTGTTATTGTTCTGGTTGCCACTCAGCGTCTCCATTATGGATCGAAATGTTCCAAATGGTCGCTTTTGCTGGTCCCCAGTTTCAGCACTGGGTGCAGGCCGCTGAAGGACTTTACTCCGCTCTTTGTCCTTTTCTCCATTTAAAGCAATTTCTGTTTGCTCCACCTGTGCCACAGGCTCCTCAAAAGTCACTCTGAGTTTTAAATTCTGGGCAGTTCTCCGCTTTGAAGATGGAGATTTGAGAGCACTCTTGGGACTTGTGGCCACTTTGGGAGCACTGGTGAGATCGGAGCTGGACTCTCCCAAGAGTTGGCCCTGAGAAACAGCCCCAGTCTGATACTGGCATTCATTATCAGGATCACTGCTTTCTGAAGTAGGAGAAGGGCTGTGACCATCCAAGGATTTAGAGGTTTTATTTCCAAAAGTGAATCGGCGTCCTGCTGCCAAAGTGTGTTTCTTAATCATGAGGTGCAAATTCTCAGTGTTTTCAATATTTTCTACTATGGGTTGAGGCCTTGGCTTATCAGTTCTTTTCACAGGAGTGTTCTTCTGGTCTTCTGAATTATTTGAATCTGTATCAGACTCACTGAGTGATCTCTGCATTAGATGTTTCAGTCGTGCTAACTTCAACTCCTTTTTCTCCAGAGGAATCTTCTTCATATTCTTCAAGGCATGAACATCCTGAAATTCTAGTGAGAGTTTTTCCTGCATACAGACATTCTCAGAGATTTCCTTCCCAAGCAGCTGGCGCAGGATTTTGTCAGAATCCTCATCTTTTATCTTGGGCCGACTGTAGTGTGGAGTTCCCACACTGCCAAGAATCTGAATCCCATCATGGGTGTTCAATTTATTTTTCGGTAGATGCAAGTCATCTGTATCAGATGGTTTCCACTGAAGTTTGCCAGAAGTGGGTGATGATGGTGAACTTCAAGGGGAAAAGATAATTTTTAAAATCAGTACAGGAGACCACAATCAAAACTATACAGATATAAAGTGCAACACTGATGTTTCCACAGCATGTGTTTATCTGAGCATCCTATTGCTTCCCCCGCCCCCTTTGACCCTTACGCACATGGAATGTATTGTCACACTATTGATTCCATAGCAAAGAATATAAATCTGTTTCCATGCTAATCTTGATCTGTTATTTCCTTTCTTTGTTAATCTCCATAGAATATTTCCTTTTAAAGATTTAAATTAGATATTGTTAGAAGAATTTTTGAGAGTAACTTAAGGAAAACTGGAATACTAGGCTGTACATAGATGTTTTAAAATATACTTTTGGCTTAAATTCTACTTTGTTAAAATCAATGGGAGTTTTGATTAAATATGTCTAACAACAGGTCCCTGCTCCAAGTTCTTACAAAATCGAAGTTGTGACAAAAGAGGGAAGGAATGAGAGGGAAGTAAGAAAGGGACTAAACTGGATTATTATAGGACTGCATGCCCCCATTACAGAAACTGTTTATTACAATTTCGATTACAGAAGTGAACTTCAGGTTGCCTGGTAGTGCTGATAAGAAGCTGTTCAATCAAAACATTGGGGTGCTTCACACATGAATGTCAATAACAATGAACAGCATGCGGAATAAGCAAAGTTGTGCTAGTGCAAGAGGATAGCTTACTTGTGCTAACAAATGGGGATTCGCAGAACTGGATTAAAGCAATATAACACTTGCAGAAAAGTTATCATTAAAACAAATAAGGTGTGTTGCAGCTGTGTAATTGTGCATGCTTGTGGTTGCACAACACTAGTCTGGAATGCAAGCTCTAGACTTAGCACAATTAGCTAGCATAACAGCTTTGCATTAGTGCAACATTCTTCCACAAGCGGTTCATTGATCTGGATGTCAGCCAGTGAAATTAAAATGGGCAACAGCAATCTACAAAATTCTGACTCTGGAGAAGTCTTGTAGATAACATTCAAACAATTCTGGCATCAAGGGATTGTGGCTTGCAGTTGGAGTGCTTTACTGTTAATAAGATTAAAATAAGGCACAAGTCTCCAGCAGAATGCATGGAAAATCTGCAAAATTTACTACTATATTATGCCTAAAAGATTGATAGGATAGCAGGTTTCATCAGGGGTTAGTAGACTAGTTTGTCTACATCATGAAGAGCCAATTTTTTTCTGTACTGTTAAAGGAATCTTGTTCAAACATATCTGATGGTACTGTGCCATTCGGCTCTAACCCTGACTTGAAAGCAAGCCCTATTTACTAAAGTGGAACTTACATCTCAAGTAAGGATACTTAAGACTGCAAAGAAACCCAAGCTCTGTGCCTAGAAAAGGTTGCATAATACAATGGCATAATGCAATTATGCATAAATTTGCTGAATATGAACATGTGATTCTTGAACAAAAAATAGTTAAGACTGAGATGATAAAGGAAGGAAGATTTGGCCTGTATTGGTACAAGTACTAATTGTGCCCAGACCCCCCAAGGAGACATGGAGACATTGCTATGGAAGGAACGGTCGATTTATTGAAGTTTATGGTACAGGCTCATTGGCTGGGATTGCATGGAGAACCCCCACCACAGTGTGGTGCTTAATAGGCCAGCCACGCCGTGGCCGCCCCACCTAACCGACCATGGTGATAGCACCTTGGCTCCAGGCAGCTCACCCGCTCTCCAGCAGAGGCGCCCTTCTCCGCCGACCTAAGGTCAGATTTCTGACCTCCCAGCGACAACCCCACTGACGCTGCACAGCCATACGGATGGGGTGTTGCCTGAGGAGGAGCAGGAGTCAAGCGTCATCCCTGATCTGTCAAGCCTCAAGGGATCAGCTCCTCCTCCTTGATTTACATCTTACCTAAGGTGCCACACCCCCTTAATTAGCATTTTCTCATCACACTGTACCTGCCAACCCGCGGAACATAGCCCTATTTAATCTACTGACTAGCTACCTGGGAGCTCAGATATAGCCTGAGGCAGGCGAAAAAAGGTGCACACCAAAAGCCAAACAGGTGTAGACCCAAAAAATTCCTGCCCGGCCCCAAATGTCGACCAGCAAACGCCCAGTCTATATCTAAGGGATGGGTGGGAGGGTCCAAGCTCGAGAGGCAGACTGAGCCCGCGCAGGCGCACTGCGGAGCTCGACACTTCCGGTTTGCACCGGAAGTGCCCCGGGAGCCAATCAGAGGCAGCTCCCTGTCCCACGTGCTCCCTGGGTAAGGGGGCTGGGACGACACAGCCACGCCGCGGAGGTGCGGCGAGTGGCTACCATCCCACTAGGATGTGTATCTGTGCAGAAGCACGAGTGGCAAGTCTTATTTGCCTTCTGCAACCACTGCCTCTATATTTTAAATATTTTTCTCTGTAACCATATTTCTTCAAAGTTGCTTTACAAAAAATAACAATGAAATCCAATAAGCCAAGCATAATCATGGACATGCAAAATTCAAACAGAACAGTCATCATAATAAAACTTTAAGCCTCCACTTTAAATGGGACACAGAATCATACATTTCAGAATTAGTCTTCAGTTCTGATCTTAACTCCACTGTGAGCTTACTGGGTTCGTTCAAATAGGAGCCAGGATTAAATCCTGGCATTGCATGATGCTTCCTAGCTTTGGAAACATGTACTCTCCGCTCCCCTTTGAACACAAGGATCGGAATAATTCTACTCAATTCCAATTAGCGGTTTGCACGAAACTGCTCCAGGTGGTTTTGGTTCAGGTCTAAACTGGACTCGAACCAAGCCACCCGGTTCTACTGAACTGGCCAGCACTTCAATTTGTGCCTAGAACTGGGGTTGAACCAGTTCAAACCTGGCTCTAATGCTTGAAAAGTGGGATCAGGTAAAGATTCCTCTTTACAAGCACTGGGGGAACCCTATGGGGTTTTAAAAGGGTGGGTGGGTGGTGGGTGGGAGGTTACCTCACCCGCTATGGTGGTGGTGTGGCTCCTAAGAGGCAGCAGCTTTCCTAGGCTCTGCCAGTGCTCCCCCCCCATCATCCTGGGCTGGTGGGGCCTGGTTTGGGCCTACACGCAAGTGCAGAAGCCATTAGAATGGCGTCCACATATGCGTGGAGGCAATTTGCATCATCCCACCAGTGCGAGAAGATGAGGGGAGTGTTGGCGGGGCCTAGGGGAGCCACCACTGCCCCGCACCACTCCCGAGGAGCTGCACTGTGGCAGTGATGAGTAAGGTAACCTCCCTCCTGCCCTCCCACCCACCCTTTAAAAATCCCATCAGGTTCCCTCAGTCAGGGCCATTTCTAGGGGGATGCAGGGCTGGGGGGGGGTGTGAATCAGCATGTGCGGGGCCCCCTTAACATTTGATATGATTACAAAATCATACTGACTGTTGACATACTGTATAAATAGTGTAAGTGAGGTTTTTGGACATGTCCAACCAGCTTGGAGATATAGTGCATTTGTAAGGAAAAAAGTTAAAAGCGTAACACATGCCTCTTGCTTCACAGTTCTCACTCAGACATTATGGATTGCAAACCAACTTGAGCACAGTGCACTCACAAGTAAAATAATAAAATAAAATAAAATAAAGTTAAGTAAGTAAGTTTATTCAGCTGTTTACATTTAGCCCCACTTTCACTAGGTATGAAGTACTCTATGGATAGAGAGAACTCTTTCTGGCAGCTTTACTGAAGTAGAGGAAAATGATTAAAACCAATAATTTGTCCAATCCATTTCAAATTCAATGTTCAGAGCCCTCCCACCCTGCCCTACAGATGTGCCCAGTATCAAAGCCCTATGCCAAGTCATTCCATAAATATACAAGGAATAGTGCCTTGGGGGGGAAATGAAAAAAGGGAAATCCCACAGCTTCCATTGCTGGCTCTGCGGATGAGGAGGAAGGCACAGGATCTCAGCACAGTCCAGGGCTGTAGGGCAGGGAGGGCAGAGGGTGTGTATAGCACTCTGGTGGGCAGCCAGTGCTGGTCACTCTGCCTCCAGTCCAGGCTGGAGAGCTTCAGGCAGGGTCAGGTACTAGGGAGAGCTTCAGGGAGGCCTGTACTCCAGAAGTTCCGACCACCCACCAAACAGCTGAGAGTTGGGGAGAGAGGGAGCTGAAGCGGTGTGGCTGCAGGGAGCTTTTCCATTAGTAGGCAAGCCTGCACATGGCTCCTGCAGCTACAGGTGGATCAGCTGGGCCCAGTGGTGGGGGGAGAAGGTAAATTTTGGAGGATAGGCTGCTCCAGCGCAGAGCCTGTTCCAGTGCAGGCCCCAGGACAATTGTACCAGTCATCCTACCCTAAGAACAGCCCTGCTCTGGTTTGACCCAAACTGGGTTCGAGCTCAGACCAACCCCCCTTTTTGAATGGCTGGTCTGGTTCTAGCTCGAACTGGTTGAACTGGGCTGGTTCGACTCAAACCCCGGTTGAAGCTGAACCAGTTTGTACATTCCTAATTCTGATTAAGAACAAGTCAGGATTGCATTTTACATTGGAAGTGAGAAATCCTGACTTACTCTATCTAAAGTTCCAAAGCAAGCCAGGATCTGAACCTGGGATTCAATAATAAGTCAGAATTTTTCACTTCCAATGCAACAAGCAATGCTGACTTGTTCTTAACTGGAATCAGAAGAACTGCATCCCAGATTCAAATTGAAGCCTGGATTCAAATCCTAGTTTACTTTGGAACTCTGGTTGGAAAAGCCAGGAGTGCTTGCTTCTGATGTAATGAGCAATCCTGGCTTATTCTTAACTAGGATCAGAATTCTTCTGACCCCCGCATGCAAAAGGGAGGGAGAGTATGCTCCATTTTACATCTGAACCGACCCACTGGAGGCACCAGCATGCCACTCTTACTAAACCTCAACCTTGCTTCTGTAATAAAAACAGTGAGGCTATTCACTAGGGATCTGCGAATCGATTCAGGTACAAATAGATTTGTACCCAGGGTCCATCTTCTGCAAACCTTTTAGTGTGATGAGTACATTTTCTCACATGCCTCCTAAAAGTAAGTTATATTTAAGCCTTTGCCCAGTTCTGCTCCAAATGTTCTAGTCAATTCACATGGCAAGTCTGAAGGAGGGACAGAGACCAGTGCTGTTCTCTGTAGCCAATGAATATATTTCCTCCCCTGCACTGCTTATTCAGCTGAAGTCAAGTAACCTCTTTCAGGGTTAAATGTGCAACTGTATCTGTGCTTTTGGTGCTGTCTATTCATATTAGATAGTGAAGACAAATCACCTTTAAGGCATATGAACAGCAGTCTGCCAACTTGGCAAGCCAAAGGATTGGCTGAATTACTTATGAATTACTGGGAGGATAAGATTACTATGGGCCACCATAAGGTCAAGTTGTAGAAGTTCACAAGATGTTTCCTGTGATTGCTATGAGTCATCTAAAGGTTTCACAATAAATCAGATTGGTAAAAGTACAATAATTAATTTCATTTCACTCATCAAGTCCTGTATTCACACCTGCCAAACTAAAAGGTGTGGATTTCCATGGTATAACATTTTGCTTTTTATTCTTTTACAGTGTGAATGATTGGATCATTAGCTGGTGTATGGCCTCCCTATGCAACAACCATGAAAAGACTCCCGTTCAAACTACATTGGAATTCTACTCTCGTAAGCATAGTTACCTTGGGGATGTTGGCAGTGACTTGCCCTCTGCTCTCTGAGTTTCTAGAAGCTGTTGGAGCTGGTTCTGTAATGCCACACGTTCTACTGTCTGCCTGTAAGGAAATATTAAATTGTTAAACCCATTATTATTTTTCTGAAAGAAAAGCTGTCAGTGGATGAGCTAAGGGATAAATGATAGTGTTCACTCAACATCACTTTAGGAAGAAAGCCCCTGTTCATCTATAATTTAAGTTGCATACACAGAGAGCATACAAACACTAAAATACACAAAGAGGGTCTCTGTACTGCAAATTGCTTCTAATCCCTGTGGGAACACTGTGATCACTCTATTGTACCTTCTGAAAGCTGCCTGCCTTGTATACATTATTTATTAGTAGTAGTGACTCTGGTGTAAACTGCAGGATTAGAATCTTAAAGAGCAGATTGTTGGAGCTGTGGGACTCACAACAATTAGCTTACCTGCCCAATTACAACTGAATTAACTGCAAATTTAGAACTCGTTCCCGTAACTCTCTGTTGCATATGACCTGTGAGGCAAATTGGCTCAAGACGCCTTTGTTCCCCTGGAGTATGATGCCGGTTGGCAGAGAGTAGGTACTGCATCACTATTCACCTGGAATAATGTTCTCCAAAATGAAGATAAAGATAAACTGGGACAGAGCTTGCGGATTAGAGATGGGCAACATATTTTGCACGAAATAATTGAGCACCCTGAGAGTTCCTTGCACACACATCAATCTAGTGATACCCAGAATTCTCTGCTCAGACAAGTATTTCCTCACATGAATTCGTAAAGTGTCCACATTTGTAATTCAAATGTCAAACCTTAATTTGCTAAAATGTACATTCAGTTATAAATCACGAAAACAGCCCTTGGGTTCTGGTGTTTTGAGTTAAGTTCCAATATCCACCCCCACCCCAATATAGCTGAATTTAGTCCACAGAAGCTTAGGTGGGTCCCTATGTATAGCACTTAAGTCCTAGCCATCTGAGGAGAAGAGAGTAGTCTAAGGTACATTGTTTAGGTATCTTTTCTTTTAAAATGAGTCTACCCTTTGCTTACTTGCTTTCTTCATCTAATTTCCTTCTTTCCCATACCGTATATAGCACTGGAAGTGATTAGCTATAGGTTTGGCACACACACAATATGGTAGCACTAGGACTGTGCAGACCTTAGTGCACTAGCACTTATGGTACATGTAGGTTTAGTATGGTTTAAAGAAATGAAATGGGTGAAGACCACACATCAGTAATGAATTGCACAGGTGATGCGCTCACCTTCCCTGCACGCAGCAAGCCCAGGGGAAATTTGTCCTACTAGTTTCCTTTACAATGGGAACATAGGAAGTTGCCTTATACCAAGTCAGACCATTGGTTCATCTAGTTAAGCATTGTCTACATTGAGCCCTTTCTCATGAGCAGTAAGAAAGGGTTACAGGGTTTGTAGGGAGGAAGCCCTAAAGAGCTTACCTCCCCGCAGACTATCATTCTGCCTTCCCTGGGCAGAAGGATAGTCCAGACGAGCACCAGCTGCTGCTGGCAGCTTCAAAGGTTGGGGTGCCGGGACGCGTCCCCCCATCCCCGGAACTCCAATAATGCCCCTTGTAAGTGCACAGAGCATTATGGGGATCCCCCTCCTTGAGTCTACTAGCTGCTTAAAAATGACGTTAAGGGAGCGCTCGCTCCCTTGAGGTGAGGTAGACATATGCAGGCAAAACCAGCTGGGCTCCCTTAGCCTGGTTTTGCACACACGTGTGAATAGACTCACTGACTGGCAGTGGCTCTCCAAGGTTCCAGTCAGCAGCCCTTGCTGGTGAAGCCAGGGATTGAACCTGGGACTATCTGCATGCAGAGCAGATGCTCTGCCACTGAGCTACGGCCCCATCCCAATGGAAGTCAACTAAGCACAGACCTGAATGGATGCTCTTGGGACACTGTAAGCCTCCTCTCCAGGGCAAGTTTTTGAAACTTTCTTTTTTCTTTTTTGAAAGAAGGCACTTAATGTTTAATTGGATAAACTTACTAGGTCAGACAATGTAACTGACACACATGTATAGGTGGAGGGGTGAAGATCCTGAATAATGAACACTCATGCTCTAGGGGCTGCAGGGGAGAGACAGAAGCCCTTACATCACTCCCCCTATCCCTCTGCATGAGTGCAATTGTGCAAGAGCCTTTAGACTCCAGAGCACTCATTGTACTCTGGAAGGGCTCTGCAACAGTGGAAACATATCTGGAATCAAAAGGCTCTTGCTTAACTGTGCTAATGCAGGGGGTGGGGAAGTGTCCTATTGAGACTCCCTAGCCCCTAGAAGCATGAGCACTTTGTTAGCCAGGGAGTCAACTATCGTTGTTGACTCGTTGTTGTTGATAGCAGCAGAAAAACTACACCAGCTCCTGTTTCTACATATCTATTGGGAAGATCAACAATAAAAAGCAAAAGGTCATAGGAAAATACTGCATGAGGGATGCTGAGAGACCAGGAGTGGAAACCCAGATTATCATTGTCTACATTTTATATGACAGCAAAATGGAACCTGAATGTTAATAGACAGTATGCCTATGAGTACCAAACACTGGGAAGAAACAGAATAGTCATTAGATATCTGCAAACAGGCTTGGAAGTGAACTGGTTCGAAGATGAACTGGTTTGGTTTGAAGGCTCAGGGTTGAGCCAACCCCGGACCGAACCCCCCTCGGTCTGTTTTATTAAAAAAAATTTTTTTAACTTGCCCCATCCAGGGTCTGTGTGTCCCTGAGGCAACGGTGGGGTCCACAGATGTTACCCCTCCCCCTGCTGGCCTTCCCACCTTCAAAAATGGCCCTGTCTGGCCATTCTTTGGCCCGTTCTGGCCTTTCTCCCAGTGTGGTGGCTATTTTGGAGGCTGCTGCACCTGTGCAATGGGCCTTTGCATGGCCTGGGTCATGCTTCGGGCTGAAGAATGGGCGAACAGGGCTGTTTTTGAAGGAGAGAAGGTTGGCAGGGGGAGAGGGAAACTCTGTGGACCCCCCGCCACTTCGGGGAACCCCCTGGAGGGAGTAAGTTTTTTAAAAAAATGTTTTAAAAATCTTTCCCCCACAAGAAATCCCACTGGACTGAGGTGGTGGTGGTTCGAGTGGGTGCCGGACCAAACTAGTCTGGTCTGGGTCTGGTTCTGATTTGAACCGAACCCGACCAGTCAGTTCCATGCACACCCCAAATAGCCATCACTCATTTTCTCCTTGTGGGAAGCATCTGGCTGACATGGGTTTAAGACAGAAGAATGAACTAACAATGCAAGCACATAATTAAAGCCCTACTGGGTCAGGCCAAAGGCCTGTCTAGTCCAGCAACCTGCCTGGCTGTGGCCAACCAGATGCATCTGGGAAACCTGCAAGTGGGAAAAGTGGACAATTGCCCCCTCCCATTGATGTTCCCTGAATCCCTAGTGCCTGGTGTTCAGATGGACCTTGGTCTGATTCAGTAAAGGCAACCTTTTATTTTCTTATAAACATAAGGAGATGGCTTTAAAAGGGGGTGAGACAAATTAGATGTCAGGGTCAATAATTGCTATACTGTGATAGCTAAATGGAAGTTTCCATAACCTCAGAATATTACTAGCTGCTGGAGGAAAACAGCAGGAAAGGGCTGTTGCCTAACAGACTGGACCCTTCATCTGATTTAGCAGTTCTTTTTGGTTCTTATATGATAATCTATGTATTGGCGGGGGGAGTATATTGTTATTTGCAGTGCAAGTATCTATTTTGCCATGAGCTGAGCCCATGATCTGGGAAGCCACAGCTCTCATCAACTTCCTAAATTGTGCAACTCATGGCAAATAACCACACTTTTCATGTTATGATACGCACATTTCTTCCAACACTGATATTATCTCTGCGTATGGAAAACGTCATGTGGGAAACAGCTGTCCCTACATAAGCAGAATTGGGAAGCAAGAGCTCTTTTCCACTGCAGTTGCTACTTTTATGAAAGCCTCTCCCCTCCCTCCCATTAAGCCCTGACTAATGTTTACTTTTGTAAGGGTAGGTTTCCCCAGTGTTAGGACATGTAGCAATGGCACTGACTGTTTAAAAATACAGCTATCCCCTCATTACTGCTTTCACTTTCAGAATTACTTCCTTAAAAAACAGAACAAAACTGACAGCACAAGTCCAGGTGTGGGCCATTTAACTGGATAATTTCCTGGCTCACAGGACATGGGATTATTAACTCACTTTTCAATTCTAGAGTTTTAGAACTGACAAAGTTGGAGCCAGAAAGCACCCATACAATTTCTGTGATTGCAGGCTGCATTTGCTAGATTCACAAAACATTTATATTGGCATAGTAAAGGATATGGAAAATGCTAAAATACTGTAGGTGGGACACCCATATGCTATTCTGCAGAAACCAGATGCATTTTATAAAGATCTTCCCTTCCTTCAATTTTTCCTTTTCCTTCCTCTCGCCTACACATTTCCTTACATTATTTTAAAAATCACTCCCACCATCTGTCAGCATTGGCTTGTACTATGAAGTCCCAAGACTCTCTGTTTTGCTGCTTGGACAAACCATTTCCATTTGTTATTCCTGGCTGTTGCTGATCTACCTGCTTCACTCTCCCTTTGTCATTTGCCATCTCAAGTTAATGTACCTGGCCAGGAACCAAAGCTGCCTCCAATGCAAATGAGTTCTGCATTAGGTACACAGTTAAGAGGCAGCTGCATGTACCTTTACAACACATGAAGGAGAAATGACACACAAAACATCTCAATCCAGATTTTAAGAACTTAAAGACATGACTTATTGCTTCTATAAATAAACTGCTATTATAATGTGGATGCTGTCTTAAAGTAAAGCAGATGATTAAGTGAAGGGAAAATTTCACCCTAGGAAGCCATTTGCTTCTGTACTCAAAATACCAGTTCATACAGTACATAGAAAAGATATTCAAAATATTTATTCATCATCATCATCATCATCATCCAGGCCCTTTTATAGCTTGCCAAACACATTATTTGATAAACACAGATAGTCAAGGGATCAATCAGTCCAGCAACTGCTTCTCAAAAAGGGAGCAAAGGCAGCCCAGCCCTCCACAGGAAAGTAGGTGAATTGGAAAAGAATAGAGGAAGAAGTAGAGGGACTTCTAATGACAGAGAAAAGCTCTCTAACTCTTAGTATTTAGCTAGTGTGGAGTCTGAATTGGTTGAACAGAACAGCAGAACATGTGAAAAGAAAACCAGAAAGCTGTTTTAAAGAGAATAATAGGCAAGTCATTATTTATGAACTTGTACATATTTTATGCTTTTGCTTTTGCACACAGGCAGCACAATGCCACAAGAAGGGGTACACAAAATGTCTAAGGGCCGCACTGCTCCCTTATGTAAAGCATGTTGATGGCTGTCCCATGCTTTCCCCTCTTCCTAAATAGCAGTTGCCAAGGAGAAATATATGTTCTGGATCTGGACCACTGTAGAGGAAGGGAGGGCATTTAACTCTTACCCTGCTATGGTCCAAATCTGGATTCTCCCCACTTCAAAGCAGCTATTTGCCTGGGAGGAGAAGTGTCAATGGAAGCTTCCCTACCAAAACAGCAGCTGCACAGTCACCTGATGTGGACTGGGAATGTGGTGGGGATCAAGGGTTATATCTCCTACCCCACTTACTCTATGGTCAGCTCCTCCCATGGCAGCTATTTAGGAACAAATGAAAACAAGGTCCAACAATGTGCTTAATGTAATGTGTAGTTTGTCCCTAAGATGGACACAGATAGACAAAGGTTGATGTATGGATGACCAGATTAGGGCAAAGGGTTCAGTCTTCCAATACTACCAATGAACAAGCTATATTGTAATGAATGTGAAAGCCCTGTTGTCCTCTTCTGAAATTACTACACAGTTTATGCAATGTATGTGTTTCCAGCATGCCCATCAGGTGTCACAAAGTAACATTTAAAGATGGGAGGTGCATCTATAAATAAGCAGCAGGCACGCAATTGGCCACAGATCTCCAATGTGTGTCCACTGCCTGATAACAGGGGTGAAGTTTCTGTTCAGGCTTATATGGTTTGCCATGTGAACTTACTGAAAATACATTTTCTGCATGAAGTGTGAAGTGGTTCTAAGGGTCTGGTTACTTGAAAAAGACCCATGTGGATATCAGAGAGAAATAAAGCTCTGTTTGTGGGGGGAAACCAAATATAGCTAGAATCCCACCATCCTCAATGAAAACTTACTCTTTCAGTTGTTTTGTTAACTTCACAACCTGAGATGCCAATGACATGCATGTCTCCACCACTACCAAGTAACGTGAACACATGGTGTGTCCCTGCCGCTCAGCACTTTGGGAAGGTTTCTCTCCAGCATGGTTTTGCATAGTGACATTTGCTCCATATTCAACCAGAGTCTAAAAAAATATATATGTATGCATGTTAGCAGCCTTGATTTGCATGAGGTTTAGACAAAAGAAAATACTTCATCAATAAACACAATTAGTTTATGGAATTCACAACCATAAGAGTGCTGATGGCCCCCAGACTGGGTTATAAAAATATCAATGATTATGAAATGCTATTTAGGAATAAAATGCATTAATGCTCAGATAGTCTAATGAGTATCTAATGCTGGGGCAAAAAACAAGGGTTGTTGCCTTCATGCTTATGAGTTTCTTAGGTTTATCAGGCTCATCACTATTGCAAACAGAATGCTGAACTAGATGGACCTTTGGTCTGTTCTAGCAAGCCAATTACATTCTTACCTTTAAAATTACTGCTGCAATTTAAAGATTTTTATGTCAATAGTACTTTGACAGTAATTATGCTTATATGCTTTGACATAAATGCTTATGTTTCATTCCTTCACCATCACTACTTTTTAATGTAAACAAGTATGCAAGTCACACTATATTATGCCATGCTAATTAGCACTCATGTCATATCCCACATTAAGATGTTAGCTGAGATGGTGTTGATCATGTGATAAGCTCAGCACTTGATAACCTGCTGCTACTGAGAAATATTGCAACAGATGATCTGTGAGAGTTGTTCCACAGAAGTAAGTTATGTGATAGCTGTAATTATGAAATAAAATAGTTTAAGGCAATCTGATTTAAAGGTGGCTTCAGAAGTTTCCAATTCACTGTGTCATGATTTTTAGAATTCACTGAAGTGTGGGATACACAGGAAGCTTGTTTACCTTTGGGGGATTGGGTTTGCCAAAAAATAATAGGTGACTGTATGGTTGTGTCCTACAGGTGACCTTATTCTTCTCTAGTCTCTGGCTAACATTCTGACTGATGAAGCTCATGGGTACAGAGGAAGGGCAATTTCCATCAGTCTTTCCTTCCCTTGGAAGCAGATTGTGACTCTCGAAATTATGTCTTTGAGGGCTGTGTGACCCTCAGGGACATATTTTAAGGAGTTACAGTTAGTTTCAGGGGGAAGGGGAAATAAACAAAATTATCACTTCTCCAAAACATGTGCAGTGTCACTTTAGCTGCACTTTGTTAGGCTGGTTGTCAGCCTCTGTGTAGTGGAAAAGTCCCTACATCTACCAAGTCATTTAAAAGTTGTATGCAGTTCTATTAATAATAACTTTTAAAAATACATTTTCCCTCTTGTGCTTCACAACTTCTTTTGACAACTAAATGACTAAACTTTTTGCTCTTGTTTATCTAGTGCAATCCTTATTACAGGTTATAAAATTACAGGATAAACTGTGAGTGGGTAGTTAAAATGAAAATAAGGGACTCACATTTAGTTATATTCTGCTTTTTATGCTCCCAAATGAGACAATGCACAACTGTATCCACTCATCCTTTCTGTTTAATGTCTGAAGTAGCAAGTCCCACATCTCCTTGCAGCCAACTGTGTACATACACCCTGCTTGCATCTAGTGTTTTCATATCTCATCGCCTGGGAGATGGGAGATGAATGATTCCCTCTGCTTCAGATGTTATGACTTATTCTGGGTTTCCTTTTGTTTTCCTTTCACTCTTTCCATTTGTTTTATAATGCTCAAAGTCATCCTAAGATAAGAGTAGGCAACCTTGGCTCTCAAACCAATAAATTGTGGTGGAGGATGATGGGAGTTGTACGTCAACAGCAGCTCGAGAGCCAAAGTTGTCCACCCCTGCTCTAAGGGCTGGCTCTTAATTATAGTTTTTGTACTCATGTATGAATACTCATGTACAAAATACAAACATGCAGTCATATATATTTTAGCCCTGTTCCACTTTAAAATAGACATAAGTAACAATTTTATTTATTTATATCAATGTAAACCACTTTTGGAACCTTTCCTGAAAAGTGGTATATAAATATTCGTCGTAACTGGGCCAGCTAAATTTATTTATTTATTTAAAACATTTTTATACAGCCCCATATGCAAGTCCCTGGGAAGTTCACAATCTAAAAATACAACAAATAGAACATTCACATAATTAAAACAGTTTAAAATACAGATAAAAATTCTAAAACATAAACTTTATAAACTAAGAGCATGACTAAACAGGTACGTTTTCAGGTCCTTTTTAAAAACATCCAGAGAAGGAGAGGCTATAATTTTGTTAAGAAGCACATTCCAAAGTCCTGGAGCAACCCTAGAAAAGGCTCAGTTTTGAGTCGCCACCAACTGGACCTCCCCAGTCTATGATCTTAATAGGCAGTGGGGTTCATGAAGAAGGTAGATTCTCTGAAATACTTTGGACTCAAGCCATTCAGAATTTTATAGGTAATAACCAGCACTTTGTATTTCGCTCAGAAACTTACTGGCAGCCAGTATAATTCTTTTAAAATTGGTGTAATATGATCTCTTCGGGTAACCCTGGATACCAACCTGCTTGCTGCATTCTGTACCAGCTGCAGTTTCCGGACTACATACAAAGGCAGTCCAACATAGAGTGCATTTCAGTAGTAAAGTCTGGATGTTACCATCATATGCACCACTGTTTTAAGGTCATTTATCTCCAGAAATGGATGTAGCCAGTGTATCAGCCAAAGCTGATAGAAAGCACTCCTGGCCACTGCCTCAAGCTGGGAAAACAGGGAGAGGTTTGGGTCTAGAATTACTCCCGGACTACATACTTGCTCTTTCCAGGGGAGTGTAATCCCATCCAGAACAGGCAGTTCTAAGCCACTTCCTAAGTTCCAACCTCCCATAATGAGTACCTCCATCTTGCTTGAATTCAGCCTCAGTTTGTTCTCCCCGATCCAGCTCATTACTGCCTCCAGGTAGGCATTTAGGGAAGTTAGGCAATTTCCTGCTGAAGTTGACATGGAGAAATAGATCTGGGTGTCATCAGCATATTGATAACACCCTGCACCAAATCCCCTGATTATCTCTCCCAGCGGTTTCATGTGGATGCTAAAGCGCATTGGAGATATAATGGAGCCCTGTGGGGACCCACACAATAGGTCTGATTTTGAAGGGCAGCAATCTCCAAGCAACACCATCTGGAATCTACCTGAGAGGTAGGAGCAGAACCACTGCAAAGCAGGGCCACCCATTCCCAACCCTTTTGGGTGATCCAGGAGGATACCACGGCCAATGGGCCAGCTAAATGCTATGCCCAAATAGTTATGTAAGAGATGCAATTAATTAAGATTAAACCGATTGTGAGTTCTGTATAACGTTCCAGCTTGTCTACTCCTATATAATATACACTGATCCAATGAAAGATTCTGGGTAGTTTCTCATGATCCACACAACACCATTGATTTCCAACCATAAGAACCTAAAAGAATTTGACAATGTTGGGTTGGCACCACACTAACATTTACCCAGGATTGGCAACCCTAGATTCTGATCCCGGGTAAATGTTGGGTTGGGTGAGGTGCCAACCTGACATCACTGAACATTTCCAGGATCTCCAAACAGGAGATTGTGAGCACGCACAGCTCATGAATCTCCCATTTCCTGCTTCACAGGGATCATAAGAACCAGCCCACTGCCATGTCCATTTTGTGTTAGTTTAAAACTGTAAATAATTCCAATATAAATGATATTCTTTTCCATAATGACAAGTTACTTGAAATTTCACTTTAAAATCTCTCTGAATAAACATCGCTTTATTGTTTTACCTGTATACATCCTAGATAGCCATGCTGAGCAGCTACGTGGACTGCACTATTACCATCCTGATCAACTTCATCCAAAGAAATCCCTTGTTCTTGCATAAACTGAAGAAGCCACAGAAGGATCTTCTCCTACAGAAAACAAGATAAATTTTAAAAATATCTGAAAAATGATGTATAGCTGATGAATAGCTGGGAAACAAAGGATCTCAGCATCAGATTGGGTAGCTACAGACATTCAAAGGTCCATTCAAAGGGTAGATCTTGTATATTTAACAAATGATGAATTCTCATGCAGCTTTTAGATGCTGGAAAGGTCAAATGTAGAAAAGTTTAGATTTCTAATTGGATTCTATATGCTAAAAATATACCTTAAGGTACAGATTTCTCATTATTTATGAATTCTCACATATGCCACATATCACTAGGCACTTCCGTGAACTAGGTGAATCCAAGGCAGGAAAGTGTGAAAAGCTGATATATTTTCCTTATCATAAACTCCACATTTATGATAATGAAAAAACAAGATTGGTTAAGCTGCAATGATGAATGCTCAGAAGAAACACAATTAATGCTGGAAGTACGGCAGCAGTACATTAGACATGGTGGACCCCCTACTACTAGTAGCGAGTCAAGCGAGGAATCAATTTTTTTTGAAAAAATAATATAATTATGCTTTCTTTTAAACTCAGAAAGAAATGTATATGTTCTAAAATGTAGCATTGGTTTCAGCTCAATTTAACAGATGTAACTTTATGGTATGTTGCATATCTTCTTTTATGTTATGCTATGTTATGACCTGTGGTCACAACAATAAACACATTACTTATTTACATACAAGTACTTTGAAAAACTGCTGAAAGCAAGTGTTATCCAAAACGGGGCATCTCCCCCTACAACCCAATTTGAAAGAGAAGGAAGAATGTCTCTTTTAAAATGATGCTTGCTGAAATGTGTGCATGTAGTATCTTTAACAAAATGCTCCTTTTCTTTAGAACTTTTTCTCATATGCACATTTTATTGAATAATTACTGGTTAAATTAACTAACATGATTAACTAAGATTTCTGGGACTTTTGAATTAACTGTACTGTATATCAAATATTCTTTTTTAAAAAAAAAAGCTAAGCTCTTTTCTCTGACCTGTTAGTTTGAAGATTTGTTTTGGGAGTTCACTTATTTGGCATAAGCACAGCAGGGCAATAAAAAGCTGGACATTTTTACTATCAACTGGCTTTACTATCTAAGGATCCACACATTCTTGGAGATGTGCTTGATTCACGTCTCTTTCTGCTCTCACTCTTAGCAATGTGTCAGTACGCTCATTTAGTCTTTTATTCAGTTCACGGATATTCCTGAACTTGGAACTAAACTGAAGCTGGGCAAGTTTTTCTCAAGGATAAAGCATCCTGTACAAGCATTGCAGGGCAACATTGACATCAATGGGTCTATTCTTTGGCTACTTTTTTTTTTTTTTGCCTTTTTCATCATAGGAAGTATTTACTAAAAAAAAACAGATACCATGTGTGCCAAGTGCTGGAGGAAATAATTGTGTGTTGAATCCATTTAAAAACACTTCTTCCTTGTAAAAATATTTCCCTTGCATTGAAGCCAAGTCTGGTGTTTACATGGGTTATCTTTTGCATGACTAACTTTTGAATAAGTTAAGAAAGTGTCTTGGAAATTCTTCTGTGTTAGAATTACTCAATATTTGGTTCTCTGCTTCTCAGGACTTAAAAATACCTTGGATAAAATGCAACTCATTTAGGTATATTAAGAAGACTACTATTTATGACCAGAACAAATTATATTTAAAAACTTGTGTTTTGAACTTTAATAAATGTATAGTATGAACAATTTAAGTAATTTTCATTGTGCAATATAATATTATGAATTTAATAATTCACAATGCAACTGTACCTGCCCATAGCAACCTGCATAGTGAATAAGGCTTGGGTGATCTTTTGAGCAACTAAGTTCTGCAATGGCTTCCGTTTCACTGACCATCCACCGTACACACTCCAGTTGACCATTCTAAGTAGAAGACAATGAAGATGTAAAGAAAATTTACATGTCATACTTAAAATCAAGTAAAGTCATGCAAAAATATTTCTCATACCAAAATGAAAATAATAGTTCATATGCAAATGTGGTTATCTGAAATACTCAGATGACAGTGAATGCAGGTCAATTTACAATTGATAGAATCCACAAACATTTCATTTGCTTCAGTGGTGTATGACTATTAAAACAGCCTTGAATAAGCAGCAGTGTGATCAACTTGTGCTTTCTTAAGTTCACCTGAATTTTGCATGACTCTTTATTAAATATCTGTATGTTTCATTCAGAGTATGAGCCAGGAAAAGGTTCTCTTGCAGGAATACTATCTTTCCTTTCACCAACCCTGTATCAGTACAGGAAGTCAAGCGGTGGCAAATCCCAGACTGCACAGCTCAGCTGTCATATAACAATTAGCCAACACGGTTGGTTCTAATAGTTCCCTACCTGGGAATAGGCTGCTGTGGGTTAATGGTTACTCACCAGGGACTTCGACAACTGTTCTTCCAAGTTGCAGTAGCCTTGTCACTTCTTGCAAGGCAACTAGACCTTACAGTCTCCTGATTAGAGCTGCCATATGGAAGACAGGTCTCCTGTATAGAGATGTGTGAATTGATTCTACTCGAATCTGGCTGATTGGAGTGTTTCTCCCTCAAAATGAATAACCCCAAGAAAGGGTTATTATTTTAGAGGTTGAATCAAAATCAGTCAGATTTGAGTAGAATCCAGTCAGGCTCCTTTAAATGGCCTCTGTGCAGGCACAGGGAGGCTATTTAATGGAGTAATCCAGTGTTCTTTTTTTTGCAAGAACACCAGAGCTTTTATGCTAAAGTACTAGTGTTCTAGAGAAGAAACAATGGGCAGAACATTGTTTTTTTGCCCACTGTTTCTTCACTGATGCTCTAGCAAAAAAGAACACTGGACCTTAAATGGCCTTCCCAAGCCTGGCACAATTCTCATTTCAGTGCTACCAGCTGGCGAGGCCGACTGTGGGAAGGCATGGCGGGCCAATCGCCACCTCCCCACTGCTGCCAACTCTGCAAATGAGCACCACTGCGGGCCAGGTGAGGCTGGTGGGGGCGGCGGGAGGGGATGGCAGGTCTGATAGCTGTCTCCTGTGGCTGTCAGCCCTAGTACGATGCCTCTGCTCTCACCAGAGCAGCAGAGCCTTAAAACCTTAACTACTAGGTGGGGAGGCACCAGGCGCCTCTTCTTCACAGGAGTGGCTGGTGGCTGCAGGGGGATGGTGGCACTGGCAGCTCGGGCACCGCTGCAGGCTCTGCAGTAAAGGTAATTAATTTTGGGTCATCCCAGAATCATTGTCTTTTTAAAGTATATCAGACATAGGCTCTCCTCCCGATCTCCCACCCGCACAGCACAGGATTTGGATTTGAATAAAAAAGTCAAGTCCGAATCTAATCAACCTGGTTTCAAGATAGCCAGATTCATGGTAGACTCAAAACAGCTGGTTTTGATTCGATCACAAAATGAATCACAATTTTTGATTTGTGCACATCTCTATTCCTGTACCTTTAATAGATGCACTGAAGAGGAAATTTCAGTAGATGCAGCTGTTCTTCCCCCTGCATGACTAGCCACACCTGCTGTAATTCCCCCTTCTGTGCATCTCTTAAAGGTATAGAAAAGCTGTCCTCTTTTCCATGTGACAGCCCTACTACTGACCTCAGGTGTGCTTAAGATTTGTCTTGGGTGAAGGGATCTAACATCCCACCATGCTGTGATGTGAATTAAGATTATAGTACACTTATGACTCGTCAGGATTACTCCTTGTGGTATCCTATATTCTCTGGGACATCTGTTTATGTCCTGATCAGACCTGAACACATGCCCAAACCTTTCAAAAATCGAGACAGTAGTGAAAGAACCATAATTCCTATGTTGTGCTTTCCTACCCCATGTTTCTTTCTATAATACTCAGTAAAATGAACTTTGTATTTTGCTTCATTTGCTGAATACCCCAGGAGAAGTTTAATTCCATTGCTGTTCTTCCTGTGCATGCCATTGTATTTTACAAGTGCTCAGCAGTACTATAAAATGTAATGTTTTCTTGTATTACAGATGTTCCTGTAAGTCTGAACTTTCTTCCAGATGACATTAATTATTTTTGTTTCTGACAGGTTACCTGCTGTGCTCTGCAAGAGGTAAATGTTTACTTTCATGTGATATTCCAAAGTGTTTTTTGATACCTAAGACATTTCAGCTTTGGGTATGGTACATTAAAAGAGAAACTGCCTAAGAAATAATGAAAAGTATTAACAATCTTCACAAAAATTCCCTTTCATCTCAGTTGTCTTCCTTATTATATTCATTATTACAACAGCAAAGTCTCAGGTCTTATTTTCTTTTTAAGAGAAAAACATGAAACTGAGTCAGGGAGGACACCCTTCCTTCTTGTAGTCATGATAGCATCAGTGTGTGAACTATTCTTAAGATGAATGTCATTACTGCAGATGTGTGGTAAGATGGATTCACTGTCTGTGGTTGTACATTTTGTCTGAGCTGCCACAATGCCATGATTAAAAAATATGCAGGCTGTTCTCATGAGCAGCCAAGCCCAGGCTAGGGCAGACAAGCCCAAGCTTGGTTGCCCGTGAGAACTGCCAGGATCCACATGGATCCTGGTGGTGCCATGGCGCCAAACCCAGTGCCGAAGCCCACCTCTTAGTTGAGGAAAAGGGCACAAACATGCCCTTAAGCTGGCTACTGGGATCATCTCAGCACAAGCTGCTTGCAGCTAGACGGATATAGAGATGGGTGCCTAGAGCCCCCATCCCCTGGGGGAATCTCCAGTGCACTGCATCCCAGTATCCCACACTGTGGGATACTCAGAGGCCAGGATGATGAGTCCCAGCCTCAGAGAGATCTGTCGTGCTCTGCACTGCACGGAGCTGCATAGATCATGTGGAAGTATGCTTTGTGCTCCCACCAAGGATAGGACAATCATTGAGGGGAAGGCAAGGTTTCCTTCCCCCCGTCCACCTGCCCGTAGGTCATGTGAATGGCCCCCATAGGGTGTCACAAGGCTGAGTATTGAGCTCACCACATTTAAAGACTTCATACCATAAAAACAATATAGGAAAATCTCAGTGGCTGGTCTAGTAGTACAGTAGCAGTAACTCAGGGGGTGGGAAAATGCTACACCTTTATTGGCATTGTTGCACAGCAGCATTGGGGGCAGTTCTGACATCATTTGACATGATGCAAGCCACTGTTGGCCAGTCAGCAGCTGCATGCCTGTATATAGCACTGACTTCAATACCCCCTGCCTCCAATGCCACTGTGCAGCATGCTCTGGAAAGGGCATGGGATCCTTCTCCCTGAAGCTGCCATTCAGTGACTGTGTCTATTTTCTACAGCCACAGTACCTCACTGGTTCCCACTGGGGAAATTTCAATTTGTGTTGGTTTTCTGTTAGAACTGATTGTGCAAACAGACTACAATATTCATAATGCAATAGTAAGCCCAATTATCTTATCACTGTAGTGGCAGTTCACCACTTTAGCTTCTTTAGCTTTTTCTAGTTTTCAGCTTTAATTTGAACCTAATAATTGTGGTTTTTAATCTGATTTTTAAAAATTATTATTTAGTTAATTTTATTACTTTTATTGTATCTGTGTCTATCTTATTGTTGTGAGCTGCCCCGAGCAGTAGTGCACTGGAGGGGCGGAGTATAAACAAATAATAAATAAATACTTGTGTAAAAACCTGAACAAGAATAGAGCACATCTGCCTAGCAGCTTCTAATGCTCCCATTTTTGCACCAGAAATTTTAAACCAGAAGAGCAGAATTCAGAAAAGTAGATTCCTTTTCTAGCTCTGTCATTGCTAAACCCATCATGCAGATCATATGGGGTATGCCAGTTGCATGATAGCTTTCCTCCATTACAAGGATGGATGGGAGGACAAGCTTGGGCCAAATATACAGTACCAGCACATCATTAGTAAGTACTGTTTGCACTGAATGAATAACTCTAATACCATTAGGTACCTCTAAGATCTAATATTAGTCTTGATTATGTTGGATAATCTATGCTAAGACACTGAGCCCTTTCTCATGAGTAGTGAGAAAGGTCTATACGGTTTGTGGGGAGGAAGCCCTAAAGAGCTTACCTACCTGCAGATGATCATTCCACCTTCCCTGAGTGGGTGGATCGCCCGTCTAGATGAGTACCGGCTGCTGCCGGCAGCTCCAAGGGTCGGGGTGCCAGGACACATTGCCCCACCCCACAGAGCTCCAATAATGCACCGTGTGAGCACAATAATGCACCGTGCAAGAGGGGAATCCCCCCCTCCTTCACGAGTCTGCTAGTCATGGCTGCTTGTAGCCACAGCTGACAGACGGTCGTTAAACGAGCTTAAGGGAGCGCTGGCTCCCTTAATCTTGTTTTAAAGGGAGGCTTCATAGGTGGGTTTGCCGCTGTGGTGCAGCTGGGATTGGCCTGATCTTGGTGGTACACATGGGCGTACAAAACCGGGCTGGGCTCTCTTCGCCTGGTTTTGCATGCACGTTGAATAGCCTCATTATTTTCTTGAAAAGGAAGTTGTCCTCTTGGTTCCAAACAACTTGAGAATCCCAAGACGGAAATATTTATTACATTATCCTATAGTAAAATGACTCAGATTGAACCTAATCTACAACCTGGCAAAGCCATTTTTTAAATAGGGAGCAGTACCTTGAACAAAACAAAACAGGTTGAACATACAGTATCAGAGAATATCACACTCCAAAATTTGCTTACATGATAGCCATGAAAAACACACACACACACACACACACACACACACACACACACACACACACACACACACCTTCCTTTGCTATACTTCAATAAAGCACATAGAAAAGAACATGCTGCTTGTACTGTTTAGGGCCAGACTATGAGGCTATTCCCATGATCACTGGAAAGTGGGCAAAGGGAGCTTAGCCTGCTTTCCAGGGATTGTGGGAACCACTGGGCTCGCAGGTGAGCCCGTTGCACCCAAGGCAGCTAGCCTGCCTTATTCCCACTCCCCTTAAATGAGGTTAACGGAGCGAGTGCTCCGTTAATCTCATTTGGTTGCTCGAGTTTCATAGGAAACGGCCATATACTGAGTCAGACCATAGGTCCATCTAGCTCAGTATTGTCTTCACAGACTGGCAGCGGCTTTTCCAAGGTTGCAGGCAGGAATATCTCTCAGCCCTGTCTTGGAGATGCCAGGGAAGGAACTTGGAGCCTAGATGCTCTTCCCAGAGCGGCTCCATCCCCTGAGGGGAATATCTTGCAGTGCTCACACATCAAGTCTCCCATTCTGATGCAACCAGGGCAGACCCTGCTTAGCTATGGGGACAAGTCATGCTTGCTACCACAAGACCAGCTCTCCTCCAAAAAATAGGAAGCTGCCATATACTGAGTCAGACCATAGGTCCACCTCGCTCAGTATTGTCTATACAGACTGGCAGCGGCTTCTCCAAGGTTGCAGGCAGGAATCTCTCTCAGCCCTATCTTGGAGATGCCAGGGAAGGAACTTGGAGCCTAGATGCTCTTCCCAGAGCGGCTCCATCCCCTAAGGGGAATATCTTACAGTGCTCACACTTCTAGTCTCCCTTTCGTATGCAAACAGGGCAGATCCTGCTTAGCTTAAGGGGACAAGTCATGCTTGCTACCACAAGACCGCAGTTCACAGTGACACATGAGTAGACCCCTAACCAGGAGGCTGCAAGTAGCCTCCCGGGCTTGGAGGTCTCTCCAGGATGCCCTGTGCACTTGTGTAGGGCATCCTGGAACTTCTGGAGGCTGTGTGGCTCCTGATCCCCACAGCCCCTGCCGGCTCCATGACAGAGCCAGCAGATGTGTGGTCAGCCAATCTGGCTGCCCAGCTATGAGCGGCTGCTGGTCTGCAGGGAGAGTGGGCTAAGCCCACTCTCCCTGCAAGCCTGACAGAAGCTCTACTCACGGATAGTGCGAAGAGCTTCTATATGTGGCGGAAACCTAGGCCCAGAACCCAGACTTCTGCTAAACAGTGCTGCTGGCATGGGGAAGGTGCAGTCTGTAAGAAGTAGAGTGTAGTACAGGGTAGGGATGTGCATTAACCTGTTCGGAGGCAATTTTACAGGCCTCTGGACAGGTTCGAACACTGGGTGGGTTTGAGGTTCAAAGGCAGAGGGGTCTCGCTTTAAGGGTGGGGGAGGGTCCACTTACCCCTCCCCTACTGGCACTCGCTTTCGGTAAAAGCCTCGAGGAGGCAGTGTACCTCCCTGCCGCCCCTTCCTCCTCTTTGGCTGGAAGCACCTGGCATGCATGTGCACGTGTGCTCAAGCACAATAGACGTGCGCGCATGACCATGATGTGCGTGAGCGACATGCACACGCACACCTGACTCAATACTTCTGGCCACTTCCGGCCAAAGAGGAGGGAGGGGTGGCAGGGAGGCACACTGTTGCCCTGAAGACTTTTACCAAAACCGAGCGCCAGCGGGTGGAAAGAGGGGGGAGGGGTAATTGCACCCTCCCCCATCCTTAAAGCGAGACCTCCCCACCCCCTGAATCCACCCCTGCCTGTTTCTGTTCACATCCATAATATAGGGATTTTTAACCATTTCCCTCTTTACTAAATACTTCCCAGAGAGCTCTTTCTGGCTGCTTTTCTACCCAGTATGGAGAGGAATTCAGAGAAATGGCAGGTAGAGAAAGGGTTAAATAAACTATCACCCCCAACTCCATTAACAGTACTGGAGAGAGACCTACTATCCCAGACCCAGGTCTTCTGAGAAACCTCCCATTTTGTCCTTAAACCCACTGAACAGCAATTCACCTTTATTGCTAACCCAGCTGGGGTAAGCTGTTCACTGTTCCGCTCATTCAAGCAGTCTTCACCCATCAAAGATGTGAGATGCTGTAAGCATTCTGCATGTCCTTGTGATGCTGCTACATGCAAAAGATTGTTGCCATTTTCATCATGAATTTTGTCCAGATTGTCCGCTGCAAGATGAGGCTGTGCAAAAGATATTATGGGAGAGTTAGTTATTTAATTCAAGAAATGTCCATTTAGCAGCCACTAAGCTTCATGTGTCAAACAAATTTGGTATTTATTTCATGAATAACTTTCTATGTAGTTATGTTACTGTACAGCTGCCAATTCTGGGGGACCTACATTAACATTTTATAAATTGCCAAAGGAAAATAGCTAAAATTCTATATATGGACTGAATATAACTAGTGGTAAATTAACAGAACCATGCCAGCAATATTTCATTGGCCACTGATACACTGGAATAAATGGGTGTGAGCACATATAACCTTTGTCAGCAATTAAAAATTGCCCTACTATATGGTGGTCTTTTGCTCCTTACCTCATCTTTAATCGGGTGTAGCAAGGTTGGAGTGGGCCCAGAGACAAGATTTTAAAATGGCGCCCCCTCACTGAAGCTCAGCTCATGAAGTAAAGAAACCTTAAATGAGGATGAATAGTGGTAACAAAAAGCATAGTAAAATATAACCGATGTGCCACAATAGAACATCATCCTAAATTATTTTTTAAAGGTTTTGTAAATTGTGGACGATGCAAGTCATTTAATGGTACTAGAGAAAGACATGCTGTTCTGGTAGCTCCAGGTCTTAACACTCACATAAATTTCAGAGGATGAATACAACTGAAGGAAACCCGGGTGGGTGTGCGGCTGGGGGAGTCAGTCATGTGATTTGCCTCTGGGGGGTCCCCCAAGGCTGTGGGCCCCCAAACAACTGTCTCGCCTTGCCCTATTATGGTTACACCCGTCTTTAATGACAGGCAAGGGTGGGAAATAACCGTGAAAACAGGGTTTCTTGCCGACCCACTTTTCTGGATTATTGATTTGCTTGTTAGATAGATTGAAGAGTTCCATGCTATATATGATTAATTCTGTTTGAGCCTTGATTTTCTGGGATGATCAGGGTCTTTGTTTACAGATATTCCCCTTTGCAGAAAGTAATATCAAAGGTATTTGGATTACATATGTTTGGTTCCATTGCAACCTCCTTCTCCAAAACAGCTTCCCCATGCTCCACAGTAATTATGAAACTGCAATTGCACATAACTGTTGTAATATTTAAGAACATAAGAACATAAGAACAGCCCTGCTGGATCAGGCCCAAGGCCCATCTAGTCCAGCATCCTGTTTCGCACAGTGGCCCACCAGATGCCGCTGGAAGCCACAGACAGGAGTTGAGGGCATGACCTCTCTCCTGCCATTACTCCCCTGCAACTGGTACTCAGAGGCATCCTGCCTTTGAGGCTGGAGGTGGCCCACAGCCCTGCAACTAGTAGCCAGTGATAGACCTCTCCTCCATGAAGTCATGTACATGTTCCTGCCAGAAATCAAGAACACTGGCAGCATACTACCATTGCTACACAGATGGACCTCGGCACGCATGGTCCCAGCAATCACATTTTTGCATCTTTGCAGTCAGGCAATTAACACCCAATCTCGGTATACCTGAGGGGGGAGGAAAGGTTTACAAAGGGTTAATTTTTATGTATCCATGGTTTGGGGATGGCCAGAAATTACCTCCAAGGTCATTTTTAGCCACCATTTTGATGAAAGGAGCCATTTTGTGGCTCAATTGTATGAAAAAGGATCCCCCCATTTTTTGTGGAAAAATAAGGGAAGATAGCATTTTGGGGTCATTGCTAGACAGCTAGGGACCTACAGAGCATGATAGAGCACCCCCCTCCCAATTTCCACTGTTTTAAACCCTTTTTCATGTGTGTTTTGCCCTACAGGAACCTAACCCCCCCCGCAATCACCACAGGCCTAATGCCCCATTATCCATGGTTTCGTTACCCGCAGAAATTGGTGGGAACAAAATCCCTGCAGATAACGGGGTCCACCTGTAATAACTTTTCAAAGCAAAATAATGTATCTATAAAAGTTTTAAGCATCCCCTCACAGTCCAATCCTTGACAATAATCTAATCATGTCTGCATATTAAACTCCAAATTAGACTAATATAATACAGAAAAACAGCAACACTAAGCTGTACTTCAGGAAAAGTGCAAGTTATGATTTGTGATGTAACCAGTTCTAAGAACCTCTACAATTGTATAGTTAATTTGATCAGATATGCAGTATTCCTCAGACCTTGCTATCTTTAGTACAGGAGCATTAAAAAAAATCAGAAATAATGATTTAGAGCTTGAGATGCCTTGTCTTAGACAGCCTGTCTATGTCCAGTTATAACTATCTATAGTGTCTCAAACAAAGGAAAAATAATTGGAATGCCCTGGAGAATTAAACACACACACACACAGAGAGATTCCTTCCAGACTAGTGAAGCATCAGATTGAAAATTAATCATATAATGCCACTCATTTTTATGAAGGCAGATCTGGTATAGGGAAGGGATAGCAGTAGGGAAGAATGAATATTGATCTGCTACAGTACAGCAGCTTCTATGTTCCTAAGGGAATTCCTGTAGAACAATATAGGGTTACATTATGTGGCTTTGTCCTGTGTCTACTAATCCATCAGAAAAAGCAAAAAGATATATGGAGGCTGGTTCTATCATATGACTGTATATTTAACATTTGATCTTTCTATTTGCCACCAGCTCTAGAGCTATTTGTGCACAAAGCCTCCATTAGTTTTCTCTACCAGTTTCAGCACTATCATATCTTATTTATTTATTTATTTATTAGATTTATATACCGCCCTTCCAAAATGGCCCAGGGCGGTTCACAGCATGATAAAAACAATTAAAACAAATTAACAATTAAAATCAAACTATTAAAACACAATAAAACCAATAAAACAGCTAAAAGCCCTGAAAATCAGGGCAACAATTTAAAACAGTTAAAACAATAAGTTAAAACAGTAAAACAATCTTTCAGCTTTTCAGCAATATTCCATTTACTACACTAGAATATGAAAACTTCAGCTTCTTCAAAGGAACAAGAAATATGGCATAAACAACCGTGCATGGAATCCCACTGGATTAAGCACTGCGCTCAGGATATAATACCTGATGTACACACATAAACACAGCAAAAGATAAAAAGAGCTGAAGAAACAAATGGGGGGAAAAGAAAACGTTAAATATTAATGATGAGAACCTTTGGAGAGTTAACAATATTGTTAATGACATTAACAATATTGTTAATGAATTAGTATGTTCATATGGTGAAAAGCAAAACAATTTTTTAAAAATTTCCTTTGACACAAAGGGAATAGAGAATAACTTTGTTATCAACTGACTATAGTGTTTTCATAGTCATTAAACAATGGACAGTAAAGCCTATATCTACTATTTAAAATAACTCTGGCTTTGTATTTGTTGCTGAATTTATGAACTGTCACTGTTTATGCTCTAGATGAATGCTCTAGGTAAAGCACAAACAAAAAGCAGGTAGAAAGCAGAGAATGCACATATACTTGTCTCCCTCACATCAACCTTGTTAGCTTGCATCTAGTTGCTTTGGAAACGCCTCTTCATGGTGTCTGATCATAAAGCTGGAACTAACTAAAATCTTCATGTGGGTCAGAGGGCAAGCAAGACTTCTGTGTGAGCCCCTGTTCATGAAAGCTGTTGCAAGAAGCTGGAGTAAACACTTTTGAATAATAATCAGAATACAACAGAAGTCCCTCTGTTACCATCACCAGCCTCTGAGAAGGAACTGTGTTAATCTGCTAACTGAACAAGTGAAGCTCCATAACTGGGCTTTTTTTTAATCGTCATTCTGCGAAGGAGATTTTTAAATACTAAATTACAACAGTGTAAGATGTAAATCTTGCATACTTTGTTGAGCTGTTACATTAAGATTAACCACCTTTTCCATTATAAACTTTAGTTTTCTATTCTCATTGAATGCCACACTATTCAACTGATCTACAACAAATGCTTTTTTTTTTTTGTAACTCAAAGCTATCTGCTGTGAGGAGTAGGGTTGGGTTTAAACTCAAATCCAAGGAAAATGTATATGCTATCAATTCCTCCTGTCCAACATGCCTTGTGAATTAATTGTTACACTTACCAGAAGTGATATCTGCCCTTCTTTCACAATATTTAAGATGCTTTTATTTTTTTTCACATCATCATTCTTTTCTTCTGGACCTCCTGAGCTGCTCCAGTTCATATTGCTGTTCATTTCATCATGTTTGTTTTCTGTCACTCCTGCCTGGAGATGAAAAGTCCTTAACTGACAATTAGGCATGGTCTTCTCGGTTTTATCAACAAACGTCCTATTGAGAAAGCCCTTGGTCTGGGCTTCAGGTTCGTGGACAGGACCACATTTGACTAGCGGCTGGGGAAACTCTAATTCTTCAGCTAAATGCTTATGCTGATCAGGAACAATGGGCTGTGCTTTTCTCAACTGAGAGTTTTTCACAGGGGACAGAACACAGAACTGTGTCATTCCTGCTGGTGCCTTCTCTGAGTTCCCTGTAGGGCACATCTTGCCACTGAGACCATTCAGCGTCGAGTACACACTTAAAATCCTTTTCTCTGGAGCTGCCTTGGTAAAAGCAGCAAGCTGCTGGCTTGATTTAATATAAGGCACATCCAAAATTTCATCCATGTCCAGGTCATAGTGCTCCAACTCACCAAGCAGAACTCCAGGTTCAACACATTTAGTTTTCAGGGTCTCTCCATTCCCCGAATTCTGATCACCATTCTGAGCTACAGGTTGAGAGTCACTACCTTTCTGATATTCCATCTTCTGGTTCTTTTGGTCGTCACTTTCATTGTTTTCAGAGCTTTCTGGTTGGTGCTTAAGCGGGGAAACCCTCTTCACTGGTCTAAACTTACTGTACATATCTGCAATCCCAGTTGGTTTTTGTGCATTTCCAAGAAGTGTTGAAACTCCTGAACTCCAGTTGGTGTTAGAAACTAGAGGGCACAAGAAATACAACTTAAAATGAACTCAGTTCCATCATCAGCTGTGCATCTATGCTTTTTACCCTGCATATTTTGAAAAGAGCATGTCCTGGAAATATAATTTCCTATAATTTACCCCTGCTAACTGAGCACAGAGACACCTTTTAAAGTGGCGATTCTCTTTTATTTAGCAGGGGGGAGAGCAACTGTCCCTATCCAACCCCAGCACAGCATCCCTCCAGTGGCTGTTGCTGGTATCTGCCTTATGTTTCTTTTTAGATTGTGAATCCTTTGGGGACAGGGGGCCATCTTATTTATGTATTTTTTCTTTTTCTATGTAAACCACTTAGAGAACTTTGGCTGAGGAGTGGTATATAAATATTCTTAGTAGTAGTAGTAGCAGTATAATTAGAGTCCTGTGAAAATAGGTTTTATAACATATTTTGTATTGTAATGTCCAGTCATTAGACACACAAAACTGTAAAGATGATTTAGATTTGAGTTTATAAAAATTAAGCAATAATGTCTATCAGAAAGATGAAGAACAGTATGAAAAAATATAAACCAAATTAAATCTACATTTTAATCTTGTGCTTAATGAGAATAATGAGAAAACACTTGCAGCCTTCTTCTCTAGGTTTAGAGTCTCAGGGCCCAAAAACATATTACATGGAAAGTGTGTGTGTGTGTGTGTGTGTGTGTGTGTGTGTGTATGTAAATGATAAACAAATAAATACAATCTGTGATTGGATCTCCTGATGATGATGATGATTTAACTGAAATGAAGCTACAGAGATAAAAATTTGTCAGTTTCTGAATTTGTTTGCAGCAGTGGCAGAGGACTGGTGACTGTTGAGCCTTCCCCCCTACCTCCCAATGCAATTTTCCTGATAAACATCATCCTTCTTCTCCAGGTTGCTGCTTGCCCTCAAAGGGGAAAAACTGCATATTTTCCCCATGGGGCAATCAGCAGCAGGGGTGCAGGAAAGAGATTTGAAAAATGGCATAATAAGAGTTGGAATTTCTCCTCCCTGCTGCTGCTGTTGCAAGCAACTACTTAGTTCCCTGCAGCTGCATTTCAGTTTTTAAAAGTTTGGTGATCCAATCAGATCTCCAGCATAAGATAGAGCACAGCCCTGAGAGTCATATGGTCTATGTAATGCAGATGGATTCATGTTATCCTAGGTACAAGTTGCTTTTGTCAAAGTTTATTTTATTTAGTAAGGAGAAACCGATAAACATTGAGGCAATTCTCACGATTGCCCAAAAGTGGGCTAAGGGAGCCTAGCCCTCTTTTGGGTGATCGTGTGCTGCAACGGGAGCTGTGTGGTTCCTGGCAGTTAACCGCCCTAAATACTCCTCCCCTAAGATGAGGTGAATGGAGCGAGTGCTCAGTTAACCTCCTCTTTTTGCTCGTGTGTTGCCGTGGCGTGTGCCAACACACAAGTAGACCCCCGACCAGGAGGCTGCAAGCAGCCTCCTGGGCTCGGGGGTCTCTCAAAATGCCCAGTGCAAGCAGCCTCCTGGGCTTGGGGGTCTCTCCAGGATGCCCCTCACGCTCACACAGGGTATCTTTGAACTTCTGGGGGCTGCACGGCCCCCAGTCCCTGCAGCCCCCACCGGCTCTGTGTGTGGGTGGCTGATTCGGCTACCAGCTTGATTGTCTGTCGGGAGAGCAAGCTAAGCCCGCTCTCCCCACAAACCCCCTTCCTGCGAGTCTTACTGATTGTGAGACTCACCTCATTGTCTGCTTAATTATGCAGGTCACTTCTAAGATACAGCATTAGCACTCTCTTAGTGCTTCAAATTAGTGGAGGTACTAAGTAAATTGCTTTAGTTGTAGTTACTCTACACTCACCTTCAGAGTTCTAAGCAACACAATGTTTAAAAAGCAGCTGTACTAACATTGTTATCACTACCGTAAAAAAGTACATTATGAAAAGAACAGAAAAGGGTTTATTTGACTTATTACCTGGATATCTTCAGAAGCTTTTGGAATGATATTGCTCGGATAATTATTTATTATTCCAACAACAACATTCAGCTTACAAGTTCAATACAAAAATCTCATTGCACAGATTTATTTATGTATTGTATACAATCCTGGGTTCAAAGGGTGACACTTTTATGTTGGTTTTATTTACATGTGAAATTTTTTCCAAGTGATAGAGGGAAATGGATACCACATGTTTCACAGCTGTTTTATTCTGACAGGAACTTTTAAAGATTTTGCATGAAAACAAATTCTATACGAGCCTTAGGAAAACACATTTGACCGAGGGGTCTAGACAGTGACATGGCATCAACATTTTGTTTGTCATCACCTTCCTTTTACCAAGACTGCTGTTTGCTTTTTTAAAGTTGAATGGGTTTTTCATTTGCTAGAGTAACTCCAAAATATATGCTACACACATTTCTGCTGGGATGGGATAGTTTGGACATATACAGCATTAGAATGGTCATGACTTTAGCTAGAGATATAAAAGGTTTCCAGGAACCTTGAAGGCAAGGAAGAAATGTTCTTTTCTTCTTGTTTGCTGGCAGAAAAAAGCAAAATTTGAAGATTAGCTGGCATTTGCAGTGTTGATGCATCTATTATTTCAAAATTTGGGCCTATGCTTTAGGATGAAGATTAATACATAAAATGCATTTGCTCTGACATGCAGATTTTTGTTGTTTTTTTTAAAAAAAACTTTTATTTGCAGAGTTGAAAACTTAATGGATATTTGGGTTATTTATTTATTGTATTTCCTCTATTTAGATTTTATATCTTGATGTGAACTAAGAGCTTGAGGTTAAAATGATATCATTTTATCTTAACAGCAATCTTGTGAGGTAAGTTACACTGAGAGACAATGACTTTTATATCTGTGAACATATTTGGCTCCAAATAACCCAAAATGAACAATCCACACAGCCCCGCTGCAGTGTGTACAGGAGAGCATTCCCACCATATGCTTCTGTGTGAAAGGACTCCCTAGCAGCTCCAAGGGCCCCTCAAAGAAAACAGGGCCTTGCTGCATTCCAGCACTATCGTGGAAAGTGCACAGGCATTTCAGTGCTTTACCCACAGAGTTCTCTTTGCACAAGCCCAGTGACTTCCCTAAGGCCAGCCAGTCAGCCATTGAGTATGCCAGTTATAACTCTTGTCTTTAACTGAAATTCCAATGAAAATGCAGTCTCTTGAACAAGGGACCTCCTGGGAGAGTGCCTTCCCACTTGAATCACTGCCTTTCTACTGCAGACCATGCACCTTTTGGTCCCAAGTATCCTCAATAGCCTTTGCCTTGCTTCACCTTCCTTTTGCATGAACAGACATTACCCACTCCTATATAATGTCCTTCTCCTATCTGCAGGCTTTATGTATGCCACAAAGCATACTTTAAACATTACTCCAGACTCCAATCTTTCCATTCTTTATTGCTACTGCCTTGCTCCAAGAAAATGCTTGAACTTTTCCTGCCCAGGCATTGCCAATGTTCAGACCTACTATATTTTTTTCTGAAGGGCCCCTGTTGCCTTTAAAAGCTTCATGAGGAAGAGAAGTTCAGCTGGAGAAACCTTCTCCATCATCTTAGCTCCAACTGACAAAAGTTCATCTTCTGAATTCCTATTTGTCAAAAAGCTGCTTGTCCCAAAGCACAGGTGGTCTTCTAGAGGAAAAATATTGATCATCCTGCAAAATAGACTTTTTGCGCCCCCACCCGCCCCGTCATTGCTGCTGCTGCTACTACTACTATTTATATATCCCTTTTCAACAAAAAAGTTCTCATGTAGAAGAAGGTATGAGTAGGAGTATGATGGCAAGCCCTTGCATCCCTCTTGGCTAGGAAAACTAGTCTGAACTCTTTGCTGCCTAAAGTTATTAATGCCTCATTCAGGGAGGGTGGGGTGCGGGAGAGCTTTAAATAATCTAGCCCCTAGCTTCAATATCTATTCCCTGGCCAATTACCTTCTTGTTTCCAAATTTCCCATCTGGGCAAGTTATTGAGTGAGAAGTCACACACCAGGTCCTTTCATATGTGGATTCCTTTCGCTTTCTACACCCCTTCCAGTCTCATTAAACTGGCACACTGTGACAAGGCTTGTGGCCATAACAGCAACAGACTGATGGATCTGAATCCTGTCAGATCTTTTGGCAGATTTTGATACTGTTGATCTTGAGAAGCTGATAACATTATAATCTTTAATATCTTACAAATGAAAACAGGGAAATGCTTGCACTCTTATAATACTCTTCTTCACAAACCAGGATGTCCCTCTCTACTATTAGACTTTTAGATATAGCTTCTTCTCTGTCTGCTCTATTCATTTATTCTAAAGAAGTCTGGTCTGCATTGGCTTCTGCAGCAGATGTATTAGCAAACTGACTTTAACAGTTTACTTTTTTCAAACATAAGAATGTTTAATACAATGTCCAAAATGACAATAGATCTGGTTGTACTTATAGAACAGTTGCAACCAGATCTATTGTTATAGAACATCCAACAACATTTACTATCTGGATAGACAATTATGGGAGAGATGGAATGGAAGTTAATGCACATGAGCAAACATGTGCACACAGGAAAAACTTTTTAAATCAGCATTACCTAAATGGCAAATTGGAACCGAATGAGATGGATCTGGTTTTACTAGGGGCAGACATCAGAAAATAGGGACTGTCCCTGAAAAATAAAGGCAGTTGGAGCAAGGATCTGGCAGCAAAGAGTAGAAATCTCTCTCTCCCTCTCTCTCTCCAGAACATTTTATGCTTCCTCTAATTTCTGGAAGGAAATGGTGGTCCCAGATGGTTGTGATGGGCAAATGCTCTCTGTCCGCCTGGTAAGTGCTTGCCATCATTCTCTGGGAGTTTCCCCAGGTTTTCATTCTGTGACTTATCTTGTTCAACATGCAGAAGCCCAATGCTGGAGATCATGCTGAAACATCAAGTCCAAATCTCTGAGTTGGTGGAGCGGGGGGCACTAATGATTTCCCTGGTTGTGTGTGTGTGTGATATTTGTGTATATAAGGGCTGAGCTGAATGGGGAAAATATGTTGCAAACGTTGTAATCAGTATTAAAACGTGTTGATTTTTAGCAATCAGCTAATTTTTTTTACCATTTTAGCAATGTTTTGGCTAATCCTTCAAAAGGGGGGTACAAAATGCCACTAAGGAAGGGCTGCTATGGGTTATGTTTGCCATCAGTGACATCAGCACATAGTCACATCTGAATGCTTAAAAAAATATTGAAGTCATCCTGGTCACGATGCAATTCCTAATGGGCTAGGGTGAAATATTTGACTCATCTATAAAGCACTGCCCCCACTCTAATCAGGCCGTGCTTGCCTTCAGTAATACTAACCTGCAACCTAATCTGATTGAGTATATAAGGCTGAGATGCCTTTTGTTAGTACAGAGCAGGCTGGAACCAGTGTCTGTCTGAGAGGGGAGGCCCTCTGGAGGGTAAGACTGTTGTCAGTGCTGCACCAGAGTTACTGACACTTTCTCTCTCTTTTCCAAGTTTTAGTAGCTAAGCCCAGACAATTGGGACTCATGATGAACAGGCACTTAGACAACCTGCTACTGCCTGCCTGCTTTTGCACTACAGTTCCTAAGAAACGTAGTAAAAACATGCATGTGCCAGAAATAATGAGTCAAGATAGAACTTTAAGAAAAAAGTACATATTTTCGCTCTTTGTGTAGAAAACATGTAATTAGTGCCACAAATATGATGAGAGCAGTTTTCCACATCACTCGCCTTCACCATGTACATCAGGAGCAGCTTATCCTAATGAGCCAGGGAAGCACCACAGGAGGCACAGTTGCCTCTCTTTCTTGGAGCTCCTTTAGATCCTCTCTCTTGTTAGTAGGGATGTGCATGAATCCATTGTTTCTATTCGATTTTTACCCGAATCAAATCACCCTCAATTTGTTTTGGGTCTGAATCTGGCCAGCTAGCACAGGAGTGATTTGTTTTGTCCACAAATCTCCCAAAACAGGTAGAGTCGGGTAAAAATCATTTTGTACCCCAATCAATTTGCACAAACAGCAAGTGCAGGAAGTGATTCTCTCAGCAGCAGAAAGGGGGTGGAAAAAATATTCTCTTCTCTTTTCCTCAATCAGGAAAGCAGGAACTTATTTATGTATTATTTCTCTATGCGAACCACTTTGGGACCTTTTGTTGAAAAGCGGTATATAAATATTTGTTGTTGTGGTTGCTTGCTCTGTCCCAAAAGCCTCCTCCCACAAATAACACCTGCTTCTTTACTGGGGAGGGGTTATTTTTTTTCCTACCTTCTGTGTGTGCACTACAGTGCTATAGATAGCACCACGTGCGGCACACACAGCATAATCAATAGACCATCCCCAGCACCACACCCCCTAAACTGCTTCCTCTCCCCTCCCCCCAAACAGAGCTCGGGCTTTAATTTAAAACCCCCAAGATGTCATGTCCTACTGATCCAGATAAAATTCATTAAAAGTTGCCTGATTGTTTTGTGGGTTGAGTGGTAGGTAGTACCACCCTACCCACTTTGGTGTCCCTAGGAGCTACCCATGGAGGACAATGGGGTGGTTCAAGTTCCTCATTGTTCCCTATGAGTGAACCACTCAAACTGGTTTGAGTTGGTTTGTCAAACCGAATGGTCAGCTGGTCAGTTCAAATGAACCAGTTCACAAACCCCATGGTCCAGTTCAAACTCTAACTGGACTGTGAAAAACGGTCTGTGTACACCCCAAGCTTGTTCCCACTCTCCTCTTCCTGCCTTCGCTGCCATGTTCTGCCTTGACTCCACTGCCACCATCTTAACTCTATGCAAATGGGCTGGTCATTTGACTGGCTTGCCGACAGGCCTGTGCACCTATGGTTAACACAGCAATGAGGGAGGTGAGGCAGAATGAGGCAGCCAGGGTGGGGAGAGGAGAGCAGGAATGAGCCACAGCTCACCACCCCCTTGTTCCAGCCATATAGGAACATAGGAAGCTGCCTTATACTGAGTCAGACCATTGGTCCATCTAGCTCAGTATTGTCTACATAGACTGGCGGCAGCTTCTCCAAGGTTGCAGGCAGGAATCTCTCTCAGCCCTATCTTGGAGAAGCCAGGGAAGGAATGTGGAACCTTCTGCTCTTCCCAGAGCAGCCCTATCCCCTAAGCGGAATATCCTACAATGCTCACACTTCTACCCTGTTTCCCCGAAAGTAAGACCTACCCCGAAAGTAAGACCTAGCAGTAATTTCTGATGTACCTCTAATTGCCCTAGTGCATTTTTGGGGGCTAAAATTAATATAAGACACTGTCTTATTTTCGGGGAAACATGGTAGTTTCCCTTTCATATGCAACCAGGGTGTACTCTGCTTAGCTAAGGGGACAAGTTATGCTTGCTACCACAAGACCAGTTCGCTTCCCACTACTGATGGAAAGAGGAATGCAATTGTTGGCCACAATCCAGCATGCATTCACCTATGCCTAACTCCATTTTTTTTATAGACCATGCACTAGACTGAAGCCATTAATTTAAATTTTCAACTGTGCATAATTTATATATCTTAAACTATTTTCTACTTTCTTCTAAAGCAACTTAACTCTTCCATTCACTCAGTTAATTGTACTGAGTAAAGAATAATTAACTGTGAAATTAGAGATGCTTTCATTCCCTGCCTAATCACTTGCATCAGGATATGTAAAAACTTATTTCTACACTTCTGCTGGAAGCACAATGTGAGTAGGCTGAAGAAAAAAATGAGAAGAGAGGGAGATATTGAAGCTCTTTTCACGATCTGTGAGAAGAACGTTTGTCGGGTCTGCAGGGAGAGCAGGCTCCCCCCACAGACGATCAAAAGTACAGCCCTGGGTGGCCAGATTGGCCGCCCACATGACTGCCGGCTCCGTCACAGAGCCGATGGGGGCTGCAGGGACTGGGGGCCAGGTGGCCCCTGGAAGTCCCAGGATGTCCTGTGTGAGCATGCGGGGCATCCTGGGAGGCTGGCTGCAGCCTCTCAATTGGGGGTCTACTCATGTGTTGCCACGTGCCGTGGTGACACATGAGAGAAAAAAAAGAGGTTAATGGAGTGCTCACTCCGTTAACTTCATTTAAAGGGAAGGGGAATTAGGCAGGCTAGCCGCCTTGGGAGAACCAGGCTTGCCTGTGAGCCCGGTGGTTCCCACGATCACTGGAAAGTGGGCTAAGCTCCCTTAGCCCACTTTCCAGTGATTGTGGAAATAGCCTCACTGTTCTCCTTAAAGTTCTGTGTGTGACTGAGTAAGGGGATGTGACAAATTTGTCATTAATGACTGTGGTAAGAGAATGCAATAGCTCAGTTACAAGCCATATTAATTTTCTACTATATGAAAGATGATACAGAAATAAAATAGTTGCAAAGCCTGAAAGTGCTCTTAAACTCTTTCTAAAAAAGAGAAGCTCCAGATTTCAGACAATCTGAAGAGTTGTCTAGAATTTCTAGACATTTCTGATTCAAAAGTATTAATGACACCACTATTCAATCGAACTATAATGAAGTTTTCAAAGTGAAGTGCAGCTATGTTACTTTCACCAATACAATTTGCTCCACGCTGAAGACAGAAACAAAAGAGCCTTAATCCGATTTACAAAGTGAAAAACAACACTGAATGCACTTTCTGTCGGGGGGGGGGGGGAGGTCTCCAGCTGGTTCTCATCTGTGTGCCATGACTCTTCATTTAGTTTACACTATTAAACTCAAAAACTTTGCTTTCATCTTAACTGCTACAGTATGCCTGAGAGTAGATTCTATCTTGTAGCATCCTTGATAGAATTTCAGAATTTGGCAAAACATCATGCCTCAAACTGGTCATGACCATATGGGTAGTAAATGTATCCAACATTTTTTCATTGGCGCCTACATCATTATGTCTTGTCACTAATGGTTTCTTGGGTTTTTCAGTAAATTCTTGCATACACTGTGGTTTGGAGCTGCTGTGATTAAACCCTGCGTTTATCTGTATACCGCCAAATCCTTTTATGGAACTTGTTTGTCGTTGTTGTTAATGACTTAGCATCTTAAGAAAAAAATGCAGATAAAGGGGAGTTTAAAAAAGAGAAAAGAAACTCATTGTTACCAGAAAGCTATTACACAAACATAGTTTAAAGGGGGGGGGGAGAGACAATAGAAGAAAATTTACCAGGGTGTCCACAAACAAAAAGATCTATAAGTGAGGGCTGCAGAACAGAAATTAAAGTCATACCTGTTCTTTCTTCATTTTGTGTATCACACTTCCTACGTAATTCTGGGATAGTCTTGAGAGAAGTTACTGAATACTGGAAAAGAGGAAAAAAAGAAAACCACATTTGTTCAAAACCCTAAATGGTTCAAAATCCAACCACATTACTAATAAATAATTCCTAACTTTAATGGTGTGAGCTTTGCTGAAGACTAAGAATGGAGTTACTGCACAGGTTCTCTGCCTTCAATATAATGCAGCACTGCTATGCAAGGACACCTGCAATGTGCTGGCATCCTATTTGCATTTCACGCTCATCTGACCCATTGAGGCTAGCAGATTCGTGCACTAGTGTCAAGCCAACAGATGAATTTCCCTAGCAAGGAGGCAAAGCACATCTTGCCAGGGATAAGATGCTGTGACAGCAACTAAGGTGCACGGGTGCAGCAAGGTGGGAAGCACTCACTTCCTATCTAGCAATTTGTCACAGTGTTTTTGTTTTTTAACTTGTGGATATTTCTATCAGAAATAATTCTTTTACCAAAACACAACAAAACAGAAGCAACCGACAAGCCATCTGTAGTAGCAATACAAGTTTAGACAAACCTGGGGCAGCAGGTTTTCAAACAAGAGCTCACTTACTATGGTCAAGCCCACTGTGAGCAAGGCAAACATTTTCTGAGCATAAATCCAGATTATGTTATAGGCTTATGCATAGTCAGTATAAAAGAACAGTAACCTAATTAAATGAGTTTCCAATATTCAATGCTTCACGGTAGAACAAATCAAACTATTTCAAACTGGGTATGAGGGTGCCAATGAAAACTTCACTCCACAGGTTAATACCACCCTGAAGGTATGGTTTTTGTTGGAACTGCTGCAAAAGCAGAAATGGTTAAATACCTCCTCCCCATGTGGTGTAAGCCTGATCACCCCCAGCTGTTACTTAAGGGGCGGGGACAAATGTAGGGAACACTAAACTCTTAATGTACCCACTGTAGTTTGGCTCTTATGCCTTCAAGTATTGTGATTGACTGCATACATGTGTAGCGACATTCTGAATGGAAGGATAGTGGTGAGGTGCATGGTAGAAGTTCTAAGTTACCTTAGCCATAATAAGGAGTTTGATTTTTCAATGTAGATCATTATACACACACACACACACACACACACACACACACACACACACACACACACACACAGAGTTTGGTTTACACATGGCAAGACTCAAATTCCCATCTATGTGTAAAAAACATTATCTGGAATGCAGGGATCTTACAGAAATTATTCCACATAAACACACACAGAAAAATAAGCCAACTTCTCAAGGAGAAAGTGTTATTAAAACAAACATATCTTACTACTTTTGCAAGGGGCACACCTGATGTTGATCAGCAAGCTATTCCTTGGGTTCAGTTTTAAAGCAATGTCATATGTCTGAGTTAGCAGCAATAATTTCTTCATAAACTTGTGGAATGCCTCCTTCACTCATGTGATCCAGGATTGTAAAGAGAATTTTCTCACAAATAAAAACCAGTAGGCAATTGACAGTGCAATGCAATGCATGTTACTCAGAAGTAGAGCCCACTAAATTCAATGGCGCTTGCTCCCAAGTAAGTGTGTTTTGATTTGAACTGAAGCCCTAACAGCAATTACTCTCATAACTGAATGTTATGTGTCCCGAACATGTTTATTAATGTCAACACTTCTCTAATTGCCAAAAGTACTTATACGCCTTTGACAAAAAGTATCTTTTTTCACATTAGTAAGTCAAAATATTAAAAGCAAAATAAATAAGGTCGTTCCCATGACCATTTGGGGCTGGGGGAAAGGCAGGACACTCCCTACCTCTCCCCCCACCCCCACGATCCTGGTCAGTCCTGGGCTTGCCAGGCTGCACACCCACACATCATGAGCATATGAGTGATACCAGAGTAGCGGTGGGAGGGGGGGGGGAGACCCAGATGAGTCCTCTGACATCTCACAATGCACCACACTCCTGGGCGCTCCTTCCACTGGCTCTGTGGAAGCTTAGGCTGCTGGCAGACTGAGCTTCCACATGACTGGGAGGTGAGTAGGAGGATGCATGTGTGCCCTCCTACCTCACTTATAGCCTGGGTACAAAACCAAGTCTACCCAGCAGAGGAGCGCTGGGATTAGGACCAATCCTGGTGGTTCTCACAACCAACTCTACCCAGGCTGGTGCTGCCCTACCCAGGTAGGTCTGGTCATGAGAATGACCTCAGTATTTTAAAGATAATAGCTTGATTCCCAAGAACTGTAAACAGTGTACTACCTGCGGAATAGGCTTTTTGCCCCCCACCCATCACTGTTGCTGCTGCTGCTGCTGCTGCTGCTACTGCTGCTACTACTACTATTTATATTTCCCTTTTCAACAAAAAGGTCCTCAAAGAGGTTTACATAGTAAAATGAATAATAAGGAGAAGATGGTTCCCAAAGGGTTCACACTGTAAAAAGAATCAGAAGGTAGACATCAGCAACAGCCACTGAAGAGATGCTGTGCTAGGGTTGGATTGGGCCAGTTACTCTTCCTTTTCTAGACATAAAGAGATTTACCATTTTGAAAGGTGCCTCCTTGCCCAGTTAGCAAGGGCAATTGTTGACCCCCTAGCACCCCCCCCACCCCAGTTATTCTTGAGGCTTGGAAACTCTTAGGAACGGTGTGAAATATTGCATGGAAAGCAGCAAGCTAGAAGGAAGACTTCTCAGAAATTGTGGATCCTCCTAGTGCATACTGTAAGTGGAATTGTCTTTTAGGTAGGGTTATGCCCATGGTGTAGAGCAGGCTTGCTCAACTTAGGCCCACCAGCTGTTTTTGGACTACAACTCCTATAATCCCTAGCCACAGTGGCTAATAGCCAGGGATTATGGGAGTTGTAAGCCAACATCTGCAGGAGGGCCGAAGTTGAGCAGCCCTGGTGTAGAGCATTTGATATAATGTTGGATTTACTGATGTTGCCAAAACTCCATTTCTAAGCTCAGAAATACAGCCCTGAGGACTCACAATGCTCTCCTCAAATACAAGACAAGGAGATCTTGTATGGGGTTAGGCAGAGAGAGCTGGCTTAGCCTGCTCTCCCTGCAGACGAGTAAGCCTGCAGCCCTGGGTGGCCAAATCAGCCGCCCACATGACTGCTGGCTCTGTTATGGAGCTGGCGAGGGCTGCGGGGATCGGGGGCCGCGTGGCCCCTGGAAGTTCCAGGATGCCCTGTGCAAGTGTGCAGGGCATCCTGGAGAGCATCCCGGTCAGGGGTCTACTCGTGTGTCGCCACGCACGGTGGACGAGCAGAACGCCGAGGTTAACAGAGCACTTGCTCCGTTAACCTCGGCTAAGGGGAGGGGTAGTTTTGGCAGTTTGCTGCCGGGAGCCGCACAGCTCCCTTGGCAGCACATGATCGCCAAAGCGGGCTAGGCTCCTTTAGCCCGCTTTTTGGCGATCGTGAGAATTGCCTCAAGCACTGAGGCTCCTGAATTTCTCTTTGGCTTGGATTTCAATCTGACTCAAATAATAATTTCCTCCCAGCCGTGTCCCTCTCCCACCCACCAGTTCCCATCAATCCTCCAACTACTTCAGCCATTCAATTCCACCAATTATGCTGCACAGTAACATGCTAACTTTTACTGCAGAGAGAATCTTCCTTCCACTTACTATCACAATGCCAGCAAAAGGATGGAATGGAATGGGAGACAAGGGAAGGGGACTGGGAGTATTGGTGGATGGGAAGGAGTATTGGAACTCTTTGGGCGCACAGACTTAATCCAAATTTGGATCAGCACAGAAAAAAACCCTGAGCTGTCATGACTTTTGGGGAAATAACTCAGATTATGTTTGAGCCAAGCCAATTTGAGTTGAGGAGAAGGGCTTGCGTTGAGCTTGGCAGTTTGGCTAACTTTGGCTAAGGCACACAGTGCCTTCACCAAGCATGGCTGAGGACACCCCCCCCACACACACACTCTTCCTTCTTTTGCTCTTTTGGATCAGGAGAGGAAAGTGCTTGGCTTTGCTCTTTGTTGAAAAGTTGAGGTGACCAAGCAGGGGCAATGGAAGCTTGCCTGCGCTGCCTCCCTTTCGCTCCAAAGCAGGAAAGGAGTATAATCGGCTTTCTGGTCTGGCCCTGTGGGGCCAAAGTGCTGCTCTGCGCACCATGGTAATACAAACAACCCACAGTCTCAAAACTTTGGAGCTAGAGAGAGAGTGGGGATTACCACTGGCATCAGTCACTTGACATGTAAGGCTGGCAAAAACTGGAACTGTGTGGATCAGTCCTCTTGCATCACAAAAGATCAGAACCTTTTGAAATTAAGTATGTTGCTGCTACCTATGGAGTTTAATAAATGAGGATGCAGGGAATATATGACAAAAATGTATATGTTGTTTGTGGTATAAACATAGTAATCAGTTTGGTGTTGTGCTTAGAGTGTTGGACTAGGACTGGGGAGACCTGAGTTCAAATCCCCATTCAGCCATGATACTTGCTGGATGACTCTGGGCCAGTCACACATCTCTCAGCCTAACCTACCCCACAGGGTTGTTGTGAGGAGAAACTTAACTATGTACACCGCTCTGGGCTCCTTGGAGGAAGAGCGGGATATAAATGTAAAACAAAACAAACAAAAAAAACCCCAGTGCATTTCTGATTGCAACAGAAAGAGAAGGGATATTCTACAATCTTCTTGAAGTCAGGTGGTGCATGCAGGTTAAACTATTACACAACTGGCAATTCAATTAGGAATAGGCTTTTTATATTCTACTGCAATGTATTTTGTTAGGCAAAGTTTTTCTCTATTATTTCCTTTCTCTTGGAATGACAAACCATTCGATTTTAACAGCATTAAAATGTATTCAGCTCCCTACAAAGAATCTATTAAACATACTATAAACTTGATTGCACTTTTAATGGTGTGTGTTTGATTGCATTAACAGATTTCCTCCTGCTCAATGCCTGTCCCCAAACAAAATATGAACACTTAGAATTTCTGCCATTTCTGTCAATACAATGAACAGGATTTCAGCTGAGAAACTATTAAGCTGCCAAGAAAGAGCATTACTCACTTCTTTTCCAGGCTACTAACAACTCTTCACTTTGCAACTACTTTTTCCCCTTCTTTGGCTCTTATTCTGCTCCATGGAGAATGGCTACTGATCTGCCTTGCAGTTCAGTTTCAAATGAGACTTTACTGTATCTTTTTCATATTATGGAGACATTATACCCCTCATGTAACTGGACACTTTGGCAGAGCTTGGCGCCTAACCATGGAAGAAACACAGAGCAAAAGAAGGGTCAGCACAGAAGGCAGGAATTTATTGAGGCTATTCACAAAATCAAAAACTGTTGTCTACCTGGGTTTGGGATCTTTTGTGTGTGCTCCAAGTTTTCAGTTGTGTGGAAGCAAGGTAGGAGGAAAACCTGGGTAGCTTTTGCTTCTACCTTGCTTCCACACATTCACTTCTACCCAGGTTTTCCTCTTACCTTGCTTCCACACAACCAAAAATGGGAAGCACACACAGCTCCCAAAGCAAGGTAGACCACAGTTTTTGATTGTGTGAATGACCTCAGTATTTTATTTTATTCTATAGGATTTATACACTGCTTTCCATCAAAAACAGCAAAAGGAATGTAAGATAGCTCCTTGTCCTAAAGCAACACAAAGGTGACACATCAACAGCTACTGGGAAGAATGCGTGTGGGACTGAGTAGGGATAGTTGCTCTCTTCCTGCTAAATATAAAGAGAGCCATCTAAAAGTGGTGCCCCTTTGCCCAGCTAACATGAGCAATGTTAGGTTATAGTTTTCCTTTTTCAAGTTACTAGTGACAACAGTGTGCTAGGTGCTGAAATAAATCACCTGGAACAAATTTGGTACAATCTCATCAAAAATAGCCATTTGAAAATAAAAATATTTCAATGGGAGAGCACTGTGCATGATTCATTTTTACTGGAATTGGGTTTTGGCTGGATTGTGCTCTTACAGTCCAAATATCCTAGGCAGGACAAAACTACAGTACAGCAGAAAACTGTGGCAGAGGAGCCAAAGTGTGATACCAGAGGACAAATGAGCAAATGATAGCAGGAGAGATTTTGCAAAAGTCATTGGAATGTCCAGGGGTGGGTGCCACAATGTGGGTGTCACTTTAGGCCCCAGTGTTGTTACTTCTCTGTAAATCTGAATTTGGGGCTTTCAAACAGCACAATAACCAAGTATATTAGAACAAGTTGGTTTAGTTCCAGAAAATGAAGAACACGCAGTGAAGCCAGGTAAGAACTAGCTTTCATTTATTCATAGGACTCTGACAATGACAATGATGTTACATTAGAGAGAGCACCTTTTAAATGAAATAATAAAAACCTATAATCTCACTCAGAAATAAAATTTCTGTAGTGAACCGGTACAAGGAGAGTATGAACAGAAGAAAGCTTGACTAGTCACACCCCCACACCACTATGCTTCCTGGCCACACCCCATGAGGTATCTCCATGTTCAGTGCTTGTCTGCAGACTACAGGTATTGAATGTGTGAGAGTGCTCCCCATGATTAAAACCCTGGCACATTTCCATTTGCCCTTTCATATTCTCCTCAATTTCCTCTAGACAAATTTCTATTTGAAATTTGTTTTTGAAGCCTTTATTTTAAAAGATCCAAAATTTGCAACTATGAAAGACCAAAGCATGACTGAATTAATTACAAATTAATCTTGCCCTTGACAGTGATAGTTGAAAATTAAGGATAATACTTTTTCTATGAGCTGAGCAATTCCTTTAATTCAAACTGGTCATCCACATTTTACAGCACTCATTATTAACACAGGGAATTTGTGGTAGCCGTTTCTTGAACTGACAGTTAAGCTCGTAATTGAGGCACACTGGGAAAGGCAAGAAGAGGTAACCTCTTCTTTGTTTAATACTGCTATAAAATGGGGTCTAGAAATAGGTTCTGGGACACGTCTAATACCCCACAGTGATAAAAGCAAAGTTACACTGAATAAATTATGCTTCTGAGATTGGATCACTGTCTAATGTATTTGCTGTCTCTCCCTTTATTCCCCCTTCCCCACATTCATTAAAAATCTACCAAAGACAATCACAGATTAAGATCCATTTCAAGAGCAAAAAGCTTTGAGTAAAGCTGCTGAAACTTTAATAGGTGAACAATATCTGTAAAGACCAGAGTAAAAATATAAATTCAGCAATCATATGTCTAATTCCCTCACTAATTGGGCATTTAACACATATTTGGTTAGGAGCTTTTATTGGTATTCATAAAATAAAATAACCTATAGTCAAGATCTCATTAGGCACACAGAAATAAGCTGCATCATTAGTTCTTGTAAGAATTGCAAAGTATGCACCATAGAATGATAACATTTTACTGTATTTAGATTCTTCAGGCATACTGCTGGCTTAAATGGATACTGAACCACCACCTCCCTTAGGGAGCTACAATATACTTTCAGAACAGTTAACCTTTGTGGATTCCTGGAGCTGGTTTGAAATAAGGGGGACATAAAATAGAGAAATGTAACAGCAGGATATACAGCAGTGTTGTTTATTCAGGTTGCAATTCAGTTTTATCCCTTAGTTTTTCCCCATTTGGAAATTATAGATATAAAAACATAGGCATTTCCACATTAAGTCAGATAACTGATCTGTCCAACTCATTCTATTTCCTGATAGTGGCCAGCCAGATTCCTTAAGCAGGTTCACAACAAGGGCATATTATCTAGAATCGACCTCTTGTTGTTAATGGCAGGTTCTTAGAATTGGTGGCAGCTGTGCTGTAGGAATGTCTTTGGATCCTTGTATATTCAGTGTGTGCATTGTTGGTGAGTTCTCAGGATTGGCCAGTGCATAGCTGGATGCAATGAGCTCCCTGGATATTACCCAGGCAGTAGAGAAAAACTGTGCACAATTTCCAATCATTTGCAGAACAGTGCTCTTGCGCTACTACACTGATTTTGTTTTAAATGTCCACAGAAGAGTGGGTGGTGTAGAAATTGCCCATGGGCCACTACATGGCTTGTGGCCCACTGCCTTTTCTGTTTCAGGGCAGTTGTCATTCTAGGCAGTCGTCAGTACTACAGCTGTGTCTCCTGTTGTATTAAGTGAACTCTAATCCAGACATGAAATTATTTGAATATTGGCAAGACATCACTGAGATGTCACATGGTAGTTATCCACAATCTGTTCTTAAGCCTTACAGCACTGGGCTTCTCAGCTGTAGGAGAGCCAGGAGCAAATTCTACCTAGAGTCAGGAGGACTACCACTGTTTCAGCACTGGATCTGATGAAGTGGGTTATAATGTTAAAGCTAAACTGCTCCAATAAACTGTATCTTAGACTGTTCTTGAAGAATGATGGCTGCTGCTACTGCAGTAGTAGTAGTGCAGATGGTGCAAAGAAGGAGCTATCTGGCTACATACAACATCAGCACTTCACATCTGTAGGCTTTACATCTGTCCTACTGACTTCTGGGCACAACCAAAAGGCTGTTTTTAATGTATGAAAACATAATTGTTCATATCCAGCATGACTTCTCTTCTGCCATGGTAAACATGCAATTCACTCTGAAAATGCCTTCCTTGATTATGCCACACATGAGCCAAGTTTGCTCCAGGAGCATAGCAAGGTTGGAGGCAGCTCTGTTGAGGAAAGTTTTGAGGATGGCCTGCCTGCCATTGCTTCCCTCTATGGACTGCTGTCTCCCACCCATCTGCCTGCCCACAGCTGGCCTGTCTTTGTCAGGCAGTGGTTACCTGTTAGCACTCAGTTCCAACTCCATGCTGGCCACCTCACCTGATATCACAGAGCTGAGGCAGCCACACTGCCCCATGCCAGCAAGAACAGCCCTGCCTTAAGGGGGCTGCCTGTTTACAATGGGATTGGAACAACTCTGCACAGGCTCAGTGACTCAGAGAGTGGCTGGTGCCAGTGGCTCTGTTTCTCACTCATTTGTGGGAACAGCTGGTATGTGCAGCAAAACAACAATAACAAAAATAATACCTTTCACTAAGCAGAGAAGTAAAAAGAGAACAGTCATACTTACAGATATATCATCACTAAAATCTATTTCATCCAAATCAAGATATTCAGGGACTTCCATTATTCTGCTATGCACATCTTCATTGACTTAGTCACATATAATAAAGTTCTATTTAAAAGGAAAGAGAGAAAAAGAGAAACATTAACATTGTACACTAAAAAGTAGTGATGGTGAACTCCTCTCAAAACAATTCAGAATCAGCTAGATATTTACATGCTTTTCCAGGAAGCATTATCAGGAAATATTCAGAAAAAGCTTGGAATGTTTTAAAGAAGATTGGAAACCATTCTTGTTGTATCTAAAGAATTACTTTCCTACTATGGACTTGACAGCAGGGTTTGAAATTTAGTAAAAATCGCAGGTTGGTTAGATTAATTATGTTTGTAAAGGTTTGAATTTATGTTTTGAATTATTATTATAGCAAGGGTAAATTTTATAGTTGATGATTCACGAAGAAATGTGAGCTGGAAGTCCACCTTTTTTGTACGTATTTGTAATGAATGATAATATTACTATTGTTAAAATTAAAAAAAATTGAATTTGAAAAAAAAAAAGGAAATATTCAGAAAAAGCTCATCTGTCTCCAGAGAGTTATCTCTGGGCTTGTAATGTTCGTCTATATTGTGCCCTGAAAATTGGAGTGTCCAACACTAGTTGTAGTGGACATGTAAAAATGCATCACCCCCACATGCATACACATGCAATTTTAAAATAAAAAATAACAAAACCCCAAACAAACAATCCAAGAATAAGAGAGGGATGATGGATTGGAACTTCATACTTGCAAAGCAGGAGATCTGACTTAAACAGCAGAGCTAGATTGAACCAGTGGCTGACATCCAGACTAGGTTATCAACAGTAAAAGTCGATTTTGACTCCTGGCACCCACAGAGCCCTGTGGTTTTCTTCGGTAAATCCCCCACCAGGCATCCTTTCTTTCCAGGTTCCTCCAAGAGAGGGGGTACTATCATCCCCTCCTACTGAGGCGTTGCACAAGACAGGCAGGGCCACACAACAAGACGAGGCCCAGCCCTGTCACTCCCATACCCACCCACCCCCCTTTATGTGAGAAGAGACCTGGTCTTACAGTAAGTAAAGTGTGCCGTCCAGTCGATTTTGACTCCTGGTGCCCATGGAGCCCTGTGGTTTTCTTCAGTAGAATACAGGAGGAGTTTACCATTGCCTCCTTCCGCGCAGTATGAGATGATGCCTTTCAGCATCTTCCTGTATCATAGCAGTGGGGATTCGAACTGGCAACCTTCTGCCTGTTAGTCAAGCATTTCCCTGCTGTGCCACTTAATGTGATTATCAACAGTACTCCTCAGGATTACTCTAAAGGACTATTTAATTTCAATAGGACTTCTGTTGAGTAATGTAGTCAGGATGTCAGCCACTATTTTTAGTTTTTATTTCATATTTGCTATTGTCAAAAAGCACCTCAGTTTTCTGGGTGAGTTTTCAAACCCTCCATATTTCATCTATTTTCACCGTGACTGCCCATGTGCAGAATCTCATTTTATATTCCAAGTCAGAGAAGAACATCTTGGGGAAAAGATACTTGCTTCAAAATTTCCCTTTATCTCCCTCACTGGAGGGGCACAAAAGGGGCATGGCTTGGTCTCCAGAGGGCTCATGGGAACCCTCATGAGCTCATTCCCGCCCAGCGTTTGCTGGCTGGGTGTATTTATTTCCCTTCCTCAACCTCAAGCGAGGGAGTGGAAGGGAAATATGCACCCAGCCAGCCAATGCTGGCTGGGAATGAACCCTGGAGGGCTCACACAGCCCTTCCATGGCTCGTGGCTGGGTTGTTTGAACCCATCCACTCAATGGTGGCTCCGCCCCGCCTCACAAAGTTGTTGTGAGGATAAACATAACCATGAACACCCCTCTGGGCTCTATGAAGGAAGAGCAGGATCATGGGTGGGATCATCTCATGCCCTCACCATCCACATGGTTGCCAGGGGAGTTGTTAGGCACTCCAGAGCAGCCCTTTTCCTATAAGCCCTTCTCCCAGCCTGTTTAAGTGTCCTGCCCTAGCCCCACTCCCAAACAGTATTTCAGCAGCTCACCTACAAAATTCCTCCCTACAAAGCAGGAGTAGCATGCATAGATTATATCATGGTTATCTTGGCATTATGCAGCTCAGGTGGGATGAAGCCATAGAGAAACAGGACTCTGCAGCACTGCCCTCTTCTGTTCTATTATGGCTATTCAGTGCATGGTCCAGCCAAATTTAAGCAGATTTCAACACCACTGATTTCACTGAAGGAGAAGTAAGCATCTGCTTAACTCTCCCACTGAAATCAGTGGGATTTAAAAGTGATTAACTCTGGCTAAATTGTGCTCATTGTAATCAAGACAGCATATAAATATTAATAACAGACTGTTGCTAATTAGGTTCTTAAATTCAATGGGTCAGGAGTTGACAATCCTTATAATCTAGAGTACATAACAAGGCTTTGCTGTGAGCTGGAATGAGCTAGACTGTTACATTTGGGGAGCTTTTGTACTGGAGTATAAGAGTGTCATTTTATATTCCTAATGCTGTCTTGTTTAGGGCCAGCACCCCCTCTGGATGGTCTGCAGATGGAGGAAAGCAACAAGAGCCACTGCAAAATGTGCCACAGAGCTTTTCCTTTCCCCTTTTCAACAGAAACAAGAGGAAATTGGGAGAGATCTGAAAGGAATTAAGGAACTGAGGGTGTGATTTTAAAGGGGGAAAAGAGAAAGGAGAAAGAAGGGAAGAGAATTGGGCACCATTTCGTACTTCAGGCAGCAAAATGCCATAGGCCTGTGTGGGTTTTGTTCTGTATGTTTCTGCTGCCTGGTCATAGAAAAGGTAATAAAGAATGGCCTAAGAGAGCCAAGGAAGGTGCCCTTACTTGTACCAAGCAGTAATCAGCACACGTGCAAACAAATATACTATACAATGTGCATGTACAAGACTTGTATTACAAACATCACTGGAACTTCATGGTGCATGCTTGCAAAAGGCTTGACGATTATTTTTACAGAGTTTTCATAATGGGAGGGAGGAAGACTCAGAAGACAATGAAGTGAAGACACCTCATTGTGCAACATTCCTTTTTTAAAAGGCTGTGACTATGGCTATATGTTGGCTAGTCTTGTGAAGAGACACACCAAGATCACTCACAAAATCAAAAACTGTTCTACCCGGGTTTGGGAGCTCTGTATGCTCCCAATTTTCAATTGTGTGGAAGCAAGGTAAGAGGAAAACCTGGGTAAAAATGATTGTGTGGAAACAAGGTAGCAGCAAAAGCTTCTCAGGTTTTGCTCCTACCTTGCTTCCATACAACTGAAAATTGGGAGCACACAGAGCTCCCAAATCTAGGTAGAACATAATTTTTGACTGTGTGAATGACCTCACTGTTTGTTGTTCACACCTGTTTCTCTTTGGAGGTTTTTTGGCTGTTCTCAGACTTTTTTTCAGCCTGGGAGAGGGAGGGACACTGCTTTTTTACAAATCTTGTGACCTCTTCTTCCCTTCTCTATTAGCATTATATTCATATTAGCAATATGAATATGACCTCGAATATTTATATAACACTTTTCATCAAAAATTCCCAAAGCAGCTTACATCGAAAAAAATCCAATAGAAATAAATAAGAAGGATCACTGTCCTTAAAGGGCTCACAATCCAAAAGAAACAGAAGGTAAACACCAGCAACAACCACTAGAGAGATGCTGTGCTGGGGCTGGATAGGGACAGTGGCTCCCTTCTGCTAACTAGAAGAGAATTACCACTTTAAAGGTGCCTCTTGGCTCAGTTAGCAGGGGGTTATATATTTACATCAAATGCAAGTGAACTGAGTTACATGGCCAGTTCTATTTTTCCTTTTTCAGCAGTCTGAAACTCAATAGGCTACATTCTGAAAACGTCCTAGTAAGCCTTACCACTCAAATTGTGATCAGCTAACAGCTTTTTTCAAAGCCGGTTTAAAACAGATGTTAAAATTGATGGAGAAGTCTACTGCAAGTTTATGAAAGTGATGGGGAATAAGGGACAGTTCACACACATACAAGCATACATAGGTATGTATCCTGGCAATCCTTCCATCCCTTTTTTGAGAAGGAAAAAACACTTTAGTGCATCACACATGTGTCTATCCCACATCATGCTCTATGGGCATTTTCAGATGGCAATAAACTGTTGGATGTTCAAAGTTTTCACACAGATTAGAAGCATGATCTTACTCCCTGTTCACATGCTGCTGCAAACCTCCATGCTACCAACTAGCACATGCTGAGCAGGAACCTTGTGAAATTTTCACAGTTCCACCTGCTGGCCAGTTCTTGCATTCCAAAAAGACACTACAAAAGTAGGAGTGAAGAAGGGTGGGTTCTTCTCAGAATGCAAGAGTTGGCCAGCAGGTAGAGCGATGAAAATTGCATAAGGTTCCTGCTTGGTGTGTACTGTATAGAGAGGATAAGATCATAAGTAAGTAGTATGGAAGTAGTGTGGAAGGTTGCAGTGTGGGTATGGGGAGTAGATCATGCTTGGAACAACAAATATTTATATACCGCTTTTCAACAAAGGTTTCCAAATTAGTTTACAAAGAAACATAATAAGTAAATGAATGAATGAATGAATAAATAAGATGGACCCCTGTCCCCAAAGGGCTCACAGTCTATAAAGAAACCATAAGATAGACAGACACTAGCAACAGTCACTGGAGGTACTGTGCTGTGGGTGGATAGGGCCAGTTACTCTCCCCCTGCTAAATAAGATAAACACCACATTAAAAAGGAGCCTCTTTGCTCAGTTTGCAGGGGAACTTGCACAAAAGCTGTTAACATCTTGCAACTTACTGCCATCTGGAAATGCCCCATGTGTTTACTCTTCCACCACACAGGTTTTCCAGCCGGTGGCTGTGAGAACTGGTTCCATGAATGGCTTTCAGAAAGTATAAATTTCCACAAACAATTCTGAAAGAGTTACTATTAATCTTCAAAATGTACACAAAGTTTCTTGGCATGAGCATAATCATCTTAAGAGGGGTTTTGTCCTGCAATTGTTTATCATTTACAGTTACATAGCAACAGGAAACATGTTCAAAAGTTAAACAATCACAGGTCACAATGGGAAAGGAAGGCTATGAGCATGGGTAACTTTTTGTTTTAAACTCTAGTTATTTGTCTAATTGCAATACAAGCAAATTTAGGATAAATGTAGATTTAGCAGATTCTAAATGCCATGAACCTTGATGACATAAACCACTTCTTGAGGACTGAGAAACAAGGAAAGAGGAGTCAGCGGAGTGAGTAAAAAGCAACCCTTATGTGATGCAGGAGGTTCATGACCAAGTCTCTCAATGGGGCTATTCTTACAATCACAAAAATCGGGCTAGGAAAATCCTAGCCCGATTTTTGTGATCGCAAGAACCACCGTGCTCATAGCCGAGTCCGGTGGTTCTGAAGCGGCTAACCCGCTCCTGTAGCCCACCCCTTAGCCCGGGTTTGCCGAGTGAGCGCTCCACAAATCCAGGCTATCTGCTCGTGAGTAGCCGCACTGTGTCTACTTGTGAGTAGACCCCCGGCCGGGAGACTTAAAAGCAGCTTTCTGGCTCGGGGGTCTCCCCAGTATGCCCTGCACGCTTGCACAGGTCATACTGGGGCTTCTGGGGGCCACGCAGCCCCCAAGCTCCCCAGCCCCCGCCGGCTCCGTCTCGGAGCTGGCCATTGTGTGGGCGGCCGATCCGGCCGCCCAGGGCTCCCTGCCCGCTCAGCGCCCTAAACTGGGTCTCACTGATCATGAGATCCGGTCCAATGTCTTTTTCTTTACCGAAAGAGAGAGGTCATGGAGGCTGCCAAATTGAATAGGGAAGTGACATTGGGGAAATAAGGTTTTAATTAAATTAAGATATTGGATCTTCCTTCCAGAGGTTGCTATTGGTCCTTTTGGCAGCTAAAATATGGGTGACAGTATGACAATCTCTGTGGCAACTTAAACTGCAGAAACTGGCTAGATAAACAGATTAAAAGCCTCTCCAAAGAGCCTTATGCCAGGTCAAATTAGCTGCCATTTTCAGTGCTCTGAAGTAAAGACAAATATGCTGGGAAATCTGATTGTTGGTATCTTGTATCATATTGGATCTCTACCAGAGGTTCCTGAAAGTAACTCATGAGAAACTACTAGGGGCCAACAAATTCTGGCGGGAGCCAACCAAAAATTGTGGTTAGAAGGTGCCTCTCTGAAGAACAGAGTCTTCTTATTGATCTCATGCAGCATCTCAAAAACACAGAGCAAGGTCAGGAACAATTGCCTGCTCCAAGCTGCAGCAGGGTGGTGGTGGAATTGTTCTTAGACCTCCTTTTAGCCTGAAAGGGGGCTGAAAAGGGGGCCTCTTTGGCTTGAACAGAGAGCTGGAAAGGGAGCTGTAGGCTTGTCCTTTCATTCATCCACTGTGTTGGCAAGGCATTTTTCACAGACAGAATTCTTCATTCTTCACAGGCTATTCACAGCAGCCCAAGGAAGCCTTTCACCACCTCCCAGTAGTTCTAAGCTGAAAAGGAGAGATGAAAGCTTGTCTGTTTGCCAGCTGTGACTGCAAGATACTTTTTGCAATTGCAGTGCCCAAAGCAAGCCATCAGTTCTCCCTCTAACCTCCAGCTTGGAGCTAGATGGGAGAGGCAGAGCGTTTTCCTGTTTGGCTACTGTTTTTGGTAGAAGCACCTTGAACACCAGCAGCCAAAAAACTCATAGTTTTCTTCCACCTAGCATGTATTCCAATGACTGGGAGAAAATTCTTTGGGCCTCAGACAGACGTTGGGGAGGTGTGGTGAATCTCTTTTTGCAATTTCAAAATTGGGAGGAGTCTGGGGCTCAATACACTTATCAGAAGGTAGCAACACATCATGGTGAGAAGGGAAGTGCACAAAATCAGCAAAGCAGGTTCACCTTGAATCTGAACTGGATTCGAGCTGACGTGGCCTGGTCCCATAAACTGTCAAACTCGGCCTGATACAAGTTCGAACTGAGCCGGTTTGAAAAGGCTCGGAACTCTACCGGAACAGTAAAGGGGGGAGAAGAAGAAGTAGAGCAGGAAGGAGGGGAGTAGAAAAGTACCTTAAAAGTGTTACAGCTAGTGGTGGCAGCTCCCCACCCGATCCCCACTGGCCTCCCCCTGAGTAGCCCAGGCCAGTTCAGGACTGGTTCGAGCCTCTGCGCAGGCATGGAAGTAACTAAAATGGTCTCCACACATGTGCAGAGGCTATATGCATTACCACAACTGGGCCTGATTCAGTTTGAACTCAGACTAACTGAGGCTGGTCCAGTTTGACCTCGAACCCCTCCAGACAAGCCAGCTTAAACACCTCTAATGTTGAGCAAAATGTAGAAGTCTGTGAGGCTATTCCCACAATCAATGGACCCATGGGTGAGCCTGGTGCTCCCAAGGTGGCTAGGCCACCTAAAACACTCTCCCCTTAAATGAGGTTAGTGGAGCTAGCGCTCAGTTAACCTCATTTTGTTGCTCGTGTGTCGCCGAGGTGCGTGGTGTCACATGAGTAGACCCCTGACCGGGAGGCTGCAAACAGCCTCCTGGCCTTGGTGGTCTCTCCAGGATGCCCCACACACTCGCGCAGGGCATCCTGGAACGTCCAGGGGCCAACCAGCCCCCAATCCCCGCCTCCCCTGCCAGCTCCATGCTAGAGCCGGCAATCGTGTGGGCGGCCAATCCGGCTGCCCAGGGCTCTGGGCAGGATCTTCTGCAGAGAGAGTGGGCTAAGCCCACTTTCTCCACAGACCTGACAGAAGCTCTTCTCAGAGATCATGAGAAGAGCTTCTGTGATTCACCAAGGAGCTTCTTTGGGCATCTGACAGAAGGAAAAGAGCATGATGAATATTTTATAGGTAAAACTGCACTGAGGTTTTTCAGTGATTAAGCAATGCTTATTTGAAGTGAAATAATGAGATTTTCACCCTGAGAAGCATTTGGGGTTTCAACAGAGGGGACAAATAGATTTTGGTGTGTTTGTGTGTTGGGGACCATGATTCTAAACAAGACTCAAAGGTCTTTTTAAAATCCCACCCTTCTTCCAAGTTGCTCAGAGCAGAGTACAAATTCATCCCACTTCCTTTTAATACTCAGAACAACCCTGTAGGGTATGTTAAGTTGAGAGATCATGACTGACCCAGTGTCACCCAGTGAGCTTCATAACTGAAGGGAAGTTTGAACCATTCTGAGATCCCTATTCTAACCACAACACCATACTGGCTCTTTAAAAAGAGCCATTTGTAAAAGTGACCATTACAAATGCTCTTAAGATGCATTATTTTTTGTAATTTGATCTTTAATTTATCAAATTACCAAAAAGAATGCCTCTTAAGAGCATTTGTAATGGTCACTTTTTCATACCCCATATTAACCACACATACAGGAACACTGGAGGAGTAATCACATGTAAGCCTAAAATGCGGTTCTCTCATTGTCCTTCTTAAAGGGTGTCCCTGTTTTCAACTAGACATTAAGATTTGTTTCCCCCCATATGTAAACCCTAGTGACCAACCCCACATCTGTGAGAAATAATCCCAAACATAATCTTTCTGTTGAAAACATTGTATTGCATACAAAAGTATTCATCTTCCTTTTTTTTAACTCAGGAAGTGAAGTTGTTCCCAGCGCTTTCCCTATAGAGAGCCCTATGGGGAAAGTGCTAGGAAGGACTACATTTCCCAGTAGTCTGTCCATACTTTCTAAGATGGTACTCTGTTTCTTTTGAAATCCCCCTCCTGCCTGGCAGTGGGAAATGGCTCTCACACTGAAAGTATTTTGCCCAAATGGCCCCTAATTGAAAAACAGTGAAGGTCACTGGTTAAACTGAGAGATGATGACAAGCTTAATATCACCCCACGAGCTCATTGTCTGCAGGGATTTGAAGCTGGGTCTTCCAATTTTGAGTCTCCTGCTTTAACCATAAGTCGATCACAAGTATATGGGACAAGATACTGCCACACTGATGAAAATGTCACTGTAACTGATAGCATGCGAGGTGCAATACTAATCTTAAAAGAAGGCTGACATTCTTTATTAGTTTATTAATTATTTATGTACTATTATTTTAACCACATTTGTGATAAAATCTTATTCTCTGTATAAAACAAAAATAATCAATTGAATACAAAGTAATTCATTGCTTGGGAAACAGGACAGCATAAAATATATAGTTATTCATGCAGGACTTCAGGAAAAGTCACATAACATATTCTGAACATTCTACAGTAGAATGAAACATGCATGGCTTGATGTATCCTTAAACTGAAGTCTTAATGCTGTACAAAATATGTACAAAACATACATTATGTAACATATGCTAGAGATTTGTTGTTGCTGGACATGATAATGATGATGATGATGATGATGATTTATTTGATTTCTATACCACCCAGTCGATTTCTATAATTGTTGCTTCATTTTTAGGAGGCCAACACAAGGCCTATAGATGGCTTTCTTTTTTTCTTTCTTTATTTGATTTCTATACTGCCCTTCCAAAAATGGCTCAGGGCAGTTTACACAGAGAAATAATAAATAATTAAGATAGATCCCTGTCCCCAAAGGACTCACAATCTAAAGAGAAACAAAAGATAGACACCAGCAACAGTCACTGGAGGTACTGTGCTGGGGGTGGATAGGGCCAGCTACTCTCCCCCTGCTAAACAAAGAGAATCACCACGTTAAAAGGTGCCTTTTTGCCAAGTTAGCAGGGGTGATGCTGCTTATCATGCACATGCTGGTTGATAGAGGCAACTACACAAACATAGTTGTATAGCATGTGGATAAACAGGTTTTTGCCCCTTCTTCTTGACCTTCCTTATTTGCTACTCTATGACAGCAGCCCACCCTCTTTCCCTCCTCCATTAAGTGCACCTAGCATGGAGTCTGGGTGTAGCTGAGTTCAGGCTCTATTGGAAGGCTGGGTGAGGGGAGATCTTAAAACCTCTATTTAAATATACAGAACACACAAATTTATAATTCCATATATCTGCCACACACACACACACATGCATGCACACACAGAGATCTTGCTTCCTGCTCCCATACTCTCTTTTACAAAGATCTATTGAGATTTTGCAGGGACAGCAGGGAACTCTGGTTGCTAAGCATATGGAGAAACACATACAGATGGAGATACAGATGAGGACTTCTTTTCACAACAGAAAGACTGCACCTTCACTTGCACTTTGTAGTTAATCAGCATAAGAAGATAAGGGCTTGTAGCAGAGTATCCTGAAGACAGAACTGTCAGAACTGGTGGTGCAAAGTAATTAGAATGAAAATCTTTCAGGCAATAAATTAGGATAAAGTGAGAAATCCAGAGTGAAGTAACAAGAAATGTTAAGGGCAAGATAACTTTACATGCTCTGAGGACCTCAATTGTATAATCTCCAAACCATATGCCACCATGTGTTGCCTTTTTATATTCCCAAAGGAGGTGTAATATTCGGAAACTAACAAGGAGGATAATTATTAGTGGGAGAGCATCAATTGCTACTAGAAATATTCTTCCATAAAAAATCTCTGTCCGGTAATTGCTGTACTCAGTCTTGCATTCAGCATATTTCCCAGCATCGATTAAACTGCTATTTTGCTGGAAAGTTTCATTTCCGACATTCAAGTTTCCAGTCCTTCCTGTATATGGTAAAATTGGAGCGCAAACTGCAAATCCAGTAATCCAGAGAGTAAAAACTAGGACCAAGTGACACTTCCGATGGGTTGTGCTTGCAGCTCCGGCTGGAGGATGCAACACTCGACACAACTTAAAACAGTACAGCAAAGCAATATATAATGTGAACCATATGGCAAGAGAAGTGGTAAAAATTGTTGTGAACTTGAGGATTTTGCAGTGGACCAAATTCAAACCAACATCAGAGGCATCAACAATCTTCAAGGCATTCACCAAATTGTTTGCAAGATGGATCATGGCAAGACTGAAAATAAGTATAAATGAGGTTCGCAAATACTCACTGATGCATCTCTTTGTGGAGTAAATCAACAACATATTTCCAATCACATTGACAGAGATAAGAACACCACAGGTGATTGTTTCCAATGTGCCAGCACTGACACCCATGCTTTTTTAGCTAACTAATTTCCCAGATCTATTCCAATCTTTAACACCTGTGAACTTCAAGAACTCTGGTAAAAAAATCTCACAAGGTGCAAAGGCATTTTTCTCCTCTGGTGAAATTTCATATTATGTATAATGCCAAAGAAATACACATGCAAGAATCAGCCTCTTCACAGAATGCAAAACTGAAAAACAAAACCAGCCAATGTAGTTAATGTTCTCAAATGACCTTTCATCATCTCATGGGGTGCTATCATTATGAAAATTCACAAGGGTATCCTTTAATGAAAGGGTACATAAAATATGGCAACAACCTGGAAGCATGCCAGCCTAAAAATATCTTATATGAGGAGTCCTTTGGTGAATAACAACACTCCCTATGTCTGTGAGATTTGGTAAAGATACACCAGAAAAACCTGTCCTATAATGATAAACAACTCTGTTATTGCTAATAAGAAAAGATTGGTTGCTTTTCACTACCTTTATTCTGAAAATAATCTATTACACTGAGCTACATTACACCGAACTACAAGCTATAGCTATAGAAAATAAGAATTAAATGAGAAAAGTTAACAACAAATGCTGCTTTTTCAGCCTGTGCCAACTAAAACCCCACACAAATAGTAGAGCTCTTCTCGCAATCTGTGAGAAGAGCTTGCGGGCGGTTTGCATGGAAGGAGGCTTTAACGTACCTCCACCGCAGACAACTGGCTAGAAGTCCCTGGGTGGGCAGATTGCCTGTCCAAACGCACAGCGGCTCCTGCTGCAGCTTCCAGAGTTGGGCTGCCGGGATATGCTGCCACGCATTGCCCTGCCCCGGAGCACAAATAATGCACTGCATGAGTGTGTGGTGCATTACTGGGATCCCCCTCCCCTCCAAAGGGTGGCAGCTGTGGCTGCAAGCTCACACATGATTAAAAAAACAAGGTTAAAGGAGCACTCGCTCCCTTAACTTCATTTAACTGGGAAGCTACTTAGCTACTTAGGTGGGTTTGCCACCGTGATAAAGCGTGATCCCGGTCATTCAAAAAAGTGTGCAAAACCGGGCTGGGTTCCCTTAGCCCAGTTTTGCATGCTCGTGTGAATAGCAAAACAATACAACACAAAATACAAAATTAAAAAATTGTTCTAGAATTATCATTATACGTTGTTCGATCACCACAATCATTTTGTTATATTGTGTGCTGAAGCATGTTTTACAAGATTGAAAAACGTTGTAACAATGAAACAATGGACCGGGTCTCACGATCAGTGAGAACCGGTTTTAAGCTGTGAGCGGGAAGAGTGGGCTAAGCCCGCTCTCCCCGCTCATGAGCGGGCAGGGAGCCCTGGGCAGCCGGATCGGCCGCCCACATGATGTCTGGCTCTGAGCCGGAGCCGGCAGGGGCTGGGGAGCTCGGGGGCTGCGCGCCCCCCGGAAGCCCCAGTATGCCCTGCGAGAGCGCGCAGGGCATACTGGGGAGACCCCCGAGCCGGGAGGTGGCTTTTCGCCTCCCGGCTGGAGGTCTGCTCGTGAGTAGCCGCGGTGCCACGGCTACTCGCGAGCAAATCGCCCGGGTTTGCGGAGCGCTCGCTCCGCAAACCCGGGCTAAGGAGCGGGCTACAGGAACGGGTTAGCTGCTCTTGAACAACTGGGCTCGGCTGCGAGCCCGGTGATTTTTACGCTCACAAAAATTGGACTAGGATTTTCCTAGCCCGATTTTTGTGATCGTAAGAATATCCCCAATATATAATGTTTTAATTGTATTATTTGCAAGGCCGTATCAGGTTATTTCATTTTTGTTCTGTATCTCACAATACTGCCCCCCTTCTAGTTGGTTCCGTTCAGTGGGATCTACCCATAAATGAGCTTGGGATGGAGCTTTATTATATCCAGTGGCATCATGACACCTGCTTTTTAATTAGAGTCAGTTACTTCATACAATTATAGGCCAGAGAAAAGATTTCTCCTGAGCATTTAAAAAGAACAATAGCTCTAAGATCAACAAGCTTCAAAGACAGGGCAAATGCCTCAGCTTAGGGTAAAATACACAATACAAATAAACTGCTATTAGATGTACTCTGACACCATATCATCATTACTAATATTAAAAACAAAAAAGATTAAAATAGGGTCTCCTGACAGGTCAATCAACACAGTGGTGCAGCTTGTACTGTCCAGGTGATGGTTCAGTAAAAGTGTCAGTACATAGTAGTCCAGAAAGAAGGGTCTTCAGTATATTTCAGAAGGCATATATCTAATAGTAATTCTCTGAATCTAGAACATGCCTAGAAGATATACCTTCAAGTATTTATCAACTTCAACTGGCTTTTTTATAAGATTCCATATACCTATCAACATGTCCCTATTTTCCATTCACCTGAACAGGAAAATAGGAACATTTTATATATTTACTTATTAGAGACATTTAATATACCGCCCACTACAAAGACTCTGGGTGGTGTACAACAACAGGCAACATTAAAAATTACATTAATTATTTTTAATTATTAATGTAAAGAATTAAAGTAACTACCAGAAAACAGAAAAATGAACTACAGGGCAAAGGCCTGGAGAAAAAGAAAAGTCTTCAATAGCGATTTGAAGATCGCTAAGGAAGGTGCTAGCCGGATCTGTAGGGGGAGAGAGTTCCAAAGGAGCGGGGCAGCAACCGAAAAGGCCCTTTCACAGGTCCTAGAGCTCCGAACATCTCGGAAATCAGGGACTGACAGAAGGGCTATCTGAGCTGATCTAACCGGATGGGATGTAACTGGATGGGAGAGGCAGATCTGTACGTAGACAGGCGCCAGGCCCCGCAAGGCTTTGAAGGTCAGAACCAGGACCTTAAATTGAGCTCGTAAGTGAATAGGCAACCAGTGCAATGACTGTAGGAGAGGTGTTACCCTGTCATATTTTCTGGCACCCATGAGTAGATGAGCCGCTACATTCTGGACCCGCTGCAGCTTCCTGATCGTCCTCAAAAGTAACCCTAGATAGAGAGCGTTACAGTAGTCTAAATGGGAAATAACAAGGGCATGGGTCATTGTCATTAATGCCTGCCGATCGAGGTAAGGGCGTAATTGGCGAACCAGATGAAGCTGGGCAAAAGCACTTCTGGCCGCAGCTTCCAACTGCTGCTCAAGCAGGAGGCGCGAGTCCAAAAGGACCCCCAAATCACGAACAAGCTCTTTTGAGGGAAGCGCCACCCCATCAAAAACAAGGTTCAGATCCAGCTGTTGGCCGTTATAAGGGCTGAATAAAAGTAATTCAGTCTTAGTGGGATTCAGTCTGAGCTTATTTTGATTCATCCAGACCTTAATAGCTTCCAGGCAGCGAGTAAGCACAGAAACAGCATCCCCAAAATGGTCTGGGATGGCAATATATAGTTGAGTATCATCAGCGTATTGATGAAATCTCACCCCAAACTGGGAAATGACCTGACCCAGTGGCTTCATATAGATGTTAAAAAGGACAGGGGCAAGAACTGAACCTGGGGAACTCCATAAAGGAGTGACATGGGACATGTTGGCAGGTATGATTTTATACTGCCCTTTGCCCCCCCCTCCAGAAAATATCAATCTCACCCAAGTGCCATACCAAATTTCTTTTCAAGCTTTGAACGAGGATTAAAGATATGGTATGTAGTCTCAGAAGAAGTTTTAAGCACACACATACACACAGTATCAAGCACAATTATGCAGTCTTTCATTGTTTCCACCAACTATAGGAAATAAATCCATTTGGTTTAGTCTAGTGTTCCTAGGGTTTAAATTAACAATGTCTGTAACCTTTATTTTTTGAAAGAAAAACTGATTACAAGCAGATTATTTAACATTGTGGCAGTAACAGCAGTAACATTAATGTCGAGGACTGGGCATATCTGACATCAGAATTCCTGGTCCCCACCACCAGGAGGTCTCAGAGTGCGGGGCAAGTGCCCTGGGCTGTGCGCTGGTGGTGCAGGCCCTTTAACTGACCACCTAGCACTGCCATGGGGGTGACTGGGTGGCACAGCAAGGTTTGGTAGTTTGGGGGCAGGTGAGCAGGGAGTGACTAACTTCTCCTTGGGAAGCCTGTGCAGCTGCTGGGAGGACACATGGGCTTCTGGGGATTGTAGTCACTCAGAACATCTCTAATATGAGACAGGAGCTGGTAGGACAGCTTTTCCTCCTACTTTGGAAAAATGCTGGGTATGAAAGCTGGGTAAGATGGCACTGTCCCACTCAGTCCCTGTCTCCCACACAATCACTTCTCTCTCCTCCTACCTAGTTGTTTGCTACCTCACAACTGAAAATTGGGAGCACACACAGCTCCCAAACCTAGGTAGGACATGTCTCCTACCCAGTTTTCAGTTGTGTGAACAGCCTCTATATTTCCCCCAAAAGGAGTAAAAGTGGTTAGGGGAGGAGTAAAAGTGGTAGGGCATCTCAAAAACTAATCACAGAATTACATAAAACATGTCATTCTATGCAACACACTATTAATACTTAGGACAACTTCAGCTGTCATGGTGGCAAGTATGGTTGTACCAACTGCCAGTTCCCAGAAAGTCTGTGCTCTTGGTACAAGTCGCAAGCTCTGCTCCCGGCTAGGGGTGTACACAAAACCGGATTGCCCGGTTTCGTTCAAGTCCAGACTGGACTCAAACTTGACCGAGCATGTTCGGCTTTGGCACACACACATCTGGTTCGGTTCAGTTCGGGGGGGGGGGGGTTCTCGAGTTAATTTAAAAAAAAAAAAAGATTAAAAAGTTTAAATTTTACTTACTGCCACCCAGTCTGGGGGTTTAGATTAGGCCGGGGGCGGGGTGTCTCCAGAAGTTCCTCTCCCCCGTGGTCCTCCATTTATGTACAAATCACCCTGTTTGGGTGGTCTGTGTGGCCCAGCCATACAGAGGCCCATTGGGCATGTGCAGCAACCTCCAAAATGGCTACCACAATGGAGGGAAGGCATGGAACAAGCCAAAGACTGCCTGAACTGGGTGATTTGCACATAAATGAAGGCCAGTGGGGGAGGGGGAACATCTGGAGACCCTCCCCCCCTTGCCGAATCTAAGCACCCAGACTGAGTGGTAATAAGAGAAATTTAATTGTTAATTTTTTTAAAAAAATTACACTTGCAACCTCCACCCATGAACTGCTGGGGGGTTCGGTCTGACAGTGAACCGAACCGGGGTGGTGGTGGTTCAATATCAGACCAAACATATCCCTACTCCTGGCATATAATCTGAAGCCACCAATGTTGGGTTCACTAGCTGCACTTCCCTCTAGGACCCCAGCACCTGTAACCAAATCAAGATTTGAAGTTGGTTATAGATGGTACACTCCAGAGGGGAGTGTGGTTGAGGAACCTGACATGGGCAGGTTCAGACAACATGCTGGAAGAGGAACCTACAGATCGCACCAGGAGTGCACACTTGCCAGGACTGTACATGCCACTGTGACATGTGAAGCCCCATTAGTGTTTGTATAGAACTGTTAAAATCCTGCATATATTATCCTGTTGTTCTCACAAACACCGTGTAAGGTGAGTGTGTTGCAACTAGGAGAGTAGTTTGCCTAAGACCACCTAATGAACTCGTGGTAGAGGTAAGGTTAAAACCAATAATGTCCCAATTCACAGCTCAGATTCGGGCACTATATTAGACCATCTCCAACATGTCATTCAATCATTTTGACATAACATGCTCATATGTCCTCATTTCTAGCCTTTCCATATGCCTACCCTATTATCGCAGACTAGAGTCTTCTTGATCTCCTGTTAATTTAATTTATTTGATTTATTTTAATTGTATTTTAATTTTATTTTAATTTAATTGATTTGATTGATTTTCACCCCTGCTAACTGGGCAAAGAGGCACCTTTTACCATGGTGATTCTCTTTATTTAGCAAGGGGAGAGTAACTGGCCCTATCCGCCCCCAGCACAGTACTTCCAGTGACTGCTGCTGGTGTCTATCTTATGTTTTTTTTTAGAATGTGAGCCCTTTGGGGACAGGGATCCATCTTATTTGTTTGTTATTTCTCTGTGTAAACCGCCCTGAGCCATTTTTGGAAGGGTGGTATAGAAATCGAATTATTATTATTATTATTATTATTATTATTATTATTATTATTATATACCACCCTTCCAAAAATAGCTCAGGGCAGTTTACATCAAAATAGAAACAAAATCAATTAACAGTTAAAATCAAAACTATAAAAACAGTATAAAACCAGTTAAAACATTTAAACAGTTAAAAACCCTGGAAGGCCATGCCAAACAGGTAGGTTTTAAGGGCTCCCCTGAAGGTTAATAATGAGCTCAGATTATGGATTTCTACTGGGAGTGCATTCCAAAACCCAGGAGCAGCTACAGAGAAGGCCCGCCTTTGAGTCGTCAGCAGACAAACCAGTGGTAACTGGATATGGACCTCCTCAATTGACCTTAACGTGCAGTGGGGATCATGCAGGAGAAGGCGCTTTCTAAGATAATTCAGACCTAAGCCGAGTTAGGTTCTTCAGTTCTCAGGCTCTGCTTATGTTGTTACCAGATAGTTTATCCTAATCTTTTCCAGGCATAGTCTACTGGGCATTTGATCCCTGGAGGACATATACACATAACCCTTTAAAGATATTATGATAAAATAATGTACCAGTCTTCTGCCTAAGTCACATTCAGAGTTGCTACTTCATCACCCTTGCAATGAATTGCTGAGACATTGAGTTATGCTCAAAAACAACGCATGAAAAATATATACTTATATGTATGAATTATTCATATTTAAGTTTTGGGAAAGACAACCAGCAAGCAAATCTGAGAAAGAAAACAAAGATATCTGTACACTCATTTATAGGGATGATCTGCTATTAAAAGAGTTTTGCTCTTCACATATTCAGAGTGACAATCTGACATACTGCGACACTATTTTGACAGTAATAAGCCAGATAAGGGTTTATAATGTGGTCTCTGGAGCACTGATTATTCCATCTTCTGGAACTCCCTTCATACATTTCCACTCCCCACTCCCCATTGATGTAAAATAACATTGTTTCTATTAGATGTCATCTGTATTGTCTGGCTTTTCTCTTACTGATTAAGCATCTCTGTTTCACCAGCTTATTTTATTCAACCCCCCCCTCATTAACAATGTATGCCAAGAAAAACATATGGTACAGGATGAATTATCTGCTCAGTCAATTTATATAATATTTAAAGGGAAGGGTTAGATGTATTTTCAGAGGCCATACATGAATCTCAAGCAGCACTTTGGTCTAAGAAAAACAAAAAAGTCAGCAGTCAGGCCACTAAAATAAGGTGATTGATTTCAGTAGAGGAGCAAATTCTGGGACTGGGATTACCTTATCCCTTATCATGTTTATTCAGAAGTTTCCCTGAGTTCAAAAGTTCATATAGTGATCTGGTACTTCTAAGCAAGCCAGAATAAAAGTCATGCTTCTAATCAGCATACAACAGCTATCATAAAACACTGTGATATGCACAAGTGATAAAAGATCACTCTTCAAATCAGATGGTTTTTTAAAAACAACAACGTATAGAGCAAAAAGGGTGCAGGTAATTTCTGCTGGATCATTTTTGCACATATAACTCCTAATTTAATTTATCTAAAACATCAATATGCCACCTCTCCATTCAAAACCAAGTTTTATAGAAATGCTTAGACATAATACAATAAAAACAGAAAGATAACAACAGAGGAGCAGAAATCTTAAAATGTTTAATGTTTGACCACCCAAACCCAGCAAAACCACCAAACAGCAGCCCACAGTAAGAATTAAAAAGTAAAGTGTGCCGTCGTGTCGGTGTTGACTCCTGGCAACCACAGAGTCCTGTGGCTGTCTTTGGTAGAATAGAGGAGGGGTTTACCATTACCATCTTCTGCACAGTATGAGATGATGCCTTTCAGCATCTTCCTATAACACTGCTGCCCGATATAGGTGTTTCCCATAGTCTGGGAAACATGCCAGCGGGGATTCGAAGCAGCAACCTCTGGCTTGCTAGTCAAGTCATTTCCCAGCTGCGCCATTAGGTGGCTACAGAATTACTCCCCCCTAAAAAAAATGTTTCTAAAAATAAAGGTTTTAGCTTGCCTTCACATAACAAAAAGAGGGAAGATGCCAACTGGGTCTCTGGTGGGAGTTCTATAACTGAGGAGCTACGAGTGAGGAGCCTCTGTGTCTAGCAGACACCAACCTCACTTTAGAAGAGAGGAGCACCTAAAGAAGGGCCTCCAAAGATGATGATATACGAGCAGATTCATATGAAGATAGGCAGTATCCTTATCCCGGACCACTAAAAGCTTTAATAGTCAGTACTAGCACTGAAGTTGGGCCCAGAAACAAGGCAAGAGCTGGAGCCACTGAAGTTGTTCAAGCAACAGGATGATATGCTTCCTATTATAAAGGTCTACTAGGACTCCTACTGCTGTGGTTTCAACCAGCTGTAGTTTCCGAACAGTTTTCAAAGTAGTTGCATGGAAAGCAGACTGCAGTGGCTAATCAGGAAATCACCAAAGGTTGAATGATGGTGGTAAGGTCCTTATGCTCTAGGAAAAGGTGGTAAAAACCTGGTAATAGGCATCACCTGTCACAGCAGCTATCTGGACAGCACAATGCAAGACCAAAGCCAGGAGAATCTCAAAGATACGAGCCCAATCTTTAGAAGGGAGTAGAATTCCATCCAGAAAAGTTGGTATATCTAAACTAGACTGGTAAAAGAATATTCTCCACAGTGTTTATTAGAATGGGTAGAATAATTCTCTGAAATATTCTCTCCTATTCTCAATAATGCAGGAGAATATTCTTTTCCAAGTCTAACCAAAACCAAGATCCTCCAGGCTACTTGCCATCAGAAAATTCAGATTCAGCTTATTAGCCTTCACGCAGTCTGCCAATCAGATCCACCTCTCGTGGATCAAATGTAGATGTAGAGCTGGGTGTCACCAACCTACTATGGCATTGTATACCAAATCTCCTGACATCCTTCCCCAGTGTTGCCATGTAGATTGCAGACAGCATGAGAGACAAGATAGAAACTTGCAGCACCCATAGGCTGAAGGTTATGGGTAGAGCAAAAAGTCTCCCTACTAGTGGTTTGCATGGAACTGGTGCCTGCTGGTCCCAAGGTGTGTGTGTGTGGGGGGGGGCTGGTATCTTTAAGGATGGGGGAGGGTGCTCTTACCCCTTCCGCCACGTTTCCCCCACTGGCAGTGTCTTTTAAAATGGTCCAGCGGGGTGGCAGGTACTTTCTTGCCACCCCAGTGCCTCCTCGGGCTGGAAACGTGCACATGTCCAACCTATCAACCAAACAGGCCAGGGGCTTGTGCTGCTAAGTGCTGGACTTCAACTGTGGGGGGAGGAAACTTCATGATTATGCATTACTGGAGGAGCTTGGGAGATTGCTTGAGGAGCTAGAGAGTGGGAGAGTAGAAGATCTGAGCTGGTACAGTGCTGGGCTCCATCCTGATTTCTGTGTTTATCCTGTCTTTTTGGTGGTTTTTCAGTCATTTTCCTGGGCTCTGGAACCGAACCTCTCCATTCCCACTGACTTATGGTTTTATTATTCATGTTTTTGTTATCTGTGGTGTTTGTAGGCCAGAATGGAACCCCCATGAATAACGAGGGCCACCTGTATATCTCACTGAGATTACTAGAATATTACTAACCCAGGTTGAATTCTCAAATCTTCCCCAGCTTGCATTCTACTGTCCTGCTGCTTCATTGCCCCAACTCAACAATGAACCAGTAAGCCAAGTTAACTCTTGTCAGTGGGAGGGAAAATCTAGGAATGATTATGCAATTGCCTGGGCCACTTCTGTATTTGGGAGTCCAGCCCAGTTCAACAGCCCATTCCTGATAGTCCTGTTGAATCAGGACTATCAACCATGTCAGAAGGAAATCCACCAAGGGCACTTTGATCCATCATCCATCAGGGGCAGGCCATCCAAACTGGATCCTCAAGCTGGATGGTCTGTGTGGTCAACTTTGACTGACTTGGTTTGATCGACTGATTTAGTATTAGGTTTGTAAGAGGTGCTGATAGGGAAACTGATCCCAGAACTACTTAGGCATAAGGGCACCAGTAGTTCACTCAAACTAATATTGGTTCCTTAGTACCACATAACATCTCAGATTACTCTGTGCCAACGTAATATTAAAAACCATGATAGTCTAGTAACACTAGGGATTTTATGCTACATAAATGTTTGCAGCTTTATTTGGGAGTAAGCCCCACTGAATATAATGGGATTTACTTCCAAGTACACATACAAAAGATCATGCTAGATGGTTCCATTCCAAACACTATGCAGTATTACATCCCTGTAGTCACAAAGCCCAATCCTATGCATGTTTACTTGGGATCATGTCTCTCTGTATTCAATGGACTTCCTCCCAAGTATTCATAGTATTGTGGTGATGCAGTGCAAGCCAATACATACTTACTCAGAAGTAAGCCCCACTATGTTCAATAGTACTTCTCACCAGCTAAGCATGGAACTTCATAGTCCTACATTTGCTATAACATCAATAGATCTGGAAGGAGCACTTACTGAGGTCATTCACACCATTAAAAACTGGGAGCTGTGTGTGTGTGCTACCAAGTATCAGTTGTGTGGAAGCAAGGTAGGAGGAAAACCCGGATAGAAGTGATTGTGTGGAAGCAAGATAGGAGGAAAAAATGGGTAGCTTTTCCTCTTACCTTGCTTTCATACAATCACTTCTACCCAGGTTTTCCTCCTACCTTGCTTCCACACAACCAAAAATGGGAGCACACACAGCTTCCAGTTTTTGACTGTGTGAATGACTTCATTGACTTACTGACTTAAAAAAAAAAAGCTGCAAGAAATTTTCATATTTTCATTTGTTAATAATAAATACATTATTTTACTAACAGGTTATCTCCTTAATAATGTTTTGAATGTCAGAGCACAAAAAGTTTTCCATGAAACTGTATTTTTGAAAAGCTGCATAGCAAATAAAGCTTGTTTGTTTCAATTTGCCTGAAGGAGAGATCACAGAGCCAGAAATTAATATTTGTTATTTTATAATTTAAACAGTATACACAGTTCATGCTCTCTGCAAAAGCTAATGTACTGTAAGCTTAATCTTACTGAAAATACCAAACAAATTAGAGGTCAGCTTATTTATGATTGGTCTTATTTGATTAATGTATGTTTGTATTCACTTGGAATTCCTACGAGACTGTTCACTGATAATGCAAAATATTCCACTGTCATGTAATATTAAAACACTTGTTTCATTTCAGCCCTGCTCAAATACCACTGTTTAGGCAGAATAATTTTCATATCAATTGTATTTTCAGAAAACATGTACAAACCTCTTTAGCTAGTAAATGGCTTCTTCAGCCAAATCAGATGGCAAACCTGCTTTCCCAAACATGTCTGGTGTGTCAGACAAAAAGAAATGCTAACATGGAGCCACAATGACATACACACACCAACCAAGCATTTCTTCCTCATTCAAAAGATCACTAGAGCACCACATACAATACTTGATAGCACAGTCCAATGTATTACTGTATGCAGAGGTGCTCTAACCCTCAGACCTTGGGGCCCCAGTCCATGGCCTCCAAGGTCTAGGGGGGGCTCCAAATGTCTGGGGGGCCTCCTACAGCCACCCTGTGTCTGCCCGCTGTGGCGAACCTACGTGGTTTTTTTTTTTAAAAAAAAATCAAAGCCATTGCACGGCCAAGGGGTGGCTGCTGGGGTGTGTGTGTGACCAAGCAGTCAAACTCCTCCTCCTCCTGGCAGTGGTGGTGGGGGGAGTGACTGCTGGGCACGTCCTCTCAGCCCAGCAGCTGTAGTGAACTGTGAGGCACAGCTGCACAATTCACTACAGCCGCTGGGCCTAGAGGACATGCCCAGCAGTTGCTCCCCCTGTCACTGCTGTAAGGGGGGAGGTGGACTACTTGGCTACACCCCCCACCAGTCACCCCTCAGCCACGCAGTGGCTTTGATTAAAACAAAACCATTTAGGTTCATCTCGGGAGCTCCTCAAAAGTAGGTTTCAGGCAGGGGCCTCGCGGTGGGGAGGGGGCCTTGCAGAAGAGTTGGTTCAGGCACCAAAATAACCTAGGCGCACCCAACTGTATGCATCACAAACACTGCAATGGTGTTTGCCACCTAGAAGCGGCATTTTATGAACACTGTTCTAAAAGAGAGTTGGTCAAAAATTCCTGTGGATCAGACCTGCTCATCTTAGGCCCTCTAACTGTTTTTGGACTACAACTCCCATAATCCCCAGACACAGTGGCCAGGCATTATGGGAGTGGTAGGCAAACATCTGCAGGAGAGCAGAAGTTGAGCAGCCCTGCTATGGATCCAACCCACGATTTACACTATAGGCTGGTTTACAGAATCAGAGCAATCTCAGTTAACTGTTAACATGTAGATTTGTTTAGTGCACATGTTCCCAATTTCTAGTCATATGAACCTGGAAATTTTCAGCAATGTTGGGTTGGCATCGTGCCCACCTGATATTTATTCTGGATCATTAATATAAGATTTGAACCCAGTTAAATGTCAAGTTGGCATGGTGCTGACAAAACATTATCAAAAATTTCTGGATTCACACAACTGGAAATCGGAAGCATGTGCGTCACACAAATCTAGGATTTAATGTTTAACAGAGATTTGTCTGATCATGTGAATCAAACCTAAGTGTTACAACAGGTAGCTCCAGGTACTGACAGTACCTTCTGGAACTTTACTCCAAATAATAACATATTAACTAAGACTATATATACATTCAGGATATGAATCTTCAGAGATGGTCACCTGTGGTGGTGATCAGTGTTCCCTCTAACAGTTATTTCCAGATGTTGTTGACTACAACTTCCAGAATCCCCAGCCGAAGGCCATTCCAGGGAGTTGCAGTGAACGACATGATGGGAGTTGTAGTGAACAACATCTGGGAATCCCTTTTAGAGGGAACACTGGTGGAGATCCAGCACAGGAAAAATGAGTGCTTGAGATTTAATTCTATAATCCACCACTGACTTTGCAGTTACAAGCCCCTTAGAGGTTCCAGACAACACACCTGCCTCAATTGAACCTCATAATTCTACATAAATTCACTAAAGCTACTTAAGCTGCAAACCTAAGCACTCTCACCAGGAAACAGTCCCATAGAACATGGGGACTTACTTCCAAATTTCAGCTAAGCAATCTTAGAATTGGGCCATAAGCTACATAGGTCTTTACTAGCTTCCCTTCCCTGTGTTACTCATTTGTGGCACATTAGTGCTTGAAAGGAAACAAAAAGAACCAAAAATTTCCAACTTACAATATCCTAATAGAATAGGATGCTTAGATAAGACATCTTCACGGTATTCCCCTCAATTCATGGGTGAGGAAAAAGGAGGACAAGATGGGCATCTAGAAGCATCTAGTAGTCTGGGACCACCTAAAGCTACAGCTTTGTTAAGGCTAAGCAGATGTGGAACTGATCCAGCCCTTTGGATAGGGGACATTGGGAAGCCCATATAAGAGCAGGATCTATAAATACAAATATTTGTAAAGGAAAATGGGAAAGAAACAGGAAGGACAAACAATGGGGTGCATGACATGTGGTATGAAGCAGCAAATCACTGCACATATAACAAGTTATGTTCATAGGGACTAAGGTTTCTAGAATCTTCTGAATTGTACTTTGCACAGTTTTCTCATTAAATTTGTGGTGTGTATATTTATTTATTTATTGAATTGAATTGAATTGAATTACTATTCTACCTGATATAGAAATCTCTAGGCATTGTACAAATTAAAACATAATATAAAATATAAAACATATAAAATTCATAAAACAGATAAAAATCACAATAAAAACTGAGAAGGAGATGCTCTTATTTCAGCAGCAGGGAGCGCATTCCAAAGCCACAGAGAATGCCCGGTCCCGCATTGCCACCAAACAAGTTGGAGGCAAATGTAACTGGACCTCTCCAGATGATTTTAATAGGCGACAGGAATTCCTTAATTTCTAGTAATGTGATGCTTTTGATTAAAATTATTTACTTTTACTTTTACTGTTATACACAACAGATTGACACAATGGCAGGAAAGGAAAAATATCTGCGCAAAAATAAAACGTGTGATTGTTTAGCTAACACAGTATTGCCTGGCAGGACAAACAAATGTGGTGGTGCATGAAATCATGGCCCCTCTTTTCCTAAGAAAATCCTGAGAATGCAATATAGATCTCATGAAACCAAGCTGAGGGCAATTGCAACTACTCATGTGCACAAAGAAATACTGTGTGAACAAACTGGAAATTATGAACATATGTGAATATCATTTAGGCTACAAGTAACCACAGGTGTTCATATCAGCTGCATTTCAACCTTCTTTGTTAAAGTGATTCAATGTTTGTATTACCATTATTTAGTTGACAAAGGGGGGAAATCATGATTTTATTATTTCTGGATCCCCACTTTTTAATGAGTGTACATTAGAGATACCATCATTGCTTAGTTTAAATAAGTCATAATTAGAACAGGCTTATCACTGAAATGTGCTTTGCAGTATTATAGATATTCTTTTGATCTGGCCCACCCTCCCTTACTTCACAAAGCAAAATAATTCTTTAAAGCAGTGATTACAAGTCTTTAAAGAGGAAGTTGATGCTGGTGAACAGATGTTCTTTATAGTAAAGATACCATAATCTTCACTGTGTCATTCTGCAAGATGCTTCTCTCACTATTCTTTCTAAAAGCAGTCAACGTACATATGGCAGACACTACACAACTTGTCCTCACACTATCTTGCTACTTATAGTTCAAATAACACACTAATTGTTTTGTCTGTTGTCTAGGTATACTACTGTATGTGTGGCCAGTCAGATAAGCTACACAGTTTAGATTTATTTCATTTTGTGCATCTGGGAATGTATTTCTGATAATCTACCTTAAGTCATTACTGAGATAACTCAGTGAAAAACGTTCATCTTGATTTTTTAAAGGTTATATAACCTACTCATCAATGTACCTTCCACAATATTGTCATTAAAGATTCTTCTACTGACCATCAAGTTCAATTATGTGAGAAGCCAATAAATAAGTTATTTTAATATGTCTGCTAAGAGCTTTTAAAATTGGCCTCCTAGATTTTTATTAGTATTGACTGCCATGTCTAAAGTAAGAGAGATCAACATAGCTCTCTTATTGTCATTCAGTCATTAAATAAAGTAGGTATTTGTAGGAATGGCTGTAGCCCCTGAAAATCTGATGCAGTTCTAGTTCTGAAGCAAATAAAGATCAGCTATGTTTAGATACATAGATGTCTCTTCCATATAGTGGGGAATATGGACAAAGTTATAACCTCTGAAAACCTTTTGTCTTCATCATAATATGTGTCATCCTCTATAATAAAGTCCCTGGCGTGTGTCCGTGTCTCTGAAGGATGGTGTGTGCGTCCGTGTCTCCCTCGGCTGTTCTGGGCATGCGCGGAGCGAGGGAGACACGACCGCCGGCACCAGGTGGCCATGTTGGCGGCCACAATGCGACCGGACAAGCCAGGGGGAGGGTAGAGGCGGCGGCAAGAGGAACGGCCATGCCGCAGGGAGGGTAAAGGCGGGAGGGTAGAGGCGGGGAGGGCAGAGCTGCCGCCTCGGCGCGGTGGGCCCGGCCGGGAGGAGGCGGTGGGGGAGCCCAGAGAGAACGGCGGCCCCAGGGGAAGCCGGAGCCCTGGGGAAGTGTCCCCTGCTGGGGGCCGGGGTGGGCAGGTGCGGCCAGCAGGCGGGTGGCAAAGTGGGGCCAGGCAAGTGGAAGTGGCGGCGGCGAAGCAGCAGCAGGAGGCGGCGGCGGCGTTGTGGTACAAAACTCTTCAAGCAACCGGCGGATGTTGAAACGCATCCCTATTGCACACCACTCCCCTCCAACGGTCGCCCGCGCGCTGACAAGTTGTTTACTTCCTCAGCCACTCCAGCCCCACTCCACCTTCCCTCGGCCCTCCCGCCCCGCGATTGGCAACGGTCCGGGCTGCCCGCTCGGTCATCATTGCCAGAGCAGCCTGCCTGGCCGCCCCTTTGCTTCCCCGACCCACAGAGGCCCCCCTTTGGCTACCCTCTCCAGGGGCCCATAGGTGCCTGTATACCCCCCCCCAGGAGAGAGATTCACAGCGAGGGTCACCCCTTGAGTTGCACTGCTCTTCTCCCTTTTCCCCCGGCCCATCGCAGCACTTTGCCTTGCTCGAGGGTCACGCTGGACGGAGCAGGAAGGGGCGAGGTCGGACCCTACTGCGCAATGAGACCCTGTCTGAAGGGACTGACAGCTTCATTAACAGAGGGGCTGGGGGTCTCTCCTGGCGGCTCTCTTTAGTCCTGGGTGTCCCTTCCCCCAATGCTGCATCAGGCTTGACGACTGCTGTCACAGGGCAAGAAAAAGGTGTGTAAGAACAGCATGACACGGGCATGGATTTAAGGGGTGTTGGGGGGGCCAAGATAATCAGGGGCCAGGAGCATCTTCCTTATAAGAGGCAGGCAAGGCTACAGCATCTGTGGCTTTTTAGTTTGGAAAAGAGGCGACTATGGGAATACATGATAGATAGAGCTGTATGAAATTATGCATGGAGTAGAGAGAGTCTTCTCTTCTAGCGCCCGTTATTTTAACGGGCTTAAAAACACTAGTATGAGATATTCTTTCAATTTCAGATTTAATTTAAAAACAGAAGCCGACCGCTCGCCGCCGTTCTAGGCGGTGCGGTTCGTTTGCCCCAGCCCCCACCTAGGAGGAGCACGCAACTTGGGAGCAGGCTCCCATTGGCCCCGACGTGCTTCCTGGGTGGGGCCGTGCTTCCTGGGTGGGGCCGGCAGTGTGCCTGCGCCAGTTCAGTCCGCTCTCGCAAGTGCAGGGAGCGGACGTGTTGCTGGCAAGCTTCTAGGCCGGACACGACCACGTGGTCGGGCCTGGTCGAGCGGCTGCGCCGGAGGGCTGTAGTGGCGGTTACAAGCTTACGAGCTCCACTGCCGAGGGAGCACCGGGGTGGCAGGCCGCTCCTCGGGCAGGCTTTTAAGCCTGGCCTTTGGGCTGTCTCCCTTCTCGCGTGGCACCATTTTGGCTGCCGAGCCTTGGGCCCCGCCGGATGGCACAGGCCGCGCAGGCTGGCCTGCCCCCGCCGTGGGGGCTGAACCGGCGGCTGGTGACACACGGGCGGGCTTTTAAGCCTGGCCCCGGGCCGCCTTCCATTCCGTAGCCGCGGATGCCACACCATTTTGGCCGTCCGCGGCTACGCCCTAGCAGGCCGGCAGGACGCTCAGGCAAGTAGGGCACTGAATGGCAGTGTAGGCCCACAGGTGGAGCCCAGGATGGGCCTTTGAGCACAGATGCCCCCCCTCCACCCCCGGTCATTGCTCTCAGTCTCTAGGGGCCTGGGGAGGGGCAACTGTGATACAGCAACACCCCACTATCCAGTCGATGCACTTCATCAGGCGGCTGTACCCAGGAAACACCAGGCTGGTTTGACCCAGCCTCAGGTTTGGAGCACGGGCGGAGGTGGAGGCCAGGCAGGCACGTTGAGAGTCAGAAACAGGGAGGGCCTTCAGCAAAGGTGGCCTGGGCATTCAGGGGCTAGCCGGGGTGGGTGAGGATCCACAGGTACAGCCCCAAAGCCAGGTCCCGAACCGCTCCAGGACAGCAGCTGTAAGTGGTGCAGAGACCTGTGACTGGTGGGGGCCCCTCATTCTGGCACTCGCATAGCCCCCCCTGGAACCCCCCTTTTTTCTTAACACAAGGGTGGGCTCCTAAGACACTGGCCATGGGCCCCAGGAAGGCCCCAGCTAAGAAGGGTGGGAGGCCAGTTAGGCCCCCTAAGAGGCCGCGCATCCCAGCGGACTCTTCTTCCGATGATGAAGGGGACGTGGAGCTGGGGCCATCAGAGCACTCATTGTGTGCCTGCAGGCCCTGGAGAAGCAGCATGCGACCCCCTTCAGGGACGGGGCGGGGGGAGGCCCGTCGGGGACCCCAACTCACCACCAGAGGATTTCTAGGGCAGCAAAAAAGGCTAAACTAATGCAGGGTTTTGCAGAACGTTTGGCAGCGCTTGAGGCGGCTGGGCCACCGGCACCTGACCATGGAGAAAGTTGGATACCCCAACCAGAGCCCGCACCAGGCGGTGGCGAGGACCCCAGTGGCGACAGAGCTGGCGCAGGTGAGCCATCACAAGGGGTTTGGCTATGGGGGCTGCCCTACAGTCCCCCCTTCGGGTCATGTGGCTGGTACCCTGGCCCTATGAACTGGGCATCACCACATGCCACCTGTAATCAGGTATGGCATGGCAGGGCGGGCCCCATGGTTGCCTCTGCAGGTGCAGCCCTCACTCCCCAGGGAGCTGCTTCGCAGATGTGCCCCATGGGACACACGGATGACATTCCTGTAGCGCTGGGTGATCACCTGCTATCGTCGGTCAAGCAACGCATTTGGAGGGGCGAATGCATGGATATATTTCAGCTGCTGTTCAAAGAGCCTGAGCTGGTAGAGAAGGACGGGGCACAAGTGAAGGACAAGGAAAAGACTAAGAGGAAACCTATTGAGCATAGCTGGGCCAATTGGGTTTCAGGGTTCACAGTATACATGGGAGTGGTCATGCAAAAGTACCCTGAGAAGGGCCTTGCACTCATTAAGTACCTAACCCGTCAGGGACTGCACTGTTATTGCGTGGAGCGCCAATCCCAGCTGAGTACCCTGAATGAAGTGGCCAGTTTCACCCAAATAGCGCGTGTCCGTGTCTCCTTGGGTCTGGGTGCAAGCTGGCCGCTCACCGCCCTTCTAGGTCGCCTATTGGGGCCGGGCAGGAATTTTTTGGGTATACACCTGATTGGCAGTGGTGTGCATCTTTTTTTGCCTGCCTCAGTCTATAGCTGTTAGTGCGGTAGTTAGCTAGGTCAGTAATTTTAAGGTCACTTCCGCTATGGGTTTGGCAGGTGCAGTGCAACTGGGAAGAACGAGAAAATCGGTGCAGCACCTTAGGTCAGCTGAGTGCTTTGCCGGCACTGCTTGATCAAAAACCCTGAATAAAGTGGCCAGTTTCACCCAAACAACGCGTGTCCGTGTCTCCTTGGGTCTGGGTGCAAAAGGGCCTGTTTCATGCACATTTTATGCACATGGTGACTGCCCTACAGTGCTACAGCTTGCTGCACAAAGTGCCACTTCATTCTGTTGTCTCCATGTTGATACAAAGCAGTGATGATTCCAAGGGGTAGACCAAAATATTTCCCAGTCCCCCTTTTGCTTCCCCATCCACCAGACTGGAACTTTACACAAAAGTGTCAGACAATATAGTCATGGTATACTATGGTCCTATAGCTTGAATTAATTATTTTAAAAGGTCTCCATTGGTTAAAGAAGCCTCATCCACTTACTCCTTACCCCAGAACAAGCAGCAGAAGTCAGTGCAGCCAGGTAGACTCCTCCAGCCTCCCAGGAACCAGGCCAACCCCTTCACTTCCTTCCTGGCCAGGAATGGGGCTAGGTGAGATCATGTGTGCAGGGGGTTTGTAGGGTTATCTCGCCTTCAGTTTTCAGCTGAACCTCTTTCCCCATAGAAAACTAGCTTGGAAAACAGACTGGAAGATTTGGCTTAAATCCAAATAGACAGTGAGCCTCAGCACACAATCACACTAACCAGTTTAGTGGTGGACCTGGGTTAGCTGGTCATGTGGATGGGGGCAAGGAGCCCAAACCCACGCCTGCCAAACTAGTAACCTCTGAAAATAAACCATGGCTTTAACAGAGGTTAGTGCACAACAGGGTTACCAGAGCCTAGGCTTGGTGACCATGTGACCATTTACCACACGGTTTTAAGGCTTTGGCCAGCGGATGTCATACTTTGAAGGGAGTCCTGCATCTCTTGTAATGGTCACAGGCTTGTAATGGCTTGAATGGGTTTTGCCCCACCTTCTGCCCCTGTATAGCCAATCACAGCATGGCTGTGATGTCCTGAGATTTTCCCCTTCTCTTGGCAGACCAGTAGGAAGCGCCCCCTGATTCCCGGGAGACTTGCATGAACTGTGCTGGCCACTGCTACGATTGTAGAGCTACTTGTGTGACCCACCACCACACTAACCTGGGTTGGGCTCCTTCCTAGCCCAAAATGACTGTGTGTTGAGGCTCAGTGATTTCTAAGAGAATCTGGCCCATTTCTGGAAAAAGCCTGAAAACATCAAGCAAGCTTAATTAATAAGGTAAGTAAACTAACAAATTAATTAGCTTACCTCTATAAGCATTTAATATAAAGCAAAATCCTTGCCTCCCTACGAATGTTCGTCAACCCTTTGCTGCCCCAAACTATTTGTTCTAGATTTTCCCCAGTACAAAGCATACCTGTCAGCAAAGGTGGTAGCATTAAAAAAATTACATGGCAGGGGCTGTTCTGCATGCTGAGTTTTGTGCGTAGCAGTTACCAATTGGATACAGTTTCAAGCAGTTGTTATTTGGGTAAAGTGGTCCAATTTTTGAATCCTTTCAACCAAAAAGCTTCAAAACATGTGAGCAACGTCTACTAAGGAATTCATATGACTGGAGCTTCCAGAAGTTGCAGGCAAGACTCTGGCAATCTATACATTGCTCTACCTTTTTCTGCGCTCTGAATTTTCTTGCTTCACAACCTCAAGACATATATCACCTCCATCTGCTCCCCCATCCCCAGCTGCCACAACATTCTGTGTCAAATAATTTAGCAAAAGAACTAGAATTTCTTCATATTCTCAGGAGCTATAACTTTCCTTCCTAGTTATGTGTACACAAACCACATATCTTTTCACCTGTAAAGTTACATTTCTGAAATGGATCCTTTAAGATACTGAGGTGGGTCTCACAATCCGTGAGACCTGCTTTTGCTGAAACTGTGGGAATAGTGGGCTAAGCTTCTAAGGCAGCTTTTCGCCTCCCAGTCGGGGGTCTACTCACGAGTAGCCGCGGCACAGAGCCGCACCGCGGCTACTCATGATCAAGGAGCCCAGTTTTGCGGAGCGAGTGCAAGTTAGGGCACTTGGGTTAGGGCACTCGCTCTGCAAACCCGGGCTAAGGGCAGGGGTACTTAGGCGGGTTACCCGCCTAGGAACCACCTGGCTCACAGCCGAGCCTGGTGGTTCCCACGATCAGGAAAAATCAGGCTAGGATTTCCTAGCCCGATTTTCCCCGATCGTGAGAATAGCCCCACTGTGTGATCAGCACGCAGTATCTTCATCACCAAAAAAGATTTAGTCTTACCAGACCCAAATCAATTAAAAGTTATTTTTTCCATACAATGATATGCAGTAGGTCAAGACAACACACCTGATTCTCTGCATCACTGTTACTGAGTAGCAAAAGCATTCCCACTATGCTTATTATATATAGGTGTGAATAACTACTCTTCAGGTGTAGAACAGTAGTAAATGGACTCAGTGTGCATGTCACTGGCGGAGCCACCATAGTGCAAATGGGTCCGAATAACACACACTTTAGGGGCTGTGCTACCGCACTTCAAGGGCTGTACCTCGTGCCCCAGCCATGCCCCTGTCAGATGTTGGGTGTGGTTTACTCACAAACGGGGCCGCGTGCCCCATTTGCAAGTAAAATCTGGCCAGCGCTGCATTTGCAGTGCAGCTGGAGCAGCTCTCTCTTAAAGGGGGGGAGCAAACCACATTTGCGAGAAAACCATGCCCCCTGCATCTGACATCAGATGCTGATGTGATGTACGGGGTGTGGCTAGGGGGGCTGTGGCAGCGACCTGTACCCAGGCTGCCGCTGGCCTCCCTCCACACCTGGTGCATGTGCAACTGAGTCACAGACTTCTGTGTATTTCTTCGGTTCCAGAGTAAAAACGATAGGCAGAAGTAGACAGTATTTCACTTCCTCCCATCATATAATGAGTAAATGTTGTAGCAATATGTTAGACGTTGAGTTTTTAACAGACACCATGTTTTCCTACTGTTGTCAAAGAGCAGACCATAGATGTCCAACTGTTAAGATTCATTAAACTACACAGAGTGAAAACTCCACGACATAAATTACTAAAACCAATAGACAGGAGAACTTCTTGTTTTCTCTTCCATACTTCCCACCAACTTTCCCATTTCCTCACCTTTTGTCCCACTGGACACATCCTTGGGAAAATTTAGAAGAGGCTGGACCTCAAGGACTGCTATTATTCATGAGTCCTTTGTCACACTGAAGCCTATGTGTACATCAAGAATATACAGGATTGCCACAAAAATCTGTAAAATGGCATGGAATCTAGCATTCTGAAACCATTAGGTTTATTTCTTTTTCCAAAGCACATCTCTACTTTTCATCATTGTGGGGTGATGCTTGGAAATATGTGAGCAGTGTCAGGTAGTCAGACTAAATAAGGAAGAGCTGGGAGCAGACCCATCTATAAAAGATGGACTTAACCTGGAAGTTGGCTAGAATTAACCTTTTTGTTGTTAGCACTTAGCCACAGGCACCCCAATCCAAGCTGAGAGCATGGTGCACAATGAAGGAGCTTAATGTTTTGTCCCTGTGCTGTTTTCTCCCCATTTGTTGTCCTTCATCCAATTTTGCTTTTCAAAGAATATGCCAGCACTGTCTGTAGCCAGAAACAACAAGTCTCCTAGTTGCTCAAACCAGTAAGCAAGCCTGACCTGGAGGCTCTAAACACAGGGCTTCTACCCCAAATCCCCTTCGTGAGAGAGTATATATGTTCATACACCAACCAAACTTACCTCAAGGTCCTTTCAAGATCCTTGGACCCACTCCACAAACAAGTAGGGCTTTGTCTTGCAAATTCTAGCTTATGTCAAGGTATTTCTGGGTTTTTAAAATCCCAGTTTTAAGCTACTTTTTCTGAAAATGACAGAGTAAATAGGGAGAGGCACTGATGTAGAATCATTAGCATGATAAGAAGAATACTCTCTTTACAAATGCAGATGTAGCTCTTCAGTACTCTCTCCTTCTCCCCTGCACCACTGGCTAGTAGGAAAACACGAAGGAAAACGTGAACTTTCAACAAAAGCAAAGCTGAGAGCAGAGGGGTGGGGCTGCTTCGCTCAATGCCACGAGTGTACTTTGAAGTGGCTTCGTTCAACATTCACGCTGCAGCACGAAGCTATGTGTGAATAACTCCCTGGAAGTTTTTCACACCTGGCTTTTAGTTCACATCTCCTCTGGAGTGGAGGTCAGATTCGGAATCAATTTGATTATAGCCTTAAGCCAACCAGAAAGAAAACAGTATGAAAACATACAGCAGTACAATAAATATCAGTGAGAATATCAAAAATATAGAAACAAACATGCAGAAAAAACTAAAATACATTATAAAAAACCATGGCGGGATGTCTGTCTCATAGCCCCAATAAGGAACCTAGCCACTATCCTGGTGACTTCGGTCTGGAGTGGAGGTGTGCATTCACATATCTTCCAAATTAACCCCCGAAGTCCCTGTGTGCTCTCAGGGAGCACTTTACACACAATTCACGTTTTTCAATGCGTGTTAAAGTAGGCTGATTTATATTTGGAGTTTAAAAAAATTCCACTTCTTGCGTTGGGTTTTTTGGGACTACTTCAAACTTGAATTAAGGCTTTGTAGAAAATCTACTGTAAAGCCTGCTATCTGGGAAAGCTCCTGGGAACTTTTATAGGGGCTAGAGAGTTGACTCACTCTAGACCAGAACTTCAAGGAAGCTTCCTTGGCTGGCATTTCTGCAGTTTTCTGCTTTGAGAAGGGTTAAATCACTGCCTTCAGGTGACCATACCTCAGGTGACCAATTAAAAACCTGCAATGGGCTCAACATACAGTACTATCACAGCACACTCCTGATATGATGTAGTGCAAAAAGTTTGCAGAAGTAAGCACAGCATATACATCACAAGTAGTGAACTCGTAGCAAACTCACCATACTATTTTCCAACTATAGTGGACTTCTGAAAAAGGAATGTGAAGGAGTTATTTTCAATCCCATTTACTGAATATGTTTGGCAGATGGCAGATTTGCTCCACAGGCAAATATTTAGCCATCTTCAATGGGAGAATAAGCAAAAACACTAATTGGCAAGACTTCATTTAAAGGCCGAGCACATAGCTTTGTTTCAACATAAGTGTTTAACTTCTATGTAAACACGAACATTACAAAAAAGTTTGCTTTTTGTATATAAGTAGCTCCATAGTTTGAACTTTTATGAACATAATTTTCTGCATCTAAGAAACCCAGCATCAGACCTGGCAAGTAACCAAATGCAAGTGTAATTGCAGCTTTCCTGGAATAACTGCAGAAGTTTGACTGCTAATGGCATCAGCCATTATTCAGGTTTTGAGAATCACTATGCTTTGTTCATGTCATTTGCAACCTCTTGTGCCAGAAGCTGTGCTCAAGAAAAACAAAGCTGTCCCCCTCTATGAGACTGCAGAAGGTAGGACTTAACTTTGGCTTCAGATCCACAGAATTATCCTGGCACAGAATGGCAATAATGAGATGTGTGGAGGCATTTTATTCATGGTCTGGACTGCTACTTTATTGGCACAGACTAGTCTTTAAAAGGCATTTCGGTATTACAGCAAGTTCCACAAGATTCTCTTAAAAGTGGGATAGGCCTCACTGCCTTTAAAACTGATAATCTCCTTGGAAAGACCAGATAATAAACAGGAATACAGTATGGAATCAGGGTAAGCATATGAATGCTATGAGACTCCCCATAAAATTGTGAGAATTGGATACATTACCATGCATAGGAATCTCTGAGTGGAAACAAAAATCATTAAAATGGGATAAGTTCAAGCATGGAAAAGAGTCATTTGAGATACTGTATATCCACCCTTCGTATATAACTGTTCCAGAATCTTTCACCATTAAAGGAAGAAGATTTCTGAAGTTAACAAAACAGTTTCAACAGCTCTTATTTCTCAAGAGAGCATGGAACTGTCTTGAAAACTGCATGTCCACTTTTTCAAAACTGTATTAGCTTATTCCACTGAAAATTATTATTTAAATGAACACAAGACTTGGAAATCCTAGTAGGAGTGGCCTCGTACAAGTGGGGCAGTGTGTTTGTGTGTCAGTAAACAAACTGCAGGTACAATTCATTACCACTCTCTTCTCCCCAACTCAGCCAACTCACTCTGCCTTATTTTGCCCACTGCTGTGTTAACCCCAGGAGCATGGACTGGATGGTCAACCAGTTCCACAATCGGGTGAACAACATTGCTTACCTGTAAATTGGGTTCTTCCAGTGGTCATCTGCGCTCTTACATGATTGGCTTTGCACCTACACAGAGACCTCATCAGAGTTATCCAAGCTAATTTCTCTCTCAGGTTAGGTGATAGCTCCTCCCCTTCTGGTGGTCACATATCCTCCCTCCTTCAGTCCCTGAGTTTGTTGACCTAGAGAACTAAAGAGGGGAGCTTGTGTGGGCATGTAAGAGCACAGATGACCACAAGAAGAACCCAAGATACAGGTAAGCAAAGACCTGTAACCTGTCATTCTTCGACATGGTCTCTGTGCTTTACATGACTGGGGGCATAGCAAGCTGCACCCTGTGAACATCTTGCCTGGAGGTGAGAGTTCTAGATGAAGAGTGACTGTAGGATGGCCGTGCCAAAAACTGCGTCCTTGCTAGAGTGAACATTAAGGGCATAATGTTGGAGAAAAGAAAGTGGGGACACACAAGAAACGGCTTGGCATATGACATCAAGCAGAACAGCCCTGTTGAAGGCTGCCAATGTTGCTACCGCTCTGGTGGAATGTGCTTTGATAAAAGAAGGTACTTGCTTCTTAGCTAGCTGGTAAGATAGCATTATAGTTCTGACTATCCATTGGGAAATGGTTTGGGATGACACAGATTTTCCCTTGTTAGGTCCAGTATGGGCAATGAAAAGTGACTGAGAGGAGCACCCTGTACTGATCCTATGTACATAAAAGGCAAGCACTCTATGGGCATCTAAACTGTGCAGGTGACGTTGTGCATCATCTGTAGGATTAGTAAAGAACACCAGTAAGGTAAGTGGTCGAGACCAGTGAAAAGAGAAGACAATCTTGGGAAGAAAGACAATGTCATGGCAGAGCACCACCTTGTCCTTGTGGAAGACTAGATAAGGAGAATCTACTCTTAGAGCCCTTAACTCGCTCATCCTTCTGGAGGATGTGATAGCGACGAGAAATACCACTTTGCAAGAAAGGAGATCTAGAGAAATAGTCTTCATCTGCTCAAAGGGGTGTTGCATGAGGCAGGCAAGAACCAGGGAGAGGTCCCAAAATGGAGCCATGATGGGTGGGGTCTGGGTATAGGTGGGCCAGACCTTTTAGAAAGTTGTTGATAACAGAGACCTTGAAGAAGTATGTAGGTTGAGGTGGCAAATGTGCCAAAATGGCCACCAGGTAGACTCTCAAGGAAGAAAGCTTGAGGCCAGATTCTTTCAATGAAAGGCGGTAAGTACAAACATGATCTGCAGAGATTTGTTCGGGGGCAATGTTGAGTGAGTGAAGGAAAGTGAGAAAGCGTGCCCATTTATGGTGATAAGATTTCATTGTTGCAGTTTTTTTGGATGCAGACAAGACTCATGGGAAGAGGGTTGTATCCACCATGCGGTGAGGTGCAGTCTACCACTACAGGCATGATGGAGAGTTCAATGCACCATGACTAGAGATTGAGGGATGGGTTTAGTAGGGTGGTTGAGCTGGTGCTCCCCTGTCTGTTGAGATAGGCCTTGGCTGTGATATTGTCAGTTTGGACTGTAACTACTGAATGATGGAGCAGGGGTAGGAAGCCCTTGAGCACCTTGAAAATGTCTAATACTTTGAGGAAGTTGATGTGATGTTGGTGCCCTTCCTTGTTCCAGAGTCCTTTTATAGAAAGGTGTTCTACGTGGACCCCCCATCCTGTTTCAGATGTGACTGTGGTAAGGATGTGCTGCAGCTGTGGGGGGTGAAATGGGGCACCTATAGAGAGATTGAGCATATCTGTCTACCAGAGGAACAACTGGTGGGTCATAAGGGGCACACTTAGCCATCGAGATTAAGGGTCTGTGTGTGGACAGAAATGGTGGAGAAACCAGTTTTGTAGGATTCTGGAGTGAAGTTGGGCATGAGGAAGTATGCATGTTGTTGAGACCATGTAGCTGAGAAGCTGCTGAATGACCCAGGGCCTGTAGTGGCCTTGGGACACTACTCGAGATGCCAAAGAGATGAGTGTGTAGATTCTGTGTTCCAGCAGGCAATGTTTTGCCCATGCAGAGTCCAAGAGAAGGAACTCTATGCACCTGGTTGGTGTTAGTTGAAACTTGTCGTAGTTGATATGGAGCCCCAGATCATTCACGAGGGCCACCATGGTGGAAAGGGAGCAGAGGACCGACTGCGGGGTATCCGTCACCAGGAGCCAGTCGTCAAGCAACAGGGGGACCTGGATGCCCTGTTTCTGTAGGAAGGTCACCACCAGAGCCATACATTTGGTAAACACCCTCGAGGCTGATGCTAGGCCAAAGCGGAGTGGTTGGAAATGGTAGGTGGTGTTGCTTATCTTGAAGTGTAGGTAGTGCCAATGTTGGGGGCGAATGGTGATGTGGTAGTATTCATCCTTGAGATCTAGCGAGACGAACCATGTGCCCCTTGGCAAGGGTGTTAGGATGGTAGTGATAGTGATCATAAGGAAGTCCTCTGAAGGGCATCCTGTAAGGACCAATTGGGCATCACCTTCTTCACCAGAGCCCTGGTCAGAAGCTTCCTCTTCAATCTGGCCTTGTGGTGATTCCAGAGGGTCATGTTGGGTTGCATCTAGTGGAATGGTTTGAGTAAGAGGAACCTGTGGTTGGTCCTGTGGTGAGGTTTCTTGATTTGAAGATGGGGGTGGCTGGTGTGTCTTTAAAGTGGTCTTGCTGGCCATAAGCAGTCGTTGTGGGTTGAAAACACTGACCAGTGAAAGGGGTAAATGTGAGGATCAAATCAAAACGCAAACGGAAAGGCAGGAAAGAACAAACAATAATAGGAAGGTAGAGATAACTAAGAGAGTTGGTGGAATAAGAAAGATCTCTTTTTTTTTTTGAAGCTCAGAGCACTTGCAAATGCTGTTCTGTTGACAAACAAAAAAAGACTGAAGGAGGGAGGACATGTGACCACTGGAAGTGGAGGACCTACCACCTAATCTGAGATATAAATTAGCTTGGATAACTCCGATGAGGTCTCTGTGCAGGAGCAAAGGCCAACCGTGTAAAGCACAGAGACCACGTCAAAGAACCAGCCTGCAAACTTGGGGTTAATGCAGCACTCCTGCAACCTAGTTCAATTTTCTGCTGATCAGCCCCTGAGAAGTCAGGCCAGACAACCCAGAGCCAAAGTGCTACCTTCAGAAAATGGGTGCAAATGCCAGCAGAGCAAACAGATCCAAATTATTCAAATGAGCAAGCTATCCAGCCAAGTCACAATCCTGCAGATGAAAGGAAAACACCATATTGTACACCAACATAGGACATATAACTTAAGAAAATTGATGTCTCTAATTCACACTGGTATCAAATGAAGATGTTAATTAAAGTGAAGTGGTCCATAAAAGCTGAAATGCTTTAATGGAATATATTTCTAAATTTATTCAGAATTTGGCCTTTGGGGTGGGATGTGCAGGACACTAGGCAAATGTTTTGATGATCAACAGGCAGCCAAATGTTGAGATTTAAGCCAATATGGATTTAGGTCCACTATAAGTAAACTATCTTAAATCCAAATAATCCAGTTTAACTCATTTCTGAATTTATTTGCTGCTGTCTTAGCTGATCTGGCACAAAGGCTAATAGCACAACAGCTTAAGTGACATGTTTCAAAGTAAGAGAAAGCATACAAGCTACCACTGAGACCAGCAGTCTTCCCAAGTAAATGCTTCCAAGAACTTCAGGCACAACAAGACTGAAGTAGCCAACATCTGCGTCAAGCCTTGTTCTGGTTCTGATCCAGGTTGCAGCTGGGGGTGGGAGTCTGATTACAGAGCAGGCAGATGGGAGTCAAAGGGCCAGAAACAGCAGATGTGGTAAAAAAAGGCTGTGGTCAAGTGCTGGATTGGGAAGACGAGGCTCAGGAGGGCCAGAGGCAATCAGCTCACTGAAAAATGGGGTGGGCTACAGTGTTCCCTCTAACGGGGAAGCCCAGATGTTGTTGACTACAAGTCCCATAATTCCCAGCCAAAGGCCATCACAGCTGGGGATGCTGGGAGTTGTAGTTATCAACATCTGGAATTCCCTGTTAGAGGGAATGCTGCTGGGCTATGGTCTAATGAGACAGTGCTGAAGGGTCACATTTGCTCTAACAAATGATTGCTAATACTGAGTCTGAAGCAATTGCAAAGAATCATCAGTGGCCCTGCACTCCCTCAAAGCCTCTTGAACAGCTCAGTTTGCATGCCACCCAAGTTCCCACAAAGCATTCAGTGGCTGACGTTCCCCATTAACCATGCAGTTAGTATATGGAAAGAAGTGTCCCCACAGCAGGCCACTTTCTTAGCTCCACAGAGCTGATTGCCAAGGAGGACAATTTTCATTGATCTCTTCTTATCCTGGAAGTGCCCTGCGCCACCCAAATATATGTCCATGAGGATTGTGAGAGCTTCGGGGGCATATTTTCAGGTGTTCTGTGCCACCTTGCGGGGGTGGGGGGAGGGAGAGATTGGACAAAATCCCTCCCCTGCCCCATGTGTGATCAGTTCTGCAGATAGGCATGTGAGAAACAATAGTTTCAGCTTTTAAATGGACAGAGACACAGAGAAACCAATAAACAGGGAGCTGAGAGTTTTCAGATGGGCTTGAAAAGTGGGCTGCAGCCTTTGCAGGGGTAGCTGCACAAGTTGCTCACTAGGATCTAATGCAGGGGTTGATGGACTGTGGTCTGTATATTTGTAAGTAAAGTAAATATTACAAAAACAAAATCTCCAGCTTTCCTTTGTTTAAAGGAAATGAAACTCTGTAGTACGGCCTTGGGACACTGGGAGCATACAATAATACATATCAAACATCTTTCTGTTTTCTAACATAGTAGCACAACTCTCTCATTTGTCTGAGCAAGTCATAGCTTATGCAAGCTGTACAAGAATGGGTCTTACATGGTTATTTCCATCAGGATTAACTTGAAAACATTTACAATATTCTTTTGTTCTGTGAGCAACAGCTGATAGGCCGAGTTGTCTGGAAAATAGATTTTTCACATTTGTAAAGGAAATCTTGGTGTATAGAGTGAGCAATCCATTAATAAATATCATACATGAGTTTCTATCCTCAGAGTCTGAGCTTCAGATTTACACTAAACTGCAGTTACAAAAGACTGGCTGCTAATGCAATTGAGATTTACTTAACAGACCTTGTGGTGCGTTGCTGCCAATTCAAACACTAAAGTTCAAAAGCCAGAGAACCCAGACAGCACAAGTCATGAGATCTGTGAGCATCTCTGTTCAAAGCTAGCCCTGACTTTAAAAGAGACAAGGTGCTGAGTGTCTCTGCACTTTAGCCAAGGAATGAACTAGTAGTTCTGGCATTCACTGCATTGGCTTCAAATTACCTTCTCTCTCAGCCAAAGCTCAGCACATCAGCATGGCCCACAACATATGAATGGAGAATGCTATAAAAAGATACCAACTATTATTCACATTACTTGGCAGAAAACAAATTAGTTGCTTGAGCAATTAGTTGAGCCCCTGGTGGCGCAGTGGTAAAACTGCCGCCCTGTAACCAGAAGGTTACAAGTTCGATCCTGACCAGGGGCTCAAGGTTGACTCAGCCTTCCATCCTTGCAAGGTCGGTAAAATGAGTACCCAGAATGTTGGGGGCAATATGCTAAATCATTGTAAACCACTTAGAGAGCTCCGGCTATAAAGCAGTATATAAATGTAAGTGCTATTGCTATTGCTATTGCTATTATCCATTTTCTACTTAAGGTTAAATGAAAAGACCAGTGCAATATTTGTTGTCTTCTAATCATATAACTAGTCACCTTAAATGGCGCAGCAGGGAAATGCTTGACTAACAAACAGAAGGTTGCCGGTTCGAATCCCCACTGGCATGATTCCCAGACTATGAGGCTGTTCCCACGATTCGTGGGAACTGCCGAGATGGGGTTTGCGAGGAGAGCGGGCTTAGCCCACTCTCCTCGCAGATGACCCATCAGTCGGCTGCAAGAGGCTGAACCGGCTGCCCACACGACTGCCGGCTCCGTTACGGAGCTGGTGGGGGCTGGGGATTTTGGGGGCCACGCGGCCCCCAGATGCTCCAGCATGCCCTGTGTGCTCGCCGGGCATGCTGGAGAAACCACAGAGCTGGGAGGCTGCATTTAGCCTCCCCGCCAGGGATCTCCTCGTGAGTTGCTGCAGCGCGGAGCCACACCACAGCAACTCACGATTAAAAAAACCTGGGTTAGCAGAGCGCTCAGTTGGCTAACCTCGGCTAAGCGGAGGGGGAAATAGTGGGGTTTGCTGCCAGGAGCCTCATGGCCCCCGTGGCAGCAGACGATCAACAAAAAGCGGCCTAGGCTCCCTTAGCCCGCTTTTTGTTGATCATAAGAATCGCCTCTATATGAACCACCTATATCGGGCAGCAGCGATATAGGAAGATGCTGAAAGGCATCATCTCATACTACACAGGAGGAGGCAAAGGTAAATCCCTCCTGTACTCTACCAAAGAAAACTACAGGGCTCTGTGGGCGCCAGGAGTAGAAATTGACTTGACGACACACTTTACTTTAATCATATACCTAAGCTTGTCTCCTTTAAACAACAGTCAAATCTACCAAGATGTTTGTTAAGCTTGTCACCTGTACCTGGAACCAATTCATTTATCTTATTGAGTACCATATAGGACCTCTCTCCCTGCACATCTTGTACAATAATAAACCCATACCAAATCACAAAAGCATCCTCCAGTAATTGTGCATTGAAAAGCTGTTGTATTGACCATCTTTAAGTAACCCCTTCTAAGGTGTGCACTTTGAATTGCCCAAATTATTTGACTCATGCTCTTGCACTCCTATTGGCTCTCAACAGATGCCAAATATGAGGAGACCTGGGGAACTTCACACTTTCATTCTCTGCAGGCTTCTGGTACACTATCAGGGCTAGGGCAATATGCTTAACATAGTCCATTTGATGAGGCTGCACAAAAGTAGCCAGTCACTGGGCCTATGAAAAGATTTGGCTTCAAAGCTGAATTATTTGCACCTAGCCCCATGTCGAGGCAGCCACCCCTCCCTCTTGCCTATGCATAGGGTAGTCCGTACACAGCAGTGGGGAAGGTCCTTAAAGGGAGGCCAAAACTGTGGGAAGCCCAAGTGATGTTGTAGAAATTGTATGAGAAGAACACTAGAAAATGCAGTCCTTCCCAGTGCTTTCCCCAGCATTTCATGTGTGACTTCTCCCACATCTTCCATAATGTCACTGGGACTTCCCTTTAAGGGCCCTCCTGAGTGCTGTGCACAGATTGTCCTGAGCAGAGGGAAGAGGGAGGAGTGGCTGTCTCTACCCAGAACCAGGAGTGAGGTGCAAATTAGGGATGTGCACGAACCGAAGTCAGCACGATGCTGGCCACACAAATGGTGACAAACCTGCATGTGAACTTTGGTTTGTGCACATCCCAAGTGCGAATGATTTGGCTTTGATGCTTTGAAGCTGAATCTCTGCACAGGCCTACCAAATATTCTCTCAAAATTCAATTTACTTCTACCACTATGCCATGCTATTGATCATGTGTAGGCGTGATTCACATTTTATAAATCTCTGGGATTTCACAAATACTTTTGAAATACTTGGACTTAAAATTATCCTTGAACTTAATGTAATTTCCAAGAAGCTACAAATCTTGAAGAAAAAGAGAATGGCCAGCTATGATGTCTGCTACAATCAGATCTTTCTTGTTTTAACCTCAAGAAATTTCATGAAATAGTCCATGGCCCCCAGGATGTATGATTTACCAGACCCTGGCCAACATCCTCACTAAATTATTCAATACTACTACTTAGGAATTACTCTGAAGAGACACTAAATTTCAGTAGGACTACAAGTAAATTGTCAGGTTGTCTCAAGCAAGAACACACAAGCATTTTACTAGAAACATATTTTATGAGTGCATCCAGCTGCTGTTGCACTGGGATTCTTCACTACTGGAATTGGGACTCTTTACTGTTGGAACTCCAGCCCACAGTTAGCTTAACAAAATTTATCAGGCTGGATCATGTTTTTGCAAAATGCAAGGTTCACACAAGGTTCTCATATAAAATAACTCTCACTGTCGTTACTCATATGCAAAAGAATTAATTATAATCATCTGTATGACATAGTTAAGTTTTCTGTTCTGAATGCTATATGGATCCACACTACTGGAGAAACCTGAAATCATCTAAAAGTCAACTCTAAATAAATGAATATAGCTAACAGATAATGGCCATGGGCTGACATTCTCCACAAGGCTACAAAACCAGATATAGCCCTGCGATGATGCAAACAGACTAGAGTTTAACTAGTGTTTCAGTCTTTTTACACAGCCCCAGCAATGGAGGAATAGGCAGGAGGGCAAATTTTCACTGCTTTCTCCTCCCTCTAGATAGTTTTCATTTCCAGGAATCTTTCCCAAAATCCTCAGGAACCAATCCTGGAAGTAAAACTCTATCTGGAAGACGGAAAGAGCAGCAAAACCCATACCTTCCCCCTCCACCACCACTGGGTCTGAAGCAAAAGACTGGAGCAAAATTCAGTCTGCCTGCTTCACCAAAGGGCTACTTCTGTTTTCGTAGAACTGCGGAGAATGTCAGCCACAGTATTCACTAAAAAATAAAATAAAATATGCTAGAAAAGAAATAAAATTAGGACTGATCAACCATGAAATTTAATTTGCATATTGCAATAGGAGTGATGTAACGTATTTTGATAAATTAATGTATAATGCTTTGTGTTTAACTTGACAACTAATCATTCATAGAATTTTTTACAGTCAAGGAAAATATTTTCTTAAACAAACCTGCCCAAAAACCTTTCTGAAAACATTGGTTTTAAACACTGGTAATTTAATTATAACTCTAAACCTCAGTTAAAATAACAAATTCACACAGAAATAATGAAGAAGAAGAAATCATATGGTAAACGGTTCCCTAGAAATGTGTGAGTCTGGAAAAACTATAATTTAAATATGTCTTAAATTAGGGTATTTAAGAGAGATTGACAATGAGTTGAAGACTAGAATAATCTCAAAAGTTCTTTTTTCACCTTTTATCAAATGCAAAAGTATAATCCTATGCAGTCTCATGCATAATCCTTGGGAATTTAAGTGGGACTTAGGACATGTGTTCATGGGAATATCTGCTAAAGAGATGTGCTTCCAATTGGAAACACCTCTTTTTCTCAAAAAAAAAAAAAAAAAAAAGCCATAGAGAGTGTGTGATTGTAGGGAAGAGGAAGGTTAACTATTTCTTTCCCCTTGTGGCATTTTGCTGCTGAAAATACTCTTCCCTCACCCCAAAGTAGTGATTTACCTTCAAAGCTGCTATTTCAGTCTTAAGACATGATTGTACGGTCTGATGTATAAGATGAATGCAAAGCACCCAAAGCACCTATCATGAGAAAGCAACTTGGTCTGGCGACAACTATAAAGGTCAAGACTAGCTGTTTAGTGGTGGTGGGGGAGAGATTGAGGCTATTCTCACACGCACCCTAAACAAGCCTAGGGAAGCCCAACCTGGATTAGGCTGTGTGTGAGAACCGTTGGGATTGGGCCCGATCCCAGCGAGGCAGTGCCGCCTAGCCCCACTTTGAAGCCTGGCTCTTAGCCAGGGTTAAGGGCTCAAGCCCTTCACCCTGACTCCAGGATTGTGTGTTTGCTGGGGCTAAATTTAGCTGGGGCTAAATTTAGGGCTGGGGCTAAATTTAGCCCCAGAGGACGCAAAGACTTGCGCCTAGAGCACACGTCTCCTTGAGGAATCCTCCAATGCATCACACATATGTTGTGTGGTGTATTGTGGGATCTCTGGTGGCCGGGACACCTTGTCCTGGCCTCCAGGGTTCCACGCTGCAGCTTCCACATCTTCTACGCAAGTTTTCCTCTTACCTTGCATCTACACAACCAAAAATTGGGAGCAAACACAGCCCCCAAACCCAGGTAGAACACAATTTTTGATTGTGTGTATGACCTCAATCAATGCTATCACTGAGTACATAACTGGTAATGCACATGTAATACATAACTGAGTACAAATACCGGGTTTTAAATGTTTTAAATCTTTTAAATGATTTTAATTGTTAATTGATTTAATGTTTTAAATGATTTTAATTGTAAACCACCTAGAGACACAAGTTTTGGGCGTTATCGAAATATTTTAAATAAATAACTGGTAATGAGCCTTGCCCCATATATCTCAACCTGGACCTTAAGATCTTCTTCAGAGGCCCTCCTCCAAGAGCCTCTGACAAACAAGGTGAGGAGGGTGGCTACTAGGGTTAGTAGTAGGCCTTTTCAGTGGTTGCACCCCATTTATGGAATAACCTCCCTAATGAGGTTTACCAGGTGAAGACCTTTTTGTTCACTCTGGCCTTTTAAATTTTAATCTTATTTTAACTGATTTTTTAAAAAGCCTTTTAAATTGTTTTGTATTGTATTTTGTATTTTCTCCCCCCGCTTTTTCTGGTTTGTTATGATTTAATCTGTTGTGTTTTATCTCATGTTTTAATGTTGTGTTGTAAGCCTCCCAAAGAACAATTTGTTATGGGGTGGTTGACAAATAAAGTTTATTATTATTTTGTGCAGCCCCAGTTGGTGAGCTGGGCTGAGGAATTGCACTTACAATATCTATTTCCATACCTTCCTCATTCAGCTGGTAATAGATATATCTGCTTCCATACCTGTCTGCCCCCAATTGGCTCAGTATTAGGATGCCAGTTGTGGAATATGATGGTGTGCAATTGCTAATGCAGCAGCCACATAACTTAATTTGGAACTTGAAAAGACACCCCCCCCCCTTTTTTTTTAACATAAACCAAATTTATGTAAAATGTTTGCTCTGCCATTTGGTTCAGAGCCCCATTTAGGCAGCTTAGAAAATAAAGACCTGGTTCACACAGTCATTCAAATCTATGTTCAAGGTAGGTTACCAACATTAGAATGACTGCATGAACCCACAACAAGGTAGTTCATGAATGAGATGAATCAGAGATTCATGCCCTGACATGGGTTCACATAATCTGAAGGTTGGGAAGGTTGGGTTAGGACTGACAAAAGGAAGTACTTTTTCATACAGTGCATAGTTAATCTATGGAATTATCTGCCACAAGATGTGGTGACAGCCAGCAGCCTGGATGGCTTTAAAAGGGGCTTAGACAAATTCATGGAGGACAAGTCTATCAATGGCTACTAGTCTGGTGTCTACGGGCCACCTCCAGCCTCAGAGGCAAGATGCCTCTAAATACCAGTTGCAAGAGAGCAACAGCAAGAGAGAGAGGGCATTCCCCTGCCTCTTGCCTGCGGGCTTCCCAGAGGAATCTGGTGGGCCTCTGTGTGAAACAGAATGCTGGACTAGATAGCCCTTAGTCCTGAACCAGCTAGGCTGTTTTTAATCACCAGGAGCCCAGCCCGACGTTGCATGTTCACGTGAACCGGCAGGATCGGGCCCAATCCTGTGGGCTACATGGCAGCAAACCCACTTAAGTAGTCACCCTCTAAAATGAGGTTAAGGGAGCAAGCGCTCCCGTAACCTCATTTTTGTAATTGTGTGTCAGCTGTGGCTGCTTGGAGCTGTGGCTGGCACAATCGGGGGAGGGGGATCCCCACAATGCACCACACACTCATGCGGAGCCTTATCGGAGCTCCGGGGGGTGGGCTGACACATCCCAGCACTCCAACCCCTGGATCGCCAGGAGTTGTACAATAATACCAACAGGAGTATAATACCCTGTTTATACTCTTCTAAGTAAAATATGTTAATATATTCAAATTAAAGCACAATATCATGGGCACAAGTCATCCCCCATTGGGTACAGCAGCATGTGCAGGAAGGGATAGGATTCAAAGGAGTCCTCTTTATTTTCTTCCTCTCTCTTCCTAACTGGCCCTAGACAAAGAAACGCAAGAAACTTGCAGGAGAGGCCCCTGGGAGGAGGGGGACAGCTGGATGTGTATATGAGAGGCACGGACAGGCTTCCTATTCCAAGTAAGGTCCAGCTGCTACAGTGCACACAGCCAAGGGCAAGCAGAGTAGGGAGGGAGGAAAGAGGATTCTACTGAGCCTTATGCTAAACTCACTTGTGTATGCAGCTGTACCCATGGTGGGGAAGATGGATCTTGCTGTTTAACTATCCAACATCCTCATGAGCCATTCTCTATACTAATTTATATATCACTGACAATAACACAACAACTTTATAAAGAAGAATTCTCAGAGGTTTATAAGCAATATAGAGAACAACAAAATTAATGGTGGTAAGTATGCAGAATGATACTGACTTATTATGTATGTGCATTGTTGACTGAAGATTGCAACTATTCATTTTCATTAATTCACTCCTGTTGCCTTACATGAATCATTTTGAGTATTAGAAGCTTAGAGTAAATGTTCATGTTCACATGCATATGCAGTATACTATACAGCCACAATCCAGAGATGCAATTTGTGTGCATGCAAGTTTAACATCCAGATTTTACCAGCTGTTTCCTCTTTGGTGATGATCTGCAAAACGCTTTAAATTTAGTGAGCTGAAAATACCAACTGGAGGAGGGAGAAGAGATTCAGAGGAAAAGATGCTGATGGAGAAACAGTTGTGGGGAAATAGGTGCATGCATAGATCTGGCATGTATACACTTTTGGACCAGAACCTACCTCTATGCTCCTCTACTCACATGCATAAACTAATGCTTGAACTATGTACTGTCATCTGTTTTTAATACAAATACCCAAAGCAATTTATAATGCAGAAATATGCAATATATAGTGAATACTCCATCAGTCATATTCAAATACTTGCACTGTCCAACAGTTCTGCAAATCCTACATAAACATTAGATGCAATACTGGATCAAAGACTTAAAAGAACATCATTATTGCAAGATGAAAATTGAAAAGGTTATACTATACTATTGCATAATAAAGATATCTACAGTAAACCTCATTATTTCAAAGTATGCCACTAGCTCAAAGATGGTACAAGTTAGAAAGCCATAACTTGTTCCTATTCCTTAACACAGGAGTCATAGTAATGGATGATAGGGAGAACAGCTCTTAAAGTCTCCCAGATGTGAAGCATGCTATTAATGTAAACAAAGTAATCGGATAATGTCAAAAATAATTCCAGAGAATTGTCATAGAATGATAGCAATAGACAATTTAAGTCCTGATTACATATGACCTCTTTTTCAGGTCTGTCTGGAAGCATAGTTCTACCACCAGGTGCCACTTATCTAATTTCTGCTTCTTTTTGCTGTTTCCTCCACAACAAATATATGTGAGTCATAATCCTACTAGAAAAATTTGTTGTGGCTCAAGTTTTTGGGGCTAGAACTCAGTTTGTCAGAAGTGGGCTTCAGTCCACAAAGAAGTGTATACTGCAAAAAATGTATGCAATTGGTGTGTGGTACCACAGGCCTCCGCGTTGCTTTTGCTAAAACAGTTTAATATGGCTAACCCTTCAGAATGTGTTTCTATAAGGTTGTTCTCATGTGCAGCCTAACCTGGGCTAAGGATGCCCAGCCTGGGTTAGGCTGCTCATAAGAACTGACGGGATCACCTCTGATCCCGGCGGCACCTCAGCAGCGAACCCGCCTATGAAGCCCACCAGTTAGCCAAAGAAGCCCATCAGTCAACTGCTTGTGTGTCAGTGGTGTGCACAAAACCAGCAAAAATGGTTTGGTTCGAGTAGAACCATACTAGAACCAAACTGCATCCAATCCAGTTCTATGCAACTAGACCAGTAAATAAAGTACACTATGTACACTAGAGCCTCGTTCGGCTCTAGTCCAAACCAGTTCGGTAGGAGATTTTTTTATTTTATTTTCATTTTTTAGCTTTAAAAAGGTGGGCTTACTGCCATTTCCGGGCTCTGGGGGTTGCTGTCACAGACGCAGTGGGGGTCTCCTGATGTCCCCCTCCCCCTGCCGCTCCCTGTCACTTTTGGCCCTTTATAGGCTGTTTTTGGCCCATTATGGGCCTACCGGCGGTGGCAGCATCCATTTTGGAAGCCACCATGCATGCCCAATGGACCCTTGTGTAACCTGACCTAGCCATGTAGAAGTCCATTGGGCATGCATGACAACCTCCCAAATGCCACTGCAATGATAGGAGGGCCCATAATGGGCCTAAAATGGCCCGTAAAGAGCTGAAAATGACCGGGGGCAGCGGGCAGAGGTGGGACATCAGGAGACGCCGCTGCAGCTGTGACAGCACCCCCTGGAGGCTGGCAATGTGGTAAGTCCACCCTTTAATTTTTTAAAAAATAAATAAATAACACCCCAAACTGGCCCTGGCCCAGCAGGTTCAGCTGAACTTCAACTGGGCCCAGTCTGGCTCAAGAGTGAGCCCTCAAGCTTGGCCAGTCCAATGTCAGACCAGCTCAAGGTCGAACTGGTTCACACATCCCTATCATGTGTCAGCAGACGCTGCTTGTGCCGGGGAGATCCCCCAAATGCACCGTACACTTGCACACAGGGTGGATTTGATTTAAATCAAACTGATTTAAATCACGATTTAAATCACTAGCAGGGTGGATAAAAATAAAAAAAATCCTATTTAAATAAAAAAAATCTGATTTAAATCAAAAAAATCAGATTTTTTTTATTTAAATCGGATTTTTTTTATTTAAATCGGATTTTTTTTATTTTTATCCACCCTGCTAGTGATTTAAATCGTGATTTAAATCCGTTTGATTTAAATCAGTTTGATTTAAATCAAATCCACCCTGCTTGCACAGTTCATTATGGAATTTCTGGGAGCCAGGACAATGTGCCAGCTCTCCTTGCTGCCAGGGGCAGCCGATGTCCCTCTGGGTGCACAATCTACGTACCCAGCACAGACCCAACAATAGTCTGTGGGGCAGGTAAGTTTCAGGAGCCCCATGCACCTGGTAGCCTTTCTCACTGATCATGAAAAAGGGCCCCATGTGTCATGTAAACAAATCAGAAGCAGTGCAGCCTCATGTAAGGAGAAATATGGGTTGCAGAGATTAGATGTGCTGAATAAGATGCTCCAGTTCCTGAACAAAATCTCCATGCAAAATGTGCTCTACTGGGATAGAAGAAGTACAAATGGCATTATCATTATTGATGTACTGTATGAATATTAGAGACAGAGACACAAAGTGCTACTTAACAGTCATACTATATTTGTGCATCATTTTCTATCCTTTCAACAAGGCTTTAAAATATTATTTGTCTTATTTAACTATTCTAGCACATGGAGATGCTCTTTTCAGTAAATTATGTACAATTATTTGAACATTTCTGTCTTGGATGGTAAGTTAGCTTGGAAACATATTGTTTATGGAAATACAACACCTATATATTGCTTCACAACAACAAAAATTCCAAAGCCGAGCCTGCTGAAACAGCAGAGACTGTGTGTGTGTGTGTGTGTGCGTGTGTGTACACCATGACCTCAATATCGAAACCACTTATAAGAAATCTCGTGGGAACTATCTTTTATGAACTTTTATTACCATATATGTCTCTCTATATCTTACTACATCAAAATATATAATTTATGCTTCACTTCACAATTCAGAAGAGACCAGTTACTGTCAAACAACTTCATTTCTAATTCAGAACAGTTAGTTATGAACACAAAAGAAAAAGGTATCTATACATATAATAAATCCCAGTGTCCTTTCTCATTACTCTGTTATCCAAGCATTCATAGGAACACAGGAAGTTGCCGTATACTGAGTCAGACCATTGCTCTATCTAGCTCAGTATTGTTTACACAGACTGGCAGTGGCTTCTCCAAGGTTGCAGGCAGGAATCTCTCTCAGCCCTATCTTGGAGAAGCCAGAGAGGGAACTTGAAACCTTCTGCTCTTCCCAGAGTGGCTCCATCCCCTCAGGGGAATATCTTACAGTGCTCATACTTCTAGTCTAGTCTCCCATTCATATGCAACCAGGGCAGACCCTGCTTAGCTAAGAGGACAAGTCATGCTTGCTACCACAAGACTGGCTCTCCTCTCCATCATACTGTTCCAACATCCCACCACACTCTAGCATGACCAAGGAATGGGACCCACAGTGGACAGGGGCTGAGTCCATTTGCAGTAATATCCTTTGAGTTTATGGAATAAAGTTATGGGCTTCAATATAAAACACATTTGAGAATGGACAAAATCTGTTACTCACATCAAATACTGGGATCACCAAGACAAAAAAACAGATTTACCCTCTACTCCATATATGTTTCTTCTTCTTCTTCTACTAATAGAATTTTTTTATTTAGAGATATGTTTCTTCTTACATGTTTAAGTGTGTGTGTGTGTGTGTGTGTGCGCGCGCGCACATAGAGCCCTCTGGTGGATGAGGAATGCATTATTTTTAGCCCTGTAGAGTTGCTGTGGGGGAAGAGGCTGAAAAAAAGAGAGAATTCTGAAGAGAAATTCAGAGAGAGAGAGAGAGAGAGAGAGAGAGAGAGAACGTGCTGGAATTCTAGAGAAGAGGAATTTATGAAATATTCGAGACAGGGAGATCTAGCTCTGAGAATGGACAAAGACTGGAAGAAGAAGAGAGCAGCAGCTTTCCACTACCAAGCAGCTGTAGGGCCTGCACAAGGAGAATGAGGCATGAAACAACAGAAAAACCTGAGGATCTGCTTCATTATTCATTCTTTGGAATATAAACCTTTATGAGACTCCTTTTTTGGAACTAACTCACTTTCAACAATGAACAACAACCTTCTGAGGGAATTAAGTGTGTGTGTGTGTGTGTGTGTGTGTGTGTGTGAGAGAGAGAGAGAGAGAGAGAGAGAGAGAGAGAGAGAGAGAGAGAGAGAGAGAGATGGATAAATATGGGGGGAAATTGGTCAAACTGATGTATAAATATTGTTTAACATCATATGATTTCTTTTCATTTCCTCTGAATTCATTTCTGTGTTGGTCTCTGGAGTGTAGACTCTGGCATATATAATGGTTATGCATGCATTAAGTGAATGTCTGCCATTAATAGTTAATACTTGGTAAAAAGTAAAGCAGCTCCTGACAAATTTCATTTCAATCTAGGAGCCAGCCCAAAAATTTAGGAGCCAGAGAGGTCATGCACACAACCTCGCCTGGCAGAGCGGGCAGGCTGTGGGGAAGGCAGGGGCTCGCTTGCCTTCCCCAGCAGATGAGCGGCTGCTGTCCTCCCCTCCGCCACACCGTGTGCCAACACAAGCAGCGGTGCAGTGAACAGAAATGCTGCAAGTGGGAGGACACCCCCCCCGCATCCCAAGGTGCCCTGGGGCATAGTGGAGGCTGCTCTCATTAAAGCATCCGCTGCACTTGGCACGGTGGCTCCTCCCACCCACCCACCCCCGCGCCAGCTCACTGTTGGAAATGGTACTGAGCCAAGGGGGAGCTCCTTAACCCAGCAGCGATCACCCAGACGATCGTTGGCTGAGGTTTAGCAAACCACAGGTTTGCTTAACCTGGGCGAAACCCCGGGTTTCAAAGTGCGGCTTGGCATGTGTGTAGCACTGGGAGTGACTTCGCTCCAGGCACTTTACATGCACAGCCTAACCCAGGCTGGGCTGCCCTAGCCTGGGTTAGGCTGCACGTGTGAATAACCTTAGGAAATAGACACTTGACAAATTACCAGACTTAGTGATAGACATGGTGGGAGCGGGCAGAAATGGGCTTTTCTTTATCCCCTTTACAAGTAATATCTTTAGAACAGAAACAAGGCTGCCTGGGACAAAGAAATATGTTATTAAATAATTCTGCCTCTGAATATCCTAGTCTAGGCATCATGGTTGAATTTCTAGGCATCATGGCTCCCTGATGACTAGAATTTGTCAAGCACTGAAATAAACATGTGTATGTGTTGTAGCTGAACCCTGTCCACCAACTCTGGCATTAGGTAGCATGCCAGGGTAGTATATTATTTATTTATTTTTAAATAAATAATGACATAATTATACTACAGGTAGTACTTTAATTAATTAATTAATTAATTAATTAATTAATTTCTATGTAAACTACTTTGGAAACTTTTGTTGAAAAGCGGTATGCAAATATTCATTGTATTCGGATTCGTATAGTACCAAAAGCAGCCTGGCCCTCAACTAGGGGTGTACAGAACCGGTTTGAACTTAACCTATTTTAATCCAAACTGGCCTGGTTCAATTGGTTCGAGGTTGAATCAAACCCCCCAGAAGGGGGGCTCAAGCCAAAAAAGGGAGGCTGGTCTAAGTTTGAAGTGAACCGGGCCCAGTTAAATTGCCTTGCTTTGCTTGTAAAAGGGAATCTGGTAAGGTTTCCCGTTTACAAGCAAACTTGGACAGCCTATGTAAAAATGGCTGGGGGGCGGGGGGAGAGGTCACCTTACAGGCTGTTGCAGCGGCCACAAGTGAGGGAGCCAGGAAGCTGCCACCAGTGCCACCATGACGGTAGCTAGTAAGGTGCCCTCTCATCTGCCTCCCCCAAGCCCTTTTTGCATAAGCTATCCACATTTGCTTGTAAAGGGGAATCCTTAATGGATTCACCTTTACAAGCAAAGCAATTGAACCAGGTTGAACCGGGTCCACCTGGTTCAACAGCACAAACCAAACTGCTACTGGTTCTTATGAACTGGTTCATGGACTAGACTGTTCAGTTCGAATTTGAACCGAACCGCCCATGCCAGTTCCATGCACACTCCTATCCTGCACACACTCTGCTTATGACAATAGGCTCAATGGATGGGTGGGAAAGCATAGGTTGAATGAAAAAATAACTCTCCTCACCCACCTATCTTTCACTGGGGCTGTCACTGTAGAGGGCAGAGCAAGGGGCATCTGTTTGCTTCATAAAAGCACTGCATGCATGCTTTAACCCCTTTGCAAATTACAGTATTTGCATTTAACAACACTGATGCTTCTTGGATGAAAGGTTTTTCGGCTACATCATAAATTGATAAAAGTCATTATGATGAAAGCTAGCAATATTAACAAGAATGTATAAAAAACCTTTACAAAGCAACTGGTCAGCAAGCTCAGGGATTGTGCAACTCTTTTAATCAAAATTTTGGAGTTTCCGGATTTTGCACATGGTTACATGGAGCTTTAAAGACCTGTATTTGCTTAGCTCTGTCTGAATAGCAAATGGTGACATTATTCACACAATCCAAAAATGTGTTCTATCCGGGTTTGGGAGCTGTGTGAGCTCCCAATTTCTGGTTGTGTGGAGGAAAAGCTACCCAAGTCTTTTCTCCTACCTTGCTTCCACACAATCACTTCTACTCAGGTTTTCCTCCAATCTTGCTTCCACTCAACTGAAAATTGGGAGTACACATAGCTCCAGTCCCAAACCTGGGCAGAATACAGTTTTGGATTGTGTAAATGACTTCATCGTCTGGATTTGAAAAAAGTAATCTAGCATTTTCTTACAATTGCTAACGTAATTCTGAACTGAGCCATGGCAAGTTTGCCCATCACTTCTTCACTTTCAAGACCACCTTAAGTAGCACAGAGGGGAAATGCTTGACTAACAAGCAGAAGGTTGCCAGTTCAAATCCCTATACGGGAAACACCTATATCGGGCAGCAGTGATATAGGAAGATGCTGAAAGACATCATCTCATACTACGTGGGAGGAGGCAATGATAAACCCTTCCTGTATTCTACCAAAGAAAACCACAGGGCTCAGGAGTTGACACTGACTCAACGGCACACTTTTCCTTTACTTCAGTTTCAAAAATAGTTTGTCAAGTAACATGGGATGCTGCTTCTTGAGCAAAACAAGTCTGAAGTCCACTTGGGCTCACAGAATGAGTTCCTTAGTTCTTTGTATCACTAGCTTTTGCTTCCTGAAATCTGGTGCATAAAACCTCCATATTATATTCCTCAACACAAATTAAATCATTACCCATTAGAATTTCAATACTTTGTAATCACTCAAAATACTATGTAGTTACTTTTTATTGTTAAACAGTTTAGGAGACCAATGCCAGATGGTAGTTAGTTTAATCTATCTAACTTAATTGTTCTACAATTGCTTGCCAACAAGAATATCCTATATTTAATACTAAGATGCTTTTTGCTTCATATTATCCTTAATTATGAAAAAAAAATCCTAATATATGTTCCATGTGTTACAATGTCTCCCATAGTGTATATTTTCAATGTTTAAACTGTTTGGCATTTTCTGCCTCTTCTTTGTAAAAACTTTATATATGGTTTCTTCTAAAATACAACTAATACAGCAATGAAGCATACCATGTTAGGCAATGATATGTTAGGAAATCACATTAGGAAATAGCCCAGAAACATAAGTGTTTTGGGCGGTATACAAATGTATTAAAATAAATAAATGGGGCCCATATGTTCTGTGGTGTAACACAGGCAGTTCTAAGCCACCCAGACTGCTACAGGTGCTCTGATTGTAGTATTCACTACTGGTTTTTGACCACAGGGAGGATTTTGACCTTGGGTGTGAATAACTAACAGGGAGGCAGAGCTGTGAGGTACAACACTGACAATCATCTGAGTAGGTGGAAGTATTGCACCTGGGGCTTCCTCCTGCCCCATCTCTCCTAAAAAGGTGTTGTTACTGCCAGTTTCAATAACACTAGAGACCACCTATTCAGTGGGTGCCCATCTACAGATTCCTGCCCTTATTCAACTTCTATACTCACGCATCTTTGGATTGGGGCCATATCTAGCTTCCACAACTTTTAGTTTGTGGATAGAATTATATTCATAAGAACAGTTCTGCTGGATCACGCCCAAGGCCCATCTAGTCTAGCATCCCTTTTCACACAGTGGCCCACTAGATGCCTGTGGGAAGCCCACAGGCAAGAGTGGAGGGCATGCCCTCTCTCCTGCTGTTGCTCCCCTGAAACTGGTATTTAGAGGCCTCTTGCCTGAGGTTGGAGGTGGCCTATAGCCATCAGACTAGTAGCCATTGATAGGCTTGCTCTCCATTAATTTATATAAGCCCTTCTTAAAGCCATCCAGGCTAGCGGCTGTCACCACATTTTGTGGCAGAGAATTCCATAGGTTAATTATGCACTGTGTGAAAAAGTACTTCCTTTTGTCAGTCCTACATGACCCCTGGTTCTAGTGTTATGTGAGAGGGAGAATGTTTTCTCTCTTTCCACTCTCTCCACACCATGCATAATTCATTTTAATTCATAATTCATCTAATCACATCATTTATTAACATATTGCTAACTGCCAATGGAGCATGTGGATAGTCATAGAGCCTCCCCAAACACCTGCTAAGGATAGGGGGTATTTGGGGGTTTGAGAAAGGACCACAAACATGCCCAAAAATGTTAATTAGAGGGAGAAAATGCAGAAACAAAAAGAGAACAGCTAAATATTGGGGTGGGGGCCCATCAAAGGCCATCATGTCTAATAATTCTACTAGGGTTATAAACAATCCAAAAAATATTACCCAGTTTATTCGCTCAAAATGTACTGATCAACCCATTTTTAGGCCCCTGGACCATAGGCTATTTGCCCCCCGACTTATATGAGAGCCTGACAATCCACCTGATCTTAACTATGTACCTCAGGGCTTCACAACTTCCACCCTCCAGCTGTTTTTGGACTACAGCTCCCATCACACCCAGCAACAGTGGCCAATAGTCAGGGATTATAGGAGCTGTACTCTTAACGTTTACAGGAGGGCCAAAGTTATACAGCCCTAATGTACCTTTTTCTGACAACCCTGGATCTCTGTTTCTTTTACTTCTGTCTGACCTGACTCTGTACCTGCCTTTGCCTTTCCCCCCAATCCCAGAAATCTGTTCAGAAATTGACAGTACCCTTGCTGACGATCTCTGAACCTGGCCGAGGTCTGACAAACTGTGACCTCTATTCTGGCTTTCAAGGCTGTTGCTCTCTCCAGCTGACATTGTGTTTCCTGTGAGTAATTAAGCAAGTTTAATTACTCCCCCACCCCACAAGATCATCTACAGTGGCCATAAGTCAAAGACAACCTACCCTAGACTCAATTATGGGTAAAGTCAGTTGTTCCTAACTGTGTCTTGATATATGCAAAGAATCATTTTGATATTAATATAGAAACATTTGAAAAGTTATCTGTGAACTATGAATCCTCTGTGCTTTGTTAACCTGATTACTTAAATCTTTTTAATTCAAACATATATTGTGGATACCAACAAAGATTCAACTGTATCAAGTTTATACTATGCTTGAAGCATGAGGGCTAAATAATGCACATTTGATTATGCTTAGCCTAATCCTTCAGTGTGATGTTGTCTACTCAAGCATTTGTGAATTCAACAGTCTTGGGATTTAAGACATTTAAAGGCACATAAATCCCACTCAGTCTACTGGAATGAAAGTAATGCTTCAGTTCTTGTTGTACTCTTTCTAAGTTCCTTTTGATTTGAATACAGCTTCTGCAACACACATTTCTGGTACTTGTGACCAAAATCTGTTTATGACTCTATGCCAAAGTGAATGTAATTTAGCTAGCTTCACCTTATTGTTATGCTTTCAATGTTGACAGCACTGCACGGTTATTTTAACTGCCCCAATTTCTAAGGATTTTAAAATGACTAAGGCAACAGCATTTCCTGAAAATCCCATTAGCACTTTCATCATGCTGACAAATTAATCTAGAGATCTTGGGCCACTTCGAAAGTAATTCTCACTGGGGTCTCACTTTCATGTTACACTAGGATTATTAGTATGACGCTAGCTTAACAAAATGTACCATTGTTTGTGAAGACCTGCCCACTTTTGCATGAAAAATTTTATATTATGAAACTTAAATAGTATGTCCTCAATCCAGTGCTCCATAAACACTACGGATGTTCATGAACTAGTTTGTGCACTCCCGGAAGGTGGGGGAGGGGTTTCCTTTAAAGGGCAGGGAGCCCTTACCTGCCCTGCCACTCCCCCCCCCTGCACTCTCCCCAAAACCGCTGGCACGGGGCTAGCGCATACCTCCTTGCAGCCCCGGTCAGCATCACACCAAAAGTGGCCGATGTGCGTGCGCACAACACACATGCCACACAACACACAGTCACGCAGTGAGGGAAAAGCAGTGGGGCAGGTAAAGGCACCCTTCCTGCCTCTTGAAGGAACCCCCCGCCTCCAAACCAGCCTGAATGCCAGGCTTTTGAACCAGTTTGGTGCTCCATAAAAGGAGCACCGAACCAGTTTGTGCACATCCCTAATAAAGACTCTGATGCGCATTTAAAAAAACCTCCTAGCAAAACGCTTCCCCACTTCTTGCAACATCAGGGGTAGTCCCACACAAAGATAACATGTGTTGAACATCCCCAGCTCTGCAGTGAATGAGGAAGCCAGGAAGGTTGCCAGGAAGGCTGAGCTCCTGATATAGCAAAAGGTTTCTGAACTGAGCTACTCATGTTGCTGCAGTGTTTTGAGAGCTAAAAGCATGTACCATACATATCTGGAGTGCTAAAAGAATAAAACAAAACTCTGAAAATGATGAACACTGAAATCTAACACAGAATGTGTTCAGCCAGCAACTGGACAGATGGAAGAGTTTTTTGGTTTTTTGGTTTTAAAGTGCAGACTTTTATTATCCTGTCCTTCCTCTAAGGAGTTTGGGGCAGTATATATGGGGTGGGGTGGAGGGTTAGTTCATTCTATCCTCAAACAACTTTGTGAGGTGTTAAGCTTTCCTACAGTAACTGGCGCAATGCCATGCAGTAAACTTCAAGGCCAAACAGAGAGTAGAACCCAGGTCTCGCTGGACCAGGTCCAGTGAGTGTTATAGCAGGGCCAGGAAGTAGCATGGCTCATGGGAAGTCAATTGCACATTAGCGCTAAGCCAGGACACATTTTCAAACTATATCACTGCAAGAACTTCAAAGACAACATTACTATGGTCCAATCCTTAAGCAAAACAAACAAACAAACAAACAGTTTATCATAGAGCACTCATTTTTGGCCATAGCCAATAAGTATCTCAAAGGAAAAGAGATAGAAAAGGTCAGTTTGTGTGCTTTAAGGTGAATGGAGAAAGAGCCCTAGAAAAGCAAATGCTTTGAAAAATCAGAGTGGTAACGAATTGTCCACCCATCCTTACCCAGTCTCTACTACTGACCAGAAATACAGTACTTTCTACTGCACTGGTTGGAACGGGGTTCTGTTTTGTACAGCATTCTTGCCTAATGCAAAAGGAGTACCAGATTCCCCTTCACAAGTATACCCCCACCCCACTCCAGATTTGAGCCAAACCAGCCGAACAGCCAGCTCACAAACCCCTAAGAAGCAGTTGCATCCAGAATGGAAATGCACAGACATTTTTCTTTGAAATTTATAACCCACTTTCAGTAAAGCTTCCAACACATCTAATAGAGGACAGAAGTCCCCCCTCAAATGGATTAATTATTACTATTTTATTACTATTTAAAGTAATATTATTACTAATATTACTTTACAAAAAGATCCCTAAAAAGGAAAATTAAAGAAGCAATTAATGTAAAGGTAAAGTGTGCCATCAAGTTGATTTTGACTCTTGGTGCCCACAGAGCCCTGTGGTTTTCTTTGGTAGAATACAGGAGGGGTTTACCATTGCCTCCTCCCACGCAGTATGAGACAATGTCTTTCAGCATCTTCTTATATTGTTGCTGCTCAATATAGATGTTTCCCATAGTCTGGGAAACACACCAGCAGGGGGGATTCAAACTGGCAACCTTCTGCTTGTTAGTCAAGCATTTCCCCACTATGCCACTTAAGGTGACCTAAAGCAGCAATTACACAGCATTAAAAGTGTGGCAGCGGTGGGGGGATTTTTCTTCTTTTTTTCAAAGAAGAAAAATGTATGTCACTCTTTAAAAGTTCAAATGTATACAATCATCTTAATTTGGAAGATTAACTAAAAGTCAGTGTAGGTACCTTACTTTTCTGGAGATGATATGACCCAGCTCAACCACCACCATATAAAAGGCCCTCTCTTTGGTCAACATTCATCAGATCTCTAAGGATGAAGACACTAGAAGTTGGGATAAGCAGCGAAGTGGCCAATTTTGCAGATGACACCAAACTATTTACTACTACTATGAATATTTATATACTGCTCTTCAACAAAATTTCCAAAGCGTTTTACATTAAAAATAATAATATATAAATAAGATGGCCCCTTGTCCCCAAAGGGCTCACAATCTAAAAAGAAACATAAGGTAGACACCAGCAACAGCCACTGGAAGGATGCAGTGCTGGGGTTGGATAGTGCCAATTGCTCTCCCCCTGCTAAATATAATATCATCATCACTTTTAAAGGTGCCTCTTTGCTCAGTTAGCAGGTATTTAGGTTAGTGAAATCCAAAAGAGATTGTGAGGCGCTTCAAAACCCAACTTCACATATACACTGATGGGGTCTGAGCTGTCAGTGACTGACCAGGAGAGATATCTTGGGGTTGTGGTGGACAGCTCATCGAAAGTGTTGATTCAGTGAGCGGCAGCTGTGAAAGAGGCCAATTCTATGCTAGGGGTCATTAGGAAATGGGACTGAAAATAAAAATGCTAATATTGCAATGCCCTTATACAAATCTATGGTACAGCCACATTTGGAGTACTGTGTACAGTACTGATCACCATATCTTAAGAAGGACATTTATAGTCCTGGGGAAAGCGCAGAAGAGCTTAACCAAGATGATCAGGGGCCTGGAGAACCTTCCTTATGAAACAATGCTACAGTGTCTGGGGCATTTTAGTATGGGGAAGAGGCAACTACAGGGAGACATGATAGAGATGAATAAAATTATGCATGGAGTAGAGAGAGTGGACAGTGATACAATTTTCTTCCTCTCTCACACTAGAACCATGGGTCATCCAATGAAACTGAAGGCCAGGAAATCTAGGACCAGCAAAAAGAAGTACTTTTTCACACAGTGCATAATTAATCTATGGAATGCTCTGCTACAGGATATGTTGAAAATGTAGAGCAGTTGTTAGTATAAACAAAGTCCAGAATTCCAAACCGGTATGTGCAGTGAAAGGATCTCAGCTAATAGATCTAAGACTCTACTTGAGAGCTTGTAGCCACTAGCTTATTAACACACCACTTGACATCCTGACTACTGAAGCACACATTAGGAGGCTCTGCAGGGATGTGCCTGGAGGCCCTGCATTCAACTCTTGTCCTGCTTGGCTTATAAAATCTAGCCAGGGGCAGTAGGGTTGGTGGCTGGAAAAACTGGCTGGACACAGGAAGTAATACATCCCGCTTTAAGAAAGGCATTAAGAAAATTATTTAAGCTTCAACCAATCCTTAAGAGTGATCTCCATTTTAAATGGCTCTACATTTTAAAAATTTAAAATTTGTATAGTTTTTCATAGTTTGATAGAAATATGATTTTAGTATTATTTTCTGATGCCATAGTCACTGTCTTCACAGCTCTCATAGACATAGACTGTTTTTAAACTATAATTTTATAGTTTTAATCTTCTGCTTTTGATGACAGTTTTTATGTTTGCCTTGTGCTGGTCAAAGACCATAATAAAGAAATTGACTGACTGACTGAACTGCTGGTTGAGCTTTGAAACTTTTCAATTCAGCTTAACCCAATGAGGTTCATTATAGTTTATCTCAAGCATATTGTGGCAATAATAGTTGGGGCAGAGAAAGACATACATAACATACAGCAACTTAATAGAAAACTATGCATCTTTAATGTATATATGGCATCACTTACAAAAGTAATATGTGATATCTATCCATATTCATAATCTATACCAAGATACTACTCAAAAGCCTACAGCATCCAGGCACTGATGACATGATTAAATTTAATACAAGTTGCTTGTTTGGTTTGGAATTTCAGTTCCCCAACATTTCACTTCACACAATGCTATCTGATTTCAGAATGACAGGCCCTACTGTAATAGCATACTAACTAAGTTAGTAGTTCCCAACATGTGGTCCGTGGACAACTAGTGGTCCACAAAGGTATCGCAGCTGGTCCATGGGTCAGGAGGCGGGGAAGATAATGTAATAATAATAATCAATATCAGCCTTCTCATTAGGTAAGTTGAGAAGGCTGACTTTTCCCCACTGGTAGGCCTACTGCAGGTAGATGTAGTGTTACAAGTACAATATGTTTGTGAGTGGGCATAATACATTATTACGAATAGCTATGTTTCTAACACTCCTTGATATACAGTATAAGTTTGACTTCCATCAGCCATAGACTATGTTAAAAATGTTTAAAATGGCTTGCTTATGTGGTGGTCTGCAAAAGCTTTTGATAACAATGTAGTGGTCTGCATAGAGGAAAAGGTTGGGAACCGCTGAGCTAAGTCAATGGCAGCCAGAAAGTCAATGGTAGCCAGTGGCAGCCACAATCCTGGTAAAGCTCCACCAGTCGATGGCATCAAGAAATGGGGCAGGCTAAGAGGGGTTGAGCAGATGAAGCAACAGTACTAATAAATATACCTTTAAAATCCAAAAGAATATTTTAACCCTAAAAAATAGGATGGAAAAAAGCAAAAAAAGAACTACATTTCAGTCTATGAACTACATTTCAGTCTATGAATGTTAAATGTCCATGTGATTCATTTGTGTTTAATTTATAAAGCAGTAGCAACATTATTGTGCAACGGAGGCCAGCAGCCCAGCATGGATACAAAAACAACATATTTGAATGCATGCTTTAGGGGATATAACTAGTAAACTTAGAATTATTTTTTCATTGTTTGAAATTAAAAACTGTCAAGTGCATTATAAAAGTGTCATCATGTTCTTCATATTACACTCAAAGGAGTGTTCAAAACAACTTGTTACTGTTGTTGTCAAAACAAGGAAATGGTATTTGTGTACACCACAGAATATCCGTAGCAATCCCATTATGGTTAAATGCAAACCGATCATGCTTTGGAAACTTTATACATGCACTACTAGCAACTTAATACTGGTATATAGATGAAATTACAATACTACATTTGAGAGAGGTGAGCAACTGGCAGAATCCTAGCAAATATTTTACTGTTTGTACTTTTCCATCAAACAAGACTTCTTTTTAAGCAAAATCAATAAAATATTTACTGCACATTATAGATCACTATATTGTCAATAAACCAGTTGCTCATGTTAATCTATAAGCTATTTGTATCTGCTCTTAATCTTCAGTCATAATTGTATTTAGGATACACATGCATCATATTTTTTCACATTGCTTTGATAAATATAAGCAATTTCTCAAAAATTAGAAGTACAGTAATTAAAAAAACTACAGCTGTGCATTTGACTGATATTGTTCTTAGCTTTATTTGTCCTTTCAAAAATGATTACTGTTTTCTAAGTATGTATGAGATACAGTATACATTTCTCATTAAGACAGACATGCCTCTAATATGGAACTGTATATACAAATTAAAATTGAGAACCTGGGCACAATGTAGCCAACTTCACAAAACAGGTTCAGAACTTGAAATTCTTCCACACTGCAGAAGCCCTGCAGATGCTGGCATGTGGACATACCACTAGTTGACCCCTATCTGTCCACGAGTACATACTTCTTTCCCACAGTGGTTTGCAGGAGTGCAGCAGTACTTTTTACATGCAAGCAGTACATGTTTGCATGTATCTCCACTGGGAAACAGGACTCATAACTGTGAGCACATTGAGTCAGATGCAATTTCCTCTACGCTGGTGCAGCCATGATGCTGTTTTGGGTGGAAGAACTCCAAACATCTAAAGTGATCCTCAGCCCCACTGCTTTAAATTGGAGAGTTATGCATGTACTTAGCTCTTTCCCACTGAAATCAATGAGACTTAAAAGTGATTAACACTGACTGGATTGTGCCCTTGGATTTTTATTTCTAGGATGGATGAAACCCAATTATTTCAGCTAACCTATCTTATATAAGGCACAGTTGGATAAAGCTGGCAAAGCTGATTCCTTCCAAAACATTATTAAAATGATTAATCAACTATTTCAAGTCAATGTTAACATCAAAAAGCCAGAACTCGACCAACCCAGAAACAAAAAAGCAGTATAATTAGGATTCCAAAACAGTTACTTTTGGTGTTCATGTCTGTCACTGGTAGGCATTAATTTTCTTCTGGGAATAATTAGTCATGGGAGATAAACTGCAAGTACAGTCATGGATGAATGGATGACTCAGCTTTCCCTTCTTAGAGAAGGAACAGAAGTTTTTTGTGCAAGAAAAGAGAATGAATACTGTACCTGACAAAAATATATAAATTTATTATTCAACCTTAGGGTGTGTTCAGACAAGCAGTTTTTCATGCAATCTGCTACTAATATTTGTACAAGGAGGGGATGTAGTCCACAACATATCATCATGTCACTATTGTGGTTCACATCCTGGCTTTTCCCTTGCAAACCTAGCATCTCATTACAAGGGATCAAGCTTTCACACAGCTGGTTGGATAGAAATCTTCTCCGTTCCTGGCCAATGGTTTGCCTCTCTTCTTTGATCACTGGAACCATGCCGCCCAAATCTAATCAGGTTTACTCAGAAGTAGGTCTCACTTAGTTCAAAGGACTTACTTCTTAATATGTGTATTTAGGATTGTAGCCTTATTCTTATACAACATTGAATTTGTCATATTTTACCTAAGCAAAACTAGACACTTTTTTCATCTGACTGCCCTGTGATACTAATGCCCAGTGACTTCTAGTGGTTCTCACATCCTCATCACATCTCATGTCTAATGGTTCTCACATCCTCATCTTTTTCTTTTATCTTTGACAAACTGTATACAATTTCTTGTAATGAGCAGCATGTTTGCACTTGTGCAAGTACAGCATTTGTTACAAGGGGCAAAGCTTACAATTCTGTGTGGGGAGAAATCACGAAGATTAGTACTGGGAAAGGGTCAACAGTGAAATAAAATTAAATGTGACAAGAGTGCTGATGTAGACACACCAGCAGCACAAGAAAAATTCAGTAAGGATATCTCCTAGGGGTGTGTCCTAGCCTCATTCATCTAACCAAGCAAGTGTTGTACTTAACTGTTTGGTGTGTGTGTTGTGGGGGAGGGGTGTTTCTTTTTTTAAAACTGAAGACCAATTCATTTTGCACATTACATTCAGCTGCTTACATCTTTTTCTTTTGTCAAGCAAATGGTTTATTCATGCTAGCAGTGTGATTTGTAAGCCAGGAACTTTTGGAATTCAGCTGCAGCCACTTTCCTGATTAGGGAAACTAGAGTGCTTTTGTTATCGCAGAAATTGCTGCAACTGGACTCTGTGAGTTTTCATATCAGATGTTACACTGCACACACAGCTACCAGATCACTTATACAAGATGAAAAAAAGAAGATATACATCTCTTGTATGTAACATACGAATCATCTTTCACTGATGGTTTGGAAGCAGAATCTAATTCCTTTGCCATCTATCCATTGATTATCCATAAAAATATACAAGGATCATGCTACCCTGTTATTCAAAGCTTCCCTTTAATATTGGCATGTTTTGGTCATTAGCAACTGAATGCTAATTATTGGGAAGTCATTTCACACCTGCAGGATGGGAAAACTTATGAGACTGGCTACATCTGAGTGAGAACTGGTCTGTGTGAGAAGTGGAAAGGGAACAGTTTGAATTCAGCCAGAAAAGCAGGGAACGGGGATGCTTGCTACTTGTTTGGCCATATATTTGGAAATAAAAGGTATTAGAAAACTTCAAGTACTTTAAAGAAAATTTGCCCTGAAATGCTGCCTGGAACTTCATATTGCTTGGGGAAGTGGGATGCATGAAATATATTTGTTTAATAATTTTTGCACAAAATCTACAAACCTCTTCTGGTGATATTCAGAGGCCTGCCAATTTTGGCTAGACTGCCAGCAAAAATGTTTGTTTAGCATTGAGAGAAAAGATAGCATCTTAAATGTGACAACATGATGAGCTTAGCACAGCAATTGCACCAAGTCCCACCCTATGCCCCATAGGGGTGTGCACGGAACCGCCAACTGCGGTCCGGCACTGGGGTGGGGGGTCCCTTTAAGAGCGGCGGGAGGGTTTACTTACCCCTCCCACCGCTTTCCCACTCTGGCACCCGTAATCCGTAGAGTAATTGGGGCAGCAGGACACCTCCCTGCCGCCCCTTCCCCGACGTTGCTTGAAATCCCAGGAGTCCTTTGCGCACCGCTCTTAAAGGGACCCACCCCCAGCCCAGTGCCGGGAAGGGGCGGCAGGGAGGTGTCCTGCCGCCCCAATTACTCTACCGATTACGGGCACCAGAGCGGGAAAGCGGCGGGAGGGGTAAGTAAACCCTCCTGCCGCTCTTAAAGGGACCCCCCCACCCAAACCGGACCGCCCCAGACCGGTCCGGAGGCTATTTTAATGGCCTCCAGACCGGTCCGGGCCCATCCCTAATGCCCCAACCTCCAAGCTGGGTATGGGCATGAGGATTTGTCCCTCTTGTACTGAGCCTCAAAGACAGTTGGAAAGCAGAGACGACTAGCTGCTGTATGAGCAATTATGAAGTCAGCTCAACATCTGGGGATCACAAAAGATGTGGTCTCCAGTAGTGAGCTGGTGAACATATTTATGCAGGGGTACAGACAGAGGAGGGAAGTCTGAAGAGCCACTCCTCACTTTAAAAAAAAAAATGGGAGAAGAAATATGTTTTGGGGATTGAAGATAAGGGTTATTAGGTTTGATAGGCAGCGTTCAGTAAAATGAGGGGGGAGTCTTCAAATGCTTAGTTGAGGATCTGTACTCCTCCTATGTAAGACTATGTAGACTCCTGGGGACAGTGCTTTTGCTAGTGGTGCTGTCAGACCTTGTATTTCCTAAACTTCATATACACTCTAGCTTGTATCTCGATAAGTAGAATCAGAATCATTTTATTTACGGCCATAAGCCAAATCTAGATTAGTGTGATACTTCCCTCTTAATGCATTCATGGTGGAGTGAGGATGTAAGAAAATCAGTTGCACAGAAAGGGGAAGTTTTTGTGATTTAGTTAGTAATAATAACTGACACAATGAAGTACTTCTTCCCTGATCATGTAGTTGGTTATGCCATGTTAATTCTGAATCACTGCAGGGGCAATATTTAATAAATGTTTTGATATTATATACTCCATGCTGCACAATTTATGTTTTGCTTCTTTAAAAAATTGAACAAACATGTCATGTTATTGTTCGCTATTGCATTGTACAGTCTGGTTGAACAATCAACCCTTATAAACTTAGAAGAATCTTCTAACACAGAAGTGAAGCTAATCCCCATCTCCATACCTTTAAAAAGTGGAGGGGAAATTACACTATTGTTGCTAAGATGTCATGAAATAGCTAAAATGTGGTTGGGACATTATCTGACTGAGTGTTCATGTAGAAAGGCCCAAAGTCATACTTTTAGAGCATTATTATTAGTTGCATTAGTGATTGATTGATTAAGTGCCATCAAGTCAGTGTCGACTCTTAGCGACCACATAGATAGATTCTCTCCAGGATGATCTGTCTTCAACTTGGCCTTCAAGGTCTTTCAGTGGTGCATTCATTGCTGCCATAACTGAGTCCATCCACCTTGCTGCTGGTCATCCTCTTCTTCTCTTTCCTTCAACTTTCCCCAGCATTATGGACGTCTCAAGGGAGCTGGATCTTCGCATAATGTGTCTGAAGTATAGTTTGAGCCTGGTCATTTGTGCCTCCAGTGAATATTCTGGATTGATTTGTTCAATGATCCCTTTGTTTGTTTTCCTGGCTGTCCATGGTATCCTCAAAAGTCTTCTCCAGCAGCAAAGTTAAAAGCATCAATGCTTTTTCTATCTTGCTTCTTCAAAGTCTAGCTTTCACATCCATAGAGTGTCATGGGAAAAACCATTGTCTGAACGATTCTAATCTTTGTAGGTATAGACACGTCACGGCATCTAAATATCCTTTCCTTCCAAGGCCTTCATTGCAACCCTACCAATACCAGTTGCTAGTCTGCGCGTATTTCTTGACTCCTGGATCCTTCACTGTTGATGGTCGATCCTAAAAGGCAAACGCTATCCACCACTTCAATGTCTTCATAGTCAATTCTGAGGCTGTTTGCTGTACCTGTTGCCATTAGTTTAGTCTTCTTTACATTTAGTCGTAGTCCCTTTTTTCCCAGTATGCGCCTTGATTTTTATTACTAGAGCTTGCAGATCGTCCGCATTCTCAGCTATCAGAGTGGTGTCATCAGCGTAGCACAGGTTATTGATGTTTCTTCCTCCAACTTTAAAACCACGCTCATCGTCTTCCAATCCAGCTTTTCTCAGTATATGTTAAGCATATAAGTAGAATAAATAGAAGGAGAGAGTATACAGCCTTGTCTACTCCTTTGTTGATCTGGAACCAGTCTGTTTCACCATGTTCCATCTGGACTGCGGCTTCCTGTCCTGTGTATAGGTTTCTCATGAGAATGATGAGATGTTCTGGGATGCCCATTTTCCTAAGGATATTCCACAACTTGACATGGTGAACACAATCAAAGGCTTTTCTGTAGTCAATAAAGCACATATTGACTTCTTTCTGGTATTCTTTGGCTTTCTCAATTTTCAATTATCCAGCATGCATCAGCAATTATGTCTCTTGTTCCCTGGCCTTTTCTGAAACCAGCTTGAACATCCAGCATTTCCCTTTCCACGCAAGACTCTAATCTGCATTGGATGATCCTGAACATTATTTTGCTAGCATGTGAAATTAAGGATACTAGCTGAACCCGCATAGAGCATCTGTGCAGTAGTTTACTTACTTTTTGGAGTTTTATTTTTTGGTGGGCAGGTCAGCTGCTGGGGAATGACACAGTACTCCCCCCCTTGCCCCATTGTCTCACCTTCCCCCTCCCTCTTGTCCCAGTGTCTTGCCTTCCCCCTCCCTCTCTTGCCCCATTGTTTCGCCTTCCCCCTCCCTCTTGTCCCATTGTCTTTCCTTCCCCCTCCCTCTCTTGCCCCATTGTTTCGCCTTCCCCCTCCCTCTTGCCCCATTGTCTCGCCTTCCACCCCTTTCCCTTGCCCCATGGTTTCACCTTCTACCCCTCCCTCTTGCCCCAGTGTCTCCCCTTCCATCCTCCCCATCTCTTGCCCCAGTGTTGTCCTTAAAAGCCCCCAGGGTTTTTAAAAAAATTATTTTGTTTTTTGGTGGACAGATCAGCTGCTGGGGAATGACAGTACTCCCCCCCCTTGCCCCATTGTCTCACCTTCCACCCCTCTCTCTTGCCCCAGTGTCTTGCCATCCATTCCCCCCACCTCTTGCCCCACTGTTGGCCCGTGAAGTTCCTGTTGAGTGTTGAGTGTGGCTACTGTTGGCCTCTTCCCCCCGCCATCAGTACTTTGGGGGGGGATGGGGGGGGGAGTCATGATTGTTTTCCCTCACAGTCTGGCTCTCCGTAGCTTTGTCCCCCTGCCCAGCCCTTCAGTCCCCCCACCCGCCTGTTACTCTACCATGGTCCATTTTTCTTTGTCAATCTTTATCAAGTCCCTCAGTCTCCATCTCTACTGTGCAGATACTGTGGCAGATACAGTGAGTGGCCAACCGTTAACTGCTCCCTTTTGCTGCACGCCTGTCAAATGTCTCCAGCGTCACGTGTCCCCCTACTGGCTCCCTCTCGTGACCCCCTCCTTCTCTCTCCCTCTCCCTCTGCGCTCTTCCCACGGGCTCTTCCTCAGGCCGGGCCCAGCCTTTCATTGCTGGGGCCATGGCACGGCCTCCCCACCGCCTCAGTGCTGCTGGGTCCAGCGGCTCTGACTGGCAGGTCCATTTCGCCCGGCCGCCAAAACCTGCCGCTGCCGCTGCCACTGGCCTCCAGGGCCAGGCCCACCGCCATAGCTTGCCTGGGTACGCTTTAGCCAATCAGGCGCCTCCACCGCCCAGCCAATTAGCTGGGCACAGGGATGCACATTCTAAGGCACACCCAGGAGAATTAATATAATAGATTGTGTGATGGTTTGCACAATCCATTAAGTCTCCTTTCTTTGGTATCAGTATGGAGACTGACCTCTTCTAATCTGTTGGCCACTGTGTCGTTCTCAAAATTTGCTGACATAGTTTGGTTAGAGCCTTGACTGTTTCTTCTTCTCTTGCCTGCCATATTTCTGAAGCTATTCCATCAATTCCTGTAGCCTTCCGAATTGGTAATGACAGGAGTGGTGATCTAACTTCCTGTACTAGAAGTTCTTGCGAGCAGGGAATATCTTCTAGAGTATCTTGGATGTTGACATCCCTGCTGTACAGATTTTCAGTATACTCCTTCCATCTCTGATCTTCTCAGAATCAGTTACTATCTGTCCTTTGGCATCCCTTAACATATCAATTTGAAGTTGGAACCTCCCTCTGAGTTCAGAGATCTTTTGGAAAACTTGCCTTGTTGATTAGTATCTTGCCTTTATTCCAAAAAGACCAGAGCGATGTTTTATCCTCACAAACAACTTTGCACAGTAAGCAAGACAAAGAAATAGCTCTTATACTCATGCTCAAGTTCAGCACACTGGGAATCAACAGGCAATGGACAACAGGATCATGAATGCCTCACTCCTGGCCTTCATACTTGCAGTAAGAGCTAAACAGTTTAAACAGGTAAATTTAAAAGTGTGCACAACTGATATCGCATGATTCTTATATCTTGAAATCGGGATAAAGATAGGGTAATTCTAAATGCGCACAAAAAAGACTGGGTAATTTTAACTGCACACACATATGTTTCAATGGGCCAGTTCAGATGCTCGTCTGCCAGCATACGTGATTAGGACGGACTTGGGCTGAGAGCACATCCACCCTGATATCACTGCAAGGCACCCCAATATGCTGTCGACGTATCCCTTAATTGTGTGAGGGGCATCTTCATCTGAATCACCATTCTACTGGGTATTTTGCACGTAGTGGGGTGATTCAGATTAACGCCCCCTCACAAGATTCATCCTCACAGCACATCAGGGTGTCCTGCTCTCAGCGCATCCCTGTCCCGATCATGTATGCCAGCGGACAATTGTCTGAACTGGCCCAGTGTGTATTTGTACCATATAAATGCTTCAAAAACATGGAGTCTCAGGGTGATCAGGCTGACATAATCCCTTTGCCCAACAGCTGTTTGACTTTTGTTAGACTTCTATACATAGATCTATCATGTAGCTTTGGGACCGTCACGGAACCCTTTCTCAAGATCAGGAGAAAGGGCTCAAAACAGGAGAGGGGAGGAAGCCTCAAAATGCTTACCTCCCCTGCAGACAATAGGGATGTGCACGAACCGGTTTGGAGGCCATGTTGGAGGCCTCCGAACCAGTTCGGAGCTGGACCGGTCCGGTGGTCCGGCACCGAGGGGGGGTCTACCTTTAAGTGCGGAGGGGTATGCGTGCTGCTCTTACGGAGACTTCCGAGTAACGACGGGGGCAGGGGTGGCAGCGAGGAACGCTGCCGCCCCCAAAACTTTGCTTTAAACTGCAGCGCCAGAGGGGGAAGAGCGGCGGGAGGGGTAAGTTCTACCCCTCCGCCCTTAAAGGTAGACCCCTCCTCGGTGCCGGTCCGGACCGATGCACATCCCTAGCAGACAATCTCCCTGCTTTTGCTGGGTGGCGGATCACCCGCCCAGATGACTGTTCACTGCTCCCGACAACACAGAGGTTTGGGGGCTGAGAGGTCCCTGGAATTCTCATAATTCACTTCACAAGTGTGTGGTACATTATGGGGAGCCTCCCAATGCAGGCTGGGAGGCTACTCATGTGTCAGTGCTACGCAGCATCGACACGCGATCAGTTAGCTAAGGAGAGTGTGCTCTTGCCCTTAACCCTGGCTAAAAGCCAGGGTTTCCTACATGGTTTGCCTCTGCACCGCCACTGGGAGCTGCACGGCTCCCAGCAGTTTACACACGCAGCAAAGATTGGGCTTGGCTGCACGTGTGAACAGCCTCACTGTGAGCTGCATAGCCAAATGCAGATTTAAACCTGGAATTGTCAGATCCAAACCCTGCCTCTCTCCGATTACAAAACAAAAATAAGGACTATTGGATTGGAATGGATGTGTCAGTCATGTAGCCCAGCACTCTGCCCTATAACAAAGTTATTTATATACCAACTCATGCACTCAGGTCAGTCACACAATTAAAAACTGTGTTCTACCCGGGTTTGGGAGCTGTGTGTACTCCCAGTTTTTGGTTGTGTAGAAGCAAGGTAAGATGAAAACCTGGGTAGAAGTGATTAAGTAGAAGCAAAGTAGGAGGAAAAACTACCCAGGTTTTCCTCCTAACTTGCTTCCACACTCCTAAAAATTGGAAGCACACATACCTCCCAAACCCAAACAGTTTAAAAACAGTTGTTGGTTGTGTGAATTACCTCAATAACTCATATCTGAATTTTACTCATTACCTCTGTATCTTGCTCTTTGTCCAAGTTGCTCAGAACAATTTTATCCTTACAACAACCCTGTGAGGTAGGTTAGACTGACAAACTGTGAATGCTGTTGAAACTGATGAGGCATGTTCAAACGGAATGCAGATTTTAGCCAGTAGATTTTTCATTCAAAATATAAAATATGATTTAAAAGATCTCTGGTGAAACAGCCTAGAAGTAGGACACTTCATCCTGATTACAGTGGTCTAACATTAGGAAAGAACAAAACAATATATCATCAGTGGTTCCTGCATAATTCAAACAATATTTCAGTCAAAGCAACTAGACGACTCAAGTAAGTGAGGCATGGAATGTGCTACAGAGGAAGGCAAGAGAATTTCTTGCTTGCCAAACTGAACTAAAGAAAATTTCCTTCCTAATTCCAAAAACAATGATGATTTAGTGACTAAACTGATGCATGATGCTGGTCACACATTCAATTTAGTCTTTTGTTCTGATCAGGTTGGTGTTCTGCGGATGAGGACTCCTGTCATCTCCACATTGTCATGGAAGAATCACCAGATAGGACTTGCAACAAGAAATGAGCCAGTGTGGTATAGTGAGTAGAGTGCTGTGCTGGACTAGGATGGGAAGACCCGAGTTCAAATCCCCTATCAGTCATGAAGCTCGCTGGGTGACTGGACTAGTCATATCTCATGGCCTAACCTACCTCACAGGGTTTTTGTGACTATAAACATTACCATGAACACTGCTTTGGGCTCCTTGGAGGAAGAGCGGGATATAAATGTATAAAGAGTGGGATATAAATATATATTAACCCCTGCTAACTTGGCAAAGAGGCACCTATTAATGTGGTGATTCTCTTTATTTAGCAGGGGGAGAGTAACTGGCCCTATCCACCCCCAGCACAGTACCTCCGGTGACGGTTGCTGGTGTGTATCTTATGTTTCTTTTTAGATTGTAAGCCCTTTGGGGACAGGGAGCCTTCTTATTTATTTATTATTTCTCTGTGTAAACTGCTCTGAGCCATTTTTGGAAGGGCGGTATAGAAATTGAATGAATGAATGAATGAGTGAACACATAAAATAATATAAAAACCCACCTCTGCAGGAGTGAAGGACCTATTAGGTTGGTTCGTCTGAGAAGGTTACTGGATCCAATAGGATTCCAAGAAGCCTTGGAAGGATTTAGAGCTGGCTCTGCTAGTGATTCTGTCAATCCTCTGGTGCAAACATGGAATAATGATCTCACTAGAGCAGTAGACATAATCGCTGCTAAGCATCCTCTCCAACTTGCTTCAAAGTCAGCCCCTGTTATTCGGAAGAACTATAGGAGCTGAAGTGAGGTAGACGTGGCAGAAGTGGAAGAAGACTTGGTGCAAATCTGACAGCTCACAACACAGAGCACATTTGAAGATCTATGCTCTGACAGCATGTTATTTTGCAGATAAAATATGTCGTATTCAGGCCGAACTGGATTCCATAGTTACCGCAGGGTCTACTGTGGAGGTGTCCAGCAACTCCTCTTACAGGATTAGATTGGATCACTTTCAGTTTGTGATTCCTGATGTGGACAAACTGCTTTGGACTGTGCATCTACTCTTGATCCTTGTCCAACTTGGATTATCTCATCTAGTAACCGTATTATCAGAGAGGGTCTGGTAAATATTATAAATTCCTCTCTGAGGGAAGGCAGGATGCCTCCTTGTCTTAAAAAGCAAAGGAAAGATTGTGCCATTGAGTCAGTGTTGATTCCTGGCGACTAGAGCCACGTGGTTTTCTTGGTAGAATACCAAGCAGTGGTTTACCATTGCCTTCCTCCCATGCAGTATGAGATTATGCTTTTGCCATTGTCACTGAAGTGAGGAGGCTATTAAGAAACCTGCATTGGACCCCTCAGAGTTAGCTAATTACAGACCTGTTTCTAATCTTCCATGGTTGGGCTAGGTGATTGAGTGGGTGGTGGCTTCTCAGCTCCAGGCAGTTTTGGATGATGCAGATTATCTAGACCCATTTCAAACTTGCTTTTGAGTGGGCTATGGGGTTTAGACTGCCTTGGTCATCCTGATGGATGGTTTCCAACAGGCTATCGACAGAGGGAGTGAGACTCTGCTGATCCTTTTGGATCTCTCAGCTGCTTTCGATACCATCAACCATGGTATCAGTCTGGATCGCCTGAGGAGTGTGGGGTTGGGTGGCACTGTTTTACAGTGGTTCCATTCCAACCTCTCTGGAAAATTCCAGATGGTGTTGCTTGGAGACTGCTGCTCTGCAAAGCAAGAACTAAGGTATGGAGTTCCACAAAGCTCCATACTATGATACTTTAATATCTACATGAAACCACTGGGAGAGATCATTAGGAGGTTTGGTGCAGGGTGTTATCAATATGCTGATGACATCCAAATCTATTTCTCCATGTCAGCCTCATCAGGAAACGGCATAACCTCCTTCCCTACATGCCTGCTTTGAGGTGGTAATGGGCTGGATGAGGGATAAGAAACTGAAGTTGGCTCCAAATAAGACATAGGTACTGACTGTGGAGGTCAGGACCTGAGAGATGGTTTCGATCTTCCTGTTCTGGATGGGGTAACACTCCCCATGAAAGGTCAAGTACTTAGCTTGGGAGTGCTCCTGGATCCAAAACTCTCTCTGGTTTTAACCAGAGAGGTAGTGACCAGGAGTGTGTTTTATCAGCTTCAGCTGATGCATCTGCTATGTCCATTTCTGGAAGTAAATGACCTTAAAACAGTGGTGCATGTGCTGGTAACCTCCAGGCTTGATTATTGTAATGCTACTCTACATGGGGCTGCCTTTGTATGTAGTTCGGAAACTACAATTAGTACAGAGTCAGGCAGCCAGACTGGTCTTTGGGACAACCCAAAGGTACCATATAACACCAATTTTAAAAGAACTGCACTGGCTGCCGATATGTTTCTGCGCAAAACTACAAAGTGCTGGTTATTACCTAAAAATCCTTAATGGCTTGGGCCCAGAGTATTTAAGAGAGCACCTTCTTGCTCATGAACCCTGCCGCCTATTAAGATCTTCTGGAGAGGTCCGATTATGGTTTCTGCAGGCTCATTTGGTGGCATCTCTGGACCGGGCCTTCTCTGTGGCTGCCCTGGGGCTTTGGAATATGCTCCCTGTAGAAATAAGAGCATCTCCTTCTCTGTTTGCTTTTAGGAAGACCCTCAATACACACACCTCTTTTCTCAGGCTTTTAACTGAAATTAATTTTAAACTGTTTAATTCATTTTTATGTTATGAGATTGTTTTTTACTGTATTTTGCTAAATTTTAACTGTTTTTACCCTGTTTAATATTGTGTTTTAAATTTTGTACACCGCCTAGAGATGTACATATCAGGCAGTATAAAAATATGATAATAAACAAATCACTAAATAAACAAACCTTTTTATTTACATGAAAAACACTCCATCCAAATGGAGACCTAATTGCATACACTCATGATCAAACTGATTCACTCTAAATTAATCTGGAATAATTATTTCCCTCTGACTTGGTCCTGAAAACCACAGGTTAAAATATTTCCCTTGCCTTATGTTTTTTAGAAGACTTTATTCTCTGACTCCACTTTTTCAGTATGATAGAATGATGGAAATGTGTGATACCCAGTCCACTTTAGGTGTCTTGATTACATGCCTTAAGTGCATCTCACATTCAATTTCTGTTCTAAATAAAGTGTGTCATAAAGGTGTTATCTTGCTTCCTGATGCATTTGAACATTTACTACTACTTCCTTAATGTATCTAGGCTTTTTGCTTCAATGGAAAACCTTGCATGACAAAAAAATGTGCAGCACTGAGCACATTGTGCAGATGTGGAGATGAGTCATGGATTTAACTGGAATCTTAAAAGTAGTACTTTTATTAGATAACTACAATCCTGCACTCAGTTACACACACATTTAGTCCCACAGAAGTCAATGAGTTAAAAAAACATACAACTGAGCACCAGGCTACAGCTGAGGTTTTCCACCAACATCCTCCCCTCCCCTGGGGTAATGAAAGGAGAAAACCTAGTTCCAATTCTCTTTTAAATTCTCATATATATATATATATATATATATATGGAATATATGCAGTATTTAAAGTTATTTCCTCATAAGGGATGTCTGGCTCTGGATAGAACAGGAGATATTTGCACTGGCTTCATATTTCACAGAGAAATTGCACTGAAATGAATTTTACAGTGGCACTTTAGAGATCTGACATCATGTATATGGTTGAATACTAATAAAGCCATCCATTTCCAGCCCAGATTTCATTAAGAAAACACCACATGGGGGGGGCTAAGAAGAGATTGATTCTCCTCTTTCTCTTTTATTCTTTAGCAGCCTGAACACTCTTCTCCTTTGATGGATACCTGTCAACCATAGGCTGATTAGTACTGTATTGCTCACTTTAAAAACATAGCAAGCAGAAACAAACAGCAGAGATATGGCATCCTTTCACCAGTGGCTCTCATGCAAGCAAACCATACAACAGGAAAAACCAATTATATTTGAGAGTTTTGCTCAAATAACATTGAAAATTGTCAACAATGGTTATTTCTGAAGACTATTTCTTCACTACACACAGAGTTCTGCAAAGAATGCTAGCGTTTCCTGTGGAAACTAATTCTGTCTTTCGGTTTTTGCCAAAAACATCCCACATTTCCCCCCTTTTTATGTGTGCTTTTCTAAAACAGAAACTTAAAAATAGGTACAACATGGCATTCTGACAACAGCCATAATAAAGTGTTTGCCTCATTTACCACCATCAGGAGAGGAAACTAAAGGATTAAAAAAACACACACACATTTTAGCAGGCGCTTCAAGAACCAAGACAAGCTTTTACTCCACAAAAAGGTGGCTTGGATGTCTGTCATGAGTTATAAAGGAAAGGGAGGAAGAAGTGATTCCACCTCTGTTTTATTCATTCTCTCTCTCACTCACACACACACACTTCCCCTATCCCCCTTCTATTTTGCGTGGCTTTCCTGCTGTGAGTGGTGTCAATCCCATTTTGGGTATCCAATTTTATTCAGCACCCCCTTGTTGGCAGGAAACTGCTCCACGAACAGAAAGCTTTGGGAAAAGAAGAAGGTAAGGGAGCAGAAGAGAGCAGAAATGCAAGCAACAAGAGGAAGCAGCGGCGGGGAGCTGTTGCTGCTGGTGTGGACCTCCCTCTGTTCAAAGAGCCCCTCAGCTGCGGCGTTACTATAGAGACATCACCGCTAAACCCTTTCTCGTCAGGGCGAGTCTCTCCCGCAGACCGTGGGGTGGGGAGGCGGGAGTCCCAACCAAGGCTTGCTTGTTTCTGCGCCTTCTCTGCCTCCTTCCCAAATAGACAACTGAAGGGGGCGGAAGCCCCAATGCAAACTTGTGGCAGCCACTCGAGCCTCGCCTCTAGGGAGGTCTCTCTTCCCTCAGGTGGAACTTGCACTCACCCTGACAAGGCTCTCCGCTCCTCCGCCGCCTCCAGGGACTCCTCGCCGCGGCGCTGCAAGCTGCTGTCGCTGTCTGGCTCCAGCAGAACGCGGCCCGGGCGGGCTTGGGGACGCGGGCGCCGGCTTCTAAGGCTGCTTGCGTCACAATAAAGCCGAGGCCATTCCCCACGCCGGGAATTCGGGGGGCTGGGGAGAAGGGAGGGGGTGCCACGTGACTTCAAAGAGAGGCCGGGGGAGGAGGAGGAGGAGGAGGAGAGGTGGCAGTGTGGTTGTAGTGGTGGCTGTGAAGTGGACGCGCGCTTGCTGCTCCTTCTGGCTCTGCACTGAGCCTGAGCGTCTGGAGCTTCCCCACCCAGCCAGCCCTTGATGCTGAGTGGTGGCCCCCCTCAGCCCCCTCCGTCAGCCGCCCCTCACTGGCCACGCGCTCCTAGTCTCTCCTGCTCATTCGCCTGCTTCTCACTCTCCCCCCCCACCTCACTCATTTCCCCCGACACACGTTCTGTCCCTCTTTCTTGTCTTTCTCATTCTTTTTCTCTCTTCAGCTCTTCTTTGACGCACATTACTCTCCCTTCACCTTCTCCGCTCTCAAACCCGCCCCCCTCATGTTTCTCTCTCATACATTTTCTCTCTTCTGTCATTCAACTCCCCCACCCACCCACGCAAGTTCCTGCCCCATTCACACCCCGTAGTTCCTTTTTAGGCATTTTCCTTAAAAAAAAAAAAAAAAAAAAGTGGCCCCCCCCCCGCTTTTCCTTTAATTTCTCATTCGGTTTTTACTGCTGTCTCTCAAACCTGCTTGTTGAAAAGTCTTTTGTCCCCCATCCCCTCCCCTTTTTTTTGGACACTTACAAGAACTTTTACTAGATTAAAACTGCAAGAATAAAAGTCTCTGCCAATGTGTCACATTTATTTGTGGAGCTGAGGAGCTATAGGGATCTGAAGTTAGGAACACTTTTTAAAAGTGGTGATTCTCTTTACTGGGGGGGGGAGCAACTGGCCATATCCATCCCCAGCACAGCATCCCTCGCCTCCAGTGGCTGTTGCTGGGGTCTATCTTATGTTTCTTTTTTAGATTGTGAGCCCTTTGGGGACAGGGAGCCATTCTATCTATCTATCTATCTATCTATCTATCTATCTATCTATCTATCTATCTATCTCTATGTAAACCACTTTGGGAACTTTTTTTGAAAGTTTTTTTGTTGTGTTTTTTAATATTCCAATGTAATTAGGTCCAATGAAGATAAAACATTCTAGAGATAGAAGCAGCTGTTTAAAACAACAGACATACCTTAACCCTAATTCACTAGTTAAGAGTATAATTACCAGTGTATTTTTAATTAAGGATTTGGTCCTCCATCCAAAAATTGACAGAGATGTCCAGGGCTGGCCTCAGCTGTTAGGAACTGACTGTTTTGGCCAATGTCCAGAACAGCCTTCTTCCCAAATGTCAATTGAATCATATAATGTTGTGGCTTCAAATGCCATAGCAGCAGTTTTCAGGAGGGGCTCCTTATCAGCTTCACAGTGGCTCTAGATAATCCATACAGTATCCTCAGAGGTGTATCTAGGGAAAATAGCGCCTAGGACAAGCACTGAGATTGTGCCCCCTGTCCAAACATCTGACACCCATCTTTCAAATAACTTTACCATAATATCAGCTGAAAAATACAAGTCGAGCTCTTTAATCTTTTAATATTTCAAAAACTATTTAGCAGTGGATGCAGCCAGACCAAAAAATGCTGGAAAACTACAAATTTCAGTATGCTGAGGCTCATGAAATACCCAAATATTACTACTACTACTACTAATAATAATAATAATAATAATTTGATTTCTATACCGCCCTTCCAAAAATGGCTCAGGGCAGTTTACACAGAGATATAATAAATAAATAAGATAGATCCCTGTCCCCAAAGGGCTCACAATCTAAAAAGAAACATAAGATACACACCAGCAACAGTCACTGGAGGTACTGTGCTGGGGAGGGATAGGGACAGTTATTCTCCCCCTGCTAAATAAAGAGAATCACCACGTTCAAAGGTGCCTCTTTGCCAAGTTAGCAGGGGCTTGGAGGTGTACTTTGAAAACTAAACAGAAGTGCCTGTCTAATTCTCTACCATGCATTGTAGCATCACTATTACATAAGTTTTAAAAATAAATGGAGAATTTGGCTTTCCCCAGATACTCTGAAAATAATTAAAGGATATGCAGAGTAAACTGTGTCACTGCTTGGAATATATTATAGTATTTCAGAAAGACAGTTAAAATGAGAGAAAGAGAGCAAGAAACTCCCAATGGGCCTTAATACTAAGGATTTCACACTGATTCAAAGACAAACTCACCATTAATAGCCATATTATTAAGACATCACATTTAACTCACTTATCACATGAAGCAAAGTAAGGGCAAATGAATACAATCCTAGCTCATAAGCTTCAGCTCAGTATTCACAAGCCATGATTCTCTGTACATAGTACCAAACTGAATATGTGTACAGTGACTTGTATTATATTAAATTTATTTATTTTTTAACCTGTAGCCACTTTGGGGGGCTTCCTAAAAGCCGTTGGGGGGGGTCTGCAAAGGTTTCCCCTTCCCCCACAGGCCTCTAGGGCCTCACAGGGACTATTTGAGCATGTGTGGTGGCCATTTTTTAAAATAACCTTTTTTTTAAAATGGCCACTGAAAACAAAATGGCCACCACGCATGCTCAAATGGCCTCTGCGAGGCCTGGCATGGCCTAGGGCCTCACAGAGGCCATTTGAGCATGCGTGGTGGCCATTTTGTTTTCGGCGGCCATTTTTTAATTTTAAAAAATGGCACCCCCCCTTCAAGTGGTGCCCGGGGCACATGCCCTGCCTGCCCCCCCCACCCCCAGATATGCTCCTGAGCATCCTAGACTTAGAGCTGGTGCCGCACTGGGGAAACCAGATGGCAGTCTAGAGCATGGATGTTCATGAACAGGATCACACGCTGACTGTCTATATGCATTGATACTGTAACCACCATTCACTTCCATTCTGCAGCCATGTTTTCATTTTCAAGAAGTCACAATGCCACTTTTACAGCGATTTTCTCAACAAGTTACAATTCTAGTTTTTCAGCCCTTCTCTCATATCATGCTGCAAAGAAACTACAACTGTAGGAAGTGCATACAAACCTTACAAACTCCTGTCTTGACACTATTTTAGCTTCCTTTTTTTTTTTTTGAGATGGGTGCACAAAGAGGAGGGAGAGTCTTCCATTCATTCCCCTACCCTCTCTTGCCTCCTGTTGTTCCATATCCCCTTGTGTATGCAGATCTGTGCTGAAATGATTCAGCATCCCATGATGCCTACACTATAGTGGTACAGTGCAATATATTGAAGAAAACCATGTCACATAACGTAAGCAACAAGGCCCTGATTCTCAGTGCCTCTAGCTGGAATATCAATCATATACTTTTAAAATAAATGTTTCAAAGAACAACTAAAGTTTGATTGCCTTAGGAAAGCTCATGCGACATTAATACAGTTTTTGTGTGCCACTGCTTTTTTGTTCCTACAAACTCCTTTTCAGGAAACTATCAGTGATGTAATCCAAATGGGATTATAAATGGTAGTTGTCATACTTTAAAGGCTGGGGTTTTTTTGGTCTGACTCCCCTTTCCAGGTTGCTGTCATGGATATTCTCCATGTATAGCAACTGGTCTTTGAAAATCTGGCAATTCTCACCCTCAGTCACTGATACCATAATAATATCAAAACTCCCACTGGGTTTTAATAAAATGGGATTCTCAGCCTTTTCAAAGGCTTCCTTCCCCAACAATTTGAGAAATGGTACCACAGAGAAGAAGAAGCTGGCTCCAAGCCTCTCTTAAACTGATATCAGAAAGAGTTAATAAAACTTTTAGTACAAAGTAAAACATATCTTCTTGCCAGATCAGATCATAAATAAAAGGAGTTTATTTCCAGCTGCAGTTAATGAACAGATGAGGATGATACTGCTTTGTTTGCTTCCAAATAAATATTGACTCTTTTGTTTATTTTGTACAATTTATCTAATATATCACTAATGGCTGTTTAAATGAAGTCATTTAAGGTGACTATAGAGGGATAAATAAATGGGAAGGAATTCTATCCTTCCCCACACACCCCATCTGCCCTGTTATAGTTAATGTTAACATCCACTAGCATCCGTTAACATCCACTAACTTTCATCTCTACAATTCAGGATTGGCAGAATAGTTCTTAACATTTACAGCCATCCTGGCAAATGTGTTTTTCATGAAGATAGTTTGATGGCGGGGGGGGGGCAGAATCCACCTCATATTCTATATTATTCTATATTTATATTTAATACTAATGTTAATTTATACCAATTAATTGCAACTAATAATGCTTCTCTATAATTAGGGAGGATATAACCAAAGAAAACAAAGATGCTTGAAAAATATCAGTTTTCATTTTTATAAAAGTAAATATTCCAGCTTCACAGTTAAAATAGTTGAATCTCAGAATATGGAGCACTTTATGTGCTAAAGTGTCAGAAACTGCAAGAGTGCATATAAGACTTAATTTGAGTAAGGGTTCACCAGGACTTCACCCTGAAAATGTTTCCCTTGCCAGATTACCTAGATCATACATATTAATAATAAAGAAGATACTTTGTTAATGAACCAAGAGCCTTTCTTAGTAACCACAATCAAGCCCACCCACAGGGCAAAGAAACTTTCAAAGCATGCCTGAGTCTGGGCCCTATTCGCTTTAGAAATTAAGAATTGGGTCTCTGTGTATTTTCTACTGGTCAGGCGATATATGCTTCTAGGAGCTCTGAAATCCTCCCTGTTGGTTGAACGACTTTCTCTGCTATGTTTCTCTGGTCATTTAACAGCAACAAAACCAGCAACCACAAAACAAGCTGTCTAGCACATTTCCCTTACACCTGGTAAGTGAGTTTAAACTTCTTAGCCAGTTTAAATGGATATGATATCGTCAGCGACCATCATCACTTCAGTCTTTTTCTAGTCATGTAAATGCTGTTTATAATGAAGGTATCACCTATATCGGGCAGCAGTGATATAGGAAGGTGCTGAAAGGCATAATTTCATATGGTGTGGGAAATAGCAATGGTAAACCCCTCCAGTATTCTACCAAAGAAAACCACATGGCTCTGTGGGCGCCAGGAGTTGACACTGACTTGAGGGCAAAACTTTACTTTTACCTAATGAAGGTATGCAGTACAATGTGTGTAGTAGCATTATATATGTTTATGTAATGTGATGGCAACACTGTACAAACGTATGTGCCTCTATCAAAGTACTGAGAGCCTGAGTACTCAGGGGTGTAACTATAACAGGGCAAGGAGAGACAGTTGTCTGGGGGCCCACTGCCTTGGGGGGCCCCCCAGAGGCAAGTCACATGACTGACTCCTGCAGCTGCGCACCCACCCGGGCTTCCTTCAGTTGTATTCATCCTCCAAAATTGATGTGGTTGTTAAGACCTGGAGCTCCCAGAACAGAATGTCTTTCTCTAGTACCATTAAATGACTTGCATCACCCACAATTTACAAAACTTTTTAAAAATAAATTTAGGTTGATGTTCTATTGTGCCACATAGGAGATAGATAGATAGATAGATAGATAGATAGATAGATAGATAGATAGATAGATAGATAGATGCTTTTTGTTACCACTATTCAGCCTCATTTAAGATTTCTTTACTTCATGAGCTGGGCTTCAGTGGGGCGGGGGCATTTTAAAATCTTGTCTCTGGGCCCACTCCAACCTTGCTACACCCCTGTGGGTGCTCTCAAGGCACAGTGACTAGATAGGGTTGGCTGGTTTGGGGGATTATTGTATAATCTAGCCTGCTCCCCCAAACACAGGCAGATAGCTAGGCTATATAACAAAATAAGCATCCGATAAGTATTAGTAAAGTTTCCCAGTTATGGAGCACCTCCACTTGGGTGGTATGATGTTATCAGCTGTAGAATGAGGAACAAATTTGAATTTCCAAAGATCTCCTCATGAGGCACATTGGCTTTGGTACTTTGCTTTCTGGAACATGAATGAGATAACAATATAATGAAAGTTATATGGAATACACATGGTGGCCTATTGCTTCTCTGAGAAGCGATTGGCCAGAACATTACATATAAAAGTCCAAGAGAGATGCAAGGTTAAAATATTAAACATTTTTCTCACAACTTCTTCTAAAGAAGAAACTGTACATAAAAATGTTTCCACACAATCTTGAACAGTCTGTGAGCTAGATAAAATTATTTTCAATCAAAATAAATTTGCCAGGTGCGGAGCCAGCTGAGCAGCAGCCTGGGTCCAGCCTCGCCTAGCGGCCCCTCTGATGACATCCTGTGCATATGACGTCATGTGCATGGGGCGTGCCCCAAGAGAAATCCCCTCCCCACCCAAGAGTGAGCACTTGCCCATCCTTTTCAGGCAGCATTTGCTGTCTGAAAACATCTATTCCCCTTTCTCTCTTGCTCAGGGCTCTTAGTAGCCTGGGCATGGGAGTGGGGGTTCATTTGGGGCTCTTCTGGAGCCTAAGCCATGCCCCCTGCAGCTTCAGCAGCCCCTACCATTGGTGGCCTGGGTTCTTTGAACCCGTTTGCACAATGGTGGCTACACCCCTGAAATTTGCACTAGCCGGCCCTCTCAGGGCTAGAATATTAGACTTGTGAGATATTTCCACAGATCCTGTCCTTGCCATTGGCTCAGGAGTCACTATTTTTTTTGTGGGGGGGGGAGGGCATTCTAAAACCAGGTGCATTGTACCTGGGTGGACAACTGGGAGTTCATCAGCTAGTGATACCACCCGGCACTGAAGCGCTCTAAAGCCACACACCCTTGTGTCCCTAGGTACAGCATTTGTGTGAGGAGGGTAGCACTCAGTCCGAGGCATTCCAGGGTTCTATTCCAGTTTCTATTCCTATTCCAGGGTTCACACATTACACTGTACAGATAAGGTAAGGTAAAGTGTGTCATTGAGTCGATTTTGACTCCTGGCACCCACAGAGCCCTGAGGTTTTCTTTGGTAGAATACAGGAGGGGTTTACCATTGCCTCCTTCCGCGCAGTATGAGATGATGCCTTTCAGCATCTTCCTATATCACTGTTGCCCAATATAGGTGTTTTCCATAGTCTGGGAAACCTGCCAGCGGGGATTTGAACCGGCAGCCTCTTGCTTGCTAGGCAAGTCATTTCCCCACTGCACCATTACATAGGCATACATGTTTTTTGTGCATACTGCTGAAGACACAATGACTGACACGATGCACAAGGGTAAATGGGGCCAGAAGTCATCAGTGGCAGCACTGCTGCTGTGTAAGCAGCGGAGGAGCAGTGGAAGCAGCCGTGCAGCTGCTTTGACCACAGTTGTGCAAGCTGCATCATTGCCGTTACTCCCATTGTGTTGAATGGGAGAAACTGTGGGGCACAACTTGCATACCCACCAGTTGGGACAGTGGTACTGCTGCTTGCATGTACATAGCAGTGGCAATGCCAATGCCTTCTAGCCCCACTAGCCTTACATAACATGTCAGTCATTGTACAATTGTGAATAATGTCCATTTGTACCAGATCAACAATCTGGATATGCTGCACACCGATTCTATGTGCATAAAACATACCGTGCAAATAACCTTGACATTGCACAAAGGAAGTGTCACCAGGTCCAGCACTGCCCTCCTCAGAGAAATGTTGTACCTATCTTTGTGAGAGGTGTGACTAGTGTGTTGGCACCAAGTGAAGTTGAATAGCTTGCATGCTCTTCTTCATTATCAACCTGGGTACACAATCCCTGGCTTTAACATGGCTGAAGAAAGCAACTATCTCACAGCATCGGTACGGCATCTGTAAAATGACAATAATGATTCCTAATCTCCAAAGGGTAGTGAGAAGATACTGTGCAAATTAAAGCAGTTCAACATAATCTAGTTTTTATTTGAAAGTGAGAATGAACATGAGAGGCCTGTTGCCTGCATGTCTGTTTGTGAGTTTCCCAAAGGCATCTGGCTAGTTGTTTCTTTTTTTTAATGCAGAATGCTCAACAAGATGGACTTTGGTCTGATCTTACAGTATGTTCTCATACTGCACCATTTTATAAAACATTAATGGCATAGCTGTATGCATTGGACTAAAAATACCTGAAAATACTAAACAGAATTCATACACATCTGTTTAAAATAAAGCCATGTTTTTTGGCTTTGTTAAAACCTTGGAAAGCACACACCATACTTCCTTCCAGAAGACACAGATGGAATTGGTGCCACCAATGTAATGTATGAAACACATTTCCATTAAACTAATTTTAACTCTCTTTGTTAGAAAACTATATTTTATTTTATTGTGCTGAGGGTTACCAGAAGTTAGAGAACATTATTCTGTGTCCAAATTTTCCCAATATGCATTGTCTAGTTGTCAAACGTAAGCCAGGTGGTCACCACACTCAAATCCTTCAGTATTCACTTCATAGCAAGAAATTTCTCATAATGGAGTTCACCCAGAACCAATATTATGTCACACTGAAATCACATGGTAATGGAGAAAAAACTCCAGTGATTATGTAGCAAGTATTGTTTTGGCCTCACTGAGTGAGCTTTTAAGACGTGTTACACTATCCCCTCATGTTTTATATTTTAATTTTATCCTCTCTTTTAACATGTTTTCCCAATCAAGATAAGAGCAGATTCTTTTCCTATGAACAACATGCCTTTTTTGATGCCTTCTTAGTTTTTCTCATATATAGTGATTTTTCTTTAGAGTGTTTTGGGGGGGTTGCTTGCTTTTAGATTTCAAAATAGAAATCAGATATTCTTTGATTTTCTGTCTCAGATGAGCAAATGCTGCTGAAATGCAAATAATATGTGACATGCGCTAAAGTTAATTTTATGCATGTAAAAGATTTGGACTTGCCAATGCTGGTAGCTGACATGTCTACTATACATAGATCCAGTGTAGCACAGCTAGAAATAATACAAGCTTTCGTAACATTGCTTCAGCATTATTCCAGACTCTTATTCTAAACTGAGTATCTTTAACATTTTACAGGGCAGTTCACCTACCATGACTATACATTTCTTAAAGGTAACGGTAAAGTGTGCCATCAAGTCAGTGTTGACTCCTGGCGACCACAGAGCCAGGTTGTCTTTGGTAGAAGAGGGGTTTAACATTGCCTCCTCCCACACAGTATGTGATGATGCCTTTCAGCATCTTCCTATATTGCTGCTGCCTGATATAGGTGTTTCTCATAGTCTGGGAAACATACCAGCGGGGCATTTCTTAGCAATGTTTTTATTATTTATTTATTTATTTATTTATTTATTTATTTATATGCACCATTTGATTGTACAATGAATGTCTTAATAGCAATGGCACACCATACCATGGTACAGAGGCAGATTTAGCCACCGACGACTTTGGGGACCTGGTCCATGGCCTCTTGCCTCCTGGGGGACCTCTGAATGATCGAGGGGCTCCTAGAGCCCTGCTTGTGCCCACCGGCAACCCGCCACTGCCCCACACTGTTATTTGCCATCTTCACCACCAGGGGTGAGGGGTGTGAGGCGAGTGTAGGAGCCACCCCCCCCCCCATGGCAGCGGCCTGTCTGGCAGGTGTGCCTGCACAGTGTGAATATGGAACATCACATGCAGGTGATGTCATGGCATGCAATGTTCCATATTCACACTGCGCAGGTGTGCCCGCTGGACAGGCTGCTGCTGCCACCACCACTGCAGTGGGGAGGCCTGCTCCGCTCGCCACTCACCCCCCACCCCCAGTGGTGAAGATGGCAAATATCAAGGCAGGGCAGCTGTGGGATAGATGTGGGGCTGTTGCGCTGTGGCGGCTCTCTAGGGAGCCCCCGATCATTTTGAGCCCCCGTCCCTGGAGACAGGAGCAGTGGTAGGGTGGCAGCAGGGATTTCTTTTTTTAAATTAAGGTGGGCTTCACGGGAGTGGGGAAGGCGGGGGAGTGGGGCCTCTAAAGCCCTTCAGGTCTGGGCTGCTTTTGGACCTAGGTGCACCCCTGCCATGGTATAAGTGAACAGAACAGCTTATTTGTTTAACTTTGTCCTTAGTATTATTAATCTGAAGCTTTGACCCATCTTTGACCATACTAACTTCTCTATTAGTAACACAGAGATTGAAGACAATAGTCCATGACAGTAACCCTTTAACTATCTGGTCCTTTTCATGTACAGTCACTCCACTTATATTAGATGCTGTTGTTATGGACAGCTGCCCAAATTCTGGGGCAGGTGGGGGGAGGGGACTGGAACAATTGCCCAAGAAATTATCTGACTGCAGTCAACATGCCCATTGACTGAAGGCTTAGCATGCACTCCAGAGCATTCAGTTGGCCAGTGCACATGCACAGCAGCCTCCAAAATGGTCACCACCAGTGCACAGAGGCCTGGAATGAGCAAAAAATGGCCTGAAATGTTTACTGGTCTATGACCAAAATAAATATATATTATTAATGGCCTGAAATGGGCCATTGGAGACTGGGGTGGGAGGCAACAGGGGATGGAGAACCTCAGAAGACCCCTCCCTGTGGCCGCAGCAGCACCCCCGAAGCCCTGCTGTGGCAGAAAGTCTGCCATTTTTTGCATTTTTAAAAAATCCAAATGGGCACCAGCCCAGCCCATTGGGTTCAGCCCAACCTCGAACTGGGCCAGCCCTTGAGCCAGGCCAGTTCGAGTGTGAGCCGGCTCGACCTCAAGCCGGCTCGCACATCCCTAGTTAGTTGGTGTGTTTTTATGAGTATTTTAATTTGATCTTTTAGATGTCTGAACTGTTACAAATTCTTAGTATGTTTTATGTTGTAAACCACCTAGAGATTTCAGTAGTGAGTGGTATAAAATTGGTTAAATAAATAAATATATAATGGACATTGTGTCGGCTGGCTCTACCCCTGACCTGCACATGCTCATCGTAATATCTGAAAAGATTGCTTTGCATCTGTTGTCCCTCCTTTTCCCAACTGCCATATCAAGGCTTCATAAGAACCAGCTTGCCACAGGGGAGGAGAAAGAAGGCAGAAGAGCCTGCCTTGAAAGAATCTGATTAAACTTTGCATATCAAAAGCTCTCTTCATGTCTTCAGGAATCCCCACTCTTTACATGTATGCATAGTGAACATGCAGAAGCTGTGGAGGGCAGATCAGCACCTCAGTGCCACACACCCCACATGTATGTTTTGTATGTGCAGAGAATGAGGATGTAGGGTTAGGTGATAAGGCTGTAGTGGTCCATTCACAGCTTTCTGGTACATATATATACATTGCAATTCATGAGTGACAATTATATGACAAAGTGGTGTATGTGTGTGTATTTCCTTAGATTTATTTATTTATTTATCTATCTATCTATCTATCTATCTATCTATCTATCTATCTATCTATCTATCAAATTTATATCCTGCCCAAACTTACGTCTCTGAGTGGCCAAAAACAATTAAAACACATATAAAAGTTAAAACAGTTCAACATATAACACATATAAAGTTATAACAATACAATAATTTAAAAGGTGCACTCCCCGCTCCCCGCTAGGTGCGCTCCCCGCGTGCCCAGATGATTTCATGCATGCCCAGCCATGGCTGTCAGACGATTTAAAAAAAAGGGGGGGGGGTTTAAGTGAGTACTAGGTCCCTTAACCTCATTTTAAAGAGTGGCTACCTAGGTGGGTGTGCCATCGTGCTGCTGCCAGGATCGGCCTGATCCCGGTGGTTCACACATACGTGCAAAACCAGGCTGGGCTCCCTTAGCCCGCTCTCCCCACAGACGAGCAGATGCTAGTTGCTAGGTGGCCAGAATGGCCGCCCAGACGAGCAGCTGCTCCAGTCGGGCACTCCCGCACCTGTCCGTGGTTCCAACGGGAGCTCTGGGGGTCAGGGAAGGGGAGCGCTGCCATGTGGCTCTCCGGCCCCCGAACCCCAGGAAAGCACCACATGAGTGTGTGGTGGCTTCCTGGGGTCCCCCTCGCCTCCCCACCCCCACCCCGAGTGTGCCAGCAGCCGTGGCTGACACAAGATCCAAAAAACAAGGTTAACGGAGCGCTCGCTCTGTGGTGCCGCCAGGATCAGCCTTATCCCAGCGATTCACATGCACATGCAAAACCGGGCTGGGCTCCCTTAGTGCTCACTCCGTTAACTTCATTTAAGGGGAGGGGTCATTGGGGGGGCTAGCCGCCAGACAACCACCAGGCGAACCTGGTGGTTCTCACAGTTGATCAGAACCAGGCTGGGCTCCGTTAGCCCAGTTTTGATCAATCGTGAGAATAGCTTCAATTTCTTTCTATATAGGAATTTGCTGACTTATCCTCAAATCTAGAACTTACTTAAAGTCCAAACAGGAGTGTCCAAAATCCTCACATGGACAATAAGCAAATATAAACTGGGCAAAGATGAGGCACCTTTTAATGTGGTGATTTTCTTTATATTTAGCAGATAAATATTTATTTAGCGGGGGAGAGGAACTAGCCGCATTCACCCCCAGCACAGCATCCCTCCAGTGGCTGTTGCTGGTGTCTACCTTGTGTTTCATTTTAGACTGTGAGCCCCTTTGGGGACAGGGAACCATTTTCTTATTACATTTTTTTCTATGTAAACGGCTTTTATAACTTTAAAAATCCCAAATATATAAATAGTAGTAATATTAATAGTAGTCATAATAGTAAGAAATCATGAACAAACTCTCCAAAATATCATAAGCTCAAAACAACCAACCACCACTAACAGTACAGCAGGAGAAAGCATTAATCCCCCACCCCACCCAGAGAACTAAAAGACTTTCTAAACTGAAGGGTTTTAACTAGTTTTTAAAAGCCAGGAGGCAGCCAGCCTGGAATGCTGCCCTAAGAAGGGAGTTCTAAGGGCAGGGTGCCCCAACAGAGAAGGCCCTAGGTCTTACTATATCACTTTGCTGACAATGCAGGACACTGTCATACTGTATACCACAGAGCCATCTCATCAGATTGTAAGAGAGAACATACTAAAGGAAACAAAGCTCAGAATGTCCCAATCCAAGTCAGTTAGGGCAAGGAGGGGCCACATGTCTTGTACATTCTACTCTTTTAAAAAGCTAGAATTTCTGTGGTGCACTAATGTGTTTAAAATTTACAAAGCAAATAGCGTATTCAGAATCTCTTGACGCTTACTGAACCTGAATATACACTCTTGGTAAAGAGAAGCCCTGAACAGCCCACATACAGGCTCTGAGAAGACTATTAAGAACCCCCACAAAAGACAGAATCTCTAATCACATGAGAGAGAGAGAGAAAGTACCTTTGTGTGTACAGTGTGTTGTGTACATATATATAAGATCTGCTGTGACTTTGGGATTAAGGAACGGAAGTCAAGAGAGGCCGGGACAGTGGGCACAATCCTGACCCGCCTCCATGTGTTGAGTCTCCATGGATACTGGAGGTGAACACGGCTAAAGACTTAGATCAGGCTAGGATCCACCTAGTTCAGCATTCTTTGCAAGAATCCCTGAAACTAGTATGCTTTAGAGCCTTTCCCAGACAGCAGGCTTCACCATGAGATAAAGAGGAGTGAAGTACTATGAGTTACAGGGCATATAGGAAATTTTGAATTTGCCCCCCAAAACAATGCAAAAAGTCAAATTTTTTTTACCGCAGATATAAATCAGGCAAAGATCCAGTGTGCAATAAAAAACCCGAATTGTGTATGGTGTGCTTCCTGATAGCTTGCAGGGACTTCAACATAAATCTGGGCAATATGTGAATGTACACTTACCATTCCAAAGTAAAATTGCTGTCTGGGAACAGCCTAGGTGATTCACCAAAACATGCTGATAGTCTACTGGTAGTCCACCCTCTGCCAATCCCTGGATTTGAGCTTCAAAGGTTAAAACATAGGAAGGGACACTAAATTGGATGTGAATTGTAGGCTATATACCATCCATCTCCCATTGCTGATGAAAGGAATTCAAACCAACAAAGTTATTATTGAGTAAGGCCAACATTTTAAGAATCTGCTCCAAGAAGTTTTGACCTTGATGCCAAGCATGAAATACACAGGAAGGTATTATTCATATTGTTTTATAGCTCATTCACTGTTCTGACCCAATCTTGGGAAATAGTTCTATTGCTCTTTGAAATCACATTTCTGACATCTATGAAAATGGAAATCACTTTGCTAAAATTCACTCAGAAAGGATTATGTATGGTTTTGAGAAGAGGTGGAGAAATACTGTGCAGAGTTTATTTTGGAAACATCTGACTAATGCTGCACTCTTTGGAAGAGTATTTGGACAACACACGTTTCACACTTGTACATATATGGAGATTAAATAACTGTTTGGGGTATTTGAAATGCATTTGATTAGATAGCTTTTTTCAGAAGGAATTCTGGTCAGCTGTGTGTGATTAAATGGTTTTGAAAGGAATGCAGGTCAGCTATAGAACACCATGTCACAAAGAGTGAGGCCTACTTGTAGAATGCTGTGCATGAAAAGAAAACTTCTTTTATAATTGTTCTTCAAACTATAAATGTACTCCGTATTTAAACAAATGCTGTCAATTAAACAAACGCTTTCCAGCATATGCTACATGTTCTAATATCTCGGTGAGAGCCAATACTGATGGTTTTGGACCCATGTTTGCACTTCTCAGACGGAGTTTTGAAGTGTATCAAAACTAGATTCTACATGGATCATAATTCATTGTTGTGCACAATCGAGTTTTCATTTAATTGTAGTATGGGCCATGTTTATATGCTGTATTCTGCAGCTTTATGTCTTGCTTCTAAAATTCTCAAGGCTATGCAAAAGTCGCACTGTGCACATCCAGATTTAAGCTTTTATTGACATGCACAATTATAACCTGTACAATTGGAAAAAGATTGTTCAGTGGGAACCCTGTAGTGCATTAGTTGGTTATCCAAAATTCTTAGCCATCTGAATTTATTGTGTGTTTCCCTGGTCATGCTAACCTCATTAAATATCACTCCTCCTTATCCAAAGTTCTGATTGCCCAAGTACTTTGGATGTCACCCAAGCTATTTAGATACATGTGGTGGTTTGCCAAGATCAGCTTTGCAACACATGGAAATTTAGCAATGGTGATGCTGTTAACTTCAGTGGAAAGAATAAATTAGAGGAGTGTTGGTTGAGGTACAGTATATCATTTTATGAATGCATGTCTATCACATTCTGTGTTTACTACGTTAGTTGTGTCCATTATGTTAACCAAGAAAACTTAGCATGTTGTGGACTCCTAAAGCACTAAAGTTTTATAGTTCATTGAACTGGTATTTGCTAAAGTCAGTAAAATCTTGTGTGTTAATGCCGAGGTATTAAATTCCCAGCATCCATAACCTAAAAATGGTTAATTTAATCCTTTAGGTAATAAAGGGGGGGAAATAAAATGGTGTTAACTATAATAAATCAAACTTAAAGTGGTTGACATCCTGAGGACTTGTTGTTGTTGTTGTTTACACAGTCAGACAGGTGCTATTGACAGGTTTGTTTTATCCAGACATCGAGTCCTTCCCAAGGACCTGAGATGGCTAAATTTTATTATCAATGTTCTTGCTGTTATTATGATAGATGTCATCACAGAATATGGGCTGTTCCCAGTAAAATTGCTTTTTGTAATTGGCTGATGGTGATTTCTGTGGCCCCTATGGTGTTGAGGTGCTCTTCAAGATGTTTTGGAATTGCACCTAGGGCACCAATAACTACTGGGATTATTTTGGTCTTCTTCTGCCACAGCCTTTCAATTTTGATTTGTAGATCTTTGTATTTTGTTATTTTTTCTGTTTCTATTTCTTCTATTCTGCTGTCACCTGGTATGGCTATGTCGATTTTTTGACTTGTTAACACACTCACACTTGGTATCGTGTGAGTGTTGGCTTGTTTTTTTAAAAAAATAAATAGCAGCAACATGGGCCCTAATCTAGATCAGGACCTCAACTCTTTGCCTCCACCCAATATAGATCAGCACCCTCCCACACAGCTACCATTCACCCCAGGATGAAAGATCTTATTGGCTCTATTACATTGAGTTATCATTTTAGGCACAAGTTTATGACCGCAAGAAAATATATGTATCTGCTATAACAGAAGAAAAATCAATTATTATTTTTAATTTGTTACTTAAGATGTGTCTATTCTGCAGATTGATTTTTTTATTCCTACAAAAATATTGCTGTGAATCTTAAGCTACATTGAGGTATATAGTTCTTAGTTCTTGCCACATTGTTGGTTTTGGAATATGTCAGAAATGAAATTCCTTTCTCTAGTTCCAGTTCCAGTTTTAAGAAACTGGACACATTGTAATGCAGACCCATTCATATGTACTGGCTGATATATTCCACAGCATAGCATGGCAGAGCAATTCCATGAGCACAGCTGCAGGCTCCTAATAAACCGCTGGTGGTCTTGCCAGGATCCCTGTCAAAGTATCCGACCATATTGAACGTGTGTACTTATGTTTGGGAACCAGGGAGAGACTGGGACTTCTGTTGGTATACTGATCGCCCCACTGCCCAACTGAGTCCCTAACTGATTCCCTAAGTGAGTTGATGGACTTGGTCTCGGGCTTGGCTTTGGAGTCTCCTAGGTTTGTGTTTGTGGGGGACTGCAATGTTCACTTTGTGACCAATCTGTCTGGGGTGGCTCAAGAGTTCATGGTGGCCATGACAACTATGGGCCTATCCCAAGTGGTCTCACGAACAATGCATATTGCTAGTCACATACTTGATTTGGTCTTTCACTCTGAATAGGGTGGTGTTCCGTGTGTGGGAACTCCTATGATTTTCCTATTGTCATGGACGGACCACAATCTGGTTAAGGCTGGACTCATGACCAATGGGCCATTAGGATGGTCTGCCCGAGAAGGTTATTGGATCCAACAGGATTCCAAGAAGACTTGGAGGGATTTAGTATTGACTTTGCCAGTGACCCTGTAAACACTCTGGTGGAGAACTGGAACAATCAACTCACTAGGGCAGTGGACATGATTGCTCCTAAGTGTCCTCTCTGACCCGCTTCAAAACTGGCCTGAAGAACCACGGGGGCTGAAGCAGTGAGGTAGACGACTAGAGCGCAAGTGGAGGAAGACTTGAATCGAATCCAACAGGTTATTACATAGATCACATTTGAAGATCTATGCTAAGGCGATACATGTGGCAAAGAAGCGATTTTTTTCCACCCGTATCGCGTCTGCAAGTTCAGGTTTGGCGGTGTCGTTCAGGGTTGTGAAGGGGCTAGTGTGTTCCCCTTTCCCCCTTGAACCAGTACTTGGAGCCAACAATTACTCACTGTGATGTTTTTAATGAGTTTTCTGTGGACAAAATCTCTCATATTCAGGCCGGCTTGGATTCAAACTCCACAATTGTTACAGAGTCTGAAGCCGAGGTTTCCAGCAGCTCCTCTTATGTGATGACTCTGGATCAGTGTCAGTTTTTGACTCCGGAGGATGTGGACAGGTTGCTTTGAGTGGTGCAGCCTACCACCTGCCCTCTTGATCCTTGCCCAACATGGCTTATACTATCTGGCAGGGAGGCTGTTGTAGAGGGCCTGGTCGCAATAATAAATGCATCTCTGGGTGGGGTGGGGGGGGCAGGATGCCTCCTTGTCATAAGAAGGCAATCATTAGACCACTTTTGAAGAAGCCTGCTTTGGATTCCTCAGAGTTTAGCAACCACAGGCCTGTCTCCAACCTTCCTTGACTGGGCAAGGTGATTGAGAAGGTTGTGGCCCCGTAGCTCCAGGCAGTCCTGGAGGAAACTGATTATCTAGACTCATTTCAAACTGACTTTCAGGCGGTGGCGCAGCAGAGAAATGTTTGACTAACAAGCAGAAGGTTGCCAGTTCGAATCCCCGCTGATACTATTTCGGGCAGCAGCGATATAGGAAGATGCTGAAAGGCATAATCTCATACTGCATGGGAGGAGGCAATGGTAAACCCCTCCTGTATTCTACCAAAGAAAACCACAGGGCTCTGTGATCGCCAGGAGTCAAAAGTGTGACAGTACACTTTATGGGGTTGAGAGCCACTTAATGGTGCAGTGGGGAAGTAACTTGCCTAGGGAGCAAGAGGTTGCTGGTTCGAATCCCCGTTGGTATGTTTCCCAGACTATGGGAAACACTTATATCGGGCAGCAGCAATATAGAAAGATGCTGAGAAGCATAATTTCATACTGTGTGAGAGATGACAATGGTAAATCCCTCTTGTATGCTACCAAAGAAAACCACATGGCTCTGCGGTCGCCAGGAGTCGACACTGACTCAACGGCACAACTTTACCTTTACCTTTACCTTTATGGGGTGCAGACTGCATTGGTCAGCCTGATGGATGATCTCCAATCAGGAGTTGACAGAGGGAGTGTGACTCTGTTGGTCCTCTTGGATCTCTTGGCAGCCTTCGAAACTATTGACCATAGTATCCTTCTGGAATGTCTGAGTGGGTTGGGGGTGGGAGGCACTGCTTTGCAGTGGTTCCACTCCTACCTCACAGGCAGATTCCAGATGGTGTCTGTTGGAGACTGTTGTTCTTCAAAATCTGAACTTTCGTATGGTGTCCCTCAGGGCTCCATATTGTCTCTGAAGTTGTTTAACATCTACATGAAACTGCTGGGAAAGATCGTCAGGGAGATTTGGTGTGGGTTTTTATCAATATGCTGATGCCACCCAAATCTATTTCTCCATGTCAACATCTTTGGGAGAAGGCATAACCTCCCTAAATGCCTGCCTGGAAGCAGTAATGGGCTGGATGAGGGATAACAAACTGAGGCTGAATCTAGATAAGACAGAGGTACTTATTGTGTGGGGTTGGAACTCGGGAGATGATTTTGATCTGCCTGTTCTGGATGGGGTCATGCTCCGCTGGAAGGAACACGTACTCAGTCTGGGTGTGCTCCTGGATCCGAACCTCTCCCTGGTGTCCCAGATTGAGGCAGTGGCTAGAGGTGCTTTTTATCGGCTTAGGCTGATACACCAGCTGCATCCGTTTCTTGAGATGAACGACCTCAAAATGGTGGTGCATATACTGGTAACCTCTTGGCTGGATTACTGCAATGCACTCTATGTGGGGCTGCCTTTGTACATAGTCCAGAAACTGCAGTTGGTACAGAATGTGGTGGCCAGGTTGGTCTCTGTGTCATCTAGGAGAGAATATGTTACTCCTGTGTTTAAAGAACGGCACAGGCTGCCGATAGGTTTCTGGACAAAATACAAGGTGCTAGTTATTATCGGTAAAGCCCTAAACAGCTTAGGCCCTGGGTATTTGAGAAAACGTCTTCATCGCCATGAGCCCCACCTCCTGTTAAGACCATCTGGAGAGGTTCATCTGCGGTTGCCGCCAACTCATTTGGCGGCTGCTTGGGAATGGACCTTCTCCATTGCTGCCCCTAGGCTTTGGAAGGTGCTCCCTGTTGAAATAAGAGCCTCCCCATCTTTGGCAACTTTTTAAAAGGCACTGAAGACATAGTTCTTCACCCAGGCTTTTAATTAGATGTATAGTTTGAATACTTTTAATGTTGGGTTTTAAACAATTTTAATGTTAATGATTTTAATGTTTGAATCATTTTAATTGTAAATTGCCCAGAGACACAAGTTTTGGGCAGAATAGAAATATGTCAAACATACATACATACATACATACATATTTGCAATATTGCACAATAGTGCAATACTGCTGATGGTTTGTTAGGAACCCACATTGTTGTTTTCTCCCCATGCACCCAGTCAGTGGTGGGGAAGTGGGGTTGTGCCCTGGAGCCCAAGAAGACAAGGGCAAGGGGCATGCTGTCAGAGACCACATGGTAGCATGGCCTCTCAGGAGTGGGGTGGGAGGCTGCTTCTTGCAGCTTTCCTGCTTGCTCACTCTCTCTTCTCTCCGCCTGTCAGTGCTGGCACCCAACTGCCCACCCTGGTCCTGTGGATGAGCTGGTTGCCAGTTTTGGGGTTGAGGAGGAATTTTGGCCCTCACCTATTGGCTTGAGGTGGGTTTTCCCCCACCTACTCTTCACTGGTTGTTTGGTTGGTGCAAGTTTTTTTGGGGGGGGGGGTTGCCTTCAGTATGGTCACTTTGGCAGGTGAGTGCAGGCTGGGGTAGGTAGCGCTTCAGTTATTGGTGTTTTGTTGGAGGCACCTTGGGGTGAAAGGGGACCACATGGAACAGCCCCTCAGGGTTATGTGGCTTAGGGTGACTGGGAATGGATTCCCTTTGGGGAATTGCTTGCCTTACCCACTGAGTGTTTTGTGGCTTGGGTGGGGTGACTTGGGCAATCCTCCTTCAACACAGCAACTGTGTGGTAAGGTGTGAGCTGGATGTTGGAAGGCAGCTGGAAACCCGCAAACCCAGCTACTTCACCCTGGTGGGATCATAGCTGTCATGAGGAAGCTGGATCTCACGGGAGGAGTTGCCTGCATTCAGTTTTTAGGAGTTATTTATCCACCTTGTTGCAGTTATACTATTAAGTTAATAAAGTAGCCGTAGTTTAAATCCATCACTTGTGTCTTGTCTTTCTTGGGTTTTGGGGTACAGATTACGCTGCAGAACATGTCAGCCAATCTTTTATCCTCTGTGGTAGAATACCTGTGAAAAGGAAGTAGACACTATTAATTGTATAGGCCATATTTGGTCCCCCAAACTTTCTTCCATGCAGCTATGTACTAATGCAATGTAGCAATTCACACATGGACCAGTTGCTACTCGGGGGAAAGTGGTGAAGCCTGTTTAGAGGACAAGCCTTGGAAAGCATTCCCTACCTCGTCCATCAAGAAATCCATCTGAAAGGCGGTGGGTGGTGAGTCAGAATTTAAAATCTACATGCAGGGGGAAAAAATCAAGGGCATCATTTTCTCATAGATCTGGGCTGAAAAATCCATAGTATATATTGCATTCTGACATACTATTAAATATATTTTCCCCATGGTGGAAAATATTGCTCTGAATAGGCCCTCAAGGGCCTTATATTAACCCAGATTTTATTTTCTTAACACACTTCCTAGCTTTTTTTCCTCTTACTCGGTATTTTTGTGCACCAAGCAGAATACATTAACCAGTTTACATCACATTGATTAAACAATGTCTTATTTAAATTAATGTGGTTTTTGTCTGTTTCAGGCAAAAACCACATTAAAATTGTAGCATCTAGTTTAGAACTGCATGAAGTTCTAGAAGAAGAGTGTGTTTATGGACTCTTTGCCATTAGATTAAGAGAACAAAGGCAACACTTCTGTTTGAAAAAGACCATTACTATAAAACTACGAGAACTTTGAGCCTGGAGTCATTTCCCCCCTTTACATTACAGCGAACAGTGCCATGAAAGTGGTGAAAAATAAATCTACCATTCTAGAGTAATGAAACTGCTGCATCTGAAAAGAACCAGGAGATTAAACTCCTGGGACTGCAATAAAAATGAATGATATTTTGTACCATGGTCTTTCTTAGCCACAGAGGTTTCATTTTTGTGCAATTTTCAATTGATATTATAGTCACGGAATGTGAATGTGATCATCATTCAGGCAATCACTAATCATTGACACCAAGGAGGGGGAGTTATCAGAGTCAAACTGGCAAGGTGAGGCTCAAGATTAGCGGAGAGGAGATTAGGAACTCTAGGATAATTAATGTGGATGCTGCCATTATCTGTCTGAAGCATACATTATAGATTTTGCATTTGTCAAAAGATAGTGTATCTGATGTTTAGAGAAAGGAAATTGGAGTCAGTTTTTACTACATTTGTAAACAGACATGTTTGCAAGAGACACAGATGTTTAGTTTGTAACATGGCTGTGACCCAATGATCCTTTTAAGTGTGCATATGCAATGGAGCTCTTATTTTCTCCGTCAGAAAAGCAGAATTCCTCCATGCCACATTCTAGCAGACTTTTAACCCTCCAGGTTCCCACCAATGCAGCTTCAGTTGTGTATAGCTTATGTTCAGCAACAGTTTAGATGGCTTTCAAGTGGATTAGAAAAATGTGCTGAGCAGGGCTTCTCAGATGTGGGATGTTGTTGGAGTACAACTCCCATAACCCCAGCCTCAATAACTGAAGGATCCAAGTCTGAGAAACTGTGCCATAAGAGACACCTCTTTCTGTGTCTGTTAGTCATGATAGAAATGGAACTTCCATGGTCAGAAGAAACATCTCTCTCAAAACCAGATGCTTAGGATAAACACTATGGAAAGCTCTTGCCTTCGTGCCCTGTTGTAAGCTTTCCAGGGTCACTGCTTTGTTGATGTTGTATTGTATTCTGTCTAGTAATATTTTGTTAATTAGAAGCTTGTCCCAGTGGGGATCCTGTAGACAGTGTGTGGGGTGGAGTATCTTCAGGCGTTGTCTAGGTCAGGAAGCTCAGGAATAGCAGAATGCAGCAATTAAGGAAAGTAGGTCCAGTAATGCAGTGCAGTGAAGATGCAGGAACTTCCACAAGCTTTGCAGGCTCACACATGTAGCTGGTTCAAAATTTCATCACCAAACATTTTATAGCTGCTTCCCTTGTATGCACAAAGAAATCTTATATTTGTTTAACTAAGCTTCATACAGAAACAACTCAATTTTTCTCCTTCCCCTCCCTTTTCTTGTCAACTCCACCCCACACACCATGTCTTTGCCATATCTTACCAACTTGAAAGGAGATGTCAACCCTTATGAAGTTGTTTTTCAAGCCTTAGGTGATCATTTCAACCCTACTTCATAGGGGTGTGCATGAAACGCATTTTGCATTCCATTCCGAGCTCAGAACACAAAATGTGTGAGATGTTCCATTGGAACAACCAGTCAAGCCAGTTATTCCAATGGAAAGGCCTCATTACATTAGGAACATTCCAACCCATTCCGAGTGCCATTTAGGATACTATGCATGCATGGTGGTCAGAAGAAAGCCATTTTGGCTTCCAAAATGGCACTCAGAATGGGTTGTTCTGTTCCGGACTTTGAAACAGGCCCCCTTCTAAAGGGTGTTCTGTTTTTAGCTCAGAACACTCAAAATGGCCCATTTCAAGGCAGAACATTCCAACCGTTCTGAATGTTCTGCACATCTCTACTATTTTGAATGCTGCTGAATATTACAAGTTCTTTTCTAGATTCCAACTGTCTGGCGAATCTATTGATCAATATTTCACAGCATTGCATGCCTAAAGTGTAACCTGTGAGTTTGTCAACTTTACTGATGAAAGTATCAGGGATCAAATTGTTATGAAAACAAACTGCTCCAAACTGCATGAGAAACAGTTACTAGAGCAGAAACTTAACTTGGATAAAGTTATAGAGATGGCTAGGAGAGTGGAAAATACTCTTCACTGTGCCAAATCCCTCTCTTTAGTACCCCAAAACCAACTTCCTGAAACCCAGGCTGTTCAGTGTAAATCCTTCCAAGCCCAGTCTTCACTGCTGCAAAAAGTGGCTGCACAAGAAATGAAGACCTACCACTGCTACCATTGTGGAGACCCTGCCCACAAGGCTGATTTTGTTCACTGTCCGTCCACTCCGTTATTGGTTCTCTATATGATAAGGATGGGGCAGATGAGCCACTGCCTGACAGTATTTTAAGTGTGACAGACTCAGAGCCTGCTTCTCCACATTGTCAAGTAAAACTTAATGGCCATGAAGTGCATATGATGGCTGATTCTGGTTCTCTGTGCACTATCATTTCCCATCTACTTTACAAGAAACTCCTTACTACATCAGACCTGCACCTGCAGCCTTCATGGGGATGTGGAGGTTCCCCTATTGCCACAAATGTACATTTCGCTACTGTCCCGGAATACAAAGGGTGTACTGCAGAAGGGAAAGTGTATGTGTCACAAAAAGGAGTCTCAATATTGGGTTGGAAACATCAGAAAGATCTACAGATAGTGTTAGTCCCAAATAGCACAGAGTCCGTATTACAGATGATGGAGCATCCATATGTTGATACGTTTGCTGATTTCTCGGATGTTTTTGCTAATACTCCTGGCACTGTCATACATTTCAAACATAAAATTCAGATGAAGGCAAATGCAATACCTGTACAACACAAAGTGAGGGACATACCCATAGCATTGCGCCAACCTTAAAGACGAGCTCTTTAAGCATGCTGGCATCTTAAAAAGGAGCTCTTAAGATTACAGCATGCTGGCATTATATAACCTGTTGATTCATCAGAATGGGTCTCTCCCATTGTTCTTTTGTTAATTTGTTAATTGTTAATGGTTTTAAACTGTTTTTTTAATTTTGTATTGATTGTTTTTAAAGTGACCGATTCAAAACCATTGAAGAGCATGATGCTGAACTGACAGAAGTCTTAAGAAAACTCTGACAACATGGACTTACTATCTCAGCAAAGAAATGTCAGTTTTGAACACACTTGGAGACGTTCTTGGGACAGATGATATCTCAGAGTGTTGTACATCCCAAAGCCGACTTGGTGAAATCTATTCGGGAAGCACCAAAGCCACACAACAAGGATGCACTTCACTCATTTTTGAGACTCTGTGAGTATTACTCTAAATTGATTAGACAATTTGCCTCAAAAGTCTTCTTTTTAAAAAGAAAGCAGCATTTATTTGTTAGTTTGTTCTTAATTTTCTATACTGCCTTCCATTAAAATAATCTCAAAGAGCTTTACAAAACAGTCAACAATATAAAACCATAAAAACTACACAATAAGAATTAAAATGAAATATAAAAATACAAATCTAATTTAATGTTTAAAAAACATGTACAAGAAAACCATAAGATATAAAGCAACAGCAAACAAAACACTCATTTTAAAGCCTGGATAAAAAGCCAAGATTTTACTTGCTTTCTAAAAACTGTGATGGAGACTGGGGAGTAGAGGCTCACCAGGAGAGCATTCCAAAGTCTGGGGGCAATAACTGAGAAGGCCCTGTCCCGCATACATGACAGGCAAACCTTCCTCATTGTTGGCACACAGAGCAGGGCCCCCTCTGATGACCTCATCGAGCGGAAAGAAATCCTTGGGAGCAGGCGGTCTTTCAGGTATCCAGAGCCCAAACCATTTTGGGCTTTAAAGGTCAAAGCCAGCATCTTGAATTGGACCTGGAAACAGATTGGCAGCCAATGTAGCTCTTTCAAAATGGAGGTAATATGGTTCCAGTGGGCAGCTCTGGATAAACTCCTAGCTGCCACATTTTGCACTAGCTGCAGTTTCTGAATATTCTTCAGGGGCAGCCCCACATAGAGCGCATTACAGTAATCCAGCCATGATGTGACTAAGGTGTGGGTAACAATGACCAGATCTGCCTTCTTGAGAAAGGCATGCAGTTGGCGCACTAGCCAAAGCCATGTAAAGACGCCCCTGGGTACCGTCTCCACCTGAGCTTCCAAAAGCAGAGCCGGATCCAGCAGTACCCCCAAGCTGCACACTTGCTCTTTCAAGGGGAGTGCAACCCCACCCAGAACTGGTAGAATCTCCTCATCTTGATTGGCTCTCCTACTGACCAACAGTACCTTCATCTTGCCCGGATTCATTTCATTCTTTTAGCTCACATCTAGCCCATCACTGCCTCCTGTCCCCGATTCAGGATGTCCACTGCCTCCCTAACATCAGGTGTTTAATTGGGATGCATCCTGCAAGATTAGTTTTCAGACTATCAAATCAACCATTGCTGAAAGCCCTGCTCTCATTTCTTTTGACACCAAAAGGCACACTATTGTAACCACTGACGCTTCTGAATATGGTTTGGCTGCTGTCTTGACCGAGCAAAAATGGGGACAAGGAAGTTGCAGTTGCCTTTGCTTTCAGAGTGCTTCCTGCTTCCGAGAAAATTTATTCTGTCATTGAAAAATAAGCTCTAGCAAGTTTCAGGGTGATGAGGCACTTCAGGACCTTCTTGTGGGGCAGAAAATTCACTTTACAGTCAGACCATAAACCCATATCTGCTTTATTTACTACTTGGGGATCAAGTCCAGTGGCCCCAAGAAGAGCCAAATGGACCACCAGATGTATGGACTTTGATTTCCAGGTGGAATATCTGTCAGATATTCAGAATACAACTGCAGATTGTTTATCTTGTCTTCCACTTCCAAGCCAAGAGTAGATCATAGAAAAAGAGGATGAAGGAGTAGTAATTGCCAAAATAGCTTCATCCACTCACAAGATGTGATCACATCTTCTGAGTGGAAAGTGGCCCTCAGTGCTGATCAAGTGCTTATTGAACATAAACTTACATAACTAATGGATGGCCATGAAAAAACAAGGTATCTGAATATCTTCAACCATACATACACATAGATTGTGAACTGTCTCTTCTCAATGAGCTGGTGCTGAGGACTGAATGTTCGGTGGCACCAACCTCCTTGCAAGCAAAAGTGACCAAAATTGCCCAAGAAGGCCACCTGGGCATGAACTTGACTAAAATTAATAATAATAATATAATAATAAAAAAAGGTGAATCAGAAAAAACTTTTGGTGGCTAGGTATGTTCGAACACATTGAAAATGTAATCAGACACTGATTATGGTGGGGAAAACATGGCAGAGGGTGGGAAGAGCATCCTCCCTTCTCCTTAAAGGTAACCCACCCTTGCCGTTGAACCAGCTGTCTGCAATTCTGTGCACATCCCTACCTCGTACACACAAATAAATCTTGTTTGTTTAACTAGGCTTTATTCAGAAAAAAACTCTATTTTATTTCTTCTACTTTCCCTCCCTTTTCTTTCTGACTCCAGCCCCCACACTATCTACAGCAGGGCTGTCAAACCCCAGCCCGCAGGCTAGATCCAGCCCATGCATCTTTCTCTGGCCCTCCAGCCTTCCTTCCCCTAGCTTCTTCCTTTCCCCTCCCCCTGACAAGCACCAAAACACTGGCACCAAAGTGCCAAAGCACCACCAAACCACTGGGGGCTTCCTTCTTCCCCCGCCATACACATTGCATCACTCCTTCCCTCCTCCTCCATAGAAGTGTCGGCATCTAAAGTGCCAGCTGGCATCCTTCTTTCCCTGGAGCCACTCCTTTCCCTCTTTCTTTCTCTCAAACAGCCTTCCCCACCCCCTTTCTCTGTCTCTCTTTCCTTCTCTCTCTATCTTGTCAAGCCACCCCATCCCCCTTCTTTCTTTCTTTCTTTCTTTCTTTCTTTCTTTCTTTCTTTCTTTCTTTCTTTCTTTCTTTCTTTCTTCCCTTCCATCTTGTCAAGACTGCCCCACCCCCTTTCTCTCTCTGTCTCTCTGTCTACCCTCTCCCTCTCGTCAAGCCTCCCCATCTCCATCCCCTCTCGTCAAGCTCCCCCACCCCCTTATCTCTCTGCCCCACCCCTCTCTGGTCATTGGGAAGTATGATATTCAGAATTTCTTCCAAAAACTACCAAAATAATATTTAAATATTTAAATTTTCCCTGAGCATATTTCAGTGCAAAATGAGTGAATTCAGCTACTTTAAGTGGCAAGGCAACAGAGGGGGAACGAAAGAGAGTGAGAGAAACAGCAGAGAGGAGAAGGAGGAAGACAGATGGTGGTGCAACTTGGGCACGAGGCAACAGAAGGTGGTGAGAGTCTATGTGCGGCCCCTCAGAGGTGCATCAGAATCTAATCCAGCCCACCACCAGATTTGAGTTCCATACCCCTGCTCTACAGGATCCCCACTGGGACAAACTTCTAGGTAACAAAACATAAAATATTTCTAGATACAATACAACACATCCCTCCCCTTTATAACAAACAGAATTGAATTGATTTAAAATTTGGTGACAAAGTCTTGAAGTCTTTAAGGTGGTCTCCTGTCACACACACTTCTACTAATTCTTAGGGTCCCTGGAACAGGAGCTGTTAGTGATCTGTTTTCTGTTAACAGAGGATTGTCCATCACTTTCACCAGCCTCATCTGTGAGGTCAAAACTGGAGGCAAGATCACATTCCTCTCCAATTCCTCTCCTGAGATCAGACTCGACTCTTCTCTCATAGTATGCATGCTTGAAGGTCTTGAACTGTTCCATTCTTTCTATGATCCAATATGACAGAATCTCTTCAGATTTTGATTATTTGTTTAGTCCAGAATATCAGGAACATCTCTTTCTTACTTTATAAGGCAGCCATACTTGAACAAAGTTTCCACCTTTAAAGGTTCGCTGTTTAGCACCCCATTTCTGATTCACATACAATTTGTATTTTTGTAGTTCTCCCTTACCCAATCATGAATCTCTGCATCCTCAGAGTGAGTTGGCACAGAAAGCCCTATCAGTTGTTGCCATTGGGTAAGTTTTGTGGTAGCTTTGCATCCTCTCAGCAGTTCAAACAGTGATTTTCCTGTAGTAGAGGGATAGTTCGATAAGCAAATAGCGTTTCACAAATTGGCTCCTTCCAGGGTTGTTGTTGCATAGCAGCCAGTTGTAAACTTTCTTTCACTAATCCTTTCATTCTTTCCACTAAACCATTCCATTTCAAATGAGGTAAGCTGTGCCCATTATCAGTCACTAGATCTTTAGGGAGACCTTCTCTCACAAAAACTGCAGTCATGAACTGGATCACCTTGTTTGTAGTAGTGTTGTCAGCAAATGAAACTTCTGGCCACCTGGTATAGTAATCCACCATTACTATAACAAATGTTTGTTTTGTGGGTTGGTTAAAAAAGGCCCCATTATATGCAGAGCAAGTTTTTCCCAAGGACCATTGGGATACTCTACTGGAGTCAAGGAGGTGGTAAAGTCATTTGTCAGATACAGCACAAGCCATGAGCGTGACATGTGCATGCGCACCAGCCACTTCTTGTCTGGCACTGACCAGGGCAGCAAGAGGGTATGCTGCCACCCCACACCAGTGATTTTGGAAGCAGTGCTGGTGAAGGAAACTTGGTGGGGGGATAAGAGCACCCTCCCTGTTCCTTAAAGGTAACACCCCTGCTTTTGAACTGGCTGAACTGCCGAACTTTCCATAAAAGGGCCTCTGAAATGGTTTGTGCACATCTGTAATGCAAGGGAAGCAGCTACAAAACAGAACGTTAGATCAGATGAACCTTTCATCTGATCCAGCCGGACTCTTACAATCTTTAAGAAAAGAAAAGTGCCACCACATGTCAGGATTTCCCTTTGCACTTCTGTTTGTAAATCTTTACCATAACTGTCAATGCTGAACTGGGGTTTATATTTATTTATTTATTACATTTATATACCAAACTTCTCTGGGCAGTGCACAATAACAAAAATAAAACTCACAAACCAGTCCTTTAAAAACAACCATTACAGATCAATTTTAAAACAGCAAAAAACCCATTAACAATTAAAACATTTAAAACAGTTTTAAAATCCTGGAAGGCCAGGCCAAACATATAGGTTTTAAGGGCTCTCCTAAGGCTAACAATGAACTCAGGCTACAACGTTGATTTAGTCAGACTGAAAAAGCTAACTACAGGTGCTGCCAGTGGTGATTCTACTGCAGTTGCTGCAGAAATTGCACCACTCCAGCAAAGCCTGAACAGGTTCTGGTCTGCTACACAGAGGCAAATCAGTTTGCAAGACCTCAGATAATTCTGTGAGAACAAGTAAATGGATCTTTTATGTTTATTAGCTGATATCCAGAGCAGCCTCCTGATAGCACACCTGGAAGAATCCTGACAATTTGCTCTGTTTCCAGGAGGGCCTTGTGTCACCCAAAAGCATGTCCCTGAGTGCTGAATGATTCCCAGAGACACATTTTCAGGAGCATTTTCAGATGGGGCTTTTAGCTTGAAATAGAGGGTGTGCATTTGTACATTGGCCGGATTTGCTCTAAAGTCCCTGCGAAATATTCGGGAGTACTTCACACACAATTTGGGTTTTTCATTGCACGTTAGAGCCTAGCCCAATTTATGTCCAGGGTAAAAAAAAATCTACTTTTTGTGTCAGTTTTTCTGGATAAATTTGAACTCACAGTAAAGCTTTGCAGTAAACCTGCAATGAAGCCTGCTGTCTAGGAAAGCTCCAGGTGACACAGGGCACTCGTGGAGCCAGAACAAATAAGCAATATTCACTGCCCCCTGCTGCATGCCCAAGGCTGAACGGGCCCAGCACAGAGCAGTTCTTCTTGGTGTACTAACAGAAGGCTTTGTCAGCCATTGTTTCTAAAGAAAAAGAAAATTTAGGCTTCTCGGGTTCTGCAAGAGAAATATTTATTAAGAAATGTGACATTATATTTTATATTTAAAGGTCTAAAATATGCCATATATAGCAAGTGGTGGGGGCAGCAATTAGGACTAGCATTAACATTTTCCAAAGAGTTTGATATCTACAGTTGGGGACAACAGTTCCTTTGCACCTTCTCCACCTTCCTCTCTCCTCCTTAATGCAATAGCCTATGAATATTAGCACATAACAGTTTGTTTTACTTCTACATCCCCCCCCCCGCAATACAAACCAGTTCTTATTTGATTGTTCCCCAAATCTACACTATATCACACACATTGTGTTACTATCTTAAACAGCCTAAGTATGTCTTTAGCAAAGCCCAATAGTGATACTTCCAGGTCGTTCCTTTTAATTTTTTAAGCAGCTAACATTCAACATCCTGAAACTGATGGTAGAAGCTGAATAAACAGTTGGATAAAACTAAAAATAAAGCTTGGTCTTCACTCATTAATGTCAACAGGAAACTATCAATATGTTCTCTAGTAGACACTTAATTTTGTCTCAACAAATTTGCCTGCAGCAATCAAAGATGCAGCAGCTATATTTTTATGAATCCTTGTTCAGCAATTTCACCTTTTCTAGTTGCTGAGGTCTACCAGGCCCTGAGCAGAGAAAGAGAGAATTGCCATGATTTCAATTAAAAAGAATATTTGTGTTTCAGCAGAGAATTGTGTATATAGGATGAGTTTCTAAATTGTGTAGTCATCACCACCCAAGAGTGTGCATTGCCAACTTACACACATAAGGCCCAGACGCCACACAACCATTCCAACTGCAGGCAAAGGCTAGCCTGTGCTAACTTCCAGCTGCTTCCGCTTGTGCTAAGCTAGTCATTTGCCTGCCCTGCCACATACCAGATTTGGCTTATGACACACCACTGCTAATTTGCAACCATGTGGGTTTGCAGCTGCATGCTTTTTCTCATGGCTGCCATTAGCTGAAACAGAAGTAAGGCGAGATTACAGTTAGTGCCATCTATGGGAAATTATAAAAAATTTATGGTTACTATCTCTTCCCTATTGCTGGCATTGGCTAGGATTCATTGAATTGCTTAGGCCCTGAAATTGGCTTCTTTTCTTTGTACACCTGCCTACCATGCTGTATCACATTTGACTCTCCTCAAAGTAGTTTGCCATGCACCATAGGGAAGGGCGTGTTGTTGCTGAAACCTAATGCCAACGTCTCCTTGGGAGCCCAGCACTCTCAGTCTCTCCCCAAGTACAATGCTGGTCTCCAAACACTGTACTCATGGACAGCATCTGACAAATGTTGCATCTGTGGAAAGTGTGGGGCAAGGCTACAGAGCACATCAGTACAGGGGTGGGACTAACCAGCATGTTCTCAAAGATGCTGTACTTGGGTACAGCATTCACACTTTCACAAGGTCTAAAATTTGAGCCTGAATATGGCTCAGATCTCTTGCATGTTACCTCAGCAGTTGTTGACACATGCAAGTGTGCATTGCTGGATTAACTTTGTATGCACAATCCTAGCCCAGCTAGGAACACACCAATGGAACAATTACCACGAATCTCCTATTACATTTTTATTACATTTATAAACCGCCCCATTCCAGAGGAAAGAGTGCTTCTTCTGTGCCTTGCACTGGATTGCACTGGATGGTACTTGTTTCTTCATCCCATGATAGAGAAATATTGGCCAGTCCTATTTACAGAGAAACTAGAAATTCCCATAGGCTGTTCAGTATAAGGAATACAAGAAGAAAATTCTTTGCACTGCTAATGTAAAGGGAAGGAGGGCGGCCAGACATTGGCTGGAGATGGACACTAGTTTTCAAAGAAGTTGGAGGTGACATAACAAAGCTATTGTTGTCAGCATTCATTTCTTTTGCTGTGCCACTATTCTGTTCAAATAGGTTTTGCAGGTCTTTGAAAGCACTACAAAGCCTGAAAAACTTGCTCGACCAGAGATCGTAGTGGGACAAAGGGAGTCCATGCAGCACAAACAACAATGGTCATGTCTTGCCACTTTTAGCTCTCTGGAAGAAACTACCCACCCACCCCCACACGCACACTTCTGTCTTTCTGTCTCCTTTGGTCTGGATCAGCATGACTACGTAAAATAATCCATTATTTGCGGGGGGGGGGGGAATACTACTTAATTAAAGAACATTTCCAAATAACAACCAAATGACATACAGAGTAGAAACAAAAGGAGACCATTACCATATGGGGAAACACACACACACACACACACACACACACACACACACACACTTCATGTACAGTAATGTGGAGAAGACGGCAAGCAGCTGTGTCCACTAAGCAAAAACAGTTTTTGGATCAGCTTCTGCTCCTATTGAATTAGGAAGCTGAACTTGTAAAAAGAACCGGACTGGCTTAGAATGTTTGATGGGAAAAGGTACGGAAGCCAAAAAGCTGACCTTGACATACCTCTCTCCTCAGCATACATAGCCTTTGTAATTATAGTTTTAAAAGGCAGAGGCCAAACTAAGGATAATGATGATGCTGAGAGAGAAAAACATGAACCTTTTCTTTCTGAGAAAAGTCAGGAAGGGAAACAACATGTACAATGTACCCCCACATACTTATATCTTCTATAAAAGTAAACATCTCCAAGCCCTAAAATAAAATTAACTTTTTTTAAAAAAACAAAGTGGTGTGCTTCATGCTTCCAGTCCACAAATTAGTAGCTGTTATTCAGAAACATATCACACCGGAGTTTACTATCCTAGGACTTGATAAGATGTCAAATACATTTTCCACCAGAGTGCACAAGATTTTGTTTTGTTTTGTTTCTCACTGTTTGAGATCCTAAATGTGAACTCACATATCTTCCATCATGGGCAGATGCATGTGCTTCATGCCACACCATAAGCACATGCATCCCCAAGTGCACAGCTTGCGGGTGGTGTTGTACCTAGCCCTGCTTTTGGATGCACAGGTGGAGGGCAATAGCTAAGGGTGTCTTTGCACAGCTTGTCTAGTGCACCCTTTCTCAAGAAGGCAGATATGGCCATGGTTGCCCACCATGCCTTAGTCACATCGTGACTGGATTACTGTAATGTGCTTTATGTGGGGCTGCCGCTGCTCTTGAAGAATATTCAGAAACTTCGTTTGATGCAGCATGCAGCTGCTAGGGTTCTTTCTGGAACCACTTGTTCAAAGCATATTACACCTATTTTGAAAGAGCTGCATTAGCTGCCAATTTGTTTCCAGATCCAATTTAAGGTGCTGGTTATTACTTTTAAAGCCCTTAATGGTTTGGGCCCTGGATAGCTAAAGGACTGCCTGCTCTCAAGAGTTTCTGCCTGTCCAACAAACTGTCAGAGGGGTTTTGCTCTGTGTGCCAACCCTGAGAGGAGTTAAATTGTTGTGTACTCAGGACAGGGCTTTCTGTGTTGTTGTCCTCAGGCTCTGGAATGCTCTCCCAGTGAATGTCCACTCTTTGACATCTGTGGCTGCTTTTTAAGAACACTCCTAAAGACCTGTTTATTTGTTCAAGCTTTTACCCCTTAGGGAGTTTCACAGTTCTCCTGCTTCTGTTTGTCTTTTTTATTTTTTATTTTTGGTGTTTTATGATTTTTACTGTTTTTACTGATTTTATTGTTTGAAATGTGATTTTTATGCAGTTTTATTATATTCTATTTTTTGCAAATTTCCTTGGGATACATTTTATGAAACACGGTATAGTAATTGAACTATATATATAATTCTCTAAGGCATACCTGTGGCTAATCCTGTGCGTGGCAGCTCTTGCGAAAATTTGCAAGCAGCTGCCGGGAGTCACCAGAGCTGGCAAGGAGGGAGGGAGGGAGGCCAAGGAGGAAGAGGAAATGGAGGTGCCGCCATTACGAGCTGCCAAGGATGGCTAAGCAGGTGGTGAAAATCCGGCCGCTGAGGACGAGAGCTGGTGGGGGAGGGAGGTGGGGAGAGGTCGAGGAGAAGGCACCACTGCCACTGTGAACAGCTGAAAAGGCATCAAAAATTGGAGCACCAGCCTCCTCATAAGGAGGACAAGAGCTGGCAGGGGGAGGTCGAGGAGAAGGCACTGCCACCACTGTGAGAGGCCGAGCAGCTGACAAAAATGGGCCACCAGGCTCCTCGCAAGGAGGACAAGAGCTGGTGGTGGGAGGGAGGTCAAGGAGGAGGAGGAGGCTGCGCTAGTGCGAGCGGCCAAGCAGGCAGTGAAAACAGGGCTTCCAGCCTCCTTGTGAAGAGGATGAGAGTTGCCAGCAGAAAGGGCAGTTGGGGGCAATATGCTAAATCATTGTAAACCGCTTAGAGAGCTTCGGCTATAGAGCGGTATATAAATGTAAGTGCTATTGCTATTGCTATTGCTATCCTGGCTGAAGGGATAGGAGGAGAATTGGCTGAGCCCAGAAATGGAGGGAGAGGAAGGGAGAACAAGGGGTGCAGATGCTCTGTGCCTGGGTCAGCTAGTTTAATAAATAAATCTCATGGGGAAGATGCACAAATTCTTGCTTCAGATGGGGTGGCCCTTACAATAGGCAGGGTTAGGAGGTTGCCTCAGGTGTACTTGCAGGGAGGGGTCCGGGGGAAGCAAGTGCTGGTCCCCTGCCATCCTCTGTCACTTCCCTTCCTTACCCTGCCTGTGCATGCTGTTAACTGATGAAGGAGTCAGTTCTTCACCTCAGAAGAATCTTCACCTCTACCCTTCATCTCAGGCAGCAAAATGTCTTGGACCATCCCTGGCTTCAGGTGTTACTTATGTAGGTATCTAAAGCTGTTTTTGCTGTCTGGCGAGCAGAACCTAGGTATGAGAGAACAGAAACTAGAAATATAGAATATCAGTGCCTCAGAATTCTTGAAAGCCAAGTCCCTTCCTAATAAGTGACATTTTCATTCCATCCTTCATCCAAGAACTACTTCCTTCCATATCAAACTGTCCAGATGCTTAAGATCCGTCTTGGAGACCCTGGTCCTGGGTCCTGCTTTACTTGAGGTATGACAGGCAGAAACCTACAAGAGGGCCTTTACCTGTGGGTAGGGGATGCTGTCCTTAGAGAAATTTACCTGGTATCTGTATTCATTTTGGTATCAGGTGAAAACCTTGTCTTTACTTTCTTAAAATTTGCCCAGGCTTTTCTTTGCATTTTGTTTTTCTGGCTTACTTGTTTTTATGCTGCTGAGTTTGTCTTTACAGGTATTGTTTTTAATGTAGAGCTATTTTTAAATGCAGATCTATTTATGCAACATCCACATAATATTTGAAGAAAAGATCAGCAGATGAAACTAGTCCCAGTCTATTTCTACACATAGATCTTTGCTGCCAAATTCACATGGACTGAGCATTTCAGCAACATTTTTCTTTTTCTTTTTCCATGGGTATTCTGGTGTGGATGAAAAATGTCATTTCAGAATTAGTGCACTGTGTCTTATCTCTTCTCCAAACCAAAACATGTATATTTGCTTATGCCATAAGACTGTAGTTTTCTATGAATGTCTCATGTTTCCTATATGCTTCTTGTAATGTCTAGGTCTGCTGTTAGATAATGAGTGTGAGTGAGAATAAATGGTGAAACAATTCTTCAAATCTATGAGATGTGCCTAAAATAGAGATGCTGGAAAAATATAATTGAGATCTGCAGCCAAATATTTCCCTGGGTCCACCCCCCCACCCCATCTCCTCCAGATCAAGATGTGAACTTTATTCTGTACTTCATTGTGCTTTCCCTAGCCCTGTAACTCTCCGATTTATTAGGACTATGGTGCATCATTAGTATAGCCAATAAACAGAGAAGTGGAACAAGGCCATCGGCTCTCTCTCTCTCTCTTTCTCTCTCTCTCTCTCTCACGTGCACACACACGCACACGCACACACACATGCGAAAGGAGTGTCCATTATAACATGTACTGAGCCTATGTGTATACAAATCATACATGTGCAGGCTCTGTGCTTACATTATGCTTAACACAGTGCATGTGAGAGGAGAGAGTCCATAAAAGTGATCCCATTCCCCAGTACACACACTAACTGTTCATCAATGAAATGTTGAACAGAGCTACCACAGAAAATGCCCCACCTCTAGTAGTTCTAGCTGATGATGCCAGTCCTGAACCCTTGGAATAGGTCAGATTACATTCAACTGACTAATGTACTGTATACACATATAGGAACATAGGAAGCGGCCTTAGACCAATTCAAGCCATTGGTCCATCTAGCTCTGTATTGTCTAAATTAAGAGGTGCTCTTACCCCTGGACTTCGGGGCTGAAGTCCAGGGCCTCCACAGCACCTGGGGTCCCCCAAACCCTCTTTAGTCTATCCTGGGTGGTGTGGTTGCTGTGCCAAGCCGCTCGCCCATGCTGTGTTGGGCAGCTGAGTAAGATTGGGACCTGTGTCGGGTACTTTAGAGATGGGGGAAGGGGGCGGGGGGAAAGAAATATGTGGAATGGGAATATGTTACATTGCATGTTGAAATGTTTCGGCTAATGCATATATGCATAAATATACCTGTTTCGTACATTCTTGTGAGTTCAGTTGTTGTTTGTGGCCTCAAAAACCCACATCTTAAAAATACTGTGTGTGTCGTGATTCTGTGTGTGTGTGTGTGTGTAGGGGGATGATGCTTAACTTGCCGCGGGGTGGGGGAGTGTGGGGGCTCCAAAGGCCTTTATGTCCAGGCTCCAAAATTACCTAGGTGCTGCTCAACTACGGCCCTTGTGCAGATGTTGGGCTACAACTCCCATAATCCCTGGCTATTGGCCACTTTGGCTGGGGATTATGGGAGCTGTAGTCCAAAAACAGCTGGGGGCCAAAGTTGAGCAGGCCTGGCTACACTGACTGGCAGCAGCTCTCCAAAGTTTCAGGCAGGAGTCTCTCTCAGCCCTACGTGGAGATGCCAGGGAGTGAACTGGGATCTTTTGCATGTGAGCAGAGATACTCTACTTCTGAGCTATGGCCCCATCCCCTAAGGGGAATATCTTACAGTAAACAGTACTGACATGTGATCCTCCATCGAAATGCAAACCAAGTTGATCTCTGCTTAGCAAAGGAGACAATTCATGCCCATTACCACAAGACCAGCTCTCCGCCTCTACAGCTGTTCCCAAACTGTGAGTTATATGATTTATCAACTGACTGAGCCCTCTAGTCTAGGGAGTTTCATTAGCACCCTCCTTACCTCTGTCCTCTGAATGTATTCCTTTTTCTGTTCATCCCCTCTGTGTCTCTCTCTCTAACTGAGCTTTAACTGTGGCTCTATGGAATTTTCTTTTTGAAAAGTACAAATCACAGGTATTTTGCTAGCTAATCCAAAGAGCAGTGCCAGCCCCACTCCTTCCTGGAAACCAGAAAGGCAAATATTTTATACAAGTTCACACCTTTCTTTATTTTCACAAATGGATTTTGGTATATTTTACAAGAAGGATGTCCAGACATTACAGTTGAGCTGGCCCGCATGTGGCAGAAGCCCAGAAACACGAGAAGCAAAAGTGGTACTGGGTCACTTTTGTGGCTTCCTGGTTTCAGACCTGTGTTGGATGCTGGCACCATCTACCCAATTTTCCTCTTTGTAAGTGCTTAGAGGTGAATATTTAAACATTTTTGACTGGTTGGAGCCATGTGGCTTCTTTTCTGCTAGAGCTGAAAATGAGACATGTCATTCCTTCTTTTATACCTTGCCAGCTTATTTCCATGGGGTCTTGTAAAGCTTAACATCTAAGCATGGCCCTTGATTAACATGCTGTTTTTGATTGTTATGTGCTTTGTGATTTTAACAGTGGCAGTCCATCTGTACAAGGCCAAGTGTATACCGAGGTTGCCCAAGAACAAGTGGTGCCAAAGTGTTCCTTTTAAAATCTAGACTCCACTTTCTTCTGAAAACCCATTAGGCTAAAATGACAAGTATTATTATGCAAGCTTTGCATGTCCTCACTTGCATTATGAAGTCACCAAGAGATACCACAGTGTGAGAGTCAGTTTTCCTGTGGCTAATCCATCTGGCTTTTAATGTTCACAAGAGGACAATTTCCTCATAATTCTGTCTTATTACATGGTGAGATAGTGACCAAGCTGTCCATTGTATGAAATTCTCTATTAGATGTAATTCTATATATTTGCTTGTGGTATTATTCCCACCACAAGAAAACTAAGCCATGATCCAGATTATGCTGACATATTTAGATGGTCATCAGTTTAGTCCTGTTGAAATTTAGAATTAACTTGACTGAAATCCTAGTTCTTTATCTCTACATCGTTGCAAAGAAGCTATAACTTAGTTCTATGGTAAGTGTGTATGAATGAACCTCACATCCAAAATGTGGGAGGGCACTACAGATTAGGCAATATAACAAAGCAGTTTAATGATATTGGGCAAGTTCTAATGATCAGATCCATGGCTGGTTAAGGAGTAATTGAGATCCCTGCAGCACGCACATTTCTGCAGATCATAGGAACATAGGAAGCTGCCATATACTGAGTCAGACCATTGGTCTATCTAGCTCAGTATTGTCTTCACAGACTGGCAGTGGCTTCTCCAAGGTTGCAGGCAGGAATCTCTCTCAGCCCTATCTTGGAGAAGCCAGGGAGGGAACTTGAAACCTTCTGCTCTTCCCAGAGCGGCTTCATCCCCTGAGGGGAATATCTTGCAGTGCTCACACATCAAGTCTCCCATTCATATGCAACCAGGGCAGACCCTGCTTAGCTATGGGGACAAGTCATGCTTGCTACCACAAGACCAGCTCTCCTCTCCTCATGTCATATGAACCCAGGAAATCGGGAATCTGTGGTTGGCAGCACCCCAACTCGACATTCACCCAGGACTAGCAATCTTGGATTTGATTGAGACTCTGGAAAATGGTTTTCTCTTATTGGCTTAATCTGATTTTTTACCCTACAGGCATTGCTCCCTTGATACTGGAGGATGGCTTTATGACCCGTTGGAAAAATGATATTAATGTAATGTTAGCGTCCTTGGGTTTTCCCCTGCCCCTGATTAGAACTCTGGGCCACAGCAAGGCCAAAATGGCCATAACTCAACATATTTGGGATATGTCGAAGCAGGGGGATGTTGCCCAAATAGGCTTTGGCCTATTCCTAGGAGATCAAATCAGTAGTCATTCCCCTGCTCAATATTTACTTAGGATCTTCAACAGGGCTCATCGTAGGGCTCTTTCAGCGGCTAGACTTAACGCTCTTCATACAGCAGTATTGAAAGGACGCTTTGGGAAGGTGCCCTATGATCAAAGATTATGCCCCTGCCAGAACGGTAAAATGGAGACCATGGAACATCTGATGCTGAAGTGTAGATTTTATACTGAATTAAGGGGTAAGCTTCTCTCCGCACTACCAATTCATTACAATTCTAATTGCCTTTCTGATGGGAACAAGGTCCTTTTTCTGCTTGCTGCTAAGTCAGAGCACGCTTACAGGAGGGTAGCAAAAAAAAATAATTTCATAGCAAGCAAGATTCGGTTTAGAGTGATTGAGGCATGAGATGCCAGGTTGTGCACTTCAGATTAACCGGTTTTATTTGAATGATATCAGTCATGTATATGGTATTTGAAGGTATTAATGTTTTATGTATTTTATGTATTTTACTGTTGTTGTTGTTGTTGTTGTTGTTTCTTTTTCTTGTATTTATGCTGACCTTTGGCCAAAATAAACAAATACATACATAGATTTGATCGACCCTGGGTGAATGTTGGGCTGGCACACTACCAACTGGAAATTGTGGTTCCCCCCAGGTTCACACAAACAAGAAGATGATGATGATTCAGGCACTGTGGGGATAAATTTTGCCGTAGGCAGGGATGTAGCAGGGTTGAAGTGGGTCCTGGGACAAAAGGTAAAGATGGGCCCCTCCCCCTCATTCTTCAAAGAGACATGAGGGGAGAGCAAAGAGAAAGCTCTCACCCAGACAGTGCTCGCCCCCCCTCAAGGGCCCAGGGAAATCCCCCCCGTTCAATTATAGCTACACCCCTGGCCCTAGGTGGATGACTTTTTCTTCAAGTGTTTCTGGTTCAGTGTTTAGAGGGAAGGGAGTATTTAGAGAACCATATTGTTTTGCTTCAAGGCAAAGTATGATGTGGCACTGCAGAAATAGACCTGAATGATCGAAATATGCTTATTTTACCCATGATGACACTAACATTCCTATAGCAGGAAATAGATTCAGTGACATTCTATTTTTTCCCCCTATCTCAGTGCTTTTTATCTCATTGCCTATTTTCAGAGTGCAAATTGCAGCTTACCAACTCATGCAGTAGCATTTATAACTTGGGCCTTCTTTAGCCCAGGCAGATTGTTCAAAGAAAATATACATGTCCTCTTTGAGTTTAAATTAGCATGTTCATTTTAAAAAGGCCAGAGATGGCATACTTTTAACAGTAACAGTATTAGGCTGAACTGCCATGGTAATAATATAAGCTGTACTAACAGAATCTGTAATAGGATCAAGCTGGATAAACCTCTCTCCTTATGCATGAAAGACACCTTTATAGTTCACTGTTTTTTCTTCTTCTTTCCGTTATAATCCTTCGAGCACAATCCATGAAAAGTTTATGATGGTATGGGATTTGCACTTAAGAAAACTAGGGCAGGTTCTTTTTCAAAAAAGAAAGTGCATACTTATGTTAAGTTCCTGCAATGTCAATGAAATATATTAGCTTCTGAGAGAAAGAAGCCATTGATAAAGGATAAGCAAGGTCACCTATGATGACCTGCCATTTGTTTGAAATTGTTTCTGTGGGCATCTTTAGAAGGAGATCTCAAGGGCAAGTGAGAAGCTCCTTGTGCTCTGGGACCAGTGCATATCCTGTCTTGATTGCGCGACATGCATGTAAAGCAAAAAAGAGCTGAGACGTGAAATAAAAAGCACTGAAAACTCAGACACTGTTATGCACACAGTATAGTGGAAGGCAAGCTGCATGTCCTGGCCAAATGGAGTGATGCCAATAAAATGGAACAAAATGGAACATGGAAATGTTACAGTGCTCCCCCCCCCCTTTCAGTGCACATGGATGGAAGAGATAACTGTCCTATTTGACTAGTGCTGTCTAGGAAGCTTTTTACTGCACCGTGTAGTGGGAGAAGGAAGATGGGGAAGATTAAGATTTCAAATATGTCCGGTTGAGGACCCTGTCAGAGATAAAAGTCATTTATTTCTCCAATGGAGCTGGGAGCAAGGGGATCGAGACAAGAGCCAAATGAGAGACAAAATCTAAGGAGATCAAAAGGAAGACTACATGCTGAGGAACATTCAACCTCTGAAAATGTGACACTGTTTAGAGATCTTTGATTTAAGCTATTAGAATTGTAAAATGCCCAAAGAAGATTAAGACCCACTCTCTTTTGTCTCCTGTAGAAAGCAGCACTTTCAACAACCTATCAAACATAGCCAACAGCAAGAAGAATTCTGGAGTTCAGATTCACAGTTTATGGTTCAGTTCCCTAGAATGCAATGTCTCTTTTTCAAAGCTGTTATTTTTAGTCTTTCTAAGCACAAAATGTTAGTACAAAACAAGTTATCATATATTAAACTAACCATTCACTTCTAAAAACGTTGGCAATGATTATTTTCAACTAGATATATTCCTATGTTGCTCATACATCCAGCATGATTGGCAAATTGTGGAAGGAAGACAGAGGCTAATCCAGCTAGTATTGAGGACAAATCCAACCAGTATTGATCTCTGCCTGCACATTCCTACCATGAACATTTATAGTCCAAGCTATGGCACAATCACCCTATAAATTATGGGCATAAATGTCTGAACTCCTATTTGTAATATTTGGGACAACTCCAATTCTTAGTTACATAGGAAGCTGCCATATACTGAGTCAGACCATTGGTCCATCTAGCTCAGCATTGTCTACACAGACTGGCAGTGGCTTCTTCAAAGTTGCAGGCAGGAGTCTCTCCCAGTCCTATCTTGGAGATATCAGGGAAGGAACTTGGAACCTTTTGCATGGAAGCATGCAGATGCTCTTCCTGGAGCGGCCCCATCCCCTGAGGGGAATATCTTACAGTGCTCACACATGTCTCCCATTCAAATGCAAATCAGGGTGGACCCTGCTTAGCAAAGGGGGCAATTCATGCTTGATACCACAAAACCAGCTCTCCTCCCATTTAAGTGGTTAATAGTTAAGTAGTTAACTTACCTCATATAGAAAGAGACTGGGTTTTCATGATAAGAGGGCTTTATCAAAGTTATTTGTGGTAGACATGGAACACAACCAAGATGTCACATCAGATTCGATTAAAAGGTATGGTGATCCTGAGATGAACCATACTAAATTGAGGACTCTCAGTTTAATACATGACAGAAAGCACAGTTTAAAAATAAATGACAGAAAGCACAGTTTAAGAGTTAAAGATATTAATCTTTAACTCTTAAACTGTGCTTTCTGTCATGTATTTTTTAACATTTTCAGGGGATTATCCTGCCTTTCCATTCAGAGAAAGTGGGTTATAATTAGAATAAAAATACAATTAAATGATAACATCAACAATAAAACAGTAGGCTATTATGCTGCCCTCTTTACTCCTAGATTGGGTACTTTTGGCTCACCATGGCAACAAAAGAGGATCAGGATCTTGATGGCAAAATGGCTCTCCTGCATCTCTGTTCTCCTGGCTGCCACGGGCTGCTTCTGCTGTCTGCTGGAGAAGGGGGAACTGAGTCAGGCCTGATGCAAATGCCCCACAACTGCAATGGCCACTCTGGTGGGCAAGTGTCAGTTGATCCAAGGAGACTGAGTCTACTGACCAGGTCAAGATGTTCTGTTGACTCTTCCTAGTAGGCCTCCCTTGCCTTGTCATGGCAGCAATAGAGAAGTGTCTCTGTTGCAAAAAGTCTCTCCTGATCCAGAGAAAGGTGCTTTAGGGGGTAGCATTCTCCCTATAGAGGGCTGCTGCAGGGATGCTTTGTAGGAACGTACAGTTAGCTTCCAGTGTGGTGTTTTAAAGATCAAAATAATATGGCACAGCCATTAGGAGACATGAATGGAACACATTGCTCATTATCAACTAGCAGGCTATATAAAAACCTTGGTAGGTAGGGCAAGGGTTATCTATGGCATAACATACTGTAACAGCATAGGCTATAGTGTTAAGCATAGTTTACTCTGTATCAAAGTAGTCAGCATCTGGCAATATGTTGGGGAATGTTGCCTTGAATAATCAGTGGGACTAGCCAGTCTAGGAACATAGGAACATAGGAAGCTGCCATAAACTGAGTCAGACCATAGGTCCATCTAGCTCAGTATTATCTACAGCTGGCAGTGGCTTATCCAAGGTTGCAGACAGGAATCTCTCTTGGCCCTATGGCAATGTACTGTATGGTTTGGTAGTCTGTTGGTTCAATTAAAAAAAAAATCTTGTCATATATATATATATATATATTCCTATCTTGGAGATGCCAGGAAGGGAACTTGCAATGTTCTGCTCTTCCCAGAGAGGCTCCATCCCCTACCCCTGCCAGTCCAAGATATTATTGGATTGGCAGGGGTAGGGGCACCTTCCATCTTATGCAGAGGTATAGGCCAGATTTGCACAGATCATGAAACTGGACATTGCCAGACCCACGGTTAATTTTTGAAACCATGAATTGCATGGCAGACATTTGTCTAAACGTAGTCCAGCAACCTCCATTTTCAGGGAAGGGGAGCCCCTCCTTCTTCCTGGTCTGCTGAGGCTACATCTCAGCAAGCTCTGTAGCTCTTGCATCACCAGACTGTGGGCAAGATGTCAGCATGTCTCCAGGGCAGAGGCCATTGGCCACATTCTTCAAGGGGGTGTGCCGAGTGCCTTTTCAGAATGATCTGCCTGCCCTCTGCAGGGAAAGGGCATTTAAAGCCATTTAAATGCTATGCCACGCAAGACCTTCTTCTGACAGTAATTGCTCCTCTGCCCTCATAAGGGCCCCGCAACAAAACTGTCTTGCACAAGCACAGTTTCGGCGGGGGCGGATCTTGGGCACTACTTTCCTGTTACTCAGGAAAGGGAAGAGAACATGATGACTTCCTAGGAGGAGATATGTATATGAGGGAGGGCAAAGGATCCTAGGGTCTGCCCCTCTGTGACCAAGGAAGCTCTTGCGAGGGCTCACTCCAGCAACGTAGTCCATGAAGACCAAAGTGCACTCCTGCCCCCATGGCGGGCTTGCCATCAGGGGACTAGCACTGGTGACTAGCACCAGTAGACTGAGAGACTCATGAGTGCACAGTCCAGGGAAAGATGGGGTTTTTTGTTGAGCCTAAGGTCCTGCCAGACTACTGGGAGGACCTTAGGCTCAACAGAACCCTCCATCTTCTCCTGGACTGTCCACTCATGAGTTGAGCTAACCGAAAAAGGGGGTGGCTCACTTCTGTGGGGCCCCCGCTCTCTCTGGTTAATGATATAACTTTTGCACAGTGCTCTCCTCCTCTCCAGGGAAACCTTTCATGGACCCAAAGGAGATTTTGATGCTCCATGTGTCTGGGCATAGCTGGGTGGGCAGACTGGGGAAACACCCGGAACGGGGACAGATACTTACTCTCATTCAAATTTCCCAGGATCATACCGGTGTTGTTCTGGATGCAGATGTGCTTCAATGGGGAATTGTGGGAGAGGTGAGTCCCAATTTCCAGCAACCCCAGAAGAATGGAGTCACTATTCTGGGCAAAGGCAAAGATGGACATGTTCAAATGGGTGGATGAGCCTGCAGGGGGCATGCTTCGACAACTTCGCTGCCACAGTCACCAAGACAAGGAGAGGAGTTGCCGGGGTACCCACCCCCACGACTTGCTTGTATAGAGCAACCTGGCTCGGTGGTATCTGCCACCCAGCTCCCTTGGCCTGACACTCTCGTGAGAGAATAGTCTGTGGGAGAAGAGGATGTTGTCACACATTATTAGTGATTCTGCCTGACAGCCCTGTCTCCACAGATGGTTCTTCTCATGAGTTGCAAAGGGCCTTATGCTTTTCATGAGTGAGCGGTCCACTCAGAAACAGCATCCATCATCATAACATGTGAGGAATCTCCTCTGTCACTTTTGGCAATGCTGATCCTGCTGTCCAGCCCTTCTCATGTGTAGGCCTAGGGACAGCTCATGTTCCCCCCAGGGGAAGGGGCTGGGCCCCCTTTCCCCAACATTGTTGTACAAACAATAGACCATAGCTATTCAAGAAATCTTGGTTGGGGCTGCCTTTTAAACCTGACTCTAGGTATCGCCACCCTGCCATATGTTGCTGTTTCAGTGCTCTAGTGAGGATGCCCTGATTATGTTGCCACCTCGAGTGCATGTACTAGTGAACATATATCTTTGTTGCTTCAATTTTTTAGAGCAAATAACATTGTTCTTATATTGCCATCCTATCATCTTTCTCTTCTGGTTGTCGGGAAGGGAGAACCCTCAACAGAGTGGAAAGAGGGCTCACCCCTGTGTGATTTTGCCATTTGACAGGCTGGCTAGCTTGGGATGACTAGATTGGGTATCCCTGTTGCTAGGCAACTGCTTTGTTGGATCAGGGCTGCGGGTGGGGTATGTGCTCAGAGAGGTGGCCAGTGAGAAGCGCCACAGGCATGGAGCAGGTGCAATCCCAGGTGGGTTTGCGCCACTGTCTCTATCATAATGGCTCCATAAAGTGAATGAAACCGCAGTTATGGCGCTGTCCACTGCTGCTGAAAAACCTCAGGTTATGGCGGCAAAACTCAGTAGAAATCAAAGGTTCAAACTGGAGTTTGGTTAGGCAAACCTCAGGTCAATTTTGCTATGAAACTACGGTTGCACGCATTCGAACATAATGGAGTTGCATCCTCTGCCCCATTTAACTGCGGTTTTGCATTACATGAGTATGCGGTCATAGTATTGCTATCGTAAGCCATCCTGAGCATTACTGAACTGGAGGGGTGGGATAGAAATAATGTAAATAAATAAATACACCCCCAAGCCTCTTTCAGACCCTCCAGGCACCAGCTCCTTTCATTCCACCCCCACCGACTGCTCTTCAGCCACCAAACAGAGCCATCTTTGTCTCTATCAGATCTTGCAATCAGCTGTTTCTGCCTCACTGTCACTGACCAAAAAGTGCATGTGTGTGCATGAGGCTTTGCTGCCAATGCACTGCTCTGTTTCTCCTTCTTCTTCCATGCTAGTTGAAAGGAGAGAAGGGATAACATGATGGCCCAAAGGGAAGGAGTGGAATAGTGTCTGACATCCAAACTAACAAAGCTCAGGTGCTACATGAGAAGTGCCAGTGCTGCTGCTGAATTCCTGACACAACACTAGTGCTCACATGGGAGCGGAAGCAAATTTCAGCATCTCCTTTCCCTGGAAGTGCGTTGTGCCACCTAAAAATATGTCGCTGAATACTGCACAACCCTCAGGAACATATTTTTTGGAGTGTCACAGAGGACTTCTAAGGAGAATGGGAAGTAATTGAAATCACCCCTGCCCTGCAATTGCAAGTGCTACATTCAAAATAACCATCAGCAGCACCAGTATTTTATTAGTCTGGATGTCAACCAGGGTGGGTATGTTTTGCCTTCCTTCCTCTTTCCTGTAGTGGCAGGGGAATGCTGGGAGAATTGTCATGCTGCCTCTTAACATTTGACAATCAAAGGAGCTGGCTTCACCCTGCTTCATGGCAGGGCCATTCCTGCAATTGGCCAATTAATAATCTCTCTTCTTCTTTCTTTCTTATATCTTATTATTTTAATCATGTTAAAGAGTGAGCATGCTGTTACAATCATACACAACATAATACTCACCTTCTAATTTCAATTGAGCTGATGTGTTAGTTTTATTTTATTTTAAATTGCTTATTATCTGTTGATTGCAATAAGTATAGATTTAATTACTTTGAAATGCAAATTGAATTATAAATCTTAACAATCTTGCAACAGTAACAGAACTAGCCCCAGATTTATTCTTGGCAAGTAAAACTAATCCATGTACAGAGAAAAGAAAGCCTGAGATGACATTTAAATCCTACTTAAAACCTATACTGAGAACTAAAGTGGCTAAAACCCCTGCTAACTTGGCAAAGAGGCACCTTTTAACATGGTGATTCTCTATATTTAGCGGGGGAGAGTATCCACCTGGCCCTATCCACCCCCAGCACAGTACCTCCAGTGACTGTTCCTGGTGTCTATCTTATGTTTCTCTTTAGATTGTGAACCCTTTGGAACAAGGATCCATCTTATTTATTTATTATTTCTCTGTGTAAACCTCCCCGAGCCATTTTTGGAAGGGCAGTATGAAAATCAAATCAAATAAATTAATAAATAAAGCCATCTATAGGCCTTGTGCTGGCCTCCTAAAAATGAAGCGATGATTATGTATGTTCACAAGCACAAACACTCCAGATGGCAACATAAGCAGGGCACCCCATCACAGTATCGGGAGGGGAACAAATGGCTGGGGTGTGTGTGTGCCTGGGGTTGGGTCATCATTGCTCGACATATGTGATGACAACGGATGATGACCCGAAGCAGACTGCGCTCGCTCAAAAGAGTGCCAGGCCATGGGGACACCCCCTCACAACTCAGGAGAAGAACCATCAGAGGGGAGGGGAGAGAATTGCCAAAGAAGATTTCTAATAATGTGTGATGACAAAACAACCCCTTCTCCCATGGACTGCTCTCTCACAAAAGAGCCAGACCATTGGGGCTCTATACTGAGGCAGGTTGCTGTATGGAGGAAAGCCACAGGGACGGGTTCCCTGGTGACTTCTTTTCCTGTCTTGGTAACTGCCACCAAATAGCTGTCAAAGCTTGCCCCCTGCCAGCCCATCCACCCATGTATACTTGGAATGTATACCCTTGAAACAGTCATGCCACTCTCTTGGGGTCCCTGGAGATTGGGTCTCCCCTCTCCGGTGATTCTCCATGCCATCAGATCTGCATATGGTGTAATGCTGAATGGAACCTGGGAACTCTGAATGGGTTTAAAGATCTGCCCACACACCCATTGTTCCCCCCATTCATGCAGGTGGCCAGGCTCTGAAACATAGTGCGTCCAAATCTCCTTTGGGTGCATGCAAAGCTTCACAGGGAAGGGGGTGTGTGCAGTGCTTCTGTTCTGTCTTTTACCATGGAGAGTTGGGGGGCCCAGACAAGCAGGGCCCCTGTTGTTGGGTTAGCTCAACTCATGAGACTGCAGTCCAATGGGAGACCTAGGGCTTACAGACACATGGTCTTCCCCAGTAGACCGGCCCAAGCTGCCAGCAGAGCAGAGTGTAGTTTGGTCTGCATGGACTGCTTTGTTGGGGTGATCCCTCACAACAGCATCCTACGTCATGGCAGGACAGTACTCCCAGGATCCTTTGCCCTCCCTCATATACATATCCCCTCCTAAGAAATCTTCATGTTCCCTTCCCTTTCATGAGTAACAGTGAAATGTTCCCCTCAGAACCCCTCTCCCGAAATTATGCTTTTGTGCGACTATTTAGGTGCAGGGTTCTTAGGAAGGCGGAGGTGCCTTCAATGTCTGAAGAAGTGCTGACATGACATTTAAAGGGATTTAAATGCCCTTTCCATGCCAATGTAGGGTGGATGGCTCTGAAAATGCACAATCACAGTCGGCACGCCCCCTTCCAGATCATGACCAGTTGCAGCTGCTCTGCTTTACCCATTGTCTAGCTGAGGAACTTGCTGGGATCAGCCATGGCAGCTGAGTAGCAGGGAGGGGCTCCCCTCTCCTGGAACTGGAGGTTGGCAGACCGCAGTTGGAAGTATGTCTAACATACGACCAGCCCTGCTGGATCAGGCCCAAGGCCGATCTACTCCTGTATCCTGTTTCACACAGTGGCCCACCAGATGCCTCTGGGAAGCCCACAGGCAAGAGCTGAGGGCATGCCTTGCTGCTGATGTTACTCTGCTGCAACTGGTATTCAGATGCATCCTGCCTCTGGTTTATAGCCCTCATAATAGTGGTTTATAGCCCTCATACTAGTAGCCATTGATAGACCTCTCCTCCATGAAATTATCCAAACTGCTCTTAAAGCCATCCAGGTTGTTGGCTGTCACTACATCCTGTGGCAGAGAATTCCATAGGTTAACTATGCGTTGTGTGAAAAAGTGCCTCTTTTTGTTGGTCCTAAATTTCTTGATGATCAGTTTCATGGGATGGCCCCTGGTTCTAGTGTTATGCAAGAGGGAGAAATTTCTCTCTCTATCAACTTTCTCCATACATGCATGATTTTATAGACCTCTATCATGTCTCCCATAAATTTATGTAGTTATTTATTTATTATTTATTTATTACACTTGTATACTGCCCCAAACTCATGTCTCTGGGTGGTTCACAATTGTCTTTTTTTCTAAAGTAAAAAGCCCCAGGTCTTGTAGCCTAGCCTCATAGAAGGTGCTCTAGGCCCCTGATCATCTTGGTTGCCCTCTTCTGCACTTTTTCCAGTTCAACAATATCATTCTTAACATACGGTGACCAGAACTGTATGCAGTACTCCAGGTGTGGCTGCACCATAGAGTTGTATAATGGCATTATGATATAAGCCTTTTTCACAGCTGCCGCACATTGAGTTGATGCTTTCAACAAGCTGTCCACCACGACCCCAAAATCCTTCTCGTGGTCAGTCCCCAACAGCTCAGATCCCAACAGTGTATATGCGGTTGGGGTTTTTTGCCCCCAATATGCATCACTTTACACTTCCCAACAGCATTTGCCATTTTGTCACCCACTCCCCCAGTTTGGAGAGATCCTTTTGGAGCTCCTCACAATCTGTTTTGGATTTCACTACCCTAAATAGTTTGGTATCATCTGCAAATTTGGCCACTTTGCTGCTTACTCCAACTTCTAGTTCATTTCTGAATAAATTAAAAAGCACCGGTCCCACTATAGATCCCTGGGGGACCCCACTTCTTACTTCCCTCCATTTAGAGAACTGTCCATTTATTTGTGCGGTGTGACTTAAAGTTTCAAATTGAAACTGTAGTTTCACCAACCTCTGATTTCGTTCAAGGTTTGAATTCAACCATTGTGATACCCAAAATGCAAGAGAATCTTGGGTAGAGAACATCCATTTGGGCCAGTATGCACAAGAAGGACAAGGAGAGTCCACAATTGCAGACAATTGCCAAAAGATGGTTCAGTACACTTCCTTATTTGCGATTCTAATTGTGTTTAGAGGAAATTGAATATGAAACATGGCCATCAAGGAAGGTAAGCTGCAGTGAAGACCTTCTCAATGAATCATCAATTATTTTCCTTTACCCAAAAACATCATGCATTTGACATTTGGTAATGCCTGCTTTTTAGATTATTTTGTGTTATTTACTTTTCACAGCTGACTCATTTTTATTATCTTGTGACAATTAGTGTGTAATAGATATTTGCTATATATTTTGTACCTACTTCTTCAGTTGCCTTATGAAGAATCTTATCAATGATTTGGGACTGCTAGTGATTTTTAAAAATTGTTTACTGCACCAGAGAATTTTTGTTGTTGTTTTTGGTGCTCCCCCCCTCAACTCAATTTTTTGGTCTAAGATTAAAATGAACACATCATATCTCCTCTCCTTATCTTTGAATACCCCACAAAAATGACAACAATAAGTTTCAGATGAACAATGCAAATCCCAACTGAAGTTAATTTAAACATTTATACCTGCACTTTTTGTCCCACACATGGGACCTCCAAGGTGGCTAATGACAATGCTAATTGGCAAGTGCTAATTGATGTCTGCTACCTGGACAAAGAGTACCCTTTCCTATTTATCCCAACATTGCAGCCCTGTCAAAGGCTGTTTCTGGTGTTGTATTTCTACAATGTATGTGTACAGTGCACACTTGATTATTGAACTGTATGTACCTTCAGTTATTCACGCATTACTTTCAGTACACATAACAGCAGCACACAAAATCTGTATTGTACATTTCACTATGGAAAAAGTTCCCATAGCAACTTTTAAAATGAGCCCATGTGTGCAGTTATTCACACAAAACGTGGTACACATTTACAGACAGCTGTATGTGTGTACATGAGGCTGCCCAACTTTGGCCCTCCACCTATTATCCCTGATTATTTGGCCATTGTGGCTGGGGTGGGGGGTGGGGTTTCTCACTGCAAGTATCCATTTCATACCACAATTACAGTTATGCAGCTAGACTAAATTCCAGATTTGCAAGAAATTTTGGAAGAAACAGTGATGAGCTTTATGTTGGTCATATTGTGACTGAGATCCAGTCATTTCCATCATTCAAGAAAAAGAATTCTCTTCAGTTTGTGAAAGATGGATTTAAATCCTATACATTTTGTAAACAACAGAGAAAACATTCTGCCTAATTCATTTGACATGAAAATAAGAAGAGAGCTTTTTAAGGAAAGAAGTGTCTTTTTTCCTGCTTTTATCTAACCCAGTTCCTCCTCAGAAGGAATGAAGTAGTCAGCATTTCTAGGGCTTACCAAATAGATTCCTAGCGCCATGCCCAGTAGCACTGTTATAATTATGGGTTAATTCCTAATAAACCACACATTCCAGTGAATACTTAAAAGCACAGTGTATCCTATCACATACATGAAATTACCATTGGCAACAACAAGAGAAATGTAAAATATGTCCCATGGTTCTTCATGTGGGTTGGCCCCTCCTGCTTTTAAATGAAAAACATAAGCTTTGTACCATCACTTCAGGCTAGTTCCTGTGACATTTTCGAATGCACTGAGGGGGGAAATATCAGTAACATTTCACAGTAATAGAGTATCCTGTTTACTATCACATGATTGAAGGCTCTCTAATGTCAGAGGGAAGTTCTTATGAGCCAGTAGAAATAGCATTAAGCATGTCAGATCTGGCAATACAGACAAGATGCAACATCTAAAGAAAGGTTGTGTTTTCAAGGGGCATACCTCATGCGCTTGATCTTGGAAGTGGTACAAAGTCAATAAAGTTGTTTTTTGTGCTATTTAGGAAAGGAAAAGCACATTAAAGCAACGTCAAGAGTCTGGATGAAATTAGAGACAAACTTCAGATATAGTTCACTCTGCTATCCTTATAATTCAGTACAACCTACTTTTGTCTGAATAGCCTGGGGCACCCAAAAGATTAGGATTATCCTAAAATCTCATACATTGATGCTTTAGTTCTTCAATTTTTTTCCAGTGGTAGTGTTCAACTGCTCCTCAGAATGTTTTCCTTTTCCTTCTTTGCCCATAATTTTGTGAAGAAAACCTACATTAGTTCAGCTTGGGTTCAGATTGTAAGGCTTCTACTCTCTGTTTAATGTCAAAGTGTATTCATTGGATAAAATCACATCCAGATGAATAACTTTTAGCATATGTCCAAAATGGCATATTGTCCAAATTGTACAACTCTGTTGTACAAGTGGACCAAGATTCCAAGAGATCACACAAATTTGAGTATCAGGGACATAGCATCTATTGAACTGGCGGGGGGGGCAATTGTGACCCCAGGCCCAGAGGGTCAGGGTTCCCCACAAGGCTCTCCCTTGCTCAATGTGCTGCCTGCTTGCTCAAGGTGCCTCTTCCCATGCCCGGGTGGTGGGCAAAGGGCTGCTAGCTAGGAGTGTGAAGCACGCCCCTCTCTCCTCTCCTCTCCTCTCCTCTCCTCTCCTCTCCAGCTCTCTGGAGAGGGAGGGACCCTCTCCTGGGCATTGGTCCTGTCCCTGCATCTGACATCAGATGCAAGGGGCATGGCCAATGTGAGAAACCTGGCAGGGTTTCATTTTGGTGGTGAAATCAGGTGGGTTGGGCAGGAAGATCTAGCAGCGGTTCTTCCTGCTTGCTTGGCGGCAGCGACCATGCTGGGCTCGGCTGTGCAGAGCTGCCAGCCAGGCACTTAGCAGGCTGCTGGTTGCTGAATACTGGCCATGGGCAAGCAGTGGCCAAGGAGCGGGCTGCTGAGCTGGGCTTCAGAGTGGCCAAATCAATGCTGGAAGAGTCTGACCATGCTGACAGGGGGGAGGAGGTAGAGGTGGTGGTGGCGGCATGTCCCCCAATGTGAGTACAGCAGCTAATTGCCCCTCCCCCTTACACTTGACATCAGACACAGGTAGTGTGGCTTGGGCCATGTGTGTGCTTAGCACGTGCACTGGAAACGGGGGGAGGCGCACACCTGGCTGCACTTTGTGCCCCAGCTGCCTGCAAGCTTGCTACTCTGGTTGAGCATCCATTCGACTACTTAACCTTCTTGAGGGCAGGCATCTTTTTTTCACTAGTGCAGCATTATTGTAAACCGCCCTGAGCCATTTTGGAAGGGCGGTATATAAATCAAATAAATAAATAAATAAATAGTCTGGATGTCTGCAATAGATTCACACACACACACACACACACACACACACACACACACACACACAGCTTAGACTTCCAGTACAGTAGAGCAAAACATACTCAAACATCGATATAGTTAAGGATAGCCCACACAGCAGTTAAGTGGCTCCTTCCTAGGTTTCTTCCTAGCTGTTCTATGGCCTTTGGCCTAAGGGGTCCCACATGCTTTTTATCATTTACATGCCATTTGTTTATTGTTCAGTGCCTTGGGAAGAAATGTTCTTATAAATAGCAGATTTTAAATACCGTTCAACTTTTTTTTTTTAAGCGTTAAATATTGCTGAAAATGTTGCTGTTTCCCCCCACTAAAATATATTTTCCTCCAGAAATTTGAAACAATCCTGTGGGTGTCTGGAGTGGGGGGCAAGAAGGGAGTGGTTGCCCACATCTCTGATTGAGCTAGTGCCATTGAATTCCATGGTGCTTACTCTCAGATAAGTGGGTATAGGATTGTAGCCTTTGTCCCCACCACCACCTGAAAAGGTCCCGTGGACATTCATGAGCAGCCCCCCTGATCTGAAGCTTCCTTTCTTTTTATTTCAGACCAGATGCACATGAAATGTTTGCCTTCTGCAAGATCACTGTGAGAGTTGTGGCAGAACTCCCAGATGTGTGTATGGGAGCAGGCACAACCCATTCTAGCTGCCACGGCTTCAGCTGCCTCCAAAAAATTGGTACCTAGACCAGGTATGGATTTACTCAGCAGAAGCACCCCAAAGTTGGTCATGTTCCAAGTAAATCAATGCCAATGGAAAGTCTGAACTTCCCAGGGTGACACAGTGCTGAATTTGTAGCCTTGAAGCTGCCAGCTAGATGTGGCCTAGTTTGCTTAATAGGCTTCTTTTAATAGGCTTCTGCACCACTGAGACCAACACAGGCTCACAGAAGCTTAGAGGCAGCTGCTAAATGCCAAGCATTTTGTGTTTAGGATTACAGAAAGAATAACACAGAGGACCTATCCCTTAAATGTAACTGATACGAAACTGGCATTAACTCCCCCTGAGCTGTGCTGGAAAAAGGAATGTGGTCTATGGACATAGACTGCAACTGACTCACTGAAATAGTTAACATTCTGATTCAACATGCTCTGAAAATTGCCACAGCTCAGCATTATATTTTATTCTCTATTGTTATTTTCTTGCTTGCTGTGTGGTTGTTTCAAATGCCATCGTTCTTAAAGTATGAGCAGAGCCTCCCTGAGGAGTTACAGAGGGGCAGGGGGTAATGGCAATCTGAAGCCGAGAATAACAATAGACCAAAAAAAAAAAAAGAGGGAAAGAGAGAGGACAAAAGAAAATGCTTGTTATATGGGTGTGTGCGTGCAAAATGAATTAAAGAGAAACATTTCTAGCTCTGTTTTTGAGGAACAATCCGAGGCTGGTCAAGGGTAGATAGCACATAATAATAGAATATCTGTGGTGCTTAGAAATATTGGGGTAGGTGACTGTGGCCAACATCCAGAATAACACAGTGCTGGTGCTATGGGGGAGAGGTGGTGTTCACCTATCTCTTTCCTCTGGAGCCCACTGTGCCTCTGAAAAATATGTCCCTGAGGGTTGCATGACCATTTGGACCATATTTTTGGGAGATACAGTGGACTTCAGAAGGAATGGGAGACTGGTGAACATACCCTTCCCTCATGGCACGAGTGCTGTATCAGGATGCTAACCAGTGTAAACAAAAGCAGTATTGGGTGGAATTAATAGTTTCATTGAAAAACTTTATGATTTGATCCAGAGCACTAAGGGTCAGCATTTTGGGGCAATGTTGGAGGGCCCAATGCTCTCAGAAAAGCCCACTATTGATCCCTGAGACCACATCTGTGCCCATTGCCTTGATATAGTGGTGGAGGAGTAACTTTGTCAGGGCCCGCTGAGGTAGGAGAAGGCCTAAAGAAGGCAGTTTGCCAAGGGTCCCCTGGAACCTGGAGCTGGTCTTGACCTGACCTATAGGAATCAGCTGTTTCTCTTTGTCTGGCTGAGATAAAAGGAAGTGAGACACTAAATGCATCTTTGTATTTTGGTCTGTCGATTGGTGGTAACAGCAGCTTCAGGGGAGTAGTTTTCATCTAAACCATGGCACAAGGAGGAAAGGTTATTCCTCACACCTCAGCACCAGTCTGGATTGGGCCCCCATTGGCCTTATGCTTTGTTAAAAGGTCTTGGATGTGTTGCAGGGAAATTATATATCCTTTATAAGTATTTGAATAGGAAGTAAATTTTAACTGATAAACAAGAGTTTGATATTTATTACTTACTGAACATAGGCTTAGAAAACAATAAACCTGATATATACATCTCTAGGTGCTGTATGATGTGATGCAAACTTTTCCTTTCCCAGTTGCAACAATTTGTCTGTTCCTGAATCTGGCAAGTCTTCAATTTTGTGCCAGTCTGCAGGTTCCAGCATTTTCTCCTCTCTGGCTGCCAGTGGCAATCTTTTAGATGGAATTAGGGTTGAGCGTTTTTTTTCTTCCTGTTTTGTTTTTGGCCCGAATCCGAAACACCCCCGTTTTGTTCTTTGTTTGAAATCAGCCAATCTGAAACACCCCAATTTTGTTCTTTGTTCGAAATTGCAAAATCTGAATCCGAAACGTTTTGGATTTTGAAAAATGGCCCCGGGGAAAAACTAGTGGTTGGGGGTGGTAGTGCCCAATGGGTGGAAACTACCACCCAAATTTCAGAGGAATTGGGCAAAGGGCTGATTTTTGGTGAATTTTTGAAGTATAGGATTTTTCTAATAGGGAAGAAAGTATAGCTTCATGTGGGGGGGAAAGGGGTGGCCCCGAGCAGAGTAGGGTGGGTGGTAGTGCCCAGTGGGGACAAGGAAGCTGCTAGAATTATTTCAAAGGAATTGGGCAGAGGGCTGGTTTTTAAAGATATAATGGAGTTTGCGTGTCTGTAAAGTTCTTCTCCATAGGGAATGATGGACCTCCATAATTCCTGCCCCATAACTGCACTTGGGGGGCACCAGGGTGGCCCAGAGCAAGTGGTGGTATAGAGCAGATAGGGTGCCAACCACCCCCATGGGTTGCTAACCCATGGGGTACTGGGTTCTGTTGTTTCTGAGATGTTTGAGTGTAGATTCAGATTCTCTGGTAGCATATGAGAGTGGATTCATGGTCTGTCGTTGAAAATCTCATATGCTACCAGAGAATCTATACTCAGAACACCACAGAAACAACAGAACCCAGCACCCCATGGGTTAGCAACCCATGGGGTGGTTGGCACCCTGTGTGCACTATACCACCACTCGTTCCCCTCTACCACAGTGCCCCCCAGGTGGAGTTATGGGTCTTCTGAAACCTCCATTATTCCCTATGGGGGGGGGAAACCTTAAAGAAGCGTAAACTTCAACAATGCCTAAGAAATCAGCCATTTGCCCTATTCCTTTGGAATAGGGCAAGCGGCAGGCACCCCTTGGGGGACTGCCACCCAACCCACTGTTTTGCCCCTCAGGCCCCCTTTCTGCCCTGAATCTGCCCCAAAGACATGTCAACTTCAGAAATTCTTTAAAAATCAGCCCTTTTCCCAATTCCTTTGGAATCTGGGTGGCAACAGGCATCCATTGGGGAACTACTACCTGAACCACTCTTCTGCCCCCAAAGCCCCCTTTCTGCCCTGAATCCACCCCAAATAACATCAACATCACACATCAACAACAGCAGAGCTTTGGAAAAAATCAGGCAGATTTCCAAAGGTCATGCACATCCACATCCCCGCCCAAAATGCAATTGATCTACACACAACAGTGTGAAACAACAACAATGAAATGCACACTGCCCCACTGGCCAATGAGGGTAAAATTTACCCTTAATTTTGCTTAAAAGGAATAAGGAGGCAATTGCCAGCAGATCAGCCCATGCTTTCGCTGGCCAGTCTATGGGCTGGAAGGGCTGGAAATTCAAACAGATGTCAAAACTCAAAATGGAGACTGAAGGAGAAAGACTTTTTGTGATTGCAAAATGGAGTTCCAAAACAGCCGAAACAACAAAACATTTTGTATCCGAAACAGGGACGTTTTGTTTTGGCTACAAAATTTTCTGTTTGGAGCATTAGGTGTTTTGTTTTGGCTACAAAACAGCCGAAATGGCCTGTTTTGTGCACAAAACGTTTTGTATCCGAAATGAAACGCACATCCCTAGATGGAATCCCTTTATTAACTCAGCTTGAGCATCTCACTATTGTCCCATCTCAATCTCCCCTTCTTGATTGGCTCACTCTGGTTCCGCCTCAATCTCCCCTTCTCGGCTGAGTATCTCTGTTATATCACAGTCTGTGATTACTTGTTCATTTTGTTGCTGTGGTTGCTGTTCAGCCTCTTTACTTGTTGGAAAATCAAGCTGATAGTCAGACATCACATTGACATTTGATTTTTGCCTTTAATCAAAATATGCAACACCGTACAGTTTAACAGTCTCTGTGACAAGATCAAGTATTCTGTAGCCTTTGCTGTTCAGTGCATAACCTATGAATATCCCTTCATCTCTTCTGCAGTCTAAATTTCCCCTTAGTTCTTTAGGAAAATATGCATATACAGCATACTCTAATATGCTGTAAGTTAGGTTTTGTCCCATTCCATAGTTCAAAGGGTTTTTAGTTTTAGTTGGAAGTCTATTCTGTGAAAAAGTTGCAGTCATTACAGCTTCTCCCCAGTATTTGTTTTCCAGAACTGAGTCAAGAAGCATACTTCTAGACCAGGGTTGCTCAGCTTCGGCCCTCCTGCAGATGTTGGCCTACAACTCCCACAATCCCTGGCTATTGACCACTGTGGCTGAGGATTATTTATTTATTTATTTAGCATATTTTTATACCACCCAAAACTTACATCTCTGGGTGGTTTACAACAAATACAAAAAGTTAAAACATTAGTTAAATAATGTTTAAATAAATGACAAATTAAAACATTGGTTAAAATAAATGACAACAATAAGTTAAAACATGATAAGAATTTAAAACCTTAAAACAATATTTTAAAATGAAGTTAAAACTATTAAAACAGTATTTAATTAAAAGTCTGGGTGAACAAATGTGTCTTTAAAGACTTTTTAAAAATGGTTAGAGATGGGGAAACTCTTATTTCAGAGTTGTAGTCCAAAAACAGCTGGGGGGCCTAAGTTGAGCAGGCCTGTAGACAATTCAATCAAAGTTCTGTTCTTTCTCCCTAAAGTAAAGTGCGCCGTCAAGTTGATTTCGACTCCTGGCGCCCACAGAGCCCTGTGGTTTTCTTTTGGTAGAATACAGAAGGGGTTTACCATTGTCTCCTCCCGCACAGTGTGAGATGATGCCTTTCAGCATCTTCCTATATCACTGCTGCCTGATACAGGTGTTTCCCATAGTCTGGGAAACATACCAGCGGGGATTCGAATTCTCTTAAGTATAAGATATTGTTCTCTCATGTTTAATTCCTTGTTCTTTTAAGTATTGCTCAATATCTTTCCCAGTATATTCCCCACCATTATCAGTGCACAAAGTCTTATGTTTTCTTCCAAACTTGTTGCTTACTCTAGCCACATATTAAGTTTTAGCAACACTTCAGTTTTCTCTTTGAGTAGGTAAGTGTACGTATAGTGAGAAAATGGACAATATTCTCATATTTTTTTAGGCAAGTTATTAAGCAAAAGTCCAGTCTTTGCTGGTTCAGGCATATTTATCTCCTACAGTTCCAACTCTTTTAGTATTCCCATAAATGAGTACCTGTGCTCCTGAAAATTCTCTCCCTCTCCAAATGTTTTATTACACAACAGCAGCATAAGAGAAACTTTATTCATGGTTCTTTGTTGAAAGACATCCTTTAATCTTTCCCACATCTCTCTTGCTGTATTTTTGTCTTCTATATGATAGATTAACTGATCACTTGCAGTCAGAGCAATGTGTCCCATGGCTTGCTTGTTTGCAGAATCCCATTGTTTCTCTTTATTCTCTGTTGGTCTTTGTCTGTTCTGGAAGTCAAAGATCTTATGTTCTGAAAGAAGATAGTTAATGTGTGTTCAGCAACGCCTTCACTCTGAAGGACCATCTTCTGTAGTTTGTTTCATTGAGCAGTTCAACAGTGGGATGCCTCTCCACAGATGCAAAAGTGGTCATCTTGTCCTCCTTTCTTGCCTACAAACCCTATCTCACAACATATTGCTTCACAACTGGGCCCATAACCCCATGTTCCAGAGAAATTACTTATTCTTTATAAGTAATTGAACAGGAAGTCAACTTTAACTGAGAAACAAGAGTTTGATTTTTATTACTTACTGAACATAGGCTTAGAAAACAATAAGCAGGCTAACAGTCTCTTATGCAGAGAGAGAGAAAGCCTCTCAGCTGGAAATCAAGTCAACAAAAGAAAAGAGCAGACAAACATTGTGACTCCACCCTCAAGCCAGTACATAGATGCATTTAAATAAAGAAGCATGGCACATACCAATAACTGAGACAATGTCTATGGGAAAATCCCAACGTGATATGTGTACAGATTTGATACCTTATCTAGTTTTACCCATACCTCATGGGAACATTGTGTTTTTGAGATAACAACCCTATAATACACATTACAAGTAGTATGGTAAAATACACATTACAGTAGTACGACCTCTACTAATTCAGAGATTCTTTATTATGGCAGGGAGTGATAGGAGCTCTAGTTCAACAACGTCAGAGGACCAGAGACTGGGAACTTCTGGCCTAATTTAATTTACCCAGTGTCCCTCTCTCTTTACAACTTTTATTTCCTCCTCACCACCAGCAGCCAATGATGTGGAGTGGGAGGGCAAAGAACTTTAAACATGTCATAAAGCTGTCAGAATTCAGAAAAAATTGAACCAATGTTACAAAGGGGGAGGAGAGAACTTCCCATATATTTTGTAACTTGTAGTCCTTTCTGTGTAGAGATAGAATCCTTGCCTGGATAAACTGTCTACTAATAATACTGACAGGCACTTACATGTAGGTTTTTGGTATGAAGTTTAAAGCCAAGCCCGTGCAAGGGCTTTCTGCTCTTTGCTAATAAGGGCAATGCCTTCTGTGTCTTTTCAGGAATGTTTTATTCCATGTACAATGTCGCACAATTCACAGAAGAAGAAATGGAAGTCCTTGCTCTCCATGTGAATGCCCATGTATACATCAAAGCTGCTGGATCATAGCAGAAAAACCCTTCCTGTAAAACAAACACCATTCAATCATCTTTATTACGGTCCAAGACCAGCATAAGATAGAACAGTAGAGCATGGTTCAAAATAATAAAATAATAAAAACAAATTATGGAACCATAAAACTATAGTACTTTAAAATTAATAGTATAGAGCTGTATTATAATACTAAAAAGCTGCTATCCTTGGAAAAGAGGGTAGCTATGAGATTATTAAACAGCTGTATTTTAAAAATTATGAACATATACAATGTGAAATATATAGGATGCAAAAAGCGGTGGCTAAAACGAAGTATATAAAATAAGGCATCTAAATAGGAACACTAAAGAGATAAATGGTCAGCGGTTTAAAACTATGCAGAGGTGATGCAAGGGAATGGCCCAGCAGTCACTTCCGGATGGATCCTACTTGCTGCCACACAGAACTTGGCAGTGTTATTCGTGAAGGCTGGGTCTTCATCCGAAAGCAGCAACCGGGTACAGACATGGTTTGGGTGGCCAGGGTACTTGCAAAGTAGTGGAAATATAAGCTTGGCCTAAATGTCTCTGTAAAGGGGGCAAAAGAGGAGTACATGTTCTGTGATACAACAAACATGGTATTTCCCCATGTTGCTAACAGCATTTCTTGAAAACAATTCACAGTACTTCCCAGTTTATAGTCCTGTGTGTGCATGTGTTTGGAGGAGGAAAGAAGAAAGTGCTCTTTTCACCAACAGTATAATCAGGCTGGAAATTGTGTTGGGTCAAAATGCAGCCTTGCATCACAGGAGTTGTCTTCCTGTTGGTCAGTGAAAGACTGCAGTAGACTCCAATAAAGCCTTTTGCTGTTTGTTGGGAGATTTTATGTTATTTCTTTTCCTCCAACAGGACAAAGGTCCCCAGATTGTTCTATAGAACAATCTGAATGTCCTCCAAGCCCAAGAGGGTAATTTTTTCCTAATCTATTGTTTTCTGAGTTAGTCATCATAACTTCACTGTAAACTGGTGAATTTATTGGTAGTAAAGTTTATTTAAAAGGGATGAAGTCAGAGCAAATAGATTTTATGTACTTTTTGTGAGTCACAAAATGGCACAGCAGTACTTTCAGAACATTTCTTGAATCAGTTTTTCTGTGTGTGCACTTTGTTTCCTATTCTACGTTTGAAGAACATTTTCTGCTGAAAATTGTTCTGAAACCATGATGTATAATGATGTCAGGCTGGAAGAGGGACCATGCACAAATCAAACCCAAAATGTCTCCTGCCATGGGGACACAGATGTTCGGGAAAGATCCATGCTCATCTTGGAAGCACAGAAGTCCCAAATCAGCCAGCATCAGTGTGTATGTTACAGTCAACCAGTACAAGACATTTGAGGCACCTCAGAACTATTTCGGTTGGATTGAAATATTTTCACATGGTATCATGGCATGGTCAAAGTTGAACATCTCTACCCTGCAATTGGAACTTATAGGAAGCTGCCATCTACCGAGTTAGACCATTGGTCCATTTAGCTCAGCATTATCTACTCTGACTAGTGGGCTTCAGGCAGGAATTTTTTTTTCTGCCTCACCTGGATATGCCAGGGGTCGAACCTGGGACCTTCTGCATACTAAGCAGTTGCTCTACAACTGAGCTACAGCCTCATCTCCAAGGGTACCAGATACAAACCTGCTTGCCTAGTGGGTCTGCTGGGTTGCATGGGAAGTGACTTTACTGGCTGCCTGCCCTTAGAAAGGCATAGGATAGCACTGATGTGGAAACTTCCCACATGAACTAGCAGATATGCACATAAGTAGGTTTATGGGTAGAAACAGGGGGGAAAGGTATCAATGCTTCCTACATATTACCTTAAGCTCAGTTGTTTAATGCTTGATCATTTGTACAGAAGTGAAATTGTAATAAAGGGCATTGTAAAAGGCTTCTTTTTAGTTCTATACAACCTCCAGTATGAAGTCCTCTGGCACACCAGGTCCAGTCTAAACCCTCTGTCCAAAATTATGATTATAGATAAATGGACAGTCCTCAGGTTAAGCAGAATGAATGATATGGTTTACAAAACAGGTAGAAAATTTCTCAGAGTGAGCAGTCAGTGACAGCCACTAGATGGATTTGTCAGGTCATCCACAATTCAGAAAGCTCTGCTGTGACAGCCCTTAACAAACAGCCTGGAAACAGAGGCAAATGCTTTCCTCCAACGATGCTACCACAGACTTTTAAAAATAGCTGTGCTTTAGCTTTGTCACACATTGACAGTCATTTAGATGTGAGCCATCTATACTCTTGCTTTATCCATAACATGGAGTCCCACAGTAAATGTAGATGGCATGACTCACCCAGCTGGCAGGAGAAGATGCCAGCGACCTACCAAGTCAATTGCAATGGTCAGCAGCTATCAATGGAGGAGCTAACAAGGCCAAAGATTAATACCTCCCAGAGAATTTTGAACTCCAGTCGGCTCCATTAGTTATTTTGGGGCAGACCAGCTTAATAAGTCTAGCATCCTGACGGAAGCATAAAGGATGGGGAAAGGCACAAATCACAGCTCCCCCTTCCCCACCATAGTTTTAGAAAAACTGGTGATGGTCATGATGCTATAGTACATTTTTTACATCAAAATAATGGCCATTGTGGGGGGTGGGGAATTAACAATAGCTATCCTTTAATAGAGAATATAGCACTATTCAGCCATTACATTGTATGTGTATATAGATGTCTGTTTGTACACATCTACATGTTTTTGTGTGAATGACTATATGTGCATTCATTCTATAAGTGAACCTGAGTACACTTGACCCCCTCAAATTCGGGGTACAGATAGGAAGTGCATCACTATACGTGTGTTGTACATAACATGTGAAGATCTGAACATGCTCACATTGTACACAGATTGTACCTTTGTTGAACATAATGTGTGAGTATGGGCTTCTATAGTTGCCTCATCCAGTGTCCACAGGAAGCATGAGAAATTTGGATTTCCTTTGTGGCAAGCAATTCTACCCTTTAGTATTTTTTTACAAAGGTATTTCTTTAAATGAACTGTGCATGATGTTGTACTGGCTTGCATCAAGCTATGGTATGTCACATCTGCTACGCACAGTAGTTTATGTACTGAAAAATGATGAGGTGAAACAGAGGTCAGGAGGATACTGTAAATGTTATTCCTGCTGTTCATGGGAGTTTATTGCCTATATGCATGCGTTTATGGGGAAATCTCCAATTTACTTTACATTTGTGGATTCTCATAGCGGGCTCGATCCTGAGTAATGCTGAGCAATTCCAGCTGTCACAGTCATCTTTCAGGATGAGGGCCCCAAATGCATACACCATAAAGCCAGACCTTAACAGTGTGTGGTGTTTTTGTTCAGGATCAGTTTAATGAGACTCAAACCTTCCAATCCCCCAAGCCCCAAGTGCAGTCTTGGACACTGTGGAAATTTTGCTCGGCTTCCAAGTTCTGGTCTTGGAGCCATCCCTAATTGTAACTTTTAATTGCTTCTCCTGCCCTCACTGGAAGATAATACATGGAGGCAGGGAATTTCACACATACAGAGAGTCCGTCAGAACAAACATAGGATAAAGCAGAGCACCACCTGCACAGGAAAGGAGGAATGGAGGTTTTCTTTATTGCCCAGTGTTCCATGACTGTGACTGTCTTCCCTAGTCAAGCTGTAGTTGCCCTGGTGTGGAGCCAGAGGAACAAAATGGTCTAAATGAGTAGATAATTGCCTCATAAACTCCTTGTGTCAATCATTTTGTTTTATTCATTTTTAGATGAACAAACAGCTAGCCCATCTGTCTCACAGTATGCAGTCTAATTATACAAACGCAAGTTTTAGCAATCGGAGGGAGCTCAATGGATAAGAAAGATACAGATAAAGTAAACCGCTAAATAAACAATATGACTTGGTTTAATGGTAGGAGAATATAATGGAAAGAGATGTAATGATGAGTTTGGTTTTGAAAGTTCAGTGTCCCCATGAAGCTCCTAGCTGTCCTTAGGGAAATCACTATCACTATCAGGACTATTGTAAAGACAAATGAGAAAAGAACTCTGTGTATGCCAAATGTGCTACATAAATTAATCCAAACACCAGAACTGATGCAGATTAGAATTATAAACTTCACACCAGTCCTCTTTGTTGACAATGATTTTTCTTCCTTTATAAGAGTTAGTAATTGGTGCTTAAATGTTTGATTTCTCAATGTGTTTGCTGGTACAGGCGTTAATGAATGGAATTCTTCCACCTTTGGCAGAATAAGTTGAAAATTCCAGTACCAGTCATAATTATGAGTAAACCACTGTGCCCAGCTCTGGTTGGAGGGGGAAGAAGGAATTAGAAGGAGCAGCTTTTAAGCATCACTCAGTTTGGATGGTCAAGAGAACACAATTGTTCTTTCTGGCTGCATATGTAAGAGTATAGGAGTTCTCTCCCAGCCTCAGCATGAGGAAAGCAGTGGCAAGATGGATGCCAAGGCAAATCAGATCTGTAGCACCATGGAGAGCACCAAAGTAGCAATGTGATCTGAGGAAGGTGTCATGACCCCAGCCCTGACTAATGACTCCAAGTCTGATCCCAAAGAGGCAAGAGCAGAAGCAGGACCAGACCCAGGCCCTGAAACTGAGCCAGTACCTGAGAAAGCTCCAGAATAGAGCCCCTCAGGACAGCATCCATCAAGTCTGAATCCCCCAGAGCAACACCCTCAAAATTTGAGTCCCCAGGAATGGATTACTCCCCATCCATCATTCTCTCTAATATCTGCATGTCAACACCAATGACAGGCAAAGCAGAATCAGCTGGAGAGGAGTAATAGTGCCAGATTCCTGGCCACAGGGCTGCCCCTTTAAGGCTGCTGCTCCCAGTGGGATAGACTGAGCTTAAAATATGTAAGTGTTGTAGAATCAATGTGTCCCATGCACCTATCTATGGTTCTAGCCTGACCAATCCTGCTGCCTTGTCTCTAGCCATCAGACCTCATGGTCTCTGTGACATGGGATGGGTCTGGGTGGGAGCAAACCTTTTAATATCTTCTGGCTCTGACGGTTGCTACCATGCTATTATTACAGAGGATTCTTAAAAGGTAGGGCTGCCAGGTACAGATGGTGAAAGAAGTCAATGTCCATTACCAGAAAAGTGGAAATAGAGGACACTTTTCACAAAAGAAGTATTGAAAACGTCTCCACTTTGCATAACGTTTACATAGGTTTACTGGTACTATATATGCATAGTTTGATTTTTAAAAATGGATGATTTGAGAATAAATACAGCTCACCATTGTGAAGCTGATGACCAGGTGTGCTGTACGTTTTCAAGGACCCTTCTTCTTAACTGTAAATTCATCTCCTGGTTAGGCTTACCATACACACCGTCCTCTGTCCTCCTCCCCCACAGGTCGCCAAGCCTGCTCTCCCCAGGCAGGCCATCAACTTCTGCTCTTGGCTCAAGAAAGGGCAGCCAGCAGGCTACTGAGCCAGCCTCTTTTCATGCTGGCACAGTGGTGCATGCACGGTCTCCCACTTGCTTGCTGCTCTCTATGGACCGGGTCTTATGATCAGTGAGCCCCGGTTTGGGGCGGTGAGCGGGGAGCTGGGGCGTAACTACTATTAGGTAAGGGGAGGTGGCTGTCTGGGGCCCCCCACACCTCGAGGGGCACCCCCAGAGGCAAGTCACATGACTATATATTGTGAAGTGTGTGTATGTGTATCAGCGAGGGGCCCATTCTAAAATTTTGTCTCTGGGTCCACTCCACCCTTGTTACGCCCCTGGCGGGGAGAGTGGGCTAAGCCCGCTCCCCCCACACATGTGTGGAGAGGGAGGCCTGGGTGGCCGGATCAACCGCCCACATGATTGCTGGCTCTGTGACGGAGCCAGCGGGGGCTGGGGGGAGCGGGGGTCAATCGGCCCCCGCAAGCTCCAGAATGCCCTGCGTGAGCACTCAGGGAATGCTGGTGAAACCCCTGGAGCCGGGAGGCGGCTTTCCGCCTCCCCTCTGGGGCTTTCCTTGTTAGTAGGTGCAGCGCGAAACCGCACCACAGCTACTCACGATCTTCAAAACCAGGTTTGCGGAGCACTTGTGTGTGTGTGTCTGTGTTCACATTTTGCACATGCGCACAATACACACCTGTGCGCTCATGTGCGTGCATGTGCATGCATGTGTGCAAGCATGAGTGCGTGTGCATGTGTGTGGGTGTGCATTAATGTGTGCGCACGTGCATGTGCATGTGCTTGTGCATGTCTGCATGTAAGTGTGCATGTGTGTGTGCATGCATGTGCATCTGCAGGTGTGTATGTGTGTACGTGTGTTCATGTGGGCATGGGCATTTGCATTTGCATTTGTGTGCATGTGCACGCATGTGCATGCATGTGCATGTATTGCGAATGTGTGTGCTATTGCGCCTGTGTGTTTTCTTGTGTGCGTGTGTGCTTGCACGTGTGCATGCATGACTGTGTGAGCGCGTGCTTCCATATGTGTGTGTCATGCATGTCTGCTTGTGCACATGTTCGTGTGTGTGCACATGTTCGTGTGTGAGTGTGCATGTGCATCTATGTCCATGTGTATCTGTGTGCCCATGTGCACGCGTGGGCATGTGCGTGTGCTTGCGCTTGCATGTTTATGTGTTTGTGTGCCTATGTGTGTGTTTGTACATGTGTGCATGTGCGTGTGTGTGTCTGTTGGTGTGTGCATGCATGTGAGTTTGATTGTGCGCATCTGCATTTGTGTGTGTGTTTGTGTGTGCATGTGTATGTGTGTGCGCGCGTATGTGTGCGTGTGTGCGTGTGCTTGTGGTTCTGTGCATATGTGTGCATGTGTGCATGTGCGCATGTTTGTGTATGTGTGTTTGAGTGTGTGTGTGTGCGCATATGTGTCTCTGTGTGTGTGGGCACCTGTGCGTAGTATGCACGTGCATGTGCGCGTGTACATGTGTCCGTGTCCATGTGCATGCATGTGTGTTTGTGCATTAGTGTGTGTACGTGTGTGCATGTGCATGTGGATGTGTCCATGTGCGTTGTGAGTGTGTGTGCATGTGCGTGTGCTTACCCAGTCATTCTGTAGTTCAAGAAGGGAGAACAGCCAACCCAATTCCCTGGGAGTATGACAAGCATATTCATTTGTAGCGTGCGTGTGTATATGAGTGTTTCTGAGTACATGAGTGAATGTGTGCATGCATGTGTGTACGTGTGTGGGTGTGTTCCTGTGTGCATCTGCATGTGCATGCGCATGTGTATGCGTGTGTGCATGTGCATACATGTGCATTCATGTCCATTGGTGCATGTGTGAGTGCGTGTGTGCATGTGCGCATGTGTGCGTGTGCACATGCACATGCATATGCATATGTGCATGTGAGTGTGTCTGTGCATGCTTGTTTGTGTGCGTGTGCACGCATTTGTGTTTGTGTGTCTGTCTGTGTGTGTTTGTGCACGCATGTGCATTCGTGCCTCTGTGTGTGTGTGTGTGTGTGTTGGTGTGCATGTGCATGCTTACCCAGTCATTCTGGAGCTCAAGAAGGGTGAGGAGCCCATCCCATCCCATGGGAGTCTGACAAGCATGTGTGTGCATATGCGTGTTTGTGCGTGTGTGAATTTGTGCATCTGCATGTGCATTTGTGTGTGCGTGTGCTTGTGCATGTGTGCACATGTGTGTATTTGTGTGAGCGTATGTGCCTTTGCGAGTGCACCAGTGCATGTACATGTGTGCGATTGTGTTGTGTGTGCGTGTGCGCGAGTTGAACTGAGTGTCCGTGTGCATGCGCACATTTGAGGTTGTGTGAACATGTGCATGTGCAGGTGTGTGTGCGTGTGCATTTGTACATGTGTGTTTATGCATATGTGTGTGCGTGTGATTGTGCGTGTTTGCGTGTGCATGTGTACGTGTACATTTGCGTGTGTGTTAATTTGTGTGTGTGCATGTGCTTTTGTGTCTGCACCTGTGCATTGTGTGTGCTCATGTGCATGTGTAAGTGCGTTTGTACATGTGTGCACATGTGCACCTGAGTATGCGTGTGCTTGCGCACATTTGTGTTTGTATGAGCGTGTGCATGTGCGCCCATGTGTATGTGTGTTCGTGTGCATGTGTGCCTGTGTGTATGCCTGTGCATGTGCATGTTTACATTTGTGTGTTTGTGCGTATGTGTGTGTGTGTGCATGTGCGCGTGTGCGTGTGCATGTGTGCGTGTGCTTGTGTGCACCAGTGTGTGTTTCTGTGTGTACAAGTGTGTAAGTGCGTTTGCGTGTGTGCGAGTGCATGTACATGTGTGCACATGTGCACCTGAGCATGCGTGTGCGTACATGTTTGCGTTTGCATGAGCGTGTGCATGTGCGCCCATGTGTATGTATGTTCATGTGCACGTGTGCCTGTGCATATGCCTGTGCACGTGCATGTGTACATTTGCGTGTTTGTGCGTATGTGTGCATTTGTGTATGTGTGCATGTGTATGTGGGTGCATGTGTATATGGGTGCATGTGCATTGCGTGCGAGAGTTTGTGTTTGCATGTCTGTGTGCGCGTTTGTGCGTTTGCACGTGTGTATGAGCATTTGCTTGAGCGTGTGGGCATGTACGTATGTGTGCGTCCATATGTGTGAGTGCATGTGCACATGTGTGTATGTCCGCATGCATGTGTGCATGTTTGCATGAGTGCGTATGGGCATGTGTACGCACATGTGCATGTGCGTGTGCTTACCTTGTCATTCTGGAGTTCAAGATGGGAGAGGAGCACACCACATCCACTGGGTGTGTGACAAGTGTGTGTGTGTGTATTGGTATTTGTGTGTGCGCGCGCATGTGTTTGTGTTCGTGTATGTGTGTGCTCGTGTGAGTGTGTGTGTGTTCGTGTGTTTATCTGTGCTTGCATGTGTGTGTGCATGTCTGTGTGCACATTTTTGCACATGTGCACAATACGCACATGTGCACCTGAGCGTGTATGTGCACGCATGTGTGCACGTGTGCGCGCGTGCATAAGTGCATGTGCATTTGTGTGAGTGTGTGTGCTTGTGCGTGTCTGCATGTTTGTGTGCGTGTGTGTGCAAAAGTGTGCATCTGAATGTGCGTGATTGTGTGCGTGGGTGTGTGCATGTGTGTTTGCATTTCTGTGTGTTCATGTGTGTGCACTTGCACATGTGTGTGCGTATGTGTGCATGTGTGTGTATGCATGTGCGTGTGTGCGCGTGTGCCTGCATGACTGTGTGTGTGTGCGTGCGTGCGTGCATGCGTGTGCATCTGCATTTGTGTGGGTGTGCATGAATGTGTGCGTGCATGCATGCTTATGCATGTGTTCATGTGCGCAAGTGTGTGTGTTCATGTGTACATGTGCATGTGTGCATGTGTGCGGTTAGTGTGTGTTTTTTGTGTCTGGTTCATGCATGGGGTTTGTGTGTTCAGTTTGATGGAGCAGTTTGATCATGCGCTTTGTGAGTGCGGTTTGTGCGTGTCGTTTGTGCGTGCGGTTTGTGTGTGGGTTTGTGCATGCATTTTCTGCATGCGGTTTGTGTGTTCGTTTTGATTGTACGGTTTGATTATGTGGTTTGATCGTACGGTTTGATCGTGTGGTTTGTGCATTTGTTTTGATTGTGTGTTCTGATTGTGCATTTTGATTGTGTGGCTTGTGCGTGTGGTTTTTGTTTGTGGTTTCTGCGTGCGGTTTGTGCAAGCAGTTTGATTGTTTGGTTTGATAGTGTGGTTTGATTGTTCGCACCGTGGTGTGTGTGTGTGGCGCGACTGTGTTGTTTGTTTATGCAGTTTGTTTGTGCAGTTAGAGCGTGCAGTTTGATTCTGCGGTTTGTGCCTGTGGTTTGACTGTGCGGCTTGTGCGTGCAAGTTGTGTGTGCATTTTATTGTGCGGTTTGATTGTCCGGTTTGTGCACGTGGTTTTGATGTGTGCATGTGCTTTTGTGTGTGCACGTGTGCATTGTGTGTGCTGCCACCCCAAAAACTTTGCTATAAACTACGGCGCCGGAGGGGGAAGAGTGGTGGGAGGGGTAAGTTCTACCCCCCGCCCTTAAAGGTAGACCCCCCCTCGGTGCCGATCCGGAGTGAGTGTGCATATGCGCATGTGCTCTTGTAAGTTATTATTGCATATACTCTTGTAAGTGTGCATATGTGAGTATGTGCATGTGCGTATGTGTTTGCTTATGCACATGACCATGTGCATATTAGTTTGCATATGCGTGTCTTCCTTTTTCCATATGCGCGTGTGCATTTTTGCTTTTGTTCATGTGCATTTTTGCATTTGTGCGTGTGGATGTGCATATGCGCGTGCGTGTGTGCATATGCCCATGTGCGTGTTCTTATGCGAGTGTGCGTGTGCATATGTGTGTATTCCTAGGTGCGTATGCGTGTGCGTATATGCTTGTGCAGATGTGCATATGCGGTGTATGCGTGTACATATGGGTGTGCACTTGTGATATTCGCGTGTGCCTGTGTGCATGTTCATAAGCACGTGTGCGTGATTGCATATGCACTTGTGGGTGTGCATATACGCACATGCACACATGTGCCCCCAAACATGCACATGAGCATATGCAGACAGACACCCTCATATGCAGATGAACCCCCACACTTGCATATGCACACGCTAACAAAAACCCACACACCCATATGCACACATGCACCCACACACCCACAAGTGCATATGCAATCAGGAACACATGCTTATGCACATGCGCGCACACATGCTCAAACACACGCACTCATACATAAGCACACACACACGCATATGCAGACACGGGCACACACACACGTACATGTGCACATGAAGATGCGCATATTCATACATGCATATGCACATGTGCTAATGCAGGATATGTACACATTTATATGCACACATGCATATGCACAAACACAGGAACATGCGCATTTGCACACTGACAAGCACACACACACGTGCATATAAGGGAGGCAAACATTCATGCGCACATGTGAATATGCATGAACGCACATGCATATGCACACTCATACATACACATATGTCCACGCACATGCACATCTGCACACACCCATATGCACACGCACACGGGGAAATGCACACACACACGGGCATATGCACACACACCCGCACATGCAAAAATGCACACAAGCATATGCACACGTGCATATGCACACACGCATAAGCAGATGCGCACGCACACACAAACGTGCATATGCACATGCACACAGGCAACGCTAATATGCACAAGTGCACGCCCATATGATCATGCAAAATCTGCATATGCACATGCGCACACGCATATATGCACATGCATACGCACCTATGAATACATGCATATGACACGCACACTCCCATAAGCACACAGACACCTGAGTATGGACACACATACGTATATGCACACCCACAAGCGCGTATACAAAAACTCACACGTGCATATGCGCGTATACAAAAACTCACACGTGCATATGCACACTTATATATGCAATAATGCACATGCACACTTGCCTACTCGCACAAGCATACGGACACGCACATGCGCATACGCACACATACATATGCACACGAAGATGTGCATATTCATACATGCATATGCACAAACACACACACTCGCATATGCACATGCGCACACGCGAGCATATGCACATACGCACACGCGAATATGCAAACGCACATGCATATGCACACACACATGCGCATATTCATGAACGCATATGCACCCGCACATGCACAAATGCAGAATATGCACACATGCATATGCACACACCTATATGCATACACACACGAACACACGCATATGCACACTTACAAACGGATATGCAATAATGCATATAATGTACACGCACATATAATGTACACGCACATATGCATATGCAGATGCACACATGCACATGCAGATGCACACATGCACGTGAATAGGCAGATGCACACGTGCATATGCAGACTCACACCCACACTTGCATCTGCACACGCTCACAGCAACGAAACGCGCATATGCACACAAGCACACGCACACGGTCATATGCACACACAAATGCATATGCAATCACACACGTGCTTATGCACATGCACAAACGGACATGCACAAAAGCCCATGCACATGTACATATGCACATGCAAACACGCATATGGACACACGCATATACACATGCACATACATGCATATGCACATGCACTCACATATGCACACACACATGCATATGCACACACACGTACATGTGCACACGCAGATGCGCATATTTATACATGCATATGCACATGCGCAAATGCAGGATATGTACACATTTATATGCATACATGCATATGCACAAACACAGGAACATGTGCATTTGCACACTTACAAGCAGATATACAATAATGAATATGCGCATATGGATGCACACATACACCCATATACACATGCATATGCACACGCACATGGGCAAATGCACATGCACATGGGCATATGCACATGCACATGAGTGTGTGCGTGTGTGTTTGCATATGCGGTTTGTGCATCCATGGTGTTTGTGCGTGTGGTTTGTGCATGTGGCTTGAGCATGTGGTTTTTGCGCGTGGTTTGATAGTGTTGTTAAATCATGCGGTTTGTGCGTGTGGTTTGCGTGTGCGGTTTGCTCATGTGGTTTGTGCTTGGGATTTTGGCATGTGATTTGATTGTGTTGTTTGAGCATGTGGTTTGTGCGTCTGGTTCATGCATGCCATTTTTGTGTGTGGTTTGTGCATGTGTTTGTGCATATTCTGGTGTGCATTTTTGCATGTGCGAGTGTGTCCATATGCATGTGTGAGCATTAGCGCATGTGTGTGGGCATATGCATGTGCATATGGGTGTGCATACACGCATGTGCGTGGGCATATGTGTATGTATGTATGTGTGCATGTGCACATGCGCATGCGTGCATATTCACGTGTGCCTGTGAATGAGTCTAGATAACCCTCCAATACTGCCTGGAGCTCAAAGGCCACCATCCTCTCTATTACCAATATGCGCATGTGTTTTGGCATGTGTGTGTGTGCTTCTGTGCATACGAATGTGTTTTTGCTTATGCAAAAATGTATGAATATGCACCTGTGCATGTGCATATGTACATGTGTGTATGCACGTGTATGTGTGAGTGCATATGCCCGTGCCTGTGCGTATACTCACCTCTGCATCTATGCTTGTGCATATTCAAATGTGTAGGTGCCCGTGCGCATCTGCGTATGTGCTTGTGCAGATATGCATATGCAGGTGTGTGTGTGTGTGCATATGCGAGTGTGCATGTGCATATGTGAGTGTGCATATGCACATGTGCATTATTGCATTTGCGCTTGTAAGTGTACATATGAGGATGTGCATGTGCACATGTGCATATGTTCATATGAGTTTTTGTATATGGGCGTGTGGCTGTGCATATACGTTTGTGTGTCCATATTCATATGCATTATTGCATATCCGCTTGTAAGTGTGCATATGCACGTGTTCGTTTGCGTGTGTGCGTGTGTGTTTGCATATGCACATGCCAGTATTCATATTTGTGTGTGTGTGTGTGTGTGTATGTGCATGTCTGCTTATGCTCATCTATGTTTATCCATATGAGTGTGTGCGTTTTTGCATTTGCGCGTGTGTGTGTGCGTCTGCATGTGTGCATATGCGCATCTGCGTTTTTGTGAGCGTGTGCATATGTGTGTGTGGGTGTGCATCCTCATATGCTCTCAATTACTAATATACACATGTGTGGTGGCATATGTATGTGTTCCTGTGCATGTGCATATGCGCGTTTGCATTTGTCCATGTTTGTGTGCATATGTGAGTGTGCATGTGCATATGTGAGTGTAAATATGTGTGTGTGCTTTTGCATTTGCGTGTGTGCATATACACGTGTCCTTGTGCACATGTGCATATGAGCTTGTGCGTTTTTGTCAGTGTGCGCATATGCAAGTGTGGGTGTGCGTCTGCATATGCGCGTGTGCATATGCACATTGCATCTGCTTATTGACGTGTGTGTGTGTGTGCATATGCACATGTTTGTGTAGGCAGACACATATGTGTGTGTGTGCATATGCGCATGTGCAATATTGAATATGCACATGTAAGTGTGCATATGCATGTGTGGGTGTGCACATTTGCATGTGCACGTGTGCATTTTTGCATTTGCGTTTGTGGTTGTGCCTATGTTTCTGTGTGTGCATATGCGCGTGTGTGTGTGCATATCCCCGTATGCATGTGCATATGCGAGTGTACGTGTGTGTTCATATGTGCGTGTGGGTATGTGCGTTCACCTATGCGCTTGTGCGTACGCGTGTTCTTTTTTGCGTGTGCGTTTCCATATGCCTGTGTTCGTGTGCCATTGCCCATTTCCGTGTAAATATGCGCATGTGCAATTTTGCATATACGCTTGTGTGCCTTTTAACAATATGTATGCCTATTAACAAGATGTGCATGTGTGTTGGCATATGCGCGTTTGTGTGCATATGCATATCTGCCTGTGCGTGTGCATATACCCATTTGCGTGTGCATATGCACATGTTCGTGTGCATGTGTGCGTGTGTCTTTGCATACGCACATGCCAGTGTGCATATTCGTGTGTGCGTGTGTATATGTGTGCCTGCATATGCTTGTCTATGGTTTTTTTTAATTAGGATTTCCTAAGGCATTAAATAACTATCTCTCTCAGAGCTTGCTGGCTTTACCTTTCCCCCACTGACACACATTCTATTCTTTCCAATTAGATATTATTTAATGCCTTAGGAAATCTTAATAAAAAACCCATCACTCCTATCAATCCGGGGATGCTTGGGAGGGACGGAGGCCATTTTTGCCATGGCCCCAGACCCACTTTGGGGGTGCTGCCACCCCACAGAGGTGGGTCCAGGACTGCCCAAAATCCCCATTCTATCTAATGGGAAATTCTTTTTTTCCCCAAAAATTCACCAATAATACTAGGAGCAACCAATTGCCTTGGGATTTTGGGGGTGGAGGACACCCATGGGTGCCTACCACCCACCCCAGCTTTTTGCCCCTAAGTGCTCCACATAGGGAGTTATGGACAAAACTTGAAAATATTTTAAAAATTTGTAAAAAATCAGAGGGAGGTCCAATCAATTTGAGGTTTGGGTGGTAGGTGGCACACAAGGTCAGCTTTAATCCTAGCTACTTTTCGAAGTTCAAACCAGTTCTAACCGAACCCGGGGGTGGTTCGGACAACACCAAAACCGAACCACCACCACCCCGGTTCGAACCCAGTCCGAATTCGAACTGAACCGGGCGAACCGGTTTTGTGCACATCCCTAATACATTATACCAATCAGCATACGTAAATTTGCTAACCGAGCAAAGAGAGACCTTTAAAAGTGGTGATTATCTTATATTTAGCAGGGGGCTTTGAGAATTTTGTTGAAGAGTGGTATATAAATATTTGTAGTAGTAGTAGTAAATTTTATGCAATTTTTAATGCAAAGTAGAGACTTCTTAGATACTCTTTTCGAGAACAACAGCACCAACTATTTCCACTTTTTTGGTGACAGCTTTCAACTATTTTCACTACCTGGACCTGGCAATCCTAGTGGGAGGCAGTTGCCAGCTCACTAATTATGCCTCAACCGACAACAGAGATGTGAGTTTGGGGCAGTATCAGAACTTGTTAAATAAAAAAACATCCAGTAGCCCTTAATGGCTCTTTCTGGTGGTCGCAGAAACATTTAAGCATTCCCTGATTTCTGCTGCTGTTCTTCTGGTTACATGGCTGATTCATCCCCACGAGCAATGTTGTGCAAGGAATCCTTTGTCGCTGTCTGCTCTCCATGGAAAAACTTCTTGTTGTTTCATTAGTTTGCTGTCTTCATGACGAGTCCTTTTCTAGCTGCTGAGTAGCAATGAGGTCTCTGTTGGGTTGTGCTTCTCTCCCAGAACAGTGCCAATGCATGGAATGGATTTATTTATTTAAAAATATTTATACCCCATCCCTCCAGTACACTACTGCTCGGGGCTAGGGATGTGCACGGAACCACGCCGGGTGGCTTGAAGGTAGCGGGGGTGTGTGTCTCACTTTAAGGGCCAGGGAAGGTGCACTTACTCCTCCCTCCGCTTTCTCCCCGCTGGCGCCTGGTATTTCCCAAATCCTGCGGGGCGTAGTGTACTTCCCTGCCTCCCTGTTTCCTCTTCAGCTGGAAGTAGCTGGTTCTTGCAACGTGTGTGTGCTCACGCCCGGCAGGTGCACGCGCACCAGCTACTGCCGGCCGAAGAGCAAACAGGACAGCAGGGAAGTACACTGCCGCCCCGTAGGACTTGGCTTCAAAAGGGGCTTAGGCACATTCACAGTGGACTGGTCTATCAATGGCTACTAGTCTGGTGGCTACAGGCCACCTCCTGCCTCAGAGGCAAGATAAATAGCAGTTGTAGGGAAGCAACAGCAAGGGGGGGGGCATGCCCTCTTCCACCTCTTGTCTGTGGGCTTCCTGGAGGCATCTGGTTGGCCTCTGTGTGAAACAGCATGCTGGACTGGATGGGCCTTGGGCCTGATCCAGCAGGGCTGTTCTTATGGGCTGCCCTTTAAGGCATCTCGGAAGCTCCAGAGTCCAGCTGCCTCTGGTTTCTGTTCCATATATGCTTCTGCCTCTTCTGCACCAGTTATACTGGCTGCCTGAACAATTCTGGTAGAATTCAAGTTTTTACCTTTAAAATTTGAAAGTCCAATAGTACAAAATTTCACACACATTTATACAAACGCACACGTGCACATGCATGCACATGCACAAATTTACACACATGCATACATGCAAATGCACACATTTATACACCCACACACGCACTTGCATGCACACATTTATACACACGCACAAATGCACGTGCACACCCACATTTATACACACATGCAAAGGTTCACGTGGATGCACACATTTATACACACGCACAAACGCACGAGCATGCATACATTTATACACACACATGCATATGCACACACACTTATACATGCACAAATGCACACACGTACACACGTGCATGCACATGCACACATTTATACACACGTACAAATGCATGCGTGCACATACATTAATACAAACACACACATTTAGTTTGATTGTTCCATTTGTGCGGTTTGCTTGGGCAGGTTGATCATCAAGTTTGTGTTTGCGGTTTGTGCATGAGGTTTGTGTGTGCAGTTTGTGCGTGGGGTTTGTGCGTGTAGTTTTTGTGTGTGCTTTGTGCATGTGGTTTGTGTGTGCAGTTTTATTTTATGGTTTGCTTATGAGGTATGATTGTACAGTTTGATCGTGCGGTTTGTGTGTTTGGTTTGTACGTACGGATTGTGCGTGCGGTTGTTCGTGTGGTTTGTGCTTGTTGTTTGTGGTTGCCATATGTGTGTGTGGTTTGTGAGTGTGGCTTGAGTGTGAGGTTTTTGTGTGCGGTTTGATTATGTTGTTTGAGCATGCGGTTTGTGCATCTGTGGTGTTTGTGCGTGTGGTTTGTGCATGTGATTTTTGTGTGTGGTTTGAGCGTGCATTTTGTTCATACGGTTTGATTGTGTGGTTTGATTGTGCAGTTTGATTGTGCGGTTTCTTTGTGCAAGTTCAGTTTGTGCATTAGTTTGTGTGTGCCATTAGTGCATGTGGTTTGTGTGTGTATTTGTGCGTGTGGCTTGAGCGTGTGGTTTTTGCGCGTGGTTTGATAGTGTTGTTTGAGCATGCGGTTTGTGCATGCGGTTTGATTGTGCAGTTTGTGCGTGCGGTTTGTTCATTTGGTTTGTGCCGTTTGTAAGGTTTGATTATATGGTATGATCGTAAGGTTTGATCATGTGGTTTGTGTTTTCGAATTGTGCGTGCGGTTTTTGCGCGTGTTTTTTGCAATCCGTTTTTGCATGTGGTTTGTGTGTGTGGTTTGTACTTGTGGCTTGAGCATGTGTTTTCTGCGTGTGGTATTGCTTTGTTTGTGTGTGAGGTTTGTGCGTATGGTTTGTTCGATTGGTTTGTGCCGTTTGTGCGTGGTGGTTGTGCGTGCGGTTTGTGCATGTGGTTTGTGCGTGGTGTTTGTGCGTGCGGTTTGATTCTACATTTTGTGTGTGTGGTTTGTGTGTGCCATTTATGTGTGCGGTTTTTGCATGCGTTTCATGTGTGCTGTTTGTGTGTTCAGTTTCATTGTATGGTTTTATTATGCGGTTTGATCGTACGGTTTGATTGCACAGTTTGTGTGTGCTGTCTGTGCGTTTGGTTCGTGCATGTGCTTTGTGCGTGTGGTTTAAGCATGTGGTTTTTTCGTGTGGTTTGTGCGGTTTGTGCGTGCAGTTTGTGCGTTTGGTTTGTGCTTGCGGTTTGTGAGTGCAGTTTGATTGTGTGGTTTGTGCATGTGGTTTGTGCGTGCCATTTGTGCCTGTAGTTTGTGCATGTTGTTTGTATGTATCTCTTGAGCATGTGTTTTCTGCGTGTGGTTTGATTGCGTTCTTTGAGCATGAGGTTTGTGCATGCGGTTTTTTCATGTGGTTTGTGCTGTTTGTGCGTGTGATTTGTGCATTCGGTTTGTGCATGCGGTTTGTGCAAGTTGTTTTGTGTTCTGTTTGTGCGTGTGGTTTGTGCATGTGGCTTGTGCATGTGGTTTTTGCGTGTGGTTTGATTGTGTTTGAGCATGCGGTTAGTTCTTGCCATTTGATCATGTGGTTTGTGCGTGTCATTTGTGCATGTGCTTTGTGCGTGTGCTTTGTGTGTGTGCTTTGATTTTATGGTTTGTGCGTGCATTCTGTGCATGCAGTTTGATTGTCCAGTTTGATTGTGTGGTCTGTGTGTACGGTTTGTGCATGATGTTCATGTGTGTGGTTTGATTGTACGGTTTGATTATATGGTATTATTGTATGGTTTGATTGTCCAGTTTCTGCGTGCGGTTTGTTCGTGCAGTTTGTGTGTATGATTTTTGTGTACAGTTTGATTGTGTGATTTGATTGAACTGCACAAACAAAACACACACACAAACCACGGGCACAAACCGCACGATGAAACTATAGGATCAAACATCATTATCAAACCAAACACACAATCCGCACGCACAAACTGCACGGACAAACCCCACGCAGAAACGGCACGCACAAACTGCAGAATCAAACTGAAAGCATAAATGGCACGCAGAAACGGCACAATCAAATCATACGATCAAACCCGCATGATCAAACCATACAATCAAATCAGACACAAAAACTGAATAATCGAACCGCACACGAAAATTGCACGCATAAATGGCACGCACAAACCGCATGCACAAACTGCACTCAAAAACCATACCATCAAACCACACGCTCAAACCACACAATCAAACTGCATGAACAAACCACCCACACAAACTGCACGCACAAACCACATGCTCAAACCACACAATCAAACTGCATGAACAAACCACCCACACAAACTGCACGCACAAACCACATGCTCAAATCACACAATCAAACCACATGCACAAACTACACGCACAAACCTCATGCAAAAACCGCATGCACAACCTGTATGATCAAACTGCATAATCAAACCATACAATCAAACTGAACACACAAACCACATGCACGAACTGCGTGCAAATACCTCACACACGAATCACGTGCAAAAACTATACAATAAAACCGCACAATAAAACTGCAAGCACAAACTGAACAATCAAATTAAACAAACTGCACTATCCAACCGCACACACAAACCGAACAATCAAACTGCACACACAAACCACACGCAGAAACTACATTCAGAAACCCCACAATCAAACTGCACAATCAAAACGTACAATCAAAATGCACACACAAACCACACACACAAACCACATGCACAAAGCATACAATCAAACCACTTGCTCAAACCACAAGCACAAACCACATGCTCAAACCACCAGCAAGAATCACACGGACAAACCACATGCACAAACTGCACACACAAACCGCATGATCAAACCACACATACAAACCACATGCACAAATCACAAGCGCAAACAGCAAACAGTAAACAGCATACACAAACCACATGCACAAACCGCATGCAAAAACCTCAATCATCAACCAATTGCACAAACTGCACGATCAAACTGTGTGATCAAACCACATAATCAAACCGTACAATCAAACCACACGCATGAACCGTGCGTAAAAACCGCACGAACAAATGGAACACACAAACCACACAATCAACCCGCACCATCAAACTTCACACACAAACCACATGCACAAACCACATGCACAAAGCCTACACAAAAAGCACACGAACAAACTACATGCACAAACCACACAATCAAACTGCACAATCAAACTGCACGCACAAACCGTACGCACAAACCAGATGCTCAAATCACACAGTCAAACCACACGATCAAACCACGCACAAACCACATGCACAAACCTCACAAGCAAACCACACACACAAACAGCACGCACAAACCGTACAATCAAACCGCATAATCAAACCGTACAATCAATCCTCACTCATAAACTGTATACACAAACCCCATGATCAAACCACACGCACAATCAAACTGAACAATCAAACCGAACAATCAAACCACACAAGGAAACCTCACAGGCAAACCACACGGACAAACCGAACAATCAAACTGCATGCAGAAACTGCACGCACAAACTACACAATCTAACTGCACTATCAAAATGTACAATCAGTTCGCATGCACAAAGCACACACACAAACCAAATGCACAAACCGCAGAATAAAACCACACGATCAAAATGCATGCACAAACCACACATACAAACCACATGCACAAACTGCAGAATCAAAACGCATACACAAACCGCAGGCACAAACCACACAATCAAACCGTACGATCAAACTGCATTATCAAACTGTACAATCAAACCGAACACACAAACCACATGCATGAACCGCACGCAAAACCCCCATGCACAAACCGCATGAACAAACTTCACAATATAACTGCATGAATAAACGGCATGCAGAAACTGCACGCACGAAGCCCACAATCTAACTGCACAATCAAAAGGCACAATCAAAATGCACACACAAAGCACACGCACAAACCACACTCACAAACCGCAGAATCAATCCACACCATCAAACTGCAGGCACAAACCACAGGCACAAACTGCAGGCACAAACCTCACGATCAAACTGTACAATCAAACTGCATTATCAAACTGTACACACAGACCGCACGCACGAACCTCACAGAACCCCCCCAAAAGAACCACATGCGTGTGGTTTGTGCGTGTGGTTTGTGCGTGTGGTTTGTACGTGTCGCTTGAGCGTGTTTTCTGCGTGTGGTTTGATTGCGTTGTTTGAGCGTGTGGTTTGTGTGTGTGGTTTGTTTGTGCGGTTTGTGCTGTTTGTGTGTTTGGTTTGTGCGTGCGGTTTGTGTATGTGGTTTCTGCATGCCGTTTGTGTGAGTGCTTTGTGCGTGTGGCTTGAGTGTGTGGTTTTTGCTTGCGGTTTAATTGTGCTGTTTGATTGTACGGTTTGTGCGTGCCATTTATGCATGCAGTTTTTGTGTATGGTTCGTGATTCCGGTCTGTGTCTTCTGTTTGATTGTATAGTTTGATCATGTGGTTTGATCATGTGGTTTGTGCCTGCGGGTTGTGCGTGCGTTTTGATAGTGTGGTTTGATTCTGTGTTTTGTGTGTGTGTTTTGTGTGTGTTGTTTGTGCTTGCGTTTTTGTGCTTTTTGATTGTACAGTTTGATTGTGGGGTTTCTGCGTGCAGTTTCTGAGTGCTGTTTGATTGTTCGTTTTGATTGTGCAGTTTTTCCATGCGATTTTATCGTGTGGTTTGCATATGCAGTTTGTGCATGAGGTTTGATCGTGCAGTTTGATTATGCGGTTTGATTATGCCGCTTGTGCATGCGGTTTGTGTGTGCAGTTTGTGAGTGTGGTTTGAGCGTGTGGTTTGTGCGTGTCATTTTATTGTGTGTGTGGTTTCTGCGTGCGGTTTGTGCATGCAGTTTGAATGTGAAGTTTGATGGTGTGGTCCGTGCATATGGTTTGTGCATGTAGTTTGTGTGTGTAGTTTGTGCGTATGCTTTTTGTGTGTGCTTTGTGCATGTGGTTTGTCCTTGTGGTTTGTGCGAATGGTTTGATTGTGTGGTTTGAGCATGTATTTGATTGTATGGTTTGTGCATGCAGTTTTGCGTTAGGTTTGTGCATACAGTTTGTGGGTGCGGTTTGTGGGTGTGGTTTGATTGTGTGGTTTGATTCTATGGTTTGTGCATGCCATTTGTGCCTACAGTTTTTGCGCGCAGTTTGTGCGTGTGGTTTGATTGTACGACTTGATTATGTGGTTTGATCGTACGGTTTGATTGTGCAGTTTGTGCATACAGCTTGTGCGTGCAGTTTGTGCATGTGGTTTGTGAATGCCGTTTCTGTGTCCCGTTTGTGCGTGTGGATTGTGCGTGTGATTTGAGCATGTGGTTTGACTGTGTTGTTTGAGCTTGTGGTTTGTCTGTGCTGTTCGTGCGTGTGGTTTGCGTGTTCAGTTTGATTGTACGGTTTGATAATGCCGTTTAAACGTACGGTTTGATTGTGCAGTTTTTGCCTGTGGTTTGTGTGTGCGTTTTGATTATGCGTTTTGATTGTGCAGTTTGATTCTGCGGATTGTGCTTGTGGTTTTTGTGTGTGGTTTGTGCATGCATTTTGAATGTGCATTTTGATTGTGTAGTTTGATTGTGAGGTTTCTGCATGCAGTTTCTGCGTGCGGTTTTTGCGTGCGATTTGCTTGTGTGATTTGATTGTTCAATTTGATTGTGCCGTGTTTGCATGCAGTTTGATTGTGCAGTTTGTGCGTGCTGTTAATGCGTGCAGTTTTTGCGTGTGATTCGTGTGTGTGGTTTGTGTGTTCAGTTTGATAGTATGGTTTGATCATGCTGTTTGATCGTGTGTTTTTTGATTGGGGTTTTTGCGTCCAGTTCATGCGTGCAGTTTCTTTGTTCAGTGTGATTGTCGAGTTTGATTATGTGGTTTGATCGTGCTGTTTGTGTCTGCGGTTTGTTCCTGCAGTTTATGCATGTGTTTTGGTTGTGTGGTTTGATTCTGTGGTTTGTGCGTGTGGTTTGTGTGTGTGTTTTGTTTGTGCATTTAGATTTTGAGGTTTGTGCATCCAGTTTCTGCGTGTGGTTTGATTGTGCGGTTCGACTGTGTGGTTTGTTCGTGCAATTTGATTGTGCTGTTTGTTCTTGCGGTTTGATTGTGCAGTTTGATTGTGTGGCTTTTGCATGTGGTTCATGCGTGCGATTTTTGTGTTTGGTTTGATTGTCCGGTTTGATTATGTGGTTTGATAGTACGGTTTCATCGTGCAGTTTGTGCGAGCCGTTTGTGTGTTCCGTTTGTGCATGTGGTTTGTGCGTGTGGTTTGTGCATGTGGTTTGAGTGTGTGGTTTGTGCGTGCGGTTTCTGCATGTGGTTTCTGCGTGAAGTTTGTGTGGTTTGATTGTGTGGTTTGTGCATGTAGTTTGTGTGTGTGATTTGTGCATGTGGTTTGATTGTGTTGTTTGAGCATGTGGTTGGATTACATGGTTTTTGCGTGCAGGTTGTGCGCGCAGTTTGTATGTGCGGTTTAATTGTGCAGTTTGATTGTGTAGTTTGTGCGTGCGGTTTTTTCATGTGGTTCCTGCATGTGGTTTGATTGTACGGTTTGATTATACACTGTGATCGTACAGTTTGATTGTGAGGTTTGTCCATTTGGTTTTTGCGTGCGGTTTGTACGTGTGGTTTGATTGTGTGATTTGAGCCTGTGGTTTGTGCGTGCGGTTTGTGCGGGTGGTTTGTGCGTGCAGTTGGATTGTGTGTTTTTATTGTGTTGTTTGAGTGTGTGGTTGGTGCGTGTAGTTTGTGCGTGTGCTTTGTGCATGTGGTTTGTGCATGCGGGTTGATTGTGTAGTTTGTGCGTGCTGTTTTTTCACATGGTTCATGCGTGTGGTTTGATTGTACAGTTTGATTAAATGGTATGATCGTAAGGTTTGATTGTGCGGTTTGTGTGTGCGGTTTGTGCATCCAGTTTGTGTGTGTGGTATGTGCGTTTAATTTTTCTGTGTAGCTTGAGCATGTGGTTTGTGCATGCGGTTTTTGCATATGGTTCATGTGTGCATTTTGTTTGTTGGGTTTGATTGTACAGTTTGATTATGTGGTTTGATCGTACGGTTTGATCTGTGGTTTTTGCATGTGCTTTCTGTTTGTGGTTTATGCACGTGGTTTGTTTGTGTGGTTAGATTGTGCTGTTTGTATGTGCGATTTGATTGTGCAGTTTGTGCGTGTGGTTTGATTCTCCAGTTTGATTCTGCGGTTTGTGTGTGCAGTTTGATTGTGCGTTTTGATTGTTTGGTTTGATGGTGCTGTTTAATTGTGTGCTTTGATTGTGTGGTTTGTGCATGCAGTTTGTGCATGTGGTTTGTGCGTGAAGTTTCATTGTGCAGTTTGTGAGTGCGGTTTGATTGTACTGTTTGATTATGCAGTTTGATTGTGCAGTTTCTGCTTGCATTTTGATTTTGCAGTTTTTCTGTGCAGTTTGATTGTGCTGTTTGATTGTGCGGTTCGTGCGTGTGGTTCATGTGTTCGGTTTGTGTGTACGGTTTGATTGTGCGTTTGGATTGTGTGGTTGGATTGTGCAGTTTGTGCATGCAGTTTGTGCATGCAGTTTTCCCGTGCGATTTATGCATGTGGTTTGTATATGTTGTTTAATTGTGCAGTTTGATAGTGCAGTTTGATTGTGCGCAGATGTGATTTGTGCGTGTGGTTTGTGCATGCCGATTTATTGTGTGGTTTGATAGTGCGGTTTCTGCGTGCAGTTTGATTGTGCATCTTGTGTGTGCAGTTTGATTGTGCGGTTTGTTCGTGCAGTTTGATTGTGCGGTTTGCTGGTGAGGTTAGATTGTGAGGTTTGATGGTGTGGTTTGATGGTTAGGTTTGATGGTGCAGTTTTCCATATGGTTGAATTGTGCGGTTTGATTGTGAGGTTTGATTGTGCAGTTTGTGTTTGTGGTTTGTGCATGCAGTTTCATTGTGCAGTGTCATTGTGCAGTTTGTGAGTGCGATTTGATTGTGCAGTTTTATCATGTGGTTTGATCGTGCGATTTGTGCGTGCGGTTTGTGTGTGCAGTTTGATTGTGGGTTTGATGGTGCAGTTTGATGGTACGGTTTGTCCATGAGGTTTGATTGTGCAGTTTGTGTGTGCAATTTGATGGTGCTGTTTGATTGTGCGTTTTCTGCGTGCTGTTTGATTTTGTGGTTTGTCCATGCGGTGTGGTTCGTGTGTTCAGTTTGTGCATACGGTATTATTGTGCAGTTGGATCATGCATTTGGATGGTCTGGTTTGTGCATGCGGTTTTTGCATGTGGTTTGTGTTTGGTTTGATTGTGTGGTTTTTTGCGTGTGATTTGTGCGTGTGGTTTGTGTGTGTGATTTGTGCTTGTGGTTTGAGTTTGTGGTTTGTGTGTTTTTTATTGTGCATTTTGGTTGTGCTGTTTGTGCGCTCAATTTGATTGTGAGGTTTGTGAGTGTGGTTTGATTGTACGGTTTGATCTTGCATTCCATGCGTGTGGCTTGTGTGTTCGGTTTGTGCGTACCATTTGATTGTGCAGTCTGTGCATGCGGTCTGTGCGTGCGATTTGCGCGTGCAGTTTGCGTGTGTGGTTTGTGCGTGCAGTTTGTGCGTGCAGTTTGTGCGTGCAGTTTTATTGTGTGTTTTTATTGTGCGGTTTGTTGGTACGGTTTGATGGTGCGATTCGTCCATGAGGTTTGATTGTGTGGTTTGATTGTGCGGTGTGTGTGTGTGTGTTGTGCATGTGGTTTGACTGTGTGGGTTGATCGTGTGGTTTGATTGTGTGGTTTGTGCATATGGTTTGATTGTGCGGTTCTATTCTGCAGTTTGTGCGTGCAGTTTGATTTGTGGTTTGATTGTGCACACTGTGGGGTTTTTTGTAGGGATGTGCATAAAACCGGTTCTCCCGGTTCGGTTCGGGTCCGAACCGGGTCCGGACCGGACCGGGGTGGTTCGGTTTTGGTTTTGCCAGACCACCCCCCCGGTCCGGTTCGGTTTCGAACCGGTTCGGATCCGAACCGAACCGGTTCGGATCACAAAAAGTGGCTGGTTTTGAAGGGGACATTGTGTTCTACCTGCCACCCAAATTTCAAGTCGATTGGACCTTCCTCTGATTTTTTACAAATTTTTTTCAAAAAATAAATTTTTGCCCATAACTCACAATGTGGAGCCCTTAGGGGCAAAAAAGCTGGGGTGGGTGGTAGCCACCCATGGGTGTCCTCCACCCCAAAAATCCCAAGGCAATTGGTGGCTCCTAGTATTATTGGTGAATTTCTGAAGAAAATTTTTTTTCCCATTGGCTAGAATGGGGGTTCGGGGCTGCCCCAGACCCACCTCTGTGGGGTGGCAGCACCCCCAAAGTGGGTCCGGGGCCATGGCAAAAATGCCCTCAGTCCCTCCCAGCAATCCCCGTAGAGATAGGAGTGATGGTTCTGTTGTTTTTCTGAGGTATTCTGAGTGTAGATTCTATGATAGCTTATGAGATTTCCAATGAGACACCATGAATCCACTCTCATTTGCTATCACAGAATCCACACTCACTCAGAACACCTCAGAAAAACAACAGAACCATCACTCCTATCTCTACGGGGATTGCTGGGAGGGACTGAGGGCATTTTTGCCATGGCCCCGGACCCACTTTGGCGGTGCTGCCACCCCACAGAGGCGGGTCTGGGGCAGCCCCGAACCCCCATTCTAGCCAATGGAAAAAAAATTTTCTTCAGAAATTCACCAATAATACTAGGAGCAACCCAACAATTGCCACCCCATCTTTTTGGCCCCTCTCTCTGGGCGCCCTAACACGTAACACCTAGTCAGTCCATCTTAATGCCTACCTACTACCACCACTCCTATCCAAGCAAGTAAGAGGAGGACACTCAGAGAGACAACACCCACTCTCTGATCTAACAAAAAGGCCACTGCTGTGCTGCCTGCCAGCACAGCAGCAGCAGCGGAGCAGCACACTAAGCACAAGAGCAGCACACACAGAGAAGAAGCAGGAGGCGGAGCAGCAGAGCAGCAGACCTGCCGCTCTGCATGATGGGTGACGTGATGCCCAAAGGAACCACCGCCTCACTCAGTGCCTGCCACTGACTAGGCCCGACAGACAGAAGCCAGCCAACCTGCTCTGCTCTGCTCTGATGCTCCCCATGGATGATGCACACACACCCTACATCTGCATCCCAATGACCAGACCAGACCAGACCAAGTGCGCAGAGTCAGCACAGGCCAGCAGCCACCAGCCCAGCAACAACAACAGCTACTACTGCTACCACCACAACCAGTGTTGCCGCTACAATAACATTCCCAGTCCAGTCACGCGCGCCACAGCCTGAGCCTAGCACACAGCCAACAGCTGCTGCCAGCCAGTGCCTGGCAAGCCCAGCCAACATGAGGAGGAGAGAGCTAACAAGTAGACGGCGCACGCACATCACCAACCCATCACGACGGCGCAACTGCAAGGGGAGAGGGCACAATTACAGGCAGGAGGAGGAGGAGGAGGAGGAGGAGGAGGAGGAGGAGGCGGGCGAGGCAATCCTAGCACAGATTTGAAAGTTTAAAATCCACCAGGACATCTTCTAGAATCTAGACTTCTGTTTTTTCTACCACCAGCTGTAGTGTCTAGTTAGTCAGTGTGCTGTGCAGCTGAGCTGAGCTGAGCTGAGCTGCATGTGAGGAAGGGTGATTGTAGCTAGTTCTTTAGTTTCAGCAGACTGAGCATTGAGCATGGGCAGTGGCCTTGGGAAGCAACACAATTACACGACACTCACCTGCTGCTGCTGGTTCTAGAAGTTGCCTCTTCTCGTCTTCACCTCTTCGTGTGTGTGTGTGTGTGTGTGTGTGTGCAGTGAGTGCATGCCTTTTGCCTTGCTGGAAAGAAATGCTTCTCTGGTCCACCACCACATATCTGCTCAAGGACACAGAGGCCCAAGGCAGAGGTGGTGGCACCAGTGTGAGTGCATGTGTGCTGGTGGTGTTTGCCACCACAGGTGTTTTGTGTGTGTATGTGTGCGCTGCTAGCTAGGAGGGGGGAGGGAGGCAGGGAGGGAGGCTGGGAGGCAGGGGGGAGGAAAGGGGAGGGGGAGAGGGATGTAGAGGGGATTGAAGGGGGGAGGGTCCGGCTCAGAGTTGGTCAGCCACATATTTGTGCACACACGTGCTCACGTGTGTGCTTCGGTGGGAGAGACCAGACTCTCATCATCTGCCAGACCGGGGTTGGGGGCAGGTGAGGCGGTGGTGGGCTGGAAGGGAGGGAGGATGGAAGGTGGTGAAGAGGAAGGGGAGAGGATGAGAGGGGAAGGATGGAGGGAGGCATGGGGGGGAGGAAAAAAAACATGTAGACAGACACACACCACACTACACACAGAAAGCATCCACACACAGAGACAGTGCTAGGCATCCATTCACACAGACAGACAGACAGACAGACACACAACAGGAAGAGACAGACTGAGCCTGCACCACACACACACACACAGACCCAATTCCCCCCCTGCACAGTTATCAATCAATATGTTGTGTTGGCAGCCAGTTCATTGCTATTCTGATGGTTTTGGGTTTTTTGCCATCAGCCAACATCAACAGTGACCACAATCAAGATGAACATAAGATGATAATAATTCATTCGTTTCATTTCAAAAAATCACCCAATCATCTTCTCCATGTAAACCAAGCCCCCCACACATGATTTCTGGTGACATTTTCAATAAAATCAATTCATTTGGCATTCATCATTTTGTTCTCCCTTTGTCACCTTTTTTTCTTTCTTTTGCATAATTTTGAGGCTTGATTGTGACATGGGGTTTTTAAAGAAAAAATTATTTACATGTTTATTTACATACAGTATTTACATATCTACACTGCATTTTTGAACGTATACCCGCCGCTGCCGCTAAGTCTAGTACTCCGTGGGCTGTGCTACTTTGGGGGGGTGTGCCGTGCCCACGCCAGGTCCCCAAATGCTGACAGGTGGATAGATAAAGGGCCTGTGCTGGTCAGCATTGGGTTTCTTTTTAGGTGGGCGTGGGCATTGTAAACATCTGGCCAGTCGCAGCACTACAACTACTACTACAACTGCATCTCTGTGTGGGCACACTACACGCTGCGACTGGCTGGCACGGCTCAGCATCTGTCACGTCAGCTCAGCTAGAGGTGGAAGGGGGGAGGGTAGGGATAAGCACAGAGTTCGAGCCAGGCAGGTGACCAACCATGGGGCAACCCACGGTAATCACTCGCCCGTCTCAAACTGCAGCTTGGGGTAGCCCAACAGGGGGAGGTTCACCTTAAGGAAGACCAGCTGCTCCACCAGACCAGGGTCCAAGCGGGAGCGAGAGGGTGTCACCACGTCCCCGGCACGTGAAAACACCCGCTCGCTCTGGACACTGGTTGGGGGGCAGGAGAGGAGGCGCACAGCCACCACCGCCAGGTCCGGCCAGACTTGGCGGCGGCTCGCCCAGAACTGTGCGCAGTCCACGCCGTCTCCCTCCACAGGCTCCTCCAAGTACTGCGCAACGCATTGCTCAGCACTGGAGGGGGGCCTGGCAGGTCGAGCCTCCCGCATACCAGGCATGGCGCCATAGCAGAACCGCTGAAACCACTGGGCGGATCTCGAGTCGGTAGCAAATGGCTGCTGCGATGGCGCCGCCTGGGATGCCGCGCTGCTGGACTGGGAAGAGGGAGGGGAAGGGGAAGCTGACGCCGGCTGGCCGCCCATGCTGCTGCTGGGTGTGGGTTGGGCCGCGAGGGCTGCCCCCGCACCACTACCAACACCCTGGTCTCTGCGGGCCCTAGCGGCCTCCTCCTCCCTAACCTTCTCGACCAGGATGCCCTTCCACCTGGGCAAGTCGTCGGCACTCACGGCATTGCCCTTGAGGGCTGGGTGACAGAGACAAGCGAGGACATACTCCTCCCTGTCTCCCAGCACATCAACGAGCCGCTTGTCAACCCCAGACCTCAGCCTCCCAGCCAGAGCACGACCCTCTGGCGTGGTCAGAGAGATATGGAGTCCACCCATCAGCTTCTCGAGACCAACAGCTGTGGGCAGCGCTTGGCTCAAGGGAGTGGTGTCGCCACACAAGCCCTTCGTGGCAAGCTGGAAGGGCTCGAGTGCCGACACCGCCTCGGACATCTGCTTCCACTCTGCGTTCGAGAAGTCGCAGACATCCAAGGACTCGTCCCTCGCCAGGGCGACAAGGGCTCTCTCCTGCTCCAACAGGCGCTGGAACAGGAGGAAGGTGGAGTTCCACCGCGTCTCCACATCCGTAGGGATGAGATGGCGAGGAAGGCCAAGGTCATCCTGCTTCTGGCGAAGCAGTCTCCTGGACTTCTCGCTGCGGTGGAAGTGGGCGGCCAGCTTGCGGGACTTATCCACAAGCGTAGCCGTGGCAGCAACAGCACCTGCGATGGGGCGGGCCCCCTTCTCCTGGGACGCCCTCAGCTCCTTAAGGCCAAGGGCGTCCCTGACGGTCAGATGGAGCGTGTGTGCCATACACCGTATGTTCACACAGTCCATGACTGTCTCGACAGCGGCGGTAACGTTGGCTCCATTGTCGGTGACAATGAAGCCGCGGGAGAGGTGTGGACACCCGCCAATCCACTCCTCTATCTGGCGGTCGAGTACGGCCGCCACCTCCTCCGCGGTGTGCCTCGTGTCCATCGTCTCCACGTGCAGGACGGCCCACCTGTGCCGTAGTGCATCGGGAGCCGCGCCGGACCCGGAAGCATCGCCCGCGGAGGTCCCCTCACTCTCCGGTCCCCACCAGTGGGCAGTGAGGGCCAGGAAAGAAGCGTGCATCCCACTGACACTGGTCCAGAGGTCAGTCGTGAAATGCACGCTTGTCCCGGCCGGAGCTGCACGCAGCTCGGCCGACACGAGCTCCCTGCACCGGCGGTACAGGGAGGGGACCACGTTCCGGCTGAACGTCGTCCTTGAGGGGATGACGTATTCGGGAGCCAGGTATTGGAGAATACGGCGGAAGCCGTTGTTCTCGACCACCTGAAACGGCTGGTCATCGGTGGAAATCATCTCCCCTATGAGGCGGGTGAGGTGATGATGGTCCACGCGAACAATACGCTGGCTGCCCGAGGACTGCGTCCACCGCTGGACGGGCAGTGTAGCCTGCCTGCTGGCTGGCACACTGCCGCTGCCCGCCCTAGTGGCAGATGCACAAGGCGCACTAGCGCTGCCAGCCTGTCCCCTGAGACCTGGGTGGTGACGCTCTAGGTGTCTCCACATAGGCGTCGTACCCAGGTGCGCAGGGTCCCTTCCACGGCTGACAAGCATCCTGCAGTGGACACAGCGGGCGTGGAATGGGGCATCTTGAGGGACCTCAAAATGCACCCATGCACCACTGCCCTTGGCCTCCTGCGCCCTGGGCGCCGTCCTAGGCCGTTTCTCGCAGGGTGGCTGCAGTCCTAGGGGGGGGCGGCCGCCGCTGCCTGCCCACTGCTGCCACCCAACCCGCCCCTTCCGCCCTCCACAGCGGAGGAAGGGCCCGGCTCAACTGGCATCGGAGAGGCAGGCCTCTCCTCCACCACCTCGCCAGACCGCTCCCCACCAGAGTGTCGGGCTTCACGAGGGAGGGCCCCACTGAGCGGCGAAAGGATAGGGGGAAGGGGCCCCAGAGGGAGGGAGAACCTGGCTGCATCGCTGCCAGCCGCACGGTCCTCACCGCCCTCTACCTGCTCTTCCAACTCCACAGTCTCCTCCACCTCAACAACTGGCGGTAGCTCAGCAGCACCTGGTGCCGCCGGCGAGGAGGGACCCGCCACAGCCCTAACAGTGCCTCTGCCTCTGCCGCGATTGGCGGCAGCAGGCGTGGGGAACTGAATCCTGTGCACCAAAGATGGGGCCGGAGCAAAGAATTCTCCAATGGGGAGAACTGGGGTGTCCTCAGGCTCCCCGCGTCCTCTCCCTCCCCGTGCCGCAGGCGCACCCCGCACCTGGCCTCTCCCACCTCTGCCTGCCAGCCTTGAGCGAGCCCTGCCCGCCACACGGCGCTCAGACATGCTGCTAGGTCAGAAGGAGGGAGACTTTAGGAGGAAGGCCAGACAGGGTCAAAAAAATAATTTGGAGGGGCTTAGGGGCCAAAAAAAAGGCAGCTGATTTGGAGGCGGCGGGGGGGAAGTTTGTTTTCAAAAAAGGAAGCCAATTGGGGGGAAAGGAAGACTTTTTGATATGGGGGGGGAAGCCAATCGAAGTGAGGGGGAGGGTGTCCTTTTTGAATTTGGGAGTCAACCACCAAGCCAATTGGGGAGATGGGTCTGGGAGGGGTTTTTTTTAGAAAAATAGGGGGTTAAAGGGTGGAACCCCGGTGTGGGAGGGTGGCACGGGCAGTTGGGTGGAGTAGTTGTGGTGTGGGTGGCAAGTTTTTAGCTTTTTTGGGGGGGGAGAGTGGATGGGGGGAGGGCACAGCACCTACCGGGGGTGGGGGAGGGATGCAGTCAACGCTTGGGAACCTGCAGATCAAAGGAGGAAACCCTTATTTAGTGAACTGGAACACAAAGTGTGGGTTCTGGGGGGTGGTTCTCAAGTAATGCTCCTGTGGGGGGAGCATCAAACTCAATGCAGCCTATTTAGTGACTCTAAATTGCACACAACCAAAACCAGAACCCAGTCACACCAACACAGAGGTTGAACCCACCCACTCTGTGACTCTGCCTGCCCAATGCCATGGCAAGCAAGCAGCAGCAAACACTTGATGGCAGCCTCATGGATTGAACATCATGATCATCATCATACGTGTGTATTGGCCCAGCATGTAGTGGCAGCATCAGAGCCCAGCCAGGACCCCACTCAGACTGCCCCAGAGGCAAGGAAGCACTCTGGCATGGCATGGGCCCAGCATGTAGTGGCAGCATCAGAGCCCAGCCAGGACCCCACTCAGACTGCCCCAGAGGCAAGGAAGCACTCTGGCATGGCATGGGCCCAGCATGTAGTGGCAGCATCAGAGCCCAGCCAGGACCCCACTCAGACTGCCCCAGAGGCAAGGAAGCACTCTGGAAGGCACCTGTTCAAAAACCACCTGCAAGACGCATGCAATGCAACGCAACACACAGCAGCAATTTCTTTACTGGGCATGGGCATGAAGACACAAGTTTTACAACAGTACATCTCCTCTCCAAGGTTCCCTCCCTCCTCCCCACACCCAAATGCATTTCAGAATAGGGGTGTCCCTATTTAAAACCGCCAGCTAGGGAGAGAAAGGGGCAACAAAAGGTGCACAATCGCACACGCACTAACCCCTCTTCTTCCGGTCCTTCTCCTGCCACTCACTGCTGGTCACGGATTCGCCGCCGCCAGCCAGCCACCCTGGGCTGAGACACAGCAGGGCGGCCACACGAGGCACACAGGCAACCGGGGTAGTTCAACAACGATGGAGGGGCAGAAGTGAGGAGACAACACTATTTGTGTCGCTCAACTCACCCCCAAGCAGAGACAAAATCAACCAAAAACTATAAAAAGAAAAAAAAAACCGATGGCAGCCGCCAGGTGGGTAGGCTACTGTGTGCGGCTGCAGCTGTGGGAGAGGAGGTGGAAAGTGAAGGGGAGCAGAGAGAGAAAAGACTAAGAGAGAGAGAAAAGAGAGGGGGGGCAGGGACAAAGAGAAAGAGAGGAGAGAGAGAGAAAAGAAAGAGAGAGAGAGGAGAAAGAGAGATGATAGAGAGAAAGAGGAGAGAGGAGAAGCGCAGCGCAGCAGGGAGGGGGGATTCAGGTGTGGGGGGAGGACACAGCAGTAGCAGCGGTCCAAAGAGGTGGGGGGAGCAGAGAGGGTGTGTGTGGTTGGGGGCTAGTGTGTGGCAGGGGGCCTGGGGTAAGTGGAGAGAGTCGGGGGCAAGGAGGAAAAGAGGTGGGGTGGGGGGAGCAGAGAGGGTGTGTGTGGTTGGGGGCTAGTGTGTGGCAGGGGGCCTGGGGTAAGTGGAGAGAGTCGGGGGCAAGGAGAAAAAGAGGTGGGGTGGGGGGAGCAGAGAGGGTGTGTGTGGTTGGGGGCTAGTGTGTGGCAGGGGGCCTGGGGTAAGTGGAGAGAGTCGGGGGCAAGGAGAAAAAGAGGTGGGGTGGGGGGAGCAGAGAGGGTGTGTGTGGTTGGGGCTAGTGTGTGGCAGGGGGCCTGGGGTAAGTGGAGAGAGTCGGGGGCAAGGAGGAAAAGAGGTGGGGTGGGGGGAGCAGAGAGGCTGTGTGTGGTTGGGGGCTAGTGTGTGGCAGGGGGCCTGGGGTAAGTGGAGAGAGTCGGGGGCAAGGAGAAAAAGAGGTGGGGTGGGGGGAGCAGAGAGGGTGTGTGTGGTTGGGGGCTAGTGTGTGGCAGGGGGCCTGGGGTAAGTGGAGAGAGTCGGGGGCAAGGAGAAAAAGAGGTGGGGTGGGGGGAGCAGAGAGGGTGTGTGTGGTTGGGGGCTAGTGTGTGGCAGGGGGCCTGGGGTAAGTGGAGAGAGTCGGGGGCAAGGAGGAAAAGAGGTGGGGTGGGGGGAGCAGAGAGGCTGTGTGTGGTTGGGGGCTAGTGTGTGGCAGGGGGCCTGGGGTAAGTGGAGAGAGTCGGGGGCAAGGAGAAAAAGAGGTGGGGTGGGGGGAGCAGAGAGGGTGTGTGTGGTTGGGGCTAGTGTGTGGCAGGGGGCCTGGGGTAAGTGGAGAGAGTCAGGGGCAAGGAGGAAAAGAGGTGGGGTGGGGGGAGCAGAGAGGGTGTGTGTGGTTGGGGGCTAGTGTGTGGCAGAGGGGTGTTGGGGGGAAGGGGAGGGGGCAACAACAAACAGCAAAGGAGAAACTGGAACAACTCGGGCAGCAGCAGCGATTAGGCTGGATGGGGTGGTTGGGGGAGGAGCTGGGCCTGGGCTAGGGTAGGGTCTGGGAGGAGGGAGGGTGGGGGGGGCAGGCAGGGGGGGGAGGAGGAGGAGGAGGGTAGCAAAATATATAAAGCAATATATATCAAGAGAACACAAGCCAGAAGTTTAAAAAAAAAATTAAAAGAAAGACTATAACCAGCAGAAAAAACTTGGGGGTGGGGGTGTGGGGAGGGGGAACCAAACACAGACTCTGAGGGGGGCCACTAAGTGAACAGAGACAATGAAACCACAATTGCTGCAAATTAATAATAGCAAATGAATAAGTGGAACCAAGCAAAGAAAACTGGACTCGGTTTGGCAGCAGCAAACTTGGGAGAAGGCTGGATGGGGTGGGGTTGGGGTGGGGTGTGGTTGGACTTGGAGGGGCAAGTTTGGAGCAGGGAACCAAAACTGATTATATGGGACAACAAGAAACAACAACAGAATCCTCTGGGGGTGGGGGGGAGGGATTCAGGGAACCAACTCGCAGGGCAGCAGCAGTCAGCAGAAACAAACAAAATGGTACAATTTAAGCAAAACCAGCAAGCAATATATAACTGAAACCAATGGAATGCAATGTGAAAATCAAAAAGTTGGACAACAACAAGGCAGGACAAAGAGCAATAATTAATGGAAGAAGATTTAAAGCAATGAGGATGCAGTGGGTGGGAGTGGGGGAGGGGGAGGGTAGGCCCAAAGGATGAGAAGGGAAAGGGGGGGGAGGGGGGGGAGAAAAGCAGACAGACAAGGAACAGGGAAAATTGGGGGAAATTAAGAAGAAAGTAAAGTGAAGTAACACACAGTATACAGACAAGAGACAGACAGAGAGAGGAGACACACAGAGAGTCACAAAGGGCAGGTGGACAAAGGATTAGACAGAGCACACACAGAGAGACACAGGACACAGTCAGGACTCACAGAGACACCAGAGCAGCCAGCAAAGGGCAAGCAGGTCTCAGAGATGATCCCACAACTGCAGCCAAGAGAAGTTTCCAGAGAAGAGGCTTGGGTTTATATAGGTTTGAAATTCCCTCCTTTGGGAGCCCCCACCTTTGCACTCCCCCCACGGCCAACAGGGTGCCAGCTCTCAACAGTGCAACAGCCAAGCAGCCTACCAGACCAAAGGACTCATTCTGGCCAATCAAGGATCAATAGCGCAGCCAATACAATGCCTGGAAATAGCATCACAAAATGGATGCAAGGAGGAGCAAAAGTTTCGGGAAGGAGACACAAAATGGAGGACACACTTTAAAGAGACACTGAGTGAGACTCAATTTCATTCCCGAACCGGTTCGGGAAACCCGAGCCGGTTCGGTACCGAACCGGCTCGAATTCGGTCCGGCTCGGTCCCCGGGAGGGCCCGATTCGGTCCGGGATCGAGCCGCCGGATCCGGACCGGTTCGGACGAACCGGTCCGGATCCGAACCGAACCGCACATCCCTAGTTTTTTGTGCGGTTTCATTCTGTGGTTTGTTTGTGCAGTATAGTGTTGCGGTTTGATAATGCAGTTTGGTGGTGCGGTTTAATTGTGCTTTTTGATTGTGTGGTTTGATGGTACGGCTTGATTGTGCAATTTTTGTGTGCGGTTTGTGTGTGCGGTTTGATGGTGCGGTTTGATTGTGCTGTTTGTGCATGCGGTTTGTTCGTGCAGTTTGCTTGTGTGGTTTGATTGTGCATTTTATTGGTGTGGTTTGATGGTGGGGTTTGATGGTGCGGTTTTATTGTAAGGTTTGATTGTGCTGTTTGTGTGTGCGGTTTGTGCATGAGGTTTGGGCGTGCGGTTTGTGCGGTCGGCTTGATGGTTCTGTTTATGCATGCGGTTTGTGCGTGCAAATTGATTGTACTATTTGATTGTGCTGTTTGATTGTGCTGTCTGTGCATACGGTTTGATTGTGCGGTTTGTGCCCGATGTTATTGTGCAGTTTGTGCGGTTTGTGTGTGTGGTTTTTGAGTGTGAATTGATTATGTGGTTTGTGTGTGCGGTTTTTTTGTGCGGTTTCATTGTGCATTTTGTGAGTGCGGTGTGATTGTGCTGTTTGATTGTGCGGTTTGATTGTGCCATTTGTGCGTGTGGTTTCATTGTGCAGTTTGTGAGTGTGGTTTGATTGTGTGGTTTGTGCATGCGGTTTGTGCATGCAGTTTCTGCGTGCGGTTTGATTTTGCTGTTTGATTGTGCAGCTTGTGCTTGTGGTTTTTGAGTGCGGTTTTTTCGTGTGGTTTGATTGTGTGGATTGATTGTGGGGTTTGATTTGGTTTGTGCGTGTGGTTTGTGTTTGTAGTTTGATAGTGTGGTTTGATTGTGCGGTTTGTGCATGTGATTTGATGATGCAGTTAAATTTTCTGTTTTGTCTGTGTGCTTTTTGTGCGTGCAGTTTGATTGTGTGGTTTGTGCATGCGGTTTGTGCTCACAGTTTGATTGTGCTGTCTGATTGTGTGGTTTGTGCATGCGGTTTGATTGTGCATTTTGTGCGTGTGGTTTGTGTTTGTGGTTTGTGTATGCGGTTTCCACATGCAGTTTGTTGCATTTGGTTTGTGCATGCAGTTTGTGAGTGCACTTTGATTTTGCGGTTTGATTGTGCGGTTTGATTGTGCAGTTTGCACGTGCAGTTTGTTGCATGTGGTTTGTGCGTGCAGTTTGTGAGTGCACTTTGATTTTGCAGTTTGATTGTGCGGTTTGATTGAGCCGTTTGTGCGTGCGGTTTGTGCGTGCATGCTCCCACTGAAAGTTAAACATCATTCCCCTACACAGACACTCACAGACACTCACACACTATGACAAATGCACTATTTTTAACACATGGGGCATATTTATGCAAATATGCTGTAGCAGAAACATTTCAATATGCAACCTAACATATCCCCATCCCACATATTTCTATCCCTACTCCCCCTCTGTCTCTAAAGCACCCGTCACAGGCCATTATCACACTCGGCCGCCTGGTACAGTGCAGGCCAGCAGCAATCACACCACCCGGGACACTCTAGAGCAGGTTTTCTCAATGTGTGGGTCCCCAAATGTTATTGGACTTCAACTCCCATAATCCCCAGTCCCAGTGGCCTTTGGTTGGGAATTATGGGAGTTGAAGTCCAATTACATCTGGGGACCCACACGTTGAGAATCCCTGCTCTAGAGGATTTGGGGGCTCCCATGGTGTGTGGAGGCCCTGAACTTCAACCCCGAAGTCCAGGGGTTAGAGCGCCACTGACTCAATAAGAAATTATTTTATAACTCCACTTTTACTGCCTTTCCCTGGGCATTCAGTGTTATTTTATGCCACCTATTTACTTTCTGGAGCCAATCCTGACACTAATTTTAAAGTGGCTAAATTCTTTGTGAATGTATGTGAGATTAGATCTGTTCATTGTGGTTCTTGAGATTGACATACTTTTTTTTAAAAAAAAAAGCTGGATATAATGGATGGATAGATATGTTGTTGTTTTTTGTCATGGACCATATTAAAATATTTATTCATTCTGGGAAACAATAACGTCAACTTTAAAAACAAAATTAATAGTTTTTGGCTCCTAGGGGATTGAAAGTCTTAATGAATGGGAGGTTGTAAAAGGCTTCAGGGGCTGGAGTGGAAAGCACTCTAGAAGTGCAAGTGTTTTTATTATTACTGTCTGACAGATTTTTTTAACAGTATGTCAGAGGTTCTATAGTCTCGTAGCACTCTTGGTTCTTTAATTTCACCCTGAGGGACTCTCTAGTTACTTTAATGCCCAGAAGCCTACAAAGCACATTTACATCCAACACGTTATTTCCCCCCTTGTAGTTCTTTGAGATATATGAAGAAATCTACATTCTTAGTTGGCTGCTAAGAATAGCCTTCTGAACATCTCTGGGCTGGATCAGATGAGACACCCACCAGCATCCTATATAATAAAAGGCTAAGTGAGTGGCCGTGGCTTTGGAACGTTGGGGATCTGCGTCCCTGCCTCCCTGGGCTGTTCTGGGCCTGCGCGAAGCGAGGCTCCCACCCGCTCATAGCCGCCGCCGCCTGCTCACCCGCCCTCCCAGCTGCCCAAAATCACCTTCCCTGCTCCCCCCCCAAAAAAGATTAAGGGCCAAAATGGCCCATGAGAAGGTCGCCGCCCCCGCTTATCGCCCTCCCAGCTGTTGAAGACCACCTTACCCGCTCCAGCCCGAGGGAAAAGAGAGGAGCTCACGAGCAGAGCTCCTCTCTGTGCTAAGTCACTGCTCAAACTGCCACTATGGACGCAAAGGACGCCTATTGCGTCCATTGCGACAGTATAGGCAGCAGCTTAACACAGAGAATAGCTCTGTTTCCGAGTTCCTCTCTTCTCTTTCGGGCTGGAGCGGGTAAGGTGGGCTCCGGCAGCTGGGTGCGCGGGAGGGCGATAGGCGGGGGCGGCCACCTTCTCATGGGCCATTTTGGCCGTTATTCATCCACCCCCCCCCCAAAAAAGTAAAAGCAAAATAAGGAAGAACAAAAACAGAGAACAACAACAAAACAAAAAACAAAAAGAGAGAGGGGACGGGGGGGGGAAGAGACAGAAAGAGAGAGAGAGAGACAGAAAAGACCGGATAGAAAGCTAGCGCCCGTTATCATAACGGGCTTAAAAATACTAGTATACAATAAAGATGGAATTACGCCAAGAGCATGTCCACCATGACATCGGCGGAGGATGTCCAGATGTGCTCTCTGAACGACCTTTATCGCATGTTTAAACAGGTATTGGGAGCATGTGCAGGGGCAGTTCAGATGAGGAACCCCAGCACATGATAAAGGGATGTGCCTAGAGCATACTGGTCTTGTGGCAGCAAGCATGACTTGTCCCCTTAGCTAAGCAGGGTCTGCCCTGGTTGCATATGAATGGTAGACGATGTGTGAGCACTGAAAGATATTCCCCTGAGGGGATGGAGCCACTCGGGGAAGAGTAGAATGTCCCAAGTTCCCTCCTTGGCATCTCCAAGATAGGGCTGAGAGTTATTCCTGCCTGCAATCTTGAGAAGCCACTGCCAGTCTGGGTAGACAATACTGAGCTAGATGGACCTATGGTCTGACTCAGTATATGGCAGCTTCTAGCATGTGGGGGCATCTGCTGACATTATGGCAAGTGCATTTTCAGCATAACCCCATTCTTATTGCATATGCCGGTGGGCTTCTCATCCAAACTGACCACTCTCACACTGCTGATACTATACCTGTGCTTCCTGTAAAGGAAGTAGAAGCTGGGTATAAGTTTTATACAAATACACAAATAGACAAATGTATTTGCAAGGGGTATTGTGACGATGCAAACATTAACACATTTAGTTTAACATAACCATTCATGGACTACAGTCCATCATCAGTTTGCAGCTGATATTTGCAGGCTTATGCTATAATGATATTTAGTTCATAAAGGCTTATGCTATAATGAATTGGTTAGTCTTTAATGTGTCACAGTACTCTTTGTTGTTTTTGCTATATCAAAAGACAAACATGTCTGCCCCTAAAAAATTACCTAGATTTTTCTTTCTTCCCCTTCTCCAGAGTCTTCTATAAAAGTATCTGGATTCAGTAAATTAAGGTTCTCTAAAAACAGCTGATTTATTAAGGTTGCAGGAAACGTTCTAGCATATATTGCCTTCCTAAAGACTTTTGCAGCCCGGCAGGGAAGGGGGCGGGAGGACATCTCCCCGCCACCCGCCCGCTTCTGAAGAGTTATCGATCGGGGCCCGGGGTGAGATTTAAGGGGGCGGGAGGGGGCTTCAAGGAGGGGGCGGCAGCAGCAGGGGGCCAGGGCTTCAAGGGGGCGGCCATTTTTTTGACCGGAGCAGCCATCGGAGGAGGAGCCATCGGAGAAGTGATTTTTACAGTAATTACGGCAGCAGAGTGTGGAAAGCACGGGAGGGGTAAGTAAAGCCCCCCCCCTTAATGGAACCCCCCCTACCCTTCCGAACCAAAACCACCCCGTGTCCGGACCAGTCTGGAGGCCTTTAGAATGGCCTCCGAACCGGTCCGTGCACATTCCTATTTTCCAGCATTTTTTGGTCTGGCTACGTCCACTGCTAAATAGTTTTTGAAATATTAAAAGATTGACAATCTTGACTTGTATTTTTCAGCTGATATTATGGTAAAGTTAACTGAAAGATGGGTGTCAGATGTTTGGGCAGGGGGTGCAATTTCAGTGCTTGCCCTAGGCGCTATTTTCCCTAGATACACCTCTGCTTACACTCACATACACAAGAGAAGGGGGAAGGCACATCTGGGGGGAGAAGGATGTGTGCTTGAGACCATCCATAATCACATTGTGGGCAGGGCTGGCTCAGATATATTGTTCAAACCAGATCCCAAAATGTGTTCAGTGATATGTAGTGTGAGATTGAAAACACTAGCAGCTGCTGTAATCCAGCTTGGTAGAATGGTGTTTGATGAATCTGTAGGAGGAGAAGGTGTGAGATAGGGAGAGCATTGCATTTATTTGTAGCATTTCTGGCCCAGCCAGACCAGAACTTACTTCTTAATATAGAGAAAGAACCCTCAGTGATACATCCAGGTATTTTAAACAAACAATCCAAGAAATAATGCTTTGAGGCTGTTCTCAGCCAAGCAGCCAAGAGGGAAGCTCAGCCTGGGCTTGGCTGCCCATAGGAACTTCTAGGAGGTGCACGGATCCCGGCAGAGCCTCGGTGGAAAACCCAGCTAAGAAGCCGTGATCTTAAATGAGGGTTAGGGAGTGAGCGCTCCTTTAACCCCATTTAATTGACTGTGTGTCAGCGCTGTTTTCAGCTGGTGCTGAAACACTGATGGGTGCTCATCCATCACTGGGGGGATTCCCACAATGCACAACGCATTTGCATGATGCATTGTGGGATTTCCCGGGCCTAGGACAATGAGTCCTGGCCCCTGCACCTCCGCGCAGCCTGGGGAAGCAGCAGACCACCTGGGTGCATGATCTGTGCGGCCAGACAGTCTGCAGGGAAGGCAGGCTTTCGCAGCCTTGCTTGCCACCTGCCAGCTAGCCCTCTCACACACTTGTGAGAAAGGGCTCTTTGTTTACTCACTGATAATCATTCTTAGGGTGGGTTCACATATAACAGTGACAAGTGAATAAGGAAAAACTGCTGGTTCTTGGCAAGTGTGTGTTCCTGCTAATACTTTCACATCATGTGAATCTGGAAATGGGTGGAGCATGTTGGTACCTACCTCTGCCCCACTTTCTCTGCCCAGCTTCAAATATTGGTTAAGAATGTTGGTGTTGGGAGATGACAGGTGCGGGCTGAAAGGAGACAAGGGTACTTACCCCATTGGCAGGGAGAGCGCACCCATCATTTCAGGCACCCAGGTTGCCTTTCCAACTTGCAGGGAATGGTGTTGCAATCGGGGGCCAGTCAGGACCAGGCTGGCCTGAAGAGAGAGAGAAACAGCCATGTGTGGGGCTGATGTGGAGGCTCTGGGAGATCTGCAGGGACCCTCTTGAGATCTCAGGATGAAATCTCATTTTGGCCCGAAATCTTGTGAGATTTGCTGAGACTGTCAAATATTATATAAAGATAGAGAGGCTGATGATGAGTGGTGCGATACTGATGAGGGCTCATGCTGGCCAGTGCCCTGTGAGTTGGTGCAGGAGCAAAGTGGGGAGAGTCTGTGCTTGAACAGAGCTTCTGTAAAGGTGGTGCCTTACAAAAGCTCTGAGGCCAAATTTACCAGGAGAAGATCATGGGCAAACAGGAGAAGACCTGGAGGTGAAGAAAGCTGACAATCGGGCAAATGTTGGACAGAAATGGGTATCCAGTGTTTTCATCTTGACATTTTTGGGTTTGTACAACATGGAAGCAGCAGCAGTAGCAGGAGCGCATGCCCACTGGGAACTGGTGGCTCTTCTGTACTTACTTCCCAACCTTATGTGTCAACATATGTGCCTTTACTGTAAGTCCTCAAAGCGATTGGAAACGTCTGTTCTTCTAAGGACACATACAGTAACTATACTCCTTAGTTACATCTCTATGCCACTATGCCAATGACTTCTTTTATCCCCTTTCCCCCATGATGCTCCAGAATCTAGATACACACTGCACATGCTGTTGTTCTTAGAGCTACTTCCTGTGTCTCCCAACACCCACTTCTTGTTTGCTACCACTTTTAGGATGAATGTCACAATATTTTGTAAGATAGTTGTGTCTTTGTATCCTGGAATACAGTTTCAACATCAGCTCATGAAAAATACTCAGGAGAATCCATCCTTGAAACTATAAAATAGGTTGCAAGCTTAAAGGGGACATGGGAATCTTCTTGAACAGCAATAGCATTAAAGAAGGATCCTTCCCATCAATACATAGTAATCTATCAATAATGTTACCTACGTACCCACTACCAGATTATAGCAGTAGCTTGAGTGGCTAAAGTGCTGTGTGTGGCATATCAGAGATGCCTGGATGGCAAGGATTAAATTATTAAAACACCTCAGATAGGCTTGTCTATTAATATATTCATTTGAAGCGAATCAGGTTTCCCTTTGGGCTGAAAAGTTTCACCCTTCTTGCTGTGTTACATTAACCCTTCCAACTTGTTCTTCATCACACATATCAAATGATGGAAAGAATTCTAAGCTAACCCTTGGCATTTGCATTATTTCAGTGAGCAAAACCACCTAGAGGGACCAGATTTTTCACATCAATTAAAGCCATACATGACTAGAAATTAGATATAGTCCTGTTCTTCAATAGTCAATATACTTAGAAGTGTTTCAGAATTTTAGAACCAAGAAGTGCCTCTATTGCCACCTGCTGGGCTTTAATGGTTCATGAGCAGGACTTTGGTTCCTTCCATCCCAAAGGCAGAGTTGTGGCTGTTGCTGTCTGGAATGTCACTTATACAAACAAGCTGGCCAATGAGCTATTTTCAAGTTAGACTGGAGTACATCAGAAATAGGAACATCAGCTTTGGGTGTTAATTTATAGAGCTGATCTCTTGCAAATATTTAAAGCATATATCAACTGATGCAGCTGAGAATTTCTTGTCTCAACTAACATTTCACGCCAAATGTTTTCTCTCTTCACTAATCAATGAGTTTATTTGGCTCACACCTGTGTACAGTATTATTAGCATAGTGCCTGTCCATTTGCTTTCCCAAGAAAGGCCACAAAGAATTTTGGACAACACTGAATGAAAAGGGTGCTATTTTTCTTCTGCCTTGTAGTGGTTTTCATTAACTTAGTAAGTATGCTTAGGATTGTCACCTCAGACAGAACTCTAAAATAAGCCGGAAGTATGGAAGTGTGCTGAGATGAAGTTTTCCAGAGATATGCGGAGCCTGAATGTTTTGGATGAAGTCATGAGATCGACTTACGTGGCAGCAAAGAGAAACACCAGCAGGGAGGAAGACATTTTATCCACGCTGTTTTCAAACAGCACAGTTCTATGCATGTTTACTATAAGTCCAACTATGTTCAATACGACTTAATCACAGGTGTATGTATGCATGGGGCTGTATCCTAACATATTTTATCATTATGATTTAAGATTTTTTTTATTTGGTTTTTTTGAAACAAACAAACCTACATTAAAGAAGGTAGCATTACCAAAACAAAAAGGGATGTTCTATTAGTTGCAAGAAAATGGGTTAACTAAACACAAAACAGGTGCCCTGTGCTTTTCAACAGAGTTTCTTCCTCATTGGCACAGTCAGTATCAGCAAATACAAGATATCTAGGGGGGCAGGGAAGCTGCTTGGGCCTCACTCACTCACTCACTGACATGAAACTCCCAGACCAAACCATGAAAGACAGAAACATGCCATTTTCACAGGTAGATTCCAAACCTTGCCCAGGCTAGTAAAAAAAAAAAAAATTTTTCAAAACCCCAGAAAAATTCATTAATGTTCCAGAAAATGCAGAAAATCTCTCCCATTGAAACATAGGGAATCATACCTCATAGAGACAAAGTTTCGAGTCACAGAGAGACAAGATGTCCATATGCTTGCAAAATGCAAGCTTTTTACTAGTACTCAATAAGAGAACAACTCTATCAAATATACAGACAAACCCCACACTAGACTAGTATCTACAAAAATAGATAAAGAATAATAGCTCACATAATGGCAGCATTACAGCTTCATAACACTGTGTCCCGGGGTTGCTGCAGACTAGAAACAAAGCCCCCAAATAAGTTTCCCCACAGTTGTGCATGGGGAATAGGAAGCACTACTTTTTCAACCACTCATTCTTATCAGCATTGGGGCTGTGCTCCAAGTCCGCAGCAGGCTAGGCACATAGGAAGCTGGTGATGGCATGGGCACAACCTGCCAGCAGCGGCCCCTAGGCACTCTAACAATGCCCTCTGCATCTGCTGTCCGACACAGGGGGCAGAGCCATAGGAGGAGTTGGGGCTGCACAGTCCCATTTACAAGGCACTTCAGCCAGCGCGGAGTTCCAACCTATCTGAGAACGCGTCTCTCTGCCTTTCGAGGCAGGGAAAGGTGCTCCTAGCCAGGCTGGAAACCCAGTGCTGGTTTCACCCTTGCGGATGGGACTGCGCAGCCCGTTTCCGCATATGGCCATGTCCCCTGCATCAGATGTCAGACACAGGGTGTGTGTGTGTGGCTCGGTTGGATGTGGTGGCTCCACAGGGAGTGGCAGCTGGGTTCATTGGTCCCGTCCACAAAATGGAGGCTCCGCTCCTGCAGCAGGCCTACTAGGTGCCTTGTTATGGAGCTATAATGCAAATTAGGCCAATTAGTATTATGTAACACATAAGTACCATGTGAATATAATGTGCAGAAACACAAGTTTGTAAGTTATTACAAACCAATTAACCAATTCACTTAAATAAAGTGAAGACTGCCCCTTTTATTCAGGCTTTTGGCCAATGAGCTGCTCCTTGCTCTTTTAAAATATTTTAGCTGCATTTGTTCTGTCTTTATGTTTTAATTGAATTGTTTTTATCTGTTTGTTAACCACCCTGGGGGTCTTAGGACAGACAGTATATAAATATAAACAAACACATACATATAAACAAAAACCAAACTCTTGAACAATTGTATTAAGCGTGTGATACTGGACTCCACATGTGATCAGAAGCCACATTGCTGAGGATGTGCTAGCTGCATGCCGGTGATCGCCAGATGGGAATGAATAGCATGACTGCAGTGTAGGGAGACAGGAAGGCTCTGAGTACCCCTTGGGAGCCCTTCAAGTATTAATACCTCCTGTTGGCAAGCCCTGGTTTCATGCATTATCTAGTACATTTATATACCACCTATTTATTATAACTCAAGGTGGTTTAGCACTGCCATAAAGTCTGTTATAAACCTCTGCACTTTTTAGATAGAAATGTTTTCAAGATTAAACAATGACAAAATATGATGGTAACAGAAATTATTTGTAAATCAATTAGCAAGTTTACATATAATACTTGCTAGAAGGTAACATGCATCTAAAGCAGAAGGATTATGGAGGACAATCATGACACGTGGTGTTTACACATGTACGACAGTGTTGTTTTTCACTTGAATGAATAAAAGCAATTATACAATGTTCACATTTTCTAGTTGATAAGCTTTTGCCATATGCATTTGATTTTCTCTCTGTTAAGAAATCAGGCATGTGTTAAAGATGAAATCATTGTCTCTGAAATGTGTCTGCCTTTTAAAATAGCAAAACAAATGGTTATCTGAAACTCTCATTCATGTTGTTAATTCAAACAAAATTATGTTTGGTTTGTAGCAAATTTTCATAATCTCTGTTCATTTTTATAATGTGGATGGGGGGTTGCCTGTAGTGTGGCAGAGTGGCTGACCTATTTTCTTCTTTTTAAAAGACCATGTTAGTTTAACTTTTAAATGGACAGTTCAAGTTCCTTTGGATGACTGTCTCCCAAAACCACCTCTTTTATTTCCCGTGAATGCCTTGGTCATTGCTTTCTTCTAAGGAAAAATGGGCAGCCATCACAAAATCATGGTGGCCCCCACTGATGTCCCATTTCCCCCAGAATGATACAATGTCCAGGGAATTCTAAGGGCAGGTGGCTACTAGGAGTTGTCCACATAAAGGAGCTCTCTCACTCCATAGGTGTCGTTCATTTCATTTGGGTTCTGTCTGCATTAGTTTCAAAACAAATGAAAAGCTGAATGTGCCCAGTTTAGTTCATTGTTTCCTTTTCGTGTGCAATTTTCCACCAACTATATTTACACATAAATTAAAAGGGCAAGGTTGTTAAATCTGTGAAAACATTCTTTTCTAAAACATAATTAGGATTCTCTTATACCATCTTCAATGCTTAATGCTGTAAATGTTAACAGATTAATTTGTGTGTTGGCATCTACAGATTTCTACTAATTGTTGGCCAGGATTTAGGGACCTGTGCAACTCAAGGGCTTCTCAAGGCTTACCAGGCCTTACACAATTCACTGTTCCAAATGTGCTGCTCCTGAATTCAGGAGCCACTTTTTAATTATCACTTAATTACAACAATAAAAAATACAGTTACAGTAATTATAGCAAATGAAATATATGCATGGATTTATGTGATTATATATATATATATATATATATATATATATATATATATATATATATATATATATTCCAATAACTGATGAACAAAATCCCAGCTGGAATAACTTTATTAGCCTATTGGCTTCCTTTTCTTAATCGGACAAGATTAGTAGTGAAGAGGTTTGCACAAAGTCCAAAACTCTGGCCGAGTCCATCAAGCATGTTATTTTATGAATGTCGTAACATTGGAAAGGTGGGATAGAAATATTTTAAATAAATAAACAGTGAGAGAGAAATGGATGAATTACATAGCCGTGAGTTTCTTAGAGGAAGGACTTGGTAAGAATGTTGTTTTGTTCAGGCCTGTCCTTATGGTGGGGCGGCTGGGGTGGTAGCCCCGGGCCCCAAGTCTGGAGAAGCCCCGCAGTGCCAGCGAGCAGCAGGCAGCCTCACAAGCTGCCCACGTGCCTGTGCGCCTGCCTTGGCTCCTGGCGGTGGTGTGTGTGGTGGCCGCTGCGGCTGCCCCTCACTGCCATGTGTGTTTGCCTGTGGGAGGGGGGAGGCAGGCTCTGCGCCCCCTGTGTCTGATGCAGGGGGTGCAGCGTTGCCGCACACCCCGTTTCAGAGCAAGTACCAGTCAGCACTGCATTCACATCATGGCCAGCATTTGCTCTGAAACAGGGTGTGTGGCCCCTTTTCAGAGTGAGGCCATGCCCCCTGCTGTATCTGACATCAGACACAGCAGCATCTGATGTCAGATGCAGGGGGCGGGCCCTTTCGTCCCGCACCCCCCAAGGGATGGTGCTGGTTTTGTTCAGTCAGTCTATCAGAAGATTGATAGTGGTGGTAGGGGGTAGTGGTGGGTGGTGGTGGTGGTGGTGGCAGCGGCAAAGTAGAGAGCCAGTCCTGCAGTAGCAACCATGAATTTTTCCCTGTGCTAAGCAGGGTTCACCACTATTTGCATTTGGATGGGTGAATACATGTGAGCATTGTCTGCTGTAAGATCTTCCCCTTAGGGGAAAGGTCCATAGCTCAGCGGACAAACTAATTCTTGCATATAGAAGACCTCAGTTTCACTCCTTGGCATCTCCAGGTAGGGTTTGGAGAGAGTCCTGCCTGAAACCTTAGAGAGCTCCTGCCAGTCAGTGTAGACAGTACTGAGCTAGATGGACCAATGGTCTGACTCAGTATATGGCAGCTTCCTATGATATGCTTCAGCTGATATGCCAACTGCAACCTTACGCTATGATTTTTAGTGCTGACTGTCAACACATTTAAGAGTGTATCTACATTACCATTTACACTAGATAGTACAGAGTACCAAGGATAATTATGAAAGGATACAAGAACTATTCTTGAGGAGATGAAGGAGGCTGTTGTCGGGAGCATCCCATGCGGCCTTTGGATATCATTCTGTGTATTTAATTGCTAATGACATTTGCACAGAACCACAATCTAGCGAACTAGATGGGTTTTAACAGTAGCAGAAGAATTTTTCAAGACGTTAAAAGCATTTTCACCTTTTATTGGCTTCAGCTGATATGCCAACTGATATGCCTGGACAGAGATAGCTTGGCCACAGTTACTCATGCTCTGGTAACCTCTTGCTTAGATTACTGCAATGCGTTGTTCGTGGGGCTGCCTTTGAAAACAGTCTGGAAACTGCAGTTGGTACAAAATAGGACCGCAAGCTTATTAACGGGGACTGGATGTTTTGATCATATTACTCCAGTGTTCCGTCAGCTGCACTGGCTCCCAGTCCATTTCCGGGCCCAATTCAAAGTGCTGGTTTTAATCTTTAAAGCCCTGAATGGCTTAGCAGGGTTACCTGAGAGAAAGCCTTGCCCCATATGTCCCAACTCGGACCTTAAGGTCTTCTTTGGAGGCCCTGGTCTGAGTGCCCTTGCCAAATGAGATGAGGCAGGTGGCTACTAGGGATTGGGCCCTTTTGGTGGTCACACCCTGTTTATGGAACAGCCTCCTCAGTGAGGTTCACCTGGCAACATAACTTTGTTATTTTAGATGCCAGGTAAAGACCTTTCTGTTCACTCAGGCTTTTTTAAAAATTGATTTTAAAAACTGATTTTTTAAAAAAACACAAGTTTTTACAGTGCTTTGTATTATTTTTTGTGATTAGATGTGTTTTATGTGTTTTTATTGGATGTTTTAATGTTGTGTTGTGAGCTGCCCAGAGAAGAATTTATTATGGTGTGGGTAACACATAAATTTCTTGCTGTTGTCATCTAGCACAAAAACTGGAATTCATGTGTTGCATGGATCTGGCATATAAAAAAGGCAATGAAGGAAAAAAATGTGATGATGGGCCAAATAACAAACAACATATCTTAGAGCAAAGAAAATGTATTCCTTTTTTTTTTTTTTTGCTCATCTGAGATAAAAGGAGAGCATAAGATGAATGGAAATTATCAGTCACAGCTCAGCTTAATGCTGCTGAAAAGCAAATCAACTGTGAAAAAAGATCCTTGGTGTCTCTGCTTTCATAAAAATTTGTACTTGTCATCATATACACTGTTATTAAAACTGACTCAAACTATTATATTTTGTGCTGGCCTCACAGTCCTGTGTTGAACTTCGGCACTTTGCTGTTGGTGCTTAGGATGAGATTCTTGTCAACAGCAGTATAAAGATTCAACAATAATTTAACTCATTGAATATTAATTTAAGCCCTCATATAGAGGAGATATACAAGTTTTCTTCTGGATGTGATATGGAAGCATGGAGACAGGAAGCACAAAGCACTTGAGCTTCCTCTCCCATCTCTATCACATCCGAAGCTCTTGGTCCCAGGAAGAAGAAAAGAACAATTCTTTGCTGGTTGAACTCTCTTGTGTTCAGTCATGGAGATCAAAGAGTTTAGTTTGGGTTTATGCAATGCAGAACTTCAGAACAGGAACTGACCTATTAACTCAATGAATTGAATGTGTTTCCTCTTTGTGCAGATTAAAGGCTATTGAAGTGCTATTGATTGATCTGAAAAGTATTTACCTCAAAGAATGGGGATATCAAATGTAATTTGAATAAACTTCCTTCTGAGTCTGGGGATTTTGAAGTTTTTTTGCTTAATAACCACTGATACTGTTTCTTGTTTCCATTACAAGGCAAATTGTGAAACATGATCTCTTTGCAATGGAAGCAGTTGAATTTCATGTAATTTCAAATGGTAAAGAGACCTCCAGCATGCTTCATTTGGAAGTACAGATGATGGTGACAATCCTCTCAGATAGTCAAGTTTGTCATAAAATAACCGCAGCCAGCTTGTGACATTAAGGCGAAAACTCAGACAAGATCCATTTCCTTCTAGCAGTTCATTGTACTGTAGAGCAACACAGATTGGATTTCATCACATATTTCCAAATAAATCCATCAGCCACTTAATAAAACACTTTCTGTAAGTATAAAACAGTATTTTCTGCTTTTTGCCAGTCTGTTCGCTGTACTTTGTTCCTCCGTACTTTTAACCTTTTCATTAATAATAATTGGACTTGAACAATTCCAAAAGAATAACAGTCTTTATGCTGTTGAATATAAATGACACTCCAGGGATTCTTTTATAATAGGTAGGTTTGATATGGGCACACTTGATACGGGCATCTCAAGGTAATCCTAATCAACACAAATTAGCCCTTTTATGATGGCTAATGTGTTCTTAGATTCAAGATATTCCAGTTCTGAGATTCAAATTAGAGAAGTGGCTAGCTCTGGCCACTGATGGCAAAGTATTCCTTGCTAACAACGAATACAACTGTGTATGACCTCTAAAGTTCTGCATCTGGTTACTTAAACATATAAAGTAAACTGTTATTTTAAAAATAACTTATTAACTGAGTTTGTCAAGTACACAGGGATTGGAGGTAGACCTGCAAAAGAGAAGAAGGGCAATGAAAAGGGGTCATTGGAGAGCAGGAGAGAACTGAAATAATATAGTCCTGTCTAGTTCCCGAAAGTTTTCATAATCAGCTCATTGCTTAACACTGCTAGTCTTTTCTCAGTAACTATAGAATACACATGTGTGTATTCAAAATGGAATTAGATTCAAAATGGAAACTAAGGCTTCCCCCATTTTTTGTTTTTGTAGAAACAAGTTTTCAGACATATGGAATGAACTACCAGAAGCCATAATTCCTTTCTATTCTGATGTGGCTGGTGTACAGCCCAGTGTGAATTTGTGGCAACAACATTTTCCAGAACAGGAGAAATGAGAATTTAGATTCTCATTTCATATTGGCAAGCCTGTAAGATGCATTTTGGCAAATACAATTTCCTGCATACCATGAGAGTTAGATATGCATGGGCAACGGAAACAGATGTGCACCATCTGGTAGCCGATCAATTTTCAGGTCTAGCGCAAACACCTAAGGAACCTAGGCAGCTGATTAGAGTACCCATCACGAGCCTTTCCCCCTATCTCCATCCCACAATCACCTCCCATTTACCTAGGGAAACACAGACATCAAGTGTAGTTTCATGGTAAAGAGCATGAACTATGATGTAATGATCATAGACAAAAGATCTGGTAGCAAACCTGTGTTTGGACTGTACCTTGCCAAGTGAGAGAATCACATAATGGAATGTTCTCCTATAGAAAAATATCCTGTACATAGAAAACTATCTCCCGATTCAGACATTACATTGAACATGCTTACAGATGTCTTTACACATGTATGTATTTTTATGTGAATGACTGTACATGCATTGTCAACTGGGTACAGACCACCTCAAATGCAGGATACAGATAGGCATACAGTAGTACAGATACATTTTATTTATTGATTGATTGATTGATTTGATTTGATTTGATTTGATTTGATTTGTATACTGCCCTTCCAAAATGGCTCAGGGTGATTACATTGTACATGTACTGTACAAGTGTTGGACATCATGTGTGAATGACTGTATGCATGTCCAGATCTGTATATGTACATTGAACACTGATTGTATGTGTGTTGAACATAATATTTGAATAGGGCTTATATCTTAGAGAGAAGAATTCAACGTGACATGCTGGTTTCCTGTGCATAGGACTGAGTGTAGCAAATTTCCTTGGGGCCTGGGGACAAAGAGCAGGAAGGGGGCCCTATTTCATGCTAAATGTGCTCATGCACCCCAGAGCCCCAAGCCACACACCCTGCATCTAATGTCAGATGCAAGGGGTGGGGCAACCTGCTTGCCTCTTCCTCCTCTCCACCGCAATGTCCAGAGATGGTAAATACAAGGGCACTTTACAAAACAGTGCTTCCATTCAGAAGGGAGGAGGGAAACAGCCTTTACCAAGCCCTGCTTAGTTGCCAGTGGAACTGTCACTTTGTGTCCTCCAAACAGAAAGAGCCACACCAGCTTCTGGAGGCCTCCCTCCCTCCCTGCCGCTGCAGAAGAGAAAGGGAGCAGATGCATGTGTGTGTTCCCCGGGCTCTAATTGTTCAGCTCTAATGTGAGAAATATCAGCAGGGCAGCAGGAGGTGGCAGTGGGGCAGCAGCGGCAGCAGGGCAGCCCCCCAGATCACTGAGAGGCCCCCAGGAGGCCTCTGCTTGGGGGCCCCTTGTTGGCTCCCTAACCCTCTGGGCCCAGGGACATTTGCCCTCCCTTGTCCAATGGACCCTACACCTATGGTGTAGGAATCCTTTTTCATTGTAGGTGATTCTAGCATGGGAGCTCACAGCTACAGCTGGAAATGGTACAGTCCAGATATGTTTGAACCACTCAGCTTCCATTTGTGAAAACTAGGCCTGTGATCCAGAAGTCTCCAGTTCAAATGTCAGGTTGGCATCCAACTCACTGGGTGGTCATAGGCAACCCACTTTCAGACTCAGTTCCTCAGCAGTCTCAGCCCCTCAACTGTTGTGTTATACGGATTACTGAGATGATAAATGTGAAGTGCTTTGTGTACAGAAAAAAGCTATATAAATATGGGCTTGGGTCCAGGGAAGCATGTGCAGCATGCTGCTCACAAAATGGGGCTCCCCACAAACCCCAACTCCAGTCCTGAAGTCCCCACCACCCCTTGAAAGGGTCAGAAAATACAGTAGGGTGTAGCACAGGAGGCTCACAATGGATGAGGGAGTTGCTAGAAACTCCATACTCTTAAGTGAGCAGAAGTGCTATTCCACTAATGGAAGGTCTAGTTAGGATCCAACACATTGTTGTTATAGTTCAGGTCTGAGGAATGGTCTGTGGAGATTTTGAGGACACAGGGCATATGCCAGGCTGCAAGGATTTGCAGGGAGCAAGGAGGGAGGCAGGAAACATGCTGGGCTGCGGGGGGTTGTAGTAGACAGGAGGCCCAGAATTTTGGATTTTGGAGATTCAAATATATACTCTGTGAAGCATTAATAATATGGAAGGGCCATGAGGTACAGAAGACCCATGGAACAAACTGTAGGGCTAAAGGGCCTCTTAGGAGGAAGATAACAAATTGAGAGGCCTAGGCCATAGCCTGAAACGGAGTCTACTAACTGAGCTACAGTGGCAGCACCAAAGAAAAAACTGCGCGGGGGGCACAATAAGGGCAAAGTGCATTTCTGGGAGGGTGAGCTGTGTCCCACAAGTTAGATTTTTGAAAAAGAAATGGGGTGGGGGAAGAACTACTTTTCTGAGGGCATGCATGCCCCTCTCTGGAGCTGCCCTTGTGGACTGTAAGCAGTTGGACCTATTCTCAAATTGGAAAAGAGAGTTTTGGGGAAATGTTGACTAATGTCCAACTCCTTCAGATTCTACAGACAAAGTTGTTGACTAGAATGGGCATCTGTAAAACCATTTCACATTCAAGGTCTGTAACATAAGATCTGAGATTTAGTCCTCCAAACACACAAAACATCTACTTTTGAGGGTTACTGGAGCTTTTATTACGTTTCCCCCCCTTACAGACAGAACCTTTTAACAGAAACTTCATCAGTGAAAATAAGTGGATGAAATAAGATGACTTACACATGATTTGCTAGCATTGGGGTTGAAAAAGCACCATCACTTCATGACGGAGGGTGGTGTTATGAAAAATGGCATTCACTATGCAGTTTTAGGGCCATAGTTTATTCTGAAGGCTACCATTCAGTAAAGAAGCTTGAGTTCACTTCATCTTTATGGCTCATGTGTCAATACCATGCTTCAAAACACTGTCAGAAGCGACATTTTCTGAATTTCATCTACATAATCAATATATCCATTTTATACAAGGCATATTTAGAACTTGATTCTCTGTACTTTGACTGCTCATTGCTGAAACATCTATCCTATATGTTGGAGTGGGTTTTTGTTCTTTAAAACTTTCACAGGAAAGGATGAGCATTTCATTTTGGTATCTTCAGTTTACATGACCGTTGGTGGACGATCAGTCTGTCTGGCAGGAAGGTACGGCCACAAATATCACATGGAACTAACTGGCTCTGGGCGCTGTTCCAGGCAGACTCATTTATAGCATCAAGATCATAGTAACCTTTGGCTGGAAAATTAAAAAAAAGAGAAAATATCAGTTTTCATTCTGGAGAACCATATTCAGCTTTCTATGGAAAATATGTTCAGGAAATACCTGTTGACTGAACCTTTCAGTTTTAACTAATTCAATGGGGATGGGGGGACTCGGCAAAACTCTGCTTATTGTCTTGGGGGTCAAATAAAGTTAACTACAAATGGAATCATCTTGTATGTATGGGGAAAATATTTCACCATGTGCTATATTACACATTCTTAACTAATTATTAACATGTGCTTCAGTATCAGCCAGTTTCACCACTTGGCCTACACACAAATCCTGCTTAATGAGCCAATATTATCTGACCAAGGAAAACACACACTGTTCTGTACTTCAGTATGCCCCTTTACACACACACACACACACACACACACACACACACACACACACACACACACTCTTCTGCTGTTCTTGGGCTAAAGGACTGACTTCTATTCCAATTTAGGTTTTTAAAAATGCTTTTGGTGCAAAGTGGGTTAATTTAAAGACCCAACAGGCAAGATCAGCTGACCTCAGTTTTAAGTCCATGTTCATATCCTCCATTCCCAGCTTTCTCAGCTGGAGGTTTATCTGTAAGGAAGCCTAGAGACTGAGGCAGCTGCAATGCATTTTAAGTAGTATAATTACTATCAAAAAATTGCTTTCTCTCTTGCCTAAAATGGACTTAAAACCCTTTCCCCCTTCCACAGAACTCCATTGAGCGGAGATTGTTTAACAACTATATAAACTTGTACCAAAGGCATCTACACCTCATAATCCCCCTTGGCTGTGCACTGTGAGAGAGCCATATAGCTTTATTTGAAACAGCAAGAGGTTTGCCTTTGCCAAAAGGCATGGTATTTTAGGCAGGAATTTTTAATGCATTACCTAGATTTTGTGTTCTGACACTGAGCCCAAATCAGTTTAAAACTAGTGCATTCTTAGGGGAAGTCAATTGTTTGTATAACAGGCAGAAATATGGATCTTCCCATGTGGACCCATACAGTTGTAATATGATTCACATATTCAATTCTTCGTACAAGAACAGTAAGCCTGTTCCTAATATTCATTTTCACTAGATGAGCAACCAACTGGTATTTCTCTTTTTGGCTGAAACAAATCTCTTTCTCATTTTCAGGAAATGAATGTGTATTCTGTGTATTTTGCAATGTGCAAGGCCAAACTACATATTACGGTACAGCTACATTAGCCTAGTGGCCCCTTCTCCATTGCAAAGTGCCCTTGGGCAGGGATGCTTTGCTGTAGAGAAGAGGTAGGACAGAACAGGGTGCTTTTCCCTGGCCCTTGACCGTCTCTTGGAAACTTCCTCCCTGCTGCTTTCCTTGCTTTCCTCTCAAGTGCTTGCAGGGTAAGGACGAGTTAAACACTGGTGAGGCTAAAAGCAGTTTGTATGTGGGAAGCTTAAGAGAGAAAACAGCTAGCAGGAGTCGAACCTAGCAATCCTCCCTCTGTCTCTTCTCTGTTGCAAAGAGTTCCCTCCCACGGGTAATGTGCAGAAGAAGAATGGGCTGATGTTGCATGCAGCTGCACTGTCGACTGGTTCTTACTGGCAAGGCAGAGCAAAAATAGAAGGCAGTTTATGATGTGGATTCTGCTTACTAATTTCCCAGTTGTTTACTCTAGCCATGTGGGAAGCCAGTTATCCTAGGGTCCATCACACAGTGAGCCAAACCTTAACATACCCTCTTCATCACAACTTGCCCAAGGAGACCCTCTAAGGTGGAGACCTAGATGTAACCAACAGGAGATTTTTAGGATAATGAATCTGTAGCAGATTCTTTGTATTCCTGGAAGACTCGCAGTCCTTGCCTGGTTTGGGTAGATGTTACAGGTATGAAACTTGACTAAGATTTCATTTTCTATGTCCCCAATGTTATTGATGCCTCCAAGGCTTACTTTGGCTCTCCCCCCCACCCCCCGCATTAAGCATTATATTCATGTAAAAGTGGTATATGATTCTTAAGACATCTGTTTTTGTTATTGTTTGGTGTGTATTCCTATTGTAAGAGAGGCAACCCACTGAATATATTTGGTGATTGCTCGTTTGCAGGCTAATTCTTTGCCCAGGGGCAATGGAACAAAATGGCACACAACAAATGTGTTGCACAAACAGTCCAATAATGTTAGTGTTACTATGCGGTCTGCTGATCTGTATGAAGGACTTAATCCAGTTATTCTTGTTCCTAGTGGTAGGACCAGAAAGGAAGCAATTCACTTCCAGGCCTCCAAAGGCACTGGCACCAGCACTGCAGGATGAAGGCTTGTTACTACAGCTCTTTTGCTGTAGTAACCTTTCTCTGCGTAGCATGAATTGATCCTGCGAAAACCCTCTATGAGGTGATAATATCATTCATCTCTTGCCAGCACAATGCTTGTATTAAGATGCCACATGCCACAACTTCTGTGGTCTAGATACAGTGCAGTGAGCCGCCCACCCAACAGGGATATGGATTCGCTGGCGCATTGGCTGTTAGCAGCCCATCTGTGCTTCTAGTGCAGTTGGGGGAGGCTCCATGGGAGCAATGCTTTGTGTTGGTGCTGCTGTCCCCAGCATTCCCAATGAGTTGGGTGCAGCGGCAGCAACAGCAATGCAATGCGTCACTCCCACAGAGCCTCCCCCATCTGCCCTAGAAGTGGGACAGGATACTGAGATTCACAGAGCCAGCAAGCCCACATCTCTCTTGTGTTGCATCTAATTGTTCATTTGCTTTATGCTAAGGAGTTGCTAAATCTGACAAAATGAGGCAATCTTATTAAATACAAACCCCCATTAAGTTTGCCAAATGATACAAGAGTGGGTTTAAACTAAACAAAATGCTATTTTGCTTTGTCAAAATAAAATTAAATACAAGAAGATTTTAATGGATTTTATGCACCCTCTCTTTCCCCTTCCATCTCTTAACTGATTTCTTTAGACGGTAGCTTACTTCCTATAGATCTGATCTCCGGCTTCTTGGGTTCAGGTCTTCGTAAATGTTTTGGCAGTTGATCGTTCTCAATATGCCATTTTTTCAGACACTGCGGTTCATGGATGCTTATAGAATGGGTTCCATATTCACGCCCACAAAGGTAACAAATAACGGCTGGGGGGCGCCTTATCACTGCAGGCTGTGAACAATAACTGCGATTAAAATATAATTGATTCCAGAAAACCATTTAAAGCAGGATGGGGGAGGAAGTGCTGAAAGGAATGCAGCTGACAAGATGGGGGTGACACACCCTGCAAATCTGATCCTGAGGTTCCCTGCTAACTTGGCAAAGAGGCACCTTTTCAAAGTGGCGATTCCCTTTATTTAGCAGGGGAAGAACAACTGTCCCTATCCACCCCCAGCACAGTACAGTATCTCTCCAATGACAGTTGCTGTTGTCTATCTCATGTTTCTTTTTAAATTGTGAGCCCTTTTGGGAAAGGGATCCACCTTATCGATCTATCGATCTATCGATCTATCTATCTATCCTCTGTGTAAACTGCTTTGAAAACTTTTGTTGAAAAGTAGTATATAAATATTTGTTGTAGTGGTGGGGTAGAAGGGTAGAGGAGTGGGTAGAGGTGGTGTAGAATTTGGCATCCTACCTAAGGTCTTGAAAGTCTTGGGCAGGTGCTGAAGGTATGTCAAAAACATTTGTCTAAAAGGTGTTTAAATATTCAAAGTACCTGTGCAATTACTTTCTAAGCTGAACTGTATGATTTCCCTCTAAGTATGCTATTTCTTCCTCCCATGCACAGAGCATGTGTGGGAGGTCTTCCACTAACAAAGATAGCACACTCAAACAACTAGGCTTTAATCTAAAAATTAGATTCCATCTTATAGTTTTCTCATCTTGTCCTATAGTTCCTTAAAGCAATTATATCCCCAGCATCTATCCCCCTTCCCCCTCCCTCTCCCGCACCCTCTCCATATCCCTCTCCTTCTCCTTCTCAATGGCCGGGTTCAGACGTAACACAAAACTGGAGTTAAAAGGTGCAGTGGTTGGAACTCCAGTATGTCCGAATTCATGAAACCGTGGTTTCATGCCAAAAGAGAACTGTGGTTTGCCTTGCCAAACTCCAATCTGAACCTGTGGTTTGCACAAAGCTTCACTGCCAAGACCTCCAGTTTGGCCACCAAAGTGTTACCTCCAAACGCGGATGCCGCCATAACTGTAGTCTTGTGCCAATTGTCAAACTGCAATCCTAGAGGAGACAGTGCAGATGCACCCAGGGACTTGGCTGCTCTATGCACACTGTGGCTCTCGTTGGCCACCTTGCCGAGCAGTAGCCCCACCCCTCCTGTCATCTTCATAGTTATGGAGTTGTCCGGCAACAGGGAAGCCACCACATCACTTGACAGGCTTGACAGCCTGTCAAGGGGCACAGTCACACAGCAGCATTCCTCCTTCCCACTCTGTCCCTCACTCCCCACAACTAGCAAGCAGGAGGCAAAGTAGACAGGATGTCTTGATGAGCACTCAGTGTTTTGCTCCCCAAGAAGGAAGCAACAATGATGTATGTTCACAAGCAGAAACACTCCTGGCAGCAACATAAGCAGGGCACCCTATCACAGTGGCAGGAGGGAAACATTTGGCTCTGTGTGTGTGTGTGTGTGTGTGTGTGTGCGCGCGCCCAGGACTGGGTTCAAAAAGCAGCCCCAAGCAGCGCTTCTGGAGCAGCCAAGTTTTATTTTTATCACAGAAAGCTTGGGGAAGCAGGGCCCAGCCCCTTCCCTTTGGGAGTCTGATCTTCCTAGGCCAGGGCTGCTCAACTTTGGCCCTCTTTCAGATGTTGGCCTACAACTCCCATGATCCTTGACTATAGACCACTGAGGCTGGGAATGATGGGAGTTGTCATCCAAAAACAGCTGCAGGGCCAAAGTTGAGTAGCCCTGTCCTAGACTTACTCATGAGCTGAGCCAGTCACCAGGGTCAGCAGTGCTCCAGTCAGAGTGCTCAGAAGTGGCAGTGACATACGGCTCAATGCTGGACCAGACCCAGGAATTTTGAATAGGTTTAAAGATCTGTCCACACACCTGGTATTCCCCCCATCTGCACACATGGCAAGGCTCTGACACATGGAGCATCAAAATCCTCTTTGAATGTGTGCAAGGCTCTACAGGGAAAGGGGGGTTGCGGCATTGAAGTTCTATGTCCCACACAAGAGGGATCCCCTTTTGAGGGATTAGCTGTACTTGTGAGTTTGCAATCAAAAGGGATACCTAGGACTAACACCCCCTGGTCCATGACAGTAGACTGAAACTCTCATGAGAGTGATAACCCACTGCCAGAAAGCAACATGAGAAGGGTACCCCCATCACAGTGCCAGCAGGGTAACATCTGACTGGATGGAGTGCTTTGCTCCCCGAGAATGTAGCAGCCACAATGTATGTTTAAAAGCACAGACATTCCAGGTGGCCACATGAGCAAGGCACCCCATCACAGGACTGGGAGGGGAACATTTGATGGGGGGGGAGTTCTATTTTTTCACAGAAAGGTTGGGGAAGGGGGGTAGCCCCTCCCCCTGGGGGTTTGCACTCCCTAGGCTTGCTCATGAGCAGGGCTGGCCTCCAGGGTCAGTAGTGCTCCAGTCAGAGGAGAGTGCCCACTACTGAGAAGACAGAGTAGGCTGACCTGGGGTAGACATGCTTGCTCAAGAGAGTGCCAGGTCATGGGAACACCCCCACACAACTCATAAGAAGAACCATCTGTGGGGGTACAGATCGGCAATTGCTAATCACATGTAATGATAAAACATCCCCTTCTCCCACGGATTGCTCTCTCATGAGAGAGACAGGCCATTGGGGCTCTATATCAAGCCAGGTTGCTCTATCAAGGAAAGCTGTGGGGATGAATACCCCGGAGACTGTTCTCCCTATCTTGGCAATTGCCACCAAATAGCTGTCAAAGCCTGCCCCCTGCCAGCCCGTCCACCCATGTGGACATGGGCACTCTTGCTTGAGCCCCTAAATGGTGACCCCACTCTCCTGGGCTCACTGGAAATCATGGCTCCCCTCTCCTGTGATTCCCTGTGCCGACAGATCTGCATACAGTGCAACACTAGACCAGATCCAGGAATTTTGAATGGGTTAAATGTTCCATCCTAGAACCTGGTGTTTCCCCCGTCCACACATGCTGCCAGGCTATGGCACATGGAGCATCAGAATCTCCTTTGGGTGCATGCAAGGCCCCACAGGGAAGTGAGAGGGGGAGCTGCAGAGATTCTGATCTATTTTTTATCATGGAGAGTTGGGGGCCCCACAAGGGCCTTGTGGTGGGTTAACTCAAATTGTGAGCATGAAGTCCAAAGGGATACCTAGAGCTCACACCCTTTGGTCTTCCCCAGTAGACTGGCCTTCTCATGAGAGGGATAGCCCACCGGCAGCAAGCTGCCAGTGGAGCTGGAGTTCAGTCTGCATGGACCAAAACATCATCCTAGGTCATGGTGGGACAGATCCCCCCAGCATCCTTTGCCCTCTCTCATCTACATATTCCCTCCTAGGAAGTCATGTTCCCTTCCCTTTCCTGAGTAACAAGGAAATAGTCTCCCCCCAATTGTGCTTATGCAGGACTATTTGGATGCAGGGCTCTTGGTGGGGGGTGCCATCACTGCCGGAAGAAGCGCTGGCATGACATGACATTAAAAGGATTTAAATGGATTTAAATGCCCTTCCATGATGAGGATGGGCAGAGTGGTCTGAAAATACAAGATCGAGCTCGGAACGCCCCTCTTCAAGATCGTGGCCAATCGCGGCCACTCAGCTGATGTACTGATGCTTAGCCCACAGTCTGGCCATGGAGCTTATGGGGATAGACCAATGTGGCTGGGCAGCAGGGAGGGGCTTACCTCTCCTGGAACTGGAGGTTGCTGGACTGGAGGTTGGACAAACATCTGCAATGCGATTTACAGTTTCAAATTGAAACCATGGGTTTGCCAACCTCTGGTTTCATGTTTTGTGAGAATCCAGCCTCTCTCTCTCTCTCTCTCTCTCTCTCTCTCTCTCTCTCTCTCTCTCTCTCTGACACACACACACACACACACACACACACACACACACACACACACTCACTCACTCACTCTCGCTCTCACTCTTGTTAAAATCATTGGGCAAGATTCAGATTAAGTTAGTCATCACTAACTCCCATTGAAATTAATGGGAGTTACATTAGTTATGACAAACTTGTCTCATTGATTTCAAGGATGCTTAGCTAACTTATATTCTGCCCATTGATAAAGTTTGATCATTAGTCACTGTTGTCTTTAAATTATTTTACGCAATTATAACATCAGGAAGTACAATTGTTCTAAATGAAATTTTTCTGGGAAATTATTGCTCCCATGGAATTTTCCAGCTTGGATACTACTCCCTGGGAAATTACTAGATTCTGTCACTGTTTTGGTTTTAACTATTAAGGAATGCAGCATCAAGTGTTCTGTTCATGAGCACATGTGCCAAGGAAAACTAGTTGCAGCTATCTGTTTTCACTGTGGAAAATGCAGGGCAGATACTAGTGCCTGAACTGACATTTTCAGGGAGGGAGTCTGGAGAACTGAGTCAAAAAAAGGGTGAGAAGCGATGAAGTACTAAGACTTATTGACGAATTAAAAATTAACAAATAACTGGACCTGCATGGCATCTACTCAAGAATTCTTAAATAACTCCAATGTGACACTGCTGATCTAACAAATTACATGTCCCTCACGTTACATAGTCACCTTAAGTGGCGCAGTGGGGAAATGCTTGACAAATAAGCGGAAGGTTGCCAGTTTCGACTTCCGGTTGCAATGCCGGGGCAGCTGGCTGCTCCTCTGCAAAGAGGAGATGAGAAGGAGAAATAAGGGGTTTTTTGAGGCTTCAAAACCCTCCCACGTCATCCTGGATTAAAGGATTAACTCAAGATAAACCACAATTTCTCATATGCTGGTCATCTGATTCAGGGATTGGGCTGAAAAGCTCGGTTTTTGTCTCAAGGTGATTGGCAGGGAAAAGGATTCCATCTTCGCTTGTCTCCTTCTCAGGAAATCTTCATGACTGAAGCTGCCCGCCAGACAATCTCTATGGCTTGGATATAATTAATGTTTGAAGTTCAGAAGCTCACCTCTTTAGTGAATGATGATGACAAATTGATGAAATTCCTCATGCGTTTCTGGGAAAGACGCTACATATAAAGCTGTAAGTTTCTCTTTGGATTGAAGAAAGGAATTCTTTCTTTTTTTTTATTTGCTAAATACTAAAATTTTAGACTTAAATTGTTGATTAAAAAATTTTAACATTCGGAAAGGATTTTATTAGTGGGGATTGCTATTCTTTAAGCTTAAAGAAGAGACGTCTTGGTGTTTCCTATTTGCTATGGACTCTGCCTATCATTCTTGTTAACCAATGAAAACAACAGATGTTCCACACCACCGTGAGAAAATTCTAAATGCCAGTGATTAGATAGAATCCACTCTGCAGAACTGTTTATATTTGAGAAATAAGCACAGGCTTTTACTTTCCGTTTTGAGATCAAGGACAAACATTACTCTGCAAGTATTTTTCCTTTCTTAACCCCTTCATATGAGAGGCAAAGCTCATCAGAGTCAGACACATACACAAGCCAGGAAACCTTCACTTCCAGATTCAGGTGTGGGGGAAACCACAACACCTGTAGCTATGGATCAAATGCTCTCTGAGATGAAGCAAATATTGCAATCAAATGCCACTGCCCTCAAACAAGTCATTTTGGATATGACCCAGATGAAACAGAATTTGAATGGATTAAATGATAAAATTTCAAAGATTGATGAAACTGTCAAGAAATTAGCACAAGATAATAAAGAATTTAGATTAAGAGTGGAAGCTTTAGAGAAAGATTTGGGATCACTGAAAGATGACAGAGAAAGACTATTAGATCAAATGGCTTTGCTGGAATTAAGACAAAAAGAGAGATTTTTAAGGTTTAGGGGCATTCCAGAAATTCCCAACCAGAATATTAAGAAACTACTTGGAGAAGAACTTGCACTACTTTTGGGAATTACAGCAGGAGAGATGGAGGCCCAGATTGAGATAGCTTTTCGTCAAAACTCGGATTTTGCCACAAGAAATAAACTAATCAAGGACTGTCTAGTACAGTTCACTACTAAATCAATAGCTGAACGAATCATCCAGGCTCATCTCACCACAGCCCTAACAATTCAAGCTCATCAGATAAAAATTTTGAAGGAAATTCCAGCTAGAATTCTAAGAAAACATAAGGATTACAAATTTTTGACTGATGCATTAAATGCCAAGGGAATACATTTTAGATGGGAATTGCCAGAGGGACTCTCTTTTTTCTACAAAAACAAGAGGAATAGACTTACTGAGCTCCTCAAAGCACAAGAATTTTGGCGGAAATATAATAAGGATTTATCTTCTGAGCATCCTGTTCCATAAATATATAATCTAAATCAGTCCATATGGATTACAAATATACACACAGAATTTTTTCTTGGAATCTAAATTTTTAGAAAATCCAATGGACAAGATTGAAAGATTTTTGGATAAGATATAGTAACTTGGTCAAAGTTATGCTAAAATATGGAACTCAATGAAAAAAGATTTGCAAAGATGGTCTAAAATGAATTTATTTTTAATGAGAAGAATTTCAGTGGTGAAGAGCAATGTTTTACTTAAAATGATATTTCTTTTTTAGAATATTTCTATAATTAATAATATGACTTGTTTTAGACAATGGCAGAGAAATTCCAGAGTTTTTGATCTGGAGGGTCTTGATAGAAGGTTTGGATGGCATGCTTACTTAGGGTACGAAAAAAGTATAATATATAAAGATTTTTTGAATTATTATGTAAGAAGGGGCTTAATGAGGGTATGGTTAAAATATAAATTTGGTTAGAACTGTTTGTATATTAGAACAAAAAATTTCATTATGGTTATCTTTGATTGAAGCTTTATTGCATGAAGAATCAAATATGTAGATGTGTTGAGGTATTTACAGAGATTTGTTGTATTTTAATGGGAAGGATTGTAAGTTAAAAAGCTTAATTGAAATATAAAATTTGGTTAGAGACTGGTTTTAGTATAATACAGAGAGGGCAGCCTGGGGAAAATTATGGAAGAGTCATTTAAAACTTATTGGTTGCTATGCTTTGAAGGAGAATTATTATAAAATGATTTATAGGGTATCTGACATTAAAAAACTGGCATTAATGTATAAAAATGTTTTAAACAAACTTTGGAGTGTGGGCATACGGAAGGTATTTGGACCTGTGGGAAGGCTAAGGCCTATTGGGACATGATATATAATGAATTAAAGAAAGTGATTTTTCCCAAGAAGCCAGAATCCTTCCTGCTGGGAATAACACAAGGAGTAATCTTTACAAATGGTTTGACTTTCTTCATGTATGCATCGACGGTGGACAGAATGATATATGCATAGAAATGGAAGAGTGTTGTATGTAAAGAATTATTTTCCTATTATTGATCTTACAGCAGGATTTGATTTGAAACGCAGGTTGGGTAGAATAATGATTTTTTCTCTTTTAACTTTAAAGGTTTAAATTTATGTTTTTTATTACTATTATAATAAGGGTAAATTTTATAGTTGTAATTTCATGAAGAGAGGTGAGCGGGAAGTCCATTTTTGTTTATTATGATGGTTATTATTGTTGAAAATTAATAAAAATTGAATTGGGAGGGGGGGAAGGAAGGTTGCCAGTTTCTTATCCCCGCTGGTACTATATCGGGCAGCCATGATATAGGAAGGTGCGGAAAGGCATAATCTCATACTGTGTGGGAGGAGGCAATGGTAAACCCCTCCTGTATTCTACCAAAGACAACCACAGGGTTCTGTGGGCACCAGGAGTCACAATTAACTTGACAGCACATTTTACCTTTACAAGTTACATATATTTAGCTTCCTAGAAAAGTAGCCAATGCAACACAGATTTTTAAAAAGAGATTTAGGGGGAAATTACAGTCTGGTTATCTTAATGTCCAGTGCCAGATTATGAAGCCCTAAACTATGTCAAGCTCAGAAGGCCCTATAGCATTAACAAAACAAATATTATTCTAAAAAATATTATTCTAACAAAAAGAAGAATGAAAAAAGAAATAATAAGCTTTATTTTTACTTGGCAAAGATGCAACAAAAACCTGTTAATCTAACAAAAAGAATTATTTTGCAATAAGCCTATTTGCATTAAATGAATATACATATAAATCTGGAAATTTAGTTATTTATTTGTATTCAGAGGCCCCTTATAAAGTGGAGCCCTAAGCTGTAGCTTACTTAAAGGTAAAGTGTGCCATTGAGTTGGTGTCGACTCCTGAAACAACAGAGCCCTGTGGTTTTCTTTGGTAGAATACAGGAGGGGTTTTCCATTGCCGCCTCCCACGCAGTATGAGATGATGCCTTTCAGCACCTTCATATATCACTGCTGCCCAATATAGGTGTTTCCTATAGTCTGGGAAACATACCAGCGGGGATTCAAACTATCAACCTTCTACTTGTTAGTCAAGCATTTCCGCTCTGTGCCACTTAGCTTCTTCCTAAATCTGGCACTCCTAATGTCCACTCCAGATAAGCTGATAATTAAGGATGAAATTATCAAGCATATGAATGCAGTAGAGGCTGATGTGCACTGCTCTGGAGGAAGCAGGGAGGGTGGGAAAATACCACTTTAAACAATGGCAAACCTATCTGTCACCCAGAACTTACCTGGTACCCAGAATGCTCTATGAGACAGAGGCACCTGACCCGGCATCCCTTTGAGAGGTTGTCCCACCCCCGCTGCTCAGTCAGCCTCCGTGCAACTGGATGCAAGGTTGGGCATCTCTGCCCTGTAGAACATTCCAGGTACCAATGATGAGTAAGTTTGATACCATTTAAAGTGCCCTCACTGATGAATGCACCACTGAGAGACCTTAAAGGCCAAGTTGAAAACAGATCATTCTGGAGAGAATCTATCTATGTGGTCATGTTGGGGGCACCCGTACCCCAACATTAGACCCAGAGGTACCACCAACCCAGAAGTATATGGAATTCAGGCCTGTGTTTAATTCCATTTTATTAAGGAATGAATTAATGCTGAACTCAAGGTGAACTGACACCCAGGTCTCATGACTGCCTCTGTTGACTGCTCTGTGAAGAAAGAGGCAATCCAGCATTCTATTGTGAAATGGGTACTCAAAGAAACACAGAGGCCAGGCCCTAGTGATCAAAATGCTAAAATCTAACCCACTATCAGACAATGCCTGGAAGAAGTGAGAAGCTGAGCTCTCACTTCCTCCTGCAAGGTCTATGTTAATCAGATTTGCTTTGGACAGATTAGAATGTCTCTTCCCTAAGTAGCAGTTTGCAGAAGATGGGATTCAGATCTCCCTGGACTGAGCTAATATCCTGAATAATATCCAGAAGGTAACAGCAAATTGTCACCTTTTTGGAGACTCAGGAAGGGTGAATAGACTCTATGGAGATCAAAGGAAGATAAAACTATAAAGAATGAGGCTTACTGGACAGAGTCAGCAATCTTGCCTAACAAGCATACTTGCTCAAGAGCCATCCCAGAGTTTGCTGCTAAGCCGCGGGGCAATAAGTAGGAACTCTGTACATGGACAGGAACTGTCTGTGATTTCTGATGCACAGTGAGAAGTCAAAACTTCCCCAGCCATGGTGCTCTCACTCTCAGCCTTGCTCTGAACAAACTGCCTGCTTGATCATCGCTCTCAAGCTCCTGTTTCCAGCTACAGCCTCTCTCCTTCAGCTGAAAGCCCCACCACTCTCAAGCCTCTGACCCTGGTAATATGCTGCTCCACAGGCCTTGGATCCCTCCATCCTTTCCCCTTCTTCTCCTTTCTCCTCTTCCCTCTACTAATTTCTGATCTCCCCAACCCATGCCAGTCCTCAACCTTCCTTACCCCCCGCTTTTCTGTCTATATCTGAATTATATTAGGCTCTAGGAAAATTTAGTACACACACATATGTTAGTTAGGAACACTGGGTGAATGTTGTTGCTGGCTATGGTTGAAATATTGTTAGTAACTCTGATAGATTGTTCTGTTTCCTGCTCAGTTAGATTGATGTTGTTATCTTTTTATACTCAAAAAAGCCCATTGAATCATTTTGGATTGCTTTGATCTCCTTTCTTCCTTGCATGCCCAGATCCTACATGGTGCCGCATAAAAGAACTAGTCACTTTGTGACACTGGTGAAGCCAGCCTAATTTCATCTGCTAGCTCCTAAGCACAAAATCAGGCTTGGTTCACAACAGTCACTAAGAGTCGACACTGACTTGATGGCACTTAATCAATCAATCAATCACCACCCCTCCAGAGTGGTGCTTACTGGCTGCTACTGTATGGAAGAATAAGTCTTGCTGAAGAAGGATCAGCATTTTTTTCCCTGCAAACAAGTCCTGCCTTATCAAGTTTTTAGAACTCGTTGAGAATGTCAATAATAAGCATATGGTTTGAGGTGATCTAGTAAATGTATTCCTGGACTATCAAAAGGCTTTTGACGCCTTTTGATGCCCTGCTAACTTGGCAAAGAGGCACCTTTTAATGTGGTGATTCTCTTTATTTAGCCGGGGGAGAGTAACTGGCCCTATCCACCCACAGCACAGTACCTCCAGTGACTGTTCCTGGTGTCTATCTTATGTTTCTTTTTAGATTGTGAGCCCTTTGGGGACAGGGATCCATCTTATTTATTTGTTATTTCTCTGTGTAAACTGCCCTGAGCCATTTTTTGAAGCGTGGTATAGAAATTGAATGAATGAAAAAATGAATGAATGAATGATGAAGTCCTTTACCAAAGTATCTTGAGAACAACAGTTATTGGATAAGAGCATTAGAAACTGGAACATGAAGCAAAAGGTAGGGGAAAATGCACACTTCTCACAATGAAGGGAAATAAGGAGTGGAATTCCCCAAGAATCTGTATTGGGACCTGTGCTTTTTATCTTGTTCATAATAATCTAGCAATATGCTGGGTAGTGAAGTGGCCAAGTAATCTATGGAATTTGCTGCCACAAGTTGAGGCTGTTAGCCTAGATGACTAAAATTATGGAGGACAAATCTGTTAGTGACGACTAGTTATTATGGGTGTATGCTGCCTTTGAACTGAGAGGTATCATGCATCTGAACCCTGTTGCTGGGAAGCAACACAGAGGGTGATATGCCCACAGGTCCTGTTTGTGGGCTTCCAAGAGATTTTATTGATTGATTTGATTTGATTTGATTTGATTTGATTTGATTTGATTTGTATACCGCCCTTCCAAAATGGCTCAGGGCGGTTTACAATTAAAACAAACTACTAAAACAGTAAAGAGCTAAAACAAATTTAAAAACAATATACGTAACAATTAACAATTTAAAAACATTTTAAAGCAACAATTAAACAATTACAGTGATTAAAAACCCTGAAATTGGGTTTTGAATTTTAAAATAGACCAAATATTAAAAACCCCAAAATTTAGGAAGCTGAGAAAGCTTGGGTGAAAAGATGGGTTTTCAGGTGACCGAGAAGGCCCGTCTCTGTGTAGCCACCAAACGAGTTGGCGGTAACGGGAGATGGACCTCCTCAGATGACCTCAATGGGCGGTGGGGCTCATAATGAAGAAGACGCTCTCTTAGATACCCAGGGCCTAAGCCGTTTAGGGCTTAGCACTTTGTATTTTGTCTGGAAACCTATTGGCAGCCAGTGTAACTTCATCAATAAAGGAGTAACATGGTCTCTCCGAGATGACCCAGAGACCAACCTGGCTGCCGCATTCTGAACCAACTGAAGTTTCTGGACTATGTACAAAGGCAGCCCCACATAAAGCATATTACAAAAGTCCAGTCTGGAGGTCACCAACAGATGTACCACAGTTTAGAGGTCATTGATCTCAAGAAACGGGCGCAGCTGGCATATCAGCCAGAGCTGATAGAAAGCACCCCTGGCCACGGCCTCAACCTGAGAAACCAGGGAGAGGTGTGAATCCAGAAGTACTCCCAGACTGTGAATCTGTTCATTTTGGGGGCGTGTGACCCATCGAGAACAGGTAGATCAAAATCGTCTCTAGAGTTCTGACCCCGCACAATAAGTACCTCTGTCTTATCTGGATTCAGCTTTAGTTCATTCTCCCTCATTCAGCCCATTACTGCTTCCAGGCAGGCATTTAGGGATGATATGCCAAGTCCTGAAGAAGTTGACATGGAGAAGTAGATCTGGGTGTCATCAGCATACTGGTAACACCCAGCTCCAAATCCCCTGATGATCTCTCCCAACGGTTTCATGTAGATGTTAAAAAGCACTGGAGAAAGCACAGAGCCTTGAGGGACACCATACTTGAGCTCAGATTTTGAAGAGCAACAATCTCCAATCGACACCATCTGGAATCTATCCGAGAGGTAGGAGCGGAACCACTGTAAAACAGTGCATCCCACCCCCAACCCCCTCAGATGTTCCAGAAGGATACTATGGTCGATAGTATCGAAAGCCACCGAGAGATCCAAAGGACCAACAGAGTCACACTTCCTCTGTCCATTGCCAATTGGAGATCATCCATCAGGCCAACCAAGGCAGTATCCACCCCATAGCCCGCCCAAAAACCAGGTTGAAATGGGTCTAGATAATCAGTTTCCTCCAAGACTGTCTGGAGCTGAGAGGCGACCACCCTCTCAATTACCTTGCCCAGCCATGGGAGGTTGGAAACAGGCCTATAATTGCTCAACTCTGAGGGATCTAATGCAGGCTTCTTTAGAAGAGGTCTAATGATTGCCTCCTTAAGACAAGGAGGAATCCTGCCCTCCCTCAGAGAAGCATTTATGATTTCCACCAGGCTGTTTACAACAACCTCCCTGCTAGATTGAACAAGCCATATTGGACACGGGTCAAGAGAACAAGTGGTAGGCCTCACCGCTCCAAGCAGCTTGTCCACATCCTCAGGAGTCACAAACTGAAACCGATCCAGTCGAATCACATAAGAGGAGTCCTTGGGCACCTCCAACTGAGACATCAAATTAATTGTGGAGTCTCCATCTAGGTTGGCCTGAATCAGAGACATTTTATCCGCGAAAAACTCTTTAAACACATCACAGCGGGTAACTGATGACTCCAAATTCTGGTTCAAGGGAGAGGGGTCAGATACTAATCCCCTCACAACCCTGAACAACTCCGCTGGACGTGAACTCGCAGAGGCAATATGGGCAGAAAAAAAACGCCTCTTTGCTCTACATATTGCCTGAGCATAGATCTTTAGATGTGCTCTATGTCGCAATCTGCCAGATTCGAGTCGTGTCTTCCTCCACTTGCGCTCCAGTCACCTACCTTGCCGCTTCAGCCCACGTAGATCTTCCATATACCAAGGGGCCAAATTTGAAGTGGGTCAGAGGGGATGCTTGGGAGCAATTGTGTCTACTGCCCTGGTGAGCAAGTTGTTCCAATTCTCAACCAGGGCATCAACAGGATCACCAGCAAAGCCAACATTAAATCCCTCCAAGGCTTCTTGGAATCTTAGTGGATCCAATAACCTCTTCGGGTGGACCATTCTAATGGGCCCCTCGCCCCTGCGGAGGTGGGAAGTGGATGTAAGTTCAATCTTATCCAGATGGTGGTCCGTCCATGACAATGCAGAAATCACAGAAGTCCCCACCCACGGAACACCACCCTGATCAGAGTAAAATACCAAATCAAGCATGTGACCTGCAATATGCGTCAGTCCAGAGACCACTTGGGATAGGCCCATAGTTGTCATGGCCGCTATGAACTCCTGATCTACCCCGGACAGATTGGTCTCAAAGTGAACATTGATGTCCCCCAGCATCAAAAGTCTGGGAGACTCCAACGCAAGTTCTGCGACTAAGTCGGTGAGTTCAGTAAGGGATTCCGCTTGCCAGCGGGGTGATCGGTACACCAACAGAAGTCCCAATCTATCCCTGGTCCCCAAACTCAAGTACACACATTCAATATGGTCCAATACCCTGACAGGGACTCTGGTAAGGGATATGTTATCCCTATAGACCACAGCCACCCCACCTCCCTGCCCACGTCCCCTCTCCTGCTCCTCTACAGAATATCCTGGAGGGAGAAGCTGGGACCAAACTGGACCACTAGCCTCCCCCAACCAAGTCTCTGGTTGACCAGTATGAAAAAGATGCTGGATTAGATGGATTTATGGTCTGATTCAGCAAAGCTCTTCTTATGTTCTTATCTGATAATAACATTTTATTTTATGTTCTATTAAATTGTCTTTACTCTGCTGTATGTTCCTTTTAGCAACCCTTACTAGTTCTCTTCACAATCCTACCAAAACATTCTGCCCTGTTGCTGTATCTAACATACAGCACCAGTTCATGATGTGATAAAAGGTTTTACTCTACTGAGTCTTCTGTTCATTGAACTTTGTGTGTTCCACTTCATTTCCCTCATTTTTGTTTAAAACTCAGGTGCAAACATCAGTCACCTTGCTTGCACTTTAACCATGCCACACATTCCCTTAAAATTAGATTTGTGGAATGGAATGGAATTGGAATCCACATTGGATGGAATCCACATTTCTTGTGAAAAAAGGTTTTTACTGTGAAATAATGCTGGAATTCAGATATGAATCTCAGGATAGAAGTAACATAAAGTTCAAATGGTTATCTCACGTATATAGGGAAAATAGAAACCCAGTGATTTAGCTTCTAATAATACAGTGCAACATGATTTGGACCCCAATTCAGTGTAGAATGTTCCGGTGACAGGGGAAAAACAGGAAGGTAGCAGATATTTTTATTTTATAAGCAGACATACAATAGATAAAAACAGCAGATGATAGCACTGACGGTCAAGGTACAACTAATGGAATTTGAGGATACAGTTTACACCACATATTGACTAGGAGAGTGTTGAAAAGAATGTTCAAAAACATGTAATAGCAATCTGCACAGGAAGTAGAAAAGGGTAGATTTCCCTCTAGAACATCAGTGCCCTCTTTCTTTACACCATAGAACTGCATTTTGAGAATATGAAAAGCTAATTCCCAGGCTACAATGCAGGCCAAAGCAGGATTCAGGAAGAGGTATATCCAAACAGACTTACATAGCCAAAGTCAATTAGGCTTAGGCTGTTTTCTTGAGATATAAACAGGCTTAGTTTATCCAAATGAGTACATACATTCCATTACCAACCGGATTACAATACAACTTTGGCCTAACAAACCATAATACACAAGCTGGCTTACTCTAGAGGTCATGAAATGCTTAGTAAATGAGGCTAGCATAAAAATACAAAGGGGCAGATCCTTCGTTTTGCTGTAGGCTAGTTGCTATGCACTGCTGAAATGAGATTATGCTAATTATGGGGGCTGTTATCCTTATAGTCTTTACAAACTTGCTTTACAAACAGGATATTATATGGAAGATGTTCCAGACCAGTAGTTCCAAACTTCTTCATATCAAAGCATGTAGTAGTTATGATTGGCCATCACTTCTATTCTGCTATTCATGGGATGGGATGCGACCTTTCCCCAAGAAATGGACAGCAGCCATTTCAACCAATCTCAGTCTCCACAATGTCTAGGGTTATCTTCCCGCAATGTCTAGGGTTATCTAGTAGCCATTTGGGGAAAAGGAAAGGAAAGATTGTGCTGTCAAGCCAGTGTTGACTTTTAATAATCACATTCCATGTGATTTTCTTGTTGGGAAAAAGTCCCAAATTTGTTTACAAATGTCTTCAGTCTAGGAATGAGCATGGAACTGGTTCGGAGGCCCTTTATGGGCCTCCAAACTGGTTAAAATAACTGGCGGTTCTGCCAGTTCAAAGGCGGTGGGGGTCTCCCTTTAAGAGTAGGGGGAGGGTGCACTTACCCCTCCTGCCGCTTTCCCCCCACCGGTGTGTATTTTTTTAACAGCCCATCGGGTCGGCAGCATACCTCCCTGCTGCCCCATTGCCCTCATCTTCCAGATATGACTGGAAGTTGCTGACGTGCCTGTGCATGCCAGTATGGGCGCACGTGCATGACATGTGCACACCTGTGCCGGCACGTGCAGGCACATCAGCAACTTCCAGTCGTATTCGGAAGATGAGGGCAACAGGGCAGCAGGGAGGTACGCTGCCGCCCCAATGGGCTGTTAAAAAAACCCCACCCTGACGGGGGAGGGAAGCAGCAGCAGGGGTATTCGCCCTCACACTCTTAAAGGGAGACTCCAGCTGCCTTCGAACTGCCCCGCTGCAGTTCTGTGCACATCCCTACTTCTTTCTCCCATAATTCACTCCATCTACACTACACATGTACATTTGTTTGAAAATGTACATGTGTGCATTTTAGTTTTCTCTGACAGAATTTGGGAAATTTAGTTTTGGAAGCACGTTTTGGGTAAGAGATCTCTAGCTCCTTCATAGCACTACAGCTCCCTGAATTCCTTAGTGGAGAGGCATGACAAACTGGTTTGAAGCACATTTAAATTCATAATATAGACATGCCACCCTCTCACCATCACTTGGGGCAAATTCGAATGGCCATTTTATACATGATGGGTCAATATCAACTGATTTCTTTAAATGGAGCACACGACTGTATGTTGACTACAACCTGTGATATGTAATGGAGCATAGCCTGTGATAGATCTGAATTCACAGTGAATCATTTTGTCATTCACCTGACATATGGAAGTTGTTCAGGTGGGTTGTGATCCAGACATATGTCAGATAAAGCAGAAGTGGGACTCAGATCACCACAACCTACTGAGAAAAAAACCCTATGCAGACATTATCTGAGGCTCTTCTCACGATCAGTGAGAGGAGCCTGGATGGGGTTTGCAGGGAGAGCAGGCTAAGCTAGACTGACAAGCAGTCAGTCTGGTGGGTCATAATATAGAGATGGCTGCTTGGGAAAAATTATGGAAAACTGATTTAAAGTTCACTGCCTGTTATACTTTAAAAGAAAATTGTTATAAGATGATGTACAGGTGGTATCTGACACAGAAAAAATTAGCATTGATGTATAAAAATGTTTCAAACACATGTTGGAAATGTGGACAATGTGAAGGAACTTTCTTCCATATGTGGTGGTCATGCGGGAAGGCAAAGGCCTTTTGGGATATGATATATAATGAGCTGAAGAAAATTTTTCAAATGACATTTCTTAAGAGGCCAGAATCCTCCTTGCTGGGAATAACTCAAGGAGAGTTCTCTAGAAGAAACTTAACTTTTTTTAATGTATGCAACCATGGCAGCTAGAATAGTATACGCGCAGAAATGGAAAGACAATAAAATGCCTTCAAAAGAAGACTGGTTGATAAAAATTTTGGAATATGCGGAGATGGCAAAACTTACAACACTTATAAGGGATGAAAACTTGGAATGTTTCAAATAAGATTGGGAACCTTTCTTGCTTTACTTAAAGAACTATTTTTCTAACATGGACCTTTCAGCAGGGTTTGAAATTTAGTAATTACAGCAGGTTGGGTAGGGTAAAATCGAATTGTAAGATGGAGTATATACGTTTTGTATTATTATAGCAATGGCTTATATGCATAGTTAACAAGAACCACGCAGACCGGTGAGTGGGAAGTCAATATTTACTTAATTAAGTGTAACTTGATTGTTAAAGTATTGTAAAAATAATAAAAAAATTAAAATGCGAAGACAAGCAGTCAGTCTGCTCCAGGTGGCCAAACTGGCTGTCCAAACGACTGCTGGCTCCGTTACGGAGCCAGTGGGGGCTGGGAGGATTGGGGGCCGTGTGGCCCCTGGAAGCTCCAGCATGCTCTGCACGAGCACGCAGGGCATGCTGGAGAGATCCCTCCCAGTCAGGGGTCTACTCATGAGTTGCCGCAGCGCAGAGCCGTGCCACAGCAACTCATAATCGAAAAGCCTGGGTTAGTGGAGCGCTTGCTCTGCTAAGCTGGGCTTACGGGAGGGTCGTTTTAGCTGGTGACCCACTTTCATGAGACTAGGCTTGGCTCCTTAGTCCGATTTTGTATGACCGTGAGAATAGCCTCACAAAGTGAGTACATTTTTGTACCCAGGTGTAAAGAGAATGGGACTGTGCAAGCTAGTCATGCCCTTTGGCCCTGATGCACTCCATAGCATGCCCCTGTCTCTCAAAGAAGTGCTAAACCTGCCAATCCTTTTTTCCTATGATTTGGAACATCAGATCATAGAATTCCCCCCACCCCGAGGATCAGCACTTGCCCCTTCATAGATAGATAGATAGATAGATAGATAGATAGATAGATAGATAGATTCTTTATTTCGGTCATTGACCAGCATAAAAAGAAAAAAAATTCGCAGCAACATCCAATTAAACATCCAATTAAATGATAACTTCTTTACGGGTTTTACAGACAATATAACAAAACGTGGCCATACTGCAGGAAACCATTTCTTTAAAACTGGACAGCAAATAATCTAAATAAAATTCATCAGTGTGGCCAGGAAAATTATTTAACAAGGGGAAAATAAAATTTAAACGAATATCCTTGTGAAAAACACAATCGAGAATCACATGAGCAGTGATTTCTATGTCACCTGAGCCACATGGGCAAATGTAAGCTGAGTAAGGTGTCTTTTTGAACTTCCCCTCTAGAACTGCAGTGGGGAGTGCATTAAGGCGGGTGAAAGTCATAGCTCTCCTGAATTTTGCTATTGATACATTGTTTAAATATTCAGTGGGCCTAGTATTTAAAGGCTGATGATTGCCTATATACAATCCTCTCGGGAACTTTGCTATTTCATCTTGCAATTCTATGTCTAAGACATACTGCTTGATGACCCACGTGGCTTGGTCATACCCCAGCCTGATGAGCTCTTCCTCAGGGAGACCGTAAAGTTGGAGCTTGGATTTTAGCGCCACCTTCCATTTCAAGGTGTAGCTCTCTGCCAATGCTGAAGGAGCCAAGCCCACCTGGGAAAAGTGCTACTTCAGCCAGAATACAATAATGTGCAGCCAATGTCTCATTTCTAACCTAGTGCCTACTGCTTCACATCTGAGGACAGTATTTGGAACACTACAAGGGACCCGTAAGATTGCTTTGAGGAATTTTGTTTGGATTACTTCCAATGGGGTGAAGCTTTCAAAAGGGCCAAATGGGGCACCATACAAGAGCTGCAGATAGACTTTTGCTGTAAAAGGTTTAATAGCAGCTGTGCCTCTGCATAGAAGCACTGTGCCCAGGGAGAACAGAGAGCATAGCTACAGAGCACATAATCACCATGGGGATGTGGCTGGTTTGTGTGTTACCATTGTTTTTGTACCTGGACAATGTACCAACTTAGATAATTCTCAAGTAGGATTAAAATCACCTTTGATTTCAAAATGTACATACTGTACAGTCATGTGCATAAATATATGGTAAGCAATTCATATACAATAGTTCATGACATGCAAGTAATAATTTTGTTCATGCTCCTTCCTTCCTTCCTTCCTTCCTTCTATTAGCAGTAGTTTAGAGAAAACAACCTGCTTTGCAGGGCAACCACTATGCACAAATGACTTACTGAGGTTATTCACACAATCAAAAACTGTATTCTACCGGGGTTTGGGAGCGGGGTGTGCTCCCAATTTTTGGTTGTGTGGAAGCAAGGTAAGAGGAAAAGTCAGGTTTTCCTCCTATCTTGCTTCCATACAATCACTTCTACCAGGGGCGGAGCCACCATTGAGCAAATGGGTTCAAAGAACCCAGGCCACTGCCCCCAAGGAGCCACTGCCAACATCCCTGTCACTACCACTGAACAAGGGAGTCCCACCTGCAGGCACCCCCTCTTAAAGTCTTGGGGAGTGCGGGGGGCTGCCACTGCACTGCAGTCCTGGTGGGAGCATATCTGACCACTAATGCCCTGAGCCCTGCGCTGCTCCAGCTTTTCTGGCCAAAGTTGGGCGGGGCCAGTGAATAAGCAAGCAAGCAAGCAAGGGGGCTCACTGCTCCAGCTCAGCAAGTTGCTCTGAGCAATTCTGTTGGAGAGGAGGAGCAGGCTGGCTTTTCCAGATGAATTTGGGGCCAGCAAGCACCAGGGAAGGTGGGAGAAACAGCAAGGGGGTGAGCAAGGGAGCCAGTGGGAAGGCGAAGGAGGGGGCAAGGGCAAGCAAGGGAGCTAGAGCTGGGATAGACTGAAAACTGTTTGTCACCAAAACAAAAACCAAAAACGTGGCACCACAAAAAAAGAGAGGAGTGAGCCCATCTTCAGTTCTTGAACACGGGCCCCTTCAGGACTTGCTACACCCCTGACTTCTACCCAGGTTCTCCTCCTACCTTGCTTCCGCACAACCAAAAATTGGGAGCAAACACAGCTCCCAAACCCGAGTAGTGTGAATGACCTCACTATGTGGGATTTGAATTCAAAGTTGTGTAGATGACTTTAAGAAAGATAACTGGTGAGGCTCACAGAAAAGCAATGAAAAAATGCCAAACTCACAAGGAAATTCAGAGACAGATAAATGTTTGTGGTTGCAATCCAGAAATGTGCATGCACTGGAGTGTTTCAGTCAACTTTCTGTTTAAGAACTCCTCCTGCAACTCCTCAAACTTGGTTTTAGCTTCCCCAACTTCTAGAGAAAGAAATTATGATGGAGGACAAAGTAATCTTTTAAACCATATATGATCCAGGCCCAGGTTATTTTAAGGACCACCTGCACTCATATGGAGCCCCCTGTGTTTTGAGATCTGCTCTCTGGCTTTGAGATCTGCTCTCTGCGCTTTGAGATCTACTCACAAGTTTTGGCAGGTAGCAGAGACGGGTGCTTCTTGGTGGCAGCACCGCAGTTGCACAATTCCCCACCTAGGAAGATTGATCAAGCCCTCACTTTTGCTGTTTTTTTAAAGCATTTTCAAAAACCATTATTATAATTTTAAAGCCATTTATTCTGAGCCATTTTTAAAACATGTTGAGCCATTATTTATAAATAAACAAATACATTTATTTGTTTTGAGCCATTTATTAGAGTCATTTATTTTTGATCCATTTATTTTGCATGGCCTTCATCAGCTCATTTGCTCTGTGTTTTTGGTGGTTTTAATGTGTCGTCCTGCTGCTGCTGCTGTGTGTGTGTGTATGTTATTGGGTTGTATCCTAAGGTTTCCTACTCTAGAGAAAGAAACTTTAGGATATAGCTCACTAAGTTTTATTGTTCACCAACTTGGGAAAATTATGCTTTTAAAAGGTGGTTTATAAATACATGAAATAAATAAATAAAAATATATTTTCCAAATACATTAAAAAAAATTACACTAATCAAATACCCAGTTATATGTAATGGCTGACATGCTGTGCAGCCTTACATGGGCAGAGCAAGAACTATTGTGTCTGAAAAGTGACATCCATGTCTGTAATTCAGTCATTTCAGTCATACGGTATCTAAAATGCAGCCATATCTAAAACTGAGTCTAAAAGAGAAGGTAATAAAAACAAATCTTGCTCCAAGGGGCTGGATTCATTGAGTTTAGAGCTCAGCAGATGCTCACAGCTTCCTGTCCTCCCACATAGGCCATTTGAGAAACATATTTTCTCCCCTGAGTTCCCATTAATCACAATTAGAGGGTAAGTTAAGGATGAAGGATTCCTTGCAGACAATGTAAAAGAAATAGAATTATGAGCATCTGTCCAGCTCTGCTGCTCATTATTTGAACCATTGATGGTGAACACGGAAAGGTTTGCATGGGTCCCCTCACAAGCAGAAATTGTATTTCTGAAGCCCTAGCATTCTTCATTTAATTCTGGTTTCTATATTAGAAAATAAGTATCTGACACTGACACCTGTTTGCTTATATTTGCATTATATTTGCAGTTACTGGCCTTCAGCATCAGCATTAAGCAATTTAAAAAACCTCAGGTCCTTAATATAGTTCATATGAACACAGAGATTTTTGTTAATTAAATTGCTATCACCACTGCAAAAATCAGTCCTATGACATTTGTCTTATATGAGCTATGCAATGTTAAGTTCATACACCTGTTTACTGATAAACATGAGAATCAGCTTGGGAATCAAAAGCTTGTCTAAAGCTACTCATTCATTTGTAGTTCCTGAAAAGAAATCCTAGCTGGATTTAAGCCAATAGTAAAAGTTTTGTTATTAGTTTCAATGGCAGCAGAATGTTATCCTGGTGCATACATGGAATCAGTTGTGCCACTTTCACAGGCAAGATGCATTCTAGTTTACCTTGTCTGTTACAGCTGATGATGGTCCAGGACCTGAAGATCTATAGGATTTAGGAGGGTTGTAGTTTGAAGGCCCTGGACTGGTCTTTGGCTTACAACTTCTTTGGTGTACAAGAAGACGGTCTGGGAGGAAAGTGCGACCACAATTTTCACAGCGCAGGAGCTGAACTTGGTAGCTTTCAGCAGCTGCTGCATTTTCAGCATTGATATCATGAGCTCCTCCAGGAAGGACCTGAGGTTTAATGGGCTCTGGTCTTCTCTGAAACTTTGGTAACTTGTCGTTTTCAATGCGCCACTTCTCCAGACATTTGGGCTCATGGATCGGAAGAGATTGTGATCCAAATTCTCTGCCACAGATATAGCACACCCTGAATCCAGGTCTTCTTGATGGAATGACTGGCCGATCCCATTGATCATTAGACATGCTTCCTGTGTTTGACCGTTTTGATATTGTTACAGTCCTTGGCCTCTTTTTCCCAGAGTTTGTTTTAACCATGGAATTTACCCCTGTGGCTTGCGGCAAAAGTGTGGGAAGATCTGACCCACTGGATGTTGCTGCCTGTTTTGAGGTTGAGATGGTGGAGGTATTAGCAGGGGCTTTTCCAACACTTGACAGAGTTTTATGATGTTTGCTCAATATCTTTTTCATAAGTGCAGTTTCCATGAAGAATGCAATGTTCCGTCAACAGCCCCTCTGGATGTATGTAGCAGGGCTTGTTTGGGTCTTGTCTTCTCTGTGAATGCTTTTTGCTATAAAAACTGCAGAGGTCTCTGGGATAAAGCTGCCAGAAGCTATAATACAGGTTATTTTTGTGCGATTTGAGCACATTTGCAATTATCTAATTACGACGTTCCAGGTTTTTTTTTGTGTGTTTTTTTTTGGTGTGGGTGATTCTTTTTCTTTTTTTCTTTTCTTTTTTTGTTTGTTTCTTTTTTTTTATCCTAGGAGGGGAATGAAAGAGATATAGTTATAGTTAATCTGTAAATAAATTAGCAAGTATTACACATTTAAAAATATTTTAAAATCATTTTGAAATGAAAACATAGAATAAAAAGACTAATGGATCTAATGTAAGAGTTTTATATTGCATATGTAACATTGATTCAAAGGACAATATGAATGAATGGTTTTTTGGTCACCTCCTTGACAATGTATGTTCTGAAGGCACAAGATGCAGCAATCAGTTACCCTCTGCTAACTGAGCAAAGAGGCACCTTTCTAAAGTGGTGCTTCTCTTTATTTAGCAGTGGGAGAGCAACTGGCCCTATCCATTCCTGGCACAGCATCCCTCCAGTGGCTGTTGCTGGTGTCTATCTTATATTTCTTTTTTTTAAGAATGTGAGCCCTTTGGGGACAGGGAGCCATTTATTTATTTATTTATTTATTTATATCTGCGTAAACCCGTTGGGAACTTTCGTTGAAAAGCACTATATAAATATTTGTCACCATCTTCATCGTAACCTTTTTGTAGCTAGCATATCTGGATTTGGTCAGTGCCTGGACTGGGACCCTACATATGGGAACATAGGGATCCCTGTGTATGATGCCTTGACTTCCATCATGGAAAAAAGGTGCAATATAAATGTAAATAACATTTTTGGCTAATAATTCTAAGCAACTCATCTTTTGAGTAAAGACCAAGCTAGCAATCAAAGCACCTCCAACTGCTTGCTAGTTTACCAACTTATCCGAATACTAGTCTGCTCATTGCTTGTCTTGATTTACCCTCACCCAGCCTGACTGATGACCAGACCAACATGGATATGGTGGTACATCCAGGTGACCTGTCAAGAGTCAGTAGGAGGCATCATATTAGCTTCATTCAGATATTATTGAAAAGAGATGTACAGCATCTCTTGAATATTGATGCTGAATATTGAAAAGAGATTTACAGCAACTCAGCTAGGGCTAGAAATCCTGCCCCCATCTCTGTCACTCACCTCATCCTGCCACTCACACTAATAGCAGCGTTCATCTGAAGAGGCTAATGCTGCTTTCATGATGGCAGGTGTTTCCATGATCAGGAGGCTCGGGTTCCTGCACTGCCTGATCATGTAAGCGCTTGCCTTCACAGAAGCAGACGCTTCAGATGTTTCAGATGCAGATGTTTCTGTAAGTGAGTGACAGGCTGAGGAGGTGACTGATAGGGCCAGGGCAGGACTTCCAGTCCCTTTTGAGATGCTGTACTCAATTACAGAGTTTCTTTTCAATAACATCTGAATTAGGCTACTGTCTCCTCTGTTTGAGTGGCAAGGAAGTAAAGCATGCCCATTTATTCTGCACAGAAATACAAATGTATGTCCAAATATTTGTCACTATGTAGGACAAATATATGGGACCCTCTGCATCATCTCTAGTGCAAACCCTCAAGAAAGAAGAGTTTAAGGTATTTTCCTGAGAATGTTATATTGTTGAAGGTTGAGATGTGTAATATAGTGGCTGACATCTTGACTAACGAAACACTAGTGCAACAGGAGAAACACTGGTGTAGCATCAGTGCTTCTGAATAGCTCCAGACTGATGCTGCATTGGTGCAAGTATGTGTAAGAGAGGGCTTCAATGACTTCCCCTTCCTCCTTGTGTCACCTCAAAATATGTCCCTGAGGGCTGTGTGACCCTGAGGGACATATTTTCAGGTGGTACAGAGCATATCCTAGAGAAGGGGAAGTCATCAAAATTTGCCAACACTGGTTGCTTAGCAGCAAAATGGCAAATTTTGATGACCACCTTTGAGGAGCCAAGTCAGTTGAATTTTTCAGAAGCTTTGGTACATCTTATTGCATCTGTGCTTCCTTACAATGTCAGCTGGTATTTTAAACACTAAAGAACTTTTTGTTCTATATCATCTATTTACCTATAAAGATGTTTTTGCCCCAAAGAGATTGCTCCAGTAGCTAATTCTTCCTACAGGTTTCAGTTATTCATAACCAGTATAAAATACCACAAATGTATGAGCAGTAGGGATGTGTGAACCAGTTCGAATTCAAATTGGTTTGAATTCAAACCAGGGTGGTTAGAAGGTTCAAATTTGAAACGAACCAGCCATCAGGTTCGAGCTGCAGGTTCGAATTCGAACCAAACCAGGGGGTGGTTCGATTTGAACTGGTTTGAACTGGTTCTAACAAGTTTGGACATCCAAAAATTGGTAGTATGGTAGCTGACACCGAGGGGTACCTGCCACCCAAACCCCAAAGCAATCGGACACTCATACGATTTTTAATGAATTTTTGAAAATAATTTTTATTTTTTCTCATAGGGTATAGTGGGACTAGAACCATCCCATTACTCTTTATTGTGGAGCACCCATGGGTGCCAACAATCATGCAAACCCCAAAGCAATTGGACACCCCTATGATTTTTTAAGAATATTTGAAATATTTTCAATTATTTTTCTCATAGGGTATAATGGGACCAGAACCAGTCCATATCCCCTATTGAGTAGCACCTAGGGGCACAAAGGTGGGGTGGATGGTAGACAACCAGGGGTGCCTATTATCCACAAAGTTCCAAGGCAATCACACACTCCTCTGATTATTGGTGAATTTTAAAATTATTTTGGAATTCCTCATAGAGAATAATGAGGATTGCAGCAAATGTATAACTTCACATCGGGTAGAAAGGGGTGTCTTAGAGTGGAGTGTGGTGGGTGGTAGTTCCCAAGGTGAGCAAGGAAGCTATCAGAATTATTTGAAAGGAACTGGGCAGAAGGCTGATTTTTAAATGATTCTTGAAATTTATGTGACTGTAAGGTTTTTCTCCATAAAGAAGCATGGAGGTGTCAGCAAATGTTTAGCTTCACCTATGGGGGAAAGGGGTGGCCTACAGCAGAGTGTGGTGGGTGGTAGTGCCCAAGGGGGGCAGGTAGCTATCAGAATTATTTGAAAGGAATTGGGCAAAGGGCTGGTTTTTAAGTGATTTTTGAAGGTTATGTATCTTTAAGGTTAGCCGATGAGAGTGGATTCATGGTTTGTCATTGAAAATCTTATATGCTACCAAAGAATCTACACTCAGAACACTTCAGAAACAACAAAACCCAGTACCCCATGGGTTAGCAATCCATGGGGGGTGGTTGGCACCCTCTTTGCACTAGACCACCATTCACTCTGGGCCACCCCAGCACCCCACAAGTAGCTTTAAGGTTTTTCTCCATAGGTAAGAATTGAGGTTTCAGCAGCCCCATAACTGCACTTGGGGGGTGCTGGGGTGGCCCAGAGCGAGGGTGCCAACCACCCCTGTGGGTTGCTAACCCATGGGGTACTGGGTTCAAACCAGTTCGAATTCGAACCGAACCAGGGGGAGGTTCGAGCAAAACCAAAACTGAACCACCCCCTCATGGTTCAAACCTGGTTCGAATTCGAACCGAACCAGGCAAACCGGTTTTGTGCACATCCCTAATGAGCAGTCATGCAAGGAACATTAACTAAAAGCTCTATCTACTTAGTAGTACATTTTATATGAGGAGCTAGACAGCTGTGTAGTATGCCTCTTTAGTATTAAGTAAAGACTTTTTCTTTCTCCTTTAGTATAGTTTAATGCTATTCTAATAATAATAATAATGTTGTTGTTGTTGTTGGCATACATGTTCCACAGTGTAATGAGGGTGTTGCAGAAGTGTACACACTGCTGCAGGGTCTAACACGCATGATGAGGGAATTAACTGGAACTATTTGCAGAATTGCAGGGAAACATGCCTGCAAAAAATATTGTATATATGTATGTATGTATGTATGTATGTATGTATGTATGTATGTATTTAATACTGCCCCATATACAAATCTCTGGGTAGTTTAGAATGTGTTACAATGAACAGCTTTTTAATGAGAAAGCAGCTAAAATTGCATCCCCTCCACCCACTGCTGCTGGGCTGTAGAGAAAGAAGGCAGACAAGTCGTTCCTGAGTTATTTGCATCTCTTCACAGCTTTCTGTTGCTAGAGCATAGAGAGGAATATTAGCCACTATCTATAAATTTCATCCTGTTACAGGAAACATTGTTTGTCAGTTCCTCAGATACTCCCTGTCCCAGCTAATTAATTAAATTAAGAATTACTGATTATGATCAGAAAGTGTGGCTTAAGTAGATTCAGATGAGATGCCATCTGCAGAAAGCACATGGCATGCTTGAAGTATTCATGTGTCATAGTAGGCCATGCCTCTCACCCTAGGTAAAAGTTAGGGTTGCTGTAGTGGTAATAGTGATTGTGATAAACAATATGATGATGTAATAAAAATGACTGAAGTAGTTCAATAAACTGTATTCTTGGGATAATGCGCATTGCAGTCTACCCTGTGAACATGTGAAGTATTTTCAGATCATGGTAAAAAGAAAAATGAGAATTACTGGGAAAGGAACATTAGAAAGTGTTAACTACTATGTTTTGATCTGCTAGGATTCTATTTACCAATTCAATTGCCATTGATTGGTGTATATCAGGAATGATTAAGCTGTTACCCATTACAATAATTTCAAGCACTACTGGAGACTCTAGAGCAGGCTGCTCAACTTAGCCCCCCGCCGCTGTTTTTGGACTACAACTCCCATAATCCCCAGCCACAATGGCCAATAACCAGGGATTATGGGAGTTGTAGGCCAACATCTGCAGGAGGGCTGAAGCTGAACAGCCCTGCTCTAGAGTGAAGAATGTTGAGTGAGTCAAGCTTTTTCACTGGGAATGAATCAGTCAAGAAGAGAAACCATAAACAACCTGTTAACAATATAGCCTATTGTTGAATGTCCAAGATCCCTGTTGGAAATGCTTCATAATAGGTTTATGCTTTATTTAGGAGATTACACCATTTAGTCTCTTTTTCTTTCTGCCAAGTTGGAAATGGTCTGTAAGTTCACATCCATAAATTTGAAACCTTTGGTTATGTTCTCCATCTACTATAAAACGTATAAGGATTTTAAAAATAAATTAAAATTTCTCTGTAAAAGGCAAGATAAACTGTAGCTTTCTTTCTAAATGTTATGACTGAAATGAGTAGTAGCCAAAAATGGATCATAGTTATTATTTGTGGATACTTTATGGATACAGTAGATACTTGATCCACTGGCAGTCCTTAGTGATTGCCTTAATCCATGAACCATGCACTTGTAGTGAAAGTAAATCTAGATGTAATGAGCTATCTGGATCAAAAGAAGACAATTTATAGGAATACAGAAGCTAATTCAGATGCTACCAGATGGGACTACTTCATATGTAATAACTCACAATCAAAAAATGACTTGTCCAAACTTCTTTTATCTCCTGTAGTTCCTTCTTTCTCTATGAAGAACAACTGCAGACCAAATGTCAATTTAGCTTTTCAAAGCCTATAACAATTGGATTATCCTCCAATTACCATTAATACTAATGCTTAGAGAACACCAGTACTTGGCTGGCTCACGTACTTTTTGTTTTTGTTTTTAGCTAATAAGCTAGAATGTATAGACACTACAGGATGACAACTCTTCAGAGAAACTATTATTTTGTTGGTTTCACAGTTGTCTTTGGATAGAAAGCTAATGCACATGCACACAAAGATTCTATTTGTCATTAATTTGTCAGACCTTTTTCTTACACACTGGTTCTCACTTCCCTCATCTCTGTGGATTCCCCAGTGTCAACAACGTACCACAAAAAATTCATCTTCTGATCCTAGATTCTTTAACAGAAATTTGTTAAAAGGAATATTGTTGTGCTGACAAGGGAATTAAACAAGCTACGCTGCTGAAATCCTTTCAGATGTTTTATTTATTGAAAATTCTACAAGGGGGTAGGGGTGGAGGCCCTGAAAAAGTATATTTAACTTCAGAAAGTGCTGATAAAGAAAAGAAGGAGCAACCTCCTATATGTTGTGGTTTAAGAGTCTAATTATACATAAATGTACAAAACAAAAGCAAAAAAAAAAACCCACTCATCTATATTCAGATCTAACTTTTACTATAACATTCTCTTGGAGTTATAGCACATTTTGCAGAGCAAAACCTTTAGGCTTTTTACCACTGCCTTTGCTTTGCTTTTCCCCTTCGTTGTTGGAAATGGTTTGTTTCTTGTTGCTTATCTGCAGACTTATCAAGATGACTCCACAGGCTTCATGGGTCTAGCATTCTCACATTGGTGAATGATCAAAATACTGGCAAATAATTCTTCACTGGAAAAATACTCTTGGGCCAGCTCAGTATAACTTCATATTTAATGCCCAGCCAAACGCCTTACTAAAGAGGTTGATTGTATTGATTCCCCAAAGGTTGCTGAAATAAGTCTGAATTCTAAAGTCTTGAGGTCAAGCAGTACAAATCTCAGTTTCAGGGGCATAGGAAGGATGGAATGAACCTTGGGACAAAGAGTGAAATGGGCCCCTGCTCCCATCCCCACTTCTTTAGAGAGGCATGAAGGCAGAGCAAAGAGCAAGCTGTCACCCAGCTGGTGGGGACATTTGTTCCTCCAATGGTATGTTCCTCCAGCTGGTGGGGACAATGGTTCCTCCAATCAATGGTAGCTATGCTCCTGCTTACCTGTGGTGAGATCCCTGAGTTGCAGATGACCTCAGCATTTTGCTGCTTGTCTCTATGTTGAGGGGCCAAAACATTCATGATGCAGAAGATCCATGATCAACTTTCCTGAAGTTTGTTTCTTTTGCCTTAACACAGGTGTAGGTGGCTCCAAGTTTTTTGATAGCATTGGCTTTGGGTAATGGGGTTGCTTAGCTCTACTGTTTTCAGCACTGAACTCCCCCTCAAGCTGCAATTAGACCCAGAGGGGGGAAATAAAAGTTAAAATGCTGCAGCTGTAATCCTACCCCTGGGGAAACTATAGAAATTATTTCCCTCCCTTCAAGACTATAGTAAAGAATTCAGACCTCCCTCTTCCAGTATTACTGCTCTGATCAAATTTGCTTATGCCTCCTTTGAGCTAAAACAAATAACTTTTGGAGACCTGATCATGGATTTCATGAGACATGCATGCTTTGGTCCTTTAACTGCAGATGAGATGATTGAGAACTACTTTGAAAAGTACAACAGTTCTAAAGTCTGAATCCCATACTCTTAACATTTCTCCTTTTCCTATAATATCTATATTGGCTCTGTAAAACTGAAAATGGAAGGAAGGAAGGAAGGAAGGAAGGAAGGAAGGATGGATGGATGGATGGATGGATGGATGGATGGAAGGCTCACTACACTATGAATGAGCCACAAGATCCATTGTTGTCTGGCTTGAGATGTCTGTCTTGTTCATCCTTGTTCACTCACCTACTTCTGTCTCCTCCTCTGGCTGCAAAACAATGCATCCCACTGCCAGAACCTTGAGTCCAGAGAATTAGGCACCTGGCATTAGGTCACTCTGTTTTCCAGCCAGAGCAAGTGGGGATGGTAGTAGTAATGAATGGCACTAACTGGAATAGTCAGAATTGATACAATAATGTTTGATTCATGAAACTTGAGAAAGTTATGCTAGAGAACAAAGTTAATATAAAAATAGGGCTTACAGCAGGTTCATTATGCGGTGAGGTATATGAGTCAGGTCTGGATAAGGCTGGTTGTGAGAACCACTGGGATCAGTCCCAATCCCAGCACTCTACCGGGTAGCGCCACTACACTGGTTTTGTACCTGGGCTAAAAGTTAGATAGGAGGATGCATGTGTGCCCTCCTACCTCACCACTCAGCTGGGTGGGCAGACAGGCTGCCAGCAGATACTTTGGGCTGCTGGTAGCCATTAAAACCACAGGGCAGAGGAAGGAGTGACCCGGCCTCAGGAATTTCCACAATGCCCTGTGCTACTAGTGTGGTGCATTGTGGGATATCTGGAGAGTGGGTGTCCTTCCCCTGGCCTCTGGATCAATGTGCTGGTTGCAGCAATGCCAATCATGTAGGTGCATGAGAAGCAGCACCTAGAGCAGAAAGGATTGTGTGTGGGGGGGAGCTTGGTAGGATCCTGCCTTCCTCCCAGCCCTCCCCAGCTCCAGCCCAGTCATGCGAATGACCTTTATGCATGTTTTTGGCCAAAGAGGGTAAGATAGATGAAAAGGATTCCTGCTTACTATACCCCTACACTGATGATTTACTGTGTGTATTTGGAGGAATCTGTGTACATTGTGCATACAAAGGGAAGCAAATATGGCCAGTGCATAACCTCATCTCAGACAGTAGAATGTCAGCATAGGACTTACTCTTTCTCTCCAAGCAGCTGCTCTGGTTTTGGTCCATGTCTCTTCTTCCTTTCAATATGAGCTGTCAGGAACCCAGGCAGACAATGCTAAGAATGATAAAATAAAAGTAAGGAAGTAGAAACTGTATCAAGTGATGATGAGAACCTTCAGGGAACAGCTTGTATAAAGTCATTAGTGGGTACTAGGAGAACTGTAGCATAAAGTGGTTGAGTATATACAGTAATATTATTTTGAATAGGAGCCTAAGATTAGATCCTCGAATTGTATCTGCTTATCTTTCCTGAGAGATCTACAAGATTGATTCTGTAGGAGGATTCTTTGGGACAATTTTGCAAAGCAGGACAAGATTTATTATTTATTTATTATTATTATCTTGTTTGCACAGTCAAACAGGTGTTATTGACTGGTCTGTTTTATCCAGACATCGAGTCCTTCCCAAGGACCTGGAATGCCAGAATTTTGTTATCAATTTTGTTGTTGTTATAGATATCACTGCAAAATGTAGGCTGTTCCCAGTAAAGCTGTTTTTTGTAGTTGGCTGATGGTGATTTCTGTGGCCCCTGTGGTGCTGAGGTGCTCTTCAAGCTATTATTATTTCCTGTTTACACAGTCAGACAGGTGTTATTGACTGGTTTGTTTTATCCAGACATCGAATCCTTCCCAAGGACTTGGGTTGGCTGAATTTTATTATCAATATCGTTGTTATTATTATAGATATTGTCGTAGGATATAGGCTGTTCCTAGTAAAGTTGCTTTTTGTAATTGGTGGATTATTATTATTATTATTATTATTATTATTATTATTATTATTATTATTAGCTAGATTATCAGGTAAGACTTAGGGGAAGCAAGACAGAATAGAAAAAACAGACACAATTAAGTCTTCATAAGTCCAGTAACAATCAGTTGTGTACATAGCAAATGATTAAACTATTTACATTTTCTCAGGAGGCTGTTTGATGTTCCAGAAGGCTGCGGGATTTCACTTCAGGTGAACAAAAACAAGAACATAGTGTCATAGCAATTTGTGTCATAGGAACAGATGAAGCTGCCTTATACTCAGTCAGACTACTGGTCCATCTAGCTCATTATTGTCTACACCAGTGATTCTCAAACTTGGGTCCTCAGGTGTTATTGGACTTCAACTCCCATAATCCCCAACCAAAGGCCACTGAGGCTGGGGATTATGGGAGTTGAAGTCCAATAACACCTGAGGACCCAAGTTTGAGAATCTCTGGTCTACACAGACTGGCAGGATAATTGCCCAGGTAGTATGGTGGAGGGTGGGGTTCTTTAAATCCCAACCCAGCCCTGGCATGGGGAAGGCTGGGTGGGTCAGGAGTCAAGAGAAGGCTAGGAGTGAACATGGGGAGTCATGCAGGGGACACTGGGAATGGGTGTGTGGTGGCTGGGAGCTGAAGTTCCTCCCAAAGCTTTCCTCACTGGAAAAACACCAAGATTGTTCATTTACTCAGATTTGTACACCCAAAATGAATTTCATCTGGTTAGAAGCCAAACCATTTCTCTTCTAACTAAAAATACAGATGGTTGAGTTGTTAAAGTGTCCATTGAAGTGAAAAAGATCCACTTGCACAGTGTAAGCAATAATTTAAGCAGCCTTCTTAATCATTTTTATGTTATGTGTGCCAGTATATACTAAAACACCATATGATATTTAAGTTTTTGATCTCTAAATACATGCTATCTGGCACTATTTCTAGCAATATAGTATTTAACTTCTGCTAATCAGCATTTTACACTTACAGGCAGACAGTGGCCAGAACAGACCATCAGAGCTTACTTTCTGAGATGTGTCATTTCCAATTCTTCTGCCAATTATGGATACTATAAATATCATGAAATATTTTCTAGGCATATATTTTCATGTCTTTATCATATGGTTTTATTGTAAATGCCCTGCTATTTAAAAATCAAGTATTTTTCAAGCCCCATTCTATTCAATAGATGGTTCTGCATTTTGCATCAACTTAAAATGAACAGAATTTTTAAAACAGCAAAAACCAATGGCAAACTCTTTCCATTAGATCTGGCACTAAAAGCCATCAGTTTTGTATATGGCCCATTTCTATAAGGTGCTGTACAAGAACAACAGTTCTTAGAATGATACCAAGAACCTTCTACAGCACAAGATTTGGAAACCAACCACTGGCTGTAAATGATGGACAAATTACTTCCTAAAAAAGGTCCATTTGGATTTGTATTTTAACCCCATCAGAAACAGTTTTGATTAAAAAAAAAAATCAAGCTCACCTACTAACAACCTGTTTGGGGTTTTTTGGGGTTTTTTTTTAAGCCCTCTGTTGTTTTTGTCCACATTATTTTTTGCTGATGTTTGCTTACCTTGAAATCTCAGTACTTAAAGCTCCACATAATGATTCCTCTGTGTACACCAAGGAATTAGCAGAAGTAGAGCACTAGCTGTTGGTATCTCTTTTCTTATTAATTTAATAGGTTAGCATCTTGTGTTGCTACGGGAATGGACAGTTCTCTATTTTGTCTCTGACATGCTGCCTAGCAACATATCAACAAAAGTTGATTCACAGAGCTCCTGAGAAGCTGATTGGCCAACAGCATTGTTTGGGAGGAGGAAAAAAGAGGTGTGTACAGGACCGATCTTTAGAAATGAACATGGAAATCTTCAGTCTTATTACTGGGGGATTTGATGTGTGTAACTTTAATTCCTTCCCACTTCGCCTCACCACTACACAGTCGCTGAAATGGGCCATGTTGCCAAGGGGAGAGAAGAAATAATTGTGAGACTAGAACAATGTACTATCTCTTACATATTTTGCAGGGAGGGTCAGGGAGAGAAAGAGCTGAATAAAGAAACTTCAGTAGTTCCATGTCCATGAGCCCTTTCTCACAATCAGGGAGAAAGGGCTCCGTGCTGTGGGGCAGGAAGCCTTAAAATGCTTACCTCCCCTGCAGACGATCCTTGTCTTCTGGCTGGGCGAGCGAATTGCTCATCCAGATGTTTGCTGGCTGCTACTGGCAGCCAGGAGGTTTGGGGACCTGAAGACCACCAGAACTCCCAAAATGTACCATGTGAGTGCGCAGTGCATTATGGGGAGCTTTCTAATGCAGGCCTAGAGGTTACTCATGTGTAGGTGCTGCGGAGAGCCGAGAAACAATGACACACAACCAGTTAGCAAAGGAGTAAGAGAGGTCATTCACACAATCAAAAACTGTGTTCTACCCAGGTTTCGAAGCTGTGTGTACTCCCAATTTTTGATTGTGTGGAAGCAAGGTTAGAGTAAAGCCTGGGTAGAAGTAATTGTGTGGAAGCAAGGTAGGAGAAAAAGCTACCTAGGTTTTCCTCTAACCTTGCTTCCACACAATCACTACTACCCAGGCTTTCCTCTAACCTTGCTTCCTCACAATCAAAAATTGGGAGTACACACAGATCCCAAACCTGGGCAGAACATAGTTTTCGATTGTGTGAATGACCTCAGTGGGGCTATTCTGACGATCAGCAAAAATCGGGCTAGCCTCCGCTAGCCTGATTTTTGCTGATCGTCAGAACCACCGGGCTCGCAGCCGAGCCCGGTAGTTCTGGAGCGGCTAACCCGCTCTGGAACCCCTGGTAAAAAGCAGGTTTGCGGAGTGAGCACTCCGCAAACCTGCTTTTTACAATCGTGAGTAGCCCCCCCCAGCCGAGAGGTGAAAAGCCACCTCCTGGCTCGAGGGTCTCCCCAGTATGCCCTGCGCACTCACACAGGGCATACTGGGCCTTGCGGGGGCCGCGTGGCCCCCGAGCTCCCCAGGCCCGCTGGCTCCGGCTCGGAGTTGGCAATTGTGTGGGCGGCCGATCCGGCCGCCCAGGGCTCCCTCCCCGCTCACCCGAAGAAACCGGGTCTCATGGATCGTGAGACCCGGCTCAGTGTGTGCTCATGCCCTTAAACCTGGTTAACAGCCAGGGCTCCCTACAGGGTTTGCCCCTGTGCTGCTACCAGGAGCTGCATGGCTCCTGGCAGTTCTTCTCACATGCAGGTAAAACTGGGCTGGGCTTCCTTAGCGCAGTTTTGCTTGCATGTGTGAATAGCCCCCTATCAGGGGCAGAGTGGTAATTGAGCACACGACTTCCAAGAACCCATGTGCCCCCTGCCTCCAGGGCCACCTGGGACCCTTTTAGGGTGACTGACTCGCCCCCTTTTCCCTCCTCTCTTTTCCCCAGGGGCGAGAGTGAGGAATTCCACTTAACCAGTGGCAAACCTAGCTGCTGGATGCTGGGTTGGGAGCCCAACCTCCCTCCACAGTGTGGAGATAACTGAGCAGTAAGTGGTGGTGAAACTAATATTTCATTAGTTTGAGTTAAAGTTAATTGCTGAATTTCAAATGTTTATTCCCAGGCACCTTGGAAGCTTTTGCTGAGATAACATACAAATCCTTTCAAAAAATAATTTATTTATATTTATATATTTTAGAGTTTGTTCACATGACACTGTAGTACACAACCAGGAGTACAGAACAGAAAGGAAAACCTACCAGGACTACCATGTAGTGTACATGGGATGTTTGCTGTGCATATAATGCACACCTTTCTTGAGGAATTCACTACCACAAATTGTGTTGATGGTCCCTAACTTTGGTTTATCTCCGGCTGTTATTCATGAGAGCTACATTAATCCTCCATATACCCTCCATGTACAAAGCAATAGAATCCCAGATACTGAGACAGACAACAGAGGAAGGCCTGCTGTATTCCAAGATAACTAACTTGTGAGCTTCCAGAGACATCTGGTTGTTTGCTGTTTGAAAGAGCATGATGATGGACTAGATGGACCTTGACCTGACCCAGAAATTCTGTTCCTTGTGTTCTTTTGTGAACTACATGCCTACTGTATATAGTTGCCTCATCATATACATCTGGAGAGTGAGGATCAGAAGCATCAAGGCACTGTACCCAGCTCTACACTGAAGATCTTATTCTACCACCCTTGCTACAAAGTCTTCTTTCTAGCCCCCGCAATCCCATAGCCCCCAATGCCTTGATATTCACGGTTTCAGTATCTACGGCTACAGCCGGGAATAGAACCCATGCAGATATTGAGATCCATATCTGGCATAAGATGTAGAAGGTTTATAAGATTTATATGTATAAGTGTCAAGCCCTCGGTATAGCCATCCGCCTTCTGCTGCCAAAGGAGGTTGAGGTGGCCTCAGAGTTTTCAGCTGGGGGAGCTTTAAGGCTTACAGGCAGGGGTTGTTCCATTCACCATTCTCTGTTCTTTGTTCACCAGCCCTGCCCTATTGTTGCTACCCGCAAGGCTCAGTCAGAAACCCAACGCTCCTTCCACACCAAGCCCTCCTCCTGAAATGGCCCCTCCTCCTCACTGGCCAGTCCTCCCTTATATAGCTCCTGACATCTGGGGCATGTCTTGCGATATCTTGCCTTGAGATCTCGCGAGAGCCACTCCCGATCCTGCGAAGTGTGAATGCTTCCAGGTGGGCATATTGATGTCTACTTTCTCCCCCGCCCAGTAGGGTCCTCCCTGCAAGACCTGGGAGAGGGAATCCCCGACATGAAGCTTGCTGCTTTTACCTGTGGCAATCAGTTCCACCTCAGTGATTCCCTACAATAAAATGTATAAGATATATAAATTAACTTTTCTTTTTAAGGATGCTGAACTGTGTGACAAATCTATGCTTTCTTGGAATCTACTCTCAGTAGAAAGATTGCTCTGATCCCAAATCTAGGAGCACACCGCTCATTCAAGGTAGGCTGCCACCACTTGAAGACTGATTTAAAGCCACTGACCAAGCTTCAACAATCTAGAATTGCCCGGCTTGGGACTTACAGGCACTGTGCAGCCAAATTCCACACAACCCAGCTCTAGATAACAAGATATTATGCTGAAAACAATGCAATAGTGATGAATGACCTTATGAGGCACATGGGGAAGAGCTTTGCAAGTAACCCTCCAGAACCTGTTAAATCAGACTGAAGCCACTTCTAAGCAGTGGCAGCCTGTGAACACGCCGCTGGGAGGGGCGGCAGGAGGCACCTTGAAGAGTAAATGAATTTGGTGCTTACCTCTGCTTTCGTAGCACCTGAACACTGTTTGGCAAAGCAGTGTGCTGCTCAGCAGAACCTGTGGCAGGGAATCACCTCCGCCACTCACCTGGCTGCTGGTGGGGGCTCGGTTCGTGGAAGCCAGGTGAGTGGTGGAGGCGATTCCCTGCCGCAGGGGCTGCTAGGTGGCATGCTCAAACAGCATTCAAGTGCGGTGGGAGTGGAGGTAAGCACCAAATTCATTTACTCTTAAAGGTGCCTCCCGCTGGCCTCTCCCTCAGTGGCACGTTCACGGGCCGCCACTGCTTCTAAGTATGTGAACTTTATTAAGAAACGGATTGCACACAGAATAAGGAATTGGCAGAAAATAGAGTGGAACTGGAAGTAAAGAAAGGAAATTAGGGATTCAAAAGAAAATACAAAAAAAGCATTTATTAACTGACTAGCATTGAGTTTTTCCTTAGTCTATCAGTAGGCAGGTCCTTGGCTGAGAGAGCATTAATCTCTACAGCTTCTCCCGTGCACCCATTTGCAGCTGGAAAAGGGTGAACACTGGCCAGGCCTTTTCCCTCTCGCTTTAAAGCCATGAGGGCGGGGTTATCTGGCTCCTGTGGGTCTCACACCTGCCCGTAGTGATGCTCTCTCTTCAAGATGGTGGAGGTCTGTTCTTGTCACAGACTGGGATGTGCTAAAGCAGCAAAAAAGGATGAGAGGGCAATGGTGATAGCTGAACAAGTGGAAGGGAGATTGTGACATCAAGTAAGAGACTCAGGGAGGCCCATATTGTTCACGTATTTACAAGGAGGGACCTAGATAATCTGCTACCCTTCCTGCTTGCTTTCCCAATAATTGTTAACATGCCTTGAATAATGGTACATTATTCAGCATATCACAAGAGAACAGAAAGACTGCGGGCTATTTATATTTTGCAATGTTCTTTAAAAATCTGGTTTTGTCTATGAATCAAATGGGTTCTTGATTTTAGCATGTACAGATTTGAAGATTTGTGAAATAATTTATAAGGGATATTTTATTTTGTGAAATTATATTTGTATATCTGTTTTTGAAAAATGGTTTCAAAAAATATTTTGTGCAGTACGGTTGCATTCCATAAATCCAAATCCACATATACAGAACTGTCAGAAGATGTTTTCATCCTATCAGAGAACTGGAGTGGTAAGAATGTACAAGCATCGCACACTTTTTGTTTTTGGCTAAGAGCCCATTTGCATTTCATTTCTTTCTTCCCATTGAAAGACCTTCAATTTGCCAAGGGCTTTGGCAAGAACATTGTTTTGTTTTCTGCTGCTCAGCAACATAGGCCCATTGTAAACACAGCCCAGAATCAGAGCTGTTGCAACAAGGCAAGTTCATAAAGCAAGAAGAGAAGTAAGCTAGTTCACAATATTTGCTCTTCTGTGTGTGGACTGAACTCATGTAGCACTTTCCTAAGGCCGTAGTAATGCTGTGAGAAGCCCTTTCAGATACCCTGCATCTAAAGTGCAACTGTATTGATGGTATAATATCTGTTAGCCTGCTGCTATTATGTTCACCTGATCCTACAAGAGTCCAACTTATCTGAGGGGTCCTGTTGTAAATTTTATTATTTTATTTATTTTATTTATATACCACCTGAGGCTCCAGGCATTCACAAAAACAAAGACAAACAAGACCACCTATTAAAACAAGAAGTTAAAAAAATTAACACATTCAGAAATTACAGCAATTAAAAAAATCTAAACAGCAATTAAAAATGTTGAAACATTCAGAAATTACAGCAATTAGAAAATCTAAACAGCAATTAAAAATTTTAAAACTCAAAAATTACTAAAAGCCTGGCTTTAAAAATGTGTTTTAAGGGCTCTTTTAAAGACTGGTAAAGACGTTAAATCACGAATGTCTATAGGGAGTGCATTCCGTGGCCTAGGAGCAACTACAGAGAAGTTTCCAAATGACATAAAAAGCAACCCCACGTAGATCACATTGCAGTAATCAAGCCTAGAGGTTACCAGAGAGTGCACCACAGTTCTGAGATCATTATCCTCAAGGAACGGACGCAGTTGTCATATCAACCGAAGTTGATAGAAAGTGCTCCTGGCCATAGCCTCAACCTGAGAAACCAGAGTGAGGCCTGGGTCCAGAAGCACTCCCAAGCTACATACCTGTTCCTTTGCAGGGAGTGAAACCCCATCCAGAACAGGAAGGTCTATCACATCCCTCAAAGTATGACCACTCACCTTAGTAGCTCCATCTTGCTTGGATTCAGCTTCAATTTATTATCTCTCATCCAGTCCACTACTGCCTGTAGGCAGGCATTTAGGGGGGCTATGCCATTTCCTGATGATGATGTCATGGAGAAATAGATTTGGGTGTTATCAGTATATTGATACAACCTGCTCCCAATTTCCTGATGATCTTGCCCAGCGGTTTCGTGTAGAAATTAAATATCCTGTTACATTTCCTAAGAAGGGCAGTGTCTGTCTGCTATATAATGTTATGTACAGGCCTCAGGACAACTAGAGCATATAAAAAGACATGCCCTCAGCTATGGAACTCCTTTACTTGAGCCTGCTGTGCTTCATCTGCTATTGTAGATTTTCTGTTGGAAACACTATTTTGTGTGCATAGATTTCCCATTGCTTACACAGATGTGCAGATGGTGCAACCAGTAATACTGTTCAGGGGACGGTCATTTCAAGGCATCACAGATCTGGAATTGACCATGGGCAGGATATTTAATAAATTCTTCCAACAGAGAGAAAATATCACATTGCTACCAAAACACATTTAAAATGCTCACACGCTACATCCATCTTTGATGTCTGAAGCATTTCTGTAGACCTAGCCATTTCTGCAGCTGAACTAACAAGAACCTTTGCATATGTTGAAATATTGTTTTGTGTGCCAAAGTCTGAACATTATCAGTCTATCCAATTATGAATTATAAAATATTTTGTTCATCTTTTTGTTGATTTTATAATTATTTAAACACAAAATCTTTTGGTTCAGATATTTGGATTAGGCAAAATTACAATACAGTACAGCAATATCAGGCTGTAGTCATCATTTAACACTGACCTGGAAAAGATACAATGGATTGTTTGCTCATGTATTCTTGAATAGGAGGAAATGGAGTTGAGGAGTTAAAATGGGATTTTAAAACTGAAAAGTGGAAAGTTCAGAGCAAAAGAATACTATGTAGAAAGAATGATGCATGCATAATATCATGCTTGCAACTGGAAAGGCCACCTTAAAGAAGGAAAATATTCAGAATCATCACTTTGTCTCCTATCTTATTAATTTTGTTGGAGAGACAATTTGAGGAGCATGGAATTGTGAACCTAGATTACTATGTTATGATCATTGTTTCTTCGAACTAATATTGTAGTAGTCAAGGTACTCCAAAAGGGCACCCCATTTGTCATTAAATGTGTGCAAGGTATTCCTCCGTGTGCAGGAAGTTTACTTTTGAGATGGCAATTCTAGAAGTTCTGCTACCCAGTCTTCAATATCAAGTGAAAAATGAGATTTTCAGGTCAATTTAACCCGTCACTTTGCAGAACATCACATGTGCTGAGGTTGTACATTACATCTAAGCTGTATGCATCTAATTTAAGGTCCACTGGGCTGGAATGTAACCAAGTACCAAGTGAACAAATTATGATTCACAGACAGTGTCTGGTTCCTATTTCTAAAGTTCCCATTTCTCCTTCTCATCTTACCAGTTTCCCATATTCTTTCTCTTGTTTCTTCATATTTTGCCAGAAGATCTTTTGCTTCCTTTCAAGAAATTACAGTTGGTTCACTATACTTTTCCTATTTCTACCCATGTCTTCTTTTCCCCACTCTGTCACTCCCCTAGCCTGATTCAAGACTGAAGACCATTATGGTTGTGATTGTGAATGACAAGAATGGAAGTCCAACAACACCAGGGAACCACTGGCCTGTTGTGTGTACACACACAGCCCTTGATTGTCTTTGCTCACAACTTTTGCAGGATTTTTTTTTAGTGCTTCAAAACCCACAACAAATGCACGAACAAAAATGAAAGTGGGCCAAAAAGGCATGAATGTACATCATGGAAAATGATGCCTCTCTCCTACAACTTTCAGCTTTCTTTAAAACTGTTGGCCCACATGTTGCACAGTGATATGAGAGTGGAAGAGGGCCTTCCTGTTAGGTATGTTCCTGTCAAGCCTCTAGGGGACTAGTGTAATTGTTCTGCCTATAGGATTTAGCAAGATGTCTGAAATGTCATAGGAACATAGGAAGCTGCCTTCTACTGAGCCAGACCATTGGTCCAGCTAGCTCAATATTGTCTACACAGACTAGCAGAGGTTTCTCCAAGGCTGCAGGCAGGAGTCTCTCACAGCCCTATCTTGGAGATGCCAAGGAGGGAACCTGGGACCTGCAGATGTTCTTCTCAGAGTGGCCCTATCCCCTATCTTATAGTGCTCACGTGTAGTCTCCCATTCAAATGAAAACCAGAGTGTACCCTGCTTAGCAAAGAGGACAATTCATGCTCACTACCACAAGACCAGCTGTCCTGTCTGCAAAAAGGACCTTCCCCTTACTGTCGGCAAAAGGCCCTGTCAGGCCTAGTACTGGACAAGGCCTCTGGGCCTATAATAATTGACCAACCATTTACTCACACTTTGTGGATATTTCCAGTGCAGATACAGCAGTGCTGCCACCATATGAGGATTTCACCTTTGTTGCCACACCTAATTCTGCAGGCCATAAAGCACACTGGACATGAAGCCACAGCATCAGCTCCTTTAATAAACACATGTCCTCACAGAAAGGCAAAGAAGAAGAGCTGTGGTGAAAGCTTCTTCTACAGCCCAGTGCACATAGAGGGGGATGGGGAAGTAATTCTGATTTCTATCCCCTTCTCATTTTTAGAAATATGCTGCTGTTGCACAATATGGGGACCTATTATCCTCTTCCATTGCCTGTCCTGAAATTGCCCTTGTTCAGACAGAAATAACTTCTACAAAGGTCCTGGGCTCAATTGCACATCCCTTGACATCCAGACATTACCCAAAAAAATGCAAACACAAAAATGAAAATGTGCCGCTTGAAGATAGCACAATCCTCATATTATTATCCCTTTGGGTCAAGGAAGATGATGTGAGCCAAAAATGAGCATGTCTTTCCCCCCCAAATATTTTTCATGAGAGGATTGCCAAGACCTGTAGGGAGATTGGTACAAAAGGCAATAATAACTCCCCAAATAAAAGGTTTCAAAGCCATCTTTTATTTGAGTTTGCTGGGGGCTCTATTATTGCTCTTGGCTTCTGGCTTCATTCCCCAGTAGGCTGATCAACATCTGGTATCTGCAGCATTGTCTGCACACTCAAGGCAAAAATTGTTGCTTGTCATTTTTTGACTCATTCCTAGGGTTCCATTGTATGCCTCTTTGTTCTTTATAAGTAGTGCATTTCTTTTGCCAATGGCAGTGAAAGTGAATCATGTTAATGAAAAAATACACAAGCCTAGCTTGCTCCTAGCCACCTAATGGTGCAGCGGGGAGATGACTTGACTAGCAAGCCAGAGGTTGCCGGTTTGAAATCCCCGCTGGTATGTTTCCCAGACTATGGGGAACACCTATATCGGGCAGTAGCTATATAGGAAGATGCTGAAAGGCATCATCTCATACTGCATGGGAGATGGCAATGGTAAATCCCTCCTGTATTCTACGAGAGACAACCACAAGGCTCTGTGGTCGCCAGGAGTCGACACTGACTCGATGGCACACTTTACCTTTAGCTTCCTCCTAGCTGTATTGGAGTAATTCATGGTGGTGTCAGATAATCCATTGTCCCACACCCATCATCACAGCACCCAAAAAATATGCTGGAAGCAAGACTTGGGAGAAAGGGCCACAACTTTATTGATAAGTTCAAATTGGACTTTGCTGCTGGAAAATCCACCCCCAGGAAGCGTGGGACTAACCTATGCTGAGTTGGACAATGTGGCCCTTCCCCAGCCTGAGGTGTGACACATCCTGGCTCAGAACCTGGCATCAGATCAGTGCTGATACCTGTCCCTCATGGCCAACCCAAAGGGTAGGGGCCCTTTCACATTCACTGCAAGGAAGGGCAGTAGTGTGGAAGCTGCATGCTCTTGGATTAGTGAGGAACTGCATAGTATGAAAGTCACTTTTGATTTGGCTAAAACAAACATTTGAGCACACGGACGTCTCAAAACTTGACAAGCAGTCAATACTTAAACATCAACTATCAAATGGAACATTTTAAGTTTGAAAACTTCATAGGTTTTGTTATATCCATGCAAACGCAACATTTGAGAACCCAAATGAAAACGGTGATATGTGGAATTGAAACCCCATTCTACCACCTGTAATTCATTTCTCCTGTAGTATTTTTCTTGGTCAAAATTAAATATCCTGATGGCATCATAACTGGAGCCCTTTTCAGTAGTTCAAAACATGTGTTCAATGAATGTACCAGGGGAGGAACAATCTCCATCCCCTTCCTATACAAATTCATTGGAACGCCTGAGTAGAGCAGCTGCACATACAGCTGTAGATTCAATGAGCATGCACAAAGGGGGGGGTGTCTGTGCGTGAGAGAGAGAGAGAGAGAGAGAGAGCGCACACACACACACTTCAATGTTACAGTTATGAGGCAGACTGTTCCAATCACTGGCTTGCATCCTGACTAAGTTACTCCTGAGTACTCATATTGAAAATAATAGGACAAGTAAACTTGTCCTATTAATTTCAGTAAAGCTACTTATGTGTAACTTAATCTGGATGTAAGCCAGTGACTGGAGTAGCTCATCTCATAACGGCAACATTTAGATCTGTGCGTATACCATCATCATCATCATCATCATCATCATCTTTATTTGTTAACCGCCCCATAACAAATTGTTATGTGCATACATAACACATATGTGTATAAGCGTATATACATAAAAACACAAATTTAAGTATAACAGGAAGACTGACTACTGCAGTCACTGACTACAGCTCACACATGTGCTAAGTTACACATTGAGCCTCAGCATGTAGCCAGCTAATCAGGAGCAGAGAAGGAAGGTATTCACCCACCTCCCTCCCCTTCTGCATTGAACACATTGCTGAGGATGTGAAAACCTCAACTTGGCAGACCACAGATGAGGAATAAATAGTACAGCTGCAGCATGGGAAGGCCGGGAGGATCTGAGTAGTGCTTGGAAACCCTTCAAGTATCCCTAGGAATACTAGTATCATATATTGTGTATCCCCTGAAATGGGGCTTTGCTAGGCCAAAACATTCATATCTCGGAGAGACCATATTACTCTTGTGTTGAAAGAGCTACACTGGCTGCCGATAAGTTTCCAGGCAAAATACAAAGTGTTGCTTATTACCTATAAAGCCCTAAATAGCTCAGGCCCTGAGTTTTTAAGAGAATGTCTTCTTTGCCATGAGCCCCATCGTCTGTTAAGATCATCTGGAGAGGTTCGTCTGCGGTTGCCACCGGCTCGACTAGTGGCTACTCAGGGCAGGCCTTCTCCATTGCTGCCCCTGGGCATTGGAATGCACTCTCTGTTGATATAAGAGCCTTCACATCTCTTGCAACTTTTAAGGAGACACTTAAGTTCACCCATGCTTTTAATTAGATTTATAGTTTTAATCATGTTAATGTTGGGTTTTAAATGATTTTAACATTAATCGTTTTAATATTTAAATGATTTTAATTGTAAACCGCTCAGAGACGCAAGAAATATGTTAAATGAATGAATGAATGAAGAATGAATAAAATATGCTGATGACACCCAAATCTATTTTCCCCTATCAACTTTATCAGGAAGTGACATAGCATCCCTAAATGCCTGCCATGGTAATGGGATGGGTGAGGGATAACAAACTGAGGTTGTATCCAAATAGGATGGAGGTAATGATTGTGGGAGGTTGAGACCAATGTTCCCTCTAACAGGGATTCCCAGATGTTGTTGACTACAATCCCCAGAATCCCCAGGTACAATGGCTTTTGCATGGGGATTATGGGAGTTGTAGTCAACAGCATCTGGGAATCCCTGTTAGAGGGAACACTGCTTGGGACCATGAGATGGTTTTGATCTGCCTGTTCTGGATGGAGTTACACTCCCCCTGAAAGATCAAATACGTCGCTTGGGAATGCTCCTGGATCCCAAACTCTCCCTGGTTTCTCAGGTTAAGGCAATGGCCAGGAGTGCCTTTTATCAGCTTCAGCTGATACATCAACTATGTTCATTTCCAAATTACCTTATGTCCAAATTGCTTTAAAACAGTAGTACATATGCTGGTGATCTCCAGGCTTGACTACTGAATGCACTCTACGTGGGGCTGTGTTTGTACATAGTTCAGAAACTACAACTGGTACAGAATGCAGTAGCCAGGATGGTCTCTGGGACAACCCAAAGGGACCATATAACACCAATCGTTAAAAGAATTGCACTGGTTGCCAATATGTTTCCGAGCGAAAAACAAAGTGCTGGTCATTACCTATAAAGCCCTGAATGGCTTAGAAGGCCTTCTTTGTCAGGAACCCTGCTGCCTATTAAAATAATCTGGAGAGATCCAGTTATGGTTGCTGCTGACACATCTGGTGGCAACTCAGGTCCAGGCCTTCTCTGTGGCTGCCCCAGGGCTTTGGAATACACCCCCTGTCAGAATAAGAGCTTCTCCATCTCTGATTGCTTTTAAATAGACTCTTAAGACACACCTGTTTTCTCAGGCTTTTAATTAAAATTAAGTTTAAACCCTTTAACTGTTTTTATCCAATGAAATTATTTTTAATGTTCACTCTCTGAGTTGCTTTAAATTGTTTTTATTCTGTGAAAATATTTTGTTTGTTTTTGTTTTTATATTGTAAGTTGGATTGTGTACACCACCTAGAGAGGTTTATATCAGGTGGTATATAAATATGATAAATAAATATTATCTATCTATCTATCTAGCTATCTGTCTGTCTGTCTGGATGCTCACTACCAGGAATGACTGCTCAGTTCATCTAAGTGGTGAAAGGCAATCTCGATGTTCATTGTATTGGGTTCTTCCACTGAAGAGGATTCCAGTCAATGAGGGGGGAAATGGGCCTGCCCTGCTCCTGTGCCTTTAACTGCATATTGATATACAGGTATCAGCCCCTGACAATTTTTGTGATATGAAAATAAGCATTTTCCCTTGAATATGTCTACAAACCAAGCTGCTGTTTAAGGGAAGCTGATAAAAAAGATTTTAAAACCCACCACTAAAATTAATGTGGAACCCTATACAGGCAAAAGGCCTGTGTACAAAGAAAAGCAGAGAGAAGGAAAGCTTGAGGAGCAGTTCCTTGCTTAAATTTCTTTTAGGGGGAGAGGAAAGACACTCAGAGGAGGCAGAAAAATTAAGACTTGGGATAATTGGTTTTGTCAGGGGGAGTTCAGTAGAAGGGGCAGAAGGTCACCTCAAATGCTTAGGGGTGGAATCTGCACCCCTGAATAAAAGCAGTCACAGTACTCTAGACTGGAACATATTTCAGGAGCATTTCAATGCCTACGTTCATTTGGCAGAATCCCATTGACATCAAAGTCACTCATGAAAGTGATCAGTGAATGAGCATTCAGCAGTGGTCCATCGTTTAATCAAAAGCATGGGGTTTTCTCTCTCTCCCACAAAGGAGAGCTTCCTTAAAAGCCTGGGGAGGGGAGGGGAGAAAGAAAGCATCACTGTTTTGAAATTCATATGTGAAAAATGAGTCACCTAGTATTTCTAAGAGTGCTCCTCTTAACCCCATGAAAGAGAAAACGTAACCTAGAAGATTTTCTGTCATTAGTGCATAAGACAAATACTAAAGTTCAGGAAATTGCAAAGTATTTTAACTGACTACAAATAATGCTTCAAAGAGAAAACATTAAAGATTCAATATGGCCTTCATAATTTAAGTGGAAGAAGAATCAATGTGTTCTATGTAGATTTGCAAGTAGGCTTCCACTTAAATGTAGCTAGAATGAACAGTCAAATGAGCCTATTTTAAAAATTGGCTCCACTTAAGATGGCACAATTTGCTAGGAATTATTACACTTCTGAAAATTCAAGCTACAAGATGTTTCTCATCACATATCATATGCACCATATGTTGGGCATTTTATTTCCCTACTGAGATATAATGACATTTCTATTGAATATTTTTATTGGGATGAGTGATGCTGCAGCAAGGACTAAAACAGAATAGTGTTATTGTTTTTAAAGAGCATTTCATGTTGAATTACTTAAAGTTAGGTTCTATTTAGCTTGAAAAATCCCTCTAAGGAGATTTGAAAATCAAATAAGGATTTCTCTTTTTGTTGTTTTATTTTGCTATGTCTTATATTATAGAACATAGACATTCTAGTTCCATGGAACGCGATGGCACAATTCCTATTTGTTTCAATATTGTTAGGATTTTACTGTACAATTGAAGTAAAGAGATATTTTGTCTGTATCCCATTCAATATGAGCTGGTATTAGCATCAAAATATTTTGTTATGATTGTTGCAGCTTCAGGTCCCTTTCCCTGATCCCAGCTAACTTTACCTTGCTTTCTTTTCCCTTGGCCTCTCTGCTTCCTATGTCCTCCTCTCTTAAGCCCTTGTATCCAGCCCTTCCTCAGCTTCCCATATGACTCTTCTGCCATAGCTCCTTTTCTAGGCTGCCTGCTTCAAAGGTTTAGCTCCAGATTTCAGAAAGCCCTCCCTTGGCAAAGTGCCCTTCAGAGGCCCTCTTTTTCCTAGGTAGGCACGAGAAAGTTGCTCCTCCTTCAGCACCATGACTATAGAAAATATACTGTGGGCTTAGACATGGTCTCGGGGATCAGCAATGGCCCTTCTGAAGGCCCTGGCCCTCTGCAGCTACCCAGATGCCAGCCCTGATGCCAATCCTGCCTGCTTTCTCCATACTTCCTTCACTTGTCCCCCTGGCCAATTTTTGTTGTGACTTCTGCTCCTTTACCTCTAGCCACTGGTTCCATCCCCTCTTCCTGTCATTCCTCCTCAAATATATGTCCTTAGCAGTATTCCCTCGAACAGGGATTCCCAGATGTTGTTGTTGTTGTTATAATTATTATTTACATTTATATTCCACTCTTCCTCCAAGGAGCCCAGAGTGGTGTACTACATACTTAAGTTTCTCCTCACAACAACCCTGTGAAGTAGGTTAGGCTGAGAGAGAAGTGACTGGCTCAGAGTCACCCAGCAAGTCTCATGGCTGAATGGAGATTTGAACTCGGGTCTCCCCAGTCCTAGCCCAGCACTCTAACCACTACACCACGCTGGTTGTTGACTACAATTCCCATAATCCCCAAGTAAAAGCTACTGCAGCTGGGGATGCTGGGAGTTGTAGTCATCAGAATCTGTTAATCCATCTTAGAGGGAACACTGGTCCTAAGGACTATATTTCTTTAACATTCCCAATGAAATGTGTATTGAAACATAGCTAGGGATGGGAAAGTCCATCACATATTGTGGGGATATGCTTCTTTTTAAAATATCTCTCCTTTCCCAATTTGCCATTGTCTGTAGAGATGTGCACAAAATGAATTTTTTTATTCATTTCAAATTCAAATCAAATTCTGAAAATTCATTTTGAATTTGAATCAAATTTGTATCTAATCTGAAAATTTGATTCAAATTTGAATCAAATTTGAATTGAATTGATCCTGTTTGGGTTCCTTTTTAACCAATCAGGGGGTGGAATGGTTTTTAAAAGGTACCAAACAGCTCTCAAATTCAATTCAAATCAAATTTCAAAAATTCTATTCAAATTTTAATCAAATTGCTCTTTTAATGTGTGATTCAATTCGAATACGAACCACTGAATCACCCAGATTCAAGTCAAATCAATTCAAATTTGAATTGACTTGCACATCCCTAATTGTCCGTTGTGTGTCCAAGCAGAATTCAGCTGATTTTTTCTTATTCCTGTGTGCCCATAGTCACTTTTCACACTTGTTATCCATTGTTGCTAGCACTGCTCTTCTGCAGGCTCCCAGAAGCCTCTCTGCTTATGTTTGAGACTGCAGGTGTATGGGTCTCACTGTTGACATGCTCAGGAGCCTCACAGCATCAAGAATTCTCAATTTAGTTGGCATATTGGGGATCAGTCACTTAATAGGCAGTGGGACAGTTACCCTTAGATTTAGCAGCTGCCAAAGCAAAATTGTAAGGGAACTAGTCTCACCTTCTCCATACTTTCAGACTATTCCTATAATTAATAATATGACTTGTTTTAGGCAATGGCAGAAGGATATAACTAAGTTTGTTTGGCTGGGGAAAAGACCAAGAATAAATTTTAAGAATTTAACAGATGCAAAGGAAAGAGGTGGCCTTACCCTGCCAGATTTAAGGTTGTATTTTGATGCTGTATGTTTGACATGGCTAAAAGAATGGATAACATTGAGAAACCCTAGAGTTCTTGATCTGGAGGGATTTGACAGAAGGTTTGGATGACATGCTTACTTATGGTATGAAAAAAGTAAAGTACATAAAGATTTTTGAACCACTATGTAAGAAGGAGTTTAATGAGGGTATGGTTAAAATATAAAAATTGGTTAGAACCAAAAACTCCGTTATGGATATCTCCGATCGAAGCTTTATCACGTAAAGAAGTAAATATGCAGGTGTCTGGGGGTATTTATAGAGATCTGTTGCATTTTCATGGAAAGGATTGTAAGTTAAAAACTTTAAATGAAATACAAAATGTGGTAAGAGATTGGTTTCAGTACTATCAGTTAAATGAGATTTATAAGAAAGACCTTAAAGTTGGATTTGAGGATCAGATTTTGAATTTTGAGAAGGAACTATGTCAAGATGATGAAAAATTAATTTCTAAAATGTATAAATTGTTACTTTTAGAGGAGACAAGAGAAGAATTGGTTAAAACAACTATGATAAAGTGGGCTCAAGATGTTGGACATAATATAGAAATGGCAGCCTGGGAAAAGTTATGGAAGAATGATTTAAAATTCACTACTTGTTATACTTTGAAGGAAAATTATTATAAAATGATGTACAGATGGTATTTGACACCAAAAAAACTGACATTAATGTATAAAAATGTTTCAAACAAATGTTGGAAGTGTGGGGACTCTGAAGGTACTTCTTTTCACATGTGGTGGACTTGTGGGAAGTCTAAGGCCTATTGGGACATGATATATAATGAATTAAAGAAAATATTTAAAGTGACATTTCCTAAGAAGCCAGAATCCTTCCTGCTAGGAATAACACAAGGAGAAATTTCTACAAATAACTTAACTTTTTTCCTGTATGCCTCTACGGCGGCTAGAATAATATATGCAGAGAAATGGAAGACTAATGAATTTCCTTCAAAAGAAGATTGGCTGATAAAAACTATGGAATATGCAGAGATGGCAAAACTTACAACACTGACAAAAGATCAAAGCTTAGAACGTTTCAGGGAAGATTGGAAACCTTTTTTGTTGTACTTAAAGAATTATTTTCCTAATATGGATCTTACAGCTGGATTTGAAGTTTGAAATGCAGGTTGGGTAGACTAATGGTTTTTTCTTTTTTCTTTAAGCTTTAAATTTGTGGTTTTTTAATTAATATTATGATAAGGTAAACTTTATAGTTTTTATTTCACGAAAAGAGGTGCGTGGGAAGTCCAATTGTGTTTATTATGGATGTTATGATTATTGTTAAAAATTAATAAAAATTAAATTTCAAAAAGAAGAAGAAGAAGAAGAAGAAGAAGAAGAAGAAGAAGAAGAAGAAGAAGAAGAAGAAGAAGAAGAAGGCGGCTAAAGTGGATGATAGGAACTCAGAGATGTACCCATTAAAACATTGATCAGTTTACTAGGTATTTCCGACCTAAAAGAGTTGTTGTGTTTACACGTCCAATCACACAATTTGCATTGGCCAGTTCAAGCTCTGTATTGTAACACAGCACAGCAAACATCAACAATGGGATCTTTTGAGATTTCCTGGAACTGCCCTATTCAAGAAAGAAGAGCAACTAGAATGTTCCCTCAGGACATGATTTGGGCTTTAACTGCCCCTGGTTTCTTGAGCCAGTGTGCTCCATTTGGTCTCCAGTCGCTCTCACTTGGTTTCCATATTTTGGAGTCACCTGTTCCTTGGATGCAGCAATGGACACTTGACATATCACTTGGCCATGTTTGCTCCGTGGGCCACCCTTGCTTCCAGGCCCTAGACTGACTATCTTGCTGGATCTGATCTGCACAGCCCTCCTTGCTACCACCTGGAGCTGACTTCACAAGAGCAGACACCCTTTAGATCTATCCCTGCCACCTAACCCCTTTGATTCTTTGTTGCTGTTTGCTGCTTCCTGATCCACCCCCAAGGAAAGAGGTTCTTCGGTTGCTCAAGGGGAACCTCGAGGGGATCCCCTCGCCAATAAAGGAAGAAACAAACTTGTATGATAACTTCTGTGCCCCAATCTGAGCTCCCTCTATCCCTGTCCCTCCTCTCTTAAATCCAAGAGCCTGCTTCTCTGAGCCTTCTTTCTCTGGTCAGCCTAGAAGCTACTTCAATTCGGACATTAAGCAAAATTTCCTCTTAGCAGTTGTATGGTTAATCTTGTAATGTATTTTTAGTAATAACATTGCTTTAAGTGACTCTCTTACTCCATTGTACCCCTTACCCTCAAATAAAACCTTCTCTGTTCTTGAACATCTTTCTCTCAGTAAGTCATTTTCCTGTAACCAACACTTTGCATCAAAATTTATTCTGATGTGGAACTGCACCACTCTGAGCTAATTTCCCCACACAAAGCCTGAATGCAATTTTGGGGTGTTCGCTAATCACCCTGGGGCAGTTCCATTAACACCGTGTTTTTCAGTCATTGCCTTCTGCCCAAAGCCCCTTCTCCAAGAGGGTTGATTTCCACTTCATTTCATTGTTTCTGAGCTTGAGCTATGTTTAGTCTAATAGTGTCCATATATGCTGTAGACCTGAGATCTACTGGGCAGGTAAGGAGCAGCTGAGAAGCTTGGAGAAAGTGCAGATGAATAGTCTGCGCCTGTTGTTGAGCTTCTGTGACCATACATCTAATAGAAGCAAATGCCTTTTTCTTTGGCATACATCTTTCCAGCAATTTCTTACTTCTATGCCACTTTAGCACAGTAGCAACTTTGGAAGAGATAGAGGACAGATTTGTTCACTTGCAGACCTGTGTATCATTATTGTTGGACAGTAAACTTCAGAATTAAGTACAGATTCAATCTGCACAACTGGCACACACAATAAGAAGAAAAAAAATCTATTCATAGTGGAGGGCTAATCCTGGTGTTCATGGATCAAATGTATGCTTGAGAGAGGAAATGGAGTGTCAGCAGAACAGATGGTATCAAAGTAGTTCTGTGTGATATAGAGAAAGACTAGACAAGAATATAAGGACAGTAATAAGTGAAATGTATGTTTGGAGCTAAGGGATTTGTCAGGGGAGTTTCTATTTAGTTAGGAAAGGCTTGAATATGAATAGAGAAATCTAGGTGTTTACTGCTAGTGGCACTGTATTGAATGGCACCCATGGGCATGTCACGTCATTCAAACTTCAGCAGTGACAAGTGTTAATTATTCAGAGTTTCATTCCAGACTAGTGATGGGCAACCCTTCACTAGGGTTGAACCCAGTCAGGTTAAAAAATGAAGTCATAAAAAACAAACTGCCCCACCACAACTTAGATTCCCCCTCTCTCATTGCAGGGTCTGTTTGGATCCTGTCACATCCATATTGATGTCACTGGGTGTGCTGTGGTTTGTGAGAGAGATTGGAGATCTAGTCTGATCTCTTCCACAGCCCCCTAAAAATTCCCCGAACCCCTCCCTTTCCTCCTCCCTGTGCCCATTCCCTTCAACTTACATTTCTCAGGGCTGAAGATCCTTTCCCTGGTGCCTGGCATGGAGTAATCACAGCACACCAGGCACAAGGAAAGCTGGGAATTATGGTTTTTCCAGCATAATGGATCCACAACAGAAGCACTGGAAAGGCTACAACTCTCAGCCCTCCTTATCTGGTATATTGTGATTACTGTGTTCTGAGAATGGAGAATGTCTCCCCTGTCCCCTTCCTGATGTCTAGAGCACAGCTTGGGAAACATAACCATTCCTAGCCATCCTTGCTTCTGCATATTGTGATCATGATTTATCATCATGCTAGGCATGATGAGGAAGGGAATGTCTCTCCATTCTCTTCCTGCTGCCCTTGTGCTCTGTGCCCTGTCACAAAAAAGGTAAGTGAAGGAAAGAAGGGGCTTGAAAGCAAGCAGTGGGTGAGAGGGAGAAAGGCAGAGCTTAAGTTTTTCTCCAGAGCAGATTAAAATCAGAGTTGGGGGATAATTTGTAATACCATCATACTTTTTGCATGTTGCAGAAGAGCATGATGAATCTGCCAAGTTTGATTCAGGGCATTGCTAGTCCAGAAATGCAAGTGCTTCAGCCCATTCTGTTTCCTCTTAATCCATATCACGACCACACAGGTTGTGTTCTCTATACAGGCACCTTCCCTTCCTCTTATCTTTCCAATGGCATCTGTCCAATTGCATCCGTGCAGCAGGATGCTTTTCTCATTCCCAGTTGTATGCTGCACTCTATGCCTCTTCAGTACTGGTGCAATTGCCTGGTTCACTGAATGTTGGATGTTCAACCAAGTCAGGCAATCTGTGCCACCTGTGGGGCTTCTGCCAGGTCTACTATTTGCTTAGCTGATATCAGCTAGTGGCCTGTGCCTGTGGGCAAGATCTGCTCTCATAGCAACTTGATCTGGTCCCAAAGAATCTACTGAATTTATTCAAGATCTGGTAAAAAAAAACTTGCTCACCCTTTGGCCTTTAAGGAAAACAAGAAGTGAGTCTATTTCATACCCATTTTATTGTACTCCTTTCTCACACGCAGTCTGGAAACGCAGGCGGCCAATGCTAATTTGCCTCTTTTAAGATCACCTGATTTGAAAGGTAATCTTTTAGGAAGCATATACTTTTCTCAGTCCCCTTCTCTATACCAATGGTCTCATATCATGTGCTCCATAACTAGCATCTCCCTTACTGTTAGTTGACGGCAATTTTAGGATGGATTCTAACCATCCAAAAGGGGCTTATAGTCTTCAGGCTGCTGGGCTAGTGTCTTAAGCTTAGACGTCATCCCTAGCTAGCTAAAGTGTGTTGTCGAGTGAGTGTCAACTCCTGGTGACCACAGAGCCCTGTGGTTGTCTTTGGTAGAATACAGGAGAGGTTTACCATTGCCATCTCCTGTGCAGAATGAGATGATGCCTTTCAGCACCTTCCTATATCGCTGCTGCCCGATATAGGTGTTTCCCATAATCTGGGAAACACCCATAGTCTGGGAAACATACCAGTGGGGATAGGAACACAGGAAGCTGCCATATACTGAGTCAGACCATTGGTCCATCTAGCTCAGTATTGTCTACAGTTTCTCAATCTCTGGTCCTTGGACCGCTGCCGGTCCGCGAAGGTTTGAGTGCCGGTCCCTGACTAGGAGTCAACCCCCCCAAACAATTCCAGTCAAGGCACTCACTTCCTCAATTTTGCACATGGCATGGAAGAGGAAGAGGAGGAGTATCACAGAGGCGCGGGACCCTGCTTCTGCTTTGCCTCCATATGCTACTAAGATCTTCCTACAGCTATCTAATTCCCTATTTTTACAGCTTCAAACTGTATGCAGCGCAGGGGCATCGAGGAAAAGGTATGGCAGTGGGTGCCACTTGAAGGGCTGCTGGTTCTTGCATGCTCATTGTTTGCAGCCCAAGGATGACCGATTGAAACCCAGCTGCCTGCTGTGGCCGAGGCGCCTTGAGAGGAAACGCTGTTTCCCTCTTGCATCGGTGGGGCATTGTGGTCCTTCGGCCCCCTGATCTGCACTGCTGGTGGGTGATGGCGGTCCCCTTTGTGACCTTGCCAGGGGGTGGAACCTCTGGCTGGGATAATGCCGTGGTGAGGGCTAAGCGGTGGAGGAAGGGAGGAGGGCCACCTTGGCTCGGGCTTTGCAGAAAGGGAGTGCAGGTGGACCTTCCTCTGGGGAGGGGAAGCAAGCATGTGTACCAAGGAGGGATAAGTGGCAGAGGGAGGTGGTGCAGTGTGGGGGAGAAGCAAGATACCATTTTGTGTGTTCATGCAAAAAGGTCATTGGATGAATGGCACTGGAATGAAGTGATCCTGGGGATTTGATGCCAAGCGGAGTTCATGTCCGATCCCAACCAATTTTAAATCAGCTGCCTGTTGCGGCCAAGGCACCTTGAGAGGAAATGCCATTTCCCTCTTGCATTGGTGGGATGGTGTGGTCCCTTGGCCCTTTATAACCCCCTGGTCTGCACTGCCGGTGGAAGATGGTGGTCCCCTTTATGACCTCGCTGGGCGGAGGGGACATCCTCTGGCCAGGATCATGCTGCGGTTAAAGCTAAGCGGTGGAGGGAGGGAGGAGGGCTGCCTTGGCTCACCTCGCAGCTCTACTGACAACTTGCCCAGCTCTCCTCTCCTCACCTCCTTTTTGCTTTGCTTGACATCCAGCCTGATGGAAGAGTTTTGGGGAATTCAAAAGCTTGCTTGTTGGAGATGAACTTCCAGTGCATCGACCTTTTGCACCAACTATCCTAATGACCACTAGGGGCATTTGGAGTAGAGACAGTGAGTCAGGGTCTCCCTATCTGTCCCTACTCTATGACCCCTGAACTGACTCTGCGGCACTTCCTGTGCTGAGTCACAATCCTTCCTTTCCTCCTAGAGAGCAGATGGAAACATCTCTCTCTCTCTCTCTCTCTCTCTCTCTCTCTCTCTCTCTCTCTCTCTCTCTCTCTCCTTACCTATCCACTATGTAGTCCTTTAGATTAGAGATAGGTCTTTCCTATCTAAGTATTTTTAACCAATAAATATTTAGTGTTTAGTCATACAATGATCTCCATGTGTTTTCTCTAAACAGCTGCAATATCCAAACCATCCTCTGCTACCTACTCTGTAACTGGAGTGTGTGCTCATTCCTTAGTGCTCTGCTGTTTTACCTATTGTGGGTAAAAATCAACAACCTCTAACAGGGTTATGGGCCCAGCAGGAGCAACAGGCTTCTAGGCACAAGCAGAGTTTATTTCATTTTTCATTTTTCATTTTGAAAGTGCAGCTGAGTTAGTTAGGAACTACAGCATGGATCCTGTGACTACAGCCTACTCAGGAATGGCCCCTTCTTTCCCCAAATTGGATGGCAATAACTACGAAACCTGGGCCCTCAAAATGAAAGTGATCTTCATGACAAAATGAATCTTTGAAGTGCTCACAGAGGGATGGCCAGCCCAAGATGAAGCTGCTCAAGCCTCATGGGATAAGAAAAACCAACACGCGTATGGCCTTTTAATTTTGAGTATAAGCGATGATTTATTGATCTATTTGTGGGATACTGATTTAGCCTCAGAAGCATGGGATAGACTGAAAAGGCAATGTGGCCAAGTCTCTGCAAATGCAGCTCTTCTCCTGGATAAAAGGCTATGTGAAAGCAAACTGCAGGAAGGGGGAGACTTTGAAGCCCACATAGCAAATATCTTAGAAATTAACAGGCTTTTGAAGAGTAACCAATGTGACTTGAATGAAATTATTCTAATTGGGGCAATCCTACAATCCCTGCCTAAAAGTTTTGAACCCCTAATTGTCACTCTTGAACTGTCTCACTGTGAACTGAAGGTTGATTCTGTCATGTCCAGTCTGAGAAATTTTAATATAAAGTTGCAGCAGGAGAAATTTGAAAGCGATGGCACTCTGGCACATTTCAGCAGGCAAAGTAATTCCAGCATTAGCAAGCGAAGTAGCCTCAGTGACTCATCAGCATATAATTCAAAGAGCGGGAAACTCAGAGGGCACAGACCTGGTCACCATGGCAATGAAGTAAACACAGGGATGAGTCATGGCGACAAACAAAGAGGGGAGGAGGAGAAGCATGGACAAGGTGGCTTATCTGAAAGGGAGAGCAATGCCAAAAGCTACATTACCTTAAAAGAGCCAACAAAGGGTCACACTTTCATCCTGGACTCAGGTGCATCCCAGAATATAATCTGTGATCGCAATCTATTTATCGAACTCAATAAAAGCCATAGATCTGTTGTGATCTTAGCAGATTCAAGGAAGCTAAGCGTGGCTGGCAAGGGGACAGCAAAGATACTTTGTGGCTCTGCTGCTGAAGCTTATGAGGTTAAGATAACTGATGCACTTTTCGTGCCAGAGATGCAAGTCAACTTGATTTCAATTGGGCATGGACTCAAGAAGGGGTGTAAAGCAATTTTTGAAAATGAAGCATGCTACATCTCTAAAGGTGATGAGTTAATCATGACTGCCCACATGCGGGACGATGGACTTTTTGAAGTAGACTGTGCTACTGCACAAGCAAACGTGGCAAGTAGTTGCCAACACAAAAATTGTGATTTCTCATGGCACAGAAAATTGGGCCACCGAAGCCTAAACTTTGAAAATGACTCCCAAATGAGGGAACTGACCAAGAAATCAGTGCCAGATTCAGAAGGGGCTGGACAACCAGAACCCAAACTGAGGCACTCACAGAGGCATAACAAAGGGGTTCCACCTAACAGACTCTTACTCATGGCTAAAGGAGGAGAGATGCAAGAACCCACTACATGGCAAGATATAGAAAGGTTGCCAGCTGATGAAGCGGAGAAGTGGAGAAAAGCAGCAACGGAAGAAATTGATTCCTTGCACAAAAATGAGACTTAGAGACTTGTGGAACTACCCGCTGGAAGAAAGACTGTGGGATGCAAATGGGTCTTCAAAGTCAAGCAGGATGCAGAAGGGGATGTACAGCGCTACAAAGCCAGACTAGTAGCCAAAGGATACTCCCAAATCTGTGGTCAGAACTATGATGAGACTTTTGCACCAGTCGTGAAACACACATCAATTAGAACATTGCTCAGTGTGGCAGCAGCCAAAGGGATGCAAGTTGAACACTTGGATATAAAGACTGCCTTCCTACATGGGGAAATCAAGGAAGACATCTACATGCAACAACCACCAGGCTTTGAGGAACCTGGAAAGAAGGGGCTAGTGTGCAAACTGCAAAAGAGCATCTATGGCTTAAAGCAGGCAGCCAGAGCATGAAATGAGAAACTGAATCAATTACTACTTAAGGAGGGGTTCACGCAAGGAAAAGCTGACCCCTGCCTATATTATAGACTCAGAGACAATAGATGGACTTACATTCTGACTTACGTTGATGATTTGATTCTTGCACATGAGGAAAGGCAAGACAGTCATGAAATCGTACAACACCTGAACAAAGAAATAGAGGTGAAGGAACTCGGAAGCATCTCATATTACCTTGGCATCAAAATAGAAAGAGAAGAGAATGGAACGTTCCTTCTCAACCAAAAACAGAAGATAAAAGATATTCTAGAATGCCTGGGACGGACAGATGCCAATGAAGTCAGCACGCCAATGGATGCTGATTTCTGGAAGCAAGATGAGGACAGCCAGCCTCTACCAGCCAACAATCAATAGAGAAAGGCAATTGGAAAACTTTTGTACATAGCCACAGTGACAAGGCCAGACATTGCCTCAGCAGTAGGAATCCTGAGCAGGAAAGTGAGTGTGCCAACGAACAAGGACTGGATAGTGGTCAAAAGACTGGGAAGGTACTTGAAAGGCACTGCACACTATGTATTGGAGATTCCAGCAAACAGCAATCCCAAACTCGTGGGATATGTGGATGCAGACTGGGGCGAGGACAGAACAGACCGCAAGTCCACAAGTGGACACCTGTTCCTGTATGGAGGTGGAGCCATAACTTGGAGTAGCCGCAAGCAGTCACTCGTTGGGCAGTCATCCACAGAAGTGGAGTACATTTTAGCAAGTGAAGCGTTCAGGGAAGCAGTATGGATACACCAACTACTATTGGACTTTGGCATCGAGGAACCAAAGCCCACAGTGATGTTTGAGGACAACCAAAGTTGTATCCAGATTTTCCAAATGGAGAAGATGAAATCTCAAACTAAGCATATTCCCATAAAGTACCACTGTGTTCGGGACTTACAGGAAAAAGGTGTGGTCCAGCTGAGGTACTGCCCCACAGAAGAGATGCTGGCAGATGGATTAACCAAGCCATTATCCAAAGACAGATTCCAGATGCTTTGTGAGAAGATGGGAGTTGTGACCAGGTGCGACAGGCGATGAGAAGGGGTGTTGGAGATGAACTTCCAGTGCATCGACCTTTTGCACCAACTGTCCTAATGACCACTAGGGGCATTTGGAGTAGAGACAGTGAGTCAGGGTCTCCCTATCTGTCCCTACTCTATGACCCCTGAACTGACTCTGCGGCACTTCCTGTGCTGAGTCACAATCCTTCCCACCTCCTAGAGAGCAGATGGAAACATCTCTCTCTCCTTACCTATCCACTATGTAGTCCTTTAGATTAGAGATAGGTCTTTCCTATCTAAGTGTATTTAACCAATAAATATTTAGTGCTTAGTCATACAAGGATCTCCATGTGTTTTCTCTAAACAGCTGCAATATCCAAACCATCCTCTGCTACCTACTCTGTAACTGGAGTGTGTGCTCATTCCTTAGTGCTCTGCTGTTTTACCTATTGTGGGTAAAAATCAACAACCTCTAACATTGCTTGTGTGTTACTGTTGGCCCCATGTAACTTTTGAATTTTTCTAATGGCCCAACATCCCCTCTCCATTGAGTAATCACAAGCACCCCCACCCCGCACATACTGAAGACATACTGGAGACATATTTGTTCACACAGGCTTTTAGATTCAGGGTTTCTCAACCTTGGGTCCCCAGATGTTGGTGGACTTCAACTCCCACAACCCCCAGCCATAATGGCCAAATGCTATTGTGGTTGGGGGTTATGGGAGTTTAAGTCCACCAACATCTGGGGACCCAAGGTTGAGAACCTCTAATATTCCATGTTTGCAAAAGATTCCCAATTTAATGATTTTAATGCTTATATTATTTTAATTGTAAACTTCCCAGAGATGCAAGTTTGGGGCAGTACAGATGTCTGTTACATACACACACACATACATACATACATACATACATACATAGAAAAACTTGAACTTGAAACCCCTTTACTAACTGCTGGTCCGGGAAACTGCGCATGAAGAATGTAGCGGTCCTTGAAACTTTGCACAAAGAAATTAGCGGTCCTTGACTCCAAAAAGGTTGAGAAACACTCTATACAGACTGGCAATGGCTTCTCCAAGGTGCAGGCAGGAATCTCTCTCTGCTCCTATCTTGGAGATGCCAGGGAGGGAACTTGGAACCTTCTGCTCTTCCCAGAGCAGCTCCATCCCCTGAGGGGAATATCTTACAGTGCTTGCACATCAAGTCTCCCATTCATATGCAACCAGGGCAGGTCCTGCTTAGCTAAGGGAACAAGTCGTGCTTGTTACCACAAGACCAGCTCTCCTGATCCAGCAACCTTTGGCTTGGTAGTCAAGCCATTTCCCCCCTGCGCCATTAGGTGGCTATCCCTAGCTAAAGAAAAGGCTGCTTTTCGGCATTTTAATTGATTTTAATGTTTTGTGTTTTTGTATTGTTTTATTATTGTGAACCGCCCCGAGACTTTGGTTTGGGGCGGTATAGAAATGTATTAAATAAATAAATAAATAAATAAATAAAATTAATGTGATTTTTGTGAGAGGGGGCGGGGGGGCTCAAAGGTGTACCCACATTAAGGCTGTTCTCATGAGCAGCCTAGGCTAGGCTAGGGCAGCCTAGCATTAGGGATCCTGGTGTTCCCGCTCAACCTGCCCCGATTCCCAAGCCCAACTTTTAGCCAAGGTTAAGGACTCAAGTGCTGGCACCAGAATTAACCCTGGCACCAAGATTGTGTCCACACTCAGGCTGCTTGCATCATTGTTGCCTCACAGGGGTATCTGCTAATGCACTGTGCTCACCGCGTGGTGCATTGTGGGAGACATGGAGGCTGGGACGCAGTGTCCCAGCCTCTGGAGATCTGTGCTACATGCAGCAGCATGGATTGTGCCTCCCACCAGCTGCAGGGATTGTCTGGGGTGGGGGTGGGAGGTAAGGTTTACACAGTCTCCCCCCCCCCCGCTGCCTGCCCCCTCTGGTCATCGGAAATGCTTCATTGTCTTACAAAAGGCCTATTTGCAGACAATACAGCTAAACACAACATTTTAAAAAGAATTATTAGTTAGAAGTACTGAACAGTTCTGGATAAACCCCACAGCTTGCCATCATTTAAGAAAAGCTGCCTCACAGGTGGCCTTTATTAAAGGCTATTATCCAGGCTTGTGTTGGTGTAACGTTTACAACACCTAATCTAGCTCTCTACTGGGTGTGTTAGAAGATCACCTCAGTCAAATAATTTATGCTGGTCCCATGGGCGATTATTTAAGATCATAATTTCTTCCTTCCTGCTATTGACTTACAATAAAAGGCAATATTACCCTGATTAATTCATTCTTTAAAATTACATCAGCCTTGGTGTTCACTTCAAATGAATGATTTGAATGCTTTCATCCAGCTGAGTAAACAAGACTTTTGGGAGGTATATTTCACGAAGCTTGCTTTTTGTCTTAGAGGCCAAGGCAATGCCTTTATGTATGTCTTTCAACACTAAAATGAATTCTTGATTTATGTAGGTTATCTCATGGATGTGCTGCCTCTTCCACCTTTCAGAAACAAAGAAATCAGTGCTCTGTCAAGATTACAAACATGTTTGAAGGCAACAATTAGAAGAGGTAGGAGCAGCATCACTTAACCATGTAATTTACATACAGTTAATGCAACATTGCTTCTTGGAGCTTTCAGGTACTCAAGGTGCACTCCTAAGACACGCTGCAGTAGTAAATAAAAGATTACGACTGCCACATCAGCAAGAGCAAATATGCTGACCAACATACTGCACAGTATCCCACAGGTGTTGTGAGCACTGCAGAAACTGCTTGTAAAACTGCACTCTTGCACAACTGTGTTGAATGCTGTTTTACATGCATACAGTGCTCACAATGTCCACAGGATATAGTGCTGCATCTTGGCAGCATCTTGTTTGAAGACAGTGGTGGGCATGGTGCACAGACTTACGGAGCTGAAATGCTGTGCCCTGGGGCTGCTGCGGACTTCTAAGCAAGGCCTGACAGTGTTCAGAAGCAGCAGATCTAGAAACAGCATTTCCACAGGTTTCCCCATTCACAAGAATGAGGAAACCTGTGGAAATGCGATTTCTGTATCTGCTGCTTCTGAACACCATTGGAGCTTGCTTAGAGGTTTGTAGCAGACCCAGGTGCAATGTTACAACTCTGTAATGCTGCAAATCATGTCAGCCAAAGTATTTACACTGCCTTCTGTATTTCAGTCCTAAAATACAGCTCATAGTCTGTAGTTTGGATAGTAATTTCTGCCTCTCAGTGATACCTCTGGACAGGAGAAGCTGTGCAGGTAATTACTGGGTCTTAGTTTGCAAATCAGTAGATACAAGACAATAATAACTTCATTACATTAAACTGCATTACACTATACTATAAGAACTACAGCACAATCCTATACATATTTTCTCAGGAGTAAGACTCACTCTGTTCAGTATGGTTTACTTCCAGTTATGTGGGCATAGGATTGCAGCCTAAATAACCAATCAGTGAACAGTAATTGAAATGAAAGTTTTGAAGTGTTGATTTCATGTTATTGATTGATTGATTGATTGATTGAGAAAGCTCCAAGTTATATACCAATAGGACTGATTTTATGACTTTCACCCAAACAAAGAAACCTTAGCTGATTAATTGTATGGATTAAATTGAATAATCCATTAATTTGCATAAATATGCACAGGCTCACACAAAAAGAACATAAGAACAGCCCTGCTGGATCAGGCCCAAGGCCTATCTAGTCCAGCATCCTATTCCATACAGTGGAATACAGAAATATGGTGACCAGAACTGTACACAGTACTACAAATGTGGCCACACCATAAATTTGTATAAAGACATTATGATATTAGCAGTTTTATTTTCAATCCCCTTCCTAATTATTTCAAGAATGGAATTGGTCTTTTTCACAGCTGCCGCACATTGTGTCAACACTTTCAACAAAGCTGTACACTAGAACTGCAAGATCTCTCTTCTGGTCAGTCACAGACAACTCTTACCCCATGTGTGTTTATGTGAAGTTGGGGTTTTTTGCCCCTCCCATGACAGTGCCAACTGTCAACCACCATGTGCCAACTACACCCCACTCCCGTCCCACCCGCAAGGCAATGGGGTACTACTCAGCTTATGTTCCAGGATTTTTTTTCAAGTGTTTAGGTTCTTTGGTGTCTAATAACCTTTCCTCATAATGAATCCCTATGAGGATTCATCACACGCCAAAGCGTCTAAACACCTCAAAAATTCCTAAAATATAAACTGAGTACCCAGTGGCTTCTGGGTTGGGGGGTAGTTGGAAAATGGGATGCCACATAGCACATTTTGTCTGTAGCAAGTTGTGCCTGGCACTCCTAATTGTGCCTCATCTGTTGTTTGACATGTGCAAAAGTGTCCTGCAAACCACAAACATAAGCATGTGTGGAAATATCACCCTGTGTTGGGAACAGAAGCTTAGGCTGCTCCCGTCGCTGGAACATCAAGATGCCACTGGAAGCCACAGGCAGGAGTTGAGGGCATGCCCTGTCTCCTGCCATTACTCCCCTGCAACTGGTACTCAGAGGCATCCTGCCTTGGAGGCTGGAGGTGGCCCACAGCCCTCTGACTGGTAGCCATTGATAGACCTCTCCTCCATGAAGTTATCCAAACCCCTCTTAAAGCCATCCAGGTTGTTGGCTGTCACCACATCCTGTGGCAGAGAGTCCCACAAGTGGATCACGCGTTGTGTGAAACAGTACTTCCGTTTGTTGGTCCTAGACCTCCTGGCAATCAATTTCATGGAGTGACCCCTGTTCTAGTGTTGTGTAAGAGGGAGAAGAATTTCTCTCTATCCACTTTCTCCACACCATGCATGATTTTATAGACCTCTATCATGTCTCCCCGCAGTCGACTTTTTTCTAAACTAAAAAGCCCCAGGTGTTGTAGTCTTGCCTAATAAGAAAGGTGCTCTAGGCCCCTGATCATCTTGGTTGCCCTCTTCTGTACCTTCTCCAGTTCAACAATGTCCTTTTTAAGATGTGATGACCAGAATTGTACGCAGTACTCCAAGTGTGGTTGCACCATAGTTTTGTATAAGGGCATTATAATATTAGCCATTTTATTTTCAGTCCCCTTCCTAATGATCCCTAGCATGGAATTAGCCTTTTTCACAGCTGCCGCACCTTGAGTCGACACTTTCAACAAGCTGTCCACCACGATCCCAAGATCCCTCTCCTGGTCAGTCACCGACAGCTCAGATCTCATCAGCGTATAAGTGAATTTGGTGTTTTTCGTCCCAATGTGCATCACCTTACAATTGCCAACACTGAACCACATTTGCCACTGTCGCCCACTCCCCAAGTCTGGAGAGATCGTTTTGGAGCTCCTTACAATCAGTTTTGTATCATCTGCAAATATGGCCACCTCGCTGCTTACCCATGGTTCTAGATCATTTATGAATAAATTAAAAAGCACCGGTCCCAGTACAGATCCCTGGGGGACTCCACTTCTTACTTCTCTCCATTGTTAAAACTCTCAATTTATACCTACCATCTGTTTCCTGTCTTTCAACCACTAAGCAATCCACACATGTACTTGTCCGCTTATCCCATGACTGCTAAGTTTTCTCAGGAGTCTTTGATGAGGAACTTTGTCAAAAGCTTTTTGGAAGTCCAGGTAGACTATGTCAACTGGATCACCTTTATCTACACACTTGTTGACACTCCCAAAGAACTCCAAAAGGTTCGTGAGGCAAGATTTACCTTTGCGGAAGCCATGCTGGCTCACTCCCAGCAGGGCCTGTTCTTCTATGTGCTTTACGATTTTATCCTTGAGGATGTTTTCCATCAATTTGCCTGGAACAGATGTTAGGCTAACCAGCCTGTAATTTCCTGGATCGCACCAGGACCCCTTTTTGAAAATCGGTGTGACATTTGCTACTCTCCAGTCCTCTGGTACAGGGCCCGATTTCAGGGATAAGTTATATATTTTAGGAAGGAGGTCAGCAATTTCACATTTGGGTTCTTTGAGGACTCTTGGATGGATGCTATCTGGCCCTGGTGAATTGTTAGCTTTCAGTTTTTCCAGACAGTTTAGAACATCATCTCTTGTCACTTCTATCTGACTCAGCTCTCTAGCCTCCATCCCTAAAGAGCCTGGTTCAGGAACAGGTATATACTCAGTATCCTCTGCCGTGAAGACAGATGCAAACTGTCTTTGCAGTTCATAAGCCTCCATCCCCGAAAAGTCTGGTTCATGAACAGGTATATGCTCAGTATCCTCTCCTGTGAAGATGGACACAAAGAACTCATTTAGCTTCTCTGCAACCCCCATATCATCCTTAATAATCCCTTTCACTCCTTCATTGTCTAATGGTCCAACCACCTCCCTGGCAGGTTTCCTGCTTCTGATGTATTTAAAGAAGTTTTTGTTATTCCCCTTGATACTTTTGGCTAAATGTTCTTCAAACTCTCTTTTTGCCTCCCTTATTGTCACCTTGCATTTCTTTTGCCAGAGTTTATGTTCCTTTCTGTTCTCTTCATTTGGACAGGCCTTCTAATTTCGGAAGGAAGCTTTCTTCCCTTTTATGGCTTCCTTGACGGTACCCATTAGCCATGCTGGCATCCTCCTGGACCTAGTGGTACCTTTCCTCCTTTTGGGTATACAATCTAACTGGGCTTATCGTATTGTGGTTGTGAGTAAACTCCATGCACTCTGGAGCGAAGTGACTCTCCTAATTTTCCCTTTCAGCTTTCTTTTCACCATACTCCTCATTTTGGAGAAGTTTCCTCTTCTGAAATTCAAAATGTCTGTGTTAGATGTCCGTGGTGATTCTCTCCCCAGATATGATGAATCTGATGGCACTATGGTCACTGTTCCCTAAAGGGTCGATGACACTGACGTCATGCACCAGGTCCTGGGTGCCACTCAGAATTAGGTCCAAGGTCGCCTTCTCTCTGGTTGGTTCCAAGACCAACTGTTCTAGGGCACAGTCATTTAGCATATCTAGAAATCTGACCTCTTTGTCATGACCTGACTGTGAATTTACCCAGTCTATGTGTGGGTAATTGAAGTCACCCATAATTACAGCCCTGCCTCTCCTTGACGCCTCCCTGATTTCCACCTGCAACTCCCAGTCACTGTAAGCGTTTTGATCTGGAGGGCGATAGCACATCCCCAGTAGCACATTCCCCTTCAAGCCTTGTATTGTCACCCACAGGGTTTCTGTAGAGGACTCCAGTCCACCTAGGTTTTTTAGCTTGTTAGATTCTATCCCTTCTTTAACATACAGTAATACCCCTCCTCCATGGCACCCCTTCTTGTCCTTTCTATAGAGTTTATACCCAGGGATAACAGTGTCCCACTGGTTCTCACTGTTCCACCATGTTTCTGTTATGCCCACTATATCTATTTCTGCGTTAGCAACCAAGCACTCCAGCTCACCCATCTTGGCTTGGTGGCTTCTGGCATTGGCATATAAACTCCTATATGCCAAATCTCTCACCTGATGTGTGCTATTCTTTTGATTCTTTGACCTGCTGGCACAGGCTCCCATCTGCTCTTTATGTGGCTCTGCTCTGTCCCCTTCTGTTTTATCTGAATCCTTTGCACCCCCACACTTTAAGGGATGGCTTTTGCCAAACGGGATACTGCCCAGCTCCCATCAGCTGTTTCCCAGGCATCATTTTAAAAGCTGCTCTGCAACCTTTTTGATTTTAAGCGCCAGCAGTCTGGTTCCATCTTGGTTCAAGTGCAGCCCGTCCATTTTGTACAGGCCTTGCTTGCCCCAAATGTATCCCAGTACCTAACAAATCTAAACCCCTCCTTCCGGCACCAACGTCTCATCCACTCATTGAAACCCCTCAGCTCTGCCTGTCTCACTGTACCTGCACGTGGAACAGGTAGCATTTCTGAGAATGCTACCTCCCTTCAGGAGGGCCTGTTGTTCTATATGGTTAACAATTTTATCATTGAGAATGCTTTCCATCTATTTGTCCGGCACAGACATTATACTAACCAGCCTCTAATTTCCTGGATCCCCCTCTGGAATCCCTTTTTGAAAATCGGAATTACATTAGCTACTTTCCAGTCTTCTGGCACAGAACCTGATTGTATGGATAAGTTACATAGTTTTCCAAGGAGGTCGGCAATTTCACATTTGAGTTCTCTAATGGCTCTCCAGTGAATGACATCTGGCACTGGCAATTTGTTAATTTTTCATTTTTCAGACAGCTTAGGATGTTATTTTTCATTACCTCTGTCTGACTCAGTTCCTTACCCTCTGTTCCTGAGAAGCTCGGTCCAGGCACAGGTATACACTCAGTATCCTCTGCTGTGAAGAGAGATGCAAAGAATTCATTTGATTTCTCTGCAGTCTCCATATCCTCCTTAATAATCCCTTTCACTTCCTCATCATCTAATGGACCAACTGGCTCCCTGTCAGGTTTCCTGCTTCCGCTGTATTTAAATAAGTTTTTGTTATTCCCCTTGATGCTTTTAGCTAAATGTTCCTCAGCCTCTCTTTTTGCTTCACATATTGTCTCCTTGCATTTCTTTTGCCAGAGTTCATGTTCCTTTTTGTTCTCTTCATTTGGGCAGGCCTTCGTATTTCTGAAGGAATTCTTCTTCCTCTTTATTGCTTCCTTGTCTGTACTTTTTAGCCATGCTAGAGTCATATGAGGAAGAAAGCATACTTTGTATTCAGAATATGCATGCTAATACTGCAGTGGCACCATCTTAGGAGAGGCATTTTCTTTTGTTTGACAAAAAAGAGGGAATATCTATTCTAAGATTCTACCTGACATCCACAATTTTTGTAAGCTGTTAAAATAATTAAACATATTGAATCACTCAATCAATCAATAGGCTTTAAATGCATTAACCCATAGTTTCTCATTGTGTGGTATGCGTGTCCCTGGCATATGGTATGGGATGAAGGGGCGAGGGGAAAGAAACCAAACGAGAAGGATGGAGTAATGAATGTCTTTAATGCTTGTTCTTTGCTGCTGGTTACTGCTTAGAATTAATCTCTCTCTCTCTCTCTTTCTCTCCTTGTCTCTTTCTTGCTCCTTCCTCCTCTCAAAATGATGGGGGGGGGAATTGCACAGCGCAATTTGCATTACTTTATTAGTTTCAGCCATTTTATCTTTGGTGAAGATCACCTCCAGCCCAAGGACATACTTGCATTGTGCACCCCGGCATAAAACATGGCATTGCTACATTAGCTTGGACATCTGGCATATCACAGCCCTATATACAGAATCTTCTTCTAACTTATGGCACACATTATTGTAAATATAATATTCAATGGAAAATTGAGGTACTTTTTAAATTTTTCAGAAGTTAGGGTACATAAGACTTAGAAAGCTGAGGAACACTGCATTAAGCTATTAATGAACTAAATAATCTGAAATAATCTAAATCTAAGACTCTAATCTAAAATAATTAAATAAAATTAATCTAAATGAATAATCTAAATAATCTTAATTATAATCTAAATTAATTCAATTCAATTAATTAACCAAACACTATAGCTGATTTCAGCATCTCCTTTACATATCAAAGGAAGTATCTGGTAAAGGGAAGAGCCTGAGGTCATGAATGACATAATGAAGAGAGGAACTTAAGCTATGTTTTGGAATGAATACCCCTGCTAACTTGGCAAAGAGGCACCTTTTAATGTGGTGATTCTCTTTATTTAGCAGGGAGAGAGTAACTGACCCTATCTATCCCCAGCACAGTACCTCCAGTGACTGTTGCTGGTGTCTTATGTTTCTTTTTAGACTGTGAGCCCTTTGGGGACAGGGATCCATCTTATTATTTATTTATTTATTTATTTATTATTCCTCTGTGTAAACCGCCCTGAGCCATTTTTGGAAGGGCGGTATAGAAATCAATCAATCAATCAATATATTAGTATGCAGATGTACTGTATTAGTATGCAGAAGAAAGGATTTATTATTTTAGCATTAGATTTGTATTTTTTATGGAGAAATGAAAAGTGAGAAATTACTTTTGAAAAATGTAATCACCTTTCCAAGAGCAAATACAAGACAGTTCACAAATATCAGTGAAAGTATCATACCAAAAAAACAAAACAAAACATGATACAATCATAAATTAGAATCAAATCATATCAAACATTGGAAAACTCCATAACTAAGAATGAAAACCTTTTACAGATTTTTTTTTTTACCATCAAGTATATTATGAGCTATAACTTGGTGTTTCCAACAAGGAATTTACAAATGGGAGATCTGAGGCCTTCCTAAAGGCTCCCACAGTACAAATGTGGCATCCAAACTAACATGTGTTGACTTCCCAAAGGCTCCCACAGAGCCTATGGTGATAGTCTTGAGGTGAGAGCAGCACAGGTTCAACTCCAGTGCTCTCCAATGGTATCATACTAATCCTCAAATTTAACAATGCAAACTTAATGTTCCTGTGGAAATTTCAGAACGTGGAGTAGAACTGCCGACTTAAAACAAGCAATCCATTTGTGAATGGTGGTGTGAAAGGCAGATCTCATGGACTCTGGGCCTGCTGCTGTAGGCAGTCCTCCACAAAAGAGCCTCCATCTGGTTAAAGTTAAATATTTAAAATAAATATTTACAGGATGGAATTTTAAAGGCAAATATGTACTTGAAAGCTATGACTGAACTCTTGGGCCTTGTAACTCTTCTACTAGTTGCCCCTTAGTATTTAACAGCCTGGTCTTTACCAGAAGATGAAGAATAAATTGCACTCTGCTGTGATGATGACGAAACATCAGATTCTGCTGTTAGGAAGCTAGCAAGATTGAAGCAGGATATATGTAAATGGAAACATGCATATAGTGTGGTTATACTGAACAGCAACATTCTTGAGGTGCAATCAGCTGAAAAATGAGGGTATCACATTTAACTGTAGCAGCTGAAGCACACTCTGGTTTCTATAAAACTGTGGTTAAGACTACAGCTTTGACGTTTTGGGTTACATTAAAGAGGTTCCATTTTGAACATGGAAAGAAAACTGGAAATTATAAGATGAATCTCCCTGTTGGGGGAGATAACCACTTGGGGTATAGGTAACAGAATATGGATTCTTTTTAAGTACATAGATTAGGTTCTTCAGATCCTCTACGGATGATCTTCTTAAGTTATTAAGTTATTATTATCTAACATCATATATATATATATATATATATATATATATATATATATATATATACACACACACACACACACACACGATCAAATAACTACAGAAAAGGTACCTCCAAATAGAAAGGAGCCACCTGGCCAAATTCAAAGAAAACAAGACTGGAGCATATCCCTAGTATGATGTCAATGGCATACCACAGTGATGAACAAAGCTGTCCTTTGCTTCTGCCATCATGAGTAAATAAACCCTTCTGGGTTTGCAGTTTGTAGAAGCCATGTAAAAGCATTTTTTCTTTTGAGTTTGGCTAGAGTAGCAAATTGAACATACAAAGATGTGTCTACTTTAAGCTCAAACTCTATAGCTCGACAGCTGTAGGCACTAAAAAGGACAGAACCACTCAATGTTCTTTGATAATCGAGGTTTTGTAGTGAATATCTTGATATGGAAACAAAGAAGCTATTCCCATGATCACTGGAAAGCGGGCTAAGGGAGCTTAGCTCACTTTCAAGGGATTGTGGGAACCACCGGGCTCGCAGGAGAGCCCGGTGCTCCTGAGGCGGCTAGCCCGCCTAATTACCCCTCCCCTTAGATGAGGTTAACAGAGAGAGCGCTCCATTAACCTCATTTTTTGCTCGTGTATTGCTGCAGCGTGCAGTGACACATGGGTAGATCCCTGACCAGGAGGCTGCAAGGAGCCTCCCAGGCTCGGGGGTCTCTCCAGGATGCCCTGTGCGCTTGCGTGGGGCATGCTGGAACTTCCGGGGGCCACGCGGCCCCTCATCCCCGCAGCCCCAGCCAGCTCCATGATGGAGCCGGCAGTCGTGTGGGCGGCCAATCCAGCCGCCAAGGGCTGCCGTTTGATCTTCTGCAGGGAGAGCAGTTTAAGCCTGATCTCCCCACCGAACCCCCTCCGGTGCTTCACACCAATCATGTGAAGCGCCTCAAAGACTGATGGTAGTAGCAACTGCAGAATTAAGGACTTGGGAATGTATTATTCTGCCCCGAGATCAGTGGTCATATGTAAAATTTACCATGCCTGCTTGGAAAGATTAGGCACTCCCTGAAGGACAAGGCAATGGAATGGCAGCATGATATATAGTCAGAGCTGGAGGCACGTGGATGATCTGATACCATAGATGGTGCAGCAGAAATGAGCCATCTACAAGGACTTTATTTTGCACCTGAACAGTGTGTTACTCAGACTGAAGAGGGAAGCTAAAGCCAGCAGCTTTCTAGAAGAGATGGGACCCAACTGGATCCTTGTAATCACCTTAGCCCTGCTGCACTAGAAGGATCAGTGCAGTACCATTTTCTGGCCATTTGTAGAGGTTATGGTTAACAGATTAACCTTGGAAGAAAGAATTAATTTGTTAAGCATACTGACTTGGAAGCAAGTTCATCTGCAAACAATTCAACTTGTTTTGAGGTAAATGTACAGGAGAGTTCAGGCCAACAGTTTTCTCCACCTGCAAGCTACTACACTGGTGGAAAGAGGAAAGTACCCGGGCCTGCCATCAGAGTCCTTCATTCAAGGACACATATACCATACAGTTGCTCTTCTATTCTCCCTTAATTAGAACTGATATCACTTTCAGTGGTGAGCCTTGAGAAAGCTGATGCTCTGAAACAGATGTGTTTCATCATGCCTAAAGACTTGGGGCTATGAATTCTCCAAGTCCCACTATTACTACTTTATGTAACGATATTTACTTTACATAAAAATGTCCGTATCTCCAAAAGTATAGGAGATTATGTTATAGGTTAATGATGCCCATAGATGGTGATTAAATCACTTTCGGCGGGGAAGTAACTTGCCTAGGGAGCAAGAGGTTGCTGATTCGAATCCCCACTGGTATGTTCCCTAGACTATGGAAAACACCTATATCGGGCAGCAGCAGCATCTCATACTGCCCAGAGACGAACATTCGGGCAGTATGTAAATTTGATGAATAAATAAATACCACGTAGGAGGTGGCAATGGTAAACCCCTCCTGTATTCTACCAAAGATAACCACAAGGCTCTGTGGTTGCCAGGAGTTATACAACTTTATGTTATCTGTTGAATTCTATCATGCTGAAGTTTACAAATTAATTTTCCCGCCGATATGTGTATCTGTCCTGATTAAGTGAGTTGAGCACCTCAGATGGTGTATGGGAGGCAGAGGTAGCAAGAGTGTCCCAAGAGTGCACATACCACTGCCTTGGCTACAGCCTCATTAAGTTACTGTTGCTACGACTCAGTTTCACCCATGTGTACTTTGCTGGTGACTCCTAATTTCTCCACTCTCGCTCCTGTGATAGTGAGATCAGAGGCCAGGGAAGTCCAGCACTTCTTGCCCCTTGTGTCCTTCCCCACACCTGAACCTGAGGAGGCTGTCTCACCCTCCCACATGGAAAGGGACCTTGGGCTCCCTTCCTGGCATCACGCAAATCCCATGCCCTCCACTCCCAGCTGCTATTTAACTGGAACACACACACAGGGTCAAACTACATGTGTGCCGTCAAGTCGATTTTGATTCCTGGTGCCCACATAACCCTGTGGTTTTCTTTGGGCTGTGGCTGTCATTCAGTGTTTGTAGGTTGGATACGGGTGACAATTAAAAGTTGGATGCAGGCAAAGTAGAAATGATGCTACTCTTTACCATGCATAGTTGTCATGGGCAACTGTGCCCCCATTGGCTGGGGGAAGGAAGGAGGGAGGGGGAAACACAAAAGGAGGGAATTTGAAAATGTATTCAAAGAGACTGGGAGGCAGGGAGACCCCATATACTGTGCCTCTCTTGGAGGATACTTCAGGAGGAGAGGAGGAAGGAATCAAGGAAGGATTGATTTTGTGGTTTTCTTTTCTCAGCGCTGAGTATAATATGCTGTGCTATTGCTGCTATAACTATCTGGTTTTGCTTGATCTCAGATTGACAAAGGCAGATCTTGGGTGCCTTCCTTCCTTGAGTTGTGGATTGTTTTGTTTATGAGATAGTGTTGTGGGCTTGGCAGTGGGAGGTGGGGAAGGATACTCAAACCTACCTTCCCTACCATCCTCCATCCTTTCTGGGCAGGCGGATCACCCACCCAGACAGTTGATGGTTGCTGCTGGCAGCACAGAACCTCGGGGGCTGGGCACGTTGTCCTAGCCCTGGAAATTACCATGTGAGTGTGCAGTGCATTGTGGGAATTCCCCCAGTGCTAGTTGGGACCTCCACAGTCTCTTAGCATCTGCTGCTGGCAGACAATCACAAGGGAATGTTCTTTGCTTTAACCACATTTAAGAGGCAGGCTCCACAGGTGGATTTGCTGCTGTGGAACTGCCAGCAGCTGCTCACCTCCTGCTGCTTCTCACACGAAGCCAAGACTTGGCAAACACTGCCTTTGCCTAGTTTGGGGTGTACTTGAAAACCCTCCCTCGCTCCCTCATATTTCTTGGAGATTGCTGTGATGAGCTCCATGTCTGGCCTTGAGGCTAACTTGTGCTTCACTCACGGCTCTGTTTTGCTCTGCAATCTGCATTACAAGGTATACTCATTCAAAATGTGGCTGAAGTTGCTCTAGTTGAGCGTATGGCTGTGCTTGCTGCTAAGGGTGCTGTATGGCAGCTGTTGCAATGCTGGAGTCATAATTGTGTGTGAGAAAGCAACTTGTGCCAATGAAGTTACTGCAGTGCAAACACTGGACTGGGTCTCATGATCTGTGAGACCCGGTTTGGGGTGGTGAGCGGGAAGAGCGGGCTAAGCCCGCTCTCGCCGCTCACGAGCAGGGAGGGAGCCCTGGGTGGCTGGATCGCCCGCCCACATGATTGTCGGCTCCGAGATGGAGCTGGCGGGGGCTGGGGAGCTCAGGGGCTGCGTGGCCCCCAGAAGCCCCAGTATGCCTTGCACGAGCACGCAAGGCATACTAGGGAAACCCCCGGAGCTGGGAGACGGCTTTTCACCTCCCCTCCGGGGGTCTACTCATGAGTAGGTGTGGCATGAAGCCGCACTGCGGCTACTCATGATTCTAAAAACCAGGTTTGTGGAGCACTCGCTCCACAAACCTGGTTTGGGGGCAGGGGTTCTTTTGCGGGTTACCCGCTCCAGAACCACCAGGCCCGCAGCCGAGCCCGGTGGTTCTGATGATCGACAAAAATCGGGCTAGCGGAGGCTAGCCCGATTTTTGCTGATTGTCAGAATAGCCCCAGTGTGGCTGGCTGTGGATTCTGGGTCAGTGATCCTTTTTTGGCCATTTTTGGACGGAGTTTGAAATGTGCGTTCTGTGTTGCGAGGATTTTGAGGCAAATTGCAATGAAAACACTTGTGTGCACTCTGTGAGTGCAGCTTGTAAAAGGAACAATGGGGAAACATGAAACTCCTTTTTGTTCCCCATGGGTAGCTCCTAGAAACACAAAGTGAGTTGTATAGTAGGTCATGATGGGTGCTGCCTACCACCCAACCCACAAAAGATATGGGCAAGTGGGCAATTTTTAGCCAATTCTAACCTTTCCCTAAAATCCTATGGGGGCTTGGGGAAAGATTAAAATTTTGTTTAAAACCTCTTGCTTGCCAATTTCTTTTTGGGGTTGGGTGGTATGCAGCACCCATCATGACCTACCACCCAACCCACTTTGGTGTCCCTAGGAGCTACCCATAAGGAACAAAGGGGTGTTTTGAGTTTCCCCATTGTTCCCTATGGCTGGAACACTTGAAACACATGTGAAGCGCCTGACGGGGTTCTGCAGGGAGAGTGGGCTTAACCCGCTCTCCCCGCAGACGAGCAGCTGCTCATAGTTGGGCGGCCGGATTGGCTGCTCACACGGCTGTTGGCTCCGTCACAGAGCCAGCGGGGAGTGCGGGGATCAGGGGGCTGCGTGGCACCTGGGAGTCCTGTAGAGACCCCTGAGCCCGGGAGGCTGCTTGCAGCCTCCTGGCGAGGGTCTCCTCTTATGTTGCCATGGCACGGAGATGCGACAAGATACCACGCGAGCAACAAAATGGAGTTAGCAAAGCGCTAGCTCTGCTAACCTCGATTAAGGGGAGGAGTACTTTAGGTGGTTTGCAGCCGGGAGCCTCATGGCTCCTGTGGCAGCAGATGACCAGGAGAAATCAGGCTAGGCTCCCTTTGCCCGATTTCTCCTGGTCATGTGAATAGCTTCTTTGAGTTTTATTCTGTCAAAACAACCAGTATGGCTGCTGTTTCGACAAAGCGTTTCAGCTGTTTGCATTTCATTTCAAGCTTAAAACAAAACACAAAATCTGGTTCATACACATCCCCAGCTTATACTGAGTCAGACCTTTGATCCATCTAGCTCAGTTTTGTTTACGCAGACTGGCAGCGACTGTGACATTGTTCCTTTAAGAACAAACCCTCTATCAGGAGGACTTGGAAAAGGATCAGGGAAACAGGGTAGGCAGTTTAAATAAAAGCAGTTCAGTTGGTTAAGACACTTCAAATAAAGAACACCCATTTTCTTAATCAGTAGCTTGATTATTACAAGGAAAACAATACAAAGACTCTCCAAGGTTTCAGGCAGAAGTCTCTCCCAGTCTTACCTGGAGATGCCTGGGAGTGAACCTGGGGTCTTCTGCATGCAAGCAGAGGTTCTACCACTGAGCTATGGCTCTATCCCCTAAGGGAAATATCTTAGAGCAGGCAGTGCTCACATGTATTCGCCCATCTAAATGCAAACCAGGGCAGAACCTACGTTATAAAGTGGTGATTCTCTTTATTGAGCAGGGGGAGAGCAACTGACCCCATCCATCCCCCTCACAGCATCCCTCCAGTGGCTGTTGCTGGAGTCTATCTTATGTTTCTTTTTTAGACTGTGAGTCCTTTGGGGACAGGGAGCCATTTTATTTATTTATTTATTTATTTATTTATTTATTTATTTATTTATTTATTTATGTAATATATTTATATTTATGTAAACCACTTTGGGAACTGTTGTTGAAAAGTGGTATATAAATATCTGTCACATTCACATTCATTATAAAGGGAAGAATTCACACTCGCTACTGGAAGACTAAAGCCACCTAATGGCAGAGCGGGGAAAGACTTGATTAGCAAGCCAGAAGTTGCCGGTTCAAATCCCTGCTGGTATATTTCCCAGACTATGGGAAACACCTATATTGGGCAACAGTGATATAGGAAAATTCTGGAAGGCATCATCTCATAGGGCATGGGAGATGGTAATGGTAAATCGCTCCTGTATTCTACCAAAGAAAACTACAGGGCTCTGTGGTCACCAGGAGTCGACACCGACTCGTTGGCATACTTTACCTTTACCTTTACTGGAAGACCCTAAAGTTGAAACAGATAGTTTCAAGTAGAACTAATAGAACCTATTTTCTGCTTTTTAAAAAACATGGTGGGGATAGTCTTACAATCACAAAAGTCGGGCTAGGAAAATCCTAGCCCGATATTTGTGATCGTAAGAACCACCGGGCTCGCAGCTGAGCCCAGTGGTTCCGGAGCGGCTAACCCGCTCCTGTAGTCTGCCCTTTAGCCTGGGTTTGCGGAGCGGGTGCTCCGCAAACCCGGGCTATCTGCTCGTGAGTAGCCGCGGCGCAGCTCCATGGTGCGACTACTTATGTGTAGACCCCCAGCGAGGAGGCTTAAAAGCAGCCTCCCAGCTCGGGGGTCTCCCCAGTATGCCCTGCGCGCTCGCGTGCGGCCCCCAAGATCCCCAGCCCCCGCCGGCTCTGTCTCGGAGCCAGCCATCATGTGGGCGGCTGATCCGGCTGCCCAGGGCTCCCTGCCCGCTCGTGAGCGGGGAGAGTGGGCTTAGCCCGCTCTTCCCGCTCACCAGGAAAAACCGGGTCTCACTGATCGTGAGACCCGGTCTGGTGTCTCTTACCTAGGGAACGCCCCCAGCCACATGTTGTGCTGTGAATTTGGTTTATATCTGACTTTCATCAAATGAATTACAAAGGTTTGTTGCTTATAATCTGAGTGCCTGCCATCCTGAACCAACATGGCATGTTGGCAAGAAGAGAGCGGTGGGGCGGGGGGGGGGGACAAACCCTGTAGGTCTCCCCTAGGACACTCTCCCATGTGCTGTGGATTTGATTTGCATTGAAATACGAAGTAAAACTTATTAGAGAGGAACAAATGGACAGACAGAGATGTGGTGATCTCATAAGCCTTCTTCCCTTTGGAAAGTAGGCTAAAAATGCAATAACCGTAGTATTCTCATTGTAAAATAATACCGTCCACAAAGCAGCAGCATTACATAATAGCACAGAACAGAACAAAACGTTTTGCCCTGGTTTCAAAGGCACTATCTGCCTGGCCCTCACTGTGCCTCCTGCCACTGCACCTTCTGAGCCTGTTGGCCTCCTCTGGAACTCCACTTCCTTCCTGCTTCTGATTGCACAGCTGCCTTTGGCCTCTTATACCCTGACCTTTCTCTGGATCAAAACCCTGCCACTCGCCCCTGCTCGGAACAGACAGACAGCTTTCCTGTTATCAGTATCTATCTGGCAGCCTGGATGCCTGACATCTGTTACTCAGGCTCTCCCTTTTTGGATCGAGAAAACTTTGCCACATAGATCTGTGCTTTTGTCATTTCCAGGCCTGTGTACTGCCATGTATTTTAGACAGGGCTGCCTTTGAGGATGACTGCTTCAAAACACAACTGTCCCTCTCTTAGACATGGGAAGGAATGAGTATACTATAGCAACATAGGAAGCTGCCTTCTACCAACTCAAGACCATTGGTCCATCTAGCTCAGTGTTGTCTACACAGACTGGCAGCGTCTTCTCCAAGGTTACATGCAGAAGTCTCTATCTGGATATGCCAGGGTGGAAACTTTGAACCTTTGCATGCAGATTCCCTGCCCAGAGTGGCCTCATACCTTAAGGGGAATATCCTACAGTGCTCACATGTAGTCTCCCATCCAAATGCAAACCATGGCATACCCTGCTTAGCAAAGGGGACAATTCGTGCTTGCTAATACAAGACCAAATCTCCTCTGTACCAATGGTACAGACTACTGGCATATTTCACAGCCCATTCAAGGTTTTGATTTTGACTGAAAAAACTCTTCCTCCTCTGGGATCTGCATACCTGAGGAACACACATAGACAAACATGCACACACACACACATACACCAGAGGCGTAACTATAGGGGGGGCAGGGGGGGCACGTGCCCCGGGCGCCATCTTTTTTGGTCACATGGGGGGCGCCGCCATGACAAAAAAAAATTTTTTTAATTTTTTTTCTTTTGGTTAATACAAATGTTTCCTGCTCAGTGCAGCAGCGCTGCAGCAGTCAAGGGAGCGCGTCGGCGCCCCCTCCCCCACGAGCAGTCCCTTCCGCGCTGCCCGCGCCCCCCCCCCATTGCTTTGCTGGTGCCTGGCGGCCAGTCAGTGGCCTGGCTTGGCGGCAGCGGCGGCGGGCACTTGTGAGGAAAAACCTAAGTATAATGTAGTATGTTGGGGGCGCGGGGGGGGGTGCCATTTCAATGCTTGCCCCGGGCGCCGTTTTCCCTAGTTACGCCTCTGACATACACACACACCATTTTGAGAGGAGGGGTTTTTGTATAGCCAGCTAGGCTGGGAAGGGATGGGGTGGGGTGGGTTATTGCTCCCACTACCTAGCAGAGAAGACCTACATATTCTTATTTACTGCGTTTTTCAAAAGGGCAATGTAAAAGCAACAAAACAAAAAACAAAACCCCAACTGTGTGCCACTTTAAAAAATGGAAGAAGCAATGGCCCACTTCTATAACTAATACTTCCCAACACGTGGCACCCCTTTTCATGACTGTATTGTGGAATTCCAGCATAACTAGGTTATTTGATGGGGTCTAACATGTAATGGTCCATAGCTACTTGTCTTTGGACAAACTTGATTGAGCTTGTTTAAAGTTGTGGTGACTATAGAGATGCTGAATTTCATTATATTTTTCTTACATTTGTTTCCATTCTAATTTGGCATAAGCTTTTGAGCAGCAGGGGAATGACTTGACTAGCAAGCCAGAGGTTGCCAGGTGCAGGGGAGTAACAGCAGGAGAGAGGGCATGCCCTCAGCTCCTGCCTCTAGGCTTCCAGCGGCATCTGGTGGGCCACTGTGTGAAACAGGATGCTGGACTAGATGGGCCTTGGGCCTGATCCAGCAGGGCTGTTCTTATGAATCCCCGCTGGTATGTTTCTCAAACTATGGGAAACACTATTGGGCAACAGCAATATAGGAAGATGCTGAAAGGCATCATCTCATACTGCATGAGAGATGACAATGGTAAACCTCTCCTGTATTCTGTCAAAGACAACCACAGGGCTCTGTGATTGCCAGGAGTTGACACCAAGTCTACGGCGTACTTTACCTTTACCTTGGTCCTCCAGGTTTCAGATTTTAAAAATTACAAGCTCTGACCAGGAGAGGGCAATGCAACCAAATGAATAAAACGGTGATGGTTAGCAAAGCATAAACTACTGTATGAACTAATAGTGTTCACTTTATTTTAAGAACTGACCTCAGTGTGGCAAGCAATATGCATTTTCCCTGGCCTTACTGGCTTACTAATACTATGATGCACTTCTAGCTATGAACATAATGACACTGTCAAAGCTAATTCTTTTTAGAAGTGTATATGTGATGACAAGTTGTCTAGATGAAAGGAAAATGTCAAGGAATGCAGTGGCTGCTGTTGGGAGCTTCCACTTGAACAGATGTGGAAGAAAGTGTTTCACTGGACAGGGTCCCAGACTAAATTCCATGGAAGAATTTGTACTTAGTAAAAAGTATTTGGTGCAACTTTGGGAACCCTCTGTCCTAAAACATAAGCTAGCGCTCACTCGCTCTCTCGCGCTCTCTCTCTCTCTCTCATCTCTTTACTCTCTATTTGTTTATAAGCAGTTATTTAAAAGTTCTTCAGGTTTTGCAAAAGTTAGTAACATTTGGATGTATATTGAAAAATAATCTATCAACAAAATTTCCCTCAGAATAAAATGAAGCTGGACACTGCACTACTTCTAGGCTCACTGCAGACATAAACAACAATAAATAGTCCTACTGGACTTAGGCTTGTAATTTTCTTTGTTTTTCTTCAGAAGGAAACTCCCTTTAGACAGGCAAAGTAACTTATAATTTCAAAGACCCAGCAGTTTTTTAAAAAATGGAAGCTGGCTTTGGTCAAAGCAAAAATAGCTCTTTTTCCGCCATAATAACTGGCATAGCTGCACCAATGGGAGCTTTTGCGGGGGTAAATAGCATATGTGTGGCACTCAATCTGGATCAGGACTGTGGCAGGGGGAAGGAGTTAAAGCCCTCCTCCCCCCAGGCTGTGGTCCTGATCCAGATTGGAGTCTGCAGACATGTTATTCCTACTTTTAAAAAAATAGCACAGAGTTCAAACGACACAAAATTATATGTCGTTTGAACCTATGATTGCTCTTATAGAAGTAGCTAAAAGAGATCCAGGCATTCACACGTAATGTGAAACCTCCGTTAAATTGGGCCGAGGTTTGAATTTGTGAACGTCCAAATGCATGGAACAGTGGCCTGCAGTTTGCCTCACCAAACTCCAGTGTGAACATTTGGTTTGTAGTGAGTTTCACCACCGCAACCTGAGATTTTCAGTGGCAGCACTACATCTGAATGAGTACTCCGCCATAACCATGGCTTTGTGCTGATTCAGGAACCATAATAACAGAGAGGGTGGCCCAGAAATGGTTGAGATGGCTCCTGCTCCATGCCTGTGGCGCTTCTCACTGGTTGCCTCTCTGGGCACTTGCCCCACCCCGTTTCCGATTTAATAAAGCAGTTGTCCAGCAACAGGAATGCTGCCATGTCCCATCCCAAGTCTCCAAGCCTGTCAAGTGGGAAATGGAGGTATGCCCTCTTCCCACTCTGTCCCTTGTTCCCCACTCCTGGCAATCGGGAGAGAAAGGGGACAGGATGGCAAAACAGGCACTATGTGGATAGCTCTCCAAAAATGAAGCAATGAAGATGTATGTTCACAAGCACATGCAGTCGCAGTGACAAAATGAGCATGGCAACCCCATTCGATTGCTGGAATGGGAACATATGGCAGGGCGGTGATACCTGGAGTTGGGTTCAAAGGGCAGCCCCAATCAGGAATTCTTGTAAGGCTCCAGTCTATTTTTTTGCACAATGATGTTGGGGGAAGGGGAGGCCCAGACCCTTCCTCTTGGGTGAACCCATGCCCTCCTAGAGACGTTTTGTTGCCTTGCCTACAGTCTGGCGATGTGAGTGCTACGGATCTTGATGAGATGTGGCATTGGCAGACCAGGAAGAGGGAGGGGCTATGGCAGTTGCCAGGCTGCAGTTGGATGAGTATCTGTGATGCAATTCATGGTTAGGAAAATTAATCGTGGGTTCAGCAACCTCCAGTTTCACATTACGTGCAAATATGGCCACAGAGGCTCATGGTAAACACTGGGAACCTCCCTCTAGAAAAGCACGATGACTGATCTTTTCCTGAAATATGACTACTCTGGAGTTTCTACTCTTAGGGTTTCTTAACCTTGGGCCCCCAGACCAGATGTTGATGGACTACAACTCCCATCATCCCCAGCCATGTCCATTGTGGCTGGGGGTGATGGGAGTTGTAGTCCATCAACATCTGGGAGCCCAAAGCTAAGAAACCCTGCTCTGGAGCAAAAGGGTTATGGCTGGGTGTACAGTGGTGACCATAATGTTTTTTATGGAGGGTTGGAAGGAAGCCTACATTTGATCTTGCAGTTGGTTTTTCCTTAAGACAACCCTGTATTAAATTATCGTAAAGTGTTGCTTGATCAGGGTGGGGGGGGCAATTGTTTGGAAAGGCCTTATAAAATTCTGCTGGGAGCCCGTGTCCTTGCTGCTCATAACCATCAGAATGCTATTCTGCCATGGAGCCTGGTCCATTAAGAATTTTTTTGTCCTCCTGAGAAATGTTTTGAATAAAAACAGAATCTAAATTCCGCTTGGCAACAGTGCAGTCAGGAATTATCAGCATAAAAATCCAAAAAGATACGAATGTGAATGTGATGAATATTTATATACCACTTTTCAACAAAAGTTCCCAAAGCAGTTTACATAGATAAATAAATAAATAAATAAATAAAATTGCTCTCTGTTGCCAAAGGGCTCACATTCTAAAAAAGAAACTTAAGATAGACACCAGCAATAGCCACTGGAGGGATGCTGTGCTGGGGATGGATAGGGCCATTTGCTCTCCCCCCTGCTAAATAAAGAGAATCACCACTTATAAAAGGTGCGTCTTTGCTCAGTTATCAGGGACAAAAAAAGATAACACAGATGATTTTTGCCAGGCATGCACTTCCTCTACTGGCACAGTTTCCATCCCTTTTAAAGCCAGAAATGTTGGGCGAATGTCGGCTGAATGTTGGTTACCCACTCAGCCCAACATTCTTAACCAACATTTGAAGTTGGTTTGACGATGTTGAGCTGAAGTGGGTAACTGACATTCTTCACCAGATATGCACCCAACATTCCCAGTTTCACATATCATAGAAGTGGTAGTGGTAGTGGTAGTGTGAACCAACAGCAACTGGTGGCTCTTCTATACTTGCTACTGTTACATGTGAACCTCTCATAGTTTGTTGCTATAGTCAAAAATAGCAACATTGTTTTGTAGATGCAGTTGCTTTTTCTGTCTTATTGGTTTCAATCAACTCTAACTGGTTCTGTATGGTTCAGAAAAGTATATTGTGAATTCTATTTGAACCCATCCTTTTGGCCTTTTTTTTAAAATTTGGAAAAGAATTCTGGCTCTCTTTTGTCTTTCATTGAGTAGCTTCAGCTCTTCCCTTGCCATAGCTTTAAAGGCATTTGAAACTACTGGTGGCATTGCTATGCTCTCTGCATTTTCCCTAAAGAAAGTTTTTATATTTTGCGTTTTTAAAATGTAAAGAGGGTGTTCTGCCAAATAATATTTGTTCTTCAATGGAAAATTTTACCTCAGAAGTTCAAATTATTAATGGGCATTTTAACAAAACCCCAATCTGATAATGCAACAGGGACCATTTCAGAGTCCAGAAGCACTTCCACTTGTGTTCTGGCAGCAGCCAAACATCACTTTCCCACCTTTCCACCAGCAGTCATATGTAGTAGTAGTAAATTTATTACGGTCCTTAGACCAGCTTAACATTTAAAGTAATACAATTATAATTTACAAAATATTCAGATTGCTAATAAAAGCTCTACGAAGTTTGGATGCAACAAAACAAAACTTGGCCACGTTTATAGAAATAACAAGTTTAAAATTTGACAATAAAAAATCCAAGTAAAATTGATCTGTATGACCAGGATGGTTCTTTAAGAGAGGAGCAATAAACTTACTGTGAGCATCCCTATAAAATTGACAATACAGAATAACATGGAGAACTGACTCTATATCCCCTGAGCCACAAGTGCAATGACACAGTGCGTATGGGACTCATTTATATTTCCCATCTAGGAGTGTGGAGGGAAGGGCGTTCAAATGAGCAAGGGTCAATGCTCTCCTAAACGTGGGTAAAAACATGTGATCTAAGTATTCAGCCAGTTTGTGGCTGAAATTTTGAGAACCTATATAGATTTCCCTTGGTAGTCAAGCACACTCCTTCTGCAGATCTATATCCAATAGTTGTTGCCTAACAAAACATATCGCCTGATCTAAACCCCTCGCTATAAGGTCTTCTTGGGAAGTGCCCAGCTGATGTAATTTTGTTTTTAGAGCAATTTCCCATTTAGATGTAAAGCTGTCAGTTAACACTAAAGGCGCTAAACCGACTGGGAAGAAAACCAAATGCAGCCAGAAAGCAGTCATATGTGGAATTGCAATGTTCCTCTCATACCACACTATTATTATTATTGTTGTCATTATTAATAATAATAATAATTCGACATTCTATGCAGAATGTGTTGGCATTCTGTTCGCATTCTGCTATGCTCCATCTATACTAGTGGGTGGTGCATGGCAGATCATCGTTGGGACATAGTTGACTGATCCTTCTTTTTCTTTTTTTTAATCTTTGCCCCCTCCCCCGAAGTGTTCTAAAGATAAAACTTCTGTGCTAATGCCAGTCCATATGTATGCCAGTCTATATTTGCATATGCCAGACATTTTATTTATTTATTTAAAACTATGTAAACCGCTTTGGAAACTTTTGTTGAAAAGTGGTATATAAATATTCATCATATCTGTATATGTGGAGTCATTGCGCTGCTGTACCTCTGCTTTAATATGTATTAATACAATTTCTCTTTCCTAAAAAATCTCTCTCTTGTGTGGGAGTTAAGTAACAAAAGTTGCTGTTCCATACTGAGTGGTATTGAAATAGCCTTTCCTATGGTAATGTTGTCAGAATTTAGTTAAAGCCCCAGTTTGACACATTTATAGGTCTCTGCCATTCATCACAAACATTCAAAATCATCTCCTAAACATTCATTCCCTGAAGCTGAAATGCCATTAATTTAATGATTAACAAGTCAAGCCAGTTTATTCTGACATTATAGTGCAGCACATTAGCACTGATAACTTAAAAGTGTATACAACACATTTATTTTTCATCCTATGTTCATTTGGCACTCCTGGAGCTACTAAAGTAGACAACTCTCTCACACCCATAAATGGAGAACAAAGATAGGTGAGTCACCTTAGTGGTAAGAAGATGAACCAAAATACAAATCTTGATTGTTGTCCATGTCAACAGCTGTTGACAGCACAAGTTATGAAAGGTCGCATTTGCACGTAATGGGGATCCAGAGTTGCAGGAACCTGTGGTTTCTTTACCATTACTTCTGAACACGTGCAACTCCAGTCCCATTGGTTATACAACCCAAGGTTTTGCTCAGGAGACTCCAGTTTGAACCCTCGGTTTGTAGTGAGTTTCACTGCACAAAACCAAGGGTCCACCGAGCCTTCGTCCCATCTGAATGCAGCACTGTAGGCTGCAATTGGCTGGCCTGGAGCTGAGGAAGGACTCTTCCTTCTATCTCTGTATGATTGGCTGTGTGGGCTGTCCTTCAAGCAAGAAGGAAGCTCACACAGCCAGTTCCCCTTCCTCTCTGTAGTCTTGCTGACTGCAGAGAGGATGCTCTCCCTGTTGTCCAAATGTGGACAAGAGAGCGGGGGGGGGGAGTGGAACCATGGGTCTGTTGGACCCGTGGCTCTGCTTGACTTTCAAATGCAGCCAAAATGGGCTTTAAACATGATGCTCAAGGTTGCAGCATAGGCGATCACATGGTTGTTTATCTTACTGTGATTTCCCACAGTATTTCACTCTGATTTGAACTGAGTTCTCTTTATAGGAAAAAGTCTTAATTCATTCACTCTTATGAGAATTTAAAAGCTCAGGTTGATCTTCCTCTGGAAACAGGCTTCACGAGTTATTTGGGTAAGGGATTAGAGTAAACAGGGTTCTCAATCCTAACATCCTCTGGGAGACTCCTATCTTATCTATGTACATGGCTCACATATCACAGTTTAATTCTGATGATATTGTTTATGATTCCCCTGTGTTTTCACATGGACAAGGACCCCCATGTATGGAATTTATGGTATGCCTTTGGAATGTTTTACCATCACTTTGTGAACTAGCTCTCCTCCATTTCTTAGCAACATGTAGGCCTTACAGTTCTGGATTTTAAAACAAGCTAAGCTATAACTTAGGGCTTCACATTATGAAAGACCTCTGAATAACTCACCCTCCCCCAAATTTCAGGTTTTGCATAATGTATGTTCATTTAAAGCTATTTCTAATGCAGATAGGCTTATTGCAAGAAAACTGTTTTTTGTTAGTTTTTCATGGCATCTTTGCCAAGTAAAAACAAAGCATTATTATTTCTATTTTCATTGTCTTTTTTGTTAGAATAATAAATATTTTTGTAATGCTATGTGGTGTTTTAAGATTGACATAGTTTAGTGCCTCAGCGTGTCATAATCTGGCCCTGAGGCCTTATATTGCAGCACATCTGGAATCTTTCCATCCATCTATCCTTCTGACATGGCCTTTGGATCCTTAATCTCAGAATAGGGGACTCCAGTTCAGCTCCTTGATCTTTGTGTCTGGGAGTTACATACCTCAAGTTCAAGAGTTACGAGAGAGCAAAAAAAATGTCATTCTCTTCCATGGCATGTATCCCTTAGGAAGCCTACTTGTCTCCAGAGCTTCTTTTGTTTTATCCAAGTTTCCCCAAATAATATATTATTATGGTGCAGATTGATGGATTCACATCTGATTTGTAATACAGAACATTGTTAAACTGGCCTGTGTCCATGTCAGGACCCAAGGTTGGGACTGGGAGATTAGTATCTATATATATAATTCTCTAAGGCATACCCATGGCTAATCCCATGTGTGGCAGCTCTCGTGAGAATTCACAAGCAGAAGCACTGTGGTGATTGGGCAGTGGGGATTTTATATGCAGATAGGGAGGAGGAGCCTGTGCCACCATGGTGATTGGGCAGTGAGGATTTCATATGCAGATATGGAGCAGGAGCCTGTGATGGTTAAGGTCAGTTGGAATGCAACTGTTACTAGTCGGAAGATGTTCTTGATTGTAGAGGAGAGGAATCTATATATATATAAAGATAGCGGGCAGGGAAGAGAGGGGTCGTGAGGGAGGACAGAGCCCCTTCAAGAGAAGGAGACTGCTGTTGTGTGAATTAGATGAGGAAACAAGATGAACAAGATCTGTTAACTCAGGAAGAGAGGGGGGAGGGGAAGAAAGACAGGCGAAGAGTGAGTGGAGGAGAGAGAAAGAGAGAGAAAGAAGGGAGGTGAAGAGAGAAAGAAGGAAGGGTGAGGGATGGGTCAGAACCTGTCAGAGGCCTGAGGGGAATGAGCGGCCATGGCAGTGCTTATTGGCAGCAAGGAAGAGCACAGTCAACCACTGCTGCTGTTTGGGGCTACCAAGGTCATTGGTGGAGGCAGGCAGGCAGGCAAGGGATGGGCCTGTTAGCGGCCTGAGGGGAACAAATGGTCATGGTGGCAGCAGCAGTGAGGAAGGGCCTGGTCAACTGCTGCTGCTGCTGCTCCTGTGGGGAGGAGCTGGAGTGGGGCTCGGGTGAGGCTGGGGAGGTCTCTGGAGATAGGGGGCTGCAGCTTGGCCAGTAGGTACCACAATGCTGCAGCTGCAACCAAGAGGGGTGAGGGGGGTGGAGCAAAGGGATGGAGAAGTGACCAAGAGTGGTGAAGGGGATGGAAGCAATGGGATGGAAGAGGAGGAGCAGGAGTTCGGCTCTGGTGAGGGTGGAGAGATCTCTGAGGTGGGGGGGCTGTGGCACAGGGTGAGGGGAGCAATCAAGCACTAGCGTGCAGATGCTCTCCACGGATTAAGCTAGTTTAAAATATATAGATGTTACAATAAACAGTATGTTTGTGAATCTTTGATTTATTTATCACGCTGCCACCACCAAATTAAATTCTAATGTGTGTTTCTAACACTAACTTTTGGATTGCGCCCAAGTGATAATGTGCGGAGAAGTGGTTTCTGAGACAAAGTAACAGTGTTAGACTAGGGATGTACACAAAACAAGGTTCAGCATGCGGGGTCTTTAAAAAAGACGAGAGCAGGTCCCTACCTGCTATTCACCACCACATGCAGCTTCCTGCTATGACGGTGCTGCTCCCAAGAACCTGTGCATAGCGCTGGTAAGCACACATACATGAGCACCGTTTGCGTGGTCAGCAATACCATGATGATCTCACCCAAACCAGTTCATGCTCATTCCTACCTTAGAACTGGCAAGACTGTACACCACCTCTTATATTTCGAACTTCTATTCAAACTCAAGTACTTAGAACATAAGGCTTTCTAACATAAGGTACTTAGAACATAAGACCCCTGCTAACTTGGCAAAGAGACACCTTTTAACATGGTGATTCTCTTTATTTATTATTATTATTTCTTGTTTACACAGTCAGACAGGTGTTATTGACTGGTTTGTTTTATCCAGACATCGAGTCCTTCCCAAGGACCTGGGATGGCTGAATTTTATCATCAATACTGTTGGTTATTATAGATATCATCGCAAAATATAGGCTGTTGTTATTATTTATTTATTTATTTATTTATTTATTTATTTATTTATTCAATTTTTATACCGCCCTTCCAAAATTGGCTCAGGGCAGTTTACAATTTTTTTTAAAAAAAAGTTATAATGGACCTTTCAGCAGTCCCATAAGTGCACATGGGGGGTGCTGGGGTGGCCCAGAGCGAGTGGTGGTGTAGTGCACATAGGGTGCCAACCACCCCCATGGGTTTCTAACCCATGGGTACAGGGTTCTCTTGTTTCTGAGGTACTGAGTGTGGATTCTATGATAGCAAATGAGATTTTCAATGAGACACCATGAATCCACTCTAATATGCTATCATAGAATCCACACCCTATGTTGGCACCCTATGTGCACTACACCACCACTCGCTCTGGGCCACCCCAGCACCCCCCATGTGCACTTATGGGGCTGCTGAAAGCTCCATTATAACTTATGAGGAAAAACCTTATAGACGCGTAAACTTCAACAATTAACCAAAAATCAGCCCTCTGCCCAAATCCTTTGAAAAAATTCAGGTAGCTTCCCTGCCCCTAACCGGCACTACCACCAACCCCACACCGCTCTAGGCCACCCCTTTCCCCCTGACGTGAAGCGATACACCCTTCATTATACCTAATGGGGGAAAACCTTAAAGATGCGTAAACTTCAAAAATCACTTAAAAATCATCCCTCTGCCCAAATCCTTTCAAATAATTCTGATAGCTTCCTTGCCCCTACCTGGCACTACCACCAACCCCACACTGCTCTAGGCCACCCCTTTTCCCCTGACGTGAAGCTATACATTTGCTGACACCTCCACGCTTCTTTATGGAGAAAAACCTTAAAGACGCGTAAACTTCAAAAATCACTTAAAAATCATCCCTTTGCCCAATTCCTTTCAAATAATTCTGATAGCTTCCATGCCCACCCTAGGAACTACCACCCACCACACTCCACTCTACGACACCCCTTTCCCCCCGACGTGAAGCTATACATTTGCTGCAATCCTAATTGTTCTCTATGAGGAATTCAAAAATACTTTAACAATTCACCAATAATCAGAGGAGTATCCAATTGCCTTTGAAATTTTTGGGTGGTAGGCACCCCTGTCTGTCTACCACCCACCCTGCTTTTGTGCCCCTAGGTGCTCCACAATAGGGGATATGGATTGGTTAGGGTCCCATTATACTCAATGAGAAAAATAATTAAAAATATTTCAAATATTCATAAAAAATAATAGGGGTGTCTGATTGCTTCAGGGTTTTCATGGTTGTTGGCACCCATGGGTGCTCCACAATAAGGAATAATTTCCTGGTTCGATTCCCATTATATCCTATGAGAAAAAAATAAAAATATTTTTCAAAAATTCATTAAAAATCGTATGAGTGTCTGATTGCTTTGGGGTTTGGGTGACAGGTACCCCTGGGTGCCAGCTACCATCCTACCACTTTTCATGTCTCCAAACCAGTCCAAACCAGTCCAAACCAATTCGGATCCGAACCAAACCAGGGGGTGGTTTGGACAAAACCAAAACCAAACCACCCCCTCCTGGTTCGGACCCGGTTCAGATCCGAACCGAACCGGGTGAACCGGTTTTGTGCACATCCCTACTGTACCGGTGCATAGAACAGGTAGCATTTCTGAGAATGCTGCCTTGGGGGTCCTGGACTTCAATACGCTACTTAGAAGCCTAAATTTGGCTTCCAGGACCTCCTGACTACATTTCCCCATATTGCGGTGCTGATGTGCACCACAACAACTGTCTTCTCCCCAGCACTGCCTAAGAGCCTATCTAGACGCTGCATGATGTCCGCAACCATTGCACAGCCAGGCAAGTCACCTTGCGGACAACACGCGGGTCACAAACCCAGCTCTCTATACCTCTAATGATTGAATCACCCATTACAAGGAGGCCTCTACCCTCTGGAGGCATATCCCCATGTGAGAGGATATGGGCTCATCTTCCATGGAAGAGGCCCCTTCTAAAGGAGCATTTCCCTCTTCCTCATACCGATGTCCTCCTTCCCCAAGTCCTTCATTCACCTGACAGCAGAGGAGCTATCAGCCCTGGAGTGGGATGCCTTCACCACGTCCCTGAAGCTCTCATCCGCATGACTATCTATCTCTCTGAGCTTCCCCAGATCTGCTACCTTGGTCTCGAGGGAACAAACTTGTTCCCTGAGAGTCAGGAGCTCCTTGCACCAAGCACACACCCATTACTTCTGCCCATGGAGCACTCTGTGCAATACACTGGGAAGTGCCCCCTCCCCTACTGACTTTCTACCTTCATGCTGGTTTTGTTGGCTGTTTACAGTATTTAGAGATGATTTATTAGAAGGATAGGTCTCAGCTGTAATGGTCAACTATTTAACTGTCCAAACAGCCGTTCTCAAGAATACGAGGGAGGGATCAGTACCAAAATGAGGAGGGATTTGTACTTACCTTCTCTTCTCTGCCAGGCTGCTTTCGATCATACGGGCTTGTTCCAGGCTCCCCCGTACACTTCCCACTAAACTCCTGCAAAATTCCAACGTCCTGTTTGCTATCCCTGTTCGCTATGCTCTTGGGCTTTCACGTCTTATATAGAGAGTAGGTTTCAAACTGAGAAACAGAATGTGGGTCAAAGGAATGTGAGGCCTACCACAGCCCTAGCTGACTCCACCCCCTCCAGGCAGGGACAAACAAAAACACTGGAGTTTGCTAGCCATGGCAAATGCTAGCCCTGGGAAATAACACACAGACTAGAACTTATCCCTTAAAGAGAAACCAGTCCCTCAAAATCTCCCCTCCTCCTATTAGTTTGAAGGGGGGAAAGGCTAGATGTGGTTCTGTTTAGAAAGGCTTGCTCACCTCCTGAAGCTGCTTCTGCTCTTCCCAGAGTAGGCTATAAACTTATGTAAGATTGTGTCAGTGCATCAACAAAGGCTTTACTTTCAAGTTACGGAGGTGACTGTTTAGAAATAAAAGCTTCTTTAGACTTTCAACACCTTTGCTGGGATACAGCTGCCCTGACTGTATATCCTGTGTAATCAACCATGCACTCGGGGCACTTATATTTGATAGTCAAGCTTGCTTTACAGAGGTCATGCCTGGTGTGTAAAGCCTATGCCCCAACTTCCCAATTCCATCCTTAGTCCTGCACAAGAGACACTAACCATCACCAACCCTACCTGTCCCTCTCTGAATCTGTCAGTTAACTCCAACTGAATTTTATAGCCACTTGTTCAGTCCATTCCAAAGCCCCTCCCTTAAGAATTCTCTCCAGAGGAGGTTCTTAAGTTTAAGTTCCTTTTGATTGAAAATGCTTGCTAGCCAATCACCACAGTCCAATGTCATCTCTCTTCCAAAGAAGAAGATTTTATTATTCTTTCACAGCAGGGCTCTGTTTACACACTGAGGCGGGTCTCACGATCAACAAGACCCGCCTCCAGAGGGTTTGCGGAGAAAGCGGGCTAAGCCCACTCTCCCTGCAGACGAGCAGCAAGACCTGCCTGGGCGGCCACTGTAGCCGTGCACATGACAGCTGGCTCTGTGATGGAGCCGGTGGGGGCTTGAGAGTTCGGGGGCCACATGGCCCCCGGTAGTTCCAGCATGCCCTGCATGAGCATGCAGGACATGCTGGAGAGCTCCCCGAGCCGGGAGGCTGCTTTTCAGCCTCCCAGTCGGGGGTCTCCTTGTGAGTTGCTGCAGTGTGGTGCTGCGCTGCAGCAACTCACAATCTGTTAACCCTGGTTAGTGGAGCACTCATACAGCTAACCTGGGCTAAGAGGAGGGCTGCTCAAGTGGGCTAGCCTCTTGTAAGCCGCCTGGCTCGCCTGCGAGCCAGGTGGTTTACACGAACAGCAAAAATCGGGCTAGGTTCTCCTATCTCAATTTTTGCTGGTTGTGAGAATAGCCTCACTATGTGAGATTTCAAGCTGTGTAACCTTGATCAAGACCAAAAGTTCATCAATACTAGGGAACTTTTGTTCATGTAGATATTACAGTTATCATCTATGAATTGAGCTAACTACAGAACCTTTCACAAATGTGTTCCATGTTCTCCTCCATGATCACAATTAAAAACATCATTCTCATGGGACTTAGTATCACACAAGCAGCCGCTGATAAGACTACACATTTCTCTTTCAGAGGTAGTTAATAAATTATATCAATTAAATGATCATTTGTCACTTAAATAGTAACTAAACCACTCATATCAGGAAAGCTGCCAACATTTTGGGCAGATTTACATAGTGTGCATGGAATAATTTCAAACTAATTAGTAAGATGAAGACACTGATCTTCTAGGCCTGTCTTTTCAATTGTTTGTATGGCTCTAAGATATGAATCACTTCTAGCTAACAAGAGAATAAACACAGTGGCTACAATCCTTTCTTTTAACATTCTGACACAATAAGAGCAGTAATGCAAATGCCTCTCACCAAACTGATATTCACCTCCCTTCCCTGGACAAAAATCTATATGGCGAGTGCACAGGATGTAAGCTGGACACACAAAACCTGCTGTATGGTGAGATAACCAATGGTAATTGAACCGTAAGCTGTCCAAAACTCAGATATAGGGATATTTCTAAACATGATTGAGAGACTTTGACATTAATGAGTAGGAAGCTCTGGCAGGCAACAGGAACATCTGGTGCTTTAAACTCTGGGTTGGCATGCAACTTTATGATGAGAAATGGATTCTACAGTGATAGAACAAGTGTGAGCATAAAACAAAGCATTGTTATTACCTTTCCACCAAAGTTTACAGATGAGACATCCAGCCAAGTCTTGTGATTTAGATTGGCTTTTTCAGGCATCTAAATCAATGAGGTTCACATTAACCCAAGTCATTCGAAGAGATGCCACAAGCAAGTCCATCTCTTTTACAAAGGCAGATAATCCCAAGGTATGACCTGCATATGAAGTGCTAGCAGCCAAACAATTCCAGCTTTGCGGCCTATGTTACCTTGAGCCAAGTGTTCCAATAAACAAAAGAGTGTAGGAAATGAAAAAGCTGTGTTTAAAAAACAAAACAAAACAACCAACAGAAGCTCTCACCAAAGCATGATCTCTTGACAAGGTTCAATAAGTTTCAGTTCAGCTTAATGCTGAAATGTAATTTTAGTACCAAAAGGAGTATTGAGCACTTAGAATTCCTCTTCATATCCACTATGAATGTACATAACAAAACAAGTTAAAGAATTTTATATTCAGTGATTCAGTGAAAGCACAGCGGATGGTTTAATGATGTGGAGCTACCATCTTTCAAATGAGAGATTTATGAAGGAAAGCCCCTTGGTGCCTCAGAAAAATAGGAAACATATTGCAGTTCCAAACTCCAAAGCAGCAGTAGCAGAAGCTTAAAGAAAGCATTTGGGCTTCACTTTCCAAATGGCCACTACAGAGCCAAGGCTTCTAAATTATGTTCCATTTTTGATCACGTAGGCATTTAGCATAAATTTTAAGTCTCTTCACTTAATTTTTTAAATGCTAAACTCCCATTAATTCATTTTAAACTATGTGAGAAAGTGCATCAAACAGCTTGATGCCAGTTGGCGAGTTTTTAAAGACAAGCCTTGAAAAGAAATTGAAATTTGTTTCTTTATTAAATTCTGTGGAGTGAATAAAGATTTTAGATACTTAAGACACCTTGCAACAGTCTACAATGCTTTCTGACACAACATATATCTTTTAATGTTTTACTATAAAACATGACGGGCAGGGAGCTTGCCCTGGATGGCCAGATCGGCCACCCACATGATTACCGGCTCCGTCATGGAGCTGGTTGGGGCAGTGGGGATTTGGGGTCTCCCAGCCCCCCAGAGTCTCAAACTGCCCCATGCAGCTCCTGGTGGCAAGCCTGCTGAATTCCCTCCCTTAAACAAGCTTAGCAGAGCGAGCGCTCCGCTAACCTCATTTGTCTGATCATGTGCCACCATGGTGCGGCTCTGTGGCATAGTGACTCATGAGGAGACCACTGACTGGGAGGCTACAACAAGCCTTCCGTCATTGAGGGGCTCCCCAGAATGCCCTGCGCACTTGCGTGGGGCATCCTGGGACTCCTGGGGATAGGGAGGCCGCCAATCACTGTCGCCTCAACCAGATCCGTGACGGAGCCGGTAACTATCTGGGCAGCTGATACAGCTGCCCAGGGCTAGCTTCCTGCTCATCTGTGCGGAGAGCAGGTGAAGCCCTCTCTCCCCGCAGAACCCTCTTGATGTCTGCATAGGGTTATAGTCAATGTCATATTAGCTCTGCCCTTATATATGCTTAACATTCAGCCAGTTCAGATGAACACAGACCCTGACACGCAATAATATTGGGATCATGGTGAGAACGTGCCCACCTTGATGTCACTGGCAGACATGCCAACCCACTCTGAGCACATCCTCTAACTATGTGTAAGGGGTGTTTAAATCCTTTATACTTTGTTATCCACAGCAATGTGATACATTTTTAAAGTATTAGGTCTTAAAACCTAGTGCCACATTGCTCTAAAGTAGCACAAGAATTCTACAACAATTCAGTTGTGGCTCTCTGATCTGAGATCTCTGGCTCTTATACAGTGTCACAAATGTATTCATTCACGTTGCGATCTATGCAACTCTTGAACATCCTCACAAATCAGTGCTATTAAGGACCATAGTTTTATTTTGTCCATCTTATTTTTTATTTTGTCCATCTTATTTTCTGCTTTGCACATTTCATTAGCAGATACAAAAAATGGACTTTCCCAGTCCCCAGTTCCCCCTCCCCCACCTAAGATTCTGGCTGATTAATTGTTTTCTTGGGCCTTTGTACAAAATATGAATAATATGTTATGGTCTTTCCAGAGACAAGTGAGTTGACATGTATGCATATTTATAGAACTATTACTGTGTCTGCTTGAGCTGAATTCAGTTTAAGGTTCTTAGCTGACCTTAACCTTGTTTTTGTAAAATATACCTTTCTCTTAAAAAAGAGTGGCTTAAAATGTTTTAGCAGATAGTTGTACCCATTAAAATTCCTGTTGGGGAGGGCTGTGCATGGTGAAAGGATTATATGGATGCTCTTCTTGCGTAATTACTGTGTAAAAATACCTTTGTCAATAACCCACTTTTTCCCTTAATTAGCCAGTAGAGGATCAAGAGATGCCTCAGAACAACCAGAGGAGGCATGGCTGGACAAAATTAAAGGTATCCTGGAGCATGAATTTTTAAGAAGCACTTGAAAACCCACCTTTTCACCAAGCTTTTCAAGCTTTTTAAATTTTTATCTGTTCTTTTAGATTGTTTAAATTGTTTTAAGTTTTTGTGTATGTTTTAACTTGTTTTCTGTTACTGATAACCTCCCAGAGATGAAAGTATGGGGCGGTGTACAAATCAGATAGATAGATAGATAGATAGATAGATAGATAGATAGATAGATAGATAGATAGATCAGCCAATTACCTGACTGGGTCCATTGGTTCATGTACCAGCCAATCTGAATGACTATCACATTTTGTTCTATGTCTTTCACCCCAGCCTTATCTCATGAGATAAGTAACTAGGGAGCACACTTGGTACCCTTTGTACAGGAAGCCTGTGCTATTGCTCTGGGCTATAGCTTCATATAGGACACTATAAGTCCTGAACTATATGGCTGGGGTATTGGTCCTATTTATTGGACTGGGGGAGGAAGCATACATGTGTTATGGACTAGGCTTTGGGTAAACGATAAAGGCCCATCATATACGTACTATCTTCTGTCTGCTATTGTAGCTGCTTGCTAGATCCCTGGGAAAATATATTTCCCTTTTCTCATCTAAAGTTATTGCTGCTGGTAAGGCTCTCAAAACATATAAAGGCTCTACACATGATCTGTGTGTAGAGCTGGAAGGGGGTTTGCGAGGAGAGCGGGTTGACCCACTCTCCCTGCAAATGATCAGGGAGCCCTTCCAGGGTGGCTGAGTCGGCCGCCCAGATGATTCACTGCTCCATTGCAGAGCTGGTTGGGGCGGCGGGGTTCAGGAGCCTCCTTGCCCCCTGGGAGTCCCATAAGGCACAGCGCGAGTGTGAGTGCCTTCTGGGGAGCCTCCCAATGCTGGGAGGCTTGTTGTAGCCTCCCAGTCAGGAGGCTACTCATGAGTTATAGTGGCACAGAGCTGCACCATGGCAACACACAGTCCAAGAACCTGCTTTTTGGGTGCTCTTGCGCCCAAAACCCAGGTTAAGCAGCGGGCTACCCAAGAGGGTTTGCTGCCACGCTGCTGCCAGTGGAAACCGGGCTGGGCTCCCTTAATCCGGTTTCCTCTGCATGTGAGAATAGCCTCATAGAGTTTGTGTGGAGATGCCATCATCTCCCATGTATGAGAACTGAATGCACATGATCTGTTTCCCATTGCCTTGTTCTTTCCCTGATTACTGAAAATTAGACTGATCCCATGGGTACTTGCATCAGCAACAAGTAGTCAGGAAGATATGATTCAATAAATGTTATTCTTGTACAATTTGCCAGAATCATGAGGCTATCCATGATATTGATTTGACAAAACTGCTACTTCATACAAAAATCAATTAGGGTGGGGCACAATGGGAGCACAACTAGGGAAAAATCATAGGGCACCTTAGGCATGTTGTCCATTGAGGAAAATCCACATTGGTGCAAATCTACATGCTTGCATTTTACTCCAATTGATCAGTACCATAGAAGGAAAGACTTGCTCTCCTTGCCTCCCCAAAGATGTCATCATATCTGCACTGTGCAAACTGCTCTCCGCTAGTTCAGCTATGTGGATCTTTAAAAATGAAGTATTGTTAATAATTTTAACAATCCCAAGTTAAATACATTTGAGACTGTGCAGAACAGTGATTATAATCTAAGTTAGTCCCTATGGGAGCAGAATGGTGTGGTATTTACTATAGATGAAAAAATCCAGAGTTAAAAACTGGTTTTTAATTCTGTCAGATGGACCAAGAGTCCCCGTTTCAAGTGATGCCTCTCTTATCTTTAGCTGGGGGAACGACTGTCCCCATTCAGCACATCATAGAATCCCTGCCAGTGGCTGTTGCTGGTGTCTCCCCTGTGCTTCTTTTAAGATTGTGTGAGCCTCTTTGGGACAAAAAACTGTTTATAACTCCTTTATTCTTTAAATAGCTTTAAGAGAGTATTATTGTTTAAAAGTAGTATATAAATGCTGCTGCTAACAACAACAACTAGCTGAACCGGGTGCAGAGCATCTGTACCTCTAGTTCTCTTCTCGGCTTTCCTCTCGCCCTCCCTGCCCAATGGCCACCACTTGGCTGTTCTCCTGGCCAGCAGTTTCTTTTTCCCCACCCACCCGTCCCTGTCACTATCCGGCAGCTGCTTGTGAACTCTCGTGAGAACTGCCACACATAGGATTAGTGGTGAGTACGTTTAAGAGAAATAGATAGATAGATAGATAGATAGATAGATAGAGAGAGAGAGAGAGAGAGATAGATAGATAGATATAGTAGTGATAGTAATAAAATAACAAGAACAACAACAATTAGCTGAACCCACAAGGAACATCTGTGCACTCTTTGGGGCTGGTGGTTCCCCCTTCCCCCCACCTTCTTCCCCAGTCTCTCCTGCCCTCCCTCCCGCCTTCTGCCCCAGTGTTCTCAGCTTTTTGTCCCCGGCCGCCGGCAATGCTTTCCTTCCTGTCTGCGCGCAGCTCCACTGTCTGCCTAGCCAGGCTGCTCTCAGTGGTGCAGATCTACCGCTGCCAGCCTCCTCCTCTTCCTGGTGGCCCAGCCACCTCCCCGGGCCGGGCCAGGCTGCCACCGCCTCCATTACCGTGGTCAGAACCCTCGTGCGACCTTTCGAGAGTTCCGCCGCTAAGAGCTTGACACGCATCCCCATGGTCGGCTAAGAGAATTAATAGTATAGATAATAATTAATAATATTTATTATTATTATTTATATTTGTATAATGCTTCTCACCCTAGGATCCTATGGCAGTGAGCAACAGACTTTAAGATGATAATAAAACTTAATACAATTACAAATCAAATCCAACACAGCAACAGAGTTGTACACAGAGTTGTACACTAACTCCAGGTCTGAAGGGGCCGTTAGCAAAGCTCCCTCTGTGAGCCTCTCCTACATAGGGGCCATCCATAAGGTTGTGGTGGGCTAGGGATTCCCTTAGCCCTGTTAGGAGGTGAAATCTCCTTCTTGCCACTATAGGTGGTGGTGGTGGTGGTGGCGGCGGTGGCGGTGGCAGTGGCAGCAGCAGCAACAGCAGCAGCAAATCTCTTCCTCCATTCCTCCCTTTCCCTTATCCATTCTACCCCCAACACCAATGGGGCTACATGTGCCCCCTTTTTTACCTCATTCCTTCTGCAAATGGGAACGTACACCCCAAGGCCCCTGTGTCATTGCAGGCACCACTAGGAGCAGTTTCCATTTGAGATGGGAAGGCAGTGCTGGAGCTCTACTGCTGCCTTCTTCTGGCCATGCCATCCACAAATGGGAGATTTCCTCAGTGGTTCCTGCAGTGGTACGTGGCTCTTTGGATGCAACTTCCCATTTGCAGATGGGGTGGGAGGAGAAAAGGAGCACATTGGTTTGCACCATTGCATGCAGGTGATTCTTCACAGTCTTTGCAGCAGCCTCTGAGGCAAGCTCCCATTTGCTAATAAGAAGACTGGGAGAAGGTAGTGACAGAGTCTAGTAGGTGAAGAAATTGCTCGAAACACATGAAGGTGGGCAGGCACTCTAAGGATAGTTAGTGGCCCTTCTGAGGACTCAGGGCCTTTAGCAACTGTGCAAAGATGCCAGTTTTTGATGCTGGCCCTGAATGGCAGCTGAATGGTATGCAAAAAGGGATAATGACTTAATTCCTGTCCAAATGTATACTGATAATATTAGCATTTGCCCTGCAAATTGCTAAAGGTCTGTAGTGGTGGGGCCTAGGCACCTTATTTCCTGTGCCATCATGGCAGTTTACCAATGGTGGGGAATGCCTGGCTCAATCTTGTCTTCTGCACTGCACTGCTGCCGCTGCAGATGGCCTGCTATGGCACTGCAACTCCCAACCTAACAGGGATCAGGTACCGCAAGGAGCTATTGGCTGTATATCACCTCCACAGTGATGATGACAGCTCACCTAGTTCCTGTCATCATGGACTGTCATTATCCCAGTCCTGACTAGTGACACGGACCAAAGAGGTGGGACCAGCATCAGACTCAGACCAAGGCCTTGACACTAATTTATTTATTATTTAGTGCCCTGGTGGCGCAGTGGTAAAAACTGCCGCCCTGTAACCAGAAGGTTACAAGTTCGATCCTGACCAGGGGCTCAAGGTTGACTCAGCCTTCCATCCTTCCGAGGTCGGTAAAATGAGTACCCAGAAATGTTGGGGGCAATATGCTAAATCATTGTAAACCGCTTAGAGAGCTCCGGCTATAAAGCGGTATATAAATGTAAGTGCTATTGCTATTTTTATACCGCCCCAACCCAAGGTCTCAGGGCAGTTCACAACAAATAAAAACAAAACATTAAAATCAATTAAATATTAAAAACAGCTTAAAACAAATCAATAAATAATCCAAAATTTAAAAAGTTACAAAGTTAAAAAGCTAAAAGGCCTGGGTAAAAAGATAAGTCTTTAGACACTTTTTAAAAGCCGTTAGAGATGGGGAGACTCTTATTCCCACGGGAAGCATGTTCCAAAGTCTCCGGGGACTTTGGAAGGCCCGTCCCTGGGTGGCCACCAGACGACATGAAGGTAGCCACAGACGAGCCTCCTCTGATGTACGCAGTGGACGATGGGGATCATGCAGAAGAAGACGCTCTCTTAAGTACCGTGGGCCTAAGCTGTTTAGGGCTTTATAGGTTAAAACCAGCCCTTTGTATTTTGCCCGGAAACTTATTGACAGCCAGTGCAACTCCTGTAATATAGGAGTAATATGGTCTCTTCGAGATGACCCGGAGACCAACCTGGCTGCTGCAGGTTACCAACAAGTGTACTACTGTTTTGAGATCATGAACCTCAAGAAACGGACGCAGCTGGTGTATCAACCAAAGCTGATATAAAGCACTTCTGACCACTGCCTCAACCTGGGGAACCAGGGAAAGGTGTGGATCCAGAAGAACTCCCAAACTGCGTACCTGTTCCTTCTGAGGAAGTGTGAACCCATCTAGAACAGGTAGATCAATATCGCTTCCCGAGTGATAACCCCACACAATAAGTACCTCCATCTTGTCTGGATTCAGTCTCAGTTTATCATCTCTCATCCAGCCCATTACTGCTTCCAAGCAGGCATTCAGGGAGGATATGCCTTCTCCCGATGATGTTGACATGGAGAAATAGATTTAGGTGTCATCAGCATACTGATAACACCCAGCACGAAATCTCTGGATGATCTCTCCCAATGGTTTCATGTATATATTAAAAAGCATTGGAGACAGTATGGAGCCCTGAGGGACCCCATATAAAAGCTCAGATTTTGAAGAGCAACAGTCTCCAAGCAACACCATCTGGGACCTGCCAGAAAGGTAGGAGCGGAACCACAGCAAAGCAGTGCCTCCCACCCTCAACCCCCTCAGACGCTCCAGAAGGATACTATGGTCGATAGTATTGAAAGCCGCCGAGAGATCCAAAAGGACCAACAGAGTCACCCTTCCTCTGTCAAGTAGGGATGGGTCCAGATTGGTCCGGAGGCCATTGTAAAGGCCTCCGGACCGTCCGGACCGGTTCGGACCTGGCCGGTCCAGTCTGGGTGGAGGGGGTTCCTTTAAGGGCGGGGAGGGTTTACTTACCCCTCCCACCGCTTTGCTCCCTCCAGCGCTCATATTTACTCATATCCCTCCAGCGCTCATATTTACCTTCGCTTCTGGGGGCTTGGATTCTGACTGTGTCACTTCAGGGGATTCAGGCTCTGGGGTGCTGTCTGGAGGGGCCCCATATTTGGAGCTTTCTCAGGCATTAGTGTCTATCTAGACCCATTTCAAACTGGTTTTCGGATGGGCTATGGGGTGGAGACTGCCTTGGTTGGCCTGATGGATGATCTCCAATTGGGACTTGACAGTAGGGGTGTGCACGGAACTGCACAGCTGCGGTCTGGCACTGTGGAGGGGGTTCTTTAAGGGCGGGGAGGGTTTACTTACCCCCCCTGCTGCTTTGCCCCCTCCAGCGCTCATATTTACTGTAGAAATTGGAGCGGCAGGATACCTCCCTGCCACCCCTTGCCCCTCCGGAATTCCAAAGGCTCCGGAAAGCCTTTTGCGCACGTGGACGTCGCGCGCAAGCTTCACGTCTCCCCGACGCCGGAGGCCCGGTCTACCCAGCCTCGGCCCCTGCCGGCAGGTAGACCGGGCCTCCGGCGGCGAGGCCAGGTAGACCGGGCCTCCGACCGCCGGAGGCCCGGTCTACCCGCCAGCAGGGGCCGAGGCCGGGCCTCCGGCGTCGGGGAGACGTGAAGCTCACGCGCGACGTGCGCGTGCGCAAAAGGCTTGCCGGAGCCTTTTGCATTGCGGAGGGGCAAGGGGCGGCAGGGAGGTATCCTGCCGCCCCAATTTCTACAGTAAATATGAGCGCTGGAGGGGGCAAAGCAGCAGGGGGGGTAAGTAAACCCTCCCCACCCTTAAAGAACCCCCTCCACAGTGCCAGACCGCAGCTGTGCGGTTCCGTGCACACCCCTACTGTCAAGTCCCAATTGGAGATCATCCATCAGGCCAACCAAGGCAGTCTCCACCCCATAGCCCATCCGAAAACCAGTTTGAAATGGGTCTAGACTCCTTGATATCTGCACATCAGCAATGGCAACAGGCAAGGCAAGATCAGCTGGAGAGGGTGAGAAGCATCAAACTCCAGACCAAAGGACTGGCCCTTTAAGGCTGCCATTTCTTAGGCAGGTAGGCAGAGCCCTATAGGAGTAGACTGAGCTTAGAGACATTTAGGAACATAGGAAGCTGCCATATACTGAGTCAGACCATTGGTCTATCTAGCTCAGTATTGTCTTCATAGACTGTCAGTGGCTTCGCCAAGGTTGCAGTCGGGAATCTCTCTCAGGCCTATCTTAGAGAAGCCAGGGAGGGAACTTGGAACCTTTTGCTCTTCCCAGAGCGGCTCCATCCTCTAAGGGGAATATCTTATAGTGCTCACACATGTAGTCTCCCATTCATATGGAACCAGGGCAGACCCTGCTTAGCTAAGGGGACAAGTCATGCTTGCTACCACAAGATTAATTCTCCTTCCCATTTAAGAACTCACTTTGTGTCTGGTTGTTGTCAGATCAATGTGTCCCATGGACCTGTCCATGGTGCTGTCTCTACCAATTCTGGTGCCTTGTTGCCTTACCTCATTAGCTTCCTGGGCTCTACACTGCAGGATGGGGCAGGACATGGATGTGTTGCTGCTGCTACAGTAAGTGTACTCAGCTGCATTCAGTGTAATAGCTAACATTGTGCCCAGGTGTCTCTGATGATCCCTTAAAACCTCTGTGAGATAAGGTGATGAGTTTGCAAAGATAAAAGAAATCTGGGTCCTCCTCTCAACCACCCATCTTCTCTCACTCCTCACCTTCCACCACTGTGCCATTTTATGATGGCATAATACTTCATAACAGCATAGTGAGGTCACAATGTCATGGCAGTGCAACTACAGCTGCTTCAGTGCTGGGATTTCAAAGCAATTCTCCCCATGTCTGTAAGGCATGTTTTGCTAATAGCTTGAGGATAAAATTGTATTATTTATTGTCTCAATAAACTGAAGGTCAGTAAAATAATGTAGGACTCAAAATACCCCATCATCTATAAATGGTGAATAAATATTATTAAATATATAATTTTACATCACATAGAATCTTGCACAGTTTTATGTGGAAGAGGCATATAGCAAAATGCATAGCCAACTCAGATATCTCCGTCATCTGTCTGCTTGTTCACATAGAACTTCTGCAGTGACCAATATAAGAAAATTTACCTTTAATATGCTAAAATACAACTGTTCACAGAGAACTTGCCAGTTAAAGTGTTGCTTATTACCACAGAAGCTGCAAACTTTGTGTGAACCCATATCTGTGTCTTTTGCATACTACGCATACTACACTCCAACAATATGAACATGTGTAGCCAACATTCATTATGCTAGGAGCTCTTTTGTCATTGCCCTTTTATCATAACTGTGTTGGATGTCTGCATACAACTAATACAGCAATGATAACATCCAAAATGGTGGCTACTGTAGGACATACGACAGTCACCATTACCCATTAAGCATGGTTGAAATATATTCTGAATAAATCCAAATTTAATGATAAGAACTGGCTTGTAAAGCATCACCATGGACATGATGAGCAGCCACATCTTATGGACTTGAGCATGGACTCGAGTCTCAAGGACCCTACAATCCCTGTTTTTCCAAATCAATAGTGGTGGTGGGGAGTTTGATCTGTCTTCAGGCATCAAATAAATATAGCAGGCATGTAGTTTCCATACTAAGCCCTAGTGAAGGCTGCTTCCAATTGGCAATTCAACAGAGATCACAACCCCGGCATCAGCAAATAAACTCTATCAGCACAAGACTTCAGGAATGTTGATCCTACACTATTATGACTCATTAACTGCATATTAATAAAAACACACAACACAAAGCACATTGAGGGGAAATGATAAAAATGTGCTCTTCCAATCAGTGGGCAGCAATACACTCAACTCTTGCTTTCTTCATTTTTATAAAAACAATAAAGTCATCAGGAAAAGCACAGTAAGCTATGGCTGGAATCCCCTAGTGTGTGTGGAAACATTTTCTAATATCACACATTGGGAAACAACAAGCTATTTGTGAAGCTAGTAAGATTTATGTGAAGATTAGAAAGACAGAGGGCTCATTTTATTCATGGTTGCATTTTCCAGCTTTTCCAGACTTTCCATTTTCTTATGACTTAGTCATTGTTTGCTGTTCTCAAGGACAAAAAGTGAAGAACAGAATCAAGTGGCCACAGTGGAAAAGGCTGAAAAGGTTGAAGGGGTTGAGATGGCCTATTTTAAGATAATACGAGGCAATCTATCCAGCATAGCTGTTATCTAAAGCCTCAGCTGAAAAAGCAAATTGAATGCAATATACCAGAATAGCAGCTGACTAAATTGACTAGAGGAAGTCCTAGATATGTAGTAGTCCTTTACGATAATTCCTGAGTAGTGCTATTCAGTAAGTTAATCAGGATGTCAGCAACTGTGTTGACTTAAACATGTACTTCTTCTGTGCAGTCACATGAATATCCTCAGCAAATTTATCATAGCTCTGAAATGAAGAGTTTCTGATTTTTCAGCTGATGTAGCTGGGCAAATAGAGTCCCTGCTGTACTAAATATAATATCTATTATATTAATTTTCGTAGATGTGCCTCTGTGGGGATGGGGATGCGTCCTGGCAACCCAATGGATTGGCTGGGCAGCGGTTGGGCAGCAGTAGGGAAGTGGCCGCTTAGGGAGGAAAGGAAAAGAAGGAAAGCAGGCAAGCGGAGAGAAGAACTGAATGGACTAAGGCAGAAGGGAGGGGGGAAACTGCGGGGAGAGAAAGCGGAGGAGCCTGGCTGGGCAGAGACACAGAAATGGCTGGCTGCTTCGGAAGACACTCGCTAGAGGGAGGGCCATGCAGGAAGGAGCCGGCTGAACGCTTGGCTGCCCGACACTAGGGACTGGAGGAAGGAGGAGGCGGCAATGGCTAGTGGGGAAAACACAAGCAGCCTAGAAAGCGGAGCGGTGGGGTGGGGGAAGCATGAATGAGAGAGAAAAAATGAGAGAAAGAGGGGGAAATGGAGGAGGGAGCAAGCTGGGGCAGAAGGCTTGGTGGGGAGGGGACTGGGGCAGAAGGCTGGAGGGGAGTGGACTGGGGCAGAAGATGGGGGGAGTGTACTGTGGAGGCAAGCGGCGGGCCGCGGAGCTGGTACTCGGCCCAGCGGCGGGCCTGCCAGGCATCCCTGCTTGCTGTGTGGCCTCCACGGCCCAGCTCGCCCGTGGAGGCCTGGCGGCAGCAGGCCCAGCTCGCCCGTGGAGGCCTGGCGGCAGCAGGACCAGCCCACCTGCGGAAGCCAGGTGGCGGACCACGGAGGCCATGTGGCAGCGGTGGGCCTGGTTTGCCTGTGGAGGCAAGGCGCCCGTGAGAGGCCGGGTTGGGAGGGAATTGGGCCGTGAAACTTCCCTGTTCACCACCCAGGAGGAGGAGCGGCGGCGGTGGGGCCCTTTTCGGCCACCCGCCGCCCGGTAAGGCCTGTGGCAGCAGAGGTAAAGAACTCAGTGTGAGGAGGGAGAAGGCAAGAGTTAATGGGGGACGGGGAGGAAGGAGGGCAGGAGAGAGTGGGGCAGGAGGGGGAGGGAGGGCAGGAGAGAGTGGGGCAGGAGGGAGGGGGGAAAGCCAGCCCCAAAGAGCACACAGATGTTCTGTGTGGGTTGGCTAGTATGTGTATTAAATATGTACTGTATGTACTAAATATATCTGAGAACATCATCATCCTCATTATTATTATTATTATTATTATTATTATTGCCTTATTGTCATTGTTGTCATCACCATTATCATCGAAAGAACAAAAGCATTTAAAAAGCAGCATCAGGATAAAAGAATAGTAAAAGTAGAGCAGCATCTGCATTATAAAGTTTTCCTGATCAACCAGGTCTTCAGTGCCTGTTAAAAAGAGAGCAACAACTAGGCCAAGTAGGTCTCATTTAGGACAGAGTTCCATAAACATTGTGCCGCAGCTGAGAAGACCCTGCCTCTTGTGCCTACCTACCTTACTATAAAAAAGAAAGGAAAGATTGTGCCGTTGAGTCAGTGTCGACTCCTGGCGACCACAGAGCATTGTGGTTTTCTGTGTAGAGTACAGGAATGGTTTACCATTGCCCTCTCCCATGCAGTATGAGATGATACCTTTCAGCACCTCCCTATATTGTGAGCCAGCGTGAGCCAGCATGGTGTAGTGGTTAGAGTGCTGGACTAGGACCGGGAAGACCTGAGCTCAAATCCCCATTCAGCCATGATACTAGCTGGGTGACTCTGGGCCAGTCACTTCTCTCTCAGCCGAACCTACTTCACAGGGTTGTTGTGAAAGAGAAACTTTCCCCCTTTCCCCCCTTTTGCTCCAGATCAGGGTCCTAAGTACCCTCATCTTTCCACCTACGCACTAATAGTGATTGGATAAAGAAGGGGTCCTGACCATCCATGACCCTCGGGTAACCTGTCCCCCCTTGACATTTAACATCATTGGCTAGGGGAGATGTGAAAGAGGAACAAGGCGTGGGCCAAGCGACCCCGCTTCAAATGAAACACCGAGTCTTGGCGAACTTTTGATCTGAGGTACTGAAAAATGAGGAAGTGTGCCTGAGCTGACAGGCTCATAATGGGTAACTCGGTTTGAGGCTGGAGTGTGTTCCCCTCCCTTGGTGGAAGGGTGGAGGTCACTCTACAAAAAGACAAATGTCATTCAATTCCGCAACAATTTCCCCATCCCAAGTAACCACTGATATACAATGCAACACCCCGATATCCCCTCCATACAATACAGGTTATGTGTGGGTGTAGGATGTGTAAGTGCGCAGTCCACGTGGTCTGCTTTTGTCAAGCTCTCACCCTGTTTTATCTGGTGGATGGTCCACCCAGAAAAACATAGCCGTGTCATGTAAGTTCAGGGCAAACAGCAAGGTCATCATCACCGCACAGTACCAGATTGAAGGCAACAGTAACCTTCGCACACGGCGGGTGTCTCTCACACCCTCCATTCCTCCTCTGGCCATTGTGCCTGTATTTGGGATAAAACACTTGCAAAATTAAAATACATGTCAAAAAGTGGGGATGAGGGTAGCCTTCAAGGGGAAAGGAAACAGGAGGGGAAAGGAAAAGAAAGAAGGAAAATGCAGGAGGGATGAGAGTGTCAGGTATGCAAGCACGGAAGTAATGGATGAGATCACCCCCATCCTAAATACAGCAGACGCACCACCGAACCGATGGGACACCAGGATAGGTTCCTGGGCTTGCATTCTCAAACACCTGGGGCCAAGTGAGACCGCCCCACCCCATTGCATAAAACACAGGATCAAGCTCCTGTCTCGGGGTTGGGCAGATCCTCCTCTGGTCAGTCAGGATCTTAGATGTGCGAAGCCAAACACCAGATGGACTAAGCCACCAGATGTCATACAGCATTCCTCCCCATACTTTGGAGATAAGGTCATGACTCATAACTGGAAAGTAGGCCGAATCTCTCTAATTTCAGACAAAAGCTCTAGATGGGGGCTGCTCCTGACAGCATGGTAGATTTGCTGGAACAGGGGAATTTGGCATGATCAAACATGGTCAAACAACAGGGGAATCTGGCATGGTCTCCTTTCTGTCCAACTGTGGGAGGCTTAGGTACAGGCTCATAAGGAGGATATCTTAATTTGGAGCATTGTGTGGGATTTGAAAATCCACCTTCTATGACGGCATTCACTCATGGGTTCATGCTAAGATCAAGGCCTAAACTGTAGCAAGCAAACAGACTCATGTCAAGCATTCATCTAATACAATATGGCTAACTTGTTCAAGCAGTTCTTCAATGTAAAATTGACCTGATTAGGCCTTACAGTTGCACGAACTGTCAGCAGACCTGTTCTTGGTGTCCTTATGTCTGTGCAATGAAAGAATCTGAAGCCATCACAAGTTTCTTAGAATTTGACAACAAAGCCACATGACTGGAGAGAAGTGACTGACAAGCTAGCACCCATTAGAGATATTTGGATCTTGTTTATGCAGCAGATGCAGCAGTGCTACATTCCCAGGTCTGATCCAACAGTGAAGGTTAGTTGATGAGTTTCTGAGGGTGATGACCCTTCTGGCAATACATGCCATGAATTGCAAATATGGTGGTGTTGTGATGCAGAAACATTCTTCCTTCTTTGAATGCAAGCTGGAGAACCACCACAAACATACATAGGCTCGCATGTTGTGCAGCAACTTGTGCAGCCATGGAACAACTCTTGGAGGATTGTGGTGAGGGAGTGTAGAGCTGGCAGTCAGAGGCTCTCCTCAGCAAGGAGTTGGTCCATGTAGGCAGTATAAGTCAAAACAAACCAGACGTACCCCTAGAAATGCAGTCACATTTATGAAGAGGACCACACTCATCTGTATTGATCTTTGATTGACAGGAGACATTGGTATTATATGTACCAAAAAGGACAAGGCTGTACTGTTATCAACCATGTATCATGATATAGTGATGGAAGGGGAAGAGAAGAAGACACACATTATTTTGCATTTTATTTTTTGTTTGATTTCTATTCAGTTTTTCAATAAAATAATCTCAAAGAGGTTTACTTTATAATTAAAACAACACACAATTAAAATACAAAAAGTATAGATATTAAAAATAAAAAATCTCTATTTAAAAGTTTAAAAACCTATATAAAACAGTAATACACAAAACAGCAGCAGCAGCAAAAACTGTACTCTCATATAAAAGCCTGAGTGAAGAGCCACATTTTTACTTGTTTTCTAAAAACTGTGATGGAAGCTGAGAAGAGTATGACAGACAATTTAGACCACCTGGTGAGAATGTGCAACTGCAAATGAAAGACCAATGGGTAGCCATAGAAACTAACAATCTGATGGATGTTGCTGCTATTACAAGATTCATGGTACAGTTGTCCAGCCATCCAGACTGGAAACAATGGCCTGCAAGGATAAGACCATGCTTGTTCCTTTTCCATCTCAGGGAACAACTCATGATGCAAACATACAATATGCATATCAATCAGCAGATAAAAACAGCATAGATTGTGCTAGACTTAGGACTATCATCCTTCAAGTGCTGTAGAATGTGCAGGGTGCCACGCTAGGAGTGGGGTGGTCACTGCTGCATACTTGAAAAGTAAAATATGTGTTCTGCAACAGATGGGGGAATCTAATGTAACCTACAGCATTATGGCATAGGTTATTACAAGTATACTAGCTGACCTGGCGCAGAGCATCTGCGCCCCTAGTTCTCCCTGTCTCTCTCCCCCCCACCGTGCCTTCAGTCATTCTCTCCCCGCCCTCTTTCAGCCCCAGTTCATTTTCTCTCGACAGCTGGCCTGGCCATTCATGAAATCTTGTGATTGCTGCCACACATGGGATTAGCGATAAGCTTTATAGAAATTGATAGAGAGACAGAGAGATGTTGAAGGAGCAGCTAAAGGTAAACCAGTGTGTCAATTTGTTAGGAGGTTGGCAAGTGGCACACCTACAGAATAAACTGGATAAATGGCAAGTACCTGAAATAAAACTAATTTTCACCAAGGTAGATATCTCAGTGATCTAATGTGCATGTGAACAGTAACAAAAGTACTGCAACCCTTGCAGTTAATTTTTTTAAGATCAACAGGCTGACTTCCAAATTCTTGTATTAAATATCGAGAGGAAAGGGCCTAATTTTATTCTGCATCATTCCACTGACTGTAATATGCTTTAAATTCTTACAGACAGGTTAAAAATGTCTCTAATGCCTGTATGTCGTGGATTTCCAAACTGCTCTTCAGAAGAGAAACAGGTTAATGATTCAACATAATTGGGTACTGCACTGGCAGCCCTGTGCTTGAAGCAAGGGGCTGTGTGGAAACCCCGTGGGGAACAATTTTAGATCCTTTATCCTTCCACTCCCTACTTCTTTCCTGTTTGTTCTTGAGGTGATGGACAATCCGTTCAATGAGAAAACTCATTTTAAGTGAACCTTTTCTCCAGGAGACACGTCCGTCACGAAGTTCCAGTGTGACTCACACTGAGAAAAACAAAACTTGGTATGCGAGAGTTTATTTGAGGAGGAGTTGGGCTACAATGAAAAGGGCATTACAGGCCAGCGCAGAGTTGTTGCTTTGCCCTGCCACCAGAGTTCAAACTGTGGAAGATGTCTATGGTGGAACTATTTCCCAGAAAACATGTTCCGTCTCTCTCTTACTTCTTGTCTCTCAAGTTGTACTGATGATCTAATAGCATTTTTCTTTGTGCATATTTTGGCAATGCCCCACCACCTGGCAGCCTGCGTACTAGTCTGAGGGAAGTCGAAATGCCTGCATGTTAACCCTAGACAGTGGGGTGCTTATGGATTGGAAAGACCCCGCCGCACCGTGCGTGCCTGTGTGTAGAGGGAGAATAGCCGCCTTGTCTTGTTTATCTGTCTGGAAGCTCAGGACCGGGGTAAAAGAGGAGGCTGCAACGGGAGGGGCGGGAAGGAAGGAAGAGAAGCGAGGGAGGGCAGATGTGGGGGAACTGTCAGGCTCGCACGTTTCGAATCGCATTACGTGAACAAATAGCAGAGGAGCCGCCTGCCAGTAGAATGGGCTTGTGTAACTTTGCAAACGTGCCAGAAAGTTAAAAAATCCCTCATCTCCTCCCCCTGCCTCGCGCCCGGCCTCCCTCCCTCCTGCCGCTCCACTCCAGACACAAACGAGAGCGATTACTCGTTGCTGCGCCCGCAATCCCAACCCATTTCTTTACAGAATACAATACTGGGAAGAAGAGGAGAAGGGAAAACTAAACTAAAAACCGGCCATCTCTTTGCGTGTGACTGCAAAGAAAAGTCTGCTGCCCCCGTGGGAAAGAGAGAGAGAGAGAGAGGAAGGAAGGAAGGAAGGCAACAGGACTGTTTCCCAGTCCATCCTTCCAGTCCAAGAGCGGGGATCCCGCTTGCAACACGCCGTGGTGATGATGAGACTCCTCTCCCGGCCGCCGGTTCTCCTGGGGCTGGCCCAGCTGCAGGCGTGCGTTTACTGGAGCTGCCTGCTGTGGCTGCCGGCGGGTGGGCTGCCGCAGAGGAACCCACCACCGCCTCCCCCACCAGCCGTGTGGAGGCAACGGATTCAGTGGGAGAACAATGGGCAGGTGTACAGCCTCCTCAGTGTGGGCTCCCAGTACCAGCCGCCGCTGCCCAGGCACAGCCAGGAGCCTGCACAGGGCGGACACGTCTTGCTCCTTAGGGGCAATGGCACTTCCCCGCGCAGGGCGCCGCAGCAGGCGGCTCCTGCCGTCGACAGAGGCACCGCCGCCGCCGCCACCACCACCAGGAGGCCGGAGGCGCAACATTGGTTCCAAGCCGGCTATCAGCAGCCAGCCAGTCATGGCGGCCAAAGAGGCCCCAGGACTCAAGCCGGCGGCAACTCACAGGTACGAACCCCGCGCCCCGAGAGCGCCCCCTCCAGGTCGGGCAACAGGAACAGCCCGCCTCCACTGAGCAACCTCCGCCGTGAAGATGGCATGGTGGGCGACGACCCCTACAACCCTTACAAGTACACGGACGACAACCCTTATTACAACTACTATGACACCTATGAGCGGCCCCGGCAGAATAGCCCCTACCGGCCCGGTTACGGCACCGGCTACTTCCAGTACGGTAAGAGCGCGCGCTCCGCCCACCACCGCGCGGCAGAAGCGCAGCCCAATCCTTGGCAGGTTTACTCGGAAGTAAGTCCCACTGTCTTCAATGGGACTTACTCCCAGGTAAGTGCATCCCTATGGTACCTGTATACTTTGCCCCGCGGGGCAAGTAGCGCGCGTGCAGGACACATTCGCGTCTAGGGAAAGCGGGTTAACCCTCTCCTACTCTATGAGGCCCGGATCGGAACCTGCGGTTACTTTTTAGCCATTTTAAAAACCGCGGGCGACCCGCTCATAGCTCTCCAGTTGCCGCGTCCCGTTTGGCCCTTAGGACCTCTCTCCGTCTGCCTAGCTTTGCCATCTCTATAAGGAAGCCTGGAGAGGAAGAAGAAAGCCATTGCACATTTCCTCAAATGAAATCGTTTAACATCTGCATGCAAATTGTAATTTGCATTATAGAACAAGAACAATCTCTCCCTTCCAAAAGGGGGGAAAGGAGAAAAAAAGCAGCCGCGTGGCAAATCCCGCCCTCATCGCCAGACAACGCGCTTAATACTGTGCTTAGTTGGGAAGGGAAGCCAACTCATTCCAGATCTAGTAATCACCTTCTGATCCCAGCCCTCCATCTTGCACGAGGGCATGGGGATTTAGTTGAAAAATGACGCTTTCCAATGCTATCTTTTGACAAAACCAAAAAGTAAAAAAAGTAAATGCCTTCTCCTTCCACAGCAGTTACAACTCTGTACATGGGGCTGAAGTGGGGTGATGTGTGTTTTTGTGGGTTGGGGGTGGGGGTGGGGAGGGGTCGCTTGGGGAAAAATATTTTCAGGACAAAGGACTTTGCTTCCGTAAAGGCAAAGTCCTCATTTCTTAAAGAGTTGGAGTTCAAAGTTCTAGAAACCATAACTTTGACCTAGAAACCTCCAGTCCCTAATATCAGCTCTGCACTTGATTATTTCACCTGCTTCCTTGCATTGAGAACTGGTGGTAGAATAGAATCTTGAAGGTTCAAATTAAGCTTCAGACATTGGAGCAAGAAGCATTAATGTCTCTCTCCCCCCACCCCTTTCCCATTTCCAGTGCAAAGCAAACTAATAACACAAGAGCTACTTCCTTAGGCTCCTAGGATGGGTTGCCAGATGCACCTCATAAGTGTCATCTTTTCTGGTGGCGTTAATTCAAAACATCACAGCCCGCCTAATGGATGCCCACCGCCAGCAGTTATAGTGCTATAAAACAAAGATACTCTTTTTGATCGGGCAAACATAAGTTCCCTTCCTCAGCTGGTGTCCTTATGGGAGAATGCCTTGAAGATTCATGAGGATATATAGCAGAATATGGTACTTCACAGTTTCTGTTAGTCTGCAGGACACATTGTCTGGTTTCTTTCATTCTTGAGAAAAATGACGCTTGCTGTCCTTAAGGTGGTGGGGAACTTGGGAACTGGAGCAGAGAGAATAGAAGACTCCAGCCATGAATCCTTCCGGCAATTAAGCAAAATGAAGTTTGCAGACATGCCCTGGGCTTGATGCTGTTGTTGTGTGGTTGGTTTGATGCATTGCAGGTCTTCCTGACTTAGTGCCAGATCCTTATTACATCCAGGCATCCACCTATGTGCAGAGGACATCCATGTACAACCTGAGGTGTGCTGCTGAAGAGAATTGCTTGGCAAGGTAAGCACCTACTGCCAGAGAAAGGCTCCTCATTTGGGGCAGATGGGCCACTGCCCCCTCCTTGCCAGCCCCACATTCTTTCCAGCCCCCCTCCCTTCTCTCACCAAACATACGATCTCTTCATCTCTGTTTTCCCCTCTGTGTGTCTTCCTGCTTGAATGTTGCTTTTGCATTTTCACTGCTTGCCAGTAGATGGCACTGGCTCTTGGACTTTTTTCTAAATTCCTTTGTATAGCCATTTCCTCCCTCTTAGGGTATTCAGTGGGATCCATTGCCCACAAACCCAAATAGCATATTTAGTGCCTCAGCACCAATCAGGATGTGCCTTTCTTTTCTTTCTCCCTCTAAGGGTGGGCAGGGGCTAGTCCAGCCCCTAACCAACCAGAAATCAGAATAACTTACAGGCCATCCCAGTTATCTGATTTCCCAGGGTCCTTCTAGGAAGGCTAAGCAGACTATCTGGAGATCTGTATGCAAAATGGGAGCTCTCAATCCACAAGCAAATGGAGTTTAGAACAGGTAGGAGCCCTGGCTATCTTTCTCTAGCCTTCCCTTCTCCAGAGGGAAGCCAATTCTTTACTCCTCACTTAGCAGCCTGACCAAGCCCTCAGGAGGCACCGGAGTTCTCCAGTATTTGCTGGGAGCTATTTTTCTTTCCTTTTAAAAAATGCTACTAGCAAACATTGGCAAAATTTCACCCTCCTTCCCTCTTCTTCTGGGACGTTAAGCAAAGCTTTGGGCTAGCCTTTCTCTTTCTCTTACACTCTCACCTCTCTTGAGGGTGAAAGAGAGGGAAGGGGGTTATAGTTTCCAAATAAAACTGAAATTATAGATTGGACAACTTCAAACTTATCCTGTTTGAAATATGTGTGTCTTTAATGCATATATATGTATATATGTGTATGTATATGTGTGTATATACAGGTGAAACTTGGAAAATTAGAATATCGTGCAAAAGTCCATTAATTTCAGTAATGCAAATTAAAAGGTGAAACTGATATATGAGACAGACGCATTACATGCAAAGCGAGATAAGTCAAGCCTTAATTTGTTATAATTGTGATGATCATGGCATACAGCTCATGAAAACCCCAAATCCACAATCTCAGAAAATTAGAATATTATATGGAACCAAGAAGACAAGGATTGAAGAATAGAACAATATCGGACCTCTGAAAAGTATACAGTGTACTGTGCTTGATTGGCCAGCAAACTCGCCTGACCTGACCCCATAGAGAATCTATGGGGCATTGCCGAGAGAAGGATGAGAGACATGAGACCAAACAATGCAGAATTGCTGAAGGCCGCTAATGAAGCATCCTGGTCTTCCATAATACCTCATCAGTGCCACAGGCTGATAGCATCCATGCCACGCCACATTGAGGCAGTAATTGCTGCAAAAGGGGCCCATACCAAGTACTGAATACATATGCATGCTTATACTTTTCAGAGGTCCGATATTGTTCTATTCTTCAATCCTTGTCTTCTTGGTTCCATGTAATATTCTAATTTTCTGGGATTGTGGATTTGGGGTTTTCATGAGCTGTACGCCATGATCATCACAATTATAACAAATTAATGCTTGACTTATCTCGCTTTGCATGTAATGCGTCTGTCTCATATATCAGTTTCACCTTTTAATTTGCATTACTGAAATTAATGGACTTTTGCACAATATTCTAATTTTCCGAGTTTCACGTGTGTGTGTGTGTGTGTGTGTGTGTGTGTGTGTGTATATGTATGTATATATAGAATTGTGAGATTTTTGCCTTCTCTTCATGGGCAACCTAATGGGCACAGCTTGGAAACTAGGCCGGTCCAAAATAGTCAATTAGCTCCACCACTCTATAGTCCCTATGCCAGTTTTCTGTTTGCTGGTTATATTTTGTGCTTTACTTCCCCCCACCCCCCTTTTTTTTTGGTGAGTGGTAGTAATATTGAAAGGAGAGGTCCTTGGCATAAGTTCTTTGGACAAGTTTGTGATTTATATCGCTTAATTTTCAAATCTGATAAAGGATTCAAGTAAATGTTGCATAGAACTGCAACCAGTTCTATAAAGTTAATGCCTTCATGAACTCATTGGGGATTACTCCCAAGTAACTGCTGTGTGCTTAGGATTGCAGCCCAAGGACATATTCCAGAAATGTTTATATTGTGAGAAAGGGAGAAATAAGGTTTGTTTTTTTTAAAAGTACTGTATGTGCATATTTGTGAGAAGAAAGGAAACTAGTCGGCTCTGTGTGTGTGGCCAAATACATTGTGGTATTTTTAAAGTAAAGTAAAGTGTGTCGTCGAGTTGATTTTGACTCCTGGTGACCACAGAGCCCTGTGGTTGTCTTTGGTAGAATACAGGAGGGGTTTACCATTGCCTCCTCCCATAATGGCTTTCAGCATTTTGCTATATCATTGCTGCCTGATATAGGTGTTATCCATAGTCTGGGAAACATACCAGCGGGGATTTGAACTGGCATCCTCTGGCTTGCTAGTCAAGTCATTTCCCCACTGTGGTATTTTTAAGCAGTGTGAAATGTGTGTATGCAAGTGTTACCTGCAAATAGGTGCCCTGAAGGGGGCTTCAATTAATCTTCTCAGCCTACTCCTGCATGGGGTGAGGAGGAGAAGGCTGAGATTACAAGGAGTGGAGAAATGGAAGCAGTGTTGATAGAAGAAGGGATGGAGTTTTTGTGGGGAAGAAGAGGCATGGTGACTTTAGAGGGAGTGAGAGGGCATTGCTACTTTCCATAGTGACACCCACCATGAACCATTCTAAGGGCAGGTTTCCTTTACTCACAGCCAACCAAGGGGTGAATTTAGCAATAAATTAGCACTAAATAGCCAGCTGCCAAGTGTTGGTGGGAATGAGGGAGATTTTGTTTGAGACAAGTAAACAATCTTTACATATGGAGAAAAGTATGGGCTGGTGATTCACTTCTTTTTTAAGCTTAGGGATCAACCTGCCTATTATTAGCCCTGCCTATGATTACCCCTGGCTCCCTCCCCTCCCCTCAGCCCCAAGAAGCAACAGCTGCCACTACCTGCTGCTCGTTGTTTTATATCAGTGTCAGCTCCTTATTGAAACTGATCTGAAGATCTAGAGTTTGAGGATTAGAATGTTTAGAAGAGCACCTTTTGTTTCCATAGCACAGTTGAGGATGTGCTGCAAAGATTTCCAAATGTTAACTGGTGACAGAACGGCAGGCGGTGGTGGTGGTGATGGTGGTGGAGCTATAATTTCAACAGCTTTAAAGTAGTTGAGAATTCAAGCTCCAACCCAGTTCATAAAACACATTGTTCTTATTATCCTCCCTTGAGAACTTGATGACCAAACTACAAGACTTCCATGCCTTTATTGTTTAGAAATTATTGCCTTTCCAAGGCCTGTTTTTCATTAAGTGTTTTGCTAATTTTTGAAAACAAGTCCCCCGTGAATGCATCAGATTGTGAAGATGACAAAATAATTGTTTTTAAAAATCTCAAAACTTCCTCACTACTTTATTCCACTATCTAGATCACCCTTATGAAAATATTCTTCCCCTTCAACATTTCTAATTCACTGCTTTTGACTCATTGTCTAAGTTGGGGTGGCACAACTTTGGCCCTCCTGTAGATGTTGGCCTACATCGCCCACAATCCCTGGCTTTTGGCCATTGTGGTTGAGTATTATGGGAGTTGTAGTCCAAAAACAGCTGAGGAGCCAAAGTTGAGCAGGCCTGGCCTAGGTTAACCCACATACAGTTCCCAGATCACACTGAGCACGTGTCATTTCATAATGAAGCTGCAATCCAATACCCACTCACCTGGGAGTAAGCCCCGTTGAACTCAGTGACACTTCCGAGAAAACATGCATAGCATCAAGCTCAAAACCGCCATTAGGAAAACTGCGATTTGCGAGGGATTACTGTATAGAGAGGACAGATACAATCTAATGAAATCTGCAAGAAAGGAAGGAACTGTCAAGGGGCATGAACTCACAGCATGCAGAGGAGGTGACACATGCTCTGAGACAACAACATTGGTATAAACTGTTGTAGGCTGCTATTCAAAGCAAAATTTGTGGCTGTTCTCATGGGCAGCCAAACCTAAGCTTGGGCAGCCAAACCATCAGATAGACGCATACCAATCCTTATGTACGCTGATGACGCAGTGATTTTGTCTCAGAGTAGAATAGGCTTGAAGAAAGCCTTGGGTGTGTTGGTCGGTTTTTGCAAAGAAGAACAGGTAGTAATAAATTATACTAAAACGAAGATAGTTCGTTTTAGTAAGGAAAACCAAAGTTATAATTGGTCAATCGATGGCCACAAAATAGACCAGGTTAAACAATTTAAATATTTAGGGATGACCTTCCAGTCCAATGGCTCCAAGAATGCTCACATCAGTTCAATGGCTGAAGTGGCTAAACGTAATATTGCAGCAATACAGAGATTTTTTTGGTCTAAGGGGGGGAACTATATTCCAGCAGCAATCAAGCTCTATAAGATCAAGATAGTTCCTCAATTACTATATGGAACCCAACTGGGGATGTATGCAAAATCTGGCGAACTCGAAAAAATCCAAACAGGTTTCTTGAGGAAGCTATTCGGCGCCCCCAACCGTGTGTCCAATGCAGTGATCCGCTCAGAGGCGGACATTCTTAAATTGGAGTCCAAGGCCTGGATGTTATCGATAAACTATTGGATAAAACTGCATCTTTTTCCGATAGAATTAATCCCCAAATTACTGGCAGCAGAACCACAAGCATCCTGGTGCAAGGAAATAATACATAAGCTTTCCTGCTGCGGATTATCTTCCACTTTTTTGTTGGAGGCTGGTGTGACTACAGCACACAAATTGGTGCAGCAAAGACTGGTCGACATAGAAATACAAAATGAGAGGGCTATTTTTACCACAATTTAACAAATCTGTACAGTTTAAGACAGATTTAAGTCCAGCTACTTATTTGTTTATGATTACTCATTGTAATCATAGATGGGCCTTCTCTAGGGCGAGGTTTAATGCCTTTCCATCAGCACTATTATACGGGAAGTGTAACAAATTGCCCTATGAAAAGCGCATATGTCCTTGCGCCCTGGAGATCGAGTCAATGGCTCATATTCTTTTAAAGTGCCCACTTTACCAGGATGTTAGACAGCAATTAATTAATCCCCTGCTAAATAATCTGAAGGGGAAAACTGGGGATTTCCTCGTAAAGTATTCATTAGCTGATGAAGATTCAGTAATTTCTAGAATAGTTGCTAAGTACTGTTATGTGGTTTTTAAAATAAGAGTCTCAAAGTTATGAGTGTATTTTAAAATTGCCATTTTTAGATACATGTATATGCTTATTTTAAGGATATTTGCTATTTTATGTCATTTACTATTGTATATCTCTTTTCTGGTCATTGACCGTAAATAAAGTAATCTGAATTTGGGCAGCCAAACCTAGGCTTGTCTGTCCGTGAGAGCTACCGGGATCTATATGGATCCCAGCACTGTTCTACCGCCAAACCTAGCTCCATAGTCCAGCTCTTAGTTGAAATTAAGAGCACAAGTGTGCCTTTAACCCCGGCTCCAGGATCATGTGTTTGCTTGGGCTGCTCCCCCAACGGGGGAAATCCCCAATGCACTGCACTCAACATGTGGTGCATTGTGAGATTCCCGGAGGCCAAGATGCATTGTCCTGGCCTCTGGCAAGTCGCACATCTCCCTGGAGCTCTGCTCTTGTATGCAGCTAAGCGGCTAGGTGGGCAGGGAGATCATTCAGGGGAGAAGGTAAGTATATTGCAGCCTTCTCCCCACCTCCCAGTCGTGCGAATGGCCTTTATGTCAACTTGCATGGCATCCCAAAGCAAGACAATTTAAAAAATACTTTTAATGAATACTGCATTGTATTTTAATAAAACTCAGCCAAGGCCTATGCTCTACTTGGGTGTTAAAAAACAACAACAACTTAAATGAAAACAACTTCCTTCATGACATTAATAATATTGGCAAAGATTTGAAAAGGAATTATGCTCTGATTGGAGATTAAGTATTTTCTCCCTAAATACAGTTGCTGGACAGAGCTCATAATGGTGCCAATTGGAAAGCATTAAGTGAAGCCAGCAGTGCATTTAAATACAGTACTTTGAGCCCAGAAAATAAAATATGTTGGTACTTCATTGGACATGATTAAGCAACTTCAGTTGTTGGGTTTTTGGATGCTCAGCAAATCACAGGAGAGATTATTCAAACATAGCAATAACTCAGATGTCCTATTATAAGCCCAAACCTGCTTTACAATCCATTTCAATCCCATTTCATGTATGCTTATTTCTACATAATTGCAGCTCAGCTTACAGGTCAGATGTCAGAGACTATGATAACAGAGTGCTTCTGAGATTCCCTCAGAGAGTGAAAAATCAAGGCACATCAGATTTCTTGCCAAGTCGACCACGATACTCATGGGAGTGGCACAGCTGTCATCAGTGAGTGGAGTGCCCAGTATGGTACTTTTCAATTATGTTCACTTGGTATTTGTTTGTTGCTATGTGTTTTTCTCCTCTTTCTCCTGACTTGGAGGCCTTTCACTGAACACAGATTTGTAATCCTGCCCTTGGAATAGAACAGGAATATCTAGGAGCCATTGCAGATGTGACAGAAAATGCCGTCTTATCTGTTTATTTGAAATCATTTTTTATACATACTCGGCTCAGAACGTATAACCATTGTATAATGAGCGAGGGCTTTAGGTAGATGACATTAATAGTTTTACTGTAATACTGTTAACAAACGTGGTTGGTCCAAATCTCTTGAACCAAAAGGGAGTTTCCTGTAGTTTTCAAAATCAAGATTTCTGAACAGAATGCAGACACAGGAGCCTTATTCTCACATTAAAAAAAGTGTGGATACTGTACCTGATATCCATGCAAGCTCTGTCCCCAATGAACATACTCCATAGCCCCACCCCCATGCTGTCTAGAATTACACAATTTGTCTAAGGAGTGCAGAGTTTCTCTGATGCTTTGTATAATGTCAGAATAGGACTATTCCAATATTGTGATGGTTGTGTTAACGTAGTGTTAAACAGCAATGGTGTTTATGATGTGAACATCACCACTCATCAGGAGGTAGTTTTCAGTCCTCACCTTGTTAGGCCATACACTTGACAAATCGACTTTAGATCATAACCCTGATGTGTTGAAGTTTCCATCTTGGATTGTATATGCCTTAAGCAAAAACAGCAAATGTTATAGAGAGAAAAATGTGAGATTACTGGCTGAAGTGAATATATTTGGTTTTGCTAGTCTGTTCTGAAAATGACAGTCCAGCAACAGAACAGAAGGGCTTTCAAAGACTTAGGAATAATATGCATACCAAAGCATCTAGTAACACAGTGGAGGACCAAATAAATGCTACTGGGGCTATACTGTAGATATAAAAACATTTCAGAGATAGAAATGTCCTTGGAATTTACAGTGTGCAAGGCAAGCATTTTCAGTCAGATAAACAATGCCTGAGGGTAGCACTTAGAGGATATAGTACTCATATAGAGCCACTTATGTGCTTCTTACTTTTATTGCAGCAGGAAATTTTGAAATAACAGAGTTGGTGTGTTTCTTTGTATGTGAACAAATTAAATATATTCCTCAATTTAATTTTAAAAGGCAACAATTGTTGAATAATGGACACATATAGAGAGAGGCTATCAATGGGCCACAAAACATTAACCCATTAGGTATTAATACTAAGCATGGTTGTAAAGATGTTCTTTAAAGGTTTTTGTTTTTTTTGCCACAGTTATTATAGCTGTTAGTTTAATACTTAAGCAAAGCAGATCTATCTACTAATTTGCCTGTGGTTTAACAGACATTACCACAGTATGGATGAATTTAGCCATTATGACTTGCTTGAAGCAAGTTCGCAAAGGAGAGTAGCTGAAGGACACAAAGCAAGTTTCTGTCTTGAAGATACTTCTTGTGATTATGGATACTATAGGCGATATGCATGTACAGCGCATACACAGGTAAGAGACAGCTATTAACAATACAGTTTCTTCTTTACTGTTAGACTACAAAGTGATTTCACTCATTAGTTTTAACTGTTCATGGAACGAATGCTGTGAACGAATAGTAAAATAGCCAATAGCCTGTATTATAGTTTTCATGTTATAACTCCAGCACAATGGGGAAAGTGCTGGGAAAGAAAACACTTCTTGGTGCTCCATGAACCCCTTCCCGGGGGTCCATCTTTGGGTGCCTCCAGTTCATCTGGTGATGACCTGGGATAGGGCCTTCTCAGTTGTTGTCCCTGGGTTGTGGAATGTGCTCCCCCTGGATATAAGAGGATTATCTTCCTTGGAAGCCTTCAGGAGAGCCTTAAAGACCCAACTTTTTAGCCTGGCTTTTAATGATATCTAGTTTTAATTTTAATTTTAAACTGGTTTAAATATTTTTTAAATAAGTTGTTATGTGTTTTTAATTTTACTGTAAACTGCCCTGAGCCACTTCAGGAAGGATAGTATAAAAATTGAATGAATAAACGAACGAACGAATGGTGAGATATAACACATTTGCGCTGAAGAACAGAGAATGGTTTAAAGCACCTCCTTCTGTGAAGAGATGTTCTGTGGCTTTTGGTGGCAGTGTAGGCAAAAATCAGGTTTACTGTATTGCTGTAAAGTGCTCCTCATCTTCTAACCATATAAAAAGTTAGGGTTCATAATACTCATCAGCACCATCTTGTATAGGGTTAAATGATCTGGCTTGTCTGGAATATCCCCTTATGGGGATAATTTTGTAAATAGTTTTCTCCAGCTGATAAATCCACTGAATGTACTACTGTAGATAAAGCAGATAAGTAAATTTTTTCTTTTGTTTTACTTTTCCTGAAGATATGTTGAATGTACTTCATAAAACTGTAGTATTAGATGCCAGAATTCACACAGAAAGCTAATCTTTTCAAAAGTGATTGTTCCAGACTCAAACAAAAAACAAGCAAACAAAACTATTATGTATATTTCTCATATTTATGTACCACTTGATGAATTGATGTATCTCTAGGTGGTATACACAATTTAAAACAAATATAAAACAGGGTAAAACAATTTCATAGGAAGAAAACAATTAAACAGTTTAAAATTTCAGTTAAAAGCCAGAGAAAACAGGTGTGTCTTGAGGGTCTTCCTAAAAGCAGTCAGAGATGGAGATGCTCTTATGTTAAGAAAATAAATAAAGCGCACTGAGATCTATGAAATCAAACCAACAAGAAACGGAGATCCTCCACCAAACTGTTCACAAACCATGTGATGAAAAACCAAGCACAACAAGTCCAATAGATCAATATTAGGAATTATATTCAATCGTAGACAAGACAAAACAATGGGAAGTGGTATCAATGAAACAATTTTATGGTATGAGAAGAATGATAAAGTCCATATTGTGGACTTATGTGATGCATAAATGAATAAGTCCACACAACGGTGACACGGTGACCTCCGTTTAGAAATGGATCTTTCTCAAGTGGAATTTTGTCTTGGCAAAGTAACACTGATCAACATGCTCCAAAGTCTTTCTCTTTTACAACCACATCTACTGTTTCTAGAATGTTCTCTCAAAAAAGCAAATTCTTGGCAGGTACAAAGCTTTGTACCTTTGTGCCTGAGTAGCTTTGTACCTGCCAATAACTTGCTTTTTTGAGAGAACTTTCTAGAAACATACTCTGGGCTCCTTGGAGGAAGAGCGGGAACTAAATGTATTAAATAAATGTAAATAGTAGAGGTGTTTGTAAAAGAGAAAAACTTTGGAGCATGTTGATCAGTGTTCCTTCCACTTTAGAGAGATCCATTTTGAAATGGAGGTCATCGAGTCTCTATCATGTAAACTTACTCATTGATGCATCACATAAATTTCCACACTATGGACTTTATCATTCCTTTCATACCATGCAATTGTTTCATTGATACCATTTCCATTTATTTTGTCTTGTCTTAGATTGAATATAATTTCTGCTATAGATCTATTGGACAAAATTGTGCTTGGTTTTTCATCACATGGTTTGTGAACAGTTTGGTAGAGGATCTCTTTGTTTCTTGTTGATGCTCTTATGTTGACAGGGAGCATAGTCCCAAGCCCTGTAGCAGCTACAGAGAAGGCCTGGTCCCAATTCGCCAGCAAATGAGCTGGTGGCAACCGTAACTGGACCTCCCCCAGATGATCTTAATAGGCGGCAGGGTTCGTGACTCTCTTAAGCACCCTGGACACAAGCTGTTGAGGGCTTTATAGGTAATAACCAGCACTTTATATTGTGCTTGGAAACATACCAGCAGCCAGTGCAATTCTTTTAAAATCAGTATTATATGGTCCCTTTGGGTTGTCCCAGAAACCATTCTGGCTGCCTCATTCTGCACCAATTGTAGTTTCTGGACTACGTACAAAGGCAGCCCCACATAGAGTGCATTACAGTAGTCGGGCCTGGAGGTTACCAGCATATGCACCACTGTTTTAAGGTCACTTACCCCTAAAAATCGGTGTAGCTGATGTATCAGCCAAAGCTGATAAAAAGTGCTCCTTGCCACTGCCTCAGCCTGAGACAATTTTGGATCCAGGAGCACTTCCAAGCTACGTACTTGATCTTTGGGGGAGTGTAACTCCAGCCAGAACAGACAGCTCTAAACCATTTCTTGGGTCCCAACCCCCAAAGTCAGTAATTCTGTCTTATTAGGATTAAACTTCATGTTGTTATCCCTCATCCATCCCAGCACCAGCTCGTGGCAGGCATTTAGGGAGGTTATACCATTTCCTGATGAGGTTGACGTGGAGAAATAGATCTGGGTGTCTATCAGCATATTGATAACACCCTGAACCAAACTTTCTGATTATCTCTCCCAGTGGTTTCATGTAGATGTTAAAGAGCATTGGAGACAGTATGGAGCCTTGTGGAACTCCATACTTTAGTTCTCGCTTTGCAGAGCAGCAGTCTCGAAGTGACACCGTCTGGAATCTACCAGAGAGGTAGGAACGGAACCACTGTAAAATAGTGCCACCCAATCCCACCTTCCTCAGGCCACCCAGAAGGATACCATGGTCGATGGTATCAAAAGCCACCAAGAGATCCAAAAGAATCCACAGAGTCACACTCCCTCTGTCAGTAGTCAATTGGAGATCATTCATTAGGCCGACCAAGGCAGTCTTAGCCCTATAGCCCCTTCAAAAGCTGGTTTGAAATGGGTCTAGATAATCTGTATAATCCAAAATTGTCTGGTGCTGAAAGGAAATATGTTGCTTGGAAAGGAATTTCCCCATACCTTTGTGCTATATGTTCATCTCCTTTATAATAAGTTCATATAGATAGCAAAGGCATTCCACACAACATTGATTGTACCACCAGTGTAGGCGGACTATTATTAGGTTCAAGTTCGGCAGTTTTTGTGTTCTTAACAACAAAGGAGTATTTTACTGAAATAATGGTTGACGCACACACCCCATCACAAATCTAGACCACTAGTGGCAGATGTAGTGGGGTCTCTGTCAGCACTTCCAAGAAACTGGCAACCAGTGGTATACCACAAGTCTTTGGATCATAGCCAAAGGATCACAGCCATGGACCACAGCCTACAGATGACATGCAAAACAGCAGCTTTGATTCATTCATTTGCTTTATTTATTTTTGTTTTCATATGAGGGAATTGTGAGGATTGTGCTTATCCTGTGAAAAAGCTTTATCTTCTAGGACTTTGCAGTACTCAGTCAAAAAAACATATTTTCTTTATCACACTTACAAACTCCAGCCTAATGTGACTCCACATTACTAAGAACATAAGAACAGCCCTGCTGGATCAGGCCCAAGGGCTATCTAGTTCAGCATCCCGTTTCACACAGTGGCTCACCAGATGCCTCTGGGAAGCCCACAGGCAAGAGCTGAGGGCATCCCCTTCTTCTGTTGTTCCCCTGCAACTGGTATTTAGAGGTACCTTGCCCCTTAGTCTAGAGGTGGCGTAAAGCCTTTAGACTATGAACCATAGACAGACTTCCATGAATTTATCTAAGCTCTTCTTAAAGCCATCCAGGCTGATGGCTGTCACCACATCTTGTGGTAGAGAATTCCATAGGTTAATTATGCATTGTGTGAAAAAGTACTTCCCTTTGTCAGTCCTACATTTCTGTAAATCAATTTCATGAAAATGACGCTGGTTCTAGTGTTACGCGAAAGGGAGAAAATTTTCTCTCTCTCCAAACTCTCCACACCATGCATCATTTTAAAGACCTCTGCCATGTTGCCCCTCAGTCGTATTTTTTATAAACTAAAAAGCCCCAGATGCTGTAGCCTTACCTCGTATGGAAGGTGCTCTAGTGTTAAATCCAAAATTAAATTACTAATATTTAATCAGTACTAATAGTTGCCATTTCTCTTTTTAAATTAAAACAAAATGCTTGTGATACATGGCCAGATGTGGTTTTATTCTAGAAATGTGTCAGATAACAATGGCTATGAAGAACAAATATTTTTACTCAGTAGACTGGAGTATATCCGTAAACAGAACTGCCAAAAAATAATGGGTACACACACTGGTGCATAACACTCCCACATACAAATACAGTTTAAAACATCCTTTAAAAATACAGTGGTTTACATACCACACAGCCACCCGTGGATGGAAGAGGGCAGCATGTGCACTTGCTTCATCGTTCTGCAAACTGTGTTGGCTCTCATAGCAATGCAGATGGTGTGTTGTGTCAGAACAGCTCCGCCTGACTCCCAGAGTTGTGTGGAGCTGCACTGACACATTGTGCCATTTTCACAGAAGCTCCCGTGACATCACTAAGAGTGCCAAAGTGCTTTGCAGAAGGACAGAGGCAGTGTTCACACCACCCACTTCCATCAGCAGGTAGCTGCCCAGTATGTGCGCTACTATCTGACCTGACAGCAGCGAATGGGGAGAACAGAGCAAACACTACAATTATGGCTTTCCCACTTGCCATTTTTTTCTTCTGCCACTTCAGCATGCAGACATGTAAGCAACCATCACACTGCAGTTTTCAGCACCATTACTTAAGCTTTGGTTCAGTAGGGTTGCAGATCTAGTGGAAGTGCATTGCAGGTGGCAACCAACTGCAACATGTAGTCAGTGGCCTTCTCTGTATTGATCAAGAGATGCTTGAAAATCGCAGTGGCTGTTTCACAGAGAACCATAGACCAAAGAGAGAGGTGCTCACACTGCTGCGAGGCACTCTAAAGCATGCCCATGCTACTGCAGAGGCAGGCTGCTCTGTGCCTACTAAGCAGTGCACAATTGCCATTGCAATACTTCGCTCATCATTCCTAATGGAAATAGCACCACAACTGCAATTACAGTGCTTAGGCACAGAGCAGCCCCACCTCCAGCAGTTTGGGCATCCTTTAGAGCAGGGTAGGCAACTTGCTGCTCTCCAGCTGCTGCTGAACCACCATCAGCCTCAGCCACAATTTATAACAGCTAGGGATGATGGGATTTGTAGTTCATCAACATCTGGAGAGCCACATGTTGCCTGTTACTTACTTTAGAGTGCTTTGCAGCAGCATAGTATATAGTAGGGGTGTGCATGAAGTGCATTTTGTGTTCCATTCTGAGCTTAGAATAGAACGCAAAAAGTGTTCCATTCTGATGGGGCTCGGAAAAATGGTGTGCGGACCCTAATTGGAAAACTCCGCCTTGGATGAGTCATTCTGTTCCAGGCTCAGAACAGCCTCCCCCCCATTTTTAGGGGTGTTCTGTTCCGAGTTCAGAACACTCAAAACGCTCTGTTTCGAAGTGGAACATTACAACTTCAGAACATTCTGCACGCCCCTAGTGTACAGAAGAGTGTAGAGCACCCCTCTTCTATCTACAGCTCTCTGTGTGGTATGTCTGTCACTAATAGCAGTAAGTGTGAAGGAGGTTGGCAACTGTCCCTTCAAAGTTCTGACAGTTAGCCCCCATGGCATGTCTCTCACTCCTCCTCCTAACAGGCTCGCCACGTCTAGCGAGGATTAAAGTGTCTGCTGCTGCTTTGAATTCCTTTAGAATTTTTGTGGCTACATCTGTTGCTTTAAAACCTGTGCTTTGTATGAAGTATTTTCCTGAAAACTGAAGAATACATTCAGATTCCAGTGCAAAAAAATGTATGTGACTGCCAGTTCTCAATATACCCATGACCTTCCTCTCCATGCAAGTACTTAATTCTTGCCAAGTGACACACTGTCTATGGCCAAACACTGTACTTTTCATAGGGGCAGTCAAACTCCAGTTGGATTGATGTCAGGCTGGAGAAGGGATCTGCACCTCGCTTATTACATAGTCTCTAAAGGCCTGTGCATTCATGGCTACATTGAACCATCATTTCAGGACAATAATAGCCTCCTAAAGTCAGCCTAACTCCACTGGAAGTGACTGCCTTGCAAAGTCGAATAAGGAATGGGGAAAAAAGAATAGATCACTGCATTGTTCAAAATGCAAGTACTATGCCAGAATTTGACCGACACTTATTTGGAGAACCAATCTTTCTTATAGAATGAATGGTAGTAATCATATTACAAACTCTTCCTGAAATTTCCCTCTGAATCAAAAGCTGTTTGCCATGCAGCATGGGGAGGTAATTACTATTGTTGGGTGATTAAATCAGTGTGGGTGGGCCTTGTGTGTTCTTAATTTTTTAGCTTAAAATCTTTTTCTAGATATTTTAGACAGAAAAGATAGCATGGATATTTGAAAGTTAATTACTATACAACATATAAGTTTGAACAAAAAAGTTAACGTTTTTGAACAAAAAAGTTGTTAAAAATGAATATATTTGATTTTCCAAAATGTTTATGTAAAGATAGATAGATAGATAGATAGAATCTATCTAAGTGGTCACTAAGAGTCGACACTGACTTGACGGCACTTAATCAATCAAAGATAAATACTCCATAAATGGTAAAACTTTAACTGAGACATCACAATTGTTTAACCAGTTTTCTTAAGATGGTTTATTTTAGATTTATTTTAGATTTGTCAATAATATATTGATTACCAAAATTATTGTGTTAGACTCTCACTTGTATCTACACTAATTTCTAGGGACTCAGTCCTGGCTGTTACGACACATACAATGCTGACATAGACTGCCAATGGATTGATATTACAGATGTAAAACCTGGAAATTACATTTTGAAGGTATCTAGTTTTATTAAATGATAATTGTACAGTGTCATGTGAAATTGCACAGTACAGCATGTATATCTTTTGCAGGTTAGTGTAAACCCTAGCTACTTGGTACCAGAATCAGACTACAACAACAATATAGTACGCTGTGATATCCGTTATACAGGCCACCATGCATATGCGTCTGGCTGCACAATCTCACCGTAAGTGCTTTTCTATTTTCTCTCAAATATATTTATTGTACTTATGAAAAAAGTATATTTAAATGACAGGCTTAAGGAGTGCAGCACTAGGTACTTCTGTCTTTGGCCATTTTCCTTAGCTTCACTGTTGCACTGCTCTCAGATTAGAGCCACTGATGTGGTTAAGCCTTTTGCTTATCTTCAGATCAGTGCAACTGAATGGTCAAGAAGGAACCTACAGTAATACAAGTGTTGACTTCCTTGCCAGTGCAAGATAGTGCATGTGCTGTTGTGCCAGAGGGTGAACCTCTCAGCTCTGTCCGTGCTCTGGAAGCGATCCGTAAGAGAGGAAATGCATATCTGAAGGTTAGCAACATGCTTCCTTTCAGCCCTGCTAACTGGTCAATGAGACACTTTTTATAGTGGCAATTCTCTTCTGTTTAATCGGGGGAGAGCAATTGTCCCTATCCAACCCCAGCACAGCATCTCTCCAGTGTTTGGTGCTGATGTCCATCTTATGTTTCTTTTTAGATTGTGCGCCCTTTTCAGACAGGAAACCATCTTTTTTATTTATTATTCATTCTTCTATGTAAAAGAGAACTTGTATGTAAAAGAGGCAGCATGGTGTAGTGGTTAGAGTGCTGGACTAGGACCGGGGAGACCCAAGTTCAAATCCCCATTCAGCCATGATACTTGCTGGGTGACTCTGGGCCAGTCACTTCTCTCTCAGCCTAACCTACTTCACAGGGTTGTTGTGAGGAGAAACCTAAGTATGTAGTACACCGCTCTGGGCTCCTTGGAAGAAGAGCTGGATATAAAATGTAAAAATAAAATAAAACCTTTTGTTGAAAAGCGGTATATAAATACTGCAAATATTTATATACTACTTTTTTCAAAAAACTACTAAGTTTTCAAAGTGGTTACACAGAAACATAATAAAAATAAATAAGTAAAAATTAATAATAAACATTTGTAGCAGTAGTTGCATGTGGACCCCCATTGTGTCCCCACAGAGCCTTCTGACACACACACTTTTTATTAGGATGTCAACCACAATTTCATTTGGAAGTAAAGAAATATTTCTAAGATAACTGTTTGGATAACCCTTACAAAGACTCATGAATGTCACATAGGGGTGTGTGTGTGTGTGTAGATATAGATATAGATATATTTAACAATTGTTTTTCTTTTTAATAGATATTAAGATGACAGAAAACTGCTGCATCAGTGCCAAAGGTTTTGAGATGAGATTATTCTATAAATTGAGATAGGATGTAAAAACTTTTGAAAACTGCAAAAAAAGGATGAAAATATATACGAAGAATTTTAATGTGACTTTGGAACGTTAAGACCTTTTTTCATTGTATTGCATTCCACTCTTGAGAACAATGCAAGATTTATATGCAAAATTTCAAATTCTACAAGGATTTAACCCATTCACAGAATGCCTTCCTTTTGACTACTGGAAATCAGTACATGATCTGTGAATGAGCTTTAAAATGCCATGTAGAGGGTATTCATATAGGCTGAGAGTCAATGCGTTAGATGCACTTTAGGTGCATCTAAAGGTTTGTGCATGCCCAGTGGGATTTAATACTATGTTGGATAGTAGATTCACCTCTGTCAGATGACAAGACTGCTTTTGTATTCTCCTACACTTCAGAAGTTGCTTGCTATGTGACAAGGTGGGGGCTGCTGTTGAAAGCCTCTTTGGGATTGTGGGACTAATTTAACAGTTAATTGGATCATGGCCATAGAATACCAACAAAGAGCATTGGGCAAAAGAGAACAGCAAGGAAACCGAAGCTTCCATCATTACAGAAAAAAATAACTTGATACATTTGTCTCAAGGGTAGAAACGTATTACTTAATAACTGTTAATGCTTACTGGAGCAATGCCTGTGCACCTACGAGGTATGCACCTCGTATTAGGTATACCTTACATATGAAACATGTTTACATTTTAAAATGTTTAAAATAATTGTTTCAAGCCAAAAGTATACTAAGATTTTGACATAAACCACTTACTCCACAAAAGTATTATGAAACACTGAGATTCCCATTTCCAGTGCTTGCTGCAAACAGTGCTTTCACACATTTTCTTATTTTCTGTGTGGATGGAAAGATCTCCGCTGTAGGCATTTAGGAACGGCTTCCTTTTATCTGTAACCTCTGCTCAGCTGAAAAATAGGACTATGCTTCTATTTTACAAAGCTGCCATTTCCCAATATTGTTGATTATTTCAGGCAAACAAACCTAAGTAAATATGTCCCCAGAAGGGACATATTTCTGGATGGTGCAGGAAACTGCAGAAGGAAGGTGAGATTGTTTTTCCTCACCACATGCACCACCACAGCCATAGTCTGGTGCTTTGTTAGTCAAGATGTCAGTCTTAATTAGACCCACCTAAAATATCACAAAGCAGTGAGCACATTTTTGAGTTCTCCAGAAGTTTCCTTCAGGTTGGATGTTAAACAAAACAATGTGGAGGAAGGGGAGAGAAAAGGCTGGGTGCGATGGGGAAGCCCCACAGTCTGCCGCTGGAGGGCAGGTAGTGTAAAATTTAACTGGGTAGTTATTAAAAACATTAAAGGGATTATAACAGATTACGGAGTGTCACGAAAGAAGCCTTAAAAAGTATAGCATGCAGGTGCTTAAACAGATACACATGAACCTAGAGAGTGCTGTACTTTAAAAGAATTATATAAGCAGGCTCCATAACAAAAGGTACATAGTACTTATTGAGGTCATTCACACAGCCAGGTCAGTGGGCGACGTGGGTTTGGCTTGTTCTACTCACCTTCCCCCCAGAAGACCGATTACTTCTTTTGGAAGTTTGAACCATGCTCCCGGATGAGCTGTGCTGTGTGCCTGCAGCGCGCAGCTCCAGAGGCCAGGACAACACATCCCGGCCTCCAGAGACCACAATTCACCGCATGAGACACACACTGCATTGGGGGGATTCTCCCAGGAGATGGGTGCTCTAGGCGCCCGTCTCTGTGTGCAGCTGGTCTGAAAGCAGCTCGTGCATGAGCAGCAAGCTTGGGCTAAGGGAGCGCTCCCTTAGCTTCGGCTAACAGCTGGGCTGCAAAGTGCTGACCTGCTGGGATGGGGCCTGATCCTGGCAGTTCTCACATGCAGCCTAACCCTGGCTGGGCATCACTAGCCTGGGTTAGGTTGCACGTGAGAACAGCCTCACGATGGCATTTGCTATGTGAATACCTGAGGTATGAACATAGACTATGACTGCCCGTTCAAGAGCCAAACAAAAAATTATAACCTAAACTTGTCAGTTGATTGTAATAGGTGAGGAATAATTCCTGCTACATATAAAACCGAATTCAAATGGTGAAGTAGGTGGGCTTTTTTGAAACCCAGTTCAAACGAATGAAGTAGATTTTCCCCCACAACTGTGAAATAATTTCTAACCCATGGAGTTCTCTTCTCCCAGTCCAGACCACCAGTGAAAGCAACCTATAAATACTCAGTTGTTGGCTATGCTCAGATAGCTGCTTGAGGCTGCATTTTGAGCACATTCCATGAATTGCAAATATATAAGAAGTTCTACATTAAAGCTTAGGGAATGAGAGATAGTGTATGGCAATTTATTTTTGGAGACATTTGACGGCTTGACAGAATGCATGTTTTTAGGTTGATTGGGTGGACTCACAGTCCCCTTGAGTCTCTCATTCCTGTAATTTTTGTCTTAAACATTCAGATAGAATGTTTGTCCTATCTAGGGCCATAACATGTCCTCAGCATGTTCTGGTCAGCCTGACAGGCACCCATTTCTTCTTTTTCATTTGCTAGTGGTCCTCCTACCACTGCTTGAGGCTTGGTGACTGTTGAACCACCAGACATGACTCCCATATTGCCATTCAATGCCATGCATGCACACATGCTATAGCCTTTCATGTGTCAACTGTAACTGTCCACATGAGATAATCAAACATTCTATATATATCTGTATTATGTATGACCTTGAAAAAGTGCAGCATCAGGATAAATTGTAGCTGATACTGTGACTACTGACAAGAGCAGGGACTCAGGAAAGGTAATGGTGGCAGTTCAAGGGGTAGGGTTGGCCTAAGTAACTCTAACATACAGGATCACTATTCAGGCCTCTGCAACATCTGAATATTTCCCATTACAAGGTTATGTTTCCACTTCTTAAAAAGTAGAGATTATCTGTTGCAATTACGATGTGAACAGGAATCATGATTTGGCAATTTTTGAGCCAGGCTTTAGTCAAGATTCATATAGCTGAGATTAGTCTAGTAGGTTAGGAAATTTCCTTGTGGCTCTTGGAACTTAGGAGGAATAAGTGTGCCACATCACTTTGACCTGAAGAAACAAATCCTTTTGTCTTCCATCTGGATAACACATCAGGCATTATCACCTTCACAAAGGCATTTTCTTGACTGCCTTTTGCTGTTCCATAATTTGACTTATAGCACAGAAAGTTTTGCTACGCCAAGCATTTCATGATCATGATTAATCTAAGAGATTTCCAATGGTTAACCAATAAATGAGCATTTTTTTCAGTCAGCCTTTTTGTACATTCCTGTCATTTTAGTTGGACATAACCTGAAGTATACTCATTTCATTGAAAGTGGTCTAGCCTGTGCTTTACAATACAGCAAACACATTGTTTTCACATTCCAGATACTAAAAAGGTGCTTAAATGTTTTTAACTTGAATTGAAATAAGTTTGCTGTCAGGAAACTTGCAAGCAATCAAATGTTACACAATTTCAGTGAAGTGCTACTTTAACTTCTTGAAGGAATTTTCAATATTTACTACAGTTTTTCAAAGAGCCTTACTTTTGAAACCTATGCATCTTTCTCTGAAATGTTATTTATAATTATTCATACACTAGCTTTGTATTTTTCATTGCACTTCCATATTGTATTATGGTTGCAAATTTATGTGAAAATGACCTCAATAAAATGTTTCAAGTGCTCAGACTGTCTTTCTCCAACTTCCACTAAAATATAGCTCTCAGTCCAGTTCTCTCATAGATTAAGAGGAATCTATACACTTGTTGCTCTTTTCACCAGGGAAAATATTCGACACGGACAAATATAGCCCTATTCAGGTGTTCAAACAAGTAACTCCCAAAACACAAGTGCCAAAAGTGGGTGGAAAGTCTTGCCCTAACATGCTGCTCACAGAAATGGCAATGTTTGCAGAGAGAAGCGCAGTAACTGTGATGGCAGGTGCATCTATGGTTGGCAGCCTGGGGCAACCCATCTCCTATTACAGTTACAAATTATCTTCCACCAGGGTTATGTCAGCTGGTAGCTGAAATCATGATTAATGCTGTGCATGTTCAGCTGAAACACAGCTGCAGCAGCTACATTCCTACATCTGAAGCATGAACGTCTCTCTGTGCAGGACTGTGTGTGATTTTCATCACTCTCCCTTCTCAAGTGCTTTGTACAACCCGCAAATATGTCCCCTAAGTCACACAATCCTCAGATTGGTGAAAATGCATGCCGCTGAATACAACATGATGCTTTGGAGGTAGAAATGTGGCCACTGCACATGTACTTCTTTCAGCTGTATGTATGCAATATTAGTTGGCTACTGTCACACGGAGGCTATACACACAACCAATAGGGTGGGCAGGCAGTGGGGAAGGGTTTCACCTACCTTCTCCTCAGATGATCAAGAATTGCTGCTGGGAGTGCGGACCGCATTTCGACATGATCCACGTTGCTGCACTAAGCACGGAGCTCTGAAGACCGGGAAGATGCATCTCAGCATCCAGGTATCCCACAATGTATCACATGACAAGTAGTGGGATACCCCCTGGGTTAGGCTGCTCATAAGAACAGCCTTGCTATTTAAGAAAACTTTGTTTTTGTTTTTTAAACAAGAATTCCACTCATGGAATGAAATAAAATTAATCCATCTGTAGATTTATTCTGAGCAACAGAACCAGATCATAAGCAGTAAAAACGCTATGAAATTTACAAGCCAGCAATAAAACTGGTTTGACCCAAAACTGAAATGAGAGGTTAGTAACTTAGACCAAGCTCAGCCTAAATCCGTTATTAAGTGTGTTTAGAAAAGAACCTTAGTACTAGGGATATGCGAACAGGTTCAATTCTGAACCAGTTCAACATCGAACCAGTTTGGTTTGATGGATTGATAGTGGACCAACGCCTCCCCCCCCCCGCCCAGCCTGTTTGGGGGTTTCAAAGTTTTAAAAAATTCCTCCTCTCCCCACTGGCCTTCATTAATGTCCAAATCACCCAGTTCGGGCACTCATTGGCACATTCTGGGCTTACCCTCCATTGTGGTGGTCATTTTGGAGGCCTCTGCACATGCCCAATGGGCCTCTGCATGGCTGGGTCATGATCCAGGCCACACAGAGGCCCATTGGGCATGCATGATGGCCTCCAAAATGGCTGCCACCAAGAGGGTATGCCCAGAAGGGGCTGAAGACCACTCGAACCAGGTGATTTGGACATTAATCTATACCAGCGGGCGGGGGGAGGGAGGGAGAACCTCCAGAGACCCCCTGCAGGGTTCAGTCCGCTATTGAGCATACCTTAATTTTGAGAATTTCTAATCCTTAAATAACTTATTTAAGTTGAGAATTCTTGTCATTTGTGTGTCTCTGCCTTACTTTGGCAAACACCCTGAACAATACTGTGCACACATAGCCAAAACAAGCATGTGTGCAGCAGATGTGCTTCCATAGTGTAAACATCCATGCATGGGGGACAATTTTAGATGATCTCCCCTTCTTCTGGAAGCATTTTGTGCAATCCATATTGTGTCTTTGTGTGAAAATGGCACCTGTACTGCAGAATCAGATCTGCTTGGGGGGGGGCGCATACACAGCATTAACCAACATGTTGGCCATTCTCAGAAGGTTTCCAAGAGTCCAGTGTCCCATCAACATATTAATCCCAATGGGTGCTGCTTAGGTCTTTGTCTCCTCCTCCTCTCTTGTGAAAATAGGAGTCCAGGCAGGGATAAACTGGGGATGCTATATCTGTGTATGGCGCCCCAGAGAACAAACTTGGAAACACCCTGCCCCCATTCACTATGCTTAATTTTGTCTGGAGAGACAAGCACTGGCCCACTTCCTAACATTGTGCTTGTGCAATGAACAAAGTTGTCCTAGAGCAAGAAGATTACATAACTGCTAAATCACAGGGATTTCTACAACTGCACTCTTGCGCAAAAGTTCCCTCCAAAAAACATGAGTGCCACAAGTAGTGTACTTTGTTGCACAAGTATAAACATGGTTGACTAGTACAGTACTGTTACCAGCTGAGCTTATTCTGCTAGCTCCCAGAAGCCTCCCTGATTGCAACTGCATCTCCAGGCTTGAAGATTGCACTTTTGCTATGCTAAGGAGCTACACGGCAATGTGAGCTCCCAGTCTATGTTATATATGGGGACAAGTCACTTAGTTGGCAGTGGTCTGGTCACCCCTAGATTTGACTACAAGCCCCACAAATTGGAAAGGGGATTAGCTTCACACTCTCTATGAGGGGTGTCCAGCTAAGCAGACTCCCAGGACTAGCTACTGCAAGTGCCTGGCATCTACGATCATTTCAGCCTAGGAATGAAATCTAAACTCCCCTCTTCCTCTCGCAAAGAGAGACAATACCTGGACATTAGGCCAGGGAGAAAAGACAGATAAGACAAGTTTCTTATCTGCAGCCTCCATTACAATAGGGATGAGTTAGTGATGTAACTTTGAAGAGGTGCTCATCAAAACTCTTGATAGAATTATTGGGAAGCCCTTCCCAGTACAGGATGCTCTGGACACATCTGCACACTCCAATTGTCCTCACAATCAGCCTTGAATGCCATAGGCGATTCACACACATTCCTACCCAGGAAGGACTAAGACACAATGCATTCCCAAAAAAGGTTGTTTGGGCTCCCCTGTTCAACAAAGCAGGACAAAAGACAAGTGCCTTCAAGGCATGTTTTGGGATATACATATCCATAATTCCATGACCCAGTGTGCTTCCTCCTTGTGCCTCTCACTCTGGACCCCAGCAGATTGCAACAAGAAACTCCAACAGACCACCTTGGTGTTTCCTTCTCCCGGACAGGTGATATAGCCTCTTGCCTGGCTCCTTCAGGACTGAACCTAAACCTTTCTCTTATTTTTGAAATCTTGCCGCTCTATCTTAAAGTACCTCTCTAGCCCGACTGGGAATTTACACATAATTTGGAACTTTAAGCTAAATGTGCCTTACAATAGTCTGTTTCTCAGCATATTTGTAGTCCCTTTAAACTAGGGCCACATAGTAATTTAGTCTGATTTTAGTTTTAATAAACTCCTTTTTGATTTTATTAAAACCTCTCTCTCAAGCCAAATTTCTTTAGTTCATACGCTTGCACAAATTAAGGCTGATTGAAACTGTCTCTTCTTTTGAGGTAAATTCCCCACATTTGCCCGAACTAGGAGGTGCAGGCCAATCACCCTTGAGGCAGTTTCATTAACAATACTAGTCTGGAACACAAAATCCAGACTTCTCACAAGTAGCTAATGCGACAACCTTGCAGAAGCACAGCATTAATGTTGGCTGCTGTATGCAAGGAGATGCATACAGTTGTCCTGTGATGTGGAATGCTGGGGCACCCCAGCTCATTTTGTATTTTCCAGCCAATAGCAGCTAAGTGTAACAAGTGGTGGCCCAGGGCTATAGCTAGCGGAGAGAGGGACCGTGTTCACCGCTCTCTCTGGTGGCCCCTCGGAATGAGGGAAATAATGAAGAAAATAGGAAGGCGTGAAGCTGGGAGCCCTCAGGAGCTCAGGGGCCCAGGTTCTTTGAACCCATTCCTTCAATCATAGCTATACTTCTGTGGTGGCCAACATTTTGGAATGCATGCTACAACAAATAAAGTTCAGGTCTGAGGTAAGTGTCATACTAGTCCACAGAAATTACCCCAAACCCATTCCATGTAATGAAAAGATTTGCCATGATGCCATGAACTGCCTGAACAAGGCTTCTTTGTCTACAAGAGAAGTGAAGAATCTCTCCCCAAGTACAATGTTTATCTCTTCAGACAAACATCAAATGCAGAGAGAGTAGGGGTTGGGGTGGACTAGAGGGTTAGTGTGCATCATGGCGGGGCTTCCCAGTGCGCTTTCAGGGATGCTGTGCAGGAGTATGGCCTCCCCACTTTATATAACACCTGAATAATGCTCGAGTAATTTTTTGATCATGTAAGTAAATTCTTCTTAGTGAAGGGCTGCCATTTGCTCTCAAATCCGATACTTGAACACATTTGCTCTGGTTGCAAGAAATAAATGCTGTTTTTAAGATTTCAGTTCTAAAATTTGCAAGCACAGACCAATCCAATGCAACCCACCTTATTGTGGTCATTGCCAAGTCTAACAGAAAGCTGAAATTTATCTTGCTTGAACTCAGGGCTGGCTACAGGGTTCTGTGTATGCCCTTGGGCAGAGAATATCACCAGGCTCTTCAGCACTGCTCTTTTCTCCTCTAACTAAATCCTTTCCCTCTTTCCCCCACCCCTTCAATTTGTCCCCTCCTCCTTTAAACTAAAACAAGTCTTGTCCAGCACAAGTCTTATTTTTAACAGTGTAAAAAGACAAATGTTTAAAAATGAAACGTTTTATCCCATTGAACTATCTTAACCACAGTAAATGTTTTAATCACAAGTAAATAGAATCCTCCAGTAATCCTACACTGTGGGGAAAAAAGCAACACAAACTTTTTAACTTCTTTAGTTGCTTTCATAACATGTAAAGAAACATTCAGGAGCAAACTACATTACACAACTGGAGTGGGTATGGGGAATCCTCTTTCCCTGTGTAATGAAGTATTGTGACTGGAGTACTGGGAAAATGCTGTTTCCTTAGACAAGAGAGGGAAAGAAAATCAAAAGCAGCTCTAAATACCTGTCCTCAATCTGTTATTTTGTGTGAGATGCCAAAAGGGGTATCTCCCACCGGGGGATATTTGGGGGGTCCCAGCTGCAGAGATTCTGCCAAAGAGACAGCAAGACATTGCTTGGCACCAAGTTCCAAGGGCTATGGTATTCTGTGTGCTCACAGCTAGTAAACAATGTTTTGGTCTGAAGCGCCTGCCTGTAGGCTTCCAGCAGCATCTGGTGGGCCACTGTGTGAAACAGGATGCTGGACTAGATGGGCCGTGGGCCTGATCCAACAGGGCTATTCTTATGTTCTTATAAACAACCTATCAAAATATATTGTGAACTTGGTGTACATGTTTCCATCTTACATGCAGAAATCTATATTTTTATAACTAGCACCCTGCTTTTTCATGTGACAGCACAGAAAAAACTGTGTAAGTGAAAGCTTCATAGACAAGTCACTGCAAGCAGCAACACAGCTATAAAAATTCAGAATATGAAGGGCTTCTATGTTTTAAGAGGCATTTCTTCCAGAAAGTTAAGCCCTTTTCAGTCATAAACTTGTGCAGATGTAACTAATTTGGACAGATAAATTTCTTTCCTCTGAATTTTTCCTATTTACAGCTGAAAGCTGGTAGCTAGTTTTATTACAACATGATATATGGAGGAGGCTGTACTCTACAGTGTCTAAAAATGAGGGCCAAAGTTCCACTCCTTCCCTCAACCACTCCCCTGCTGGGTTGGTCCATCACTCTTACAGCTTTCATCTGATCGCAGAAGCACCTTCCATCACGCTTACAGCCTTTGTCTCTTCAGATGAAGGCTGCAGGTTTGATGGACCTGCCTGGCAGGGGAGATTGATTGATGCATTGGGTGAGACTTTTGCCTCATTTTTGGAGGCTGTACTCAAGTACAGTATCTTTCTATAATGTCTGAAAGCAGCTATGCTCTTTGCCAATTGCAATCATTTTTTAACTCTCCCCTTCAAGATATTCCTACTTTCAAAGCATAGGCACTGTTTTTAGATTGTTGTTTTTAGTTTAGTTATTGCTATATTTTTTGTTTTATTTTTTCATAAACTGTCTCAAATTCATTTATTTATTTATGGTTGAATTTGCATACCGCCTTTCATTAAAACAATCCCAAAGCGGTTCACATCAAAAAAATTAAGAAGACTATAAAGATCACACAATTAAAAGATTAAGCTGAAAAAAAATATAAAAACAAAGATCTGACTAAAAAAAAATTAAAATACAAGCACAATATAACAAATCCACAACTCTGGAATTATTTAAAAAAAAAACCCAAAATAATAATTTAAAATATCCTTTAAAAAAATCTAATCCTACTCTCACAACTGAATCTATGTGGAGTGGCATAATTTCAACATTTGTCTGTCTGAAGAGGAGTAACACAGGAAGCAGGATAACACATACAGATTTCTGGTTATGTCTGGAGCAAATGACACAAGCATGATATGGGTTAAACTCACACTAATTTGAAATAAGTGCATGGCAGAACTGCAATGCAGACAAGCCCTGAACTTAAACTCTCTAGAAGTGACAACAAATCTGTTTTTAAAGAATAGAAACATATGAATCACGAAAATTAAGCAGCTACACTATAGACTACTGCCTCAATTGTTTTGAGAAACCACACACATACTCTGAAAAAGTCCAATTTAAGTTTTATTTTTCATTTGTTGGAAATCAATCACTACCACACCCACATCCAACTCACACAGACCATTAACAAGCAGGTTCTAACATACCAGCGGTAACTTTAAACAGGAAGTTAGTGGGCTCAGCATTGCAGAATAATCTATTGTGCGCACACATAAAAACCAACAGTGGCTTTGTTAGATCAAGGTAATCCACTTGAAAATTAATGGAAATACACTAATCTGGTGTGCCAGTATTACATACCACTGAAAAATAAACTAGTAAGCAATTGCCACTTATATGAAAAATGCTCATTTTCTTATATGTATATTCAGAAAAATATACATGCACTTGATTTAAATAGTACGTACATTTTTAAAAAGTCATGCTGATTATTCCAGAGGAACAATATAACAAAATATATAGTCAATGGCCAACATCTGGACTAATCTTTTGCATGCACAACAGGAGTGGGGGAGGGTGAAGGGGTTGTGCAATTCCTCAGAGACATATTTTTCCAAGAGGCACAGAGAACTCTAGAAGGAGGGGGGCAGATTTGTGAAAATCACCCTCCCCATTTGTGTGTGTGAAACATTTGTCTGGATGGCAGCCAATGGATCTTTGGAAGTTTAATAGTAGTGACACCATTTTAGTCAACTTGTCTGGGAAATTACTACAAATTCCCAGGTTAAGAATCTCTGTTTCTGCAAACAAAATGCAACATTACATTAAGAGATTGTTTTAAAGTAGGTCAATACAGCAACAGAAAAAGGTGTTAAGATTTTACTTGTTTAAAAGATATCTTTCTCACCTATTTCTTGCATTTTCTTCTATATGAACAGAAAACATGAATCTGCAATTACCTGGCACTGTCCTTGATGTAGATATTTTTAGTGCCAATTTCCTTGATCAAAAGCTTTGCTGTGAATCTAGCCAAGAATGAAAGGGTCACTTAAAATGTTTTGATGTTCTAGACACCCCACAGGAACACTGTTAAGGTCATAAGTTAGATCTGTGAACACTTTTTGGCCAAGAAATACTAAGTAATCATGGCATTTCAAAGACATGGAAAGAGGTGCTCTTCAAGCAATAACATTTAAAAATGCCTCTATTTTTAAAACATAAAATGCAAAGGACTAAATATTTGCTTCCAGTATTAAGCACATAAGTTTGCTTTAATCACTGACCACCACAAAATCCAATTGTAAAATTTTTTTCAGGAACTCAGAAAATATTAGATGTTTGTAATGCAGCATTTACAACGGAAGAAAAACAAGAGAGTTAAAGATTAACGGTGATCCTGTTGATGCCCTGGTTGAGAATTGGAACAACTTGCTCACCAGGGCAGTAGACACAATTGCTCCCAAGCATCCCCTCTGACCCGCTTTAAAATTGGCCCCTTGGTATACGGAAGATCTACGTCAGCTGAAGCAGCAAGGTAGGCGACTGGAGTGCTAGTGGAGAAAGACTCGACTTGAATCTGACAGATTGCGACATAGAGCACATCTAAAGATCTAAGCTCAGGCAATACATGCGGCAAAGAGGAGGTTCTTTTCTGCCAGTATTACCTCCGTGAGTTCACATCCAGCAGAGTTGTTCAGGGTTGTTCAGGGACTAGTATTCGCCCCTCCTCCCTTGAACCAGAATTTGGAGTCGTCAGTTACCCGCCGTGATGTGTTTAAAGAGTTTTTCGCAGATAAAATCTCTTGGATTCGGGCCAACCTAGATGGAGACTCCACAATTAATTTGAGGCCTACCACTCGTTCTCTCGACCCTCATCTAACACAGTTTGTTCTAGCTAGCAGGGAGGCTGTTGTAGACAGCCTGATGGAAATCATAAATGCTTCTCTGACGGAGGGCAAGATGCCTCCTTGTCCTAAGGAGGCAATCATTAGACCTCTTCTAAAGAAGCCTGCATTAGATCCCTCAGAGTTGAGCAATTATAGACATTCCCAACCTCCCATGGCTGGGCAAGGTAATTGAGAGGGTGGTGGCCTCTCAGCTCCAGACGGTCTTGGAGGAAACTGATTATCTAGACCCATTTCAAACTGGTTTTCAGGCGGGCTATGGGGTGGAGACTGCCTTAGTCGGCTTGATGGATGATCTCCAATTAGGAATTGACAAAGGAAGTGTGACTCTGTTGGTCCTTTTGGATCTCTTGGTGGCTTTCGATACTATTGACCATAGTATCCTTCTGGAACGTCTGAGAGTGTTGGGGGGTGGGAAGCACTGTTTTACAGTGGTTCCGCTCCTACCTCTCAGACAGATTCCAGATGGTGTCGATTGGTGATTGTTGCTCTTTGAAATCTGAGCTTAAGTGTAGTGTCCCTCAAGGCTCCATACTTTCTCCAATGCTTTTTAACATCTACATGAATCCACTGGGCGAGATCATCAGGGGATTTGGAGCTGGGTGTTCCCAGTATGCTGATTACACCCAGATCTACTTCTCCATGTCAACTTCTTCAGGAGCTGGCATATCCTCCCTAAATGCCTGTCTGGAAGCAGTAATGGGCTGGATGAGGGAGAATAAACTGAAGCTAAATCCAGATAAGATGGAGGTACTTACTGTGCGGGGTCAGAACTCTAGAGACGATTTTAATCTACACCTGTTGTAGATGGGATCACTCTTCCCCAAAATGAACAGGTTCACAGTCTGGGAGTACTTCTGGATTCACACCTCTCCCTGGTTTCTCAGGTTGAGGTGGTGGCCAGGGGTGCTTTCTATCAGCTCTGGCTGATATGCCAGCTGCTCCCATTTCTTGAGATCAATGACTTCAAAACAGTGGTACATGTTGGTAACCTCCAGACTTGACTTCTGTAATGCTCTCTATGTGGGGCTGCCTTTGTATGTAGTCCAGAAACTTCAGTTGGTTCAGAATGTGGCAGCCAGGTTGGTCTCTGGGTCATCTCAGAGAGACCACGTTACTCCTATTCTGATGGAGCTACACTGGCTGCCAATAGGTTTCCAGACAAAATACAAAGTGCTAGTTATAACTTATAAAGCCTTAAACAGCTTAGTCCCTGGGTATTTACGAGAGTATCTTCTTCACTACGAGCCCCACCACCCATTGAGGTCATCTGAGGAGGTCCATCTCCAGTTATCACCAACTTGTCTGGTGGCTACACAGAGATAGGCCTTCTTGGTTGCTGCCCCGAGATTGTGGAATGCGCTCCCTGCTGAGATACGATCCTCCCCATCTCTGGCAATTTTTAAAAAACACCTGAAAATCCATCTTTTCACCCAAGCTTTCTCAGCTTTTTAAATTTTTAGGTTTAAATCTCTGGTTTATTCTTAAATTGTTTTAAGTTTTTGTATATATTTTTAACTTGTTTTATGCTATTGTTAAACACCTAGAGATGAAAGTTTGGGTGGTGTACAAGTCTGATAAATAAACAAAAATAAAAATAAAATAAAGAGTCTGCACATAACTAAAAAGAAAGAAAAAAAAGCTAAGGGCGATATACACATGTTGAAATAGCGAGTGCATTTATTTATATATGCTCATTTTCATTTCATTTTACTTAGGAAGATGGCATTTCAGTTGTGTTTCCCGCCATAATTCTCCATCAGATGTATGTATACCCTTTTAGAGCATTCCCTTTTTTCCAGTACTGTAAGGATTTCAGACAGTAAACTACAGTTATTCACATTCTAGTCCACAAGTTTATCAGGTCTGATGAACTTTCACAAGATTTCTATTCACACGATTGTTTCAGAAATGGAAAAGAAGCCACATTTTAAACCAAGAACTGTGTGGTCAACAAAGAAAGATGAACAACCTAAATAAGTAATAATTTATCCAATTATTGAGAAACTTTCTTGAAGTTGAAAAAAATTGTTTTTGAACTACAGTAAGTTATAACTGCATTAACTGAGTATAATAATTTCCTCCCAACACCCCGCAAAGAAAACACAGAAGTTGCTGCTACAATTGCAGGGCTTTCTACACAAAGGCACTCACATACAATTATCAGTAAGATATTCACATCTGTTGGCACCACAAGTACAAGATCACAATCTTTCACACAAGTCTGCATTATTTTAAAATATGGCTGCTTGAAGAGATGAAATATTCTTAACAATAGCCAATGCCAAGATGACTAGTTCTTTGCAAAGAGCCTCATAACAGGTTACTTCAAGATTAATACTATATACAATTAAAAAAATAAAACTGAATGAACACTATTTTGCCCACTACCGAGCCGCCCCCCAACCTCTATGTTTTTAGTTTACACAGCTCTGCATGATAATCCTCCATTACAAATCAACTTGTTTTTCAGGACATACTGCTGCAACCATAATTTAGGACACAATATATCAAAAATAGGTGAGTTTGGGGAAAAAAGTTCTGTATTTAAAAAGAGAGATGTATGTACAAAGAAATTAGTCTTCAAATTTAATTTTCTTCCCTTGGAATGCTGTAATTTGAGATATTTGTTCTCGACGTTTCCTACTCGCTTCCCAGGAAGGATGAAGGGGTTGTTCCAACTGTTCTCTCTTAAGACCCTGTTTTATTCCTGCTCCTTTGTGCAACGCTTTCGGTGGGTGACTTTTTCCAAAAGCTGTGCAAAAATTAACAGAGGATGAAATGTAACAATTAATATCAAGATTAAAATGTACTTAACATACCATAAAGGTACATTCATTTTAGATCTTGCCCAATATTTACTGATTATTTCTTATACCTGTGAAGCTGCATCTCTAACTATATTAATATGTTTATAAGTGGTGATAAACAAACACTTTTATATTATTTCCCATGCAAAAGATAAGACATCACAATACACTTGTAGATTTAAAAAAATAGAATTTCAAGCAGATTTGAGGGAAAAACAAAACTCAAAATTATGGATATGTGGATTTTTATGCATAACATCTTGGCAATATAAGCAGTATTTAATTATATGGCATGGTTAAAGAAATTCCATTTTGGGCTACTTATATTGAGCTTGAACAAAATTCCATTTTCAAGGTGTCTTTAAAACTCCATAATCTATAATCCATAAATGGAATTGAAAATAGGAATAGCTACATTTAAAACCAAAATATTAAAATAGGATGTTTCCCACTGTGCTAAGACCTTTTTGAAAATCTGGATAACACTAGGAGTAGAAGATTATTCCAAAAGTAACTTCACTGAGTCATGTAGATCACTTAGCATGGAGAAATGATGGCAGAACAGGATGTACAAACTTTGGTTTTAATAATGCATTTCAAAAACTGAGAATTTAAAGCCTCCATAAAATTAGAGGTTGGACTGAGATACAATGCTAAAGCATGATTTGGCATTATAAGAACAAATCCTGGGAATCCTTTGGCACATGCAGTCCTAAAGGGAGACAGTGTGCAGAAGCCCAAGGCTTGTTCTCACAGTACCAAAAACAAGACTTAGTTGGCATGACATCTCAACAGCAAACTTGTAATACATTAATTCAAGTATATTCATCTGAAAGGTTACTACTGCACTTTGAATACAAAATGATGTTATACTTTTGGCACTGGATGAATCTTTAATGAATCAACAATACCAACCTAAGTTGCCTCTTTTGCTTTTAGGAAGGTGGTCTCCAACAGTTCTAGAAAATAAGGCAGACAAAATTGACAATTAATGTAATTTGCACAGCACTCATGACTTTAAAACAGGATTTGGTCAAGTCTAGACTTTATGATAGTAAAGTGAGATGAGGGATTGTTTGATTTATTAGGAGGAAGTGGTTGGTGCCAAGCTAAGGGAACAGTGTATAAGACTGTATGCATGGAATGTGAGGCCTTTTATACTGGGGAGGCAGGGAGATCCCTGTTAAAAAGGTATGAAGAAAATTTAGCATGAAGGAAGAGTTGCACAAACCAAGGGTTAAAAGCCATTCATCCGCCCCCACCCATCCTTGGACTGGTTATTTAGTTTCAATTACTGTACTTAATCTCAAGTACTCTCAACTGCTTGAAATAGCACATTGACAATGATGTTTGGACATCGAAATGTGTTTGCTTGATTTGTAAGATCTTTTATTTGCTTTACTGTATGCATTAAAGAGGTCTAAGAATTTCATCTGAAGAATGGGAGTATGCATATTTCATTGCCATTATATCATATCTAAATTAGAGTAGGAAAGGGGGTAGGGATGTGTAAAATGTTTCAATGTTGACTTTTTGACTCAAAATGGGCTGTTTCGAGTGTCTTGAGCTCGGAACAAAACACTCTTTAAATAAAGGGCCTGTTTCAAGCTCGGAACAAAACAACTTCATTTTGATTCGAAATGTTTCAACATTTCAACTGCCATTTTGGAGGCCTTTTTCACCCTTGCTGACTCGTTTTCTGGCACTGGTTTCTGATTAGTTTGCAATCTCTTTGCTTCTTGGTTGGCTTGTATAATACAAACCAAGTGTTTCATCAGACCACTGGTCCATTTAGCTCCGTATTGTCTACAGTACACAGAATCAGACTTCTCCCAGGTTAGAGGCAGGAGTCTCTCCCTCAGCCTTATAACCTATATCCTAGGATCCTATGTTTAACACTGTCTGCTTGCCTATTTCTTTTGTGGGTTGGGTGGTAGGTAGCACCATCAGGTCCTACCACCCAGCCTACTTTGGTGTCCCTAGGAGCTAGCCATGGGGAACAATGGGGCGTTTTGAGTTTCCCCATTGTTCCCTATGGCAGAAACATTTGAAACGTTTCAAAGTTTGTGGTGACAAGATGACTTGGTCAACGACATTTTGTTTTGAGCTCAAAACAAAACACAACATCGATTTCATGCACATCCCTAATAGGGAAGCATGCTATTAAGAGCAGAACCCAAGAAACATCATAATATTTTCCATTGCACTGTCTTTAAAAACAACTAAAGTGACTAGTAGGCTGTAAGATGAATCTAAAGCACACCGAACCACCATTTATAGTGGATGAAATCTTGATTAATGAAACCCTTGGGGAAGGATGTCATGCTAGTGCAAAGCTGTTGTGCTAACGACATGCTAAATCTGGAGCTTGCACTACTGCAAGAACGCTTGTGCCACTGTGTTGAGTAATTTGCTTTAAAGGGGACTTTTCACAATTACATAAACCCCTGTTTTTAGCGCAGCTATGCAATCTTCTTAAGCACAACTTTGCTCATCCCACAAGCACTTTGTTAGCCAGGATGTCAACCATACTTTTTTGTTTATATAGTTAAGATGAACTTGTTTACCTATTCTGAGTGAGACTTTCAATATCTATGAAGATGTGTATGGTTAGACAGCAGTTCTCTCAAACTTGTTAAAGATGCTGATGTAGAGCTAGTTCCAAAAGCTTAATATGAAAATTGACTGAACATAGCAGTTGGTAAGAAAAGATACAATGACTGCACACATAGCATTTAGAGTGACTGACCAAAAATTTGTTAATCTATTGTTACATATTAAGAACTATCAGTTTTATTTTAAAATGCATTTTATTACCTTTTAACCTTTTTCGATTTCTGCTTAGGGTTGGACAATGAACTGTAAAATACAGACTCCAGCTTCATTACTTTTGTGCTTTGATAGCTGCCTTGTTTGTCCTGCATGGTATCGGATTCTGAGCCCGCTGAATTTTTAAGCAGCGTGTTTTTGGCCTTCTGTCCTGTAGATACAGAAGTATCAGCAGCTCTCTTCTTTTTTACCATCTTTACTTTGCCAATGAAGAAATCATCGTTACCATCACTTTCATCAGTGTCAGAAGACTGATTGTAGAACCTCTCTTCAGTACTGTCATCAAAGTACTCCTTTTCCAATCCAGTATCCTCACTCTTGCATGTATCACTATCGGATTCATCTGCTACCCTACTCGGGATCTCAGCCAAACTTTCCTTTCCTTCTGGACATACTGTTTTTTCTGTTGGATCCTGGTGAACTAGTGTCTGATGCTCTGCAGCCTGTACTGTAAAATCATCTGAGGGACATTTTTTCTCACTGTCTGTCATTTTCTGCTTCTGTTTCACAGAGCTTTGCTTCTCTCTCATGTCAGTGTCTGGTTTCTCTTTCACTTCAATTTGGTCTTGGTATTCAGCTTGTTTAAATGTTTTGTTATAGGCACTGCTACTGGAACACTGGGTCACCTCAGGCTGCTCAGTAAGCTGTTCTTCCGATTTAAGCTCTTCTGAAGTAGTCATTCTAGCTGGCTTCCGTCTTGCATCTTTAAAGGCTTTTACAGCAGCTAGAAAAATAAGTGGCTTTCTTTTTATGCTGAAGCAGCAATATTAGATGAAGAACTTATAAAAACAAGCCAATTGTTCTGAAATTAGAACTTAATGTTTCTCGTTACATCCTTTGCAAAACAAAATGCAAAATTCCTTTCTGGGCAGCTGCTTACACTGGACAAACACTGCAAGAAATTGACTGTATATACCAGTTCTAGTTGAGCCACCTAATGGTGTAGCAAGAAATGATTTGACTAGCAAGCCAGAGATTGCCAGTTTGAATCCTCACTGGAATGTTTCCTAAACTATGGGAAACACCTATATTGGGCAGCAGTGATATAGGAAGATGCTGAAAGGCATCATCTCATACTGTGCGGGAGATGGCAACGGTAAACCCCTCCTGTATTCTACCAAAGAAAAACCACATGGTTCTGTGGTTGCCAGGAGTCGACTCCAACTCGATGGCACAATTTACCTTCACCCAATTCTAAAGCTAGTGATTATCTTCCACAGAGAGTTAAACAAGGCATAGTGGGAGAGCTGGGTTCAAATCCCTGCTTAGCCATGAAGATCACTGGGTCAGTTGCTATGTCAGCCTAACTTACCTCATAGGGTTGTAAAGCTAAAATGTGGGAGGGGGCAGAAAGAGAGAGAGAGAGCACTCCTTGAATTAAGGATGGAATATAAATCCTCTGAGTACCAGTTGCAGGGGAGTAACAGCAGAAGAAAGGGCATGCCCTCAACTCCTGCCTGTGGCTTCCAGCGGCATCTGCTCTTCCACTGTGTGAAACAGGATGCTAGACTAGATGGGCCTTGGACCTGATCCAGCAGGGCTGTTCTTATGTTCTTATAAATGTAATAAATAAATGAAGAATATTGTTTGGGGAGGGGCCACAGATTAGTGGTTGACTAGGTGTTTTGTTCTGGGTGTTTCCCAGAACAATGAAAATCCCTGCCTGAAGCTTTGGGGAATTGTTGCCAGTCAGGAAGTAGTCCTGGGTTACAGTACAGGAGCAGGCAACTTACATGCACTGGTGAGGCAGGAAGGAGTAATTATTGTCTTTGATTTTTGCCCTGCAATGCTCAGCTCGGTGGCACTCATAGCAGCTAAACCAAAGCCAGGCCCTTGAGTCTTCCTGTTCCTGTCCAGACATGCCACAACCATTTACTGTGCCCACAACTCAAGCTGGCTACCCAAAATGCAGTATAAACATATTTCAAGAACACACCTGCCTCTTGCCAGGACAAGCCAGAGGAATTTTGAGATGTGAAAAATTACTGCAAGAATATTTTTGATTAGAATCTAAAGAATAACATGACCATCACCATTGTCCTCTCATATTAAACTAACATCCTCTGCATTGGATTTGTATAGAAAAGTGCCAGATTATATGAATACAAATACATATATTCAAATTCTCCTGTCCTCCAAATTTTCAGTCAGCATATCTAACATTTCTAAGGGAGATCCAACAACACTTATGGTCAACAGTAACTTTATGTTTAAATCAGCAAGTGCTCCCCTCATACTGCTATAGTGACTGTGGTCTGGAAGACTGCAGTTGGCAGGCAGATATGTAGGTTTGCTGGAAGAATTTCCCACTTTTTATTCAAATGAAGGAGAAATTTGCATTCTTCTAATAAAATAAAATAAAAATATTCCAGACGCTATAAGTAGATTGTTATCTGATTTGGCACCCCTGCCGCTTCTTTGTTCCTTTGCTCTGGATGTGAGCTTCTGCAGTGATCTTCCCTTCTTTTTCAAAGATAGAAATTCTGGCAACAGAGAAAAATAAATACATTATTTTTCTCTGTTGCCAGGATCTGGATATTTGAAAAAGAAGGGAAGATCACTGCAGAAGCTCACATTCAGAGCAATGGAACAAAGAAGAGGCAGGAGTTGAGCTCTTGAAGCCAGAGGCTTTCACGGTAGTGGGAGAAAAGAGACGGAAAAACACTGTGCAAAGGCAAATACTCAGGGACCATTTTTGGCTAATCTAGCAGCGGTTCCGCTACCAATATATTTTCATGGTCCCTGAGTATTTGCCTTTGCATGGTGTTTTTCCGTCTCTTTTCTCCCATTTGGCGTGCATCCCACTATTTTTGCCATTTTCACAGTAGTGGAGCTTGCAAGGTGGGTGGGTGGAGAGCAATTTTTACTGATCTCCCATATGACCACAAGTGTCCCTTTGCTTCCAGAAACATGGCCCTAGGGTTGCACATTCGTCAGGGACATGTTTCTGGAAGGCACAGGGGGCACTGGTGAAGTCGGAAAATCAGCAAAAAATTATCCTGCCTCTCTGCATGCTCCACTGCTGGGGAGGTGTCTGGCTCCTTTAAGAGCAGTCTTCCTTAACTGCTCTGGATGTCAGGTAGTATCTTCAAGTGACAGAAGGAATGCAGGGTCTGAGAGATAAAGGGTTCCATTTTTGCCAGACATCTCAGAACAAGATGAGACTGTATGTGAAGTTCAAGCACCAGTGGATATATTTGAGATTTCTCTCTACTTGATTCAGATAGTCAGAATGGAAAACGTTTAGTTTCCACAACACTGCAAATATTCTGAGCAAACCAATATTATTTGGATACACTAGAACTTAAAATGTATTCAAACAAGAAATCATTAGAACAAAACCAAAAGGTGTATCCAGTACAAACTCTAGTGCCCATGGACTGGCTGGGCAAGCTTTGACTTACCTTTAATACTGGCAATTTTTGTTTTCAATAGTGGGTGAGTTGTCAGTCTAGCAATTGCTCTGTCCAGTGCTGTAGCATTGGGCTGTATTTTAAAAAATGCAAATTTTGTTGAGTGACCAAAAACCAGAAATGCAAACAAATCTTCATATTCTGCTGTACTGGTCTGCAAGTTCACAAATAATTAGGGTTTCCTGCTTGAAAAAAACCCCAAAGTTATCTTTGATAAACAGCAATAGTAAGCATAAAAGGTAACATTCATATGTTCATACTTTATTAGGGTTTGTCAACATATAAAATGTTGGCTTAAAAGAACATTTGTAAAGGGAAAAAGTTCATCCACAGCAGGAAAAAGTTTCAATAGAAATGATTATGCAAAATAAATAAATAAAATTATACAGATGCTGAGCGATGATTTACTTGTTGGCTGAAATGCTCAGCAGCGCTATAAAAAATGGAAGTAGTCCTGTGGAGACACAAAAAGACTCCAGCTTAACTGCTCTATATAGTCTTTCCCTGCATCCCCAGTGGGTGTGGAGGGTGCATTTTTCACCTCCTCTCCCTCCAGATGAAATTTTGAACTGTCCATGAGGGCTACATGACCCTCAAGGACAGATTTCTGGAATTAAATACTCAATCTGAAGGAAGAAGAGTGCAGTGAAAACAGCAAAATCCTCCCACTGGAGCTGTAGGCAAAGTGTATAGAGAAGTTAAGTTTGAGTCATTTTCTATCTCCACAGGGCTACTTCTGTTTTGGTACTGCAGAGAATTTCATCCACTAAAACAATTACTGCTGTTGTACTGGAGTCATGCTTTTCATTCACAACCAGGGTGGATTTGATTTAAATCAAATCGATTTAATTCACGATTTAAATCAAATCGATTTAATTCATGATTTAAATCAAATCAATTTAAATCACAATTTAAATCACTAGTCAGTAAGACTAGATTTAAATCATGGGGTTTTTGTTTTTTGTTTTTTAACATCAAGACTCATTCTTGCTGGTATAATCTTAATATTTACAACCAGATGAAGGTTTCATTTTTGGTCCTCTTCTAGATAGAAGAATTGCCCAAAATAATATTTAAACATTGCATATATACAGCCTCATGCTACATAATTAAAAACTAATCCTTATTTCATGATGAATAACCTTTGGACTATAATGTATCTTAAACAGAAAACTATCTTTAGATAGATTTTTTCCACAAAAAGCATTTTATTTTTAAAAATCCAATTTAAATTCTAAAAAAATCCAATTTTATTTTTTAAAAATCATTTATTTTTATCCACCCTGTTCACAAAGGTAATAATTTTACTAGTTGTGCTAGTGCAAAACTGTTGTGCTAGCTAGTAGCACTACTTCTGGAGCTTGTGAAGACCAGAGTTGCGCAACCACAAGCATGCTTCATTCATTTCAGTGGGAACTTTTGCACAAAAGCATTGCAGCGTGCTTTACTAATTCCCATTTTTAGTGCAAGCTGTCTTCTTGTTCAACTATATTCTTTCCACTTGTGGCACCACTGATACACTTATTTATTTTGCAGCTCATCTCAGTTTTTTGCTGCCCCAAGAAGGTGGAATGCACTCCCTGCTGAGATGCGATCCTCCCCATCCCTGACTATTTTAAAAAATATCTGAAGACCCCCCTCTTCACCCAAGCTTTTTCAGCTTTTTAAATGTGTAGTTTTAATTTTATACTGTTTTAGGGCTTTTAGCTGTTTTGTTGGTTTTACTGTGTTTTAATAGTTTGATTTTAATTGTTAATTTGTTTTAATTGTTTTTATCATGTTATGAACCGCCCTGAGCCATTTTTGGAAGGGCGGTATATCAATTTACTAAATAAATAAATAAATAAATAAATATGACATATTAATTTGTCTTCTATAAACTAGCTTCATGGACCTTATTATATCAATTTCAAACTCCTACTTACTTTAAATGCTTATACTCTTATAGTTCCTGTTTATTTATCTTCTTTAATTTCCCATTATGTTCCTTCCAGAGGAACATAATTCTCCTAACACCCATCTTTTAGTTAGACTAAGGATCCATCTGTTGTCTCCTGCCTTTGTCCATTTTCTTTGGCAGCTCCTTATCTTTAGAATTCACCGCCTCAGATATTTGTATGATTCAGTCCCTTCCACTCTTTAAAAAGTACCTCAAAATATTTTTTTTTCAGTACTTCCCTAATTTATTCTGATTTTTCACTTAAAGTTCTCTTCTTCCATTGTTTTACATACTTCTCTTTCTTTTTCTTGTGTCTTACTTTTCTTTTAATGCGCTTAGGAAATAATAAATGTTATATTGCTACTATTAAAGGATCCACAGAGGTACTTTATCCTCTCTCATTTAAGCAGATTTAAAAGCTTGGGCAATCTCTTGGAATTTTTAATCTTTCCTCTCTCTTTCAGCAGCAGACCTTTGTATCTTACTACAAACTGCTTTTAAAAGCCTCTTCAGTTCAGAAACAAATTTGTGATGCGATGTCGGAGAGGGCCTGATGTTCAGCAAATACAAACCAAAGTGCCTTTGGTTGGGCTTCTGTAAAGCAGTGTGCCGTCAAACTGATTTCAACTCCTGACACCCAGAGAGCCCTGTGGTTTTCTTTGGTATAATACAGGAAGGGTTTTCCCATTGCCTCCTCCTGTGCAGTATGAGATTATGCCTTTCAGCATCTTCCTACATTGTGGCTGCCCGATATAGCAGCAGTGGAGATTTGAACTGGCAACCTTCTGCTTGTTAGTCAAACATTTCCCCACTGCGCCACTTAAGGTAACCTGGGCTTCTGTAGATGAGGTTCTTTGAACCATCACTTTGTTTCCAATTTTACAATTAGTTCCAAGAAGGTTTGTTATTCCACAGAACCCATTGCTTAGGGCCCACAAACACTAACACACACCACAAATGAAACTGAATGCCACCTTTTCTCCTACTTGTAATAAGGGAAGAGAAAAGGAGCAGAAACACAAGGGTTTGGGCCAGCCTGAGGAGAGCAGTAGTTTACTCAAGTTGTAGGCACTGAGAGGGTGGTGTTCAGGTTGGGCAGCTATTAACTTGATTATAAATAGCCTCACTGCATGAATTATCCCTAGGGTGCCCCTGTCCCCAGCTGCTACAGTGAAGAAATTTTCAATGCAATAGGGCAATTCATTTGGTAATCTGTGTTATACATACTCTACAGCCGCAACATGGAAGCCATTTCATGGAACTTCCACAGGTCTTAACAACAAATAGATCAGAACTCAGTATCAGCAAGGAAGCAGCACTGAGCAATGATGAGCAAAGGAGCTTAGTAAAACATGGAGAAAAGTGTAAGTTACTAGGGCAGGTATTCTAAATATTTAGGAATTAATCCAGTATATAGAAATGCCTATATCTAACACTAGAAGCCTTTTTAGAGCCAGTTTACCTCTGCTCCAAGACCACAAGACAGAATGTGTACCTTTGGCACTGGGGAAACATTAAAATTCTTAAGACTGTGAAAATATTTAAGTGCACAGTTCAAAAGTACAAATGTTTTGAAAATCACATGGCTGACTCATCTACATTACAGGAACAGCTAGTCAAAGGCGGACAAATCTTACACCTTCATGCAATATTCACACATTACTAATGTTCTTAAAGTAACCACAACCATTTTTGTTTGAAGTTAGCATCTATTTGCCATTGAAATTTCTCAGAAAACAGTGGTTTTCATACACCCACAGTCATTTCCATTCCAGACAGATTGCTTCAACTGTGTAAAGGTTATTACTAGGATACCCTATCCTGTGTCTTCTGAAGTAAAAGTAAGTTTTTCAATACCTTTATATTTAAGGAGTTCTAAAAAGTGTGTTAGCCCAACAAAAGCAGAGTAACCTGGAACAGCCAGCACCAGCACTGTTCCTAGATGAGAGCAAAGCCCAGCAGACTTCTTGCACTACCAATCACACCTGTCTGTGCCATGTATCTTTTAACCTCAGATAAAGTGCAGGCAGCAAAAGGGTTATTTGTTGATAGAATCTGAAGCATTCACATGTCAGAAAGTACATATCACGTACAATATGTCACTAAGACATCATAAGAGAATCTTTTGATATCTCAAAGAGTACTGCATTTATTCCAACATAAGTTATTTTGGGCGAGAGCCTACTTTAGATACATGAAGTCTTATCCTCAGTGGCTAGAGATATTATATAATCACAAACACACACACCCATAGAGTAGAGAAAGAGAAAAACATGTGAAAGGGCTAAATATATCAAAACCGCTCATAAGACTTAAGTCAAGAGCCAGCAGACAGTTCACCATAGTTTCCTACTATTGCATGAACAGTGAATAATAAAACCAAGGTAAGAGCTAGAAGATAGCTCTTTGATCAGCAGCAACCAAGCCTAGCTTAGATGAGTTGTTGTCAAGGTGAATACGCTCTGAAAAATACCTATTTTCACCAGCCTTCTACAAGGAGCAGAGCTAATCAAGGCAGGGAATCTCACAATGGAGGTCCACCATTAAGACAATTTTAGATTTTATAGTGACTCAGTGCACTTAACAGTGGGGGCCCATTCACAGAAGAGTCTCCTCATAGATCTCAGGACTGAGGAGGTACAGCTGTGAAGAAGTGACCTTTCATGTTCTCCAGTATAGAGAACCTACACCACAAATGGGGCTTAAGTGGTATAAGAATGTACATGGTTATGAATACAAGAGGCAGCAGGCAGTGTGAAAATTCTGGTTTGGGATCCAAGGTTTGAAAGTACAAAGTCCAGTTGAGTGTCTGTTCTTCTGGGAGAGCAGAACCTTAATCGGAGCAGTGGATATAACTGGGCACAATCCAGAAGGAAGCTGTCCTCTGCATTCTCATTTAACTGAATGGGAGCTCTGCAAAAACCTGGTACAGGATCGCTTCCTGTTGGATTGGGCCTGCAGCTCTACCTGGAGCTTCTGCAGCACGCAGCTCTACCTGACGAATGGCCAGTCTGCAGGCAACACTGCTCTCATTTACACTGGGGTGGGATGAGAGAGAGAGAGAGAGAGAAGCAACCAGAGCTGCTGGGAACCAGAGAGGAGAGCTGGTCTGGTGGTAGCAAGCATGAATTGTCCCCTTTGCTAAGCAGGGTCCACCCTGGTTTGCATGTGAATGGGAGACTACATGTGTGAGCACTGGAATCTATTCCCCTTTGTGGATGGGGCCACTCTGGGAAGAGCAGCTGTTTGCTTGCATGCGGAAGATTCCACATTCCCTCCCTGGCAGCATCTCCAAGATAGGGCTGAGAGAGACTCCTGCCTGTAACCTTGGAGAAGCCGCTGCCAGTCTGTGAAGACAATACTGAGCTAGATGGACCAATGCTCTGACTCAGTATAAGGCAGCTTCCTATGTTCCTAAGGTTTGGTTACCCTTAAACTGAATGTGCAGTTTAATGGTATCGCCTAGTTAAACTGCAGTGGCTGAAGCTGGATTCATGGAACTGGTCAAGGCCTTACAGCACCCAAGAGAACAGGATCACTGCTTCCTGAACAAATATTAACATAATTGTATTATACCAATACTACCACAAATCATTATTTTACTTTTTAAAAACAAGCAAACAGACCACAACTATAACCACCCAAAATAATCTGAGCATACTGATGACTTAAATCTATGTTGCGGTGTTGTTTAAAGTAGAGTTTGCATCAAAGTAGCTTTGCAAAAATTGCTCAAATGACATTATACAGAGTAAGCCAATCTGGAACACAGGAAGCTGCCTTTTACCAAGTCAGACCACTGCTCCAGCTAGCTTAGTATTGTCTACCTAGACTGGCATTGGCTTCTCTAAGGATGCAGACAAGAGTCTCTCCCAGCCCTATCGGGAGATACCAGGGAGGGAACTTGGAACCTTCTGCAAGCAAACATGCAGAGGCTCTTCCCAGAGTGGTTCCACCCCTAAGGGGAATATCTTATAGTGCTCACATGTAGTCTCCCATTCAAAAGCAAACCAGGGTGGACCCTGCTTAGCAAAAGGGAGAATTTATGCTTGCTACCATCAGTTTACTTTTTGAATAAACTGATTTCAGATTTTCAAAGATGATGGTGACTTTCATATTAGCATGGCTGGTACAGCAGTGCCTGACATCCAGACTAACACTGCCATTCCACAAGGTGGTGGTGGTGGGAACCGACAATTTTTTGTGACCTCCTCTTCCATCTGAAACCCACTGTGCTTCCCAAAAATATGTTTCTGGGGATTGTGCAGCTCTCAGGGATATATTTTTGGGACGTGCAGTGGGCTTCAGAAGGAAGGGTAGATTGGCAAAAATCGCTCCTCACATGACAGCAGCACGTCCGTTTGGATGTTGGTCACTGTTGCACCAGCACAGTGCTAGTCTGGACCAGTCAACAGAATTCTTGGCAAGAAATGAAAGGAAAAAAAAAAAGGAGGCCAGAAATGGGAGTATGTACAAGCTGAGGATTTGAAATTTCTGGACAAGTATGGCAAAAATCAAGGACACAAACACCATAGTTGTATGCCAGAATGCATGTGGCACTGGGAAGCACAAGAGTGGTTGCCTCTCATTATATCCATTTGTCAACAGACGGTCCTCAATCTAGGCTTGAGCCCGAAACGTTTTGGAGGCCATTATAGAAGCCTCCAAAATGTTTCGGCCACTAGGCTGTTCTGGCGTTGGTGGAGGTGTTCCCTTAAGGGCGGAGGAGGGTGCACTTACCCCTCCTGCTGCATTTTCCCCGCTGGCGCTCCACTGCAGCAAAGCCCCTCGGGGTGGCAGTGTATCTCCCTGCTATCCTGTTGCCCTCATCGGCCAGAAGTACTGGGCGCGCGTGGTGTGCGTGTGCCCGGTACTTCCGGCCGAAGAGGGCAACGGAGCGGCAGGGAGGTACGCTGCTGCCCCAAGCGACTTTGCTGTAATGGAGTGCCCGCGGGGAAAATGCAGTGGGAGGGATAAGTGCACCCTCCCCCGCCCTTAAGGGAACACCCCCACTGCCGCCGGAACAGTTCCGGGCACATTCCTACCTCAATCATAAACAGGTTTCTCATTTCTTAGCAATGAGAAACTCAGTACACTTAGTATAGTTCTACCTTTGAATTAGGACATTTATAAGAATGTCTAAATGTTAACTGTCTCAAGGAATTAGGAACATGGATATTTCAGATAAAAACATCAAGCTGCACAGCAGAATCTTTATATGGAAGAATCAATATTGGAAGTGTTAATACCTTGGGACTGCTGAGTACTTCTACAATTTATTCAGAATATGTACCCCTAAATGACTTTCAAGCCTTTTGCTTCCCTTCTCAAGCATACAAAACCTACATAGTCAGCTCTGGCAGAGATGTAATTTGAAGGACATTTATTGTCTTAACTAGTGAAAACACTATTTACAGATAAAAGAAGTCAATTCAATTCAAACTGTGAACCAACTCTTGTATATTTGGTAAGATGCTATCAAAATATTCCAATTCCCAAAGGTCTAGATTATTTCGATTGCCAGCATTTTAAAATCTTTCATGGAGAAAATAAACACCTAAGATAAGCAGTGCATACTAGGATCTCTATATCAGACAAACATAGACCAAACAGATCCCCACCAGACTATCTTACTAGAATGTTACAGTAAGCTGGTTGCTTTAGTAAGTCTTTTTGAAGTTACAGAGGTAACTTCACACACACACTACTGGAGTTTGGAACATTTGGACCAATACTACTAGAGCTGTTAAGCATATGGGACTTTCTAAGACAATTCTCGACTTTATAAAGATCAAGATCGAAACGGAGGTTACTGGGTCACCATAGTGGACTGGTATAAAACAGATAGAATAGACTTCCATATAATGATTGTACTATTCTTTCATCAGAATACATTTAGTTCAATAAGTGTGATTTCCATCAAGTGATATCTTAGGTTGATTGTGTTTCGAGTTTTGTGCAATTTTGCATGTTTATATAAAGGGTATTGAGTTACTATTCTCTTACATAATTAGTGTGTGTGATATATTCTTTATTAAATGGCCTTTGTTTAATATGATGGGGATCTGTTTGTTTTGTCTTGTCTGAAAATAAACACCTGCCCATTTTAAAGAAATGCTCCCTTGGAAGTGAAGGGCACCCTTCTTTATTTTGTAGTGTGCTGGGAAGCTGAAGGAGACGTACAATCATGTATGAGAGAGGAACTGAAGAAGAGGAACTCTTTGATCACAAATGCCTTCATGGTGCAATCATGCATTCCTTCCAGAGAAGACAGAACATTTAGGATGATAATCTGAAGCAAATGCAATGATATATTTGCTAGCACCAGCATGATACAGCAGCACCACAGCATGCCACATTGCATTGACACAGCACCAGGAAGCCTCACAGATAATTTCTTTATTGCAAGAGCCCTTTGGGAAGGGCTGTAAATATATTTTCTCATGTTGAATGTGAGATTTTCTTTAAAAAAACATATATGTTATTACTTAACACAAATGTATGAAGAATCATACCTTTTTGCAGACAAGCTCAAAATTGATTTCTCTCCCAAGCGCTAATTTGGTAACTTGATCCAATTTTATCTCCTACAAGGAAAAAAGAAAAAAAAAGTTTTTTTCCACTCTTAGATCTTTGCAATAGTTGTAATGATCATTTCATGATTAGGATGAAAGGCTTGACCCAAAAGATGCCCTTCCAATAGGGGCCAAGCTTAGGTTCCCCAATAGATTGAACTGCACAGGCGCGGGGCGCGGTTGAGAAGTGACACAGGCCTCGGCATCGCTCCAGTCATAGCTGCCGCCCGCCGCTGCCGGGGGGTGGAAGGAGGATCCCTGGCCCCTGGTCGCGGCAGTGGATGAGCAGCTGCACGGGGCGCCCGGTTCGGAGCAGCGGGCGAGAGGGAAGGCAGATGCTCGCGGCCGCCGGGCATGGGCGACCCCCGTAGGGAGACGCGAGCTCGGCAGCTGGTGCGGTTGGCTTCTGCTCGGTTGGTCTGTGTGGCGGTGGTGGCACAAAAAATTTTTTTCGGGAAAGTAAGGGGATCGGCGGGGGCACTTTTTGGCGCCCCCTACCAAGTGGCGCCCAGGGCACATGCCCTGCCTGCCCCCCCCTATCATTACGCCTCTGGCAGTGAGCAAGAATTGTTGCCTGTGCCCAATACTATACCAGACTGGTTCTTCTGATAGCAATATAAATGTCTAATTAGTAGTTGAATATTTTTTTTTTTGCCGTTTGTCTGGATCATCAGTTATCTTATAGTCCTTTTAACTGTTCATCTATTTATCATAGTTCCATTTTTCAAAGCATTTATAGACACTACTAGTTGTATCATCTGAAAAAGACAATGAGGCTATTCACACGTGCAGTGGAAACCGGGCTAAGGGAGCCCAGCCTGGTTCCCACTGCACGTGTGAACTGGTGGGAGCCATATGGCTCCCGCAGGCAAGCCTGCTTAATTCTCCCCTCCCTTAAACAAGGCTAGCAGAGCGAGCGCTCTGATAACCCCATTGTTTTGATCCAGTGCTGCAGCTTTGCACTGCGACAACTCATGAGGAGAACCCCGACTGGGAGGCTACAACAAGCCTCCCAGTGTCAGGGGACTCCCCAGAATGCCCCATGCACTAGTGCGGGGCATTCTGGGACTTCCAGGGGCCAGATCCCCGCCACCCCAACCAGCTCTGTGACAGAGACAGTAACTGTGTGGGTGGCCGATTTGGATGCCCAGGGCGAGCTGCCTGCTCGTTTTTGGGGAGAGTGGGTCAAGCCCATTCTCCCCACAAAACCCTCTTAGGCTCTCCACACTGCTAGTGTGATGACCCTTAATGTGTACTCTGCACTATGTTACCAACTGCCTGTCTGAACACCCTGCCTATGCAAAAACGATTCAAGTAAGGATACCTCCTTTGAGATTGATTTTTTCTCTCCAGCTTGAACATTCCCACTTAAGATGACATCCCCAAATATAAAAACTTCTATCAATCATTACAGGATGCATATGCGCTGAAACCAGTGGGGAGTACTCATGCTCTTATTTGCCTGGACAGCATTTGCCTATTAGAGGACTGTATGTTTAAGCTAGGCAGACCCAGCATAGCACTTTATTTTTTTTTTTAAAAAGGTAACCATTCAAAAACAGAGATAAGCTGCAATTCCAACCCAAAAGAAGAACAAAACAGTCTTCACAACAATATACACATTGATGTAAAACGGCAACCCACAGTTAAACACATGTACTTAATATTACAGCCTTGTGCCTCAAATGTACAAAAATGAGAACATGTCTGAATTTATTTTGTGAAAGAGATTAAAAACATTTGAGACAGGATTTTGAGGAATTTTATGCAACCTTGCCACAAACAGTTTGAGAACTGTGGTTTTATAGACAGCTGCCTAAATGCTACCCCAGAGTTCAGGTTTACTTTGCATCCCATGAAAATAAAGCCATACAAGGATGGTTTCCCTTATACAAAAATAAATCTGTATACCAGTTTAAGAAGAAAAGCCCTTCTTTTAAAAAGGACAAACTGGATTAAATTGATCATATACACATAGTAATTCCTTCCCTGATGAAAATGATTCACCAAGGTTATTGCAAAATTCAAAACAGTCCTTTTACCAATATGGACTTCAATCCTGACAAAAAGTACTTGCCAGTTCATGAAAATGTCTGAACACATTGTCCCAGTTATGTTATTGCCTACAGCATTAACTCTCTTTTGTTTTTTTCAGTCTGGTTCCTTTTAACTCAAAGATGTCTCTGAATACAGAATGAGCATTCCTTCACATTTGGCAGGATGGAAACGGTAATTTGGTTGCTCTTCTACAAAAGAAACCCCATTGTTGAATGTTAAGAACCAACAATCTGGCACAGTTCATTATAAAAGCTTACCAATTAATTTTGGGGACAATTCAAAACCTAAGCAAAGTATGCTTGTTCTAGGGATGTAAAGCCAGCAAATCATTTCTCAACACAGGCCACGGTTGTAATGATTAACCATCAACAGATATGCAACTACTGATTTGAGTTAGCATGGTTAGCTTGCCTAATATTGTTAACTGAATAGTTCATGTTGGTCAGGATATAATAAATTGGATTTTTAAATTTTTCAGTTATACGCGAATGTCCTTAAAACCAAGAGGCAGAATCCAGATGGATTCTCATGGAAATAAATGGAGTTTAGTCATGATTAACATGTCTAATATATTCAATGGTGCTTAGTCATGATTAATTTAGTCTGGATGCTGCCCAATCTGTTTTTAGTTTAAGTTTCTTGTACAACAAACAAGTTAAAGCCTACATTTATTTTTTTAAAATGAACTATGATAATATCTCATACATTGCATATATCTGGCCAAAACTATGATATACAATGTTGTGAATGAACTGCATCAACCCTCAGGCTCACATTCTCCACCTTCTACTCTCTTTGTCCTCAACTGAGTGTGCATGGAGGAAGTGAAAGCTTCTTTTTTTTTCACTTGAAAAACAAACCAAGTTCCCATTATTTTTGAATTCAGAAAGTGTGGTTTTCTTAATTACACAGAGCTAGATCAAACCTAGGATCAAACTGTGGTTTGGTATATTGGCTTACTAGTTAAGAAAAACTGAAGTTCACTGGGTTCAGAAACTTTGGTTGCTTACCAGTAACTGTGGTTCTTCTGGTGGTCATCTGCCCATTCACACAGATGGGCTTCAGCTGGAGAGCAATGGCCTAATCAGGAGTTTACAAGCTTCCTGTCTCTTTCTCTCTTGATTGGTAGTTCCTTTCCTCCATTTCCTATGAGGTCACATGGTAAACCCTTACTTCCTCAGTTAAGGAGACTGCCACTATGAGAAACACTTTGCAGTGGGGAGGATGGGCGGGTGTGTGAATCACAAGCTTTCATATTTGGAGGTTTGGCAGCAGAGACACTCAGAGTAAAGTCTGAAGGCAGCATCACTCCTAGCCCGGACATCCAAAGCATAATTTTAATGAATGAGATAAGGGGCAGCCTATGTAGCAGCTTGGCAGATGTAGTCCAAGGACAATGCTCTATCAATGGCTGTAGAGGTAGCTAGTGAACAGGTAGAAAGTGCTTTGATTGGTGAGGGGGGCTTAACTTGTGCCAAGTGGTACGCCAACTTATAGGTGTGGATGATCCAGATGAGAGATCGACAGAGGAGGCCTAATGCCCCTTGTTTGGTTTCCGTAGGTGATGAATAAAGAAGGTGAAGTCCTGAAGGACAAGGTCCTGTGCATATAGAAGGCCAGAGCCCTGAGAACATGGAGGATATGCTAGCATTGCTCCTCACAGGTAGAAGGAGTGTCTGTGCGGTGGTGGGCTGAAGACCTATGAAAAGAAGATCTTCAGGAGGAAAGCGATATCTAGAAGACAAAGTGCAACTTTATCAGGATGGAAGTTTAGGTAAGGAGGGTCACAATGGAGGGCCAGCAGTTCCCTACTCTCCAAGCAGAAGTGATTGCCATCAGGAACACTTTCTTAAATGTAAGTAAGCAGATATCACATGCAGCCATGTGAAAGGCTTCTTCATAAAAACTGGTGAGGACCAGTGGGAGGTCTCATGCCGGTGGGATAGAAGGGGCATCCTGGTAGAAGCCAACTAGGTCCTTCAAAAAGCACTTCACTTCTGGGAGAGAAAATAAGATGGCACAATTAGGGCTAGACTAGTGTGCTGTGATGGCTGCTAAATGAATTTTAAAAGACAACACAGAAAGGCTGAGACTGCTTGAGATCTAACACATACAAAATAATTAGGGATAAAGAGACCGAAGTTGGGTCTTGAAGGTTATAACACATAGCAAAGTGTAAGAACCACTTCCACTTCGCAGCGTAGGATTTGAGAGTGGATGGTTTTTGGATGCCTTCATGATCATAAACCAACAGAAATCATATAAGGCCTCCCTGGAGTGGAAGGGAGGCTGAGGAAAAAACCAAAATGCAAAAGGTGAAAGGGAGAAAGGGGGGGGGGGAGAGAGAGAGGTAAAAAAAATTCTGTAGAGGAAGATAATGTCTGCTTTCTTTTCTAAAACATAACACAGGGGGGGGGGAAATGGTGTTACACTCTTGGCAGGTGACAAAAAAACTGAGGAGGTAAGGGTTTGCCACGTGACCTCATAGGTATTGGAGGGAAGAAGCTACCAATCAGGAGAGAAAGAGGAAGTTTGCAAACTCCATATTTGGTCTTCGCTCTCCAGTTGAAGCCCATCTGTGTGATGGACAGTGACCACCCAGAACAACAATAGTTTGTTCTTCAATGGAAAGGGAAAGCTTTCATTTTCCATCTCTTGCAAGCATGAAGGGGAAGGAGAGAGAGTGTGAGCCTAAGGCTTTCTGCAGCTTATTTGTGATCCTCAATATCATGGTTTAGATCAGGGATTCTCAACGTTGGGTCTCCAGATGTTATAGGACTTCGACTCCCATAATCCCCAACCAAAACCCACCGGGGCTGGACCAAAACCCACCAGGGCTGGGGATTATGGGAGCTGAAGTCCAATACCATCTGGAGACCCAACGTTGAGACTCCCTGGTTTAGACGACAGTTTGAACAGAGCCAGTCAGTTAAAAGATTGCTTTTCTGTGTTAAAAAAAGAAACATGAGTAAATGTATTTGACATTAAGATTAAACATTAGAAACACAGTGATACATCCTGTTTATTACTGTGGGATATCTACTAGACCAAGGGTCTAGAAAGTCACCACAGGTGCTAGTTCAGAAGATATCCTGAGTACTACCAGAATCATTTGTGAAGTAAGTGATCCTGTACTATTTTATGCCTTCCAACACCTGCAAGTTCTCAAACTTATTTTTCACCTCATTGATACAGTATGTACTCAGTACCTAACAGCTCTTTACTTCTGGAATGGTCTAGACACTTATAGCCTGATCCCATGCATGTTTACTTGGAAGGCTCAATTTTGGATAGGTAAGCAATATTGCTTAGGATATGATTAAAATATTTGGTCATGCAATCTTAAACTAAATATGCAAATAAATGATGAGTCTTGGTATCCTTAATACAAAAATCTACCACTTGTCTCTACCACAGCAGGTATGATTCTGTTCTGCAGTTGCTGCATGATTAAATATTTTAGGTTAGGCTCATATTTTACAAACACTGTATTTAGTTGAAGTGTGCAAACAAATATATTTTAATTCTTGTATAAACCAGTTGGTATGTATGCTTTTTTCAGGAAATGAGTGAATTTCAAAATGGGGAAACTGATATAAATGACATTTCTTTGTGGTTTAAAACTGAATCCACTTTGCTTCATGCCAAAAGCACTCTAGAAATTTAAGCTATTGATAATCTAATTCTAAGGACTACAACAAAATAAGGCTATACTCCCAACCAGGCAGACAGGCAGGCAGGATTTCACCTACCTTCCCCCAGAAGACCACTGACTTTCTCTTTGGCGTGCCACTGCACACCCACAGGATCCATGCTGCACAGACTTGTGCAGATCTCTAGAAGCAAGGGCTGGTCGTCTGGGCCTCCAGGGATCCCACAATTCACCACACGATGAGTGCAATGCATTGGAGGATTCCCTTTGGAGTTTCTAGGATTACCCTATGCACCTGACTGTGTATGCAGCCCGAGCATACTCATGACCCCATAGCTGGGGTAAAGGGTGCACTCACACACTATTCCAGGTAAAATCCTGGGTACAAAACCCGGGCTTGCAGGGGAAGCAGTGCCAAGATCAGGCCCAATCCCAGTGCTGCACAGGAGCAACTCTACCCAGATAAGGCTTCCCTAGCCTGGGTAGGGATGCTCATAATAATACCTTATTTTGGGCTTCTATACACTTGGATCTCCATAAGAGAGACATTCCTAATAAGGTTGAAACATGTAGTTCACTAGAGTGGAGTAATCTGACCCTGTTCCATATAAAGTGTTCTAATCCTTTCCAAATGGGCAATAATATGGAGAGGGCTTAGACTCATTCAGTTTGTTTAAGTCCAACAGGTTATTTTAAAACTTGCTGTTTATTGTCCGATTGGTGGTAAGAAATGAAAGTAATTTGTCAAATCTGGACTGTTGATTTGAAATAGCAAGAGGAAAATGTTTTGTCATAGCATGGTGGTACAAGTTCCAGTCTTGTGACTGCTGCTGTGGTCAACGTTATGCTAACTTTGTGGATGGAAATATCATTTAAAGTTTCATTGCCAATTGGAGAGAAACACACCCTCGTTACCTCTGAAAAACTATTTTAACAGCTGTACAGTGATTTATCATTCACAAAGAGTTCCAACAGAAAACCCCTCACCCACAAGAAGAGAGTTTCTAAAATTAATTTGAAATCAACTGCCTCAAAATTCACATTTAAGACCAAACTGACGATTTGCTGAATGCACACAACCAGCATTTTGTACTATTGGCCAAAGAAGCCCCATCAAAGTTGAACTAGGTTGTTAAAAAATTGTTCCCTCTGGAAACAGAGGGAGAGCAACTCACTCACACTCTACTATGCAGATGTCTATGCTGGCAAAAAATGTATGTCTGATGTGTAGTAGTAAGTTGTAACCAACCTAACACAAGAAGCAAGAAAGCACAGCAGCATTGCTAAGGATACATAGGAACATAGGAAGCTGCCATATACTGAATCAGACCATAGGTCCATCTCGCTCAGTATTGTCTACACAGAATGGCAGCGGCTTCTCCAAGGTTGCAGGCAGGAATCTCTCTCAGCCCTATCTTGGAGATGCCAGGGAAGGAACTTGAAGCCTAGATGCTCTTCCCAGAATGGCTCCATCCCCTAAGGGGATATCTTACAGTGCTCACACTTCTAGTCTCCCTTTCGTATGCAACTAGGGCGGATCCTGCTTAGCTTAAGGGGATAAGTCATGCTTGCTACCACAAGACCAGCTATTAGACTATGTAGTCTAATCCAGACTAGTTCTTCCATGGACGGAAATTGGGCAGGGGTGATTTTTGCCAATCTCCCCCTTGCTCTGCAGTCCCCTGAAAATATGTTTTCAAGATTGCGAAAATTCAGCAATAGATTTTCTTTGGCGCGGGGGGTACAGAGGAAAGAAGGTGTGGGGTGTGTGTCAGCAAATATTGCCCTCTCTACTTGTGCAAGTAGAAGTTCTTCCATTAGCAGAAGTATGAGTCCAGACTCATGCTACCTGCTGTTAAAAGACTGAGAATGCTGGCCCACGCCATCTATACCCCATCACAACTCTGCATATTTTAGGATGGGGAGATTCAGTAGGTTGCTTGTGTGTGAAAAATGACTGAAAGGCGAAAAGTTAAGGAAGTGTCACTATCAATTCAAAATGTGCTTACCAACTATCAATCCTAACACTGAAATAACGTATAAAGAAATATAAATGGAAAAAGGAGAGGGAACCAATGTGTAGGTATGAGCAACTTTGCAACACTACATGCTTTAAGGACTAGCTACCGCAATTCCAGAACACAGCTGCATAACATTCTTTTGTCATTTGCGGGGGGAGGGGGTCCAATTAAACATCAGATTAAATCAATCACTGTACTAAAGATGTGCAAATCTATTCAAGTTGAATCGATTTGAGCTTGAATCAGGCCAATTTGAGTGCTTTGAACTTTAATAGAATCACCTAAAATAAAAGGGCTTGATTTGAGTTTGAATCAGATCAACTCTGATTTGAGCTCAAATAGATTCGAATGCCATTCTGGAGGAATTTCCCCTCTTGCTGATAGGTTTTCCTGGTACTGGCTTTGACGGGCTTGTGATCTCCTGGCTTCTTGATTGGCTTATCATACAAATCCAATGTTATTATGGGCAACTGTGATTGGCTGGGTGGAGGGAAGAGAGAGGAGGAACAAAAAAAGTAGGGCATTTCAAATGTCTAAGGAGGGGAGGCAGAACAAGTGTGTCCTTGAAGAAGATACATCTGAAGAGAAGAAAGGAATCAAGGTATGATTTTGTGGTTTTCTTTTCTCAGCATGGAGTATATAATATGTTGTGCTATTGCTGCAATTTTGTTAACTATCAGGTTTTACTGGATCTCAGAGTGATAAAGGCAGAAATTGGGTGCCTGCCTGCGTGCCTGGTGGTTTGGTCAATAACATAATTGGATGATGCTGTGGCAAGAAATGGACAGTGGCAGCTCAGCTGTGTATACTATTTCTTGGTGATTGTTGTGATGAACTCCATGTCTGGCCTTGAGACTAATTTGTGCTTCACTCACTGCTCTGCAGTCTGCATTGCAAGGTGTACTCAGACAAAATGTGGCTGAAGACATTCTAGTTGAGCTTATGGCTATGCTTGCTGGCTGTTAAGGGTGCTGCCGTGGCAGCTGTTGCAATGCTGAAGTAAAGAATCATAATTGTGTGAGAGAGAGCAACTTATGCCAATGATGTTACTGCAGTGCAGGCACTGTGGCTGGAAGTGGATTCTGGATCAGCGATTCTTTTTTGGCCATTATGGACTGTGTGTTTGGCAAAATGTGGTATTCTGTGTAGGAAGGGCTGGGTGCTTCTGTTCTGCAGTGTTTCAAGGCAGAGTTGCAAAATGTGTGTACTCTAGTTGTTTTCGCCATAGTGACAATGGGAAATTCAAAGCATGCCATTATTCCATGGGTAGGTCCTAGAGACACTAAAATGGGTTGGGTGGTCTGGTGTGATGGGTGCTACCTACCACCCATCCTACAAAAAAAACGGGCAAGCAGGCAATGTTTAAAATATAACCTTTCCCCAGAACCCCCATAGGATCCTAGGGGTTTGTGGTTTTTTTTTTTTTAAGAAAGGTTTATTTTATTTTATTTATTTTTTATTTTATTTATTTATTAAACTTCTATACTGCTCAATAATTCATCTCTGGGCGGTTAACATAAAAACAATTAAAACACATATAAAAGTTAAAACAATGCAACAATTTAAAAACAGCCATAAAATTAAAAACAGACAGTTTTAAAAAGCTGAGAAAGCTTGGGTGAAAAGATAGGTTTTCAGGTGTTTTTTAAAAATTGCCAGAGATGGGGAGGATGGTATCTCAGCAGAGAGTGCATTCCACAATCTTGCGGCAGCGACTGAGAAGGCCTGTCTCTGTGCAGCCACCAAACACGTTGGTGGTAGCTGGAGACGGAGCTCCTCTGATTACTTCAATAATTGGTGTGGCTCATAGTGAAGAAGACACTGTCTTAAATACCCAGGGCCTAAGCCATTTAGGGCTTTATAAGTTATAACTAGCACTTTGTATTTTGCCCGGAAACCTACTGGCAGCCAGTGAAGCTCCATCAGCAGAGGAGTAATGTGGTCTCTCTGAGATGACCCAGAGACCAGCCTGGCTGCCACATTCTGAACCAACTGAAGTTTCCGGACTACATACAAAGGCAGCCCCATGTAGGGCGCATTACAAAAGTCAAGTCTGGTGGATACAAACAAACGTACCACTGTTTTGAGGTCATTGATGTCGAGAAACGTGTGCAGTTGGCGTATCAGCCGGAGCTGATGGAAAGTACCTCTGGCCACTGCGTCAAGCTGAGAAATCAAGGAGAGGTGTGGATCCAGAAGTACCCCAGACTGCGAACCTGTTCCTTTTGGGGAAGTATGAACCCATCTAGAACAGAAAGCTCAAAATCGTCTCTGGAGTTCTGACCCTGCATGATAAATACCTCTGTCTTATCCGGATTCAGTTTATTCTCCCTCATCTAGCCCATTACTGCTTCCAGGCAGGCATTTAGAGAGGATATGCCAGCTCCTGAAGAAGCTGGCATGGAGAAGTAGATCTGGGTGTCATCAGTGTACTGGTAACACCCGGTTCCAAATCCACTGATGATCTCTCCCACCGGTTTCATGTAGATGTTAAAAAGCATTGGAGAAAATACGGAGCCTTGAGGGACACCATACTTAAGCTCAGATTTCGAAGAGCAACAGTCTCCAATCGACAAGATCTGGAATCTGTCCAAGAGGTAGGAGCAGAACCACTCTAAAACAGTGCCTCCCACCCCCAACACTCTCCGACATTCCAGAAGAATACTATGGTTGATAGTATCCAACTTTAACCAGGTCGATATGGTCCAACCTTAACCAGATGGTGGTCCGTCCATGACAATAGGAAGATCAAATGAGTCCCCACCCATGGAACACCACCCTGATCAGAGTAGAAGACCAAATCAAGCATGTGACCTGCAATATGTGTCAGTCCAGAGACCACTTGGGATAGGCCCATAGTTGTCATGGCCACTATGAACTCCAGAGCTGCCCAGGACAAACTGGTCTTGAAACGAACACTGAAGTCCCCCAGCACCTCCAAAGCAAATTCCGCGACCAAGACCGTGAGCTCAGTAAGGGATTCTGTTGGGCAGCGGGGCGATCGGTACACCAACAGAAGTCCCAATCTATCCCTGGTCCCTAAACATAAGTACACACATTCAAAATGGTCTTATACCCTAACAGGAACCCTGGTGAGGGAGATGTTATCCTTATAGACCACAGCCACTCCATTTCCCCGCTCACATTCCCTCACCTGATCCTCTACAGAATATCCTGAAGGGAGAAGCTGGGACCAGACTGGTCCACTAGTCTCCCCCAACCAAGTCTCGGTAATATATACCAGGTTGGCCCCTTCATCCATAATCAAATCATGGATGAGTTCAGGCTTATTTTGGACCGACCTGACATTGAAGAGGGACAAGGTAAGGCTATGTAGGTTGCTGGCAGTGCTCCCGAGGTCAAAGAGCTTGCAGGACAGCCGGAAGGGGAGATAGCTAATAAATTTCTCACTACCCTTCCCCTGGAATGGTCTGTTGACCTGCCAACGTTGTTTCTTCTATTTCCCCCCACAGGAATTTAATTGCCCACTTGTCCATTTATTTTGATGTTTGGATGGTAGGTAGCACCCCATTATGCCCTACCACTCAGCCCACTTTGGTGTCCCTAGAACTTACCCATAGGGAACAATGGGATGATTCGAGCCAATAGGATGATTTGGCCATTGTTCCCTATGGCCAAATCACTCGAATCGATTAAAGTTGATTCATCAAAACACCCAGCAATAGCCAGTGTTTTGACAAATCAATTAAATCCACTCATTTCCTACCAGAGAATCAACTCTCAGAACACCTCAGATATTGAAAACAACAAAACCCAGTGCCCCATGGGCTGCTTGTTCTTGGAGTGGTTGGCACCCTATTTGCACTATACCACAACCCGCTCTGGGTGCCCCCCAAATGGAATTATGGGGCTGCTGAAATTCCCCATTATTCCCTATGGGGGAAAAGCTTAAAGGCGTGCAAACTTCAGAAAAAGAAAAAAGCTAAAAATCACCCCTTTTACCAATTTATTTGAAATCTGTGTGGTAGCAGGCACCCATTGGGGCACTACCACCTGACCTACTCTTTTGCCCCCAAAACCCCTCTTCTGCCCCAAATCTGCCACAAAGGCATGCCAACTTCAATTTAAAAAACAGAACACCCCTTTGCCAATTTTCTTTGAAATTCATGTGTTAGCTTCCACCCATTGGGCACTACCACCCAACCCACTTTGGCCACAAAATGGAGATTGGATCTCCAAATTTTTCAGGTCCAAATATGGGGTGATTTGTTTTGTACCTGAATCTGGGCAATTGAGCACAGGAGAGATTTCTTTTGTTTATAAATCACCCAAATCCACCAGATTTGGGTACAAATCATTTTGTAGCTGGATCGATTTGCACATCCCTACTTGCAACATCCTGATCACTTTGGTTGCCCTTTTCTGCTCTTTTCCTAGTTTTACAATATCCTTTTTAAGGTGCAGTAAACAGAACTGTCCCCAACTACAAATATTTATACACCACTTTTCAAAAAATGTTCTTAAAGTGGTTTACATAGAGAAATACATACATAATTAAGACTCTTTCCTGTCCCCAAATGGCTCACAATCTTAATAAGTAACAATAGTGCTAAGGTAGTCACCAGCCACAGCCAATGAAGGGATGCTGTGTTGCGGTTGGGTAAAGATAGTTTTTTCCTCCTGCTAAATATGAGAAAATCACCACATTATAAGGTGCTCATTTATCGGGGTAGTTACCCAAATAGTCATGCAACTCAGTATTATGAGAATGAATGTGGTAAGGAAACACATTATAGGGATATAATTATCTGAAAATGTGTGTTAAGGATGACTCCTTGTGTTAAGGAGGCAATCATTAGACCGCTTCTGAAGAAGCCTGCGTTGGATCCCTTAGAGTTAACCGATTACAGGCCTATCTCCAACCTTCCATGGTTGGGCAAGGTGATTGAGAAGGTGGTGGCCTCCCAGCTCCAAGTAGTCTTGGAGGAAACTGATTATCTAGACCCATTTCAAATGGACTTTCAGGCAAGTTATGGGGTGGAGACTGCCTTGGTTGGCCTGCTGGATGATCTCCAATTGGTAATTGACAGAGGGAGTGCAACTGTTGGTCATTCTGGATCTCTTGGCGGTTTTCGATACTATTGACCATAGTATCCTTCTGGAATGCCTGAGGGGGTTGGGTGTGTGAAGCACTGCTTTGCAGTGGTTCTGCTCCTACCTCATGGGCAGATTCCCGATGGTGTCTCTTGGAGACTGTTCTTCAAAATCTGAACTTTCATATGGTGTCCCTCCGGGCTCTGTATTGTCTACGATGTTGTTTAACATCTACATGAAACCTCTGGGAGAGATCATTAGGGGATTTGGTACAGGGTGTTATCAATATGCTGATGACACCCAAATCTATTTCTCAACATCTACATAATCGGGAGAAGGCATAACCTCCCTAAACGCTTGCCTGGAGGCAGTAATGGGCTGGATGAGAGATAACAAACAAACTGAATCCAGATAAGACAGAGCTACTTATTGTGCGGGGTCAAAACTTGGGAGATAATTTTGATCTGCCTGTTCTGGATGGGGTCATGCTCCCACAGAAGGAACAGGTACACATTCTGGGGGTGCTTCTGGATTGAACCACTCCCTAGTGTTGCAGGCTGAGGAGATGGCCAGAGGTGCTTTTTATCAGCTCAGGCTGATACGCCAGCTGTGTCCATTTCTTGAGATGAACGATCTCAAAACAGTGGTACATCTGCTAGTAACCTCTTGGCTGGATTACTGCAATGTACTCTATATGGGGCTGCCTTTGTAAGTAGTCCAGAAAGTGCAGTTGGTTCAGAACACGGCAGCCAGGTTGGTCTCTGGGTCATCTAGGAGATACCATATTACTCCTGTGTTGAAGGAATTGCACTGGCTTCTGATACACTTCTTGGCATAATACACGGTGCTGGTCATTATCTATAAAGTCCTAAACAGCTTAGACCCTGGTTATTTAAGAGAACGTCTTCTTCACCATGAGCCCCACCACCTGCTAAGATCCTCTGGAGAAGTTTGCCTGCGGCTGCTGCCAACTCATTTGGCGGCTACTTGGGAACGATCCCTTTCTGTTGCAGCCCCTGGACTTTGGAATGCGCTCCCTGTTGAAATAAGAGCCTCCCCATCTCTGGCAACTTTTAAAAAGGCACTGAAGACACACTTTTTCACCCAGGGTTTTAATTAGATTTATAGTTTTGAATAATTTTAATACTGGGTTTTAAATGTTTTTAATCTTTTAAATGATTTTAATCGTTAATTGAATTAATTTTTAAAATGATTTTAATTGTAAGCCGCCCAGAGATGCAAGTTTCGGGCGGTATAGAAATATTTTAAATAAATAATTTAAAATAAATAAATAAGGTAATACGTAAGTAGGGCTTATAAATAAAGACAAGAAAGCATCATTTAATTTTAAATACATGAATAAGTGTATACACTGGCTGCTAAATACTTCATTCTGCAGTTAAGAGAACACTCCTGTCAACTTCTGGGAAGGCTGTGTGAACATTTGCTCCTGACTATCCTTCCTAAAGTTCTATGTAAAAGAAAAATTTCTTACTGGAAAAGCCAAAGCAGACCACATCAGCTTATTCATCAGTCTAGCTCATACTCAAGTAATGACTTGTAAGTAAGAAAAATGCTGGAAATTCTGTGTTGTACATAAACTTTTAGTTCAGAAGAGATGTGTAATTTAAAGCATGCAGTGTAATTCCAATATTTCACTCTAACAGTCATGAAGAGGGAAAAACCTACAATACTAAGCTAAAGAATAAGTCTATTGTATTACTCATTCATTAACTCCGTATTGGGTTTTTTCCTCTCCATGACTACGACTACTTGTTTGCACCAAAGCATTTCCTACTTGTAAGCACACCCAATGAACTCAATAGAACCTACTGCCAAGTTAAATAGCAGCAAAAACTATATCACAAAAGCCATGAACAAAGACAAAGGCAATGATAACAGAGGCACAACGCAGATAGAGACCAAATTAATTTGTCTTTGTTCATGGGTTTTGTTATATAGTTTTTGCCTCTATTACCCATGTTCCCCCAGTTTTTTTCAAGTTAAATAGAGCACTTACTGGCTGACACAATGAGAAAAATTACTCAAAGTAGTCTAATTGAAATTAAAATTAAAAATTAAATTCTTAACTTATCCTTTCCGTTTCGATGGGATGGAATAATTTTCCTCAGCTGCTATTATGGAGTCCTCTTACTCCAACACATTTATATTATATTGTGCTGTGAATATATTGCCATTTTTTCAATTAACTCACTAAGTGCATGTTGGTTGTGATCCTATCACATAACCATTCTTTGCTGAAATATGAAGCTATGGGATTGGGTATACGTGCCTCTAGGATACACCATGCAGTCAGTTTTCCAATACAAAAAATCTGCTTTATTTCTATAGAATTCTTCAACTTTGCTGTGTGACTATACAAGGTGAAATGAGTCAAATCTGAAAATCATTAAGTCAACATCACTCCAAAAATAACCAGAATCCAAGGAACTATGCAACTATTTCCCGACTTATGTTTCTGGAGCAAAACTTCCCATATAGTTTGATATCTCTATACACACACACACACACACACACTCTGAAATGTCTGCAGTATATAAAGGCTGCAATATCATGCACACCAACTTGAGAGTAGGTCCAAGTGAGTCCCATGGAACCTGCACCAGCTAAACATATACAGGATCAAGTTCCACAGGGGCAAAAAGTATTGGCATAATTTACACTTTTAATATAATGCCATATTTCTAAAACTATTTTTACTATTCAAGAGGCAAGCAAGACTAAATTGAAGCAATGACCTCAGCCTAAAATTCAAACTGGACATTATAATCTGGGCATATCAGACAGTATACCTAGACATTTCAGTTTGAAGGTTCCATTCAATTCAGTAGTTACATATGGGAAATATAATTTACTGTCTTTCCTCTAGAATGGAAGCATCAGTGAGCTAGACAGTAATTTTGTGGTCATTTTAAAAGCAGTAGCTCTTCAAATTGCCCTTCACAAGCTATTGCAGGAAAGTATTTCAGCTATCAACATTACAAAAACACAAAAGGAAAAAACTAGGTCATAACATCATTCAATGGAGCAATCAGAAAAGCCAAAATTATAATGTTTAAACATTCCATTTCCTTAGAAATCCTCAGTTTCGCATGTCAGCATTTGCATGGGATAGTATCCTTTAATTTTTGCTTGCAATGTATTCCACATCACCTTCCCTAAAGAGAAGATCGGATTTTGATCATAGACTATACCAGGGACAAACCATGAATAAGCTCTCCTTTTTATGCCAGGTCCTAAACCTGCACATCTAGTTCTAGGTAGTCATAACATCAACACCATCAAATTATCTTCCCCTCTTTATTTCATAGCACCTCAACTAGCAATCTATTATATATTTTGAAGAATTTGTCGGTTGGCTGGTTTGGGTGAAATAACGTCATATTTACCAATGACCTACAGATGACAAATTTTGCATACACAAGCCTGCCACTGAAATGAGCTAATTTTTAAGAAGAAATTCTTAATATAATCATATTTTAACTGTTATTACTCTCAACAGATTTAACACAATAATTAGATCTGTAATTCCAAAACAGCATCCTCAAAAGAAACAGATCTCTCAGATTCAAATTTGCCATATATGGCAACGATTGATAAAAGGAATGCGTGCAGTTTATATCCTACAAATTTCAAACTGTTCTTTCACTTCCCTTTTGTAAGCACATTAATAAAAAATTCTATGATATATACAGGTGGCCCTCGAATAGTGATTTTGCCCATTCATGGGCCACCTTCCTGTATATCAATTTAGTTATCACCGGGGGGGTGTTACTATTCATTATTTAGGTTTATTCGCTATTCTCTATCTACCCCCCACCCCCCAAAATGGTATACCGTTTTAAACAGCCACTCTCCCCATTTATCAGCTGGTGCACAAGGAGATTTAAAGAAGTGGTGTGAGAGGTGCAGGCTGCTCCATCAACTCTCACCTCTGGTGCCGCTTCTTTAAACCTCCCTGCATGTCAGCTAAGACGCAGAGAGAGCAGTTATTTAAACTTTACACCCCTGCATGCTTCTCAGCTAACACGCAGGGAGATTTAAAGTGTAAATAGCCACTCTTCCGGCACATGCTGCTCCATTCACTCTCATCGTGAGAGTGGATTGTTTAGCTAAGGAACGCGACCCCCATTTCTGGAGTTAGGTCAATCACTCCAATGCTGTAGTTTCGTGAATATTGCCCCCGCGAGATCAGAGGGCCTGTTAAGATTTCTTTGAGCGTTCCTAGCAGTGTAATCTATGCAAAATGACTCTGCCCAATCAATGACAGGCCTCAGTTAGTAGTTTGTTATAAGTGCTAACATCTAACTATGTTGAACAGTTTTGAAAGTAAGTTGTACGTTAAGGGATCATCCCATTGCCCTTCCTTCATAGGCCTACCATGTAAGGATTTGCTGTCTGAGCACCATTCCAGTACTATGGTGTGGTTTCACCCTCTGTATTGCCTACTCCCTTTGTTAATTTTGCATTCTAGGATCTCTATCCCCAATGTCTCCCACCTGCTATCTCTTCACCTGATTCTCTGATTTCTCAGAGGCTTGGCTTTTTGAACTAAGAAATTGATTAGATTACTAAAGCAACTCTAGCAAATGTTATCTTAAATCCAGACAATACCTTTCCATGGCCCAGAATGGAAGGCCATGGTCACCTGGTCTCAACTAATCAAAACTACCAACATCCCTTGTGACAGAAAATGGTATAACAGGTGAGTCCAATGTAGAACTTCACAATTATAAACTCTAGCTAGATTTTATAATATTTCACAGGCAGGCACAGATGCCTGTAGCCATAAATTAGCCACTGCTGCTATGACTACAGCACAATCAGTGTTGTGTTCCACTTGTAAGGTCAATGTATAAAGGCCCCTTACTTGAAAAGTCTACTTTAAATCTATGTACAGTTCATAATTAAATTCAGTTCAATTATTTTAGCAAATTTTGAACTCAAGTTTACCTCTTAAATACGTATTGAATATATAAGTGGAACTATTTTGTTGCAACCAGATTTTGATTATTAACAGACATTTCACAGGCCTCTGAAATAATATAACACTAGAATGTCTAAAAATGGTTCAGATTAGAAGAATGAACATATAAAAGGTTTAACAATTAAAAACACAAAACAGATTTAAATCATTAGTTGTGTCATTACCCAATAATTGAGTTAAATAAATAATATCTGTGACACTGAACTGAGCCAGTTTTATGAACTCAGAAGTGGAAAGTGGCAAGATTTAGAACGCAGCACATAAGAATGTCATATTGAAGCCATGTTTTCTATTTTTTTAAGGTCTCATTTTAATAGTTGCCTTGCACAATCACAAATTCAAGTTACAGCCTTTGTAATATGATAATAATTTATCATACTGGCAGGGTAGAACACATAAAAAGAGACAACAGACGGCAACTAAGCAACCTCACACATTACAAGGAAACGTTATAAAAAGGAGTTAACATATCTCCTGTGTGGAAAGGGGTGTTATGGAGTGTGTTTACTGACATGCATTAAGGGATCTTTGAACCCAAGTAACCTGTGCGTAGAATGGAGTGACACCCCAAAGAGAGTAAAGAGCCTTAAAACAATGCAGCTTGTTGAGAAATGTTTGCAAGAGGAAATTAACAATGAATAAATAATAATAATAATGATAATATTTTTTGTTACCCGCCCCATAACAAATTGTTCTCTGGGCGGCTTACAACACAACGTTAAAACATGAGATAAAAACACACAATACAGTTAAATCATAACTGACCAAAAAAAAAAGCGGGGTGGGTGGGGGAGAAAATACAAAAGACAACACAATTTAAAAGGTTTTTTTAAAAAAAACCCAGATATTAATCAACAGGTACTTAGAACCGGTCAATAAATAAACCAGGCAGCACAATTATACGTTTCAAAACAAAGTCCAGGGGAACAGGACTCCTAGACTGCTAGGAAAGAGCCAAACTGTATACTAAGAAGGTTGTGGAATACAGAGATGACAAAGCAAGGAGAAATCCTACAATGGTTGATTTGAGTGAGTAGATGTGGAAAAGACTAGAGCAAGACAAGCATGGGGATGGGGCGGGCTATGTCAGGAGCCTATCTGTCCGATACCCAAATCAAGGTCACTGTCAAGGTCGCAGGAAGCTCTTTGAAGTCCTCCCTGGTCTGCAAAGAAAACACAAGATAATATTTTACTACAGTATCAGGTTCAGACAGTCTCTCCCGCAAACTCAGTACACTCACCAGATAGCACGGCTCCAGAGCAAAAGGAGTGCAAGGCATTCCCGGGGGAGACGTTGCAGCTAGGGCAGCTGTCAGGACTTGGTCAGGTAGCAGAGTAGCAGCAGGAAAAGCCTGGGTCTCTAAAGACCAACACGAAGCTGGGGTTTCCTCTGATTCGGAGACTCGGCTGTAGCAGGCTCAAAGAGACTTATTGCTTTCAGCATTTAGCTGCAGCCTTCGGACTTGATTTATAGCCAGACTTAATTGCTCTCCGCCTTCGGCCAGCTGACACAGAATCAAGATTTATCTGGTTTGTAAAGCAGGCGTCTGCTTCTCCTGAGTTCTTCCAGTTGTTGTATGCATCTCATCAGTCTTCTCTTGTGAGGATACAAAGGTGTTTTGCCATTTACCTCAGTGTTCTGCTCTCCATTCCCTGTCTCTTCTACCTCTGATGGTCTCAGTTGTCCTGAAGCTTCAACTGGACTTGCTTCAGGTATCTGCTGTGGGCTGACAACTGGGCTCTGCCCTTCAGGTTCCCCTGCAGCTGCTGGCAGACTGCCAGCTTCCCCTTCCTCTTTGCTATCTGAGGACGGGGGTATGACAGGCTAACTACAAATTAGTGATCAAGGCTAAGGTGCTAGGAGTAGGCAAAAGAGGGACCTTGAAAAAGAGGAGAATGATTTTGTATGGTTGCAACAGGTTACCTGTACAGCAGAAGACAGGGTTGAGGTTACAGGTGAGCGAGAATGGAGTGAGAAAGGGGAAAGGAGCACTGGTTACTTACCATGAAGGAATCTTCTTGCTGTGGGATTTGAGGACATCTCTTCTATGTTATCCTTCCCACATGTTCCAGAGCCTGGACTGTGTAAGTTGGGTCAGAAGCTTTAAGAGCCTGGGAAGGATGACCTCTCCCAGTTCTGAATATCTAAGTCCAAGTAGAAAGAGATAGAAGTAACAACTATATACACCAACCTGAACATGAGAGTAGAGCATAAGGAGCAAAGAAAGAGGCTGATCCCTTAGGCAGACCAGGACCCCTGCTTGGTGAGCCGAGAGGTCCTCAAATCCAGCAGCAAGAAGAAACCTTCACTAAGTAACCAATTCTCCTTTCTCTGTTGCTGGATGAGAACATCTCGTGTGGGACATATCATAGCCCCCAAAGAAGGGAGGGAGCATCCGTGCATACTCCAGGAGAAGAACTTGCTGCCAAAAGCTGTTTGAGCAGAAGAATAGGAGTCAATTTCATTATTCCTAGTAAATGTGGATGGAGATTTCCACATAGCAGCTCTGTAGGTTTCATGAAGTGGAGCATTTGCAGAGAAGCCTGTTGACATGGCAGCTGATCAAGTAGAATGAGCTAGTATGCAAGTGAAGGTTCCAAGTCTTGTAAGCAAGGGTGATGCACACCTTGATCCACCTGGCTATAATGAAATAGGAAACCTTTTTGCCCATGAAGGTAGAAATGAGAGACAGAGCCTCTGTAGATCTGTGCTGTGTGACGTACATAGATCTTCAAGCATTATCCAACATCCAATTTGTGACATACCTTTTCAGATGGGTGTGCAGGATTGGGACAGAAGGATGGTAGAACTATGTACTGAGATCCCTGTCCCTAGGTCGAAAAGAACCTAAGAAGGGTTGAAAAATCTGAAAGGGTCTCTTGGGTTGAATGTGGTCTGCTCTGTGGGATGTAGTAGGAAGAGCCTTCTTTTTATCCTTGATTTCTAAAAGGATTTTCTTGAGGAGCTCGCCCCCAAAGAGCTTGGAGCCATTATACAGTACTGCAGCTAGATTATTAAGTCATTGGCACTGCCCTGCCAATGTTTTAACTACAAATTTCATCTGGTTACTACAATGGAAACGGTGGAGTGAGCTTCAAATCGGATAGAGCCGAGGGAAGCATCGGCTACAAAGGCCTGGGCTTTTAATTTTATTTATTTATTTGATTTATATACCACCCTTCCAAAAATAGCTCAGGGCGGTTTACATCAAAAGCTTTTGAAGCTTCAACAATGTTTGTGTAAACAGAGTAGGATCAGCTAGGGGTGGGGGTTCATAGATCAGATCTTCCAACCATAAAATGGATTCCCTGGCCAATTTAGAAGCAGCAGAGAAGGAACGTATTGAAAGGCAGGGAGGCGGGTCTCACGATTGGTGGGACCTGCCTCCAGAGGATTTGCGGGGAGAGCGGACGAAGCCCGCTCTCCCCACAGACGATCATTAGCCTTCCCCGGGCAGCCGGATCAGCCGCCCACACGACTGCCAGCTCCGTCACAGAGCTGGCGGGGGCTTGGGAGTTTAGGGGCCACACGGCCCCCAGGAGTTCCAGCATGCTCTGCACAACCGCACAGAGCATGCTGGAGAGAGCCCCGAGCTGGGAGGCTGCTTTTTAGCCTCCCGATCAGTGTCTCCTCATGAGTTGCTGCGGCATCACACGATTGTATAGCCCAGGTTTGCGGAGTGCTCGCTCCGCTAACCTGGGCTAAGGGGAAGGCTTCCTAAGCGGGTAACCTGCTGTGAGGCAACCGGACTCGCCTGCGAGCCCAGTGTTCCTCACGGTCTGTTAAAATCGGGCTAGGCTCTGCAGCCCAATTTTAGCTGATCGTGAGAATAGCCTCAGGATGTTTCATAGGCCCTCCTTAGAGCTGCTTCAATCTGTTTGTCACTAGGATATTTCAAAGAGCTTTCCCCATCCCTTGGAAGGAGCAATTCAGATAGGCACGGATCAGTGGGAGGAACATTGAAAAGATCCAAATTTTCTTTTTGCAAACTGTATAATTTATCTGCTACAGCTGTGGGTTTCCTATCAGTAGCAGGACGTTGCCAATTGCCATTCCTGTTTTAGGGCATCTAAAAAAACATTCAGGAAAGAGAATAAGAATATCCTTATTCTTAGAGTTGGTGGCAAGGTAGAGTTTTGATGGTGCTTCTCTGTGTCCCAGAGATTCTGTGGCAACAACACTATGTTCCCTGATCCACCTTCATCCCAAGATCTCTTTACAAACAGGAATGGTATACTTAATTACCAATCTGACAACGCTTTCCCCCTTGAATGGGGAACTATTTTATACTGAGGATGTATACTGTTCTATCTTTAAACAAAAAGGTCAGAGGCAAAGGCCTCACTGCTTCCCAGCAGCGGAGAGCCTATCACAAGGCTTCATTCAAACGATAGCTTTCTTGTGAGATCCATCAGTAAACCCAGAGCTGGTCAAGACTTGGACAATTCCTTGGACTCAAGGAAAAGCTAAAGTTACACCAAGAATATGCATTCATGAAAGAGGACCACCACAGATTAGAGTGCTCCAAATCCTGCCTCTTCTCTTTCCCTTCCTCCGATCTCAGGAAGGCTGACTCAAAGTGTCATGTTGAGGGATTCTGTTCTTATACTCTGAACTGATGCTGGTTGAACAAAGAAATCTTTTTTAAAAGCAGATATGTGGAAGTAGATACCTCTAATGAAGTAGTGACAAAAAGGTGTTTTTGCCCCTTTCTTTCATAGATTAGGTAGGTCCTATTCAGTAGCAGGTCTGGCTTTGTTTTTCTGGCTAAGGTGGTTGGGTGCCTATCCTTCCAGCTTGCTATTAGTTCCTACTGCCATGAAAATATCCAGGAATCTTTCATTAGGCTATTCAAGGGGTGGTTGTCAACACTGGCTGTCCTTGTCCATATGTGGACTTCCATGGTCTTCAGCCTGGGTTGAAGGGTGATCATTCACAGTTACTTAATTTAATGGTTGGTGAGAACAGCTGGTCAGACTCACCCTTGATTAGCATTTAAAAGCACATTTAAATTCCTTGATTGGAATGTAAAAGAAATACTCCGTAGTGAATCTCACAGTATGCTCCTATATGTGCATATCAGAAATCTCTTAACCCTTTCTTAGCAGTGAGAAATGTACACAGTCATCTTTTGCACATTACTCCCAAACCCTTCACACATCTTCTTGAAGAGGTTCTTTATAGGCACCAGAAGGAAGAGTGCACACATAAGCACAAAACCCTAAAGTTTTCAAGAAGAACCCTAAACAGATGTTCTGAATCTAGGTACAGATCCAGATATAGGGCAAAATGGGAACAGGTTAGGCTCGTCATGCTTCCCCATGCTGATGTGCTCTGTGACTCATCCTCTTGCTGTTCTTGGGTTCAGCTCTTTTCTATAGAGGCATAGAGAACCAAAACTAGGAGCTTATCCTCCTGAGCAGAATGCTTTCTCTTAAGATGGAGTATAGGAGGAGTTAAGAGGGAGTATAGAAGATATAAGCAAGAGTAATTGTTATTTCTTTTTTATCCCAGAAGCTCTCAGTGCAGTCTATAATAAGTGTCTAGTCTGCTTAAATCCTCCTACATTCCATCTTGTTATAAATTGCAGACATTCAAGGCTATTACAACATGCCCTTGTGAAGCAACATCCCCATGTGATTCATATTCAACCTGAAAAAGAGTTTTGGAGGACTTGAGCATTTCCTTAACATTGTGGGTAATTTTGGTTGGAACGCACAGTGGTTGGTTCTAATAAAGGCATTTCTGAACACTGTCAGACCTTAATGCAAAAATATTATGGCATATCATATCTTGAGAATAGGGAAAATTGAATTAAAAAGATATCTATGAAACCCAACAGATAACATCTTAGAAGACAAAGAATATTACTATCACTCCTCTTCTTCCTCTGCAAACACATCTTCCATGACCAATCTGGATGTTTATGAAATTAATCATGTACAGAGGCAGAACTAGCTAGGAACATAGTTCTTTGTCTCTTTCCTGTATTTTAAAATAAATATTTTATACAGTTCTGGCAAAATGAAGTCTGAAGAATCCAAAAACAGTTTTATGTTCCAATAGCTTCAAGAAGTCCTGCAAACAATTAACCCAGTTTTTCATCCACGTAGCTGGAATTTTTAACCAATGTCATTTCCCCACAAAGAAGGGCATTTCTAGCTTTTGAGTTTGAAGTGCTCAGCATTACTAACATATCCAATTACTACATACAATCATTAGTAGTCTTTAATAAAACTAAAGCACAAATACCAAGGGAAAGAGTCCTTGTGCCAGACCACATCAGTGTAATATACCCAAACAACAAGTTTACTGGTTAGTAGCAGGAGTTCCTCAGATTTCACCAAATACACACCATTCTTCTGATAAACGTAAGATAATTTTTAAAATACGAGTCTCTAAATCTTATCTGGGTGCCTGAAAGCACATACCAGAAGGTGCCTGGCAGCCACTCACTGAAGCCTTGCAGATCTGGGTCTGGCCAGTGCCTGGGCAGGAGATGCTTCAGAACCCTATAGTTCCAAAGCATGGGGGGAAAGGTGGGATATAAATTAACTGCATATTCAGTCACTCTTTATACAGACCACCATCTCCAATCCTTAGAATGGGGTAGGTAAAAGGAGGTAATACAATGCCGATCATCCTCAGTCACAATTTTTTATGTTGGGAGTTGTAATGCAACAAAAACTGGAGAGCCAAGGTTACCTACCCCTGCCTTAGAAGCTACCAGGATGTTTCGATTATGAAAAGCCAGTGTCCCTAACATTGTTCAGATTAACCTACAGCCTGAATGTGAGAGGATTAAACTAGATGTATAGCAAATCTGTTTTGCTAGCTTTTTAAAATCAGTGCAAGTTATGCGCTTTTAAGAAAATATGTTTTATTTTCCATCTGAAGTAGTTTATGCCCCCTTGCTCCATTTCAAAACATGCCTCTTAAAGAAGCAACATCATGTTTAAATATGAAAGAAGTGAGAGCATATCCCTTTGCAGGAAAAGGAGTTCAAAAGTGCGGCTATAGGGAAATTTCTATAAAGGGAGGCTCCTAATGGGCAATTGGAAGGAAATAGGATAATTACTGGCACATGCAATTGGTCTTCCTGGGTTTTGGTTGTTTCTGAAACATAAAACCAAATTTCTATGATGTATTTTCACTCCACCCCTTCCATAAATAGAGGAGATACAACTGTGAACCTGGAAGGGTGTGAAGAATGAAGTCTTAAAGTTCTAGCAAAGATACCCCACCCCAAAGCAGCTAGTTCCTTTTTCTTCTACATAAATGAATTACATCTGTATAGCTGGTGAGATGTTGAGAAAAGAAAGTGATTAATCCACACAGCTTACTAGTATTTGTGGAATGGAATTATACTGCTCTAACAATTTAGAAAAGAAAAATGCCCTGCTTAGACAATTCTCATCACCTTGTAATCACTGTAGAACAGATCACTAGAATGTCATGTGGTTTAAGGCCAACCAGAACAATTTCTTTAATTGTAAATACAAGAAATTCTATAAACTCCATCTTCACTACATGACTAACATTCACAACTCTCCAAACAATGTGTCATCAATAAGTAACTGTTTTAAAACACTATATTTTTACACAGTTTCCTCCCTCTTCTTTCCATACGTTCTCTGCTCACTGCTTCCACATAACATTTGTTGAGGTTCCTGTTTTTGAGTCCTGTGCCTGTTCTGCCACCCTGCCTCAGGATTCTTCTCTACCTTTTGGGACCACTTCCCACTCAGCTTTCTGGACTTCCTCCAAAGTTCTTCCTGTCCCAAAGTCTATGTCAGCGGTTCCCCCAGCCAAACTTCGCTCACAGAAGCTGCATTCCCTGTGCCATCAGAATGGTCATAAACCCAGTATCAGAGCAGCTCAATCAGTGGCAAAGCTTTACTTCCACGGTCATATAATCTCGTACTATATATATTTATATCATGCCCTTCAAAAGTGATGTAGTTTCTGATGAAAACATTGGAGCTATTGACATGACTGTTTGGGAGGGCAGAAAGGCTGTGAAACCTTACCTTCCGCCCAGACAATCCTTCAGAAGTTGCTGGGAGAATGGACCGCGCACCCAGATGAACAGCACTGCGCCAGGCAGCATGGAGCTCTGGAGGCCAGTATGATGTGTCCCAGCCTAAGGGTATTCCACAATGCATCATATGTGAGCAAAGTGCATTGGGGGATTCCCCTGTCAGATGGGCGCTCCGTGGGTGCATGCAGCCCAAGGAGACACATGATCCCAACAGCCAGGTTAAGGGAGCCCTTGCTCCCTTAACCTCAGCTAAGAGCCAGGCTTAAAAATAAGGTTTGGCTGTGAGGGAGTGCCGGTATCCGCGCTGATCCTGGCACTCCACACGAGTAGCCTAGCCCAGGATAGGCTGCCCTAGCCTGAGCTAGGCTGCTCGTCAGAAGAGCCTCAATGTGTTACAAATATGAACATCAAGGTTTTTTGCTGCTTAATTTGCAAGACAGCTATTTAAGTACAACAGAAAATGCTGATCATCCAAGTTAAACCCAAGGCTTCAGTCTGCTTGGCCAAAAAGGAGCACCACACAGTTGTGCCCTGCAGTTCCACAGATACTAGAAAGATTCTTTTAACTATATTTGGTAGAATGTAGGAGTGCTAAGACAAAGATCTGAAGTTATATCCAGCTTGGCTGCTATTTTTTCCTCTCTCTCTTTTTGCTGTACAGTATATCTGTTTTACTAATCAGCACTCTGTTAACCTGTATAACAAGAACGGAGAGAAATAAAATTTGAAACACATCCTGACAAGTTACCCAGTGGATGTCCGACCGAAAAGATGAGTATAAGCAGACTTCAATTTGTTATGTGCTTTGAAAAGGTGTTTTATAAGCATTTTAAGTAGTGCTACAGATTTTCAGCAGCTATAGGAGAAAGACAGTTTAATGTACTTTTAATTATCTGGTGAGAATATTTGTTTTTTAAACACTTGCAAGTGTTAATATGTTGTGTAAGTATGAGACTTGCCCATCTGTATGTGATAGAAAACTGAGCATCAACATGGTAAAACAGTATTATTGCAGTTTTATCTTATGGTTAAGCCTCCTTTTACAATATTTATCATTTTATACAGTCAAGAGACAGATACCATATAATTAAGCTTTTCATTGCTACAAAAAAATTCTGTAAGAAAAGCCTGCCAGGCATTTAATGGCGCAGCATGTCAGTGTAAGAGAAGTAAAAGAGTCTTGCAAATGCTAATGAATACCCTGGCTACAGAAGAAAAAAATACTTTGGTTTCAATCCATTTTGTCAGTTACTGCTTTGCACATTAGAGCGGTGACAGAATCACACAAAAATGTAAGGAGTTGGCAAGTGGGAAGACTAGGAACTATGATGTCAACTTCCAGAAGGGCCATCCACAGTCTTGAACAGCCTAGGCACTTAACAGTAATAGTTGAGTTCAGGAATTAAAACTTGAGGCATGCAAGGCTGTTGGAAACAAATGCAAGTTTAGCTTGGCAACCGCTAGAGCCAAATTAGTCTAGCACCTTGACAGTTATAGCAATAAAGAGTAAAATACAAACTTAAAATAGCCTCCCACCAAGTTTGTGGTCTGTTGCTTCTCCAGATGTTATATTTACAGCCAGACTGGTCCATACAAGATCTGAAATGAGCTTATTTGAAGTGCATTTAAAAGAAGACCTATACAGATTACTGATACATCATCATACTAGAGATTTGAGCAATGTGCATGGTAGTACCTTCATGGCATGGATTTCTTCCAGTAACCTCTGTGCACGTTTATGGTTTTTCAATACTGCCTCTTCAGTGCCCCTGAAAGAAGTAATTTAAGTAATACTGCAGTAGCATGTAGATTCTGTTCTATTAGCTATGAAATAAGTTGTGGTAAGTTACCAATACTATGACAGAAATTATTTTCTATTTCTAAATTGTCAGTTTGCACAACAAATGTAGATGTAACCATCTCCAAACCAAGGCCACGAAATGAGGAACTTTCAGTGGGCCACATGAGCAACGTATAGTGGTACAGAGTTGCGAAGAGCACTTCAAAGTACACTCCCAACTCCCCTCCCCCTAATTATTTGTAAATTTATATGTGGCAATGCCACTACATATAAGTGGAGGCTTGACAAATCTCAGGTACTAGGGAGTTATGTAATTGCAGCACCTAGACCAGGATATTCAGAGGAGTAATGCAGCTAGGTGATTGCAGGGTCTGGACCTCATGGCCTGGAGGGACGGGGGGAAGGAGGAGATAAACTATGTTAGCAACTACGTTATTTGTAGAACACCTAAATTATTCTAGGGTAATTTCCTGCCAAGCAAACATACATGGAAAAAAAGGAAGGATGGATGGACAGGTGAAAATAAGGTGGGAAGAGAAATAAAAAAAGAAAGAAAGAGTGGGAGGAGGGAGGCAGAAAGAAGGAGAGCGAGAAAGAAAAAAATGAAAGAAATTTCTGCACATCTGAGGCTTGGAAGTACGTGAGGTGCTCTCTTTCCCCCTCACACGAACACTCCACGGAGCTGGTGTGCTGTGCTGGCCCTCTCTGGAGCAACTAGAATGGAACATGCTTAACTATCTTTGACTTCTTCAGTCAAGCCTTCTCTCCTTATCCTTTATCTTTTAAAAACACAGAAAAGTACAAAGTGCAATAAATATTTTTGGAAGAATGGTTTCAAAATAGATTATAAAGAGCAGCACTCAGGCAGTGTGAAGATGACCAGGGAAACAGAGCGTGGAAGCTTGGCTCCCCACTTTCCGTGCCAGATAAACTGCCCCTAAAATTTCTGTTAGCCACCTAATGGCACAGCGGGGAAGTAACTTGCCTAGGGAGCAAGAGGTTGCTGGTTAGAATCCCCGCTGGTATGTTTCCCAGACTATGGGAAACACCTATATCGGGCAGCAGTGATATAGGAAGATGCTGAAAGGCATCATCTCATACTGTGCGGGAGATGGCAATGGTAAACCCCTCCTGTATTCTACCAAAGAAAAACCACATGGCTCTGTAGCTGCCAGGAGTCAACTTCAACTCGATGGCACAATTTACCTTCACCCAATTCTAAAGCTAATGATTATCTTCCACAGAGAGTTAAACAAGACATAGTGGGAGAGCTGGGCTCAAATCCCTGCTTAGCCATGAAGATTACTGGATCAGTTGCTAGGTCAGCCTAACTTACCTCATAGGGTTGTGAGTTGACACTGACTCAGTGGCACACTTTTAAAGAAAAATCCTCTGGTACAGGCTCAATTCTATTTCATATACTATGGGGAAAGACCACAAAGGCCCTTCAAGTTGAGTCAAGATAGTCTTGTTGTTGTGGCCCAGAATTGAAAATCACTCAGAAATGGGTGGCAGGTTGGCTGTATATTATTATCACCTTGATACAGCATGGTGGATATAGTGGGGGATTAGCCCAGGATTCATTCACAGTAACAATTAAAACTGTTTTACATGAAAACCATAATAAGAAAGAGAGAGAAGCTATACTAACTTTTTTGCCTTCAGTTTTGCAATGTGTCTGGTGAGTCTGCGGACTGTTAGAACTCTGACTTTCTTCACTTCTTTTCTCATCTTCACAACCTATTTTGGAAAGAAAAATACTATATAAAATATCACCAATAAAGTTTGCATAATACTCAGAGCTAAACTGCTTTTGTATGCTAGTAGATCTCTTGCTTACTACAACTTTAAATTCAAATTTCTGTTAAAAAAAAAATCAGACCACTTGCCAAACAAATTGGCCAGTTGAGGACCAAACAGACAGTCTAAAAACATGTCTGAGCTCTGAACAGAAACCAGCCATGTAAAAGCCAAGACATTCCTAAGCAGCCATGCTTGATATTCTTAGACCTAGGTAGGCTCCAGATTGCGACAGCTTATTTTTGTTTCTAGTTCACTTGTGCACCTACCAATACCACAAACACACCTGTACTTTTTTCTAAATGCTGTATTTGTACTTTTGCAGGTCAAGACTTCCTCCAGTTGACAATATAAATGTTTTAATTTAAGATGATGCCAATGTAAGCCTTTGCTCACTTGCTCCCCAGCAAGAGGCTGCTTTAAGTGTCTGTTTTCTAGTGCAGAGTACTGGCTACATGCAAGTTGCTTGCAAAGAATCCCCAGGCCCAAATTTTACGTCAGAGATTCCACCCCCCCTCCCAACTTTTTATTTATTTCAAATAATATGTAATACAACTAAAATTCAAATATAATCTTTTTTTTAAAAAAAGAACACAAAGCTATAGTTCAGTTCAAACTTTATTTCGGTAATCAGCCAGCAGGAAGAAAATGTACCAATACCTATTTACATACTTGTGACAACTGTAACAAAGATCCATTCGGTACATACATACATACCATATAAAATCTCTCCCTCCTGATCTTCATATTTAATAATTTAATATTTATCTCAGTACCATGAAAAAGAAATGGAGGGACCAAACAACAAGTTAAAACCCCCTTCATTTAGGACTACAATTTTCAAAACCCATATAATTAATTAGACAAAATTGTAACATTCTTCATTTCCATTTCTCAAAAAACAAATAACCCACTCTTGTTCAAACTCTGCTAGGGAACACACTTCCACAATCCACAACTGTTTATCCGTAGTAAACTTGTCCTTCCAATGCTGTTTCACAATCCTTTTGGCAATTCCCTATGCTCGAAGAATCCATTGTACTTGATATACAGATAAGTTCCATACTTTGGGGACAGGGCTCAGGAAACCCACTAGTCTACTTGTCTATGATAAGTGAAAAATAATGTCCGACAAGTGAAAAAACTGACAATAATGTACAGGGTGGATTTGATTTAAATCACTATCAGGGTGGATAAAAATAAAAAAAATCCGATTTAAATCAAAAATCCGATTTAAATAAAAAAATCAGATTTTTTTTTATTTAAATCGGATTTTTTTTATTTTTATCCACCCTGCTAGTGATTTAAATCGTGATTTAAATCATGATTTAAATCAGTTTGATTTAAATCAAATCCACCCTGATAATGTACCAACATAGCTCGACGAGTAAAGTTTTTGTATGGTTGGTGAACAGAGCCAGCATTTCTTGACCCCTGTTTGGGGACATACCCCAAAAGGACATGAACATCTTTTACAGCCAAACATTGTTGCATAGTCATATTAACAGTTTTATGAATTTCCAGCCCAAACAATGCAACAACAGTACAAACCCAAACCATGTGTGCGGGTGTTACATTCTCTAAATTGCATCACCAGTATTTGGGAGTCTGCAACCAACCTTTATGAAACATTATTTGTGAGGTCAAATGAGTACAGAACAGGAGCTTCTGCTGTATTAACCTCATTCTTATCAATTCCAATAGGATTCCAAGAAGCCTTGGGAGGGTTTAGGGTTGGCTCTGCTAGTGATTCTGTTGATGCTCTGGTGCAAACATGGAATAATGAACTCACTAGAGCAGTCGATACAATCGTTCCTAAGAGTCCTCCCTGACTTGCTTTAAAGAGAGCCCCGTGGTATTCGGATGAACTACGGGAGCTGAAGCGGCAAGGTAGACAACTAGATCACAAGTGGAGAAAGACTCGGCGTGAGTCTGATTGGTTACAACACAGAGCGCATTTGAAGATCTATGCTCTGGCAGTGCGGGTGGAAAGGAAGCAGTTCTTTTCTGTCTGCATTGCTTCCACAAACTCATATCCAGCTGAGTTGTCTAAGGTTGTGAGAGGGCTAGTATGTACTTGAATTTAACCCTTGAATTTAAACTTGGAACCATCGGTTCCTCACTGTGACATTTTAAATGACTTTTTTGAGGATAAAATCTCTCACATTTGGGCTAAGCTGGATTCCACAGTTACTGCAGAGTCTACTGTGGAGGTGTCCAGAAATTCCTATGGGGTTAGATTGGCTCATTTTCAGTTTGTGACACCTGAGGAAGTGGACAACTGCTTCAGACTGTGCACCCTACAACCTGTTCTCTTGTTCCTTGCCCAATTTGGCTTATCTCATCTGATAATCACATTATCAGAGGGGGTCTGGCAAATATGATAAATGCTTCTCTGAGGGAGGGCAGGATGTCTCCTTGTCTTAAGGAGACTATTATTATACCACTTTTGAAGAAACCTGTACTAGATCCCTAGCTAATTACAGACCTGTTTCTAACTTTCCATGGTTGGGCAAAGTGATTGAGTGGGTGGTGGCTTCTCAGCTCCAGGCAGTGTTGGATGATGCAGTTTATCTAGACCCATTTCAAACTGGCTTTCATGTGGGCTATCGGGTTGAGACTGCCTTGGTCCGCCTGATGGATGATCTCCAACTGGCTATCGGCAGTGAGAGAATGTGACTCTGCTGATCCTTTTAGATCTCTGTGGCTTTCAATACCATCGACCATGGTATCCTTCTGGACTGCCTGAGGGAGGTGGGATTTGGTGGCACTGTTTTACAGTGGTTCCACTCCTACCTCTCTGGTAGATTCCTGATGGTGTTACTTGGAGACTGCTGTAAAGCGAGAATTGAAGAGTAGAGTTCCACAAGGCTGGTCTTGTGGTAGCAAGCAATGACTTGTCCCTTAGCAAAGCAGGGTCTGCTCTGTGTGCATATGAATGGGAGACTAGAATTGTGAGCACAGTAAACCAGCTCATCTGGTGGTGACTCAGGATCAGGCTTTCTCTGTGGCCGTCCCAGGGCTTTGGAATATTCTCCCTGCTGAAATAACAACATCTCCTTCTGTTTTAGTTATCTATCATTTTTATACCACCTGATATGTACTTCTCCAGGCAGTCTACAAAATTTAAAATATTTTTAAATCAGCACAGATTAAAATACATGGAAAATTAAAACAGCAGCATAAAATATTCATTAAAACAAATTATTAAAATTAATTCTAATTAAAAACCTGTGAGAACAGGTGAGGGTCTTCCTGAAAACAAACAGAGAAGGAGATGCTCTTATTTCAGCAGGGAGCATATTCCAAAGCCCCGGGGCAGCCACAAAGAAAGCCTGGTCATGGGTTGCCACCAAACAGGCCGATGGCAACCGTAACCGGACCTCTCTGGAAGATAGTTTTCAGGAAGACCCTCAAGACCCTCCTGTTCTCACAAGCTTTTAATTAGAATTAATTTTAATAATGTTTTATATTGTTTTTATTGTGTTATGTATTTTAATCTGTGATTTTTAATATTAAAATTTATACACCGACTAGAGATGTACATACCAGGTAGTATAAAAATATGATAGATAGACAGACAGAATAATTCTGAAGTCTAAAGAATCACATTTTACTGTCTTCAGGGCCGCTTGCCATTGATGGTCATCCATCAGGCAAGCTACCATTAACTTCAGCACCACACCTACATAATGGAAATAAAATTTTTGGCCTAGCTTACAGTGCTGTAATAAGTATTACTAAGATAATATATGTAAAGTGCTTTGAGCACTAGAGCTGCTTGCCTGACAACATCACACTTTGCTCTTTTGTTGAGGATATTTTCGTTGATCCAAGCCTTTAAAAAATGTTTTTGTATTTTATTGTAGCTTTCTTTTGATTCAGTGTGCTTTTAATTGTATGTTTTACTCAACTGTTGCTTTACTTTGCGAGAACTACCCAGAGACAATTTGTTATGGGCCAGCCAAAAGTCATTATTATACAGATGCTAAATATTCACCAGTCAAATATTAAACATGATATAGATGCTAAATATTCACAAGATAGCAGTAATTATACAGAGACATGTGCGGGTGAGAAGGATCAGTCATTCTAATAAAATCTTACTAGGATCAAAGACTTTTCAAATTTAGCCTTATTCAGATTGGCAGCCTAGGGCAATCCAGGCCGCTGATCACAGACGTGCCTGCCATCATGATTATGGCAGGAAAGCTGGTGTGAGAACTGTGAGATATTCCCCTTAGGGGATGGAACCACAAAGGGAAGAGAATCTAGGTTCCAAGTTCCCTCCCTGGCTTCTCCAAGATAGGGATGAGAGGGATACCTGCCTGCAATGTTGGAGAAGCCGCTGCCAGTCTGTGAAGACAATACTGAGCTAGATGGTCTGACTCAGTATATGGCAGCTTCCTATGACGTTTTCCTATGCAGACAAACAGCACTGTAATGAGGTGGTAGGGGGTGAGTGGCGCACCAGGGCAGGACTTCTGATCCACTTCAGCACTGTAAGCCTGTTGGGAAGCTTTTCATTTACGTGGCTAAATAGGGCTGTTGTGTTGCTCTGAGATCTGCTTGACAGCCTAGTCTTGTGTCCATGTTGCTACTCACTTGACATCCCAGCCTGCTGTCCTAGTGAAGATTAACGGGGAGTCACTATTTAGATGGCTAGATAGGGAGCTGCCTGTGAGAAGCAAGTACAGGAGGCCCTCTTTATTCATAGGGGTTCTGTTCTAGCCTATAGATGCAAATATGGAAACAGTGAATTAAGAAGCCTTACCCCTATGGGAATACAGGGGTCAGGTTCTGTGATGGTTGGCAGAAGGTCCAGTCCTGCCAATCATTATTTAAAGCCTAAGGAACCAACTTATTGTAATGGGACTAAAAATAGAAGCAATATTAATATGAAAAACCCTCAATATACTAAAAGTTCTTAAAATGTTTATTCTAAGAAACAGAAGAGTTTGCACCTTGAACCCAATTGGTCATGGATTAGAAACCTGGCCAGGTTTACACTTTCACTTAGCCAACATCCTTCTTCCTACTACCATACCAACAGGAAACACTGGTTTATATAAATACACCTGAAAGGCCAACATGTAAATAAACTATTCCTGTAATGCCAAGGAAATGTCCATAAATATCCCCTTTGATCATGTTTGAATGTATTTCCTTCCAGATGCATAAATTTTAACCAACAGCCATGCAGAACAGAAAAACATTTTACTGAGAAACTCATAACACTGCTCTTTAATGACTGATAGGAAAACAGACCTCATACTCCTGGATCTAAGCGAAAATTGTGGCTGGCCACTACACTTTTGGCCAAGCTATAAAAGAAGCAGAAGCTACCTTGGCAATACACCTTAAGAACTTAAGAACAGCCCTGTTGGATCAGGCCTAAGGCTTATCCAGCATCCTGTTTCACATAGTGGCCCACCAGATGCCTCTGGGGAGCCCACAGGCAAGAGGTATGTGTATGCCCTCTCTCCTGCTGTTGCTCCCCTGCAACTGGTATTGAGAGGCATTGTGCCTGAGACTGGGAGGTAGCTCACAGCCACCAGACTAGTAGCCATGGATAGACCTGTCCTCCATGAATTTTTCTAAGCCCCTTTTAAAGCCATCCAAGCTGGTGGCCATCACCACATCCCATGGCAAGGAATTCCATAGATTAATTATGCGCTGTGTGAAAAAGTACTTTCTCGTGTCGCTTCTAAATTCTCCAACCTTCAGTTTCATGTGGTGACCCCTGGTTCTAGTGTTAATGAGAGAAGAAGAGAATTTTTTCTGTTCCCCCTCTCCACTCCATGCATAATTTTATACACCTTGATCATGTCTCCCCTTAGTCGCCTCTTTTCCAAAGTAAAGGGCCCCAGATGCTGTAGCCTAGCCTCATAAGGAAGGTGTTTCAGGCCCCTGATCATCTTGGTTGCTCTCTTCTGTTCCTTTTCCAGTTCTACAATATCCTTCTTAAAATATGGAGATCAAAGCTGTATGCAGTACTCCAGATGTGGCCACACCATAGATTTGTATAAGGGCATTATAATATTAGCATTTTTATTTTCAATCCCTTTCCAAACTATTCCTAGCATTTGCTTTTTTCACAGCTACCATGCATGGAGTAGACACTTTCAATGAGCTGTCCACCGCGACCCCAAGATCTCTCTCCTGGTCAGTCACCAACATCTCAGATCCCACCAGCGTATATGTGAAGTTTGGGGGGGGGGGTTTGCCCCAAAGTGCATCACTTTACACTTGCTTACACTGAACCGCATATGCCATTTTGTTGCCCACTCCCCCAGTTTGGAGAGATATTTTTGCAGCTCCTCACAATCTGTTTTGGATTTCACTACCCTAAATAGTTTAGTGTCATCTGCAAATTTGGCCACTTCACTGCTTACCCCAACTTCCAGATCATTTATGAACAAATTAAAGAGCACTGGTCCCAGTACCGATCCTTGGGAGACCCCACTTCCTACTTCCCCGTCCATTTATTCCAACTCTGTTTCCTGTCCAACCAGTTGCCGATCCACACATGAACCTGTCTCCTTATCCTATGACTGCTAAGTCTGCTCAAGAGCCTTTGGTGGGGAACTTTATCAAAAGCTTTTTGGAAGTCCAAATATACTATGTCAACCTGATCACCTTTATCCACCTGCCTGCTGACATTCTCAAAGAACTCCAAAAAGTTAGTGAGCCAAGACTTTCCCTTGCAGAAGCCATGCCGGTTCTCATTAAACTAACTTGCCACCATTGTTCCCAGTAAGAAAGATTGTACCTTGCATTTTGAAATGTGATGCTGTTTGTCTTAGCAGGTGACAGTCTTTCCATCATAGCATTTCCATTTTAAGAACAGCTGCGCTGCTGCCTGGCATGCAGCTATTAAATGCACTGGCGGGGTCAGAGGGGGAGAGTATGGGAGCCCTACATTAAACTGAACAAAGTGAATCAGCCTTATTCTATAGAGGCTTGAGTTGATGTGGATGAAAAGCTCACACGCTATAATACACACAGGCACATGCAAGGCCCACAATTTAAGGAATAACAACAGATCATTATGTACTCAAACATATATATTTAGCGTCCTATCCAATGTTTATTTTTTCCCCTAGGACTATGGGGATATATATTTTTAGGAACCAATATAACCAAAAGGTCAACTAACAGCTAGCCCGAGAAAGCAGGAACAAGGAGCTCACCCTTTCCAGTAGGGGCACAGAAACACATGAACAAGTTATACTAACTCAGAACACGGGCCCTTCGAGCTCAGTGTTGTCTATACTGAGCAGCAGCAGGGCTCCTAAATTTCAGGGATGGATTCTCCCACTAGCTGTGCTTCTGGAGAACCTTTTAACTGAGGCCAAATCTAGTCCTTCTGCATGTAAAGAATTGTGCCTCTATAACAGAATTTGTTAACTCCTTGTCTATCAAAACAGAGCTCAAAATGATAAAACACTGATTGAACCACTGGAATTTAAAGCATTGTCACAACATAAGAACAAAGCTCGGCAAGAGAAGATATATAACCAATCAGGGCACTATAACTGCTATAACTCTGAAAAGAATCCAGAGAACACTGAGGCCATCCAGACCTGGTTGGTGGGGGGGAATTCCATAAATAGGGGTTAGTACAGAAAAATACATCCTTCGGTCACTGCCAAATAGTCCCCCCAGATGGTAATCTGAACAAGCTGGCAATTTGATAGGGGAGAAGACAGTCCTTAAAGTACCCTGGGCCCAAGTCAAACAGTTTTAAAGAACTGTGCCTCCTTAGTTTGGTAGAGTGCAACCAGAAAGGTGTGTGTTCAAGTAACTTTTTCATTCAGATGTTTTTATCTGATCTTTCAGATATAGAACCCTCTGGGGCAGCTTACAATGATAATGCACTGAACAAACAAGTCAAGCATAAAAATAGCAAAAAAAAGTATTGCAGCATGGTCAGCATGGTTGCTTACCACACACAGCTGCCGCACATGCATGGAGTCCATGTGCATGCTGCTGCCAGGGTGCTGGGGAGTGCACCGCTGCAGCAGGAAGCAGCGGAGGAGCACGTACAGACCTGATCTCTTCATTTTTAACGGTGCCTGAGCCGAGCTTTGAATCAGTGCACAAATCTCAATTTGTGCATATTCCCATCTAGGATTCTCATTCTGAACTGGGAAGTCTGCAGTGATAACACTTTTGTTGTTAAAGTGTCCACTATGCCTCTTGCAGTAGATTCAAGAGTGTTATTTATGAACATAAATCACGCTTCAGTCAACATATAGGAATGATTATTTTAAAATTGTAGCGTGTGTGTGTGTATATATATATAAATAAATTATGACTCTCAGGCAATTACTCAACATCAATTAAACTTTTCCTGTGTAGCCGAAACAAATCTAGCATTTAAGCCTTACAGACAGAGTAAGCTTACTTAGATCAAATATACTTTCTAGCTTCCTTTCATAGCCAATGGAATCCCAAGCATTTTATAATCACACTTGTGAAAACCATAGTGCAATCAGAGGAAAGGGTTTTTTATTTAGTGCACTCAACTAACAAAAATTCAGGAAAGTTTAAGTTTAGAGATTGGGATGCGGGTAGGAGTGAAAGAATGCTAAGAGGGTGTGTTAAAGGATTTGCTGGACTATGACCAAAGATTATAGATTGCAAAGACCTTGTAAGGGGTGGCAAATATTGGAAAGAAATATTACATTAGAATAAAATGTTGTGCTTGGCTACTTTGGGGGCTTTTTTAAAGTTTGAACTTGAAAAGCAATCCAACCTAAACTAACCCATAGCCAAGAATTTAATAATACTCAGGAAAGTCTGACCAAAAAGATTCTCATGCATATCCATTGCTTTTAAGTCACTAATATTTACAAATATGTTGCAACTCAATTATCAAAAACAATTGTAACAGTAGATAGCTGACACACAAGTACATAGATAAAACCAAACAGTCATAAACATAATGCACACATTATCTAACTACATCAAATAAGTTTCCAAAATAATATTTAAAACAAGGAATATCTTATTAGAAGTTGATCCCAGGAGCAAAAATGGTTGTTCATTATCCTGTATTTTGTTGTTCCAGTACGAGAAAGATACTTCATTATTATAAACACATACACACCCGTCTACTGGTTGTTGTCCTTCACTTATCATACTTAACTGGTGAACTTTACAAGACAGACTATTTTCCAGAGTTTAACAAGTCATTCTAGTTTAAGGAGTTACAGTTTATCCAGCTTTTAGTAATTACTTGTTTAGGGACTACTGTATAAGTAAATGTATGACTAATTCCAGATCTTCTGCTAATTCATTCAGTCACATTTGTATATTGCCTGAAAATTACATCTCTGGGTGGTTCACAATAACATACAAATTAAAAACAGAATTAAAATGTTAACACATTAAAATTTAACACAATGTTAAAACTACAGGAGAATCACCGACTCATCATCCATAGTTTTGTGTATCCGCGGTAGGGTAATGGGCACCTGACCTCAGTATACGTGGAAAAAAACCCAGCAGAAAAAGGGTTAAGATACATATCCACAGGTCAGGGGTGGGAGGAAATGACCTCTGAAGTAATTTCTGCACACCATTTTGTGTGAGAGAGCCATATTCTGGCTTGTTTATGAACACACACACGGAAAACCCCTGTGATTTTTCCGGCTTAAAAAAAAAAAATCGGCAAATGGAAACATCTGGGGGGGCATTGCTGGATATCTGGGGACATACTGAACACGATAAGACACTTTCCCCCATGATTTGTGGACAATTCTGCCTGTTTTGAAATTGTTATTTTTAAAAGCTGTGATTTCCCCCCGGCAAAAAACCCTGCAAATTGCAACGTTATGGGGGCATTGCTGACAGCTAGGGACAGACTGGGCACAGTAGGCCACTTCCCCCCCCCCCCGATTTTTGGGCAATTTTGCTCATTTTTGGCACCTTTTTAAATCTCCGGGAACCTAACCCTTCCAATCCCATTGCTTCAGTTACTCAGTATTTGCGGTCTCCTCATCTACGGTAATTGCAGAGAACAGAATCCCCATGAATACTGAGGTTCTCCTGTATTAAAACTGAGAATCTAATTAAAAGTCTGGGTGAACAAATGTGTCTTAACTGCCTTCTTAAAAGTATATATTGGGACTTTGCGCCATCAATAGAAATTGCAGTATAACTGTGTAATCATGCTGTTCACTATGCAATTGCTTGAACTGCTCAGGAAGCATCACAACTTACGGAAATGGGAAAAGCTGAATTTCCAAAAGACCTCCAGGTGGTTTTATTGAAGTATCATTCAGCAATAGTTTCAGCTAATTAGATTTAATTCTAAGTACAAAAGGTGGAATCAAAGATCTGTAAGCAGCAAACAAGTTTTCCTTGTTTCTCAGCTTCCAAGAGGCATCGGATGGTCACTGTGAGAAAGTGTTTTTTGTGGGTATTTGGACTGATTCAGCAAGGCTCTTCTTATGAATCCATAGTCCCAAGGTCAGTGACTTATTGCAGGGAGAGTTGTATATACTGTATGCTTAGCAGGAATGGAATTCAAGTATTTCTGCACACAGGCTATGCACTGGAGAGTTGCGATATGGCTCAAAGAAGAGTTTTAGCCCCTGATAATCCATAAGGTCCAGATTCTTCAAACTAGATGGGCTTTGGAAAATTCACCTCCAGCTAGTGTACATGGGCAAGACCTTCTTGTCCAGCAGCAAACCCGAGAACTTAGTCTCTGCAATACTGGGGTCTCTGTCTGGACCAATTTCAGTTCCAGATTAGTATGCAAGCCATGCCTCCAATAACACAGCATACAGTTTTAAGTTAAGAAAATGTTTGTTCAGTAGAATCTACCCATTCACCAATCAAGGGCTAACTGCAGGGGCTTAAAACATATCTGGAAATCATCTACATATAGACACAGCTGCAGACTGCAGTGATACAGCCCCTGGTGGCGCAGTGGTAAAACTGCCGCCCTGTAACCAGAAGGTTACAAGTTCGATCCTGACCAGGGGCTCAAGGTTGACTTAGCCTTCCATCCTTCCGAGGTCAGTAAAATGAGTACCCAGAATGTTGGGGGCAATATGCTAAAATCATTGTAAACTGCTTAGAGAGCTCCGGCTATAGAGCGGTATATAAATGTAAGTGCTATTGCTATTGCTAATCTTTATGGAGAAGACAGTCACAGAGAAAACTACCTTGAAGGTCAGCCTCCTCCTGTGCAAAAGCCTGGAAGAGGTAGAACCCATGCAAATTTGGAAAGTACAGTACTACAAGACAAGAACTTTATGAAGATGGGTAGAATGATAATTTTGGATATCGAAGCAATTTCTAATTCTATATTCAAAACAGCTTCAGCTCTTAAAAAAAGAATATACCAGATGTTATTGTCTTAGGAAGGCTTTATGAACTTGAGTCCTCAATGTAAGTGATTGATGGCATTATTTATTATTTGGAATGTTTATATATCACTTTTCAACAGTCTCCAAATGTCTGCAGAAACTTAAAAGGGTTTAAGTTCAAGAAAATGGAACAGGCAGGCACTGACTATGCATTCCAGAGGCTTGCAAACAAAGCATGTGCACTTCACTTGTTGCTATCTTGCATCACAGGATGGATTCCACCCAGGCTCAGGAAAACAAATCCTTGCTGATGTCCAGGGTATACAATGTCCTGTATTGCCACCTGACCCACAAACTTGTTAAACATTCCATACACACATCAGCTGCCCCATGTTCAAAGGTTTGCCACCTTAGATGTCTATTGAGGCAAATGATTTTGCTGGCAAGAGCTTCTACCAGTATCCTCAAAAAGGACACTTAAGTGAGACATCACACTTCCAGGGTAGCCAAGGAAATGGGCAAAAAGAGAGTTTATGGGAAGGACCGTGGCAGAGAAGAAAAATGGATCGAGAGATTGAGATTCTTCAAAGTTCTACTGAAAACTATGAAGTCATTTGATTCAAATCAGTTTCAAAATCTGATGCCTGTTTTTCCACGATGGCAACTGTTCTCTCAGAGCAGGTGCTGCAGCTGACCTGCTTGGCCAAGGGGCCACCACAATTAAATATTAAAAAACTACAGAAGTAAATACCAAGAAAATGTAATGCCAATAATTGTCAAAGTAGGGCACAATTAGGAAAGAATTGTGAACTCAAATGTAAAAAAGGAAAGAAAAACTCTCCCTTCATTGTAGGAACAGTTTAAAAAGACAAAAGTAGAATGTCTTGAAAGACTCAATGAAGCAGTAATTTTTATTTTTTTTTAAACAAAAACTGTCAATGTTATGGCCTCAGATATGCAGCCATCATAAATCAATTAAGTTTCTTCATGGATCAGAATATCAAGAGGGCACAACTGCATGGAAACAGCACCATACAAACCACAAACACATGGATAGAGCAAGTATTAGTGACAAAGAGTGCTGCTATGACTTCATAAATTGCCTTAAGGAAAGTACTTCTGGTCACCCCTGCTCCTGACACATAGGTAGTAGAGGCGTGCACACTCCCAAAGACAATGATATGGAGTTAAAAACAGCCTTCGTTTATATCTGTTCGAAGGATTCAGGCACAAGAGCCCTGCTTTAGGGTCAAAGGTTGAACAGTTCAATCATTAGGTTTTTTTCAATCCTCCTATGATCTATAAGAAGGTACTACAGAACAAAACAATACCAAAAAATAAATAAATCTGTGCAACATCCAGGGGGGAAAAAGGAGAGCTGGTCTTGTGGTAGTAGGCATGAATTGTCCCCTTTGCTAAGCAGGGTCTACCCTGGTTTTTATTTATTTATTTTATTTTATTAAAATGTTTTTATACCGCCTATACCGTCTCTGGGTGGTTTACAACAGAATACAAACAAAGTAAAACATTCATTAAGACAAAAATGGGGGGGGGACACACTTTAAACAGTTTAAAAATTTAAAACTAATATTTTAAAACAGCATTAGAACCATTAAAACCTTAATTAAAAGCCTGGGTGAAGAAATGTGTTTTTAAATACTTTTGAATGGGAAATGACATGAGAGCACTGTAAGATATTCCCCTGAGGGGATGGGGCTGCTCTGGGGAGAGCACCCGCATGTTTCCATGCAGAAGGTTCCAAGTTCCCTCCCTGGCATCTCCAAGATAGGGCTGAGTGAGATGCTTGCCTGCAGCCTTGGAGAAGCCGCTACCAGTCTGTGTAGACAATACTGAACTAGATGGACCAATGGTCTGACTCAGTATATGGCAGCTTCCTATGTTCCTATGACATTCCTCCTGTGCAAGAGAGGGAAAACTGAAATAACAGGGATTTTTGATGACCTCCCTTCCCTCCAGAGACCGTAGCTTACCAAAATTAACTCCCCAAGGGTTCCCAACTCTCAGGACATACATTCAGGAGGCACAACAGGCTCCTACGGAAGGCAAGATCGCTGAAAATGGCTCCTCATGCAACTGGAAAACCTGGTAAGTCTACGGAATGTTAGTCTTGATGTCAGCCACTAAAGTGGCTCTTCAGATGAAAGCCATCCTAAAACTTACACTGTTATTGAGGTAGCAGTATTTATGGATTGCTGACCTTAAGCAATAGTTAGGGTGAAACTAAATGCGACTCAATATGGATCATGTCAAAGCCCTACAAAGCAAGTGTTGCATATGGAAGTGAGTGAAGTATTGTCAGGGACATCCTCCCTTCACTTCTCTCCCAGACAGCAAGTTTTTTTGTAGATGATTTTCTCCTGGCAGAGGTTTTGGAGACCCATTGGGAGAAAGCAGTATTAAGAAATGGTTTCCAGGTGGAATAAGGAGACAAGCATGGGAGTGGTTCAGCTGCCTCTTCTCTTCTGCACTCTTTTCTCCTGTCCCCCCCACATTCTCATCCCATTTTGTATCCATACAAGGACAAGCCAATCTGTATTATATGGTTCTGCTGCTGCCACATGTAGCTAAGAGCTTAAAGTACTATTCCTCTTATAGGAATACATTTTTGTGGTGCATGTATTTTAATATTAGCAAATGCAGTTACCACACTGCCCAAGCATGTATCTATTCTCTTATACTTTTTACAGCCCTGTGGTATTTGGATGAGTTACAGGAACTGAAGCGGTGAGGTAGATGATTAGAGCGCAAGTGGAGGAAGACTCGGCGTGAGTCTGATCGGGTAGAACACAGAGCACATTTGAAGATCTATGCTCTGGTGGTGCAGGTGGCAAAGACGCAGTTCTTTTCTGTCCACATTGCTTCTGCAAACTCACATCCAGCTGAGTTGTCTAGGGTTGTGAGGGGTCTACTATGTACCCCTCCCCCTTGAATTTAAACTTGGAACCATTGGTTACTCACTGTGACATTTTAATGAGTTTTTTTGTGAATAAAATTCTTCACATTCGGGCTGGCTGGATTCCACAATTATTGCAGAGTCTACTGCGGAAGTGCTTAGCAATTCATCTTATGGGATTAGATTGGATCATTTTCAGTTTGTGACTCCTGAGGAAGTGGACAAACTGCTTCGGACTGTGCACCCTACAAACTGTTGCCCAACTTAGGAACATAGGAAACTGCCATATACTGAGACAGACCATTGGTCTATCTAGCTCATTATTGTCTTCACAGACTGGTAGCAGCTTCTCCAAGGTTACAGGCAGGAGTCTCTCTCAGCCCTATCTTGGAGAAGCCAGGGAGGGAAACTTGAAACCTTCTGCTCTTCCCAGAGCGGCTTCATCCCCTGAGGGGAATATCTTGCAGAGCTCACACATCAAGTATCCCATTCATATCCCACACATCAAGTATCCCATTCATATGCAACAGGGCAGACCCTGCTTAGCTACGGGGACAAGTCATGCTTGCTACCACAAGACTAGCTCTCCTCTCCATAAAAATCTTGTCCTATCTTGGAGAAGCCAGGGAGGGAAATTGAAACCTTCTGCTCTTCCCAGAGTGGCTTCATCCCCTGAGGGGAATATCTTACAGTGCTCACACATCAAGTCTCCCATTCAGATGCAACAGGGCAGACCCTGCTTAGCTATGGGGACAAGTCATGCTTGCTACCACAAGACCAGCTCTCCTCTCTCACCTGATAATCATATTATCAGAGAGAGTCTGGAAAGTAATATAAATGCTTCTCAGAGACGGCAAGTTGCCTCCTTGTCTTAAGATTATTATTAGACCACTTTTGAAGAAACCTGTACTGGATCCCTCGGAGCTAGCTAATTACAGAACTGTTTCTAACCTTCCATGATTGGGCAAAGTGATTGAGTGGGTGGTGGCTTCTCAGGTCTAGGCAGTGTTGGATGATGCAGTTCATCTAGACCCATTTCAAATTGGCTTTCATGTGAGCTATGGGATTGAGACGGCCAGCTTGATGGATGATCTCCAACTGGTTATCGACCAAGGGAGTGTGACACTGCTGATTTTCTTGGATTTCTCTACGACTTTCAATACTATTGACCATGGTACCTTCTGGACTGCCTGCGAGAGGTGGGATTTGGTGGCACTGTTTTACAGTGGTTCTGCTCCTACCTCTCTAGTAAATTCCAGATGGTGTCACTTGGAGACTGTTGCTCTGCAAAGCGAGAACCAAAGTATGGAGTTCCACAAGGCTCTATACCAGGGTTTCTTAACTTTGGGACCCCAGATGTTGTTGGACTACAACTCCCATCACCCCCAGACCTGGACTTTGTGGCTGGGGATGATGGGAGCTGTAGTCCAAAGACATCTGGGGGCCCAAGGTTAAGGAACCCTGATTGTGAGCAGAAAGAGGAGTGGTGGAGGGAGAGAAAGAATATGGAATAATGAAGGAAAAAGAGCAGTTTGTTATCTGTCCATATTTGCTGTTTCATATATGATGCCAAAGTGAGGACTTCCCAATCCAACCTTTTGCCAAAAGAGGTCAAGGAGAGGCAGCTGGGTGCTGGCATGACACCTAGGATTTATGGTGCTGCATATGCCCATTGGTGCAGCGCAGGAAAATGACTTGACTAGCAAGCCAGAGCTTGCCCGTTGGAATCCCCGCTGATATGCTTCCCAGACTATGGGAAACACCTATATTGGTCAGCAGCAATATAGGAAGATGCTGAAAGGCGTCATCTCATACTGCGTGGGAGATGGCAATGGTAAACCCCTCCTGTATTCTACTAAATACAACCACAGGGCTCTGTGGTTGCCAAGAGTTGACACAACTTTACCTTTATACACCCACACCTTAGAAAGGATAACGCTGAGACTCTCAAGCAGTCAAGACAGAGGGATTAACACACAGCAGACCCAGGCAAGAAGAGAAGCCTTTGAGGTCAGAGTCTATTTCAGGATTTCACTGGGGTTTCTGCTACACACAGGAACACTTTGGTGGCAAACCCACACAGAGAAAGTGGCCTAAAGAAGACTCTGTGTTTCAAGACCATCCAAGGCAGTGCAAAGCAGGGGTTTTCCTGCAGCTGTTCCATGCAAAAGCACTTAAGTAGTAATTATAGCTCAGTTTTGGACTCTGTTATGCAGTCAGGTCAGGAGCTCAACAGCCCAGTAATGCAGCTTAGGGAAGGGGAAAAGTGTGAGTGCAAGGCAGGAGAGCTGTATGGGCTCTCCAGGACAGAGGCTTGATAGAAGGTGATACCAAACTCCCACAGTAACAGCAACAATGCTTCAAAGAGGACACACAGGGAAATCACATGGGAGAAGGGGAGAGCAGGAATGTATAAAAATAAGGTTCTGACCTCTGAAAAACTTTAAAGGCAGAAAAACTCTATGTGCCTATTGACAGGAAGCACAGACCAAGAGCACTTTATGATGTCCCATCTTCATAACTGGTTTGGAATCTTGTTCTTTATTCAGTTCTGGGGTGGCTAAGCAGGTTAAAGGCTATTTCAGCCTCACATGCTTTTAAGCATTTATTTGTCAGGACGACCTCAGGTTCACTCATAGATACAGGATTCAGTGGGGGTGTCTCCCCATTTGCTTGGTGGCTCTTCCACTGGTCTAGCTTACTTGCATAAGAATGCTGCTCGATTGAGGCAGAAGCCAACAAATGCTATGGCACTAAGGGCTGTCTATGCTGAGTTGCAGGCTTATTCAAAACCAGAGTTTCACCAATGGCAGCGGGAGAAAGGAGGTTGTCTACTAACATTCTACCATGAAGGACACAGCAGGCGATGGTGGGTTTTGACTCTTTTGAAAAGCAGCCTATTTTAGCCTTTGAGAAGAAATCATGGAAGTCCAGCTTCCTTATTAATAAGGTGTCGCAAAAGAGGAGCCAAGTACACAATATGAGATACATAATAAAAAGAGGGGTGTCTTCCTATATTTTGATCAGGAATAATGTTTGGTTCCTTCTTTTATTAATTGGATAAGAGTTGATGTTTTAATTTGATTCATTGTCATTGAAAATGCAAACCAGATGAGCCAAGTGTATACTGTCACCAAGTGAAGTGCTAATTATAATTAAGTTGTTACAGTTTAGGACATCCTTATTCACAGACAGGAAACAGCATTTGTGCATGTTTACTTTGTATCACTTAGGAGCAGAATAGCCAAAGCTTACGCTTAATCAAGTTTTCACAACCTTCAAAATCTCACCTAAAATTGTAGTTATACCTAAGAAAGAAGCAGACACATCTAAACACAAAAGTTTTCCAACTTGGCTCCCAGATGTTGCTGGACCACAACTCCCATCATGTCTAGTCATAATAGCCTTCTACCATCATGGCTGTAGATGGGAGTTGTAGTCCAACATCTGGGGACTGAAGTTTGAGAACCCCTGTGTTAAGATTAAAGAACTTGGTATAGAAAGCAATGGAAATGTTGAAAATGAAGTTTCAAGAGAATAAAGTTTTCTGCATTTAGTGACTCAATTATAATCCCCTTTTGAGGCCCCCTTTAAACTGACATGGAAACAGCTGTAGTAAGCTTTACAGAACACATATGCTATGGCCACAATTCTGTTAAATTGGCAGTAAGATGTCAATTTAACAGAATTAAATTGTAGCTCAGCAGCATTTGGATCTCAACTTGCTGGATCCTTCTTTGCTTTGTGTTCAGAGCTTGCCTTGATCAAATGGGGTAGTCATTCCCCTCCCGCCCCCGCCCCCCCCCCCACAACACACTCATTTGCATGAAATGCAAATACCAAATATAGACAAAATGGCTTCACTGGATTATTCATGCTATGTACCTTATACAGTGACAGTTGTATAATCAGATCTAAATTACCATAACACTGAAATAGTGTACAGATACTTGGAAAATAAGAAGGGTTGTCTAAGGATGGCTTGTGTCAAGTAGCACCAGCCACTAATTACAAAACAAATGCAATTTATACTACTATATCCATTCTTCTTTGAACTTCTTTCCTGATGTCTGGATTTAAAGCATATTGAATAAGAGGAGAGTTTGTGAATTCTTTAGATCAAGCCTATAATTATCAAACTTTACATCAAACCCAGTAGTTAATTTAATTACCCCACCACAGTGGTGTAGGATACTTTGATATTCAATCACTATGGTAACAAGATAGACTCTCAAAGGTTGGAATGAATCAGCTGGCCATGCTCTATTTTATTTTGCTTTTTATTATGATTTGCACCATAAGCTAATTTCGCCCATGATAAAGGATCTGCCAGGTTGACCTGATGAATTTTATATTTGGTTTCTTTTAGCGGATAAAGATAATAATATTTCTTATAATGTAGCTAAATTTTGTATTTTAGCCTCTAGATCACATCTGGCAATTATAGTTCTCACTTAAAGGGAAAGTAAACATAACAAGTATTATAGTAAGTATGGATCTGCAACAAAATGTAGTATATACCCAGTGTGCACATGGTGCACATCTTTCCCCTTCAGAAGCAGAAAAGGGTTGAGACAGACTTAAGGGAGTATTATTCAAGCTGAGAAATTTCTCACTCTTTTTGTTCAAGCCCTCCTTCCCCCTTCCTCACTACAGAGTTCCATTAACCAAACCTACCTGGTTGTGTTAACTGCTCTAAGTTCACAAACATCCCACTCCATTGAGTTACGCTGGGGCAGTTTGAGGTTTGTTTTTGCCCTCCTTAGATTTTTTTTTCCTTTCAGATTTTTGTGAAGGAGGCTTACTATATCTCTGGGGTACCCCAAACCTGTCAGTACCTCCATCTCACCTACAGATGCTCTGGCTACACATTCATAAAGAACATAACATTTCCAGATCTTTTGAAAATATACAAGGTACTTAGCACCAATACAGCAATCTAAAGTACCTTATATACATACTGACCTACACATAACTTTTTAAAAGTTATTTTAAAAGCCAAAAACTGATAACTATAAAACTAAAGAAGAAATCTTTCAGAAATCATGTTTGTTAATATAGTTTGTGGACTCAAGAAAGAGATTAACAGAAGTCTAGGGAGCAGAGTCCTCCAGCCAAACAGTATAAACTGGAACAATATCATATTAAAGCAAATAGAACCTTAGCTTCAGTCGAACACACCTGATGGGTTGCTGGTGTTTAGGGAAGTGCTTCTCAATGAAACACAAAAATCCACTCTCAATTAAAACGAAAACACAATTCTGAACTTCAAGACTACAACATTGATTAACAGTTCAGTGACTAAAATCAGAAGGATGACACTGCACTGACAGACCTCAGCAGTGAAGAGTGGATTGCATTAGAGGATGTTTAACATACATCCTCTAGAGATACCTGCAGATAAACAAGTAGACAGCTGTTGACCTCATTTTAACTATGCTAAACACACATAACGAGGATGTTCACATGAGCAGCCCAATCCAGGCTAGAGCAGCACAGTCTGGGTTGGGCTGCTTGTGTAGAGCGCCAGGATCACTCCCAATTCCAGCACGTCGGCCCCCGCTAGCCCAGCTTTTTAACCTGCTGTTTTGCAGAGGTTAAACAAACCTGATGATTGTGAGCACCATTGCCACTGGGCTAAAAGGCACCCCCCAGCCTTCCACCATTTCCGGCAGCGAACCGGGGAAGAGGGTCACGCTAATGAGAGCAGCCACCATGCTCGTGGCACGGGGCACTCTGGGATGGGGGGGGGACTCCTCCCACTCCTGCCTTTTGCCTTTGCCACACCACCACTCGTGTGGGCGTGCAGCGTAGCAAAGACACCATTGCTCGTTTGCCAGGGAAGGCAGTCCAGCTCCTGCCTTCCCCACAGACCTCCAGGAGAGGTGCAAGCAGTCCTGTGCACAACCTCACTGTCTACAGCAGGGTTGCACAACTCAAATGCCCTGGTGGGCCGGGCCCACCCACAACTTGGCGTGCAGGGGCCGAGGTCACATTTTTAGCACATTATTACATTAAAATTAAAAATATTATTCGTTTCTTGTGGATCTATTCCCCCTGTTAATGGACCCATAGTTTTAACCAAGGATAGTGGCCAGAGAATAGGTCCTGTCCCTGCTCAATCAGCGGGGCCACTGGAGTGCATGTCAGCCCCAAACAAACGCCAAGGTCTCTCTTCTCCCTAAATTGTTACTTTCAGGCTGCAATGCTAGGCATGCTTACATGGGAGTAAGACCCACTGGATAGACCATGGAACATATTTCTGAGAAAATATGCACAGGGTGGTGCTATAAGGCAGTTCCCAGCTCCTGTGTTGGCTGCAGGATACCTAGCGGCCAGTAAAATAGTCCCTGAGGGCCAAATCCGGCCCCCGGGCCTTATGTTGTGCAGACCTGGTCTACAGCAAATTCCCATGACTCAGTTTGCCCCTCTCTCTTTAAAGTGCACCAGACAAGTAAGCAGTCACATATTTTATTTCTAACAACCTGTAACTAGCCTACATGACCCAACTACATGCACTATGAATAAAATGGGGGAGGGTTATTTCCCCTCCCCAAGTATAGACATTTCATATTGCTCATTGATTCCTTTTGTATATTTCAGCAGTTTATGAAGAAATTAGAGTAAATGTGCCTTAACTGCTGATCACAGTTTGCCTTTAATGTTCTGCAACTGATGATGTGGCAACTTGAACAGCTGCTGGAAGTGTTCCTAGGGAGTGAAAAAAAATATCATTCCCTGAATTCTAACTCTGAGAGTTAAAGCTTGGACATTTCATAAGCTTTAGAGAAATAGTTCTTCAGGACATGGTCTGTGAAAGAATGTCAGATTTTTAAGCAGAATCTATAACAGGAAATTCTTATTACTAGTCAACTTGTGTTCACATTAAAGTATTGTAAACAAGACAAACTTGTATTCCCAAGCAACTAAAAAAGCCTTTTAACATTCCACAATTTATGTTCTCAAACAAAAAGAATAAAGCTATTGCCTGCCAATACAATGCCAGCAGACACTGACAAAGCTATATGAAGCAGATCCTTGGCAGATGAGTAAAATCATGAACTTGCTATTCAATCTAAAGACCTTAGTTACTTTCAAAAGAATACTGCAGTTTTATATGTTCCACTTTTTAACTGGCATTTTTTTACTTGCAACTCTCCATAAGTGATTAACAGCTTTTTCTCTGCATGAAGGGCAAATCTACAATCAATCAATTTTAAAAGCCAAAATCAGCTTTGGATAGTGCATGGCTATATTGAACCAAGAGAAATAGTGTGATACTTTTAATAATTGATGAAAGAAAGCACCGTTTCCTTCATGCTAGCTATGGTTTGCCAATTTAAAGAAATTGGACAAAATGCTAGAAAACGTAGGCCGCAGGATTTGAACTTTATAATTGGCTATGAGAATTCTAGCATCAAGTGGACAGAGTCTTCTCTAGCCATTGGCTCAGGTGGTATTAAGAAATGTCTTAATATTCCAACTTATCGGCCACCCCCCAACCCTCACGCATGACTGTCAAGCCTAGGAACGGAAAAGGAAGCTGGAGCTGGCAATGCTACTGACAGTCAACTGTTTGAGAGTCTAGCACAAATGGGTGCTTGTGTATGAAAGAGTGATACATGAATGGGGTACAAGTGAACAGGGAAAGACAGGCCAAGAAAAGTTATTGAAAATGAACATCTGCCATTTTTTTGCATGTCTTCATATTGCATATTGTATACAGTACTTATCTTCAGGGCCATATTAGTTAAAAAGATTAGACAACAAAATGCAATTGTAAAAGGAAAACAGGACAAAAGAAATAGTAGGTCCCTAACAATATTAAGCCTATTTTCATTTAAATTTCATTATCACCAATAAGAGCATAGCTGGGAACAGGGATGGTTCTTCCATGAGGCAAGGTGAGTTGGTCACCTCAGGTGCAGATTATTGTGGTGCCAATGAGACAGCAAGATGTCCCCCACTTTAAAAAAAAAAGTGGGGGAAGAGGGTGCATGCAAGGGATGGCATTTGTTGCCCTGCCTCAGGTACACAAACGTCTTGACCTGGCACTGGTTAGGAAAGACTGAAGGGCGATTGTAAATTTCAATAAGTATTGAGTTCAGTGGTGGTTAGCTATGTACTGCTGTAGACCCATTCCATCTGTAATTGGACCCGTTATTCCAAATCCTGATTTTCTACACGTTTTCAGAAATCTATGAGATACACAGAGAGAAGAATAACTTCCATATATGCATGTTTGATTGATTAGCATTTTTGCTATCACGGTTTCAGTCATCCCATTGCAACTGTGACCCACAAAGGCTAGAAACGGACCTTTTAGTTGTAGATATATACTTCAATCTTCAGCATTAGATATCTATGGCATCTTACTACAGAGTAGACCCCACTGAAAATATGTGACATCCAACTGATACACCTAGCTTACAAGTCAACTCAGATAAGCAAAATTATGTAATAAATATCATCATAACCATATGACTATGTATCACCAGAACTATAAAGTTCATTCCATCCATGAATATTTCTCACAAATCATGTTGGGGCCTTTACTATGCCCCATCTACAGGAAAGCAGAATAAAGTTCTGAGTTTCAACTCTCTGCTCTATTAAGCCACTACAGTTAAAAGTGTATCACTTTCATACAAATGGCAGGGCAGCATCCTAATACAAACAAGCCTTAGAGTCTAAGAGTACTAATCATACCTCTGTATTTACATTTTCAGTTTAAACCTACCTACACGAGGCTGTGCACAAATAGCCACTGACAAGTATGACTGATCTTGTGCTGCCACCTAGTAGCCATTTGGAGAATAATTTTCACATGATAAAACAAATATGAAACAAATTTGCAGATACTATACACTTGAAGATCTGATAGCATTATATCATTAGAACATGGTCTAAAAATCATGGCAGTAGAAATAACTTTAACATAGGACCATCATTTTTTACTGAGTGTTTAAAGTGTTTGGGGAAATGTTCCTGTCAGACAGCAAATCAGATTGCAAATGCTAACCTGGATAAAACCTGCTTTATTAACAACCTTTTTTACCCTGACCCTCCAGCACACTGCTGCTCAGGGTGGCTTACAATAAAAGCAACCCTGAGCAGCACACAGGAGGCAACATAAAATTAAAATAATAAATTAAAACAGGGCTTCACAAATCCCAGGTGCCAGGGCACCTAGAGTAAGGATGTGCCCGAAATGTTTAGGAGACCATTATAGAAGCCTCCAAAACATTTCAGCCACTGAGGCTATTTCGGAGGCGGCGTGGGTGTTCCCTTAAGGGGGGGGAGGGTGCACTTACCCTTCCTGCCCCATTTCCCCTGCCGGTGCTCCGTTGTATCAAAGCCCCTCGGGGAAGCAGCATACCTCCCTGCCGCCCGGTTGCTGTCCTCAGCCGGAAGTACTGGGTGCACGCACACACGATGGCCGCGCGCCTGGTACTTCCGGTCAAGGACGGCAGGGAGATACGCTGCCACCCCAGGGGGCTTTGCTACAACGGAGCGCTGGCGGGGGAAATGCGGCGGGAGAGGTAAGTGAACCCCCTCCCGCCCTTAAGGGAACACCCTCGCTGCATACAGAACATGGAGCAGCGGTTCCAGGGACATCCCTAACCTAGAGAAGGATATTCAGAGGTAGAGTATTATTGAATAAAATCTTTTTTTGCCCCGTAAGAACATCAGAACAGCCCTGCTGGATCAGGCTCAAGGCCCATCTAGTCCAGCATCCTGTTTCACACAGTGGTAGGGATGTGCACGAACCGGTTCAGAGGTCTGGCATTCAGACCGGTTTGGCAGCAGGCTGTGTGTGTTACCTTTAAGGAGCGGGGAGGGTGCTCTCATCCCCTGTCGTATTTCCCTCGCCGGCACTGCCACCAAAACTGCTGGCACCTCCTTGCAAACCTACACAAACGGTTTGGGCGGCAGCTCCAGCAGGGGAAACACGGCCGGAGTGGGCGAGAACCGTCTGACAGATCCCTACACAGTGGCCCACCAGATGCCTCTGAGAAGCCCACAGGCAGGGGGTGAGGGCTTGCCCCCTCTCCTTCCGTTGCTCCCTTGCAACTGGTATTTAGTGGCATCTTGCCTCTGAGGCTGGAGGTGGAGTGAATGGGCTAGAGCTCCAGCCCCAGGTAGCCCTGTTTGTTTGAAGTAGGTCACCTGTAGAGGGGATAAAGAGAAGCCCATTCACCTTTTCCCTCCAGAATGCATGTCACTATTTATTACATGTATAGCCCACTCTTCTTCCAAGGAGCTCAGAATACATGGTTATGTTCATCCTCTCAACAACCCTGTGAGGTAGGTTGGGCTGAGATGACTGACTGGCCAAGAGTCACCCAGTGAGCTTCATGGCTGAATGGGGATTTGAACTTAAGTCTTCCTGATCCTAGTCCAACACTCTAAGCACTATGCTATGCTGGCTCTGTAATTTTGTCAAATATTCATGGTCTGGCTCCTAGATCCAAAAAAACCCTCCAAGTCTCAACTGGAGCAGGTGCGCAGCTTGGGGGTACTCCTGGATCCAGACCTCACCCTGGTATCTCAGGTGGAGGCTGTGGCTAAGAGTGCTTTTTATCAGCCTAGGCTGATCCGACAGGTGTGTCCATTCCTTGAGGAGGATGACCTCAGAATAGTGGTGCACCAGCTGCTAACCTCCAGGCTTGACTACTGTAATGCACTCTACGTGGGACTGTCTTTGTACGTAGTTCAGAAACTTCAGTTAGTTCAAAATGCGGCAGCCAGGCTGGTCTCCGGGGCAACTCGGAGAGACTATATTATGCCTGTTTTAAAACAGCTGCACTGACTGCCGATATGTTTCCGGGCAAAATACAAAGTGCTGGTTATTACCTTTAAAGCTCTGAACGGCTTAAGGCCAGGTTACCGTAGAGAGCTCCTTCTTCGGTCTGACCCCCACCGCACGCTAAGATCATCTGAGGAGGTCCGGTTCCAGTTGCCACCAGCTCGTCTGGTGGCGACCCAGAGGCGGGCCTTCTCTGTAGCTGCTCCTAGATTGTGGAATGCGCTCCCTGCAGAAATCCGTAATTTGAATTCTTTGTTGGCATTTAGGAGAGCCCTAAAGAGCTACTTGTTCTGCCTGGCCTACCAGGGTTTTCAAATTGTTTTAAAGGGTTTTCAATGTATCGGATTTTTATAAGGTTTTGAACTGTTTTATTTTTAGCTGTTTTATTGTATTTTAAAATTTATATTCCCGATCATTGATTGATTTTAACTGTTTTATGATATTTGTGAACCGCCCTGAGCTATTCTGTAAGGGCGGTCTAAAAATTGAACAAACAAACAAACAATGCATTATAAGCAATTGCACCGAAGCTAAAATGGTTTAAAGTAGAAAACTATTAAAATCAGGATTCAAAAGGTCTCTTGGATAAAGAGGGCTTTTAAATTTCTTTTAAGATCTCCAGGGAAGGAGATTAACAAGGTTCTTCAGGGAGGACATTCCGAATACAGGAGAACACTATTGAAAAGACCCTGTCCCTAGTCCCCACCAGCCAAATCTGTGTTAGTGGCAGGGTCAAAAGTAGGGCCTTTGAATAAGAGCTGTGAACCCTGGCATATTCCTATGGGTTATGCGGTCCACAGATACTCCATTCCAAAGCCATACAAGGTTTTGAAGATCAACACACACAGTTTGGATTTGGACCAGAAACAAACTACCAGTCAATGAAACTCACAGCAGTTGAAGACACCACATTTTCAAAGATAGCCCCACTTTTTTATCATCTTCATCATTTTATATCCCACTCTTCCTCCAAAGAGCCCAGAGAAGTGTACTACATACTTAAATTTCTCCTCTCAACAACCTTGTGAAGTAGGTTAGGCTGAGAGAGAAGTGACTGGCCCAGAGTCACCCAGCAAGTATCATGGCTGAATGGGGATTGGAACTCGGGTCCCCCCAGTCCTAGTCCTATTTTTCCACTCACCTGAATTGGAAAATAGGGACATGTTGGTAGGCATGCATAAAGCATACTGCAATAATACATTCTAGATCAGACCTGCTCAACTTAAGCCCCTCAGCTGTTTTTGGACAACTCCCATAATTCCCAGGAACAGTGGCCAATAGCCAGGGATTATAGAAGTTGTAGGCCAACATCTGCAGAAGGGCTGAAGTTGAGCAGCCCTGATCTAGATGCACCAATGTATGGGTAACTGAGGCCAGGACTGGTTTCTCCAGGTAGGGTCAGAGCTGGCATACTAGCCAAAACTGATAAAAGGCTATTCTGGATACTGTTGCCATCTGGGCATCCAAGAGAACCCTCAAGCAAGTAACTTGGTCCTTCAGGGTATGAGTATAACCTCACTAAGACCACATTTACCTTTTGGATTTCAAGCAAATATTTTCACAGGCTATTTTTCTTGAATAGATCAGAGACTTGAGCATACCTGCAAAATGACTAACAAAATGCAGAAACTTACAGGATTTTTGTTGTTGTTTTACAAACTGTCAAGACCTTGTTTCTCAGCACTGGAAATATTATATTGTTAAGTCTATTTGAAGTGATTATAGATTGAAATATCTATACAAATTTAGTCACCTTCAAGAACACATTAGAAGAGGGAATTTCCTATACAGTACTTTTAGATGTACACAGCTGTGCTAGAATGATACTCTCCTCCTCCCCACTCTAAGCACCAGCACAAAAACAGTCATGCTCCAGATATACCTGGCATTTGATATCAAACAGCCTAGAGGCCATACAATGGTGTTGCCTGAAGAGAACATTCTACAGCCAACAAGTACTTCTCTCTGGATTTGTATTTTGCATTTATTGGTAACTGCATATCCAACTCCTCAAAAGTTCTTCCAGGGCAACTGCTGATGTACAGGTTTTTGTCTGTCTGAATCAATCAGCACAATTAAATCAATCAGCACACACAACTAAAAGGCAGCAATTTTTTTAAAGACAATGTAAAGCCAATCTCATCAGGAAATAATAAAAAAAAAAATTAAAGTTTGAATGTTGATGAAAAGACCTGGAAAAAATAAGAAGCTCTCTGCCTGGTGTAAATAAGATAGAGGAGCCGTCAAGTGAGCCTCCCTGAAGAGAACATTCTACAGCCAACAAGTACTTCTTCCTGGATGCCGCCACCTGCACCCAAAACAGTAGGGACACCCAAAGGAAGGCTCCTGATGAGACCACAATGTACAGACAGACACATGTGGCAATAGGCTACTCTTCAGGTCATGACAAAGAGAACAAATTTCTAGATACTCAAGTGACTGTCAGAACAGTGGTTCATGGAACCAGAGGAGAGATAACCCTGGACTTAACCCATAATGGCACCCAGGGGACCTGGAGAAAGATGTCATTGTTGAACCAGTAGGAAACCAGTACCATACTGCTATAAAACCCAAAATATATGCAAGTGGAAAATTGCTAAGGAAGTTATCCAATACAAATGTCCAATGCGTGCAGCGTGCACAGGCACATCTAGTACTTCCAGTCATATCCGGTAAAGATTGCAATGGGACAGCAGGGAGGTACGCTGCTGCCCCGACAGACTTTTAGGAAATCCAGCACCGGTGGGGGAAACAGCAGGGTGTGTGTGCATCCTTCCCCCCCTTAAAGTCATCCCCCCGCCACCATCAAACCAGCCCCTGTTGGTTCCATGCACATCCCTACTTCCTGTGTTCCAATGAATATATGACTGTGCGAATGAGCACTGTGCTGGAGATGGGGCTATAGGAAGTCTGGTGCATCCACAAGAGGAGGCCTGCCTGCACGTAGAACAAGAGCTTGAAGATGTACACATCAAAAGAAAAACACAGCTTGTTGGCAACTTCTGAAGGAAGGTGATGTTGTCCAAACTGTAAAACAGTTAAAGCAGTTTCTGCCAGTTAAGTGAAGCCAAGTTGTCAGCCAAGAAGACCTGGAGGATGGAGTGTGACCTGGAAGGTGTTTCTGAGGAGACACACTAGACTAGAGTGTACGAAGAGAGCTCCTCAGCCAATGAATCCTTTGGGAGATTACTAACGCAACCCAGAGGCAGTGTACATGTGCACCAGAACTCCCAGCCTCCACACACCGCTACAACTGATGATGAATATTTATATACCACTCCCCAACAAAAGTTCCCAAAGCGGTTCACATAGATATAAACAAATAAATAAATACAATGACTCCCTGTCACCAAAGGGCTCAGTCACAATCTTAAAAAAAGAAGCATAAGACAGACCCCAGCAACAGCCACTGGAGGAATGCTGTGCTGGGGATGAATAGTGCCAGTTGCTCTCCCCCTGCTCAATAAAGAGAACCACCACTGTTTTAAAAAGTGCCTCTTAGCTCTGTTAGCAGGGAATGTTTCTGAAACTGGTCAACAAGCATACATTTGTATGCTTGTTGAGTGTATGAATAGGGAACCCTAGGAACGTAACATCTTACTAAAGTCTAAAAATAAACTGCATTATTCTGAATGTATGGGGTTGGTTTTGTGAAATTATTCTGTGGACACAAAGCCTGGTCACAAGAATCCTCCACACAGAGCATCGATCCCTTTGAGCCCCCTAGTGGTTTAGTTGAAGGAATACATTTGTAACACTTTCTGGTTTTTCTACAGGGGTTCTTCCATTTCTGTGACTGGAAGTGTTCCTATGCCTTTTCCACCCACCCACCAGTCAAACATTGGCAAATGAAGCCATTTTCCATCATTGACTCTCCATGCTGTGAAGAGATTCATATGCTGATTTCTAAAAGTTATGAAATGGTTAAACAGTTGGCAACACTACCACAGCAGAGTGGCAACACTACCACAGAATAACTAGAGCAGCAGTCCAATGGAGACTTAAATTTCCACCAAATAAGTAGGCACAATAAGTAGGCACACCATCCAACACCACACGAAGAGGGATGTCACTTTCGTTAAGAGCTGTCTCTCCACACTCCTCATGTTTTTGAAGCAGACATCTCTAACACCGGGTGTGGGGGAATATGGTTCTCTAGAAACAACAACCCAGAAGACTCAATCTTGCAAAGCTCTTCTTAGGACCACTGGCTGGACCTAGAATGCGAGCCTGACACGCGAGACGGCTTCTCGATCAAAGCAAGGGGATCCAGAGCACGACTCACCTCGTTGTTGAGGTTGAGGACTTGCGCCATGGTCGCTGCGGAGGCTCCTCACGGAGTCTAGCCCTTAAGCACTCCGCCAGATCACGATCTGGAATTAAAGGGAGGCGAGAGCAACAAAGTTATGCGAGCATCACACACTTGTTTGGTCTTCCCGGCTGCCGGAGCTTGGCGTGCTTGTCTCTCCCATGCGCGGCTCATCTCTCGGATCTCCTTCCGGTAGCACAACGGAAGAAGACCGCCGAGCAAAACCCATCCAGAGAGTCGGGTCATGCGACTCGGATGTCTCACGAAACCCGAGCGGCCGCGTGCGTAACCATTTATGCAGCGCTGCCAAGCTGGAGAGAACCAGGACGAACCTGGCTCCCAAGGTAGTTGAGAGAGTGTTTGCACATGGGATGGCCTGACCACGGCCAAGCCGCTCACTTTTGTTATAGTTCCGGCGGGCTTCAAATACGTCATCTCCCCCAGTCATAAGTCAGTCGTAGAGTCACACACGCAGTGATTAGTGGCGGGTACACTACACTGATAACAATAGTCCCTCTAGCTACCCATAGGGAAAAAAATGGAGACATTCAGGATTTCAGCTCAGCTGTGACTAGGCAGCCAGCCATAAAGGTTGGCGCTCGTGCCTTTTCCAAGTTGCGTATTTTGAATGAAAACAAAGTTTAAGTGATCCAATGCACACTCTTCACCATAATGTAAAATTACTTCTACTAACAATTCATCAAAAAGGAAGTGCATTGTCCATTACAATACACATAACAATAACAGCCTTTGATGCAGCCATTCACATAAATACCAAGAAAGAACCATTTAGTACCATTATTTAGACTACAGCAGCAAACTGACATACACTTACTCAGAGTTAAGTCCTATTTAACTCAAAGTCTTACATCTGAGTACACATGGAGACACGATCAGGCTTACCAAAAGGGGACAGAGATCAGGTTGAAAAGGAGGAAGAACATCCCACCCCCCACTCTCATTTCATTTCCTTACCCAGCTACAGAGGTGTGCCTAGGTAATTTTGGAGCCTGGACCTAGAGACCTTTGGAGGGCCCCCTCCCCTGCAAATTAAGTATCATCATACTTGGCTGGGTGACTACACACTCCAAGACAGACTAAATTGGATTGGGCGCGGGGGCTGGGGCTGTGGAGGCTCTGGACTTCGGCCCAGAAGTCCAGGAATAAGAGCACCTCTGCCTACCTATAGACAAGTGTGTGAGAATGGGTGGGGCCAAAAGTGAAATAATGCAAGTCCCTCCAACACCAGATCTAGCACTGCTATGCAAAAGCGGGTAGGGAGATGGAGTGGAATTATGGAATTCTTCACAACAGTGGCAATAAGTGGACAGACTGCTGTAAGACACTTTTCACTCACAAGCTCTCCTCACACAAACAGCTGCTTCCTTCCTTCCTTCTTCCTTCCTTCCTTGGTTATTCTAATGTGCCACCCCAGTCCTCATAGGGTGGAAGCCTTGTGCACCGATAGGAATCTAGTGAAGGACTTTGCCCCAGCACCCACTGCATCCTGACACTGACCCAGCACAGGATCCATGGCAGGAGTAGGGGCCAGATTTTATCCTCACTGTTTCAGGGTCCTAAAGTGAAACCGTATACATTTCACAAGTTGCAGTTGTTCGCTTATATAGGAGAAAATAAAGGAGTGCATTCAATTGGGGTGGTGGCAAAACCTGTTGTTGCCAAGTCAAAGTCATAAAAAACCCCTGGTTCTGATATGCATAGGCCCATTCTGTTTTTTGATTTCACTGAAATATGATGTGAGTGATATTGTGAGTGGGATGCTATAATTTTAGACATTATTCCTTTGCAAACTTCTGCATTGTTTGACTTCCATAGATTGTACTTACTCTGCTACCCTTTTCAGTGCTTTTAGGTTGAGTGATGTTTTGTACATCACTTATGAAAATATTTACATAGAATTCCAAAGGCGGCGCTTTTGGCATCAACAATGCATGGCAATATATGCACTTCTAATAAATGTTGCATAGGACTGACAGACCTTAGGCTAGTGTGCATTAATCTATTCAAAATCCTCAGAACATTTCTTTGAATATTATTAGCCTAACTACGCAACGGGGAAATGCTTGACTAACAAGCAGAAGGTTGCCAGTTCAAATCCCTGCTGGTACTATATTGGGCCACAGCGATATAGGAAGATGCTGAAAGGCATCATCTCACACTGTGTGGGAGGAGGCAATGGTAAGCCCCTCCTGTATTCTACCAAAAGAAAACCACAGGGCTTTGTGGGCGCCAGGAGTCGAAATCAACTTGACAGCACACTTTACCTTTTTAACCAAATAATCTCATGTTGGATTGTATGCTAGTGATTCACTGGCCTCTGGGTGGCACTATTGTTTAGGGATTGTGCTACTTTGAAACTGGAATGTTCTTTTAAAAAACCTGAACTCTAGTCTAAATGGCTATGAGATTCTACTCTCCTGTAGGATTTACAATTTAACATTTGGGTCTATGAGCCTTTCAACATTAAGACATACAAGTGGCATGTTAGGTCACAGGTGTGGCCCATCTAGCTCATCATCCTCTCTATTGCAGTGGCTAGACAGATGTCTCAGGCAGGTTCAGCAGCAGGACATGATAGCAATATCCATCTCTTACTGTTAATCCTCAGCATCTGATTGTCAGAGGTATGTTGCCTCTGAAAATGGATGTTGCCATCATTGTTCATCACCGCTAATGGATTTATCCTCCATGTATTCATCTCAATCTGCGAACCAGTCATTCTGACAGCTCAGCTGCCATCGCAATGCCCTATGGTAATAGTCTTTGGTTCCTTAAGACTGATCACACACGGTTTGTAAAAGACTCCAGCTCCAATGGTTGTATTGTGCTTTTCATAGCTTTGTGCAATCAGTGCACAATGAGGCTGGGCAGTTTTTAGATAGAAGCTTCTAAGTAAAATTCAGATAGTATATCAACAGGCTGTGAGTATTCTGTTGTTCATATTGCACAAGTGCAAAATGGTGTACATGCTTATAGCTCAGTACTATGCATTTTTATTTGGACAGAAGTCCCATAGAGTTTACTGGTGCTTTCTCCTAAGAAAGTGTGCACAGGAAATGTATAGCTCTACCCGAAATAAAACACATGTACAAACAGACTTGACTAATGCAATGGAACTGGTGCCAATGGAAGCTTCCATCCTGGGCCTTATAACAGCTCTTTGCTGCTATAAGGCCATGATGAAGAGTTATGCTTCTGCTCCTCACATTATGTGATGCCAGCCCTGGTTGGGTCCCCCATGACTGCTACTTGTTGAGATAAAAATGCAAGCTTTAATACATGTTAAACAACACATTTGGTTTGACTCCAATTTTGCTTTGCTTTATAGTAATCACTGCAGGTGTACATGCAAGCAGAAACTATTAAGGGAAGATACTGATGTTAGGCTGTCCATCAGTATGAATGAGCAGTTGATGAGTGCCCTGGATTTTAATCTAAAAACCATTAATGATCATATAATGTATGGAGATGTTCTACCAGTGGTTGGAAATCCAGCCTTCTGGAGATGACTCCTCTCACAGCTAAGGATCTCATGCTCCATAAGGGAGTGTATTTGAAGTGGAAAATGTGTGAAGTGAATTCACAGTTTGAATTTGGAGAAGAGAACGAGAGCTGAGCATTTATCTGGAGTTAGCAAAAATGGGATGTAACTCTGAAGAAAGCTGTAAAGGTTGCTGTCTAGGAGTCTGATGCAAGAAAAGTTGGTATGTTGTGTGTGCTTATAGAACTGTGTATGCCTTCACTGGTTTTCTTGTATTTAACAGTTTGTAAGTCAGAAACTGCATTCAGTGCTCTACACACACACACACACACACACACACACACACTCCCCACTCTACCTTTGGGTGAGTACTGCAATACTTATGTATTATAAATAATAATAATTTAATATAATATATCACTATTCCACAAGTTCTCAAAGCCGTTTACATTGCAAAAGAAATAAGAAAATGAGTCCCTGTCCCAAAGTTACTCACAGTCTGAAAAACAGTGGGTGTTCCTGCGAAGAAACAATTATGTTCCTGAGATATATTTTACTTGTTTAAATACGTAAACAAGATATTATCTGTGAGGAAGAATGGTAAGGAACAGAAATTTAAAAATATAGATAGATAGATATCTTTATTTTGGTCATTGACCAGCAATTAAAAATATATATATTGAGAAAAATTTTGGGAATAAGCTTTCAGCAAACATTTGAATGTGGCCCTCTGTTGCAGCCTAGGAGAAAGCTGAGTAACAGGAGTTCTGGGAGTGTTGTATGAAATACCTGGATAGTTAGTTATGTATGCTAATACAGTGGTCCCTCGACCTACGAACTACTCGACTTACGATGTTTTCGAGTTACGAATGACAAAAAATACCGGAAGTCGTTGCCGGTTTAGATGCGGCTTCCTTGACCTACGAATTTTTAGATGCGGTTTCCTCGACTTACGAATGTTTCCGGACCTCCGTGGATGCGCTTTTCGACTTACGAAAATTTCGACCTACGAACGTGCGTTCGGAACGGATTATCTTCTTAAGTCGAAGGACCACTGTACCTGTATAGTTAAGGTGGGGTTTAAAAAATGAATTCAATTTTTATAAGACCTGAACATCCTATTCATAACAGCGTTGGTCAAACCAAGTTGCAGCTCAAAGAATTGCTTACAGCGCCTCCCTCTTCATACAAATGGCCTTACAAGCATGTTTGTGGAGTGGGAGAGAGTGAGTGACAGCAGCAGGGTGGGACTTCCTCTCTGCTTTTGCTGTTGTAAGCGTGAGTGCTCTGGCACTGATAATATGGCACTGATAATGTCTGAAGAGAACTTGTGTTGTATGCTATTCTCACTCTTCCCCACTGGCAGAGAGAGAGAGTACTTCTGTTCCTTCCCCATCAATCCCCTCCTCTGGTGAAGGGAGAATTGTTTTCCTCCTCTTTTTCTGCTGCTAGCAGAGGAGGAGTCTATTCTTCTTTCTTCTGTCCCACTTTTCTTCCTTTGTCCTTTTTTTGCTTCTGCTATTCTGCTGCCTTCCCCTCCCACTCCTGGGCTTTTGAAATGGCAGAGGGTGCTATTTTGTGCTGAGAGTACACAAAAACAAGGAGGAGAATGCTCTCCCTCACCCTGCCTTTTAAAAAAACAGGTGGTGGGATGAGCTGGAGGAGCAGAGGGAACAGTAGCACTTGCCAGAAAAGGAGTGTGGCAAGAACATTGAGGAGGGACTTCCTGCCAACCAATCTGCCATTCATTCATTCACTGTTTATTTATCATATTTACGTACCACGTGATATGTGTATCTCTAGGCTGTGTACACAATTTAAAACAATAAATATAAAACAAAGTAAAAACAATTTCACAGAATAAAAAACCCCTCAAACAGCTCTTGGGTCCTGACCAGTGTTCCCTATAATCCCAGATGTTGTTGACTACAGCTCCCAGAATCCCTAGCTGCACTGGGCTTTGGCTGAGAATGCTGGGAGTTGTAGTCAACAACATCTGGGATTTTCTGTTAGAGGGACATTGGTCCGCCGAACCCCCCCCCCCAGTCAGTAACTCCATCTTATTCGGACTCAACTTCAGTTTTTTTATCCCTCATCCAGCTCCTTAGCAGGCATTTAGGGAAGTTATTCAATTTCCTGATGAGGCCAATTTAGAGAAATATATCTGAGCATCATCAGCATATTGATCACACTCTGCACCAAACCTCCTGATGATTTCTCCCAATGGGTTCGTGTAGGTGTTAGAGCATTGGAGACAGTATAGAGCCTTGTGCAACTCCATATTTTAGTTCTCACTTTGCAGAGCAGCAGCAACACCATCTGGAATCTATCAGAGAGGTAGGAACAGAACCACTGTAAAACAGTGGTAGCAACCTCATCACATCTCATCCATGGGATGGCCCTGGGCACAATTTCTAATTGCCAACAAAAAAAGATGCCACAGCTCATGCCTACCTATCCTTTCTGATGTAAAAATGTTGCCCATAAATCCAGATTACAGGAATCGTGATTATTCAGTGCTATGAAAAAAGCACTCTGCACAAACTCAGATAGATTCCCTTAACAATTTCACTGCATATATTGAAGAAAGATCTGTCCTGGCACTGGAAATATATTATAGAACTCAGCCCAGGTTAAAATTAATTCCTGTGTGATTGGCCATTTATCAGAAAGCGCCAAGAGGAGGGGGGTGGAATAAGGTGATGAACTGAATGTGTGCACCCTGTAGTGAGAGTTTGGGTGTATGCACATGTTCTATGGGGGAGATGGGCAAAGTTGAGGGATCTTTAAAGTCAATCAAAAAATTTGCAAGTGGTTTTACTAATCAGAGCTAGAAGTCCTGGGCTAAAAGTGAGGTACGATGACACATGTGCACCCTTCTACCTCACTGCCCAGTTGTGTGGGCACATGGGCTGCCAGCAGCCATTGAAATTATAGAGCCCAGGGGAAGAAGCAACCCAGCCTCAGGAATTTCCACAATGCACCACACTTCTCGTGCAGTGCATTGTGGGATATCTGGAGCTCTGGTGTCCTTCCCCTGGCCTCTAGATTGGTGTGCTGCTCTCCGCAGCACCGATCATGTGGGCACATGAGTAGAAGTGCCTGGAGCTGCCAGGATCATGTGGGTAAAGGTAGGTAGGATCCTGCCTTCCCCTCAGTCCCTCAACTCCCCCTGCCAACCCCAGCCCAAGCGGTCATGTGAACAACCTTATAATGTTTTGGGCTTTCATGAGGAAAATATGAAAACATACTGCACAAAGGGAAATCATCAACATTTGCCTACAGCCCCAGAGAAAAGAAAAGCTTATATGTCCTGTCTCTAGAGCAGCTGCTGATGTCACCTAAGATCTTACCAATTCTATTTTGTGATAATCAACACTTTAGGAACATAGGAAACTGCCATATACTGAGTCAGACCATTGGTCCATCTAGCTCAGTATTGTCTTCACAGACAGGCAGTGGCTTCTCCAAGGTTGCAGGCAGGAATCACATTTCTTAAAAGAGTGTGTGGTAGCCAAAAGAGCATGGAGGGAGTAAGCAAGTTGTTAGAGTGGCCTGATTTGGAAAAACAGACTTGGGAAGAACTAACCTCGGGTTTGAGCGATAGAACCTCTTTTTGAGGTCCCAGAAAGAAACCTTCAGGGAAACAGGATGGAACAGGTGCCCTCATACTAGGGAATTGGAACGTTCCCCTTCTCGTAATCAGGTTAGTAAACCTATATGTCATTTATGCAATGCTCCTGCATAGGAATAGGGAGGGAAGACGCGACCAAGAGGATCACGTGGATGAGACAGTAAATCTCTTCTGGAAAAATTTGTATGGTTATGTGCAAAAAGACAAGTGTATCTCTTCTAAATAGCAATGGGACAAATTGTGGAAATGGACGTTGGACATAATCCCCCCTATTACCTGATGTGCCTTGTAATCCCCCATCCCTGAGTTACAGTACTGCCTGCATATACTTTGTAACCCTGTGGGTCCCCAAATCCTTGTGTGTAAATCTTTGTGTATATATATATATGATGTACAAACAACTCCTTTGTATATAATTGTGCTTTGGCAACGTACTGTATGCTTTGGTAGTTTGTTGGTTCAATAAAAAAAATCTTGTCCTATTTAAAAAAAAATAAAAAAATCTTGTGCTATCTTGGAGAAGCTAGGGAGGGAACTTGAAACCTTCTGCTCTTCCCAGAGCAGCTCCATCCCCAGAGGGGAACATCTCACACTTTGGTAATACAGTGGGTGGCTAAGCACTGTTTGTACACATAATGAACTGTTAGTACAACCATTTAAAAAGCTGGTGTGTGTACCCAGACATAAAAAGCTCTGGAGCATCTGGCCAAATGGTGAAATGCATTTTATAGTGTTTCTGCAAGTGATCTGAAATGCATGGAAATTGAATATCTGCCTCAATGTGTGGTTGGATAAATGGTTTGTGGCTCCTCAGGGGACTGCAGTAGGTCCACTAAAACTTTACAAGCAGCAACCACACGGTAATGATTCCTTGTAGCCACTTGGTTTTTATTTAACCAGGTGTTATTGCTTATTAATAGGATTGTCAGTAACTTTAACAGCTACAGGACAAGCAGATATCCAATAAATACTGCTTTTCCAACCATGGCACGCCATGGGGAAAAGGAAACATATATTGAATTTCTGCCCCTCACGCTACTATCAAACACATAGAACATCTGTCAGAAGGAAGGTTGAATTCCCTGTTTATTAATATTAACTCTGCTCTCACTAGAACTAAACTTTAACCCCAGCAACTAACAGGCTCTGAGCTTTCAACGATGCAAACTTGCCATGCAATTCATTCTGATTATTTCAGAAATAATATCATCTGACAAAATATTTGTATAGCATGTTAGTTATAACAACTGATGCAGGGAATCCACGGTATATTTCCTGAACTGCAAAGATTTATCCATCTTTGCCCCTGCATAAGAATAGTTGTACAGAATTACTAGTAGGTTATAAGTTTATTCGGTCATTGACCAGCAAACAGAATTACTAATATATAGGCATGCTTGTGCTGATATAGTTAAGGTGACATGTAAAAGTTGCTGAAAGCCATTAAAACCACTGAACATTCTGCTGATCATTATATCCAAACCACCAATCCAAATCATCTGATATTTGGCAGGGAACAAGCACCAGGACTTCTCCAAATTTCATGCAGATCCATTGAGATGTGACCAAGCCACACCAGTTTGAAATCTGATCTTTAAGTAGCGATTTCACTTGTTGGCAACCAATGGGACGATTCTCATGATCAGCAAAAATCGGGCTAGCCTCTGCTAGCCCGATTTTTGGTGACCGTAAGAACCACCGGGCTCGCAGCCGAGCCTGGTGGTTCTTGAGCGGGTAACCCGCTCGAGAACCTCTGCTAAAAAGCAGGTTTGCGTAGCAAGCGCTCCTGCAAATCTGCTTTTTGCAATTGTGAGTAGCCGCGGCGCACCTTGGCTGATTCGGCCACCCAGGGCTCCCTGCTCGCTTGTGAGTGGGGAGAGTGGGCTTAGCCCGCTCTTCCCGCTCACCAGGAAAAAACCGGGTCTCACTGATCGTGAGACCTAGTCCAATATGTGATAAAAAATAACATATTTAGTTTGTTTTTTGCCCATTTAACTATGTCAAAAAAAAAATCAGGTCCATAGTGAAATGCATGTTCTGTTGTTGTTTTAACCTACTGAGTAGTTTTCATGATATTAGTCTTTGATGAACCCCATTACATTTAGTGAGGTTGTACATGTCATTATCAAATATCAAATGGCCTGATTGCTATTGAGAAGAGTCAGCCTTTTTTCTTGACATTCACTCCATGAGTGCAGGCAGATGAACTCTCCAGAACTCATACATGATCTGAGTTCTTTCCCAAAGAATTAGAAAAGATTTCCATAATTTGCTGAGTCAGTTCAGGCAATTGTTCCATCGCCTCTCTGTGTCATGAGCTTGTCTGTCTGCAGTCTGGTCCCTGGTCTCTATCCGGAGAAGCCGGTAGCTCAGGTGTTGCTCTGTGTCTGCAAAGAAGCACAAAAGAACAAATCACTATGGAGTACCCAGTCCAAACCAAGTCCCCCGCAACCCAGGTTGCTCACCAGATCCTGAGCCAAGGGTCCAAGGAATCACCAGCAGCCCATCCCAAATGAAGTCATCCAGTACCCAGCTCAGGAATCAGGATACAAGCAGGGGGAGCCTGGGACAAGTTCCACCACGAAGCTGGGAGTTCCACGTAACAGAAGGCTTGGACTGCAGCAAGCTCAACTGACACATTGCTTCCAGCAGCTTGTTCGTTGCCTGCCAGCTGATTTATAGTGCTTGGCTTAATTGCTCTCCTCCCCCGGCCAGCTGTCAGAGATTCAGTGCTTATCTTGCTTAGCGAGGAGGCACTGACTTCTGAGTGCCTGCACCTGCTGTCAGTGTTTTGCACATCTCCGCTCTTGGGGTGTTAATGGTTGACCGTTCTCCGGTTCAGGGTTTGGCCTTCCACTGCCCATCTCCTCTGCTCCTGATGGGCCTTCTTGTCCTGAACCTTCACCCTGGCCCATCTCAGCTACCTCTTGTGGCCCAACAACTAGCTTTCCCTTTCAGGTGCCTCTTCACTCGCTGGTTGCCAGCCTCCCACTCCTCATCAGTATCTGTGGGCAAGGGCATGACACCCTACCAGTCTCCATATTAGCTGCTTCCATTACTTACTGCATGTGGCGACAGCAGGAGAAGTATCTCGGTTTATCTCATTCCCATCACCCTAGCACATTCCAGAACAACATGCCATCAGAAATCTGTGGTGCTACTGCTATTCCAGATGGTGTCGATTGGAGACTGTTGCTCTTCAAAATCTGAGCTTAAGTATGGTGTCCCTCAAGGCTCCATACTTTCTCCAATGCTCTTTAACATCTACATGAAACCGTTGGGAGAGATCATCAGGGGATTTGGAGCTGGGTGTTACCAGTATGCTGATGACACCCAGATGTCAACTTCTTCAGGAGCTGGCATATCCTCCCTAAATGCCTGCCTGGAAGCAGTAATGGTCTGGATGAGGGAGAATAAACTGAAGCTGAATCCAGATAAGACAGAGGTACTTATTGTGCGGGGTCAGAACTCTAGAGACGATTTTGATCTGCCTGTTCTAGATGGGGTCACACTTCCACAAAAGGAACAGGTTCGCAGTCTGGGAGTACTTCTGGATTCACACCTCTCCCTGGTTTCTCAGGTTGAGGCAGTGGCCAGGGGTGCTTTTTATCAGCTCTGGCTGATACGCCAGCTGCGCCCGTTTCTCGATATCAATGACCTCAAAACTGTGGTACATCTACTGGTAACCTCCAGACTTGACTTTTGTAATGCGCTCTACATGGGAATGCGTTTGTACGTAGTCCGGAAACTTCAGTTGGTTCAGAACGCGGCAGCCAGGTTGGTCTCTGGGTCATCTCAGAGAGACCATGTTACTCGGCTTAGGCCCTAGGTATCTAAGAGAGCATCTTCTTCATTATGAGCCCCACCGCCCATTGAGGTCATCTGAGGAGGTCTGTCTCCAGTAACCACCAACTCGTTTGGTGGCTACACAGAGACAGGCCTTCTCGGTCGCTGCCCCAAGATTGTGGAATGTGCTCCCTGCTGAGATACGATCCTCCCCATCTTTTGCAATTTTCAAAAAACACCTGAAAACCCTTCTTTTCACCCAAGCTTTCTCAGCTTCCTAAATTATGGGGGTTTTAATTTCTGGTTTATTTTAAAATTCAAAATTCGATTTTGGGGTTTTTAATCACTGTAATTGTTTAATTGTTGTTTTAAAATGTTTTAAAATTGTTAATTGTTATATTGTGTTTTTAATTTGTTTTATCTCTTTACTGTTTTAGTAGTGTGTTTTAATTGTAAACCGCCCTGAGCCATTTTGGAAGGGCGGTATACAAATCAAATCAAATCAAATACATACATAAATAAATAAATATTTGGCGATTATGAGGTTCTATTCCTCTTCCTTGTTGCTCTGATACAATGGTGGCCCCTAAGATTTGTAGTCTCCCCAAGGCTACTGAACTTAAGAGAAATTAGGGAAGGAGGAAGGGTCTTCCAAGATGCATGTGGCAGTATCACCACTACTTTTTCCATAGCACACTGCTCAGCAAGATATCAGGGTGATAGGGGCTGAAAAAAAGCCTCGCCTCCAGTGCTGCTGCTGCTGCTGCTTCCTTCACCACACTTCCACCAAAACCAGTGAGTAATGGCTTGGGAGGGAGGTGATGGGGAGAGGAACTGTGTTCCCTCTAGGGTGTGCGCACATGCACACACTCACAAGTTTTTTTAATGTCTGCTCAGTTAATTTTAGATCCTGCTCAGGTTGAATATGACCAATACGAATACGAATATGACAAATATTTATATATTGCTTTTCAAGAAAAGTTCCCAAAGCTGATTATATAGATTTAAATAGATAAATAAAATGGAAGGTAAATAAATAGATAAATAAAATGGAATCTGGAAGGTCCCACTCTGAATACTTGTGCACACACACTGCCTTGATACGGCTGCCCAGAACAAAACTCATTCGGCACACAGATGAAAAAAATTAGAGAGAACACTGAAGAGAAGAGTTCTTCATGCTCAGAATAACTGTTGGTACTCTGTCAGTCACCCCTCATACAGCGGAGGGCTCTTTTGGGCCTCCAGAATTCTGCTTTGCATCTGATCCCAGAGAAATTGGCCAACACTTGTGCTCATACATCCCTTTGCCCTCATAATAAAACTGCCCAGGTTGGAACAGAGGCAACCACAAATGTAGTGATGCAAAGGGTTGTGCTCGCCAAAGGTCAGCAGACTCCTCAAATTTGCTATCTTGCTTTGGAGCAAATGTTCCATTTCTCATGTTTGTGACTTTGTGCTGTTTTCAGAGGTATTAAAACAAATAAATAAAACTATAGGTTTCTGAAGCTCCAAATGAAGTGTGATATTTTGCTCTATCTAAATGAAGGCAAGACTCCCTGCTCTTTTGTAGAATATGCAGCTATCAATACATCCAGCTGTAAGCTTTATGAAAGAGATTAGAGTATTCCAGTTCAACGATAATAAAAGCAAAAGTTCAAATTTCATCATCTTATCTTTTTCAGCAAAAGAGATTCTGTACATGTCTTGGCCTTCGAAGATACTAAAAGGATATTTGGATATATATTTATGTAGAGAGCTCAGATTCAAGGATCTGAAAGCAATAAGATTGCATAGCAGCTGCTTAAGCCCTGAGATAAGGAGAAAACATCATGTCAAGAAGATGTTGTTCATATACCTTACCATAACAATGTGCTGACTTATACATTAACCTTTCAGAGCTAGCAGAACTATGCAAGATGGCTTTTAAAATAGCATCAGAAAGTGCTCTTGCAAAACTACGCCACTACATATCTATGACAAGCTATGAGTTGTTTTTAGTGAAGTCAGTATGTTGTTCTGTAGTACTGTATATCTTTGTGAAATTCAGTGGCAATGCAATATTTGTCCTTTTTATTCTATTCTGTTTAAATGTATGGCTGTCCAATCCATTTTTTAAAAAAAAGATAAAAATAAGATTGTTCTCGTGGCCTAAACAGGGCAGAAGGAGCACAGACATGGTAGGAGAGCCAAGCATGCTCCCACTCGGCAGTAGGAAGAGAGGCTGATATTGTCAGAGGTGGAAGCTAGGTAGGACAGCTTTTCATCCTCCCGCTATACAATGCTGGGGACAGAATGTGGATTGGCTGCTCCTGTCCTACCCAGCTCCTGCCTCCCATACAATCATCCTCCCCTCCTCCTAGCTTGATCTTTTCAAATACACAACCACTGACCAGGAGTGTACATGGCTTTCCAACCCTGGCTGGGCACTCCTCCTGCACTGATTTTGATTGTGAGAATGAGCCCAATATTCCAATATACAGCATGACAACTGTGGCCTTATGCCTATAGTCACTAAACTCCCACCATTCTTTTTTTAGAAAAATGCAAAATGGTTTGGGACATTTCTTCCATAGCAAGGCTTCTGGAAGGAAGTTATTATGCAAATTAACCTAGTACTGGACTCATCCCTTGTACTGAAGGACCTGCATGCAGTGTTGGGGTTTAACCCTTCTGACTGGGGACTAAAACCCAGTTCTAAACAATGGCTATGGCGGAGTCTGCTGGTAGCCAAGGGGTTAATTTTGAGGCAGTGGAAATCTCCCAGCCCCGCTAGGTGTGGGGACTGGGTGCAGGACCTGCTTGAGCTGGTGGCACATGAACAATGGGCCCTCTTAAAAGTAAATAAACCGGATAAATGTTCTGAAATCTGGGGCAACTTCCTTGACCTATTCTTAGAATAGGAACACCTCTTACCTACCCATGCCTACTGTACTAGAGCAATGGTGAGTATCCCTTCACCTCATCCCCCCTTCTGCCTTCTTTCTCTCTCTTTCTCTTTCTTTCTCTCCTTTCTTCCCTCTTCACCCCCCAACCAGTGTTGTGGGGGGAAGGGAGGGCTGGGGTGAGGGGTGAGGAACTGGGAAAGGCATTGTAAAATACAAAATGTCCAAAAAATTTTAATTTTTTTAAAAAAAGAAAAGGTGGTGGCTACATCCAGAGAAAGGAAGCACCAGTGAGGGACATATTTTCAGGTGGCTTCCTGGGGATGTGGGGGTAATAAAAATTGCCCCTTCTCTGGTGCACTGGTGTAATTACTCTGGAAATGCTGTCAGTCTGCTCCTCTTGCTGCACTGGTGTTTCCTTGCTCTGGATGTCAAACATTTACCCCACAGTCCCAGATTTCCCAATCATCAAATTGAATCTGAATGTTATTGAAACTGGAATCCCATCCTTCAATAGTTAAAAAACAAAAAACAAAAAAAAACCCTTCAGAACTGGTCAAAAGGTGACCTCTATCAACCCTTTATAGAGATGTTGAGGCAGAGAATTGTCGAACAACAATTCAGGAAAGACCATTGAAAGAGTATTTCGATCATTCTTCATTAGTATGGATAATGGGGAAACTCATTGTTTTCCCATTGTTTATGTTAATGAAGACTGATAAATATCAGGCCATTATATAAGCCAAGAATGATAGCATTTTAAAATGATACTTCTCCAGGGTGGTTTCCAGACTGCTAGCTCTACAGCAGTTGGAGGTGGTGTAAAATGCTTTGGCTTGTCAGGATTGTATTCAAAACGTAAATAAAGGGCGGAAGTGGTTTGCTGCATAATTTGTGGTACAGCTCTGGCTGATTGTATTGCCAGCCACCTACTGATGTGTTTTCCCAGCAGGGACTGTTCATATTGTTTGTAAGACATGCTGTCCTTCTTACTGCCCCATTTTGAGCCAATGGGATTGCAGAGGAGGTGGGGGATGATGATGTGATGAGGCTTTCTTTTAAACCTTTTATTGCTTATTTGCTCAAAGCCACCTGCAGGGGGAGCAGTCTTTCTAGCTTGAACAAACTTAACTATTCCTTGCCATGGCTGACAATTAGTTTTAAAAACTAATTAAAAAACTAACTGGCAGGGGCTGAAAGAGGAAAGGAAGAACCGAAAGAAACATAATCACAGAAATATAAGAATAAATATAATCAGAATTAGTTAGTTAGTTAGTTAGTTTATTTATCAATCATATTTTTATACTGTCCAAAACTTGCATCTCTGGGTGGTTTATAATTAAAATCATTTAAACATTAAAATCAGTTAAAACCCAACATTAAAAGTATTAAAACTATAAATATAACTAAAAGCCTGAGTGAATAAATATGTCTTCAGTGTCTTTTAAGAAGTTGCCAGAGATGAGAAAGCCAGGGGCATAGCAAGGTTGGAGTGGGCCCAGAGACAAGATTTTAAAATCCCCCCCCCCCGAAGCCCAGTTCATGAAGTAAAGAAATTTTAAATGAGGCTGAATAGTAGTAACAAAAAGCATATATATATATATATCTCATCTGTGCCACAATAGAACATGATCCTAAATTAATTTTTAAAAGGTTTTGTAAATTGTAGATGATGCAAGTCATTTAATGGTACTAGAGAAAGACATGCTGTTCTGGTAGTTCCAGGTCTTAACACCCACATCAATTTTGGAGGATGAATACAACTGAAGGAAGCCGGGCAGGTGCTCAGCTGGGGGAGTCAGTCATGTGACTTGCCTCTGTGGGGGGGGGGGCCCAAGGCAGTGGGCCCCCAGACAACTGTCTCCCCTTGCCCTATTATAGTTACACCCCTGGGGAAAGCTATTATTTCAACAGGGAGTGCATTCCAAAGCCCAGGGGCAGCAATGGAGAAGGACGATCCCCAAGTAGTCGCCAGATGAGCTGGTGGCAACCACAGATGAACCTCGCCAGACAATCATAATGGGCAATGGGGCTCATGGTGAAGAAGGTGTTGTCTTAAATACCCAGGGCCTATACCCAGGGTCCCACCCAGAACCAGCAAATCAAAACCATCTGCCGAGTTCCGGCCCTGCACAATAAGTACCTCCTTCTTATCTGGATTCAGCCTCAATTTGTTATCCCTCATCCAGCCCATCACCACATCCAGGCAGGCATTTAGGGAAGATTATGCCTTCTCCTGATGATGTTGACATGGAGAAATAGATTTGGGTGTCATCAGCATACTGATAACACCCTGCTCCAAATTTCCTGATGATCTCTCCCAGAGGTTTCATGTAGATGTTAAACAACATCAGAAACAATATGGAGCCCTGAGGGACACCATATGAAAGTTCAGATTTTGAAGAACAACAGTCTCCAATTGACACCATCTGGAATCTGCCCGTGAGGTAAGAGTGGAAACACTGCAAAGCAGTGCCTCCTACCCCAATCTCCTCAGATGTTCAAGAAGTTTACTATGGTCAATAGTATTGAAGGCTGCTGCCAGGAGATCAAAAAGGACCAACAGAGTCACACTCCTTCTGTCTTCCAAACTGGAGATCATCCATCAGGTCGACCAAGGTAGTCTCCACCCTATAGCCCGCTTGAAAGAAATGGGTCTAGATAATCAGTTTCCTCAAATCCTGCATGGTTCTGGGAGGGCACCACCTTCTCAATCACCTTGCCCAGCCATGGAAGGTTGGAGACAGGCCTTTAGTTGCTTAACTCTGAGGGATCCAAGGCAGGCTTCTTCAAAAGCAGAAGCCTTTTTAATGATTGAGGCATCCTGCCTTCCCTCAGAGAAGCATTTATAATCTCCACCAGGCCCTCGACAACAACCCCCCTGCCAGATAGTTAGGCCATGTCAGGCAAGGATCAAGAGAGTAGCTTGGCTACACCATTCCAAGCAACTTGTCTACATCTTCAGGAGTCACAAACGGAAATTAATCCAGGGTCATCACATAAGAGGAGCTGCTGGACACCTCGGCATCAGACTCTAATAATTGTGGAGTTTGAATCTAAGTTGGTCCGAATATGAAAGATTTTGTCCACAAAAAAACTCATTAAAATCATCTCACCGAGTAATTGTTGGTTCCAAGTACTGATTCAAGGCAGAAGGTGCACACACTAGTCCCTTCACAACCCTGAACAACTCCACCGGACGTGAATTTGTGGAGATGATATGGGAGGAAAAGAATCACTATTTTGCCGCATGTATCGCCTGAGCATAGATCTTTAAATGAGCTCTATGTAATAATCTGTCGGATTCGAGTTGAGTCTTTCTCCACTTGTGCTGTAATAGTCTACCTCACTGCTTCAGCCCCAATAGTTCTTCCGTATACCAAGGGGCCAGTTTCAAAGCAGGTCAGAGAGAACGCTTAGGAGTGATCGTGTCCACTGCCCTGGTTTAACATTAGCAGAAGAGGGAGAAGAGTAAAAAGCAAATAAAAAGAAATTGTACCAATGCACCTTGCACAAGAGCACCCAGGGTAGGGTGGAAGATCATTTTAAAAGCTGAGAGAAAACACACACAGCTGGACAAAAAACCACACCATAATCACAGACATATAAAAAGACATATAATCACAATGGGTTTAACATTGACAAAGGAGAGAGAACCCTTCACATTACACCACAGAAACAGTGGGACAGCCCTCCTAAAATGGGAAAAAATAACTATTTTTTTTAAATGCACATGTAACTTTGTAACACATGGGGCCGGGTCTCACGATCCGTGAGACCCGGTTTGGGGCGGTGAGCGGGAAGAGCAGGCTAAGTCCTTTCTCCCCGCTCATGAGTGGGGAGGGAGCCCTGGACAGCTGGATCGGCCACCCACACGATTGCCAGCTCCGAGATGGAGCTGGCGGGGGCTGGGGAGCTCGGGGGCCATGCAGCCCCCAGAAGCCCCAGTATGCCCTGTGCGAACATGCAGGGCATACTGGGGAGACCCCCGGAGCTGGGAGGTGGCTTTTTGCCTCCCCTCCGGGGGTCTACTCATGAGTAAGCGTGCCATGATCATGATTACAAAAACCAGGTTTGCGGAGCGCTCGCTCTGCAAACCTGGTTTTGGGGAAGGGGTTCTTGAGTGGGTTACCCGCTCCAGAACCACTGGGCTCACGGCCAAGGCTGGTGGTTTTGACAACTGGGGAAAATCAGGCTAGGCTTTCCTAGCCCGATTTTTCCCAATCGGGGGAATAGCCCCTAAAACGTAAAGATAAAACCTGGAAGAAGGCTTCCAATGTGTGAATAGCACCTTGCTGGCATCCCACACATGACGCACACTTAGCAGATATGCAGCGAAACAATTATAATGTGTAATCTGGAAAGCACCCAGGATATTATTACAACACTTTCCACCAAAGAATATGGGTACTTAGGTTTGTGCAACTGTTAATGAAACAGGGTGAAGATGGGAAGAGTCAGGCCTTGAATGCATACATATTGCTTGCAGCAGTCATGTTAAGATTACCAAGCCTTAGAACTCAGGGCCAATATAAATCAAGTTCATAACAGTGGTGTACACGGAACCGCACCTCCGCGGTCCGGCACTAGGGAGGGGAGCTCTTTAAGGATGGGGGAGGGTGTACTTACTCATCCTGCTGCTTTCTCCCCTCCAGCACTCCCCGTTTTGTAAGTATTTGGGGCAGCAGGGTACCTACCTGCCACCACTTCCCCTGATCCTCATCAAAAGGCTTCAAAAGCCTCACTGTAGGTGTGCACGTCGCACACATCACATCCATGCATCACGCACGCACGCATGACATGCGCACGTCACATGCATCATGTCCGTGTGTTGCGCGTGCACACATGAGGCTTTTGAAGCCTTTTGACGAGGAACAGGGGAAGGGGCTGCAGGAAGGTACCCTGCCACCCCAAATGCTTACAAAACCAGGAGTGCTGGAGAGGGAAAAGCGGCGGGAGGTGTAAGTACACCCTCCCCCACCCTTAAAGCTCCACCATCCCCGACGCCGAACCGCCAAGCTGGCCCCAAGTCTTGACCAGTCTGGAGGCCCTTAGAATGGGCTCCGGACTGGTCTGTGCACATCCCTAGTTCATAATAAAAGGATTCTTTAAATTGGTGGGGCATAGTTAAGATTAGGCACGTATTTGTTTCTTTGTGCTATTGAATGAGGAAATAAAAAGAAAATATTAACTTTCTTACAATGAGTAATAAAGTGTGTATGATGACAGAAAATTATAATATAATATAATATAATATAATATAATATAATATAATATAATATAATATAATATAATATAACCCATATTGACGTTTGATGCTAGGCAAGTTTATATAAATCATCTTAATGAAGTTAAAACTCACGTGATTACTCAAGGAAAAGTATTTCTTTGTTAGATGGTCCTAGAAATAATATGACTGTGTTCCAATAACAGACGTATATTTTTCAATTATGTGTAGAAATGGTGCACATGTGCTTGCAGCTACTGCTGCATGTAGACATGCATGAAATCACACCCTTTGATCACTAGCGACCCATCTTTATCTTTACCAGCAGTTTCAAGGCATATGATGCCAATAAGGGTCTTCTGGAAAGTGAAATAGCAAGTGGTGTGATATAGATATGCACTAGAGAAGACTGTGCTTATTATAAGTTCTGATCACTTGTAGTGTATGATGCTATTGTTTCGTCAATGATTGCAAGACTTGCTAGAATCTATAGCAGCAGCAGAGCCCAGAGTATCTGCATAAGGGATGTGCAAACAGGTTCGATGTCAAATGTGTTCGACGTTGAACTGGTTCTGTTCGACCATTCAGGGTGAAATCGAACCATCCTCTGTTTGGTCCTACCCCAGACCAAACATGCCCTGACTGTTTGTGGGGGGGGTGTTCATGGACATTTTTAAAATTATTATTTTTTACTTAACCCCTTCAGGGGAGTTGTTGGAGGTGGTGGGGTGAGGTGGGGGGTGTCCGCGGACAGGGCTTTCCTTCTGAATCTTTACAGCTAATCCTGGAACCTGTGCAAGTATATTATAAAATACACACATACTAGTTGGTCTTCAGCTGTAAGCTACTCAGACATACAGACTCCCAGAAATTCCCTTGTCTTAGAGCAAGGAGCAAGCAATGAAATTTTCAATGAGCAGTGGAGACATCATATATGAGGAGCAAAGTTATCCAGGTATTCCACTTCTTCATTAAAGATGTGAATGACTGAAAGTCTTTTTCATTTATATGCACACTTTGGCCCCTAATGTCACCAACATTAAATAGGCAAAAAGCTACCTTTATTTGCAAATGGTTCTTTGAATTATCCATTTCCACCCTTCTATCACTGAAACCTTTAAGTGGTATCCATCTGCTTTTGGTGCCAAGTTAATCTAAATTTCATTTCCATAATAAGAGTCTGTCTCTGGAGCAGTCAGTTGGGAAGCCGAATGCAGAGTTAAATATTTAAGGCAGATTTTCTGTGAGCTCTTCTGTGAATATATTGACGTTCTTATTTAATACCTCAGCAATTTTTCTGACTCCTATGAATTCATAGCCTTTAATTGCAGAAAGAGTGTTGCAATTCCCACCTCAACTCATCTTAGTCATCTAATGATTTTACAGGCAATAGTGAAGTGTAGCAAGACTGTTAATACTAAACATCTTATCTTTAACATAGACTGCATCAACATTATTAATTTTTTAATTTTATTTTTAAATCAAAAATGTCAACTTTCAGATTGTCCAGCTTTCAAAATGGCTAAAATTGTCATCCAGAAATGGTATCACAAAGTAACATCCTTGGTCAAGAAATGTTGAGACTGCATTATAGTTGTTGTTTATTTAGTTATTTAGTTATTTATTAGATTTCTATACTGCCCTTCCAAAAATAGCTCAGGGTGGTTTACACAAAGAAATAATAAATTAAATAAGATGGAACCCTGTCCCCAAAGGGCTCACAATCTAAAAAGCAACATCAGATAGATACCAGCAACGGTCACTGGAGGTACTGTGCTGGGGGTGGATAGGGCCAGTTACTCTCCCCCTGCGAAATAAAGAGAATCACCATGTTAAAAGGTACCTCTTTGCCAAGTTAGCAGGGGAACTGAAGAGAGCAACATTGGAAAAGACTTGCTTTAGTTCAAAGAGAGCGCAAAGAGGATGGACCTGGGAAGGAGGGAATGTGGTTAGAAGAAGGGATGGTGCCAGAGAGGCAGGGCAAAGGTGAACTCAATGGTAATCTATTGCGCAAAAGCCCACAGAATCCTGATGCCACCATAGAGAAGGTGCTGTCTCTGGGCTGAGCCTGCCTGATGTTTGAAGATAGGGCACCATACGTTGGGCTTCTGAAGATGAACTTGGAGAATAGCCCTATACTGTACTGTACTTTGTTTCTTGTCCTATATGCAGAATGTGTTCCATAAGGCTTAATTCATATGGGAAATGATATAAATCAGGCCACATGGTGTTAGTTCATACAGGTTTGTATAGAAGTGGCCCTAGTTGAATTGAGGAAAACAACTTAAGTGTTTCTGGGCAATTTCTAACCTGTTACTACTTCTGTAATTCTGTTCATACTAGGAAATTTGTCAAAGCTGTGACAACAGTGGCAGGCAGTAGTTCAACTACAATATCTGGGGAATTATTGCCACCATGTGTCATTATTTCCATGAAAACAATGCTTCCCAAACTGACATGATTTAGTGAGTGAATATGCCTGTGAGATTTCAGTGGAGTCACCATACTAAATATCTAGCAATGGATTTAAGAAATAGAGTCTGAAACCTGTGAATTTATAACAGTTATTTTATACTACTCTGCTTGCTTGCGCTCTCTCTTTCTAGTGTGTGAACCAATTTCCCTGCGGTCTAAGACAGGATCTTGATTAATTCTTTATTATAATAATATCTAGCAGGTACACCACACTGGACATTGGAAGGCAAGTTGTTTTACAGAGACATAAGGCAGGTGGAATTTATCACCTATCTGAGGAGGTTTATAAAGTTGAAGGTTTGTTTGTTCATTTTAAAGGAAACTAATAAGCAGATGGGAACAAAGGAATTGTGTGAATGTCTTCTGTTGTCTCAGCAGTGACAGCATTATACAGGCAGTATTTCTCAGGCCAAAATAAAAGTTATCTTTAGATATGGAAAAGAACAAAATAAATACAATTCTGTAAGTTTTGAAGGCACAAAACACCTACTTAGAAGGATGAATAACTTAATTTCATTTAAAAGCAACTGAAATGCAATTGTACAGTATTTACTTGAATATCAATGCTTTATTTGATATTTACTTGACTATCAACACACAATTATTCTGTTCTCTAGATTTCAGCTTTAGAAGATCTCTCACCAATCTTCAAACTACTTTGTAAACACAGAGGATTTTAAAAAGAACATAGGGCTGGTTACCTCTGCCACATGCCAATTAATTAAAAGGCACAAAGCAGTGCTTAACCTTTTCAAAAACTGTATAATACTAAAAATATTTCATATGAACTTGACTGAGCCCTTGCAAGCTACATTGGAAATTGGGTTCAAAATCTACGGCAAAGGGTATTCAAACAGCTGAACAATAATGAGTCTCAACAAGAGGTTCAAACAGTGCCTGTCTTGGTCTAGCAAGTGAAAGAAGAATTTTTTCACTGAAGAAGAAATCTTTCACTGATGCAAATATGCTATTGGATCCATATCAGTTTTTTGAGAATGGTTCTTCTGTCTTGAGGAGTTGAAAGTGTAACAGGGCCAGCAACAGGTTTGAGCAGGCCTAAGAAGTGTACTTCTGTACCTGCGTTCAACATAGCATGTGAATGACTGTACCTGTGCATATCTAGAGAAAATAGCACCTAGGGCAAGCACTGAAATTGCGCTCCTGTCTGATGATTGTAGGGCTCAAGAACATGAACTGCATGATTTTAGGAGTCTTGTAGGATCACTTCGTAAAGGGACTCTGTAAGTCTGAACTACACAAACCTACTGGCCTATTTCCAAATCAGCTTTTTGTGAAATCTGCTGGTAAGGACAGGTGCTATTCCTTGAGTGTGGAGTGGGCAGCTGGCAGACATCTAACAGACAAAGGAAGGCCACATGAAGCAGAAGGCACCTGTGATTTCTCCCCTCTTCCACTAGAAACATAGGAAGCTGCCTTCTACTGAGTCAGACCTTTGGTCTATCTAGCTCAGTATTGTCTACCCAGACTGGCAGCGGCTTCTCCAGGACTGCAGGCAGGAGTCTTTTCTAGCCCTATCTGGAAATGCCAGGGAGGGAACGTTCATTCATTTGATTTCTATACCGCCCTTCCAAAAATGGCTCAGGGTGGTTTACATGGAGAAACAACAAACAAATAAGATAGAACCCTGTCCCCGAAGGGCTCACAATCTAAAAAGAAACATAAGATAGACACCAGCAACAGTCACTGGAAGTACTGTGCTGGGGGTGGACAGGGCCAGTTACTCTCCATCTGCTAAATAAAGAAAATCACCAGTTAAAAGGTGCCTCTTTGCCAAGTTAGCAGGGGTAGAGTTGGAACCTTATGCATGCCAGCATGCAGATGCTCTTTCTATAGCGGCCCCATCCCCTAAGGGGAAGATCTCACAGTGCTCGCATGCAGTCTCCCATTCAAATGCAAACCAGGGCAGACCCTCCTTAGCAAACAGGATAATCCATGCTTGCTACCACAAGACCAGTTCTCCTCCTCTGGGTCCCGGCTGTTGCATTTGTATGAAGCAGGATCTTGCAATAATTCTGAACCTACCTCTGAATGCAAAAGGCAAAAACACACTTCAAAGAGAGAATTTATCTACAACCTGTCTACCTTCTCTTTATTATCTCACAAACAAACATTTTTATCAGCTGACTTTTAAAAAATTCTTTTGGGTGAGATTTCAATTTGGGAGGGTTCAATCCATTCAAATTCAAATAGAGGAGGGTTTAATTGTGGTGTGTGGAATTCCACTGAGAACCCCCCTATGATTTCAAAATGGTTAAAAGGGCAGAAGCCAGCCCACAGGTCTCCTGTGCATATCTCCTGGGCATGAATCATGAGGCAGCTACCTTCTTTTAGATTACTAAGGGTCCTTATCTGCCCTGCTTGAATCATTCTGATGATCCCTGTTTTAGTCTCTCTCTCTCCCCCCCCCCACCAGCTGAAACAGCCTTAATAGCCACTTTCACACCACCTGAGTGGACCAGAAGACTCTCTCTCTCTCTCTCTCTCTCTCTCACACACACACACACACACAGTTGCAGAAGCTCTGTCATTCACACTACTCTAGGAAGTACTCTAGGAGTAATTGGCTCCTGACCGTGGGTTCTCCTTTGGAGTTATTTTCACATAGAGAAAGGGGGTGGGGAACAAAACTCTGAATGTTTAGTTTAAAGGGTTCTCAGAAAACACATCTTAAAAATAATTAGCAGGCTTTTTAAAAGGGTTGCCCAACCAGGGGTACATTAAAGGCATAATCTCACACTGCGCAGGAGGAGACAATGGTAAACCCCTCCTGTATTCTACCAAAACAAACCACAAGGCTCTATGGGCACCAGGAATCAAAATCCACTTGACGGCACACTTTACTTTACCTTTTTAGTTGGTTAACTCACTTATCACAAGAAGCAAAGTAAGAGCAAATTTAAAAAAAATGTTAACCTGTTTTTTGGTGTGATGGCCATTTTGGAGGCTTCCACACATGCTCAAATTGCTTCGGTGAGGCCTGGTAAGGCCTACAACCTTGCAGGGACTATTTGAGCATGTGTGGTGGCCATTTTGTTTTTGGTGGCCATTTTTATGTTTTTATGTAAAAAAAATGGCTACCGTACATGCTCAAATGGTCCCTACAAGGTCCTAGGCCTTACCAGGCCTCATAGAGGCCATTTGAGCATGCGTGGCAGCCTCCAAAATGGCCGCCACACCAAAAATCAGGTAAACTTTTTTTAAAAAATTAAAAATGAATAAATCACAAACTGGGGAGGGGGTGGGAAGCAGCATGGCACTGGTGCCCCCCTCAAGTGGCGCCCAGGGCACATGCCATAGCTGCCCCACCCTAGATTTGCAACTGCTTGTGTACAGATCTGTACCTGTGTATACTGTACATTCATTGTACAAGTGTTGAACATAAAAGTGTGACTGGGCCTATTCTCTCTTGAATATATGAGGCGTATATGAGTTAAATCCATGTTTACATTATACAGGGTGGACTGTTTCTGTGGAATAGTGAAATCAGACCTAGATTTCCAAAAGACTTTAAATGTAATGGTGCAGTCTAGGGAAATGATTGGCTGAAAAGAAAGAGCATCTTTGCCCACTGCCTTACCCCAGTCCCTCAAGGCCAGGAAAGTGTGGAAGCAAAGCAGAAGGTATGAATATGCATTTTTTCTCACCCAGGGGGCTGGGAGGAAAAAATTAGAGGTTTAAATATGACATAGCAACATAGGTACACTTAGGTAATTTTGGAGCCTGGACCTAAAGGATTTTGGAGGGGCCCCTCTTGCACGTTAAGCATCATTTTTTAAAACGTAGGTTCTTGACAGCACAAACCACAAAGGACAGACTAAAGAGGAGCCCCTGGACTCTGGCCCCAAAGTCCAGGGGTAAGAGCACCTCTGCATAGCAAACTAACATTACATAACGACCAGTTAAGGTGGATGTTTTTGCAGCTTTAGTGAAATTTTTGCAGCTTTTTAATGTCACTAAGCAATTGTTTTAGACTTCACTAAAAATCAGATCTAATTGATTAGATTATATACACAATCACAGGGATTTCCCCCTAGTTTTTGTCCAGTAACTAATGAACAAAAGCTGGAATCAAGTTTTCAAAGAAAATAAATGTCAATTATAGGTAACATCTGAAGTGTTTGAAAAAAATATGTCATGCCACTTCATGTGTTAACTTGTTAGGGTTCAACTTGTACATATATAAGCAAAGGGGAGTTATGGCTGCCAGAAACTCTTCAAAGATTTGACTTTACTAAGAGACAACTTTCCAAAGTTTATACATCTTTTACAACATTCACACTGTTCAAGGCTTTCCTCTTTTTACTGTTTCTCTGTATCACCAAGGAGATATTTGACTATAGAAGGATTTTTCTTCCTTCTTTGCAGATTTCGAATTATAGAGTTCACTTCTCAGAATAAAGATAAAACTTGCTTTTCCATGATGCTGAGGTCACAAATATTTTGTTGTAAATTATTAAACAAACTTGCATCGGTTCCCATCCCTAAGGAAATTTCTCTTCCTCTGTTTACATTTTCATGGGATTCTTATTCATGAGATCTGTCAAGTGGATAATTTCAGATCAAGTGAATATGTAGCTACATGATAAATATAATAACAAATTGATAATTTGATTTGTTTGAAGTTAAGAGGAATGGACAGCCTGTTGTATGAGACTAGTGAAAAGGAAACTCAGAAGGGGATATGATTGCATGCTAAATGATTCATCTCTATAATAGTGCACTAGCAGATTTTTTTTTTAAAAAACATATTTGAAATCACAGATTTGAACCATGCAATTATTTTAAAAGGTGTGGGAGGTGGGAGTAGCACTCCGAATCCAAGCTGTACACATGATAAATTGAACCACACATTCTGAAATTGTGTTTTCAAATTAGAATTTCACATTTTACTTATTTAGGATGTTTATAGGCAATTTTCCTCAAGGCAGTTTACCAGTAAAAGTATAAAACATTCACCATAATGTGCAAACAAAAGTTAAAACAATTGAAACATTAAAAGGCCTGTAATAATAATAATAATAATAAAGTCTTTGCCTGGTACAGAAAGAATAACACAGGAGGCACTGGGCAAGCCTCTTTGAGGAGGTAATTCCAGAAAAAGGGACCCACAACTAAAAAAGCCCTTTGTCTAGCCACCACTCAGTGAACTTCAGATGGAGTGGACACCTGGAGGAAGACCTCTGAAGAGGATCTCAGTGTACATACACGTCTGTGTGGGAGCAGGTGTTCCTTTGGCTCTTGGACAAATTTAATTGTTGTTCAAAACCATAGGAAGCATCCACAATTGACTTTAGCCTGGAACAGAAATCCTTACTCCTTACTTTGCAACAAGCACTCCTGATCCAGACTAAGGAGAACTGTGAACCCAGTGTAGTAGGCTGTGACATACACACAGCTATGCTAATACAGAATGCTGCTGAATAATGCTGCACCATTATTTGCCAATCTCCCCTTCCCTCTGAAGCCCACTGTGCATCTCACAAAAGTTCCTGAGAGTCATCTGACAATGCAACATTGCTCTGGAAATCAGCACTGTTGCACTAGTGCAGTGCTAGTCTGGTTGTCGCCCATTGTATTAAGAAAATCTTTGCAGGTTTTTCTCCTCCCTTGCAGATACATCAACATGGATACTATTTTATAGGTTGAGAAAAAAAGAAGATACAAAACTAATAGATATGAATAGTTTTGTTAGATGCTACTATTAGATGTGTAAGGCATCAGAACAGAAACCCTGCTATTATAGGAAGAATAAACTACTCATTTTTAAAGAGAGAAAAATATATCATTGCTTTTGTCTCTCAGGTGTTGACCACTGTGAATAAGAAAGTTTCTTTGCCCAAGAGAACCTTTAGAAATATATTTCAAGTATTTTCCATTTCCTCTAAGGCAATAGTCTTCCAGAAATAGAGATAACTCAGATAGGATAGAATTTTGCTTCTAAAATGAAAGCAAATTTCCCTTAGAGAGCTGGTGCTGTTTGGTGGAGAAACAGCATCAGATCTCTTGGCTGATACTTCTTGGCTTTGCAGTATCCAAGAACTGCTGCATGGACTGAAAATGAAAGTCTGAAAATGAAAACTGTGGTTTTAACACCAAACATTGACTAGATCAGGTCTGGAATATTTTAAAAGATCTATCCGTCATTAAGAATTGTTCTTTATGTCAAAAATGTTGTTGAAAAGTGAGCCATTTTGGATTATGTTTTGAGTTTGTTTGAATATGCCAAAGATATTTATTTATCTATCATATTTCTATACCGCCTGATATAGAAATCAAGTTAAAACACAATATAAAAACAAAATAAAACAGTTAAAAATTCATAAAACTGATACAAACAGTCTCAGTAAGAAAAAACATATTAATATTTAGATTTCAGTTAAAAGCCTGGGAAAACAGGTACGTCTTGAGGTTCTTCCTAAAAGCACAGAGAAGGAGATGCTCTTATTTCAGCAGGGGGCATATTCCAGGGCCCTGGGGCAGCCACAGAAAAGGCCTGGTTCTGAGTCACCACCAAACGAGCTGGCAGCAACCATAACTGGATAACCATAACTCTCCAAATGATCTTAATAGCCCGGGAGCAGCCACAGAGAAGGTCCGCCTCTGCGTCGCCACCAAACAAACCGGTGGTAACTGGAGGTCCGTCTCCAGTTACCACCGGTTCATTGGGTGGTGATGTAGAGGCAGGCCTTCTCTGTGGCTGCTCCCAGGCTGTGGAATGCACTCCCAGCAGAAATCCGTAATCTTAATTCTCTACTGACCTTCAAGAGAGCCCTAAAAACCCATCTGTTTGGCCTGGCCTTTTAGGGTTTTAATTAGTTTAATTGTTTTAATGCTAACCTGATTTTCAGGGTTTTAATTGTTATGATAGTTTAATTGTTTTTAAAGATGTTTTTAATTGGTGTTAATATTTATATCTGTTTTAATTGTTATTGGTTTTTCTGTTTTTAATTGTAAACTGCCCTGAGCCTTTTCAGAAGGGCGGTATAAAAACAGAATAATAAATAAATAAATAGGTGACAGGGTTCATGACAGAGAAGGTGCTCTCTTAAGTATCCTGGACCCAAGACGTTAGCAGTTTCACTAGAAAACAAAACCCATGGCTTTCAGGAAGTCTGTCTGAGAACTTCATTCTGGTTGCATTCACACATAATGTGAAACCGGAGGTTGATGAACTTGTAGTTAATTTTTGTAACTGTAAATCTCATGGCAGACATCCGTCCAACTGTAGCCCAGCAACCTCTGCTTTCAGGGTAGGGAGCCCTCCCTTTTCCTGGTCCTCTGAGGCCACATCCCAGCAAACTCACTCATGTCGCCAGACTGTGGGCAAGGTGTCAGAAAGTCTACAGGGTGGCAGACATTGGCCATGATCTTCAAGAGGGCATGCTGAGTATGATCATGCCTTTTCGGAAAGGACCACCCACCCCCAGCAGAGAAAGGGCATTAAAAACCCTATAAATGGCATACAAGCCCTTCTCCTGACAACAGTTGCACCGCCACCATCGTAAGGGCCCTGGACCAAAGCAGTCTTACACAAGCACAATTTCTGGCAATGGGGGGAGGTTAAGGGGCACTTTTTTTCTGTTACTCCTGAAAGGGATCATGATAACTTCCTAGGAGGGAATGTGTATATGAGGGAAGTCAAAGGATCCTGGGGTCTGGTCCACTGTGACCAAGGATGCTTTTACAATGGAAGGTATGGGCAAAGCAGTCCAGGAACACCCAAGCACACTTCTGGCCCCATGTAAGTTTGCTGGATAGTGATCGGCCCTCTCATGAGAGGGCCAGTCCACTGCAGAGGACCAGAGGCTCAGTAAGCTTTGGTCCTCTTTCGGACTGTGTTCTCATAAGTTAGGCCATCCAAATCAAGAAGGCCTTGCTTGTGTGGGCTCCCTGTTCTCTCTTGTACAGTAAATAATAGAACTTGTACACCATGACCCCCTCTTCTCCAGGTAACCTTTTCAGACACTCAAGGAGTAGTGGTTGCTCCATGTGTCTGGGCAGTAACATGTGGGCAGACTGGGGAAACATTGGAGCCAGGGATAGATCTTTACTCTCATTCAAATTCCCCAGGTTTGGACTGGCATTGTGGGGAATGCAGAGCGGCTGCTGCCAGGAATTACAGGAGAGGGGAGCCCTGATTATCAGTGATCCCAGGGAACTTGGGTCACTGTACCAGGCAAAAGCACACATGGATATGTGCTAATGGATGACCAGACTGGCAGAGGGACTGCTTGGACTGCTTCATTGTGGCAGTTACCAAGACTGGGAATGATGTTGCTGGGGTACCTGTACCCATGTTTTGCTTGTGTCGAGCAACCAGACGGGGTGACATCTGCCGTCCAACCTGCATGCAGGTCTCCATGGCCTTTTACTCTCATGGAAGAGCGGTCTTTGGAGAATGGGCATCGTCACACACTATTAACAATTCTGCTTGATCCCTGTGTACCCCTGGATGGTTCTTCTCATGAATAATGCCATAGAATGAGTGCCCCAAGGGGAAAGGCCTGGGCCTCCTTCCCCAACAAAAAATGAAGCAGAGCCATTCCAGAATTCCTAGGTGGGGCATTTAAACCCGACCCAGGTATCACTGTCCTGCCATATTTTATCTTTGCAGCAATCTAATCAGGTTGCCCGGTTTATGGTACCACCGTGACGGCTTGTGCTTGAGAATATACTACTTTATCAATTAAAACACATAGTGCCAATCCTTTCATCCCGTCCCCTTTCTCTTCTGGTTCCCAGAGGAGAGAACAATAGAACCAGTAGAACTGGGCATCCCCTCATGTGAGTTTCCCCTTTGACAGGCTTAGAAGCTTAGGATGGGGCAAGGTGGCGTCCCTGTTGCTGGGCAATGGCTTGAGAAGTGTGGAGACAGGGGGTGGGGCAAGTGCTCAAAGAGGCGGCCAGCAAGAAGAGCAGCAGGCGTGGAGTGGGCACATTCCTGGGTGGGTCTGGGCCACCCTTTCTATGATTTTGGTTTCAGAAACAGCACAAAACCCTATGGTGGTGTCTGCATTTGGACATAATGCTGCTGCCTCCAAACCTCAGCAAACCTCACTACAAACCAGAGGTTCAAATTTGATTTAAACGAGGGAAACCTCGGGTTGCTTTTGCCACAAAACTGCAGTTTCACGCATTTGGATGTACATGGATTCCAACCTCTGCTTCATTCAACTCCAGTTTGGTGTTACATGCTAATGAGGTGTCTAACATGAAGACTCTCTTTTTTTAAACTCCAGGATCCCAACAGCAGAAGCCTGGTAAGATTCTCACATCCTCTTCACCTGAGCCAAAAGTGAAATTGTTTTTCCTAATTTCTAATCATTTCTAGTTATATTTATGTATTTTAAATGTATCATAATATGCTCTTTTAAATGTAATTATTAAAAAGCTTTAGACTCATCTCGGTTGTATATTATTCTATTGGTATTATTTCTGTTCAGAATCTATGGCAGTGATTCTCAAACTTGGGTCCTCAGGTGTTATTGGACTTCAACTCCCATAATCCTCAAGCAAAGGCCACTGAGGCTGGGGATTATGGGAGTTGAAGTCCAATAACACCTGAGGACCCAAGTTTGAGAATCCCTGATCTATGGTCACTGTAGACCTGGAATTTTGCATTTATTTTATTACAATTTCTTGTGTTTTCCCATAAGGAGTATTAAATATATATTCTTGGAACATCTGTATTTTCCCAGAAGATCAATTTGAACTTAAATGGGAAGGCAGTTAAAATAGGATTCCACATAATCCTACTCCAAGTAACTTCATATCTGGAGTCTACAACGTTAGAGTCTTTGGCAAGAAGTAGAGCTCCCCACCACTAGAACCTCTCTTTGTAATTTGTGACTTGTTAGCTACTGTACTTTGATTCAGACTCAAAGTATTTGCAGTTAGTGAACTTTTAGAATGCCAGGACACGTATGTAAGGCACACAGTGTAATATTACTCTATTGAGTCATCCTAGATTGTTGCATTCCAAAATGATTATGGATGTTTTCCTCTAACAAGAAGAGTTTTAGCAGTGTTTCACCCTGTCATTTCTTGAGATTGTTTTTCTATGTTCTGTTCCAAAAAAGCCATGACACAAAGTAGCTGAAGGCAAACTTACCATGTCAAATTACAGCATTTCAAGTTAGTTAACAAGGTGTGAAAATTACTTAAACCTTGAAACTGTGTCCATAATAGAAGACTTTTCAGCTGTGCAAATCTGTCCACAAAAACACGGTTGCATGCAAGATATAAATAAGCAATATGCAACTATTGTTCCACAACCATCATAAATTGGTTTATGTATACTATTCTGTTCATCTGTTTTCTAAGAAGGAAAGGCAGATGGCAGATATACCAAAGAGAGGGCAGAATATAAGGAACATGGCAAGATAGAGTACCATTGGTGGGGATCCCTGTGATTTCCTCATTGTCATGTACAGGCCACACTACCTGGTTAAAGCTGGAAGAAGTGCAGCCAACATCCACTTTTGCAGGGGTGAAGGACCAATCAGAATGGCCCACCTGAGAAGGATATTGGATCCAATAGGATTCCAAAAAGGCTTTATAATTGGTTCTGCCAGCAATTTTGTTGATAATCTGGTAGAGGTTGGGAATAAGGAATTCATTAGGATAACTGATACAATAGCTACTAAGTGTTCTCTCCAACCTACCTTGAAACAATCCCCATAGTACATGGATGAACTGTAGGAAACTGAAGCAGCAAGGTAAATGAAAAGAGCACAAGCGGAGAAGCCCTTGAATCTGGCAAGACATAAAGTAGACCTCATTTAAAGACTTATGCTGTAGCAATACTTGCAGCAAAGAAGCAATTATTTTCTGTACTGCAGCCATGAGTTCAAACCCAGTGGAATTATCTGAGTTAGCTGTAGCTCAGTTTCTCCCTTTCCTGAACCCTGAATTTAGAATCACCCATGAATTGCTGTGACACTTGTAATAATTAATAGTTACATTAGATTAAAAACAATACAGAACATTCCAATACATAAATAAACAAAATGTATGTATGGGTAATGTGAAGATGTAATATTAAAATTAACATCAACATAAATAAATATTAGAAATAATTTGAGTTAAGTAATGCAGTTTGCTTATTATTAAGGCAAGTGGTCTAGATCAGTTTAGGATTTGAAGACATAAATATTGTAAAAGAAAGAAGTTAAAATATTAAGGGAAATCACCAGCAATTGATGGCAAACAGTGCACAGAAGCTATACTTTTGAGGGATTTTCAGTTTAGGCAGTACTCAATAGTATTGATTTTTCTCCTAATACAAATTCAGCTTGTTGTTAATAGATGCTCCCAGCATAGCATGTAATAGCTCTGATGGTGAAAATTGCTGAAATAACTGGCTACTGGGATATGAAGTGTTATTTCAACATTTTCTCACATTTGTTTTTCATTTCAGCAGTCTGCAATCTCACTCCCGCTTATCCTGTCCTTTGTGGACCTCGCAGCAGTCTTGCCAATAGAAAATGAAATGAATGAAACATATTATTATTTTGAAACATTGGGAATTTTTCTTGTATGGTACTATTCAATTTGCAGGCGCCTCTTTTCAACTGACACATTGAAGAAGTATTTATTTGGACTTGAGGACACTAGAGAATCACAAGGTTTCAACTGCAAGGCCGAAAACTAACAACCTGATCCTAAGGGTGGGCTTACACACAAACAACATGTGTTTATTTTTGTTTTCCTTTTCTGTATCCCATGTTGATCCTTCATTATTTGAATTTAGACCTGTGTAATTGGTTTCTGCTTTGGAATAGTCCTTATCCTTAGAGTCCTGTTACATGGTTGTTCTCTTTGGACTTTTATTGTTATGTTGAGAGGCCAGGCTAATCTCATTGGTGCAGGAATAAATTATGCCTCCCAGCCCATTTTCAAAAGAGGCCTCTTTGGTCATACATACCAGCACTGCAGTCTTGAAAAGAATCTACAGGTATCAATATAAATGATCTAGGTGGTGCTAAAGCAAGCAAGTATATTTAAAATACACTCCAGTATATTTAAAGCACCATAAGAAAGAGAATGGCAGGGGAAATACCCATGCAGGAGGATGTTGGGGTGAATCAGCCCGCACAACTTTGACCCTCTGGCTGTTATTGGACTCCAGCTCCCATAATGCCCAGCCACAGTTGCTAATAGAGATTATGCGAGCAGTAGACCAACATCTGCAAGAGGGCCAAAGTTGTGCAGCTTTGGTGTAAACAGAAGTCTGTTCCCTAACCCAGATAACCAAATACAGAATGAAAACCACATACAAGCATAGTGTAAACTCACCACAATCTGTGCTTGGGTATCAGAGGCAAGGATGAAACATCACCAGCTATGGTAGCATAACATATTATACAGTATACAGCATATCATAATACTATACAGTATGAGAGCAGCTATGCTGCTCACATGTATCACTTCAGGTACAAAGTGATAAAACTTCTTAACAGTCTCTCCATCCTCACAATAGGCATAGTATAACACAATACAGGTGGCCCTCTTTATTCACGAGGGTTCCATTCTTGCCTATAACCGCAAGTATGGAAATTGTGAATAAAGTAATCTTACCTCTATGGGAAACTAGCGGTTAGGTTCCAAAACTGCCCCCAGCCAAAAAAATGGGAAGGGGGGATAAACAGGAGTGTCAATGCACAGTACCTTGCTCTCCAGGGATACAGAAATGCCCCCCCCCCAACTGGCTGAATTTTTGGCAAACATTTCCCCCAAATAATGTTGTTTTCTGCCTATTCTTTAATCCGCCTATGCGGGTAGACAAACCTGCGGCTAATCTGTGAGCCTGGGAATCATCCTGCAGACAGTTGTTGAGCCATGGCCTCACAGCCTCTGGCTTGTGGGCAGAGGGGACCCTCTCTCTTCCTGGTCCACTGAGAACATATCCCAGCAAGCTCTGTAGCACTTGTGCCACCAGACTGTGGACAAAGCATCAGGACGTCAGTAGAGCAGCAACCATCGGCCACAATCTTTGAGAAGGCATGCCCAGTGTGATTGCGCCTTTTTGGCATTGATCGGTCATTGTCAGCAGGGAAAGGGCATTTAAACCCATTCCTCACTCCACTTGTACCATTGCCCTTGCAAGGGCCCCACAGCCATACAGCCTCTCACAAGCACAACTACTGGTATTCCGGGATGCAGAAGGGTACTAGTTTTCTGTTACTCCTCGAAGGGGTCATGATGACTTCCTAGGAGGGAACATATATATGAGGGTGGGCACAAGATCCTGGGGTTTGGTCCACTGTGACAAAAGGTGCTCTTCGAATGGTAGACCTGGGCCAAGCAGTCCAGGAAGCCCTAACACACTCCTGCCTCCCGTGTTGGCTTGCTGACCAGGGATTAGCTCTGTCATGAGAAGGCCAGTCCACTCGGGAGAATCAGAGGCTCCATGAGCTTCAGGTGTCCATTGGACTGTACTCTCATGAAGCAGACCATCCAACTCTAGAGGGCCCCACTAATGTGGGCCCCCGCAGTATCTCTAGTTAATAATAGAACTCATACTCTGTACCTTCCCATCTCCACTCAACCCTTCCAGTCTCCGAAGAGGACTGGAAGACACCCCATGTCTTGAAAGGGGTGAAACATCAACAGGGGTGAAAGAGGACACCCCATGTGTCCAGGCAGTCTTGGGTAGGCACAGTAGGGAAATGCCGGTCCACATTAAAACTGTGTAAACAGTCCACATTAAAATGTCCTGGGCTGGGACTGGCATTGTGGCATATGTCTATTGGCCACCATGAGGCATCCCAGGGAAGAGCACCCATGGATTAGAGCGATCCCTGGCAAGCCAAGTGGCCATGCAGGGCAAAAAACTAAAATACAAAAACATGGATATATGTTGAGGGGAGACCAGACTGTCAGAGGGAGTGCTTTGACTCCTGCTTTGCAGCAGTTGCTGGGACCAGAAAAGGTGTTGCCAAGGTACCTTTCCCCAGTGCTTGAAGGGATCCAGCAACCAGTCTGGGTGGCAACATCCCTCTGGCCTGCATGTGTGTCTCTATGGCCTGTCACTCTCATGAGAAGGCAGTCCTTGGGAGAAGGGACATATAGCTATTGCACATGTGGTCATCACACAGTACTTTCAACCACATTCCTGTAACCAGGTGTAACCCAGGCTGTTCTTTTCATGAGTTACAGCCGAGACTGCATGGTTGCACCCCAGGGGAAGGGTTAGGATTCCCTTCCCCTATAAACTGGTACAAAAATTAGAACAGAACCATTTAAGAATTCTAGGAGCTATCTTTCAACCCAAACTTCAAGTTCTCCCATTGATGGTAGCCTTTCCTTTACCAGCACACATGGTGCCACACCAGCCTGGGGCACCTCCAAGCCGGACGGGGGGAGGAGGGGCGAGGCTGAACATTTGGCTACACATGCATATACATGCAGTGTTTAGGGGACCACTCTATACAGTTTTCAGGAGCAGCACCATCCATGGGAACCTTTATAATACAGGTCACTGTCCAGGCTTCCAGGGAAATCAATGCCCTGATGACCAACCACACTCCACAGGCAACACTTTAGAAAGGATGCCTTGCTGGGCAGCCGCACTTGACCAGGTGTGCTATTAATGAAAGAGTTCCTTGCACGTGTGCTCCCTCCCCTTCCTTGACTGGAAGCTGTGAAAACATCTTGTATGGAAACTGAAATTAAAGGTCCTGTGTGCAGGCTACATGCCAAGGTGTGCGTTGCAGATTGCTCAAGTAACACAAGTAAATCTACAGATACAGACAGGAGATTTGTGGAGATAAGTGTTGTCTTTTCTTTATATGACTGGACAAAAGGAAGTTTTCCAAAGATGGGATTTCCACAGGTTTCTGCACTGGGTTGGCACATTGGTACTTCTGCCAAGTGACATGGTATCACTCCCCTGGCATGTGTGGTCTTTGTTGGGAAACAACTGAGTTGCCCAGTTCCTGGTGTCACAAGGGCTCCATGTGTTTGTGCACACACTTCTGCAGCCCTTTATTGATAGAGACCTCTCTTGCTGTGCCCGTCTTGCCATCCCATCCTTTTTGTATGGATTGACAAGGGTGGGGGTCATAAAGTGGAAAGCAGGATTTCCCCAATGTGGTTCTCTCCCTATACATGCACTGGAACTTGGGATATGGCAACGCGGCATCCCTGTTACCAGACAATGGCACAAGGCATGCAGAGATTGTAGAGGGCGGGAAAACTGACTCGAGAGGTAGCTAGTGAGAAGCATGATAGGCACAGAGCTGATGTGTTTCTGGGCTGGTCTGACCCACCTTCTCTGATTTCTGAGCAGCCACCACACAAAACCCTAATTATGAAGGCAGCAGAATTCGGATGACACAATGCCACCTTCAAACCTGAGGTTCTAACAGTGAAACACACTACAAACCGAAGGTTCCGATTACAGTTTGGGGTTGAAAACCTTAGGTCGGTTTGGTGACAAACTGCAGTTTCACTCATTTGGTCGACCACAAAACTGAACCTCTGGCACCTTACTTTCTACAGCACAAGACTGAGTGGGGTATATAAAACTGAGTGTTCCTATCCCTTTCACCATGACTGAGCTGTTTTCCTCATTGTACAAAGAAGGTCAGTATGCCAAAAATAAAATAAAATAAAATAAAATAAATGGCTGATATCCAAATAAACAGCAGAGAATAATATTTTACACTCACAACAGGGAGGGATGATTTTTGCTCATGTTCCCCATTCTTCGGCAGCGGCTTGTGCTTCTTGAAAATATATCCTTGATGGTCACCCATCCCACAGGGACATATTTTCAGGAGGCACAGAGGAATAAAGAGGAAGGGGAAATTGGTGAAAATTGCCCCTTCCCATTGTGCATGTGAAATGTTATTCCAGGCCTGAAACATAAATATAGTTGCTGGCCAAAGACAGAAAAGGCAATATTGTTAATATAAATAAATACATGGTAAGTTGACACAAAAGAGCAGAATTAGTCCTAGCCCTGCTTGCTCAAGAGGAAAATTCTGGGTGGAAAAAGCATATTAACATCCAGTTAACTTTTGCATGGCTCTCTGTTCTTTTGCATAACTTTGCCACTGAAGAAACATATTGAACAGAAAGGCCGATATAGAAAGTCAAATTACAATCTGGCTTCCCCTTAAATATCAGGGGACGGCCCAAGGGCAGCAGATATAATGTGCCTTTAAGCTTAGGATTTGGCAGACAGCTTAGGAAGCAGGGAAAAGCTCTAAGAAATATATGAAACAGAATTCAAAGTATGAAGTTTTTAAAGAACTGAAGATGCAGGCATAAGCTGGCAAATAAACAGATTTCCATTCAATACTTCATCTATTTAAAGGTGAAGGACTGAAAGCAGAATTTAAAATAATTCAAGGGGGAAGCCAAAATTAAAGTGAAAGAGAATAATAAATAAATTTAACAGCTGAGGTATTAACACTGTTCCACCATGTTCAAAAGCATAATGAAACCAAGCAGGCCGTTAGAGAGCAAATCTACATTTGTGGAACAAGGACAACCTTTTACATTTGCATAATATAATTATTCTTTAGATGCTAGAAAATATATACAGGAATATTACACACACACACACACACACACACACACACACACACACACGAGGGAACTTGACATTTATAACAAGCAACACTGAAAACCATAGCAAGCAACAATATTTAAAGGTCTTCACAAACTGATTGCTTTTGTCATGTTCCTCAAATTGATTATTAGGACCTTAATTCAATCCACCATGTGCTGAACTCGGAAACATGCAAAAGAGAGGTTAAGTATACCATATACTATCATCTTCTCTATATATATTTAGTTCAAAATGTTGGGAATTCTCTCTGGTAAGAGTTACCCTTCTATCACAGCAGAGTGCACAGAGGCACAACACAGTGGAGTCTCTCTAGGCATGCATGTATGCTGACTAAAATATACTTGGAGCCTGTTCATAGTTTCAAATCAATGTGAGGAATCTTTATTAGTGAACTCCATTCTAGTGGTGTGCACGGAACCACGGAGGCGCGGTCTGGCACTGGGGGTGTGTCTAGCTTTAAGGGTGGGGGGGTGTCTAGCTTTAAGGGTGGGGGGGTAGTACTTCCCCCTCCCACCACTCTTCCCCCTCCGGCGCTGCAGTTAAAAGGGAAGTTTTGGGAGCAACAGCGTTCCTCCCTGCCACCTCTGCCCCCGTCGTTGCCTGGAAGTAGAGTAAAATACCAGCACGCATGTGCCTGTTGCGGTGCGCACATGCCCAATGCCGCTGTGTGTGCGTGCACCACATGATGTGTGCGGCGCGTGTGCATGGCGGTGATGGGCGCGCCCCGCGATGGGCGCGTGCCACAACAGGCGCATGCGTGCTGGTACATTTTTAACATACATATAGTTTCATTCATTCAGTCATTCAGTCATTGCATTTGTATACCATCCCTGATTAATTCTCAAAGCAGTTTACAACAGATTAAAAAACTCGACTAAAAGCTCGTCCAAAAAGCTGTGTCATCAAGGTCTTTTTAAAGACCACCAGGTATGTTAAACATTTTATCTCAGCAGGAAGCATGTCCCAAGCCTCAAGGATGGCTACAGAGCAGGCTCGACCTTGAGTCACCTCCAGACAAGCTGACAGGAATTGCAGGACCACCTCCTAAAATGACCTAATGAGTGGTGGGGATCATACGGAAGTAGCCTTTCTCTTAAGTAAGTTAGGATTGCAGCCTAGCTTCTCATGGTTTTCTAGGACATGAATGAAAACTAGTTATTTCACGAGAAAAAGCCTGTACTACCAGCAGCGGGGAAATGACTTGACTTGCAAGCCAGAGGTTGCTGGTTCGAATCCCTGCTGGTATGTTTCCTAGACTATGGGAAACACCTGTATCAGGCAGCAGTGATATTGGAAGATGCTGAATGGCATCATCTCATACTTTGTGAGAGATGGCAATGGTAAACCTCTCCTGTATTCTACCAAAGACAACCACAGGCTCTGTGGTCACCAAGAGCTGACACTGACTCAACAGCACACTTTACCTTACTTCACCAGAATGCTTTCAGCTGTCTGAATCATCCGGACAAGTGGTACTGGTAAATAGGATTTTGCTACACTTAGGAAGCAGATTGTGTTAAAATGGTTTTCTTTCCAGACTAAGTTAATTTTGACTGGTTCCATTGGGTGACATATTGACTAACAAAGTGGGAGCATTCTACAGGTCTGTGTGGATGTCTCAGGAAACTTTGTGTGACTACCCCAGTCCTCCTGAGCTTACACTGTTGTGCAAGAGGGCTTATATTCCTGAGTACTGCTTGAACTCCAGAAATGCTCTGTAAGAATAGAAGCGCATTGCTGGTGCTCAGAAGAATTAGCCCTCTTGTGCCATAGTGCAAGTGAAAGAGAACTGCAAGTTACATGAGGGCTCCCAGAACATCCTGCAGGCCCTCCTAATGCTGCAGACCCTCCTAAGGTTGTTAGTCAGGATGTCACACATTGGGACTTAATTAATGGGACTTATAAATTAATGGGACTTAAATGAGTCTTAACTAATTGTCTCATTGATTTCAGTGATCAGTCTGGATGTTCCTCGTGGCATTTTTCAGAACAGGAAAGTTACATCCCTTAACCTTAATGGTATTTGATACAGTGCAATTAATTGATATTAAATATGCACTGGTTATTGGAGAGAAAGCAGAACTGGTAGTTGAAAGAGACTTTACTATGTTTAGATCGCACTCTTCCTCCAAAGAGCCCAGGAGAAGTGTACATGGTGATGTTTATCCTCACAAAAACCCTGTAAGGTAGGTTAGGCTGAGACTAGACCAGAGTCACCTAGTGAGTTTTATGGCTGAATGGGGATTTAAACTCTGGTCTCCCTGGCCCTAGTCCAACACTATAACCACTAGAGCTTGCTGTCTCAAAATATAACTTTTGACTTGTCCCAGAAGCCCTGGGTAGTTAGTCTGATCTAAACTAACTATTGTAACATTGCCATGTCCACACCTCCTCCATTTCCATACATGTTAGTTCTCTGATTTTTAGCTAAAAAGGTGTGACACATTTGATATGCTGAACTTTTGAGTCGTGTGTCCAATGGATGTGAGGAATGAGGATGATTAGACAGGGGACTGGAAGAAATGGAAGGATTTTGTGGATGGATGTTTGGGGAAAATAGAAGATAATTTGAACCTGCACTGGAATGAATCAAAATTACATTTATATCATGGTGGCTTCTGGAGAAAGAATGCTCAAGAACATCTATATAGTTATAATGATATAGGCTATATGCAATTGTTTTTTTAATATTTTTACTAGCATAGTCACATAAGTCTATTAAATAGGGCTGTGCATGAACTGGTTGGTGCAGTACGGTCTGAATTCGAACTGAATTCAGACCAAACTGAGGATATGCGGACTGGTTTGGTTGAACTGATTCGCTGGGCCAATAGGTTGATGAACCAGCCTGAACTGGTTCAGAGTGGTTTGCGATCAAACTGCTCGAACCAACCTGGTCTGCGGCATTCTGATTCTCGCTCAAACCAAAACCGGTTCTGCACAACCCTACCGTTAAACTTGTTTTAGGTAAGTTGAGTTATTTGTTTCAAGCACTGCCTTCCACACAAACTACAGCTTCTCAAATGCTACTAAACAACACCATTACAGAAGAGTTTTCACTTTGTATTAGACATAAAACAGTGAAGACATGATAAAGATAAATAAAGTACTAGAGTATGAAAGACAAAACTTTAAAAGATGAGATTCTCCTATGGCCTAGATCATAACAGTCTCAATGTAAGTATGTAACGATACTGTTATCAAGGAAAACTGCTTAAAAAAAATTCCCCAAAGATTATGTATGAGCAACAACTTGATGAGAATGTATAATTACCACACAAGAAAAATGTTTTCTTTGGAGCCAAGGGGATAGCTGTCGCATTTGATAAAGCAGAACATTATTCTAACAGCTATAAAGCTTATTATAATCCTTTGATTACTGATGGCAGAGAATGAGAATTAGGTTTTGCTCCATTCAATGGCATGAGTTTTGTTAACATGACCATGCCATGGCATTCTGTGTCACAATAATCAGAATAATAAGAACACTTGACCTTTCTGCTGTGTTGATACTGTCACCCATGGTATCCTTCTGGACTCCTTGAGCAGTTGAGAGAGTTCAGTATTGGATTGGTCCTGGTTGTACCCTCAAGGAGAGGCTCCAAAAGGTAGAACTTTTACTAGACTCTTTGGCCTTTGGTCATTAAATGGTCAGCTATTAATGGTCTCTCAGAGTTCAGACCAAGGCACCTGAAGAGCTTACTCCCTATATGGATGCTAATATGTTGTGGTCTTCTCCAACCTTTGGAGGCTAGTTTGGCAGCATCATATGTATGGATCTGTGCTCTGCTGATGTTTTAAAATGATTTTGTTTTCCCAAGTCTTTTGTTGTTGTTTTCCTTTTCAGTCTTATCCTCTGGTTTTACTGTTTCGTAATCATTTTAGCTGCAGTATCAGGGTTTTGGTTTTTTGTTGTTGATGTTGTTGTTTATTGGGTTAATTTTGTTGGAGATGGAATTCCAGTGCACCGACTTTTTGCACCAACTACCCTACTGACCACTAGGGGCATTGGTAGTTAGTGAGGGTCCCTTACCTATCCCTGCTTTGCCTCTACTCTATGACCCCTGCCTTGACTCCTCAGGTACGTCCTACAGTGAGTCAGTTCTACTTCCTTTCTCCTTGGAGAGCAGATGGGAGCATCTCTCTCTCTCCCATCCTATTTACTATGTAGCTCATAGTTAGGATAGGTTTTTCCTATCTCAAAGGTACTTAACCTAATAAATCTTATTTACTTTATACTGCACTACAATCTCCATGCTTGTTCTTGACTAACTGCACTACTTTGTAACTGGAGTGGGCAGCTTCCTCTTGTTGCTTTGCTAAACAATCACAAATTGCAGCAAATTTGCTTTAATTATGTGGGTGCTCTTACTGGATTATTAGCTGCCTTGGGTGATTCCATTTTTGGAGTGGATTCTTAGTGACCTTGCGTACTTCCATTTTTAGAGTGGCCTGCAGCTCCTGTCAGCAGTTGCACTGTCAGCCACCATGTTTTTATTCCCAAAATGCCTTAGAACACCACCATATCAGGGCATTGTGGGTAAAAGAGAAGAAGATTGCAGATGCCAAAGAGTGCTTTGCTGCTGCTCCCACAGAGCAAAAAGGGAAAGAATATGGGGTGGGGAGAACAAGGATCTTTTTTCTATACTGCTTCATTTAATTCAGAGAACCCATTTGTGTGTGTGAGAGAGTGTCATCAATGCTTGTCAGACAGGAGAACTGAACTAAACATAGATGAGGTGGTGCTAAAAATGTGATTTTATGGGTTTCTGTGTGCATCTTGTATATTAATTTAAGCCTTGTTATGCTTCATTTGGAAAGATGCCAACCTGTGTCTAATGTCCCCACAGGAATTTCTGTAGCCTAATATATGACATGACATAACAAAATGACAAAATGTTAGCTTCCTGCTAACAATGTCATGTTGCATGTACCCTGTTTCAGTGATAAAGGCAGCAATTAGCTCAAACAGGCACTCTGCCAATTCATGTAATTTCAGCAACAAAGGTGTCATGCTTTATATAAGATACAGAAGTCAAATTTGACATTGGGAGAATGAGACTATAGGTTCTGAATGGACTCTGATATCAATGCTATCAGTCACTTGAATAGTTCCACTTAAAGTCAATGGTGTGAGAAAAGGCACATGATATTAGTATGCAAGGGCTAAATCACAGCATCTGGCAACATTGCTCCTTATGGGTTCCTTAAAGATTTTCAACTGCATGCAGTTCATGACTGCCAGTGCATCTCGACCCATCATTAGGACAGCTTACCAGCTTCTGTGATTCTAAAATAAGACTGTGCTTATGCAAGTTAAGACTAAACAATACTAAGTATTCTGCCCAGATCTCAACAGCAAATCACTGAATTGAAGTAGGAAATGTGTATTTTTCAGTAGCAGAAAATATGTGACAATTTCTAGCAGAAGAGAGCACAATGGAAATCAAAGAAAAATTGGTAAAGTTGCAGTGGTATGGAAACAGAGATCTGTCCATCCCTACAATGTCATTTAAAAACAATTAGCATATAAGAACATAAGAACAGCCCTGCTGAACCAGGCCCAAGGCCTATCTATTCCAGCAACCTGTTTCACACAGTGGCCCACCAGATGCCTCTGGGGAGCCCACAGGCAAGAGGTATATGCATGCTCTCTCTCCTGCTGTTGCTCCCCTGCAACTGGTATTGAGAGGCATCATGCCTCTGAGGCTGGAGGTGGCCCACAGCCACCAGACTACTAGTAGTACAGACTTTATAGACCTGTACTTTATACATTTGTTTAAGCCCCTTTTAAAGCCATCCAAGCTGGTGACCATCTCCACATCCCATGGCAAAGAATTCCATATATTAATTATGCGCTGTGTGAAAAAGTACTTCCTCTTGTCAGTACAAAATTTCCCAACCTTCAGTTTTAGGGGGTAACCCCTGGTTCTAGTGTTGTGTGTGTGTGAGAGAGAAATTTCTCTCCACCCTCTCCACTCCATGCATAATTTTATACTCCTCGAACATGTTTCTCAGTCGCCTCTTTTCCAAGGCAAAGACTCCTGATGCTGTAGCCTAGCCTCATAAGGAAGGTGCTCTAGGCCCCTGATCATCTTGGTTGCCCTCTTCTGCACCTTTTCTAGTTCTCCAATACCCTTTTTAAGATTTGTCAACCAAAGTTGTATGCAGATGTGGCCTCACCGTAGATTTGTATCATCCTCTGCCATGAAGACAGATGCAAATAACTCAGTCAGCTTCTCTGCAATCTCCTTATACTCCTTAATAATCCCTTTCACACCTTCATTATCTAAGGGTCCAATCACCTTTCTGGCAGGTTTTCTGTTCTGATATATTTTTATATCAGAATATAATTTTTATATATTTTTAAATTCTCCTTGACAATTCTAGCTATATGCTCCTCAAACTCTCTTTTTGTATCCCTTATTGTCTCCTGGCATTTCCTTTGCTAGAGTTTATGTTCCTTCCTGTTCTCTTCATTTGGGCAGGACTTCAATTTTCTAAAGGAAGTCTTCTTTCCTTTTATAGCTTCCCTGACTCTACTTGTTAACCGCACTGGTGTCCTCCTGAACTTGATGGTACCTTTCCTCCTTCTTGTTAAACATTTCAACTGAGCTTTTATTGTTGTGGTTTTAAATAAGTTCCATGCATTCTGGAGTGATTTTATTTTATTTTTTTATTTATTGTTAAATTTGTATACTGCCTTTCATTAAAACAATCCCAGAAAAATTAAAACAAGACTATAAAAATTACAATTTCAAGACTATAAAAATTTAGCTTAATAAAATAGTAAGCTAAAATATAAAAACATAGATCTGATTAAAAAGATTTAAAATACAAGCATAAGATAACCATACAAAATACAAAGAAGTAGCAGTAGAGACCATCATCTAAACGCCTGAGTAAAAAGCCAAGATTTCATGTGCTTTCTAAAAACTGGGATGGTGACTGAGGAGCAAATAGCCACCAGGAGAGCATTCCAGAGTCTGGAGGCAGAAACAGAGAAGGCCCTGTCCCACGTGCACAACAGCCGAGCCTTCCTCATTGTTGGCACCTGGAGCAGAGCCATCTCAGATGACCTCGTCAAGTGGGCAGCAACCCTTGGGAGCAGGTGGTCCCTCCGGTATCCAGGGCCTAAACCATTAAGGGCCTCCTTAGGGCCTCCTTAATGTGATTTCACCCTCCTGACTTTCTCTTTCAGCTTAATTTTTACCAGTCCCCTCGTTTATTGAGAAGTTTCCTCTTTTGAAGTCCAACACATCTGAGTTGGACTTCCTTGACAATTCTCCACTTGCATATATGCTGAATTGGATCACATTATGGTCACTGCTACCCAATGGTTCTGCAACTGTGACATCTTGCACCAGGTCCTGGTCGCCACGTAGGATTAAGTCCAAGGTCTCCATCCTTCTGGTTGGTTCTGCAACTAATTGTTCTAAGCACATAGTACAATATAACAATGACAAACAACAATAAAACAACAACACAAAAGCAACCAAAAGCAGCAGTAAAACTGTCAAGACACCTGGTGTATAAAATCACTTATTCCATCAAAACTATACCCTAATCCAAACATCATGCTGTATGGTTGTACAGAAGTCTGTTTACTCATACATGTGTTCGTGTGAAAGATTGTACCTGTGTTTATTTTAAAAGTGAACCCAGATAAAGTCCTTCATGGTACAGATAGGAAGTGTACTTCTGTATCTGCATTCAACTTAACACGTGAAATGACTGTACCTGTGTACAGATCTGCACCTGTGTATACTGGACACTCATTGTACGAGTGTTGAACATAATGTGTGAATGGGCCTTATATCGCTCTGAATTCTTCCTTGAAGCAGGCAATTATTGCCAAGGTAATAATTCCATTTTGGAACTCAAGGTGATGTTTTTAATGTTTCCAGGTAGTTTCCCATCCAGGTAGTGAGTGGACCCAGATCTCTTTAACTTCAGCAAAGTTGCCACATCACATGGTGCAAGATTATTCCATGGCACCTGGACTCTTCTCAAAGTATTTTAGGAAATGAATAGGTTTGTTTACATCCTGTTAGAAAATAATCAAATTCCAGGAGGAAGATTTTTAACAGCTATGATAGTCTTCAATCAGCCCAGAAAATTAGTGTATGAACTAATGTTATTAATGTACTATTATTATTGGAAGGGTTGTATAATTACTGCTTGCCTTGCTGGCTTGCCACTATGATATGTACTCAATATTAATCAGTATTGCCTTTGTCACGTTTCAGCACAGCAGATTAAATTCAGAGGTTAATCCTGATTTGGGCCTTCAGGGACCCATTCATCCCCATGTATAATTCATTTCCTTTAAGTAAATGGTACAAGCATGAAGAGTCCTGGCTTGTACTAAGGTGGGTCTTCCTAAAGGATGTAGTTAATTACTTCCTACCCATGTCCTGCTGGGCAGTTCTGCATGGTTCTATTTCGCATATGAGTGACAAGCAGTTGTCAGGACACTTCTAATTAATGGCAATGGGCAGAACTTTCCATATTAAAACTTAAACAGCTCGTTGCCTCGAGCTTTGGCTAATGTCTATTTCTGAAGCACAGAATATATGCAACAATTTCATGTCCATTGCTTCCAGTTGGAATCTCATTTTTGCCTTTTAAATAATCAAACACAGACTTGTCATTCATTCAGTGTCAGAACAGTAAGTAAATGACCTTGGTATGAGAGTTTATACAGATGGCATGAAAGGGGCCTGTGAACTGTTGCTTTGTAATCCCACATTGTTTTCTAACGACTCAAATGATCTCAGTTAGACATGCAGTTGGCATAGATGAATGGTGAGTCTTTAAGGGAATGCCAGTTTTCCTAGCTTTAGGGTAGGGTTTTAACGTTGCTTACCATTTTGTTTTTGTGCCCTTGTACCATTGGGGAGCATTGAATGTAAAACTGAATGCATTTCAAGGTTGCCTAAAATAGCAGAGCTCCTCACACTACATCATTATGGACTTTCTTGAATCCGGGCCATTCAAATGTATTTGTTACCTTTCACTGTCAAATGTCACAAACATCAAAAATAAAACAACAACAATTTACTATTATTACTATTACTATTGGAATGCTAAATTATCTGTATCTGCCTAAGATGTTAAAACATTTAAAAAATTGTTCAGGCATTCATTCAAATGTGTGGAGGGAGACAACCGGAGTACATCAGCTAATGTGCTGGCATCTGTGCATTCAGGGTTTATCTGCCAAGGCAAGCAGTAAACGTGCAGAAGGTTTTCTCCCACAATTGATTCCAACTCGTGTGGAACAAGCCTCTGTGCATTCAGCATTAGCCTTTGTGGAGAATTCCCCAGAGCCGTATCTAGGGAAAATAGCGCCTAGGGCAAACACTGAAATTTCGCCCCCTGTCCAAACATCTGACACCCATCTTTCAGATAACTTTACCATAATATCAGCTCAAAAATACAAGTCAGGCTTGTTAATATTTTAATATTTCAAAAACTATTTAGCAGTGGACATAGCCAGACCAAAAAATGCTGGAAAACTACAAATTTCAGTATGCTGGGGCTCATGAAATACCCAAATACTATGTGGAGGTGTACTTGGAAAACTAAACAGAAGTGCCTGTCTAATTCTCTACAATGCATTGTAGTATGACTATTATATAAGTTTTAAAAATTAACGGAGTATATGTGTACAGTGACTTATATTATATTAAAAAAATTTTTTTTTACCTGTGGCCCTTTTGGGGGGCTTCTTAAAGGCCATGGGGGGATCTGCAAAGGTTCCCCCTCCCCCTGCCAGCCTCTTAATTCACTGCTGCAGCCCATCCCGGGCTGAGGGCCTCGCAGCCACCATTTGAGCATGTGTGGTGTCCATTTTTTAAATTATTTTTTTAAATGGCTGCCTTAAACAAAATGGCCACCACACATGCTCAATTGGCCTCTGTGAGGCCTGGCATGGCCTAGGGCCTCGCAGAGGCCATTAGAGCATGCACGATGGCCATTTTGTTTTCGGTGGCCAATTAAGATTTTTTTTCATTTTGAAAAATGGTGCCCTCCCTTCAAGTGGTGCCCGGGGCACGTGCCCTGCCTGCCCTACCCTAGATACGCCCCTGCCAGTGGCTAGAAACCCAAGGAGAATGGCTAGCCAGTGTATCAACATGGCTAGTTGCCACACCTCCCTCCCACACATGTGGTGGTGGGGGAGGAAGAAACTACTGAAGAAGGCTTGATTTATTACATTTCTATCTCACTTTTCCTCCAAGGAGCCCATGGAGGTGTACATGGTTTGATGTTTGTCCTCACAACTGCTCTATGAGGTAGGTTAGGCTGAGAGTGATAAGTGACTGGCCCAGAGTCACCCAGTGAGTTTCATGGCTGAATGGAGATTTGAACTTGGATCTCTCAATCCTAGTCCAACACTAACTACTACACCACATTGGCCCTCTTTTAATTTTTAAATAGGTTTAAAACATTTTTAATGACTACAATGGTAGTTTCACTATTATTTTTAGTGGTGCATATGGCTGTGGAAACTATGCTTGTAAAAACTGCAGCATAGCAGAGTGGTTAGAGTGTTGGACTAGGACTGGTCAATGACTGGTCTACAGCCTTCTGCAAGTGCTTGATTTGGTCCCTTATTATAGCATTCAGCCAGCATGGGAGCCAGCGTGGTGTAGTAGCTAGAGTGCTGGACTAGGACTGGGGAGGCCTGAGTTCAAATCCCCATTCAACCATGAAACTCGCTGGGTAACTCTGGGCCAGTCATCTATCTTTCACCCTAACCTACCTCACAGGGTTGTTGTGAGGATAAAATAACCATGTACATCACTCTGAACTCCTCAGAGGAAGAGCGGGATATAAGTGTACAAATAAATATTTATACATTGATTCTGCATCACCTCTGGGATTGCACAGCCAGCTATTGGGATTGGAAAGAGAACTCTCCCTTCCCAGGAGATGTAGGTGGAAGGGAGAAGGGGATGAGAGGAGAGGAGAGGAGAGGAGAGGAGAGGAGAGGAGAGGAGAGGAGAGGAGAGGAGAGGAGAGGAAATATGGGAAAAGATAAAAGAAATGAGGAAAAGCCAGAGAAGAGGTTTTGAAAGTAGCAGAAGGATTAGGGAATATGAAAGATTCTGCCAAGAGCAAAGGATACTTGAAAAGATGGGGTGGAACTATCATTGGGTGAACGGGTTCAAAGAACCCAGGCTGCGCCCAATCAAGGGCCACAGTTTGCGGCCCCAGCATGCTCCCCACATCTGATGTCAGACACGGGGGTGCTAGTTTAGCTCCCGAGTGGGGGCTGCGCAGCCCCTTCGGGAGCTAAACTAAGGCTGGCGCTGCGTTCTCAGTACCAGCCAGGAGCAACTCTTCCCTGCTGCGAACGCAGCGCCAGCCTAAGTAGCTTTTGAAAGGGCTGCACGGCCCCTTCAGGAGTTAAAAGGCTGCCGCTGTGTTCGCAACCCTGCAGGGAAGAGCCACTCCTGGCTGTGCTGTGAATGCAGCGGCAGCCATAGTGTAACTACCTTAGGGGCCGCGCGGTCCCTTCTGGAGTTAAACTCCAATTCCCGAACGGAGCCTTGAGGCTCCGCACGGTACATTCGGGAGTTAAACTCCCACTCCCAAATGGAGCCTCAAGGCTCCATTCAGGAACCAGACCCCACCCCCTGTGTCTGCCATCAGACGTGGGGGGTTTGCCTAGCCCCACATCTGAAGTCAGACGCAGGGGGTGGGGTCAGCGGTGTGGCCACCATATGCGGGGTGGCATATGGACCGCCGGTGATCCTGCTCCACTGCTGTGAGAAGAGACTAAAGAGAAATGCTTGAGAAGAGAAAGTCACAGAGCAGGAGATGGAAAGAGTGTTAGATGGAAGAAAGAAAGAGGAGGAGGAGAGGGAGAAGAAATGCCAACTTCTAGCTTTTTAAAGCTTGTTCCCAAGGCTCCACAGTTCAGCACCATTATTTTCATTCCCAGTCCCATGCTCTGGCTGCTGCTGCTCACATTTCCTTTTGCTCCATGCTGTCCTCTGCCTTTTTGAAGATGAGGTGAGAACATGGGGGAGGGAATAAGGTTCACAGTTGTAATGTACAGAGGGTCCAGAGAGGTAGCAGCCCTTCTGTTTTGTGCCAGAACTGCCAGGTTGTCAGTCCATGCCTGAATCTGACTGAAGTTATCATGGGATCCTCCCGCCCCTGTCATTATTTTTTCTGATCTTTTTAACATCTGTCCATTAAAATCTCCAGGCTTGCTCACTGGGAGTTGAGTGCTGATTCTGAGACACTCCAGGCAATCTGGGGAAGGTTGACAACTCTGTTGAAAAGCACTGCACTATAGATTTGCAAGAACAAATCATCTCAGTGCCAGGGTTCACTTGGAAGCCAATTGTCTCAGAGTCAGGGTTCTCTTAGATGCTGATCCAGAGAAGGTCCAATCAGAGAAGACCCAGTCAAAGGAGGAGGAAGATGAGCCTGACCCAGCCTGGATTAATAGTTGCAATAACTCCCTCCACAGGTCTTTTGGAGCTGGAGCAGCTGGATCTAGTTGCTCCTTTTCACAAGCAGCACCCGTCTCAGCAGCCTGGACACTGCCCGTGAGGGGGTCTGTACTAAAACTAGTGAGGTTAACACACATAACTATTTGGGACACTGTTATGGAGGAAAATGTTCCCATCTCTCTTTCCCTTTTTCTAGCTTTCACTACCGCCACCAACCTCTTCCTGGCTAGGCTGATAATAATAATGATAATGATAATGATTAATGATGATGAAAATAAAAAATAATAATAATAAACAACTTTATATGTTAGCTGCCTCGTAACAAATTGTTCTCTGGGCAGCTCACAACAGATGATTAAAACATACAATAAAAACACATAACACATTAAATCAAAGCAGACAAAAAAGGTGAAAAGAAAATACAAAATACAGTACAATGTTACAAAATATAAAGCAGCTCAAATTAGTTAAAAATCAGATCAAATCTGAAAATCAGAATTTAAAAGGCCTGGGTGAACAAAAAGGTCTCTACCTGGCATCTAAAAGAACAAAGTGATGAAGCCAGGTGAACCTCACTGGGAAGGCTATTCCATAAATGGGGTGTAACCACAAAAAAGGCCCTCTCCCTGGTAGCCACCTGCCTCACCTTGTTTGGCAGGGGCACCCGGAGAAGATCTTAAGGTTCGAGTTGGGACATATGGGGCAAGGCGCTCTCTCAGGTAACCCGGTCCCAAGCCATTTAGGGCTTTAAAGGTTAAGACCAGCAGGTTTTAACCCTGAATTATCCCAGAAGAGTAGCTGAAGGTCACGTGAGAAGTACAAAGTTACAAAATGAACTTTAAACCAAAAACAAAACTAAGCTAATTCGTGCCCAACGACTTCTCTCTTTCTCTGCCAAGGCAGGACTTCACATTCGTAACGGTCTCTTTAACAAAAACAGCAAGGCTTGGCTAAGTGTATATAATTAATGATAGAAGGTTGTGACACACAGACTTCAACCACTGGCAGAAGTTCTACACAGTGTATTTGGAGTGGATAATAATATGACTGAAGAAACCACAGTTTGATCATCTCACCTATAGACTCACATTGTGTCCTACCCAGTCCCTCCCTGGGGCCCCTCTGGTTCTGGTACAGACCCTATCTAAACATCTATTTTGACAGTTTTTCTTCTAACAGCCCCTCTCAGCTCTGTTCCAAAGGCCCCCCCACCTTGTGATTCCTTGGGCTTCAAAAGATGATTGACAGCTCTGGTGCTGCTGCCAACTATCACACCCCTTCAGAAAAACCCAGGAGCACTGCTTACCCAGTACTCCCAGTTGGGTTCCTGCCTCTTCCTTGGATTCCCCTCCATCATTCCTGAGTCTCTGGAGCAGGAGACAATGCCATAGCAGGTAGGAATTTCAGCCTTGAAAGCAAAGTGTTCACCTGGCTGCTTGGGGCCTCCCTTTCAATGAAACTACTCAGGAACGAGGGGAAGTCTAGCTTTTAAGAAGGGGGAGGGCTCTCACTGCTACCCAAACTCTCAGTAGGCACCAGTGTTTTGCTAGTTCAATAGCTCCAATTTGGAGCTTGTGGTGTCTTGCCTTACCTGGATTTGGACACTTAGCAAGGCAAGGCTAGGTTCAGCAGGGAAAAGCATTCAAATGATCAAAACCCAGCAAAAAGGAGTCAAGGAAGCTAACTGGCAGCTGATTGGCTTCACCTATGGAAACCGCTAGAGTTAACTGGCTTCTACAGGTAGCTTGATCAAGCCCTTGAGTTTATATAGGAGTAAGCAGTGCAATCAACTAACTTGCTGCTATAAGGGACAGGGTTCTACTTAGAAGTGTTGGTCTTCTGGACTAAATAGTCTGTACTTTCCCCAAGAAAGGAACTTGTGTTTAAATCTTGGGGATCCCAAAGCCCAGCAGTACCTGACAGGGTGTTGATGCTACCAAGGTAACTTCTCTTTTTGACCATTTACCAAGAGTTTATTTGGGTTCAGAGGCACCCTGAATTCTGCAGGCTTTGACTACGAAAGTATACATCTTCAGAATATCAGAATAGGTGTATCTGGGCAATATATTCAATATCTAATTCTCAGAGATCATGAATCAGTCAACAAATGAAAAAGTATACTACCCCTGATACAGGAGATTATCATATTTTTGCATTACATAAATATTTCATTACTATGTTTACAATTTAGGTGGCAAGAGGTAATATATATATTTATGAAACAGAGTTTCTCTTTCCACCTAACTTGTAAATATGGTAATTAAATATGTATTTGATGTAAAAATATGATAAAGAGCAACTCAGAGAATGGTGAGTTTGAAATGGTGACAAATTCTAGAGAGGGAGCCATGGTTACAACCCAAAAAAATCCACAAAGAAAAACCTTTAGAAATGATATTATGTAATATGGGAGGTCAAAGCTCTTGGACTGAAAATAATTAATGAATTCATAAAGCCTTAATTAGAGAAAAAACATATGAAAAATATTAGTTTCAAGAGCTGTGCAGTGTGTGTGATTATCTATCTATCTATAATTTATTTTCTCTGTAGGGTATGGATAAACTTTAGGTTAAATACACAAATAATGCAAATACAGTAATACAAATCAAACTTTATTCTGCAACAAGGTGACATACAAGTCTCCATGCTCAGGAGAGTAAGTGAGCTTCCTCAAGCTTCATTAACTACTGGTTGACAAAGGATCAGGTTGTACCTCGAGGTTCCTTCTTCATGCCAAAGATGCAGCTGGGATACAAGCAAGTCTCTCAGTTGAATGTCATGTTTGAGATAGGTATCTGAGGCCTCTATACCAAGCATACCACTACACCCAACTATATTAACTGTGATTCTCCCTTCACACCAGTTTGAGCACATCAAGCCTAGGCAGATATGGAAATGAGCTGAGAGGATAGAATAACTTTCCAAACTTCTAAACCTGCGTTGCCAGTAGCTACAGGGCCAAATTACATAAGGAGTCTGTTCTCATGCACAGCCTAATCTAGGCTAGGAACACCCAGTCCAGGTTAGGCTGCACATGAAAACCACTGGGATTGGGCCCAGTCCCATAAGGTCAGCACAGCCTAGTCCAGCTTTTAAGCCCGGCTGTTAGCCGAGGTTAAGGGAGTGAGCACTCTCTTAACCCGGTTACCTTCTCGTATGCGAGCATGGGCTGCTTATAGCCCATCTGCACACAGAGACGGGCGCCTAGAGAGCCTGTCTCTTGGGGGAATCCCCCAATGCAGCACACATGTTGGGCATTGCATTGTGGGATTCACGGAGGGCAGGATGCTGAGTCCCAGCCATAGATCAATTCACTCTTCTCCATGCTGCACGGAGCAGGGCTGACCTTATGGGAGCGCAGAGTGCGATCCCACCGAGCAATGAAGGATCAATTGGGGGGAAGGTTGTTGGAGCTAGGACCCTGGCAGCATCAGCTCTCAGCTGCAATGTCTCATAGTGACCACTGGGGTTTTTTAGGGTCATGGATAAAAGTGCTGGACTTCTCCCCTCTTTGTTCTTCCGGTGTTAATCTCCATTTTGACTCTCCAGAGATAGTTCTCTTTTCAGCCATGAGCTACACCTGGAAGCCTACAGGCATGCCATCCCTCCTGCTGTTACTACCCTGCAACTGGTACTCGTTAGTCTCCATTTTGTGTCTCCAAAGATGGCTATTTGTTTTGGTCTCTCTCTTCAGCCATGAGCTACAGCTAAAATTAAGCTGCAGGCCTTCTCACATTTGTTTGTAAACTTTCCTTTAAATAAATCCTTGTAGTTCTTCAATATTAAAGAACTGTCTCGAGACCTCTTGCTTTGCTGCTTTCTCACCAAACTGGTTTTGCTTTGCTATTTGTGGACTGAACTGCCATTCTTCCTCTACCAAGGCATGGTTTGGGAAACCTTTTCCCCACCCACCAACCCGGAAGGTCATGTGAATAGCCCCTGTATGTTATATGCATGATACAGCCTCTGTTCTTTTATTTTTCCAAATGTAGTTTCAGTTTGGAAAAGGACAATTTGTAAAGGGGGAAAAGGGATTAAAGCATTTCTCCATCCATACCATGATCAGCATCCTCGCCTGCAGTTGCTATTTACATTTCTAAAAAGCAAGCATGCAGGACCAAACTATGCATTGAACATGTAGATTGATCCTCAAAGTGAAGAACTGAAGAGTCTGGATTAATGCAGCTTTCGATTAATGCAGCTAATGGATGTGGTGCTTCTGCTTACTAGGTATATGATTGTTGTAGTGATATTGAAGCATATTATCAAGTTTCTACCTTACTAAGTATCTATACTTAGGCTACTAAGTATTCTGAACATCTTACTGGGAAAAAGTCAAATATTGCCACGCTTAAAATCATGTAATGTCAATTTTTAATTGTTTTTAATTTGTTTCCTGTTTTTTTAAAGAATGCATATTGTATCAATTCCAGCTTGTTTTCCTGAAAGCATCAGGATTAAAAACATTGTTTTTAGAAGAACAAACAGAACTTGTGCTCTTCAGATAATTGAATTAATCAGACATTGTACAGAAAAAAGAAGTGCCTATAACCATGAGCTTAATTGTGTGTGAAGCCACATTTTTGTTCATTTGACACGTGCAATTACATTGCTACATGTGCTGCATGCAGATACACTTTTGTGGGTGGATTTTGAGATGTAGGCACAAAACCAATTCCATCTACAAGTTGTTTCCTTCCCCCATTCTTTTACACAACTTTATAGGGTTGTGTGTTTTGGTTTTTTTCTATTTTGTTTTTGGCCCCCATTTTGTTCTTTGTTCGAAATCAGCCAATCAAAAACACCTCAATTTTGTTCTTTTTTCAAAATAACAAAATCCGAATCTGAAACGTTTTGGATTTTAAAAAATGCCCCCGGGGAAAAGCTAGTGGGTGGAGGTGGTAGTGTCCAATGGGTGGAAACTACCACCCAAATTTCAGAGGAATTGGGTAAAGGGTTGATTTTTGGTGAATTTTTGAAGTATAGGATTTTTCCCATAGGGAAGAATGGAGGTTTCAGCAAAAGTATAGCTTCATGTTGGGGGGAAAGGGGTGGCCCAGAGCAGAGTAGGGCATGTGGTAGTGCCCAGTGGGGGCACGGAAGCTGCCAGAATTATTTCAAAGGAATTGGGCAGAGGGCTGATTTTCAAAGATGTAATGGAGTTTGCGCTTCTGTAAAGTTCTCCCCCATAGGGAATGATGGACCTCCATAATTCCTGCCCCATAACTGCACTTGGGGGCACCAGGGTGGCCCAGAGCGAGTGGTGGTGTAGAGCACATAGGGTGTCAACCACCCCCATGGGTTGCTAACCCATGGGGTACTGGATTCTGTTGTTTCTGAGATATTTTGAGTGTAGATTCCGATTCTCTGGTAGCATATGAGAGTGGATTCATGGTATGTCATTGAAAATCTCATATGCTACCAAAGAATCTACACTCAGAACACCTTAGAAACAACAGAACCCATGCGCGTGGTTGGCACCCTATGTGTACTACACCACCACTCGCTCCCGGCCATCCCAGTGCCCCCCAGGTGGAGTTATGGGTCTGTTGAAACCTCCATTATTCCCTAGGGGGGAAAAACCTTAAAGAAGCGTAAACTTCAACAATGCCTAAGAAATCAGCCCTTTGCCTTATTCCTTTGGAATCTGGGTTGTGGCAGGCACCCCCTGGAGCCCTGCCACCCAACCCACTGTTTTTCCCCTCAGGCCTCCTTTCTGCCTCGAATCTGCCCCAAAGACATGTCAACTTCAGAAATTCTTTAAAAGTCAGCCCTTTCCCCAGTTCCTTTGGAATCTGGGTGGCAGCAGGCACCCATTGGGGCACTACCACCTGAACTACTCTTCTGCCCCCAATTGCCAGCAGATCAGCCTATGCTTTCGCTGGCCAGTCTGCAGGCTGGAAGGGCTGGAAATTCAAACAGATGTCAAAACTCAAAATGGAGACTGAAGGAGAAAGACTTTTTGCGACTGCAAAATGGAGTTCCAAAACAGCCGAAACAACAAAACATTTTGTATCCCAAACAAAATGCACATCCCTACAACTTTAGCATGTTTATACCAATGTTCCCTTTAAGAGGGATTCCCAGATGTTGTTGACTATAACTCCCATAATTCCAGCCAATGGCCAATGCAGCTGAGGATGCTGGAAATTGTAATCAACAACATCTGTGAATCTCCCTTATAGGAAACACTGCATTAGACATGCTACTTATTCTTTGAATCTCTTAAGTTATGATAGTAATTGATAAGACAATTCACAGCAATAGAAAAGACAATTTACAGAGGTATGAAATTCCATTCATAACTACCTCTTTTAAACTATTTGTTATGGAGGTTAGTTTCCTGAGTCAATTAATTAAACCAGATGTAAAATGGGGTAGAGAACTTTCACCAGAATGAACAGAAACTGTTTCACTGATAGATATGAGACATCTAGATGTTAGAAAGTTTCTACTCTTACATGTCTACATTAGATCTCCTGGAACTGATGTGAATTGATTTTGATTGGTGATTGTTAATATGAAGACACAAAGAAGGTGCACAACAGAGATTCCACACATGCCTCATCAATATAAATATCTGTCAATTGATGTCAAATAACATTAATATATTGTACAATTTTGTACATTGCAAAGTTGCACATTGTACATGCAAAATTGCAAAATGTGCATAGAGTTCACATTGACATTTCATACACTGTCCAGTCTGCATAGATTGTCTGCAAGCCGATGTGCATAATACCTTATTGATACTGTGTACAAAGGGGCGGATTAAGCTTTTTGCCACCCATAGGCAACCAAGCATTTGCCAGCCTTCTCTGGGAGAGGCAGTGGCCACAGTGTCTGCAGAGGGGTTGCGGGGGTGAGGGAAAAGTCCCTCCCTTTATCATTAAAACGACGCCATTGTGCAGCAGGATGGGGGCAGTGGTGGCTGCAGTGGGGAGGGTGGTGGCGGTGCAAGGGGAAAGTCTTCCCTTTTAGCTTTAAAGCAATGCTGCTGCATGGTGAGCTGGGGCGGCGAGAAAGAACTCCTTCCAGCTCCCCTCCTCCCTCCCAAATGACTGCACGGCCCGCATCTGCAGCCCGGTTTGGACCTTTCTCCACATGTGTGTGCAGACAAAGGCCCATAATGAAATGGTGGGACGTGTGAAATATGCTCCCACATGACCCACGCTTCTTCACAGAGTGCAGGTCTCTGGAGGCTGGGATGATGTGTGCTGGACTCCACATATCCGAAATGCACTGCATGGTGAGCACGGTGCATTGGAGGATACCCCATGCAATGGGTGCTCTAGACACCCATCTCTGTGTCTGCTTGGGCTGCAAGCAGCCCAAGCACACAAACAACTCTGTTTGCTCCCTTATCTTCAGCTAAAGGCTAGGATAAAAAGCTGGGTCAGAAGGACGGGCAGTGCTGGTATCTACACAGATCTCAGCACTTCACATCCACAGCCTAAACCAAGCTGGGCTGCCCTAGCCTGGGTTAGGCTGCATGTGTGAATACCTTTTATATATGTTAACTAGGCATATTGTGAGATATATTCTGCTCATTCTGCGTTGTTCACATTCACAGTCAATGAGCTCATTCATCAGTGCTGATGCATGTTTTCCACTCAAATCACAGTAACCACAAGATTGCTATGAAACCAAACAGTTACATTTGATGTTAAGTCTTCAGGACATACATCGTTTTCTTCTTTTAATGAAAACTAACTTAACCCACACAGAGCATCTGCACAATAGTACTTGATTGCTCCCCTCATCCCCTGCCACAGCCCCCCTCACCTCAGAGATCTCTCCACGCTCACCTGAGCCACACTCCTGCTCCTCCTCCATCCCGTTGCTTCCATCCCCCTCACCTCTCTTGGTCACTCCTCCATCCCTTTACTCCACCCCCATCACCCCTCTTGGTTGCGGCTGCTGCATTGTGGCACCTATTGGCCAAGCTGCAGCCCCCTATCCCCAGAGACCTCCCCACCCTCACCCTCACTCCGCTCTTGCTCCTCCCCACAGGAGCAGCAGCAGTGGTTGACCAGGCCCTTCCTCACTTCCACCACTGCCATAGCTGCTCATTCTCCTCAGGCTGCTGACAGGCCCAGGCTCGTCCCTTGCTTGCCTGCCGACATACAAAATGTGTCTGCCTCCAAAGCACATTCCTTATGGGTTCACTGACTGGATGTCTGAGGTGTCAATTATCTTGGTCCTTTCTCTCCCCTTGCTGCTGCTTTCTCTCTCCCCCCACTTTCTCTCCCCACCAACGCACCTGCCTGCCTGTTTGCTGGCCTGTCCATTGGCCTTATGTCCCCCACCACCATCACTTTCCTCTCCCCCTGATTAAGGGTCTACTCAATTTTTGAAAACAAAAGAAGACATTATGATTGGAAGTCAGCTCATCAGTATTATTATTTTGTACTTGCTGCTGCTTTGGATTGGTGATTTCAAAAAGCTGGTACCGGCACCCCAAAGAACTCTCTGTTAGCATCGAGCAAGAGACTACTGGAGCGGAGAAGAACACAGTGAGAGAAATAAAAGAGACAGGAACACAAAAATGGTGGCAGGCACCAGAAACAAAATGGTGGGTGAAGAAATTTTAAGGGGGCACCACCCACTTTGCCCACAGGCAGGAACTGCCACTGCCAGTGGGGCTTATTACATAGCAAGTGAGTTTGGGCTTGCAGTTTTAATAAAGACTTTAAAAGCTCTAACTCCTTAATAGAATTATAAAGAGAAAGAAGACTCTGGTTAAGTGAACCATCATGTATTTATTATTCACCTTCTGATCTATTTGCAATTGGCAACTGAGCCACAAGTTTGAACAGCTGTCAGTATTATTTCTTTAAGCACAAATATGCATTTTAGGGCATTTACATAATTTCCTGTTATTATTTATGTTGTGTCCAAAATAATCAAGCCTGATGCAATAGAAGTGAAAGACTCAGCCACTTCAGTCACCTTAATTTGCCTCATGAATAAAGAAAAAAATAGAAACCTTCTTGTATCTGACATTTTACTGGAAAAACCAAATACTATACTGCAGGAATGGTAAATAATGCTAAAATGGAAAACAACAAAAATAAAGCCATACACTGGCTCCTTTCAATGGAAGGAGTGCATTGGAGCTGCCTTTCAAGTTGTGCAGCAAATTAACTGAGGCATTTTTAAAAATGTAAAACTGAACTAAAACAATCTCTTTCATGAAAGATGGGCATTTGACCCATGGACATGTTCCACCTCCCCTGTGTTCAGTTGTAGCTATGCTTCTGAATGAGAGTAATAAAAGCTAGAAAACAGTTACTGTTTATGCATGTGTGAGAGCGATTGCTTTGGAAGAGTGGTGCAGTCCTGTTTATATTGGAATAAATGGCAACACTGATTAATTTAATCAAGTGAAACTTCAGCCTTGGTAATTTCAGTAGCATTCCTCTTGTCATAATTAGAACACTACACAGGATAGAATTCATAGCACTAGGTGAACAAAATATATATTGCAGTCTTCTGTAAAGCTCAAGGATGATGCTTTTTTGAGGCAAAGTAATGAGATTACTTTGGCCATAATCATGTTATTGTAGTAAAGACTGGGCAGGGAGCAGAGAAAAGTGTTGTGGTTGTATATTTATCTTAAGCCGTAAAAAATAACTCAGTCATAAATGTATTCAAGCTTAAATCTTTCCTTTCACTTAGATATCATGTGTAATAGTTTTCTGTTATGACAATGGACAGTTTTTCTTACCCTATTCTTTAATATGACATTCATGTATATCTTCTATTCATATATATGCTTTTAAACATCTATATGATATGAAGCCACCGGGAGAGGTCATCAGGAGGTTTGGGGTGAGGTGCCACCAGTATGCTGATGATGCCCAGCTCTATCTCTCTATTCCATCTCAATCAGGAGAGGCGGTTGAAGTGCTTGACTGTTGCCTGGAGGCGGTAATGAGCTGGATGTGGACCAATAAATCAAACTGAATCCAGATAAGTCAGAGGTGCTGTGTGTCAGGGGCTCTCAAGTCCATGAAGTAAACTTCCAGACTGGACTATTGTAAAGCGCTTTATGTGGGGCTGCCCCGAATACAGTTCGGAGGCTGCAGCTAGTGCAGAATGCAGCAGCAAGACTTCTGATGGGCACATCTAGCCAGATGCACATCACACCGGTCTTAAAGCAACTGCACTGGTTGCCAATTTGCCACCAAGCCCGATTCAAGGTATAAATCCCCTATAAAGCCCTGAACAACCTTGGCCCCAGATACCAGAAGGACCGCCTTCTCCCATATAGACCTGCCCATCAGTTAAGATCTGTAGGAGAGGCCCTCTTGGTAGTGCCACCATTGTCAATATTCCCTTCCTGGGCAAAGTGCTTGAGCATGTAGTGGCTGGCCAGCTCCAGACATTCTTGGAGGAAATGGATTATCTAGATCCATTTCAATCAGGCTTCAGGTCTGGCTTTGGAAGAGAAACTGCTTTGGTTGCCCTGTGGGATGACCTGTGCAGAGAGAGAGAGAGACAGGGGGAGAGCAACCCTGTTAAATATCTTGGATCTCTCAGCGGCTTTCGATGCCATTGACCATGGTATCCTTTTGGATAGGTTGGCCGAGTTGAGTGTGGGAGGCACTGCTTGGAGATGGCTCTGCTCCTACCTCAACGCCCATTTTCAAAAGGTGGTGCTGAGGGATTACTGCTCAACCCTGTGGCAGTTAGGCTTTGGAGTTCTGCAAGTTTCAATTATTTCCCCACCCTATGCTGTTTAATATCATCATGAAACCACTGGAGAGGTTACCCAGAGATTTGACCTGAGGTGTCATCCGCATGTGGATGACACTCAGTTGTATCTCTCTTTTTTTATCAGACACATGAGGCAGTGTCTATCCTGAATCAGTGTCTGGTCTGGATGCAGTAGTGGACTGGATGAGATGTAAATTTTGGGTGGTATAAAATATGTTAAATAAAATAAATAAATACAATAAATGGAGGTGAACAAGCGCAGACTCAATCCAGACAAGACAGAAGTACTGCTGGTCAAGGGTTCCTCTGCCCAGGTGAATGATGTTTGGCTTGTTCTAGATGGGTAGCACTTTCCTTGAAGGACCAGATTTGGAATTTGGGGGTGCTCATTGATCCAGCACTGTCACTAAAGGCTCAAGTGCTCTGAGCACCTTTTATCAGCTTTGGCTGATATGCCATCTGAGACCTTACCTGGACAGAGATGGCTTGGACACAATTATTTATACTTTGGTAACCTTTCACTTAGATTACTGCAATGTATTGTACTTGGGGCTGCTTTTGAAAATGGTACGGAAACTGCAGCTGGTATAAAATAGGGCTGCAAGATTATTAACTGGGACTGGACATTCTGAGCATATTATGTTAGTGCTTCTTCAGCTGCACTGGCTCACAGTCCATTTATGGGCCAAATTCAAAGTGCTGGTTGTAACCTTTAAAGCCCTAAATGGCTTGGGACCGGATTACCTGAGAGAGCGCCTTGCCCCATATGTCCCAACCAGGACGTTAAGGTCTTCTTCAAAGTCCTTCCTCCGAGTGCCCTTGCCAAATGATGTAAGGTTGGTGGCTACTAGGGAGAGGGCTATATTTGCTATATTCTGTGATGATATCTATAATAATAACAGCAACAACACTGATAATAAAATTAAGCCATCCCAGGTCCTTGGGAAGGACTCGATGTCTGGATAAAACAAACCAGTCAATAACACCTGCCTGACTGTGTAAACAAGAAATAATAATAGGTGCAATACCAAAAGAATTTGAACACCATCTTGTCAGCTTGGGCATTGATAAAATTACAGCATATCAACTAGAGAAGGCCACGGGACAGTATGAATATTATGATGCTATCTTTAATTTTTCTTTAGTTATCCTACATCCTTGGAAAGGGCCTGATAATTAAAGTACCAAATCCAGCCAATCACATCTGGTAGACTGAGCATAAATAGCATATTATTATTATTTCTTGTTTACACAGTCAGACAGGTGTTATTGACTGGTTAGTTTTATCCAGACATCGAGTCCTTCCCAAGGACCTGGGATGGCTGAATTTTATCATCAATACTGTTGGTTATTATAGATATTGTCACAAAATATAGGCTGTTCCCAGTAAAGTTGCTTTTTGTAATTGGCTAATGGTGATTTCTGTGGCCCCTATGGTGTTGAGGTGCTCTTCAAGTTGTTTTGGAATTGCACTTATTAATAATAATAATAATAATAATAATAATAATAATAATAATAAAACACTACCTTGGCATGGTTGTGGGGCTTGTGTGCTCTGAGGAAGGTGAGAGCTGTGCCAGAGGTCCAACCATACTGGACAGGTCTCACCAGAGGAGCCAGACAAAGAGTGCCTCTCCCATCAACAATATGGTGAGATGTAACTTTAATAAATCTATACCGGATCGGTCATCGCCCGGGTCAACAAGGACCGCGCCAGATGCTGTAGTCCCTGGACATCTGGTGGCAAGTGGGCAACAGGACTCAGGATCTTCAGTTGAGCAACTAGGGCTGAAGACAGCAAAGTTACTGGAAGAAATGTCACTTAACCGGAAAAAAATATACGAAAAATGCCAACAAGGAAATAAGGATCTGCTATTACAAGTCTAGTCCAACTAGAAGAGGTTATTTTAAAAGAATGTTCCAAATTTGGAAAGAGAAGCATCCAGATACAGAAATAACAGAACAAAGGCTAGCAGACCAGAGAAGATTCATAATAAGAAATAAAGTATTCACAGGAGTTGAGCTGGAAGAACTGCAAAGAGCAACACAGGCTCAAGATATGGAAGAAGAATTACCACCAACTGAAGCAGTTGCCCAGGCGCAGGTGAAGGAGGTGTTGGAAATAGATGATACCACCGTTGCTGAACTGTTTCAAAATCAAAACCAGGCAACCTCCCCTTTGCCTTCACCTCAAAAACCCAAATGCCATTTAACAGAAAAGCAACAAGAACTAAAGCAAAAAATAACTGAGCACATGAACCAAGCAACCACCAGGGTTCGACTTCCAGCTCTAAAAACAGTTGCCAAAAAACAACTTGCTCAGGCATTAAAAGATGTCAATGCTGCACTTGCAGAAATAACAACCAATAATTTGCAAGAAACAAACTAACTAATGTACAGTGCAGCAACAACAACAACACAAGAGCTCGGATATAAGATCAATGGACCTGTAAAAAAAGAAAGTAGTACATCACCTAAATGGAAGATTAGATTAGAAAATAAAATCTCCAGGCTTAGATCAGATGCTAGTAAATTGAAAGATATGAAAGACAAGAAGGTGAAGAATGAAAACACCAAACATTATCTGATCCAAAAATACCACCTAAATTCAAGGAGAATTAGAGAAGTCCTGGAAATAATAAAGCAGCAAATAACAGCAGTGTCAAAGAAGATTAGCAGGTATGAAGCCAGAACTACACAACACAGGCAGAATCTCCAATTCCAGTCGAATCAGAGACGTTTCTACCAAAACATAGAAGGAGAAACTGCAAGAAACCTAGAAACACCAAATAAAGAAGAAACAGTGCAATTCTGGGGGAAATTTATGGGACAATCCAATAGATTATAATAAAAAAGCAGGCTGGACGAAAGAGGTTGAAAAATGTAACCAACTAATGCAAGATCTAATAATAAAACTAGAATTAATAAGTGAAAGAGCAAAGAAAATTAAAAATTGGACTGCTCCAGGTGATGATGAACTGCATGGCTTTTGGCTTAAACACCTAACAAGCCTTCATAAACAACTATCAAAACAGTTCAATCACATTTTGCAAGGAGGTGATATTGAACAATGGCTAACAACTGGGAAAACTCATCTCATCATGAAAGACCCAGCAAAAGGTGCAGTTCCAAGTAATTATAGACCGATAACCTGCCTGCCAACCATGTTCAAAATATTAACTGGAATAATAGCAGATGAAGTGATGCAACACTTATTAACTAACAAACAGCTTCCAGTTGAACAGAAAGGAAATTGCTCGAACACCAGAGGAACAAAAGACCAGCTGCTGATTGACAAAATGATTTTAGAAAATTGCAAGAGAAGAAAAACCAATCTAAGTGTTGCATGGATTGACTACAAGAAAGCCTCCGATTCATTGCCTCACACATGGATACCACAATGTTTAGAAACAACTGGTGTCAGCAAAAACATTCAGATATTTATAAAGAAAGCCATGAGCATGTGGAGTACACAGTTAACAATCAATGGTGAGACACTTGGACAGGTTAGCATTAGAAGAGGCATTTTCCAAGGGGACTCACTATCCCCTCTGTTGTTTGTAATCGCCATGACTCCACTTTCACAAATACTAAACAAAACAGGCCTCGGATACCAAACATCTAAAACATCCAGTAAAATCAACCATCTGCTGTACATGGACGATCTGAAGTTGTATGGAAAGTCCCAGTCAGAAATTGAATCACTGCTAAACACTGTCCGTATATTCAGTAGCGATATAGCAATGGAGTTTGGACTAGACAAGTGTGCTGCATTAATAATGAACAGAGGGAAAATAACAAAAACAGAAGGAATAGAACTGCCCAATGGAAGCAAGATCAAGAACCTGGAAGAGAAAGAACATTACAAATACTTGGGCATTCTCCAGGCTGATAACATCGCACACACTGAAGTTAAAAGAAAAATGGGAAGTGAATACATCAGGAGAGTTAGAAAAATCCTCCAGGCCTACAAGAACGAACAAGTCAAGAACCGAGCAGAAAAATGGAAAAATAAGCCACTGCATGGTCAATATTTGCACAATATAAGTGGAAAATCAGATATCACCAAGACCTGGCAATGGCTTAAGAATGGCAACTTGAAGAAAGAAACAGAGGGTTTAATACTGGCTGCACAAGAACAGGCACTAAGAACAAATGCAATAAGAGCAAAAGTCGAAAAATCAACCACAAACAGCAAGTACCGCCTTTGTAAAGAAGCAAATATTAATGGAGAACTTACAGATTATTTCAGTATTCAAAAAGGTACTAGACAAGGTTGTCCCCTATCTCCATTATTGTTTATATTGGTTTTGGAAATCATGTGTAGGATGATAAGGGAAGATACTAAAATACAAGGATTGACAATTGGGACACAAAGATATAAATTAAGAGCTTTTGCAGATGACATAGTGTTATTTTTACAAGACCCTTTAGAATCAATTGATACACTATTGGAGATATTAGAATCATATGGGAACCTGGCAGGGTTCTATATAAATAAAGACAAGACAAAGGTATTAACTAAAAACATGAACAAAGAAGACATTGAAAGATTTGCTCTGAGATCTAGTTTTAAAGTGGAAAAAAGGGTAAAATATCTAGGAGTGACACTTACCACAAACAATGCATTATTGTTTCAAAATAATTATATTAAAACTTGGAAAGAAATAAAGATGGATTTGAGCAGATGGAATAGACTGAATTTATCATTAAGCGGAAGAATTTCTGTTATTAAAATGAATGTTCTTCCCAAAATGTTATATCTCCTCCAGACAGTACCAATAATAATTCAATGTCAATTTTCGTCCAATGGCACAAAGATGTAAGGAATTTTGTCTGGCAAGGCAAAAAACCAAGGATAAACTTTAAAAATTTAACAGATGATAGGAAAAGAGGAGGATTTGCACTACCAAATTTTAAGTTGTATTTCGAAGCAATATGCCTAACCTGGATAAAAGAATGTATTACATTAAAAAATCCAAGATTGCTGGATTTGGAAGGATTTGATTTAAGATTCAGGTGGCATGCATATTTATTTTATGACAAGATAAAAGTAAATAAAGAATTTTTAAATCATTATGTTAGAAAAAGTCTATATATGGTATGGATGAAAAATAATTTTTTGTTAGACGCAAAAATCGCACTTTGGGTATCCCCATCAGAAGTTATATCTAGAAAACAGAAAAATATGCAACAATCGTGGCCCACGTATCGACAATTGCTCGTCCTTCAAGGTGTAAAATACGAACTTAAAAAGTTAGAACATATGCAGGATTGGAATATTTCTTGGTTCCAATACCATCAAATCAATGCTTTATTTAAGCAAGACTGTAAAAGGGGTTTTAACCAACTAAAGTCAGATTTCGAACTACAGTTGTGCGATAAGGAAGAAAAACCCATATCCAGGATGTATGGCCTATTACTATTGGAAGATACAAGAATGGAGGTAGTAAAAACCTCAATGATTAAATGGGCCCAGGACCTTGGTTATAACATTGATTTGGAAAAATGGGAAAAACTTTGGATAAAAGATATAAAATCCACTGCTTGCTCTAATTTAAAGGAAAATATTTTGAAAATGATGTACAGATGGCATCTTACGCCCAAAAAGTTGGCCGTAATCTATAAGAATATGTCAAATAAATGTTGGAAATGTAAGAAAGAAGAGGGTTCTTATATACATTTATGGTGGACATGGAATAAATCGAGAGGTTATTGGGACTTAATATATAACGAACTTTAAAAAGTATTCAAAATTAGGGGTGTGCAATTCAGTATTTTAGGTGTTTCAGTTTGGACCCGAACCGAAACACCCCTGTTCTGTTCTGTGCCTGAATTTTGCTCACCCGAATCACCCCCAGTTCGGATTCGGATTTACCCAAATCCGAATTGATTCGGGTAAGAAAAACGGGTCCTGGCGCCAAAAGAGTGGGGTGGGGTGGTAGTGCCCCATGGGTGGAGGCTACCACCCAAATTTCAGGGGGATTGGGCAAAGGGCTGATTTTTGGTGATTTTTTGAAGTTTTAGTGTCTTTGGGGCAGATCGGGGGCAGAAAGTGGGATCTGGGCCAGAAGAGTGGGGTGGGGTGGTAGTGCCTAATGGGTGGAGGCTACCACCCCAATTGCAGAGTGATTGGGCAGAGGGCTGATTTTTGGTGAATTAGTATAATGGAGGATGTATCGCTTCACATCGGGGGGAAAGGGGTGGCCTAGAGTGGTGTGGGGTTGGCGGTAGTGCCGGGTAGGGGCAAGGAAGCTACCTGAATTTTTTCAAAGGATTTGGGCAGAGGGCTGATTTTTGGTGAATTGTTGAAGTTCATGTCTTTAAGGTTTAGATTCTATGATAGCAAATTAGAGTGGATTCATGGTGTGTCATTGAAAATCTCATTTGCTATCATAGAATCCACACTCAGAATACCTCAGAAACTACAGAGCCCTGTACGCCATGGGTTAGAAACCCATGGGGGTGGTTGGCACCCTATGTGCACTACACCACCACTCGCTCTGGGCCACCCCAGCACCCCCCAAGTGCACTTATGGGGCTGCTGAAAGCTCCATTCTATTATAACTTATGAGGAAAAACCTTAAAGACGTGTAAACTTCAACAATTAACCAAAAATCAGCCCTCTGCCCAAATCCTTTGAAAAAATTCAGGTAGCTTCCTTGCCCCTACCTGGCACTATCACCAACCCCACACCACTCTAGGCCACCCCTTTCCCCCCAATGTGAAGTGATACACCCTCCATTATACTTAATGGGGGAAAACCTTAAAGACGCGTAAACTTCAGAAATTCACCAAAAATCATCCCTCTGCCCAATCACTCTGCAATTGGGGTGGTAGCCTCCACCCATTAGGCACTACCACCCCACCCCACTCTTTTGACCCAGATCCCACGTTATGCCCCCTATCTGCCCCAAAGACACTAAAACTTCAGAAATTCACCAAAAATCAGCCCTTTGCCCAATCCCTCTGCAATTGGGGTGGTAACCTCCACCCATTAGGCACTACCACCCCACCCCACTCTTTTGGCCCCAGGACCTTTTGCATTAAAGTAAAAGGAAAACAATTTCTGCATTGAAATCAATGGAGGCAAAACGGCGGGAAATTCAGAGACGTCAAACTGAAAATGGAGGGGGAAGAAGAAGACAAGGCTGGCACTTTTCTAGGGCACAAAAAGGAGACCAGAAACACCCGAAAAATTTGGACCCGAAACAGGGGTGATTCGTTTCGGGTCCGAAAATTATCGGGTCTCATCATGGGTTATTCGGTTCGGCTCCGAATCTCCCAAAATTGGTCATTTCGGGCACAGATTGTTCTGTGCCCAAAATGTTTTGCACATCCCTATTCAAAATGACTTTTCCTAAGAGTCCAGAATCAATACTATTAGGTATTGATAACCATGCTTTACTGAGGAAATATTGGACCCTCTTCATGTACTTAACTGCGGTAGCAAGACTGACATTTGCACACAAATGGAAAGACAGTCAATGCCCGTCTAAAGAGGATTGAATTCTTAAAGTACTAGAATTGGCAGAAATGGCGAAATTAACATCACTACTAAGAAATAAATATGAATAATTTTAAAAAGAATGGGACCCTCTTCTTGTCTATTTAGAAATGCATCACAAAATGGATTTTTGTCAGGCCTTTGAGGGCTAATAACAAATGTCTTAAAAACACCCTAAAGTTGTTTTATATGTGAATTACTGGGGAGAGAATGTTTAATCTATAGGCAAGTTCCGGTTATTGTCAACAACACTTGTTCCAATGATGAGATGGAAGTCTTTATTGTGTGTGTTTGTGAGTGTTTGTCCTTTTGTGTTGTGAAAATTGAATAAAAAGTATAAGACAGAAGAAGCAGATGAAACCGTGGACCACCTAATCAGCTGTTGTAAGAAGATCACACAGACTGACTACAAACAAAGGCATGACAAAGTAGCAGGGATGATACACTGGAACATCTGCAAAAAATACAAGCTACCTGTAGCCAAAAATTGGTGGGACCAGAAAATTGAAAAAGTTGAAGAAATTGAAGATGTAAAAATATTATGGGACTTCCGACTACAAACAGACAAACATCTGCCACACAATACACCAGATATAACTGTAGTTGAGAAGAAAGAAAAACAAGTGAAAATAATCGACATAGCAATACCAGGGGATAGCAGAATAGAAGAAAAAGAAATAGAGAAAATCACCAAATACAAAGATCTACAAATGGAAATTGAAAGGCTGTGGCAGAAAAAGACCAAAATAATCCCAGTGGTCATTGGCGCCCTGGGTGCAGTTCCAAAAGACCTTGAAGAGCACCTCAACACCATAGGGGCCACAGAAATCACCATCAGCCAATTACAAAAAGCAGCTTTACTGGGAACAGCCTATATTCTGCAACGAAATCTATATTCTGCGTCGATATCTATAACAATTGACAATAAAATTCAGCCATCTCAGGTCCTTGGGAAGGTCTCGATGTCTGGATAAAACAAACCAGTCAATAACACCTGTCTGACTGTGTAAACAAGATAATAATAAAATTCAGCCATCCCAGGTCCTTGGGAAGGACTCAATGTCTGGATAAAACAAACCGGTCAATAACACCTGTCTGTGTAAACAAGAAATAACATTTTTTATTAATTATTATTATTATTATTATTATTATTATTATTATTATTATTATTATTTTCAAGCATATAAGACATGTGAATATCATATGTCTGCTAGTAATATTCCCCCTACTCTAGTCAATCAATTTAAATTAAGTTCTACTCTATTATTTATCAGACTTTCAAAGCATGGGTAGTACATATCAATGCAGTTATATACACAGAGAGAGAAACTCCCCTGAATGTATGTTGTGGGGATATATTTTCAAATAAAGATGTGAGAAACTTTAGCAATCATGAATTCTAAAGAGGGGAGGGAATGGATCTATCAGAATAAAATGAAGTGACCACATTGCTCAAAATGTATGAAACCACCACACTAGGTTATACTTATTTTATTATGTCATTTTAAAAAGTGTCATATATTCAAGATTATTTTTTTTCATCTTGCTATAATTAATTCAGCTTTGTTTTCCTGAAATAATTGCTTGTATCTGCACGTACAATAAATTCCAGTGTATTTCAAGTGCATCTTCTAGTTTAGAGCATAAACTCTCAGCTTACTCTGTACTTCCCTGTGAAACCAAAAGAATGCCCACGTGAAACAAAGTCTGTATATAAAAAACTATTTGCTCACATTAATCCTTGTTCTGTGATCTCCTTTTCTTTTGCTATGTTCCTCATGCTTGAAATATACACCATAGACTTCTTAAGGCAAGGGACTATAATTTTTGGTTATGTGCTGTAAAGCATCATGGAAGGCACCTTGAGAACTCCGTCCTTCTCAGACATGAAAGCCTGTTTCACCAGATATAAGAGTAGGATCTGATTAAGCCATGAAGTATTTGGTGAAGTTTGCACTCAAAGGACAATATAACATGATATTTTCAAATATATTATTTGCTTGAGTGCATTACCACTTTTCTCAAGGCTGTGCACACAAGCTGCCAAACTCAAGCTTGGGCAGGTCTTCCTGGGTTTGTCTGCTTGTGTGCAACATCAGGATCATGCTCTCATGATCCTGATGTTGCACATGAGCAGTGCACAACACTGCCTTCACCACAAGCCCAGCAATTTACCAAGGCTTTAAACTGGCTTAAAGGGCATGAGTGCATCCTTTACCCCAGGTTTGGCGTTGTGAGTATGCTCGGGCTACACGAAGCCTGAACATACACAGAGTCAGGCACCTAGAGTGCCCAACTCTCAGGGGAATCTCTCAATGTACTGCATTTGTCATGTGATGCATTGTGGGATTTCTGGAGGCCAGAAAATGAGTCTCAGCCTCCAGAGATTCACGCTGCTCTGTGGGCATGTGAGCACCATGTCCCAGACAACTAATCATCTGGGGAGAATGTAAGCTCTATCTTGCCTTCCCCTTGCACCCTCCCCACCCTCTTAAAACAGTTGTGAGAATAACCTTTAAAAGTAGCTGATATACCATATAACATTATGTGCAACTTGCAACATAATGTTTGTGCAATTGTGCTAATCACAAGAATTGTGCAAATACAGCTGTGCAATTTTGCCATGAGTGCAACAGTGCTGTTGCGCAACTGTGCAAACATTACATTGCAAGATGTACATATTTGTGCTGTATGTTATCCAGTATTCTTGAAATATTTACTTAACTATTTTGAAACCAAGTATTCATATAGGTCTTAAGTGTTGTTTTTATTTTAATGTTTTAGAGCCCTGTCTGCTTTCTGGATCTTCAAAATGGTACAGGCTTAATGGACATTGGATGTTCCTAGAACTTGAATGCAGGTCCCACCTTCTTTTTAAAGATCATATGGGAATATTTGTGCATGTCAAAGAAGAAGCAAAGAGGCTGTTTTGAATCTAGGTGGGAAATGAGAAACAGAACCTGAATTTCTCAGTCTGGCCAGTAAGAAATGAAGCAGCATCCTTGAGTAGCAGCTGAGGGGCCTGTGTCCTGGGAAGGATACCACTTACACTACTCTGGGCCCTCTGGGAGGATTGGGTCCAATGATAACCAGAAGCTGGATGGGTCCCCTCCAGTGTTCTCTGTAACACAGAATCCTAGATTTTGGTAACTACAACTCACAGCATCCTCAGCTGCATGGTAGTTGATTGGGGATTCTGGGAGTTGGAGTCAATATCTGAGATTCGATGTTACAGGGAATATTGGTTCCCTTTCCTTACCCTGGCAGTGGGTGTTAGCTTCTTTTGCTACTGCAGCAGCAGCAGCAGCAGCATTCTACAGCAGGTGTCCAGGACATCAGCCTTTCCCCTCTGACAGTGCCCCTCACAAAGCTCAGTGATGCCATATTGGTTGGGGAGAGGAGGAAAGCTGGGTCCCACTGGGTGCCTGCCAGCTGAAGCACCATAGTTTTTTTCCTGTTCCCACTACAGTGGCAGAAGAACTAAAGAACCCCACTGCGCCACCAATATTCACCACTAGGAAGGAAAGAATGGGGCCCATTGGATAGGACCTTGCAGAGACACTATCAAATAAGGAACCAGCCCTGAGCAACAAAAGCATTCCTTTTGGGATGCTGATTTAAGGACTTAACCCTACCTGTATGTGCTTGCCCACTCCCCTCTTCTCCACCTCAATAGGTAATTTTTTAAAATTAAACAGATTAACTAGGTATTTCCTACTAGTCCCTTCATGCAAACCATGTTTTCAAGGTGCCTTCCTACCACAGAAAGAATCAAGAAGCATACTGTATTTTAAAACACTTTTCAAAGAATTGGGGTGCTGGAACCTTACATTAATTGGCCCTCCTGGCTAGCCATACCAGGAAATATCTGACTTCAGCAATCAGGCACTGTACTTTCAGTTTCCAGTTCAGCTGTTGCCAGCTGCTGGTTGGCTGCAATGGAGCTTTTCCGTGAGCCTAGCTATAAATAACATTTCCAGTTGGTTATGCATGCACCCTCCTGAGTGGCCTCCTCTTCATGATGCATAATGCAGATGGAATCATAGCTTCATGATGGTTACCTTCATTTATTTCCCTGGCACATCCACTGTACTAGATTTCAGTAACTGCTCTACATATTCATAAACGTATTTGTCAATACATCCACAAACCACGTAAAGGCAGTCATGCTAAAACCAAAGTGTTGGGTAAAGATGCTTTGCATAATCTGGTTACAGGTTTTGTTTTATTTTCTCCCCATGATCTCCACACGGCACTCTTGAATGGATCACTTTTAAAGCAAGTAGATTGTACATCACAGCTTGCTGTTTACAGAGTTCCCTTTCATATGTCACTTGGAGCCTTCACATATTGAATGATTTCACATGGGGAAAGAGGTGTGCCCTCTCCTCTCCACCATGCTGATAATACGACTTATATGCTGGTGGCCCATTTGAATACACAACTGCACAGAGGCAGTGTTTGTGTGATTTCTCCTTGTTTCTGCATAATTTATGTAGAGAACGCAGCATACATTATGTCATCTGCATCATCTCCCCCATGCGTAAGCTCCCGGTGATATATAAACCAGGGTTGAGTCTGTTCATAATAGAAGCAATTGTATAACTTCCTCTTGGCCCATGCAGTCTCCATCTGCTGCCTTATATTCAGTGAAGTTGCAAAACATGAATGTAGGACTATTTAAAGCAGGGGTGTGCATGGACCGATTTTTGTGGTTCAGTTCAAATTCGGACCGAATTCAAACCGAACCACTGGTCTACGAACTGGTTCAAATGAGCCCCTGGTGGCACTGTGGTAAAACTGCCGCCCTGTAACCAGAAGGTTACAAGTTCGATCCTGACCAGGGGCTCAAGGTTGACTCAGCCTTCCATCCTTCCGAGGTCGGTAAAATGAGTACCCAGAATGTTGGGGGCAATATGCTAAATCATTGTAAACCGCTTAGAGAGCTCCGGCTATAGAGCGGTATATAAATGTAAGTGCTATTGCTATTGCTATTGCTATTCAGTTAGACCCAGTTTGACGGTCTGAGGGGCTATGCATGTAAAGGGGAATCCAGTGAGGATTCACCTTTACAAGCAAAGGGGAATCCTGCGTTTAAAAGGCTTCTAAGGCTGGCTGGTGGGGGTGGTGAGAGGACAGCTTTAAAAATAAGTCCTTTACAAGCATAGCCCCTCAGACCATCGAACTGGGTCGAGCCAGTCTGCAACGGATTGAGCTCAGTCCAGTTCAATTGTGGACCAAACTGCCTTTCCTGGAAGCTGGTCCAGTTCATGTCTGAGCCGTCAAACCAGCCCAGTTCATTACGGACCAGTTCGTGCACGCCCCTACTTCAAAGGCTAGAGGGACTTCCAAAGCCCTCATTCTTAACTCTATTCTATTTAACTGTTAACCAGTTTGATTTTCCCCCTGCCTGATATTAAATCAACCTATTTGAAATGAAATTTTCTTCCTGACACTCAGTGAATGATAATGTTCTCATTTACCAAGAGTGTTAATGGAATCAACCAACCAATCAATCCATTGTTAAAAAGCTCGGGGGGGGGGGCAGGGGGAGATTTCTTTATCTGCTCCAGCTACAGTGGACATGCATAGGTAAGGGAGCACTCCTAATTAATGTTGTCTGGAGACATGAAGTTAAAGTTCCAAATAAAGTAGTTGATTTAGGAAATCTATCAGGGAGATAGATAAAGTCTACATGCCCTGCTGCTAGCTTCATACAGGAAGTAGGCAAAGGAGAAGATGGAAGTCTCTCTCTCTCCAGGTGAGAGAATGAAACCTGAGACAATCAACAAAGGGGAGGTAGAGTAGAGAAATTAATTAACAAAGGGGAGGTAGAGTAGAGAAAGCATAGTCAGAGACCATATAACGCCACTTTTAAAAGAACTGCACTGGCTGCTGATATGTTTCCGAGGAAAATACAAAGTGCTGGTTATTACAATGATGACGACGACGATGAATATTTATATACCGCTCTTCAACCAAAATTCTCAAAGTGGTTTACATAGAAAAATAAAGAATACATAAATAAGATGGTCCCCTGTTCCCAAAAGGACTCACAATCTAAGAAGAAGCATAAGGCAGATACCAGAACTAGCCATTTGAGGGATGCTGTGCTGGGGTTGGATAGGGCCAGTTGCTCTCCCCCTGCTAAACATAAGAGAATCACCACTTTAAAAGGTGTATTTTTGCTCAGTTAGCAGGGCGTTATTACCTATAAAGCCCTTAATGGCTTAAGTCCAGGGTACTTAAGAGAGCACCTCCTTTGTCATGAAGCCTGCCGCATACTGATATCTCATGGGGAGGTTCAGTTAGGGCTGCCACCGGCTCATTTGATGGTGACATGGGACTGGACCTTCTCTGTGGCTGCCCCAGGACTTTGGAATGTACTCCCTGTCAATATAAGAGCTTCTCCATCTCTGGCTGCTTTCAAAAAATCACTTAAGATGCACGTCTTTTGCTCAGGCCTTTTGTTAAACTATTGTTAGCCTACTTTCCAGTAGGCTTATGAGATCACCTGGCATTCTGTGTGTGTGTCTGTGTGTCTCCCCCGCCCCTATCAACTTCACAACGCCTGGACCAAAATGAACCAAATCGGGTACAGTTGTAGGGACACATAGGGACCCCTCAACAGCATAGTTTGTGATGATATCATACACTCCAATCCAAGATGGTGGATGCATAAACTTTTGAGGTGCAAGTGGGCTAACTTGTGACCCTCTTAACTGATTTGAACCAAGTTTGCAACAGCTGTAGGGACACACAGGGATGCCCAAATGGTATGGTATGTGATGAATTCATCCACTCCAATTGAAGATGGTGGCCACGAGAACATCTGAGGTGCAAGTGGGCTAATTTGTGGACTGTCTAACAGATTTAAACCAAATTGGATTCAGTTGCAGTGACTGACACACAGGGACACCTCAAAAGCATAGTTTGTGATGATGCCATCCACCCCGATCCAACATGGCAGACGCATTCACTTTGGAGGCGCAAGTGGGCTAACTTGTGAACCGCTTAACTGATTTGAACCAAATTTGCTACAGCTATAGGGACACATAGGGCCACCTCAACGGTGGAGATTGTGACAATGTCATCCAACTCAATTCAAGATGGCGGACACATAAACTTTAGAGGTGCAAGTGCACTAACTTGTGGACAGTCTAACTGATTTGAATCAAATTTGCTACAGCTGTAGTGAGTGACACACAGAGACACATCAATGGTATAGTTTGTAATAATGCCTTCCACCCTGATCGAAGATGGTGGATACATGAACATTTGAGGTTCAAGAGATCTAACTTGTGAACCTTGATTTGAACCAAATTTAATCCAGTTGTAGAGACAGTGAAAGGAAAGTAGGCTGATTAGTTCTTACTATAACAACTTGTTAAAAAATGCTTTTGTCAAAACTATTTTTTTAAATTATTATGATTTTAAAATTGTTAATTACTTTTTTTGAGTTCTATTTATTGTTTTAAGTTGTGTACACCACATTGATATTCAGGTGTTAGGCAGTTTATAAATGTAATAAAAAAAAAAAAATAACTGCTTGAAAATATTTTGAGACACAAAATGGTTGACATTTGCTTCCATTAAAAAAAAGACCTTTAAAAAGAACAGTATCAGAACACGGCACAGAAAAGAGCTCGTCTTGTGGTAGCAAACACAAGCTAAGCAGGGTCCCCTTAGCTAAGCAGGGTCTGCCCTGGCCTGGTTGCATATGAAAGGGAGACTAGAAGTGTGAGCACTGTAAGAGATTCCCCTCAGGGGATTGAGCCATTCTTGGAAGAGCATATAGGTTCCAAGTTCCTTCCCTGGAATCTCCAAGGTAGGGCTGAGAGAGATTCCTGCCTGCAAACTTGGAGAAGCCACTGCCAGTCTGTGTAGACAATATTGAGCAAGATGGATTTGTGGTCTGACTCAGTATATAGCAGTTTCCTATGTTCCTACCCTCAGGCATATGCCGGGACCCCTAATGTGCTAGGAGGGTCTATCACTACTGATGATGGCACTGCCACTGGGCTCTCTAACTACCACTGATACTGTGTCAAGGGCCAGTTCATTGTGGTGGCATTAAAATGGTGTCCCCAACTGTACTGCCACTGAGAGGTGCACCACGGCTGCTTGCCACCAATTGGAAGTAACTAGCTTGCTGGTTGAGGCCTTGGTGAAGTTTTTGCTAGTGGTGACAATAGCAATGAAGATTACTAGAGGCACTTCTTTCAGTGCCAGCACAGCTAGAGATTTCATTTTAATTTCCTCACAATATCCCACCCCTGGTTTATAAGACCATTACAACCATGGCCATTTTATTTTAAACCTTTCCTAATATTTCCTAGTATGCAATTTTCCTTTTTCACACCAAGTTAAGGTTTTCATTGAACTGTTCTACCAAGATCTGTTTCCTGGAGAGAAGCAAGATTCCCCAAGTTTAGGACCCCAGTGAAGATCTTGGAATTTTTTCTAAGTAGGAGCCACAGGGGCAATCTGGATTGCTAACCTGGCAAAGGACCAGCCCATGCATTGGGGGTTAATTCCACAGCATGTGAGGTGAGGGAGAGTGAAGCAGCTGGCAGGAGTAATGCAAGAAGAATGGGATTGATTCACAGCGGCTGTCCACCCATACTGGCCACCACTGCCCAATGTGCATTACTTTATACTTAACGTTATATCTCATTTTCTGTTTTACTTCCTTTTCACCCAGTCTGACAAGGCCCTTTGGAAGCTCTTCATACAGCTCTTCATCAGTCTAGCTATATTTTCACAATTCTGAATAACTTCATGTAATCTGCAATCTTGGCCATCTCATTGCTCCTCTGGTTCCAGATCATATATGTTATATTAATTGTATTAATGTTAACCTGGTTTTCAGGGTTTTAATTGTTTTTATAGTTTAATTGTTTTTAAAGTTGTTTTTAAATTGGTGTTTATATTTGTATTTCTGTTTTGTTTTTAATGATTTCTGCTTTTAATTGTAAACTGCCCTGAGCCAGCTCAGAAGGGCGGTATAAAAATTGAATAAATAAATAAATAAAATAAAATATTGTCACCGATTGAATTTTCCTCTTCGGGTAAATAGAAGCTGTCGATCTTGATCTGGGGTCCTAAACCTGGGGAATCTTGTTTCTCTCCAGGAAACAGATCTTGGTAGAACAGCTCAATGAAAACATTAACTTGGTGTGGAAAAGAAAAATTACAGACAAGGAAATTTATTTATCATATTTTTATGCTGCCTGATATGTAAATCTCTAGGTGGTGGAAATATTAGGAAAGGGATTGAAAATAAAATGGCCACTATTGTAATGGCCTTATAAACCAGACACTATGTCAGGGGTAGGATATTGTGAGGAAATTAAAATGATATCTCTAGCTGTGCTGGCACTGAAAGGAGTGCCACTAATAATCTTCATTGCTACAGCCACCTCTAGCCAAAGGTTCACCAAATAGCAGCTGCAGAGATCTTGATCCATATGGAGTCAAAAGTGCCCTTCTGTCCTGCTGTAGTAGTATACCAATCCAGAACCCCCCGTTAGCTCCTACTTAGAAAAAATTCCAAGAATTTCAGTTCTAAATATGCAGTTGTTGTTCTGAGTACTTTGGCCCTCAACTTCTTCAGGTCAGGCATCTTGGCCTCAAAGACACAAATGTCTTCCTTCTCAGAGCCTGGAGGCATTGCAGACACATTCACATTTTGTTATTCTTGTCCAAGCTAGGGATGTGCATGAACAGCAGTTCATGCACATCCCCAGTCCCAGCTTCTAAAGCCCACTGGGGTTCATGTACCATATCCACCCCCAGCACAGTACCTCCAGTGACTGTTGCTGGTGTCCTGTTTCTTTTAGATTGTGAGCCCTTTGGGGACAGGGATGCATCTTATTTATTTATTATTTCTCTGTGTAAACCACCCTGAGCCATTTATGGAAAGGCGGTATAGAAATCAAATTATTATTTCTTGTTTACACAGTCAGACAGGTGTTATTGACTGGTTTGTTTTATCCAGACATCGAGTCCTTCCCAAGGACCTGGGATGCCAGAATTTTATTGTCAATGGTTATAGATATCGTCGCAGAATATAGGCTGTTCCCAGTAAAGCTGCTTTTTGTAATTGGCTGATGGTGATTTCTGTGGCCCCTATGGTGTTGAGGTGCTCTTCAAGGTCTTTTGGAACTGCACCCAGGGCGCCAATTACCACTGGGATTATTTTGGTCTTCTTCTGCCACAGCCTTTCAATTTCAATTTGTAGATCTTTGTATTTGGTGATTTTTTTGTTTCTTTTTCTTCTATTCTGCTATCCCCTGGTATTGCTATGTCGATTATTTTGACTTGTTTTTCTTTCTTCTCGACTACAGTTATATCTGGTGTATTGTGTGGCAGATGTTTGTCTGTTTGTAGTTGGAAGTCCCATAATATTTTTACATCTTCATTTTCTACCACTTTTTCAATTTTATGGTCCCACCAATTCTTGGCTACAGGTAGCTTGTATTTTTTGCGGATGTTCCAGTGTATCATCCCTGCTACCTTGTCATGCCTTTGTTTGTAGTCAGTCTGTGTGATCTTTTTACAACAGCTGATCAGGTGGTCCACGGTTTCATCTGCTTCTTTACAAAGGCGGCACTTGCTGTTTGTTGTGGATTTTTTTACTTTTGCTCTTATTGCATTTGTTCTTAGTGCCTGTTCTTGTGCAGCCAGTATTAAACCCTCTGTTTCTTTCTTCAAGTTGCCATTCTTAAGCCATTGCCAGGTCTTGGTGTTGTCTGATTTTCCACTTATATTGTGCAAATATAAGTGGAAAATCAGACATCACCAAGACCTGGCAATGGCTTAAGAATGGCAACCTGAAGAAAGAAACAGAGGGTTTAATACTGGCTGCACAAGAACAGGCACTAAGAACAAATGCAATAAGAGCAAAAGTAGAAAAAGGCAGATCCATCAGGAAATTACAGGAGGTGTCACAAGATTTTTTTCTTCATTAAGAAGGTTTCCCCCCATATATAAAATTATATGACTTTATTCCATATATTTTTAATGCAATTTTTTCATTAAAAGGACTGCAGAAAAAAAGATCATCATCATCATTATTAAGATGATGATGATGATGATGATGATGATGATGATGATGATGATCTGGGCAAACAATACTTTAGCTCAAATAAATAAATTGGCTGATATTCAACAACAACAACAACAGATATTTATATACCGCTTTTCCAAACATTTCCAAAGCGGTTTGCATAGAGAAATAACAAATCAATAAATAAGATGGCTCCCTATCCCCAAAGGGCTCATAATTTAAAAGGAAACACAAGATAGACACCAGCAACCTTCACTAGAGGTACTGTGCTGGGGATGGATAGGGCCAGTTACTCTCCCCCTGCTAAATAAAGAGAATCACCAAGTTAAAAAGGTGCCTCTTTGCCGAGTCAGCAGGGGTTCAGACCAACAAAATGTGGCAAAGCCCTCAGGGACATTTTTTCAGGTGGCACTGATTATTTCTAAAAACAGGGGAAGTTGTCAAAATTTGTCCTCTCCCTCAGGAGCACTGTGGTGCTGCAATAGTTGAGAACTCAGCAGCAGCACCTGTGCTTCTAATGTAATTCGCACACTTTGTTAGTCTGGATGTCCACCAAAATGCCTAGAAAATAATTTGATTTCCAGTGTATTTTTTTCTTTTTCCTCATTAATATGTACAGTAAGTCTACACTGTGTAGACTTCCAAAAGATGATATTTTGAACTAAATCTATCCTTGCTTTTGACATCCTAGTAATGAGAGTCATTTTCAAAATAGCTTTAATATCTGTTTATAATGTGTGAGCAGCATGCATGATTAAAAGTTATGCTACCAGGTTGTGCAATAAATTAGTACATAATGCAATGTAATGATGAATGACCTTGTCTAAAATGATGTACTTTTTATTCTAGGGACAAACAGTGTTTTAAAGGGAGAATGAAGCTTTCTGCAATAAAAGTGCATTTTAAAAAAAGAAGTATATATTAAAGTAATTCCCACTACCAGTGCAGCCCGGGGACAGGGCGGTTGGCGAGAGTGGCAGGGGAAGGCAAGATGGGACTTGGGTTAAAGGGTATGCTTGTGCCCTTTTACCCGGTAAAAGCCCCGAGGAGGGGGTGGAATTCCTAGGCTACCTGGCACAGTAGTGCCAGGATCAGCCACAATCCTGGCACTTCACATGAGTAGCCCTACCCAGGGAAGGTTGCCTAAGCCTGGGTAGGGCAACTCATGTGAGCAGCCTTATTGTTTAGTGCTTCCCCTATTCCCACAAAGGACATACAATAATGGCTTCTACTCATGTGGGCAGTTTTGCTTTACAGTAATCTGAAGCTGTTGCAATACGTGGTGATTGTCTTTATCAGGGGGTTCTGATCTTGGGGAATTTTGTTGCTCTCCAGAGGAAGTCTGCCATGATGCCAGTCTAAATCGCAAAATCACCCTAGCCCACATTTGGATTATGTGGGGTATATTCTATTGCTCAACTTTCCCTTTACAGTTACAAAGTGTCAATAGCATACACTGAGTTGCCTAAAGGGAGTCAGATATCTTTTAGACCTATAGATAGGATAGAGGTGGGGGAAGTTGAGGGTCAACTATCCTCTCCAGACAAATAGCTTGCCTCTGCAATTGATTGTGAGCCCTTTAGGGACAGGGAGCCATTTTATTTATCTATTTATATCTATGTAAAACGCTTTGGGAACTTTTTGTTGAAAAGTGGTATATAAATATTCATCGTATTTGTATTCTGCATTGCTGGACCCACTGCTGAACATTAACATTAGCTGGCAGGCCTAATTATCCTGGGAAGTTTACTCCTTCAGTATTCATATGAAATATATTTTCTCTTTCAGAACTCTGTCATGAGGGAAAATGCCTACTCCACCAAACTGCTCCTTTGATGCTTCACCAATATTTTTCTCAGGTACCACAACTACTCAGAACCAAGTCCTTCGATTGCGGCATAGGCTGATGAGGAAAGTGTTGGGAATTCTCTCTGGTAGGAGAAAGCCTTATTCATTATAGCAGAGTGCACAGAGGCACAACACAGTGGATTTAGTTAGGCATGCGTGTATGCTGAGAGTAAAGTAACTTGAAGCCAGTTCATAGTTTCAAATCAATATAAGTGAACTCCATTCTAGATAGGAAAGTGAGGAGATAAAATCTCTAATCTATATATCTAGCTGGATGCAGATGGATTCAGTATCTCTGCACACAAGGTGCAGGGGAGAGGAGCTTGCATCTTACAAGGCAGAACGAAGGGAAGAGAAGGGAAAAAGTAGGAAGTGGCTGGAAGGAAGTCCCTAAGAATAGCAATCTACATATCAAGGGATAGCGTCAGAGCAGTAGAGAAGGGATGACCAATGTCTTGACCCCTCTAGCCCTCTGACTCACTAGTCTGTCCTCCTATGTCATTGAGACAAGAGACAGCATATAGTCCTTCAGTGATTGCTGAGTGATTGCTGAGCACCATTGTATTTGCCCTAATCCTTCAAAATGTTTTCTAAGAAATAATGAAGCTGTTCACAATCACAAGCTCTCTGGGGAAACCGAGACAACATGTGTGGAGCACTGGGAGTCCTCCAGTCCCAGCTGCTCCTGACCTGAGTAGACCAGCTTCTGTACCCTGGTCTTCTGTATCCAGTTCTTAAAAGGCCCAGTAGGGCTTTTAATCTGAGGGGGTTTTTTTTGCTGCTAATCACTACATCACACTCAATTCATATAAAAAGGGCCTCGGCATTCTGATCATGGGAATAATCTGTCCATGAGTACAGCATTTGTCTCTGCACACAAATACTGTAACTATGTGCAGCAGGGGGTGGCGCTTTAGAGCACGTTGATATGGGGTGAAGCTTGCAAGCACTTTCTTGTTTATATAATGCATAAAGTTTCTGTTTCATAATCTCTTACAATTCCCAGTTTACATAAGATGATGTTTATATAACATTGACCCATCTTACAAAAATTGGTCCTTCTGGCATCTTAAAAATTTTGTTTTAAGAGCATTTTATGGACTGCAGACTATTTGCTAGATGCTGGCATGAAACAAGAAAGACCAAGTTGTTTAAAAAATAAACAACCACAGAATAATATGCTTCTAAATTTGAATTTTATTTAAAATCTAATTTTGTTATTAAACGTAGGCTAAATATAGACATTACTGCTAATCTTTTATAAAATTGTTCATTTTTGTTTCCTACAATGCTGATGGTTTCTATTTTAATTTTAATTTTCACAGTAGCCAACAAGGGGGGAAATTACATTTCTTACAGTGCAGCTTGTTTTGAGTACATTTGTAAATTGAACAAAGGCAATAAATATGTGTATTATTGCATAAATATACCACAATATAACCTGCTAACTGCTAATTAAGTTTATACATAATACATTTCCTGTTATTAAACCAGTAAATGAAGTTTAGGCTTGATAAATACATACTTCATCATATTATCCCTCCAAATATCCATTTCCACACAATAAATTCCATAATGTATAAATTACATTATTGCTTAAATTATATGGCTCAAAATTTATAGAATGTAGGTTGTGTTGACCACAGACATCATTCACAGCTACAGACAAACCTCGTTAATCATGGACCCAGCACCCACAGTTTCACATATCCGTAGTCGGGTAATTGCCGCATGACCCTGCTATACTTGCGAAAATTGGGCAAGTAAAGGGTTAAGACTCACATATCTGTGGATCGGGAGGGGGGGCGGAAATTATCTATGAGGTCTGCCCACCATTGTAAATAAGGGGGCATTTTCTGCTTCATTTTTGTTTTTTAAAAACCCACAATTTTTCACTGAAAAAAGAAAAGAAAATTTCAGCATTTGGGGTGCATTGCTGGACAGCTGGGGACATATAGAGCATGGTAGGGCACTCCTCCCACATTTCTCCCTCTTTCTGTCCTTTTTTGGGCCTTTTCGCTGGCTAGAGAAACTAATTCCCCAATTCCCATTGTCCTAAAGACCCATTTTCAGTGGTTTCACTATCCGACCCCCCTCCCCCTGTGAATAATGGGGTTCTCCTGTATTTGCTTATTTTTTTCTTTATGTCCAAGAGGGAAACCAGACCAGAGCCTCTACTGTTCTCATTAATAATTTTCAGTAATCCAAAAACCTTCGGTTTAAGATGAGAGTTAAGGTGCTTTACATTTTCATTCGTGCTCTAAAAAAGAATGGCGATTGGAAGTTAAGGTGCCCATTTTAACTTCCACACCATATAAGCTGCAAAGACTTTGTACTGTCTGGTATATGATAGCTTTAGAAATGAGGCTTCAAGACTTTGCCTTGATTAGAGATGCATCAGGCAGAAATACATCTGGGGCATCTCTAGGATGTGATTAGTGAAACTTCACCTGTTAAATGTCTGCCTGGATGCACCCTCCCCAACCCATTGTCCAACTGAAAGACCCAGGCAAAGCGTGGGTGAATGGAGCTTCATTTCTAAAGCCATCATCATATACCAGACTGTACAAAGTCTTTACAGCTTATATGGCATGGAAGTTAAGATGGGTACTTTAACTTCAAATTTCCATTCTTTATATTTTGAAAATGTAAAGCATCTTAACTCTCATCTTAAGCCATCAGGTTTTTTTTAATTTCCAGGCATTTTAAAAAGGAAATTTTGATTAGACACTATGGGGAAGAGCTTACCCAAACCTCAAAGTAGAACTTCCTGATGTTGAACACCAAAAACTTTGTAAAACCTTCAACTAAGATAAAGTCACACCCAACCCCACCTGAAAAAACACATGTAAATGAAATTAGTGGATTCAGTAACAGTGACAGAGTGATCCCACCTCATGATTATTCAGCAGTGAATAGGGACACAAGAAGTGTTCACATTAAATCTGTACTTCATTTTTTCTTTTTCTTAAAAACGCACACATAAAAACAACGAACATTATAAAGAACAAATTCTTTAACAACTATGTCCAAAACTACAGATTTTATTCCCAGAAATTTCCCATAAACCTCAAAATTATCAGGCTTGAAATAATTTCCTTCAGGATGGTGTTATCAGCAAAATAGTGCTACGCCTTAAGCCAATCTGACTGAAATAGTAGGCCTTAACCCTCTGAATTGCACCTTTTACCATATATAAGAACCTAAGAACAGCCCTGCTGCATCAGGCCCAAGGCCTATCTAGTCCAGCATCCTGTTTCACAAAGTAGCCCATCAGATGCCTCTGAGAAGCCCACAGGTAAGAGGTGAGGGCATGTGCTCTTTCCTGCTGTTGCTCCCCTGCAACTGGTATTTAGAGGCATCATGCCACTGAGGCTGGAGGTGGCTTATAGCCCCCAGAGTAGTAGCCATTGATAGACTTGTCCACCATGAATTTGTCTAAGAACCTTTTAAAGCCATCCAAGCTAGTAGCCATAACCACATTCTGTGGCAGAGAATTCCATAGATTAACTGTGCACTGCATAAAAAAGTACTTCCTTTTCTCAGTCTTAAATTTCCCGACCTTCAGTTTCATGGATGGCCCCTGGTTTTAATGTTGTGAGAGAGGAAGAAATATTTCTCTCTGTCCACTCTCTCTACTCCATGCATAATTTTATACACCTCAATCATGTCTCCCTGTAGTCTTTTCCAAACCAAAGAGCCCCAGATGCTGTAGCCTTGCCTCATAAGGAAGGTGTTCCAGGCCCCTGATCATCTTGGTTGCCCTCTTCTGTACATATTGAAGTTCTACAATCTCCTTCTTAAGATACGGTGATCAGAACTGTACACAATACAGTCTCATTGAAATTAAAAGGACATTAGGCAGTGCTTAACATGTTCATTTAATTTCAGTAGAATAACTGAGTAATGTTCCTCATTATGTCAGTCACTATCTCTTTCTTGCTGTATTCTCTACAAAGCAGAAGAGGTCCTGATTCCTATATGTGCCTACTCAGAAGTAAGGTCCAGTGGAATCAATAGATTTACTTTCTAGAAATTTATTCCAGGCTTTGCTAAGGCCTCTGCAACCCCACTTTGGTGGGGGTGAGATAAAGGGGCAGAGGGAGAAAACAAATGCCCATAGAAAGAAAGGGGGGGGATGGTTGTTTAATTATACAAGTGCCAGAGTGCTCATAGACTGTCCTTATCAGGCAGTAGGGATGCATTAATTGATTCAATTTTGAATTGGTTTGACTTGAATCTGGCCAATTCAAGCAATTCAAATTCAAATTGAATTACCCTTTAAAGGGTGAATCACCCCTTAAAGGGGTGATTAGATTCCAAGTTGAATCAAATCAGCCTGATTTCAATTAAATCAATCTGGAAAGCTTGTATGGGGGAGGGGACAGGAGAGCCTCCTTTCAGCATTTTCTTTTTAAAAGAAAGAGGCACCAGGGCACCAGGAAATTGTCTTTGATGTGCAGAGCCCACAGCAGTGGGGTAACCTGACCTGCCACCCCCCTGTGGCCCACCAGCTGCTGCTTTTGAAAACAAAAGAAACACTGCCATTGACCCACTCCTGCGAGTGGTAACTGCAGAGCGCACAGCAGTGAGGAGGGAGCAACCTAACTTACCATCCCTCTGCACAGCCTGCCAGACACACACACACAGTGCTATCTCTTTAAATTGCTTCCGTGCACATGTGGGGAAGCCATTTAAAGGGGTAGCCTGGTGTTTTTTTCACTAGGACACTGGTGCTTTTGCACAAAAACACTGGTGTTCTAGTGAAAAGAACCAGGAAGTCATTTGCTAGAAAGTGCCAGGACTTGCCCCTCCCAATTTTGTCTTCAGAATTTTCAGTGGGCATACACAGTTATGCTCTTAGCTTACTTTCCCTTGTTATTTATTCTGTTATTATGGGGATTTCAAACAGTAATTACTCAAAAAAATCACTAGACTGATTATTTTCAAAGAAGCAAAAGGCACCAGTCCAGTATGGCTCTGAATTTTGCAAGGAATGCTAAAAAGTAAGGATGTGCCCGGAACCACTCCTCTGTATTTCAGAGGTGGCAGGGGTGCTTCCTTAAGGGTGGGGGAGGGTGCATTTTCCCCTCCTGCTGCATTTCCCCCGCCAGCGCTTTGTTGTATCAAAGACCCTCAGGGTGGCAGCCTACCTCCCTACCACGGTTGCCGTCCTTGGCCGGAAATGGCTGGAAGTACAGGGCATGAGTGCGCCCGTCATGTGCATGGCAGACAGGCGTGTGCATGCACATGATGGGCACATGCGTACCTGGTACTTCTGGCCACTTCTGGCAGAGAATGGCAACGGGGCGGCAGGGAGGTACGCTGCCTCCCCGAGGGGCTTTGATATAACGGAGCACCAGCAGGGGAAATGCGGTAGGAGGGGTAAGTGTGCCAGTATAATGAAGCTGACATTTACTGTAAATGTCATATAAATGAAGCAGACATTTACTGAAACAGATTATTGGTACATTTATGCCAATATTGTCTACACTGAGTAGCAGCAGCCCAGTTCCCCCTTTATCAGGCAATGCCAGGGATTTAACCTAGGACCTTTTGTGTGCAATGTTGGCCTCTATCACTGAACTACACCCCCCACCCCCCCAGAAACTGGGCATCAAATTCATGGCTAATGAACCACCATGGGACTTTTTGTATGGGGAGGTATATAAATATACTAAATAAATAAAAATAAATAATGATTATGCTGGATAAAAGAAAGGATGCCTGGACAGAAATGTGAGCCCAGGACCTTCAAGTTCAAGGTCTACTTATCAATAGGCCAGTCTAGCTCCTGGATCTTGTGAAGTAGTTACTGAACTCTCATCACAGAATAGCCAGGTGAACCTCATCATTCTTCATGATGAAAAAATAATTCATCATGTGTGTCCTCATTCTCCGCATATCACATCTCCACTGAAATGTGAAGTACCAAACATTCCACTGTTGTAGAACCTGCAGTTTGCTAGTTTCCCCCTTTTCATTTAAGATGAATTTCATATCAAAAGTTTAGAAAAGCTGACTCAGAAATATTCACAGGACTGCAGTTTGGAATAACACAGCATGCCTCTGTTCCTACCAATTACCTTGCACAAGGAATAACAGAGATCTCAATGGTTGAAAGTCTTCACACTGTTCAGCTTATCAGGCTTACAAAATGTTGCAAAGTTTGCAAGTTTACCTTGATCAGTGTAGGACTGATCAATATTGGGTCTTAAAAGCATCAAGGTCTACAGCAGGATATTACTTTAAGAAAAAACAACAAAAACTTACCTCAAAGGTGTAGAAAAAATAAATAGGATAACTTAAATGATGTGAAGATTTGAGATGACTTAATGGTTAACATAATCTTGTTTAACGAGCCAGAAGGGATTACTCTAGCCTACAAAATGGAAATGTAGGCATGGATTGCTGGGGGCAGTGGGGCAGGAGGAAATGGTTATGAAATGATCTTCATATGCATTTCTCCACAGATTTAAGGGTGTCCAGCGCAGTGGGGAAATAACTTGCCTAGCAAGCTAGAGGTTGCCAGTTCAAATCCCCACCAGTATGTTCCCCAGATTATGGGAAATACCTATATTGGGCAGCAGTGATATAGGAAGATGCTGAAAGGCATCATCTCATACTGTGTGGTAGATGGCAATGATAAACCCCTCCTGTATTCTACCAAAGAAAACCACATGGCTCTGTGGTCACCAGGAGTCAACACCAACTCGACGGCACAACTTTACCTTTAGTTACCAGATTATGTGCACAGATCAGCAATGATAAATTAAGGATCCACCATTCCTCTTTCCCCCCCTTCCCTTCCAGAATTTACTCTGGACTCCACACATATACAGTTTGTAGCTTTAAGTCCCCAACTTTTTCCATTACTGGTTACCAATGCTTACAATCATTACTACTACTACTACTACTACTACTACTGATAATTATACCTCAGTTTCCATCAAAGTTCTCAAATAAATTTTCATTATATATTAAAGAGATGCTTCCCTGTCCCAAAAGGGCTCACAATCTAAACATCTCAGTCACATCAAGAATCCTTTCTGCACAGCATATGAATCAAAATTAACACATACAAATAGAGGCATAGACAACTAATAGGGCCAACTAGTAATTCGCAAATATGCAAACTGGAAAAAACACAAACAAGCAAACCTGCATATACATCAGTTTCAAAATTTATTGTGAAACAGAAAGTAAGCAAACAAAAACAAAACAGAAGAGACCCATACCTATTGCTGTCTTATTGGTGTCCATGTTTCAATGACTGCTTAGCTATAAGGCTGCATGAGACAACACATGAGATTTGAGAGATGTTAGATGCACCAGAGCAGTCCTGCACAAACACAATTGCTGACAATGGGGAGATGGAGAGAGACACTATTTTTCTGTTACCCTGGGAAAGGGTCATGCCCACTTCTTAGGAGGGAATATGTATATGAGGGAGGGCAAAGGAACCTGGGGTCTGGTCCGCTGGGACCAAGTATGCTCTTGCGATGGCAGACCCCAGCAAAGCAGTCCAGGAAAACCCAAGCACGCTCCTACCCATGTGTTGGCTTGCTGATTGGAAGGAAGGGGAGAGGGCCAGTTCACTGGGGAGGCCCTGAGGCCCCAAGACCTTTGGTCTTCCATTGGACTGCACTCTCATGAGGTTGGCCATTGAAATAAAGCCCCCCCCTTCTGTGAGCCCCCACACTGGTTAATAATAAAACTTTAGACAGTGACCCACTCCTCTACAGGCAACCCTTTCATGCACCCAAATGGGAATTTGCTGCTCCATATGTCTGGATGGTTCCGTGTGGGTAAACTTGGGAAACACCAGAACAGAGAATAGATCCTCACTCTCTTCTAAATTTCCTGGGTTCAGACCCATGTTGTGGAGCATGTAGATCAGTAGATCATGAGGAGTTGGGGGAGAAGGGAGCCCCGATTACATATACATATGCACAATGTAAAGATAACAAATAAAAATAGTAACAAGATTACCAGAGCATTTCCATATGAGTAATGGTGCACAGTCTGTGCTTTTGAATAAAGAATGATGCTAGGAACCAAAAAAACACAACAAAAAACCATGAAAAACCTTACCCACACAAGAATCAGATTGCCACATCTGCTGGTAAGTTCTCCAGCATGTTGTATGGTGCTGTAGAATGATGGTGTGGGGAGGAATCACAGAAGGCCTTCCAGGAGCCAGTCTTCAGAGCCTTACTCCTAGGCTCATAAGCAGGCCAGAGAGTTCAACCTTCATGATCCATTAGAGAACGCAAAGTGAGGCTGAGAACTGTCAGCTGACCCCAGCCTGGCTATGGTAAGCTGACCCCATCACTGTGTAAAACCATTGCCAAGCCAGCCCAGCAAACTGAGCATTTAAGTAGTTAAGCAAGCTCCCTCCTCCTGCATCACTTCACCCAGCCCAGCATCTCCTTGCCTCATCCAGCTCAGCCCAACCTTGCCCCAGTAGTCAGAGTAGCCTTGATGACTCTGGTGCCCAGTTCTCAGTCCAGTGCAGCGCCTTCTGCCTCTGGCCTTCTGAATGTCTGTCTCATCTGGGACTCAACACTGGTCCATCCTTGAATACCTCTACCAATTCTGGCTCTCTGCTTCTTACGCATCCACACTTGAGCTGGCCCATCCTATCACAGGTGGTCTCAGTACTATCCAAGGCATGAAACACATTCAGCAAGGCAAAAATTTCATGGAAATAAATGGTAAGATTTCTCACATCCCTAATTGCTATCTAAATGATGGGAGATTAGCAGAAAAATGAATAGAATTAGATCAGTAAACTGGATTGAATTAATAGGCAAGCTACATGTAATTACCAATTATGTCAATCACACAGAATTAAATGAGACAGTGAGCAGAGACATCAGCTGTTGTTGCAGGGGCCACTGAGAGCCATATTTGGACAGCGTCAATTGCACGGTTCTGAAGAAGGACAAATAGCCCTACTAAATGCAAAGAGTCACACTACTAACTATTGTTCCCTTCAGAGACTCTTATCCCTGGTGTTCATCATCTCTAAGACAGCTGTTTGCACAGAATACCTACTAAAGCCAACTCCAGAGTAAAACCAGATGAAACAAGTACCTATTATGAAGAAATACCTTCACCTTTGTAGGACAAGTGTTCTCATAAATTATGCTCATTAGAGATTAATGTTCCATAGCATTTCCAGCAACTTCACTGAACCTCTAAATGATCTGTTATGTTGTAGCTCCTATAGTACATTTGCAGGAAATTATAGGCATTTGCTGACCATATATATAATTCTTGTGAAAATGGATGAATAGTCATATATCATTTTACAAAAGAACCTTGTTGGATGTCTGGAATGTATGCAAGACTGATAATTATTTCCTTTTTGTTGTATCCTAAATGATTATTCTGTTCATGGAAGGCACTCCTATTCACATATAAGGAAAGGGGGCGGAAAGGATTTGGTGATTTCCCCTTCCTTCATTAGCCATGGTAATGCAACCATGACTGCACTCTATTTGTCAACACTTCATCTACACCTGCCTCCAAAACTCCACCCCCTCCTCTTAAAGGGACACAGTTAGTCCCAGCCAACAGCACAGGCAATGAACACACATGCCCATACCTCCTTGACCCGGGATATGCACACTAGGGATGTGTGAACTGGCTCAAGGTGGATCTGCTTCACCATCGAACTGGACTGGGGTTGTTTGGCTCAACCTCGAGCCGAACCCCTTGAGCCAGCTCGGAGCCAGTTCAGGGGTTCTAAGTTGGGATTTATTTATTTTTACATTTAACACTCACCGCCGGGTGATTTAAAGGGAAAGAAACACATTGGCAAACGCCCTCTTATGGGCCATTCTTATATCTTACAGGCCCCTCTTGTCCATACCCACTAAAAGGGTGGGATGACAAGACGGGGACAGCAAGAGAAGTCTCAAGCAAATCAGGACTGTGGAGGATTGTGCCCAAACACATGAAGCACCGGCAACTCCAGAAATTAAACAACTAGGTTGTTTCCCCACAAAAGGCACACATGCCAGGCCGTTGGGGGTGATACTATGACGCTTATCAGAAATACCAATGTGCGGACCCCGTGCCCAGTGGGGTACCCATCAATAAACCTGCAGAAACTCTGGCTGTGGCAAGCTTCCTGTGGTCCAGTCAATTAAAGACAACACGTAGCCCCACACATCTGGTATCTATCTGTCCATTGGATTGGATTTCTTAAGCAAACTGCAATGCACATCTTGGCGCGTTGCCCAGCAAGCAGGACATTTCCTCAGAATTACCATACAAAACATTTGACAGCTTCCATCTGGGGAAGGAGAAGGGACAAGTGCACAAGGAACCCTTTCATTAAAAACACACCTGATCTAGCACAGCTGCTCAGCAAGGTGTTGCATGTGCTGTCTGGCTGGGCAGCAGAGCACTGATTGCTCTGGATGCCTGAGCAGGGTCTGTATTTTTAAGGTTCCTGTGGACAGTACTGCTCCCTCCAACTGTCTGTATCTACATGCCCAGCCTTGGCCCCCCAGCTTGGAGGTATCCTAGACTGTGTGTTGTTATGTGTACCAGCAAAGGAAAATATACAGTGACTTGGATAACCCTAGGTTTGTGTTAAAAGCCCCTGATTTTTTCAGAGCTCCTGTACTATTTTTTGGTACCAGTTTATAGGAGAAGGGGCCCTCAGCCCCAGCCCCTTCCCCTGAGATGCAAGTATGCACTCTCAGCCATAACTCATGAGCGGAACCATCCAATGAGACAAAGGGAATGAGCTTGAGAGCACTGTGTGATGACAGAATGTGCAATAGAAACTTATTTCCTTCTCCCAAGGAAGAAAGAGTGCCTGGCCATGGTGTTGCCAGCAAGCCTTATTTCAGGGTTGCACAGAGAGCACCCCTCAATTGCACTTGGCCATGGGCTCAGGATCTTAGTTCCCACTTTACTATGCCTAGTCAAAAATGAAACTTTACTCTGGCTCAAAGCAGGTTGATAGTACAGGTTATGCTGGCAGCATGCCTTCAGGTCTAAACTCTCAAGACAGACCGAAACTAGGATGCGCCCAAGCCTCACTAACAAGGGGTTCCAGGCTACTCAGACCCTACTTCAAAGGCAACTCACTGACGGGAGAGGTCTCCTAATTTAAAAGAGACAACCGTGAAGCACTCTTGGGAGTAATGCAGATAAAGTGGCACATTTCTCAAACTCCTCATGAATTAACACATTGGCTGGCAAGGACTCAGTGGAAAGGCTAATAAAAGCTATAGATGTGTAATCTTCTCACACCTGGTCTTATGATAGTCAACCAAGCACAGTTCTATTCACCACATACACATTTGCATAGATCCCTCTTGCCTTTGTTGGGCAAGCTACACTCAGAATAATTAAGTTAAATAATTAAGGAAGGGGCAATAGATTTCTTTGCCTTTCATGAAATCTGCCACCCTCTGGTTAAGCAGAATGGCTTGGAAACTGCCTCAGGGCATGTTTCTAGCCAAGGAACATGATCTCAGAATCTGTTTGGATCACTTTCATACAGACCCTCATATACGCAGGTGGTAGCCTTTTCTCCTTGCTCCTCTTTTTCACTTTCCTGCCCCAAGAGGAAGCCCTGGGTGGTACATAAGGACAAAACCAAACCTGTGACTCGATCATTTAAAAACAATCAATACAAAACCAAATAAACAGTTTAAAACCATTACACAATTAAAAACCATGAAAGGCCAGACCAAACAAATAGATTCTAAGGGCTCTCTTGAAGGCCATCAATGAATTTCTATGGATTTCTGCCGGAAGTGCATTCCACAGCCCAGCAGCAGCTACAGAGAAGGCCCAGTTCCAAGACACCACAAGGTGTACCGGTGGGAACTGGGGATGGACCTCCTCAGATGACCTTAACAGGCGGTGGGGATCATCCAGAAGAAGGTGCTCTCTAAGGTAACCTGGGCCTAGGCCTATTTACACTTAATTAGGACTTTAGTTAAATCACTTCCAGTAAGACTCAGAGTTATATCAGCTAAGATTTATTGCATTGCCGAACTAAACGTTTGCCTTCTGTACCCCCATTTTATCCTTAATAAAGCCTTTGATCTATAATCCTGTCTCCTTGTTTTTCCAGTACATCAAAACTTGCTCGAATTGATACTGGAACCAAACTGCTCCCCAAGCCAAACTAATTTTCGCAAGTCAAGCCAAAAGCATAGTTGAGGTATCTAGCCAGCAATTCGGGGCAGTTCTGGTAACAACAGAGATATGCATGTGAGTCGGGGGGGGGGCACTGTTGCTGCCCATCCCAGCTGCAAGTTCCATGCCAGCCCCATAGAAGGGTACTCCAGCAAAACATTCCCTGGTCCCGGTGACTGCCATGAACCAGGAGTCCAAGTGCTCCCTCTGACAATCTGGTCTCCCCATAACACATAGCCATGTCTTTTTTTGCCCCACATGGCCACCTGGCTTGCTAGGGATCATTTTAATCCATAGGTGTCCTGCCCCAGGATGCCCCACAGAGGTCGATTTACATATGCCGCAATGTCAGTCCAAGCTTGGCCTGTTTTTCTGTGAATGTAGGATCCATCCCTGGTCTTTCCTAACTCTGCCCACCCGAAACCACTCTGCCATATTAAGTGGAATGGACTCCTTGGAAGTCTGTAAGGGTAGAATGGAGAGGCAAAAGTATGGAATATGAGTTCTATAGTTAACCAGAGATACCGGGAGCCCCACATCAGTGGGGGCCCCTATAGTTGGAAGGCCTACCTCATGAGTGCAATACAACAGAAAGCTGAAGCACATGGTGCCTCTGTTTTTTTCCACTGGACTGGTCCTCTCATGAGAGGGCTAATCCCTGGCCGGTAAGCCATCATGGGGTAAGAGTGTGTTGGGGTTGCCTGGACTGCTCAGCCCAAGTCTGCAAATCCAAGAGCATCCTCTGTCCCAGTGGACCAAATTCCAGGTCCTTTGCCTGCCCTCATATAGATATTCTCTCCTAGGAAGTTATAATGATCCCTTCCCGGAGTTACAGAAAACTAGTGTCCCTTGCCATCCTCCAGTATCAATGATTGTGCTTATATGAGACTGTATAGATGTAGAGCTCTTGCAAGGGAAGTGGTGCAAGTGGTTTGAGGAAAGGGTAAAAATGACTTTTCTCTGCCAAGTGTGGGTGATTGATGCTGAAACGACACCATTGCACTGGGCCTCAAAGATTGTGGCCAATGATTGTCACTTTACTGACATCCTGACATCTTGCCCACAGTCTGGTGACACACACAGTATGGAGTTTGCTGGGATGCAGCCTAGGCAGACCAGAGGAGGGAGGGGTCCCTCTTCCCAGAAGTCGGGCATTGGGAAACCACAGTTGAATGATGATCTGTGGAATGATTCCCAGCTTCATGGATTAACCACAGGCTCATGTACCCAAGCTTTCATGCTATGTCTGAACAGGTCCATAGAAAGGAACAAGAGCACTGTAAGATATTCCCCTCAGGGTGATGGAGCTGCTCTGGGAAGAGCATCTAGGTTCCAAGTTCCCGTCCTGGCTTCTCCAAAATAGTGCTGAGAGAGATAACTGCCTGCAGCCTTAGAGAAGCCGCTGCCAGTCTGTGAAGACAGTACTGAACTAGTGGTCTGACTCAGTATATGGCAGCTTTCTATGTTCCTATGTTCTATTTTCCTAAGATCAAGATCACAGCTGTATTTCTTTGAGCAAGTAGATGTAATGGAAAAATAACACCTTTCCTGGAAGCTGGAGCCCTTACATTTATATATTTAAAATATTTATATCCTGCCCCTCCAGTGCAATACTGTTTGGGATGACTCACAACAATAAATACATAATTAAACATCTGAAGTTAACATATGAAGTTAACTAGGTGTGTTAGCTGCCTGGTAGGTTCCACATACAGTCCAAGGTGCTGACAATGATCTTCAAAATTATACAGTCTGGATCCATAGTATCTACAGGAATATTCCCTTCGACTTCCCTATTCCTCAACTGGCAAGATCCCACAATACAGAACAGCCACACATTTTTTAAAATGTGGAATTTAATCATCAATAACTGAGAAATTTAAGCATTTTCTGAGTATTGATTAAGAACAGGTGTTCAGAGAAGCACCATCTGTTTCTTCCAGATGCTGATCACCTGTGCAAACGAATAGTTCAAGGGGGGCAATACATCAGTAAGAAGCTCTCATCCATTGAAGGGATGGTCCTTGCCGCAAAGTAGGGAATTATTAAGTACAAACAACAATGCCAAGCCCTAATCTTGAACACAAGAGCAATTTTTAGTTATTTGCACTTGCTGCCAGTAATTTCAATGGAACTTATGTCTATATTATGTATGAGAGAGCTCACTCATACCAGTGAGTTTAGGACTGTACATTCCTATGTTCTTCCATTAAGCAAAACCTTCATCTGTATTGTGAATGTGTGAGCTGTTCTTATCAAAGGAAAAGGCTATTCTGTGGGGAAAAGGGAAGACTCCCAGTTAGCACTTCTATCCACAAGATGGTGTGCTAACATTGAATAACTTAGGAATAATTATGCTTGCAAATGAGATTGCTTTGCATTGGTTAAAAAAAAAAGGTGAAAAACAACTTATAATTGCCTACTTGTTAGAAATAGTCATGTCTATAGTTCAACAAATGTGTTGTTGCAATTGTATTATGCATTGTCTCTGATTAAATGCTCCTGCCACATTTTTGTATTTATTTACGTTAATGCAATGGTAAAATCTGCAGCTCATTAACTTTGCATTTAGTTATAGTAATGGCTTTAGCTGTAATTTGCAGCATTTCGGCATTTTAAAAATCATAGCTCATTTACACCATCTTTACAAAAGTCTAAATTGTACTTAATGGATTGCATGCCTCCCCATGCCATAAACTCTTTTGCATCAGAGGCCTGGAACCAATGAACTGTACATTTGCCTTCCTCAATTAGGGTTGTAAACAGCCACTTGCCTGGTCTATTTATTTTATTTATTAAAATATTTTTATGCTGTCTTTCTGCCACAGTGACATTCAAGCTCACAGAAACAACCACTTAAAGCAAAAGTACGGTGACAATATAACCATTAGCAGGAGATAAAAATGCTATAAATGTTTCAAAGCAGCAGTAAAAGCAACACAGTGCAGGATCCATAAATTGAGCAAAACAACAGCCCTTCATCCACAAACTGTGCAAACAATTACACACAGTAACTAATACAGAACAAACTCAATCAATAAAAAAAGCTCAGGTGACTGCTGGGGCAGTCTTTTTTTTAGCACCTAAAAGATAGTGAAGTAGCCACCAGACAGCTCTCTTTTGGGAGGAAGCACAACCATCAGAGCATAGCTACTGAGAAGGCCCTTTTGCTGGTAACCATTCATGTATGATTGGGACACTTCGAGAAAGGGTTTCAATGATGAGCTGAACTGCTAGGCAGATTCATAGTGGATAAGGTGATCTTTCAAGTACCCCAGCCCCAAAGGGGTTTTAAAGATCAAAAGCAGTGGTTTGGATTGTGCCTGGAGAGAACTAGTATAAATTAAGACCCCTCAGTATTGGTGCTAACATGCAAATTCTAAGGAGCCTTGACAACAGTTGCTATAATAAACCAGTTAACGTTTCCAAAGGCTTTTCAGAGGAAACCCCATAATGTAATACAGTAAACTGTAGTTACTAACCCAGTTTGTTACTAAGGTATGGGTAAATGTGATGGTGGAAGAAACTTGATTGCCTATGGAGAGTAAAAACCTGTCTCGAATTGACGAGGCAGGAAAGCTTTGGCGTTTCCCTCTCCTTTAAGCCATAAATGACAAGGGCTGAGCCATAATGCTCCCAGTGCCACCATCCTATTGCTAGGGATATGCACAAATCAATTCAGCACGGCCTGCCGAATTGTTTTGACAGGACTGGAAGCAGTACCTTTAAGCGTGAGTAAAGCATGTCCTTATCTTCTCCTCTACCACTCTACCACTTTTCTGGGTGTGGCACTGTACCACTCAGAAGTCTACGCATGGCTGCGGTGCTTCAGCCAGCAGCCTGTGCATGGTGGTGGATGCACATGGCTACTGTGCATGCATGGCAGCTATGTGAATGGTCAGCAACACCATGCTGACCACCCACATGGCCACTGCTGGGTGAAGCCCCCACAGCTGTGCACAGAATTCTGAGTGGTGCAGTGCCACATCTGGAAAAGCAGCATGTCAGCAAAGTGCTAAGGACCTGTTTTTATTATGTTATTATATTTTATTATATTTATATTTACCTGTTTTATTCATTCTTAAAGGTACTGCTCCCTGCTCCACCAAAATATTTGTGCACATCAATACCCATTGCTAGAATGAGCACCTGTTTCTAGAATGAATTCTAGACATTTCATAAAGTGAGTCTAGACATTTCAGTGGATTTGGGGTGTGATGCAAAAGAAGGGCAAAAGAAGGGGGAACAAAGTTACCAGTGGTGGTGATCATGCTCCCTGTTGCTGTTGGCTGCCATTTATCCTCCCACAATGCACAGGAAACATTGTTCTTCACTGTAATTGCTTCTTATAGACAACCATAGCTGTCTTTCTGAGGAAGACGGAGGGTGGACAAGGTGTGAATAAGAGCACACCAGCTTGCCATATCTCCTGGTATTGAAGCACTCTGTGGCCACATACCCCACTTTTCTTGAACTTAGAATGTATGTAGAGCAAACTATACTTTTGTTCAGTGATTGCCTCTGCAGTCAAGTGTGGAACATTGGGAGACCAAGGGGTGTGGTCATGGAGCATGTGGCTAACCACAGCCAGGAACACAATCACCACTGCTGTCTAGCTTATAAAACAGGTGATGGCCACCAAAAATGTATGTTTTCCCTCCCCACCCCCTCAGAAATGAAACTCATTCATTTTCATTTGCTACTGAAACAAATTATTAAAAGTACTTTTGGCTTGAAAATATTTGGTTAATAAGGCCTTGGGACAAGAATTCGTTTCCTCTGATAAGAAAAAAAAAAGAGGGGTAGTGCTTTATGTGAAACAACAATTTGAACCCAAGTTGATTTTTAAAGATGAAGAAGGCAGGGTGCTAGCTTTGGAAATCTTAGTTTCCGGAATCAAAACGGTGATAATTGGAATTTATGCACCCAATAAAAATAAAGTAGAATTTTATAAATATCTAGAACAGAAGATGGCCGAGTTATCGAATGCTAATTTAGTTTTACTGGGAGATTTTAATGGAGTTGTCTCTACATCCTTGGATAGAAAATCTGATACGTTTGAAAGGAATCTGCAAGGCAGGCTACCTAAAGCTTTTTTTGATTTAGTAGAACATATGGATCTCTATGACTTGTGGAGAATCAAAAACTCAAATGCAAAGGAGTATACTTATTTCTCCGAAAGATACAAATCTCATTCAAGGATAGATATGGTCTGGACATCCAAATCTATTATGCCATGTATGAAAAGAATGGATATCTTGCCCAGAACCTTTTCAGATCATAATGCAATTTGCTTTACATGGAAGGAGAAGGGAATGGTTTCCTTTCACTGGAGACTGAATGAATACTTGCTGAAAAAAGTGGAAGTTGTGGAGAAAGCCAAAAGGAAGTTAAAGGACTATTTTGAACTGAATTTAAACCAAGGAATGGACAATAAAATAGTTTGGGATGCAGGAAAAGCGGTTATGAGAGGGTTTTTGTTTTTGTTTTTACAACAAAATGCATACCTTAAAAAACAAAGGGGACTGAAAAAAGAGGGATTATTGATGGAGATTTCTAAAAAAGAAAGAGAACTTCTATGGGCTAAGGACAAGAAGAAGACTATTCAGGTCATTAAAGTGCTTCAGCAGCAGCTCTCTGTGTTACTATTACATGAAGTTGAACGGAACTTAAGATATGCGAAGCAAAAGTCATTTGAATTTGCAAACAAACCAGGCAAGTTGTTGGCTTGGAAAATTAGAAGTGAGAAAAAGAACAAGTATATATCCAAGATATTAACAAAAATGGGCTTTCCTATGATGAAAGGGAAATAAAAAGGGAATTCTTTAGATACTATTCTGAATTATATACAGGAAACAAAGTAGAAGATATAAAAATCAACAAATTTCTCAAGACACAAAATATTCCAAAACTTGCTAAGGATCATATAGAAATTATGAATGCACCAATATCAATAATGGAAATAACAGAAGTAATAAATCAAAGCAAAGCTAATAAGTCGCCAAGGCCCAATGAGTTACCAGCTTCGTACTACAAATCTTTTAAAGATCAAATATTGCAGCCTTTGCAATGGATGATGAATGATATTTTGCAAAGAGGAATTTTGCTGGAGTCTTGGAAGTATGCCAATATTAGGGGTGTGCAATTTGGTATTTTCGGTGTTTCGGTTCAGACCTGAACCGAAACACCCCTGTTCTGTTCTGTGCCCAAATTTTGCTCACCTGAATCACCCCCGATTCGGTTCGGATTCGGATTTACTCGAATCTGAATCTGAATCGATTCGGGTAAGAAAAACGGGTCCTGGGGCCAAAAGAGTGGGGTGGGGTGGTAGTGCCCTATGGGTGGAGGCTACCACCCAAATTTCAGGGGGATTGGGCAAAGGGCTGATTTTTGGTGATTTTTTTGAAGTTTTAGTGTATTTAGGGCAGATCGGGGGCAGAAAGTGGGATCTGGTCCAGAAGAGTGGGGTGGGGTGGTAATGCCTAATGGGTGGAGGCTACCACCCCAATTGCAGAGTGATTGGGCAGAGGGCTGATATTTGGTGAATTTCTGAAGTTTACGCGTCTTTAAGGTTTTTCCGCATTAGGTAGAATGGGGGGTGTATTGCTTCACGTCGGTGGGAAAGGAGTGGCCTAGAGCGGGGTGGGGTTGGTGGTAGTTCCGGGTAGGGGCAAGGAAGCTACCTGGATTTTTTCAAAGGATTTGGGCAGAGGGCTGATTTTTGGTGAATTGTTGAAGTTCATGTCTTTAAGGTTTAGATTCTACGATAGCAAATTAGAATGGATTCATGGCGTGTCATTGAATATCTCATTTGCTATCATAAAATCCACACTCAGAATACCTCAGAAACAACAGAACCCTGTACGCCATGGGTTAGAAACCCATGGGGGTGGTTGGCACCCTATGTGGACTACGCCACCACTCGCTCTGGGGCACCCCAGCACCCCCCAAGTGCACTTATGGGGCTACTGAAAGCCCCATGAGGAAAAACCTTAAAGACGCATAAACTTCAACAATTAACCAAAAATCAGCCCTCTGCCCAAACCCTTTGAAAAAATTGAGGTAGCTTCCTTGCCCCTACCTGGCACTACCACCAACCACACACCACTCTAGGCCACCCCTTTCCCCCTGATGTGAAGCGATACACCCTCCGTTATACTTAATGGGGGAATACCTTAAAGACGCGTAAACTTCAGAAATTCACCAAAAATCAGCCCTCTGCCCAATCACTCTGCAATTGGGGTGGTAGCCTCCACCCATTAGGCACTACCACCCCACCCCACTCTTTTGACCGAGATCCCACATTATGCCCCCTATCTGCCCCAAGACACTAAAACTTCAGAAATTCACCAAAAATCAGCCCTTTGCCCAATCCCTCTGCAATTGGGGTGGTAACCTCCACCCATTAGGCACTACTACCCCACCCCACTCTTTTGGCCCCAGGACCTTTTCCATTAAAGTAAAAGGAAAGCAATTTATGCATTGAAATCAATGGAGGCAAAAAGGTGGGAAATTCAAAGACACGTCAAACTAAAAATGGAGGAGGAAGTAGAAGACAAGGCTGGCACTTTTCTAGGGCACAAAAAGGAGACCCGAAACACCCAAAAAATTTGGACCCGAAACAGGGGTGATTCGTTTCGGGTCCGAAAATTATCGGGTCTCATCATGGGTGATTCGGTTCGGCTCCGAATCTCCCGAAATTGGTCGTTTCAGGCACAGATCATTCTGTGCCTGAAACATTTTGCACATCCCTAGCCAATATTGCAGTAATTCCAAAACCGGATCAAGATTTAACGCAAGTCAAGAACTACAGGCCAATCTCACTCTTAAATAATGATTATAAACTTTTTGCTGCCATTTTGGCAAGGAGAATGAAGGTTGTATTAAGACTTTTTATTCATGAAGATCAAGCACGCTTTTTGCCAAAACGGCAATTAAGAGATAATGTGAGAACAGTTTTGAATGTATTGGAGTATTACGAAAAACACAATGATAGATAGCTATGATCTTTCTGGATGCAGAGAAAGCATTTGATAATGTCTCCTGGCAGTTTATGTGGAGGCTACTGGATGTAATGGGAGTTGGTAATAATTCTATTAGGGCTATTAAGACAATATATTCAGAGCAATATGCTAAAATTATTATAAATGGGGAACTATCAGATAATTGTAAAATACAAAAAGGAACTAGACAAGGCTGTCCACTTTCTCCATTACTTTTTATATTAGTACTGGAAGTGCTTTGTAGAAATATTAGAGAAGATGATCAAATACAAGGCCCAAAAGTTGGGAAACAGGAGTATAAACTTAGAGCCTTTGCAGATGATGTGGTGAAGATTGGAAGACTCTTGGAAAAAATTCAACAATTTGGCCAACTGGCTGGATTTCATATAAATAAGACTAAAATGAAGGTGTTGACAACAAATATGGACCAGAAATCTAATGATAGGTTTTTTGAAACAAGTGAACTGAAAGTGGAGAAGAAAATTAAATACTTGGGCGTCTGGTTGACAAACAAAAACTCTTTGTTGTTTTTAAATAATTATATCAAAATATGGAATACAATAAAAACTGACTTGCCAAGATGGACTAAAATGAACTTATCTTTAATGGGAAGAATTTCAGTTGTGAAGAGGAATGTTTTACCTAAAATGTTGTTTCTTTTTCAGACTATTCCTGTAATTAACACCTTAACTTGTTTCAAGCAATGGCAAAAGGGCATAACCAAATTTGTTTGGGAAGGGAAAAGACCAAGAATTAAATTTAAAAATTTAACAGATGCTAAAGAAAGTGGTGGTCTTACCCTGCCAGATTTAAGGATGCTGTTTGTTTGACGTGGTTAAAAGAATGGATAACATTAAGAAATCCCAGAATACTTGATCTGGAAGGATTTGATAGAAGGTTTGGATGGCATTCATATCTGTGGTACGATAAAAGTAAAGTGCATAAAGATTTTCTTAATCACTATGTAAGAAGGAGTCTAATGAGAGTGTGGGTAAAATATTAAAAAATGGTTGGAATCTAAAACTCCATTATGGCTATCCCCGATTGAAGCTTTAGCACGTAAAGAGATAAATATGCAACCTGAATATGGTACCTATAGGGATTTGTTATGTTTCCAAGAAAAGGGCTGTAAATTAAAAAACCTAATTGAAGTACAAAATTTGGTTAGTAACTGGTTTCAGTACCATCAGTTAAATGAAATCTATAAGAAGGATCTTAAAGTTGGATTTGAGGATCAAATGTCGAGATTTGAGAAGGAGCTGTGTGAAAATGATGGAAAATTAGTTTCTAAGATGTATAAGCTGCTGCTTTTGGAGGAGACAAGAGATGAAGTGGTTAAAAAGACTATGATAAAATGGGCTCAAGATGTGGGTCATAATATAGATATGGCAGCTTGGGGAAAATTATGGAAAATGGATTTAAAGTTCACTGCATGGTATACTTTAAAATAAAATTATTATAAGATGATGTACAGGTGGTATTTGACACCCAAAAAATTAGCATTAACGTATAAAAATGTTCCAAACAAAAGTTGGAAATGTGGACATTGTGAAGGAACTTTTTTTCATATACAGGTGAAACTCAGAAAATTAGAATATTGTGCAAAAGTCCATTAATTTCAGTAATGCAAATTAAAAGGTGAAACTGACAGATGCATTACATGCAAAGTGAGATAAGTCAAGCCTTAATTTGTTATAATTGTGATGATCATGGCGTACAGCTTATGAAAACTCCAAATCCACAATCCCAGAAAATTAGAATATTACATGGAACCAAGAAGACAAGGATTGAAGAATAGAACAATATCGGACCTCTGAAAAGTATAAGCATACATATGTATTCAGTACTTGGTTTGGGCCCCTTTTGCAGCAATTACTGCCTCAATGCGGCGTGGCATGGATGCTATCAGCCTGTGGCACTGATGAGGTATTATGGAAGACCAGGATGCTTCATTAGCGGCCTTCAGCTCTTCTGCATTGTTTGGTCTCATGTCTCTCATCCTTCTCTCGGCAATGCCCCATAGATTCTCTATGGGGTCAGGTCAGGCGAGTTTGCTGGCCAATCAAGCACAGTACACTGTATACTTTTTAGAGGTCCGATATTGTTCTATTCTACAATCCTTGTCTTCTTGGTTCCATGTAATATTCTAATTTTCTGGGATTGTGGATTTGGGGTTTTCATGAGCTGTACGCCATGATCATCACAATTATAACAAATTAAGGCTTGACTTATCTCGCTTTGCATGTAATGCGTCTGTCTCATATATCAGTTTCACCTTTTAATTTGCATTACTGAAATTAATGGACTTTTGCACAATATTCTAATTTTCCGAGTTTCACCTGTATGGTGGTCTTGCGGGAAGGCAAAGGCCTTTTGGGATATGATATATAATGAGTTGAAGAAAAAATTTTAAATGACATTTCCTAAGAGGCCAGAATCCTTCCTGCTGGGAATAACGCAAGGAGAGTTTTCCAGAAGAAACTTAACATTTTTTATGTATGCAACCACAGCGGCCAGAATAGTATATGTGCAGAAATGGAAGGACAATGAAATGCCCTCAAAAGAAGATTGGTTGATAAAAATTTTGGAATATGCTGAGATGGCAAAACTTACAGTATTGATAAGGGATGAAAACTTGAAATGTTTTAAAGAAGATTGGAAACCATTCTTACTAAACTTAAAGAACTATTTTTCAAATATCGACTTTTCAGCAGGGTTTGAAATTTAGTAATAATAGCAGGTTGGGTAGAGTAAAATCGAGTTTGCAATGTGTAGGATATATGTTTTGAATTACTATAGCAATGGTTGCCTTGTATAGTTAATGAATCGTGCAGATTGGTGAGCGGGAAGTCAATATTTACTTAATTAGATGTAATGGGATTGTTAAGATATTGTAATAACCAATAAAATTTTAAAAAGCAAAAAGTACTTTTGGCTCAACCCAAATTGCTAACACTGGTGTGTGGGGGTAAGTGGGTAGGAAATGTTTTTGTAGGCAAGTAACTTTGAGTATGTATTTGCAAGGCTACCCTAATTGCTAGCCAAGGATTCCCTCATGCCTTAAAACTGTTGTGGTATTAGAAAATAAAATACTATCCAATGCCTAAGACTGCTTCTTCTTCTTGTGGCTATGCAGTATTTCCCAACAATATTTCCACCTTTACTCAAAATGTTATTATTTCCATTTTCCTTTGGAATGCTTCTCCATTAATGAAAATTATGTTTGTCATCCTATTATTATTCTCCTAGAAAAGTTGTTTTCCACCCATATTTTGTGTGCAGCATGAATGCAGGTCATGATGCACAAAAATATGAAGGCAAAAATCCCTCAGAGTTAAGAAGCTTTCTCTTCCAAAGGAGCATTTTTTTCATATGGTATGGCAACAGCCTAAGAGAAACACTGATCATATCTAATTTAGACCTTCTCTTCATAATTGGTAGAATGCAATACAGTAAAAATAGCTTCACATATGGCACACAAATGGAAAATTGCTGTCAGAGAATGAATTGTAACCAAAAAATCAAGGTTTTCAGAAGCAAGAAATGAGACTTGCTATAGAGACAGCTCAGCTTTGACACTCCGGGGCCTTCCTCAAGATGTTCTCTGATAGATACCCTGGATAGACCCTCATAGGTTTAAAGGGAGCTTACTTCTGTGTGGCAGTGGCAACAGTGTGTCTTTATTGCTTAACTTGGCAGCCATATGCTGATAACCATAATTTCCCCATAATTCCCTAGCTTAAATGTCACTCCAGGGTATTGTGGGATAGCATCCCAATCTCCACTGGTGGCTGCCATTTTTTCTCTACAACACTCCAGACCAATGCCAGTAACATTATGATTAAAAATGCTGGTCACTAGGAAAATGATGATTGTGCCCACTGATCAGTGACCCTGCTGGGATGAAAAGCTACCCAAGGGTAAAGTACTAATTTGCTATCTGCTGAAATCTTTTAAGTACGGGTAGAAGGAAAGCTGGGTAGAACCTGTTGGGAATTCTCTCTGGTAAGAGAAATCCTTTTTCATGTATGCTGAAAGTAAAGTAACTTGGAGCCAGTTCATAGTTTCAAATCAATATAAGTAGTATTTATTAGAGAACTCCATTCTAGATAGGAAAGTGAGGAGATAGGATCTCTAATCTAGCTAGCTAGCTGGATGCAGATGGATTCTGCATCTCTGCACACATGGTGCAGGGGAGAGGAGCTTGCATGTTGCAAGGTAGAAGGAAGGGAAGAGAAGGGAAGAGGAAGGAAGTGGTTGGAAGGAAGGAAGTGTCCCTGAGAGTAGCAATCTACATTCCAAAGGGATAGTGTCAGAGCAATAGAGAAGGGATGACCAATGTCTTGACACTCTAGCCCTCTGACTCACTAGTCTGTCCTCTTATGTCATTGAGACAAGAGACAGCACATAGTCCTTCACTTCCAACAGAACCAATATGAATTTATATCCAGAGCAGATCATGAACCTGACAGATTAGACTGTTTAGAGCAGATGAGAAAATCCTCTGGAGGAAGTACCTCTTCAAATTGCAGGAAGGAAGAGCATATATTTGAATGCACTCATTTGTGTGGTTCAGGGCCAGATTAAGACATGCTGAGGCCTAAACTATGTGAAGCTTGAGGCCCCATAGCATTAAAAAAATCCAACAAAAAGGATAATAAAAACAGAAATAACAAATGTTTAATTTTTTCATATATACTGGGCAAACATGCAATGAATAACTAATAATCTAAGAAAAACAGATATTTTGCAATAAGCCTAATTGCATTAGAAATATCTGTAACTGAAAATACATTATTATTGCTTATTTAAATTTTCAGAGATACTAATGTACAAAAACACAAGAGCAGTTCCACAGTTCAGCATTACTAAAGTTAAAGAGCAATGGGGGAGACATATATATCTGGGTCCATAAGGCACCCCTCCCCCCACTTCCTGGGAAGTAGCCTGCTCTTTGCTCTTCCCTCATCCCTCTCCGAGTGGCAAGCTGCTGGCTCCTGATCAGGGTATGAAGAGTGAATGCTATTATTTGCATAGGAGTGAGAGAAAGGGCATGCCAATTATGCTTCTTGCCCCCAAGTGTATCTACTTCTTCTGCTGCAAAGACACCATGTGCGGGTGGGGGGTGAGAATAGAAAGAGGTAGGGGGCAGAGGGGCCTCATCTTTGCTTCTTCCCCACATCAATCTTGCTATGTCCCTGACACACAGAATATCAAAGTTGTGCTTACCAACATGTATGTATGGTAACTGTGTTGTTTTATACACACTTTATTACAGTTCCAGTCTCGAAACTGTTCAGGCCTCTCTGTTGTGTTAACCAACTGGCTGAGCCCTCTTACAGACGTCAGTATCCTGGCCCTTGTCCCATCTCCATCTACATACCAGGATGGTTCCCTCCTAAATGCAACATTATCTTTAAAAATAACTCTACCACAAAATCACCGCAGTAATAAAGCACACACTCTCAATGATAATTTTTTCCATTCTCCTTTATTTTTTCAACCAGTTATGTAAAATGTGAAATTTAGTCATTTTCTGTATTCAGAGGCCTCTCATAATGTGAGGCCCTAAGCTTACTTAGCTTGTGCTTAAACCTGGCATCGGTGTGTGTGCATGTTTAATTTCCAGCACATGGAAAACTATGACATTTAAGCATTTTCTCCTGTCTGTTAGGAATAACTGATAATTCTGGTAGAATAAATCTCTAGGCTGTGTATGTCATGCTGAGAAAAATCTATCACCAGATAAACGAGGAAGATTCCCATTTCATTATGAGCTAAAACTAGAGATAGTAAGACCTGAACTATAGACTAATTGATCTATTGTCAACATATGTGAGTGTGTGAGTGTGTGTGGCGGGGCTGAAATCCCCCCCCCCCACACACACACAAAAATATTGAATGCGGATTCAAAGTGGATTTGGTCCAATTATGTATTTACTTTTTAAACTTGTATTTTTAAATGTGAAAGGACATAATGAAAGATAACTGCCGGGGGGGCCAAGGTAAATGGGATTTTGGAGATATTTGAATCCATCTCCCAGTGTTTTGTCCAGGGGGGCTAAAAGCAGCTGTGTATAAGGTCCTTGATTTGGGTTGGGGCCAGATTGTGGAGGGAACGTGTTGCCAGCACTTCTATTCTGAATGCTCCCAGAAGCCTCTCTGCTTATGTCTGGGACTACAGGCTTGTAGCTCCCACTCTTAACATGCTCAGAAGTCTCACAGGATTGCGGGCTCCCCATTTGTTGGCATATTGGGGACTGGTCACTTAGGAGGCAGCTATTTGAATCTTGTCCCCAGATTCAAATAGCTGCCAAGCAAATCGAAAGGGGATTAGCTTCGCACCATTCCCTATATTAGGGAATGTCTAGGCAGACCTGAGTTGACTTGCGAGTTAACCCTTTAGTTCCTCTCCTCTGCCGTTGCCTAAAACAAGCTAACGCTAATCGCCTCAGCAGGAAAAGTCAGATAAGGCACGCAAAATCAACTCCTTCCCCCATCACAAAAGAGCTAAGTGGGCAATTGGAACTCAGAGGTGTGCTAATTAAAATTACTTATTGGCTTACTGGGTCTTTCCAATACCATCCTTGCATGTCCATTTAGTCCTTTTACATACATGTTGTTCTTGACCATTCATGCCATTGTGTTTTACTCAAGCAAAGCAAACAAAGATAATGGATCCTTTAGAGATCCACTGGAATTTCCCTCCTAAGGAAGAAGGGGTGGCTAGTATTTTGCCTCAGGGCCCATTCTGGGCTATAACTTGCCCTGCTTTGTTAAACCACTGTGCTTCCTTTGGTCTCTATACCTTGGAGTCACCAGCCCTTTGGGCAATAGACTGGGCATCCATCATACCATCAGGCCATGCCTTGCTCTTTGTGCCATTCTCACTCACAGCCTCCAGATCAGCCTTCCTTGCTGGTCCGATCTACCCCGCTCGCTTCACTGCTACAAGAACAGACACCTTTTGGATTTACTCTTGCTGCCTAACCCCTGAGCTGCTTTTAGTTATTCGTCTCCTGGTTCCATCCCTGAGGCAAGAGGTCCTTCGGTTGCACCTAAGGCATAAGGGTCCAATGGCCACTAAAGGAAGGACGAGGTTGCATGATAATCACTCACACCCAGGGTTTCCCTATTCCTGCTTTTTCCTTAAATCCATGAACCTGTTTATCTAAAGCCATCTTTTATCTAGCCAGCCTGGAAGTCATTTAATTTAGACACTAAGCTAAATTGCCTCTTTGCAAGTATCTGATTAATCTTTGTAACATATTGTTAGTAGTAATATTGCTTTAACCAACTCTCTTATTCCGCTGTACACCTGAACCCCAAATAAAACCTTACTTTATTTTGATCATCAACCTCTCTGTCAGTTCATTTCCTTGGGACCAGAACTTTGCACAAAAATTATTCTGATTTGGGTCTGCTCCACCCCAGCTTGCGAATTCCCTACACAAAGTCCGAACACATTTAGGGGTGTTTGCCAATCACCCTGGAGCAGTTCTATTAACAAAGATCCAGATCTATATGCCTTCCTGGAGCTGCTATTAGCTGTGGAACAGAAATACATAGAGTTATGATATAGCTACAAAAAGTATTTAATTGTTCTCTTACTCTTAATGAAACCTTGATCATTGCACTATGTGACCCAGAAAGCCAGCTATGTTGTAGACACATACAGATAAGTTCTTGAATATTAAATCCCATGAGTAGCTTCCTCATAAGGCCACATTAGCTGATGGGTGACCACAGCCACCCAACACCAGCAGACTCCAGTGCTGATGCTTTCCCTCATGGCCCCTTTGGCATCAGCTTGTGCTCTGTTCCACAGCCCTGCATCTACATTTGCTGGTCAGTCTCTCACTGCTACTGCTGTTTCAGCTTCCCTTTTCTGTGTTTCTCTTCCCCACTCCCTTCTCTCTCTTACAGCATGAAACTTGTCTACTTTGTCTCCAAAGTGAATAAATTTCATGCTGGAGGGTGGGGAGATAGGTCAGTAGAACTGGAGCAGAAGTGGCAGTGAGAGACACACCAGCAGTGGCACCAGCCCAAAGACAGAGTACAGCATAATGCTGAAGAGGCCAGCGATGGGAAGAGGGATGGTGTGAGCACTGGACTCTGGTCCAGGGGGTTGGGTAGTGAGTCAGATGGCAGGGGCAAGGCAGCATCAGTGCCGGACTTGCTCAGAGGGCAGAGCCAGCCAAGGGATGAGGCAGCACTGGTGAAAGACAAGAAGCCGCCTCTGTTAACCTTTTACTCTCAATAAAACTCTAATTGGTTGCTGTGCAGGTGACCACCTGACCAAATGGTCATTTGTTTACCTTATATACAGGTATTTGTGTCCATTTTGTTTGCTGTTTTTGGCACACATGGTTACTGTCCCCTATCCAGTAGAAAACCATCTTATTAGCCCCAGGTGCCAGGTTATGTTCATTTGGGGGTGGAGGGGGGGGGGCAGGTTTCTATTGCATTTACAAGCAGCCTCCAGCCATGTCTGTCCTAGAACCGACAATGTCCAGTATCTCAAGATGTATGCATACTCTATTGTCTGCTGATATGAAACATTATGGGCTGAAAGAGAACTCTCAGAAACAGACAAGCTTTTTAAATTGTTGATGACCAAGAAGTCCTCGAAATCCTGAGGTAATTCTGAATTGAACTGAGGAATGTTCACCCATTTACATTTCCCATTAGTTTTGTTAATATGAGAACAACAGCAATAGCCACAATACTTTGTTACTCTTCTAGAAATTGCCGTAGCTTTTCTTAAACTTTCTCTCCAGTTCCTCTGGTTGGTATCACCTCTGAAGCCATTGAAGAGAAAAGGGGAAAAACTCATAAGCAGGAAACAGCAGATGGTCCTCAGCTCGTAGATCATTCCTGGAAAATGCATATGAATTCTGAGTTCTAGCACATTTTCCATATAGTTCTGCATGGAAATAATTCCAAAAGTGTTCTCTATGGATAAAATTTGCCCCCTGTGTGGTATTACAGCCCCAGAAAGGGTTGGCAATGACATTTTTAAAAAAATTCTCAATAAAAACTAGTCTAGGTTAAAGGTTTAGATTTTTCTAAATGTATGTGATTTCACATTTTTTTCTGGGTTTTACAGATCTAGCAGTTGGTGAGTAACTCCACATCTACAAAACCTGAGGAAACTATAATATTTGAACTGAGTCAACTGATCATAGCATAGACATCATGCTATGACATTATGGCCCCCTGCTAACTGATCAAGAGGCACTTTTTAAAAGTGGTGATTCTCTTTATTGAGCAGGTGGAGAGCCCTATCCAGCCCCAGCACAGCATCCCTACAGTGGCTGTTGCTGGTGTCTACCTCATGTGTCTTTTTTAGATTGTGAGCCCTTTGAGGACAGGGAGCCATATTCATTCATTCTTTCTTTCATTCATTCATTTATATATATCTATGTACTTATATCTATGCTTTGGGAACTTTGGTTGAAAAGAGGAATATATGTATTAGTTGTATTTGTATTCGTATTACCTGTCTGAAGGTGGAAGAGAAACTTTCAGCCAGTCCACACAATCATAAGTTGGGTAGGACAAGCATCCTACCCAGCATCGGGAGCTGTATGCACTCCCATTTTTCCGCCATCTGTTAGCAAAAAGCTAGGTAGGAAAAAGGGAGAGATTGTCTGCAAGCCAGCAGCTGGGTAGGATACCATCCTACCCAGCTCTTGGCTCACAGATAATCACTCTCCCCTCCTTCTGTCTAACACACAAACAAAAATCGGGAACAGACAGCTTCTGAAGCTGGGTAGGATGCTTGTCCTATCCAATTTATGATTGTGTAGATGGGCTGTTTGCATTGTAAGAGTATGCCTTCAAAGGGGTTTTAATCTGGCTAGGATACCATTATTCAATACATCAGCCTCTGCAAACTGGACATTCAGCCTCTACTGTCAGTGCAACAAATTAGGAATAGCTCTATTGGCATGGCATCTGCTATATGTATCTCCAGTTGTGAGGTGGGGTTTCACATTCCATTAATTGTTACAAAAAATACATTCCTCATGTTTATTACTAGACCACACACTGGACCAAGATCACAGAAACCTTCTTGCAGATACACTCTCTCTAGAATATGTATACTTTCAAGCGGCCTTGTTCTGCAAAGTTAAAATTGGACAAGATGTATGGATTTTTATGATGTGCCTGAGATAATACAAAATGATAATACAAAATTCATTATCCAGAGAATTACTCCCACTTGAATTTTTCCCTATTTCCATGGACTCTCTACAGGGGAAATTATGGCTACTAAGTTAAATCCTCATGATAATGTTCTGCTCTTACAGATGACTTTGCACTGATTAAATGAATGTGTAGAAAACATTTGCTTGCTGTTTTGTATTGGGTTAAATCAACAGAACTTGTCATGGAGAAGTACTATGAAGAGGCAACCTGGAATGTAATTCAGCCTTGTTTTAAGCAGGTGTCTAGATGATACCAAACATCACATCTCCCAAATCCTCTGTTTCACCTTGTCAAGAAGGGTGGAATCATACTGAAGAAAATTCTGCAGCTGTAGAGGAAAGGCCAATGTTTGCCTGTAGCACATCATAAAGGTCAGGAGCTCACGTAAAGAGAGCACATTTAAACAGATGTAACTCTTTGATTTGTCTTGTTCCAGCTCCCTTTAGTGTTTCTTGCTCCTTTATGCTACACGAGAAACATTAGCACATTTGCTCCCCTCTTTTTAAAAAACTTCTTTGTTGCAAAGTTGCCTGGCTAAAACTCCTGTGAACATGTTTGACTTTGACTTAAACTTTGGTATAAAGCTTAAGAGAGAAATTAATTTTTTTAACCCCTCACAGCAATTCTCAAAGATCTATAGTGCACAGATTAGGCACTTCTCAGAGGGGGGTCACAATTCTTTCAAGTCAGCTTCACAGACCTGGATTAACAATTGGATCCTGAGGATAATACATTTCAAAAGGTGACAGTAGTGTGTTTCAATAGCTTAAGGCTGTACACTCTCCTCTCTGTCAGGGGAAATGAACAGAAAGGTTCACGTGCTGTTTAGTAGCATAAAGTTAAAATACTACTCAACAAATTACATGCATGCTAAAGGAACCCCCCCCACACACACTTTTTAAAAAAAATTATTAAGGACAATTGTAGTGGCCATTTGAATGTAGTAGCCATATGTTAAGCGCCACCACCTCTCGCTATTAACCAAATGGATATTTTCCATTGGCTTCTGTGATATATGGATTGCATTCATAGGACTTTGACTCGGATCCAAAGCATTCTACATTACTATCATAGCATTTCAATTCTCCTCCTGAACTCCTCCTGAAGCCTCTCAAAGGGCCAAGGGATTCTCCAGAGAGAACACCATGGATCATGCAATACCACTGGAAGGGGATATTGGCACTCCCTTGTGCATGCATGGAAATGCTTTAACTCTTTAACTAGGCTTGCCATGTTTGTGAGAATGCAGCCAATTTAAGGAAAAATCCAAATAAGATGGAGGTACTGACTGTGGGGGGTCGGGACCCAAGAGGTGGTTTAGATCTGCCTGTTCTGGATGGAGTTATACTCCCCCTGAAAGATCAGGTACATAGCTTGGGAGTACTCCTGGACTCAAAGCTCTCTGTGGTTTCTCAGGTTGAGGCAGCGGCCAGGAGCGTTTTTTATCTGCTTTGGCTGATACATCAGCTATGTCCATTTCTGGAGGTAAATGACCTTAAAACAGTGGTACATATGCTGGTAACCTGCAGGCTTGATCACCGTAATGCACTCTACAGGAGGCTGCCTTTGTACATAGTCCAGAAATTAAAATTGGTACAGAATGCGGCAGCCAACGTAACCACAGTTTTAAAAGAACTGCACTGGCTGCCAATATGTTTCCCAGTGAAATACAAAGTGCTGGTGAAATACAATGTGCCTTAATGGCTTGGGTCCAGGGTATATAAGAGAGTGCCTCCTTTATCATGAACCCTGCCACTTGTTATGATCTTCTGGAGAGGTCTGGTTACGGTTGCCACCAGCTTGACTGGTAGCTACTTGGAACTGGGCTTTCTCTGTGGCTTTCTCTGTGGCTGTGGCTTTGGAATATGCTCCCTGCTGAAATAAGAGCAACTCCTCTGTTTGTTTTCAGAAAGACCTTTCAAGACTCACCTGTTCTTGCAGGCTTTTAATTAGAATTAATTTCAACAATTTGTTGTAATAATTGTTTTATGCTACTGTTTTTATTCTGCTTTATGCTACTATTTTTATTGCTTTGTGTATTTTATTTATTTATTCATCATATTTTTATACTGCCCAATACTTGCATCTCTAGGCGGTTCACAATTAAAATCATTTAAACATTAAAATCATTAACATTAAAATCATTTAAAACCAACATTAAAAATTAAAACTATCTATCTATCTATCTATCTATCTAGCTATCTATCTATCTAACATATTTGTATACCACCCAAAATACAAGTCTCTGGGTGGTTTATAACAAAACAATTAAAAAAACAAATAAAAAGGTTAAAATATTACAAAGGTTAAAACTATTAAAAATCAAACAATTAAAACTATATCTAATTAAAAGCCTGGATGAGCAAATGTGTCTTGACTGCCTTTTAAAAAGTTGTAAGAGATGGGAAGGCTCCTATTTCATCAGAGAGTGTGTTCCAAAGCCTTGGGGCAGCGACGGAGAAGGCATGTCCCCGATTAGCCACCAGATAAGCTGGTGGCAACTGCAGACAAACCTCTCCTGATGATCTCAATGGGTGGTGTGGTTCATAGCGAAGAAGATGTTCTCTTAAATAACCAGGGCCCAAGCTGTTAAGGGCTTTATAGGTTATAACCAAGACCTTGTATTTTGGCCGGAAACTTATTGGCAACCAGTGTAGCTCTTTTACGATAGGAGTGATATGGTCTCTCTGAGATGACCCAGAGACCAGCCTGGCTGCTGCATTCTGTACCAACTGCAGTTTCTGGAGTATATACAAAGGCAGCCCCCCATAGAGCGCTTTGCAGTAGTCAAGTCTGGAGGTGACCAGCAGATGTACTACAGTTCTGAGGTCATTTATCTGAAGAAACAGACACAGCTGGTATATCAGCCAAAGCTGATAAAAGGCACCTCTGGTTGCTGCCTCAACCTGGGATACCAGGGAGAGGGTTGTGTCCAGAAGCACCTCCAGATTGAATACCTGTTCCTTCTGGGGAAGTGTGACCCCATCCAGAACCGGCAGATCAAAATCATCTCTTGAGTTCCGACCCTGCACAATAAGTACCTCCGTCTTATCTGGATTCAGTCTGTTTGTTATCCCCCATAAAGCCCATCATTGCCTCCAGGCAGGCATTTAGGGAGGTTATACCTTCTCCTGATGATGTTGACATGGAGAAAAAGATTTGGCTGTCATCAGCATACTGATAACACCCTGCACCAAATCTCCTGATAATCTCTCCCAGCAGTTTCATGTAGATGTTAAACAACATTGGAGACAATACAGAGCCCTGAGGGACACCATAACGAAGTTCAGATTTTGAAGAACAACAGTCCCCAAGGAATAACATCTGGAATCTGCCTGAGAGGTAAAAGTGGAACCACTGCAAAGCTGTGCCTCCCACCCACAATCCCATCAGGTGCTCCAGAAGGATACTATGGTCAATAGTATCAAAACCTGTCAAGAGGTCCAAAAGGACCAACAGAGTCACACTTCCTCTGTCAATTCCTGATTGGAGATCATCCATCAGGCCATCCAAGGCAGTCTCCATATAGCCCATCCAAAAGCAAGTCTGAAACTAGTCTAGATCAGGGTTTCTCAACGTGTGGGTCCCCAGATTTAATTGGACTTCAACTCCCATAATTCCCAACCCACAGCCACTGGGGCTGGGGATTATGGGAGTTGAAGTCCAATAACATCTGGGGACCCACACGTTGAGAAACCCTGGTCTAGGTAATCAGTTTCATCCAAGACTGCCTGGAGTTGGGAGACCACCACTCTTACCTTGCCCAACCATGGAAGGTTGGAGACAGGTCTATAGTTGCTCAACTCTGAGGAATCCAATGCAGGCTTCTTCAAAAGACATTTAATAATTGCCTCCTTAAGGCAAGGAGACATTCTGCCCTTCCTCAGAGAAGCATTTATGATCTTGACTAGGCCTTCTACAACAACTTCCCTGTCAGATAGTATAAAACGTCACAAAGGTCAAGAGAACAGTGATAGGCCGCACTGCTCCAAACAGCTTGTCGACATCCTCACGAGTCACAAACTGGAACTGATCCAGCCTGAACACATAAGAGGAGTCGTTGGACACCTCCGATTCAGATACTGCAGTAATTTACTGCAGTAAATCCAAGTAGGCCCGAATACGAGATATTTTATCCACACAAAAACTCATTAAACATGTCACAGTGGGTAACAGATGGTTCCAAGTTCTGATTCAAGGGAGAAGGGACACTTACTAGCTGTCTCACAACCCTGAACAACTCTACTGTACGTAAACTTTCAGATGCAATACAGGCTGAAAAGAATTGCTTCTTTGCTGACCATATTGCCTAAACATAGATCTTCAAATGTGCCCTATGTCACAATCTGTCGGATTCGAAATGAGTCTTTCTCCACTTGCGCTCCAGTCATCTACCTTGCCGCTTCAGCCCCTGTAGTTCTTCTGTATACCAAGGGGCCAATTTTGAAGTGGGTTGGAGAGGATGCTTGGGAGCGATCATGTCTACTGCCCTCATGAGTTTGCTGTTCCTATTCTCCACCAGGACAGCAACAGGATCACCTGCAAAGGCAACACTAAATCCCTCCAAGGCTTCTTGGAAACCTACTGGATCCAATACCCTTCTCGGGGGGGGAACAATCTAATGGGGCCCTCGCCCCTGCCAAGATGGGGTGTGACTGTGAGTCCAACCTTAGCCAGGTGGTGGTCCATCCATGACAATGGGGAAATCACAGGAGTGAACCCACGGAACACCACCTTGATCAGACTGAAAGACCAGATCAAGCATGTGACCAGCAATGTTTGTTCGTCCCGAGACCCTCTGAGATAGGCCCATAGTTGTCATGGCCACTAGGAACTCCTGAGCCGCCCTGGACAAATTGGCCCCAAAGTGGACACTGAAGTCCCCCAACACCACAAGCCTGGGGGACTCCAAAGCCAATCCAGAGACCAAGTCTGTCAGCTCAGTTAGGGACTCCATCGAGCAGCAGGGTGATCGGTACACCAACAGAAATCCCAGTCTATCCCTGGTCCCCAAACTTAGGGACACACATTCTATATGATCAGACACTTCAACAGGGATTCTAGTCAGGGAGAGGCTATTCTTAAAGAACACAGCCACTCCACCTCCCTGCTCACGTTCCTGCACCTGCTTCTCAACAAAGTATCCTGGAGAGAGAAGCTGGGACCAAACTGGGTCACCAGCCTCCCCCAAACAAGTCTCTGTAATACATACCAGGTGTGCCCCTTCATCCAGAATCAAATCATGGATGGTTTCCAACTTAACGTGGACAGACCTGGTAGTACAGAGGAGCAAGGTGAGGATCTGTGGGAGGTTGGCATTGCTCCCCAAGGTCAAAGAGTGAGCAGGACAGCTGGAAGGGGAAACAGCTAATAGATTTCTGACTTCTCTTCCCCTGTAACAACTCACTGACCCACCAACTTTACTTCTTCTATTCCCCACCACCATCAGAATAGCCATCCCATAGAAACTGGACATGGTCCCTGTCTCCCTATCCCCAGAAAAACCAAGACACATCTGAAACACCCAAGACCTAAAAAAAACCCCACCAGAAGCCAATATTAAAAGCCTAGGTGAACAAATGTGTCTTCAGTGCCATTTCAAATCTGTGTTGATTCATAAATATTGTGATTCATAAATAATACAGGTGGTATTAAAATGTGATAAATAAATCAATAAAATAATTATTACCATTAATTATTTCAGTCTTTATATCTTAAACCTACATAGTGATGTATCATAATTAGCCCTGCAACTGATAGTAAAACAGTATCTAGCCATGCCCCTGCATGCAAACATCCCAAATCATTGCATGACATCAGTTTCTGGTCAGGGTGGCAGGGAGGTACACTGCCCCCTTGCCAGACTGGTTTTTAAGAGAAGGGCCAGGCAGCAGGAACAGCATTGCCAATACTGAGATTCCTCATGTCTGATGGTAATGGATGCTGATCCCGAGAAGAACTCTCACTCTTGAGAGTGTAAGGCCATGGGGACGCCCCCTCAAAACTCATGAGAAGAATCATCTGTAGGGATAGGGATGTTGGGCAGAATCACTAATAATGTGTGATGACAAAACAACCCCTTCTCCCATGGTCTGCTCTCTCATGAGAGTGTCAAGCCATGGGGGCTCTATATCGAGCCAGGTTTCCTTATACAGGAAAGCTGCAGGGATGGATACCCCAGCAACTGCCAAGTAGTTGTCAAAGAGTGCCCCTTTCCACCCCTTCCACATGTACACCCTTGCTTGTGGACATGTACACCCTTGCTTGTTTCCCAGAACAGCAACCCCACTTTCCTGGGTTCAATGGAAATTGGGGCTCCCATCTCCCATGATTCCCCATGGTGGCAGAACTGTATACAGTAAAATGCTGGCCCAAACCCAGGGATTTTGAAATGGAGTAAAGATCCGTCCCCATACCCAGTGTTTCACCCAGTGTTTCGCACACATGCGGCTAGGCTCAGTCCATCCTAGTTGCAGCTGACTGTGGGAAGTGAAACCAAATGAACAAAGCAAAATGGATGGCTTCTCCTCAGGACTCATGCATGGCAATTATATCTGGCTTTTAGTGCATGCTGAATTAAACAAAATGGATCTTGCTTTTTCATTTGTCCTGAAAGAAATGCAGATTCCTAATTTAAATCAAACAGCCAGTTCTTGGGCTTCAGGCTTCTAGTAACCAATCAGTGTTCTTTTCTATATATCACAGTAAGTCACAAATTAATTCCATGTATATGCTCCGGAAATTATATAGCTTATATATAAGTATATTTAGATTATATATAGAAGTGTAATGTTTTGTAGCATGGAATTTATTTCTTAAGGATGTTTCTTTGTGTAACTGGATATGTGTACACCGACAGTGCATGTTTACTCATATGCATTTTTACTCATTAGTAAGTACACATGCATATGAAGTAAGTAAACATGCATATAAAGTATATATGCATGTTTACTTATTAAATATGCATATTAGTAAATAAAGATGCATATGAAGTGTGTTCAGTGAGGCTTACTCCCAGGTAAGTGAGTTAAGATTTCAGCTGTAAACTGAAATTCTAAACTGAATTACTAGGGAGTAAATTCCATTGAATATGCTGGAACCTAAGTAAAGATGCTTCAGATTGTTCTGTCAGTGGTGTAAGATCTGCCCACAAGTGGTGTAAGATTCACTCCACAAGAATCCCCACACAACTCTTTCATCCACCTTTTCTAAAACCTTTTTGAAACAATCCTCTGTATCCGCAAAATTTGATGAGTTCTGTGGGGCTTCTTGAGGACTGAATGGGCAGATCTTTAAGTTTCTGTGCAGACATTTTACAAATGAGTGCTGTGTTCTTTATGCAGATTTTGCATATGCACTCTCTGGGTGCTTTCCAGATTAGACCATGCAATGGGGTCATGTCGTATCTTGAAAGTGTGCTTCCACACTTTCTGTGTTGTGACACCGCTGTCCCTACACAGACAGCAGGGTGACGTTCACATTTCCAATGCCTTGTTTCAAATCCAATCACTGCGATATAGAACTAGGACGTTGTATATCTGGTGTAAGAAAGTTGCTCCCCCTGCTGTTTACATTTCGAATGCGGCTTGCCTGGGTGGAGGCATTTTGCTGCTGTTGAACAGCTAGCCTGGAAAGCACCCTGCACAGTTTCAGCCTGACGCTGATTATTGTACTTTGTGTATAGTACCGATTTAAATCCCAAAATGTTATAAAATGTGATTGATCATTGCATGACAGCCAAAAATTTTAAATTTTAACATTGCTGAGGATGAACTCCCTTTGCTTAATTTGAATTGGCTCAGTATTTAGAAAGTTTGTTGGTGATGGGTCAGAAGAGGCTTGCCTTTAAAATGCAGATTTTTCTATAAAATTGCCATTTGGGTCTTGTACATATTTTTTCAAGGTATTCTTTGCACATCAGTAATTATTCCCTGTTACAGAGCAACAGTGAATCAACCCCTCAGTTATTTATACATAACACAAAATGTGTTCAGCATTATAACTAAAAGAAAGGACCAAGGTTCCTGCCTCAAGAAACCAATAAAATCTGGTTGGCACAATACATCTTCCCACCTGTATTTTATTATTCAAGAAGCCACTAATTTGTTTTATGCTGTGTTTCTTCTTTGTTTATGCTAAGTGTCTATAATGTATTCCCAGTTGTGGCAATTAGTTTTGTGATCTTGCCTTTAAAAAACCCTTTGACGCATTTAAGTGGTGCTATCTAAACTGCCTTAGCATCTATGGTGTTCAATCATAAATTATGCCCAAGAGGATTCCTATATAATAAAAACAAAGCAATTTGTAGTTATGTAATTTTCCTGCATTCCAAGAACGACAAGCAGGGAAGCTCAATAACCATTACATTCATTTGTGGATACCTTAAGGCATGAATATATTTCTGTCAAAAATTAGCATTTGATTTAAATGACTGTAATGTTGTCATTGCTTCCTTAATTAAAAGCCTTGAGCTACGCAGTTTAAAGATATTATGTTATGATTCTTCAGTTCGATATGGAGAACCTCCACCAGTTCCAGTCTTGCAAACAGAATAGAACAAATACATTTAGGAATGAAGAGTTATACATATATTGGTCACTCCAAAAATCCATTGAAACCTCATGAAAGCACAGACTTGAGGGCTCTTCATGAAATCAACACAGGCATAGTTTTCCCTCAACTGGTAAACAAGTATGGCGGCCTAAACCATTTCAGACTTCAGGGACTCCTATGACTGAATATCCTTCCATACAAATGTTTTGGGAATTTGCACTAGAAAACTGGCATGCTAGTGATAAAACTAGGCTACAACCCATTTCCATAACATCTACTTTTGTTTGTGGAGGGAAGTTTGTAAAATGGAGAAGCATTCAGTCAAATGAACACCTACCTACAGGTGAAACTCGGAAAATTAGAATATCGTGCAAAAGTCCATTAATTTCAGTAATGCAAATTAAAAGGTGAAACTGATATATGAGACAGACGCATTACATGCAAAGCGAGATAAGTCAAGCCTTAATTTGTTATAATTGTGATGATCATGGCGTACAGCTCATGAAAACCCCAAATCCACAATCCCAGAAAATTAGAATATTACATGGAACCAAGAAGACAAGGATTGAAGAATAGAACAGTATCAGACCTCTGAAAAGTATAAGCATGCATATGTATTCAGTACTTGGTTTGGGCCCCTTTTGCAGCAATTACTGCCTCAATGCGGCGTGGCATGGATGCTATCAGCCTGTGGCACTGATGAGGTATTATGGAAGACCAGGATGCTTCATTAGCGGCCTTCAGCTCTTCTGCATTGTTTGGTCTCATGTCTCTCATCCTTCTCTTGGCAATGCCCCATAGATTCTCTATGGGTCAGGTCAGGCGAGTTTGCTGGCCAATCAAGCACAGTACACTGTATACTTTTCAGAGGTCTGATATTGTTCTATTTTTCAATCCTTGTCTTCTTGGTTCCATGTAATATTCTAATTTTCTGGGATTGTGGATTTGGGGTTTTCATGAGCTGTACGCCATGATCATCACAATTATAACAAATTAAGGCTTGACTTATCTCGCTTTGCATGTAATGCATCTGTCTCATATATCAGTTTCACCTTTTAATTTGCATTACTGAAATTAATGAACTTTTGCACGATATTCTAATTTTCCGAGTTTCACCTGTACAGTTTCAAGGCCTAGCCCACCATGTCATTAGGTCACATTTTTACTGTGACAGTCAAACTCATCATTACTATAATGCACACAGAGGTACACCTACATAATTTTGGAGCCTGGACCTAAAGGCCTTTGGAGGCACCCCTGTCCCCTGCTCCAAGCCAAGCATCATCCCATAAACACACATACCGTGACACAAGCAGTATTTTTTAACATGTGGGTTCTAGAGGGCACAAACAGCAGCTGAACTCACAAGAATATAAGAATATAAAAGAGGTATCTTTATGCTAGTATGCATTAGCAGAAACATTTCAACACGCAACAATATATTCCCATCCCACATATTTCTTTCCCTACTCCCCCATCTAAAGCTGAGGTCACACTTGGCAACCCACCACAGATCACAGTTCTGCTTGTGGACCAGTGGCGTAGCGCAGTGACCACAGCAGCCAGGACAGACTAAAGAAGATTTGTGGAGGCCTTGGGCTTCCACCTGGAAATCCAGGGGTAAGAACACCTCTGAATTCAGAAGGCAATAGTCCTGGGTTATCAGAACATTTGCTTGTGTTTGCTGCTCTTAAGAGCATTAATATGCATACATGACCAGAGGGAAATGGCACTTCACTAAAGCCATGCAAGAAAGTGAAGCTGTTCTCACGACCAGCAAAAACAAGGCTTGAGGTCTGAAGGTCGGGTTAGCACCACCATGTGGAACCTTGGCAAGCTCTCAAACAGGGCTCTGTCAAAAGAGGGTCACCCGGTTCCCAGCCCCTCCTCTAAAACCAGGTTCAGCAAGCAGGGGAGGTTGCCTACCCCCTCCCAGTGCCCGTGTGGAGCCACGGAATGCTGTGGGACCCTGCTTGAGGCTCCCTCCCCAGGGATACCATGGAGACTGGATAAGAGAGTGGGCTGCAAGGCAAGCAGAAGTTTGCTTGGGGAAAGCCTGTCCAGCAAACAGCACTGAGCTTCCTTAAAGTGGCAGGCACCTTGCAAATGAGCCCAAGGGAAAATAGGAACATAGGAAGCTGCCTTCCACTGAGTCAGACCATTAGTCCATCCAGCTTAGTACTGTCTTAGTACTGTCGACACAGACTGGCAGTGGCTTCCTGAGGGTCTCAGGCAGGATTCCTGCTCAGCCTGACCTGGAGATGCCAGGCAGGGAGCTCAAATCCTTCTTCCTATAGCAGCCCTATCCCCTAAGGGGAATAGTTTCACAGACACATACCCTGCACAGAACATCTGTGTGGTCTTGCACTGAGCCTGTGGTATTGCACCCCCACAACGCTCTTGCTCGCTCTTGCCGCCCCCGCAATGATTTCGCTCACTCTCGCCACCCCTGCTCTCCCCCGCAAATCTCTTGCCACCCCCCGCTCTCCCCCGCAAGTCTCTCACCACTCCCACAATGCTCTCTCTCACTCTCGCCACCCCCGCAAGTCTCTCGCCACCCCCGCTCTCCCCTCGCAAGTCTCTCACCACTCCCGCAACACTCTTGCTCACTCTTGCCCCCCGCTCTCCCCCCGCAAGTCTCCCCCCCGCAAGTCTCGTGCTTGTGCTCTTTGTCCTCTGTCTTTCTATCTCTGTCTCACAGTCCTTGCTTCCCCCTGCCACTGCCAGGGACTGTCGCCTTCTCGCCTGACAGCCTCTGAGCTCCCTGCCGCTTCACGGCGCAGCTCAGCCAACCGTCTGCCACCTACAGCCCTCAGAGCCAACTGTCCAGCTCCCGAAGCTGCCCCCAGCATCTGAGCTCCCTGCTGCTTCACAACGCCCCCGATCCAACTGTCAAACTGCTTTCCAGCCGCCCTGCAGGGCGCATGGCCTGTCTAGAAGAATTAATAATATAGAATATCCCACTCTTCCTCCAAGGAGCCCAGAGCAGTGTACTACATACTCAGGTTCCTCCTCACAACAACCCTGTGAAGTAGGTCAGGCTGAGAGTGAAATGACTGGCCCAGAGTAATCCAGCAAGTTTCATGGCTGAATGGGGATTTTTGTGCTCCTTCCTGTCCCCTGCAAGTCACTGGACAAGAGCAGGAGTGTCCCTGCCCTTGCCTGCAGCATGGTGTAGTGGTTAGAGTGTTGGACTAGGACTGGGGAGACCCAAGTTCAAATCCCCTTTCAGCCATGAGACTTGCTGGGTGACTCTGGGCCAGTCACTTCTCTCTCAGCCTAGCCTACTTCACAGGGTTGTTCTGAGGAGGAACTTGAGTATGTAGTACACCACTCTGGGCTCTGCCGGTTCCTCCTTCCATCTGCTGGTGGAGTGGGAGTGACCGCTTGGATGACTGTCTGCACAAGGGTCACTGGTTCGGCCTCATGACGGCAATGGCAGTGGGGGGGGGCAAGGGGGGTTCTCCCTTTTACCTTCTACACACACTATACAGTGGGGGGGGGTGCCACAGAGGCCACAGCCACAGCTGTGGGGAGGGTGAGCGGGCGAGGGGAAGGTTCCCCTTCTGCCTTCCCAAACTATGCTGCGGTGTACAGAGTGTGCCTTGTGCCTGGGCTACTTATGGGGGCATCTGGCAATTGCTCAAGGGGGCATCTGCTGTGTCCCTCCTGGATCTGAGGAGTGCGTTGGGTCTTTCTTTGGGGCTGGTTGGCAGCTGCAGCTGCTCTAGTCTTCTCTCTCCTTTTGGGCATCAGGATGGAGTTCAGTTCCTTTGACAGTGCTGCAATTGCCAGGAAAGTGTTAACTGAGGCTACCAATCAGAGAGCTACAAAGCAGGACTGCAGCTTGGAGCCTTCTGAGTGGTCTCCTTGGGTCATGTGCTTGCTCTGTCCACTCACGGACTGCTGTTGCCATGGGCGGGGCTGGAGGACCAACAATGCTAGCAATGGCTGGAGAGAACCTTAAAAAGTTAATCGTCTGTCACTCACACTCCCTGCTGGGTTTGCAGCATGTACCCATCTGTTTGCTATGAGGTAAAAATAGGATTCTATCTGCTTTCAGAATGTAACCCTGTTTTCTGCTCGTCTGAATAGCTTCAGTGTGTCATAATTAGCCTTTTTATGTCCCCCTCCAGCTCTCTCACGGCAGCTTCATACATGACAATGTAAAGATGTTCATGTGCCTACAGTATGTGATGATCTCCAGTATCTGAGGATAAATACAAATATTCATGTGAGAATGATAGCATAGTACATATAACTATCTTGGAGAGAAAACCCATGGAGAATGAGTCTCTGGAAAACTGAATAGGTCAGCAATTCATGGATCCGTATGCTATAAAATTTGTATACATTATGGTCACTATCCTGAATATATGTTAAAAGCAAACACTGTTGTATTTTTATGGCTGAAGTGTAGATCAAGCATTGTTGTTTTGTTTTGTTCAGTTTGGCAGTAAGTTTTAGGCTGCACACTTACTTGGAAGACTTACTTTAAGTACACGTTTGGATATATTCTTCAGATCTTAAATAACTTGCAAAACTTACCTTGCTTAATTTATACAGGAACTGAGCAGTTGCTGAGAGTTTTAGTTTTAATGAACAACTCAGTTCTTGAGAATGTAAACAGAAGCTGAGCTCCTGCAAGCAACTCTGGTTTATTTAGTGACTCGGTTAATCATGACAGGTTTATTTTGAAGTACAAGGTCTTAATATAACAAATATGTTATCACATAGGTCATGAGAAGTCCTACTATCATACGCGTGGTTGCAAATAATGTCTTAAATTAGCGTATAAATGCATATAAAACAAACTATTCCTTTTAAGATTAAGTTCCATAGTAAATAATAAAACAGATGGGTAAAAAAGGCCAAACAACCTAAACTGAGCTTTTAATATTCCATTAGCTGCTACTGGAATGAGATGACTCTAATTCAAGAGAAAATTAGGTACTTTAAATCAAATCCCTGCTGTGAAACCCTCTGAAGTTTAAACTGAAATTGAAATTTCTCACTGGACTGCAAATGTATATTAGAATCAAGTGATTAAAAGAAAGACAGGCAGGCTTGCTGGGAACAGATATCCTGTTTCCATTGCCTTGTTGATAATAAATGTAAATAACTTGTGGTGCTTGGTCAGGGTTGATTGATTCCTACTATTCACTGGGTGGGATCTCAAAATACATGATGACAGAGAATCAGGGAATGGGAGATTTGCAAGCCATGCACACTTCCAATTTCCGATTGTAAGAACCCAGAAAATTTTGGCAATGTCAGGTTGGAATTGCACTAACCCAACATTAAAAAGAGATAGGTAATCTAGGATTTAATTTTGTGCAGTGCCAACCCAACATCACTAAAAATGGCTGAGTGCTTATGAATGGAAATCAGGAGTGCACATGTCTCATGAATCTCATTGTGCAGGTCATGAGAACCCACCTACTGTGTCTTTTCCAACTTGCTATATAACAGATGTGTATATTATGTATGTGAGTGTAGATACATGTGCTATAAATCTACACTTGGCCAATTGGTGTAGTCTGGCTTACCATCAGACTGCCTCCTTTGTCCTAGCCCTCTTCCTTTCCCAAGCAGAGATGGAAGGAAGATTCACAATGTAATAATTTTGCATTAATAACCTTCATGAACTCAGATGTATTTCACAAAGAGCAACATTAACTATCTGCATAGTTAATTAATCATTATCAGAATGAGAACACATAAGAGGACTGTTAAGTTTGCTAGCTCATTTTCTAGAGGGGCTGCACTGAGCTACTGAGTAATATATTCAAGCCAACTTCCTTAAAGTTATACTGTCCTCACAAGCACTACAGCCATCTGTTCATTTTTTGGCCTATCAGGAACAGGGAGGGGAGTTGCTCCCTGCAGCCTTTCAGCCGGCACGTTCTTCCCATCTTCAGCCCTGTCAGTGCTGGCAGAAGAATGGGGGCGAGGATGTAATGGTTCCTGGATCCATCTCTCAGTGGATCCATCTCTCATCCACCCCCCCGCCCCGCAGTGGTCACTATGAGACATTGCAGCTGAGAGCTGATGCTGACAGGGTCCTAGCTCCAACACTCCTTCTCCTTGGCTCATGCTGCTGTCTATAAGCCCCAACTTCTCTCTCAAAGTTTTGAAATGATCCCTGGCCAAAGGCTTAGCACATCTGCTACCATTTCTTCACTTGGACAATACATCAATTTTACAAGTCCCCTTTCTTGTGAATCCTACAAATAATTATATTTTGTTTCAATGTGTTTTGTTCTAAATTTAATTTTCTCCATTTGTGAAATCTAGATGCAACTTGGATTATCCTCAAACATCTCAGTGGGTTTTGGTTATTCTATGTTGAAATCCAACATTAGCTTGTACAGCCATGCCACCTCTTGACATGCTTGAATATTGAGATACAAGTTCTGCCTCAGTATATGAGAGGGCAACTCTTGATTGCTTGCAGCTATGCCAACCACCATAAAAAAATACATAACCACTAGTTGACTTCTGGTCTGTTTGATCGTAAGGCCCAGTCTGCATCCATATAACCTAATAATTTGGGTCCACTATTAGCAGGCAACTTTAATTTTAGATGGTTTGTCCCTTTTGGGTACCTGCCTAGTGGCTTTACTGCGGTCCAGTCATCTTTGCTGGGTGTGCTTACTTATCTATTCAAGATTCCCACAAATGCAGTGGTCTTGCTATTTTAGCTACATATAAAAGTTTTCCAATTGCTGTCCTGTAGTCACTGTTGTCTGGCAGAAGTTTGCTTTCCTCATTCTGTTTTAGGTAACCTGTTTCCATATGTGTACTCATTTCCTTGGCCTCTGTAAGTCCCAAATACCCACAGTCTTTCTTCCCTCATGTAGCTCTGTGAGTGTCCATGTGTTATTTTTGTCTAATGATTCCATTTCTTCTTTTGTAGCTTCTTTCCAGTTTTGCTTCAGTTACTGGCAAGTTATCAATTTCTTTCCACATGCTTGGGTCTTTAAACCTTTCTCCCTTGGCAATGTAGGAACGTTTCTTAGGTGGAACTCCTTTATTTTGTCATGTTGAATGCAGCACCCTTTGTTTGCCATCAGCATCAGCTCTCAGCTGCAATGTCTCATAGTGACCACTGGGGTTTTTTAGGGTCATGGATAAAAGTGCTGGACTCCTCACCTCTTTGTTCTTCCGGTGTTATTCTCCACTTTGACTCTCCAGAGATAGTTCTCTCTTCAGCCATGAGCTACACCAGGAAGCCTACAGGCAGGAGTTGAGGGCATGCCATCCCTCCTGCTGTTAGTACCCTGCAACTGGTACTCAGAGGCATCCTGCCTTTGAGGCTGGAGGTGGCCTATAACCCTCCAACTAGTAGCCATTGATAGACCTCTCCTCCATAAAGTTATCCAAACCCCTCTTTAAACCATCCAGGTTGTTGGCTGTCACCACATCTTGTGGCAGAGAAGTCCACAAGTTGATTATGCATTGTGTGAAAAAGTACTTCTGTTTGTTGGTCCTAAATTTCCTGGCAATCAATTTTATGGGATGATCCCTGGTTCTAGTGTTATGTGAGAGGGGAAAGTTTTTCTCTCTATCTACTTTCTCCACACCATACATGATTTTATAGACATCTATCATGTCTCCCCACAGTCGTCTTTTTTCTAAACTAAATAGCCCCAGGTGTTGTAGCCTTGCCTCATAAGAAAGGTGCTCTAAGCCCCGGATCATCTTCGTTGCCCTCTTCTGCACCTTTTCCAGTTCTACAATGTCCTTTTTTAGATGTGGTGACCAGAATTGTACACAGTACTCCAGGTGTGGCTGCAACATAGTTTTGTATAAGGGCATTATAATATTAGCAGTTTTATTTTCAATCCGCTTCCTAATGATCCCTAGCATGGAATTAGCCTTTTTCACAGCTGCTGCACATTGAGTCAACACTTTCAACAAGCTGTCCACTATGACCCCAAGATCCCTATCCTGTTCAGTCACTGACAGCTCAGATCCCAGGTGTATGCTCAGTATCCTCTGCCATGAAGATGGACGCAAAGAACTCATTTAGCTTCTCTGCAACCTCCCTATCCTCCTAATAATCCCTTTCACTCCCTCATTGTCTAATGGTCCAACTGTCTCCCTGGCAGGTTTCCTGCTTCTGATGTATTTAAAGAAGTTTTTGTTATTCCCGGACTTCCGGTTCTGATGCTGATCAAGCAAGATGCTTCTTTTGGAGTCTCTGAGAGAAGACCTGCAGAAAGCAACTGGGGGGACTCAACAACCACCCCCCACCCCAATGGATTAAAGTGGGAGGCAAAGAAGACTCAACCAACCCGGAGAAGTCAGCTCCTGCTGCGAAGGGGTGTGGGGAAGCTGAGGTCTCTTTGTGCCAGTTGAGCAACAGGGCTAGAGTCAAGGAGAGTACTGCAGTGTGGAGTTCAGGCTGTCCTGAAACTAAGCTCAGAAGCGTTGTAACTTCTATCAAATGCCAACAAGTCAACAAAGGAATTTATTAAGAATCTCATCTAAAAGATAAAGGAAAACAACAACTTGCGAGTTAGAAACTTATTTAAACAATGCTTTTTAGATGCCTTTGGATGTCAAGGTATGGTAGAAATATCACAGCCCCACATGGAGAGAGATTAAAGCTTTATAAGCACATGTACAGGAGAAGAGGAGCCAAAACTTTGTAGTAGTTTCGAAGAGAGGGATGACTAATGCCCACCCCTGCTTTTGTGTTTTCAAATGGTTATTAAATCTGCTAAAGTAATCTAAAGTGATCCAAATATTGCTAAAGTTACTCAAAGTAGCCTAAGTTACTATATTGTTAGCTCACAATATGCCCTAAGTTCAAGATTCGACGCTGGGGATCACTGAGGTGAATACAGTGAACTTCCAGGTGTTTTGAAGAGTGTGAAGTATATCTCCCTCCTTTTTGAGGGGCATAGTTGACTTTCAACGTGAGTCTACAAATGTGAGTTTGGGTCAAAGGGAGCCTGTGACTATATTTACAGAGTGAACAAACGGATATACCTTGAGTGAAGAAGAGTTTAAAGAGTCAAATGGTGAAGTGGAATTAAAGTGGAAATTACACTTTCCCATTTGTAGTCATAGGAGGTGCATATTGTTTAAAGAGTTAATTTTGTTGTAAACATCCAATATGTTACTGTAGGTTATGGTTAGTATATAAGAATGTCTAAGAATAAGAATACTTCAATTGGACCACAAACTTCCATGGCCAGAAAACTATCAGTGGGAACGATTCCCCAAATGGATAGGTCCACTGGTGAAATTTGGGAGTTACTTCAAACCATTAATAGTAAGTTAGACACAAATAACGAAGTGGTACAATCTATGGTCCATGATATGCAAACTCTTAAAGAGGACATACAACAGATAAAAGCAGATTCACAGGTCTTATAGCAAGATATGTTGCAGTTGAATAAGGAGGTACAAGTGATGAAACAAAGGATTATAGACAACTCAAATAAATGTAACAACTTGGAAGAAATAAATAAAAGGATAGTGGAGAATATTAAACAAATTTCCAAAAAAGTAGACACTGCAGATCAGGAGATAACAGAGTTGAAAAAGGAAAATGAAGAGTTAGCTGATCAACTTGCAATGTTGCAACTGGTGCAGAGAGGAAAAAATGCTTAGAATAAGGGGAATTCCAGAAAGCACAACTCAAAATTTAGCAGATTTGCTGACAAATGAATTAGCCAAACTTTTGCAGATAGATCTACTTAATATGGAAGGACTTATTGAAGATGCCTTTAGAGTAAATGCCACTTTTGCAGCCACCCACAAAGTGCCTAGAGATTGCATAACTCAACTTAATTCAAAATCTACCCGAGACCGTATTATACAAGCCCATTTTCAAAATAAATGGGAAATTAATGGACAAACAATTATTGTGATGAAAGAAATCCCAAGGAGACTTCTTAGGAAACGAAAAGACTACAGGGATTTGACTGATACTTTAAAACAAAGTAAAATCCCCTTTAGATTGGAGTTCCCTCAAGGGGTTGCCTTTACCTATACAAATAAGAAATATAGATTAACAGAAGACTCTAAAATAAAACAATTTCTCCGCAGGTACAGGAATGATCTTCAGGTCTCAGGGGATCTCCAAAAGACACAAGACAATAAATTGGGTGTGTGTGTGTTTAACAAACAAATAAATAGTCACTATGGAAATAAAATTCTTTTCCTTAAATGTAAATGGTTTAAATATAAAAACAACCCCCCCCCAAAATTTTTCATGATCTAAAGAAAAGAAAATTAGACTTGATTTGCTTACAGGAAGTGCATATAAGAAGGAGAGATAGAAAATACCTACAAAACAAAGCACTTGGCCTGCAATTTGAAACATTAGATATTAAGGGGGGGGGAGGGGAGTCATCTTTTATATAAAAGACTTTTTAGAGCCAAAACCGATATATAAAGATGATTATGGAAGAGCATTGATGGTAGAAATAAAGGTTGGAGACTTAGAATATACAGTAGTGGGCATATATGCCCCTAATGAGGCAAAAGCAGACTTCTATAGAAAATTGGGAAAGCAACTAATAGAGACAGATAGGTAATGGATTATATTAATGGGAGACTTTAATGGAGTTGTCTCAACGCAGGCTGATAGAGATTCAATAGACTTGAGAAAAAATGATGGGAAATTAGCAAAAGCCTTTTTAAAATATGGTTGAGCACTTTGGTTTACATGATATATGGAGAATTAAAAATACAGATGCTAAGGAGTATACTTTCTTTTCAGATAGACATAAAACGCACACAAGAATAGATATGATCTGGGCTAATGCAGATGTGTTGATAACAATCAAAGATATTGATATATTGCCAAGGATATTTTCTGACCATAATCCTATAGAATTAAAGTGGAAAGTTGGAATAAAGAAAAACTATCAATGGAAATTAAATAAGTCCCTTTTGAATCACTCTAAAATTGTGAAATTAGGTTTACAGAAACTTAAAGAATATTTTGAGATAACCCTAAAGGACGATCTACAAATGAAGACAATATGGGGTGCAAGTAAGGCGGTATGAGGGGTTTTTTTAATTCAACAAAATGCATACGGGGGGGGGGTAGAGAAAAGAGAACAAGGACCTAATCCAGATTCAAATTGAGGACTTGGAAGGGGAACTAATTGGAAAAAAAGGTGACCCAACTTTAATACAACAATTAAAGGTATTAAAACAGAAACATTCCATGTTGACAGTGGAGGAGATGGAAAGAAATTTAAAATTTCTAAAACAGAAATCTTTTGAACAGGCAAATAAACAGGGTAAATATCTGGCCTGGAAATTAAGAGTTGAACAGCAAAAGAATTATATAACGAGTCTGAGTACGTCCAGTGGTATTATTACTCAACAGTCAGTAATTAAGAGAATTTTATAAATATTATAAGCAGTTCTATAAAAAAGAAAGAAAGGTTGATATAAATAAAGTAGAACAATTCTTACAATTAAGGAATTTACCAAAATTAAACCCTAAACAACGGGAAATATTGAATCTTCCAATTTCCAACGAAGAAGTTAAAGATTAGGGATGTGCGAAACGTTTCGGATACAAAACGTTTTGTACCCAAAACAGCCTATTTCGGGTGTTTTGTAGACAAAACAAAACACCCATATTCTAGATCCAAAAGATTTGTATACAAAACAAAACATCCCTGCTTCGGCTACAAAACGATTTGTTGTTTTGGACCTCCATTTTGTGGTGATCTCTGAGTCAGTCTCCATTTTGTGTTTGACATCTCTTTGAATTTCCCACCCTTCCAGCCTTCTGATCGGTGACCTAAATCATGGGCTGACCTGCAGACAATTCCCTCCTTGTTCCACATTGGCTATTTTGCTTCTTTCCACTCTTTACTGACCCCACATTGGCCAGGGGAAGGATTGCTAACCCATGAGGTGCTGGGTTCTGTTGATTCTGTGGTGTTCTGAGTGTAGATTTTCTGGTAGCATATGAGAGTGGATTCTTGTTTTTCACTGAAAATTTCATATGCTACCAAAGAATCTACAATGAACACCTCAGAAACAACAAAACCCAGTACCCCACGGGCTTGTGGGTATGGGGGTGGTTGGCACCCTATATGCACTACACAACCCCTCACTCTGGGCAATCCCAGTGCCCCCCAAGTGGAATTGTGGGGCTGCTGAAACCTAAACCTCCATTATTCCCTATGGGAGAAATCTTAGACACACAAACTTCATCAAATCACAAAAGGTCAGCCCTTTGCCCAATTTCTTTGAAATAATTCTGGAAGTTTTCTTGCCTCCATTGGGCACTACCACCCACCACACTCCGCTCTGGGTCATCCCTTTCCCCTTGATTTGAAGTGATACATTTGCTGGAATCTCCATTATTCGCTATGGGAAAATTCTTAAAGATGTGTAAACTTTAAAAATTCACAAAAAATCAGCCCTTTGCCTAATTCCTTTGAAGTTTGGATGCTAGCTTCCACCCATTGGATGCTACCACCACCACCCACTCTTTTTGCCCTGGGACACTTTTAAAAAATCCAAATAGATTCGGATTCAGAAAATTCGGCTACAAAACAAAACAGGACTGATTCGGATTCAGAAAATTTGGGTACAAAACAAAATGGGGGGGGTTTTGATTCGGATACAAATCGAAACAAGAAAATTCCAAAATGCACACCCCTATTAAGGATGCTATTAAGCGAGCAAAGGGGAGGAAATCGCCAGGACCAGATGGGCTCTCTGTTATATACTACAAAGCTTTTAGTGAAGTATTTTCTCAACCATTACAATGGACAATGAATGAAATTATGATGAAGGGTTGGTTCCCTGAATCATGGAGGCAGGCGACTATAAATTACATTAATACCAAAATCTGGCCAAGTTCAAACTCTGGTTAAAAATTATAGACCAATCTCCTTACTTAATAATGATTATAAATTATTTGCTTCTATATTTGCTAAAAGAATGGAGGGGTTCTTGGTAGAGTTAATTCATGAAGATCAGACTGGATTTCAACCAAAAAGGCAAATAAAGGACAATGTGTGAACTGTTTTAAATGTATTAGAATATTATGAAAAGCATGATGATAAACAACTGGCTATGTTATTTTTGGACGCAGAGAAAGCTTTCAATAACATCTCCTGGCAATTTATGTTGAAAACCCTGGAAATTGTAGAGTTTGGAGCTAATTATATAAGTGCGATTGGGTCTATATATTCTGAACAAAAAGCAAACATTAAGGCTAATGGAGAACTTACAGATTATTTTAGTATTCAAAAAGGTACTAGACAAGATTACCCCCATCTCCATTATTATTTACCTTGTCTAGTTTATATTATATATTATTATTTATATTGGTCTTGGAAATTATGTGCAGGATGATAAGGGAAGAGACCAAAATACTAGGATTGTCAATAGCAACACAAAGATACAAACTAAGAGCCTTTGCAGATGATATAGTGTTTTTCCAAGATCCTTTAGACTCAATTGATACATCATTGGAAATATTGGAATCATATGGGAATTTGGCAGGGTTCTATATAAATAAGACAAAGGTATTAATTAAAAATATGAACAAAGAAGATATTGAAAAATTTGTCTTGAGATCTAGTTTCAATGTGGAAAAAAAGGTAAAATACCTAGGAGTTACGCTTACAACAAATAATGCCTTATTGTTTCAAAATAATTATATTAAAATCTGGAAGGAAATAAAGATAGACGTATGTAGATGGAATAGATGAATTTATCGTTAAGTGGAAGAATTTCTGTTATCAAAATGAATGTTCTTGCTAAAATGTTATATTTCTTCCAGACAATACCAATAATAAATACAATGTCAATTTTTGATCAATGGCATAAAGACGTAAAAAACTTTATTTGGCAGGGCAAAAAACCAAGAATAAATTTTTAAAACCTAACGGATGACAGGAAGAGAGGAAGGTTTGCGTTACCAAATTTTAAATGATATTTTGAAGCAATATGCCTAAGCTGGATGAAAGAATGGATTACATTAAAAAATCCAAGACTGTTAGATTTGGAAGGATTCAATATAAGATATGGTTGGCATGCATATCTATTTTATGATAAGGTAAAAGTAAATAAAGACTTCTTAAATCACTATGTTAGAAAAAGCTTATATATGGTATGGATGAAAAACAAACTTGTGTTAGAACCAAAAATTCCACTTTGGGTATCTCCACTGGAAGTTATATCTAGAAAACAGAAAAATATGCAACAGACATGGCCTACGTATCAACAACTGCTTATTCCCCAATATGAACTTTAAAAACTAGATTTTATGCAGGATTGGAATATTTCTTGGTTTCAGTATCACCAGATTAGCACCTTATTCAAGCAAGATTGCACAACAGTTGTGTGACAAGGAAGACAAACTAGTTTCGAGGATGTACGATCTGTTATTAATGGAAGATACAAGAACGGATTAAATGGGCTCAGGATTTTGGTTACAATATAGACTTGGAGAAATGGGGAAAACTATGGATAGAAGACATGAAATACACTGCCTGTTCTAATTTAAAGGAAGATAATCTTAAAATGATGTACAGGTGGCATTTAACTCCTAAGAAGTTGGCTTTAATTTACAAGAACATGTCAAACAAATTTTGGAAGTGTAAAAAAGAGGAGGGTTCCTATATACATTTATGGTGGACTTGTAATAAGTCTAAAGGCTATTGGGATTTAATATACAATGAGCTTAAGAAAGTGTTTAAAATGACATTCCCTAAGAGCCCAGAAACATTACTATTAGGTATTGATAACAGTTCATTGCCTAGGAAATACTGGATCCTCTTTATGTATCTGACAGCAGCAGCAAGATTGACATTTGCATACAAATAGGAAGACATCCATTGCACGAGTAAAGAGGATTGGATACTTAAAGTGTTAGAGTTGGCAGAAATGGCAAAGCTAATAGCATTATTAAGAAATAAATTTGAAGCATTTAAAAGGAAGTGAGACCCTCTTCTTATTTACCTAAAACATATTATAAAATTGATTTCTATCAGGCTTTTGAGTGGTAGCAAAAATGTTTTTAAAATGCCCTAGAGCTGACTTTTGTACGATTTATCAGGGGGAGAACGATTAAATTACAGGCAAGACTTGGGTATTGTAACTGATACTTGTTTTAATGATGAGATGGAAGTCCTCATGTTGTTGTTTTTCCCCCCATTTTTTTTCTTTTTGTGTGTGCGTGTGTGTATCTTATGTTGTGAAAAATTGAATAAAAAGTATTTTTTTTAGTTTTTGTTATTCCCCTTATGCTTTTACCTAATGTTCCTCAAACTCTTTTTGTCTCCCTTATTGTCACCTTGCATTTCTTTTGCGGGAGTTTGTGTTCCTTCCTGTTCTCTTCATTTGGACAGGCCTTCCAATTTTGGAAGGAAGTCTTCGCTTTTATCGCTTCCTTGACATTATCTGTTAGCCATGCTGGATTCCTCCTAGATTCCTCCTAGCCATGCTGGATTCCTCCTAGATACCTTTCCTCCTTTAGGATAGACAATCTAATTGGGCTTCTAGTATTGTGGTTTTGAGTAAACTCCATGCACTCTGGAATGTAGTGACTCTCCTGATTTTCCCTTTCAGCTTCCTTTTCAGCATACTTCTTATATTGAAGAAGTTTCCTATTCCGAAATTCAAAATGTCTGTGTTAGACTTCCGTGGTGATTCTCTCTCAGTATGTATGCTGAATTTGATCACACTATGGTCACTGTTCCCTAACAGGCCAATGACACTGACATCACGCACCAGGTCCTGGGTGCCACTCAGGATTAAGTCCAAGGTCGCCTTCTCTCTCATTGGTTCCAAGTCCAACTGTTCTAGGGCACAGTCATTCAGCTTATTTAAAATTTGACCTATTTGCCATTACCTGACTGTGAATTTACCTAGTTTATGTGTGGGTAATTGAAGTCACCCCTTATTACTGCCCTGCCTCTCCTTGACGCCTCCCTGCTGCAACTCCCAGTCACTGGGATTTCCTGCTGCAACTCCCAGTCACTGTCAGCGTTTTGATCTGGAGGGCAATAGTACGTCCTCAGTAGCACATTTCTTTTCAGGCCTTGAATTGTCCCCCACATGGTTTCTGTAGAGGACTCAAGTCCACCTAGGTTTTCTACCTTGTTAGATTCTATCCCTTCTTTAACATACAATGCTACTCCATCTCCAAGGCGCCCCTCCCTGTCCTCTCAGTAGAGTGTATATCCAGGGATAACAGTGTCCCACTGGTTCTTACTGTCCCACCGTGTTTCTGTTATGCCCATTATATCTATTTCTGTGTTAGCAACCAAGCACTTGAGCTCACCCATCTTGACTCGGAGGCTTCTGGCATTGGCACCTATACACTGTATCTCTTCCCTGGGTTATGCTATCTTTCTTTTGACTCTTTCACCAGCTGGCACAGCCTTCTGTCTGCTCTTTATGTGGTTCTGCTCTCTCCCCTTCTGTTTTATTTGAATCCTTTGCACCCTCACCCTTTAAAGGATGGCATTTGCTGAACTGGATACTGTCCAGCTCCCGTCGACTATTCCCCAGGCATCATTTTAAAAGCTGCTCTGCAACCTTTTTGATTTCAAGCACCAGCAGTCTGGTTCCATCTTGGTTCAAGTGCAGCTCATCCCTTTAGTACAGGCCTTGTTTCCCCAAAATGTATCCCAGTGCCTAACAAATCTAAACCCCTCCTCCCAGCACCAATGTCTCATCCATACACTGAAACCTCTCAGCTCTGCTTGTCTCATTGTACCTGCGCGTGGAACAGGTAGTATTTCTGAGAATGCTACCTTGGGGGTCCTGGACTTCAATATGCTACCTAGAAGACTAAATTTGGCTTCCAGGACCTCCCAACTACATTTCCCCACATCGTTGGTGCCAACATGCACCACGACAGCTGTCTCTTCTGCGGCACTGCCTAACAGTCTATCTAGATGCGGTGTGATGTCCGCAACCTTCGCACCAGGCAGGCAAGTCACTGTGTATTCAACACGTGAGTCAAAAGCCCATCTCTCTATACCTCTAATGATCGAATTGCCCACTACAAGGAGGCCCCACTACATGGAGGTGTATTCCCTGTGCAAGAGGATCTGGGCTCATCTTCCATGGAAGAGGTCCTTTCTAAAGGAGTATTTCTCTCTTCCTCAGACCGATGTTCTCCTTCCCCAAGAACTTCATTCTCCCTGACAGCAGAGGAGCTATCAGCCCTGGAGTGGGATGCCTCTACCACCTTCCTGAAGGTCTTGTCCACATGTCTCTCTGTCTCTCTGAGCTTCTCCAGATCTGCCACCTTGGTCTCTAGGGAACAAACATGTTCCCTGAGAGCCAGGAACTCCTTGCACCAAGCACACACTCATGATTTCTGCCCATGGAGCAAATCGTCATACATGTGGCACTCTGTGTAGTACAATGGGAAGTGCCCCTCCCCTGCTGACTTTCTACCTTTATACTGGTTTTGTTGGCTTTTTACAGTAGTTAGGATAGATCTCAGCTGTAATGGTCAGCTATTTAACTGTCCAAAGAGCCTTTCTCAAGAATATGAGGGAGAGATCAGTAATTATATGAGGAAGGGATTTGTACTTACCTTCTCTTCTCCACCGGGCTCCTTGTGATCACAGGGGCTTTTTCCAGGCTCCCCTGCACACTTCCTGCTAAACTCCCACAAAACTGCCACTAAACTCCAACATCCTGTTTGCTATCCCTGTTCACTATGCTCTCGGTCCTTCACCTCTTATGCAGAGAGTAGGTTTCAAACTGAGACACAGGATGTGGGTCAAAGGAATGTGGGGCCTCCCACAGTCCTAGCTGACTCCACCCAATCCAGGCAGGGACAAATTAAAACAATGGAGTTTGCTAGCCCTGGCAAATAACACACAGAAGCTATTCTCGCGATCCCTGGAAAGTGGGCTAAGGGAGCTTAGCCCACTTTCCAGGGATTGTGTGAACCACCGGGCTCGCAGGAGAGAATGCAAAGCTTGTGAACCCCACAAACATGGGGTGGGTGGGTGTTTGGTCTGCGGTCGGACGGAACAGGGGGTAGTTCAGTTTGACCCCAAACAGTCAAACTGAACCGGTTTCGACATCAAACACGTTCAGTGTCGAACCTGTTTGCACACCCCTACACCTAATTGATTGGTGCAGGGTGATTACTGTGAAGGTGGTCATCTTTTGACTAAAATTAAGGTGACCAATGATGACTTGCAGCTTGTGCAGTGTGACAGTGTGACCTTCCTAGCTGAATGAAGGGCAAGCAAATTGAATACCAGTTTGTTAGCCTATGGGAGATTGACCCACTCTGTCAATCTCAATGCCCCCAAAAGAAATACAAGATGCAGGACCCCCAGTTTTCTCATGTGCCAAGGGAATGCCCAGCTCATTGGCCAAATTATGGGGGAAAAAATTCATACTGAGAAGACCCCACCAGACTGGTAAACATGAAGTCATTGAGGAAGTGAACCAGCTGGAGCGGAACCGGACTGCCCACTCCAGGAATGTGGGAAAATGCTCAAATGCCATGCAAAAAATTGAGCAGCCCATAGGAAGAGCTTATTTATTTATTTATTTATTTATTTATTTGATTTATATACCGCCCTTCCAAAATGGCTCAGGGCGGTTTACAATTAAAATTGCAGTGACTTGGGGATTACACTTTAGATTTTAGGGTCTGGAGGTTGCTGAAGGGTTGGTCTCAGGCTTGCCTGGCCATACGTGACTCCCGGTGGCCTATTTTCCATCAGTTATTGGTTAAAGTGTTAGCTCACATTGTTTCTTCCTTTATCATTCTCCCTTTGAAGTCACATTGCACAGGGCTGCCATGCTGACAACATTCTTTGGGGCATTATGGGTAAGTGAGTTGCTTGTGTTATCCCGGTCCAACACATCTGGGCAGGCCTTGGAGATACGTGATATCCAGCTGTTTCCTGAGAAAGTGGCCTTGATGATTAACATGTCTGTAGATCAGCTTGCAGTCCCTTGGCAACTGTTTGCCCGGTTCATGCACTGACCACTTTTATAGAAGTGAAGTGTGATGAGGAAGGCACTTTGTTTTGCCATGTCAGTCCATCCTCCTTGTCCAAGTACTTCCAGTTCTTGGTAGTGATTAAGGCTGTCCTGGTCAAGGAGGGCCTGGATACATGCAACTTTAGCACCCACTCTTTCAGAATCAGGGATGCTTCTGAAGCTGCTGCTGGGCTTTCTGAAGAGTGGATGTGGCACATTGGCAGGTGGCATTCATCTGCTTACCAGCATTATGTTCACAATTTCTGTCCAGGTCACTAGGGTATTAGTTGTACATTTGTATTAATTGTGGTTTTCTTTTTCAGATGCAGTTGTCTTAGGAGGCCTTGTGAGGGTGCTCATCTTGGGCATAGCTTTGTTATTTGGGCCTGCCACCACACCAATCATACTAGCTTTGACAGCCAATTAGGTCTTGGTGCAGTTTCAAAAATCATCTGGCTGAGGCACCATGGTATGTTTTGGAGTTGACTTCTACCCTTGTTGTCGGATTACACCAGGGCATATGGTCCAACTCATGTCCTGGTGCTTCACTTAACGATGAACAAAGCAGTGTGAAGCACCAAAATGGGGTCTGCAAGGAGAGCAGTTTGACCTGCTCTCCCCACAGATGATCAGGCAGCCCTCCCTGGGTGGCTGGATCGGCCATCGAGATGATTAATGGCTCTGTCACGGAGCTGGTTGGGGAGATGGGGTTTGGGGACCTCCAGGCCCCTGGAAGTCCCAGAATGCCCTCCACATTGGGAGGCTACTTGTGAGTCACTGCAGCATAACACTGCGCAAACACACAATTAAAAATTGGGATTAGCAGAGTGTGCGCTCCGCTAACCTCATTTAAGGGGGGCATTTAAGCAGTCTTGCCTCTGGGAGCCTTGTGGCTCCCGTTGCAGCATACGACCAGCTGAAATGGGGCTGGGCTCCCTTAGCTCAGTTTCGGCTGGTTGTGAGAATCGCCTCCCTTTTTAAAAAGTGGGGAGATAAGGGTGGGGTGGGTGCAGCTTTTCCCTTGAAATAGTAATGTGCAAGTATCTCAAAGAAGTATTGAAAGTTTGCATTTCTTTTGGCATTGAGACTTCTCCACTAGATATTCCAACCCTCTGATAAAATAACTACAATCCTCAGAGCTCCATAGAAAATACAATAGATCACCACTTAAATGTATAGTGTAGGTATAGCCTTAATGCCACTGTGAGCACATAGGTTTACTGAATCTTGCCCTATTGTAATAAAAATATTCTATCTGAACTATACAATGCAAATTTACTCCAATTCTCCAACCACCACCTTTCTGAAAACCTGCTGAACTATGAGCTTGCTGACTTGGTTGATTTATTCATCCATTTTTACTCTGTTCCGTTTTTAACCTGGTTTAGATTTATTACCACCAAAATGCTTTTGCTTTCGTCAGGAAGATCTTTAAAGTGCAAATGCTTAGGCAAGTCACATCCTTCTAAATGCTGATTTGAACAAGGAAGAGTACAACTGACTTAGAAAACCTGTCTTCCAAGAATCCAAATTGCTTTTTTATGATAGGAATCACAGCCATTACCTCTTCCTAAAAGTCGCTTCATATTCTAAAATAGTTGAAAGGCAGAAAGCAAGTCTATGGAGTAAGAAGGATGTATGTGCTAAATAAAGGCCCAGTAACGTTGCATTTTCAGGGCTTTTTTCCCCAGTCATGAATTTTAATAATCAGAAGGAACAGAAAGAGTACTGGAAACTGTGTCACATCTGAATGCCAGAATTAATGCAATGTATAGATAAAGTAAGTAATAAAAATATAGTTAAGTAGAGCTGTTCCACCTGCAAGCTACCTGTTTGCTGTTATGTTTTTCAGCTGAGGCTGTTCTCTCCTTTAGCAAAAAATGAAAAACAAAACAAAACAAAAACCCAAGGAGTTTTTAATTTAGCCCTGCATTCAATTTCTAGCAAAGAATATAGGAAATAAGAATGTGGTGGCAGGCCCATGGCAAGCAAGCAATAATGTAGGCAGATGCAGTTGGTTGCCTGTTGCCACTTGAACAAGTTACAGTGAGGCACTCTAACCCCTCCCCAGCTCTGCCCCTGAGTGAGTCTGGCACTGATGCCATGCTGCCTCATTGTCTCACTGAAGCCTAGCACTAATCACCACCACCTTTCCCCTCGTTGACCTAACCTTCATTGGGGCACTCCGTCACCTAGGTTGGCTTTGCCAGCCAGTCTGTTATCACACCATGGTGCTGCTACAGTTCTCCCTCCCACCCTCTTCTTCCCCCCCACACCCACTTGTCCACTTTATCTCCTCCCCAAACAGATGAGACAAAGAAGACAAGCTTTGTGCTGGGGTGGGGGGAGAGTAAACTTAAGCAGTGGCACAGGAATGGAGACAAGAGACAGACCAGCTGGCAAAGATGGATGCATCTGGCTGCGACAACAATGATGCTGGCCCGAGGACAGAGTGTGCCTCCTAGGTGAAGCCAGCAAGGGTAAAATGGGCAGCAGTCAGCAATGTGCTCTGGCAGGGGTGAGGCAGTGAGATGGGGTGGGTGGGTGTGAGGCCTCTTCTAAAGAAGAGGGGGTGGCAGCAGAGACAAGGTGAGGTGGTAGCTGGCAGGGGGTGTCATACACATGGCGGTGGGGGGAGTGGGATGGGGCACTCACTGCCTGAGGCCTGAGGCTTCACATGGTCTTATAGAAGAGATGCCCATGAGTGTAGGAGTGTGAAGAAAAGAAAACAATCACTGGAAGACAGAGTGCATGTCCTTTTGAGCGTATTATGTATGTATTTTTCATTGTGAGTGTCTGTATTAAATCTGAAGCCAACCACAAAGATCTGATTCTTATTAAAAATGGCAAATAAAAATGCAATTGTAAAGTTTGGCTGAAATAAAACAATGTGTTTTATGAAAACATTTCATACATTTGATATCTACCTACCTCCCCCAACAAGTGTAACCACTAACGCTTTTTGCTTGATTTGAGACTATTTCCTTATGCCTGGGCATTTTTGATTTAACTTCAACAGTCAGGGATGCAGACAAAGGGAAAGCTTTAGGAGTAACTCATCACCTCTCTCTCTCTCTCTCTCTCTCTCTCTCTCTCTCTCATGGAGATTAGGAGGAGAGCTGGTCTTGTGGTAGCAAGCCTGAATTGTCCCCTTAGATAAGTAGGGTCTGCCCTGGTTGCATAGGAATGGGAGACTTGATGTGTGAGCACTGTAAGATATTCCCCTTAGGGCAGGGATCCTCAACGTTGGGCCCCCAGATGTTATTGGACTTCAACTCCCATAATCCCAAGCCCCAGTGGCCTTTGGTTGGGGATTATGGGAGTTGAAGTCCAATAACATCTGGGGGCCCAATGTTGAGGATCCCTGCCTAAGGGATGGAGCTGCTCTGGGAAGAGCAAAAACTTCCAAGTTCTCTCCCTGGCATCTCCAAGATAGGGCTGAGAGAGATTCCTGCCTGCAACCTTGGAGAAGCCACTGCCAGTCTGTGTAGACAATACTGAGCAAGATGGACCTATGGTCTGAATCAGTATATGAGAGCTTCCTATGTTCCTGTTTCTATGAAACACTTTGGAAAGAATATGTTTTGCGTGCATTGAAGATCACTTTTCAACACGGGGGATACAATACATGGTTTAACAGTTGGGGAGAAGAACAACCCTTTGCAGAGAGGTGAAAAGGTAATACCCTGGGGAGTTGACTAAAATAAGGGGAAATCTTTTCAAATGCTTAAAAAGATCTGCATCCCTGCCAACAATAGTCTATATGTACATGTCTGCTGTGCATGAAATCACATGAAATGTGCTCATGTGCTAGTCAAGAGATTATATGATCAAAGTGTTTACATATAAGTGAGCATCTCCATAATAAATGAGTATGGTGTGTACATGTGTCTGTGTGCATGTTGAATTCTTAGGAATGACACTGTGTGCTCAGGGTTTAGACACCTAAAATTCAATCTACCATCACAGCCCAAAATATGATAAAGACACAAGATTCTGTTGTGTATTAAGAAGCATTCATCCTATTTTCTCATTTACCAAAGTCAAACCTAGCCCATTGTCCCCAATGACTGAACACTGCCAACAAAAAGTAGTTCTTTAAACATGTATTGTTTGCATTTATTTGATTCCTGTCCTGCTTTTCAATCCAGAAAGATCCCCAAGGCTGTTCACATCAAACAATTACTGTAATTACACTAGGTATTCTTCTTTCCCTCCTGACACATGGCTTTGTTGTTCAGGTCTGCTGTTTTCAAATCAAGTCCTAGATCTGGCTTAGGATTCTAGACTTTTGATAGTGAAATTGCTTTGATGTAGATTCAGGACAGACCAAAGAAGCACAAACTTAATTTATGATGTGCTACTGGCTACTGGTTTAGATGACTTTAAGAAGGGATTAGACAAAGCCATGGAAAAACAGTGTATCAATAGTTATTAGCCATGAAGGCTGCATGAAACCTCCATGTTCAAATGCAGTATGCCACTAAATACCACTTGCTGGGATATAAACAAAAGGGGAGGCTTTATAATAGGTTAATTTTATAATATATATGAGAGCCATCTGAGTGGTCACAAAGGGAAACAGGATGCTTGAATAGATGTTCTGATCCAAGAGGAATCTTCTTCTTGATAAATTGATGGATGCAGATGTACAGAGCCACCCTCATTACTGTCTGAAACCACTAATAATATTTTTCCCCCTGGTAGACTATAGATATTCATCTGAGTACATTTCTCCTTTTATCTGTTTTTGGAGGAACATATCCTGTCATCACACACTCACTATTGATTCGATAACTTCAGTGGGGGGGGGGGAGAATTCATCAGGGGCATAGTAAGGTTCAATTCATTTTAATTGTCATTACAGTATTTTATGTGAAGTGTACATTCCATTCAAATACAAGCCTTGCTTTGTGGAAACAGAGTGTTAATTTTGTTAACAGAATTTTAGTTTGTTAATTTTGACAATGAATTTAGAGATGATGAATGGCTGGTAAGACACCAGTCTATTGTATGGGATGGTGGACTTGGGAGCAGGGGGGTATCTATAATTGAGCAAAATGGTTCAAAGAACCTGGGCCCCTAGCTCCTGAGGGCCCTCCAGCTCCACCTCTCCTTATTTTCTTCATAATTTCTCTCACTCTGAGAGGCTGCCAGAGAGAGGGGTGAACATGGGCCCCCCTCTTCCCTAGCTACGCCCCTGATTGGGAAAAGCACAGTTTAGGACTGAAGTGATAAAAAGAATTGTACAGTACAGTCCAATGTTTCTGAATAAGTATTCATTTGATTGTGCTGTAAGTCAATTAACCACCTTGAGTTGCATCCTATGGACTACAAATGGAAGTTCATGTAAGCAAATTTATCTGCATCTTTCAGCACAGCAGCCTATGGTAGGGATGTGCATAAAACTGGTTTGCCCAGTTCGATTCGAATTCGAACCAGGTTCAAACCAGGAGCGGGTGGTTCGGTTTTGGTTTTGCTCGAACCACCCTCTGGTTCAGTTCAAATTCAAAATGGTTTTGAATCGGTTTGAACTGGTTCAAACTTCCAAAAGTGGATGGGATGGTATCTTGCACCCATGGGTACCTACCACCCAAGCCCCAAAGCAATTGGACATTCGTATGATTTTTTATGAATTTTTGAAATATATATTTATTTTTTTCTCATAAAGTATAATGGGACTTGTACCAGCCCATTATTCCCTATTGTGGAGCACCCATGGGTTCCAACAACCACCTAAACTCCGAAGCATTCGGATGCCCCTATTTTTAATTATTTTTCTCATAGGGTATAATGGGATCCAAACCAGCCCATATCCCCTATTGTGGAGCACCTAGGGGCACAAAAGTAGGGTGGGCAAGCCCCAAGGCAACTGGACACTCCTCTGATTATTGGTGAATTTTAAATGTATTTTTGAATTCCTCATAGGAAATAATGAGGATTGCAGCAAATGTATAGCTTCACATCGGGGGGAAAGGGGTGTCCTAGAGCAGAGTGTGGTGGGTGGTAGTTCCCAAGGTGGTCAAGGAATCTATCAGAATTATTTGAAAGGAATTGGGCAAAAGGCTGATTTTTAAGTGATTTTTGAAGTTTATGTATCTTTAAGGTTAGCAGATGAGAGTGGATTCATGGTTTGTCATTGAAAATCTCATATGCTAAAAAAGAATCTACACTCAGAACACTTCAGAAACAACAAAACCCAGTACCCCATGGGTTAGCAACCCATGTGGGTGGTTAGCACCCTTGCTCTGGGCCAGCCCAGCACCCCCCCCCCAAGTGCAATTATGGGGCTGCTGAAACCTCCATTCATCCCTATGGAGAAAAACCTTAAAGCCACTTGTGGGTTGCTGGGGTGGCCCAGAGTGAGTGGTGGTCTAGTGCACAGAGGGTGCCAACCACCCCCATGGGTGCTCCACAATAGGGGATAATGGGCTGGTTTGTGTCCCATTATACCCTATGAGAAAAATAATAAAAAATATTTCAAATATTCATAAAAAAATCATAGGAGTGTCTGATTGCTTTGGGGTTTGGGTGGTTATTGGCACCCATGGGTGCTCCACAATAGGAAATAATGGGCTGGTTCGAGTCCCATTATACCCTATGAGGAAAAAATAAAAATAAATTTCAAAAATTCATTAAAAAACCGTACGAATGTCTGATTGCTTTGGGGTTTGGGTGGTAGGTACCCATGGGTTCCAGCTACCACCCCACCCACTTTTGGAGGTTAAAACCAGTTAAAACCAGTTTGAATCGAACCACCCCCTGTTTGGTTCGAATTCAAACCTGCAGCTCGAACCTGATGGCTGGTTTGGTTTGAATTTGAACCTTCAAACCACCCTGGTTCAAGTTTGAACTGGTTCGAATTCGAACCGGTTCACACATCCCTAGCCTCTGGCACCCATCCAAAGATCCACTGGAAGTTGGGGAACCCTCTGGAATAGGATTGCATGGTGCACAGAGGGATGAATAAGTAAGTGAAGATTGACAAAAATCATTTCTTCTGTTGCACAAGCAGAAAAGTTTAATCTGACAGGTAAATCTTTGCCTAAATCAGTAGAAACACATATTCAGGTAAAGCATTGCCTGGATCTATAGATGCACATAGATTGTTTACAACAGACATTATCAGTTCTGAATATTCATTCACAAGAGAGGCCATTAAGATTAAATTATAACCCCCCATTTTATTATGTGATTAACAATTATTTACTGACTCATGGATACATCAGCCCTTTTAGCACTATATATTTCAGTGCTGTCTAGAGATGGCACAGCTATAAATGGTACACCAAAACAAAGCAATGATGGGCCTGCTTTGTTGATTATTTTTGTGAACTGGGAACTGATCCAATGTAAAATATCTTGATCCAAAATAAAACATGATTTTTGAATATGAATTATGACTATTTTGAGTAATCTTTGTGTTTCTCCTCTTTCCTGTGTTGGACAAACCAGGACAAACCAGGATTCTATTTTTATCTGATGAATCTTTATTCATCCCCAGTGTAATGGCAAAACATTACAATTTAGAAGAAATCACTGGGAGTAAATGCATTAGCTAAGTCGAAATGATTTCAAAGTACACTTCAGTTTGGATTTCTGAATGCAGTTTGGAAAACAGTTTGATGTTACAGTACACAGCCGACATCTGAATAATTTATTTTTGAAATTAGCTGTGGTAAACATTACACTCAAAGTTAATAAAATGTGTGTTGCAGCCAATTTGGCTCTTCAAGCATTATTTATTGCCAAAACAAACAGTTTCCACAATCGTTTTGACACTGAAAAGCAGACCTTTTAATTGCTAATTTGATTCAGTTGAACTGCCAAGCATATTAGAAGTATTTACTGTTTGGAAAGGATGACTTTAAGGATTACAGTGAAACTTGTACATTTATTTTTAATGCTGAAACATTGCATCTGATTACAGTGAGAACTATATTTAGTAACTGGATTAGCAGTGAGCTGGATTCCATATTTAATTTTTTTTTTTTTTTTGGCTATACATTAAATAGTCCAATTTAGATTTTGCATACATCACATCTCTTACCTCAATGAAAAATGTAATACACGACATACAACTATTAATACTCACAACTTAGTGATTTGACAATTAATGCACGATATAGTCCTTAACTGTGTAAAAGAAATAAAACGTACTTCATTAGACAGGATGTAAAGAGGCATCCTCTAATATGAACCTCTTCTCACGAGCAGTGAGAAGGGCTTGTGGGCGGGCTGCAGGGAAGAGGGTCAAACCTACCTTCCCCGCAGACGATCATCCCCCATATCCCAGACGAGCACCGGCTCTCTCGGCAGCTCCTATGGTTGGGCTGCTGGGGTGTGCCGCTGCATGTTGTTGGCCCCCGAGCTCCAATAATGCACCATGCAAGTGTGTGGTGTATTTGGGGAATACCTCCTCCCCTCCCCAAATGTGCCAGCCGTGGCTGCAAGCAGCCACAGGTGACACACAAGCAATACAACAGGGTTAAGGGAGCACTTGCTCCCTTAACCTCATTTTACTGGGTGACTAAATGGGCATGCTACCAACCACGCAACCCACAAAATGGGCAAGTGGGAAATTTTAAACACCTTTTTAACTTTACCCCCAAACCCTCATAGGACCCTATGGGGGTTTCGGGGAAAGGTTAAAATTTGTTAACAATCGCTTGATTGCCCATTTATTTTGTTGGTTGTGTGGAACACTGCAGAAGCACACTGTCCCTCCCAACACAGAATACACATTTCAAACACAGTCCAAAAATGGCCCCAAAATTATCACTGACCCAGAATTCACTGCCAGCCACAGTGCCTGTGCTGCAGTAATATCATTGGCACAAGTTGTTCTCTCACACACAGTTATGACTCCTCACTTATTAGCATTGCCACAGCAGCACCCTTACTTAGCAGCAAGCATAGCAACTACAACCACATTTTGACTGAATACACCTTGAAATGCGGATTTCAGAGCAGGCCAGAGCAGTGAGTGAAGCACAAATTAGTCTCAAGGCCAAACGTTGAGCTCATCTCAGCAATCACCAAGAAATATCACACACACACAGAGCTGCCATTGTCCATTTCTCACCACAACACTATCTCACAAACAAAACAAACCACAACTCAAGAAAGGCAAAAACCCAAGTTCTGAAATCCAGAAAAACCAGATAGTTATAGCAGCAGTAGCACAGGATATTATAAACAGTGCTGAGAAAACTGCAGAATCAAACCCTTAATTCCTTCCATCCTGCCTTCCACAGAGAGACAGAAGGACAACGCACTTTGAAAGCAGTCATGGCTTGGGCAGCTCAGCTCTGAGCTCAGCTTCTGAAGACTCTGAACAGGATGGAAGGAACAGGAAGAAATATGAGCATGAAATGTAAGGGATGTGCACGGAACCATTCTAGGATCGCCAAATTGGTTGTGGCAACCGGCATTTGAACCAGTTTGGAGGGAGCAGGGTCACTTTAAGGGGTAAGGAAGGCACTGCCTAGCTGCCAGCCCCTTGCATTCAGAATCATTGTCACCACACAAATGGCTGATGCATGTGTGTGCTGTGCGTACGCATGTCAGCCATTTGCATGGTGACACTGATTCTGGATGCATGGAGGCATGGGGCAGCCCTGTGAGCCCGCTTTTTCGAAGAGTGCTGGTGGGGAGAAAGCGGTGCCTTCCATGACCCAAAAAGCGACCCCCACCCTCCCAGGAATGCACAGAACTGGATCCATGCACATCCCTAGTGAGCAGTACTCTAAGATGTTCTCCCTGGTGGATGGGGCCACGCTGGGAAGAGCACTTACATAATTACAAGTGTCTAGATGGTTCCAGGTTCACTCCCTGGCATCTCCAGATGTAGGGCTCAGGGAGAGTCTCTTGCCTCTAACCTGGTAGAATTCTTACTCTATGTACTGTAGGCAATACTGAGCTAGATGGACCAATGGTTTTACAAGAAACAAAATTTCTAGACTCTTACCATGAGAAGGACTATTCTTTCTTCTCTTCTGCAATGTATATCTGGCATCATTGCTGCCTGCCTGTCTGTGTCTGGATAACACCATGGCCTCAGATTGGTGCTGGGCCCAATTGACAGCCTGACACATGGGTCAGGGCACCAATCCATCTCATCATAGTTCATGGCGGTGGCTAGCAGGCACTCTCTATCTCTCTCTTCACTGGGATAGGCAGGCCTAGGCCACCACCACCACCACATCTGCTCTCTGTTGCTGCAGTGTCTGATTCTTCCTCCTCTCCTGATGTATCCTCTTCAAGAGAGTCACACTATAAGGGCTCCCTTTGCCTCCCATTCTCTTTAAATACATTTTGAAACTCCATCCTTTGGCCTCTCCCTCCCTCCCCCAGCCAATGGGGAGACAATTGCCCATGAAAACACTTGGTTTGTATGATAACAAGCCAACCAAGAAGCAAGGAGATCACAAGCCTATCAGAAGCCAGTGCCAGAAAACCAATCAGCAAGAAGGAAAACAGAACTCCAAAATGGCACTCAAAATGTTGAAAACTTTTGACTCAAAATGGGGTTGTTTCAATCTGTTACCAGAGCTCAAAACAGGCCCTTTATTTAAAGGGCATTTTGTTTCAAGCTCAGAACACTCGCAATGGCACGTTTTGAGTTAAAACATTTGGACAGCGAACTGTTTTGCACATCCCCAGTGTTGAGATCTAATTTTTGGAGCAACATAGATACCCAGGTGAGGTGAACTGAAGCTTACCTGATGCTTCCCCAATGTCTCTAACTCACACACCTTTCTTCTAAATGAGTTTATATCCAATGTTGGATCTAAGTTGAGGAGAAAAGCACCAGTGGGAACAAACTGCTGGGAGATAAGCCACAGATGGGAGTGGTTGAGCACAAAGATGCACTACTCTCTTGTTCTGAACATCAAAGGTCCTTCCGCACTTTAAATGTGAGAAAGGCAGACCTGGGTTTAAATAAATGGGGCTATTACTGTCATATCCAGTTTGGCTCCCAAACACCTTAGTTCTTTTAAAAGAAGGGAAATCCTTCTATACTCCTGTAACTGTGCTTTGAGCTCACTAGGCAGGAAAGCTGAAAGACGGCTTCAAAGGATTGTTAGCCTTTTGCTCATCTCTTTTTCTTGCTTCAATACAGCTTAGTGTGAAATAGTCATTTCTATTATTCCTTTCAGTTATTGACTCCATATCATGATGATCTGTGTAGTTTGGAAATGTCCCCTGTGGCAGACTTGCAGAATAAAGGATAATAAAGTTATTCTTTAAGCACCTGATCCCAGTCTTTTCACAGAAATCTGAAAGAGCACCAACTTATAATAACTCTTGGTACACTGCTATCATCTCTTTACACTGCTAGAATGCTTTAATAATTATCTTCTTATAAAAAGAAGCCTAATATTTTATCAGGTGCAATCCTGATGCATATGTGAGTAAAACTGAATGCATTTTTTAAAAAATAAAATCTTAAAAAGTAAAATTGGCTGTCTGACATTCTGTGCACTGTAATATGGGCCATTCTGAACTGCCCATGCCACTGTTCCACAGTGTTATGGAACAGTGCTGGTGCACTGCTATTTAAAATGATGCAATCACACTCCTGTGGTGCTATGGGATATAATGGCTGTAGTGTGGTGGAAATGCAATTACAGGTGGACTTCATTATCCGTGGGGTTGTGGTGTTCCATTCCCACAGATTACCACAGGGAACGAAACTGTGGATACTGAGTATTTAAGTCTGTGGGAACACGGGGGTTAGATTCCCAGCCCCCACCCACCCACCCACTGACAAAACACTAAAACCCAACCAAAATGGGCCAAAGTGCCCTACTGTGATCCACAGGTCTCCTGGCATCCAGCAATGCCCCCATAAAGTCCAAATGGCCCCCCAAATTATGGATTCCCCCCACCATTTCTTGCTGAAATGAGCCAAAAAATAGCTCCCGCAGACAAAATGGCAGCTGGAAGTAACCTCCACAGTCACTTCCAGCCCAAAAGGAACTAGAGAGAGTTTTTAACCCTTTTGTATCTGCGGATACCGAACTTGGGTGTCAATTAGACACCTGTGAATATGCAGAACCACAGATATAGACTGCATGTATAATGAGGTACTCCTGTATGCGGTTTTAAGTAGTAGCATACCAGTGTGTCCCACAATACCATGGAAATTGTTTTAGGTGTCTGCAGTGGTGTGGGTGGTTCAGAACCTCCCATGTTACACTGCAGAATGCCAACATATATATTTTAAGAAATTATGAGGCTATTCACATGAGTGTGCAAACCAGGCTAAGAGAGCCCAGCCTGGTTTTGCATGCTTGTGTGAGCCACTAGGATTGGGCCTGATCCTGGTGGCTACATGGCGGCAAACCTGCCTAACCACCTAGTTAAATGAGGTTAAGGGAGTGAGCGCTCTCTTAACCTGGTTTTTTAAAGTTGTGTGTTAGCCACGGCTGCTTGCAGCCATGGCTGGCACACTCAGAGGGGAGGGGGGATCCCAGAAATGCACTGCACACTCATGTGGTGCATTATTTGGACTCCTGGGGATGGGGAGACACACAGCAGCATGTCCCGGCACCCTGACCCCTGGAGCTGCTGGCCAAGACACAGGTGAGCCACCGCTTGTCTGGGCGGGCAATCTGACCATTCAGGAACTTCTCTGAGATGGTCTGCAGGGAAGGTAGGCTGAACCTGCATTCCCCACAGCCCACCCATGAGCTCTTCTCACTGATCATGAGACGAGCTCTTATAATTTACATAACATCTCTAAGTAAACTTCTAAAAGCTAACAAAAAGTGCAACAATCGAAAAACACAAGATTGGTGTTGCACTAGCAGTGTCCTATTATTTCCATGATTTACAAAAGTCTTTCATTCATCCTATTTCAAAATATTCTCTTCTCACAAAGCATTTTTTTTTAAAAAGTTTATTCCTTTGTAAAACACACAACCTGATTCTAAAAGAATTTCACTTGAAAATTCTGTCAGTTTGACAAGAGACTCTAGCCCTCTTCAGATATTATATAGAAGATGCTCTACATGAGTAAAGCATCTAAAAGGACAGAAGTCCCTCCCTGGCCCTGTCAGTCATTCTTGTCATGGTTAGAGTGGGTGTCCACCTGAAGAGTCAAACAACACACATCCGTGGTGGTGGGCACTTCTGTGATTGGAAGGCATGCCCACCATCATGGATGCAGTGTTCACCTCTTTAGACAAATGTCGCTCTCACTTTGAGCAGGGCACTGATAGAGATGAATGACAGGGCCAGGGTCAGGGAGGGACTTTCAACCCCATTTTAGATGCTCTGCTTACATAGAATATATTTTGTATAACTTCTGATTAGAGCTTCTGAACCTTTTAGGGAATTGAAAGACACTTCTGTGTTCCCCCTGAATTTCATGTAGATTACCCAGAAAACGCACACAGCAGAATCAGCAGAAATGCTATAAAATGTTCAAACTTCAATTGCCCCTAGAACAAAATCTGCATCACCTATTTTGATGAAATGTAGCTGACTGTGTCACCACATGGAACATTTCCATTCCTGTCAATTTCATCTGATTCTGAAATGGAATACAAAATTCACAGTGAACTGAAATTCACCCACTGAAACAAATCGGAAATAATTCTAAAGCAAATGAAGGTTGAAGTGCAGTGAACACTTGTAGCAGGCAGAAAACAAAGCAAGTTGTTAAAATGAGTTGCATACATGGGTGGGGGGACCCAACAATTTCAGTGCCTGGTTTCTTGGATTACCCAAATGCTAGTTTGGGTAATACAAGTTTTCTGGTTATATGTACGTTCAAAACAATATATTCTGCTTCAATATTTTCAATTTAAAATTCAGTTTGATTACTAGGCAAAAGTTAGACTAAAAATTAATTCTATTTCTGATGGATTAAAGCTGCTCTTGACTCATAAAATATCTTTCCAGTCATGCTATGCTGATTTAATTGGCTAGTTGACTTATTAGGTTTTATTCTACAATCATATTTCACTGATCATTATAATGTACATTTAAAATGCTAATGAGCATGACAAGAGCAGTGGTCAGAAATCGAAATGTGCCTTCTTTACTGCACCATGTGTTTTGAAAGTATATCCAGTTTTTTGGCTGTGTATCAGGGCTGTGCATCAAACTGGAACAAAAATCAGATCCAATTCTGCACAGCCCCTATCAGCAGCATTTTATATTGTGTCATTTTCAGTGCAAAAGTGCTAATACTGGTACCGCCTTATACAGTATTTTCCAGATTGTATCAGGCTGTTTTGAATGATTGGATACCTGTTTACATCCTTTTCTCTGCTGCTGCTCATGTCACAAAAATGGCTTATCATCAAATCTGGTGATGTGCCATATATTTGTTTGTTTGTTTTATATACTGTACAGAATTAAAACATAATATAAAATATAAAACATTTAAAATTCATAAAAAGATAAAAACCATAATAGATAAAAACACATTAAAATTTAAAACTCTGATCTCAGTTGAAGACCTGGGAAAATAGGTCTGCCTTCAGGGTCCTCCTAAAAAACAAACAGAGAAGGAGATGCTCTTATTTCAGCACGGAATGAGTTCCAAAGCCCTGGGGCAGCCACAGAGAAGGCCTGGTCCTGAGTTACCACCAAATGGGTTGGTGGCAACCATAACCAGACCTCTCCAGATGATCTTAATCTGGACAGGGTTCATGACAGAAAAGGCGCTCTCTTCAGGCAACAGGGTTCATGACAGAAAAGGCGCTCTCTTCAGTACCCTGGACCTAAGCCATTAAGGGCTTTATAGGTAATAACCAGTACTTTGTATTTCATTCTGAAACATATCGGCAACCAGTGCAGTTCTTTTAGAATTGGTGTTATGTGGTCCCTTCGTGTTGTCCCAGAGACCGAGCTGGTTGCCGCATTCTGAACCAATTGTAGTTTCCAAACTACATACAAAGGCAGCCCAACGTAGAGTGCATTACAGTAGTCAAATCTAGAGGTTACCAGCATATGTACCACTGTTTTAAGGTAATTTGTCTCCAGAAATGGATGTATCTGGCATATCAGCAGAAGCTGATAAAAAGCACTCCTGGTCACAGGCTCAACCTGAGAAACCAGGGAGAGTTTGGGATCCAGGAGCACTCCCAGACTACTAACCTGATCTTTTAGTGGGAGTGTAACCCCATCCAGAACAGGCAGATCTAAACCATCTCTCCAACTGCAAACCCGAATATATGCAAAACACTGAGGAAGGGAACAGAACAGTGATGTTACTGACATCTCTGCTTAAGTGCCTTAGGCTCGCAGCTGCTTCAAGCATGCTGCAATTGGTTCATTTCCCTTCCAGGCAATCAGAGTGATAGAGAGAAAGGGACTTACAATGACATCTTACAAGCTATCTGAGCCCAAACTCCACCCTTCTGTGAGTGACTCTTTAGAAGAGTGTTAGAAAGGTACTGCTTGCCGAGGGAGGTTGCAGCTGAATATTGTTGACCTCATCTGAATGTATATATTCAAATGGAAAGTGTGGACAGAGGGGGTGGGGAAGGTTTGTCTGCTTCTCCGAAACTTTGTTACTTCTGCTTGAATGGTGGTGGTGGTGGTGGTGTGGGGAGTGCTATCAAGCCATCAATTCTAAGAGAGTTGCCTGCAAGTTTTATCCAATTCTGATTTACAGTAATGTATTTAGATTATTTCCCATAATTTCCTGTGGACTATTATATCCTAGGGGCCAATGCATTGACCCATTAATGATGCTTTAGCAATGCATTGAATGATTTCATCCATCTAGGCTGGTATAATTATAAGACAAACAATTTCAATAATTGAATGTATCAGATCAGAATCATATTGGATCCTATAATTTCATCTGTACATAGATAGTCCTACCATGTTATAATAATAGGAAATAGCCTCTTTAAAAAAAAAAAAGATTCTTACTTCATGTAAGTCTTACTTCATGTAAGACTTCGTGTGGTCTTACTTCATGTAAGACTAAGTTCATGCCTAAAACAATTGCAGAATGCCTTGAAGATTGTGGTTCCATGACTCATTGGATGCCAGCCTTTCCACTGGTCTCTGTACCTTTGCCTTAAGCAACAGCCTGATCAGTAGGAATTAGGTAAAGTATCTCACAAATTCCTTCACCTGCTAATTGCATATGATAAAGCTACTATTAAAGGCATAACTAGAGAGGTCAACTGAAAACCAGTCAATTTATATTTATTGAACCTAGTCTGCTCCCTAGTCTGCTCCCTAGTCTGGGAGTTTTTCACATAGTGCTTTTAAAGCCCTTTAGCTCGCATCTCCTCTAGAATGGAGGGTATGCATTTACATATTGGACAGATTTACCCTGAAATCCCTGTGAGGTATTGGGGAGCACTTGGCACACAATTCTGGTTTTTCACTGTGTAAGTTCAGCCTGATTTATATCTGGGGTAAAAGAAATCTACCTGGGGGGTGGGGTATGGGGACAACTTCGAGTTCACAGTAAAGCCTTGCAGAAAACTCATGGTAAAGGCTGCTATATGAAGAACTCCCTGCTGTAAATATAAATAGGCTATTGGGATGATGCACTTTCTCAAAATTATCTGGATTATTTGGGGAGGACTTTAATTCAATTTATTTTTCAGAAGGCCTACCTTACCAGTGTTAGAAACAGAAAGCACTTATCAAGCAAGTAGCAGAATGTCTAAATAAAAATATTATCACAGATTCCCCCTGGCAAGAACTGAATAATAAAATATTAAGACTATGAGAGAATGTTTCCACTTTACTTAACTGAAAATGAAGAATACAACCCATGGCTATATGCTTGACAAATGTTTGTGAGAATGTAGATAGCACAAGAATATATAATAGCTGCTTATTGAAGTATGAACATTGTGTAAACTTCCATGTTTGTTCCTGGGTGAATGTATGGCTGATTTGGGTAAGTCATTATGGATTTTAATGAGCCTGACAGAAGTTTCAGAAAACATTTGTTTCAACATATGGACTGTATGGTCCTAATTCAGATTTCACTGGATGTTTTAAACAGTGTAAATTCAAGACTGGACCTCTCATCATATGGGGCATACGTATACGACAATTAACCAAGGATAAATGAAGACATTTGTAGTAATGGCACCAACATTTGTAAGTATCTGGTTCATAATTCAAATATGACCAACTCATAAGCCTTATTCCTATATTAGGTGAATACCTAATGCATTAGGTGAATATCAAAGGGTATTCACACACTCAGCCTAACCAAGCCTAGGGCAGCCCAGCCAGGGTTAGGCTGCATGTGTGCAGCACTGGAAACAAGGTTGCTCCCAGCACTGCCCAAACACCAAGCCCCAATTTTTAACCCAGCATTTAGCTGAGGTTAAGCCAGGCCTGCTCAACTTCAGCCGTCCTGCAGATGTTGACCTACAATTCCCATAATTCCTGGCTATTGGCTGCTGTGGCTGAGAATTATGGGAGTTGTAGTCCAAAAACAGCTGGGGGACCTAAGTTGAGCAGTCCTGGGTTAAGCGAACCTGTGGTTCACTTAACCACAGCTGGTGATCATCTGGGCAATTGCCACCAGGTGAAACAGCTTCTCCCCGGCTCGCTGCCATCTCCAGCAGTGAGCCTAGGGGAAACAGCTGCCATGCCAAGCATGGCGGCTGCTCTAAAGAGAGCAGCCAGAATGCTCGTGCCCCAGGGCACCCTGGTATGCAGTGGGTGGGAAGTCTCCTGGAATTCCCCCTCCATTGCACCACTGCTCATTTATGCATGTGGCGTAGGCATGTGTAGAGGGGCGTAACGATGGGGGGGCAGGCAGGGCATGTTCCCTGGGCGGCACCCCAGCGGGTCACGTGGGGGGGGTGCCAAAAAGTGGCATCCCCCCGCCCCCCAGATCGCCAACCGAGTGTGGCGGCGGGCGGGCGGCGGCGTTTCGGTGGCGGCGGGTGGTGGCGGGTTGCCCGCCAAGTGTGGCGGTGGCTGGTGGCTGGCGTTGATTGGCTGTAGCGGCCCGAGCGGCGGCGGATCGCCCGCCGAGGAGTGCAGGCAGAGCGACGCCGAGGCCTGCCGTCTGGCCTGGCGTCGCTTCCCAACTGCGTAGGCTGCTCGGGCCGCCACAGCCAATAGCCGCCAGCCACCAGCCACCGCTGCACTCGGTGGGCAACCTGCCGCCGCCACCTGCCGCCGAATCGCCGCCACTGCCGCCGAATCGCCGCCACTGCCGCTGCACTCGGCGGGCGACCCGCCGCCGCCTGCCACCACTGAATCGCCGCCACCGCCGAATCGCCGCCACCGCCAGCGATCTGCCACCTGGGGCGCGGCTGCGCTGCCGGCACAGGTATGTGGGGGCTGGGGGGGACAGAGGGGTGCCATTTCAGGGCCAGAGCTTGCCCTGGGCGCCGTTTCCCCCTGATACGTCACTGCATGTGTAGGCATGTGGAGAGGCAGACGGCAGCAGCTTATCTGCCGGGAAGTCAGGTGAGCTCTTGCCTTCCCTGCAGCCCATCCTCTCTCTCCAGCAAGCTTGTGTGAAATACTTCGTTATGTTCAAAACATATTCTGTAGCCCACTTCCTATCTGTACCTTGCATCTGAGAAGCCTGTATACAGGTTCACTTTTAAAATGAACTCATGTACATTCATTCACATAAAAACATATACATGTGTATAAACACTTTTATGCATGTATTTATATTGTTGTTGTTGTTGTTTACACAGTCAGACAAGTGTTATTGACTGGTTTGTTTTATCCAGACATCGAGTCTTTCCTTAGGACCTGAGACGGCTGAATTCTTTTATCAATGTTGTTGCTGCTATTATTATAGATATCGTCGCAGAATATAGGCTGTTCCCAGTAAAGTTGCTTTTTGTAATTGGCTGATGGCGATTTCTGTGGCCCCTATGGTGTTGAGGTGCTCTTCAAGGTCTTTTGGAATTGCACCTAGGGCGCCAGTTACTACTGTGATTATTTTGGTCTTCTTCTGCCACAGCCTTTTCAATTTCAATTTGTAGATCTTTGTATTTTGTTATATTTTTCTGTTTCTTTTTCTTCTATTCTGCTATCCCCTGGTATTGCTATGATGATTATTTTAACTTGCTTTTCTTTCTTCTCTACCACAGTTATATCTGGTGTATTGTGTGGCAGATGTTTGTCTGTTTGTAGTCAGAAGTCCCATAATATTTTTGCATCTTCATTTTTGACAACTTTTTCAATTTTATGGTCCCACCAATTTTTGGCTACAGGTAGCTTGTATTTTTTGCAGATGTTCCAGTGTATCATCCCTGCTACCTTGTCATGCCTTTGTTTGTAGTCAGTCTGTGCGATCTTTTACAACAGCTGATTAGGTGGTCCACTGTTTCATCTGCTTCTTTACAAAGGCGGCACTTGCTGTTTGTTGTGGATTTTTTGACTTTTGCTCTTATTGTATTTGTTCTTAGTGCCTGTTCTTGTGCAGCCAGTATTAAACCCTCTGTTTCTTTCTTCAAGTTGCCATTCTTAAGCCATTGCCAGGTCTTGGTGATGTCTGATTTTCCACTTATATTGTGCAAGTATTGACCATGCAGTGGCTTATTTTTCCATTTTTCTGCTCGGTTCTTGACTTGTTCTTTCTTGTAGGCCTGCTTTGTTTCATTGGTGTTGAATAGTTTCTCACTTTTGACCATATTAAGTGCATCTTCTTCACTGTCCTTGATATATTCTTCATCTTCTTCACTGTCAGTGAAGAAGTGCATCTTCTTCACTGTCATTCAAGGCCTCTTTTCTCCTCCTCTACTGTTTGATGGACTTGCAGCATTCCTCTTCCACCTGAGCTACAACGGAGGTATAGCATATCTACATCACTGTGGAGGTGCAGAGCATGATTGATGTTCATGATTTTCCTGGTCTTATGATCTAGCGTCTCTAGCTCTGCCTGGGTCCAGTCTATTATTCCTGCAGTGTATCTGATAACAGGTATAGCCCGGGTGTTTTATGGCTTGTATGGTGTTCCCACCATTGAGTTTGGACTTGAGGATTTTTCTAACTCTCCTGATGTATTCACTTCCAATTTTTCTTTTAACTGGAGTGTGTGTGGTGTTATCAGCCTGAAGAATGCCCAAGTATTTGTAATGGTCTTTCTCTTCCAGGTTACTGATGTTGCATCCATTGGGCAGTTCTATTCCTTCTGTTTTTCTTATTTTTCCTCTGTTCATTATTAATGCAGCACACTTGTCTAGTCCAAACTCCATTGCTATATCGCTACTGAATATACGGACAGTGTTTAGCAGTGATTCAATTTCTGACTGGGACTTTCCATACAACTTCAGATCGTCCATGTACAGCAGATGGTTGATTTGACTTGATGTTTTAGATGTTTGGTATCCGAGGCCTGTTTTGTTTAGTATTTGTGAAAATGGAGTCATGGCGATTAAAAACAACAGAGGGGATAGTGAGTCCCCTTGGAAAATGCCTCTTCTAATGCTAACCTGTTCAAGTGTCTCGCCATTGATTGTTAACTGTGTACTCCACATGCTCATTGCTTTTTTTATAAATATCTGAATGTTTTTGCTGACCCCAGTTGTTTCTAAACATTTTAGTATCCATGTGTGAGGCAATGAATCGAAGGCTTTCTTGTAGTCAATCCATGCAACACTTAGATTGGTTTTTCTTCTCTTGCAATTTTCTAAAATCATTTTGTCAATCGGCAGCTGGTCTTTTGTGCCTCTGGTGTTCCGGCAATTTCCTTTCTGTTCAACTGGAAGCTGTTTGTTAGTTAATAAGTGTTGCATCACTTCATCTGCTATTATTCCAGTTAATAATTTGAACATGGTTGGCAGGCAGGTGATCGGTCTATAATTACTTGGAACTGCACCTTTTGCTGGGTCTTTCATTATGAGATGAGTTTCCCCAGTTGTTAGCCATTGTTCAATATCACCTCCTTGCAAAATGTGATTGAACTGTTTTGATAGTTGTTTATGAAGGCTTGTTAGGTGTTTAAGCCAAAAGCCATGCAGTTCATCATCGCCTGGCGCAGTCCAATTTTTAATTTTCTTTGCTCTTTCACTTATTAATTCTGGTGTTATTATTAGATCTTGCATTTGTTGGTTACATTTTTTGACCTCTTTCATCCAGCCTGCTTTTTTATTATAATCTATTAGATTGTCCTATCATTTCCCCCAGAATTGCACTGTTTCTTCTTTATTTGGTGTTTCTAGGTTTCTTGCAGTTTCTCCTTCTATGCTTTGGTAGAAACATCTCTGATTTGACTGGAATTGGAGATTCTGCCTGTGTTGTGTAATTCTGGCTTCATACCTGCTAATCTTCTTTGACACTGCTGTTATTTGCTGCTTTATTATTTCCAGGACTTCTCTAATTTTCCTTGAATCTAGATGGTATGTTTTGATCAGATACTGTTTGGTGTTTTCATTCTTCACCTTCTTGTCTTTCATATCTTTCAATTTATTAGCATCTGATCTAAGCCTGGAGATTTTATTTTCTAATCTAATCTTCCATTTAGGTGATGTACTACTTTCTTTTTTTACAGGTCCACTGATCTTATATCTGAGCTCTTGTGTTGTTATTGTTGCTGCACTCTGCATTAGTTGGCTTGTTTCTTGCAAATTATTGGTTCTTATTTCTGCAAGTGCAGCATTGACATCTTTTAATGCCTGAGCAAGTTGTTTTTTGGCAACCGTTTTTAGAGCTGGAAGTCGAACCCTGTTGGTTGTTTGGTTCATGTGCTCAGTTATCTTTTGCTTTAGTTCTTGTTGCTTTTCTGTTAAATGGAATTTGGGTTTTTGAGGTGAAGGCAAAGGGGAGGTTGCCTGGTTTTGATTTTGAAACAGTTCAGCAACAGTGGCATCCTCGATTTCCAACACCTCCACCACCTGTGCCTGAGCAACTTCTTCAGTTGGTGGTAATTCTTCTTCCATATCTTGAGCCTGTGTTGCTATTTGCAGTTCTTCCAGCTCAACTCCTGTGAATACTTTATTTATTATTATGAATCTTCTCTGGTCTGCTAGCCTTTGTTCTGTTATTTCTGTATCTGGATGCTTCTCTTTCCAAATTTGGAACATTCTTTTAAAATAACCTCTTCTAGTTGGACTGGACTTGTAATAGCAGATTGTTATTTCCTTGTTGGCGTTTTTTGTATATATTTTTTGGTTAAGTGACGTTTCTTCCAGTAACTTTGCAGTCTCCAGCCCTGGTTGCTCAACTGAAGATCTTGAGTCCTGTAGCCCACTTGCCACCAGATGTCCAGGGACTCCAGCACCTGGCGCGGTCCTTGTTGACCCGGGCAATGACCGATCCGGTATAGATTTATTAAAGTTATGTCTCACCATATTGTTGATGGGAGAGGCACTCTTTTCTGGCTCCTCTGGTGAGACCTGTCCAGTATGGTTGGACCTCTGGCATAGCTCTCATTTTCCTCAGAGCAGGCAAGCCCACAACCACGCCAAGGTAGTGCCTCACTGGGGGTTGTTGTTGTTGTTATTATTATTGTTATTATTTCGGTTTATATACCGCCCTTCCAAAATGGCTCAGTGTGGTTTACAACAGAATAAAAACAATTAAAACCGGTTAACAATTAAAATCAAAACTATAAAAACAGAATAAAACCAATTAAACATTCAAATAGCTAAAAACCCTGGAAAACTAGGGCAAACAACAATTTAAAACCGTTTACAGCAGTTTAGAAATCCTGAAAGGCCAGGCCAAACAGTTAGGGTTTAAGGGCTCTCCTGAAAGATAGTAATCCCTGCTAACTGGGCAAGAGGCACCTTTTACCATGGTGATTCTCTTTATTTAGCAGGGGGAGAGTAACTGGCCCTATCCACCCCCAGCACAGTATCTCCAGTGACTGTTGCTGGTTTGTATCTTATGTTGCTTTTTAGATTGTGAGCCCTTTGGGGATAGGGATCCATTTTATTTGTTATTTCTCTTTGTAAACCGCCCTGAGCCATTTTTGGAATGGCGGTATAGAAATCAAATTATTATTATTATTATTATTATTATTATTATTATTATTATTAAACTCAAATTATGGATTTCTGCCGGGAGTGCATTCCATAGCCCAGGAGCAGCTACAGAGAAGGCCTGCCTGTGAGTCGCCACCAGAAGAACTGGTGGTAACTGCACACAGACCTCCTCAGATGACCTTAACGTGCAGTGGGGATCATGCAGAAGAAGGCTCTCTCTAAAATAATTCAGACCTAAACCATTCAGGGCTTTAAAGGTAATAACCAGCACTTTGTATTTTGCCTCGAAACATATCGGCCGCCAGTGTAACTGTTTCAAAACAGGCATAATATGGTATGCCTATGTTGATAAACAGGTCTATTAATTGCTACTAGTCGGAGAGCTGTGGGTCACCTCCAGCCTCAAAGGCAGGATGCCTCTGAGTACTAGTTGTAGGGGAGTAATAGCAGGAGAGAGGGCATGCCCTCAACTCCTGCCTGTGGCTTCCAGAGGCATCTGGTGAGCCACTGTGTGAAACAGGATGCTGGACCAGATGGGCCTTGGGCCTGATCCAGCAGGGCTGTTCTTATGTCCTTATGATCTCTCTGGGTTGCCCCAGAGACCAATCTTGCTGCCGCATTTTGAACTAACTAAAATTTCCGAACTACGTACAAAGGCAGCCCCACGTAGAACACATTACAATAGTCAAGCCTGGAGGTTACCAGTTGATGCACCATTGTTTTGAGGACATTCTCTTCAAGGAATGGGCACAGCTGTCGAATCAGCCAAAGCTATGATACCAGGGTGTGGCCTGGGTCCAGGAGTACTCCCAAGATGTGCTACCTCTCCTTCTGAGGGAGTGTAACCCCATCCAGTACAGGAATATCTAACTCTCCTTTCAGATTCTGAACCCCCACAATGAGCACCTCCAACTTGCTTGGATTCAGCTTCAATTTGTTATCCCTCATCCAGCCCATTACTGCCTGTAGGCAGGCATTTAGAGAATGAGTGCCATTTCCTGAAGATGAAAAGGAGAAATAAGGCCTATAATGTTCAACGGATACTGCAATGAAGTACCATCTGCCCACCAAGTACTTCCCTGGGTTAGAATGGTAAATGAGATTCTGCATTCGTGTGGTTCGTGTTCTGCAGACTAGGTGCTCAAGTATACCTGTTTTATTGCACACTCACATGCACAGAAGTTGTTTAAATTAACATCTTAGTCTCCTGACATTCTGAGAATTCATCTTGACATCCTGAGAATAACACAACCTCCAATTCTTCTGATATTCATCCTGTTTGAGATACAGCTCCAGGAGCATCAACAATTAGCACTTTCTATCCTATTGACCACTACGGTCATTAGTAAGCAAGGGTCTTCCTCTTTGTTTCCCCTCTTGTTGTCCTCCCCTCCCTCCCTCTTTCTACTCTGGCTTCTGATTGGTAGACAGACCCTTTCAGGTCCTTCCCTCTTCTTCCTGCCTGCTTGTTGCATCTTACTTCTTCTTTCCTTGTCCTGCTCTTGCACTCTGAATATAAAGCTCAGGGACACAAGGTTTTCTATCCAAGTATGTAACTTCCTTAACAAATCTTTACAAGAACTTGAACCTTAAAAGTCTGTCTGAAGATACTCTTATTGGGCTTTGTTCTCCTTACACATGCTGCTATGTTATACTTGGGATCATTGAAATCCCTTCCCTACAACATGCCAGACATACATGACCGTTGAAGTTGAACAGAAAAAGTAGGGAAGGAACCCAACATTCTCCATCTGACATTGGGGGCTTCAGACAACATGAAAAAAGGCCGAAGTACTGTGCTGGGAACATACCCACCAGGAATCCTTGGTGCCCTCCTACTTTCTTTCTAGTGCTCACTGAAGCCACACTGCAATACATGTATAAAATATTAATGTGATTTATGAAAACTTATCCCATATGACTGAAATAATTTCATTCTCATTTGTGCCCCGGTGAGTTTAAAAATCCATGACTAAGATTTTGTTCAATTTGTGCCAACATTACGAACATATAAAACTCTTTGCGGTGGGCGGGGGGAGTTGAGCTAGCTCTGAGTGTTCTGTCTTCATGCATCACTGGACACTTGTAACCTTGCAATTAGAAATGAACATAATATAAATGAACATGCATACTTCTTACCCTGATGTCTCCCTCTAGACAGACCATGGTTTCTTGTTTCTGCAACACAGAAGGCCATTCTCTTAGAATTCTATATTTGTTATTGGTCCTAGAAAATCGGCTCTTTCCTGAGGTTTTTAAGGAGACTTTCAGCTCTTTGCTCAAATTTTCTCCAGAGAAATGCCTCATTCCTTCAGGAAGAAACCTATTCCTCATTTTTTAATTCAAATGAAGGAAATGAACAAACTCATTCCTTCTCTTTGAAGTGGTTTTATTAGATATGGTACTTAAAGGTTCACCTGTCTTTACAGATAATCTTCTAGACCATTGTATTGAAAGGTTTTGTCACTGAAATGACCTTTTATAGGGGGAAAGTCATTGACTTAGAAGAATGCATTTCTTCCCATATGACTTGGAGTCAGACATTAGAATATCAACAATAGGAACTTCCTTCATTAGGTAGCATTTAGGGGGAAAATATTTTATCTGGAAATGATTACATAAATAAAGTATCTTTCATAATCACTTAATCATAATGAGTTACCATTTACATTTAGACACACTAATGAGGAGAAATATCTCTTAACAAGAGTCTTGAAGAGGTACTATTTTATCATTCTGAGTAATGGACTTCAGGGTTGGTCTCTTGCCTTTTAATATATTATTCTCCCATTTCTAGACTTTTAATACTCAATTTGCAGCTCCTGAATTATTTAAGAAGCCCCATTTAGTCAGTTATAAATGGGCTGCTTGCCCTATGAGAATCTCATTTATTACTCATCTGTTTGTCGATTCACTAGGAAATAGCTTGAAATTCTATCTTGCTGTTCCAACCTTTGGGTAGCTAGTATTTTTGTACTTAAGTCATGCTTATGATAGCATATGTGTGGGTCATATGTAGTTTGAAGACTGGAGTTTTTAATTATCTCCCCCCTCCTTTAAACAAACTATCGTTCTGTCTTTAAAGAGCAGAAAGTGTTGGCCTTCATTATTTATTCATTTATCATATTTTATACTGCCTGATATGAACATCTCTAGGTGGTGTACAAAATGTAAAACACAATATAAAATAATAAAAACAGGTTAAAATTCCACAAAACACAATAAAAACAATCTCATAAGACAGGTTATCAAAATTAATTCCAGTTAAAAGTCTTTGAGAACAGGTGCATCTTGGGGGTCTTCCTGAAAACAAACAGAGAAGGAGATGCTTTTATTTCAACAGGGGACAGCCACAAAGAAAGCCCGGTCCCTAGCAGTGTTCCCTCTAACAGGGATTCTCAGATGTTGTTGACTACAACTCCCATAACCCCAAGCAAAAGCTATTGCAGTTGGGGATTCTGGGAGTTGTAGTCAACAACATCTGGTAATCCCTGTTAGAGGGAACACTGGTCCCTAGTCGCCACCAAGCAAGCGGGTAGCAAGCATAACCAGACCTCTCCAGAAGATTGTAGTAGGTGGCAGGGTTCATGACGAAGCAGGTGCTCTTTTAAATACTCTGGGCCCAAACCATTAAGGGCATTACAGAATGAAATCTTTTGGTTAAGATCCTCAGCAATTGTTTACTGGATAGGTTTAGTGATAATGGTAAATGATGTCTAAATCTTGAAATTTCATTAATGACAGATTAACTCCCCCAGCTCAGTTTGGTATTGACTTGGTGTTTACAACCTTTCACAGTAAGCCTTCAGAATAATATAAAGAGTGTTTATTTTAGGAGCATTATATCCTGGCTTGTCTTGATGGTGCATGTGTGCTAGGGATGTGCGGTTCGGTTCGGATCCGGACCGGTTCGTCCGAACCGGTCCGGATCCGGCGGCTTGATCCCGGACCGAATCGGGCCCTTCCGGGACCGAGCCGGACCGAATTCGAGCCGGTTCGGTACCGAACCGGCTCGGGTTTCCCGAACCGGTTCGGGAATGAAATTGAGTCTCTGGAGTGTCTCTTTAAAGTTCCAAGTCTGTCCTCCATTTTGTGTCTCCTTCCCGAAACTTTTGCTCCTCCTTGCATCCATTTTGTGATGCTATTTCCAGGCATTGTATTGGCTGCGCTATTGATCCTTGATTGGCCAGAATGAGTCCTTTGGTCTGGTAGGCTGCTTGGCTGTTGCACTGTTGAGAGCTGGCACCCTGTTGGCCGTGGGGGGAGTGCAAAGGTGGGGGCTCCCAAAGGAGGGAATTTCAAACCTATATAAACCCAAGCCTCTTCTCTGGAAACTTCTCTTGGCTGCAGTTGTGGGATCATCTCTGAGACCTGCTTGCCCTTTGCTGGCTGCTCTGGTGTCTCTGTGAGTCCTGACTGTGTCCTGTGTCTCTCTGTGTGTGCTCTGTCTAATCCTTTGTCCACCTGCCCTTTGTGACTCTCTGTGTGTCTCCTCTCTCTGTCTGTCTCTTGTCTGTATACTGTGTGTTACTTCACTTTACTTTCTTCTTAATTTCCCCCAATTTTCCCTGTTCCTTGTCTGTCTGCTTTTCTCCCCCCCTCCCCCCCTTTCCCTTCTCATCCTTTGGGCCTACCCTCCCCCTCCCCCACTCCCACCCACTGCATCCTCATTGCTTTAAATCTTCTTCCATTAATTATTGCTCTTTGTCCTGCCTTGTTGTTGTCCAACTTTTTGATTTTCACATTGCATTCTATTGGTTTCAGTTATATATTGCTTGCTGGTTTTGCTTAAATTGTACCATTTTGTTTGTTTCTGCTGACTGCTGCTGCCCTGCGAGTTGGTTCCCTGAATCCCTCCCCCCCACCCCCAGAGGATTCTGTTGTTGTTTCTTGTTGTCCCATATAATCAGTTTTGGTTCCCTGCTCCAAACTTGCCCCTCCAAGTCCAACCACACCCCACCCCAACCCCACCCCATCCAGCCTTCTCCCAAGTTTGCTGCTGCCAAACCGAGTCCAGTTTTCTTTGCTTGGTTCCACTTATTCATTTGCTATTATTAATTTGCAGCAATTGTGGTTTCATTGTCTCTGTTCACTTAGTGGCCCCCCTCAGAGTCTGTGTTTGGTTCCCCCTCCCCACACCCCCACCCCCAAGTTTTTTCTGCTGGTTATAGTCTTTCTTTTAATTTTTTTTTTAAACTTCTGGCTTGTGTTCTCTTGATATATATTGCTTTATATATTTTGCTACCCTCCTCCTCCTCCCCCCCTGCCTGCCCCCCCCACCCTCCCTCCTCCCAGACCCTACCCTAGCCCAGGCCCAGCTCCTCCCCCAACCACCCCATCCAGCCTAATCGCTGCTGCTGCCCGAGTTGTTCCAGTTTCTCCTTTGCTGTTTGTTGTTGCCCCCTCCCCTTCCCCCCAACACCCCTCTGCCACACACTAGCCCCCAACCACACACACCCTCTCTGCTCCCCCCACCCCACCTCTTTTTCTCCTTGCCCCCGACTCTCTCCACTTACCCCAGGCCCCCTGCCACACACTAGCCCCCAACCACACACACCCTCTCTGCTCCCCCCACCCCACCTCTTTTCCTCCTTGCCCCCGACTCTCTCCACTTACCCCAGGCCCCCTGCCACACACTAGCCCCCAACCACACACACCCTCTCTGCTCCCCCCACCCCACCTCTTTTCCTCCTTGCCCCCGACTCTCTCCACTTACCCCAGGCCCCCTGCCACACACTAGCCCCCAACCACACACACCCTCTCTGCTCCCCCCACCTCTTTGGACCGCTGCTACTGCTGTGTCCTCCCCCCACACCTGAATCCCCCCTCCCTGCTGCGCTGCGCTTCTCCTCTCTCCTCTTTCTATCATCTCTCTTTCTCCTCTCTCTCTCTTTCTTTTCTCTCTCTCTCCTCTCTTTCTCTTTGTCCCTGCCCCCCCTCTCTTTTCTCTCTCTCTTAGTCTTTTCTCTCTCTGCTCCCCTTCACTTTCCACCTCCTCTCCCACAGCTGCAGCCACACACAGTAGCCTACCCACCTGGCGGCTGCCATCGGTTTTTTTTTTCTTTTTATAGTTTTTGGTTGATTTTGTCTCTGCTTGGGGGTGAGTTGAGCGACACAAATAGTGTTGTCTCCTCACTTCTGCCCCTCCATCGTTGTTGAACTACCCCGGTTGCCTGTGTGCCTCGTGCGGCCGCCCTGCTGTGTCTCAGCCCAGGGTGGCTGGCTGGCGGCGGCGAATCCGTGACCAGCAGTGAGCGGCAGGAGAAGGACCGGAAGAAGAGGGGTTAGTGCGTGTGCGATTGTGCACCTTTTGTTGCCCCTTTCTCTCCCTAGCTGGTGGTTTTAAATAGGGACACCCCTATTCTGAAATGCATTTGGGTGTGGGGAGGAGGGAGGGAACCTTGGAGAGGAGATGTACTGTTGTAACTTGTGTCTTCATGCCCATGCCCAATAAAGAAATTGCTGCTGTGTGTTGCGTTGCATTGCATGCGTCTTGCAGGTGGTTTTTGAACAGGTGCCTTCCAGAGTGCTTCCTTGCCTCTGGGGCAGTCTGAGTGGGGTCCAGGGTTCTGATGCGATGCTGCCACTACATGCTGGGCCCATGCCATGCCAGAGTGCTTCCTTGCCTCTGGGGCAGTCTGAGTGGGGTCCTGGCTGGGCTCTGATGCTGCCACTACATGCTGGGCCAATACACACGTATGATGATGATCATGATGTTCAATCCATGAGGCTGCCATCAAGTGTTTGCTGCTGCTTGCTTGCCATGGCATTGGGCAGGCAGAGTCACAGAGTGGGTGGGTTCAACCTCTGTGTTGGTGTGACTGGGTTCTGGTTTTGGTTGTGTGCAATTTAGAGTCACTAAATAGGCTGCATTGAGTTTGATGCTCCCCCCACAGGAGCATTACTTGAGAACCACCCCCCAGAACCCACACTTTGTGTTCCAGTTCACTAAATAAGGGTTTCCTCCTTTGATCTGCAGGTTCCCAAGCGTTGACTGCATCCCTCCCCCACCCCCGGTAGGTGCTGTGCCCTCCCCCCATCCACTCCCCCCCCCCAAAAAAAAGCTAAAAACTTGCCACCCACACCACAACTACTCCACCCAACTGCCCGTGCCACCCTCCCACACCGGGGTTCCACCCTTTAACCCCCTATTTTTCTAAAAAAAAACCCTCCCAGACCCATCTCCCCAATTGGCTTGGTGGTTGACTCCCAAATTCAAAAAGGACACCCTCCCCCTCACTTCGATTGGCTTCCCCCCCCATATCAAAAAGTCTTCCTTTCCCCCCAATTGGCTTCCTTTTTTGAAAACAAACTTCCCCCCCGCCGCCTCCAAATCAGCTGCCTTTTTTTTTGGCCCCTAAGCCCCTCCAAATTATTTTTTTGACCCTGTCTGGCCTTCCTCCTAAAGTCTCCCTCCTTCTGACCTAGCAGCATGTCTGAGCGCCGTGTGGCGGGCAGGGCTCGCTCAAGGCTGGCAGGCAGAGGTGGGAGAGGCCAGGTGCGGGGTGCGCCTGCGGCACGGGGAGGGAGAGGACGCGGGGAGCCTGAGGACACCCCAGTTCTCCCCATTGGAGAATTCTTTGCTCCGGCCCCATCTTTGGTGCGCAGGATTCAGTTCCCCACGCCTGCTGCCGCCAATCGCGGCAGAGGCAGAGGCACTGTTAGGGCTGTGGCGGGTCCCTCCTCGCCGGCGGCACCAGGTGCTGCTGAGCTACCGCCAGTTGTTGAGGTGGAGGAGACTGTGGAGTTGGAAGAGCAGGTAGAGGGCGGTGAGGACCATGCGGCTGGCAGCGATGCAGCCAGGTTCTCCCTCCCTCTGGGGCCCCTTCCCCCTATCCTTTTGCCGCTCAGTGGGGCCCCCCCTCGTGAAGCCCGACACTCTGGTGGGGAGCGGTCTGGCGAGGTGGTGGAGGAGAGGCCTGCCTCTCCGATGCCAGTTGAGCCGGGCCCTTCCTCCGCTGTGGAGGGCGGAAGGGGCGGGTTGGGTGGCAGCAGTGGGCAGGCAGCGGCGGCCGCCCCCCCCCTAGGACTGCAGCCACCCTGCGAGAAACGGCCTAGGACGGCGCCCAGGTCGCAGGAGGCCAAGGGCAGTGGTGCATGGGTGCATTTTGAGGTCCCTCAAGATGCCCCATTCCACGCCCGCTGTGTCCACTGCAGGATGCTTGTCAGCCGTGGAAGGGACCCTGCGCACCTGGGTACGACGCCTATGTGGAGACACCTAGAGCGTCACCACCCAGGTCTCAGGGGACAGGCTGGCAGCGCTAGTGCGCCTTGTGCATCTGCCACTAGGGCGGGCAGCGGCAGTGTGCCAGCCAGCAGGCAGGCTACACTGCCCGTCCAGCGGTGGACGCAGTCCTCGGGCAGCCAGCGTATTGTTCGCGTGGACCATCATCACCTCACCCGCCTCATAGGGGAGATGATTTCCACCGATGACCAGCCGTTTCAGGTGGTCGAGAACAACGGCTTCCGCCGTATTCTCCAATACCTGGCTCCCGAATACGTCATCCCCTCAAGGACGACGTTCAGCCGGAACGTGGTCCCCTCCCTGTACCGCCGGTGCAGGGAGCTCGTGTCGGCCGAGCTGCGTGCAGCTCCGGCCGGGACAAGCGTGCATTTCACGACTGACCTCTGGACCAGTGTCAGTGGGATGCACGCTTCTTTCCTGGCCCTCACTGCCCACTGGTGGGGACCGGAGAGTGAGGGGACCTCCGCGGGCGATGCTTCCGGGTCCGGCGCGGCTCCCTGCACGTGGAGACGATGGACACGAGGCACACCGCGGAGGAGGTGGCGGCCGTACTCGACCGCCAGATAGAGGAGTGGATTGGCGGGTGTCCACACCTCTCCCGCGGCTTCATTGTCACCGACAATGGAGCCAACGTTACCGCCGCTGTCGAGACAGTCATGGACTGTGTGAACATACGGTGTATGGCACACACGCTCCATCTGACCGTCAGGGACGCCCTTGGCCTTAAGGAGCTGAGGGCGTCCCAGGAGAAGGGGGCCCGCCCCATCGCAGGTGCTGTTGCTGCCACGGCCACGCTTGTGGATAAGTCCCGCAAGCTGGCCGCCCACTTCCACCGCAGCGAGAAGTCCAGGAGACTGCTTCGCCAGAAGCAGGATGGCCTTGGCCTTCCTCGCCATCTCATCCCTACGGATGTGGAGACGCGGTGGAACTCCACCTTCCTCCTGTTCCAGCGCCTGTTGGAGCAGGAGAGAGCCCTTGTCGCCCTGGTGAGGGACGAGTCCTTGGATGTCTGCGACTTCTCGAACGCAGAGTGGAAGCAGATGTCCGAGGCGGTGTCGGCACTCGAGCCCTTCCAGCTTGCCACGAAGGGCTTGTGTGGCGACACCACTCCCTTGAGCCAGGCGCTGCCCACAGCTGTTGGTCTCGAGAAGCTGATGGGTGGACTCCATATCTCTCTGACCACGCCAGAGGGTCGTGCTCTGGCTGGGAGGCTGAGGTCTGGGGTTGACAAGCGGCTCGTTGATGTGCTGGGAGACAGGGAGGAGTATGTCCTCGCTTGTCTCTGTCACCCAGCCCTCAAGGGCAATGCCGTGAGTGCCGACGACTTGCCCAGGTGGAAGGGCATCCTGGTCGAGAAGGTTAGGGAGGAGGAGGCCGCTAGGGCCCGCAGAGACCAGGGTGTTGGTAGTGGTGTGGGGGCAGCCCTCGCGGCCCAACCCGCACCCAGCAGCAGCATGGGCGGCCAGCCGGCGTCAGCTTCCCCTTCCCCTCCCTCTTCCCAGTCCAGCAGCGCGGCATCCCAGGCGGCGCCATCGCAGCAGCCATTTGCTACCGACTCGAGATCCGCCCAGTGGTTTCAGCGGTTCTGCTATGGCGCCATGCCTGGTATGCGGGAGGCTCGACCTGCCAGGCCCCCCTCCAGTGCTGAGCAATGCGTTGCGCAGTACTTGGAGGAGCCTGTGGAGGGAGACGGCGTGGACTGCGCACAGTTCTGGGCGAGCCGCCGCCAAGTCTGGCCGGACCTGGCGGTGGTGGCTGTGCGCCTCCTCTCCTGCCCCCCAACCAGTGTCCAGAGCGAGCGGGTGTTTTCACGTGCCGGGGACGTGGTGACACCCTCTCGCTCCCGCTTGGACCCTGGTCTGGTGGAGCAGCTGGTCTTCCTTAAGGTGAACCTCCCCCTGTTGGGCTACCCCAAGCTGCAGTTTGAGACGGGCGAGTGATTACCGTGGGTTGCCCCATGGTTGGTCACCTGCCTGGCTCGAACTCTGTGCTTATCCCTACCCTCCCCCCTTCCACCTCTAGCTGAGCTGACGTGACAGATGCTGAGCCGTGCCAGCCAGTCGCAGCGTGTAGTGTGCCCACACAGAGATGCAGTTGTAGTAGTAGTTGTAGTGCTGCGACTGGCCAGATGTTTACAATGCCCACGCCCACCTAAAAAGAAACCCAATGCTGACCAGCACAGGCCCTTTATCTATCCACCTGTCAGCATTTGGGGACCTGGCGTGGGCACGGCACACCCCCCCAAAGTAGCACAGCCCACGGAGTACTAGACTTAGCGGCAGCGGCGGGTATACGTTCAAAAATGCAGTGTAGATATGTAAATACTGTATGTAAATAAACATGTAAATAATTTTTTCTTTAAAAACCCCATGTCAAAATCAAGCCTCAAAATTATGCAAAAGAAAGAAAAAAAGGTGACAAAGGGATAACAAAATGATGAATGCCAAATGAATTGATTTTATTGAAAATGTCACCAGAAATCATGTGTGGGGGGCTTGGTTTACATGGAGAAAATGACTGGGTGATTTTTTGAAATGAAACGAATGAATTATTATCATCTTATGTTCATCTTGATTGTGGTCACTGTTGATGTTGGCTGATGGCAAAAAACCCAAAACCATCAGAATAGCAATGAACTGGCTGCCAACACAACATATTGATTGATAACTGTGCAGGGGGGGAATTGGGTCTGTGTGTGTGTGTGTGGTGCAGGCTCAGTCTGTCTCTTCCTGTTGTGTGTCTGTCTGTCTGTCTGTCTGTGTGAATGGATGCCTAGCACTGTCTCTGTGTGTGGATGCTTTCTGTGTGTAGTGTGGTGTGTGTCTGTCTACATGTTTTTTTTCCTCCCCCCCATGCCTCCCTCCATCCTTCCCCTCTCATCCTCTCCCCTTCCTCTTCACCACCTTCCATCCTCCCTCCCTTCCAGCCCACCACCGCCTCACCTGCCCCCAACCCCGGTCTGGCAGATGATGAGAGTCTGGTCTCTCCCACCGAAGCACACACGTGAGCACGTGTGTGCACAAATATGTGGCTGACCAACTCTGAGCCGGACCCTCCCCCCTTCAATCCCCTCTACATCCCTCTCCCCCTCCCCTTTCCTCCCCCCTGCCTCCCAGCCTCCCTCCCTGCCTCCCTCCCCCCTCCTAGCTAGCAGCGCACACATACACACACAAAACACCTGTGGTGGCAAACACCACCAGCACACATGCACTCACACTGGTGCCACCACCTCTGCCTTGGGCCTCTGTGTCCTTGAGCAGATATGTGGTGGTGGACCAGAGAAGCATTTCTTTCCAGCAAGGCAAAAGGCATGCACTCACTGCACACACACACACACACACACACACACGAAGAGGTGAAGACGAGAAGAGGCAACTTCTAGAACCAGCAGCAGCAGGTGAGTGTCGTGTAATTGTGTTGCTTCCCAAGGCCACTGCCCATGCTCAATGCTCAGTCTGCTGAAACTAAAGAACTAGCTACAATCACCCTTCCTCACATGCAGCTCAGCTCAGCTCAGCTCAGCTGCACAGCACACTGACTAACTAGACACTACAGCTGGTGGTAGAAAAAACAGAAGTCTAGATTCTAGAAGATGTCCTGGTGGATTTTAAACTTTCAAATCTGTGCTAGGATTGCCTCGCCCGCCTCCTCCTCCTCCTCCTCCTCCGCCTCCTCCTGCCTGTAATTGTGCCCTCTCCCCTTGCAGTTGCACCGTCGTGATGGGTTGGTGATGTGCGTGCGCCGTCTACTTGTTAGCTCTCTCGTCCTCATGTTGGCTGGGCTTGCCAGGCACTGGCTGGCAGCAGCTGTTGGCTGTGTGCTAGGCTCAGGCTGTGGCGCGCGTGACTGGACTGGGAATGTTATTGTAGCGGCAACACTGGTTGTGGTAGTAGCAGTAGTAGCTGTTGTTGTTGCTGGGCTGGTGGCTGCTGGCCTGTGCTGACTCTGCGCACTTGGTCTGGTCTGGTCTGGTCATTGGGATGCAGATGTAGGGTGTGTGTGCATCATCCATGCGGAGCATCAGAGCAGAGCAGAGCAGGTTGGCTGGCTTCTGTCTGTCGGGCCTAGTCAGTGGCAGGCACTGAGTGAGGCGGTGGTTTCTTTGGGCATCACGTCACCCATCATGCAGAGTGGCAGGTCTGCTGCTCTGCTGCTCCGCCTCCTGCTTCTTCTCTGTGTGTGCTGCTCTTGTGCTTAGTGTGCTGCTCCGCTGCTGCTGCTGTGCTGGCAGGCAGCACAGCAGTGGCCTTTTTGTTAGATCAGAGAGTGGGTGTTGTCTCTCTGAGTGTCCTCCTCTTACTTGCTTGGATAGGAGTGGTGGTAGTAGGTAGGCATTAAGATGGACTGACTAGGTGTTACGTGTTAGGGCGCCCAGAGAGAGGCGCCAAAAAGATGGGGTGGCAATTGTTGGGTTGCTCCTAGTATTATTGGTGAATTTCTGAAGAAAAAATTTTTTTCCATTGGCTAGAATGGGGGTTCGGGGCTGCCCCAGACCCGCCTCTGTGGGGTGGCAGCACCGCCAAAGTGGGTCCGGGGCCATGGCAAAAATGCCCTCAGTCCCTCCCAGCAATCCCCGTAGAGATAGGAGTGATGGTTCTGTTGTTTTTCTGAGGTGTTCTGAGTGAGTGTGGATTCTGTGATAGCAAATGAGAGTGGATTCATGGTGTCTCATTGGAAATCTCATAAGCTATCATAGAATCTACACTCAGAATACCTCAGAAAAACAACAGAACCATCACTCCTATCTCTACGGGGATTGCTGGGAGGGACTGAGGGCATTTTTGCCATGGCCCCGGACCCACTTTGGGGGTGCTGCCACCCCACAGAGGTGGGTCTGGGGCAGCCCCGAACCCCCATTCTAGCCAATGGAAAAAAAATTTTCTTCAGAAATTCACCAATAATACTAGGAGCCACCAATTGCCTTGGGATTTTTGGGGTGGAGGACACCCATGGGTGGCTACCACCCCCCCCAGCTTTTTTGCCCCTAAGGGCTCCACATTGTGAGTTATGGGCAAAAATTTATTTTTTGAAAAAAATTTGTAAAAAATCAGAGGAAGGTCCAATCGACTTGAAATTTGGGTGGCAGGTAGAACACAATGTCCCCTTCAAAACCAGCCACTTTTTGTGATCCGAACCGGTTCGGTTCAGATCCGAACTGGTTCGAAACCGAACCAGACCGGGGGGGTGGTCTGGCAAAACCAAAACCGAACCACCCCGGTCCGGTCCGGACCCGGTTCGGACCCGAACCGAACCGGGAGAACCGGTTTTATGCACATCCCTAATGTGTGCACTGACAGTGATGTGCAACTACACCTAATCATTTTGTCTCCTATATGGCAGTTTGCAGCACCATTGAAAAGAATTTCATTTAATGAAAAAGTTTCTGCTCTGTGTGAACGTGCCTACAAAACAGCTGACTTTGCAGTTCACAATAATCAACAAAAGTTTCAACAGAAGTAAGATGTTGCTATTAAAGAATTGTGCATGCACCTACAAACTGATTTGGCCTGCAGCCCTCCAAAGCTGCTTTGAATGGTGGAACCATCACAAGATTTGACAGTCAGGAGCTGCAGGTATGTGGCACTCTATACCTGGTGGAGAGATGTTTGCAATTGCTCCTACTAGTTGCTTCTGCATTAGCTGTTGTTTCATGGCCTTTGAATTTGAATTGCTAGGGCAATTCCTCATGCTGAAACTGGGGGAGTAGGGAACAACAATATAGATGAACTTCATATGCAACTAGATGGAGGTACTACACCCCAATTATCTGCTGACTGAGGCAATTGCAAACATTTATTAACCCACATCTGGAGTCATGATGTTTTTTACACACAAGTAGGACTCACTGGTTACATTGGAACACCCACCACCACCACCCACATACACACTATTACAGGATGTACTGGAAACATACTGTAGTGGGTTGATCCTTTGGTGCTAGGGTTAATGAACCTGTTGTGGTTGCTGTTGTGATCCTTCTGGTGGCTGCTCCTGTGATATCCCTGCTCCTGTGATATCATATGCTTCTGAATGACTTACTTATTCTACACACTAGCTCTGACATTCTGGAAGGGGATGATTTCATCTGCCCAAACTTGGAAACACAAACCTATTCATTTCTTCAGCCTATTTTTCAGACACTATAATCTTTCAAGGTCAATTGAGCTTGTAAGGGGAAACAAAACTGAAATTTCCAATGAGAAACAAGGAATGGGATAGAAACCACCCCACCATAGAAAGGCCATTCATTTCTGTGGCGGTTTTTCTCCCAATTGACTTAGCATGGGAATGGGATAGAAACTATCAGCCATAGGGAGTCTGTTAATTTTGAGCTGGTTTTCTACCCTGTTTCATATTTTTGTTAATAACATAAATATCATGGAGCTTTACTTGTTGATATATCATGCACCAGAGTGCAGGTAAGCATTTGTCAAGAATTTCTCTGTGTAAACCGCCCTGAGACATTTTTGGAAGGGTGTTACAGAAATTGAATATAATAATAATAATAATAATAATAATAATAATAATAATAATAATAATAATAATAATAGCATGGCTGGGAGTGCAGCTTGTTTATGCACATGTATGCAGCTGGGAATGGAGATCTACAACAAAATCTGTGTTAATCATGTTTCTTCTTAGAAAGCTTCACAGAAAGTGTACAATGAATACAACAATTCCCAGTTATACTTATGTTCAATTGGACTGCAAAAATGCACTATATATCAATGATATTTTCATTGATAAAATATTTTAGCAGAATATTATCTCAGAATTGTATGCCAATAGACTTTGTTTTGCTACCTTTGCTTTTCTGTACATAATATAGAAATATATTATATGAATAAAGAATCTTATTAGCTTACCGAAATTTATTAGGAAGTCTCTGTGTAGGCAAGCTGTTTACTCAGTGAAATAAAGTGCTAAAGAGAACTGCATCTGTCAAAACTGTACTCCAATAGAATCGGATTCTTATAAAACCAAGTGATCATCAGTTAAGAGGGGGATTGAGACAAAGTAACTGAAAGTGGCATGTATCATTTATGATTTAAGTCACTGACAAAACATGGAGCGCAAAGTGTAAAGGCAAATTAAAATCATGATTCTTGACACTGACAGATAGTGTTTAGTGAATTCACTCCCTCTCTCTTGCAAATATAATCACAAAAGCCATACAGACTGATAGCTTAGATGGCTTCAGCAATAAATTGATAAATATTCTTTCAGAGAACCCAATTTCTAAAGCAAACACTGGTTTTTGCTTTATTTGTATAAATTCAATCAACTAGAAGTTAATTGATTAATTTCTAGAAATGAAGCAAAAGATCTATCAACATTTGAAGGATATCTATCTATATATCTATCTATATATCTATCAATAAATAAAACATCTATTAATCACCCTTCTGCTAAGAAAGCTTCCTGGGGAGTGTATTGAACCCAGTCAACGAAACCTGTGTACCCAGTGACAATTTTATTTCATGATTAGAAAACAAGAAGTTCTGCTAAGAACTAATCTGCCTACTTTCCTTTCACGATCCCTACAACTGGACTAAATTTGGTTCAGAGTGGCTAGGCAGTTCACAAGTTAGCACATTTGTGCCTTCTTGTATCTGCCATCTTGAATTGGGGTGGATGACATAATCACAAACTATGCCATTGAGGTGTCCCTATGTGACCCTACAACTGTAGCAAATTTGGTTCAAATCGGTTAGGCGGTTCACAAGTTAGCCCTCTTGTGCCTCAAACATTCACATGTCCACCCTCTTGAACTGGGATGGATGACATAATAACAAACTATACTGTTGACGTGTCCCTTTGTGTCATTTACTACTACAACTTCACCAAATTTGGTCCAAGTTGGTTAGGTGGTCCAAACATTAGCCCACTTGCACCTCAAATGTTCACATGTCTGCCATCCTGAATCAGGGTAGATGACATCATTACAAACTACATCATTTTGCTGTACCTATGTCTCCCTACAATTGTACCCAATTTGATTCATATTGGTCCAGGCATTTCGAAGTTCACACACACATGCCAGATAATCTCATAAGCTTACTTTCCCTAAGGAGAACAGGCTAAAAACCCTTTCATTTTCTTTGCTGCAATGCTGAATATAAGAGTAATTGTATTAATTGATTCTGGATTTGTCACCTGCATTCCATGGCTAGTGTCCTGATTTATGAAGAATGTGGGCAGCAAAGGAAGCATGCTTGTATTGCTGTGTTCCAGAGGAGAGGAGAGCTGGTCTTGTGGTAGCAAGCATGACTTCTCCCCTTAGATAAGCAGCGTCCAACCTGGTTGCATATGAAAGGGAGACTAGAAGTGTGAGCACTGTAAGATATTTCCCTCAGGGGATGGAGCTGCTCTGGGAAAAGCAGAAGGTTCCAAGTTCCCTCTCTGGCATCTCCAAGATAGGACAAGATTTATTTTTTTAATTGGACAAGATTTTTTTTAATTGAACCAACAAACTACCAAAGCATACAGTACGTTACCAAAGCACAATATACAAAGTGTTTGTTTGTATATCATATATCTACAAAGATTTACAAACAAGGATTTGGGGACCCACAGGGTTATAAAGTATATGCACGCAGTACTGTAACTCGGGGGCGGGGGAGTTACAAGGCACATCAGGTAATCGGGGGGTGGGGGGGAGGTTACATCCAACGTCCATTTCCACAATTTGTCCCATTGCTGTTTAGAAGAGATACACTTGTCTTTTTGCACATAACCATACAAACTTTTCCAGAAGAAATTTACTGTCTCGTCTATGTGAACCTCTTGGTCTCGTCTTCCCTCCCTATTCCTACGCAGGAGCATTGCATAAATGACATACAAGTTTACTAACCTGATTACGAGAAGGGGAACGTTCCAATTCCCTAGTATAAGGGCACCTGTTCCATCCCGTTTCCTTGAAGGTTTCTTTCTGGGACCTTGAAAAGAGGTTCTATCGCTCAAACCTGAGGTTAGTTCTTCCCAAGTCTGTTTTTCCAAATCAGGCCACTCTAACAACTTGCTTACTCCCTGCCACACTCTTTTGGCTACCACACACTCTTTTAAGAAATGTGAGTGGGTTTCCCTGAATGTCTTGCCTAGCTCACTAGCTTCCTGTTTGCAGGTGATTTGATGCCTCCCTGGCATCTCCAAGATAGGGCTGAGAGAGATTCCTGCCTGCAACTTTGGAGAAGCCTCTGCCAGTCTCTGAAGACAATATTGAGTTTGATAGACTAATGGTCTGACTCAGTATATGGCAGCTTCCTATGTTTCTGTGTAAAGCAGCATGGGTGCTCATGTGAAGGGAGGGGCTGATTTTCACCAATCTTCCCTTCTTTCCAAAGTGCTCTCTGATGCCCAGAAATATGTCCCTGAGGTCATGACGTCAGCCTCAAGGGAAAAACAACAACCACCCTATCACTCCCAGAACCTCCTGTGCCACTCTAGGAATCTACATGGGAATTGAGAGGGTAAATATCTGCCTTTTAAATAGAAGTCATGCCAGAAGACACAGTGGCTGGTAGAGTGCTTCCTATGAAGTGAAGAAGCCTGTCTCCTGGTAAAAGTGGGGGGGGGAGAGTAGGACAGACGGCATGGCAGAGGAGGAGAGGGCAGGGCAGAAGGTGAGGAGATCCAACATACATCAGGAGATCCAACATCCAACATATAACGTTTCAACCAGGCCCAATCTGACATAGGTGAAGTGACAGTTGGGAGCAGTTGGCACTGTTGGATTGAGTCAGATTGGAACCTTACATGTTGGGCTTTGCACAGGCCAAGTAGTTTGTGAAACTCTGCTAATCTATTCAACTTATTTCTTGGGTTGCTACATTTTTTTCTGGCAGGGTATTTTTGCCTTTAACAGCTTCATTGGCAGAGATTCAACAGGTTTCTCCATCACGACATCCTAATGTACTGAATGAGCCCTTCCAAAAAGAAGATATGAACTTAGCTGTTCAGAATTCTTATGCTTAAACATATTTCTGTTCAGATAATTCAGGGGCACATTATAGTACATCTGCTAATTTTCAACTATCTTCAGTGGTGCTTAACTGAACATTTAATATTCAGGACAAGCCTCAGTAATTATAGGATTAATTTTTTTGCTGATATTATTGTGAGAAATTATGTTATTCTGCTTGCTGAAACTCTTTCTGAAGGACTGGTTCTGGAGAATTGTTGGATAAGTGTTTCCACCCAGCCCCAGAACAATGATCTCAGCAGGTCAGAAAGATGTCAGTTGAAGAGCCACACAAGGTGTTGGAGCCTAAAAGCACAATGAATATTCTTCACAGAATACAAATACAAATATGCAAATACAGGTAGCAATGACATCTGGGTTGTGAATAAAGACATTTTACAATGTAGCAAATCAGTTCAAGAAATCAAGGTGCCTTATGCCTAATTCTGAAATGTAGGCATGCCTTCTGAGTCACATATGCTAATGGATCTGCTCCAGGGTGACTTGTGAACACCCCTAACTGTGTTTGGGCTTGTGTAGGGAAATTAGCAAACTAGAATGGAACAGTTCCACATCATAATAAATTTGTGAAAAGTTATGATCCCAAGGAAATGAACTGACAGAGAGCAGGTTGAGCTTCACAAATACAATTGGTTTATTGAAGCGTTTGGTGGTATAGTGGAAAAAGAGTTGATTAAGGCAATATTATTACTAAAATATATCACAGATATTAACCAGGTAGTTTGCAAAGAGACAATTTAGCTTGGTGTCCAAATTAGATGACTCCAGACTGACTAGAGAAAGAGAGCTTTTGAGAAACAGATTTTTGGATTTTGGAAAGAACAGGGATAGGGAGAAGACCAGAGGGGTGCAGTGGTTATTATACTTACCCCTTCCTTATGGCTCAGATGCAACTGAAGGACCTCTTTCCTCAGGAATGGACCTGGAGCCAGGAGGCAGTAGCAGAGAACCAAATGCTGTTCATGGGTTAGGCAGTAAGGATAAATCCAAGAGGGGTCTTGTCTCGTGTGGCCAGTTTCTTGTAGCATGTTGTGCAGATCAGGCCAGCAAAGAAGGCCGTTCTGGAGGCTGAGAGCAGAAATGGCATGAAGAGCATGATACAGCCTGATGTTGTAGCAGGTGTCAACTAAATCGCCCAAACAGCAGGTGGCTCTAAGGTGTAGAGACCAAAGGAAGCACACTAGTTCATGAAATTAGGGCCAGAGATAGCTCAAAACATGCCCTGGGGCAAAATGCTGCCCACTTCTCCTGCCTGAGGAGGGGAATTCCTGTGGATCTCCAAAGAATCCATTGTCTTTGTTGGTTGTGCTAGAGTAAGCAGAAAGGCGTGGGAAAATCAAAAACAGCCTGTATGTAAATGGACTGGAGGGACGTGCAAGGGCTTATCTGTCAGGTCAAAAAGACCCAGTAAACTGATCAGGTTTTTCTTAATGATTGCATCTCCTGAGTTTCTATGGTCATTATCCTCTTTTAGTGGGGAGGGAAGCAGCATTTGGCAGTGCCTTATCTGCTTTCCTGCTGAGATGATTATTTTTATTTTATTTTATTATTTTTTTACATTTTATATCCCGCTCTTCCTCCAAAGAGCCCAGAGCAGTGTATTGCATACTTAGGTTTCCCCTCACAACAACCCTGTGAAGTAGGATAGGCTGAGAGAGACATGACTGGCCCAGAGTCACCCAGCTAGTATCATGGCTGAATGGGGATTTTGAACTCGGGTCTCCCCGGTCCTAGTCCTGCACTCTAGCCACTATACCACACTGGTGTAGTTTAGCTTGTTTGAGGCATTCAAAGAGGGGGGAGTAACAGGGCCAGTCTTTGGGCAGAAAGACCTTGCAGTTAACTTGGATGTTAACTCAGGTCTGCTTAGACATTCCCAACAGAGTGAAAGGCACGAGGCTAATCCCCTTTCAATTCATGTGATAGCTGGTAAACCTGAGGGCGACTGTCCCACTGCCTGCTAAGTGACCTGTCCCCATGATGATCCCAGATCCCATGAAGCTCTGAGCATGTCAAGAGTGGGAACTACAAGCCTGTAGTCCCAGACATGAGCAGAAATGGCTTCTGGGAGACCACAGAAAGGTTGTGCTGGCAAAAGGGGAGGATTAATCTTTTTGCCACCTATAGGCAGCAAAAGATTTACCACCCCAGGGACAAAAGAAAGGGGGCTTGGTGGGAAGGGCAACTTAATTCTGCTTTTAAAAACCTTTTAAATGCCACTGTGTAGCGGCAGAAGCTCCACCCATTTCCTAAGCCATCACTGGAGTGGAGGTGAGGTTGGGCACTGGAGGACGGTAGTGAAAGAGGTCCTTACTCAAATCCTGCTTACTCGCAAATGAGGCAGAGTGGGTGATTTTGGGCCTCTGCGCACAGGTGCACGTGTCCCAATCTGCTTCATTTGTGAGTAAGCTGGACTTGAGTGTGGACCTCTTTTGCCACCATCTCTGCTGCTGTCCTGCAGTGCCCGACATCACCTCCACTCCTGTTATCGTTTAGGAGGTGGGCGGAGCCTCCACCACTACACAGCGGCATTTTTAAAGGTTTTAAAAAACAGAATTCAATTATCCTCCAGGATGCCGCTCTCCAGGATTTGCTGCCATGCTTGCTGCCTATACTGCCTCTGCGGTAATCCGCCATTGTCTGGCAAGACATATTAAAAAGTTATGGCTTTTAAAATTGTTTTCAAAATTACCCATTGTGATTATAATTCATACTTCAGATATGGTACAAGAGTAAACATAGGACCAATAAAGAAAAACCAACAACTCCACATTATCCATCATTTACATGATTGATTACCATAGAGCACACACATTTTCTTGAAGGTGATCCTTGTTCCAGAAAGAAGGAAAAAACAGGAATGGTTCGAGAGTGATTTGTTGAGGAAAACAAATTCTGATGCATTTTGAGGGAGAAAGCCTCTTCTTCAGAGGAAAATCACCATGGATCAAAATACAAAGCTTCTCTCAAACAACTGTTTTGATTTCCATAAAAACAAACCATTTTTCAGACTTTCAAACAGTGAACATAGCATTATGCTTACTAGATTGACTGAAGTTATTTTGTACCATCTGGAACTGCTCACTGATCCAGCTTTGTCACTGGAGGCCCAAATGATGTTTGTGGCATGCATACCATCTACAAACAGTATGTTATGGAGAGAGTTAGCCTGCACAGTTATCCATGCTCTGGTAATCCCCAGTCTGGATTTCTGAAATTCATTGTACACGGGGCTGCCTTTGAAGACTTCTGGGAAACTACGGTTCAGAATAGAGATGCCAGACTGCAAACTGAGACTAAGTCCTAGAGTACCAGCCATGGTGGTTTTGAAAGAGCTTCATTGGCTGCCAGTCCACTTTTGAGCTCTCTTTGAAATGCTGCAGTTTGCCTTTAAAGTCCTATATGAAACTTTAAACATTGGAACCTAGGTATATGATGGACACCTTCCCCATATATACCTGCCCATATATTAAAAGGTGCAAAGGATTCATTAAAAGGTGCAAAGGATTCAGATAAAACAGAAGGGGACAGAGCAGAACCACATAAAGAGCAGACAGAAGGCTGTGCCAGCTGGTCACAGAGTCAAAAGAAAGATAGCATAAACCAGGTAAGAGATACAGCATAGATTCTTGCAGAAGGGGGCAACCAAGATGATCAGGGGCCTAAAGCACCCTTCTTATGAGGGAAGGCTACAACACCTGGGGCATTTTTTTAGTTTAGAAAAAAGATGACTGCATCTTTTTTCGAGACATGATAGAGGTCTATAAAATCATGCATGGTGCGGAGAAAGTGGATAGAGAGAAATTCTTCTTCCTCTCCCATAACACTAGAACCAGGGGTCATCGCATGAATTTGATTGCCAGGAAATCTAGGACCAACAAATGGAAGTACTTTTCCACACAATGCATAATCAACTTGTGGAATTTTCTGCCACAAGATGTGGTGACAGCCAACAATCTGGATGGCTTAAAGAGGGGTTTGGATAACTTCATGGAGGAGAGGTCTATCATCGGCTACTAGTCGGAGGGCTACAGGCCACCTCCAGCCTCAAAGGCAGGATACGAGTACCAGTTGTGGGGGAATAACAGCAGGAGAGAGGACATGCCCTCAACTCCTGCCTGTGGCTTCCCGCGGCATCTGGTGGGCCACTGTGTGAAACAGGATGCTAGACTAGATGGGCCTTGGGCCTGATCCAGCAGGGCTGTTCTTATGTTCTTATGTTCTATCATATAGGTTCTTATATGCCAATGCCAGAAGTCTTCGAGCCTAGATGGGTGAGCTGGAGTGCTTGGTTACTAACACAGAAATAGATATAGTGGGCATAACAGAAACATGGTGGAACTGTGAGAACCAGTGGGACACTGTTATCCCTGGATATAAACTCCATAGAAAGGACAGGGAGGGGCACCTTGGAGATGGAGTAGCACTGTATGTTAAAGAAGGGATAGAATCTAACAAGGTAGAAAGCCTAAGAGGACCGGAGTCCTCCACAGAAACCCTGTGGGTGACAATACAAGGCCAGAAAGGAAACGAACTGCTGGGGATGTGCTATCACCCTCTGGATCAAAATGCTGACAGTGACTGGGAGTTGCAGGAGGAAATCAGGGAGGCGAGAGACAAGGTGACCTTGGACTTAATCCTGAGTGGCACCCAGGACCTGGTGTGTGATATCATTGTCATTGACCCTTTAGGGAACATTGCCCATAGTGTGATCAAATTCACACTATGAATTTGAATTTGAATTAACACATACACTTTGAATTTCAGAAGAGGAAACTTCTCCAAAATGAGGAGTATGGTGAAAAGAAAGCTGAAAGAGAAAATCAGGAGAGACACTTCACTCCAGAATGCATGGAGTTTACTTAAAATCACAATACTAGAAGCCCAGTTAGACTGCATATTGAAAAGGAGGAAAGGGACCACTAAGTTCAGGGGGATGCCAGCATGACTAACAGGCAATGTCAAGGAAACCATAAAAGGGAATAAGACTTCCTTCCAAAATTGGAAGGCCTGTCCAAATGAAGAGAACAGAAAAGAACACAAACTTTGGCAAAAGAAATGCAAGGCATCAATAAGAGAGGCAAAAGAGAGTTTGAGGAATATTTAGCTAAAAGAACCAAGGGAAATAACAAAAACTTTAACAAATACATCAGAAGCAGGACACCTGCCAGGGAGGCAGTTGGACAATGAGGGAATGAAAGGGATTATTAAGGAGAATATGGAGGGTGCAGAGAAGCTAAATGAGTTCTTTGCGTCCGTCTTCGTGGCAGAGGATACTGAGCATATACCTGTTCCTTAACCAGGCTTTTGGGGGATGGAGGCTAAAGAACTGAGTCAGATAGAAGTGACAAGAGATCATGTTCTAATCTGTCTGGAAAAACTGAAAACTAGCAAATCACCTGGTCCGAATGGCATCCATCCAAAAGTCCTCAAAGAACTCAAATGTGAAATTGCCGACCTCCTTGCTAAAATATATAACATATTCCTGCAATCAGGCTCTGTACCAGAGGACTGGAAAGTAGCCAATGTAACACCGATTTTCAAAAAGGGATCCAGGGCCAATCCGGGAAATTACAGGCCGGTTAACTTAACGTCCATTCCAGGCAAATTGATGGAAAGCATTCTCAAGGATAAAACTGTAGAGCACATAGAAGAACAGGTCCTGCTGGGACAGAACCAGCATGGCTTCAGCAAATGTAAATCTTGCCTCCCAAACCTAGTTGACATAGTATACCTGGACTTCTAAAAAGGTTTCGACAAAGTTCCTCATCAAAGACTCCTGAGAAAACTTAGTAATCATGGGAGGTAGGTTTTAATTTTATGATGTTTTTAAACTGTTAAACTGTTTTAACCTTTTATATTTGTTTTAATTGTTTTTATGTCACTGTTAACCAGCCAGAGATGAAAGTTTGGGTAGTATATAAGTTAAATTGAATGAATGAATGAATGAATGAATGAATGAACAAATAAATAAGTAAATAAATAAGGGGACAAGTACATGTGTGGATTGCTAAGTGGTTGAAGGACAGGAAATGGAGGGTAGGTATAAATGGAGAGTGGGGTCCCCCAGAAATTAGTACTGGGACCGGTGCTTTTCAAATTTTTTCATAAATGATCTAGAAGGGATCTTGGGGTCATGGTGGACAGCTCATTGAAAGTGTTGGCTCAATGTGTGGCAGCTGTGACAAAGGCCAATTTCATGCTAGGGATCATTAGGAAGGGGATTGAAAATAAAATGGCTAGTATTATAATGCCCTTATACAAAACTATGGTGCGGCCACACCTGGAGTACTGCATACAATTCTGGTCACCTCATCTGAAAAAGGACATTGTAGAACTGGAAAAGGTGCAGAAGAGGGCAACCAAGATGATCAGGGGCCTAGAGCACCTTTCTTATGAAGCAAGCCTACAACACCTGGGGCTATTTAGTTTAGAAAAAAAATGACTGGGGGGAGACATAATAGAGGTCTATATAATCATGCATGGTGTGTAGGGATGTGCGGACCGATCTGGTGGTCCAGAGGTTCGGTCTGGCGGTTCGGGGGTTTGGGATCAAACCAAACCACACCCACCCCGCAGGTTCCATCTGGACTGGAACCAAACTTCTGGACACACGATTTTTTTTAAATAAATAAATAAATTTGAAGTACCATTAGCCCCTTTGGGGGGTTTCCTGTATGCTGCGGGTGGGGGGTGTCCCACTCTGCAGTCACCGCCATGGCCTGGGAAATTAGTCGTTTTTGGCCCATTTGGGCCTCTGTAGTGCATGGTGGTGGCCATTTTTGCCACCGCTGTGCATGCCTAAATGACACCTGCGAGCCCTGGCATGACCCAGGGCCTCGCAGAGTTCATTTGTGCATGTGCGGTGACCATTTTGGTTTCCCCCAAAAATGGCCGCCTCACATAGGCAAATGACTTCTGCGAGGTCCTGGGTCGTGGACTCGAACCGAACCAAGCCAGCTGGTTCCGTGCACACCCCTAATGTGTGGAGAAAAGGATAGAGAGAAATTCTCCCTCTTACATAACACTAGAACGAGGGGTCATCCCATGAAATTGATTCCGAGGAAATTTAGGACCAACATTCATTCATTCATTCAATTTCTATACTGCCCTTCCAAAAATGGCTCAGGGCGGTTTACACGGAGAAGTAACAAACAAATAAAATGGAACCCTGTTCCCAAAGGGCTCACAATCTAAAAGAAACATAAGATAGACACCAGCAACAGTCACTGGAGGTACTGTGCTGGGGGTGGATAGGGCCAGTTACTCTCCCCCTGCTAAATAAAGAGAATCACCACATTAAAAGGTGCCTCTTTGCCAAGTTAGCAGGGGTCAGGGGTCAACAAACTGAGGTACGTTTTCACACAACGCATAATTAATTTGTGGAATTCTCTGCCACAAAATCTGTTGACAGCCAACAACCTGGATGGCTTTAAGAGTGGTTTGGATAACTTAATGGAGGAGAGGTGTATCAACGGCTACTAGTTGGAGGGCTACAGGATGCCTCTGAGTACCAGCTGCAAGGGAGTAACAGCAGGAGAGAGGGCATGGCCTCAACTCCTGACTGTAGGCTTCCAGGGGTATCTGGTGGACTACTGTGTGAAAAAAGATGCTGGACTAGATGGGCCTTGGGCCTGATCCAGCAGGACTGTTCTTATGTTCTTATGTTATGTTAAAACTTCATCAAAGGCCCCTTTCCTGGGGCCTTTGCTTTCTGAAGTTGTGGGTAGCAACCACTGAGAAGATATTTTTGGTTATAGCATTCTGATTATAGAACATTCTACAGAGTGATGCTAGCCTGGATTCTTCTGTCCTTTCAGCACTCACTAATGATTTTTTAAAAAATAAAATAAAATTCACAGGCATTTTAAAAGAGTGTCTGAATGATTTTGTCCTGTCTCTATTGATTCTGTTTTGTGTATGTTCTGCTTCTTCTGTTTTACCGTGTATCATTTTGCTCAATTATTGTTAAACTTTTTGTGTTTATAATGCAATCCCAGAAGCATGTCTGCTGAAAGGCAATGGTAGACATCTTTAAAAAGATAAATCATAATCATCCATGGAAGTTGCAACTGTGCTCATAGCAATCTGATTGTGTGCACCCTCCTAGCCTTTGACCATCAAGTGACATTTCAAGGTCACTTGAAAAGAGACCTTTGTGGTAGTGTTGGGCATAGTGCATGTGTTATGCTTGCAATTGTCCAGGAATCAACATGTGTATGATTGTCACTGTCCAGCACAGCCCCAGGTTGTCATAAACATCAACATCATGCATGTTTCCATTTCACATTTTAATGGAATGAACATGTACCATAGAAAAAGCATGTTATACATTTTTAAAATGTTATTCATTTCTAAATGGAGAAGTTGTTCTGAACATCTCCCAATCTATTTTATAACTACTGGTAATATCTTTTCATCTTATATATGTTATGACAGGGCTAGCTGCAAATAGCACACTAATGGATCACAAAGTATGCATTTGCACATTGATTCGTGCTAGTCACTATAATTTATTTATTTATTTATCTGTCAAATTTCTATACCACCCCAAACTCATGTCTCTGGGTGATTTGCAATAAAAACACAAAATTAAAATGATAAATTTTAATTGATTAATTAAATTTTAATTAATTGTGAGCCATCCCAAGCAGTAATGTACTGGAGGGGTGGGGTATAAATAATAAATAATAAATAATAAATAAATAAATAAGATAATCCAAAATTTAAAACATGTTAAAAGTGTTAACTATTAAAACTGTAAATCTAATTAAAACAGATGTGTCTTGACTAACTTTTTAAAAGTTGTCAGAGACAGGAAGGCTCTTATTTCAACAGGGAGTACATTCCAAAGCCTCGGGGCAGCAACGGAGAAGGCCTGTCTCTGAGTAGCCACCAGAGTAGCTGGTGGCAACTATAGATGAACCTCTCCAGATGATCTTAATGGGCGGTGGGGATCATGGCAAAGAAGATGTTCTCTTAAATACAGTGGGCCTATCAATTATTCTTATATCTAGCTGGGAGTGGACCTTGGCTTCCTGAAGAAGCAGATTTATAATGTATAACAGACCATCTAGATCAAGGCTGCCCAGCTTTGACCCTCCTGCAGAGGTTGGCCAACAACTTTCATAATTCCTGGCTATTGGCCACTGTGTCTGGAGATTATGAGAGTTGTAGTTCAAAAACAGCTGGGGGTGGGGGGCTAAATTGAGCCAGCCTGATCTAGAGCAGCCATAACAGACAGTTAGGACAATGCAGGCTGCCACCCTATTTTTTATCTCATTTTTATCCCAGGTCAATTTCTACAATCTAAAGCACAGTTTGCCAAAAGCAGAACAGAATTATCCAGCAGAAGGAGCCTTTAGCATACAGACCAGGGTACCAGGTCATATGCTTCAGGCTGACAAACAAAACAATTCCCAACTGGTCAGATTGGTTGGTGAGCCATGGGCTTTCAACTGATGGCACTAATAAACTCTTACTGCTGAAAGAACATGTTAGGGGTTGAGGTATGAGTAATCCTGTCCATATGCACTAGGCTGATGAGAGGATTTACCATGTTTGTGCAGAAAGATTGCAAACATTCTCTTGTTATCAAATATGAACCTGTTAAATTAGTTTGAAAACCACTGACCAGATGACTGGACAAATAAAGAGGAGAATCTTATATTGATACAGATGTCCTATACATGCTTTTCTGTTTCAAGGAAGTAGACCATTCTTCCTAAGACTTGCAAATCAATTTCTTAGCTTGCTGACATTTATGACAGACAGGACAACTTTCTGTTTTCTAATTATTCTCCTTTACTGCTTCTTTTTCACAATGCTCAATTTCCAGAGCTAAAGAACTGACACACATCAATAATGTTGGCCAACTGTGGATAGATATTATAGTAAATTGAGAGTTATAGTATTGACTTGGGCCACATTTCAAAAAGAACATTACCATTACTATCTATACAAGATTGAATCTGATGAAGAGTCTAGGGTATACTCGAAATAATGCCAGTCAATGAAGCATTATTATTTTGCACAGACCTAATAACTCCTCAGGATGTCTTATGCTAAAGAAAACCTGGCTTTGAAATTGATCCACTGACAAATCTTCTGATCAATTTGCTAACAGAATGCTCACTTACTTGAAACGAGATGAAAAATGACAGCTATAGTAATATGGAAGGGAGAAAACGTTTATTGCCAGTTATCCAAAGGAGGGTTATACACAGCTGGGGCTTTGTTGCTTTGGGGTGAGAAACAAGAGGGAGACTGCTGAAGATAAAAGTTGCTTTTAAAGATGGACAATAGCATCTCTTTTGCTGTAGAGGAACTTTGTGAAGAAAACTTCAAGCACTCTTTTAAAGTGTGTGAATATTGCAAAGCTCGTGGACAGATATTTTGTTTTTGCTAACAGATATTTTATTACCAGACCTATGCATATGTGGCCTATGCATATGAATTACTTTGAGTGATTATTGCTTGCCCTTCTTGTCTTTGACAGTGAAGAGGTTAAAGATTGTCCTTAATTAATTCTAATACCCAAGGATTTGACAAACAAACTATTTTTTATTTGCCATGCAATGGCCCATGTTCAATACACTTTCATAATGTCCCTTAAACACCAAATGCATCAAATGTATTAAATAATTGATGGTCTAAATGTGGATGTTCAGACTCTTCTCAGTATTGAACACAAAAGCAATTTATCATGGTCAAATACAATATTAGTTTTCAAATGTTAAAAGACTTGTTCAATTGTTTGCAACTTGGTTTTAGCTATCAGTCACAACAGAAATGGAACGATTTCTCAGTGCAAGAGGTAAAATAGACACATAGAACCTAAGTGAGTGTTTTAAGCTAATAGTGACTATTGCCTCCAAAATCTGTAGTCTTCAGCCACTTCAGTGTCTCTTACGTATACAAATCCTACACGTAGGGACAGATGGAGCAAAGATTAAACACACCTCCTAGTTTCTACCCATCAGTAGCCATGGTTGGGCAGTAAATGAGCCACAGGCATGGCTTGTTCCTGCTCTCCTCTCCCGGCCCCAGTTACCGTACTCTGCCTTGTCTTGCCACTGTGGGGTTAATCCCAGCCACATGAGCACAACTTTGTTCTTTGTGTAAGCAGATAATTAGTCAGGATGTCAGCCACTGTTCTAGAATTTTCAAGCTTTCTTCTGATTACCAAGATGAAATACCTTCATTTATTCACCCAGTTGGGGAATCAGGCAAATAACTAGTCTGTGTGCACCCAGGGTTAACCTTGTGGTGGGCAAGGCAAGGCAGAGTGTGGTGAAGGCGGAGAGGTGAGCAGGAATGAGTTGCACCTATGGCTTGTTTACTGCCCTCCTGTCCCACCCACATTGGCTGCTACTGGTACACATTTTCCTTCATAGCCAAGCTGCTTCTGCTGTCCTGTTAGCCTCTGTTGCCTTTGCAAAAGTTACATCCTACTAAGATGTTTTATTCCTTTATCAGAATACTTTAAAGGACAAAGAGATAAACCGCTTACCTTCTTAAAGTGAACCAGAGTATCTAGCCAACTTTTCATACACATCATGAGAATCTACTTTGTTGCCAGCACTGCACAACATTGTCATACAAATCATGAGAACAATAACTGGAGATTTCCTATTGTGATAATTATCAGTACCATAATGATAGCAATCAACCTGTGAAAGGGCTGGCCAAGTTTTCAGAATAAATGTATGACCTAGTTCTAGGGACACAGGAAATGGACATCCTTGACATCCATTTCCAGTCCCCTTATTGTAATTATCCTAAATATCCCAGATCTTATGATAACTGCCAATAATGTTCCATGGCTCTACTCTCCAAGATCACTAAATAAACCTATAGCACATTTTGACTATATATGATAGGGCTGTGCACGACTGCAAATTCTGGATTGGATCCAAATCTGATACAATATAGAACTACAGAGATTGAGTCCAGTTCCATTGGACACTTCAGAATTCTCATATCAGATTTAGTACCAGATTTCCTTCTGGAATTTTTGTGTTGTTTTTTTGTTTGTTTTTGTTTGGCAAAAATCGCCATAGAAGTCAATGGGCAGAGTAAAAACAAGACAAGACAAGACAAATCCCTGCTAGAAAGGGAGCTCTGAAAGTTGCCCCTCAAGTAGGTAAGGATGACTGGACTCTGTGTATTTAATTACAATTTAATCTGACCAGCCTTGTTTTTAAAATCATTTTAAAAAACTAACCCAGAAATGGTACTCACATAGAATAATGGGAGAAAAGTGACGTAAGATCCAAGAATCTTAGGGGTAGTGATGTAACATGCAAAGATGGATGGTGGCAGTGGTGATGGCTGAGCAGCGGGCTGCTCCCTCAGGAAGGTTGCCGCCGCCATGTACTTGGTGGGAAGAAAAGGGGCGCTGGAGAGCTGCCACCAGGTGCCCGTCACGGCAACTGTGCACAACGATTGACAGCAGCTGTGCTGCTTCTTGGAACCTGTGCACACAGTTAGAGCTCCACCCTTCAGTGTGAGTGAAATTTCGATGATGGGAGGGCTATGCCCCACCTACCCTTCGTGAGAAGCCTCCCCTGCTAGAAGCTCTTGAGCAAACCACTTGGCAAAACAGTGGATTATTTCCACTTAGAAATAATGCGAATGTAATCATGACTTAGGGTTAGTGTGAAAATAAATGAACACTAAAGATTTTTGTACATTTAAAAATGTTATATGATTACAGTGAAACCATTTACAGAAAGATTCAGAAGACCTGACAGTGAAAACAATCCTATCAGTACTTCCAGCTGACCACACAGATTATTATTATTATTAATTGGAAAACTGAAGGGAACTGGGAAAATTAAAAAAAATAATCTTACAGTGTATCCACCCATCAGTCCATTTATATATGTGATCTGACTTTGAAAAATAGTTGAAGAAGCACACCAAGTGCTTTGGACGAACTGAAGCCAATGTTTGGAACACCTGATGATAGCCTGCCTGTGGCTTTCCAGATGTTGTTGGATTACTGTTGCTATCATCCAAGCCACATTCTGACCACCTCTGCAGTGGGTGATTAATACTGAGTAATCTGCTTTGTGATATTCATCCAACTTTTTGGTGTATATGAAGCTCAGACCTGATTTCCTCATGTGTGTGGCAGATCATCAAATGCCAATTCTCTTAATGTACAATTCTCTTAATTGTATTTAGCCCTAGCTGCATGCAATGTCCCATTTCTCATCCTTCTGTCACCTATCAAATCAAACAACATAGTTTCTGTTATAATCTTGTCACAGCCAACATTTGAGGCAGTTGCCATAGGAATGCTTTTTGATTGTTGTCAGTGGGAGACAGGGTAGTCCATGCAATTGTGAATAAGAGTGTGTCTCAGAATTTATCTGATAAGATGTTGGCCTCTTTGGGAAATAAAAAGGTCTACATTACAAACCTATAATTCAGAAAACCCTGCAGGCTGTAGAATGACAGACTTTTTTCTATATATGGGCAACATTTTCTGTAATACCACTTTTAGCTTATAACTGGAAGCTAGTCATAGCTGTTTGTCAGGTTACTGACGGACAGGGCAGGGGAAGTGCACAATTCGAAGTGGTTTAGATACGTATTCTAGATGCATATCTGCAGGAGGTGGACATGGCAGGTGAGAAACGTTAAGGATCCAACCCTCCACTTGTGGTTCTTTCCCTCCAAATAGCTCTGTGCCACTTTTCTGCTCTTTGGTGGTGACCCAGGTCTAGTTGCACCCTTGTAGCTCATAAATAAAACTAATACAATTGGAGAAATACTGAGTCATTATTTGGAATAGAAGAGACATGTCACTAGCTATTCCATTTGAAGCACAGATTAAACAAACCACAATATCATAAGTATCAGAATCATCCACTCAGTCTCACAGATAATGTGCTCGTTTGGACTGTCAATCTGAAAGAGTCAATGAGCATGAAGGAACAATACACAACCTTTTACTTCATTTTAACAATAATAAAACTTGATTTTTGCAAATTGTGTGCCTCATTTTGGAAGAGTATAATATACCTGTATATATAATATAGAGAGTGTTGTCAAACAGAATGATTCGGATTCATACATAGCCTAATTCTGGAACTTTCCCCCACTATCTTATTTATCCCATTGTAATCAATTTGGTGTATAAAGGTTTGGCAGGCCTTCTTTATCAACTGGCATGGTAACTTCATTTCCATGGCAACAGTGATGTCATATATGAGCAAAATACAACAGCGCTATTAGAAAGCAATAGAGGTCTCCTGTAAACAATCTGATGCTAACAGTATATTGTGCTTTCATGGACACTACCTGTTTTCATGACAAACATGTAGTAGGGCATTTAAATTTCATTTCACCAGAATTGGAGAGATTACATTCTTTAGCTGAATTAAAGGTTTAATAATGTATGATCAACAGGCTGTTACATTTCTTGTAATGATGGACTTACCTCACCTTGTAGTGATGAAAAACAAGCAACAAAATACACATGACATTAATTTTGCTGTGAGGTATGCTGTCGGGAAGTGTGTGCCGTGGTCCTCTTTTTAGGTTTTGGTGTGTTCTGTTCATTGATGAGGGTCAGTTATTATTATTTATTACATGGTGAATAATAATGAATCCACTCTTCTGTGATTGAGCTCGGGGGTGTCACAAATGTGGGTTGCCCATTTTATCTTTTCAGCAACCTTGTGAGATATGTTAGGCTGAAAGAAAGTGACTGGCCTAAAATTACTCAAGGAGTTCAAAGATGAGTGGGGATTTGAACATGGATTTCCATGGCCAAAGTGCAACACTCTAACCGCTGTATCACATTGACTCAATAGGCACTCATGAGCCAATTGAAGCTATGGTGGCAAGGCACCATAGGCAGGCACTCATGAGCCTCATGAAGTCATGAGCCATAGGAAGAAACCGACAGCAAGGAACCCATATCTGGAAAGTACCTAAAATTACATGTGTCTGCTGGGTGATGGCAGGGGGAGTGGGAGTAAGGCTGAAACAATTGGTTAGGCAGACGTAAGTAAGAGGGTTGGGGAGACAAAAGTCAATTTTGGATTCCAGAGTGCTCATGCTGCTTTGGACCTAGGACAGCCTTCCTTAGGGGCTGTACATTGTGCCAGGTCTGACAAGTACGTTGGACCCTATATGCTCTGTGTTGGGCATTATCAGTAAGTGTTCTGCAACTACAAATCAGTCAGAACTCCAACTAAATTGCTTCCTGTTGGAGTTCCCACATGCCTGTCCGATCTCCCTCCCACTGCTTTCTCCATGCTCCCCTCCCTTACCTGGAGCCATGTGGGTGGCAGAAGAGTGGCAGCTGTCTAGCTCTTGCTTTGGGGGAATGAAGTGGACATCGTGCCTGCCCTTTCCTACTTCCCATGTGTTGGATCTCCTCCCCACTTCCTACACCTTCACCTCCTTAACTGGCACTGTGTGGGAGGCCGGAGAAGGAAAGGGACAATGCCCTCTTCATTCCCTGAGCACAATGGTTAGCTGGCAAGCTGCTTGCCTTTCACAGAAGATTGGGAATTAAAGGAGAAGAGCAGTTGGAAGCTAGGTCTTGCACTTCGGGAGCAAATAGGACATGATGCGTGCCCTCTTCTGCCTCCAACACAGTCCCAAGTTAAGGGAGGCAGACAGGGAAAGGGCAGGGGAATGGCAGAATTTTGGAGAAATTTTGGAGTTCTGACATTTGGGGAATGTTTTTTGGGGGATACAATTGTAACCGACCCTAACCAATAATTTCCCTGTCAAATTGGATCACACCCAATTTTTTTTCAGTATGCACAGCCCTAGTATGCACAGTCCTTCATGCTTCTGTTTGCACCCCTTTTGCATTGCCTACTTAGTTTGTACATTTAGAAACAAACACAAACACCTTTGGTGTTTCCTCCCAAAAGAAAAGCCTTCTTTACACTATATTGTGGTGTTCAGTTTCTGTAAATCATCTTAAAAACACACCAGAAACTCATTCAGAAGAGATCTTTCCGGCTGTAAGTTGTGTAATTTGGCTCTCAGTATGGGAAGCAAGTCCCACAAGAAAGAGGAGTAGATGTGCTCTGGGTTTTGTTCACAAATACCTTCAAGCGCCCATGTTTGGTCTGTATGAATCACATATTGGCCCTGCTCATCTCAAGGGCCTGCCCATCTACTTTTTGCTTTAGCTACAATGCCGAAGAAGCCTGCAGGTGATGTGCCCATGGAATCCACTGGACAGTCCTCAAAACCCTTCAAATGGAAGTGTCTCTATGAGGCTATTCACATGCATGCGCAAAACCAGGCTGAGGGAGCCCAGCCTGGCTTTTCATGCGCATCTGAACCGCTGGGTTTGGGACAATCCCAGCGGCAACACGGTGGCAAACCTGCCTAATTAGCCACCCTCTAAAATGAAGTTAAGAGAGCAAATGCTCCCTTAACCTCATTTATTTGCTCATGTGGCAGCCATGGCAGCTTCCTGGTAGTTCCGGGGACTGTGCGGTGCATCTTGGTAGTTCTGGGGGCTGGGATGACACATCCCAGTCCCCAACCCTCCCCACTGCCTGGCCGAGTGGGTAATTGTTTGGGCATGCAGGGAATGCACCCAGGAGCATAAGCTGGATTGTCTGAGGGGAAGGTGAGGATAACCCACCTTCCCTGCAGCCCATTCCGTCCGGAGCCCTTTTCATTGGTCATGAGAAGAAGCTCTATGGAAGTTATAACTGAAGTGTTTTTGGCATGGGTGGTGGTGAAGTTTGGCAGAATCAGGAACATACAGTAGAAAGTGTCCACCAAGAATCTAGATAAGAGGGAAATGTTCACAGGACTCATGCTGAACTTCATTTTCAAAGCTGCTGTTCCCAAATAACCCTAATAGCTATTAATAGATTATTCCTCCATGGAAGGGTTTAACCTTTTAGAATAGCCATTTAAGCTACTGACCATTACCACATCCTGTGGTAATGAATTCTATAAGTTAATTATTTATTGTATAGAAGTACTTTCCTTTATTAGTCCTAAACTTAATGACTTTCAGTTTAATAGGTGACCCCTGAACTCTAGAGAAAGAAAAGTCTCTTTCCACTCTCCTATTTTTATAAACTTCTGTCATGACATAAGAGCCTAAGATCCCTTCATTGTCTTTTCATCCTAAACTAAGCATCAGCTGCTTTAGCCTTTCCTCATAGGGAGGGTGTTTCATCCTCTGGATAATGCTGGTTGCTCTTTTGTATTTCTTTATCAGCTTTACCATGTCCTTTTGAGATGACATGAAAGTAACCTAAATATGGCTGCAACATAGATGTATATACAACAATTATGCTATTTGTCATTTTCTATTGTGTTGGAGACCCAGCTCCAAATGGCATTGACCGTTTGCCCCCATAACCCTAATAACCACTAGGGGCATTGGTAGTAGATATAGTGAGGGTCTCCTTCTCTTTCTTGCTTTATCTCTGCTTCTATGACCCCTCAATTGTTAGAAGGTAATCTGGAACTTCCTGGGAGTGACTTCTCCTTCTTCTTCCTAAAATTTCTCTCTCTGTGTGACCACATGTAGCTAGCAGCCAGGGTATAGGTCGTTCCTATAATCATGTACTTCTAAACAAAGTAGATTAGTTTAACCTTAAATCAGTCTCCATACTTATCATTTACAAGCTGTTGCCCCTGAGATGCTGTTAGCTTTTGCTGTAAAGGGAGTGGGTTAGCTCCTGAAATACTCTGATATATCTCTATCTCTATCTCTATCTCTATCTCTATCTCTATCTCTATCTCTGTCTCTGTCTCTGTCTCTGTCTCTGTCTCTATCTCTATCTCTATCTCTATCTATCTCTATCTCTATCTCTGTCTCTGTCTCTGTCTCTGTCTCTGTCTCTATCTCTATCTCTATCTCTATCTCTATCTCTATCTCTATCGCCTGCCTTTGTGAAAAGGTGGTATGGCAAAAAATATTCGGAGAAATAAGAACTATAATGGAAAAAAATGTGGAGTGTTCTCTGGAATTAGGGTTATTACATATATTTGTAGGAAATATTGCCAAGTTAAAAAATAAGGAACTTGTAACTTTTTAAATCTTGGCAGCAAAAACAATAATTGTTCAACAATGGAAATATTTGGATCAATTATCAATTAACAATTGAGCAATGGTATAATAAGGTGTGGTCAATTGCGCTCTTAGAAAAGATCACTGATAAGATTATATTAATGCAGGCTGTGAGACTAGAATCACAGTTCCACTGTGTTTGGGGAGATTATATTTATTATATTAACAGTACTAGAGCTGATTCTGGATTTTCTTGTGATATATGGAAAATATGATTGTTCAATGTATTGTGTTATTATGTGATACTGTTCTATGTTATTATGTGAATACTGCAAATAAAAAAAATCTATATTGCCTGCCCATAAACCCTAACAGGTTTGGGCACCCCATGCTCAAATTTAAGTATCTATCTATCTATCTATCTATCTATCTATCTATCTATCTATCTAATCCCTCATGGGTTCAACATCCATTTATGTTTAGGATGGGAATGTTAATGTGAAAAATACTATTATTTATCTCCTAGAAATCTAAGTGGGACAAAGTCCACTATGCATTGCTCAGAAATATGCTTTGCTTTTTCTGCGACTCCCCACTATATCCATATCTATATCTATATCTATATCTATATCTATATCTATATCTATATCTATATCTATATCTATATCTATATCCATATCTATCTATCTATATATATGGTTCTGCCACTGCAGCCCTTCCTTATGTACATGTGAGTTAGTGGTCTGTGGTCTTCACAAGAATAGACACTCACTAGATTGCACCTTAAGTGGTGCAGCAGGGAAATACTTGACTAACAAGCAGAAGGTTGCCGGTTCGAGACCCCGCTGGTACTATTTTGGGCAGCCGCGATATAGGAAGATGCTGAAAGGCATAATCACATACTGCATGGGAGGAGATAATGGTAAACCCCTCCTGTATTTTACCAAAGAAATCCACAGGGCTCTGTGGGCACCAGGAGTCGAAATCAACTTGACGTCACACTTTACCTTTAGGTTGCTGTACATATAGATATCTGGATTGTACCTCCCTGCCATTACCACCATTGCAGGATGCAGAGAGTAGCGGATGTGTGCGAACAGGTTTGGTGCTCCCTTTCTGGATCACTAAATCTGTTAGAACACTGGCATTTGAGCCAGCTTGACGGGCGGGGTGGGGGAGAGTGCCTTTAAAAATCAGGTAAGAGCCCCTTCCTGCTCACCCCCTCGCTGCCACTCCCCCCACCATTCATTTTAGAAACATCCATGCAGGGCTACAGTGTTCCTTCCTGCAGCCCCAATCAGTCTTGGCAAGCACATGGCCAGGGCAGATGCACGCCAGCCATTTGCATGTTCAGAATTGTGTTACTGACCACACAAGTGGCTGGTGCTCATACATCCTGGCCATGTGCGTGCTGATGATAATCGGGGCTGCAGGAGGGAATGCTACAACCCCATGCAGATGTTTGTAAAACTAATGCAAGCAGGGGAAAGTGGTGGGGAGGAGATGAGCAGGTAAGGAGCTCCTTACCTATTTTTTAAAGGCACTTCTCTCCACCCTGCAAGAGAGTGCATGAACAACTCATTCACATTCCTAGCAGAGGGAATTGTGGTTCCATATCAAGCTGTTGTAGGTGCAGGACAGGTGATCTATTTAAGGAAACCTTTTTCTGCAAATTGATCACCCCAAAGGCTTGTGGCCAATGTGTCAATTTCAGTTCACCTCTTTAAGTCCAAATTTATCTTTTTGCTGCAAGATGTTACTTTGGTACTGCGTCAAGCTTTAGGCCATACAGATGTTTTTGGAAAATGCACAAACAAGATGCAATGAAAATAACCATCCCTGTTGTGTCTTCAGATCATGGTTATCAGATATATACTGCCTTGAATACAGAAGTTCCATTTTTAGCTACCATAGTGAATAGTAATTCATAGATTCATCTACCATGAATTTTTCTAATCCTTTTTAAAAACCTTCCAGGAAAAGAACTGCCATGATATCTTCTCAAAATGAATTCCATAAATTAATTATGCATCATGTTAGGACATTCTTGCTTTTGTTTGTCCTGAACAGTTCAATTGGATAACCCCAAGTTCTAGCACTTTGAGAGGGTGCAAGAGAAAGAATCATTTATTTCATTCATTTTCATCACATATTCATAATTTACAAACTTCTATTATGTTCCTGGGCAATGGCTTCTAGGGGTGTGCACAGAACCGGGCCAGTTCATTCTGCCCCCCCCCCATAGAACGCCCCCCACCCCAGACCGGTCAGTGAACTTTTCTTTTCTTTTTTAAAAAAAGTAAGTGAATAAAGTACCTTTAGCCCCTTCGGGAGGGCTTGCTGAGGCTTGTGGGGGGGGGGTCTGCGCGGGTTCCCTCTCCCCCCACCGGCTTCTTCACCACCACCATGGCTGGGTTGTTGGGGCACATGTACCCCAACCTTAGATCCAGAGGTACCAGCCCAGAAGTATGTGGAATTCAGGCCTGTGTCTGGTTTCAATTTTATTAAGATAGGAATTAATGCCTGGGCTCAGGGTGAATTGACACCCCAGATCTCAGCTGGTCTGTGAGGGAAGAGGCGATCCAGAATTGTATTGTGAAATGGGCACTCATGGAAACACAAGGGCTAGGCCTGAGCTAATCAATATCCTAAAATGTAACTCACCATCAGATAATGTCTGTGAAAGCGGCCAGGGGCTGATCTCCCCTTTCCTGTTGCGAGAAGTCTATGTTAATCTTTGTCAATGATTGCTCTGCTATGCACAAAGGGGATTACTCAATTGCTCTCTATAGAAATTCAACATAGGTAAATGCACACAAAGAAAACACCTATAGACTTTAATTCTTACTTTACTAACACTTTAACACCTTTTGGGATCAGGCTAGCAAATCTGGGACGAGAGAAGATGCCCATTTGCAGCTCAGAGATGCAGATTTGCCTTGGGCAATGTCCCCTCCTCAAGATAGCAGCTAACAGAAGATGAGATTCAGATCTCTCTGGACTGGCCAATATCCTGAATAATTAAAAGACATTATCCAGAAGGTAACAGCATTGTCACCCTTTTGGGGACCCAGGAAAAGATGAGGAGATGTGAATAGACTCTATGAGAGATCAAAGGAAAATACAACTATAAAGAGTGAGGCTTACTGGACAGAGAGCTAGCAGTCTTGTGACTACATGCAATCTTCTGCCTACAAGCAAGACTTGCTCATGAGTAATCCAAGAGTTTGCTGCCCAAGCCGCGGGGCTAGAGGCAGGAACTCTGTCCATGGACAGGAACTGTCTGTAACTTCCACTGAGCAGTGAGAAGTCAAGACTTCCCCAGCCATGGTGCTCTGACTCTCAGCCATGCTCTGAGCAAACTGCATGCTTGATCTAAAAGCTCCTGTCCCCAGCCAAAAGCTTCTCTCCTTCAGCTGAAAGATCCACCGTTCTCAAGCCTCTGATCTGGGTAATATGCTGCCTCCACAAGCCTTGGATCCCTCCATCCTTTCCCCTTCTTCTCCTTTCCCCCTGTCCCTCTACTAATTCCTGATCTCCCCAAACTATGCCAGCCTTCAGCCTTCCTTACACCCCCCCCCCTTTCCCATCTATATCTGAATTGTATTAGGCTCTAGGAAGATTTAATACACACACATATGTTAGTTAGGAACACTGAGTGAATATTGGTGCTGGTTTGGGTTGGAATACTCTTAGTAATATTGATAGAGTGTTCTGCTTTCTGCTTAGCTAGATTGATGTTGTTATTCTTTTATACTCAATAAAGCCCATTGAATCATTTAGGATTGGTTTGATCTCCTTTCTTCCTTGCGCCCAGATCCTACATGGTCACTATATAAAAGAACTTGGTCACTTGGTGACACTTATGAGACAGGCCTAATTTTGTATGCTAGCTAATGAGCATATTTAGTATACCAATCAGGCCTGGACCACAACAGGATAAGTAAATCCTTTTCCGCCCTCTCAGGCTGCTGTAAGAGTGAACGGCCGCCATTTTGGCAGCCGCATCGCATGTGCAAATGCCCTCTGTGCCGCACATCCCTAATGGCTTCTGCCCTTGGCAAAGGAGGACAGTGAAGTGACCACTGCAGTGGACAGGATGGCCGGTAAGGGCAGAAGCCCTTACTCTTCTTCACCTGCGATCACAGTGCACAATGCATTTGAAAAGGGAGAGGATGCAGTGAATGAAGAAGAATGTGGAGGACTAGATCCACTCCTCCCCTTGCCATCACAGTTTCTCTTCTGCTGTGTCCTCTTCCTTTCAAATGCACTGAACTCAGAATGAGGACAGAGCAGCTCCTTGTATGCTGCTGCTGAGTAAGGTGCTGACAGCTACTGCTGCCAAAGCCAAGAACAAGGAGGAGGAGGAGGGCAAGGGTGACAGAGGTGAGGAGAAGGAGGACAGGTGAGACAGCAGGCACGGGCAGATTTTGGCTTCTGCTTCAGGCATCCAAAGGACTTGAGCTGGTTGTGGAGGAAGCCTCCTCCCCATTTGCTGCTGCTGATTCTCCCTCTGCCCCACCACCAAGTAAAGGGTGGGAGCTGATGGGAAGGCTAACATGGAGGGGGGTTAACTTTGAGCTCAGAGGAGATGCAGGGCTTCCCCCACCTTCTCAGGGCTTGGGAAGGTGGCATATTAGAAGTTTTACTTAAGTTTTTTTTCTTTCTTGAGTCCTTATTTTCCCTTCCAACTTCTAATTAATGATGCAGTTACCACTGTTGACCTGCATGCTTTTAAACTGCTTGTGGGGGGGGGGGACGCCATGCCATTTGATAAAGATGACTGGGCAGTTTTATAAACTGGTAATTGGAAATCAATATGCTTAAAGCTGTGGGCAGAAAATGTAATAAACACGCTAGTCTAGAGAGACAAAAGATTATTTGTTAATAGTACAAAAAGGTCAGTGCTACAGTAATTAAATTAAACCTGCAATGTGTTCAAAGTTATACCTGAGAATTATCCCTGCAGAGAAGAGGGGCTTGAAAATGTTATGCAGCTGAGTCCATTAGGTTTTATGTTTGAGATGGGAATGTTGTCTCTACATCTTTCCCTTGGAGGGTTTGACTCACTGTACATTTATTTATTACTATTTACTACTTACATTGTAAATCGCCTCAGTACTAGCTTGCTGCTACTGAACCTGGGTAGATGCATACAGTAGTTTATTGCCTCTTCTTGCAAAAGCCTCCTTGTATTCACTAAATGTGGGGAAGAAGAAGTGAGAGAAGGCTAGTGCCATGCCTCCTGACACTGACATGTCTGCTGGTTAGCCTTCTGCAGCCATCAATTCTGCTTTCATGAGAAAAGGACTGTACTTTCATACCTGGATCATCCAAGACTCCCACTCCCATGGTGTATACAAGTATGGTCCTACTCCCATGAAATGCCTGACCTTGGGGGTCATGATCAATGGGCACATCACCTGACATACTATACAGAGAGTATGCCCATGGAAAATAATGGACTTACTCTCATGTACCATCATTTACACCATGTTCACACTAGCACAGCTTGCATGTATGCAACGTTATTGACTGACACACCGTCACACTGTATGTCAGCCACTAGCATCAGGGGATATGGTAAGCAGACAACGGGTGGGGTGTGTGGCTGTGGCATTGTGGCAGTAGGCCCCATCCTCAACGTATGGATATGCACTGTAAGGCCTGGAAACACTTCACACATACACGGCGGGACCTCATAATTCTTTGGGGAGCATAACTTTTTCAGGGGTCCTGAACATGCAGACAAAGCCCGGGGGGCTTTTCAGACTCAACAATGAATGTGTACATTCTTTGGGGAAGGTAACAGGAGGAGCAGGGCTATTCCATCTGCCTTGCTGGGACTCACCGTCTAGCCCCTTTGCCTCCTGTGGACATTCCAGCACAGACGGAGTGCAGCCTGCTTGTCGGCTGCCAAGTTCCAGCTGGCTGGTTGCCAGCCTCCCAGATTGCTGAAGATTGCTGAGCTCTACCACCTGCTGCCTGTCCTGGGAGCTGCTTGTGTGAGGATTGGCTTCTGGGGCTTGCAGGCTTAAAAGCAAGGAGGCTTGCCATAGGCGTAGCCATTGGCGTGGCCATCAGGCCGCCTGTAGGGACCAGGCCTTCGGGGGTGGGACTGAGGGCTGGGGGGTTGGGTTTGGCAGGCCTCTTGCAGACATGTGTTTGCGCTCTCTTGGGGGGGGGGATGGTGCTGGGGCTGTGCCTAGCAGTTCGGGGGCAGCTATTACTGTAGTGGTGGGGAATAGAAGAATTGGCACTGGCAGAGCAGCTGGCCATTAAGGGGAAGGGAAATCAGTAATTTAGTAACTGTTTCCACTTCCAACTGTTCTGTCAACTCTTCAGCCTTGGGGAGCAGCTCCAACGACCCACAGAATCTGGCCTTGCTCCTCTGCAATTCCAGGTCAGTTCAGAATAAGACCGAAATAGTCCACAATTTGATCGTGGATGAGGGAGCTGACCTGGCATGTATAACTGAGATGTGGTTGGGGGAGGTGAGTGGTCCAGTGTGGGCTCAGATTCTCCCACCAGGTTACTCTGTCATGGAGCAGGCCAGGGGAAATGGGCAGGAGGATGGAGTGGCTGTGGTCCATAAGAATACTATTTCCCTTACCAGGGCCCCTGTGAGACAGTTGACTTATATTGAGTGCATATTTTTGAAGCTGGGAACTAGGGATAGATTGGGGATTCTGTTGGTGTACCGTCCACCCCGCTGCCCAACTGACTCCCTATCTGAGCTGACGGAGCTGGTCGCGGAATTGGTGTTGGAGTTTCCTAGACTTTTGGTGCTGGGGGACTTCAATATCCACTTTGGGGCTGCCTTGTCTGGTGCGGCTCAGGAGTCCAGTGATTCTGTCGATGCCCTGGTGGGAACCTGGAACAGGGAACTCAACAGGGCAGTGGACACGATTGCTACTAAGCATCCCTTCCGACCTGCTGCAAATATGGCCCCTTGGTATACTGAGGAGCTGAGGGGGCTGAAGCAGTTGGGTAGGTGACTAGAATGCAAGTGGAGGAGAACTCGGTTTGAATCTGACAGGATTCAGCATGTGACCCATTTGAAGGCTTATGCAGTGGCCGTGACCACAGTGAAAAAGAGATTCTGGTCTGTGCGCATTGCGGCTGCAGGTTCACGTTTGGCTGAGCTATCCCGGGTTGTGAGGAGTTTGGTTTCTCCTCCTTCTACTTCCAATCAGTCCCTGGAGTTGCTCTGCTGTGATGTCTTTAACGGGTTCTTTGCGAATAAGATCTCCTGTATTCGGGCTGACTTGGACTCCAATATTTCTGCAAGGTCTATGGAGGAGGTGTCCAGCAATCCCTCTTGCAGTATTAGATTGGATCAGTTTCAATCTGTGACTCCTGAGGATGTGGACAAGCTGCTTGGGGCGGGGTGGCCTACCACCTGTTCTCTGGATCCTTGCCCGACTTGGCTGCTTCTATCTAGCAGGGAGATTGTTGGAGGCAGCCTAGTTAATATCAATGCATCACTGAGGGAGGATAGGGTGCCCCCCTGCCTGAAGGAGGCAATGGTTAGACCACTCTTAAAGAAGCCTTCCCTGGACCCCTTAGCGATGGACAGTTACAGGCCAATCTCCAATCTCCCTTGGTTGGGCAAGGTGATTGAGAGTGTGGTGGCCGACCAGCTCCAGGCAGTCTTGGAGAAAACTGATTATGTAGACCCATTTCAAACTGGCTTTAGAGCTGGCTATGGGGTTGAGACAGCCTTTGTCGGCCTGACAGATGACCTTTACCGGGGTATCGACAGAGGGAGTGTGACTCTGCTGGTTCTTCTGGATCTCTCGGCGGCGTTCGATACCATCGACCATGGTATCCTTCTGGATTGCCTGGGGGAGTTGGGGATAGGGGGAACTGCTTTGCAGTGGTTTCGTTCCTATCTCTTGGGTAGATTTCAGATGGTGGAGCTTGGTGACAGTTGCTCCTCAAAACAGGAGCTGTTATATGGAGTCCCTCAGGGCTCCATTCTGTCACCAATGCTTTTTAACAGCTACATGAAACCGCTGGGTGAGGTCATCAGGAGATTTGGTGCTGGGTGTTATCAGTATGCTGATGACACCCAAATCTACTTTTCCTTTTCATCTTCAGGAAATGGCACTCATTCTCTAAATGCCTGCCTTCAGGCAGTAATGGGCTGGATGAGGGAAAACAAATTGAAGCTGAATCGAAGCAAGACGGAGGTGCTCATTGTGGGGGCTCAGAATCTGAGGGGTGAGCTAGATCTTCCTGTGCTGGATGAGGTTACACTCCCCCAGAAGGAGCAGGTGCGCAGCTTGGGAGTACTCCTGGACCCAGGCCTCACCTTGGTATCTCAGGTGGAGGCCATGGCCAGGAGTGCTTTCTATCAGCTTCGGCTGATTCGACAGCTGTGCCCATTCCTTGGAGAGGATGACCTCAAAACCGTGGTGCATCAGCTGGTAACCTCCCGGCTTGACTATTGCAATGCGCTCTATGTGGGGCTGCCTTTGTACGTAGTCCAGAAGCTTCAGTTCGTTCAGAATGCGGCAGCCAGATTGGTCTCTGGGGTAACCCGGAGAGACCATATGATGCCTGTTTTGAAACAGTTACACTGGCTGCCGATATGTTTCCGGGAAAAATACAATGTGCTGGTTATTACCTTTAAATCCCTGAATGGCTTGGGTCCAAGATATCTTAGAGAGCGCCTTCTTTTATATGATCCCCACCGCACGTTAAGGTCATCTGGGGGGTCCGTCTCCAGTTACCACCGGATCATTGGGTGGCAACTCAGAGGCGGGCCTTCTCTGTAGCTGCTCCTGGGCTGTGGAATGCACTCCCAGCAGAAATTCGTAATCTTAATTCTTTACTGTCCTTCAAGAGAGCCCTTAAAACCCATCTGTTTGGCCTGGCCTTTCAGGGTTTTTAATTAGTTTTGTTTTAATGTTAACCTGGTTTTCAGGGTTTAATTGCTTTTATAGTTTAATTGTTTTTTAAGATGTTTTTAAATTGGTGTTTATATTTGTATTTCTGTTTTAATTGTTTTTAATGATTTCTGTTTTTTAATTGTAAACCACCCTGAGCCAGCTTGGAAGGGCGGTATAAAAATCGAATAAATAAATAATAAATAATAAATAAATAATACATGTTGGGGCAAAGCCTGCCACTGCAATGCTACACCTACTTGCTCTATCTATCTATCTATCTATCTATCTATCTATCTATCTATCTAATTTATATACTGCCTGACTACAAAGGCTGTAGGCGGCACAATATATTTTTATTGTACAAACATAATATATGGCAAGGACTATAATTTATCCTAGTAGAGGTAATGTTGTTTGTTGCTTCTTTCACATAACTTCCTTTGCAACCAAAAGGCTACCCTAGAGATGTGGAGGATTTTCATATATTTTGCATCACTAGTAAAAGCATTGTTGACATGAATCAGGGCATGCTTATTTTCTTTTACATGATTATTAAAAATATCTTTTCTACTTTGCAATAAGAAATATTGCAAAATGAGTCACCGCCTGTTTTTTAAATACTGAATTCTGGAAGCTAAGGTATATTGCACAACTGTCTCTGTGTTTGTTTCTCCAATTGTTAGACAAACTGTCCCGATTTAAATATTTCACACTTTTAAAATAATAAATTACAGGGATTGCAAGACTCACTAAACCAATCTGCTGTTTGAGTTGTTATGCATCATTTGTTCCAGAGTTATGGAAAAAGACATTATTTCATTTAGGAATGACTTTCAGAAAAAATATATGTGATACAGCCTTCTAAGATCTGTACTTTTTAATTGTGCAGGGGTGCAAGATACAGGATTTGAGGATACAAAAATACCACCCCTGCATTAGAAACTGCCTGCCTGTGGACCACTATAATTTCAAGTATGAGGCTTATCGTGTTCAGCTTGCCATGATAGTTTTTCATTGACATGGAGTCAAAATGATTAGTGCTTCCAGCTTCAAAATAATTAAACGTAGGAGATTGTTGTAGCTGAAAAGAGAGTAATTCAGAAATAATCAGAAACTGTGGCAGAGAAATACCTATTGCATTAGGCATGAGTTACTGATGGTGCTAGAAGCAACTGAACATGTTCACCTCTACTGGTATTTCTGTGCAAACATATTCACATTATAAGCTGAAGAGAATAGTAAACAATACAGTATAGTCATGTACTACCTGCTTCAATGCAGAATTGTGTTGTCTAACAATGCCTACATCAAAATACAAATTGTAGAAACATAAATGAATGTTGGATTGAACCACAATGTAGAAACTGAATGTAAAAACAAGAGACTCACTATATCCTACAAGGAGTAGGGATGTGCACAAAACTGGTTTGGCCTGTTTGGTTTGAATTCAAATCCAATTACTAATACCAATTATCAATACGAAAACCAATACCAGGGTGGGTAGATTTGGTTTTGGTTTTGCTCAACCCCCCACTTGGTTTGGTTTGAATTTGAACGCAACTCGAAGCAGTTCTAAAAGGTTCTACATAGGGTATAATGGGGACACAAACTGGCCCATTAATCCCTATGCTCACCTAGGGACACAAAACTGGGGTGAGTGGTAGGCACCCAAGGGTGTCTACCATTCACTAAACCCCAAAGCAATCAGACATTCCTGCAATTTTTAATGATTTTTAAAGACTTTTCATTTTTTTGCATTTTTCCCATAGAGTACAATGGGGACTCTAACTGGCCCATTATTCCCTATGCAGAGCACCTAAGGGCACAAACCCACTGAACCCCAAAGCAATTGGACACTCTTGTGATCTTAGATGATTTTTTGGGGAAGACTCCCCCCCCATTTTCCCTTGCATTTGCATTTGCATTTATTCCCCACAGGGAATAATGGGAATTTTGAGGATGCCCCAACTGCCCCTCTGAGGGAGTGCCTGGAAACCAAAGTGGGTTTGGGTGCAAGGCAAGTATGGCCACAACTCCCCTTGGGAGCCCCAAGCTGATGGAGTTCAAACATTTTAGCCTGTTTCAATGCAATGAATAGGAATCGCTCCCCCCTTTTTAGAAAAGAACAGTGTGCAATCTTAATTGCTGTGAACTCTGAGTTCACAGAGATTTCACAGCAATTAAGGAGGTCAGGTCACACATTGTTCTTTTTCTGAATGGGGGAGGGATTCTTAGTCATTGCATTCAAACTTTTTTTTAAAAAAAGTTAAACCACAGATGATCAAGAGGCAGCCCTGAGCGGCCGTATCGGCCACCCACACAGCTGCTGGCTACATCATGGAGCCAGCAGGGGCTGCGGGGATCAGGGGCCACGTGGCCCCCGTAAGTTCCAGGATGCCCCGTGCACTTGCTCCTGGAGAGACCCCCGAGTCCGGGAGGCTGCTTGTAGCCTCCTGGTCAGGGGTCTACTCGTGTGTCACTATGTGCCACAGCCACACACGAGCAAAAAAATGAGGTTAATGGAGTGCTTGCTCCATTAACCTCATTTAAGGGGAGGGTGCTTTAGATGGGCTAGCTGCCTTGGGAGCACTGGGCTCGCCGGCAAGCCCAGTGGTTCCCACGATCCCTGGAAAGTGGGCTAAGCTCCCTTAGCCCGCTTTTCAGTGATCGTGAAAATAGCTTCAATGTTATCAAGTTCTAAGCGGCAGCATACAAAACTCACCAGGTTCTTACCACCAGCAAGAATTAAACGATTTTATAACTTCTCATAGATTTGTTTTATGCTCACAGTCTATAACTTACTGAACTCTATACATTTATTTTATCATATTTTAATTAACGTTATAACACTCCATAGATTTTAGTTCGACAACAATAAGATTTTAGCTTTAACTTTAGAGTTACTGTCTCGTCATAGGCATAGACTGCTTTTAATGCTACTGTTATGTTTTATCTTATGTTGATCAAAGACCAAAATTGATTGATTGATTGATTGATTGATTGACTACAGTCACAACTTGCTCCTAGTTATGTTTAAACCATGTATACAAAATCTGTACTCCTTTACGAAGGAAAGTGGTTCATAGCTCAGGAAAAAACATATTATTTGCATGAATTAGCTCCCAAGTTGAATCTCTGGCATCTCTAGTAAAAAGGATATCCTACAGAAGGGCTCAGAAAGTCTCTACCTAAGACTATGCAGAGCTGCTGCTGCCACCAAACAGTGAAGACAATAATGGGCTAGGACAGCAGTTCCCAAGATTGGTTCCCCAGATGTTGCTAGACTACAACTCTCTTGTTCCCAGCAGTGGTGGATTAATGGAGAGGCAGAGTAGGCATTTGCCTATGGAGGCAAAGTTTGAGGAGCAGCAAATTTTGCCCCCCCCCTCAAATTTTGACACACCTCTCTGTGGGCAGCAGCTGCTGCAGCAAGGGTGAAGTGGGTGAGGAGAAAGTCCCCCCCTTTACCTTATTTAAAAAAGGCAGACCTTTTTTGTTTAAGGTAAAAGGGCAGCAAAAGCCTTTTTGCTTGTGGGTGACAAAAAGCTTAATCTGCCCCTGGTTCCCAGCTACAATGGAAATTGTGACCATTGTGGCTGAGGGATTCTGTGAGTTGTAGTCCAACAACATCTGGGAACCCAAGGTTGGGAAAGCCCTGGACGAAAAGATGAACCAGTGGTCTAACTCCATGGACCCAAGGCAGTGTACTTTCTTCCACGGGCATTTAATTGAAACCTACAATTCTAAGATGTGCTTGTAAGATGTTGACTATTTATTCCTACAAAATGTGGATGGATGGATGAATGGATGTATGGAAAACCAGATGGATGGGTTAAATCTTCTTGGGGTGAAAAGGCATGAAGCAGAATGATTCATGCTGTCAAAATTAAGCTGGAAACGGTTTTTATGATCTTCAGACATATGAGTGATGAGTGAAACATGCCAATCAAGAGTAACTAATTATGCTCTGAGCAGAGCATAAAGAGCACAAATTATCATAAATTCAGTTAAACACAACTCTTTAAGTGCAATTAAGACTTCTTTCATTTTGTTCAATTATCTAAAGTTTAAACCCAAATCTATTTTAAGTATGATCAACACTAATGAAAATATGAAACTAGTAAATATTCCAGGCATAGCTGAGCTGTTGTTGCCTGTCATGCTGCATTTGTTCATGATGCTATAATTAATGGCAAAAATAATAAAATTAGCTTTAATGGGATAAGATTTGTATTTCTAACCATGTTTTTCACTCCTTTTATATGTTGAAGCTACTCGCATATATTGACATCTTCATTTTTCTTACACATCTTTGATATCGCTATCAAAGCCCTATCCACCCCCAGCACAGTACTTCCAGTGACTGTTGCTGGTGTGTGTCTTATGTTTCTTTTTAGAATGTGAGCCCTTTGGGGACAGGGAGCCATCTTATTTGTTATTTCTCTTTGTAAACCTCCCTGAGCCATTTTTGGAAGGGCGGTATAGAAATCAAATTATTATTATCATCATCATCATCATCATCATCATCATCATCATCATCTTCACACTGAAGCTCATTTTAAATGTATTTTTACACTTGCCTTTGAAAAGTTAAGACAGATGAAGTCAAGATTATCCAAACCAAAGCCATTTGTAAAAAGACATTAGTCCTCTTTAGATGTTCAGCTGAATGTATTGTGGGGTCAAAATTGGGGTTGTGATCCTTACTAGGATCACTCCTCAATTTTCATCTTTCACGCAAAACTCACATTTGCAAGGAGCCTATAATGTACACATGTACACTGCACAGATTTGCACACACCTAAAGTTTTTCATGTGGTATGTTGAATTCATGTACAGTGGTAAACTTCCTATCTGTACCATGCATTTTGAAGAACCAGATTTAAAATGAACACATGTACAGTCATTCACATAAAACATGTACATGCATAGAATTCATGTATAGGGTAATTTCTGAATAGGGCTATATTCACAGGGCAATGGAAGGTTCTAGATCATTTTGGTGGACATCCATAGAGACCGTGTAAACATGAGGCTTGGATGTGCTTACGTTGGGATGGGACCAGTGGATACAACTCTGCTCACTCGTACGCATACTCAAATGAACATCTAAACAGAGCTACCCACTTCCAGCCTCTGTCCTTTTTCTTTTCATATTGAAGACATTTGAGCAGCTGTCAATCTCAGAAACATCATGGAACATCATTAAGATGTTTAAGAAGTTCCCTGTGACTAATACAAGGAACAGCGGGATATAAATGTAATAAATAAAATAAAATAAAATAAATGATTTGCAAAATGCTTGCCAATAGTATTTTATCTTCACAACAACACCACTATCTATATATCTAATTCTCTTGGGACCATGCATGCCCAGGATTTGGCGGCGGAACTCTCGCGACACGCTGTGAGAGTTTGGGACTGAGGGAAACATCGGTTGGGGGTTGGAGGAGGCTAAGGGAATGAGGAGAGGAGGTGGCAGGAAGCTGAGCTGCTCCGCCGAGAGGAGCCCAGCTGGGTGGGCTGCAGCGGCAGGCTCCTGAAAATGGCCGGGCGGAGGCTGGTGCAGCAACTGGGGCTGTTGTGGCAGGCATGGGGACTGGGAGGGGGGACAGTGGTGTTGGGGGCACCCGTACCCCAACTTTAGACTGAGAGTTACCAACCCAGAATTATATGGAATTCAGGCCTGTGTCTGATTCCATTTTATTAAGGAATTTATTAATGCCTGAACTCAAGGTGAACTGACACCCAGGTCTCATGAGTGCCTCTGCTGACTGCTCTGTGAAGAAAGAGGCAATCCAGCATTGTATTGTGAAATGGGTACTCAAAGAAACACAAAGGCCAGGCCCTAGCGATCAAAATGCTAAAATCTAACCCACTATCAGACAATGCCTGGAAGAAGTGAGAAGCTGAGCTCTCACTTCCTCCTGTAAGGTCTATGTTAATCCTTGTCAATGATTGCCCTGCTATGCCCAAAGCGGATACTCAATTGCTGTCTATAGAAATTCCACTCTAGGTAAATGCACACAAAGAAAATGCCTATAGATTTTAATTCTTACTTTCCTAACACCTTTTAACACCTTCTTGGACCAAGTACCAGAAATCTGGGCACAAGAGAAGATGCCCGTATGCAGCTCAGAGATGCAGATTTCCTTTGGGCAAAATTAGAATGTGTCTCCGCTAAGTAGCAGTTTACAGAAGATGGGATTCAGATCTCCCTGGACTGAGCTAATATCCTGAGTAATTATTCAGAAGGTAACAGCAAATTGTCACCTTTTTGGGGACCCAGGAAGGGTGAGGATATTTTGAATAGACGCGATGGAGATCAAAGGAAGATACAACTATAAAGAATGAGGCTTACTGGACAGAGTCAGCAATCTTGCCTAACAAGCATACTTGCTGAAGAGCCATCCCAGAATTTGCTGCTAAGCCGCGGGGCAATAAGTAGGAACTCTGTACATGGACAGGAACTGTCTGTGACTTCTGCTGTGCAGTGAGAAGTCAAGACTCCCCAGCCATAGTGCTCTCACTCTTAGCCTCGCTCTGAGCAAACTGCCTGCTTGACCATCACTCCCAAGCTCCTGTCTCCAGCTACAGCCTCTCTCCTTCAGCTGAAAGCCTCACCGCTCTCATGCCTCTGACCCTGGTAATATGCTGCTCCACAAGCCTTGGATCCCTCCATCCTTTCCCCTTCTTCTCCTTTCCCCTCTTCCCTCTACTCCCCAACCCATGCCAGTCCTCAACCTTCCTTACCCTGTCCTTTTCCATCTATATCTGAATTATATTAGGCTCTAGGAAGATTTAATACACACACATATGTTAGTTAGGAACACTGGGTGAATGTTGTTGCTGGCTATGGTAATACTGATAGATTGTTCTGTTTTCTGCTCAGTTAGATTGATGTTGTTATGTTGTTGTTGTTGTTAGTCAATAAAGCCCATTGAATCATTTAGGACTGCTTTGATCTCCTTTCTTCCTTGTGCCTAGACTCTACATGGTCACCGTATAAAAGAACTGGTCACTTTGTGACACTGGTGAAGCCAGCCTAATTTCATCTGCTAGCTCCTAAGCACAAAATCAGGCTTGGTTCACTACAGTGGTGGCCAGTGGACAAAAATGATGGGGAATAGATTGGAGTGGAAGTGGAGGGGGGAGCGGCGAGGAAAGACTAGTGGCGCAGATGCTGTGAGCCGGTTCAGCTAGTTACTTTTATTCCCATTATTTAAATGAAAATCTGGGACTGACAGATAGTGAGGCCCTTCACACGCCAGATTGGATTTTTGCAGGGAAAGCTGGTTTAGCCTGGTGAGGCCAGGTGCCCCTGGTGCAGAGTCCAGAGCCCCTGGTGGTGCAGTGGTAAAACTGCCGCCCTGTAACCAGAAGGTTACAAGTTCGATCCTGACCAAGGGCTCAAGGTTGACTCAGCCTTCCATCCTTCCGAGGTCGGTAAAATGAGTACCCAGAATGTTGGGGGCAATATGCTAAATCATTGTAAACCGCTTAGAGAGCTTCCAGCTATAGAGCGGTATATAAATGTAAGTGCTATTGCTATTGCTATCAGCTGCCCAGATGACCAGCTGCTCCGGTCGGGCACCCTCACACCCAGTCGCGGCTCCGTTTGGAGCTCTGGGGGAAGAGGGACAGGGAGTGCCACCAAGCGGCGGCCCGGCCCCCTGAACCCAGGAAGGCACTGTGCGAGTCCCTTCATGATTAAACAAACGAGGTTGACAGAGTGCTTGCTCCATTAACCTTGTTTAGGGGTAGGGATTTTGAGGCAGGCTAGCCACCAGAGAACCACTAGGCTCACCTGCAAGCCTGGTGGTACTTACAATTGCTCAAAACCGGGTTGGCCTCCCATAGTCCAGTTTTGAGCAATCGTGTGATGATACATAATCGTGGTGTTGATAAACTCCATGCACTCGGACAGTGTATTATGGGAGTTATGGGGGCCTCCCGGCCCCCAAATCTCTCTGCTACTGGCAGAAGTCAGCAAGCATCTGGGCAGGCAATCCGCCCGCCCAGCAACAAGGAAAGGATAAACTGTGGGGGAGGAAAGCTTTTCAAGGCTCCCTCCCCCTTGCCCCTTCAAGCCCTTCTCATGGATTGTGAGAAAGGGCTCCCTGTCTCCCGTGTCTGTTTGTCTAACCTTAAGAGGAGTCTACTTCCACAGAATGTGCTTTAGATTAAGATATTAAATTCAGTTTGCTGTTACTTAAGTTACATTTTTCTTTCTTCATTATAGGTCTCCTTCATATGCTACACTGTTGAGAAAGCAAACAACATGAGTGCCTTGGACCATGGAAATACGCTTGTGTGGTTATTGCAAGTACACCACCAAATCCACATTTGTTTCAGAGTGGGGGCTGCTACCACAGTTAAAATTTGCATACACTTCATATAAACAATACCTTTGATGTGTACAATCATACCAATAGTGTAACATCTGAAGTGGTTATAGTTATGCAGTATGGTCTAATGTAGAGATAGGACTGTGTCTCACAATCTGTGAGTCGGCAGGTAGCCCTGGGTGGCTGGATCGGCCGCCCACATGATTGCCAATGGGGGGTGGGGAGCCGGCGGGGGGTGGGGAGCTCAGGGGCTGCGTGAGCATGCAGGGCATACTGGGGAGACCCCCGGAGCATGGAGGCAGCTTTTTGCCTCCCCTCCAGGGGTCTACTTGCAAGTAGCCACAGCACAGAGCTGTGCTGCGGCTACTCACGACCAGATAGCCCAGGTTTGCGGAGTGCTCGCTCTGCAAACCCAGGCTATGGGGAGGGCTACAGGAGCGGGTTACCTACTCAAGAACCACCGGGCTCACAGCTGAGCCTGGCGGTTCTCATGATTAGCAAAAATCAGGCTAGGTTCTCCTAGCCCGATTTTTGCTAATCGTGAGAATAACCCCATAGTTTCACTTGGATCCAATAGAGGTGTGTGTTCCTGCATAAACTAGCCCCAGCTTCTCTCTCTCTCTCTCTCTCTCTCTCTCTCTCTCTCTCTCTCTCTCTCTCTCTGTGATTGACCCACATACAGGACATCCATACAATCGAGGCACTGATATTATTGACCTTCTCAACAATGTAACATTCGAAATAGACCTTTAACAATGGAAGAAAATTTTACTTGAATACCAGCAAATGGAATTTAACATCCTTATTGAAAGTACCTGAAGAGGAAATAGGTCCTACTGGTTTAAATGTAATTCTACATCATAGGCTGCCTTCGGACATAATGCCAAACCAGAGGGGAATGTGCTAGAGGTTTGTTTTTGTGATTGTCCAAATGAATGAAACCACTGTTTCATCATCAAATCAACCTGAGATTTTCAACCCCAAACCATAATTTGAACCTTTAGTTTGTAGTGAGGTTTGCTGCTGGAACCTCAGGTTTGAATGTGGCAACAGTGGCATTGTGTTGTCTGAATTCTGCTGCTGTCATAACCTGGGTTTTCAGGCTGCTCCTGAAACCATAGAAAGAGCAGCTCAGCCCAGCCCAGAAATGTGTCAGCTCTATGCCTGCTTTGCTTCTCACTGGTCATCTCTCCGAACAGTTGCCCTTCGCTCACATTGTCCGCACTCCTCCTGCAACTGCCTGGCAACAGGGATGCCATCTTCATGTCCCAAGCTTCAATGCATTTAAAGTGAGAAAGCCATAGTGGGGGAAGCCCACTTTCCACTGCATCTTATGGTCCCCCTTTGTCGATCTGCAAAAAAAAGATGAGATGACAAGATGGACACAGCAGGAGAGGTCTCCAGCAATCAAGGACTGAATAAAGATGTGCACAAACACATGAAGCCCCAGTGACACCAGGAACTGGGCAAATTCTCTGGCAGTCTGGTCTCCCCACAACACATACCTATGTATTTTTTTTTTCCCCTGCATGACCAATTCACTTGCCAGGGATTGCTCTAATCCATGGGTGCCCTGTCCCAGGATGCCCCTAGTGGCCAATTTACATACAACACAATGCTGGTCCCAGTCTGGAATATTTGAATGTGGACTAGAATCTATCCTAGGTGTTTCCATACTCTGCCTACCTGAGACCTTCCAGACACATGGAGTGTCCTGGACTCCTTGGGAGTCCAGATGGGGTTGAGTGAAGATGGGAAGCTAAGAGTATGTGTTCTATTATTAACTAGAGATACCAGGAGCCCCACATCAGTGGTGGTCCCTAGAGTTGGAAGGCCTCCCTCATGAGAGTGCATTCCAATGGAGAGCTGAAGCTCGTGAAGCCTCTGGTACTCCTCAGTGGACTGGCCCTCTCAAGGCTAATCTCCAGCTGGCAAGCCGACACAGGGGCAGGAGTGTGTTCGGTCTTCATGGACTGATTGGCCTAGGTCTACCATTCAAAGAACATTCTTTGTGACAGTGGACCAAACCCCAGGATCCTTTGCCCACCCTCATATACATGTTCTCTCCTAGGAAGTCATTATGACCCCTTCCTGGCGTAACAGAAAACTGATACTCTTCTGTATCCCTCAATACCAGTAGTTGTGCTTGTGCAAGACTGTATGATTGTGGGGCCCTTGTGAGGGAAGTGGTGTGGGGAGCGAGTTTAAATGTCCTTTTCCTGCTGTGGGCAGGCAATCAATGTCAAAAAGGCACTCCGCCTCGAAGATCGTGGCCATTAGTTGCCACTCTACTGACTTCCTGGTGCCTTGCCCACAGTCTGGCAACATGAGCATTACAGAGCTTGCTGGGATGTGGCCTTGGCAGACCAGGCAGAGTGAGATGACCCTCTGCTCGTGAGCCAGAAGCTGCAAGACAACAGCTCAAAGATCACCTGCGGGATGATTCCTGGGCTCACAGATCAACCATAGGTTTGTCTACCCATGGTTTCATGCTACGTCCAAAGGCAGCCAGTGTTTGACACCTACACCTAATTTGCATGCTAGAGGTTGCCATTGTGAAGCCAATTTTTTTCCATTTCCTTTCAAACATTCCAATTCTCCATCTATCTGCACAATATTTGAAAGCTGGATTCCCTTGACTTGCTGCATCACAGCTAATAATGAGAGAATTACTTAAATGACAGAAGGCATTCCATTTTCAGCCCATTCCCACCCCAACCAGCTGCAGTCCACATATTACACCACATCACATGACATTCTGGAGGATCTTACCATCTCAGGAGTGGGTCCTGGAAGGGGGACAAGGAGGTGCAGTGGGAAGGAACAGGTTACAATGCCCCAATGCCTTCATGATTCTCTGGATCTAAGCCAATGTGCCTGAGATAAAAGTATTAATTAAATATTATTGAACAGATAATTCTATGCTTAGAGAAATTCATTCCTGTTTTTATTTTCAAAGAGGGGGTTTTTCAGTGCAAGGTGCTGTTGTCATGATTACCATGATTCTGAGATGAGTACAAATTGTAGAGTTGAACAGTGGACTAAAGCTATTTAATGTTCTGGTGCTCAAGAATATTTGAAAGAACATACTCTGCCATGTACATTATGAAGAGTCAGTTGCTACTCTCCCATATTATTCATTGCTAAATGCTAACATGATACCTAACAACAGAGATCACTGCTATTTATTGATTTTGAAGAGCTACTTGGTTAGCTCTTGGTTGTTGAAGAGCAGATTTTGCTCAAGAGGCTAAATTGCAGGGATAGAAAACAAAGAAAGCACTCTAAAGAAAGTGATGATGCCCAAATGTGTTCAGACATGAATTATTCTGTTAGTATTACTTCACAACCATTTTCTCCATGTACAAAAACCACATAGGAATGATAGTAAAAAATACATGAACTGAAATTGTAGACTGGATTGAGCCTTTGGGATATACAAATACAATTAACAGAATATTGTTTATGGGCATTTTTATATATATATATATAAAACTCAACAGAAATCTGATCAATTCACCAATTTTGTGTACACTTTACCCCTGTTCCGACATTATAGCCCTATTCACACATTATGTTCAACACTTGTATGATGAGTGTACATTGTACAGAGATACAGATTTGTATACAGGTACAGTTAGTCATAAGTTGCATTGAACACGGGTACAGCAATATGCTTCTGATATGTGCCATGCATTTGAGTGGCCTGTACTGAGATTCACTTTTAAAATGAAGGCAGATACAGTCCATCATACAAAAACATATACACATGTTCAGACATATACACATGTATATTCGCACAACATAATGGATGAATATGACTATTGTTGTACCTCTATTCAGATGTCTGTGCACGCATACATGTGTTTGTGCAAATGACTCCACCAGTGTTCATTTTAAAAGTGAACCTGGATACAAGCCCTTCAAATGCCTGGTACAAATAAGAAGTGTACTTCTGCACCTGCAGTCAGCATAACATGTGAATGACTGTATGTGTGTACAGCTCTGTACCTGTGTACACTGTACACTCATTGTATGAGTGCTGAACATAATTTGTCAATGCACCTGAAATCTACTGCTGGATATGCATTCAACCTTGTTAATGAAACTGTTCTGGAGTGCTGGCTGCTCTCAAATTGGGCTATGGGGCTAACATGGGGAATCAGCATGACTATAGGGAACAGTTCATTACAGAATAAATTTGTGCAAAGTTTTTGTCTGGAAAATGAGGAGGAGATGGAAATATGGTACAATCAGATTTATTTAGGGATTATTGGGGTACAGAAAAATAAAGAGATTGGTTAGGCAGGGTGAGAAGGCAATAAAATCTTAATGAACAGTATTAACATAGTCTTGCATAAAGTCTCACATTTGTTTTAGCTAAAGGTACAAATTGTCAATTAAATCAGCTTAAGACTTTGCCTGAGAAAGGACCAAGATGTAAACTTAAAGAGGAGAGAGAATGGAGAAAGGGAATTTAAAGGGATAGGCAGTTAGAGTTACTGGTCCTGATCCGTTGGTGTGTTGGATACACTTGTGGGTTGGGTGCTCAGGTAAATTTTCTTGCAGGGGGGAAAGCAGCAAAAAAGCAGGAAGAATCCGAATCAGTGAGGAACAAAGAGCTACCACTCAAACCCTTGAGAACCAGCAGGACATAGGTCCATGGGCAGTCTGATTCCAGTTCTGATCGCAAGGTGACGTGGCTGGACCAGGGGTATTTGTACTCAGAAACATATCCTGAGGCAATGCATATGCAAGTACCCTAGCTGCAGGGGCTGAAACCCATGTGTTACAAAGAAATCATGTTTACATGAACCAATCCGGGGGCGGGGGTGGTGTACTCTTTAATAAACAAAAGATGGTCTGGCTAGTTGAGAGGTGTGTATAGAGTGCTGTATGGGTGAACTCAAAAAACTTATCAGAGTCCTGGGCATCTTTTTCCTGAGAGAGAGATAGGGTTTTCCCCGCTGTTAACAATCCTACCTTTGGATCTTTGCCAGCAAATTAACACAGTGATAGGAGGCTGGAGGGTGATCCATTCTTATCTGTGTAGTTGTGAAAGTGCTTAGTGAAGCCAATCCCATTGTCAAGGGAGTTAGCTATTTCACCTGCAAAGGTCTCTTTGATCTGAGTCTGCTTGTCAGCTTCCTCCCTTTTTGCAAGACAGCCCATGGGGGTCTCCCTGCATTCGTTTATTATTATGACCTTTGGCAGTGCTGCCCCATGTTTGCTTGTGTCATGCGACCAGTATTGAATAGTATGACAAATATGGGCATGTGCAGAGTTTATGATCCCATGAGCCCAAGTAGCCAAGATGAAGATTGCAAGCCGGCAACTCGAAATCACGTAGAAGGGTGCTGTCTGCAGCCCCAAGACAAGCTGTGTCTGTAACAAGCTAATGTGCATAACTGTGTTTTTATATAGACCTGTACTTTTGTACATGTGCACATACTGTACCAGTATTGAACATAATGTGTCAATAGGACTTACATACTGTAAATAAGAACACATATTATTAAGAATACATACATGCATACATAACATCATGTTTTTGCGTGACATTAGCTTAGATCCTATCCAGTTTGGTTTCTGGCCTGTATACAGGATGGAAACTGCCTTGGTCCCCCTGGTGGATAACCTACACCAGAAGATAGACAGAGGGAGTGTGACTCTGTTGATTCTCCTGGACCTCTCAGCATCTTTTGATATCAACCATGTATCCTTCTGGGTCATCTCTCCAGGTTGGGACATGGGGGCACTGTTATTTGTGGCTCTGCTCCTACCTGGACTCAGAAGTTATTGCTGGGGGGACACATGCTCCACCCTGTGGCTTTTGGCCTATGGGGTTCTACAGGGATCTATTCTGTCCCCCCATGCTGTTTAACATCTACATGAATCCTCTGGGAGAGGTCATCTGAGGGTGTGGGCGGCGGTGCCATCAATATGCTGATAACACCCAGCTCTACCTATCTTTTAAGTCAGCAGACTCCAGGGAGTCAGTGGATGCTCCAAACCAGGGTTTGGAGGCTGTTCTGGACTGGATGGGGGCAAACAAGCAGAAACTTAATCCAGATATGATGGAAGTGCTCTGTGTTGGTAACACTGATCATCTGAGCAGTGAGGTAAATCTGGTCTTGGATGGGGTCACACTCCCCCTGATAGACAAAGTCCACAGATTAGGGTTTCTGGACCCGACACTGGCCTTGGAGGCACAGGTGGCGGCGGTGTGCGGGAGTGCTTTTTACCAGTTATGGCTGGTACATCAGCTGTGACCCTACTTGGAGAATTCGTACCTGATCTCAGTCACTCATGCTTTGGTAACATTCAGATTGGACTACTGCAATGCAATCTATGTGAGGCTGCCCTTGAAGGCAGTTCAGAAGCTTCAGCTGATCCAGAATGCTGCTGTAAGGATGCTCGTGGGAGCAAGTTGCTTCATGAGTGTCACATCCATCCTGCGGCAGCTTCTTTGCTTACCAGTCCGCTTCTAAGCTAGATTCATGGTGCTGGTCTTGACCTTTAAAGCCCTACATGGCTTCGGTTCAGGGTACCTGTCGGACTGCATTTGCCTATATGAACCTGGCAGGGCCCTCTGCTTGGCATCTCAGGCCCTGCTCATGGCCCCGCCACTAACAGAGATCCGGCTGGCAGGGACTAGAGACAGGGTCTTTTCAGTTGTAGCCCCCTAGCTTTGGAATACTTTCCCAGAAGAGCTTCACCATGCTTACTCCCTCAGTTTTTAAAAATAAAAAATAAATAAAACACATCTTTTAAAACAGGCTTTTAAATGTTTTATCTGCTGCTTATATCTGGTAGATTTTTTTTTTAAAAAAGTAATTCTCAGTTTTGAGCTTTTTATTAATAAAATTTAATTTGAAACTTTTAAAATTTTAATTTGAAATGTGGTTTTAGCCTGGGTTTTTAATTTGTTTAACTTTATTGGTCTTTTACTTTACATTGTATCTGTTTTGTATCTGTTTTGTTGATGCTGTCAGCTACCCCAAATAGTAGTGTACTGGAGGGGTGGGGTATAAATGTTATAAACAAACAAATGAACAGCTTTGTTGGTATTTGATGGGTGTACATTTCTTGTTAATCTCAGCAGATGAGACAATAGACATCCATGCCATCCTGTTTAAATATTTGCACAAAGCAGCCACAGGGTGTGATGTGGAATGGAATGTCTGTATGGAGTGCTCATGTTCTCATTCAGCTCTCCTTCTCTGCTTAGTCAAAGACTGCTTCTGGATGGAGCAGAGAAAGTAGGGTTGAATGCAGATATGGGGATTGCATGTAGACATGCCACTACACATAACAGCCTGACAACAGTGTGCTTGTACTATGGGGTAAACAATGCTCTGTATGACATATGTATGCTCTCTGTACATGGGTGTTGCACTAGTGGCAGGACTAGACTGAGCCCCATGTGCAGTGTACCACAAAATCCAGATTCTGCATACAATGTTATTGCATGTATAACTATTTTTATTGGTACATTTTCTATGTATTTTTTCCACTTGAAGAGAGTGATTGAGATTTAAATCTGAAAATGTTGTCTGTGACTAAATATATTTATATATTTTTATTCTTTGAAATGCTTTCTTTGTCCCCATACCAAGGGTTTCTGAACTACCCTTTAAAAACTTTTTTGGGGTAACTTTCAGAGACACACTTAAACCTGGGTGCTTTCTATTGTTGCATTAGAAAAACAACAACAGAGTGTGTCGGAATAAAATCCACAATTGACTCTGAATTATTTGCTTCCTTTGCGGCTTGCATTTGATCACTACTTTTAATATTTTGAGGGCTGGCTGTTGCAGAATTGTTCCAATTAAAACAATGCTTTCATTCATGTTTTGCAAACAAGACAAGGTCTATGAGTGCTTGAGAATAAATGAGACAAACAAAATATATGGTTCATGGTCAACATACAGTAGCAGGTTTGTTGCAAACTGATATCCTGATTCCCCAGAAAACTGGGATTTGGATAGGAACATAGGAAGCTGCCTTATACCAAGTCAGACCATTGTCCACCTAGCTCAGTATCATTCACACTGACTGGCAGCAGCTTCTCTAGGGTTGCAGGCAGGAGTCTCTCTCAGCCCTATCTTGGAGATGCCAGGAGGGAACTTGGAACCTTCTGCATACAAGCATGCAGGTACTCTTCCCAGAGAGGCCCAATCCCCTAAAGGGAACATCTTACAGTGTTCACATTAGTTTCCCATTCAAATACAACCTGGGCAGATCCCACTTAATAAAGGGGACAATTCATGCTTGTTACCACAGGACCAGCTCTCCTCTCCTTGTCCTATCTTCACTGATATTCATTCATTCATTCATTTATCAAATTTGTACACCGCCTCAAACTTTCATCTCTGGGCGGTTAACAATAGCATAAAACAAGTTAAAAACATATACAAAAACTTAAAACAATTTGACAATTTAAAAATAAACCAGAAATTAAAACCTAAAATTTTTAAAAGCTGAGAAAGCTTGGGTGAAGAGGTGGGTTTTCAAGTGCTTTTAAAAATTGTCAGAGATGGGGAGGGGATATCTCTGTAGGGAGTGCATTCCACAGTCTTGGGGTGGCCACCGAGAAGGCCTGTCCCCTTGTGGCCACCAGCCAAGCTGGTGGCAACTGGAGACAGACCTCTCCAGATTACCTCAATGGGTGGTGGGGCTCATAACGCAGAAGACATTCTCTTAAATAACCAGCGCCTAAGCCATTTAGGGCTTTTTAGATTATAACCAGCACTTTGTATTTTGCCTGGAAACCTATTGAAAGCCAGTGTATATGAAGAAGGTATGCGGAGTGCAAAGGATATATATGTACCACACTAATCTTTCTAGTGTGAAAAAACAGCATGCCACCCCGCAAGATTAGTTCTACCATAAAGGAAACTTAAGGTGCAGATTTAAAGTGTCTATGAGGAATAGTAGATCCTGAACTCCCCAGTCTCTGCTCTGTCTTCTCCCTGCAACTCTCTCTGCTCCTCTATTCATGCTATGTAGCTGTTCCCATACTGCTCTGCCCTTCCAATTGGTCTGGAAAGAGAGAGAAGGAAAGCTATACCTACATGGTACCAGATCATTCTCATTGCCATTGCTCAGGGGCGTATCTAGGGTGGGGCAGGCAGGGCATGTGCCCCGGGCGCCGCTTGAAGGGGGGCACCATTTCTTAAAAAAAATTTTTTTTAAAGGCTGCCAAAAACAAAATGGCCACCGCACATGCTCAAATGGCCTCTGTGAGGCCCTAGGCCATACCAGGCCTCACAGAGGCCATTTGAGCATTCATGGTGGCCATTTTGTTTTCAGCTGCAATTTTTTTGGGGAAAAATATTTTAAAAAATGGCCACTGCACATGCTTAAATTGTCCCTGTGAGGTCCTAGAGGCCAGCAGGGGGGAGAGGGAACCTTTGCAGAACCCCCCAGCCTTTAGGAAGCCCCCCAAAGGGGCTACAGGTAATTTTTTTAAAAAAATAATATAATATAAGTCACTGTACACATATTCAGATATGTGACTTGTATGTGACCTTCAGACTTGTATTTTTCCACTGATATTATGGTAAAGTTATCTGAAAGATGGGTGTCAGATGTTTGGACAGGGGGCACAATTTCAATGCTTGCCCTAGGCGCTATTTTCCCTAGATACACCTCTGCCATTGCTTGTCAAGTGTGAAAGGAATAAGACAGGCAGTGTGACCAGTGATAGATCTAGAAGACCAGTTACTCCACCCCAACACCTACCCCAGCTGTTGGAAGGCAGCAGTCACAAGCATGAAGCTGTTCTGCCAGATAAGAGAGACACATTTGTGAGTGATAAGGAGAGGGTGGGTGTAGGATGGAGGCGATGTGTGGGTGGGGGAGTGGAGACGGCAGGTTAGAAAGGGAAGGTTGGAAACGGGGGGGGGGGGGAGATGGATGCATGTTAGAAAAAAGGAGAAAATATGGGTTGTTGGTGTGAAGTTCACACATATAAATAGATGCAGTAAAGGAATGTGATGAATTTGCAGTTGTAACTGCTTTACTGACCAACACTTTTGTGAGGCAATAATCCAGGATGACTCTGAGTAAGATGCTTATTATTTTCTCCCCCTCAGGGTACTGCAGAGCCATCAGAAATCCATTAAGAGTTATGAAGAGTCTTGCAGGTAATTATGTCCTCTTTAATGAAGGGCCTGATGAGAAAGTGAAAGGTGGCCTCATCCCCTTTCCCTTCTTCCCTACCAGATGTGTATTGAGTGAGTGAAAAGAAATGGCAGTTAAAGCCAGGAGGGAGGGAGAGACTGGTTTTTAGAAGATGTGTTACGAAGCCACAAGACAAGAAATTGAGGTACATGGTTTTGCTCTCTAGGAACTGATGTAACTTCTTGCTCTTTGGGGAGTACTCTGCTACTTTTTCAGCTCCATCCAGCACTCAAGAAATAAATCAAATATCACAAAAACACCATAAACCACTAGAGCTTTTCCTTTAAAGGAAGGCAGGTTTCAAGAAGCGCTGCCCCCTGGGAACTTCTCACTGCTCAGAGATGTGGTGTGTGTGTGCGTGTGTGCGTGTGCATGCGTGCACACAAGGGTGCTATGCCCTTGTCCATTGGACAAGGGTGTGTGAATGTCCCTATGCCCAGACTGGTTAGGGGACCCACAAGGGCCCCCACATGTGCCTGCCGCTACCTCATTGCTCACACTATGTCCCACTGTTCCGCCACAACCCCACTGCTCATATTGCCCATAATCTTCACCGCCAGGGGGAGCAGGCCACCCCCCCTGATGGTGGCAGGGGCAGGTGGGCTTCTCCCCCTCCCACTCCCAGCAGGTCCACAGCTTCTCTCAGGCCTGTGTGCCTGTGCACTCTGTTTATGGATATTGTCATGTGTTGTGACATCACAACACACTACACTATCCATAATTGGAGTGCAAAGACACACAGGCCCAAGAGAAGCCATGTGCCAGATGGGAGGGGGGGGAGAAGCCCATGTGCCACCACAGCCATAGCCACCACAGGGGGTGGCCTGCTGCACCCGGTAGTGAAGATTATGGGCAGTGTGAGTGACAGGGCTGTGGTGGGCAGCAGAAGGCAGCGGAGGGCAGCAGTGGTGTGGACTGCAGCAATGGGGTGAGTTACCTCCCCCCAAATTAAGGGGGGGCTTGCAGGTGGAGGGGGTGTGGATTGGGTGGTGGAGCACTCATGCAGACCCCAGGCAACTTTGTCCCTGGGCCGCTGGGCAGCTTTCTGCGCACCTTCACATGCAACAATAGTGATGAGAAAGCTGTCAATTATCTACATATCTGTCAGTAGATCTGTTGGTTGGGAGGGATCCAGCACTGAAAACATTAAACTTTCTCTCTGCTGTAGGATGGCAAGTCAACCAGTTTGTCAGGCAGGGTGTAGCTCCACTTCAAGTAGCAGATTCTGGCTCTGGCATTTGAAACAGATCTAAGCTCAGCCCAGGCAGCAGCTGATCTACCAGCTGAAGCAGACTTCATCTCAAGCAACAGGCCAAAGCCCTCCCAGTCAGCAGTCTGGTGTTCTACCCAATATCTGTTCAAATGGAGTTGGGGTGGAGCAGGGCTGATGTTAACCAATGTCAAACATCCCACTGTGCACAAAAAAGTATTCTTGTGTGCTTAAAGAAGCTCTCTGGATTGTGGCCAATGCAATTTCAGCATAAAGTTTCTGTCATGTGCAATATTTATTATCATGTTATAAAATATTAATCTGAAAACCTTATTTGTGCTTTTAGAATGTTTGTGTTGGATATTTCTTATGAAAGACTCACTTGTATTTGTTAGAGAATAAATATGTACATTTCCCTCCTGCCTTGAAGAGCATTAAAAATGCAAATGATTTGGATGCATTTGAAATAAAGAATTATATGTACTGGATCAAATCTAAAAATAGATTTGACACAGATTTGCATATTTGTGTGCAGGAGGTGACAGGCCAAGGCCCACAACTGATAGGCCAAATTTGGACAGAAGGTGAAACTGGAGTTAAATGGGGCAGGGGTGGAACTCCATTATGTAAAAATTGGTGCAACTGAAGTTTCAAGCTGAAAACAATCTGTTGTTTGTTGGAGCTAGGACCCTGGCAGCATCAACAATCAGCTGCAATGTCTCATAGTGACCACTGGGGTGGGTGAGTGGGTTTAGGGTCATGGATAAAAGTGCTACTCCTTCCCTCTTTGTTCTTCCAGTGTTAGACTCCATTTCCTTCCAGTGTTAGTCTCCATTTTTGCCTCTCCAGAGATTGCTGTTTGTTTGGGTCTCTCTCTTCAGCCATGAACTACACCTGCATTAAGCTGCATGCTTTTTTCACATTCATTTGTAAACTTTTAAAAAAATGAATCCTTGTAGTTCTTCAATATTAAAGAATTGTCTCAAGACTCCTTGCTTTGCTGCTTTCTCACCAAGCTGGTTTTGCTTTGCTATTTGGGGACTGAACTGCCATTCTTTCCCTACAAAGGGTTATGGGGTCCAGACACCAGTAAATAAAAGAGAAAAACCTAGAGAGTTAAATAGAAAGCAAAAGAAAAAAAATGCTTTGAAAATGGAGATAGCACAAGGATTCCAGATGATTGAAATGTTGCAAGGTCCTAAGTAGGAGCTATGGTCTTTCAAGATGGAGATGCTCCTCAAGAGTCATGTACTTGGCAGTGTTCTGCATGCCCAGTGTCCTGCAGATTCAGGAAAGGAGCAGAAAAAATGGAACAGAGCAGATGAAAAGGCATCAGGAATGATTTGCTTGGTGGTGAGTGACCCAATCTTAGTGCATCTAGGAGACAAGAAAATGCAAGGAATATGTGGGAAACTCTGAAGGGATTATATAAAAAGAGGTTTGTGGTTTCCAAAGTGCATCTAGTAAGAAACCTGAGCAATAAAAGACTTAAAGAATGAGAAAGTTTGTCCCAACGCATAAATGAAATGTTAGAAATATCTAAGTAACTGCAAGATCATGAAGTCATATTGCCAGATGCAGTTCTGATAGGATTGCTGTTGAATAGTTTGCCACATTACTTTGATAGTATGACTAGTGCCTTGGAAGTCAAGGGGGATGCAGACTTACAATTTGTTATTAATTGTCTAGAGGACTTTGATTTGCACAGAAGGGATGGTAGGCAACCAAAGGAAAGTGAAGACAAATGCATTTAGAACCTTGAAAAGAAATAAGAAATGCTTTATTTGTGGAAGCCCCAAACACTTGCAGAATAAATGTCCCAAGAATAAAGAGTTTGAAGACAAAAGGCAAGCAAAACAAAGTTGCAAAGAGAGTGAGTCCTCTCGGAACACAATGTACAGAAGGTACAAGCAATCAGGAACTAAAGCTAATAAGCAAATACCTTGCAAGAACAGATCAAGTTTGGGAAGCTAAGTCTGAGAAATGTAGCAGTGGCATATGTATTGACTCCGGTGCTACAAACAACTTTATTAGAGAAAGAGAGAGATTTATAAACCTAGATACAAGTTGTAAAATCCCTGTACACTTGGCAGCTGGAAAACCAATGTATGCAGGAGGAAAAGGATCTGCACAGTTGCTCTGCAGATGGGAGAAAGGAGAAACCATTGGGTTAACAATTGAAGAAGCTTTGTATAGGTCTACTCTAGAAACAAGTCTGATGTCTGTAAAATATGCTACAGATAGGGGCTCTGCAGTAAAACTTGAAGACACTGTTTTATAACTCATAAACAGGAATTGCTTATGAAAGCAGCTTTATAAGAGAATGGATTGTTTGAATTAGAATGTGTGACCAAAAAGGCCAAAATTGTGAAGGAATGCACACACAAAGGATGTCTGAATTCGTGACACAGAAGGTTAGGCCACAGAGGTGCCAAAATGATGTGTCAGGCTGAAAAGCTGATTTGGTAGAAGGTCTAAAAATAGCCCCCTGCAGCACTGAATCAAAGTGTGCATGCTGTACAAGAGCCAAAGCAACATGGCATGCTTTTCTTCCATGCAAAGAAAGAGAAACACAGCATCCTTTGGATTTGATTCATACAGATGTTTATGGACCTATGCATGTTAATATGTTCTTACTTTCATTGATGACTATTTTAGATACACATATACATACTTGTTAAGTGAAAAGGGACAAGTAGAAGAAAGAGTGAAATAATATATTGCAAGAGTGAGCAACAAGTTTGGGAGAAACCCACAGATCCTCCGCACTGACAATGGTGGTGAATACACTGGGAATGATGTCATAAGATTCCTAAAAGAGGAGGGCATTGAACACCAAAAGACTGTTCCTTATAGTCTGGAGCAAAATGGAGAAGCCGAAAGAAAGAACCATACTCTTATGGAAATGACCAGATGCATGCTTGTAGATGCTGGTTTGGCTACTAAATTTTGGGGAGAGACAGTGATGGCTGCTATTTACCTGAAAAACTGATTGCCAACAAAGGCCACAGGAACAATGTCACATGAATTATGGCATGGTAACAAGCCCACTTTGAGTCATGTAGGAGTGTTTGGATCTAAGTCATACACCTATCTACCAAAAGCCCAAAGAATCAAACTCAACTGTAGATCTGAGGGAGGAATACTTGTTGGCTGTTCCATAGGATGTAAAGGAGATAGGATTTTAGTTGCGCCTAGACAATGAAGACACAAGACATAAGTGTGGAGTAAAATAGGCCCACAATTTTATTAATTATAATTCAAAGAAAGCAACAGAGAGGATTCACACTCTGTCTCCAACAGTGAGGTTTACAAGACTTGCAGCTTCAATGTGAGCCAACCATCCTAAAGCCTAGAGCGAAACACCTCTGCCGCAGGCAGCATCAGCCTAAGGCCACCTGCTGCCCATCTTAACTCACCTAAAGTACAGGCACCTGCTGTAGGACTCACCATCCCTAAGCCGGAAAGCCTTAGAGGGTTTTGGAAATGCAGGTGGATCACATATGTGAAACTGCATTTCTTTATGGAGACATCAAAGAGAGAGAGAGAGAGAGAGAGAGAGAGAGGGAGGGAGGGAGAGGGAGATGGAGCTGCCTCCAGGATTTGTGGAACTTGGTAAAGAAAAATTTATATGTAAACCGCAGAAAAGTATTTATGGACTAACACATGTGGCAAGAGCGTGGTATGTCAAATTAAATCAGTTGCTAGTCAATTTACCCAAGGAAAGACTGACCCTTGCCTGTACTCAAGCTTCAAAGACAACAGATGGACCTATATACTTACTTGCACTGATGATCTGATGATTTGTTATGAAAATAGAGAGGACAGTTCCATCTGTTGATGCTCTTGATGGGGCCTTGAGGGCATGAGGGCAATGTCCCTGCACCTGGCCCTATCCCCAATTGTGCTAGGTAGTAACCTGGCCACACACACATAGGTCCAGTCCTGCATGAGCATGCATGCAACAAGTGGCCCATAGCATGCACCCATCCTGATTGCCAGTCATGTGACCACAGTAGTTTGGTGGCCCACGACCTCTAGATTTGTGCGGACACCAAGCTGCTCCAAACAACCATGCAGTCCTAGCAATCGTCTGCTGCCACAACCTCAACTGGTAGCACTGGCATTGCCAGCACCACATGTATCAGTCAAGCTGGAGATGCCTCAAGAAAGGTCAGTGAGTAGTTATGGATGTACATGGAGACTGGGGTCTTTGTGGAACTGTTGGCACAGTGCACCCCACAGTGGGGGTGGGGGTGGTGCAGGCCCACTGTAGAACCAGTTCTGCAATGAGGCCACCTACGGCTGGATCTCCAGCCAGATGGCTCTCTGTGGATACCAGCACACTGCCAGCTAGTGCAAGGAGTGGCTGCAGCACCTAAAAAAAATAAATTCAAAGAGGTCACTATGCACTACAAGCTCTCCAGAGCGGAGCACACTAAAATGGCCCATTACAACATGCAGACATCCATCCTGCTAAAAAGGAGGGACATCACCTCGGAGGTCACAGCAGGGACTGAGCACCCAATACCAACCGAGGGCTATCCAGATGTCCACCTTTACCACTGTGCAGGGGGTAAGTAGGTCCACTCAACAATTGGCCACCACAACCACCACCCCAGCACCACCGGCCTCCTCATCTGCTGCTTTGCCTCTGCAAGAACTTGCATGTTGGGACTTGCGTTTTGGGCGGTATACAAATATGTAAAATAAATGTGTTAAATAAATAAATAGATAGATAGATAGATAACAGAAGCTACATCCTGGGGCCCCATTCCACCCTTTGCCATGGAGGCTCCTAGCTACACCTGGGTCCCGGGGCAACAGCACACTGTCCATTCTTTCAGGACTGTATCCTCCTCTACCCAGCTTGGTGGTCTAGTGCCAACAACTGTGTTGCCCTGCCAGCCCCCCATGCCCCTCCACTCTCTAGGGCAATTGAGGTGCCTGCAAGCTCTGGTTTCCCTGCCCCCTCATGCTCACCTGCTACCTCCCAAAAGTAAACAATCGTGTCAAAGGTGGGGAAACTTCATAGGATGCCAGGACCTGCAATTGTTTAGTTCATGGATACCACTGAATATCCCCTGAAATCTGCCCTCTATGCTTCTGACTCTGCAGATGACAAGACTGAGATACTGCACTTGTTCCAATTGTCCCCAACCAACCTTTTTGAGGAGGACAGTCAAACTTCTCTTCTGGACTGTGAGATCCTGAAGGGGGCAGGACTTGGAATTGGCAGCCCCAAGGCCTTGTTGTGGACCTTTTTGAGGAGCTGTTTGCCCACACTTCACCTGATGTGGTGTCCAGCGCTGGGGCTGGCACAGGTTTCTGGGGACTGCTGGCCCACCCCACCTACTCCCATGAGGATGTGCTCCTCTGCTGTCAAGTAATTAGCACACAACTCTATGTTCTGCTGCAGTTTTAATGAGGTGACATAGCTGGGATTACAGAAGGAAGGGGTTAAACTGTTATTGGCCCAACAAAACCAGTCATCAAATTGGGAGCATGCCAAGCACAACTGACATGTCACCTTTGGAGTCATGGCCAATGGCGGCCGCCTGGACAACATCCTAATGCCCTGCCATCAGTCTGGAGATGTGAAAGGTGCATGGTTGCCTGAGATACGGCCTTGGTGGCTGAGCAGGAGGGAGGGGAAAACCTTCCCTAACACCGGTGGCTGTCTAACTGCAGTTGGACAATGCATGATCAAATTGAAACCATGTTACATGCAAATATGGCCATAGTCTGTACTTTCAGGTATTCCTGTGTCAATCACTGCCTTTGGGGTAAGAAGATTCCCCCTGGTTGAGGACTGAGAGAATCCAGTCTTGAGGATTGAGGGAACAACCCTAGAAGCTGGATCTAGCTTCAGAGATTGACTATGTAGACAATTTCTGGTATAGCAAGAGATGCATATATGGACAATGGTATCCTAGCCCAGCTATTTATTTATTTATTTATTTTTAAAATATTTATACCCTGCCCCTCCAGTACACTGCTGCTTGAGGTGGCTCACAACAATAAAATAGATAAAATGTAAAGTAAAAGTAATAAAATTAACCAAATTAAGTAAACAACTTAAGTAAACAAAGCTATGTTTTAAGTAAACTTAAGCTATGTCTCCAGTGATGGTGTGGGGGACCCTTTTTGGTAGGTCCTCAGGAAACCCAGAGCTGGAAGACAAAGGCAGGACTGTGTCCTTGGATCAAGGTAGTAGAGCTGTCTTGAATTCCCCTGGTTCTCCTGGAGGGAACATATGGGACATACAACGGGCAGAGAGTCTTGGTCTTGTGGTAGAAAGCATGAATTGACTCCTTTGCTTGGGTCCATGTTGGTTTGCATTTGGATGGGAGACTACATGTGTGAGCACTGTAAGATATTCACCTTTGGGAATGGGGCTGCTCTGGGAAGAACATATACATGCTTGCGTTTAGAAAGTTCCCTCCCTGGCATCTCCAAGATAGGCCTGAGAGAGACTCCTGTCTGTAACCTTGGAGAAGCCACTGCCAGTCTGTGTGGGCAATACTAAGCTAGATGGACCAGTGGTCTGACTCAGTATAAGGCAGCTTCCAAAGTTCCGATGTTCCTACACATTTACAATATAATGACTGAATGGGTCTAAAGCAAAACATCCTCTGGACTGTTTGCTCATCCCTCAGTGATTAATTCACAAAAGAATGACCAGTCAGGTAATGACTCACTCTTCTATAACATTATTCCAAAGTCACGCTAGTATCACACTGTATCATTCTTGCTCATGGAAAAAGATTTTCAGATTAAAGGCAACAATACTCCTAATAAAGCTGTCCTGTACATATATGGCTGCTCATGGAATAAATAATAGTTATTACTTGAAGAATTAAACAGAATTAGAACTGAATTACTACTTAGTTACAGTATCAAAAATCTGCTTTTAGATAATGAAGCCATATAGAGGAAAGTAATCAATGCTTTAAAAAAAAAAAACATTTTAAGGGATTATTCAATGCTCTGGTTTTTAGATTGAATTTTTTTTTTTTTTTTGCCACCAAAACAGAAAATTGCTTTGCATGCTCTTTATAGATGCTAATCCTATTTTGGAGATAGGATTAATTCTAAAGAATTTTTCAGCAAAAGTTTTTGGGGTTTTTTTGCACATAGAGAATTTTGCTGTCATTTCTATAGCCTTAACCACTAACAATTTAACCACTAGGGCTATAATAATAGCATACTTAATTTGGGAACAAGCACCAATTATTCAATGGGACTAATGAGAAAATATTTAGCATCACACTGCACAACTCCGTTCTGCAGAAACTGATTTTTTCTTTTGATCGTTCCTCTTCTGAAGAACTCTATATTCTTAGAAAATAACCGGACAAAAACAAATAACCCAGCAAAGCACATACAGAAACCCCAGATGGCAGAAAAATATGTAACCATAGTTTTTTAAATGAATCAATTGCACAGCAGGTTTTTTGTGCAGATTCCTTTGCTGGATTGAAAATCACAATGCATAGAGCTTCATGAACCAACAGAATGAAGTTATTCACATGATTGCTCAAAACAGGGCTGGGCTCCCTTAGCCTGGTTTCGAGCAATCGGGAGAACCACTGGGCTCGCGGGCTAGGTCGTCTAACTACCCCTCACTCTAAACGAAGTTAGCGAAGCAAGAGCTCCCTTAACCTTGTTTATCTGATCACATGTCAGCCGTGGCTGCTTGCAGCTGTTGCTGACACACTGGGGTCGGGGGGGAGAGGGGAAGGGGTACCCCAGGAAGGCACCGCACACTCACGCATGACAGCTCTCCCCTTCCCCCGACACCTGGAGCTCCCGATGGAACTGTGGCCGGGCACAGGAGTGCCCAACCGGAGTAGCCGCTTGTCTGGGTGGCCGATCTGGCTGCCCAGCACTGAGCAACTGCTTGTGCAAAGTGCCTCAATCTGTCACTGATTGGAAGCAGCTTCTGACTGTAGATTCCTCTGTAATTGCTACAAAGAAATACAGTGGCCTGTTTCTGCTGGTGGACTGGTAATGTAGTGGAGATTATATGGTGGCACTGTCAGCTCTGAAAACAACTCCTTCACATCCTGCTTGAGGGCTTCCCAGAGGCATATAATGGGCCACTGTGGAAAACATAATGCTGAACTAAATAGACCTTGGGCCTGAACCAACAAGGCTGTTCTTACATTCAGGTCAGGTGACTGCTTGTGAAACTTGAGGCAGGGATGATCTACCTTGATAGAGGCTGTAATCCAGAGGGCCATATGTGCTCTTTCTGGTATGATGAGGCCTTTCTAATCCCCCTTCCTACTGCAGACCTTGCACCTTCAGAAAATAAATAATTCAGAAGATACCCTTAATTGTGACATTCATTGTGGCATACGTGAAAGAAAACTGGAAAGCTTTCTTTACACTGGAAAGAGAAACTGGGAGCTTCCATTTGTGTGTGGAAGTACTTTGGGTGCCCTCTAGACCACTGTAGGAATGACAAGTGACCAGTAGCCTATTCACCTAATTGGGCTGTGCTGCAGTAACTTGAGGCACTAAACCCTGTGAGAGTTATAACTCTGACAGATGTTTGGACTATTACTTCCTTTACTTTATAAGTCTGATATTTATTGAGGAGTCACATAAAGCTAAGATTATAGAAGATTAAATCCTTTGAGCTTAGAAGGGATCCAATTACATATTTTGGAATATACATTTCAAAAGATTCTGGGTAATTTTTAAAGAATAATTTCTTGCAGTCAGATATAGACATTTAATTGGATATAAATGCAATGAATAAATTTAGGCTCTGCTGAAGAGAAATAGTAGCTCTGAAATGAATATTTCACCAGGTTTTCTATTTTTCCCCATTTAAAGTTTAGGGGAAAGTGTTGGCTGAGTAGAGAAAAATGATTTAAGTTCAACCAGGAGAATGCTTTGAGAAGAATGTTTTTGCACCCAGGCAATAAGGACATGAGACACCATAACTTTTGGGTAAAAGGTCCACAACTCTATTGACTGAAATAAGATTCAAAAGAGGATTGGCTTTCCACCCTCTACAGTGTGGTCCCTAAAGACTTGCGACCCTGGGTGAATCTGCCCTATAATGCAAGAGTGAAACACCTTTGCTCCAGACAGCATCCTGCCTAGTGCTGATGCTGTCCTTCTTAGCTGACCTTAGCTGCATCAGTTACCTGATGCAGAGGCAGTCTGGTAACTGCCTCTGCATCACCAGCCCCAAGCCACACAGCGTTTTAAGCTGGTGATGTTTCAGCAGATTAGAAGAGCCCCTGACCAGCACTCCCTGAGCCGTACAGCATCTAGGCACTGGCAAGGACTCTGCTTAACATCAAACACATACTTTAAGGGGCTCACCAATAAAACCTGAAAGCCCAGATCTGCACGGTATATGCCATTGTGACCAGTGTATGTGTGACCTAACTAACTACGAGCATTTAGTGGGAGGTGGGCAAAAGGGACTCCATAGCCAGGCCAATTTGGATGCAGTCAAAAAATTCCTACCTAGCCCACAATAGGGCTACCAGCAAAGCCCACACTAAACCTCAGGGAGGGTGAGGGTCGTTTCTATACTCTGGGACTGCCAGGCTTGAGGGCAGGAGCAGCATACAGCTGCTCTGTCCTGCCCCTCAACCACAGTAACAACTAATGTGATGAACTTGAAATAAAATGAAAAAGCTATAAATGAGTGTTTTAAAGAACAAATAACCAATATACAGAAAGATTTAAAATGATATGAAAAATAGTGTAATGTATATAAAGAGTAAAAAGCTAACAACAAATATACAGTAAGTAACAAAATTTGAGAATATGCGGATGGTATAACAAATAATGAAAGAGTAGAGAGCAAATGGTAAATATACAATAGGTAGTAATGATGTAACACAAGCCAAGAATATGCAAATAATAATTATATAATGAAGAACTCACAGCTCTAAAATGAGGCTTCAACTGCTTCTTCAGTTCATCCTTCAGCTGATTTATGAATTAAGATCTTCAAATAGAAAAACATAATAACATCACTAAAATATCACATTAACTAAGAAAAAAAGCAGTATTCTTCATGATAATACTCATATTAATATATACTTATGAAAGATCCTAGTCAATCTAATGTTTAAAAAAATTGCAAAAATTGATTAGTATTTATATACTGCTTTTCAACAAAAGTTCCCAAAATGATTTAGATAGATAGATAGATAGTTACCTGTCTCCAAAGGGCTCACAATCTAAAAAAGAAACATGAGGTAGACACCAGCAAAAGCCAATGGAGGGATGCTGTGCTGAAGATGGATTGGGCCAGTTGCCCTCCGCCTGCTAAATAAAAAGAATCACCACTTTTAAAAGGTGCCTCTTTGCTCAGTTAGCAGAGAACACCCCATTGCCTTGTACCTTATTCAAAGAGAGGCTGGGGCAAACAAGCCGTGCCCAAGACAAGCTTGGGCGAACAGCTGGTTTCTGGAATAATCACACACACACCTGACAACAGACATAGTTGAAATCAATTTTTAGATTAACATTTAGGTTAATGCCTTCATCAGCAACAGATGACTTTTTAAAAGGTTGTGTGAGCACAAAGTGGCAGTTAAGAATGCTGTGTTAGCGGGGTTCCAGGGCAAGTGACAAAAAAGGAATGATGGACAGATGTTGCAGATGGATGTTACAGATTATTTATTATCCTCAAAGTTCCATCCATGAAGTGTGAGGGTCTTGACTCTGTGTGTGTGTGTGTGTGTGTGTGTGTGTGTGTGTGTACATATATGTATGTGTGTGTGTGTGTGTGAGATATATATATATATCCAAAGATTTTCTCATTTGTCCAGCATCTCATGATGAGCATGTTGCTCAATACTCAAGGCTGGGCCCCAATAACCACACCCTATATACTCAACAGCTGTCCAACACACCCAACTCTGAGGTAGACGGGCTCCCTCTTACTCGCCTTTCAAAGGACCAGAGGTCTAACCTTGCAGGTTTCTGTTTGTGTCAAACAACCTCTTAATCCTAAATGGCTCGACTGAAAATGACCACCCCAGCGAGTTCACCTATTTGTCTGGCTCCCAAATGAGCGCTATCAACTATTTTATTGTTTCAGGGGATCTGCTCCCCCTGGTGGATAGATTTGAGGTTATCCCAAAGTTCAATAGTGACCATCTTCCAGTCATGCTCCAGCTAAAGCCCTTCATTCTCCGGCCCCATATTGAGGACTGCTATCAAACCCCCATATCTACTACCGGAATGGCAAATTGCCAGACTAAATGGGCCCCCCAGCTTGACCAAGTGATAAGCGAGCTACTCACCTCAGAACACTTTCAGGGTATCCAATTAACTCTAACAATGGCTGATCCATCCAGAGAGCCTTTGGAGTCCTACAACACCTTAGTCCAGGAACTTCAAAAGCACCTAGCTTGTAGTGTCAGCACGTCTCCAAGTTGTGGTTTGACAAGGACTGTGTCAATGCCAAAAAAGCCCTTTCTGTCACTTACTAAGACTATAAATCCAGTTCTGGTCTGTTGGCCTCACAGATCCTCCTTCAACAGAAAAGACTGTAAAAACGTTTGCTGGCATGTAAGAAAAGAGACGCTACGTAAGCTCTGGATGCACCTTATCCAGGCTGTTAGATCCAAGGACTCAGCTATGTTCTGGTGACTCACAATATATTCTACTAGCAATGGTCCGAGCCATCTGTACTGCCACATTTCCCCAGGGATTTGGGAGAATTACTTTCATGAGCTCTGCAAGGACCCCGCGCTGCAGAGTGTGGCAGCTCTGCATTTGCCATTGACGACATGCCTGTGTGGGCACCAGTGTCAATATCTGAGATTAAGAGCCTTGTTGCCCAACAGAGAAGGTGCCAGGGGAGGACCTTATTCCTCCAGAGGCAATTAAAAATCATCTGGACTGGTGTGCCCCTATTCTGGCTTCACCCATTTAATTTGCATGACCGAACCCCCATGGACTGGGGGATAGCAATCATTGTCCCCATATTCAAAAATATGGCCTATTTATACATATAGGGAAGTAGGTTACAATTGTTTCTACCAGTTCCTATCAGATATTTCCATAAGGATATTTGGACCATATTTGTTGACAGGGGGTGATTTTCATTGATCCTTCCTCTAGCAGCCCTCTGTGCCACACACAGATATGTCTTGGACAGTTCCATGGCCCTCTGGGACATGTTACTTGGAGGCACAGAGGTTGAAGAGAAAAGGGGGGAACTGGTTAAAGTTGTCTATACCCTGTTCCGTGCATTTGATGCACATGTTAGACTGTCACATATTTCTCCCCTCATTAGGACTTTTCAGGCTGTGTTTTGTATATATTTTTGTATATTTGTTAATTAAAAACCTGACCTCCTGCAACTTTCCAACAGTGCCTTTTAAATCCTCTGTGTTGATCTACCTTATTGGTAGATCGAAATTCATATTCAAATCCACATTGAAATCCACATGGGGGGGGGGGAATTCCCCAAACTATCTTTTTATCAGATAGTTTGGTTTAGTTTGGAAACAGAGGCATTTTCAAATACCTAGAGGGCTGAAGGACCACATTTTTGAAGCAATGGCAAATGATAACTACCATTCTTCAGTCTGTGTGAATTTTGTTTTTTAAATTTTAAGTTGGAACTGCCTGAAGGTGCAAGCCATGGATGGCTGGGGACAACCCTGCTTGGCTCCAGTTTTTCTCCACACTGATATTCATCAGTTTCTGTAATAAAAGTTAGGCTGGCAGCTCTGTAATATCCTTGATTCCTCTGCCCATTTGAACCCTTTTTAAAAAATCAGTCTTATGTTGGCTTCCTTCCATCCCTCTGGAGAGGAGATTGATTTTATTGAACAAAAGTTAAATTGCCTTCATCTTGCAGAATGCAAAAAGTAATACATTAATCCCAAATGGTTTTTATAGTGAAAAAATATTCATAGGACAAAAATTACTCAGCAAATTGCAGCATATCAGGCTATATTTGATGTTGAGGGGGAAATCTGAAAATGAACAAGATTTTTTTTTTAAATAGACAAGGACTTTGGTGTGGAAATCAGGCATCAATGGGAAAGATTTGCAGTGAGACCTAGAATCAAGTTATTGCTTGATTTAGAGATCCATGAAAAGAGGTGGGAAATGTTTGTTTCTTTTCCTTTAAAGAACAGAGATGAAGTTTTATGGTCACACTTCCAGTGAACTGAACACAAGCCTTGTATCTTCAGTCTAAATTAAACAAACTCAAGGTAAGAAATATGCCTCTGAGTTATGGACTGTACAGCAATGCATCACTGAAATACGACTGTTGCAGCCACACAATACTTTAAAATGGAATTGAAAGTAACAGTTCAGGTGTTACTTCTTAAAATCCTTATTATTGGGCTGTGATAAAATACATTTTCTTTTTTGCAGACTGATGTCTCCAGCCCGTTTCCCATTAATCTCACAGCAATCTCTAAGATCAGTCTGTTCTTGTCTTTCATATTTGGCACTATTTTCCACCCTTAATGCCTTCTGTAATATCTTCTTACATTTCCAAAGCTGTATGGACTCACTTATCTCAGCAGCCTTCCATGCCTCGAGATCTTCTTCTTACAGTGTAACATATTCCCCACTTAAACTGATTGGCTTAATTAAAACCATATTCTAAATCAAGCTTTTGTATCACTTCAATTTTAATAATTTAGAGATATTTTCAAAGATAAGCAGGTACTGAGAAATTGGAGAAGGGCAACTATAATTTAAACTAGAGACTGGGAAACTTCTAGTTTGCATCATCATCATCATCATCATCATCATCATCTTGTTTGCACAGTCAAACAGTTGTTATTGACTGGTTTGTTTTATCTAGACATTGAGTCCTTCCCAAGGACCTGAGATGCCAGAATTTTGTTATCAATATTGTTGTTATAGATATTGCTGCAAAATGTAGGCTGTTCTCAGTAAAGTTGTTTTTTGTAGTTGGCTGATGGTGATTTCTGTGGCCCCTATGATGCTGAGGTGCTCTTCAAGATGTTTTGGAATTGCACCTAGGGCACCAATTACTACTGGGATTATTTTGATCTTCTGTCACAGCCTTTCAATTTCAATTTGTAGATCGTTGTATTTTGTGATTTTTTTGTTTCTTTTTCTTCTATTCTGTTGTCATCTGGTATTGCTATGTCAATTATTTTGACTTGTTGTTTCTTTCTTCTTCACCACAGTTATATCTCGTGTATTGTGTGGCAGATATTTGTCTGTTTGTAGTTGAAAGTCCCATAATATTTTTACATCTTCATTTTCTACCACTTTTTCAGTTTTGTGGTCCCACCAATTTTTGGCTACAGGTAGCTTGTATTTTTCACAGATGTTCCAGTGTATCATCCCTGCTACCTTGTCATGCCTTTGTTTGTGGTCAGTCTGTGTGATCTTTTTACAACAGCTGATTAGGTGGTCCACTGTTTCATCTGCTTCTTTACAAAGGCGGCACTTGCTGTTTGTTGTGGATTTTTCTACTTTTGCTCTTATTGCATTTGTTCTTAGTGCCTGTTCTTGTGCAGTCAGAATTAAACCCTCTTTTTCTTTCTTCAAGTTGCCTGTCTTGAGCCACTGCCAGGTCTTGGTGATGTTTGATTTTCCAGGCATATTGTGCAAATATTGACCATGCAGGGGCTTATTTTTCCATTTTTCTGCTCGGTTCTTTACTTGTTCTTTCTTGTAGGTCTGCTTTGTTTCGTTGGTGTTGAATAATTTTTCATTGTTGACCATTTTAAGTGTTTCTTCTTCACTGTCCTTGATATATATCAAAGGCATGTTTTGTTTAGTATTTGTGAAAGCGGAGTCATGGCTATTACAAACAACAGAGGGGATATTAAGTCCCCTTGGAAAATACCTCTTCTGATGCTAACCTGTCCAAGTGTTTCACCATTGATTGTTTACTGTGTACTCCACATGTTCATTGCTCTTTCTAAATAAATATCCGAATGTTTTTGCTAACACCAGTTGTTTCTAAACATTTTATTATCGATGTATGAGGCAATGAGTCGAAGGCCTTCTTATAGTCAATCCATGCAACACTTTTTCCTCTTTTGCAATTTTCTAAAATCATTTTGTCATTCAGCAGCTGGTCTTTTGTGCCTCTGGTGTTCGGGCAATTTCCTTTCTGTTCAACTGGAAGCTGCTTATTGGTGGTTAATAATAATAATAACAATAACAACAACAACAACAACAATAATATTTACTAGAACCCTGAGATCTACCACCTAGAGCAAGACTTAAAATGGTGGCAAGGAGGTGGAGCTAAATGTCTACTAAGCCATACCAGGATACCCTATATAGACTGAAAAAGGAGTTTTCACATTAAACTCCTCAAATGGACAGGAAAACTGCATATAGAACTAGTCAGTCAACTAATTATCACATACCTTACAGGTACGTGTTTCATATACACTGAGATCATTCACACAACCCGAAAACTGTGTCCTACCCAGGTTGGGACCTGTGAGTGCTTCCAATTTTCAGTTGTGTGCAACTAAGCTGGAGGAGGGAGAAGTGACTGTGTAGAATCAAGGTAGGAGGAAAAGCTACCCAGCTATTCCTCCTAAATTGCTTCTACACAATCACTTCTCACTCCTCCTACCTAGTTGTTTGCACCAACACAACCAAAATTTGGAAGTACAAACAGTTCCAAACCAGGGTAGGACACAGTTTTCAGTTGTGTGAATGAGTTTACCATCTTCTAGATTAGTTCTGATATCCACAAGCCGCAGCTAGATGTTTATAGGGTTGATTGATTGATTGATTGATTGTGCTGTCAAGTTGGTGTCGACTCTTAGAGACCACATAGATAGATTCTCTCCAGGATGATCTGTCTTCAACTTGGCCTTTAAGGTCTCTCAGAGGTACATTCATTGCTGCCGTAATCGAGTCCACCCACCTTGCTCTGGTCATCCTTTTTTTCTCTTTCCTTCAACTTTCCCCAGCATTTTGGATGTGTCAAGGGAGCTGGGTTTTCACATAATGTGTCCAAAGTATGATAGTTTGAGCCTGGTCATTTGTGCCTTGAGTGAAAATTTTGGTTTGATTTGTTCTGTGATCCATTTGTTTGTTTTCCTGGCTGTCCATGATATCCTGAAAAGTCTTCTCCAGCAACAAAGTTCAAAAGAGTCAAGGCTTTTTCTATCTTGATTCTTCAGAGTCTAGCTTTCTCATCCATAGGGTGTCACGGGGAAAACCATTGTCTGAATGATTCTAATTTTGTAGGTATAGACACGTCATGGTATCTAAATATCCTTTCCAAGGCCTTCATTGCTACCCTACCAAGTATTTGTCTGTGGCATATTTCTTGACTGCCAGATCCTTTACTGTTGACGGTCTATCCTAAAAGGCACAAGCTATCCACATCTTCAAAGTCTTCATTATCAATTCTGAGGTTGGTTGCTGACCCATTGGCATTAGTTTAGTCTTCCATACATTTAGTTGTAGTCCCATTTTTTTCACTGTGCTCTTTGACTTTCATTACTAGAGCTTGCAGATAATATGTATTCTCAGCTATCAGAGTGGTGTCATCAGCGTAGTGCAGATTATCATGTTTCTTCCTCCAACTTTAAAACCACGCTCATCTTCTTCCAATCCAGCTTCTCTCAGTATATGTTCAGCATGTAAGTTGAATAAATAAGGAGAAAGTATACAGGGATGTGTGAAATGTTTTGGGTACAGAACTATCTCTACCCGAATCTGCCTATTTTGGGCTATTTGTGCACAAAACAAATTGCCCATCTGCAAGTCCCGAAAGATTCAGCTCCAAAACAAATCATCCGAATTTTGGACACAGATGTTTTGTGGTTTTGGACCTCAATTTTGTGGCTATCTCTATGTGTAGTACCCTTTGGTGTCGCCCCTTTGGTGGTGACCCCGCCGCCACTGGCAGAACCCTATATAGCCCTGAGCAGACAGCTCTAGGCAGATGGAATGCAGGAAACCACCGTCACCCTCCTCCCCGGGCCCAAAGCCTGCAAGGCCTCACCTCAGCACAGCAGCCAGTCCTGGGGGGCAGATAGCAGACAGGGGGGCAGCAGGAGAAGCAAACTGGCAGACACCCAGTCTCTCACCCTGGAGTCTACCTAGAAGCAGATGTTGTCTCTCTTCTTCTCTCTCCTGCAAGCAATTTACCCCCCACCCCACCCCACCCCACCCTCAACTTTGCTTTAAACAAGCAAAGGCTTCAGCCAACCATCACCCCAGGCCAGTAGTCCACTAGCAGAGCCTATAAAGCCCTAAACAGTTTGTGCCATGGGTATTTAAGAGAACGTCTTCTTTGTTATGAACCCCACTGCCCATAGAGCTCATCAGGAGAGGTCTGTCTGCATTTGCCACCGGCTCATCTGGTGGCTACTAAGGGACCGGCCTTCTCCATTTCTGCCCTGAGGCTTTGGAATGTGCTTCCTAGTGAAATAACAGCCTCCCCATCTTTGTCAATTTTTAAAAAGTCTTTAAAGGTGCACCTGTTCACCCAGGCTTTTAACTGATACTGTTTTGATTGTTTATAATGTTATTTTAGAATATTGTTTTTAAAATTTAAAATTGTCATATTTTAAATTTCTTGTTTTTGTTTTTAACTAATGTTTTAATGTTGTTTTTATTTTGTTGTAAACTGCCCAGAGACGTAAGTTATGGGCGGTATAAAAATATGTTAAATAAATAAATAAATATTGTGTCTGTTCCCTCTCTAGTGCCCAGCCCAGCTGCTGACAGGCTCTGAGTGGGCAGTGGGCACAGACTCTAGCCTCCTCCCTTACCACCCACCCACCCTGAACTTTGCCTACAGGCTCTGAGTGGGCACAGACTCAAGCCTTCTCCCTTACCACCCACTAGTGATGTGCACAGACCGTGGAGGTGCCGTCCAAAGCCGGGGGTGTGTGTAGCTTTAAGGGTGGGGGGGGTTGTACTTACCCCTCCCACCACTTTCCCCCTCTTTGGGGAAATCTTTGTGGTGGCAGCGTTCCTCTCTACCACCCCTGCCACCTTGTTGCCTGCTAAAACCGGAAGTAACTTCCATGCATACGCCCGTTGCCGACGCACGCATGCTGCACACGTCACTGCAATGCGCGCACACCAGTGGCGGGCACATGTGTGGAAGTTACTTCCACTTTTAGCAGGCAACAAGGGGGTAGGGGCGGCAGGGAGGAATGCTGCCGCCCCAAAGATTTCCCTAAAAATTGGAGCGCCAGAGGGGGAAAAGTGGCAGGAGGGGTAAGTACAACCCCCCCACCCTTAAAGCAACACCCCCCCAGCATCGGACCGTTGGACTGGGACACCTACGAACTGGTTCGCAGGCCTCTAACATGGCCTGCAAACTGGTTCGTGCACATCCCTACCACCCACCCACCCCCAACTTTGTGCCCAGCAGCCTATAGGCTCTGAGTAGGCCCAGATTCTAGTCTAGCCTCCTCCCTTACCACCCACCCACCCCCAACTGCAGGGGGCACACTCCGCTGAAGTCAGCTCAGACTCTGTTTTTGGCCCTTCTACCAATGGAGTGTCCCCTGCCCCGAGACACTCACCCCACTTCTGCCACTTGCTCCCCAATTCTTTCAAAAAAGTTTTTTTTTTAAAGTCAGGTTTTTAAAAGGAAGCTCGAAAAGAGATGGCTGGGAGGGGCGGAAGCATGCCAGGTAGGGGGAGGCCCTTTTTTTTGCTGGTCAGGGGGGATGACGGGGGCCTATTCCCTGAGTCAACCCCACCCCTGCTTTGGTGCACAGCCTGGACTTCTCTCATCTGCCTGGCCCTCCGCCAGGGCCTGTGGCCAGGCAGCAGTTAGTGGGGAGGGCCTCTCCTGCCAGGGAAGAAGTTCTTCCCGTGGCAGATGTCCAGGTGGTGCAGGTGGAGCTGGCTGCCAGTCCAGCCAGATCCACCTTGCCACCATCCCCAGCGGTCCCGGGGGGGGGGGCAAGGTTGCGTCTGAGGAGGCCCAGGAGGAAGCCCCTGTGTTTCCTGGGACTTACCAGGCCAGCTCTGAGGGCAGTGGTGGAAGCATGCCCCAGAAGGAACCAGCAGAAGTGCCACCACCCAAGTGGCCCCATGTCACAGGAGAGTCCAGCAGTGTAGTGAGGGATCACTTTGAGCTTTGCCCTGGTGATCCCAGCCATGCTGCCTGCACCCACTGCAAGGCATTTGTTAGCAGGGCAAGGACCTAAATACTTCAGCATGTCAGGTCTGCTGTTGCACCTGCGGCAGCGGCACTCGGGGGTCCAAACCTCTGCTGGCAGTGGTGGTAGGCCAAGTGCCTCATCTAGCACTAGCAGCAAGCAGTCAGTGGCTCCTGCTCCTAGGCAAGAAAAACTGACTGAACAGTGGGTGTAGCCTCTGAGGAAGCAGTCTGATCACCCAAAGCCATATCTTATTAGCTGGGCCATTGGGGAAATTATGGCTTTGGACGATCAGCCTTTTAATATCATGGAGAATGTTGGCTCCCACTGTCTGCTCCAGCTGCTTGCCCCAGAGTACAAAATCCCCTCATGCACCAACTTCAGTAGGTACCCTTCAGGTACCGTACGTGAAGGGAGGCTGTGTTGACCCAGTTGCCAGTGAGCCAGTTGACCCAGCACCAGTGAGCACTTCACTAAAGGTCTCTGGACGAGCTGCAGCAGGCTGCACATTGCCTTCATGTCCCTGACAGCCCACTGGTGGGGGCATGAGGGTGAGGGGACATCCAGCTCCACTGGAGCTGTATCCATCTCCTCCCATGCAGGCAAACCTTCTTGGGCAGTGTTGCACGTGGAGGCGATGGATACAGACCACAGGTCAGATGAGTTGTCGGTGATCATGGACTGACAGGTGGGGACTTGGCTAGCTTAGGAACCAAACCTCTGCTGAGGCTTCATGGTCACCGACAATGCAGCCAACACTAGTAAGGCGGCCAGGTAGGTTCAGTTTGTGCACATTGCTTGTGATGCTCACAATTTGAACCTGGTGGTGCAGGATGTGCTTGGGCTTAAGGAGGCAAAGTCCAAGTGCCAGCAGAGGCTAGGTTTAGTCCCTGCCCCAGAACCTGCTGCTTCCGTGGCTGCTCTTGTGGACCAGTGCCACAAAATTGCTGGCCACTTCCACCAGAGTGAAAAGGAAAGGCGCCTGATCAAGGTGAGGCAGATTGAGCTGGGCCTGCCTGAACACTTAATCCCCAGGATGTTCCTACCCGGTGGAACTCCACCTTCCTCTTGCTCCAGCACCTGCAGGAGCAAGAGGGAGCCATCCACAGTCTGGCAAGGCATAGTGGCTTGGATGTGTGCAACCTGTCCACTGTGGACTGGAAGCTAATTTCCAAGCTGATTTTAATACTCGAGCCATTCTATGCTGCCACAAACAGCTTGTGTACTGAGGAAGCTATGCTGAGCCGGGCTTTGCCCACCAGTCTTCTCCTCGGGAAGACCATGGGTGATCTCCAGGCCACTCTAACCACTGGGGACACAGTCATCCTGGCAGGTCAGCTGAGGACTGGGGTAGTGGAACAGCTCACAACACCCTTGGGTCCATCTGCATGGCATATCTTGGCATGCATCTGCGACCCAAGGATGAAGGGCAGAGCTGTCACCCTGGACCAGCTGCCCAGGTGGAGGGATCTCCTGGTCTAGCATGTCAGGTGTGCAGAGGAGAAGAGGCTAGGTGCAGATGACCAGGAGAAGGGGGCTGGTGTGCAGTGTAGCAATGCACATTCCACCCCTAGCAGCACTGCTGCCACCACCACTTCTTTCCAGTGCAGCAGCGTGGTTTCTCTGGCAGTGGTACCAATGGAGAGGCCAGTGCTACCTCCATTGGTTCACAGAGGGCTTCTTTGGTGCCTTGCCAGGGGGACAGGAGGAGCCTGCTGCTCCCTGCAGCCATGCTGAGCATTCTGTTCTGCTCTACCTGCAGGAGTCGGCAGAAGGCCGGGATATGGAGACGTGGCAGTTTTGGCCAATGCGTCGCCATGTCTGGCCAGATTTGGCAACCACTGCTGGACAGATCCTCTCATACCCGACAACCAGTGTCTTGAGCAAGAGGTTGTTCTCCATGGCCGGGGATGTGGTGATTCTTCTACGCTCATGTCTAGATGCTGAGTTAGTCGAGCAGCTGGTCTTCTTGAAGGCCAACCTCCCCTTACTGGGCTACCCTGAGCTGGCTGTGGAGAATGAGTGACTCATGTCACCCCACTATGCAGGGCCTCACATGCCACGGCAGCTCATCCTGACCAAGATGTGTCACAGTCTCTGCCCCTTACTGCTGCTGACACATCCAGACAGTCAGACGTGCACACAGGCACTGTTGCACTGCCAGCCTGAGAATAGTGAGATGGGGCACTGCTGCTGTGCTGGCACTCAGGGCTAGGACAAGTGAGTGCTCCCTGCATCAAGAAGGGGTTTTCCCAGATGTTGCTGAGATAGGCTACAACTCCCATTCCCCATTGTTGCAATGGCCATTCACCATCCAGACTAGGGACAATGGGATTTGTAGTCACTCTCTGGCTACATACATCTGTGGATCCCTCCCTCTTGCAGGAGCACCTGCTTGCCCAGTCCTCAGGGCTGGAAGGCAGAAGCGGCACACTGTCCATCACAGAAACAGGCTGCTGCCTGTGCAGGCACAGGATCATTTCTGGGATGCTATGTCTCACACATGCTTATGTTGAACTACACACACACACACACACACACACACACACACACACACACACGGAGCACACAGTCACAGATGGTTTGCTTTGTTTCCCTTTAATGTTGAATAGTGTTTGATTTGTTTCAACCATGCATGACACCACGAGGCCCATAACGGAGGTAGGCGATGCATCCTGGCCTGGCGCCACTATGGCCCAGCACCACCACCACCCATCCACAGAGGCTGAATTGATGCCGAAATGAAAATGATGAATGTCAATGTGATAAAAATATGATGCTGATGCTCATGATGTGATGACAATGAGTTGTTCATGCATTTCTGTTTTGTAATGTAGCTTTCACTTGTTTATTTAATGTTTGTTGTCTGAGACTTTGATTTACTTTTTTCTACCCATGGAAGGACTGTGACTGAAGCAGCAGCACATACAGACATGCACCCACCTACCCCCAGCCGTAGCCATGGATGAGCTTGTTGCTGCTGCCCTCACAAATATCTGTCATGCAGACTTAGAGAGCACATAGCATTCTGAGGCCATGGCCAAAATTTTAACCCTAAACCCACAAACCCTTTCGCAGAGTATGCACGCACAGGTATACTATGTTTCCCCCTTACATAATCTCAAGTCTAGCAGTATATATATTATGCAGTTCAAATGCCTTAGTTTGGTTTTTTGTTGTGCCTGTGTTTTGGGGACCTCATGAATGAGCACAGGACAGGTTCTTTTCTCTCTCTCTGTGGGGACTTCTTTGCAATGCAGATTGGTTCAGATTGTGACTTGTAGCATCACCAGCATTTTTATTAAAACTAGATTGCTTGCATCTACAATAGGTTGTGCTGGTGCCACAGGCTCAGATCCATTGCAGATATGTCAAAAAAATGCACCAAAAAATTGTGTGTCATTGTCATCATCATCACTCTTTTACTTGTGTAGGTGGGAGGGGGGGCAGCCCTCGCTGTTCCACTGGCAGAATGTTGTTTTGCATCCTTACTTAACCCACTTTTATGGCTGGGTGCTACAGATGTGTGTTGCTTGTTGATGAAATGCTTGCGGGAGGGAAGGCAGGGCACATTTGATGCTGTTGTTGGCCCTAGTGTGCTGCCCTAGTCTGCTGCATCTGTGATATCACACTTGCTTGCTTGTTGCTGGCTGCTGCTGTTACACTGCATTGGGAGAGGATGTGTGGGGCAGTGCATTTCATTGTTGTTGTTTCACCCTGTTGTGTGTAGATCAATTGCATTTCTGTGGAGGGGGGAGGATGGTGGAACACAGTGGATGTGGAGAGTGACACAGTGGATGTGTGTGACCTTTGGAACCTTGTTCTTTGCAAAGCTCTGCTGTTGTTGATGATGTGTGCTGCATCCATCCTATGGGACAATGGGGACAGACAGTGCCCATGTCTTCCTGTAGGTGCCTCCTAGGAGTGCCACAGTGGGTCAGGTGGTAGTGCCCCAATGGGTGCCTGCTACCATCCAGATTTCAAAGGAATTGGCCAAATGGGTGATTTTTAAAGAATTTCTGAAGTTTGCGCATCTTTGGGGCAGAAAGGGGGCAGAAAAGGGGCTTCAGTGGCAGAAGAACGGGTTGGGTGGTAGTGCCCCAATGGGTGCCTGCTACCACCCAGATTTCAAATGAATTGGGCAATAGGGGTGATTTTTTAAAGAATTTGAGAAGCTTGTGTGTCTTTGAGCTTTTCCCCCATAGGGAATAATGGGGATTTCAGCAGGCCCATAACGCCACTTGGGGGGGCACCAGAGTGGCCCAGAGCAAGTGGTGGTGTAGTGCACATAGGGTACCAACAACTCCCATGGGTTACTGGGTTTTGTTGTTTCTGAGGTGTTCTGAGTGTAGATTCTCTGGTAGCAACTGAGAGTGGATTCATTGTTTGCCATTGAAAATGACCAGGTGGTTTCTTATGAGAACAATGAGATGTTCCGGGATGCCCATTTTCCTAATGAGTAATCTACAATTTGACATGGTCAATGCAATTGAAGGCTTTTCTGTAGTCAATAAACACATATTGACTTCTTTTTGGTATTCTTTTGGCTTTCTCAATGCACACTGACCACATTGTACCCAAGTGTTGTCATTGCTATATCCTTCTTGACTATGAAAGCAGTGGTTCCTTCTTTGTTTTTTGTGTCCTGAGTAGCACTGTTCCCTCTAACAGGAATTCCCAGAAGTTGTTGACTGCAGCTCCCATAATTCTACTGCAGCTGGGGATGCTGGGTGTGCTAGTGAACATTTTGGAATCCCTGTTAGAGGGAACAGTGCTGAGTAGTACACTGTACGATTTTCTGACTGAAAGTGTCCAATTTCAGTCCATTTGAATTCATTGATGCCCAAGATGTCAATCTGTAGTCGATTCATTTCATCTTTCACTATGTCAAGCTTTCCTATATTTATGCTTCTTACATTCCATATTCCCATTGTAATTCTGTCTTTGCAGCTACAGATTTTCTTTACCTCATGGCGACATCAGCTGCTAGACATCCCAAAGGCTTTAACCTAACTGCATCATAAACACCATTGGTACTCTGAGAGATCCTCAGCTCTTCCTCAGTAGCATGTTGAGTACCATCCAACCTGAGGGGCCCATTATCCAGCACTACATTGACAATCATTCTATCTTGTCCATCCATGTGGTTTTCTAGGTAAAATACAGGAGTGGTTTACTATTGCCTTCTCCCATGCAGTATGAAAGGATGCCTTTGTCATTGTCACTAAAGTGGCCATCCTTCCTATATCGCTGCTGCCCAATATAGGTGCCTGCTTGCTTTAGCTGGGCAGTTAGGATGACCTTCATGTCTTGGGTGACCCTACTGGGAGTATACCTCCCAGCATACTTCACTTATCCCTCCCAGGAACACTCCCCACCACGATGAGACAACATAGCAGGACTTGGGGGAAGGGGGGTATAGGGTTACCAGGACTGATTTAAGTAATGGTCTCCTAGGTGAAACTAGGAGGCAGAGTCAAAGCAATTAGAGCTAGGTAGGTCAAGGTTGGGGTTAGAGCAGAATCTAATGGGTCAGGGAAAACAAAGATGGTATATGATAAATCAGGCACAGAGCCAACCTAGACTCTGAAAAGTCAAGGGGGGAATCTGCAAAATCTAGATAGCTTATCAAGCTCCAGTACTGGTTACCTTGAAATAACAAAGTCTTCTTGGCTGGACCAATAAAATAGTGGTTGGATAGCAATCTAGACAGCAGCAACTTTTTCCTGAAATGGGGTTGATGAAAAAATAGTTGGTGTTGTCATCAGTTTGGGCAATCACAGTAGGGCTGAATATAAGGAATAGTGTCCAAGGATGTCTAGAGCATCTAGCTTGGGAGGAAGCTGTTGGTCATTAACATTATTTTTAACAGTAAAATGTTTTTGTAAGCTTATCCTATATAATAAAAGGCTAAGTGAGTGGCCGTGGCTTTGGAACGTTGGGGATCTGCGTCCCTGCCTCCCTGGGCTGTTCTGGGCCTGCGTGAAGCGCAGGCCCAGAAGAGCCCAAGGGACACAGGACCTCAGACACCAGTGTCCCACAGCCACGGGCGGCCATTAGCCGGTGTGTGGCGGCGGGGGAAAGTGGCCGAGGCGGCGGCAGAGCCGCCGCCTCGGCCATGAGCTGCAGCACGGCGAGAGGAGGCCGAGGCAACCAGAAGCGGCCGCCCTGAAAAAGGTGAGGGCAATGGCGGCGGGGGAAGACCGAGACGGGGGACAGGGAAGCTGGGCGAGGTGGCGGCGAAGCCGCCAACGAGGCCCCCGCCCGCTCACAGCCGTCTCCCCCGCCTGCTCACCCGCCCTCCCAGGTGCCCAAAATCACCTTCCCCGCTCCGCCCCAAAAAAGATTAAGGGCCAAAATGGCCCATGAGAAGGTCGCCGCCCCCGCCTATCGCCCTCCCGCCCACCCAGCTGCCGAAGACCACCTTACCCGCTCCAGCCCGAGGGAAAAGAGAGGAGCTCACGAGCAGAGCTCCTCTCTGTGCTAAGTCACTGCTCAAACTGCCGCTATGGACGCAAAGGACGCCTATTGCGTCCATTGCGACAGTATGGGCAGCAGCTTAACACAGAGAGTAGCTCTGTTCCCGAGTTCCTCTCTTCTCCTTCGGGCTGGAGCGGGTAAGGTGGGCTCCGGCAGCTGGGTGCGCGGGAGGGCGATAGGCGGGGGCGGCCACCTTCTCATGGGCCATTTTGGCCGTTATTCATCCACACACACACCCCAAAAAGTATAAGCAAAATAAGGAAGAACAAAAACAGAGACAACAACAACAAAAGAGAGAGGGGACAAGGGGAAAAAAAAGAGACAGAAAGAGAGAGAGAGAGACAGAAAAGACGGGATAGAAAGCTAGCGCCCGTTATCATAACGGGCTTAAAAATACTAGTAAGGACATAAATATGTTGTTGATTACTTTTATATGGCATGGCCTGAGTCATTCCAGGCCACACAGAGGCCCATTGTGCAGGTGTGGTGGCCTCCAAAATTGCCATTGTGCTGGAGAGGGAAGGCCAGAATGGACCGAAGAGTTAGGGTGGGGTGGCACAGTTAGGGTGGCAAGGAGGCCAGCAGGGGAGGGGGAACCCCCATGGACCACCACCACCACCTAGAGGAAGTCCCCCGGAGGGAGCAAGTGATTAAAAAAAAAATTAAGAAGAAAAATCGCAAACCCCTGGTGGGGTTCAGTCTGAAGTCGGACCGAACAGGGGGTGGTTCAGTTCAACCCCAAACAGTCAAACAGAACCGGTTTGACATTGAACACATTCAACATCAAACCTGTTTGCCACTGCTGCTGTAGATACTTCACTTGGGGTGCCATTTGGTCCAGGGCTATCTCTGCGTGAGGTTTTAATATATTACAGATTTTATGGAAAGAGAAAGAAGCTCCAGTAGCATCTACCAGAGACGTTTATTGCTATGTTACTGATACATAATTGAGGCACAACCATGGGATAAGATATACTTAGTGACATAAATAATGGACTGTTTTATAAACTGCATTCAGGGTTTGCTGACAAAAACAATACAGATTTGCAGAGCGGACAACAAGCAGAGATGTCTCAGAAGGAAATACTGGACTCAATAATTCACTGTGTATTACAAATACCCTAGGTTGAATGCAATTTCAGATTTTCCCAATGTCTTGATATGTTGAAAGTGCTTATGATTAGGTGGTGAAAAGGAACAAAGACAGAGGAATAAGGTCAACCAAATCCAAAATAATCTGAACAGATTGGTAGTAAAGATGTAAATGTGGGCCAGGCAGCACGTTGTAAATTAAAGCAGTCTGAGAACAACACACTGAATGCAAGCAAAAATGGAAGGATGATGCTAAATACAAATCAGATCAGAGACCTGACATATGAATAGTGCTGTTAAGCCAAGTGTCTGGCCATTAAAGCTTTTGGAATGGTTTCCTAAATTGAATTGTTCAGTGCAGGACACACATGCTTGCAAAGAACCATGCACAGACCTCTTTCTTTCTTTCTTTCTTTCTTTCTTTCTTTCTTTCTTTCTTTCTTTCTTTCTTTCTTTGTATCCCTCCTTTCCAATAATGTCCAAAGTAGCTCACAACAGAAAACACAATAAAAAGATCAAAAGAAGACCAACGCTCCAAAATGTGCTTCAAAACCCTGTTTAAACAGAGTTTAGGAGCACATGTAGAGAGGCAATTCAGATAAACATGCCCCTCATGTGATTAAGGAGTGATCTCCTGGTTCACTTCCTTCAATGCACCCTTAACTGCGAAAGAAAGAAAGAAAAGTTACGGAGGGGAGAAATATATGCTTGTGGTATTAAAGATATATTGGGTTATCAGATTTGTCAGTGAATGGGTGGTAGTGGTGATTTCAGTGAAATGAAGGACCAACTCCTTAAATGCTTAGGGGGGATCTGCAACTGACCAGTGTTTGGCACTGGTGGGCCCTCCTAGGGAACTAGGGCATTGGCAGCCGCAGTACCTGATAGTGCCAACTGCTGATGCTGGCCCTACATGAACCAATGACCTAATCTGATGAGACAAGTCCCTATTGCATTTTCTGCAGGCCTGGCATGGCTTCACCTTTACCTGGTGAACACAGAGGCACTCTTACCCCTGGACTTCTGGGCCAAAGTCCAGGACCTCCACAGACCCTGGGGCCTCCAAATCCAATTTAGACAGTCCCGGGTGGTGTGGTCGCCCAGCCAAGTATGATGATGCTTAAGTTTCAGGGGAGGGGGGCCCTCCAAAGGGCTTTAGATCCAGGCTCCAAAATTGCCTAGGTGCACCTCTGGGTGAACAAGATTAATCCTCCCATTGCTTTTCTACCTCTTTCATTGTCCCATATAGTAGTCCTAAATGGGACCCTGAACTGCTGCTGAAGGTAGATAGGACTGATCTGCCATGATTTCAGTCTGAATTATTAGGATGAACTTTTCTTTTTGCTCTATGACAGTGAATTGGCATGGAGAAAACAAGAAAGGAAAACAGAAAAAATACCAGATAAATGATTGGGAGATTGGATTCCTTTAATTGTGCAAATATAACTTAGCCTTTTAAAGTGTTTGTCCTGGAAGTCTGAGTGATCATTTTTTCAATGAGCGAATTATAAAAATGTATTTTCCCCAATTTTGCCAATCTAGAAATTAAGCTTTTAAGATACCTCAGCATTGATTATCCATTCATTGTGATTCATTGCCATGGTGTGACAAAGCATATATCACTGAACACTTGCCAGGAGTAAATGATAATTAAAGGCACAGATACCCATTCCAGTTAATGACACACTGCCAATTTGCTTCCACAGATAATTGAGTCACTTCTTTGTAATTTCATTAATTTTAAACATGGACTTTTAAATCTTCCTTAGATCCTTAATACATTAAAAAACCTGCATTGCAGAATCAGATCTTCTTAACTGTGTACAATGTAAAGCCATAACACTGTACAAGCCTCTGGGTAATTTAAAGTCAATGTCACTACTTAACATCTTGTAAAAATGTTGGAAACCGAAGTTACAGTTCAGCTTGCCATGGGCTCTCTCTGTGTAGCCTTGAATAAATGGTTTAATACGTTTCTTTCATTTTTTCAGTTTAATATCAGCCATTAATTCCAGAAGAACCAGAAGATACATACATCTATTAAATATTATTATTAATTAAACTAAAGTATGACTATACGTTTCATGGGAAATTAATGGTAGATGTGTAATGATCCATGGCACAGCTTAAATTAAGCAAGGGATGGCATCATTTGATACTTTTAATGTCATATGCTGAAGTGATATGTGCCCAGTGATAAATGTTGGCCATCCTCTAGTCTGCCAACAACCCCAGGTGTTTCAGGTGCAGGAACAAGAATGCTAGGGAATCGCCACAGAGGCATCTCCTTTATGATGGAGTAGATTTAACTGTTTAATAAATCCAACTATCCTGAAGTAATTGAATGAATTACCACAAGCAGCATCTTAGTTCAAGATGAGAGTCATGCAACAGTCCATCATAATTCCTGTGTTGATAGTCTGATACAAAGCAAATTCACCACACATGGGAGGGGGTCCTGGGGTATGCTGAACAGGACTGTTTTTTCCTCCCATGTGCCATCTTGAAACACAATATTAAATCAAAAGGATAGACTTAGCTATATAGATGGTGCAGTCCCGGCACCTGCAGACTTGCAGATCTGCAGACAGGTCATAGCGACCCAGTAGAAACATAGGTGAAATTTACCTATTCACTTTTGCTGAGTGGTCAGAAACAACCTGGAAATTATTCCCACTGTCACTTCCAGCTGCCATTTTAGAATACGGAGTCATTTCGAAGCACATTCTGTTAAAACAACAACGTTTTGGTGGTGAATATTCGCCAAAAATTTGGGCGATTTGCATTTTGGCTCCAGGCCATTTGTGGAGACATGGAGAGCAAGGTACTGTTCATTTCTATTCTTATTTCTCCCCCTTCCCAATTTCTCGGCTTGTGTGTGTGTGTAAGAACCTAATCCCTAGATTCCCATGGGGTAAAGTAAAAGGTAAAGTGTGCCGTCAAGTTGATTTCGACTCCTGGCACCCACAGAACCCTGTGGTTTTCTTTGGTAGAATACAGGAGGGGTTTACCATTGCATCCTCCCATGCAGTGTGAGTTGATGCCTTTCATCATCTTCCTATATTGCTGCTGCCAGATATAGTACCAGTGAAAATTCGAACCAGCAGCCTTCTGCTTGTTAGTCAGGCATTTCCCCACTGCGCCACTTAAGGTGACAATTCCCATAGGAGTAAATTTCCTTTATTCACAGTTTACTTGCAGTTATAGGTGAGAACGGAACTCCCATGAATAATGAGAGCCACTTGTATCTGAAAAGCTGAGAGAGAGAGAGAGAGAGAGAGAGAGAGAGAGAGAGAGAGAGAGAGAGAGAGAGAGAGAGATTATTCTCCTCTGTGTGGAAGTTCTGCATTCTGAGGGCAATTACAAAGAGGGCCATGTCCTCCTGTATAACTGAGCCTCCACTGGAGTCAGCATGTGGAGAAGAGCCCTTGCGACAGATCTTTCCCACTGTATAGATTCAAATGGGAGAAGATGGTCCTTCAAGTATCTGAGCCCCCAAACCATTTTGGGCTTTAAAGTCAAAACCATCACCTTGAATTGCACCAGGAAACAGATCAGTAGTGCAATTCCCTCAGGACTAGTAGCAGTCCATGACAATAACATGGCCGCCACATTTTTCACAATCTGTCATTTACAGATGCTTTTCAAAGGCAGTCTGATATAAACGCGTTTCAGTGATCCAGCAATTTCAGTGATCCAAGGAAAGGATAAAAGCAGCCAGATCTTCTGCTTAAAGGGAGGGCTGCAGCTGGCACACTGGTTGAAGCTAACCATGGCAGTCCCCTCATTTTCCCAGAGCAGAACCCGTAACCATGGCATTTTCCCGGCTTGTACCCCTAGCCATGGCAGCCCCCTCATTTTCCTGGAGCAATGCTGGACCCAGGAAAACTCCAGACAGTACATCTGGCCATATTCAGAACAGGTTGAACTCTCTAATGTCTGTTGCTGGTGAGTCTTTTTGCGACAGATAATCTTCTTATTCCCTTTTCTATGTAAACACTTTGAGAACATTTTTGTTGTTGAAAAGAGGTATATAAACATTCTTCAGAATAATAAATGAATGAGTGTAAAGTAGGCTCCATTAGTTCTACTTAGGACCTTAGAATTATTCTAAGAATTATTGTTTATTTATAGGTTTCATAGGAATATGGGACAAAAGAAAGGAAAACATGGTTTCTGACAGGTTCCATATTTCTTTGCCAGACATCAGATTTGCATGCAATACTATTTTCATGTATATTTTACATCACTTTAACTGGAATAAATGGCAGTCTACAGGAGCATAAAAGGCTTCAGTTTGTAAACAATCATTATGGGAAATCAAAGGCCCATTTTACACACTCAAATTTTCCTTTAAAAAGAATATGAAAGAAGTGTATTGTACACGAATTTCCAATGCTGCAGAAATGAGATATTGAAATTGATTCGTTTCCAGCAATTTGAAGCATCAACAGGTAAGAGAGCAAAGTAGCAACTGTCCTCCTAATTCTGTTAAGAAATTTTATAAAAATGCCTCAATTTTAAAAATTTATGAAAGTACTTAAACATGAATGATTCTTACATCATGGTTGTCTGTACACATAAGGTTATGTTTATTCTTATTTTTTTTACCTAAAGGTATAATATGTGAATGTGAGAGTTTTATGTCTCATACAAGAGACATCAGCTTCCCATCAAGTGTAATCAGTTGCAAGCCAGATTTGCTGCTGAATAGTATTCTCACAATATTATCTTTTAAACAAATTTTTATAACGCCCAAAACTTACATCTCTGGGCTGTTTACAACAATGTAAAAACATAAAAACTAAAACACTAGTTTTTTTTAAAAAAAGTCTAAAACATAACAACAATTTAATTTAATTTACGTATTTAAAAAAGCATTAAAACCATTAAAACAATATTTAATTAAAAATCTAGGTGAAAATGCATCTTTAAAGACTTTTAAAAAGCTGTCAGAGATGGGGAGGCTCTTATTTCAGTAGGTAGCAGATTCCAAAGCCTCAGGGATGCAGTGGAGAAGGCCTGACCATGAGTAGCCACCAGTTGAGCCAGTGGCAACTGCAGACGGACCACTCCTGATGATCTCAATGGGCAGTGGGGTTCATAACAAAGAAGGCGTTCTCTTAAATACATTATTCGCCTCTGTGTGGAAGTTCTGCATTCTGAGGGCATTTACAAAGAGCCATTTCTCAAGCCATTTCGGGCTTTATAGGTTATAACCAATACCTTGTATTTTGGATGGAAACATATTGGCAGCCAGTGTAGCTCCTTCAATACGGGAGTAATACGGTCTCTCCGAGATGACCCAGAGACCAACCTGGCTGTTACATTCTGGACCAACTGTAGTTTCCAGACTACATACAAGGGCAGCCCCACATAGGGCACATTGCAGTAATCCAGTCTGGAGCAGATGTACCACTGTCTTGAGGTTATTCATCTCAAGAAATGGATGCAGCTGGCGTATCACCCATAGCTGATAGAAGGCACTTCTGGCCACTGCCTCAACCTGGGACACCAGGGAGAGGCTAGGATCCAGAAGTACCCCTAGACTGTGTACCTTTTCCTTCTGGGGAAGTGTGACCCCATCCAGAACAGGCAGATCAAAATTGTCAATTGAGTTTTGATGCCGCACAATGAGTACCTCCATCTTATCCAGATCAGTCTCAGTTTGTTATCCCTCATCTAGCCTATCACCGACTCCAGGCAGGCATTTAGGGAGGTTATGCCCTCTCCTGATGATGCTGAGATGAAGAAATAGATTTGGTGTCATCAGCATACTGATAGCACCCTGCAGCAAATATCCGGATGATCTCTCCCAGCAGTTTTCATGTAGATGTTAAACAACATTGGAGACAATATGGAGCCCTGTGGCACACCATACAAAAGTTCAGATTTTGAAGAAGAGCAGTCTCCAAGAGACACCATCTGGAACCTGCCCAACAGGTAGGAGTGGAACTATTGCAAAGCAGTGCCTCCCACTCCCAACACCCTCAGAGGCTCCAGAAGGATACTATGGTCAATAGTATCAAAATATGCCAAGAGTTCCAAAATGACCAACAGAGTCACACTTCCTCTGTCAATTCCCAATTGGAGATCATCCGTCAGACTGACCAAGGCAGTCTCCACCCCATAGCGTGCCCAAAAGCCAGTCTGAAATGGGTCAAGATAATCAGTTTCCTCCAAGACTGTCTGGAACTGGGAGGCCACCACCCTCTCAATTACCTTGCCCAGCCACGGAAGGTTGGAGACAGGCCTTTAGTTGCTCAACTCTGAGGGAGCCAAGGTAGGCTTCTTCAGAAGTGGTCTAATAATTGCCTCATTAAGACAAGAAGACATCCTGCCTTCCCTCAGAGAAGCATTTATAATTTATACCAGGCCCTCTACAACCACCCCCCTGGCATATAGTATAAGATATGTTGGACAAGGGTCAAGAAAACATGTGGTAGGCTGCACCGTTCCAATCAACTTGTCCACATCCTCAGTAGTCACAAACTGGAACTGATCCAACCTAATCACACAAGAGGAGTTGCTGGACACCTCCACATCAGACACTGAAGTAATTGTGGAGATGGAGCCAAAATCGGCCCGGATACAAGATACTTTCCCCACAAAGAATTTTTTAAACACATCAGAGTGGGTAATAGGTGGTTCCAGATTCTGATTCAAGGGAGGAGGGGCACATACTAGCCCTCTCACAACCCTGAACAACTCCACCAGATGTGAACTTGTGGATGCAATACTGGCAGAAAAGAATCACTTCTTTGCCGCCCGTATTGCCAGAGCATAGGTCTTCAAATGGGCTCTATGTTGCAATCTGTCGGATTCAAGCCGAGTCTTTCTCCACTTGCACTCCAGGCATCTACCTCACCGCTTCAGTCCCCACAGTTCTTCTGTATACCAAGGGGCCAGTTTTGAAGTGGGTCGGTGAGGACGCTTAGGAGCAATTGTGTTTGCTGCCCTGGTGAGTTTGCTGTTCCAATTCTCCACCAGGGCATCAACAGGATCTCTGGCAGAGCCAACACTAAATCCCTCCAAGGCTTCTTGAAATCCTATTGGATCCAATAACCTTCTCAGGTGGACCATCCTAATAGGTCCCTCACCTCTGCAAAGGTAGGAAGTGATTGTGAGTCCAACCTTGACCAGATGGTGTTCCGTCCATTGTTATGGACGGAACATGACAATGGAAAAAAATCACAGGATTCCCCACCTTCGGAACACCACCCTGATCAGAGTGAAAGGCCAAATCAAACATGTGACCAGCAATGTGAATCAGTCCTGAGACCACTTGAGATAGGCCCATAGTTGTCATGGCTGCTCCTGAACCGTCCCGGACAAATTCATTCCAAAATGAATATTGAAGTCCCCCAGTACCACAAGCCTGGGGGACTCCAACACCAAGTCCAAGACCAAGTCCATCAGCTCAGTTAGGTACTCTGTTGAGCAGTGAGGCAATTGTTACACCAACAAGCAGTCCCAATCTATCCCTGATCCCCAAACTTAAGTACACACATTCGATATGGTCTGACACTTCAACAGAGATCCTGGTAAGGGAAAGGTTATTCTTATAGACTAGGGGTGTGCAATTCAGATTTTGGTGTTTCAATTCAGATCTGAATCAAAACACCCCTGATTTGTTTTGGGGTCTGAATTTGACCCATCCGAATCACCCCAGATTTGATTTGAATCCAAATTAATCTGAATACAAATTGATTTGTATCAATAAAATGGGTCCTAGGGCCAAAAGAGTGGGGTGGTAGTGCCTAATGGGTGGAGGCTACCACTCAAATTGCAGAGGAATTGGGCAAAGGGCTGATATTTGGTGAATTTTTGAAGCTTTAGTGTCTTTGGGGCAGATTTGGGGCATAAAGTGGGATATGGAATGGAAGAGTGGTGTGGGGTCGTAGTGCCTAATGGGTGGAGGCTACCACCCAAATTGCAGAGGGATTGGGCAAAGGGCTGATTTTTGGTCAATTGTTGAAGTTTTTGCGTCTTTAAGGTTTTCCCCCATAAGGTATAATGGAGGTGTATTGCTTCATGTCGGGGGAAAAAGGGTGGCCTAGAGTGGTGTGGGGTTGGTGGTAGTGCCCAAGGGCCCAAGGGGGGGGGCAAGAAAGCTACCAGAATGTTTTCAAAGGATATGGGCAGAGGACTGGTTTTTGGTAATTTGTTGAAGTTTATGCATCTTTAAGGTTTTTCTCCATAGGGAATCATGTAGATTTCAGCAGCGCCATAACTGCACTTGAGGCGTGCTGGAGTGGCCCAGAGTGAGTGGCAGTGTAGTGAACAGAGGGTGCCAACCACCCCCATGGGTTTCTAACCCATGGGGTACAGGGTTCTGTTGTTTCTGTGGTGTTCTTCTGAGTGTGGATTGTCTGATAGCAAATGAGAGTGGATTCATGGTTTGTATTGAAAATCTCATTTGCTACCAGTGAATCTACACTCAGAACACCTCAGAAACAACAGAACCCTGTACCCCATGGTGTGTTTTTTTTTTAATGAAACCTGGCAATATGGGGGAATTAATAGGAGGGATCCAAAACTCAAATCAATTCAAATAGAATCAGACACAATTCTGTTTGTACCCAAATCTAGCCAATGGACCACAAGGGTGATTTGTTTTCTCTCTGAATCACCCGAATCAGCTAGATTCGTGTACAAATCGATTTGTACCCGAATCAGTTTGCACATCCCTATTATAGACCACTCTACCTCCCTGCCCATGGTCCCTCACCCACTTCTCAACAGAGTACTCTGGAGGGAGAAGCTGGGACCACACTGGGCCCCCAGCCTCCCCCAGCCAGGTCTCTGCAATACATACCAGGTCAGCGCCTTCATCCAGAAACAAATCATGGATGGTTTCTGATTTGTTCTGGACTGACCTGGCATTACAAAGGAGGAAGGTGAGGTTCCAAGGTTGGTTGGCACTGCTCCCCAAGGTCAAGGAGCTGGCAGGACAGCCAGAAGGGGAAACAGCTATTAGGTTTCCAAGTCCCCTTCCCCTGTAATGGCCCACTAAACTGGTCAATGTTACTTCTTCTGTTCCCCGCCAGCCTCCACAGGAATTGCCACCGCATGATCAGTGGATACACCTCCTGTCTCCCCATCTCGAGATAAACCCAGATACATTTATAAACAGAATTAAAACAAAATCACCCAGGACTAATTAAAACAGAAGCAATATTAAATACCCACCCACATGTGAATTCCTGGGTCAGGAAACCTGGCCCCTACCCTCACTGTCCCTCAAAGAGGCTCCCCCAAAGGGGTGACCCCCTTTGGTGTTGCCCCCTCAGTGGCAACCCCACCAGTGGCAGGCCCACCGCCACAAGCAGTGTCCCTTTATAGGCCCAGAGATGACCACCCTGGTCAGATGGAAAGCAAGGACTGCTGAGTCATTCCTGGGGCCCAATCTTGCAGAGCAGCCACAGCCATAGGCCACAGTCTCATAGGTCAGGCAGGGGGCTGGCAGATGGTCTCACCCTCTCCCTCTCCCTCAGGCAGGCACTCAGCAGCAACAGCCAGCCAGCATCAGTCTCTCACCCTGAGAGCTGTCTGGGAAGCAGGTAGTCTCTTCCTCTGCTGCAGAGCTTCTTATACCCAGGTTGCGTCAATGTGCATAGAGGACTAATGTTCAGTTCAACGTTTGTATTGATCTTAAATGTATACCACTTGGATGTTCAAAGGGATCTTTTCCTGCGTCCCTTTCCCCAGATACTATCATATAGAGAAAGCCCCTGAGTACAGGCCCCAAACAGACACAAATAGGCAGTTGAATCCACATCAATGGGGAGGGGACAAAGCCTAGCATTTATATCCTGCTTCTCCCTTTACACACATTCAGTCACAAGGGCCTTGTCAAGAGAACAAGGTTACTGCGTAGAAAGGCTCTTCAGGCTAAGTTAAAAGTGAGATAAGAGGAAAAGTGAGGGCCTCCTACCTCACTGCTTGGCTGTGTGGGTGCTTGTGCTGCCAGCAGCTGCTTCCAGGTTGCCGACAGCCATCTTGGCCATAGAGCCAAGGGGAGGGGGCAGCCCAGAAGCAAGGAGATTTACCAATGCATTGCACTGCTTGTGCGGTGCATTGTGGGATATCTGACAGCCCGGCTTGTTTCCCACTCCCTTCTAATTGCTGTGCCACTTGCTGCCACACCACTTGCCACCAAGCCACTCATCTGGGTGCACAGGTGGCGGAGCCCTCTTTGGTCTCTAGTCATGTGGGAGAAGACAGCTAGTCTCCTACCCTACCACAAACTCCCCAACCCATTTGGTCGTGTGAATAAATTTATAGTCTGTCTAGCAACTACTGGCCACCTTCAAATGTAATGTGGAATCGCAGGTCCAATGTATCCACGGTTCTGCGCCTCCCCTCCCCACTCGCATTCTCCAGTCCACATATGTATGTTCAGGAGAGCTGCCTCTGTGCAGTCAGCAAGACTGCAGAGGTGGGGGAGCTGGCTGTGCAGGCTCCCTTCTTGACAGAAGGACAGCACACACAGCCAGTTGGGGGAGAAGCTTCCTCCCTCAATTCTGGTTTTGTGGGGCCGAAACTGCAGTGCCAACATTCAGATGTAACCATTTCTGGCACCACAGAAATGGAGTTTGCAGCAGTGAAACTCCACTCTGATAAAAGGTTCAGAGTGGAGTTCAGGGAGGGAAACTGTGGGTCCTTTCCCACCACAAACTCCATTTTCCTGAATTTGGGAATGTGGGTGAGGAAACTGAATTTGGGCATGTGGGTGAAGGGACCTCCAGTTTCCTGTTACGTCTGAATTTGGCCTCTGTTTCAAGTTTATCTTCTGAATGTACTCATGTTAAAATAAGGGACTAAATGTTATCCTTATCACAAATCTTTGGTAACTTCAGGCATTACTTCTTTCGAATGTACTCATGCTAAAAAAATGGACTAAATGTTTTCCTTATCATAAATCTTTGGTAACTTCAGGTATTACTTTTTAAGGTGCAGACTGTTCAAATACAGAGTGAACATGAGGAGCACACATTTGTAAACACTTGCAGGCAAATTTATTAGTGGGTCTAGATTGACTTCAGCTCTCTGAGTGTACATTTGATGGCAAACCTAGGTTTGCTCCTGGGAAATATGTTAACTAAGGCAACAGCTTGTAGAACTAAGCAATAATACTCAAGGAATTACAGATCTTGGTCCATACAGATGGTTAAAGATAAACCAGTCCACAGCTGCTCATGCAATGAAGAGGTAAGGTGCTGTCTGCAATTGGCTTTTCTTAATTCTGCTATTTTTATTTCCTTCTGCACACAACACCCTTTCTCTCCAGTGCAGGCTGACAACTTGATGCATGAGCAATATTGAACCTGTTGCTGATTTGTAGTGCCTGGATTCTGATGAGCTGCCCAGGCTTTGATTACTAGAGAGATGTTCTACATTGGCTCCTGGCCTCAAATGCACAACTAGAGATGATGTGAAATGTCTCAGACTCAAGTTCTGAGAATAATTCAGATGCCCTACAAAATCTCCACTGACAAGAGAGATTTGTATTGTCTCTCTAGTTTACTGAACCTCAATATCTTGTTTTCATAAGCAACTGCAACAGACTTTTTCATTTATTCTTATCAGCTCTTTTCTTGTTGCATCTTGACACATGTGTACTTGTGCTTAGAAGAAGTAGTGGGATCATGTATACAGCTATCATCATGTGTGAAATAGTCAATATGCACACAAATTGTACACATGAAGGCTCTGTTTTTGTGATTGGGGACAATGTCAGGAGTAAAGTGGCCCTGGTCACACATACATGTGCATACAGTTTGTTTATACATAGACTTGGCCATAAGGTATTGTTGGGGTTTTCTCCCCTCCTCCCTGATACAGGGACATGTGCCCAGCCAGCTGGTATAATTCTGAGAGAAGCCAGGGGCTCCAGATGCCAGGACAGCCCCAGCAATTACCTCTCAGAAGCCAGAGAAGATTCAGAGAGACGTGCAACAGCTGCTGGGGGATGGGCAGGTGTCGCCCAAGAGGCAGTAGATTGGTGGAGAGGCAATAGCCAGGATAGCAGCTCCACAGTTGCAAGCAGCTGGAGGAATGATAAGGCAGGGGGTGGAGTTGGGGAATGAACCCTCTTTGGAGGCCAAGGATTGGGTGTGCAGAACATGTACCTGGACAGGGAAGACAGAGCCGGCAAAAAGTGGGGAGGAGTGTCTGAGATGCAGGGTTTTATTTAAGGCAGAGGCTGCCGAGGATGAGCAGATCAGTCAGGACGGGGTTTGTGGGCCTGACAGTATCCTGGAGAGGGGCTCAGGCTTTTGACTCAAACTGATAGGTGAAGGAGGGGAGTGAATAAACTTCCTTCCTTCCCCAACTCTGAGGCAACGCCCATGCTTATAAGTCACTGCGAGAGAGCAGAAAGGTCACTTTTGAGACTTCCTCCTCCCCAAAGCCGGACAGAATGGTAGCAGAGGATGGTTGAAATAGGCCATCCCTTCAAGCAGAGTGTGTGACGGTGGCGGAAGCTTGTCCGGAGTGGGTGAATGGAGTCCAGCTACTTGACGTGAGCGGGAGCTGTTTGAGCATGATGGATATGTCCCAGTTTGGACAGTGGCTCTTTGAACAGCAGGAGCAGCTGATAAAAGACTTGATGTTACAGCAACAGGTGGCTCAGACTGATCTGCTCAAAGATTTATGTGCTGGACTGGCAGCTAGACAGCCCATTCCCTGGGTGATGGGGTTGGGTGAAGGTGATGGACAGCTTAATGTGCCCTTTAGGTTAACTAAGCTGACCCAGGAAGATGAGATAGAGGCTTTTTTGTTAACTTTTGAAAAGACAGCCCAAGCAGCAGGATGGCCAAAGCCTCAATGGTCATTTATTTTGGGACCTTATCTTACTGGACCAGCACAAGCTGTGTTCCAGGTCCTGCCAGCCGAAGATGTAGCTGATCATGAGAAATTGAAGGAGGCTATATTAGATCTCTATGGGGTTACTGAAGATGCCCACTGACAGAAATTCCATGCTATAAAGTTCAAAAGAGGAGATTGGCCGAGGGTCCTAGTGGCTGAACTGCGAGAAGCTGCCATCTCTGGTTGCAACCTGCCACTGTTGGGGAGATATGCATATGGAAAAGGTTGTGTTGGAACAGGTTTTGGCAGTGGTGCCAGTAGAGGTCCAAGCGTGGCTTATTCAGAGCAGGCCCACGATACTTAAAATCTCTACCAGACTTCTGGAGAAGTATATGGCGGCTGCCGAGGATGAGCAGATCAGCCGGGATGGGGTTTGTGAGCCTGACAGTCTCCCGGACAGGAGCTCAGACGTTTGGCTCTCACTGATAGGTGAAGGAGGGGAGTGAATAAACCTCCTTCCTTCCTCAACTCTGAGGCAATGTCTGTGCCTATAATTCACTGCGAGAGAGCAGAAAGGTCACTTTTGAGAATTCCTCCTCTCAAAAGCCGGACAGGTATACTGTACACATGCAGGGGGGCAGGAGGCATGATTTGCTTTTCCCTCTGTAAGTATAGATTTATGCAAAGTAGTAATGTGTGTACAGTACTAAGACAGAAGGGACAGATGAACTCTTGCACTCCCCATTTAGTGTAATGTGAATAACCACTTTGATAATGAACAAATTTGCTTTGAAGCAGGGCTTGATTGCTTATATTTAGGTGGCGTTAGTGGGATCATACGGTCCTGGTACGCCATTACCATCCACAGGAAGAAGAAGAAGAAGAAGAAGAAGAAGATCAACAACAGCTAACAGTTATTCATTGAGGCTGTTCTCACATGCAACCTAACCTGAGCTAGGGACACCCAGCCTGAGTTAGGGATCCCTAACTACTGGGATCCACACACATCCTGTTGGCACTTCAGGGGCAAACCCGCCAAAGAAGCCCACCAGTTAGCTGAGGTTAAGGGTGAGCTCATGCCCTTAACCGTATCGAACTGCTTGTGTGTAAGCACCAGCTGCTTGCACCCTGTGCTGAGACACTGCAGAGTTCCTGGCCAGTGCCAGGATCATGCGGTGCATTATGAGATTTCTGGGGGCTGGGTTGGCACATCCCAACCCCCACACCTCCACGCTTCCAGAGGCAGCAGCGGAACATTTGGGTATGCAATCTGCACACGATCCCCAGAGGGGGCATTAGAATCACCTGCAGGGAAGGTAAGCTCCTGCAGCCTTCTCCACTGCCCACCCTCAAGCCCCCTCATGGGATCATGAGAAAGGGCTCATCCAGTAAGTTGTGCATCCAGATCTGTCTTCATGGCTAGTAGTATTACCAAAGTAAGTTCTTTGGGTTTGGCAAAACATAATACTTTATTTTAAACATTTTTAGTCAATCCATTTAAAACAGATATAGATATAGATATAGATATAGATATAGATATAGATATAGATATAGATATAGATATAGATATATCTCCCAGAGGGTTGTGCAGCCCTCAAGGACATATTTTTGAGGTGGTGCAAGGCCCTTCCCAGAGAAGGAAGATTGGCAACTATTGCTACCTTATGTGTAAGTAATGCTAATGAAGTTGGGAAGTATCGGTGTGCCTCCCTGCTGCATGCACACATCTTTATTCAGGATGCCAACCACTGAACCCTTTCTCATGATCTGTGAGAAGGGCTTGATGGGCGGGTAGGGAGGAAGCTTTTGTTACCTTACCTTACCCGCAGATGATCCATGGAGGGCGCTGATGGGTGCACAGATCATCCAGTGGATCCTCCACTACCTCCAGCAGCGTGGAAGGTCGGGGGCTGGAATGCAAAAAATTGAAAAAATGGAGCTAAGGGAGTGCTTGCTCCAGTTAATCACACTTAAGGTGCAGGGTCCACAGGTGGGTTTGCTGCCACTGCGGCACCCACAGCTGCTTGCCTCCTGCAGCTTCTCACGAGCAGCCAAGAGCAGGCTTGGCTGCCTTCACCCGCTCTTGGCTGCTCGTGAGAACAGCCTTCTTGACTTTCAAAACTATTGTTGAAATAGCATGTGTTTCAGCATCTGTTATGTACAAAATATTAATAAACCGCTACAATATAAAGAGATAATTAGAAAATATTATTACTTATATGTAGTTGTCAAAGTAGAATAATGTAATTGCTGACCTGTAATGGAAGTTGCTGTTATGATCCATATCTTCTTTCAATTATATATATATTTCTTTGTGTTTAATTTTTTAGCTTTGCGGAGAAATTATCACTGTAGGTAGTAAAAAAAATTTCCTGCCAAGAAAAGTTATTTTGCTAGGGAAAGGAGAAAATAGCAAATTTCTGCCTCAGGCAAATACACATATATGCATGATCACTCATGCCCACAAATGGAAAATTTCAACTATGTTAAACAAAAAAATTAATAAATAAAAAATGCACAGGGGGGTGGGGGAGGGGGAAAAAAACCACCCACACCCACAGTTAATCTTTGTGTGTTTTGCCATAAATTCAAAGGGACCATTGTATATACTTAATAAGAAATGTAAGATTTTTCTAAAAGGGGGGAAGATGTAAATCATAACAATAATTGGAAAGAAAGCTGTGTGGGTACCATTAAAGTATTCAATGTTTCTTTAGAAAGCCTGATTGTAGTATGAAGTCCTCTTAAGTTATGCTATGATATTTCTTGCCAATTTATGTGTTTGTATGCTAACATTGTGACCGCATTCACACATAATGGGAAACCGCCTCCAGTTCCCAAATCTGAACGTTCAAACTGGGAATTGGAGTTACAAAAAAAACACAGTTTCCCTCCCAAACCGTGCTTTGTCACCTTCAGTTCTCTCTCAGTTTCCTCCACTGGCCCTCTGGTTTGCCTGTGCCAGTGTTACATATGAATGCTGGCATACAGTTTTAGCTCTCTAAAACTGGGGTTAAGGGAGGAAGCTCCACCCTCACTTCAGCTCCTATCAGTTGGGCAGGCTGTCCTCCAGGAAAGAAGGAAGCCTGAACAGCCAGGTCCCCTGCCACTCTGAAGTCTTCCTGACTACAGAGAAGCCCCTCTTCTGAATGTACAAACGTGTGTCCACGGGACCCACAGTTCCCCATTACGTGTGACTGCAGCCTATACTTGTGTTCTCCACCACAGACACTTAAAATGGCCCAATAGGGGTTTCCAGACATGTGCACATATCAGGGCGGCCCAAGGTATTATGGAACCTCAGATGAGGGGAAAAAATAACCTTGCCCCACACCACTGGTAGTTGCCAGCCCCCTTTCAAAACTGACCCATGCAAGCTTTGAAAGGGATGTAGGGGGTGAGGAGGAGGAGTTGCCTTCTCTCCTAGTGCTTCTTGCACACTTTGCAAGGAGCATGAGGAGAGGCATTTCTTGCTAAGCTTACAAGGGTCAGATTGGTCCTAAAGAGCTACTCTGATGGCAGTGGGGGTGGGGGGAGATATTGCTTTTCTGCTGAAGCCCAATCATTTTCTGTCTTAAGCAACTGGCTCACTTTACCTCATTTATTTGTTTGTTTGTTTGCCACATTTCTATGACACTCCATGTGCAAATAGGGCAAATTGTTCACCACCCAGAGATGGAAGTTTGGAGTGGTCTACACATTTGAAAAACCAAGAAACAAAAAAGTCTGGGGTAGAGATATGTCCACATAGCAGTGAACAAGAAGCCCCCTAGCTACCTGTACCTCTAGACTGGGGTCATTATCATAACCCACAGCTGCCTGCTAACATTAAGAACTTTTCCTTATCAAAAATCAGTCAGTGGAGAATGTACTGAGAAACTGTATCATGTAATTATTTTACCCACTGAAATTATTTTCCTTATTCAGCTTCCTTATCATCTGTTTTCTGACATTGCATGTTGTATTTTCTTTAATGTATTTACCTGCTTTGTTGTTTGTGGAGTGTCACAACATAGTAGTCTACTCTGCATCTCAGATGGATTGCCCTCTGGGTCATTTTAAAATGTATCCTTTCACTGTTATGAACACTTTCGCTGTTCGTGTACTGCAGCAGCTGTTTTCGAAGTGAAGAGGCATCTATTGTTGTTGACAAGTGGGATTATAGCAGAACTTGAAACTCTCATAAATCAACAATAACTTATATTATATGATCCTTTATTTGGGATCCTGTGACCAGAGCCCAAACAGACATAACACTGATTCCATATCCAACCCCGCCCCACGCCCCTCACTCTTGGTGGACCAAAAAGGTTATGCAAGATCCCCTCCTTGATGAAAAACATTTTATGAACTAGAAAGAACCTGTCTAGATGGCACAACTTTACTTTACTTTAGGGAGAATTGGACAACCCACCAGGAGGGAAAAGTGTTATTAACGGGGACAATCTATGTCAATCTGAAAGCTTAAACTGAGGTTTCAGTTGCAGGAAGATGATTAGGATGGCAAAGAGAAAAGGCCAAACTAGATGTAATATTGTTTCATTATCTAGGCAGTCATTCAATGTCCAGCAGTAGCAGCAATGTGGGGCCAATATAATGGGGGGATGTTTAACACTTTGGTTCCCTGACATTTTCCACCGTTCCCCTACCAAATTGGCTTTTAACTCTAAAAGTGGCATTTCCAACAATAACACTTTTGAATAGGGCTGCACAACTGCAGCCCACCAGCTCTGGTTGGACTTTAGTTCCCACCATACCTAGCCACAATAGCTAGTAGTTAGTGATAATGGGAGTTGTAGTTCAGGAACAACTGGGAGACTGAAGTTGTGCAGCCTTGCTTTTGAGGATGTAATAGCCATTGGAAGTTGGGAAAATGTGCAGAAATGAAGTATCAAGCACCCTTTTGGCGACAGTCCCACTTCAATTCAAAGTCCCATGCTGATGCTACTTCTGGGTAAATGTACTGTAAGTCCCTAACAAGACTAGATAGCACAACTAGTTTGGTCCAGAGACTAGTCTGGCCCAGAAATACACAATTGTATGTTTAATTGGGATTTGTCATGATGAAAGCTATGATTAGTGGGGAGTTGTCTATGTTTGAAGTCAACTATTGCTCTGTTACATATAGCTAACAGAGGTCAGAAAGAACTACACAAAAATAGGGGCAATGTTAGGTGAAAAGTAAATTGTAGTGACATGACCATTTTAGAGTTCAACTCAATACTTTCTATCATTATGGGCTGGAGCCAAACATAGACTTTGCTTTCTTGTTCATTTCAGCTTCTGCTCTGTGGTTTTTCAGCAATAAAGCTGTGTTGACCCACAATAGAAGTAAGGAGGAGTTTTATTTCTACGAGAAAAGAGTCTCTGTGCAAAAGTGATGCCTTAGCAGAAGGCCATCAGCAGGCATAACCAACAAGCCAGAGTTGCCTGGGCAAGTTGCCCAGTTTGAGACTTGCAGACCTGACAGCAACTCAGAAGTCATAGAGCAGGCCTGCTCAACTTTGCCCCCCACTTCCATCTACAACTCCCATAATCCCCAGGGACTACAATTCCCATAATCCCCAACCACAGTAGCCAATAGCCAGAGATTATGGGAGTTGTAGGCCAACATCTGCAGGAGGGCCGACGTTGAGCAGCTCTGTCCTAGAGATATAGGAGGTGGCATTGAAATAGGTTCTTCTATCAGCTGGCTACATACACTTAGCTGAAGGGGGAACTATATTATGTCCCCTGAAGTGTGGATTACCCTGAAGTGTGGATTAAAATGTATGAAGGTTTTAAATGTAAAAATAAAAAAATAAAAAATAATAATATTATATTCCTACAGAAGACTGGAAAATGGCAGGAGCACCTAGAGAAGGCAATGGTAAACCACTCCTGTATTCTGCCAAGAAAACCACATGGATCTGTGGTCACTAGGAGTCGACACCAACTTGATGGCACAGCCTTTCCTTTCCTTTCCAGTGTACAAACATTAATATGCTATTGCCTAGCAACTTATCCTACTTTTAATTAATATGCTTCTTTCATAGAGGAAAACAAGAACATTTTTTCTTCATAAAAAGAAGTGTACCTCAGTCAGGAATCTCAGTATTTCAGCCATTTCAAATCGAAGCCTCATGATACTAGTTCACTGAAGGCTGATTTTGTCTTTCTTCACTTCCAGTGCATGTAATAAAGGATTTCCAGATGAAATCACTTCTCCCTTCCGCTCCCCTTCCTGTAGGAGAGAGTGAAACAGAGCAATGCATTTACTCTTTTCCTTTCTTTCCTATCACACAGCTGATTTCTTGGAGGTGGGGGCATAGCAAGGTTGGAGTGGGCCTTGGGACAAAAAGTGAAGATGGGTCCCTGCCCTCTCACTCCTTGCTTTCTTCTTTCTCCATGTCTTTGCACCAGAAGAACAGTACAGACATGATAAAAAAACAAAACATTCCCAGCATTCCCTTTCTCTTGCTTCTGTGCAAATAATATCACACACTCTCTAGGCAGTGCCACCCTCACTCAGGGCCTAGGGACATTTGTCCATTTTGTTCATATTGTTACACCCCTGGTTAGGGTCACAGAGAGCATAGATTGTCTGGGCTAGAAGGGAGGGGAAACTCAGTGCTACTTGATTGTGTTTTAAACTTTTGGAGGGGTGGGGGAAGGAGAAAAGTTACTTGAAATATATCCAGGCATGACTTTCTCCCCACAGATAAGAGCTCATCCTTCAGGCTCTGAGAGAGAGGCTTTCCCCCAATCTTCACAGATTATCACTTTTGTGAAGATTGAAAAAGCTTCCAGCATGAAGTAATCAGTAGTTGCCTTCCCAGCTCCAATGAAGACAGGGCACACTTAGTTGGAATAAAATAGGGCCACTTTATTAATGTACAGCAGAATAAGACTTGCAACGAGGTACCTAACTAACCAGAGTGCGGGTACTTCTCCCAAGAGGGACCACCTCCTAGGGAGGGCCATCCTACACCAAGGCAAAGGGCTGGGTACTGATTTGGTTGGGTGCTGGGTCCTGACTTTCTCTCACCATGAGGCTTCCCCCCACTGAAGGGGGGCAACCTGACCCACACCAATTCAAGCTGCCATACTCTGAGTTGGTGAGTCAAGTCATTGGAAGAGGGGCTCAGCACCAAGCGTCTCCTAAATGCCTCATCATAACAGGCCCAAGCAGGCCTGCTAAACTCCAAGAAAGCATGGTCAATAATGTTGAGATACTTAACCATGGATACTCCGTGCCTCAGCTGTTTCTGCAGCACTATTCCCATGTATACCATGTAATCAACCAGCCAGTTGCGGTCCACCACTTTGTGCCTGAGCTTCTCCCTCTCCTTATTGTCCACTTTGTCCCTGTCCCTGGGCTCTATTTCATGGAACAAAATGAGAAAATATCCACATACTTATTCCACCAAATCTTTCATTTGTGAACTGCAGCAATTGGTCCCCAAGGAGCAAGGACACATCCCCATCAGAGTACTGTTCAATCTTATTGAACACCCTTCCATCAACCTCCTGCCCAGGACCTGCGCTCCCCACCTTGTTGCCACCCCACTTCACCTCCCATGGAGTAAGCTGCTGTTGTGTCACCAGCACTGCCTTCTTTTCAGGCTCCCCAGGAGACAACCCCCCCATACGCCACTGGTGTGCCAGCCCAGGTGGGGGCTGAGAATCTTGGGCCTACCAGCCATGTTACACTCCCCCCAACAGCCATTATCCAGATGCCCAGCCCACGGGGGAAAGCTCCAACCCCAATCAGACTGACCAAAGGATTAGGGGTGTGCAATTCGGGTATTCGGTGATTCGGTTCGGGACCCGAACCGAATCACCCCTGTTCTGTTTTGTGCCCGAATATGGGCCACCCGAATCACCCTTGATTCGGTTTGGATTCGGATTTAACCCGAATCTGAATCCGAATCGATTTGGGGGGAAAAGGGGCCCAGGGGCAGAATTTTGGGGTGGGGTGGTAGTGCCCAATGGGTGAAGTCTACCACCCCAATTTCAGGGGAATTGGGCAAAGGGCTGATTTTGGGGGAATTTTTGAAGTTTTAGTGACTTTGGGGCAGTTTGAGGGCATAGCATGGGATCTGGGCAAAAGGAGTGGGGTGGGGTGGTAGTGCCTAATGGGTGCAGGCTACCACCCCAATTTCAGGGGGATTGGGCAAAGGGCTGAATTTTGGGAAATTTCTGAAGTTTTCATGTCTTTGGGGCAGATTGGGGCAGAAAGTGGGGCCTGAGGCAGAATACTGGGGTGCAGTGGTAGTGCCTAATGGGTGTAGGCTACCACCCCAATTTCAGGGGGATTGGACAAAGGGCTGATTTTTTGAGAATTTTTGAAGTTTTAGTGACTTTGGGGCAGTTTGGGGGCAGAAAGTGGATCTTCCCCAAAAGAGTGGGGTGGGGTGGTAGTGCCTAATGGTTGGAGGCTACCACCCCAATTTCAGGGGGATTGGGCAGAGGGCTGATTTTTTGGGAATATTTGAAATTTTGGTGTCTTTGGGGCAGATTCCCCCAAAATCAACCATGAACCGAATCACCCGATTTTTTCGGGCCCGAAATTCGGGTGATTTGGCTCGGGCCCTAAAAATATCGGGGGACATGGGGGGTGATTCGGTTCGGCCCCGAATCACCCGAAATTGCTCGTTTCGGGCACAGATCGTTCTATGTCCGAAATTTTTTGCACATCCCTACAAAGGATCCCATGTTGGTGTCCAATGTGTTTGGACAGGGAGCTTCCACTGGCCTCGCAGGTTCCATCAGCCCCGCATCCTCCCTGGTCCCTTTTTCCAGTGCGTTGAACCTCGCCTCAATCAACTCAAGAGTTGCAGCTGTTTGTTAGCCCAAGTCCCAGCCTTCCCAGAGCCTGTTTAGCATCAGATTTGGAACCCTTGCCATGGGGGGCCTGCCTACTGGACTCCAACAACTCCAGGCAGGCCAAGATTCGTGCCATGATGAGCTGCCCTGTCCTCAAAGCAGAGGAAGCATCATGTTCTCTGGGCCAAAGCACCAGCTGCTTAGGGGCAGGGGCCTTCCCTTTGCCCTTAGACTTGCTGAGCCCTTTTTTCAATGCCATACTGGCTATATTAACTGCCCCAATGTAGCCCCCAATCAACTGTTCCCAATCAATTAAATCAATGTCAACTCCCCCCCCAACTCAATGATTGAATGCCCCCCAAATGTATTTACTAGGCACAGTCTGGAAGCGCACTGTTAGGGGTCTGAACTAACAGCCCCTTGCACTCTAGGCAAGCTGCTTCCCCACTGGGCCTATTAAATGCAACCCGAATGCCCCCCACTTAAAGAATTAATTCACTGTAAGTCCAATTAAAGCAATAAGAAAGGTCCCCGCTTAATGAAATAAATTGATGTGAAGCCCAATTAATGAATTTATGAATTTAAATCAATACTAAGCCCAATCAAGGAACTAGGAGCACCCTCGCTTAAAATTAAATAAATGCACAGCCCAAGCAAAGAAATATGCCCCCCGCTGAATGAATTATACCAATGCCAACCCCAATTAATGTAACAGAATGAACTAGGAATGCCCCCTTAAAGAATGATTCAAATGACAGCCAAATTAATGAGAAAAGAATATGCAATGTCCAATTAATGAAACAGGAATTCCCCCCTCCTAAATAACTGACCCGATGCAAAGCCCCAATATGAAATAAAAATGCCCCCGATTAGATCCCAAATGTTGGTAATTCTCTCTGGTAAGAGATACCCTTCGATTACAGCAGAGTGCACTGAGGCACAACACAGCAGAGTCTGCCTAGGCATGCGTGTATGCTGAGAGTAAAAGAAACTTGGAGCCAGTTCACATTTTCAAATCAATAGAAGGAGTCTTTATTGGTGAACTCCATTCTAGATAGTAAAGTGGAGAGATAGGATCTCTAATCTAGCTAGCTAGCTGGATGCAGAGGGATGGTTTCTACATCTCTGCACACATGGTGCAGGCAGAGAGGAGCGTGGGTGTTGCAAGGGAGAAGAAAGGGAAAGAGGAAGCGGCAGGCAGGAAGGAAGTCCCTGAGAGTAGTAATCTACATACCAACATCAAATGCCCCTGCAGAGCACGAAGCAAGGCTCTGCAGCCACCCTGCCAAGACTGCCCACCCCTAGTAGAAGCTGGGGCCTGGAGCCTCGCCCAAGGGGATAAAAAGGCTGGTAGGCTGCATTCACAGCTGGGGCCTGGCTCCTAGTAGGCCACACTTAAGAAGATTAAGGAGGGGAAACACTTTCATCAAGAGCCTTTGAGCCCCACCGCTTAAGATTCACTAGTTCCCACATCCCACCTCATAGATTGACCAGTCTTGGACACGTGCCCACTAACAGACACCAGCTATAGCTTTCTGTTTTCAAAAGTGGCCCTCAGATGCTTTAGAAGGTGACATTTTATTTAATTTCAAAAAAGTATAACATTTTTTAAAAATGTAGCTATCATACATGGAAACTGACATTCCTAGCTGGAAACCAATAGCAGAAGTTACTTTAAAGCTGACTTAGGCACAATGTACAAATGGCAATACATCATACAACAAACAATAATTCACCTATCCATCCACATTTTAATATTATCTGGGGTAAGAAGACAATCATAATTCTTCCACCTGGTGTAATGAATAAAATCTGACCAAATAACATTAAAAGAGTTATTTGTTGTCTGATTTGCATGAGACCGAAAAATATGAGATAACTTTTCTGATATTGCGATATGCCATAGATGCTTATACCAGTTATCCATCGATGTGGTTTGATTTTTCCAGTGCTTGGCTATAATGAACCTGGCCGCAGTTACCATAAACACCACTAATCTTTTTGATGATACATCTGTGTTGACCCCCAAAAATAAATTTACTAATGCCAGCTGGGGGCATAATCCTATTTTCTGATTTGTGATTTTGCTCATCTCTGAGAATACCTCTGACCAAAAGTGTAAGACCCTGGGGCAGGTCCACCAAAGATGGAAATAGGTTCTCTTCAACCCACAACCTTTCCAGCAAAGCAGGGAGCAGTTTTTATAAATGTGTGCTAACTTTACTGGGGTCATGTTCCATGAAGAACTGAATTCCCCCCCGCCCCTCTTAATTTGGGCTGAGGAGGAAGTAATTGGCTTGCATTTCCAAATGTTCAACCAGTCCTGGCCTTTGATTTCCTGTTGGAAGTCATTTCCCCAAGAAACTTTGAGGCCAGGTAGAGGGTTAAATATGTGGTTTATAATCAGGCTCATAAAATTTTGAAACCTCACCTTTAAGGGAGTCCGAGGCTCCCAAAGCCAGTTCTTCGAATTGTGTTGGTTGTCTATTGGCTTGAGCTATTATTTCTGGGGTACATATAAAGGAAATGCACTGTAAAAGATGTATCCATGTACAGTGCAGAGGACCCAGAATTTCCCCTATAGCCTCTAGGTCGATGGGGTTTCCATGCTGATAAAAGTTACTCAATCTGCCATTCTTATCTTTTAAATTAAAAATAGGTGACCATTCAATCATGGTCCAAATGTTTTCTGTGATTTCATGAATCACACTATTTCAGTCTTCACTAAAGAGTACAATAAATCTTGTTTTCAGTTTCTTCAACTTCCTCCTTAAATTTTTATTTCAGTAACAATTCCAGAAAAAATGAGATATGAAGTATTTGCGAGGTGGGGGTGGAAAAGATGCTCACCACTTTCTTGGATAGCTGTGAGACATTGTAGACATTCCAGCATCTACAAAGAAGATACTTGAATGTCTAACATGCAAAGCAAGAACTCTGTACATTAAAAGAGGAAGTGTAGAAAAGAGAGGTTTGAGACATTTAAGCATCTTGTCTTAAGATATTTAAGCATTAATGCAGTTTCCCTGCAAAGAGATGCACTGTTGTCATATGCTTGTTGGAACGGAAGGATCACATCACAGAGGAAACATGCTAGCTCGTTCCGCATACTTTGTACTGAAAATGTTACTGTCATGCCTCTTCGCACTGCATCTCTGTCTGCAGTTGGTCAGGGTATGGATGTGGTCCAGATGCCTCAGAGCAATGGCAGGAGGCCCTGTCCAAGCTCCTCTGCTTGAATTTGTTTGCCTCACAAAGCCCCAGGATGAATGGTGCTGCCTCAAGCCTTAAACCGAGTCATCGGGTTGCTGCCAGGATGAGCTCTCCTTGGTCTCTGGCTGCTAAATAGCTCCTGACAAGTGAAGCAGTTCTTGAGAGACCTCAGAAGGCCCTGGGATCTTGCCCGGAAGTCTCGTGAGACCTCCTTAAGATCCGGCGGGATGACACCATCTGGCAGTGTCTTTCTGGTGATCTCCCTGCAGGGCCAGGCATCATTGGGGAAAGCAGAGTGGCCCGTGGAATCAGAGCTGACAGGGTTTCCTGTGCTACTGCTGGTCTCCCTTGAAGAGTAGCCACCCAATCCTCGCGGCATTGAGCCCTGAGCCCCCCGGTTCCCCCACCGTTACTTTCGAATACTCCTTTTCCAAACATCTCTTCTCATGACAAGTCTTTTCTTCTCTTCAACACAGTTGTGCTGAAGGTGATAGCAAGGGTCCACATCTTACCATGAGCTACTAGCAGAGGTGACTATTTTCTCTTCTGATATAAGATACAAAGTGACAAATTGTATCTCAGACTGTCCATGTGGAGAATTCTAGAACCCATGCTTCGTGAGGCGCATTCACACATTATTTTCAACATTCATACAACAAGTGTACAGTGCACACCTGTACATATCTGTACACAGGTACAGTCATTCACATGTTATGTTGAACGCAAGCATAGCAGTACACTTCCTAGCTGTACCATGCAATTGGAGGGACTCTATCCAGGTTCACTTATAAAATGAACAATGGTACATTCATTCACACAAACGTGTATGAGTGTACAGTACAGGCATATGTACACCCGTACAACATAATGTCTGAATCGAGTTATGGGGTGAATGAGATGTGCAGTTATTGGCTCACATGCTATGGAGGGTGACATTGATAGTTCAGCACTTCCCACTCTGCAGTGGATGTCTAAAGCAGTCTTGTTCTGGAACAATATTGTCCCACACCTTGTGACTTAAAATAGTGCCATCATAGTGCACAACTCCATGTTCATTATTTCCAATGGATGCAGCATCACACAACTGCAATGGTGTAATTTTAAGTCACAGTGAAACAAGGCTGTTCCATAACACTGCCAGGTGGTGTTTTAGACACATGCAGTAATGCGAACGGTACTGAACCATTCATGTTATTCAGCACAGCATGTGAGACACTGAAGCTGTTCACATGACACAAGCTTCCTGGGGCTAACCCAGCCAGCTCGGGTCATCCAGAGTGCTGGGAGCCCTTGGCTACTGGCTGCTTCAGAACATTTTAGCACCACTTTTTAACCCAGCGTTTAGCTGAGATTAAAAGGCTTCCCCTGGCCTGCCACCATTTCTGGCAGGGAGCCAGTGGGGGGAAGGAGTGGCCATACTCATGCTGTGCAGCGTTCTGAGATGTGGAAGGTGAAAGTCCTCCCCCTCCCAGCTCCTGCCATTGCCACGCCAGTGCTCATGAGGGTGTGCAGAGCGGCAGAGGGGAAGATGTCCACTGCTCATCTGTCAGGAAGCTTTTCACATTGGGTTTTTGAAGCCCTTTAACTCACATCTCCTCTGGAATGGAGGGGGTGCATTCACAAGTAGGCTAGATTTATCCCAAAGTCCCTGCGAGTTATTGGGGAGCAGTTCACATACAATTCAGGTTTTTCACTGTGCATTAGTGTGCATCGTGTGCACAACCTCATTGTTTTGAACAGTGTGTTAGAGAGCTCAGAAGGGTTTCTTTATCTACCCCAGCTACAGTGGAAGTGCACAGGTGAGGAAATCACTGCCAATTAATATTGTCTGGAGACAGGAGTTAAAGTTCCAAATAAAGTAGTTTATTTAGGAAATCCATCAGGGATATAGATAAGCTCTATCATACTTCATTGCTAGTGGGGAAGGGGAGAAGATGGAAGTCTCTCTCTCAGGTGAGAGAATGCAACCTGAGACTATCAGTCTAACAAAGAGGAATCAGAAGAGAGAAAACATGGTCTGAGGGGGAATGCCTTGACTGACTATCTCTACCCCTAAAGTCCCTAGTGGTCAATAGGATTGCTGGTGGTAGGAGCTGATGCCATCAGGAGCAGGAACTCCAAAATATTATACCAGAAGTTCAGAAAGAGGATTATGAGACATTTGCACATTCTGCACTGGCATTTCTGTATAACAACTGTTTCCTTCAGCCTCCATATCCTGACAGGATAGGTAGAAACTTGGAGAACAGTCACTTTCTCTGTTGAGTCCTAGGGAGGCAGTGATGGATGCATAAGTATTCTGGCTAATTGCCTGCCTCTTAGTAGCTTCTTCCATTCTCTTCTTTTTCCTCAATGGAAGAAAAGGGCAGCAGTAAATGAAGAAATAATATCCAGGAGGAAAATATTTTACCACTTTTAGAAAAATCTTCACTCTGCAAAATTATTCCTGAGATATTTTAAGCCCTCATGCTTTAAGCATGAATTGGGAAATTGAGTCAGTTTTAGTGATCTTATCACAGCAGTTTGTGTGTGTGTGTGTGTGTGTGTGTGAGAGAGAGAGAGAGAGAGAGAGAGAGAGAGAGAGAGAGAGAGAAAGCATTAAGTATAGATATCAACCATAGTTCAAACAAAACTCATCACAGACACAATCCTAAATTTATGTACCATCAATAAATAAGCAAGCAAGCAAGCAAGCAAGCAGCCCTTTAGGGTTTGATGTACCATTTATCTGTTACCCACAAAATTCCAGCATCTACTTGCTTCCTTGTACAGAAGATGATTAAGTACTGTTGGTTAGCTGATAGAGCCATTGCAGTAACAGTGTTCCCCAAAGGCCAGTTGTATAAAATGATGGATTTTCATTTACAATTGCCATGATTAATTACAAGTGATAGGAAATTTTTTTTCCATGCCAAACCATATATTTTTCAGTATTTAATAGTGGACTAAAGATAGCAGTTCATTATTCTAACAGAACTAAAACAATTCTAAAATATTCTGCATTTTCTCTTCTTTTGTGTTAAAATAGGATTATAATTAATCTAATTATATGGGTATAAAATTCAGTTTTAGAATTCTTTGAGGCTTAATTATATGCATTGTTTTATATATATGATTTCTGAAGAACACAAGATACATATGCCTGACTGGTATACCTCCAGTGGCAAGATCTTTTAATAAATGTGTTCACAGATGGGAAAATTAGAACTTGTACTTATTAAATGGGTTCACCTCATATGGATGAGTGCTTTCATGAATGATTATGATTTTGTCAATAAAGTACCCCATTAGGAATTGGTTAAGTGCATCTGAAAAGTTTGAGAGTCCCAGTTCATATCTAGTTCTCCTTGTCCGAATATAATCCATTTAGCATACTTAATGAAAATGTTTTTCAGTAATAGACCAGGCCAGTGCAAAAATAGGGCACAGCCTGGTAAAAGTGTAAGGCTCTTAAGTCTCATTTATTGCAATGGGGAAGTTAAGCACAACCCCTGCTAATCTGGCAAAGAGGCACCTGTTAATGTGGCGATTCTCTTTATTTAGCAGGGGGAGAGTAAATGGCCACCCCCAGCACAGTACCTCATGCTTGATATGTTTCAGAAATGCAGATCTGCAAATTCAAAAGTTCAGGATATTTGGCAAAATATTTTGGTGGACATATTTGCTATAGCAAGAACTTTTTCTAAATGCAAGAAAAAGGGAGGAATAGAGCAGTCTCAAGTATATGAACATCATTAATGACATCATATACAGAACTATTATGTCAAATTGTGATAATTCTCATGACCATTTATGAGACTAAAGTTACTGTAGAGTTATTTCTGAGTTATTCCTAAAGGACTGAGTTACTCAAAAGGAAGAGATTTCATTTTCAAAACTATGTGGGAAAATCGTGACTAAAGTAGCTGTGCACCTTTAAAATACACAATACAATGGAGAAGCTATCTGACAAGAGGTAAGAATTTCTTTCAGTTCTAAAACAGGAAGTTGTCTATTCTGTAGGAGTTTGGAGCTAAGCAGTCTAGCAGATATGGTAAGCCTTTTTTCATCTCCGAATGCTAAATTATATCATTTTCTATCATTTTCTGGCTGTGCAATCTTTGTCAAAACTTAATTTTAGGGGGAAAGAGATACTTCTGCAGGAAAGATGATACTTTGTACTGGAAACTACAGTCCAACTGATAGAAATAAGACAATATTCAATACAAGAATTAACTGGAAAGCTAAATAAGAGTCTCTGGTACACTTAAGAAAGCAAAGAATGCATAACAAAAAGCAGATAACATAACTTGCATCAAATGGAAGGAAGTGTAGAACATCACAGATGAACATCACTTACAGGAGATAGGTTGTTTATTACCAAAACAAATCAGAGTCACCTTTCTTGGTTAGTTAGCTTATGAAAAATCACAAGGGAAAGAGGCTGGAAGACTGGTCAGCCCATGGAGGTTCTAGTCTAGGACTAATCTCTCTGCTTTAATGCTTCTGGGTCATTTGCCAGCTTTTTGTATTCGGCTCCAGGGCAAGCCTATGGCACAGCAACAGCAAAGGGAGGAGAGTTAAGAGGTAAATTATAGCCATCCTTGCACATAATCAGGAGATGTATTTTAGCCAGCAGGGCCACATAAATGTTCTTTTCTCTATCCCGAGGATTCAACAGCCATTAGGCAGCTCTTATCCACTTTTAGGAGAGTTTTATTTATTTTAAATAGCATTGTTTGGTCATGGTTACATCTAGCCATTTTAACAAAACCACGAAGTGCTCACATCTGAGCAGAATGAGCTTTAGGTCTTTGTCTTGAAGCTCCAATAAAATTGTTCCTGTGATAAAAGAACCAAGGAGGAGATAAATCACTTCAAACAAATGTCTGAAATCTGACATATAATATCTTCTCAAGTTCTCATTTTCTATTCTACCTCTTTGGTATGCTTGTTTCTGTGATATAGCATTCCATTTCTCCGTAGTTACCAATGCTTTTTTAAAAAAAGTATCTTCTGTCATCTATTCACAACTCTTGACACTTGAATAAACCAGACTGAATGTTTATTTCAATCTGGAATGGATTGTGGTCTCCATTTCTTTCCAACAGAAGCTTAGAAATAGAAGGGAAATGAATAGAAACACACTGTCATAGTACCATATGAACAAATGGCTTACCAATACTTTTTATGTTCATTGGAAATAAAATGTAAACACATCAGAAATAGGAAATGGAGTTCACATAATAGCAATTACTTTAGAGTTTATCAGTGAAGGCTAGAAGGGAGGAGGGTTAAACCACAGGATACTGAACAATACAATATTGGTAAAGGACTGACAGTAGACCTATGCAGCTTGTTCCTTACTAAGTCAAATGCAAACCACCAGTCATGTGTGTAGTTGCCAACAAGGTGCTTGATTATTTCTGCTGCCCCCTGCCTCCACTTACCAAGGACTATCAAGCCATATCATTTGGTATGGAGAGCCACAGGTTAGGAACATAGGAAGCTGCCATATACTGAATCAGACCATAGGTCCATCTAGCGCAGTATTGTCTACACAGACTTTACAGTGACTTCTCCAAGGCTGCAGGCAGGAGTCTCTCTCAGCCCTATCTTGGAGATGCCAGCGAGGGAACCTGGAACCTTCTGTTCTTCCTAGAGCAGCTCCATCCCCTAAGAGGAATATCTTACAGTACTCACACATCAAGTCTCCCATTCATATGCAACAAGGGTGGCCCCTATTTAGTTAAGGGGACATCATGCTTGCTACCACAAGATCAGCTCTACTTTGTAAGGCCCCTGGTTGTGTAGGCCTGACAGGTTGTGGAAGGGGCAATGCCTATCTCTATTCTGTGCTATAGTTTTAATCTACTCTACTGCCTATATGTGCTGGATTCATGGGACTGAACGATGCCAAACAAACAACCTTTATAGGCCAAATTGAACATAACACAAAGCCCATCATAAAGAGATGGGCTTAAATCAGGAAGTAGGCCAGAAGTGTCCCTTTAATGTCCAGATACAGCCATAGCTCCACCACACAATCAAGTTATGGACTGTGAAGTTATGGTGAAGGGATGTTAACACTTTTCCCTGAGTCATTTTGATGTTGAAAATCACCTCCCCCTCCTGCCCCTGTGTTTATTTGCTGTTTCTGAAAATAGCTGTTTCAGGAACTATTAACTACTCCTGAATATTAGCTACTCCTGATATTTGGCTAGAAAAGAGTGCAGGGCTAAAGTGTTAAACCCTCTCTCCATCTCTTTAACTTGCTGGACACAAGTTGTGAAAATTTGACTACTGCCCTGATAAATCTCTAGGGACTGAGGGGTAGGCTTTGAGCCTATTTCAGGATCTGTTTTTCCCTTTGATGTTTGTGGAAATGCAAATCAAGACTCATCAGCCTGAGCTTACATCCCAGTGGGAATTTTGCAATACAGTTGCAGCAACAATGTGAAAATTAGATAATTTTTGTGGGTGTAGAAATAATGCACTTCATAGAAACATAACTTACTCTTCTTTGAAGCTGTGTACTGTAGAGGATTATAAAGTGGCCTTCATGTCAATAAAAACTTTTGGCAACCTTTATATATTATACCATTTTCATATATGTGCCACTCTTACACCATCATTTTACAGTGTATTTTTATTTCAGATTATTTTAGTTCAAAATGATTATTCCAGATTAGCGTATTTAAAAAAGAAACAACATGCCACATAAAAACCTGCATTTGAAGCACAGTGTAATATTCATTATTTATGAATATCATGCTGTGCTCCAAATGCAGGTTTTTATGGTAGCATGCTGTTTCTTTTTTTAAGCAGAATTTCTTGACAAATGAATATTGCATTTTGATTTGCCCCATTGGATATAAACTGTCAGAAACACAGTAGGTACTCTCGTGTTCTGACATATCACTGTTGAAGAAAAAATGGATTTCCCCCCACTGTAATAAAACTTGGCCTATTTGAACACCATGACATATCTGTCTACAAAAATACACACACACTTCTCATTCACAAGATAGTTACTGATTTATGAATCATCAAATTATCAACATCAAACAACTCCTAATGGAAATAACGCTAAAATATTGCATTAGTAAGAGAGACATCAGTTTATCCTGCATGATTGCATTTTTGGAATAATTTATGACAGTGTCAGAGCTCTTGACGAGAATGCCATCTCAAAAAATGAGGTATTAAAAGTATAGGACACATAAGCTTTGTTAGTCATGATGTAAATTTCAGAAATGCTTGGCAGCCTTGTCAAGATCATTATTTTTTTGCCTACATTGGTCTTTTCAGCCAGTTCTGCTACAACAATACTCAGTGGCTGCATCCAGACTAATGCTAGTGCAATGGACAAAGATGCACACACACAGGAAGGTCATGTAGCTGAGTGGATGTTCAAAGCTCAGTCCCTTGCACTTTTGGTCCACTTGCACAAGCATTGCACTTGCACAAGGATAGTGGATAGCTTTGCATCATTCCCTGCAACATACATATTTATTTATTTATTTATTTATTTATTTAACACATTTATATACCGCCCCAAACCAAGGTCGCAGGGTGGTTCACAACAAAACAATAAACAAAACATTAAAATCAATTAAAATTCTAAAAACAATTTAAAACAAATCAATAAACAGTCCAAAATTTAAAAAGTTAAAAAGCCTGTGTAAAAAGATGAGTCTTCAAACACTTTTAAAAGCCGCTAGAGACAGGGAGACTCTTATTCCCATGGGAACCACGTTCCAAAGTCTCGTGGCAACAACAGAGAAGGCCTGTTCCTGGGTCGCCACCAGGCGACATGAAGGTAGCCACAGACGAGCCTCCCTTGATGTATGCAGTGGACAATGGGGATCATGCAGAAGCAGACGCTCTCTTAAGTACCATGAGCCTAAGCTGTTTAGGGCTTTATAGGTTATAACCAGCACTTTGTATTTTGCCCAGAAACTTATTGACAGCCAGTGCAACTCCTGTAATACAGAAGTAACATGGTCTCTTTGAGATGACCCGGAGACCAATCTGCCGCCACATTTTGTACTAATTGTAGTTTCCGGAATACGTACAAAGGCAGCCCGACATAGAACGCATTGCAGTAATCAGGCCTGGAGGTTACCAGAAAGAGTACTACTGTTCTGAGATCATGAACATCAAGAAACGGACGCAGCTGGCATATCAACCGAAGCTGATAGAAAGCGCTTCTAGCCCTGGCTTCAACCTGGGGAACCAGGGAAAGGTGTGGATCCAGAAGTACTCCCAGACTGCATACCTGTTCCTTCTGAGGAAGTGTGACCCCATCTAGAACAGGTAGATCAATATCGCTTCCTGAGTGATGACCCCTCACAATAAGTACTTCCATCTTGTCTGGATTCAGTCTCAGTTTGATATCCCTCATCCAACCCATTACCGCTTCCAAGCAGGCATTCAGGGAGGATATGCTTTCTCCTGATGAAGTTGAAATGGAGAAATAGATTTGGGCGTCATCAGTGTACTGATAGCACCCAGAACCAAATCACCAGATTACTCTCCCAATGGTTTCATGTAGATATTAAAAGGCATTGGAGATAGTATGGAGCCCAGAGGGACCCCATATAAAAGCTCAGATTTTGAAGAGCAACAGTCTCCAAGCGACACTATCTGTAATCTTCCAGAAAGGTAGGAGAGGAACCCCTGCAAAGCAGTGCCTCCCACCCCCAACTCCCTCAGATGTTCCAGAAGGATACTATGGTCGATAGTATCGAAAGCTGCCGAGAGATCCAAAAGGACCAACAGAGTCACACTTCCTCTGTCAAGTCTTAATTGGAGATCATCCATCAGGCCAACCAAGGCAGTCTCCACCGCACAGCCCATCCGAAAACTAGTTTGAAATGGGTCTAGATAATCAGTTTCATCCAAGACTGCCTGGAGCTGGGAGGCCACCACTTTCTCAATCACCTTGCCCAACCATGGGTGGTTGGAGACAGGCCTGTAGCTATTAAACTCTGAGGGATCCAAAGCAGGCGTCTTAAGAATAGGTCTAATAATTGTCTCCTTTAAACAAGGAGGAATCCTGCCCTCCCTCAGAGAGGTATTTATAATTGCCACCAGGCTCTCCACAACAACCTCCTTGCCAGATAGTATAAGCCATGTTGGGCAGGGATCAAGAAGACAGGTAGTAGGACGCAGTGTTCCGAGCACACTTGTCCACATCCTCAGGAGTCACAAGCTGAAATTGATCCAGCCTAACCACACATGAGGAGTTGCTGGATACCTCTGCATCGGACACTGCGATAACTGTGGAGTCTAAATCTAGGTCGACCCGAATACGAGAGATTTTGTCCACAAAAAACTCATTAAAAGTATGACAGCGGGCAACTAATGGTTCCAAATTCTGGTTCAAGGGAGTAGGGGGCCCTACTAGCCCCCTCACAACCCTGAATTTCTCCACTGGAGGAGAGCTTGTGGAAGCAATACGGGCAGAAAGGAAACGCTTCTTTGCTGCAAGCATAGCCAGAGCATAGATCTTTAAATGTGCTCTGTGTCGTAATCTGTCAGATTCAAGTTGAGTCTTCCTCCACTTGCACTCCAGTCATCTATCTTACTGCTTCAGTTCCCACAGATCTTCCATATACCAAGGAGCCATTTTTGAATCAGGTTGGAGAGGACACTTAGGAGCGATCATGTCTACTGCCCTGGTGAGTTGATTATTCCAGTTCTCCACTAGGGCATCAACAGGATCTCTGGCAGGGCCAACATTAAATCCTTCCAAGGCTTCTTGGAATCCTATTGGATCCAATAACCTTTTTGGACAGGCCATTCTAATAGGCCCCTCACATATATGGACTGAGGAAAAGATTTCACAGCATGAGGCACATCACAAGTTGTACAAGCTCATTCTGTTGCATTAGTACATCATTAGTACACCATCTGGAAGTAAGCCCCTGGTTTAGTGGAACAAGCTAGCACAACATCCTTGCACTAGTGCAACATGTTCACCCTTCTCTGGTAGGGGTGTGCAAACAGGTTCAATGTCAAACAGGTTTGACATTGAACTGGTTTGGTTCGACCAATCGAGGTTGAACCGAGCCACCCCCAGTTCAGTTTGGTCCAACTTCGGAACGAACCCCACCGGGGGGTTGTGATCTTAACTCCCTCTGGGGGAGTTGTTCGAGGTGGTTGTGGGGGTGGGGTGTCCACAGAGGTTTTCCTCCCCCTGCTGACCTCCCTCATGCACCTTATCACGCACCTTTTCAGCCTTCCCCCTGGGCACAGCCATTTTGGAGGCCGCTGTGCCTGCACAATGGGCCTCTGCATGGCCTGGGATGACCTGGGACCCAGGCCACACAGAGGCCCATTGCACAGGCATGGTAGCCTTCGAAATGCCCCTGCCAAGGGGGAAGGACGAAGAGTGGCCGAACAGCCGATTAGGTGCATGAGGGAGGCCGGCGGGGAGAGGGGAACTTCCATGGACCCTCCACCACCTTGAACAACTCCCCCAGAGGGGGGTAAGTGCTTAAATTAAAAAAAATTGTGAACCCCCCCTGAGCGAACCAAACCAGGAGTGTTTGAGGGGTGCTGGACCTAACTGGCCCGGTCTGGTTCAGGTCCAGTTTGGTCTTGTACCAAACTCGACCAGCCGGTTCCATGCATATCCCTATTCTCTGGATGTCAACCAATGAATACAGTCTCTTCATACTGATGATGTAATAAATTTTATTTAAAAAACAAAGAGGGTTCCATAAACTGAAAAAACACAAGATTTATGCAGGAACTTCTAAAACGTGGTAACTGGTAGCAAAACTGATCAGTCATACCATGTTTGACTGGAGAAACATTCAAACAGTTAGTGGTATATGAAAAGACATACCTACTTCCTTGTAGGGATGTGTACAAATTTATTTTTGTGATTCAATTTGAGTTTAAATTGATTCTGTCTGATTCAATTCATACTCAAATCTGCTGCTCGCAAATCAGGGCAGATTCAATTCTAATTCAATTTGATTCAATTCAAATACAAATTTATTTGAATCAATTTTAAAGGACTAGCGGGTAGCAAAACAGGTTGAGTGGCAAGGCACCATAGGTGATGCCTACAACCCAAGCCACAAAGCAATCCAGAAAATGGGCAATTTTAAAGGTATCTTTAAAGTTTTTTCTTGGTTTTTGTGTTTTCTGCCATAGGGAATAATGGGGATTCAAAGTGGCCCAATTATTCACCATGGGTAGCACCTAGGTACTCCAAAGTGGGCACCTAGGTACTCTAAAGGGCACCATGGGTGCCAGCTATTACCCAACCTGTAAGGTAGTGGGGTTCTCAGGTAATTTTAAAGGAATTTTTAAATGCATTTTAGATTCTTGGGTGTTCACTAACCCTATGAAGAAGTAATGTAACATCCAAGGATCTACTCACAGTGTAGATTCTCAATTGCTATATAAGTTCATCATAAAGGGAATCCCTATGAGAAAATCTCGGCCCCATGAGTGATGGGCAGGGGCCGAGACTACTGGACCACTTTTGACACTAAAGATTTAACCATGGCCTCAGAACCCTGTGCCCTAACTGAAAAGCAGGCTGACGCATGTCAGGGCACCAGCAGCCAAGCTCATCTTCAGCCACGGCTGGGGGGTTGGTGCATGTGTGTATATATGTGCTGCTTCTTTGGATTGGGGGAAAAGCAAACACAATGCAAATGCAAAATAGTCAGAAGTAAACACAGCATTTTAAAAGCAAATCTCCTGCCTGCTCCACACCACAGTCTCTGATGAGTGGGTGCTGCTGGGCCTCAGGGTGACAGTCCATCCATCATCATCAGCCTCATGGTGTGATGTGTGCATGTGGGTCTGCATGTGTCAGCAGCACTAACGGGCAGATAGTGACACATCTTGGCCAGGGTTTGCTGCCAGTGGCATGGGAGGCTGTGGATAGGGGGTGATCATGAGTCACTTACCCTCTATGGCCAGCTCGGGGTAGCCCAGCAAGGGGAGGTTGGCCTTCATGAAGACCAGTTGCTCCACCAAGGCAGAGTCCAGGCTGAGCTCTGAGATATCACCATGTCCCCAGCCATGGAGAACAACCTCTCGCTCAGGACACTGGTTAGCAGGCATGAGAGGCACCATCCAGCAACAGCTGCCAGACATGGTGATGCATTACCCCAAACTGGTAAAGCTCCATCTCTCTGCCACTGGCTCCTACAGGTACTGCAGAACAGACTGCTCAGCATGGCTGCAGGGCTTGTAGGGCTCCTTCCACCCACCCCAGCAAGGCACTAAGGAAGACCACTGTGAACCACTGGATAGTGGAATGTGGAGGTGGAATTGCCCACCATATTGGTGCCACTACCAGTGAAATTAACTGCTGGACTGGGAAACAGCAGTGAATAATGCTGTTGGGGGTGGACTATGCACTGGTAGGTGCAACAGCCCCCTCCTCCTTGTTTTGACCTAGCCTCCTCTACTCAGCACACCTAACATGTTCAGCCAGGAGGTCCCCCAACCTGGGCAGCTGGTCAGGGGTGACAACATTGCCCTTCATCCTTGGCTCAAAGATGCACAACAGGACATGCCATGTAGATGCACCTAGAGGCTCACTGAGTTGTTCCACTACCCAGTCCTCAGCTGTCCTGCCAGGGCAATTGCATTCCTGATCAGAGTGGTCTGGAGCTCACCCATCATATTCTCAAGAAGGAGAGTGGTGGGCAAAGCCTGGCTCAGCATAGCTGTCTCAGTACACAAGTTGTCCATGGCAACGTAGAATGGCTCGAATACCAAGATGAGCAGAAGTGCACCTCAGTAATTTTGAAGCCTGGACCTAAAGGCCTTTGGAGGACCCCTCCCCCTGCAAATTAAACATCATCATGCTCCGCCAGGTGACCACACCACCCAGGTCAGACTAAAGAGGATGGGGGGGGGGGTGCAGGGACTGTGGAGGCCCAGGACTTCAGCCCTGAAGTCCAGGGGTAAGAGTGCCTTTAAAGATGAGCTCAGACACTAGCTGCCAGTCTGCAGTGAGCAGGTTGCACACATCCAAGCCACTATGCCTTTCCAGGCTGTAAATGGCACCTCTTGCTCCTGCAGGTGCTGGATCAAGAGAAAGGTGGAGTTCCACCTGGTCAGAACACCCTGAGGGATCAGGTGTTCAGTCAGGCCCAGCTCAATTTGCCTCACCTTAAGCATGCGCCTTCCCTTCTCACTCTGGTGGAAATGGCCACCAAACTTGTGGCACTTCTCCACGAGAATGGCTATGAAAGAAGCAGGACCTGTGTAGGGGACTCCCTTGTCACACTTGGCGTTCACCTCCTTAAGGCCAAGTGCATTGGTACAACCAGATGCACACAATGTATGTGCACAAATGGACTCTACTTGGCCACCTTCCCTATGTTGATCATCTTGTTGGTTGTCGTGAACTGCTATCCCAGCTATCCCTACAGGATTTACAACCCCCGGAGAGAGAGAGAGTAAACAGAAAGCAGCAACGAAACTGGATGAAGGAAAATAAAAGGCTCGCAAAGAAAACAGTAAATGAATTAAGTCCCCCTGAACTAAAACTAGGTACCCCCCCTAACAATAACTGAGTAATAAGTGGAAGAAAAGACAAAACAAAGAATGAAACAAGCGAAGGACACAGAACAAGAAATTAAGTGAATAATACCAGGAAGTTCAGACAAGATAAACTGGAACACGGAAAAGATATAATTTCAAGAGCACAGTATCTGCTGCCAGCAAAGTTGCAAACAGCAACTCAGCTATGAGAGACTGTTGAATATATATGGCTCAACAGAACCAGGAACCAATCAGGCTTCCCTGAGTCAGCAGTTTAGCTTTCTTCCCTGTTATCTCCTGCACCTGCGTGAGTCCCTCTGAGCCTGCCTCTTGATACTTCGTCTCATTATAGGTGGAATCCCAGGCTCTTCCACATCAGAATTCAAGTTTGGCAGCTGTTGAGAATCCTCAGGTCCCGAGTCTGGTTTCTCTGCCAAATCTTGCTGCTGTGGCTCACTAGCAGGCAAGTCTTCCTGCTCTGTCTCTTCTGATTCCGAAGTCTGAGCCATGACATTGGTGACCATGAAGCCTTGATGTAAGGCTGGCTCCCCAGTCAGTCAAGCATCCACCTGCCAGTCCATGACTGCCAACAAACCATCTGCCTTGTGGTCTGTATCCATTGCCTCCACATGCAGCACAGCCCACCTGGATGTCCCCTCACGCTCACGCTCATCTGACCTCCCCTGCAGATGTCCCCTCACCCTCACGACACCATTGGGCTGTCAGGGATATCAAGGCAATGTACAGTTTACTGTGGCTGATCCAAAGGTCCACAGTGAAGAGTACAGTGGTGTTGGGCCCTGATACACACAGCCGAGCCAACATGGCCTCCTTGCATGCATGGTACATAGAGGGCACCACCCTCCTACTGAAGGTGGTACTTTAGGGAGAGCAGCTGGAGCAGCCGATGGAAGCTGCTATTCTCCACCATCTGAAATGGATGATTGTCCAAAGCCATCATCTCCCCAATGGTCCAGGTAATGAGACGTTCCTTTGGGTGATCAAACCGCTTCCCCAGAGGCTTTTCCTGCCACTGAGCTGGAGTCACTGACTTACTGCCTCTACTCAAGGGCACACTCGGGCTAGTGCTGTTAGCAGGGGCAAGGATCCTTGGGTTATTCCACCGCAGGTGCAACAATATACCCAACATCATGAAATGCTTAGGGTCTGTGCCCCTGCTCACTTGTGCCCTGAAAGTGGGTGCAGACAGCATGGGCAGGATCACCAAGGCAAAGCTCGAAGTGAACTCACACCATGCTGCCACTGAACTCTCTGCTTTGAGTTGGGTGGATCTGCTGGTTCCTTTTCGGGCACACCACTATCACCACCCTCAGTGTGGGCCTGAGAAAGTCCAGAGGTGGGAGGCTTGATCACTTCCTCCTGGCCCTCCTCAGACCCAGAGGGCATTGGGGAGGATGGCGAGATGAATCTGGCTGGACTAGCAGCCGGCTCCAAGTGCAATTCCTCCACGGCTGGTATGGGAAGATCTTCTACGCTGATGGAGGAGGCCCTCATCCCTAACTCCTACCCAGCCACAGGCCATAGTGTGGGCCCAGGCAAACCTGAAAATAATAGCCTGTGCACAACGAAGGAAGCAGGGACAAGGGCGATTTGGGGAGTGAACCCCTGTTGCCACACCCTGCAATGTCCATGATCGGAATGCCCTCTCGCCCTCGTGCTTTACCCCTGCCTCTGCCTCTTACCCTCCCAGACATCTCTTTTTGGGGGGGGGTTAAGCCTTAACTAACAAGGGTGTGAGAACAGAAGGGTGAGAACCAAAGTGGGGTGAATTTCTCAGGGAGTGAGTGAGTTGGGTGTTTAGAAGGGTCAAGGGCTGACTTCAGCTGTGTGTGCTATAGGGTGGGCACACACAAGCTGCAAGGTTTTAAAATGAAAAAACAAACAAACAGCAAAGGGGTAGTGGTAAGGGTACCAAGAAGAAGATCCAAGGGGAGCTGATTTCAGCTGTGTCAGTTCTTCTCTCCGCTCCATGAGGCAGCAGCAATAGTTGCCTCAGAGGACTCTGTCCCATTAAGTACATTTAAAAGTGCCTCCATCTGCCTCCCCTCTTGTCCATCCCCCCCCCCAGCCGATATTGGCACAGTTCCCCCTGGCAACACAGGATTTGAATGACAACAAGGCAATCAAGAAGCAAGGGGAATTGCCAGCCAATTGTTGCACAATGCAAAGGAACTAACTGGGGTGGCTGGGTCACTTGAATCACTCAGATTCGAGTTGAATTGATTCAGCCACAAATCAATTCACACAACCCTACTTCAGAAGCACATCTGACTTCTCTCATACTATCAGGCAATATAACAATGTTTAGGCTACAGTCCTATGCACAGCTATTTAAAGCTGACCTCAGTGGGGATTAATTATGAATAAATATGCATAGGGTAGGGCTGTTATTGGAACTGAAAGCTGCATGGGTTTTGAAGGTTTCATTTTCCTACGTTTGTCATGCTATGCGGCTTTTAGCCCTCACCACTAATGATCCACTTACAACACCTGAGAAAGTGCCTGTTGGCTCTTAAAGAGTCATCTGGAACTAATTAGCCAAGAAATAGCAGATGAAGTAAATGGTATGGAACACAAAATGGGTCCCAGTCCAGATATATATGTGTATCCCAATGACCTGCATATATGGTCTGCATGCATGTATATGAACCCAAACCCAACAGTTTCCATCATAGATTTGATGCAAAATCATCTGTTTGGCCATGATAAATGACTTGAATCTACTCTTCCATCCATCCAACAGGAAATTAACCTGGGTTGGTGAACTCTCCCTTGCTGAAGGTCTTTGGAAAGAGGCTGAACAGCCATCTGTTGGAGATGCTCGCACTAGATTTTGTGAATTAAGCAGAGCATTGAACTAGATGGCCTCCAGTTCTATGACTATGAATCAGGACTAGGTTCAAGCCCTATTCGGACATTATCTAAACAGACGGTATGCATGATTAAACTGTCAAAAGCATCCGCACATCTCACCCCCTGCCCATCACTCACTCCTTCCACCATGCCACTCATGGTTACAGTGGCATTCATCTGCAGAGGCAAACACCATTACCGTGTTGGAGGGTGCTTCCATGATTGGCAGTCTGGGGTGATCCAGACTGCCAATCACAGAAGTGCCTGCCATCATGGTTATGGCATTTATGCCTGCAGGCAAACACCTCTGTAACCATGAGGGGGATGAGAGGCAGGTCAGGGCAGGACTTCTAGATTTGTTTTGTAATGTAATCATGTGCACTATCTTTTTAAATAACATAGTAAAAATATGCACATATTGCCTCACTGGGTCAGGCCATAGATATTTTATGTCGTGAGACTGATTGTTCAATTAACCTGATTAACCAGAATTGACAACAGTTTATACTGTATTACCAAAGAAATGAATTAAGTAGTTCAAGGGCCACATAGTTATCACCCTAAAGGTGTTTCATACAGACAAATGGGTTTTATGCATATATTATGAACTCCAAGAAAACATAGAATATTCCAGGTTTTCATTTTCTACAAGGAGTAGAAACCATCAAGTTTTATTTTCCTTATTTCATTTTATGATGGTTTCATTTTGTGGGCGTTTGTGTGTATTTGAGGGCAGTGAGGTGTTTTATGGGCTTCAGGGATTCTATTTCATTTTCAGACTTAAAGGGATTTTATTACACTAGATTTACTTCTTCATCTTCCACTTTTCCTGTTGCATGTTTTTAAAAAAGGCTAGTGACTTGGTTTGTAATTATACTCCAAATCGAGGGTTCATTTTTTAATGTCTGAGTTTTATTTAGTCCAGTTTCAGCTCATTAGATCTGAAACGTTTTATCAATCTATATTACCTGAGGTTCCACATAATTTGGAGACATTTATCAGTTTACTTCATATACTTTCCTTAACAAAAATGTTTGCTCTCATTTCATTTTCTGCTGCATGGATGGCTGCTTTCCTCCTCCATTCTGGTGTGCATTTGAAGTTAACAAATATAACTCAAAGAAAATCCATGACAGTGTACTTGGCATCTCTCTAATTTGAAAATCCCATGAAACTTCCTTTATGGATAACCACTGTAATGGTTGATAGGCTGCAATCCTTTATACATATGCATGGCATGAATAAATCCTATTGAATTAAAAAGTCAGTGGCTGACATCCTGACTAATGGTGCACTTGCACAATGGACAAAGTTGCACTTCCTAAAAAGCTAACAGAGCTGTGCAAAGTCGTGGTACTCTGTGATGCTGTACAATCACTAATAGAAGACCTCCTACAGGACATATGCAGGTTTGCACTACAAGCTTGTGCATCAAGCTTCTGCAATAGCAGTTGAACAATGATGATGTGGAACATTCTGCAACAACAGTCTTGTGGAGCAGTTATTGCAGGTACAGTATTCACACATGCAGGCAAAACCAGGCTAAAGAAGCCCAGCCCGGTTTTGCCTGAGTGTGTGTACCACCACTGGAGCCATCCTCTTAAACAAGGTTAGGAGAGCGAGTGCTGACTGTCTGCCAGCCTGCCCCGGCACAAGCAGCTGGGGCTAGCAGACTGTGGGGCACTGGGTCATTTTCTGGGAGGGGGGATCCCCATAATGCACTGCACACTCACACAGTGCATTATGGGAGTTCCAGGGGTGGGGTGATGTGGAGGACACGTCCCAGCACCCCAACCCTCCACGCTGCTGGCAGTAGCCAGCAATCGTCTGGGCAAGTAATCTGCCCTCACAAGAAGGAGCCCTCAGACGTCTGTGGGGAGGTAAGCTTTTTAAGGCTTTCTTCCCACTAGCTCTCTTGCCCTTTCTCACTGATTGTGAGAAAGGGCTCATTGTGTAATTTATCAATATCTTCTGCTCGCACAAGGAATAGCGCTACTTTAGATGTTCCTGTCTCTGCTCACTATCCTTATGCTAGATCCTTCATCTACCACAACAACATTATGCTAGTGCAATGCATGTCTGTAGTGAAAGCTCCTGATCTAATGGAACTCACCTGTATAAATCCTTTGCAAGCACAATGCCGTTCCACAAGTGCACCATTCGTCAGGTTGTCAGCCAGTGAGTATTTGTGGGATCATGGCCTGGTTGCATGGTTGTCTCACTGCAGTAACATAAGCACTAAACATTAGCTTTTTGATTGAAACATTTTGTGCTATTGCAGTTGAAGTAGAATCTTGTGCCTAGAAGGTCAAACAATCCTATGAGATGCTAGGAAATTGGCAATGCCCTTGCAGTTGCCCTTCAATTGTGCCAACCACATTTTTGCCTTTACAAGAGTGGGACAAGGCTCTTGCTGCATCATCATCACTATCATCATCATCATCTCTCTCTATAATTATCTAAGACGTACCCATCACTAATCCCTAATCCCATGTGTGGCAGCTCTCGCAAGAGTTTGCAGGCAAGCTGCCAGGAGGAGCAGAAGAAAGCGGCAGAGGACACGTGTGTGGGCAGAGATAGGAAAGAAAATGACAGTGGCGTCTGGAGGGGAAGACAACGGTGGTGGTGGTGGTGAGATGAAATGGTGGCAGTGGGGGTGGAAATGGTGGTGGTGGGAAATGGTGGTGGTGGGGAGAAAAATGGTGGCAGCAGCATGGGGGAGAAAACAGTGGTGGGAAGAAAATGGTGGTGGCAGGGGAAAGAAAATGGCAGAAGTGGGAGAGAAAGAGGCGGTTGCGGTGGCGGGGTGTGTGTGCTGAGAACAGGGGGAGAGCCGAGAAGGAGGGGAGAAGGAGGGGGGAGAACTAGAGGCACAGATGCTGTGCGCCAGTGCCAGTTAGTTATTATTATTAAAGATATGTACATCCTGCCCTTCCAGTGCACTACTGCTTGGGCAGGCTTCCAACATCGTCATCATCATCATCATCATCATCCCCCAGTGAGGCACTACCTTGGTATGGTTGTGGGGCCTGCGTGCTCTGAGGACAGTGAGAGCTATGCCAGAGGTCCAACCATACTGGACAGGTCTCACCAGAGGAGCCAGACAAAGAGTGCCTCTCCCATCAACAATATGGTGAGATGTAACTTTAATACATCTATACTGGATCGGTCATCACCTGGGTCAACAAGGACCGTGCCAGGTGCTATAGTCCCTGGACATCTGGTGGCAAGTAGGCAACAGGACTCAGGATCTTCAGCTGAGCAACCAGGGCTGGAGACTGTAAGGTTACTGGAAGAAACGTCGCTTAACCGAAAAAAAATATACGAAAAATGCCAACAAGGAAATAATGATCTGCTATTACAACTCTAGTCCAACTAGAAGAGGTTATTTAAAAAGAATGTACCAGATGTGGAAAGAGAAGCACCCAGATACAGAAATCACAGAACAAAGGCTAGCAGACCAAAGAAGATTCATAATAAGAAATAAAGTATTCACAGGAGTTGAGCTGGAAGAACTGCAAAGAGCAACACGGGATCAAGATATGGAAGAAGAATTACCACCAACTGAAGAAGTTGCTCAGGCACAGGTGGTGGAGGTGTTGGAAATCGAGGATGCCACTGTTGCTGAACTGTTTCAAAATCAAAACCAGGCAACCTCCCCTTTGCCTTCACCTCAAAAACCCAAATGCCGTTTAACAGAAAAGCAACAAGAACTAAAGCAAAAAATAACTGAGCACATGAACCAAACAACCACCAGGGTTTGACTTCCGGCTCTAAAAACAGTTGCCAAAAAACAACTTGCTCAGGCATTGAAAGATGTCAGTGCTGCACTTGCAGAAATAACAACCAATAATTTGCAAGAAACAAACCAACTAATGCACAGTGCAGCAACAATAACAACACAAGAGCTCGGATATAAGATCAATGGACCTGTAAAAAAAGAAAGTAGTACATCACCTAAATGGAAGATTAGATTAGAAAATAAAATCTCCAGGCTTAGATCAGATGCTAATAAATTGAAAGATATGAAAGACAAGAAGGTGAAGAATGAAAACACCAAACAGTATCTGATCAAAACATACCATCTAGATGCAAGGAAAATTAGAGAAGTCCTGGAAATAATAAAGCAGCAAATAACAGCAGTGTCAAAGAAGATTATCAGATACGAAGCCAGAATCGCACAACACAGGCAGAATCTACAATTCCAGTTGAATCAGAGACATTTCTACCAAAGCATAGAAGGAGAAACTGCAAGAAACCTAGAAACACCAAATAAAGAAGAAACAGTGCCATTCTGGGGGAAATGATGGGACAATCCAATTGATTATAATAAAAAAGCAGGCTGGATGAAAGAGGTCAAAAAATGTAATCAAAAAATGCAAGATCTAATAATAACACCAGAATTAATAAGTGAAAGAGCAAAGAAAATTAAAAATTGGACTGCTCCAGGGGACGATGAACTGCATGGCTTTTGGCTTAAACACCTAACAAGCCTTCATAAACAACTATCAAAACAGTTCAATCACATTTTGCAAGGAGGTGATATTGAACAATGGCTAACAACTGGGGAAACTAATCTCATAATGAAAGACCCAGCAAAAGGTGAAGTTCCAAGTAATTATAGACCGATCACCTGCCTGCCAACCATGTACCAATTATTAACTGGAATAATAGCAGATGAAGTGATGCAACACTTATTAACTAACAAACAGCTTCCAGTTGAACAGAAAGGAAATTGCCCAAACACCAGAGGCACAAAAGACCAGCTGCTGATTGACAAAATGATTTTAGAAAATTGCAAGAGAAGAAAAACCAATCTAAGTGTTGCATGGATTGACTACAAGAAAGCCTTCGATTCATTGCCTCACACATGGATACTACAATGTTTAGAAACAACTAGTGTCAGCAAAAACATTCAGATATTTATTAAAAAAGCAATGAGCATGTGGAGTACACAGTTAACAATCAATGGCGAGACACTTGGACAGGTTAGCATTAGAAGAGGCATTTTCCAAGGTGACTCACTATCCCCTCTGTTGTTTGTAATCGCCATGACTCCACTTTCACAAATACTAAACAAAACAGGCCTCGGATACCAAACATCTAAAACATCCAGTAAAATCAACCATCTGCTCTACATGGACGATCTGAAGTTGTATGGAAAGTCCCAGTCAGAAATTGAATCACTGCTAAACACTGTCCGTATATTCAATAGCGATATAGCAATGGAGTTTGGACTAGACAAGTGTGCTGCATTAATAATGAACAGAGGAAAAATAAGAAAAACAGAAGGAATAGAACTGCCCAATGGAAGCAAGATCAAGAACCTGGAAGAGAAAGAACCTTACAAATACTTGGGCATTCTCCAGGGTGAAAACATTGCACACACTCAAGTTAAAAGAAAAATTGGAAGTGAATACATCAGGAGAGTTAGAAAAATCCTCAAGTCCAAACTCAATGGCGGGAACACCATGCAAGCCATAAACACCCGGGCTATACCTGTTATCAGATACACTGCAGGAATAATAGACTGGACCCAGGCAGAGCTAGAGACGCTAGATCATAAGACTAGGAAAATCATGACCATCAATCATGCTCTGCACCCCCACAGTGATGTAGATACTGTAGGCTATACCTCCCTCACAGCTTAGGTGGAAGAGGAATGTTGCAAGTCCCTCAAACAGTAGAGGAGGAGAAAAGAGGCCTTGAAGACTATATAAAGGACAGTGAAGAAGATGCACTTCAAATGGTCAAGAATGAGAAACTATTCAACACCAATGGAACAAGGCAGGCCTACAAGAAAGAACAAGTCAAGAACCGAGCAGAAAAATGGAAAAAGAAGCCACAACATGGTCAATATTTGCACAATATAAGTGGAAAATCAGACAAGACCAAGACCTGGCAATGGCTTAAGAATGGCAACTTGAAGAAAGAAACAGAGGGTTTAATACTGGCTGCACAAGAACATGCACTAAGAACAAATGCAATAAGAGCAAAAGTTGAAAAATCAACAACAACCAGCAAGTGCCGCCTTTGTAAAGAAGGAGATGAAACAGTGGACCACCTAATTAGCTGTTGTAAAAAGATTGCACAGACTGACGACAAACAAAGGCATGACAAGGTAGCAGGGATGATACACTGGAACATCTGCAAAAAATACAAGCTACCTGTAGCCAAACATTGGTGGGACCATAAAATTGAAAAAGTTGAAGAAAATGAAGATGTAAAAATATTATGGGACTTCTGACTACAAACAGACAAACATCTGCCACACAATACACCAGATATCACTGTAGTCGAGAAGAAAGAAAAACAAGTCAAAATAATCAACCTAGCAATACCAGGTGACAGCAGAATAGAAGGAAAAGAAACAGAAAAAATCACAAAATACCAAGATCTACAAATTGAAATTGAAAGGCTGTGGCAGAAAAAGACCCAAATAATCCCAGTGGTAATTGGCACCCTGGGTGCAGTTCCAAAAGACCTTGAAGAGCACCTCAACACCATAGGGGCCACAGAAATCACCATCAGCCAATTACAAAAAGCAGCTTTACTGGGAACAGCCTATATTCTGCGACGATATCTATAACAACAGCAACAACATTGACAATAAAATTCTGGCATCCCAGGTCCTTGGGAAGGACTTGATGTCTGGATGAAACAAACCAGTCATTAACACTTGTCTGACTGTGTAAACAAGAAATAATAATAATTTAAAATATTAAATGACCAGGCTAAAACCTCAATTAAAGTAACATTTTTTAAAAAAATCTTGAAATTAAATGGTTCCTTAAAAACACTGAAGGAGTAAGCGTGGTGAAACTCTTCTGGGAGGGTGTTCCAAAGTCGAGGGGCCACAACTGAAAAGTGGTTTCTCTAGTCCCTGCCAACTGGATCTCTATAGATGTGCTAGGAATGGCGACACGGCAGCTGGATTCCATTGTTGTAGCGAGAACTAAGGGATAAGATGCACATTTCTATCACAGCAGCCATTTCTGCTGGTGGTGGTGCTTGCAAAAATTGTATCTGGAAATGTCTTACTTGCACACAAACGAAAAGGAAGAATCTGCCTTCACAGTGGCATCTGAAACCTCCCCTGACAGCCCGCTGCTGACAAGTGTTAATTCTCCAGGATATATATCTCCAAGGGCCATACTTAGGAGAGGAGAGCTAGTCTTGTGGTCGCAAGCATGACATGTCCCTTTAGCTAAGCTGGGTCCACCCTGGTTGCATATGAAAGGGAGCCTAGAAGTCTGAGCACTGTAAGATATTACCCTTAGGGGATGGAGCTGTTCTGGGAAGAGCATCTAGGTTCCAAGTTCCCTCCCTGGCATCTCCAAGATAGGGCTGAGAGAGATTCTTGTCTGCAACCTCGGAGAAGCTGCTGCCATTCTATGGGGACAATACTGAGCGAGATGGATCAATATTGAGCGAGATGGCAGCTTCCTATGTTTCATAAGTGGAGTTTCATTTTTGTCTAAAAATAAACAAATTGAAAATACTTGTTCATATTTTGTTTTGTGTTTTCTTTTAATCTTATTGAATAAGCTAACACCTCAGTACACTGCTTAAATATCCTATAGTGGAGGAAAATTCACAGATTATACATTTTTATTAATCCTAATAGACTATTCCCAGAATACATCTGTATGAATGTTATGATGGCTGGCACAGTAAATATCAAACAGCTTTACATTCTGTCAAAGATGTTAAGCACCTTTTTCACACCATGCCAATTCTATGATGTTTTTTTCCTATAGTTTCCCGTAGGGCAAGGTTAAGAGTGTGATAAACTTCTATTATGTTGAATGATTCAGATTTTCTAGTTCACATCCACAGCATTTGTGAAAAGGCTGCATTGCTATTTCTTTTCAAACGTTGATGTACTTAGAACTAAAGGTGAGAAATATTATTTAGGGTAAATTCAGGTGTTTCAGAAATGATATATTGTACTGGACTCATTCTTTCATGGTATATAGCTTTAAAAAACTTCTCAAATACAGTTTAGTTTAAAATGTCTGTGTGTCAGTGAAGCTTTCCAACTTATCTGATATAAATCAAAGGAAAGAATTGTATCATGAATATTGAAAGAGGTTTGTTAGCTAGAGACAGCTAAAGTTAAAGCCTTGCTTTAAGTACTTCACAGCTGCATTCATGTTTAGTGAAGAAAATGTGGAAATAAGGCAGATAGAATAAGGAAAGACTAATAAAGGTTGGAAAGATACTGAGAGAAAAAAATAATATGTACATGAGGTCATCTATAAATGTAGAGGTAATGACTGACATGATGTGCAATGGTCATGGTGTCAGGAGACATCGGTGTCTTGACCTATGTATGTATTAAATTTATACGCTGCCCAAACTTACGTCACTGGGCGGCTATGTGTTGCACCTATGGCTGCACAAGCGGCATTTCTGTGGTCTCTCCCATTTGTCACAATGAAAGAAACCACAGGGGTGCAGCTTGTGCAACCACCAGTCGGGACATGGCCACTACTGCTTCTGGGTACACAGCAGTGATGGCACCGATGTCTTCTGGCACCATTTACCCTTGCACATCATACCAGTCACTGTATTTTTCTGCCTGCTAAGTTGTAGGCAGTGTTCCCTCTAACAGTGATTTCCAGATGTTGTTGACTACAACTCCCATAATCCCCAAGCAAAAGTCATTGCAGTTGGAAATTCTGGGAATTATAGTCAATAGCATCCCTGTTAGAGAGAAGACTGGTTGTATGCTAATTTGGCCTTCTCTGCCCTAACTTCAGGTTGCAGCCAACGTGACAATAAATGTCAGATAGTTGCATACAACTAGAAATAAATTTGCTATGTCTTCCTGTGTTTTTCATGGCCTCTGAGATTCTCTCAACAATTCTTTCACTCAGGAGAGCAGGTATGACCTCTGTGACCTCTTGTTCACCTCCTGAGGTGTTCTTCTGGAGACTGACTTCTGCCAATTGGCCAATGACCCTATGTGAGAAAGTCAAACTCTGCAAGTTAAATATATGAAGGGAAGCTGTCAAAATAGAATAAGCCAAGAGCAACTAAAGAACTTGCTAAGTTCAGTAATTCTGGACTTCCCTGAAATGTAACTGTGTCCATACGTAGAGCTGTTAAGATAAAATTCTTTGGAATATACATTCACATTGTTTCACCCAAATTTGAAATAAGAGGAGGATTTCTTCCAAAAATTACTTTCAGTGGCCAACATACATTGGTAAACAATGCGCTTGGGTAATCCGAGACTATGGGGATGTGACTGGGGCTTGCATGCAACTCCCCCAGTCTCTCTAGACACGTGTTGCACAAGCGGGCGAACTCTGTCTGTGCCCTGGAAACACTCTGGAAAGGAAGCATTATGTCACTGACCTTCAGTGATGTACTTCCTGTCTTCCAGAGCACTTTTGGAGCATGCTTAGAGCAGGGACATTTTGACTATGTGTGAAATAGTGCATGTGTAGAGGGACTGGGGGAGTTGTGCATGAGCTCCAATAAAATTCTCACAGTACCTTATTACTGTGCACTTTGTTAATCAGGATGTCAGTCAGTTCCAGAAAAGAAGGAGCAAGATGAGGCAGAACACACATACAGGAGCTGACATTTTGCCATGATGATGATGATGATGATGATGATGATATTTACACACAGCCTACCAGATGTTATTGACTGGATTTGGATACTTTAATTATCAGGCCCTTTCCAAGGGTCTAGGATAACTAAAGAAAAATTAAATATATTGTCATAGTATTCGTTGCCGCCAACTCGTTTGGTGGCTACACAGCGGCGGGCCTTTTCGGCTGCTGCCCCAAGATTGTGGAATGCGCTCCCTGCTGGGATATGAGCCTCCCCATCTCTCGCAATTTTTTAAAAAACACCTAAAACACATCTCTTCAACCAGGCTTTCTCAGCTTTTTAAAACTTGTTTTTAAATTGTTCTGATTATTTAATTGCTGTTTTACGATGTTTTTAATTGTTAATCGTTGTTTTATGCTTTATAATTTTTGTTTTAATTATTAACTGATTTTAATGGTGTTTTAATGTAAACTGCCCTGAGCCTTTTGGAAGGGCAGTATAAAAGTTTTAATAATAAATAACAAATAAATAATGAATAATTGTGTGCTAAATTCCTATCAGTTTGTAACTGAAAATCCCAAAGGATTTTTGCCTCTTCAGTTTCTGTGATCTTCTCAATCTGATGATTCCACCAATTCTTGCTTGCTGGCAATTTGTAATTCTTGCAAAAGTTCCAGTGGACCATTGCAGCAACTTTGTTATGTCTTTCCTTATAAACAGTCTGCGCGATTTTCTTACAACATATAAGGTGCTCAACCGTCTCATCCACTTCCTTGTGTAACCGACACTTACTGTCTTTCGGAGTCTTATCAATTTTTGCTTATCACATTTGCTCACAGTGACTGTTCTGGGGCTGCAAAAATGAGACCTTCCGTTTCTTTCTTCAATGTCCCCTTCTTTAACCACTGCATTGTTTTGCTATTGTTGACTTTTGATTGTATGTCATTAAAGAACTCTCTGTGCAATGGTTTGTTGTGCCATTTTTTCTTGTTGATTCATCATCTGTTGTTTTTTTCTATTCATCCTTTTCGTATTCATTCCTTTATTTTCAACAGTCCTGTCTTACTCACTTCCAGTAGCATTTCTTCTTCGCTTTCATTGATGTATTATGCCAATGCTTGTTTTTCTTCTTCAACAGACCATCTGACTTGCAACATTTCACGTCCACCTTCATTTCTTGGCAAGTACAGCCTATCAATATCACCTTCTGGGTGCAGGGCATGATTGATGGTCATTATTTTCCTGGCTTTCTGATCCAGCACATCCAATTTTGCTTGTGTCCAAACAACAACACCTGCTGTATATCGGATTACAGGAATTGCCCATGTGTTGATTGCTTTGATAGTGTTACCACCATTGAGTTTGGATTTCAGTGTCTTTCTTACTCGCTTGATATATTCCTTACGAACTTTGGTCTTCACTTCAACATGCTTGATCTTGTACCTTTGGAGAATGCCCAAATACTTATAACTTTCCTCAGGTGACAGACTCTTTATGTTATTTCTATTTGGCATCTCAGTTCCTTCACAAGTTGTCATTTTTCCTTGATTTATTGCCAATATAGCACATTTGTCCAGTCAAACTCCATTGCAATGTCACAGCTATAAATTCTAACTGTATTGAGTAATGACTCAATTTATTTTTATCATCATCATCATCATCATCATCCTCATCATCTCTGAATTTTGTACAGGACAGATTGCAGGAGTTTTCAGTTCCTTAAATTGATTTCTCCCTCATTCCTCCCTGTACTTTATTTATATTTTCCTATAAATATCTACAAAGCATTGTAAAAAAAACAAACACCCAGAAATATTTTGACGTGAAACAGATGAATCAAGATTCTTTTCATAAGATCTTTTACCAGTTCACAGACGTGAATGCTCACAGATGTAAATCATGCAAATATAATCCTGTGGCAATCATATATTGGGTCATATTGCTTTTCTGGACTTCCTTTTTAATCAATATTTATCTCTTCCAGCACTCAGTTAAATGTGGTATCCTTGGATGTATACTAGAAGCATAGGTTGGAAAAGTAGTCTTGTAGTAATATTATCAGGCAGTGTTGCTGCAAATAAGTGATCTAGTCAAACCACAGGGCTCTTGAATGTGTGATTAGGAGTCTTCACAAGTGATAATTAGAGATGGAAGGATCTCTGTCTGGTTTTTTTCTGTATGACCTATGTGGCTTCTCTATTCCAGTAAAAATCCCTGACTTTGTTTTTCCATCATCTGAAAACACACACACACGCGCACACACACACTTTTCAAGTATTTTAATATTTTTCATACTCATGCTATCTGCTGTTATAAGACATTGTGAAGTAATATTTAAATAAGTATAATTATGCAAAAATACAAATACATAGAGTCCATAGACATATCCATATCTTATAAAATCTAGTCTGCTGTGGAGTTGTGGGGAGCAAGGGTCCATGTATTCCCTCATCAATTTTGGCAAGATAGTAATTTGATAATATCTGTAATGATCTGCATTGGTTCAAGAAGACAAGTAAGGTCAGAAACAGGGACTTGAAACCTGCAAACAGGGTTTTACGAGAATTTGTCCCAGTGAAGGATATTATGCACAATTTTATTTTACTTTTCCTCTTAACTGAATTCTCATTCCAAACAAAGGAAATGTTCTATCCTATTGATTCTTTAAGCTACTTAATTCTTCCCGGCTGTTATCAGGCTGTCTTCTTCTTCTTTAGATATTTTAATGTCCTCACAAAAGCTAATCAGCAGCTTCAACATTATTCTTGCTAAGGAGGAGGTTTATTGTTAATACAATAATTGTAGTCCATCAGTTGACTGGACTATAAACAACAGCTTTTGGATGAAATAGATCAACGAGCAAGAAAGTGAATAACATTTCATGCTGATATTGAGTTAGTTTAAGTTCGATGATTATGGGGAATCAATAGCTATGTGAACCAAGAGCACAATCCACCACATTCCTTCCACTGTGCAACTTCTTGGAGTAATGTGCTCATAATTAACAAGTTATTAGAACTAACTATGTTTACTCATAATGACAGTCTCACTTTACTATGTACTTGTTTTTATAATATATTTATGAAACTATGGAATTTGCATCTTGGTTTGTTTATGGAACTGCTTTACACCAAGTCAGTCATTTAGTCCATCCAGTCCAGGGCTGCACTACTTTGATCCTCCACCTGTTTTTGGACTACAACTCCCAGCATCCCAAACCACAGTGGTCAATAGTCAGATATTATGGGAGCTGTAATCAAACATCTGCAGGAAGGCTGAAGTTGTGCAGCCCTGATCTAGTTCAGTACTGGACCAGGTCAGGTAAAACCACAGTTAAAGCCTGGTTCTGCATGATTCCCTGATCCTTAGGATCATACACGCCTCCACACACAAAACCTCCTGGGATTTCTGCTTCCAATTTAGGTGACAGACAAACCAAGATCAGCTGTGTTGTCTAAACCAACCAACCCTGCTTTAGTCTAACCAGCTTACTATACTAGTATGCAGAGACCTGAAGTTATGACATTTGTAACGTGGTTTGTATATGAAACTAGCTTACAGTAAAATAAACCAAGATGTGAATACACGATTTGAAGTGGGTTTCAGACATCAGTTTATTTCAAGGAAGTTGGTTAAAATAACCTAATATTGGTCAGTTCAGACATCATAACCAATCTTGGTTTGTTTTTAACCACAATTGCAAGTAGAATTCCTTGGACTCTTGTGTAGGCAGTGGATACGGAGTAACTTGTGCTCCTAAGATCCAGAGACATGCCATGGAACCAGGCTTTAACTGTGGTTCTGCATGATGTCTGAACCAGCCCATTGTTTCCTGTGACCGTATTGGCTCTACAAAGTTTCATGTTGGAGTCTTTCCTATCTGTGATATCAGGAATTCTTTAAAGGAGATAGTGGAAATGGCAATTGAGACAAAGTGCACACAAAGCATGGGCCTTCTCTTTTAACAACACGGCTGTATGCATCTTATGCCTCCTAGAAATGGTTCAGGCAAATATTTTTCAGCAAAATATATTACTGAAAGCTCAATACTTTTGCAGGCACAGATTATGCGTATTTGACGAGAAGCGTAGACATTACTATGCTCATAGAGCATTCTCAAATGCATCATGGCAAGTATATTTTGTTTAGCTGGGTATCCAAATTCAAGTGGAAAATATAAAGTTGGAAATAGCCCTTACTCCCCTTAAAAGCAACAGACAGCAATAATCTCCAGTTAGTCATGACTAAATTCTATTGAAGTTAATAGGTCTTCAGTTGGTCATAACTAACTTGTCTTGTTGATTTCAGTTATGCTTAGTCATGAAGAACTAGTCTGGATGCTGCCCATCTGGATTTAGGTTCATGGTTAAGCATTTAGACATGTGTAGGTTTCTCTGGATTATGATCAGAGGCTGACATCCAGACTAATGCTGCATTAAGGCAAACATGTTACACTAGTGCAAGGATGTTGTGCTAGCTAGTTCTGTTAAGTAAGGAGCTTTTGTTCCACACTGGTTTTATACTGGTACAGCAGGATGCTGTTGGCTAGTCTGCTCTGAAGTGTGGTGGTAACCACTCTTTGTGGTTTGCTCAAAGTGGAGAAATTAACTTCAAATGGTTGCAGACCAACCCATAACTATGGTAATCTTAATCTGAAATGCCAGGATGTAGTGAAGTGCAAGAGGCTGGTGCAATAGTATGATGTCCTCTTGGGAGAGGCTTTTATAGTTAAAAAAAAAAAAGCCTGAGGGCATGCTTTTAGTTCCTTGGGAGACAATTGATAGGGTTTGGGAAATTTAGTGGTTTGAAATGCTTGCTCCAAATAAGGTATTATTAATTTCTAGTATCGATTAGGCTGGGTGCTGCCTCTTTTGTGCTTTATAAACAAAAGAATCACTGTGAGGGTTGATTGCTGAAAATAGCACTCTGAATGGAAATGGGAGGGGGAGAATCTCTCTCTTTGGCATCACTCACCAAATCCTGTTAAAATGGAAAAGGGGGAGAGAAAAGGGTAAATGAATGAGTAAATGAGAAAATCATCCTTGAGGATTTCTTATCAACAGAGACTCAAAATGGAGGAAGGAAGCCAGCATTCCATCTCCTTTCATCTCTTTTGTACCTCTGATTTTGACTGCCCTAAATCTCTGCATATGCTCAGATGCAATCAGAGGGGCATTTCACTAGTCCATCTGCAGTCCTACAATGACCTGGCAGCACCAGGAAAATGCCTTATCAGAACAACGTGTAATTTCTAGAATGCAGCTAGCTAAAGCTTCTTTTCCAAACAGGCGAAGAAAATGACTGTTTCTGGTGCATTGAAGACACAAAAATGGCAAACTGAGCAAGTCTGGTAACAATGTGCTTGTGCAACCTCAGGAGAGCCTCCTCTTCCTCAGTCTATATATTGCAGCAAATAATGCAAAGCTATCTGCTTTCCTTATTGCAGAAGTGCAATGCTTGCGTAAGTGGACTCAGGCTACAAGAGATTGTGTAACTCTGAGCATCCACTCATCTATGTGACCTTCTTGCACGTGTGCAGCTTTGTTCATTGCACTAGTGGAGCATTAGTGTGGATGTCAGCCATTGTAATTTCCCATTATTTCTATGGGCCTTGCCCATGGAATATTCCAACCAAAATGTGCTCCCTATCACTATTTCCAATTTCCTTTGTTTACAAATATGGTTGCCCCAAGTGAAGGTCTCAGTTTTGTTGCCAGATTTCGGGGTAGCCCAGAGAGCACAGCCCAGTTTTGGAGTTGCCCAGAAAGCACTTCTCTATCTATGCTACTTTGGAAGGCTATACAAGCCTGAGACTATGGGATCATAGCCCCTATGGTGAACTTTTCACCTGCGTAGGTTTGGCAAGACCAACAGCTAGTCGCTCAGCATGAGCTAAGCATGGGGCAACATGCCCCAAGGAGAGAATAGCAGAGACTGAATGGGAGTCCCCCACCCCTCTCTTTCAGAGAGAAGGCAGTAGTCAGTGAACAGACACTGTTTCAAAAGGAGAATCAATCAGAAATCCTCCCTTTTGCAAGAGATAACAATGGAACACTCATCAGAAGGCATACAGATAAGCAGCACATTTCCTAACCCGTTCTGAATTAACAAATTACCTGGCAAGGACTCAGTGGAGCTGCTCATAAAAACTATAGATGTGTAATCTTTCCACACCTGGTCTTAATATAATCAACCTAGGAGTACAATCCTATTCATCACATAGATCACATTTACATAGCTTCCTCCTGCCTTTGTTGGGCAAGCTACCCTCAGATCGATTAAGTGGCAATAGATTTCTTTGTCTTTCCTGGAATCTGCCACTTTCAGGGTGGGTAGAATGTCTTAGAAACTGCCTCAGGGCATGTTTGAAGTTTAGCCAAAGCACATGGCCTCGGAATCTGTTTGGATCACTATCCCATGGACTATAATACCCATGTGTGGTAGCCCTTTGCTCCTTGCTTCTTTCCTGCTTCTCCCCACTTGTCTACTGGTGAAGAGGCCAACCAACATGCAATGAATGCAGCAACGTAACCAGGAAAGGAAAGAGGTTAACTTTCGAAGCCTCCTCGTCCCCCTCGCTCTCTTTCTTTTCAGCCTTCTCACTCTTAAGTGCTTTTCATGGCAAGCCTTAAGCCCAGCTCCAGTCAAGCACCTGAGCCAAGTGGATCAATTTTTAATTAGAATTTCAAGGTAAATTATTGCTAGCCATACTCATGCTTACCAGGTAGGATTTATTGCCTTGCCTAACTAAACTCTTATATTCTGTACCCCCATATACCCTTAATAAAACTTTTGAACTATATTTCTGCCTCCTCATCTTTTCCAAGACACCAACCTTGTTCACATTTGATACTGCAACCAATCTGCTTCCTCTAGTCAAGCTAATTCCCCAAGCTAAGCCAAAAACACATTCAGAGTGTTTAACTAGAGCTCTGGGGCAGTTCAGGTAACAGTTTGTAAATAATGATATATTAAACTTATGGCTGCAGGAGCTTCAGGTTTTTAAAACAATCAGAAGGAAAGGTTGGAAAGGCAACTATTTTTATTGTGCCTGGAAGAAAGAACTATTGTTCTGTTGGTACAGAGAATGAAATATATGGACTATATTATTGACTGGTGAAATAAGAGATATAGCACTATAAGCCAATTACTATGACCTGGCTCATTATATGGTTCTAATTTGCATGTGAACATTTTCAGGTGCTGCCCCATATTATTCATTCTGGGCAATGATCTGTGCAAGAATCATACAATGAAGAAAACTAGGGAGTCCATATCTGCATAGAGTTTCATGTCTGCTCCCCACACTCCATGCATGTACCTAAAACAGGGCATTTCTAGTGGCACTGGGATATATCTTCAGCTCCAGTATGATTGATTCCCTGCTGCTGAATAAATGTCAGTTTCAATTAATTTTGCCTTGAATTTCACATTATAAGAGTATCAGCTTTATCTGTAGAATATAAATTAAATTAAATTAAATTAAAGCACTAGCATTCTTATTCTGTGGATTGACTTAAACTACAAGGGCACACATAGTGACTTGAGCTGCAACTGAATTGTGAGCCTGTTCCTAAGAACTGGGCACAGCTCTTAATACAAGGACTGGGGAGAACCACCCCCACAGCAGGACCCAGGGCCAGTCCTAGTTGTGCTACAAATGTATAGCTGTTTCACCACAAAAGGCTATACATGTACTTAGGCAGTACATACATTATGATCAACATATAAGAACATAAGAACAGACCTTCTGGATCAGGCAAAAGGCCCATCTAGTCCAGGATCCAGTTTCACACAGTGACCCACCAGATGCCTCTGGGGAGCCCACAGGCAAGAGGTACGTGCATGCCTTTTCTCCTGCTGTTGTTCCCCTGCAACTCGTATTGAAAGGCATTGTGTCTCTGAGGCTGGAGGTGGCCCACACCACCAGATTGGTAGCCATTGATAGACCTGCCCACCATGAATCTGTCTAAGCCCCTTTTAAAACCATCCAAGCTGGTGCATATCACCACATTCCACGGCAAGGAATTCCATAGATTAATTATGTGCTGTGTGAAAAAGTACTTCCTCTTGGTCTTAAATTTCCTGACCTTCAGTTTCATGGGGTAACCCCTGGTTCTAGTGTTGCGAGAGATGGAGAAAATTTCTTTCTGTCCACCCTCTCCACTCCATGCATAATTTTATACAACTCAATCATGTCTCCCCTTAGTCACCTCTTTTCTAAGGTAGCTTTAGCCTAGTCTCATAAGGAAGGTGCTCCAGACCCCTGATCATTTTGGTTGCTCTCTTCTGCACCTATTCCAGTTCTACAATATGCTTCTTAAGATACGGTGACCAAAGCTGTACGCAGTACTCCAGATGTGGCCGCACCATATATTTGTATAAGGGCATTATAATATTAGCATTTTATTTTAAATCCCCTTCCTAATGATCCCTAGCATGGAATTAGCATTTTTCACAGGTGTCGCACACTGTGAAAATGTTTTCAATGAACTGTCCACCACGACCCCAAGATCTCTCTCCCAGTCAGTCACCGACAGCTAAGATCCCATTAGTGTATATGTGAAGTTGGTGTTTTTTGCCCCAATGTGCATCATTTTACACTTGATTACATTGAACTGCATTTGCCATTTTGTCGCCCACTCACTCAGTCTGGAGAGATCTTTTTGGAGCTCCTCACAATCTGTTGTGGATTAAACTACCCTAAATAGTTTAGTTTCATCTGCAAATTTGGCCACTTCACTGGTCACCACAAATTCTAGATCATTTATGAACAAGTTCAAGAGCACTGGCCCCAATAAGGATCCATGGGGGATCCCATTTCCTACCTACCTCCATTTTGAAAACTGTCAATTTATTCCTACTCTCTGTCTCCTGTCCTTCAGCCAGTTACTGATCCATACATGAAGCTGTCCCCTTATTCTATGACTGCTAATTTTACTCAAGAGCCTTTGGTGGGGAACTTTATCAAAAGCTTTTGGGAAGTCCAAGTATACTATGTCAACCGGATCACCTTTATCCACATGCCTGTTGACACTCTCAAAGAACTGCAAAAGGTTAGTGAGGTATGACTTGACCTTGCAGAAGCCATGCTGGTTCTCCAACATTACTTTTCTTCTATATGCTTAACCATTTTGTCCTTAAGTATGCTTTCCATCAATTTACCTGGCACCAAAGTTAAGCTGACTGGCCTGTAATTTCCCATATCCCCCCTGGATCCCTTCTTGAAAACTGAAGTCACATTGGCTACTTACCAGTCCTCTGGTACAGAGCCTGATTGTAGGGAAAAGTTATATATTTTTGCTAGGAGATCAGCAATTTCACATTTGAGTTCCTTCAGAACTCTTGGGTGGATGCCATCTGGCCCTTACGATTTGTTAATTTTTAGATTTTCCCTTGTCACCTCAAATTGATCCAGTTCCTTGGCTGCTAAACCTGAAAAGCTCAATTCTAGGGAGGGTATACAGTATGGTCAGTATCCGCTGTGAAGACAGATGCAAAAAACTCATTCAGCTTCTCTGTAATCTAATAATCCCTTTCACACCCTCATCATCTAAGGGTCCAACTGCCTCCCTGGCAGGTTTACTACTTCTGATATATTTAAAGAAGTCTTTGTTATTCCCCTTGACACTTCTAGCTATATGCTCCTCAAACTCTCTCTTTGCATCCCTTATTGTCTCCTTGCATTTCTTTTGCCAGAATGTATGTTCTCTTCATTTGGGCAGGACTTCCATTTTCTGAAGGAAGTCTTCTTCCCTTTTATAGCTTCACTGGCTCTACTTGTTAGCCACGCTGGCATCCTCCTGGACTTGGTGGTACCTTTCCTCCTTCTTGGTATACATTCCAACTGTGCTTCTAGTACTGTGGTTTTAAATAAGTTCCATGCTTTCTGGAGTGATTTGACCCTCCCTTCCTTTTCAACTTCCTTCTTACCAGTCCCCTCATTTTTGAGATGTTTCCTCTTCTGAAATCCAATGCATCTTTGTTGGACTTCCTTGACAATTCTCCACTAGCATATATGCTGAATTGGATCACACTATGGTCATTGCTACCCATGGTTCTGCAACTCTGACATCTCACACCAGGTCTTGGGCACCACTCAGGATTAAGTCCAATATTGCCATCCCTCTGGTTGGTTCAGCGACTAACTGTTCTAAGGCGCAGTCATTTAGCAAGTCTAGAAATACGGCCTGGCATTACCTGAATGTGAATTGACCCAGCCAATGTGTGGGTACTTGAAGTCACCCATTATTATTGCCCTGTCTCTCTTTGATGCCTTTCTTATCTGTTTTTCCAACTCCAGGTCACTCTCAGCGCTTTGATCTGGAGGGTGATAGCACGTCCCTAGTAACACATTTCCTTTCAGTCCTCCTAATGTTACCCAAATTGATTCTGTGGAGGACTCCGGTCCACCTAGGTTTCCTAGCTTATTGGAATCTACTCCTTCTTTGATATACAGTGGCACTCCTTCCCCAATTGTCCCCTCCCTTCCCCTTCTATAGAGTTTATAGGTTGACTCAGCCTTCCATCCTTCCGAGGTCGGTAAAATGAGTACCCAAAATGTTGGGGGCAATATGCTAAATCATTGTAAACCGCTTAGAGAGTTCCGGCTATAGAGCGGTATATAAATGTAAGTGCTATTGCTATTGCTATTGCTATTTATATGCAAGAATAATCGTGTCTCACTGGTTCTCACCTTTCCACCAGGTTTCTGTTACACTCACTATATCTAAGTTTTCATTAGCAACGAAGTACTCCAGCTCACCCATCTTGGCTTGGAGGCTTCTGGCATTGGTATATAGACACCTATACACCGGGTCTCTCACCTGTTGTTGGTGTGTGCTATTCTCCTTACCATCATTTAACACATTTGGCAAGCTGTCCTGTGTTTCCTTTTGCTCAACTCCTGGCTCTACTCTGACCCCTTCTGGTTTATACAAAACATGTTCACCCTCACACCTTAGGGGATTTTGCTGGCCGAAGCAGATACCACCCAGTTCCTGCCAGCAACCCCTCAGGTATAATTTTAAATGCTGCTCTGCAACCTTCTTGATTTTAAGCGCCAGAAATCTGGTTCCATCTTGGTTCAAGTGGAGCCAGTCCCTTTTGTACAAGCTTTGCTTCCCCCAAAATGTATCCCAGTGCCTAACAAATCTAAACCCCTCCTCCTGGCACCACTATCTCATCCACGCATTGAGACCCCTCAGGTCTGCCTGTCTTGCTGTCCCTGCGCATGGAACAGGTAGAACTTCAGAGAACGCTACCCTGGGGGTTCTGCACATCAGTATGCTACCTAGCAGCCTAAATTTGGCTTCCAGGAACTTCCAACTGCATTTCCCAACATTGTTGGTGCCAACATGCACCACAACAGCTGACTCTTACCCAGAACTACCTAACAGCCCACCTATATGCAGTGTGACGTCTGCAACCTTCACACCAGGCAGACAAGTAACCATGTGGTCTACACATGTGTCACAGACCCATCTCTCTATGTCTCTAATGATTGAATCACCCACTACTAAGAGGTCCCCATCCTTGGAGGAGTATCCTCTGTGCAAGAGGATATGGGCACATCACCCAAGGAAGGGTTCTCTGCTAAGGAAGTGTCTCCCTATTCCTCAGACCAATGTCCTCCTTCCCTGAGTCCCTCATTCTCCATGACAACAGAAGTGCCATCAGCCTGGGAATGGGATGCCTCTACCAAATCCCTGAGGGTCTCATCCACACACCTCTCTGCCTCCTTGAGCTTCTCTAGATCAGCCACCTTGGCTTCAAGGGAACAAACTTGTTCCCTAAGAGCCAAGAGCTCTTTGCACCAACTGCACACCCACGACTTCTGCCTCTCAGGCAGATAGTCATACACGAGACACTCCAAGCAATTCACTGGAAAGCAGCCTCTCCCCTGCAGGCATTCTACCTTCATAATTAGTTGTATTGGCTCTGATGAAGAGGCACTACTTGTGTGCCTCCCCACAGAGTTCCCTGCTATTCTCCCACTAAACTCCTGCTAAACTTCTTCGTTATCTGTTTGCAAACTCCTGTTAGGAAAGCTCCTGGGAGCAAAACTCCTCTGGTCCGAGCCTCATATTCAAAACCAGCAGTCAAACTGACTCAGCTCTGGAATGTGAGCCCTCCCACAAGCTGGGATCCTCACCTGAAATATATCTGCCACTCAGGCTTCTCCTCTGTCAAAGACACAAACACTGCCAGCCAGCCAGAAATCAGAAATCAAACCCTAAGAGATTTCCAGCCCTAGCAGACTTGGCTTCTCTTTCCCTCTTGTTTTCTTGGTGATTGTTTTGTTTTGTTTTGTTTTGTTTCCTTGCTGTGTTCTCTTACTTGGTCTCTTCTTTAGGAGAGAAATACAAGCTTGTTGCTTCCTCCTTCTTCAAGACCAGCAAGCAACATATGTACAACCTGAGTACAGTGTACATCCATGCAGATTTATATACCCATTTACTTATTCGCACAATAAATAAGTTCACGGAATAAATGTTCAACACATGTACAATAGCACAGTCTCTATCTGCTCCACTGATGTGCACAAAACCAGTTCTCCCGGTTCAGTTTGAATCCAAACTGGATTTGAACAGGACTCAACTGGTTTAGTTTTGCCCCCTCCAAACTGGGGCCTGGCCTGGTTCAAATTTGAGCCAGTTTGGCCTAGTCTGAGGATGGAGGGGGGCTTCCCTAGGTGTACAATGGAAGCACTCACAGTTGGTGCCAGCTACACTGGAGGTGGTGGCAGTGGCTGTTGTGGCCGGGGGGGGGGGAGCGGCAGCAACTTCCTCCTACCCCCCACCAGCCTCCCTGTAGCCAGCTTTGGCTTGGTCTGGCCCAGTAAGGTAAGGGGAGTTGCTGCAGCCCCCCCCCCCCGGAGCCACTGCAGCTGCCTCCAGCATTGCTGGTGCCAACTGTGAGTTCTTTCACTGACAACTGACACACTTAGGGAAGCTCCCTGTTTCCCTTGAACTGGCCCTAAACTGGTCCGAGGGGTTCAGTTCTACCTCGAACCAGACATGGTTTGGTCTGAGGCTGGGCCTTCAAACCAAACCCGTTTGAGTTCAAACTGGCAGTTTGCACACCTCTAATCTGTTCCCTGCATTTGAGGGGATCTGTATCCAGGTTCACTTTTAAAATGTGTCTATACACACATACCCCGTATTCACCCGAATAGAAGATGGCTATGAATTTAAGATGGCCACCTTAAAAAGTAGAGGTTAAATACAGGTTACTTAAAAGAAACAGGAATCTGAATATAAGACAACCTCTTGATTTCTAATATCAGAAAACAGTGGTGGAGGGGACCTAGTCTTAGATTCAGGTAAATACAGTACAATGTAACAACTGAATATGACTTCTGAGTTGCCATTTGCACCATGGTACTGTTCTTACACTGAATTCTCTAGATCATTTCCTCAATTCCATTTCTCACAGTACTGGGTCAACATACATCTTTTAAAATATGGATCACCAAAATATTAAAAAATCATAACAGCACAATGTATAAGCAGATGCATTAACTATTCTGTATTTATTTTGGATTAGTAGATATCTAAAATTATTGGACATTCTTCAAAATTATTAGACTTATTTTATGCTGCTCTGTTGATGACACAGCTATTTTTATGCTTCCTAGTGAGATTATATTTATTTTAATGCCTCCCAGGTTTCTTACCAAGAAACAAAATGTGCTTTGTGTTTTGAGATTCAAATGTCATTGAAAACAGTATTTTAACTGTGGATATCTTCAGAAGAACAACAGTGGTGTACATTAGGATAATTGAAAAGGTTGCAGAATAGCAAACAACAACATGAGTAATTACTGATGCCTGGGGCCATTGTATATTATTAAATGATATGAGATTTAACACCTTTTGCCGTTTGTAAAAGGGGAAACTTGAAAGCTATCTAGAGTCTTCTGTGCTGAAAACAGACACACACACTATTGTTACAGTTTACATAAGTATACAGTTGGGAAGCAGATGCAACTAGATGTGAAATGAGATAATTCCTGATTTATTGAGGTTATGAGAGGGAGTTAGCGAAAGAGGCTCAGTTTTGAGATCCCATGTAAAACATCCTGAAAGAAAGGTAGGATGCAAGATGAACAACTCACAATGTCTGCTTTGATCCTACTATGAGAAAATGATTTTGAAGCTGCTAAGAGTGAAGGATTTACTCATTTGGTTTTCTACGCTGGCTTCCTTTAAGTGTCCAGGCAGATTAACCTATGGTGGCGTTCGCAACCTTAAGACATACCAGAAGACATACCAGGGCTGTACAACTTTGGCCTTCCAGGTGTTGGGCCCATCACCCCCCAGCCACAGTGACCAATAATCAGCAATAATGGGAGTTGTAGTCCAACCACAGCCAGAGGGCCAATGTTGTGCAGCTCTGACATATACCATAGTAGATAGCATTTAATTTGGGGAAGAGGTGTGCATTGTAGAGATGCATTAGACCAAAATTCATAAAGGTATTTCTGTGACTAAGGAACTGCACCTGTATAATTTCTGCCTGGATGCATCCTCCCCCATTCCCACAGCCTAATGTCAAGCTGAAAGACCAAAATATTGCATGGAACCTGATTTGTAAAGCCAGCCTAATATACAAGACTATACAATGTTTTTACTGTTTAGATGACATGGGAGTAGGGTCATGTTTCCTAAAGTTGACATATTGAAAAACACACCAGTATATTTCCTCAGATAAGAAGCCCAGTGTGCATTGTATTATAGGAATACATGACTCTGTTTTGCGTACATCTCTCTGGAAACAGAGAGATATCTGAATGTTGGTTACCCTCATATGTAATTGCTGGTGCCTCCTTGAATCTTCAAAACTGTATTTCCCAGGGTTCCTGCCTCATGGAATATTACTGTATGAGTGTTTCAAGTATCATATGAATGAGGAAGATGGACCATAGCACTTAGCACAATTCTGAGAGGGAGAGGTTTTCAGTGTAAGTGGTGATGTATTAGAGGTTGGATCTCAAGGGCACAATCCTCCCTCTTCTACACTGAAGTTTAACTTTCCCACAGTGCCACTTCACTTTTATTTCATTTTGCAGTTCTTTTTTTAAAAAAACACAACAAACTGAAGTAGTTTTATCACTGTTCGAATCTTCGACCTCCTGTTTTTATTTTTTAAAATAAAAGCCAGCATCCATTAATGTTTACTCAGATGTAAGCCTTACTGCTATTCATTGCAGTAGATATGCATTCTCACAGCAACTAGATGTGGGATCACCAGCAACCAGATGTGGGATCACAGCATCACCAGGGCCGGATGGCATCCATCCAAGAGTCCTCAAAGAACTCAAATGTGAAATTGCCGACCTCCTTGCTAAAATATTTAACTTATCCCTGAAATCGGGCTCTGTACCAGAGGACTGGAGAGTTGCAAATGTAACACCGATTTTCAAAAAGGGATCCAGGGGCGATCCGGGAAATTACAGGCTGGTTAGCCTAACGTCCATTCCAGGCAAATTGATGGAAAGCATCCTCAAGGATAAAATTGTAAAGCATCTAGAAGAACAGGCCCTGCTGGGAGTGAGCCAGCATGGCTTCCGCAAAGGTAAATCTTGTCTCACCATACTTTTGGACTTCTTTGAGAGTGTCAATGAGTGTGTGGATCAAGGTGATCCAGTTGAAATAGTCTACTTGGACTTCCAAAAAGCTTTTGACAAAGTTCCTCATCAAAGACTCCTGAGGAAACTTAGCAGTCATGGGATAAGGGGACAAGTACATGTGTGGATTGCTAACTGGTTGAAAGAAAGGAAACAGAGGGTAGGTATAAATGGAAGTTTTCACAATGGAGGGAAGTAAGAAGTGGGGTCCCCCAGGGATCTGTACTGAGACTGGTGCTTTTTAATTTATTCATAAATGATCTAGAAGCAGGGGTAAGCAGCGATGTGGCCAGATTTCCAGATGATACCAAACTCTTCCGGGTAGTGAAATCCAAAATGGATTGCGAGCAGCTCCAAAAGGATCTCTCCAAACTGGGGGAGTGGGCGACAAAATGGCAAATGAGGTTCAATGTTAGCAAGTGTAAAGTGATGCACATTGGGATGAAAAACCCCAACTTCAAGTATATGCTGATGGGATCCGAGCTGTTGGTGACGGACCAGGAGAGGGATCTTGGGGTTGTGGTGGACAGCTCGTTGAAAGTGTTGACTCAATGTGCGGCAGCTGTGAAAAGGTCCAATTCCATGCTAGGGATCATTAGAAAGGGGATTGAAAATAAAACGGCTAACATTATAATGCCCTTATACAAAACTGTGGTGCGACCACACTTGGAGTACTGCATACAATTCTGGTCACCACATCTTAAAAAGGTCATTGTTGAACTGGAGAAGGTACAGAAGAGGGCAACCAAGATGATCAGGGACCTAGAGCACCTTTCTTATGAGGCAAGACTACAACACCTGGGGCTTTTTAGTTTAGAAAAAAGACGACTGTGGGGTGACATGATAGAGGTCTATAAAATCATGCATGGTGTGGAGAAAGTGGAGAGAGAGAAATTCTTTTCGCTCTCACACAACACTAGAACCAGACGTCACTCCATGAAATTGATTGCCAGGAGGTCTAGGACCAAAACAAACAGAAGTACTTTTCCACACAACGCATGATCCACTTGTGGAACTCTCTGCCACAGGATGTGGTGAAAGCCAACAACCTGGATGGCTTTAAGAGGGATTTGGATGACTTCATGGAGGAGAGGTCTATCAATGGCTACTAGTCAGAGGGCTGTGGGCAACCTCCAGCATCAAGGGCAGGGTGCCTCTGAGTACCAGTTGCAGGGGAGTAATGGCAGGATAGAAGGCATGCCCTCAACTCTTGTCTGTGGCTTCCAGCAGCATCTGGTGGGCCACTGTGCGAAACAGGATGCTGGACTAGATGGGCCTTGGGCCTGATCCAGCAGGGCTGTTCTTATGTGCATCTCAAAGAACATGTCCTACATTCTAGAAACATTTCCAGCCTTGTAAAATTGGTCACCATGGTATCAATTGCTTTCACCTCAGCAAAAGTGGTATCAGGAACTGCAGAGAGCTGGACCAAGTATTTGATTATCCCAATCATATTAAAAACATTTCAGATCTAAAAATGTACATACTAAAATATGCCTGCCAATAGAAATGTGTCCATAGCCATTACTATTTATTTTGCCATTTAATCTGTGGAACTCAGTGACAATGCAGTAATGAAATATCTTTTGATTATGTTCAAGAATAAAAAACTGAACTGGCATCTGTCTGAAAGTGAAGGGACCGAAGAAAACAGTGACCAGCAATGTTAGCAACAATGGCGGCTACCTCAATCAGTCCTAAACAAAAAGGGGGGGAAACAATAGTTCAGAAATAGTTTCATGACCACCCCCAAAACAACCTGAACTTTTGGTATTTGGTGGGAGAAAATGTGTCAGAATATGCAAAGGCAGGCAGGCAATGACATTTCTCATTAGCAGGCAAGAAAATGCAATGACTCACATGGCACAAATCCAGAAAGCATTCCAACCTAGCAATCTTTCCTTTTCCTCCAATCAAGATGAAAGCAAAGCATGCTGTTGCAGTGCACTCAGCTTGAATGGAGCAAGGAGAAAGGTTTGTTCTAGAAGTGACAGGTGAAGCTGCTGCCCTCCTAAAGTTTCTGCTTGGAATACTGAAGTAGATGGCATTTTGGGAATCACGTACCTTGTAAAGTTGCATCAGCCGCAATTCACCACGTGTATCAGTAAGAAGTGATTGTAGATGAATTGTGGCCCTGTTGAGTTTCCGCATGGACATTTACTATAGTAGGTGTAGGTGTTAGTCTGTGTGATCTTTTTACAACAGCTGATTACGTGGTACACTGTTTCATCTGCTTCTTTACAAAGGTAGCACTTGCTAGTTGTTGTTGAATTTTTGACTTTTGCTCTTATTGCATTTGTTTTTAGTGCATGTTCCTGTGCAGCCAGTATTAAACCCTCTGTTTCTTTCTTCAAGTTGCCATTCTTAAGCCATTGCCAGGTCTTGGTTATGTCTGATTTTCCACTTATATTGTGCAAATATTGACCATGCGGTGGCTTATTTTTCCATTTTTCTGCTCAGTTCTTGACTTGTTCTTTCTTGTAGGCCTGCTTTGTATCATTGTGTTGAATAGATTCTCGTTATTGACCATTTGAAGTGCATCTTCTTCACTGTCCTTTATATATTCTTCCAGGCCTCTTTTCTCCTCAACTGTTTGATGGACTTGCAGCATTCCTCTTCCACCTGAGCTGCGAGGGAGGTATAGCCTATCGACATCACTGTGGGGGTGCAGAGCATGATTGATGGTCATGATTTTCCTGGTCTTATGATCTAGCGTCTCTAGCTCTGCCTGGGTCCAGTCTATTATTCCTGCAGTGTATCTGATAACAGGTATAGCTCAGGTGTTTATGGTTTGTATGGTGTTCCTGCCATTGAGTTTGGACTTGAGGATTTTTCTAAATCTCCTGATGTATTCACTTCCATTTTTTTTTTAACTTCAGTGTATGCGATGTTATCAGCTTGGAGAATGCCCAAGTATTTGTAATGTTCTTTCTCTTCCAGGTTCTTGATGTTGCTTCCAGTAGGCAGTTCTATTCCTTCTGTTTTTCTTATTTTCCCTCTGTTCATTATTAATGCAGCACACTTGTCTAGTCCAAACTCCATTGCTATATCACTACGGAATATACGGACAGTGTTAAGCGGTGATTCGATTTCTGATTGGGACTTTCCATACTACTACAAATCGTCCATGTAGAGCAGATGGTTGATTTTACTTGATGTTTTAGATGTTTGGTATCCAAGGCCTGTTTTGTTTAGTATTTGTGAAAGTGCAGTTATGGCGATTACAAACAGAGGGGATAGTGAGTCCCCTTGGAAAATACCTCTTCTAATGCTAACCTGTCCAAGTGTCTCGCCATTGATTGTTAACTGTGTACTCCACATGCTCATTGCTTTTAAAAATAAATATCTGAATGTTTTTGCTGACCCCAGCTGTTTCTAAACATTTTAGTATCCATGTATGAAGCAATGAGTTGAAGGCCTTAGGCATTCGTTCCCTTAACTCCGTTTAAACGGCGGGCTCTGCAGGCAGGTTTGCCACCATGGCACCGGTCAGCTTGGCTACCTTAGCTCGGTCTTGGCTGTGCATGAGAACAGCCTCAGAATCCGTGCCATTACTTGATTATCTTGTTATTATGGGGATAAGAGACTAATTACTCCACAAACAATAACTAGATTTTAAAAAAAAAATACATAAGGCACTACTAGACTTTTTTGAGTACAATTAAATGGACAAGTTGGGGAAAGAATGTCTGTTTTGCTGGCCAGTTTTCAGTTTTAAACTCCATAGACATTTTCAAACAGCTGTATCTTGGTCATTTTTCATTGAAATCTCACCAGCTTGAAAAGAGGTTTGGAGAGATGGGATAAATGTTGCGGCTGAAAATTTTTTCAGAGCTTATCTAAGACTTATAATGGATAGATACTTTTTTTTAAAGCTTATTTTCCAAATGGAGGAAGCCTTATGAGATCAGCCTGTCTGATGCGTGTGCTCATGTATGCAAGGGAGACTCATCCATGAGGTGATGAGATGACAGTTTCAGGCATCCCCCCCCCCCCACAGCCAGAAATCACCACCTCACCCATGTGCTGATAGTTGGATAAAACCCAAATTCACAGTATGTGGAAGAGGGTTTTGGATCAGAGCCACCATGTTAAAAGAAGTAGAAAGTGGGCCCTATTAGTTCTACTTGTTTACTTTACTACAATGGCATATGGCACCACCAACTTAACCCATATGAAGCTCTCTTATACTTTTAGACCATTTATCTATCTACTTGGACTAACTTTCCAAGGCATCATGCAGTTCTGCTACTTCATCCTTCAACCCCACCCCTTTCTCTGTTTACCTTAGGGTCCTGTTTACCCTGAGATCTTACGCATGCAAAACATGGGCAGGATCTCTGGACTATGCCCTACCCCCTGATACCAGTTGATAAATCAGACTTGTCCGATGCTGCCTACAACTAATCTACTATTAATGTGTTTACCAAAGGATTTGTTAACTAAGTCACTGTCTGTGTGTGTGTGTTTAAACAATTGGAGATTGCACTTCACCAGCTTATTTTGAGCACATTCATATCCAGGTCCCCTGTCAGCTTCTGAGAAAAGACAAAATGCAGCTCAATAAATTATTTAAATGATGTTAAGGAGCAATAAATCTGATTGCTCTTGGCAGAAGTATGATACAAAGATGGCATTTAGATGAGCTCTGAGAGAAGCATTGCATATATGAAGATGAAAAGATGCTAAGCACTGTGCCCTCTGGGAATCTTCATAGTGGTATTCACAATGCAACAGTCCAATCTGATTAGAACGTTGGAGTGCGATTGCCAATTGGGACTGAGTCTTTGGCAAACAAGCACCTCCAGGCTCTTTAAAATAATCTTGTGAAGGGTTTGCCATTTACCCTTTCAGCTCTTGAAGGAAAGCCAGCTGGAAGTCTTTTAAATACAGAGATGAGCTGGAAACAGGTTTAGCACTTATGTGGGCTGCTAACATATGTGGCTGGTGCATAAAGGCATATCTATATCTATATCTATCTATATATATATGTAAACAACCTTGTGTTAGTATCAGGTGTTAAATAAACACCCTTTTTCTGAACTTTTTTCCTTTTTTCTGAACTTAGCACTTTGGCAGTAACTTAATCATAAAGCTAAATATTTGAGTATGATATACTGGCACAGCAGTACTAGTATAGTTAAGGATGAGAAGTTTGTTTTAACATTCTACCATTAAAAACTCTGAATATTCCATGGGTCTCAAAATCGACACCCCCTGTCACATTTGCCTGACCGTTTTTACATATCAACTAACTAGTAAGTGATACCACCCCTCCAAATCCAGTGCACAGCAGATCTGATATAAAATGTCTGTGATACAGCAGAAATGTAACAGAGCATCTCTAGCAAGTGACTGGAATGCTGCATCTGATGCAACTCTCCCCAGCTCAAACTTGAGTTGAAAGACCAAGGCTATTGCCACCTTCAGAAATAATGTGAAACTGAAATTAAACGTGCCAGAGGTTTGAGTTTGTGGTTGTCCAAATGCGTGAAGCTGTGGGCCGGGTCTCATGATCAGTGAGACTCGGTTTGGGAAGCTCAGCGGGGAGAGCAGGCTAAGCCCACTCTCCCCGCAGATGATCAGGACAGGAGCCCTGGGCGACCGGATCGGCCACCCACACGATTGCTGGCTCTGTGTCAGAGCTGGTGGGGGCTGGGGAGTTCGGGGGCCACATGGCCCCCAGAAGCAACAGTATGCCCTGCGCGTGCGTGCAGGGCATACTAGGGAGACCCCCAAGCCGGGAGGTTGCTTTTCAGCCTCCTGTCGGGGGGGTCTACTCATGAGTAACTGTGGCACATAGCCACACCGCAGATATTCACGATTTTGAAAACTGGGTTTGCGGAGCACTCGCTCCACAAACCCTGTTTAAGGGGCAGGCTACTTGAGTGGGTTACCTGCTCAAGAACCATCAGGCTTGGCTGCGAGCCTGGTGGTTCTCACAATTGTAGAAAATCGGGCTAGCAGAAGCTAGCCCGATTTTCTACAGCCGCGTGAATAGCCCCTGTGGCTTTGTCACAGAACCACAGCTCCATTTTCACTCCCAAACCTGAATTTGAACATTTGGTTTGTAGTGAGTTTTGCTGGTGAAACCTGAGATTAGAAGGCGGCATTGTGTTGTCCAAATTCTGCTGCTGCTGCAACCTGGGTTTCATGCACTAGCTCCTCCTGCTACCATTGAGAGGCCTTCTCAGAGCAACCAATAAATGCATCAGTTCTAGGATGACAGTGTTTCTCACTGGCCACCTCTGAGAGCCAACACTCTGCCCTTTCCTTTCTCTTCCTGCCACTGCTTGGCAACAGGGACACCCCATCCCCACAGTTCCTGCATTTAAAGAAAAATAAACACATTGGCAGGTGCCCATTTTCCACTGTGTGTTTGGGCCTTGGATGTACCTCTGCAAGAAAAGAATGCTAGAACGAGATGGTGACAGTGGCAGAGTTCCCCTAAGATCCATCACTGCAGGGCTTTGTGTTAAAACACATTGAGCCTTGGCAGCAGCAATCATGGAGTGCATTACACAGCACTCATGATTCTATTCCCCCCCCCCCATCCTCCCATCTTTAGAATGGGGGTCCCGTGCTGGTGTGTTTCCATGCAGGCAGCTTCATTTCACACCTATGTCCGCCCTGAGCCATTTTGGAAGGGCGGTATATCAATCAATCAAATAAATAAGTCCATCCTATGTCTATGTTACCTTCCCTTTAACAGCAGGCCCTGTGTGCATACATGGAGGGAGGGCAGGGAGTCAGATGTCAAGTGCCGCTACATCCTTGCTGGAATTTCAATGCCAAGGATTATGAAGGGTTTTGATGGGAGGAGCCTGATTTTCTCTGGGGATGAGAGCACCTGGCTTGTTCACTGCCTAGGGAAAGAAGGTATAGGGGCTTGGATCCAAAGCCACCCCATGAGGAATGGCCCATTCCTAGAGAACATGGGCACCCAATGCCCTTTTATTGACACCCGGAGCAAAACTGTTCAGGAGTATACCTGGCAACAAGTGGTTCATCATTACACAAAGTGGGATAAGGTGAGCACAATGCTCTCTTCCTGGGGAAGGGAGGAAGGGGCCCCAAAGTCCCTTCCTCCCAATCCACATGCGGACACCACATGGCATCAGTTCTCATGGAACACTGTTACTTTTTGCACCTACCAAGCCAATGAACCACCACCCCTCACCCTAACCTCTTGGGTACCATGGGGCATCCCTCTCCTCCCGCAAGATCCCATCAGTACTCAAAAGCACACATTGCCATCCTGGAGTTATCAAGTATTGTGCTTGTACATGACCATGTAATTTGATAGTTCTCAAAAGGGCAGTGCTGAAAGTGGTGCGAGGAAAAGGTTAAAATGCCCTGCAAAAGGCACGAGAACTATGATGAAAAAAGGCACAATTGCGCGAGACATGCTCCGTATAACACTATGAGGCTATTAACTTGATGGGAGAAATTTGGGCTAGCAGAGGCTAGCCTGATTTTCTCCCATCGTGAGAACCACCGTGCTCAGCTGTGAGCCCAGTGATTCTTAAGTGGGTAACCTGCTAAACTACCCCTGCCCTTAAACCAGGTTTGCAGAGTGAGCTCTCCGCAAACCCGTTTTTAAAAATCGTGTGTTGCTGTGGTGCGGCTCCGTGCCATGGCAACTCATGAGGGGACCCCCAACTGGGAGGCTGAAAAGCAGCCTCTCGGCTTGGGGGTCTCTCCAGCATGTCCTGTGCGCTTGCAGGGCACTCCCAAGCCCATGCCAGCTCCGTGACAGAGCCAGCAGTTGTGTGGGCAGCTGCTGCGTCTGCCCAGAGAAGTCTGACTGATTGTTTGCGGGGAGAGCAGGCTAAGCCCGCTCTCCCCGCTAACCCTCTCCAGGTGGCTCCCACTGATAATGGGAACTGCCTCTGTGGCTAATGGTTGCAGCTTCTCTAGTGTGCTGATGCCTTGGACACAGCATGGCAATGTGAGCATAATGGAGCTTGCTGGGATGCCGCCTGGGGAGGCTAGGGATATGGAAGGGTCCCTTTGCCCAGAAACTAGGGACTGTGAAACCACGGTAGAATGATCATCTGTGGATTTATTCCTGTCTTAGCGGATTAATTACAGGTTCATCTCCCCGAGGTTTCACACTATGTCCAAATGGGCCATTATGTGGATCCATGGAGATTCATATATTTCATTCAATATATGAAACCAGCATCATATATTGTACAAAGTTTTTACAGCTTATATGGCATGGAAATTAAGATGGGTACTTAAATCTGCAATTTCCACACTTCTTACAGAATGAGTGATAACTTGAAAGCATCTTGTCTCTCACCTTATACTGAAGGTTTTTGGATTGAAAGAAGTCTTAAACAGCTCAACTTAACTTCTTAACTTTCCCAAATAAATTATTATTGTTGGTACAGTTGTCCAAGTTATATAAACATAACACTTTGATTCAAAGACATTGTTCAAGAGTCCCTTTATTCTTCTTTCTTCCAATATGAATCCATGCTTCAGGGAGCCATGGGCAATCAAGTGCTTCAAGCAGTATCTACTCAAATCAAGAATTCGTACCACACATTACCTTTTTAGTGTATCTTATACAGACACCTAACACCGTAACAAGCTGTTCTTAAAACTCTAAATGTTTGTAGGTGAGAAGAGAGAATGAAGATGTCACTCCTAAATTCCTCATACTCTTGTTTCAGTCTCTCTCTTGTTCTGACCACGGTGCATCAAGGCAAACCAAGTGGAAAGGACTCAGCAGCGCAAGCTAATATTCCCTTCCGCTGCTATGAATATCTTTTGAAGGATTCTTTTGCACTCTTTTCCAGACATTTTCATTCCCAAGGAGATTGTCAAAAAGAGATCTGCTTATGGAAACATTCAATACAAAATGCTGGCTGCCTTGAATACTGATTTCACTGAACATTGTGTGAACAAATTTCAAAGAAAATGTGTGCAGATGGGATATGAATGTGGTTTCTAATTCTACAAATGTTTATCGACTAATTTCCCTGCTGTTTGCCACAGCCAAGTCTCAAGCTGTTGACAAACATATGACTATTTTGTCTTTTACTTAAAAAAAATCAAAGTGTGTCTATTAGATGAAACTTTGAAAGGTCCCCTGACAATAGAAACTTGATGCATGACTTACTTTAATTAGTATGTAATTTAGAAGGATTTTTGCAGAACTGTCATGTGCAACTGAAAGGGTTTGTTTGTTTTTTTGTATAGCATGATGCCTCATTACACAACTCACCCCCTTTATCTCTGCCAACTCCAGTATTGAGTAGCTTTTAATTAAAATTCATTTTCTAAGTGGTGGCCCATGAAGGGTCTTGTTTCCAACCCTAATAACAATTAAACCAGACTTTTTTTGCCCTCAGAAATATGTCTGTAAAACTGTCCTGTCAAGGTAATTAAACCAGATTGGTCCACATTTATTTCTCTTGCATCACCTTTTATGTGTGCATATGTCCTACTTGTTCAGGTAAGCTGTCACTGATTTTTTTTATTTTTATTTTTTTACAAAAGTCTCGATCTAAGAACATAAGAACAGCCCTGCTGGATCAGGCCCAAGGCCCATTTAGTCCAATATCCTGTTTCACATAGTGGCCCACCAGATGCTGCTGGAAGCCTACAGGCAGGAGTTGAGGACATGCCCTCTCTCCTGCTGTTACTCCCGTGCAACTGGTACTCAGAGCCATCCTGCCTTTGAGGCTGGAGGTGGCCTATAGCCCTCCAACTAGTAGCCGTTGATAGACGTCTCCTCCATGAAGTTATCCAAATACCTCTTAAAGCCATCCAGGTTGTTGGCTGCCACCATCTCTCCTAAAGGATCTCCTAAAGGAATGTTGGCTGACATCAGACTAATGACGTACACATGTAGTGATGCTGCACTGGTGCTACAGGCTGCGTCCATTAAAAGAACTATGATTTCTTTGATCCACTGCACCAGGTGGGTTCCTAAGAATCTTAAAGGAAAGAAAACACCTTTCAAAACAGAAGCCACTGGAAGAGAGAGGTGGCCAGACAGCTGGATCCAGATTGTGCTGCTATCTGCAGCACCCAGATCCAGGTTAAAGGTGGGGAACAGGGAGAAGCCTGGGGAGGCAGGGAAAGTGTAGTGGAAGGCAAGAGAAGGGGGGATGGGGAAAGAGTAGAGGGGGAGGGAGGAAAATGGTCTAACCAAATGTCTGAGAAATGTTGGATGACCCCAACCCAACAGTTTTTATGTGCCAGGGGGTGGGAATGTTGGCCTTCCTGAAAATTTCTTTGTTGGGTCTGATTGGATTGGATTGGATCGGATCTGATTTAACATTCTACTCTGTGCACAGGCTAGTATGTGGTACTTTAGAGAGTAGCAGAAGCAAAAAATGACACACCTTTATTCCAAGGAGTTAACAGTAGAAATTACAAAGTGAAGGAAAAGAACAGAAGGTGAAAGGGATAGAAAACACAAAATATCTATGTTAAGTATTTATTTACTTAGTTTCTAGAATCACCTTTCTGTTTACTTACTCAAAGCAGTGTGTGTACAAGTTAAAAGCAATGTATGAAAAAGAAATAACCATATTAAATCACAGCAGCAAAAAACATGCCAAAAAGAGTCAAACAGTAGAAAAACCAACAACAAAAACATTGTTAAAAAGAAATATTTTCCACAAAGCAAAAGGAGGCCACTGTAGGAACCTCTAGAGTTTCTAGGGGGAATTGAGTTCCACAATCTAGGCATCACCACTGAAAAGACCCTGACCCACTGTTAAACTCTTTTCAGAAGTAGGAACGACCTGGAGCAGAGCCATTGTGGTGTAATGGTTAGAACGTTGTACAGGGACTGAGGAGACCTGAGTTCAAATCCCCATCCAATTATTAAACTCACTGGGTGACTCTGGGCCAGTCATTGATCTCAGTCCAAACTACCTCACAGGGTTGTTGTGAGGATAAATGGAAGCATGTACATCACTCTGGGCTCCTTGGAGGAGGAACAGATATAAATGTAGTTAGTAAGTAAGTAAGTAAGTAAACCTATGATTGGATACTTACAAAGCTAGGAGCCGGGTCTCACGATCAGGGAGACCTGGTTCCTAAGGCTGAGTGGGGAGAACAGGCTTAGCCCGCTCTCCCCTCACACGAGCAGACAGTCTGCTCTGGGCGGCTGAAATGGCCACCCACACGACTGCCGGATCTGTAACCGAGCCGGCGGGTGTTGGGGGGAATGGGGGCAATTGGCCCCCAGAAGCTCCAGTATGCCCTGCGCGAGCTTGCAGGGCATGCTGGAGAGACCCCCAGAGCCGGGAGGCGGCTTTCTGCCTCCCCTCCGGGGGTCTACTCATGAGCAGCCGCAGCATGGAGCTGCACCGCGGCTACTCACGATTTTAAAAAACAGGTTTGTGGAGCACTTGCTCCGCAAACCCAATTTAAGGGGAGGGGTACTTAGGTGGGTTAACTGCCAGGAGGCAACTGGGCTCGCCTGCGAGCCCGGTGGCTCCAATGATCAGCCAAAATTGGGCTAGGCTCCCCTAGCCCAATTTCGGCTGATCGTGGGAATAGCCTCTGTATCTAATTAAGTCAGGTCATTGATCCATCTAGCCCATTACTCTGATGGGCATCAGCTTTCAAGGGTTTCAGCAGGGATGTGCATGGATGGCTCAAGCAGCCACTAGTGGGGCAGGGAGTGCTTCCTTTTAAAAGCAGGTAAGTGTCTGCCACCCTGCTGCTGCTTTTCTGCTGGCAGCATCCGCTCTCTAAAATGATGTGTGTGGCTGCAGTGCTGTTCCCTGCAGCTTCTGGGTGGCAGACAAGCAGGTAAGGAGATCCTTACCTGCTTTTTAAGGGAAACACTCCCTGCCCTGCTGAACCACTTGGATGCTGATGCCCAAGCCAGTTTGGCACTTCCTAGAGGAGGTGCCGAACCAGCCCATGCAGATCCCTAGGTCTCAGGCAGAGGGTTTTCCCAGGTTTGCTGCATTCTTCAAGTGGAGACACAGTAGATTGAACATCGAACATTCTGTATGCAAAGCATATGCTCCACCCTAGAACTACAATACCCAAGTTTTCTGTGGCTGCACTGGATCATGTTGCGGGTTGGATATCATGTATGAATAATCCCCATGAGTGGAAGAAGAACGATATTCTATGCACATAGATAACAACCATGTCCATTTGCAGGATTCTAGGTATCCCTGACTTGCTCATTTTCGTATTCAGAGTGGGTTGTTGTTGGGTATCATTCAAATATGAGAATCCCAGTTACAGTTACAAGAGGAACCATTCCGGCAAAACCGTATCATGTGATTCTACAGAAGGTGCAGATCACATGCAAGTGCTGTGGAGTGATAGTCCTTTATCTATGCATCCATCTTATTGGTTTATTATTTCTCTGTGTAAACCACCCTGAGCCACTTTTGGAAGGGTGGTATAGAAATTGAATTATTATTATTATTAATAATAATAATAACACCCTAAAGTTAAAAGAGAAATTGGAAGTGAATACATCAGGAGAGTTAGAAAAATCCTAAAGTCCAAACTCAATGGTGGGAACACCATACAAGCCATAAAACACCCGGGCTATACCTGTTATCAGATACACTGCAGGAATAATAGACTGGACCCAGGCAGAGCTAGAGACGCTAGATCATAAGACCAGGAAAATCATGACCATCAATCATGCTCTGCACCCCCGCATTGATGTCGATAGGCTATACCTCCCTCGCAGCTCAGGTGGAAGAGGAATGCTGCAAGTCCATCAAACATTAGAGGAGGAGAAAAGAGGCCTTGAAGAATATATCAACGACAGTGAAGAAGATGCACTTCAAATGGTCAATAATGAGAAACTATTAAACACCAATGATACAAAGCAGGCCTACAAGAAAGAACAAGTCAAGAACCAAGCAGAAAAATGGAAAAAACATGCCAATGCATGGTCAATATTTGCACAATATAAGTGGAAAATCAAACATCACTGAGTCCCGGCAATGGCTTAAGAATGGCAACTTGAAGAAAGAAACAGAGGGTTTAATACTGGCTGCACAAGTACAGGCACTAAGAACAAATGCAATAAGAGCAAAAGTCGAAAAGTCAACAACAAACAGCAAGTGCCGCCTTTGTAAAGAAGCAGATGAAACAGTGGACAACCTAATCAGCTGTTGTAAAAAGATTGCACAGACTGACTACAAACAAAGGCATGACAAGGTAGCAGGGATGTTACACTGGAACATCTGCAAAAACTATAAGCTACCTGTAGCCAAAGATTGGTGGGACCATAAAATTGAAAAAGTTGAAGAAAATGAAGATGCAAAAATATTATGGGACTTCTGACTACAAACAGACAAACATCTGCCACAATACACCAGATATAACTGTAGTCAAGAAGAAAGAAAAACAAGTTAAAATAATCAACACAGTAATACCAGGGGATAGCAGAATAGAAGAAAAAGGAATAGAAAAAAAAAAATCACCAAATACAAAGATCTACAAATTGAAATTGAAAGGCTGTGGCAGAAGAAGACCAAAATAATCCTAGTGGTAATTGGTGCCCTAGGTGCAATTCCAAAACAACTTGAAGAGCACCTCAACACCATAGGAGCCACAGAAATCACCATCAGCCAATTACAAAAAGCAACTTTACTGGGAACAGCCTATATTCTGCGACGATATCTTTAATAATAACAGCAACAACATTGACAATAAAATTCAGCCATCCCAGATCCTTGGGAAGGACTCGATGTCTGGATAAAACAAACCAGTCAATAACACCTGTCTGACTGTGTAAACAACAACAACAATAATAATAATTGTTATTGTTATTTCCTTAATTATTATTCTACAATGGAGAAGACTTCTGTAGTATGCAAAAAAGTGTTGCATATCAAATACACTATTAGGCTTTATCACATTTAAAGCAGAGGTTTTTGTTCATGACTTTGGAATGCAAAATTATCTCCTAACAAAAGGCTGTTTTAGTTCAACCTGTCAACAAAACCAGTTTAAAGTACCATGCCAACCACTGAGTTTCTTTCTCTGCATTGCACAACCCTGAAAATACCACATAGCAGAAAGGCTTTTATATCTTCAGAGTGTCTAAGGACAGCTACTGCTTTTGACAGACAGCTACCCTCCCACACAATCACCTACGCTGTAGTCAAGAACGAATTATTGACTGTGTATATCCCTCTCCATTATGTAGCTGAGTGCAATGCTACAGAGCAGCAGCAACACAGAATTCATCGAAAAGTCTGGGGGGGACGGACCATGTTTTTACTTGCCTTCTAAAAGCCATTGTGGAAGCTGAGGAGTGGATGCCACCAGGGAGAGCATTCCAAAGCCTGGAGGCAATGACTGAGAAGGTTCTTTCCTTCATTCATGACAGCCAAGCCTCCCTCATCATCTGCACATGGACATGTTCCCTCATTGTTGGTACGTGGAGCCGAGCCTCCTCCAATGATATTGTCAAGTGGGAAGAAACCTTTTGGAGCAGGTGCTGCTTCAGATATCCAGGGCCCAAACTGTTAAAGGCTTTAAAGGTCAAAACCAGCACCTTGAATTGGGCCTGGAGACAAAATGGCAGCCAATGTAACTCTTTCAGAATGGGCACAATATGGTCCCAGTGGGCAATTCTGGATTAAATCCTAACTGCCACATTTTGCACTAGCTGCCATTTCTTAATATTCTTCAAGGTACAGCATGTTATATAGCAGCTATGACATGACAAAGGCATGGGTGACTGTGGCCAGATATGCTTTCTCGGGAAAAGGACACAGCTGACACACACTAGTCAAAGTTGCCTGGCCACCTTTCACCCTCCATCTGGGCATTCAGAAGCAGGGCTGGATCTAGCAAAAACCCCAAGCTGTGTACAGGTTGAGTATCCCTTATCCGAACTGCTTGGGACCAGAAGTGTTCTAGATGCAGACTTTTCTGGATTTTGGAATATATGCATACTGTAATGAGATATCTTGAGCATGGGATCCAGTCTAAACATGAAAGGTTACTGTACACTGTATTTAATTTTTTTAAGGTTTTATTAGGTTTTATTTAAAGTATAAAAACAAATAAGCATTGAATTTACGATAACTACAGGTAGCTGTATATGTAATGAAAACTAATTGCGAGAAAATTTCCAATGCAATAATGTTGCTGGTCATGTTAGACTCAAACATGGCATTTTGGGTGGAGATGAAATTCAGATTTCATGTGAAAATAATATCGAGTTGGTGCTACGGGCACACGCTGTGGTGGTTTCCAGATTTTGGAGCATTCCAGATTCCAGATGTCCGTATTAGGGATACTCAACCTGTACTTGCTCTTTCAAGGGAAGTGCAGCCTGTTGGGGTTTGTGATTATTTAGCAAAGCACCAAGGAAGCTACCATTCCAGTTACAGAGTGCAGAGTTTAGGGTTCTTGTATCTCTCCTCCTTTGGTCATGAGTGAGAGCCTTTTGGGTGGAATCACTTTGTTGGGTCCCCGTGAGTGCCTCAGTTCTGGCTCAGGCTGTTCAGACCCTTCTGAATCTGTATCCCCTTCTGATCCTGCTTTTGGTTCTGGCACAGATTTTTTGGGTTCACTGTCTGGCTCTTGCCTCATGAGAGTCCACTCACGTGGTTCCTCTTTCACCTAGATTTCTTGCACAAGTTCTGGTACATCACCTCTAGTTGGTTCTTCTCTCTCATCAGAATACACCACATTGCGAATTCTGACTTCTCCACTTGCAGGATCAAAGATTCTGTATCCCTTTTGGGAAGGCACATATCCAACCAACACTCCCAGTTTGCATCTGCAATTGAGTGTGCCACGTGAGTGTGCAGCACATTGTGGGGATCTCCCCAGCAACGGGCTGGTGCCCATCAGTGCTTCAGCACTAGCTGTTGCTACATGATCAGGGAAATGTGGTTAAGGGAGTGCTTGCTCCCTTAACCTCATTTATGAGGCAGGCTCCCTATGCGGGTTTCCTGCTGAGGTGCTGCTGGGAGCCGTGTGTCTCCTGGTGGTTCATCTTTGGTGGTTCTTACAGGCAGCCAAGCTTGGGATTGGCTTCCTTAGCCCTGTCTTGGCTGCTCATGAGAATAGCCTCTTAGTCTCAATCTTTCCCTCTTCCGCCCCATATCTTTGGAACAATCCACCTGTATTCCAGGATGATTTCAGGAGTGTAACTAAGGATATTTTCACACATGAGACTTTAAAGCAGCTTGTGCTTCAATGAGATTTGAAATGTGAATGTAAAACTATTGATCAGCAAACACATTTTCAAAAGTGCAGACAGAAGGAAAGACATTTACACAACTCCTTTACATTTTCTGGAGGGAGAAGAAAGACACTTTGCAGGGGAGAAAGATATGTTCTTAGAATTGAAGATATGGGTTCTTAAGTTTGTTTGTGCGGGGAGTTTGTTAATTATGGGGGAGCTCCTCAAATACTTAGTGGGGATCTGCATTCCTGCTCATTTTCACGAGAACTGTTTACTTCTCCTCCACAGAAACAATGGCTGACATCCTTTGTAACGTTATATGTGCCTTGCAGTGTAGCATTCACACAGTTGCGCATGAGAGCTGTTGTGCTAAATGCCAGAATTGCACAACCGAATTTGAGCAATTGAGGGCTACAGGAAATAATCGCCATCAACTACACAACCACATTTGTGCAATTGTTGTGTTTAGTACAACAGCACTCTTGCACAACTGCCCGAACCATATGTAGCAGGATCTACGTAATGTTGCACAATATTTCAGCCAATGATCATATGGAGATTAATGTCGAAAGGGATTGCCCATTGGCCTTACCGCCTTTGGGGCCAAAGCAGCACCTCATAGAGCCGACATTGGGCTGATGATGGGCTCTGAGCCCCAGGGTGGGGAAGCAGCTGTGCTCCTTGGCTGGCCAAGAGAGTTGGGAGGAGAGAGAGAGGCATTGGGCCAGAAAGCTCCCAAGGTAGGGAGACCTGGCCAGAGGGAAGAAGAAGAGGCACATCATGCTGACGTCAATGATGTGCCTCCTTCCGAAGGGAGGGAGACATCAGAGTGAGGGGCTGGGGAGAATATGAGGGAGAGAACAGCTGGAGCTGGTTATCACTTAGGGACCCTAATAAAGTGGGGTGGGGGCTCATTGGGAGGGGGATGGGCTTGTGCTTCCTGCACATGAGCTTATAAGGGGGGGGGGCTGGGTCAGTAATTAGGCAAGCAGAGAGTGTGCTACAGGCCTCCAGAGGGGGGCTGTAGCTAAAGCTTGAATACCAAGGAGGATGACCTGGGTGCTAAACAAAGCCCTCCCCTTGGTACTTCTGAGGTCCAGACCCCAAAGCCCTGCCAAGTAGTCAGGCAAGACAGGCTTCTTTGGACAATTAATAAAAATGAGTGTGAGGGAAGTTTTGGAGAACTTAAGCTTCTCATGTGAAAACACCTCTGTAGCACATATGGATATCAGCTGACAGTCCATACAGACAAATGGCTCTTCAATGATACATTCCAGAATGAGCTGCATTCTGCAGTTTTTACAGCCAATGCAATTGCTTCCCTTCCCTCAGTTCCTTCAGAGATTGCTTGCAAAGATGCTGCCACCAAGACTTTCACACTCCTTTTTTAAAAAAATGTATTATGTTACTCTTTCTGAGAACAGAATACTCAGCAAATAGATTCATGGATAGAAGAATCCTGTTAGCACTCCAGTTTATTGCTTTGCCACCTTTCTATTGAAGAAATGTTTCCTTACATATTATCTCATTTTATCTTTCTCTAACATGGCAATTACCTGCTACATTCAGGCTTCACTGCTGGAAGCTTTTAGTACTGTGCCCTATCTCAATTCATTCATTCTATCTCATAAGCAACAGGGAGAGTTTAAGTTAAACTGTCCGCTTTGGTGGCAACAGCTTGAATTGAAGATGTACTGTTATTTATTTCCTCCTGTGGAGTCCTTTTTTCTCCCATTCTAGTAACAGTCTAACAAAATGTATTTTGTCTCCACTTCTAATATAAGAACAAAAGAATAGCTCTGCTGGATGAGACCCACGACCTATCTAGTCCAGCATCCTGTTTCACACAGTGGCCCACCAGATGCCTCTGAGAAGTCCATAGGCAAGAGGTGAGGGCATGCCCTCTCTTTAGCTGTTATCAGTAGTGGCTAGTGGGCTTTGGAGTGGGGGGCAAGGGAGAACCTGGTCACCGAGGCAGAAGCCTACCTGCTCCCACCCCCGGCTTTCCTCCATACCAGCGGGCTTGAGTATTTACCCAAGGCAGCCAGCATTCAGGTAAACAGAAAGAGAGAGGAAACCAGAAAAGTAGAGGCAGAAGTAGAAAAAAGAACAGTGTTGTTGGGACGGGAGGAAAGCAGAAGGCAAAAAAGCCAGGGCAAAAACCAGGGAGAAAGGCAGAAAGCAGAAGCGGGGGGGTGGGGGAGAGAGAGAGAGTGAAGGGAGAAAGCAGGGATTGCATTTCCCCTCCCACCAAACAAACAAACTAGTAAAAGACTTACCAGCAGCCAGGGGATCCTCCAGAGTGAGGAGCTTCCTCCAGCCCCTCCTCCCCTGCCTGCAACTTCCTCTTTTGGAAGTTGGAACAGCTGCTACTCAAGCTGCTCCATCCAATGTGATTCCAAGGGGGCTCCTCCTGGCACTTCCCCCAGGAAGAAGGAGAAAACATATTACAAAATATACTCCCTGAAGCAACCTGGAAGTGCATTTTTAACCCATTATTTTTGTTATTCTTGTGGGGTAGTGCCAGGAGGAGCCCCCTAGGAATCAAATTAGCTGGAACTTCTTGAGTAGCAACTGTTCCAGCCAGTAAGACCAAAACAAGAAGTTACATGTAGGGGAGGAGGTGCTGGAAGAAGCTCCCTGTTCTGAATATTTCTCTGGCTGCTGGTAAGTCTGATCCTTTATTAGCTTGTTTGTTTTTTGGGTGACACTGTCCTTCCTGCCCTTACTAACCAGCGACCACTGGCTGTTATTCTGCTGAAACTGGTATTTAGCAGCATCTTGCCTCTGATGCTGGAGGTGGCCTATAGCCATGAGATCAGTAACTATTGATAGACCTGTTCTCCAGGAACTTGTCTAAGACCCTTTTAAAGCCATCCAAGCTAGTGGTCATCACCACATCCAATGGCTGAGAATTTCCTAGATTAATTATGTGCTGTGTGAAGAACTTCCTCTTGTTGGTTCTAAATTTCCTCAGTTTCAGTTTCATGGGATGACCCCTGGTTCTAGTGATGAGAGAGGGAACAAAAATTATCTCTTTCCACTCTCTCTACTCCATGTATAATTTTATACACCTCTATCATGTCTTCCTGATATGTTGCCTCCTTTCCAAACTAAAAAGCCCCAGATGCTGTAGCCCTGTCTCAAAAGGAAGGTGCTCCATGCCCTGATCATATTAGTTGCCCTATTCTGCACCTTTTCCAGTTCTAGAATGTCCTTCTTAAGATGTGGTGATTAGTACTGTATGCAGTACTCCAAATGTGGCCTCACCACAGATTTCTATACAGGCATTATAATATTAGCATTTTTATTTTCATTCCCCTTCCTAGTGATCCCTAGCAAGGAATTTGCCTATTTTGCAGCTGCTGCGTGCTGAGTCAACACTTTCAACAAGCTGTTCACCACGACCACAAGATCTTTCTCCTGGTCAGTCACTTGCTTACAGTGAACCACATTTGCCATTTTGTCTCCCACTCCCTCAGTTTGGAGAGATCCTTTTGGAGCTCCTCATAATCTGTTTTGGATTTCACTACTTTAAATAGTTCAACTATTTAGTTTCATCTGCATATTTGGGCATTTCACTGTGTATCCCAACCTCTAAATCACTAATGAACAAATTAAAGAGCACTGGTCCCAGTAGACATCCCTGGGAGACCCCACTTCTTACATCCCCCCCCGTGAAAACTGTCCATTTAATTCTACCCTCTGTTTCCTGTCCTTCAACCAGTTACCAATCCACACAGAACATGCCCCCTTATCCTATGACTGCTAAATTTACTCAATAGCCTTTGATGGGGAAATTTGTCAAAAGCTTTTGGATGTCCAAGTATACTATGGTACTTGACCAGATTTCAGCATTATAATACAAAGCTGATGTTCAATGCAGTTGGTACAGTCTTTTCACATTTGCATTTAGGTAGAGGAAGTTTATCCAATCAGGGACATCCTTAGCTAACTAATAGAGGGGGCCTTCACCATTGCTTTACAAATCTTATATGCAATGGCACAAAACTAGCAACACAAGAAGTGACAAATACAGTCTTATCTGCAAGAAGATAGGTTGCATAAAAGTCCATTGGTCTTCCCTGAAGGTTCTCTAAAAGAGGTAAAATCAATTCACTGTGTGAAATTCTGTAAAATTTACAACAATGTAAAATATGAGCCAAATTATCAACTTGGTCTGATCCACAGGAGCACTTGTGCAGGTGATAGGGTTAGGGTATCTTTTTATATCTCCCCTCCAACCAAGCTGATGAAGGAGCATTATAAAGAGCTAAGGTGAAGGCACTCTGATGGGCTGGACATATGTCAGATTACAAAAATAGCTTGCCGGAGCTAAAATTGAAGTGTGACACCAATTCTTAATGCAATTAGGGAGTTTGCTTCTCTCTTCATGTGATTCAATATCTAGAAGATGTTGTTCTAGAATTCTATTAGCTTGATCAAACCCCATAGCAATTAGAGATTCAGAAGAGAGTCCAACAGTCTGGAGTTTTCCCATTAACTTAGACAACCACAGAGTGGGTCTGATCCTCCAGAACTAGGGGGGCCAATCCACTTGGTTGAAATTTTAGCTTTAGCCAATATCAAGTGTCAGATGGATAACCTTTATCCACATGCCTGTTTACACTCACAAAAGGACTCAAAAAGTGAGGCAAGACTCACCCTTACAGAAGCTATGCTGGTTCTAGTAACTTTCAGTACAGGAGTGTAGGGTTGTTACCAAATTTCACTCTTGGCAAAAATCGAAAGAGAACATGTGGTTCTGGACCCATCCTGCTCCCCATATCTTCAGATTTCAGAAGATATGGAAATGTCTATGGGTTCTATGCATTCTGTATATCCAAGTAAATATACATTTAAATGTGCAATGTATTATTTCACCAATATGTGAAAATGCTGTAAATACTTGAAAAAATACATATAAAAATCTTCATATATATTTCTCTAAGACATGCCCATGGTTAATCCCATGCGTGGCTTGGGATTAACCACGGAATCCTGTGAGGGTTTGGAGAGGTGCTGGATAGCCATGGGTGGGAGGGAAGAAAATGGTGGTGGTGGTGGCAGCGGCAGCAGCAGCAGCAGCAGCTATCCAGCTGGCTGGCAGTGGGGGAAATTGTGCCAAAAATGGCAATGGCAGTGGTGACAGGCTGAAGGAGGCAGTGGGTACAGACGGGCGATGAGGATGGATGGGCAATGGGCAGAAGGAGAAGGTGGCAACTGGTGGGTGGGCGGGAGGAAGAAGGAGGCGGCAGTGGGCGGGGGGAAGGAGGATGTGGAAATAGGTGGATGGTTGAGGGAAGGAGGAGGTGGCAATGGGCAGGCGGGTGACAAAATAGTGACAGAGGGTAGGGGGCATAGTGACAGGCAACAAACTAGAGGCGCAGATTATCTGCGCCCTGCCAAGCTAGTATGTATTTAAATAAAAAATTATTTTGAGAACAAAAATAAAGGAAATTCAGGCCAGTGAATGTCAACTTGAAATAAGATAATCTGATACATAAAATAATTCATAAACATTTTGCTTGTGTGTATCATAAACACAAAATATATGAGGAATTTAGACTGTACTATGAGAGATCTGATTTAGAAAATACCATCCCTGCTCATGAGATGAGACATTGCACTGAGAGCATACCTTTCAAAACATCCCTTGTGGATTTTGCGATCGTCCCCTTTATCATGTGGGAGTGCCATTCATCTGAATGGTCCTTGTAAATGCATTCCAAATACTTGTTTAAACATGCCATGAAGGCATTAGGATATCTATGGGGAATGTCCCAATGGAAAAACTCTCAGCGCATCCCTTTTCTAATCCTGTGGGTGAAGGCAATATTGTCCAAAGTAGCCCCTAATTGAAAATTAGGTAAGAAGAAGGATTGTGTTAGGCATACATCTCTGTGTGTACAGCATGATTTCGGACACATGAACAACCTTCAGATGTTACACATGCGTCAAATCTGTGAAGAATTTAGTTAATTCCTACACTATGCAGTAAATGAATATTGTAAGATGCAGTATATTGACAGGATTTCCAGTATATTCACAGTGTGTCCATAGGGACCTATTGTGTGGGCACCCCCAAGCAAAGAAAGGAAAATATATTTATCTTATTCTTCTTGTCTTAAGCAGCCATACAAACAGTTCTATGTAAGCAAAACCTTACTTTCTGTAATTAAAATGGACACATTGAGGTCATTCACACAATCAAAAACTGTGTTCTACCTGTGTGCTCCAAATTTTCGGTTTTGAGGAAGTAAAGTAAGAGGAAAACCTGGATAGGTGACTGTGTGGAAGCAAGGTAGGAGGAAAAGCTCCCCGGGTTTTCTTTCTACCTTGCTTCCACACAATCACTTCTACCCAGCTTTTCCTCCCCTTTTGCTTCTACACAATCAAAAACTGGGTACACACACAGCTCCCAAACCTGGGTAGAACACAGTGAGACTGTTCTCACATGCAGCCTAACCCAGGCTAGGGAAGCCCAGCCAGAGATGGACTGTGTATGAAAGCTGCTGGGATGGGGCCCAATCCCAGCTGGGAAGCATTGCCTAGCCCAGCTCTGTAGCCCAACTTTTAGCCTGGGTTAACAGCACGCTGTTAGCCCAGGCTCCAGGATTGTGTGGCTCCTCAGGCTGCTTTCAGCCCAAGGAGGCACAGAGACAGGCACTCTAGGGAAACCTCCCCGCTTGGCACATGGTGCATTGTGTGATACATGGAGGCCAGGACACATCAGTCCAGCCTCCGCAGTTCCACACTGTGTGGTGCAGCCTCGGATCATCTGGGAGCACAGTTGGCGCTCCCAGGAACATTCAATAGATCATTTGGGGGTGGGTAAGATTTGTGGATTTCCCCCGCCCCACACACACACACACACACCTGCTCCCCTGCCCACCCGGTCATGTGAATGTCTCATTTTTGATTGTGTGAATGACCTCATTATGTTCAATACATGTACAATCTCTATACACACTTAGAGCTATGTACATTCACATGTTATATTCAGCACATGTACAGTTCCTATCTGCACCCTGCCTTTGTGGAGGCCTTTACTCAGGTTCATTTTTAAAATGGAGGCATGTACAGTCATTCACACAAAAACATATAGACACCTGAATGCAAAATGCCTGAATAGTTCAGCAAAATGCAATAGTGCTAGTGCTATGGTGAAACACAGAAATATCTTTTCTTCCTTTTTGTTTCTTTTCACAGACATACAGCTTATGGAAAAGCTCTGTGTGACATGAAAGGTTACACCCTGAATTTTAAAATACATCTTTGTTTTATTTATTTATTTTACATATATATTCTGCTTGCAGTACTTATAACTTTGAGCCAGGGTGTACATGAGCCAGAGCACTGTACATGATTATGTTTATCCCCACCACAGCTCTGCGGGGTAGTTGAAATATGTGACTGAGTTGCCCAGTGAGTTTCATGGTTGAACAGGGATTTAAACTCTGGCCTACCTGGTCCTGATCCAACACTCTAACCACTATACCACAATGGCATTGTGGCATTGCCCCCATGCATCGCAGCTGCAAGGATCTTTCTCTCACACACACTGTATTTAGTGTGGCCACAACTTTATTTGATAACCAATTAGCAAATTGGATGTGGGCAAAATGCCACCCCCTGCAGTCCAAGCCTACTAAGGCTGGGGGGTGGGTCAGACTTTTATGTCCTTCCTTGAGCCTCCTATGGGCAACACACCCTGGCTCAAAGTTATAAGTACTGCAAGCATGCTTCTTCTTCACTGTTGCCAACCCAGAAGGTCAGAGTAACTTCTAGTGCTTCACTTCCCCCAAGCTGCGCAGGTTTGTGAACCCATGAAGTAGGTGTAATGTCCATTGGCCAATCATAGCCCCTGAGCCGCGAAGCCTCCAAGGACCTATTGACCACTCCAACCTTTCAAAATGCTCAACAGTTCTCCCCGATACCAAACCCTTCTAAACATCCAACCAAGCCCACACTACACCTGTCCTGTTGTGACCTAACACTAGCTAACGAGAAGTAAACAGAACAGAGTGGGCGAAAAGACTGGCTACCATGTGCTCAGAGAGGCACTGCAGAAGCACACAGTCAGTAAAAGTGCAAGTACCTTGAATGTTTCTGTTTTTGTGGTTAGAAAGAATTTCTCTCTTTCCCTTCTAGGCATTAAGGGATTAAAAGGCGTGAAGTCCTTTTGATCCCTGTTTAAAGGTCTGTCTGTTCCTGCAATGGGGAAAACAAAAATTAATATAAAATTAAAGGAATGTCCTTTTTCCTCCACATGGGGCTGGAATGATGGTACAAAGAGAGGCTTCAGATCCAAAATTTGTTGTAATGTTCTGGCTTGAAACAAGCCAGATTTCAACATTTTTAGCCATTTTTACAAAAAGTTCAAAAATTCACCAAAAATCATGAGATTGACCAATGCTTTTCAAATTCACAACAGGGAGCCCTGACTTCCTTCCTCACATGTGTGGCATGCTTCAAGGCTCTCGGGCTAACCAGCAATGTTTGGTGATTTTTTTCCATTTCCCCATTGACCACTATGGAGGAAAATCCAAATTTAAGTCAGAATTTGGATTCATATTCTGAATCTGATCCAATATCTGACATTGCCAGAGCCCATAGAATCTGAACATAATATTGTCAAATTTGGATCAGGTCAGATCCAAATCAGAATTTTCTGGATGCACACAGGCCTATTAGATAGGCAAATACTTATTCATTCTAGCTTTAAAATATATGCAGGCTCTGTAAAACCACAGATAAGGAAGGGATTAGTCAAATCCTCCATGGGCACAGATACCATTGCTTCATCTCGTTGCTTTCTCACTAGGGAACATCTTCTTTCATCTTTTATAAAATGGGTTCAATCAATTAGAAACGTTAAAATTGGAATACTATAGCTTGACAAATTTGGAACTGCTAGGAGGAAGCTCACTTGTAAGAATGAAACACAATGAACTGCTTAAATGGCTTTGAGGCTTCCAGGCATTTAAACAATGTTGTGTTCCCAAGGACAGAGTGTTTTGTGAGTCATCTACAAAACATGTTTATGAGTTTGTTGTATATTGTAAGAAAAAGGTCCAAAGTCCAGTCAACGCATACCCCATCCAGATTGCTACCTTTTCCATTCCCCTGCCTTCCGCAGGTTTTCCTCTCCCATGCCACTAATCCTCTTTATGCTTTTCACTGGGGGTTCAGGTGATGCCCGGGAAGCTGAAATGTGATCTTTAACACTTCTGTACATGAATGGTACAATATGGGGAGTGGGAGACCAAGAGAGCCACAGTTGTCAGTCTTGTGTGTGAATCTGTCAAAGACCCTGAGGTATTCACTCTCCCTTATTTGAAGAGGATCACAGCCAATCAGGACTTTAATTCAGACTGACAACATAAATCCTGAAATACAGACTCCCTGTGGTTAATCACCTTTACTTTTTAGTTTTTATAGTGTATTTATATTATATCAGTAAAGTAAAGTTGTGCCATTAAGTTGGTGTCGACTCCTGGCGACCAGAGAGCATGTGGTTTTCTTTGGTAGAATACAGGAGGGGTTTACCATTGCCATCTCCTGTGCAGTGTGAGATGATGCTTTTCAGCATCTTCCTATATCGCTGCTGTTCGATATTGGTGATTATATCAGTACAGTATATTATATCAGTACAGCAATGCTTGCAACTTATTTAACATTCTTTATGTACGCTACCACAGCGGCCAGAATAATATATGCACAGAAATGGAAGAGCAATGAACTGCCTTCAAAAGAAGATTGGCTGATAAAAATTTTGGAATATGCGGAGATGGCAAAACTTACAGTACTGATAAGAGACCAAAGTTTAGAATGCTTTAAAGAAGACTGGAAACCATTCTTATTATATTTAAAGAAATATTTTCCTAACATTGATTTTACAACAGGGTTTGAAATCTAGTAATATTAGCAGGTTGGGTAGATCAAAATCGTGTTTGTAAGGTTTAGATTTATGTTTTGAATTATTATTATAGCAAGGGTTAATTCTATAGTTGGTGACTCATGAGGAGGTGTGAGCGGGAAGTCCATATTTGTTTAATGTGTTGTGAATGTTAAGATATTGTTAAAATTAATAAAAATTTAATTTTTTTAAAAAAAGGACAGCAATGCTTGCTGTCTTTAACTGCTTCACCGTAAAACCCTCTAAATGACCAATGAAAAAAATGAAAAAAATCTGTCTATTTCTATTGTCAAACAACTATTCCATACTGTGCGATTACAGCTTGCTATTGCAAAAATGCCACAAGTGTTGCAATTATTATTCTTACCTACAGATACAGCCTTTTGGCAATGGTATTAAACCTGTTTCTTTTCTTGAAGGTGAGTGCCATGCGGGGATCGGGGCGGGGGGAGAATGTACTTATTTGAATTCATTTTATTAGTTATATTCTTCTCAGTGTTCATTCATTTTGTTGCCACCATTTAAAGACTTTGTATATAGGATCTCAGAATCTAAGTTTGTAAAGGTTTTCTACTGAGCTAATGCAGTGTGTGGAGGTACAGACTAAGTTGCTTACAGATTCTTTAAAGATGACTAAAATAGAAGTACAGCTTGATTCTATAAATAAAGAGGCTGTTCTCATGAGCAGCATAGCCCAGGCTAGGGCTATGGTTGTGTGGAGTGCCAGCCTGTCTCCACTCCAAAGCCTGGCTCTAAGCCAAGGTTAAGGGAGGAAGTGCTAACCCTTAACCCAGCTCTTGGGCTAGTGTGTATCCTCAGGCTCCACGCAGCCCAAGGAGACACAGAGATGGGTGACTAGGGTGCCTGTCTGATGGGGTATCCCATCAATTAATGCACCATGCTCATAGTGCGGTGCATTGTGGGATCTCTAGAGGCAAGAACGATACATCCCAGCCTCCAGAGCTCCGCGCTGTGTGGTGCAGCACAGATTGTCTGGGAGTGTGAGATGCACTCCCAGCAGTCTTTTAGTAATTGTCTGGGGTGGGGGGAGGTGAGTTGGGGCAACCTCCCCTCCACCGCCTGACCCAACCCTCCTGCCTGCTCTGTTGTTTGAATGGCCCCAGAATGTAGAATGTTAGCTTGCTTCCAGGCGTAGCCCATGAATGTGCTTCCGGGGTGGTGGCGGCGGGCGGCTTCTTTAAGTGTAAGTAGAGGCGTGCTCCATGCCACCCAGCAGCCCCCGTGGTGGGGAATCGCCTCCGCCACTCACCTCACCACTGGCGGGGGCTCGCCTCTGTGGGAGCCAGGTGAGTGGCGGAGGCGATTCCCCGCCGCGGGGGCTGCTGGGCCGCATGGAGCACCGGCTCTTTCTACACTTAAAGAAGCCGCCCACTCCCCCCCCCCAGAGGCGCGTTCACAGGCCGCACCTGCTTGCTTCTCTGCATAGAAAGTGGAGCAGTTTACTTGCTTAATCACAGGACTGTTGTTTTAACTCTTACAGAAGCTTTTCATACACTTTCGGCACATACAACTTTCATAAGAATCTTGGTTTTTAAACTGTTTCTCTTCACAGCTCTCACAGGACCGAAACAGCTCATTACACACAAAGTATATGGCCATAAACATTCTTTACACATACATACAACCTCATTTCATAGCAGTGAGAAATTATAGTTTCACATTCTGTCTTAATTATATTTTAAACAACAGCATAGTTTAAATACCAGTGAGCCTGTTCTGCTCCTCAGTTGAAATATTCAAGGAGATTCTACTGAATGAAGTGGGCATGGACCAAGGAAAAGCGAAGAGAGGAAAAGTTGGAAAGCATGTTGAGAGTATAGTTATGATGAAGGGTTTGCATATTTATTTAAAGGATAAATGTCTACTTTAGTCTTTTCAAAACTGATAACAAGCTTAACAATTCTAATAGCATTTGTTTTCATGTCAAATCAACAAAGCCATAGGTCCAACATGGACAATACACAGCCAGCACATGGAATAAGTAAAGGTTTATAAGTAAAGTGCATCTGCTGTGATGTCAGTGGAGGGTGTCCTGACACACTCTCAGGGCATCCCTTTTTGATGTGTGGGGGCTATTCAGATAAAATACCTGCAGTATTTTGAGCATGTGCAGATGGACAATTCCAAATGAATTGTCCACCTGCACATGCTTGAAATACTACAGGTAAATATTAGGGGTGTGCATTTTGGAATTTTCTTGTTTCGATTTGTATCCAAATCGAAACACCACCATTTTGTTTTGTACCCAAATTTTCTGAATCCAAATCAGCCCGGTTTTGTTTTGTAGCTGAATTTTCCGAATCGGAATCAATTTGGATTTTTAAAAAGGGTCCCAGGGCAAAAAGAGTGGGTGGTGCTGGTAGTGTCCAATGGGTGGAAGCTAGAAGCCAAATTTCAAAGGAATTAGGCAAAGGGCTGATTTTTTGTGAATTTTTTAAGTTTACACATCTTTAAGAATTTTCCCATAGGGAATAATGGGGATTCCAGCAAATGTATCGCTTCAAATCAAGGGGAAAGGGATGACCCAGAGTGGAGTGTGGTGGGTGGTAGTGCCCAATGGGGGCAAGGAAGTTTCCAGAATTATCTCAAAAGAATTAGGAACACAGGAAACTGCCATATACTGAGTCAGACCATTGGTCTATCTAGCTCAGTATTGTCTTCACAGACTGGCAGCAGCTTCTCCAAGATTGCAGGCAGGAATCTCTCTCAGCCCTATCTTGGAGAAGCCAGGGAAGAAACTTGAAACCTTCTGCTCTTCCCAGAGCGGCTTCATCCCCTGAGGGGAATATCTTGCAGTGCTCACACATCAAGTCTCCCATTCATATGCAACCAGGGCAGATCCTGCTTAGCTATGGAGACAAGTCATGCTCAGCCACAAGACCAGTTCTCCTCTCCATTGGGCAAAGGGTTGATCTTTTGTGAATTGTTGAAGTTTAAGTGTCTTTTAAGATTTATCCCATAGGGAATAATGGAGGTTTCAGCAGCCCCATAATTCCACTTGGGGGGCACTGGGGCTTCCCAGAGCAAGGGGTTGTGTAGTGCACATAGGGTGCCAACCACCTCCATACCCACAAGCCCTTGGGGTACTGGATTTTATGTTTCTGAGGCTCCATGCACCCACATTTTGCCTTTATCAGAGATGCATCAGGCAGAAATTCATCAGGGGCATCTTTAGGAAGTGATTAGGGAAACTGCACCTGTTAAATGTCTGCCTGGATGCATTTTTCCCCAGCCAATCTCCACGTGAAAGACTCTCATTTTAAACTGATGGTTTTTGGATTACTGAATTAATTAAAAGAGCTATACCATATGTGCTGTCAATCATTTCTATACAAATGATTTCCATTCCTCTCTGGAACTTAAGTATAGGAACTCTCTCTGCTTTTTCCAGTTATAATTCTCAAAGGTCTAGTTAAAACAGGTAGCCTCTAAATGTAGATGTCAGAATTCACAACTCAATCATTTGGTTAGTGCCAAAACCACATAGCATGGAAAATAATATGACCCCAGGGCTCAGTCTATGGGCAGAATAAATAACGAAGGTCAGAGGTTAAATGCTTTTGTATTCGCCAATCAATTACTAATTATGGCAAGGTCTTTATTCTGAGTCAGCATCTTTAGGGTTATGGCCTCACTCTTTAGTAACATATGTTTAACCTATACATTACAACACAAGAAGATGTTAAGTTTTATAACATGAGAAATCATTAAACAGAAAAAGTTTCAAGATTTCAGCATTACAGGATGAAGTGGATTTTTTTTTTTAAGAGTAATGCCTTAAAATTGAGATGTTATTTCCAGTGTGTCCTCCTATAAAGTTCTATTTTTCCAAAATGCTAATACCATTTTTGCATTTATTGATAGTCAGTAGGATGTCAAGAAATTATTCCAGTTTCTTGCTTGTGATTTCTAGACCATTTCATAGCCTTACCTATTATGCCTGTCTCTCCAATCTTGCTTTCAGATCAGCAAGACTCTTCAGAAGTATTAATAAATCCACTTCTGGTTTCATTTACATAGAGAATAATAACATGTGCAATAGTACTGACATGGTGAAATCTTTTGGATACCTTCCCTGGCCTTTGCAGGAAAGGAATCCAATATGCAGTGAGGATAGAGGAGGCAGAGGAGAAGGAGAAGGAAGGAACAAGTGTCCCAAATATTTAAGACTGAGTCTTGATTCCCCTGTCACAGGTTTATCTGGGCTGAGCACTTCAGTTTATGTTAATGCGTGTTGATTGCTTAGACTTATCGGGCCATCAAACCTCCATGATCACAGAGGCCTTAGCCTTCTCCAGACGTTTGTGAGTGCCACTGTATTCACAGTAACAGCTGCAAAAGTGGGGAGGTAGTCCTGACCAGGAGCTGTCACTGACAGCTGTCACTTCTGTTCAAGATCTAGTTCCAGACATTTTGCACCAGTAACCCTAAGGACAACTAGGGGCATTGGGAGCAGAGATAGTCAGTTAGAGTCTCCTTCTCTTTCCTGTTGATCTTTGCCTCTGTGGCCCCTCTATTGATAGAGTGTACTCAGGAACTTCCTGGGAGTGACTTCCTGGGAGGAACTTCCTCCTCCTCCTCCTTTCTCTTTTCAGAATGCCTCTCTCTCTCTCTCAGCACCATGCTTCTATCAGTCTCTCTCTGACCACCATGTAGCCAGCAGTTAGATATAGGTCTTTCCTATCATTATGCACTTCTGAATAGATTAATTTAACCTTAAGTCAGTCTCCACGCTTATCATTTACAAGTTGTTGCTCCTGAGACCCTGTTAACTTCTGCTGTAATAGGAGTGAGTTAGTTCCTGAAAATCTCTGCTGTGTAATTAATTCTCTCCAGCAGCTCCTGCTAGGAACTCATGGTTACGGAGTGGTTTGTGTGAAGTGGGGAGTGCCATAATTGTGAAGGCCAGTGCTTCTGTGAGCAGCAACCTGGATCACCCAAGGTTGCTGCTCACAGAAGTGCCGGCCATCAGGGTTATGGCCCTTCCCCTTTCACACAAACTGTTCTGTAATTGTGAGTGCCTTGCAGGAGGGGGTCAGTGACAGCTCCTGGTCAGGACTTCCTCCCCTCTCTTGCAACTGTAAGCATGAGTGGGGTTTACTTAACAACTAGGGATGTGCGCAAGCCAGTTCAGCACCTCTCTTGGAAGTGCCGAACTGGCTTGGGTGCCAGTGTTTGAACCTGCTCAACAGGGCAGGGAGCAGTTCCCTCAAAAAGCAGCTGAGCTCCTGACCTTCTCGCCTCTGCCCCCCCCCCCACTGCTTTATCACCACTGGTGCCCACTTTGCAAATGCCTGTGTGGGTTGTGGCACTATTCCCTACAGCCTCCATGTGACATCATCATGCATATGGCTGGTACACATGCTTACTGACCATTTTCATGGTCACCATGGTATTGCTGACCACACAAGTGGCCAGCATGTGTGCACTCTGGCCATGTGCATGCCGACACTGCACGGAGGCTGCAGGGACCAGCGCAACAGCCCTTTGCTTTGCAAAGCAGGCACTGGGAGCGGAAAAGCAGTGGGGTGGAAGTGAGCAGGTAAGGAACTCCTTACCTGCTTTTAGAGGGAATTGCTTCCTGCCCCACCAGAAGGTGCACAAATGGCTTGTGCATATTAGGGGTGTGCAATTTGGATTTTCGGTATTTCGATTCGGATCTGAATCGAAACACCCCTATTTTGTTTTTGGGTCCGAATCTAACGCATCCGAATCACCCCAGATTCGAGTTGGATCTGAATTAATCTGAATCTGAATAGATTTGGATCAAAAAATGGGTCCCAGGGCCAAAAGAGTGGGGTGGGGTGGTAGTGCCTAATGGGTGGAGGCCACCACCCAAATTGCAGAGGAATTGGGCAAAGGGCAAATGAGAGTGGATTCGTGGTGTCTCATTGAAAATCTCATTTGCTATCAGAGAATCCACACTGAGAAGAACACCTCAGAAACAACAGAACTCTGTACCCCATGGGTTAGCAACCCATGGGAGTGGTTGGCATCCTATGTGCACTACACCACCACTCTCTCTGGGCCACCCCAGCACTCCCCAAGTACACTTATAGGGCTGCTGAAACCTCCATGATTCCCTATGGAGAAAAACCTTAAAGATGCGTAAACTTCAACAAATCACCAAACACCAGCCCTTTGCCCAATCCCTCTGCAATTAGGGTGGTAGCCTCCACCCATTAGGCACTACCAACCCACCCCACTCTTCTATTCCAGATGCCCCCTTTCTGCCCCAGATCTGCCCCAAAGTACAACACACACACACACGCACGCACGCACGAACAACTGCAGAGCTTTGCAAAGAGTCAGGTTTCCAAAGCAAGCATGATGTCACACAGATGCAGCAGAGAAGCAGACTAGGCCCTAGGTCCAACAACAGTGCTCTGCCCTGACCCTCCCCCAAGCATTTTTTGTCCACCACAAGTAACAGAGAGACATAGTCAGCAACCCGTGTTCAGTGAGGAGGATGAAAAACAACATTCTGCATGTGGAGCAGCGAGGCTTGGCACAGGGCCCCCTCCCAGCACCTACAAAAGTTTGAAGAGTGATGAATTGATGACAACAACGGCAGCACACAAGTTTTTGGTGCATTTCTGCAATGGATTGAAGCCTGTGGCATGAGCTGTGAGCACTGTGAGCACAACCTATGTAGATGCAAGCAATCTTTGAATAAAAATGCTGACAACTCAGAATATGACCCAATCTTAATTGCAAAAACAACAAGTCTGTGCACACACAGACACAGTGAATTGAACCTGTCCTTTGCCCACACCACACCATGAGAGGTCCCTCAAAAAAAGCCGCATTAGGATAGGCACACAATTGCATTTTGGGAAAGAAGCAGGCTGCCACAGAACAAGAAATAATGTCACTTAACTTGTGGCAGTGCTGCACTGACTGTGTAGGAATTCTTTAAGGCTGGCAGTGCACTCACCAAGAACAACAGGGAAAGTTATATTCTCTGTCTATGGTTATAGAAAGTTACAATGTATCAAAGTAAATTTTAGTTAGTTACAGATTTGGATTGCTGAAACAACGATGATGTTATTGTGTCAATAGCACACAGACAGCAGGCACAGAAAATGAGATAAAATAACTAAATTGTGCTGGGCCTACCTACACACACAAGTCAAGCAATGTGTGTCAGGCACAGAAGATGATATTGTTGGAAGTGAAGTTTGCATCTGCCTTCACGGCAAGGATACTGAGCATATACCTGCTCCTGAACCAGGCTTTTTAGGGATGGAGGCTAGAGAGCTGAGTCAGATAGAAGTGACAAGGGATGATGTTCTAAACTGTCTGGAAAAACTGAAAGCTAACCAATCACCAGGGCCGGATGGCATCCATCCAAGAGTCCTCAAAGAACTCAAATGTGAAATTGCCGACCTCCTTGCCAAAATATTTAACTTATCCCTGAAATCGGGCTCTGTACCAGAGGACTGGAGAGTAGCAAATGTAACACCGATTTTCAAAAAGGGATCCAGGGGCGATCCGGGAAATTACAGGCCAGTTAGCCTAATGTCCGTTCCAGGCAAATTGATGGAAAGCATCCTCAAGGATAAAATGGTAAAGCACCTAGAAGAACAGGCCCTGCTGGGAGTGAGCCAGCATGGCTTCCGCAAAGGTAAATCTTGCCTCACAAACCTTTTGGACTTCTTTGAGAGTGTCAACGAGTGTGTGGATCAAGGTGATCCAGTTGACATAGTCTACCTGGACTTCCAAAAAGCTTTTGACAAAGTTCCTCATCAAAGACTCCTGAGGAAACTTAGCTGTCATGGGATAAGGGGACAAGTACATGTGTGGATTGCTAACTGGTTGAAAGACAGGAAACAGAGGGTAGGGATAAATGGAGAGTTTTCACAATGGAGGGAAGTAAGAAGTGGGGTCCCCCAGGGATCTGTACTGGGACCGGTGCTTTTTAATTTATTCATAAATGATCTAGAAGCAGGGGTAAGCTGCGATGTGGCCAGATTTGCAGATGATGCCAAACTCTTCTGGGTAGTGAAATCTGAAATGGATTGCAAGCAGCTCCAAAAGGATCTCTCCAAACTGGGGGAGTGGGCGACAAAATGGCAAATGAGGTTCATTGTTAGCAAGTGTAAAGTGATGCACATTGGGATGAAAAACCCCAACTTCAAGTATATGTTGATGGGATCCGAGCTGTCGGTGACGGACCAGGAGAGGGATCTTGGGGTTGTGGTGGACAGCTTGTTGAAAGGGTTGACTCAATGTGCGGCAGCTGTGAAAAAGGCAAATTCCATGCTAGGGATCATTAGAAAGGGGATTGAAAATAAAACGGCTAATATTATAATGCCCTTATACAAAACTATGGTGCGGCCACACTTGGAGTACTGCGTACAATTCTGGTCACCACATCTTTAAAAGGACATTGTTGAACTGGAGAAGGTACAGAAGAGGGCAACCAAGATGATCAGGGGCCTAGAGCACCTTTCTTATGAGGCAAGACTACAACACCTGGGGCTTTTTAGTTTAGAAAAAAGACGACTGCAGGGAGACATGATAGAGGTCTATAAAATCATGCATGGTGTGGAGAAAGTGGAGAGAGAGAGATCCTTTTCCCTCTCACACAACACTAGAACCAGGGGTCACTCCATGAAATTGCTTGCCAGGAGGTCTAGGACCAACAAACGGAAGTACTTTTTCACACAACACGTGATCCACTTGTGGAACTCTCTGCCACAGGACGTGGTGATAGCCAACAACCTGGATGGCTTTAAGAGGGGTTTGGATGACTTCATGGAGGAGAGGTCTATCAATGGCTACTAGTCGGAGGGCTGTGGGCAACCTCCAGCATCAAGGGCAGGGTGCCTCTGAGTACCAGTTGCAGGGGAGTAATGGCAGGAAAGAGGGCACTCCCTCAACTCCTGTCTGTGGCTTCCAGCGGCATCTGGTGGGCCACTGTGCGAAACAGGATGCTGGACTAGATCGGCCTTGGGCCTGATCCAGCAGGGCTGTTCTTATGTTCTTATGTACTTTGCGCTGTCTCATGTCTCAATGACAGAGGGGGATAGATTATGGGGATAGACTATCCCCCAGAGGACTAGAGAGGTCAAGACATTGCTCATCCCTTCTCTACTGCTCTGACACTATCCCTTTGGTATGTAGATTGCTATTCTTAGGGACTTACTTACTTCCTGCCTGGCCACTTCCTCTTCCTTCCCTTCCCTTTCTTCTTCCTTGCAGCATGCATGCTCCTCTCTCCCTGCACCATGTGTGCAGAGATGAATCCATCTGCATCCAGCTAGCTAGCTAGATTAGAGATCCTACTCTCCACTTTACTATCTAGATTGGAGTTCACTAATAAATACTCCTTATATTGATTCAAAACTATGAACTGGCTCCAAGTTATTTTACTCTACACGCCTTCCTGGGCAGACTCCGCTGTGTTGTGCCTCTGTGCACTCTGCTATATTAGAAGGGTATTTCTTACCAGAGAGAATTCCCAACAGATATAAAGTAACTAATTTGTGCTGGGCCTACCTACACACACAAGTCAAGCAATGTGTGTTTCAATTCACAAATTTTGGGCAGAGAAATAACTGGGTGGGTAGTCTAGGGGCTTACAATATTTTTTAAAAAGCAACAACACAAAAGTGTGTGCAGGACTCAGGACAGGAGGAGTGCTGAGACAGCCTAGCTGAATTAATTCTTTATTAATGCTAGTAGCACTGGAACAGGCTCCTTTTCTCTTTAAAAAAATTATTTAAAAAAAATTAAATTTAAAAAAAAAATTAAAAAAAAATTAAAGGAGCCCCTGGTGGTGCAGTGGTAAAACTGCCGCCCTGTAACCAGAAGGTTACAAGTTCGATCCTGACCAGGGGCTCAAGGTTGACTCAGCCTTCCATCCTTCTTAGGTCGGTAAAATGAGTACCCAGAATGTTGGGGGCAATATGCTAAATCATTGTAAACCGCTTAGAGAGCTCCGGCTATAGAGCGGTATATAAATGTAAGTGCTATTGCTATTGCTATTGCTATTTGGGAGGGGGGAAAGGATTATTTATTTAAACCACTACTAGGCTGCACTACCAGTCTAAAGTTGAACCACCTACTATCTAGCTAATGGGGATCCCGCCTATTTAAACTCTAAAGCCACACACTGAATAACCCCTATTTTAAACCTAATCTAAATATCACAAAACTTTTAGAAATCAGTTAAACCCCAAAACCTTAACCTCCCTCCAAACAGGGAAAAAATAAGCCCCAAATACACAATTCATGGGAGACTAGAGACGTGTGTGTGATGGTGTGGTGTGTGTGCATGCGTGTGTGTGCATGCGTGTGTGTGTGTTAAAATATAAATGGCTGGTCCACTCTCACTCAGTTGAAAGCTTCTCCAAATGCTGGGTCTCTGTAGTCCACCTCTGAGGGTCTGGTCTCACTCTTCAGATAGAGCAACATCTCTGGAAAATTGGTGGCCACTGGGCTGGGGGCTGGTCACAGGATGGCATGCTGGGGCTGAACTGGAAGCTGCTTCAGGCAGGCAGGCAGCAGTGATGATTCTTTCCACAGCAGGAAGAAGTTTTAAAAAATCAGGGGGGGGAAACTTTTTTAAAAGAGCAGAAAAAAACTTTTCTTTTCTACCAATATTCTCACTTTCTCAATTAAAAAGACAAAAACCAAAAAATGCAGGAGAGAATGGCTGGCACAGGCAGCAGGCTGGCCTGGCAGCAAGGCAGATGTTAAAAAAAATAAATTCTCTTCTTCTCTTTTTCTAAAAAAAGGGCTGGATTTAATGCAGGAAAGGCAGGCAACTGGCAAGGCAGAGCAATGGCATAAATGCTGATCAATAGCAACCGGCAATGCCTGCTGAGCAAAATAGAGGCAATGGTGGATGATAGGGGCAGCAAGGCTGAGCAATCAAGCAATAGAGCGCTCTCTTCTCCCACATGAGGCAGCAGAAAGGGAGAAAATGGCTACTGCTAGCCCTTTAAATTCCCTCCTGCAAAGTCTTCTGAAAATTGCCCCCACCCTTGGACCTTCCCCCCCTCCCCCTGGCCAATGGGGGGTTAATTTGGCCACTGCACACCAAATATGGCCATTCCTTGGCAGATCGGACCTTTTGCATTGAAGTCAATGGGAGGCTGAAAGGTGGGAAATTCAAGGACACGTCAGAGCTCAAAATGGAGGAGGAAGAAGAAGCACTTTATTGGCCACAAAATGGAGGGCCGAAACGACAAATAATTTGGAGCCCAAACGGGGGTGATTCATTTTGGCTCCAAAATATTTCAGGGGGTCAAGAAGGTGATTTGTTTTGGGAACGAATCACCCGAAATGGGCAGTTTCGGGTACAGATCGATCTGTACCAGAAACATTTCACACTTCCCTCGCGCATATCCCTAATAACAACATCTGAAGAGGGCATTTAGCATTTTTCTTGTCATGAACTATTTGTGTTGCAGTTCAGGTTTATCAGCAGTTTTAAATAGACCTGTAGCCAGCCTCAAAAAAAATTTGGGGGGGATGGCAGAAGTCAGGGGAGGCAGGTTATAAAATGTTCAGTGAAAACAGTGAGGCTGGGGAAGAAAGAGAATTTTTTGGTGTGGCAGGTACACACCATGCCATCAGCTGGCTATGGGCCTGATATTAAACTCTCCAGTTCAGACAGGGACTTACATACTGCTCAAGAATACGTCAGCCTAGTAATGCTGCATTTGCAGAAATTGCATTACACAAGAGTAAGACAGTTATTTCCAATTGGCTTACTTTTGCATAATACAAATTGCCCAAATGCAACATTATTAGGCTGCTGTATCTTGTACAGCATGTCACTACTTTACATATGTTTTGTGCCACTAACTTCAACAAGTTGTTTGGTAACTAGTTCAGGCACTTTGAACCAATTTAGATACATTTCAAGCAGAATAGCATTCACCTCACAATTAATTAAATCTGTAAGAAAACTTCTGAAATTAATATTGAGGTTGTTTTTATGCTTCCTTTCCCTGCACTCAAACTACTGTAGTGTACCATGATGATTGTTCTGAAGAAGGACACTAAAACTAAATAAATATTTAGGTCTTGTTTGGGGTGGGGGGGTGACATGATAGTCAAAACATACATAAGACAAATATGATGAATACAAATACGACGAATAAAAGATAATTCTCGATTGCTGCCCCAAGACTGTGGAATGCGCTCCCTGCTGAGATGTGATCCTCCCCATCTCTGACTATTTTTTAAAAACATCTGAAGACCCATCTCTTCACCCAAGCTTTTTCAGATTTTAAAATTTGTAGGCTTTAATTTTATATAGGGGTGTGCATTTTGGAATTTTCTTGTTTTGATTTGTATCCAAACCGAAACACCCCCGTTTTGTTTTGTACCCAAATTTTCTGAATCCGAATCAGCCCTGTTTTGTTTTGTAGCCGAATTTTCCGAATCCGAATTGATTTGGATTTTTAAAAAGGGTCCCAGGGCAAAAAGAGTGGGTGGTGGTGGTAGTGTCCAATGGGTAGAAGCTAGCAGCCAAATTTCAAAGGAATTAGGCAAAGGGCTGATTTTTCGTGAATTTTTTAAGTTTACACATCTTTAAAAATTTTCCCATAGGGAATAATGGAGATTCCAGCAAATGTATCGCTTCAAATCAAGGGGAAAGGGATGACCCAGAGCAGAGTGTGGTGGGTGGTAGTGCCCAATGGGGGCAAGGAAACTTCCAGAGTTATTTCAAAGAAATTGGGGAAAGGGCTGATCTTTTGTGATTTGATGAAGTTTACGTGTCTTTAAGATTTCTCCCATGGGGAATAATGGAGGTTTAGGTTTCAGCAGCCCCATAATTCCACTTGGGGGGCACTGGGGTTGCCCAGAGTGAGGGGTTGTGTAGTGCACATAGGGTACCAACCACCCCCATACCCACGAGGCCATGGGGTACTGGGTTTTGTTGTTTCTGAGGTGTTCATTGTAGATTCTCTGGTAGCATATGAGATTTTCAGTGAAAAACAAGAATCCACTCTCATATGCTACCAGAAAATCTACACTCAGAACACCACAGAATCAACAGAACCCAGCACCCCATGGGTTAGCAATCCTTCCCCTGGCCAATGTGGGGTCAGTAAAGAGTGGCAAGAAGCAAAAGAGCCAATGCGGAACAAGGAGGGAATTGTCAGCAGGTCAGCCCATGATTTAGGTCACCGATCAGAAGGCTGGAAGGGTGGGAAATTCAAAGAGATGTCAAACACAAAATGGAGACTGACTCAGAGATCACTACAAAATGGAGGTCCGAAACAACAAAACGTTTTGTAGCCAAAACAGGGACGTTTTGTTTTTTATACAAACCTTTTGGATCTGGAAAATGGGTGTTTTGTTTTGTATACAAAACACCCGAAACAGGCTGTTTTTGGGTACAAAATGTTCTGTATTCGAAACGTTTTGCACATCCCTAATTTTATACTGTTTTTAAAATGTTGATCGGTTTTAACCTTTTATATTTGTTTTAACTGTTTTTATGTCATTGTTAACCACCCAGAGATGAAAGTTTGGGCAGTATACAAGTTAAATAAATAAATAAATAAATAAATCAGATAGACACCAGCAACAGACACTGGAGGGATGCTGTGCTGATAGGGCCAGTTGCTCTCCCTCTGCTAAATAAAGAGAATCACCACTTTAAAAAGATTTGCTCAGTTAGCACAGTGATCCTATAAGAATAATTTTGTCCTTACATTTTTTTGGTTTTGCACTAAGATAGCAACTGCTATTCTCAAACATAATCTAAAACTTACCTTTATTCAAATAATGGTAGTGAGTGTGCAGCCTGTCAGCCTCCCTGGAGACCTGAGCTGGTGTCAATTCTGAGTGCTCCCCTATTAGTAGGAGTGTGCACAAAACTGGGTTGCCTGCTTCGGTGTGAGTCCAGACCAGATTCAAACCAGACCGGGCATGTTCGGTTTTGACACTCCCTCAACCCCCATCCCCCAGTTCAGTTTGGTTCAGGGGGGTTCATGATTTAATTTTTTTTAATCTGGGGGGTTACTCCAAGGCTGTGTGTGTGGGGGTTTCCTCTGGAGGTTCCCCCTCCCTCCGCCAGCCTCCATTATGTGTTAAACCACCCGGTTTGGGAAGGCTTCAGCCTGTTCTGGTCCTCACCCCCATGGCGACAGCAGTTTTGGAGGCCACCATGCATGCCCAATGGGCCTCCAAAATGGCCACCTCCAGGGGAGTGAGGCCTAGAACAGGCCAAAGATAGTCTGAACTGGGTGATTTGACATATAATGGAGGCCGACGGTGGGAGGAGGAACCCCTGGAGACTCCCCTGCAGCTTTGGAAAAGCCCCCCAGAGGGTGTGTGTAAAAAATATTGATAAAAATATTGTGACCTCCCCACCAACGGTCGGAGGGGGGGCATTTGGTCTGATAACAAACTGAACCAGGGTGGGGGGGTTCAGTTCAATATCAGACCATCTAACCGAACAGGTTCGATGTCAAACCTGTTCAACATCTAACCTGTTTGCACATCCCTACCTATTATGGACTGGAGTTGCTAGTTCTGGACTCTAGACCCTATAGGAAAATTCTGCCCATTGTGATTTCTAATGTTGCAACAGCATTGTGACCTGGCAATGCAGTGTAAGGCCATAAATTAATGGGTTGCAGGATCTTTGGCTTAGTACTGTTATTTAGCAATAAAATATTGTGTTATATCTTGTTATACATTGTTGCTCTTCTCTAAAGCTTTAATTACAGTTTCATTGCTTTTTATTCTTTAGTGGCAATAGTATTATTATTATTTCTTGTTTACTCAGTCAGACAGGTGTTATTGACTGGTTTGTTTTATCCAGACATCGAGTCTTTCCCAAGGACCCGGGATGGCTGAATTTTATCATCAATACTGTTGGTTATTATTATTTCCCTTTTATGTTCACCATGAATAAAAACGAACCCATCTTTAAAACAGTAGCCTTTAACCTCCATTTCTATTCCTTCTGTGTCCAGCACAATGAACATCTGGCAGTTATGCAAGGAAAGAAAGTCTGATTCACTGCTGCCCATTAACAAAATGTCTTGCATTAGTAATTCAGTTCTGTGAAGGAATAACTGTAGCTTTTACATTATACATTTCAAGAGCAGCGCATTTTGTTCTGCTTGGTGTAGTTAAATTCAATTAAACAAGAGATTTATCCTGAAAGTAATTTTCCTTCTCAGATCTTCTATATGGTTTCAAGATTCCCTTCATTAAACACTGGCACTGATTACCTCCATTATTTTGCAGACGCTGTTGAGACATTCATCCAGTGGAAAGATCACTTATATTTATTAATACCTGGCCATTTTTCTTTCCATTTCATTGATAACAAGCAGTGAACATCCTGCCTTAAATTGCTGGGAACAAAAGTATTAACTTCATTCTCTGTAGCGTTATTATCTGGGTTGCAGTTAGCATCTACTGCCAATCTGGAAATGCCAAAACCAAACAGCAGAAACGATATAGTGCCCCCCCTCTCACTCCTACACAACAACAGACAGCAATATATTGTTGGCCCTAATCCCAGTTTTTATGAGGAAGTTGTATACATTTGGCAGGGATGCCTTATCTCACTGCCTTATGAATAATTTCCCCCCCTCCAGTGCCAAAAATGCTGTAGTAATGACAGGGCTTTTAATTTGTGACCATGACTTCTTTCCCTGCAGGGTAACTCATTAGAACTGCTTCTTGTAGCTTTTCCTGCTGTTGGGGGCCTCTTCTCTTTTTTCAATTGTACTGCCAATATTTATCCATAAATATAGGACCCAGCAATGGTTTGAGAGAAAAGCATGGAGCTGATTTCACACACCTTTTAAAAAGTGGGAATAGCTACTTAGAAGCCCCTGCACCAAAGAGGAAAAAAACACCAGGGGCGTAGCTAGGAGAGAGCGAGCTTGTGTTCTCCCCTTTCCCTAGCAGCCCCTCAGAGTGAACGAGATAATGAAGAAAATAGGGAGGGGTGGAGCTGGAGGGCCCTCAGGAGCTGGTGGGCCCGGGTTCTTTGAATCCATCCTCTCAATTATAGCTACACCCCTACCCAGCACTTCCAGCTACTGCTCAGACATGTCAATAGGAGGAATGGGGAAGATCACTGCACCTTAAACAACAAGAATAATGCATTATGGGAAGATCTAACAATACTGAGGTTTTGTTTTGCCTTTCTTTGAAGCATTTTGCTCAACTTGGCTGCACAAGTCATCTTTCCACATAGCACCTACTTTCTGCTTATAATACCATGTGGCCCGATAATCTTAGTGTAGGAAAGAGTTAATGGATAAACTGTCCTGCTTCTTAATGTTGTACTGAAGTAGACATAGGGCTGTAGTCACATTGTGGGCACGATCCCAACTCAAAGACTGGTTTACCCTGTGTAAGAATCATTTGGGGGTGGGGGACACCCTCTCAGATTTGTGAGATGACAGTTTCCGCTTAAAGAAAAAGAGTTTGCTTTTAAATTCTGGCTTAATAAATTGGATGCTGGTGTCCCCAAAAGTTTCTACCTGTGTTAGGATGGATTTGTGAAGATCACTGTCACACTTATTAATAGTAAGAAAAGTAATAATACTTCTGTTTCTAAACAGTAACATTCTTAAAGTAATTGGCATAGGAAAAGGATCATGCTTAAGTAATCATTTTTTAAAAGCTTGGTTAACTATGATGACAGGGTGCTCAAAGGTGGTCTTAAGTAAGGGTGTGAACAAAACTGGCTGGCCCAGTTCAGTCTGAGTGTGAACTGGACCCAAACTGGACTGGACCAGTTCGGTTCTGCACCCCCTTGAGCCTTCCTCCCATTTAGTTCAGTTCGGGGGTTTCACGATCCATTTTTAAAAAATATTTATTTGGTAGTCACCCCCTCCGGGGTGCTTTTCTGATGCCATGAGGGGGTGGTTTCCACCTGGCCACACAGAGGCTCATTGGGCATGCATGGCGGCCTCCAAAATGGCCCCCACCATGCAAGGCAGGCCTGGAAAGGGCCAAAGACTGCCCGGATGAAGTGATTTGCAACATCAAGGCCGTCAGGGGGAGGGGAACCTCTGGAGACCCCCTGCAGCCTTGGAGAAGCCCCCAGGAGGGGTGGTACCATTTTTTAAAAAAACAAGGAAGCACTGGTGCAGTGAGAAGAGCAGGGTAACAGCACCAGCACACCAGGGAAGAGGCAACTTTTGACAACCTCCTCTTCCTCAGAAAGCCTTCTGTGCCACCCAAAAACATGTCCTTGAGAGCGGCACAGACAGCTTCCCAGAGAAGGAAAGTTGTTCAGAAATCACCCCTTCCATTGGTGCACCACTGGTGTTGTGTGTGTGAGAGAGAGAAAATCCGTTGTCTCTAATCTCTTCACACAATCCATAATTTTACAGACCTCTATCATGCCTCCCCATAGTGGCCTTTTTTTCTAAACTGAAAAGCCCCAGATGTTGTAGCCTTGCCTCATAAGGAAGATGATATGGCCCCAGTCATCTTGGTTGCCCTCTTCTGCATTTTTTCCAGTTCTATAGTGTCATACGGGAGTCTGTACGGATGGAAATGTTGTATGAATGACTGTACTCATGTACATTTAAAAAGGGAAGCTGGAACCCATCAAATGTAGGGTACAGATTGTGTATACAGGTGGACCTCATTATCCACGGAGGTTTCGTTCTCCACTACAACTGTGTATAATGGAACCACAGATAATGAGGCATCGAGGCAATGGGAATGGGTGGGGAGGTTCCTCAAAGCTGGACAAATGGGGGGAAAACCAGGTAGAAAATGGCCCTTAAAATGGCAAAAATGTGCCCTATCATACTCTGCGAGTGCTCAGCTGACCAACAATGCCCCCCCCATTCCCAATTCAGCAATTTTTCTACCAAAAATATCAGATTTTTTTTTAAAAAAACTAATGAGCCACAGAATGGCTACATTCCTCAAAATGGTGGTCAGCAATGACCGCAGGGCTCATTTCTGGCCACCCCAAAACCATGGATATGTGGAAAGTAACCCTTCCCCCCGGTGTGTACTGAGGTTGGTTGTCAATTGCCGAACCGTGGATATGTAGAATCACGGATGTCAGGACGTAGAATCACAGATGTCAGGACTGCATATAGTGTGGTCCACCTTTACTGTTAGATGTGCTTTAATCATCATGTGATTGCACATACAGATCAACCATCTGTGTACTGTATACAGTCTGTGTACATTATGTTGAACACAATGTTTGTGAAGAGCCCTTGTATAATGATCCATACTTATTCAATTTTCTCCCCTTGTGGTGCACATTGTATGCTCTACAATACATGTGGGTGTCTTGAAACACCAGGTGAATGCATCAGAATATTAAATATGAGTTGGTTGTGATTCAGAAATTACCTCCATCTACCTGGATGAATATCTGAGCAAATTCAGATGACTAAACAAAGCAGTCATCTTGTTAACATTAATTTAAACCCACATTTCTTTCCTTCTCATTCAGCCCATCTTTAATTTATGTATGTATCATATGTCTAGATCACCTGATATGCATCTCTAGGCAGTGTACAAAGTCACAGAATCTGGTTGTACTTTATCTATAAGTAGATAAAACATTTTTTGAAGCCTACTCTGGGAAAAGCAGAAGCAGCTTCAGGAGGGGAGCAATCTGTTCTAAACAGAACAGCATCTAGCCTTTCCCCCTTTCAAACCAACTAACAGGAAGAGGAGAGATTTTGAGGGGTTTGTTTCTCTTTAAGCGATAAGTCCTAGTCTGAGTGTGCATTATTTGCCAGGGCTAGCATTTGCCAGGGCTAGCAGTTTCCAGTGTTTTTGTTGGTCCCTGCCTAGAGGGGGTGGAGATCTAGGGCTGTGGGAGGCCCCACATTCCTTTGACCTACATCCTATGTCTCAGTTTGAAACCTACTCTCTACATAAGAGGTGAAGGCCCGAGAGCATAGCAAAAAGGGATAACAAACAGGACGTTGGAGGTTTGCGGGAGTTGAGCAGGAAGTGTGCGGGGGAGCCTGGAACAAGCCTCTTTGATTGCAAGGAGCCCGGTGAAAAACAGAAGGTAAATACAAATCCCTTCCTCATACCATTACTGATCCTTCCCTCATATTCTCGAGAAAGGCTGCTTGGACAGTTAAATAGCTGACCATTACAGCTGAGACCTATCCTTCTAACAAACTATTTCTAAATACTGTAAACAGCCAACAAAAAGAGTATGAAGATAGAAAGCCAGCAGGGGAGGGGGCACTTCCCAGTGTATTGCACAGAGTGCCACATGTATGACTATTTGCCCCATGGGCAGAAGTCATGGATGCATGCTCAATGCAAGGAGCTCCTGGCTCTCAGGGAACAAGTTCATTCCACTGAGACCAAGGTGGCGGATCTGGAGGAGCTCAGAGAGACAGAGAGGCATGCGGACAAGACATTCAAGGACGTGGTAGAGGCATTCCACTCCAGGACTGATAGCTCCTCTGCTGTCAGGGAAGGTCTCGGGGAAGCAGGACATCAGTCTGAGGAAGAAGGAAATACTCCTTTAAAAGGGATCCCTTCTGTGGAAGATGAGCCCAAATCCTCTCACTCAGGGGATACTCTTCTGAGGGGGGCCTCCTTGTAGTGGGCAATTTTATCATTAGAGGTATAGAGAGATGGGTTTTTGACCAGTGTGTTGACCGCATGGTGACTTGCCTGCCTGGTGCAAAGGTTGCGGACATCACACAGTATCTAGAAAGGCTATTAGGCAGTGCTGGGGAGGAGACAGCTGTCATGGTGCACATCGGCACCAATGATGCAGGGAAGTGTAGTCAGGAGGTCCTGGAAGCCAAATTTAGGCTGATAGGTAGCGTCTTGAAGTCAAGGACTCCAAAGGTACTGTACCTGTTCTTGAACCTTTAGCCTCCATCCTTTTCGGGGATGCAGGCTAAAGAACTGAGTCAGATAGAAGTGACAAGAGATGATGTTCTAAACTGTCTGGAAAAACTAAACACTAGCAAATTGCTAGGGCCAGATGGCATCCATCCAACAGTCCTCAAAGAACTCAAATGTGAAATTGCCAACCTCCTTTCTAAAATATATAACTTATCCCTACAATCGGGCTCTGTACCGGAGGACTGGAAAGTAGCAAATGTAACACCGATTTTCAAAAAGGGATCCAGGGGCAATGCGGGAAATTACAGGCCGGGTAGCCTAACGTCCGTTCTAGGCAAATTGATGGAAAGCATCCTCAAGGATAAAATTGTAAAGCACATAGAAGAACAGACACTGCAGGGACAGAACCAGCATGGCTTCTGCAAAGGTAAATCTTGGCTCACAAAACTTTTGGAGTTATTTGTGAGTGTCAACAAGTGTGTGGATCAAGGTGATCCAGTTGACATCATATACGTGGACTTCCAAAAAGTTTTCGACAAAGTTCCTCATCAAAGACTCCTGAGAAAGCTTAGCAGTCATGGGCTAAGGGGACAAGTACATTTGTGGATTGCTAACTGGTTGAAAGAAAGGAAACAGAGGGTAGGTATAAATGGAGAGTTTTCACAATGAAGGGAAGTAAGAATCGGGGTCCACTAAGGATCTGTACTGGGACTGGTGCTTTTTAATTTATTCATAAATGATCTAAAAGTAGGGGTAAGCAGAAAACTGGCCAAATTTGCAGGTGATACCAAAATCTTTCGGACAGTGAAATCTAAAATGGATTATGTGGAGCTCCAAAAAGATCTCTCTAAACTGGGGGAGTGGGCGACAAAATGGCAAATGAGGTTCAATGTTGGCAAGTGTAAAGTGAAGCACATTTGGGGTGAAAAACCCCAACTTCAAGTATACGTTAATGAGATATGAGCTGTCAGTGACTGACCAGGAGAGGGATCTTGGGGTCATGGTGGATAGCTCATTGAAAGTGTTGACTCAATGTGCGGTAGCTGTGAAAAAGGCCAATTCCATGCTAGGGATCATTAGTTAGACCCCTGCTAACTTGGCAAAGAGGCACCTTTTAACATGGTGATTCTCTTTATTTAGCAGGGGGAGAGTAACTGGCCCTATTCACCCAGCACAGTGACTGTTGCTGGTGTCTATCTTGTGTTTCTTTTTAGATTGTGAGTCCTTTGGGGACAGGGATCCAACTTATTTATGTATTATTTCTCTGTGTATACTGCCCTGAGCCGTATTTGGAAGGGCGGTATAGAAATTGAATAAATAATAAATAATAATAATTAGGAAGGGGATTGAAAATAAAATGGATAATATTATAATGCCCTTATACAAAACTATGGTGTGGCCACACTTGGAGTACTGTGTACAATTCTGGCCACCACATCTAAAAAAGGACATTGTAGAACTGGAAAAGGTGCAGAAGAGGGCAACCAAGATGATCAGGGGCCTAGAGCACCTTTCTTATGACGCAAGGCTACAACACCTGGGGCTAATTTGTTTAGAAAAAATATATAACTGCGGGGAGACATGATAGAGGTCTATAAAATCATGCATGGTGTGGAGAAAGTGGATAGACAGAAATTCTTCTCCCTCTCACCTAACACATGGTCATCCCATGAAATTGATTGCCAGGAAATTTAGGACCAGCAAACAGAGGTATTTTTTCACACAATTTATAATCTACTTGTGGAATTCTCTGCCACAAGTTGTGGTGACAAAAAACAACCTGAATGGTTTTAAGAGGGGTTTGGATAACTACTTGGAGGAGAGGTCTATCAACAGCTACTACTCGGAGGGCTAAGGCTACCTCCAGCCTCAAAGGCAGGATGGCTCTGAGTACCAGTTGCAGGGGAGTAACAGCAGGAGAGAGGGCATAACCTCAACTCCTGCTTGTAGGCTTCCAGCAGCATCGGGTGGGCCAATGTGTGAAACAGGATGCTGGACTATTTGGGCCTTGGGCTTGATGCAGCAGGGCTGTTCTTATGTTCTTAAATATCATTTGTGGTCAGTTTCTAAAATTAATAAGTATTTAATATGGAGAAACAGCCAGAATTCGAAATAATGTTTCAAATCATGCTTCTCCTTTGAAGTACCCACACAAATCCAGACTTTCTTTGTGGAGTTTTTCAGTGCATGTATGAATGGTGATGTCTTGTTGGACACTATAAGGGCATAAAGAATGGATTGATTGGCCTTGTATGAGTGGTAAGAGATGAGTAATTTTTAAGGCATTTGTTGAATAAAGCAAAATCATTTGCTACCAGCTGTTTAAAATTAGGAATAATATGAGTCGCTAAAAAGTCAGCTTCATTTTCTTTCAGCATGTTATGTGAATAACAATGAGAGAGGCTGCAACCGAGTCTTCTCAGTCACCAAGCATTCTTGAAACTAGATTGAACAAAGAATTTTTCTGGTAAAATTTTATGACTCATTAAACATTATTGGTGGCAGGATAATCTGTGTGGGTTTCTTTTAATTTTTTTCCAGATCTCTTAGACATGCCTGGCACCTTTATTGAGTACTACTAAATATCCCCTATGAGCTTGGATATTTATCACACAGGTTTACTGTTCTATATAATTCATCTTGAAAACTGTAAACTGAATAAAGCCAATATGTTTTGGCAGCTTCATGCTGCTTTAGGGAGTACAGCTGTATAGTAGGATGCTACCAGCATTTTCTAGATACTCATTTTATTGCATTTTGATCCTGATTTTCCTCAAAACAACTCCAGGTGGCATAATGGCTCTTTCCTCTCATTGTGTCCTCAAAACAACCCTGTGAGGTAGGCCAGGCTAAGAGGTTAACTGACTCATGGTCACCTGGTAAACTTCATGGCTAAGCTAGATTTGGAATCCAGGACTTTCTAGTGCTAAACATTAGAGCAGGGCTGCTCAACTTTGGCCATCCTGGAGATGTTGGCCTACGACTCCCATAATCCCTGGCAATTGGACACTGTGGCTGGGGATAATGGGAGTTGTCATCCAAAAACTGCTGGGGGGGCCTAAGATGAGTAGGCCTGCATTAAAGCCACTACACCACACCTGGAGATGCCAGGGGTCTTCCACATGGAAAGCATGTGCTTTACCATTGAGATGCAGCGCATCCCTTGAGGGTCAGTCCAGGCACTGACTGACAGTGTCTCACCAGGGACTTTCCAATCCTGCTATCTGAGGATACCACCACTTTCATTTACTTTCTACTCCGAAACCTAGAATAGAGGGTTCAGAGCATCGGTTTCCCTTCATTCAGATAGATAGATAGATAGATAGATAGATAGATAGATAGATAGATAGATAGATAGATAGAGTAGCTCCTGAAGCGGCCATGTGGCCTCTTCAGGTGTTAAGGCTAGTGCTGCGTTCTCAGCACAGCCAGGAGTGGCTCTTCCCTGCAGGCCTCAAGGCTCCGTTCGGCACATACCCCACATCTGTTTGCATGCAGGAAGTTCCAAGTTCCCTCCCTGGCATCTCCAGAAAGGTCTGAGAGAGTCTCCTGCTTGCAGCCTTGGAGAAATTGCTGCCACTCTGTAGATAATACTAAACCAGATGGACCAATTGGTCTGACTTGGTATAAGGCAGCTTTCTATGTTTCTATGTGTCTATGTTACTTAGAGCACCTATGGCCTGACTCTTTCATGAGCAGGCATAGTCAGCGTGCGTTTGGTCAGCCATCCTCATCACAGAGGAAGTATGGTTCCCCAAACTAGGGTGATTCTTATCCTGCTGGCCCTGCTCATGAGTAGGCTTCCAACTTCCTGCTTCTGGCAGCCCCTCAGAGGTGGTCAGGAGCGCCCCTCCAAAATATATGCTCTGTGGCCAGAGAGAGGATGCCCTGTTCATTCTGGCTATCCCTGCCATGAGGGGGCCATTTGTCAGGGCATACCCACTTGCATGGATGGTGTGGGCACAAGGCTTGGGTGCAGACCTTTAAAGCCATTCAAAGCTCCCAGGGTGGGTCTAATATGGTGCTGTATGCAGATATCCCAATGCGTTGATTCCCAGGAGCAGAAACCCCCAATTTCCAGCTGGCCAGGGACAGTCAGCTTGGTCTTCAGGACCATGGACAGTGGCATGCATCCCCATATGGGTGTGCAGGCTGCCAGGGCATAGGGCTTGACAGCGGCTGGGTGGCAGTCACTGGACTGGGACAGCACTCACCCAACTGCTCGTCCCTTCAGCTGACCTGCATAAAGCATCCTCCCTCACTCCCCTTAGTCTGCCACTCTCATGAGAGAGTGTTCTGTGGGGTGATGGGCTAGGTCTCCAGCATGATGATGTCTGAGATGGGACATCACATAAGCAAGACTTAAGGGGCAAATCCACCCATGAGAAAGCCACCCCCGACTTATATGTGCAAATAGTAACTTTGATGCTCTGCCTTTTATACCCGACCCTGGGGATCCCTCCCTCTGCCCTGGCATTTGTTCCATTCCCAGTGCTGTGATGGGGTGCCACATAGTCACTGTCCTGTCATCCTGTCCCCTTTCCCTCCGGCTTGCCAGGTGGGGGGATCAAGGGACAGAGTGGGAACCAGGGCTGCTCCCAAGTGACTGTATGGCTTGACATACAGTCAAGATCCCCTGCTAACTGGGCAAAGAGGCAACTTTTTAACATGGTGGTTCTCTTTATTTAGTAGGGGGAGATTAACTGGCCCTACCCCCCCCCCCCAACACAATACCTCCAGTGACTGTTGCTAGTGTCTATCTTATGGTTTCTACTTACTGACTGACTTACTTGTCAAATTTGTACACCACCCCAAACATTCATCTCTTGGTAGTTAACAAAAACATAAAACAAGTTAAAACTTACACAAAAACTTAAAATAAGGGAATCTAAAAATTAAAAACAGGTTAAAACTTAAAAATTTAAAAAGCTGAAAAAGCTTGGCTGAAGTGGTGGGTTTTCAAGCGGTTTTTAAAAATTGTCAGAGATGGGGAGGATCGTATTTCAATAGGGAGCACATTCCACAGTCTCGGGGCAGCAACCGAGAAGGCCCATCCCTGTGTGCCCACCCACTGAGCTGGAGGCAATTGGAGATGGACCTCTCCAGATTACCTCAATGGGTGGTGAGGGTCATAATGAAGAAGACGTTCTCTTAAATACCCAGGTCCCATTTTTAGGCTGTGAGTCCTTTGGGAACAGGGATCCATCTTATTTTATTTTATTTTATTTTATTTTATTTTATTTTATTTTATTTTATTTTATCTTATCTTATCTTATCTTATTTATTTATTTATTATTTCTCTATGTAAACCTCTTTGGAAACTTTTGTTGAAAAGCAGTATATAAATTGTTGTTGTTGTTGTTGACCGACTGGCCAGTCTGGGATGGAGTGTGACAGTATCCTTGTAGCCTGGCAACTCCATAGTAGCATAGCCGACAGGAGGTCATGGCTGATGTTCCAAAAGACTTCCAGTGAGAAGTGCTGAAAGCATGGAGCAACTGAGTCCCTGGGTGGGTCTGTGCCACCACCTCTATCACTGGGGTTTAGAAATTGGTGTGAAACTGTGGTTATAGCAGTGGCTGCATGTAACTTCACTTGTTGGCAGTGAACCTTAGAGATAACTGAAAGTTCCAATGGGAGTTTGGCAAGGCAAACCAGAGTTAGCTTTCGGGCCGTAACCACGGTTTTGCACATTCAGGCATAACAGAGTTACAACCTCAGCTAGGTTTAACTGCAGTTAGCCATTACGTCTGAATGCGGCCTAGAGCTCTCTCTATTGGCATATGTTGAAACCACAGAGGATAGGATTTCTGCTTGTAGGTATTTTTAAGGATAAAAACCCTATGATCCTACAAGGAGTCCATGTTTTGTATTGTAAAAAGGACTGCATATTGTATACCTAGTTATCTGTATGTAAAGAAGACATCAGAAAAAGGGCTATAATTATAGACCATTTTAAACCATGCTTTCCAGATGTTTGCAGGAACTGATATTATGAGGCTTTTGCTCACAATACAGCATTGTCTGTATGTCATCGACAGCCTCTAGTCTCCAGTGCAATTAGTGTTAGAAATGAGAATTTGAAAGCATTGTTCTTAGCACTGCAGTAACCTCTTCTGGCCACTAGAGGCATAATGAGATGTTAATAGATCTGTCTTGGTCAGTTTAGAGTCAGAATTGTTCAGTTGTTGTTGAAGCCTAGAGGCTATTTGTGTATGTGGTTTAATTGCTCTCTCTTGGTATGTGACGTTTCGTTTCTTAATAAATCTTTATTTGTTTTTTGAACTCAACCTAATGTCTCCAGATAATTTCTTGGGTTGAAATTTTTTATCACCAGAGCATAATCTGCTGTGTGCCAGTTTTAATGTTTCTCCTTACACTCCTCAACAGTTAGCACATTACTCTGCATGCTAATTAGGAGTAAGGATTTTTTTAAAAAAAAAATACTGCCAATGAGCATGTGCAAAGTGTATATCCGGCACAATGAACCATTGTAGCCAGGATGTTCACATCTGATATAATGAACAATTGCTTCTAATCCAAATCAGCTCGAGCAATTTACACTTTTCTTTTTTTTTAGTGATTAAGCACTGAACAGTTGTAGTCAAAAGGAAGTAAAGTGCTTGTCAAAATGGCTGTTCCCACAGAAGGCAATTGATACTCAGAAATAGTCCAAAGAAAAGAGAACACAGGACTGTCATTAAAGGAATCCACGAGGAGTGGAAACATAACTGTTGGGAAACTATAAATAGAAGCACTGAACTTCAGTGTAACCTCACTCCATACCTGGACTGGTCATGCAGATAATTATGTCTCTTTCATGCAGGACAACACTAAAGCAAGCAGTTGAGACATAACAGGAACAAAAAGAAATCTAGGATGAGATGAGGTTGTTAAAATCAAAGATAACAAAGGAACAGTCATTGAACTGAAGGCATCTTGCAAGGCTCTGAAAAGGGGAAGGCACTTAAATTTATCTCAAAATCCTACCCTTGCCTGAGGACCTCTATTTTGCCGCTGAAGAGCCTGTTAACATGGCTGCTTGTAAGCTGGCCCCTGGAAATTAAGCAAAAAGCTTTCATTGCTTGCTTTCGGTGAAATGATCTAATTTCTGGAGTAAATCATATGTGGAAGCAAGGGGGGAATAAGAATTATATCAAGACACTACCTTGGTGAAGAGTCGTGCATTTCAGAATTCACCCTGGAGGTGGTAGAATGCATGCCCACGTGTGCCAGAGCAAGACTAATAGCAGAAGACAAGGGATTCAAATACTAGATCAAGATTTCTGCCATGTTCTGCCTAAAGCGAGAGAATGACCTATACATTCTACAAAGACAAGAAAGGTGAAACATGTTTTCTCTCTGAGTGGATGAGTGTGTGCAAAAAACACAAAATAAATAAATAAATAAATAAATAAATAAATAAATAAACAAACACAAACAATTACATTATATGTGCTTTCTTTCTGTTACTTTAATGAAAGGACATATTACACGAGAAATGTCAGCCTCTAATAATGAATGCACCAAACAGAATGATTTTTGAAAAATCTGTTTTAGACCTTAGACTTGAGGCTAGTTCACACAACCAAATTTGCACAATGAGACCATTAGCAGCATGGATCAATACTGAATCCTGATGTGCCAGAATACTGTCATAGATTGTTTCATCACAAGTCCAATTTTTTATCAACCTGGATTTTCTACACCTTGCAGAACTGTCAGTGATGTGTTGTCTAGAGATGTGACAAAGGAGTGTTCAGTTGTGAGGTCTTAACAGCTTCATTATATTCCAAATTCCATGGATAGATTATTGTGATGCAGATTTTGAGCTTGCCAATTTGGGCACATGAAGATAAATTTATTCACATGAATACTATGTTCCAGGGGTGTTTCTTATCTATGGGCAAAGTGGGTGGCGCTCACCTTAAATTTCTGTCAGCCATGTTGTCTCTGCCTCCATTTTTTGTGCTTACTGCCTCCTTCTGTTGTTCCCTTTTGTTCTTGCCTGCAGCCTGCTCCTGCATTAAGAATTGTGAGGTGGGCAACAGTAGCACAAACCTCAAAGAACAAATGAAAAGTCCAAGATATTTAAAATATTAATATCAATAATGCAGGAGCCAATAAGCATGTTCACTTTTGTTTTGCAAAGTGGGTGGTCCTAGGACCACTCTATAAATCAATCATAGAGGGACTAGGATGATTGACTCCTCAGGCAGCCAATCAGAGTGCATGAAGGGCAAGGATGTGCGAAAGGGTTCGAATTTGAACCCGTTTGACATTGAACATGGCTGATGGTTTGATGTTGAACCACCCCCGAACTGAACTGGCCCCTGTCCAGCTCAATCTTAGACTGAACACACACACACCCATTCGGGTTTGGGTGTAGTGTAAAAAAGGGTTTTAAAAAACATTGTTTTTAGTTATAAAACTCACCGCCTCTCACTCCGGGGGCTTCTATGAGGCCACAGGGGAGGTCTACAGAGGTTACCCCACCCCCTCTGGCCTCCACTTATTCACAAATAGCCCAATTTGGGCAGTCTTTGGCCTGTTCCGGGCCTCACCTCCGTGGTGGCGGCCAATTTGGAGGCCACCACGCATGCCCAATGGGCCTCTGCATTGCCTGGTCATGAATTAGACTGGTCACGAATTAGACTGGTCATGAATAGACTGGGCCACTGTGCGAAACAGGATGCTGGACTAGATGGGCCTTGAGCCTGATCCAGCAGGGCTGTTCTTATGTTCTTATGAGTACTCAGTCAACTGAGTAGATTGGTGGTATTCAAAAGCTTGTTAACATGGTGAACAATTCACCTGGATAATTTGCTTGAATATAATCCATATGTGGCGTGAATAGAATCCATATGTGGTAGCATATATCTCAAGAGATGTAAAAAGTAAATCCTAGAGTTCCCAACAAGTCTGTTCCTAGAAGGAAGACTTTAGTGGCGAAAGGCTGTGAAGGAATCTTGTCTGCAAGGTATAAGGTTGCACCTCTTGGCTTATTTTTGTAAGCGTTTCATGAAGTTCCTGTTCCAGTAGGCTTTTGGCCTGTTTGGCTATGAACTGAGCTGGAATGCAATGAAGGCTGATACCATTCTGTGTTCTTACTGGCTTTATAGTTTATCTTGTTGGTTTGAGTGGTATTTTATCTATTTTAAGCTGCTTTGAGTTTATAGTAACATACATACATAGTTTTGACCCCATTTCAGTTTCAATGGGAAACAAGTTAAGCTGGCCATATCCCTTTCTGCTTGATATAGCTAAAGAATTGCTGCTTATTGCTATCTATTCTTCTTCAAATTATATACAGTGTCAGAATATTTAAAGCTGAACACAAGGTAATCCTTTATGCTCTATTTCTTCTTCTCTCAGAGGGAACTATATCAGACTTATTATGCTCAATCCATTATACCACCTTTCAAAGTATATAAATCTGTAAACTTGGCCACAAGTTGTGCATATTTTATGTTGAATAAGATGTAATGAATTTGTGGTGGCAACATAAAGCAATTTTTTAATAAGAATCTATTGGTTCCAAAGAATTTGGAGTTCACAGTGAAAATCATTATGCAAGCTCATAGTTTTGAATATTAGTAACTGGTAATTCTTAACTTTCAGCCTTTATAGAAATATATTTAAAATTAATGTCCTTCTATGACACATATTAAAAAGTCTTGTAGAGGAATATGTGGCAGAAACAGTAAAGCATTTCTACAGTAACATAGACTGGGCTACAAACGAAGCATTAATGACCATGGGGCAATTCAGAGTTCCAGTGCAAGTAATATGGAGATATCTCCACAGACTATGATTCTGCCAGGATTCAAAGCATCACAGGGCATATCCCAACCAGCATGCCTGATACATTCTCTTAATTTCACAGTTGTTCCTCTCTGTTCCAGTACTAATTTTGGAGTAATACATTAAAACAATCCTACTAATACAAGCTCCCTCTACTCAGAATTTTAAGCTTTGTAGGCTTAAGATATCACCCAGCATTCCGTGTGTCCGTGTGTGTGTCCTCCCCATCAATTTCACAATCTCTGGACCAATATGAACCAAATTGGGTACAGTTGTAGGGACATAGGCGTAACTATAGGGTGCAGGGGGGGCACGTGCCCCGGGCGCCACTTGGCAGGGGGTGCCAAAAAGTGCCTCCGCCGATTTGCCGGAAAAAAATTTTTTTTTTTTTTGCAGAGTAGTCCCCCTCCCCCGGTCCCAGCGCCCCCCCCCCCCCCATTGGCATTGCTCATCCAGCACTGGGCGCCGTGGCGTCTTCGTAGTCCAAGTCTCTGACTCTCACTCCCCGGCGCGCCCCAACGCCCCGCCACCAGTCACGCATGCGTCGAGAGGAGGACACGCACCAGAGCAAACTTCCTGAACAACTCCCTCTTCTGAACAACTTCCTGAATGCCCGAACCAGTTCCCCTTTTTGCTCATTCAAATCCTTCCTCCCCTATAATCTAACCATGTTTTAACTGAAAAGGTTCAGGGAGGGGGAGATGGGGGGATGTGGAACCTTGGGTTCCACATCCCCCCATCTCTCCCTTCCTGGACTTTTTCACTATGTAATGCAAGCTAATTTAATTATATGTCATCATCAAAATAGATTAGCTGTTTCAGCCCATCAGGAAAGTCTAAACCTCCACCAATTTAATTAACCAGACTGAAAATCAGATGAACAGAGAATGTTTTAATGAAAGGTGGTATATAAATTTAACAATAAGTAAAACTATCATTAGGAGCAATTAGCGATTACTTAAACATTGGTGCTGCCAAGCAATTTGTAAATAAAACTTGAAGCCCTTTGAAAATAAGCTGGAATTAATTGTAGGTTGGGCAGGGGGTGAAAGTATATACTTCTAAAAATTTATTGTTAAATTTATATACCACCTTTCATTAAAAACAACCCCAAAGTGGTTTGGTTTTAGTCATGGATTTTAATTTTAATTGCTCTTTTTGTCAATGTGATGAAGATTAGTTAAATCTGAGTGGTCTTAGGCAACCAATGTTGCATCTGAAATGCCATTTCATTTTTTATTGTCATAAATACTCTCCAACCAATTTAAATAGCAAAGGTGTATATTATCGCTTTATTCAATTGCAGGGAATCTCAAAAAAGCAGGATTTGCAACTAAGGCAGTGCATATCTTCTCTAAAATGTCCCTTTTATAGTTTTTCTAACTTTGAAATTGTAACATAAAACAAAGCATAAATGCATAAATGCTTCCCCCTCCATTTGAAACCTTTTCTGGTGTAAATAGCGCGCGGTTTTGGAAAAGGGGAGTCTTTCTTTAACAGCGGGAGAATAAGGAGTCTTTAGCACTATCACCCTAGTCCCTCGAATTACTTTGGAATCCTTGGTTTTCGTTTTGTTAAAATACAGTCACTCACAAGGGAAAGTCAGGAACAGAACCAGGGCGTGAGGGAGGGGCATCATAATCATAATAATCATCATTGCATCATAATTCTGATGTTTGAGATACAAGCCAAGTTCACAGGGTTGTTGTGAGGAAAAACCTAAGTATAATGTAGTATGTATCATCATTGCATCATAATTCTGATGTTTGAGATACAAGCCAACTTCACAGGGTTGTTGTGAGGAAAAACCTAAGTATGTAGTGCATTTTGAAATTTTTGGTAATTTTTGTAATTTTTTAAATTTTTAAAATAAAAGTTTTCTGAAACATGTGTGTCAGTCAGATGTATGTTGGGGGGGGGCGGCGGGGGGACGCGGCGGGGGTGTGTGCAATTTCAGTGCTTGCCCCAGGCGCCGTTTTCCCTAGTTACGCCTCTGCATAGGGATGCCCCAATGACATAGTTTGTGATGATGCCATTCACCCCGAATCAAGTTGGCAGACACATGAACATTTGAGATGCATGGGCTAACTTGTGGACTTTCTAACCAATTTGAACCAAATGAGGTACAGTGGTAATGAACACAGGAACACCTCAATGGCATAGTTTGTGATGATGTCATTCACCCCAATTCAAGATGGCAGACATGTAAACTATTGAGGCACAAGTGGACTAACTTGTGAACTGCCTAACCGATTTGAACCAAGTTTGCTACAGCTGTAGGGGCAAACTTCAATGCCATAGTTTGTGATGAAACTTCAATGCCATAGTTTGTCACTCTCCCCAGTCCAAGATGGCAGATGTGTGAACTTTTGAGGTACAAGTTCACTAACTTGAGGACTGTCTTAACAGATTTGCATTTTTAAAGTTTTATTGATTTTTACAATACCTTAACAATCAAGTTACACTTAATTAAGGAAATATTGACTTCCCACTTACCAGTCTGCACGGTTCTTGTTAACTATACATATAAGCCATTGCTATAATAATACAAAACATATATACTCCATCTTACAATACGATTTTACCTTACCCAACCTGCTGTAATTACTAAATTTTAAACCCTGCTGAAAGGTCCATGTTAGAAAAATGGTGACTGTCTAACGGATTTGGACCAAATTGTTGTAGTGAGTGACACACAGGGTCACGTCAGTGGTGTAGTTTGTAATGATGTCATCAACCCTGAACTTGTGGACTTCAATATGAACCAAATTTAGTCCAGTTGTTGATAGTGAAAGGAAAGTAGGCAGATTAGTTCTTACTAGAACAACTTGTACTTCAGTTTTTGAGCAATTGCACTCATGCACCAAATCTTCCATAGGTGCATCCAGTAAGCTAGATACAGCATGGTATATGTCAGGGAACAGAAAGTCCTTGAGATGTGATTGTGATGTAACTGGTTCCAGGATCATGATGTAGCCAGTTTTGCTTCTGTTAAGAGTTATTGGAATGGATCCATAGGTGCTCTGTATGTAGAGGTTATATTGAAATCAGGTACCTTCTAATCACATAAGGGCTGTTTTACACATTATGCTTGGCTAAAGTTCCGAACCTTGAGTTCCCAGATGCTGTTGGATACAGTTCCCATCAGCAATTCCCATGGTGGCTCAGGATGATGGAAATTATAGTATCATAGTCCAACAACATATGGGATCCAAGGTTGAGAACTCCTGTAGTAGGCTGTTACACAGGGTAATTTAAACTAAAACAATTTCCTTCTGCTTGCTCAAGGGCTTGTACAACCTATTTCACAAACAGAAGCATAAAAACTGCTATAGAAGTTGCCTGTTACATGACTGCATGACCTCTTGTGCAAGTTTTTTATGTGAACATATGTGAAACAGTACTAGTGATTATTTTCCTTCTGCACATACTTTTTTATCAATTAGGAAATACACAAGGTTTCTAAATTCACAAGTTTCTATGGCAAATGCGTGCAATGTGTGGCACTGGTGCAATGGTGCAAATCCAGCATTAGAAATAATGAATAAGAATGTGGGTGGGTGGGGACAACTGCATACTATTTATTTAACCCAGAAGTTCAGAGATTCTTGACAAATGTCATTGATTTACAATTAGATACCATTTACATCTTCATCTTTACTCTAAAGCTGTTAAATAGAAAACTGTTGCTCAAAATTAGCCATCTGTATAGAAAGAAATGAATGTGTGGAAAAAAGCTACTGTACAGATGGAGATGTGTTTGTTTAAAAAATCAGGTTGATTTCACCTTTGGAGAAGGGAGATAAGTTATCGCATCTCAAGAAATTGTATACAAATGTGCAGGTGTTTGCAAAAACTTATTTTCATCGGGGTTTCCCATCACTCATACAACTACTCAGTTTTTGAGTAAACTAAACATTTCCAAATTTCTGAGAGAGGATATAAACCACCTCCAAATGACATAATGCTAGAGGATTTGAAGATACTAGTCATTAACCCGAAGAACAATAAATCCTCAGACCTGGACAATCTGTTTCTCCTGTCCCTAAAGCCGGTGACAAGGAGGCAAAGTAAGGCAGTTGAGGTTGCAGCACCCAGTATAGCTCCCAGTAATCAACTTGCTCTGGCAAGGGCAATGGATGGAATGAGGTTTTGATTTTTTCCAGATGCAGACTATGCATCCCATTATGTCAGAAAAGAAGGTCGTACACATGACCATGATATGGATGGGGCAGGAGGGCAGGGGTGAAGGCAGGGATGAACCTACCTTCCCCCAGATGATCGATTGCCTCTTCTTTGGTGTGCTGTTGTGTGCCCCCATGCTCCATGGTGCTCTGAACAGTGTGGATCACTGGAGGCTGGGAAAATGAGTCACAGCCTCCAGGAATCCAAAAATGCACTGTACAAAGAGCACAGTGCATTGAGGGATTCCCCCATGAGTCAGGTGCTCTACACCCCTGACTCTGTGTGTGCCTGGGCTGTGTGCAGCCTGAGCACACACACGATCCCATACCTGGGGTAAAGGGCATGCTTGCACCATTAATCCAGGTTAAAACTTGGGTTAAGCACTTGGATTTGCAGGGAAGACAGCACTGGCATTGGACCCAATTCCAGCACTTCACAAGGGTAATCAAATCCAGGCAGGGCTGCCCAAGCCTAGGTTTGGCTGCTTGTGTGAACAGCATCAAGTTCTCTTTATTATGACTAACTACCCCTTTACCTTAATTGCCTTAAATGTTAAAAAAAAACAAAAAAAAAACCAAATTCAATCCTGAGTTTCCTCAGTTAACTATTTTATATTATAATGAAAAATAGAAGGTCTAGAAAATGCAGCTTTGCTGGGTAACATATAATTATGAGTAGATCATAGGCTCTCTGTAATTTGAAATGCAAATCAAGAAGAGGCCATAAAATTATACATGACCCTCAGACTATGTCACTGGATATCTTGGTTCCAAAATCTACTAATCCAACAGGTTATATAGACATTAATCACAAACCATGGCTATTTGAAAGAGCTAACATAATTTGAACAATTTTGCACACTAGCAACATAAAGTAAAGGCATTCTACACATTATATATGCATTTATTATGCTGTTAGAGACAGGAATAGCTGTATATATGCAAAGTGGGAAAGGCATATACATAAAATAGTAAATTATGCTGTGTGGGTCTGGATATGGATATATAAAATGACAGTTGATGTGGTTGTTTTCATGACCTGCTCAATCCACGTAGGGCTGCACTAGCCTGGATAGAGTCAGTTGTGAGAAGCATTGGGATCAGTCCCAGTCCCAGTGCTCCTCAACTAGGTAGCCTAGGTTTTGTACCCAGGATAAAAGTGAGGTAGGAGGGCTCACGTGCACCATCCTACCCCACTCCGTCATGGGGACAAACAGGTTTTCAGCAGCTAGTGGGCTGCTGGCAGCCATTTTAACCACAGAGGCCAGGCGAAGGAGTGACCAGGCCTCAAGAGATTTCTACAATGCACTGTGCAAGCTGCGGTAATAGTAAGTGATAGATTGTAAGTGGTAAAAAGTAAGTGATGATGTGTGGGTCTGGATATGGAGCATACTTAAAATGACAGTTACGGTCATTCTCACAACCAGCTCTTCCCAGGTAGGGCTGCCCTAGTCAGGGTAGAGCCCATTTTGAGAAACACTGGGATCGGTTCCTTAACCAGGTAGCCTGGGACTTGTACCTGGGCTAAAAGTGAGGCAGCTTCTCCTGGGCTGCTGACAGTCATTTTGACCACAGAGGTCAGAAGAAAGAGCAACCTGGCCTCAGGGATTTCTACAATGCACGATGAGAGCAGCATGGTGCATTGTGGGATTCCTGGAGGCCAGGCATCCACCCCCTAGCCTCTATCACCATGCCACTTGGAGTAATAGCCACAGTTGTGTGGTGAAAGGTGGGAATTATCCTGCCTTCCGCCCAGCCCTCTCTGGCCCTAAGACAAGTGGTTGTGAGACAAGTTTAAAGCCCTTTCTGGCCCCAAGACAAGTGATCGTGTCAGTTTAAAGGAAGGTTTGTATACATTGTTGTTACAATGGTATTTAATACCGGGAAGGCTTAGCTGTTTCTAAATAACATCACAATAATTGCTGGAGATGTGGGAACAGTAGAGCAGATTTGCTTAACATCATTTGAGCATGTCCATGTCCCAAACTAAGCCCTTACTGAATTCTAATAATAGAATGCATTGATGAGATAATTGTCTGTGGCATATGTCTTGATCAAATATCTGAACTTTTTAATAACATAAAATCAATAGTGCTTGGTCAGGCTCCATTTTTAATGGGTTTTTAAACCAACTTGAAAACTCTTTTTCTTCAAGAGCATTTTAAAATTAATTTTATTCATATTTCCAGTTTTAATAAGACTTTCCATTTTATCTTGCTGCCTGTTTGTTCTATGTTTGTTTTATTATCATGTATTGTTGTTTTATAGTTTTGTATTTATTGTGAGCTACCCTGAGCAGCCGTGTGCTGTGGAGATGGGATAGAAATATTATAAATAAAATAAACACATTCATATTTTGGGAAGACCAAGAATTGATTATACATTTGTTAATATCTACCAGACTGATTATTAGGGAAAGCTGAAGAAATCATGTTTGACTGGTAACTCAAGATCTGGGATATGGCATGCTCAATTAAATTGACTTAGTGGCTCTATTCTGGCATTATATTCAACACTTTTACGATGCATGAACACAGGTACAGATCTTGACACAGGTATAGTTATTCGCAGGTTATGCTGAATGCAGGTATGAATGCAGGTACAACAGTACCCTTCCTATCTTCACCATGCATTTGAGGAACCTTTACCCAGGTCCACCTTTAAAATGATGGCAAGTATAGTAATTCACACAAAAAATATCCAATTTCACAAACATTTGTACACTCGTACAACATAATGTTCTTGTTCATACAATTGTTTGAATCCAAGTTTAATGAGGGTTACCAACATTTGTGTGATTGTGTGCAGTCATGCCAAGGTGGGAATCTTGGGTTATAGACCACTTTGCCATGGGTTCCCACAATCACATCAATGTTGGTAACCTACATTAACCCTAGATGTGAATGACTGTGTGAACCAGGCCAATGTGTGAACAGAGCCAGAGAGTCAAAGAAGGCGATGGTAGCTGACATCCTGACTAAATTATAGGGATGTACACAAACTGAGGTCCGTGCACTGGTTAGGCACTGAACCAGTTTGGCACCGTGGGTGGGGGGAGAATGGTGAGTGGGATCTTTAAGAAAGAGGAGAGCAGTTCCTTACCTGCTCTTTGCCCCCACATGAAGCTTCCTGCTGCAAAGTGCCAACCCCCAAGAACCTGTGTGTGGTACCAGCATGCATGTGGCATCCAGGCTTACATGGGTGCCATTTGAAGAGTCAGCATGGTGTTGCTGACCACTCAAATGGTGCCCATGCATGCATGGATGCTATGTGCATGCCAGCGCAGAGCATTGGTTCTTGGGGGCAGTGAAGTCACCGGAGGAAGCTTCATGCAGCAGCAGAGAGCAGGTATGGACCTGTTCTCTTTTTTAAAGCTCCACTCCCCTTGGCGCTGAACCAATTTGGACCTTGTCCGATCCGGTTTGGCACTGAACCAATGCATGAAACTTGGTTTGTGCACATGCCTACTAAATTACTCAATGCAAGTTCTATTGAAATTAGGCAGTCCTTTAGAGTAATTCTAATCTAAACAGAGATGCAAGTTTTGGGTGGTATAAAAATATGTTAAATAAAAATAAATAATTCCTTATAGATACGTTTGGGTAACTTAGTCTAGGTTTCAGCTAGTTCAAAAAGCTAATAACATAGCACAAGGAATGTGGGGGGATGGGAAAAGAATACTCTGTTCTAAATGGGCTCACAGTCTAAAGTTGAAACACAAGGATAAAATATAGGTCACCTTTGGATGTCACAGGAAACCTGTGGCAAACTCACCTCAGGTTTGCCTCCTGTGACATCCTGATTATCAAATCCGTGGTTCCCAGCCCCAACTGTGGTTCCGATTGCTCCCTCAAACCTTAGAATGAACTCTCGGTTGGAAGTAAGGTATAGTTACCAAACTGAAGGGCCATAGATGTGACGTCTAGTGTGACATCCAGTTTGTGCAAGCTGCACAAACCACAGTTAAGGAGAGGAAGCTCCTCCCTCTCTCCAACACAATTGGCTGCCACAGCTGTCCTTCCTGCATTGGAGGAAGCTTGCACAGTCAGTTCCTCCCCAGACAGCAGAATGTGATTATCTGGGAGCGCACTGCGGGGCTGGATGCAAGCTGTGGGTCCATTGAACCTGCAGTTTCAAGTTACATCAAAGGAGGTCACAATGTCCACTGGATGGGCACTATGCTGGTTTGAACAGAAAGAAGGTTGCTTTCCCATTGCTATTGCTAAATGTAACAGGGCCACCACTTCAAAAGGTGGCTCTGTGTTCAATTAGCAGCTATGTACCTCACACACAGGTTGCTTCTGCACCTTACGATCCAGTGAGCTTTCTTTTGTATTTGAATTGTGCACTCTCTCTCTCTCTCTCTCTCTCTCTCTCTCTCTGTGTGTGTGTGTGTGTTTGTACACAACCTTCCTTTGTGAGTGATGAAGTCTTAAAATATGAAGTGGCATCTTCCCTCCATTTTGTTTCCAAACCTTGCAGTCTTCTGCAGCATGTTGATAATACAATTTAGTCATTGACAAGGACTGATTCCTCTAGATGCCATTCTTACATGTGGAATCAGCAAAGATGTGCTTAAGATAAAACTTATCAACTGCCCCATAAGACACAGTATCCCTAAACTCAGCATTACCTGGGTAGTGCACTTACATTACAACAAGATTGCAAGTTGGTCTTCTGGCACAAATGTTTAAGAACAAGGTTGAAGGTCTAATTTTTCATAAGAACAATAGAAAATTTTAAAAAAATCATTATAATATGCTAATTTATGAGTAATTGAGCAAAGACCGAATAATATTTTAATATTCTTCACATAAACACATCAGGAAAAGGCAATTTTAGTTAATCTCCTCTTCCCTTTGCAGTCCACTGTGCTTTAAAAAAAATAGGGTCATATGACATATTTTCAGAAGGCATAGTGAGCTTTAGAGGGAAGGTGAGATTGGAGAAAATGGCCCTTCTCTTCTAGTGCATATCCAGCATTAGTCTCGATGTCACCCACTGAGTACTGTTTACCCATGGGGTACTTTTTATTGTACTAGTAATAGAGAAATAATTGGCTAATTCAGCTGTTTATTGTATATTTCCTGTATAAAATCAATGAATTGATTTTTCAAGCCCTATGTGATTAATATGATTTGTTGCCCTAGACTTCAGACATTGAAGTGTAATATTGGTTTTTTATTTAAAAGATAGATTTTTTTGGCACTTCATTGGCATGTGGCACGTAAGATGAGGATATACAAAAACCCAATGTGACAAAAGGCTGTTCATTTGTAGGTCTCTTTGAAGCTTAAGCACTTCAGATTGCTACTCCAAAACTATAAATTGAATGTTGCCAGCTGGAGCCCTTGAATCATTTTCACACGTAAAATTTAAATTGGTTCCTATAGTTAATGCAGAACCTACATTGATAGGACATACGTTTAATTTATCTCTCCAAATTATCTGCTTCATCAACAGCATTCAACAGCATTCACAGATGGCACAAAAATCATGAAAGACTCTTAACACGTGTTTCTTTGTGACATCAATGAAATTGCACTGACTCTCTTTTCCTGCTTTCTGGCTTTCAGTATTTTGCACAGAAAAAGATGGAATTGAAAGCCAAAAGGTGCAAAAGTATTGATTCCAATGACAATGTCCTGAAATTAACCCAGCCCATTCTAAGCATAACTACTCTGTAGGGGAAAACTACAAAAGTAAACCTAAACTAATTAAAATTACACAGAATGTAGGTTTAAAGGGAGCTATTGGTGAGAGATCAGTACCTATAGTGTTCTCATAGGCTTCTTTGAAATCACATGGGTTGAGTTCCAGGACAACCTATGTCAAGGGCACTGCTGGGACTCCGCCCCCCGCCCCGCCCCCCGCAGACAACAGTTTCCTTAGCTTCATATCAGTTTCCAGTGAGAGGTGAGCATGCCTTCAAAATTGCTGCCACCTCCCAGAACCATGACCTTGGCATCAATGTATTGAGTAGGTACCCCATAGACCCAGAAGTAAGAAGCGTCAGTCCTCTTTCTTCAAGATGTCTCAGATGAAAGGATACCACATAATCCTTTTGTCCTTTGATGTTTGCTCACCACATTCTTGAGAGATTACATATTTCTAAAAATATACTATTACTCCTAGTTGTGACTTTTATTACATTTTCTGTATACTAAATCACCGGTCTCAAAATGTATCTGTCAATAAATGGAGAGGTCCATCTCCAGTCTCCAATTACCCATCTCCAGTTACCACCAGTATGTCTTTTTGGCAGCTCGGAACTGGGCCTTCTCTGTAGCTGCTCCTGACCTATGGAATGCACACTCAACAGATATCTGAACTTTAGGCCCGCTGTTGGCCTAAAGATTTAGATAAAGATTTAGATAAAGATTTAGATAAAGATAAAGATGAGAGCCCTAAAGATTTCCTTGTTTGGCCTGGCCTTCCAAGCTTTTTCAGTTGTGTTTAAGTATTTAAATTGGTTTTAAATTGTGTTAAAATTGTTTTTATATTGTTTTGAGTAGTGTGTTTTAAATAATATTTGTTTTTATGTTTTTTTAAACTAGTTGTACACTGCCCAGAGCCTCTGGGTGGGGCAGTTTATAAATGTAATAAATAAATAATTAATAATTAATTAATAATAGATAGGGAATCAGTCCTTTGTTTAAAAATCAATGTCTATCATATAGAATTACTGAATAAAATATTCTAAAAATTAGAAAATAATGATAAATTTTCCCCATCACATTTTACCACCAGCTTGGATAATTAAAATCTTGTTATTCCACAAAACATGTTTCCACTTTTTGTAGGTGTATATGCAACCTTTTGGTTAGTTTGTTTCAAAGCTTTATTGCTTATCTTTCAGTGCAAAGAGTCTCAAGGTAAGGTACAAAAATATAATATGGCAGTTGGTGGTTCTGCTGAATGTGAGGAAGTCATAGGCGGGGCCAATGGGCATGATTCATGCATTCATTTTATGTGTCTCTTGAACACATGAAAAGGTCTCAACATGTGCATTGTCTTAGGAAATAAAGGTACTCTGGGAAACAGCAACAGGCCATGACTTCCCAGCATGTATATCCCACATGTAGAAATGTGATGAAGGTGAATATATGATTAAGACTGAATGCAAATAGGCTTGAATATTAAATATCACTTATAGGCTGAATGAGATTTTGGAAAGAGTAGTCTTTGAAATTCCACAACAACTGGACAGTCAACAGGCAGACCTGGTCTGAATTAAGACATGCAGACATTTGTTAGGACCATGAAATTCCAACCCAACTTGCACAAATGGGAAGACCATTCTGTTCCAGATTCTGCTGTCATCTTCTATTGCCCATGCCTACGCTATAGTTGTGAGTTGCAGCAGAGTTTGATCTTGAAGCCAGTAGCTGCCTCAATTACATAATGTATGCCTTGGTATCTTCCATTATTAAAAGCAACTCAGAGAGGCAATTCAGAGAGGCTGCTTTAGTAAGGTCAATTATATATTAGCTTTTATGGCTGTGCAGCAGAAAAAAATACAGCTACCTTTCCCCTCTCACATTTAAGCCAATTACATTTCCTTTCATACTTCTATGAAAAAATTAACTACAACTCTTGCAGGGATATTGCTGGTGTTAAAATACTCCAGGAAACAACTGATCAGGCCTGGAGCATCTACATGGGCTTTCATGCAGAGGATCAATACAATGATTCACAGAACAACTTTGCTCTTTTTGTGCCTCCTCAGACTCTGCAGGGCTTACATGTGGCTATAATTCTTCAGCAGCGGACTTTATAGGCTGCATCAGGCAAAGAAAATAGAGAGTGGTAAAATCTTTACAGCCACTACCAGAAAAGAGGCAGACAACAACAGAAGTCTCACCAGAACCATAATCTGAACATAAGGGCGACTTACAAAAAACGTCTTTATGTGTTCAGCATTATTCATAGATTTCCATTTTTATAAAAGGTTTATCTTCATTATAGGCAGAATTTGGACAATTTGAGGTGATAGCACCTATGTATTACTGGAACAGCAGCTTGGTGTTAGAACAATTAATGGAAAGGAATTTAGTAAATACTCCTGAGGCAAAATAATGTGGAACCTGCCTGTTTCCAACATCATATTTTTAGGTGCAGAGGTCACTCTGACCTGAGAAATATGCAATTTGTGCACTAAACTATACTCTGGGCCCACACTGCTCTCTGATCCCTAGGTCTACTTTCCCTTTCTGTGGCATCTAAATCTATGTTTTGGTATAATCTCCATGAACATTGTATCCTCTCATGGAAAAGGCCATCAGTATTGTACATATATCAGGAATTGGGACTATCACCACTGATATTCCATCATGGTACCTCATATTTTCCTGTAGAAGTATCACTCTACTGGAGGTAAACCTAGATCCAAATGTAACATCTGCTTAATGAAAAGAGTTATGCCTTCTTAGTCTTGAGGGCTGACACAATGCGCACTACTAACACAGGTGGAACTAATGGAGTCACTGCTGTGGAGAAACAGAAGCAGTGGCACCACAGTAGTGCTAGAAGCGCATTGCCACATTTCTTCCCATTGTAGCAAAAGGTAGAAGTGGAATAACCCTTCTAGTACTACTGCCTGCACGATACTGAGATGCTGCTGCTTCTGTGACTGCAGCAGTGGGTCTGCAAGTCACCTCATCTACACTGGCAGCATGCATCATGTCAGCCAGGAGATTCCATGAATGAAATGAATACACTTAGACAGTAAGGGATGCAAAAAGAGAGTTTGAGGAGCATACAGGTAATAGTGTCAAGGGGAATAAAAATATATATTCCTTAAATATATCAGAAGCGTAAAACCTTCATAAGAACATAAGAACAGCCCTTATGGATTAGGCCCAAGGCCCATCTAGTCCAGCGTCCTGGGAGGTGGTTAGACCCTTAGATGATGAGGGTGTGAAAGGGATTATTAAGGAGGATAAAGAGATGGCAGAGAACCTGAATCCATCTTTTTTTGCATCTGTCTTCATGGTGGAGGATACTGACCATATACCTGCTCTGGAACTGAACTTCTCAGGCTTGGACTCTGAAGAACTGGGCAAATTTGAGGTGATGAGAGATGATGTTCTAAACTTTCTTGAAAAATTAAAAATTAACAAGTCACCATGGGCAGATGGCATCCGCTCAAGAGTTCTGAAGGAACTCAAATGTAAAATTGCTGATCTTCTAGTCCTAGCAAAAAATAAGTAAATATCAAAGAACAGGACTTGCTGAAGGAGAACCTAGCATGGCTTCTGCAAGGGAAAGTCTTGTCTCACTAACCATTTGGAACTCCTCTGAGAGTGTAAACAGGCATGTGCATAAAGGTTATAGTATACTTGGACTTCTAAAAAGCTTTGGACAAAGTTCCCCATCAAAGGCTCTCGAGTAAACTTAGCAGTCATGAGATAATGGTACAGGTTCACAAGTGGATCGGTAACTAGTTGAAAGACAGGAAACAGAGGATAGGAATAAATGAACAGTTTTCACAATGGAGGGAAGTAAAACATGGGGTCCCCTAGGGATCTGTACTGTGACTAGTGCTCTTTAACTTGTTCATAAATGATCTAGAAGTTGGGGTAACCAGTGAAGTGGCCAAATTTGCAGATGACACCAAACTATTTAGGGTAGTTAAATCCAAAACAGATTGTGAGGAGCTTGAAAAGGATATCTCCAAACTGGGTTTGTGAGCGACAAAATGGCAAATGTGGTTCAATGTAAGAAATGGTAAAACAATGCATATTGGGACACCACTCCATTTCATACATACACTGATGGAGTCTGAGTTGCACCCCCCCCCCCTTTCACATATACACTGATGGAGTCTGAGTTGCCGGTGACTGACCAAGAGAGAGATCTTGGGGTTGTGGTGGACAACTTGTTGAAAGTGTCAATTCAGTGTATGGCAGTTTTGAAAAAGGCTAATTCCATGCCAGGGATCATTGGGAAGGGGACTGAAAATAAAAATGCTAATATTATAATGTCCTTATATAAATCTATGGTGTGGCCACATTTGGAGTACTGCATACATTCTGGTTACCATATCTTAAGAAGGACATTGTAGAACTGGAACAGATGTAGAAGTGGGCATCCAAGATACTCAGGGGCCTGGTGCACCTACATTATGAGGCAAAGGCTACAGCATCTGGGCCCTCTCTCACAAAACTAGAACCAGGGGTGATCTCATGAAACTAATTGCCAGGAGATAGGAATAAACAGACAAATATTATCTATTTCTGTCCCATTTTTATACCACCAGACATTTACATCCTTAGGCAGTGTTCATAAGTTAAAATACAACAGTAATAAAAGAGGATACAATGATTAAAACAGTTTAATGATATGAAACCAATTAAAATTAATTAAAAGCCTGAGAAAACAGGTGTATCTTATGGTTATTTTAAAAAACAGCCAGAGATGGAGAAACTCTGTTATTAACAGGGAGTGCATTAACAGGGAGTGCAGGGGGTGGCCACAGAGAAGACCTGGTCCTGAGTAGCCACCCAAAAGCTGGTGTTAGCCATAACCAGACATTCCCTTAAGATGATCTTAATAGGTGGGAGGTTCCGTGACAAAGAAGGCGCTTTCTTCAATACTCTGGACCCAAGCTGTTTAGGGCTTTAACCAGCACTTTGTATTTCACTCAGAAACATACTGGTAGCCAGTGCAGTTCTTTTCAGATTGTGTTGTATGGTCTCTTTGGGTTATCCTGGAGACCAATCTGGCTGCTGCATTCTGCACCAACTGCAGTTTCTGGACTACATACAAAGGCAGCCCCACACAGAGGGCATTACAATAGTCAAGCCTGGAGGTTACCAGCATATGTACCACTGTTTTAAGGTAACGTCCAGAAATGGGCATAGATGACATATCAGATGAAGCTGATAAAAAGCTCCTCTGTCCGTTGCCTCAACCTGAGAGTCTAGATAGTTTTGGATCCAGGAGCACTCCCAAGCTACATACCTGTTCTTTCTGGGGAAGTGTAAACCCATACAGAATAGTCAGATCTAAACCATCTCTCAAGTTCTGCCCCCCCCCCCGCCAGTCAATAATAATGCATCTTATTTGGATTCAACTTCAGTTTGTTATCCCTCATCCAGCCCATTACCCCCTCCAGGTAGGCATTTAGGGAAAATATGCCATTACCTATTGAACTTTATATGGAGAAATAGATTTAGGTTTCATCAGCATATTGGTAACACCCTGCACCAAATCTCTTGATCTCTCCCAGCAGTCTCATGAAGTTATTAAAAAGCATTGGAGACAGTATGAAGCCTTGTGGAACTCCAGTTCACTGAGTTCAGGTCTCTGAACAGGAAATTTAGGACTGACAAAAGGAAGTACTTTTTCATACAGCACATAATTTACAGAATTCTCTGCCACAGGATCTGGTTATGGCCTCCAGCTTGGATAGCTTTAAAGGGGGCTTAGACAAATTCATGAAGGACAGGTTTGATACCTACTAGTCTGATGGCTATAGACTACTTGCAGCCTTGGAGGCCTCTAAATACTAGTTTCTGGGGAGCAAGAGACCCTCACCTATTGCTTGTGGGCTTCTTAGAGGCATCTAATGGATCAATGTGTGGAACAGGATGCTGGACTTCATGGGCCTTGGGCTTGATCCAGCAGGGCTGTTCTTATGCTCTTATTTAATGCCTCAATTTACTTGAGTAAAGAGATGGTGTGAAGTCTGAGATATTGCAGCTATACTAATGAATGTAAGTGTGCATCAATCCAATATTTCAGTAGTATTTGCATATTTTATGGTTCCATCAAGTTGCTCTAACATTTTCAGAAATGTATTTCTTTGAACACTGAGTCCAGTTCACTGAACTGGAGCTAATCAGGTAAGTACTAGATTTTCATTTCATGGAGATTAGAAGAAAATGTAAGTTTGCAAATGCAGATTTAACCTTAAGAAAGTTAGCACAGGGCCTCTCAAATATGGGGATAACTGCAAGACCATGCTTGAATGTATTACGTATGGAGAAAGAAAAAACTTGTATGTAATCAAGTTCATTTCAGCTATAAATAATTTCAAAATTAGGGACAATGTTCCTAGGTTTTGATGTTCCCATTCTTACATTATAAAAGGGCAGGCTGTTTTAACGAGATTTTGCTATTGCTGCACATGTTGAGTGACTTACTAATGTATGTTGTGCTTCTTCCCATTGCCATACTTTGTTACAAGTATGAGCAAAATGTTTCTGATTCCCACTACATTTTAGTGGCTCTTAGCTTGGAGTAGGATGAGGAGCATCTAGGTAGGTATAGGCTTGGGAGATGGCTTCCCCAGAAGAGACCTATAAGCAACTGTGGCTCCAGACAGTACCCCTTCTGACAAATGTGCTCCTCAGTCAAGTGTTATCCTCCAGACAAGGTTGGCATGCCACTGCTCCCCATTTCTGCTTCAATAATCTAATATGTGGGACACCGTTCACCCACCTATAAATGCACTTTGCCCCTTCTGTGTCCACCCCTCATTTTTTTTTCTGGTGCTACTAGTGCCTATAAGAGTGATAATGGCTGGTAGGTAGCAGCCAAACAGCCCATTATAAATGTCAGTTTGGTTGTACATACTCATGATGAGTATTATGTATAACAAAACCTGGATGAGTATGACCTGGATGTGTATGAAGCTGTGAAGTTGTTTAGATGTGCCAATGATTGATTGAGTGGGGTGGATCTCAACTGGGTAATGTCATTTCTAAGTGGAATCTGATGCTTTAGATTTTTATCTACTTGCAGTCCTGAGGTAGTTGTGTACTTCACTTCAGGATTCTCCCTCCCCAACAACAAACCATGACTCACATGAGAGTAGAGCTTGTCTTGTGGTAGCAAGCATGACTTGTCCCCTTAGCTTTTTGCATTTATTTTTTATTAGTTTTCTATTACTTGTCCCCTTAGCTAAGCAGGGTCTGCCCTGGTTGATTATGAATGGTAGACTTGATGTGTGAGCACTGTAAGATATTCCTCTTAGGAGATAGAGCCACTCTGGGAAGAGCAGAAGGTTCCAAGTTCCCTCCCTGGCTTCTCCAAGATAGGGCTGAGAGAGATTCCTGCCTGCAACCTTGCAGTAGCCGCTGCCAGTCTGTCTAGACAATACTGAGCTAGATGGACTTATGGGCTGACTCGGTATATGGCAGCTTCCTATGTTCCTATGTTCTTATGAAAGGTACTTTTTTTGAAAACTATTGGTCACCATACTTTGGCGGCTGTACAATACTGGGCCAATGCAAGAAAGTAGGCAAAAGTAACTTTGACTTATGATACTGAGCACATGCAAGAAGAAAGATTCCATAAAATATATGAAGGGCTTATGAAAGCAGCATATACCAAACGCTGCTTTCTAAACTTTTCAAAGACCTATGAGTAAACTCCTATTTCTCTCCATAACTCTTTTGAGAGGAACTGCTACAGAAGGGAAAGAGAGCAAATGTGGAGTCCCAAGTTAATTGCAGATAACAGTCAATGACTCAACACTCACAGCATCTGGTAGGTTGGACTGATGGGTATTTGAAAGAAGAAGTGGTGAAGTACATGTGGATCATGTGTCCCATCAGACTGCATTTGAGGTGATAATGGGAAACTCCATCTGCCACTGATTTAGACTCAAATTGGACAGTAATTTGCTAAATGTTAAAATATATTTCTTTTCTAGATTTTGCTCATGTGGCAATGAAGCCTCTTGCCAAGACTTCTTGGCAAGAAACAGCATGACGGAGAGAGAAAGACTGAGACAGAAAAGCATCTATTAGAGATATTTAAGATGTAAGCAGGTTGGCATTCTGATTCTATCACTAAGTATGGTTTACAGCAGACCTAGGAGATTCTTCCCTCCCCAGAGATGGCAGGGTTATATTCAAATGTTTACCCTTAGTGGCCGCCTTCACACATAATGAGAAATAATGAGAAACAGTGGGGCCAATGGACCTGCTGTTTGACCCATCCCCCTGCACTTTCAGATGCCTGGGAGTCAGGTGTCTGGGAGATGGTGGGGGGACTGGCTACACGGGCTTCCTCCCTCTCATGAAGGACATCCATAGCAGCCAATCATGGAGCCAGAAATGGGGAGCTTCCTACTCTCAACTCTGGTTTCAAGAAGCGGTAGCCTTTGGAGGACACAATGCAGCTTTCTAACCGGAGTTATTGCCACTGAAACTGAGAAGGAACTGAAAGTGACAATTCAGGTTTGTGGTTAACCTCAGGCCACTTTCCTCGTGGAACCATGGATTCCCGCATTCAGAAGACCACAAACTTGAACCTCTGGCATGGTTTCCTCCAGTTTGGTGTGATGTCTGAAGGCAGCCAGTATCAGCATAAGTTAAGGCTGGGACAAATGTTCAAAAGGTAAATGTTTGGCCAGAATTTGTGAGTGAAAGAGGGAGCACAATTTCAGGAGAGCTCTTTGCCTGGTGGTGGCCATTTTGCTTTTTCCAGATTGCCCCAATCTGAAGTGCTTTTTGGGAAACTGTGGTGGTTACCACTGAAAAATGACAACCCTCATTCATGGCTCCTGTTTTCTTGGGACAATCAGCACTTCTTTCCCCAGAATGCTGAACAGAACTGCTCATTCTGTAAAAACACCAACAAAAAAGCAGCTTCTAGCCTGTCAGGGCTCTGGTGAATTTCGTCTCTCCCCCAATTCCAACCCCTTCCCCCAATTTCAGTAGGAAGAGCAAATCAGGTAGCAGCAGCAGCAGCAGCAGCAGCAGCAAAAAAAGAAAATCATTTCAAACCATCTATAAGTTAATGCTTTAAATAAAAGGGCTTACTTTTTACTTTGAAACTTAGGACTTCAGCAGATGGAAAGATCTGTTGAGTCCACATTATCCATGGGTGAACCTCTGCCCGTGAGGCTTGGAACTGGACTTGGGGAAAAAGAACTAGTATTTGCTTCAGTTCAGAAAATAGCTTAATTTTCTGTGAACTCAATTCTGAGCCTGTTTTGGAGCCTGTTTCACCCTTGATGGTGTCATAGGGAATGTGACAGAATCTGATTCTTCCCACAACAGCCCCATGGAAGTCTAACCCCTGTTGCCTCTCCAGCTGCTGCCTCTCTTCTGCACAAGCCCCAGTCCCTCAACACTTACTTTTAAAGCTTGTTTTTCCAGAAGCAGCAGCAGGGGAGTGGAGGTATGTTCTCTCTATTCCACTCTGCACTCCATGCCTCCCACACTTATGCCAGACAGGCAGAGTAATGGGAATACACTCCGTGTATTTGGCATGCAGCCATAGGCATGAAGGAAAGAAGAAGAGGATGACATCTGGCTGGCATTTTCCCATTGCCCTAGTGAGAGTGACCTAGGGAGAGAGAAGCAGGAAGAAGTTTGCCTCCAGCTTGTATTTTTCTCATCACCCCACTAAAATAAATCCAGGGAGAGAGAGGCAGCTAGGTCTGGCATTTGGTGGATGTTTTCTTAACCACTGACAGGGAAGTGAGAAGCAGGTGAGCCCAACATTTCCATACTAACAGTTTTCCAGGGGGAAAGAAGCAGGTAAGACTGGCATTTTGTCACCGCCTTACTGGCAGCCTATCAGGGATAGAGAAGGATGCAGAAGGCAGGCATTAACTTGGCATTTCCCCCATGGTCCTGCTGACAGCAACCCGGGGAGAAACAAGGATGCAGAAGGCTGCCGTTAGCATTGCATTTTCTGCATCACCCGGATGGTGACCCAAGGAGATAAGGAGGCAGAAGGCTGGCACTTGCTGGCAGTTTGTTGGCCTACTGACAGTGACCCAATGATGGAGGCAAAAGGTGGAATTAGGCTGGCATTATCCTCACTGCCCTGACAGCAGCCAAGGGAGAGAGAAGGAGGCAGTAGGGCTGACATCTTCCCCTTTGTCCTTCTGACATCATCTAAGTGAGAGAGAAGAAGACAGAAGCTGGCAATGTGCCCATTTCTCTCCTGACAGTGAATCATAGAAGAAAGAGAGGCAAAAGGCTGTGTTAGGCTGGCATTTGTCCCACTGTCATATTTACAGCATCTCAGGGAAAGAGAAGGAGGCAGACAGCTGGCAGTAGTCTGGCATCTTCCCCTCTGCCCTACTGACAATGACCAAGGGAGAGAAGGAAGTCGGAGGCTGGGCTCAGGCTGGCATTTTCCCCATTGTCATGTTTACAGCAACCCAGGGATGGGTGAAGGAAGCAGAAAGCTAGCAATTTCACTCTGCTCTACTGATTGCAGCCAAGGGGAACAGAAGGAGGCAGAAGACTGTCCGGTTGGCACTTTCTCCTCTGCCCCTTTGACATCCACCAAGGGAGAGAGGACAAAGCAGAAGGGGAGGCATCAGGAGGACACATTCCCCTTCGCCCTTCTTGACGGTGACCCAGGGAAAGAGAAGTAGGTAGGGTAGCATTTGGCTGGCATTTACCTCATTGTCCTACTGACAACCCAGACAAAGAGGAGCAGACAAAGGCACGCATCAGGCTGGTATTTTCCCTAGTGCCCTACTAACAACCCACTGCAGTTCAAGGATAGTTAACTTTCTTCAGTCTTGTCTCTTATTTCCAACTATAGGCGCAAAGTAGCAAGTAGAGTTTGGTCTTTGTTACTCATACCTCTATATGTTGACCTGCGGATGTAGAACTATAACACCTTCACATTTTTCAGCAACCCCTGCTGCAGATGGACTTTTAGATACTTCATTTTAAAGTTAAAAGCTATGAAGCAAACAAACCGCACATCTTTGCTTTCTGTGTGCCCTCATTCTGATACCTCAAATGGTGTCTCCGAAGTTGAGAGATCATCTACTGGTAGAGGCCTTGAAGTGAGAATAACTCACAGTCCAGGTTCAGGTTTTCAGGGGTATACGGAACTTTATTTATTTATTTATTTATTTATTTATTTATTTATTTATTTATTTATTTATTACATTTCTATACCACCCAAAATGCAAGTTCTCTGGGTGGTTAACAAAACAATAAAAACTACCAATAAAAAGATTAACATATTTAAATAATTAAAGTTTTAAAAGTTAAAATTATTAAAACACAATTAAAACATATCTAATTGAAGGCCTAGGTGAACAAATGCGTCTTGATCGCCCTTTTAAAAGTTGTAAGAGATGAGGAGGCTCTTATTTCAGCAGGAAGTGTGTTCCAATGCCTTGGAGCAGCAATGGAGAAGGTCCGTCCCTGAATAGTCTCCAGATGAGCCATTGGCAACTGCAGACAAACTTCAGACGGACATACCTGTATGGATCTGTTATATATGGATCTGGAAGATATGGATATGCAACTGCAGATGAACATATGGATTCGGCTCTGACTTCCTGATGTTGTTGGCCAAAGGGTTCCATAATCTGGGTATTAGCTGGCACTTTCACTTCAACCCAAATCCAAATTTTCACAGGGAATTTCTTCAGAAACTGTTCTTGTCTGGTGGAGTTTACATTGGATGAATTACAGAGGTGAAATAAGGGTTGATTGCAGTCATGAGGGTTGATTGCAGGCCCTTAGGCAATTTTGGAACCTGGACCTAAAGGCCTTGGAGCCCACCCCCAGAGCTCCCCCTTGCTGCAAGTTAAGCATCATCCTACACACACCCCATGACAGTATTTTTAACATGTGAGATCTTGAGGGAACAAACAGCCATTGAACTCACAAGAATGTAAGAATATAAAACTGGTATATTCATGCAAATATGCAATAGCAGAAACATTTCAAGATACCTTAACATATTCCACATATATCCGCCCCACATATTTATTTCCCCACTCCCCCCTCTGTCTCTAAAACACCCAGCACAGGTCATAATCACACTCAGCTGCCTGGCGCACTGCAGGCCAGCGGGGACCATACCACCCAGGAAAGGCTAAGGAGGATTTGGGTGCTCCCAAGGGATGTGGAGGCCCTCACCCTGGGCTAAGAGTACCACTGCAGTCATGGGGGAAAGCAAGTGGAAGCAACAACTACTGACCAATGGAACACTTCAGGCACAGGAACTCCTGATTCCTCCTTATTTGGCCTCTGGGATGGGAAAAAACCCAGTGTATAGGAAGCAGCAGAAAAAGGGTGGTGCCTAAGGAAAGCAACTGTCTGGCAACCATTAGAGGCATTTATAATTTTTCATCACAGAGAATGTGGCTTGAAAGGATACTAGTTCTTGAAAGATACTTGAAAGATGGTGAGGTCTTTTGTGAAAGACATACAATAATTTCAATGTGTGAGTGAGTAGGATGAAGAGCAGCTAGAAATTGGAAGGAGATGGCTCTCCAGGAAAGAATTTGAGGATTCAAAATGTCTGTAATGGTACAAAGCATCCACAAATGAGCATCAGTAGGAAGATATGGGGTTTGAGCATTATTACTTCAGTAACACAGCATCAAATTTAAGCCTTTTAAAAAGATTGATGATTCATTTAAAAATACAAGGCAATGTAGAAAATCCATAATGGTAGAAGTGATGGCAAAGGTTGAGGAGAGGTGGTCTATGGGAGGAGAGCTGGTCTTGTGGTAGAAAGCATGAATTCTCTTTGCTAAGCAGAGTCTGTCCTGCTGTGCATTTGAATGGGAGACTACATGTGAACATTTTAAGATATCCTCCTTAGGAGATGGGGCAACCCTGGGAAGAACATTTGCATGTTTGCATGCAGAAGGTTTCAAGCTCCCTCCCTGGCATCTCCAAGATAGGGCTACGAAAGTCTCCTGCCTGCTACCAATATGCTTCTAGGCAAAATAGAATGTGCTGGTTATAACCAGCAAGACAGGCCTTATCTGGGGGTTTCTGCTTGCACATTGGTTTCTACTGTCAGTGATCCCTGCTTCAGCTCCCACATTGGTTTTTGAAAAGAAAGGGATTGTCTGATGTTCCAGTTTCATTTTGTTTGGTTTTTGCAATGGAAGGGGATTCATAACAAAGGAAGTCCTTCTTTACCTGTCCTCATCCTGCCATGCTTCCAAACACTGTTTACTAAACAGTTTACTAAACTAAAGTAAGGAGTTATAATTAGGGATCTACACAAACCTGGCAAAACCGGTTCGGCTTGAATCCAAACTGAATTCAAGATGATTTGGCCTGGTCTGGTTCTGTGCACTTTCAAACCGAACCTGGTTCAAAAGAGCTTGGAGCTCCACTGGTCAAGGGGAATCCAGTGAGGATTCCCCTTTACCAGTAAAGGGAAAGGGGGCACGGTGTCTTCCTAAAGGTAGAGCAAGTGGGAGGGGAGTAAGGAAATACCTTAAAAGTGCTGCTGCTGGCAGCTGCAGTGGTGGTGGCAGCCATGGGAGGGTAGTGCTGGATCCTGGTGCTGGGTCCTCAGATATTATTGAACTTCAACTCCCATAATCTCCAGCCCCAGTGGCCTTTGATTGAGGCTTATGGGAGTTGAAGTCCAATAACATCTGAGGACCCAACGTTGAGATTCCCTGGTCTAGATCATGAGGAGCAGTTCAGTAACTATTGTACATTTTCTGTGCAAAACTACAACATCTGGAAAGGCACATGATGCCAATGGCTAGCCAAAGACCTGTACAATAAGATAGCAGCCTGAGTCTTCCAGTAATCACAGCCACCCTGAGTTCCTTTCCCATGTGCTGAAAACCTCATCATTGTCTCGGATTTCTTTCAGACCTCCCTAGGGTTTTGTACCACTAAAAGCTCCGCTCATGCCGCCATCCCATCATGAAGTTCTGGCATGTTCTCTCCAGGCTCCCTACTGCATGTTCTTTCTTCCACCACTCTCTGCCCACCTGGCCATTCTTCTTCTCTGTCCAGCTCAGGGGAACAAAGATTTTATGGCCCCCCTGTGTTGCTAGCAGCAATGCCAGTACACTGCTTTTGGCAATGCCATGTGACTTTCAACCTGGCTTGGAAAGTCTATGTGAACAGCCTGGCTCCCCCCCCCCGAATATTCAGGGTAGCTTAAATGAGAGGAAGAACCCCATTGAACTATATCCGTTCATAGTCTACCAGTGGATAGAAGATACTGGCTTTGCTGAAATAACTGCTAAAAGCCCTTTGCTTATACTGGGCACCGGCTGCCTGAATTTTCCCTTAATGCATGGATAATATTTGACCGAAAGGCATGATTTGTAAAGCAAAAATAGGATTTTCAGAGGATAAGCAGCACCACAGGGATTTCAACTTTAATCTTCAATTCTGATAAGCTACGTCTGACAAACATGTAGCTGCATTTCCCCCCCTGCAACTCCAGATTCCTTTGTATTCACAGATTACCAATCATTTTATCACAGTTCCTATTATCTAGGCGTTTCATTTACCATTAAACTCTATGTAATAATAGACTGTGGGATTTCAAAGCCTTACAAATCACTTACGTAGTCCAGCTACAATTTTAATGGAGAGTTTTGGAGGACTCAGCTATAATAATGTGTATCTGGCTGGATAACACAGCCTCTGCTGCTGCTGTTTCATGTACTCTTGGACACTAAACAGGTGAACAAAAATAGGATTGTGGCTAACATATAATATATTACAGTGTTTAAGATAGCTGTATTGGAGGAAAGAACGTGTTTTATACTCAGAAGTGGTTATTTCTGAACTATTATAGCTATTTGATTTTGTCAGTGTTTATCTTCCCAGCAGGTTATTTTATTTGTAACAAATTGTGTGAGTAAGTAGCTTTTCATTTTTTTAAAAGGAAAAATGTTCTAGTGATCTGTCATATTTGATATTCCCAAAAATGTAATTTTCAGTACTAAGAATACTTTGCCTTCTTCTCATCTCTCCAAACTAGGTTCATAGACAAAGGAATGACAGATAAGAGTCAATGCAAATGATTGCAACGTAATTACTGTATTTGTTTATTTCGGCCCAAGGCCAGCATAGCAAAGTAATTAAAAGAAGAAAAGAGAATCCTAACTTCCTAAATATTGATTGTGATTAAATTGGCTGCAACCTTCCTGGGGCATTTTAGATGCTATCAATATATCGGAAGTTAAGAATGATCTTGGGTACAGAGGCAAACCATCATGCATCAGCTTCATAGGATGCATAGTTGCCAGAGCACCTTTAGTGCTAAGAGTATTAGAAAACTGACTGAAAATAAAGATATAAATATGATCATGTCATTTTAAAAAAATCTCTTTCTCGTAATATTCGAAACTGGAATATCTAATAAAACTGATTAGCCGTGAATCCAGAGCAGATCTTTCCTTAACTAGCGAGGGTAGTAGAGTCAGGTACCACTTCTGCACCTCCTCCTGCTCTTCCTGGCGTGCCTTTCAAAGGGCAAAAGAGGGGGACTGGAGTGACAAGAAGTGATCCAAAGACCAGGGCTGGCCCACTCATTAGGTGAACCCTGTGTAATAATAGTGGTCGCCTAGGGCACAAAGCAGGGAGGGATGATGATGGGCCAGGGCACATATCACTCCCTGTGGCTGATGGGTGTGAGTGAGACAATGGGCAGGAGTATGGGCAACAGACTGCGTGGGTGATCCCCATCCCTGTTGCCCGCCCTTTGCTCCCCTAGGCGGATCATCCCTTCTTCTGTGGGTCATTCTAACGCTCCATGGTGATCCGGCAACAGCAGAAGCAGGCAGCAAGGAAAGTGAGTGCTCACTCCCCATCATTTCCTCCTTACTCCTTTCACTGCGGTGGGCTGCCATTCTTCTCACTGTGCTAGATTAGGATGGAGGACACTGCCACCCCTTCTTTTTGCCATGGCAGGAGAGCAATCAGATTGTGGTGGTGAAATATGGGCAGTTGTAAGTAGTAGTGGCCAACACTAGACAGGATTATTCTGACCATGCTTAGGAAGTTGATTCATAACTAAATCCTGAAGATGTCTACACAGCCTTCCTGGGCAATACTTTATTTAGATTATACTTGCATACTACAGTTCACGAATAGACTCAAGAGATATAGGGATCAGCTTCCTTAGTAAGGGGACATCAGTGTCCCACCCACCCAGAAGGTCTTGCCTCTCTTTCTCACCCTAATCAGAATAACAAAAAAATGTGTTTTGTTACAACTGCCTATACACATCACGAATGAATCATGTAAGGAACAGGAAACTGTCTTTCTCTCTTCCAGTTTGGAGTTAGAGTTAAGCCCTGTTCAGAAGTTTTTTAAAAGTGCTGCTGGAACTGGTTTGGCACAAAGGGGTTGGGAGTCCCGCCCCCAACCTGGTTTGGAAGCCCCACCCCCAACTCATCAGTAACCCTTATACCCTGCCTCTCACGCTTAGAGCAGCATCTTCTTTGTATATATTTCTCTAAAGCATACCCACGGCTAGTCCCATGCGTGGCAGCTCTCACAAGAGTTTGGAGAGCTGCCAGATAGCCATGAGATGGGGGTGGGGGAAATGGCAGTGACCAGCCAGCCAGTGGGCAACAAAAATGGCAGCAAATGGTGGTGGGCATCTGGGCAGCTGGCCAAAGAAAACAGCGGCAGTGTCAGTGGGGGGAGAAAGTGGAATAGTGAATGGCTAGCTGGCTGGTGGGAAGGAAGGAAGGAAGGAAGGAAGGAGGCAGGGGTGGGCAGCCAGCTGGGAAGGCAGCAAATGGCCAGCTGGCTGGTGGGCGGCTGGTGGCGGGGTGGGGGGGGGAGAAGAAGATGATGGCAGTGGCTCCAAACTAGAGGTGCAGATGCTCTATGCCTGGCCCAGCACCACAGTGTTGTATCTGTGATTGCAGGTGCTTCTGTGATCACAAGACTTGGGCGATCTAGCCTTCTGATCACAGAAGCACCTACCACCACAGATATAACACTTCCCTGTCTGCTGTTCTAAGCATGAGTGGCGGGGTGTGAGGGTGATTGATGGGTTGGGGGAGGGACGACTGACTTGTTTGCAACACTGCAAAGGGTTACAGTGGCATTAAAAAAAAAAAAAATCTCTGAACAGGGTTTCTGCCTTCTTCAGTCATTAAAAAAATGAAAGCAAGTTCCCAGGTTCTGAGAGAATGTAGCTGCTCCAGCTACCACTCCCTGGCACCAAACCCCTCTATGGCTTACAAGAAGTGCTGAACATGGGCAAAAGGGACATGGCTACAGAGCACGCTGGGAGTGTGGGTAGTTTGTTTGCTATGGTTTCCGCCATGCCTTCTTCATTTTGTCTACTATTTGAATGATTGAAGGAGCTATAATAGCACAAGAATGGGTAATGTCTTGGATGGAAAAAAAGAAGTAGGAACAACTTCCCAGAGCACATTTTGTATGTAGCAATAGTCAAGTAGAAAGATGTTAAGATCCTGTTTTCTGCTTCACTGATCGCAAGAAATGGAGGAGAAGCCAGCAAACAAATGTGTCAGGGTTTCTGATTTTATTTCAGCATTACATCTCTGAAGAAGTCTTATAGACTAAATACATCATAACTCTTTTCATTTCAGATAACAAACATTTTCTTTAATCAGAAGTGTAGAAGGCAGACAGAGGATGGGTTTCTACTGTCATTTCTCTTCTGGGTAATTTCCGACATAACAATGGTGAGTCACAGGGTCTTGGTAAATTCTTTATCTGATGTTTTCACAACTGGCAGAAGTTTGGGCCTTATCAGTGCCTGATAACAGATCAGTCTAGCAATGTACCTGGCTTCCTTTTGACACTGTGTGAGATGAATCCAGTGTGCCTTTATTGGTATCATCACTGACACAGTCCCAATTCCCAAAGTTTATCTTGCTTTGTCTATTAGATACAGTGGGACTAACAATATGGAGTGATAGACATCAATATTTACATGGGTGAGAAAAAATATGTCTGTGAGACTCTAAAACTGAGCAAAAGAGTGATAACCCTGCAGCTGATGAAGTAGGCTCTACTCAATGAAAGCTTATGCCACAATAAATCTGTTAGTCTTTAAGGTGCCAGAAAAAAGCGCTCTCTCTCTCTCTCTCTCTCTCTCTCTCTCTCTGCTGCAATAGACTAATATGGCTAGCCCTCTGGAAGTTGCAATCCTGTAGCTAACTGTATGATATGAATTGAGACAAACAACACTGATTTGAAACAGCAAAGAGTAGGTTTCTATGAACCATGGAAGTAGCAATTTTGTCAGAGCAACTGATGCTTTTCAAAGGGCATAAGCTGTTTTGCTTTATCTCATAAATAGACAAATGCTTTCAGTATTGCCATATCCCAGCATCTCGGCACACACACTCACAAACTTTCTTTCATAGTGCAGCTTTCCTATTGTAAATTTGTGGCCAGACTTGTCATTCTTTTCAACCTTGTTGTACAGCACATGGGGAGGAACTGGATGTGATGTGGGAGTTCCATGACTGGAGCAGCAGCTACAGGGAAGGGGCATTTTGGGGCACAGCCCAGCATGGGGTTGGAATTGGGGGTTGTTTGTCCCTCCATGTTAATTGCCCCATTTAAACTGCACCCTATGAGATGGTGCTATTTGCTGCAGAGAGGAAACTTAGGGCGCAATTTTTATACCTGTAAATTTCCCCCTACATGGCTAAAAGGAAGATGGGGAGGTCATTTTCACAACCAGCCCTGCCCTGACAAGAGAGCTGTAGCCCAGGCCATGAGTTAATGGTCATGAGATATGCTGGGATGTGAAAAACTTTACTGATTAGGAATATAGGAAGCTGCCTTATAGCAAGTCAGACCCTTGGTGCATCTAGGTCCCTGGGTTCCCAAAAGGGGGTACTTGAAGGGCTGCCAGAGCCCTCCTGCCTGCAGCCAGCTACGTGGCCCTCCCCTCAGCCTGACAGATGGGCATCAGAAAAGCAGCACTGCATGCTCCATTGAAATTAATAGGCAAGCATGTCCCATTAATTTAAATACAACTGTTTATGATTAACTTAGTGTGGATGTGAACCAGTGACTGGAGTAGCCCGCCTCCCTAACGGTAACAATCAAATTTTTGTTTTTATACATATATGTGTATACATATGCCACACACAAATTTAAATGTTACAGTTATGATGCAGGCTCCTCCAGTTACTAGCTCACTTCCAAATTAAGTTACTCATAAATTAAGTTACTTCCAAATTAAGTTACTCAATGAGCCCCTGGTGGCACAGTGGTAAAACTGCCGCCCTGTAACCAGAAGGTTACAAGTTCGATCCTGACCAGGGGCTCAAGGTTGACTCAGCCTTCCATCCTTCCGAGGTCGGTAAAATGAGTACCCAGAATGTTGGGGGCAATATGCTAAATCATTGTAAACCGCTTAGAGAGCTCTGGCTATAGAGCGGTATATACATGTAAGTGCTATTGCTATTGCTATTGCTATTGCTATAAGCAGTCTTACTGAAATTAATGGAACCAGTTTACTTGTCCTATTAATTTCAAAGGGAGTACTCATGACTAACGTAGCCTATATGTAAGCCAGTGACTGTGGCCTAACATTTAGATTTGTGTGTGTGTGTGTGTGTGTGTGTGCGCGCGCGCGCGCGCGCGCGTGCACACACACACACACACACACACCAATCTTTATGGGGTACTTCAACTGAAGGTTTGTGCCAGAAGAGGTACCTTTTTAAAGAAAGGTTGGGAATCTTCGGTCCACACTGACTGGCAATGAATGTCAAAGGTTTCAGGCAGTCTTTCCAATCCTACCTGGAGATGCCAGGGATTGAACCTAGGACCGTGCATGCAAAACAGATGCTCTGCCACTGAGCTACGGCCCCCATGTTTTCCATACAGATTAGGGACATGGGATGGAGGGTGCAAAGATGGATTAAATAGCATCCTCCTGCAACAGCAGTCACAGGACTCCCAGGAATATCTCTTTTGGTTCTTAGTTTGGAAGATATCATTGTCATTACCATCATCATCATCAATATGCTACCAAAGAACACTTGCTCTGGGCCATGCCAGCACCCCGCAAGTGCAGTTATGGGGCTGCTGAAACCTCCATTCTTCCCTATGGAGAAAAACCTTAAAGCTACTTGTGAGGTGCTAGGCTGGCCCAGAGTAAGTGGTGGTCTAGTGCACAGAGGGTGCCAACCACCCCCATGGGTTGCTAATCCATGGGGTACTGGGTTTTGTTGTTTCTGAGGTCTTCTGAGTGTAGATTCTTTGGTAGCATATGAGATTTTCAATGACAAACCATGAATCCACTCTCATCTGCTAACCCTTAAAGACACGTAATCACTTAAAAATCAGCCTTTTGCCCAAGTCCTTTCAAATAATTCTGATAGCTTCCTTGCCCCCCTTGGGCACTACCACTCACCACACTCTGCTCTAGGCCACCCCTTTCCCTCTGATGTGAAGTTATACATTTGCTGACACCTCCATGCTTCTTTATGGAGAAAAACCTTAAAGACGCATAAACTTCAAAAATCACTTAAAAATCAGCCTTTTGCCCAATTCCTTTCAAATAATTCTGATAGCTTCCTTGCCCATCTTGGGAACTACCACCCACAACACTCTGCTCTAGGACACCCCTTTCCCCCCAACATGAAGCTGTACATTTGCTGCAATCCTCATTATTCCCTATGAGGAATTCAAAAATACTTTAAAAATTCACTAATAATTGTAGGAGTGTCCGATTGCCTTGGGTTTTTTGGGTGGTAGGTACCCCTGGGTGCCTACCACCCACCCCAATTTTGTGCCCCTAGGTGCTCCACAATAGGGGATAATGAGGTGGTTTGAGTCCCATTATACCCTATGAGAAAAATAATTAAAAATATTTCAAATATTCATTAAAAATTGTAGGAGTGTCCAATTGCTTCGGGTTTGGGTGGTTGTTGGCACCCATGTGTGCTCCACAATAGGGAATAATGGTCTGGTCAACTCCCATTATACCCTATGAGAAAAAATAAAAATAAATTTCAAAAATTCATTAAAAAAATTGTATGTCCGATTGCTTTTGGGTTTGGTTGGTAGGTACCCAGGGGTGCCAGCTACCACCCCACCCAATTTTGGAGGTTCAAACCAGTTTGAACTAGTTTGAACCAGTTTGAAATGGTTCAAATTTGAATTGAACCAGGGGGAGGTTCGAGCAAAACCAAAACCGAACCTTCCCCTCCTGGTTCAAATCTGGTTCAAATTCGAACTGAACTGGGCATACTGGTTTTGTGCACATCCCTAAGTTTCCCTACTCCTACCTGAGGTTGTGTTTGGCAGCATTACATCTGAAGGCAGAATTAGAGTTACAGTGAGCTGTAACCGGAGTTGAGGGAGGAAGCTCCTCCCTTGTTCTGGCTGTGATTAGCTGCCCGAGCTGTCCATCATGCCAGAAGGCAGTCCACACAGTTTCCCCACCCATGCAGCAAGTTCCCCCTCCTCTCTGCAGTCTCAGAGAATGCAATTTTGAACATCTGGGAAGCGTTGGGGGGCAGAGGGGGGTGTTCACTAGACCAACAGTTTCCCATTATATGTGAATGCAGCCATTCAGACAAACCAACCAACCAACCAACCAACCAACCAACCACAGATAGACAAAATAATCTATGATTCAAAGTGATGTCTGAACCAGCCTCTATATCTCTCTTGATTTTTTCCAAGCCACTCTGCAGAGATGGAGAGGCAAATTAGTTCTCTCACCCCCATGCATTGCAAAGGACTATGGCAAAACAAGTAGCAAAAGTAACAGATGTGAATATAGCTGCTTCTTCTAGTGGGATACTTCTATCTCTTTCAAGCTGCCATGATGATGCAAGGAGATGGGGAAAGCTGAACAATTTAGCTGAGCTTGATGCAGCAAACAAAAGCCTTGGAGACTTTCGGAACCAAGAAGCTTGGCATGGCAACCAAATTCACGGGTTTTGCTTTCAGATCTCTCACTATCACTGACACTCTTCAATAAAAGCTTGGACAGCTTTACAGTTCTCTGTAAGACAATTTGAGTTAACAGATAGATCCTTTCCTTCACTTGTTACTTGCCTTAGTTGTCTTCAAGATAGAACCCTCCAAGGGAGGGGGTCTGCCACCTGAATTCTCACAAGCGTAAGTGGGAAGGCTCCCAATAGTTCATAGTATCTCTGTTTCAGGTATATAGGTATAATTGAGTGGTGGGGAACGTCCTACAGCTGCCTGTGTGTGTGGGCCACCCACGGCTCAACCCCCTGCCCCAGCATAGTGGGTTCTTCTACCCTGAGCACTGCTGCACCGGGCACCCAATGTCACTGCACTACATATGTTTTTGTTCTGGCACAGCAAGTAACTGCTAGCCTTCCATCCTCCCCCCAACCCCGCACTGGACTCTTGCTGCTCGCTTGTGTCCAGCACTGGCTGCTTCACCAAAGTGGTACCCTTTAAAGGGCCATTCTCATGCTGGCATGGGGGTGTGGGCAAATCAACCAATTGCGTCAGTGCAACTGCCGTAAAGTGGGGGCCAAGTGAGGCATTTGGGCCCAGCAGGTAAGCACTGCCCAGCAAAGGCAGGCTGGCGACTGTGCAGGTGTGTGTGTGTGGTGGGACAGCATTGAAAATGGAGGCCATGGGGCCATGAACATAGCAGGGTCCAAACCTCAGCTCTCGCTCCACAGCCATCTCCAACCTCTCTATGCCCCTTCTCTGTTTATTGCTGGTATGATAAACTCTGCAGCTCCATCAAGTGAAGGGAGAAGTTGGACAACAAGAGGTAGGATATGGCTGGCCAGGGTTCTCACAAAAAGGAACGTTCCCCTGATTCAACACTTGCCTGTATGAAAAAGCATTGAATGTGAGAAAAGCTGGTGCGTGTGCTTGTGCCTGTGGAGCCATGGAGCAAGTTGCCATGGGCAAGGTTAGCCAATGCAGCTCATTTTCTCCTCATCTGTTTGCTACCCATGGATGGGTAGCATCTAGAGAGCGCTAAACATACTGGGAAATAAGTGAATAAGCACCAATTTTGAAATCAGTGAATAAGCACAAGAGGTCAACACCTGAGGTGTTCCTTTTCCTCTGTTAAATCAATGGAGTTAAGGGCACACAGCATCTTAAGGATAAAGGTTTACCATTTACCTGCAATTAACCATCCATTTAATTTGACAAAACTCAGCAAGCAGCTTTCTTTCCTATTATTGTTATGTTTTTCTCTTGTCATTAGCAACTAGCAACAGACATGAATGCTCTCTATGCAATTATAGAGCACTTAGAGACACCAGCAAATAAAACTGACAGAGCTAGGAACATTAGGACCTGATCAGAATATGTGTGGTTGTTTTTTTTTTTTTAAAGGAACAACTAGTCCTTAGCATTGACAAATGTGGTGTTGGACATAAGATGGGCAGGTGGATATGTGTGTATGTTTCATTTATTCAAGTACTGTCCCTTCCTTTAATAGGATTTGTAGTGTAAATCAAGTGCTAATTCAGTAAAGCATTGTATTTCAAACAATTGTTGGAGAATGATTGGAAATGTTTCTGGATAGGTATTCACCTTAGCTGCCTTCAGGATGGAAGGATGAAAGAAAAGTATTAGAATTAAGGTGGTGGCACAAATTATATACTCCGAAAGTCAGAAAAGGTGAGAGGACCCTACCAGAAACTGCATTTGGGGAAATGTTGTTCATTTGGGTCCAGAGGTATGTAATGAAAGGTCTCTTTCAGGAACAAGCAGGAACATGATGCAAGTAGCTTGTCAGGGGAAGTTTAAGAAAGGTTAATCCCTGCTAACTGAGCAGGAGTTACCTTTTAAAGCGCTCTGAGATGAGGGAGAGGGAACAAAAAAGGAGGCATTTCAAAATGCTTTCAAAGGAAATAGGAACCTGCCATATACCAAGTCATACCAATGGTCCATTTAGCTCAGTAGTGTCTACACAGACTGGCAGTGGCTTCTCCAAGTTTGCAGGCAGGAATCTCTCTCAGCCCTATCTTGGAGATGCCAAGGAGGGAACTTGGAACTTTCTGGATACAAACATGCAGGTGCTCTTCCCAGAGTTGCTTGGGAAGGGGAGGTAGAGAGAGCCCTTAGTGTGCCCTTGAAGAAGATACATCAGGAGATGAGGAAGCAAGAAATCAAGTAGTTTGATTTTGTAGTTTTCTTTTCTCAGCACTGAGTATAATATGCTGTGCTATTACTGCTATATTATTTACTATCTGGTTTTAATGGATCTCAGACTGAGAAAGTCAGAAACGGGGTGCCTTCCTTCTTTCCTTGAGTTGTAGTTTTGTCTGCTTGTGAGATGGTGTTGTGGTCAGAAATGGACAGTGTCAGCTCAGCTCTCTCTTTCTCTCTGTGTAATAGTTTCTTGGTGGTTGCTCTGAGATGAGCTCCATGTCTGCCCTTGAGACTAATTTGTGCTTTACTCATTGCTCTGTTCTGCTCCAGAATCTGCATTCTGCATTGCAAGGTGTACTACTCAGTCAAGATGTGACTGAAGATGTTCTAGTTGAGCTTATGGCTATGCTTGCTGCTAAGTAACAGTGCTACAGTGGCAACTGTTGCAATGCTGATGTAAGGAGTCATAATTGTGTATGAGAGAGCAACTTGTGCCAATGATGTTACTGCAGCACAGACACTGTGGCTGGCAATGGATTCTGGGTCAGTGATTATTTTTTGGCCTTTTTTGGACGGTGTTTGAAAAAATGTTTGGTGTACTGTGTTAGCAGAGACAGATTCCTTTAACTGTGTGCTTCCAACCTGCAGTGTTTTGCAAGTGCAAAATGCATTGCAAATTGCAAAGCAAAACTTGCTGTGTGCACTCTGTGAGTGCAGTTTGTTTCAGCCAATGGGGAACTTGAAACATGCCATTGTTACCCATGGGTAGGTCCTTGGGAAACCAAATTGGGTTGGATGGTATGGTGTGATAGGTGCTACCTACCACCCAGCACACAAAGCATGAATAGCATAGAGTGTTGAGCTAGGACCAGGAAGACCCAAGTTTGAATATCCATTCAACCATGAAACTCACTGGGTGATTTTGGGCCAGTCATGTATCTCTCAGCCTAACATACTTCACAGGGTTGTTGTGAGGATAACAATAACCATGTACACCACTCTGAGCTCCTCGGAGGAAGGGTGGGATATAAATGTAAACATAGAATAAAATAAATAAATAAAATGGACAAGCAGGTGGTTTTAATTTTTTTTAATGTTCCCCAAAGCCCCCATAGGATCTTATGGGTTTTTTGGGGAAAGGTTACAAGAAATAAAAATTGTCCACTTGCCCATTTCTTTGGTGGGCTGGGTGGTAGTAGCACCCATCATGCCCTAGCACTCAACCCACTTTGGTGTTCCTAGGACCTACCCATGGGGAACAATTTTTCTTTTCTTTTGTGGCCACTGTTTTGATGAACCAGTTCAAGGATTTTGAGATTTTTATTTATTTTTATTTATTTATTTAATGGATTTTTATATCGCCCCAAACCAAAGTCTCGAGTTCAAATTGAATTGCAAAATCCAATTCATGCACATCTCTACTAGCCACTGAGAAGAGCTTCACTTCTGCTGCTGCTGCCACAACCACCAACCAAGAGGTCATGTTAAGATCTGAATGTAAAGAATCTTTACAGACTTCAGGAAAGCCAGTTAGTTAGGTATCTGAACCCGCTTCACATGCTTCCTTTTTGCCTCTGCAGAACACCTCCACAGATGTGATAATTGGAATTTCTAGAATTTTTATTTAGAAGGAGATGTTAATGATGCAACAATACAATGTAACCTTCTCTCCTTTTCTTAGATGCATTCCTAGATTTTCCTTAGCAAAGCACTAAACACTGCAGACAGATACTACTAAATAACTCACTTATATGTATCTCCCCTGCCAATTACAAAATCATAAAAAATTTATACAAAAATCATATTATGTCATGTATGGCCTATTTCCTAGAAAAACTGTTGTCTTTAAAATAGGCCCACTGAATGTAAAAAGGGTTTTTTCTCATGCCTATAAGGTATTCTGTGCTAGGAAGTACCTATTATAGTACATTATTATTGCATTACACTGCATCCCCAGGTGTCTAAAAAACTCCTTACTTATTTATAAGGTTTTCAAGTGCAGTTTGGCTATCACATACTTCAAGCAACCCTTACAAATTCAAATAGGATTGTTCACAAGGTGAAGTACAGATTTACAGTAAAACTACTTGATTCCTGTTAATACCCAATCCATTGATTTTATATTTTCAATAAGTGTTGCCATTAAGCAAGAACAAATTAGGCATCTCATTTTACTAAAATCTGCTCTAAAGCACATGGGCCATCTGTTCATCTAACTCCAAGAAAAACAGACTGTAATTTAGCTCTTTAATTACAACACCAATTATTCCAGTTAGTTTGTAGGTTTGTTTTTATTTTTGTAGAGCTTTTCAGACATAAGCTTTGAAAGAGACACTGAAGGTTGTTGAAATGCAGGAGTGGGAGGGAGGTTGCAATTGGGTATCAAAAGCAGACGACTTCAGCATATGGTATCATGTACAACAGGTAAAACTGAGCATGAGCTGACTAAAACGATACTTGCCATGGGCTAAAACAGGGGTGGGGAACCTTGGCCCTCCAGCTGTTTTTGAACTACAACTCCCATCATACCCAGCCACAATTGTAGTTCAAAAACAGACGACTGGTAGAGGGCCAAGGTTCCCCACCCCTGGGCTAAAACAATTGCTTGAATTGACCCTCAAATCTAACACTGCAATGTGACTACACTTTCATTGCTACTACACATTCTACTGAAAGAAGCACTCATACTTGGGGGCTTTCAGGGAAGTGTTTAGTGTGGAATGGTCACTCTTCTTTCACTCACTCCTAATAGAGCATCGATATGATGTCATCAGCAAACCAAGGTTCTTCCATGTTTTCCCCATGCTCAATCTATTTTTTGTCTTGGCCTGCAGAAAAACCAACTTTTTTGAAAAAAGAAAGTGTAAGAGCAGAACAATCTCTTACAGTAGATTGCTTTAGAATTGTTATGCTATGATTACTACTACTAGTAATAGTGGTAGTAGTAGTGGAAAAATCATTTTTTAAACTCACTACTGGGTTCAGTTCATTCCCCTCCCCCTTGGCCTCCCCCAAGTCTTCTTTAGGCCACTAAGGGCCATTTTCAGGCATTTCCAGCCCTCTCTTGGCTTGTGGTGGCCATTTTGAAGGCTGCCATGCGTGGGCACTGCCCATTTGCATGCCCAGGTCTGCCACCTTCTGAAACATAGACCCCCTGGCTGCTGTGGCAGCACCCCTCAGAGGCAGCCAACCTGGACCTGGCAAACCGGACCTGAGTTTAGATTTTTTTTTAATTTTTTTTTTAACATTTAGAGCCCCTGAGCTGGTTCGAACTTGAGCTGAGCCGGGGGTTTCGCAGGTGTGCAAAACCAAACACGCCCAGCCTGATTTGTGTCTGGTCCAGACTTGAACCAAACTAGGCCAACTGGTTTTGTGCACACCCCGAGTTTTGACATGTGCAGTGATGTTTACCCCTGCTAACTGAGCAAAAAGGCATCTTTTAGAAGTGGTGATTCTTTCTATTTAACAGGGAGAGAGCAACTGGCCCTATCCAACCCCGGCACAGCATCCCTCCAGTGTCTGTTGCTGGTATCAACCTAATGTTTCTTTTTAGATTGTGAGCCCTTTGGGGACAAAGGACCGTCTTATTTATGTATTATTTATTTTTCTACGTAAACTGCTTTGAGAACTTTGGTTGAAGAGCAGTATATAGATATTCTTATTCTTATTCTTCGTCATTGTCGAGCCTGCTTGTTGCACCTGTTTACTTCTTTCCCCAGAACAACATGTACTAAAATGTCTGGCTTTTTTTTTTTTAATCTACAAGAAAGCTGTTTCTCTCCCCTCCTTGTTCCTTGTGTTTGACTGGCTGAAGGGTCCAAGACTCCCCAAGTGGAAAAGAGAGAATCCTTCTGAGGCTGAAGTTCTCTCAAAGTTGGCTAGCTATGAATCTTGAGCTTAGGGCTGACTGCTAGGGGCCCTCAAGATGCTTCCTGTCAGATTGCTGTGAACTTGCACAGAGCTATGGTCTTGGGTGCTGTGCCTGCACCCCACCAACTGTTTGTGTTGTCTTCAGTGAGAACCTAAAGAAGGACTTTCAGCACCCCAAAGCATCACACATGAGATCAGCAGAATTTAGCAGCAGGTATCCCAGTATGTCTCTCTTCTACCTCTGTGTTCTTTTCTCCATCCCTATCTTCCCTCTGGCTCCATTCCTATCCACACAATTGCTCTCCTCTCCTTTCAGTTTGTTCGGCTATATTAGACAGAACTGGTCTGTTTTCCTGGCACAGGTTGCCAAATGCTTCCATTTTGCATTTTGCCTCTTTTATTTCAATGAAATTGTCTGTTTATACAAACTTGGCTCTGAGTATGTTGCTTCCTTCGATGTACTCTAACTTTGCCCCTGCCTTTACCTAGAGTTATGAGCCTTTGTTATTGAACACTTGCAAATTGGTTCCAGAGTTAATTCCCTCCACTCGAGTAAAAGCAGGACTGTGGGAGTTGACATGCCTCTGAGCAAGTGTGGTAACAGCAGCCTGGCTGGGTGTCATGGAAGCAGCAGGAGCAGTTGCTGAAGGATATGGAGTGAGAGGGGGAACAGCTGCAGTCCCTGAAGTGGGTTCTCATTTTCTGTTTGTAGCTAAGACATTGTTTTGTTTTGTATTCATTATTTGCATTCTGCATAATATCAATATTGCACAAATAATAAATATTGAAAAATAGAAAAGGCTATTTCTTAGCTCCAAAGAAATATCAAGAGCCTAATATGATGTTGGGGCAATGGGATTTCTCAGAAGAGGTGGCTCAGACCCATGGACCCATGGCTCAGTGCAACACACTGGCTGGAGGCAGCAACCACAACCGCCAATCAGGTGAGGCAGGCATGTCCTCCCTCCACCCCAAAGTATCCTTCTGACAAACTGACAGGGCAGAAAAGGAGATGAGTACATTTCCTATAAGCTTGTTAAAGGAGGGAGGAGAGCTGGTCTTGTGGTAGCAAGCATGACTTGTCCCCTTAGCTAGGCAGGGTCTGCCCTGGTTGCATATGAATGGGAGACTACATGTGTGAGCACTGTAAGATATTCCCCTTAGGGGATAGAGTCACTCTGGGAAGAGCATCTAGGTTCCAAGTTCCCTCCCTGGCATCTCCAAAATAGGGCTGAGAGAGATTCCTGCCTGCAACCTTGGAGAAGCCACTGCCAGTCTGTGTAGACAATACTGAGCTAGATGGACCTCAGTATATGGCAACTTCCTATGTTCCTTGGCTTCGTAAGGACTCCGTCTGTTGACCTTGCAGCAGCAGCAGCAACAACAACAACTCTAGCTGTGGCAAGTGCCAGCTCATTTTATTCTTCTCAGCTGTATGTGGCCTTACTCTGAGCACTGAAGCCATGGCTGGTGAATAGGGAAACTTTGGGCAGCTTGGTGTTCTTTTAAAAAAAACTATAATACTATTTTTAAAACCCAGGATTAAAAAATGTTCACATTGTTATCTTTTCTTGGCTTCACAAGCATGTGTGTGCAGTGTGCACACACACAGAAAATAGAAGGGAGATGATGAAGGCGAAAGAGAAGTAGCATCTGCCATTCCCAGACAGGAAGAAGGAGAGGAAGAGAAAGAGGGGGAACAGCCCAACCACTTTCTTTCAAACTTGGAAATCCTCAATTTGGATTCCAAATGCAGTAATGGAAACATGAATAAAACATCTTTTATTCATAGTTTCATTAAAGGGTAAGAGTGTAAATAAAATATACACATTTTAGAAGTGCAAAGAAATGGTGAGACTAAAGAAACAGATCAGAAATGTAAGAAGACATAATTTCAGTAAAAGGTCCGTGGCTGACAAGAGGCACAGTGCTAACAGGGCCAGAAGAGACTGCTGCCACTGCTGCTTCCACACAGAAGCAGTGGTGTCACTGTCCTGACCGGTGGCTATGCAAGCTGTATCCCTGTGGTCAGGGGCGTATCTAGGGGTAGGGCAGGCAGGGCACGTGCCCCGGGCGCCACTTGAAGGGAGGCGCCATTTTAAAAAATTATTTTTAAAAAAAAAATGGCCACTGAAAACAAAATGGCCACTGTGCATGCTCAAATGACTTCTGTGAGGCCCCCATGCCAGGCCTCACAGAGGCCATTTGAGCATGTGTGGCAGCCATTTTGTTTTCAGCGGCTATATATATATGGCCACCACACATGCTCAAATGGTCCCTCCAAAGCCCTAGAGGCTAGCGAGGGGAGTGGCAATCTTTGCAGACCCACCCCACAGCCTTTAGGGGCTACAGGTATTTATTTTTTTTAATAATAATATAATATAAGTCACTGTACACATATTCAGTTTGGCACTATGTACAGAGAATCAGGGCTTGTGAATAATGAGCTGAAGCTTATGAGCTAGGATTGTATTCATTTGCTCTTTGCTTCTTGTCATAAGTGAGTTAAATGTGATGTCTTAATAATATGGCTATTAATGGTGAGTTTGTCTTTCAATCAGTGTGAAATTAGTATTAATTAGCCTTAGTATTAAGGCCCACTGGGAGTTTCTTGCTCTCTTTCTGTCATTTTAACTGTCTTTCTGAAATACTAGGATATATTCCAAGCAGTGACACAGGTTACTCTGCATATCTTTTAATTATTTTCAGAGTAAATAGGGAAAAGTCAAATTCTCCATTTCTTTTAAAAACTTATGTAATAGTGATGCTACAATGCATAGTAGAGAATTAGACATTAGTTTTCCAAGTATACCTCCACATAGTATTTGGGTATTTCATGAGCCCCAGCATACTGAAATTTGTAGTTTTCTAAATTGTTTTTGAAAAATTAAAAGATTAACGAGCTTGACTTGTATTTTTTAGCTGATATTATGGTAAAGTTATCTGAAAGATGGGTGTTGGATGTTTGGACAAGGGGCGCAATTTCAGTGCTTGCCCTAGGCGCTATTTTCCCTAGATACGCCTCTGCCTGTGGTTTCTTCTATTCACCACAATCATGGGGACACAGCTTGCACAGCCATATGCTTCCATATACACATCAGCAGTGGTGCCATTATCTTCTGGGCTTGTTAGCATTGCACATCATGTCAGTCAGTGCCAGTACTGTCAGGAGAAACAGGAGTTCCTCTTTCCATGTCTGTGAACAAAACCAACCAACCAACAAGAACATGGGTATAGGAGAAATGAAATGAAAGGGAAGAGCTACCACTAGGCCGTACTCATTAACGTGGACAGGTTAGCAGCATTTGCATGTAACATAGAACCGCGGGTCCAATGGAACTTCAGTTCCACTTCTCCCCTCCCCCTGCTCTCCTTTCTAAATTCAGATGTAATGGAGCGCTCCCTCTATGCAAGCAGCGAGACTGCAGAGAGGAGGGGAAACTGACTGCCTGGGCTTCCTTCTTGATGGAAGGACCTCCCTAGCAGCCAATAGCAGCTGGAGCGAGGAAGGAGAATTCTCCCTCAACTCCAGTTGCTGAAGAACGAGACTGCCATGCCATGTTCAGAAGTAACACTGGCACCACAAAACCAGAGCTGAAGGTGGAGAAACTCACTACAAACTGAAGGTACAAATTAGAGTCTGGGGAGGGAAACTGCAGGTCCATTTTCCATCCAAACTATTGCTGCATGCATTCGGATGCAAACAAATTTTAACTGGAGGCCCCTTCAACTCAGGTTTTAAGTTATGTGAGAATGTGGCCGTTATACCACTAGTATGACACATACAAACAGACTACTGTTTGTAGTCTACTCTCCTCCAAGTGTGGTAAGACAGTTGTAATTCCAAGTGCCACTAAAAGGAGAGAAAGCAACCATTAGCTAGCCTAAGAAGCTCCTATCTGGAAGCAGCCCATGGGTGCCTTATACATGTTTCACAGTATGGAACGTAGAAGCATTTAAACCCGCTGCAGCAATTTCCTGTTGCGGCAACCTGGCCTACCTCTGAAACTATCATCTCAGAGCAACTGTATCTAGGCTGCCTTGCAAGCAACCCTTGCAAGCAACCTATTCTGCCATATAGCATTGTTCTCCTTTAACCGACAGCCAGGAAAGATTCTGATGGGAAATGTGAGGGTGGAGCAGGAAGCAGCAACATGGTACGGATAACACAAAAGCAAAGTAGTTTACTGAAGTATTATTGTGGGAGTACTACGGCTGAATCTTAGAGATAATTGGAAATGCAGCCTATATTAAAGGTCCTTCAAGGACTCATAACTGCTTCATTAATTTCAATTTCTTTTCTTTCTTTCTACATTGGAGCCCAATATGGAGCAGAAACAATCCCTCCCCCCCCCGCCCACCACCTCTGTAGATATATATCTGCTATTACCTTTTTTCTTTATTATTTATCCAGTCTCTTCTTATTTTGCCTTTTCAGGCCACCCCCACCAGAAAAACTCTATTTGTCATCTATCATACTACCTTTTTGTTGTTTGTTTTGGCTACACATGAACTAAAAGTTACAATGAGAAATGTAAGCAAGAGTTATAATGAGGACTGAGCTAAATGTTATCCTATTTAAATTTTCAGCTTTTAAATTGCTTTTAGCAAGGCCAAACACTATTCAACAATCCTCTGTCTCTGCGATGGTTGTTGGGGTTTGCCCCCTTGGTAGGCTCCCAAACTGTTACTTTTTCTGCAAGACTTTTTTCCTTTGTTAGGACATCTTTCTCTTTGGTTATGTGAACACAACTAATGAGGGATCATGTACTGGATGGAATGGTGTCATGATAACATGTAGACAATAAAATTTAGCTATGTTCTGATGACAAATGAAGCTTATTTAGAATGAATGGAATATTGCTTGGTGATTCTAGCTCATCAGGAAAGTGGGGCAATTTGAAAACTATTCAAGGCAATACTGCTTAAATAGGCAACTTCATTTTTCAGAAATCTATACAATAACACTGAAGGGGAAAGGTTTTGGTGCAGATAAATGTGTCAACTTTCTTTTGGCTCAGCCCTAGTTATAATTATTGTTATGATAAAAACTGATTGTAATTTGAAAGCAGAAACAGCAGTACTCATACTTCTTAGACATCTTGGATATAGTCCAATGAGACAATTAATCACTTGTCAGCTTTTCTCAGAACTCTTAGGAAAAATTCAAAGAGTTTTGATACTCTTTTAATATAATTTGAGTGGCATTTGATTTCACATGAAGATATGGACAAGGTGCTTTGAGCAGTTTGCTTCACATGCCTTCTTGAACCTCATGTTTCCTGGCTTGTAACATCTAACCAAGGAAGACTCAACCGTCAGGACCAGACAGACAGTGGATCCCTTTCTTCTTCTTTTTGGAGGGGTACTTTCTGGTTACCTCAAAGAAGAGAAGGATATCATCAGGCCCCTTCAAAACAAACCATATCTTCACCCTGATGTCCTATAGGCCAGTCACCTTTTCTAGGCAAGGTGTTTGAATAGGTGAAAGCCAGTCATGGATCATTTTGGATAAAACCAATTATCTTGATCTATTTCAGTTGGTTGTCAGTGAAGTTTGGAGACTGAAATCACCTTGGTCTGGCTGATGACAGAGGTGGGGGGGAGAGCGCACTCCTTAATTTTCCTGGACCTCTTCAGTTTTTCTTCAGTTTTGATACCATTGTCCATGGTATCCTTCAGGGCTTTGGGCTGGAAGCACTGCTTTGCAATGTTTCAAATTATTCCTGTAAGATAAATGCCAGGGTTGGGTGCTAGCAGTCTCCCCTCTACTCTTGGAATTTTCCTATTAGGTTTATGTTTTTTTTCTCTGAAGACATTGAAAGTCCACATAGAACACTGAGGAAGGTCACCTGGGATCACAGAGTTTGGTGTCATCAGTATGCTGATGACACCACACTCTTTTTATCCTTTAAATCAAACGTAGGCAGGGCAGTGTCATTCCTGAATGCATGGCTGACACTGGTGAGGAATGGATGAGAGTCAATAACTTAAGCTAAATCCAATAAAGACATACTTGATGATAGTGGGACACTCAGTAGACCACTTGGATGAGAGAATATCAGCTATGGCCTAGAATGGTTTTTACCAGTTTTGACTGATCTGCCATCTATCCGTGCTACTGAAAGATAAAGATTTGATTACTCTTATGCATGTTTTGGTGACTTCTAGATTAGATCATTGTAACTCATTCTGTGTGGGACTGTCCTTGAAGATGGTCCAGAAACAGCTAGTACAGAAAGCTGCTGCTGCTGAACTGTTAACGGTAGGGATGTGCACAGAACCAGTAGACTGGCAGTTCATTCGGTTTGAAGGAGGGGATCTTTTTAAGGATGGGGGAAGGTGCTCTTACCCCTCCTGCTGCATTTCCCCCACTGGTGCACCCTTTTAAAATGGTCCGGCGGGGCGGCAGCATACCTCCTTGCCAACTTAGTGCCCCCTCGGACCAGAAGTGACTGGAAGTTGCCACTGCATGTATGCACATCACACTCATTTGTGTGCATGTTGCAATGTGTGAGCATGCAGTGGCAACTTCCGGTCACTGGGGGAGGCACTGGGCAGCAAGGCGGTATGCTGCTGCCCTGCTGGACCATTTTAAAAGGCAGTGCCGGTGGGGGAAATGCAGCAGGAGGGGTAAGAGCACCTCCCCCAACCTTAAAGAGATCCCCCCCACCTTCAAACCAGCAAGCTGCCAGTTCCATGCACACCACTAGTTAACTGGGGGGAGGGATCAGCATTCTTACATTTCATCTCATTTGGACATATGCTCTGGTTGCTGCTTCATTTCAAGGTTCCTCTTAAGGTACTGGTTTTAATTAAATGACCCAGGTCCTTTTTATCCAGTATGCAGAACAAAGCATGAGGTGGCTTTTCAGAGTGTATGTTTATGCTGTTGGTCAGCTATCAGCCAATCTTGGTTGATAGTTCAGAATAATTGACTGATGCTTGGGAACTTCCATGCATTGATACCTAATGATAATACTAGTCTAGCCATGAGAAGCTTGATCAAAGTGTTCTATGTAAATTATACTCTTATTTAATCATCAATTGTGCTGTCTCCATTCAAAGACAGTGAACACAGCCTGGAGAATAATTTTGAATCAATAATGCATGCAATAAATTTAGTCTCCTTTCACATCAATATTCTCATATTCATCTATTATTCAAGGGTATTTAAGAATAGCTTTTAGATGATCACAGTATGGCATTAATATACATATAACTTAACTCTGATGACAATGTTTTATTGGGTAAGATTCAATCCTCTCTTGATACAGTCACAAAACCTAGAAGTTTCTCTGCTGTTGAAAGTTCTGGGTTTCTCTTAAAAGCTGTATTCTTTTAACAGAAGACAAGAGTTAGGAACTCTGTGGGGTGACCTGGATCACCAGCAAGCTGTAGGCCATGAATGAATTCCAGGGTCAAGCTAGGTAGACAAAACAGAAGCCAGGGGTCAAGCATAAGCCATAGGTCAGGAATAGAGAACCAAAGCTCAAGCAAGGCAGAAGAGATCAGGAATTGGACAAATGCCAGAAAATCAGATACACCAAAATCAAGGACACCTTGAAAGTGAGGGAAGGCTTGCATCAGACAGGAATCAGCAGCTTATACTCTTCTGTTATAAAGGGAGCCAGTGCTTGACTCCATCAGGCAACACTCCCCAGGGCCTTGAAGCTCAAAGGTCTGCTACAGTGCAGTAGGCTGCCAGAAGGGACAGCAACATGCATGCCAGGCAGAACCCTGACAGTTCAATAAGTGTCCAGCACGTGGGATCACGGCAAATCATCCATTGTATATTCTCCATGGTACAAAACTAAAAATAATGCTGTTTCTTTCCCTTCAAGGAATTATTGCTGCTTTACTATGATGTAAGTGAGATGAGAAGCAAACCAATAATGCTTTTCTTGCACTCTTAAATTGGATATTAACTCTTCATTAAAATACACCCTCTAGATAAAAGTAATTTTTCCAGAGGCCAAGATGTCATCAACTTTTACATATATATGGATCCCTGGTCTACTTCATTTCTTACAGCTCTTCCAGTTCTGTAAGTCAACCTACAATTTCTCTTTATACAATAGCAAAAGAATATTTTCCTTGAATATTTTTTTCAATTATTTCCTTTCCATTGCTAAAAGAGGCCAAGTTGCATCTCCCTAAAGTGTTCTATTAAAATGCTAATAACTGCCCTCACTAGAAGCCCATTTGTGAATGATGGGCAGAGATTCTTACTTCAGGGATTAGCAGGGAATACAAATTGAAAATCATAGGCATACAAAAAATCAATTGTTAAGCACTCCAAGGTAGGGAAAGGCATAAAAATGATGTCCTCAAGCAGGAAATGCAGATGCTGTGTGTAGCATAATAATTACTACCAGAAAATCCAGAAGTGTCAATATGTAAAATAATGAGACATACCCTGTGTCTTGTTTCTTTTATTAAAATATATAATGGAAGTATAAGAAAACTCATTTATCAGCATGGGTTGAGTGGGCTGATATACATATAAAATCTAAAACTCAGATGATGTGTTATTTAATAGGATATACATGACAGGAGACATGACATGTTCAGAAAATAAATAGGACTAATTTATAACAAAAATTTGCACTATAGACAGATTGTTGTGAAACTCCCCAGAGATATTTTGTTAGTGTTACTGAAATTCTTTTAACAGCCCTTGAAGGACCTTCAAATACATTCTAATTGATTCATCAACAGTTTAGGGACATTTTGGCACCTTTAAAAAATCATTCAGATGCCCTGACTGGTTTTTTTTAAAAGGCACCAAAAAGGTCAAATCGATTTCAAATTTGAATCAAATAGATGATCAAATTGGCCTGATTCGGGTCAATTCAATTTCAATCCAAATCAAATTGGTCAGTTTTGATTTGAATCAAATCTGAAAATTTTATTCATGCACTTCCCTAATGTTTTAGACATAATATTTTGTATTTATTGTATTTATTGTTGTATAATGTAATATATATCCATCACTGTCCCATCAAGACATGAAAAGAATGCTGTTTTGAATAAAATGTGATACAACTATTCTGAGAACTGACTGACCCAATTCTTAGGATTACCATATATTGTTGCAGTTGCGGGTTTTTATGGTTCCCAGTGTCCATCTCAAGTTGATACTTTGCATTGTCATCCAATATAGCTTCCACCATCCTTTTAATAGCCTAAGGTCAAAAAGACATGTTGCAGGACAGGGAATTTGTTGTGATCACTTCTTGGCAGCTCTGAATACAAGGCAGGCTTGGCAACTGGCCAAGCCTGTCAAGGATGTGCTCGAATATTTCTGTAAGAATGTGCATGAATCAATTTGGCATGTCCAGTGGAGACATGCCAAATCAATTCAGCACAGCCCACCAAATTGTATCTGTAGGGCAGGGAGTGGTACCTTTTAAGCATGAGTAAAGCAGGCCCTACCTGCTCCTCCTCTGATGCCCTGCTTATTTTCTGGGCATGGCGCTGAGCCACTCAGAAGTCCACGCACAGCCATAGGGCTTCACCCAGCAGCCTTTGCACAGTGGTGGGATGAACATGGCAGCCACACTTGCATGTGTCATCCTGTCATCACGCATAGGCTGCTGGGTGAAGTATTGCAGCCACACATAGACTTCTGAGTGGCACAGCACCATGCCCCAAAAAGTGGCAGGTTGGTGGAGGAGCAGGTAAGGGCCTACCTTACTCATGCTTAAAAGTACTGCTTCCCACCCCAATGAAACATTTGTGCACATCCCTAATTTTCTGTGTAGAATGTAAGCTTAAATTTTCATAAAATTCTTCTTTAACCGATTAACAATATCTGAACATTAGTTAAGAAGGCACAAATGACCTTGATTGGACTGGATGTTTTACATTACAAGAACTGTTAATGAATGTTGCATGCCTCCCTAAATAAATATACATGTTTAGTTTAATCAGTAGTTATAAGCATATCCATTGTATATGCAACCCTCAAAATAATTTATGTTTAGTAGATGCCTATTGTAAGGTTGTTTTAACAAAAGACAATGGCTCACACAGCACGAAAGGCAATGAATGAGGTTGGAGCACTACTCATGCTGCCGTGTCCATGTAACCCCTACCAACAGTGTTGCACTGATGGTGTTGCAACAGCCCTGTTCCACTCCAGCATATAGTTGTGTAAATGCAGTTATGCAATAACCCTTATTTGCAATGGTAAATAATTCCAAAGAATTTGCCATTGTTTCTGCTGCTCTCTTCTCCTTCCAGAAGTACCTTTTCACTTCAGAAATATGTCCTTGGCTACATGAACCTCGGGGACATATTTCTGAAGCCAAAAAATACTTTTAGAGAGGAGTGAAAGTCCTTCTCCCTTCTCCCACTGTGCATGTTTGGTGGCTCAGCAACTTGCTGACTGAGCTCTGATCCAGCGGTTCTTCAAGCGTGCTGCTCTCTTGCGCCCTACTTATGCTGAGCTGGTATTTCAAAACACCAGCAGGTGCTCATTAGCACATTAATGGGAAGCAATTCTGGACAATGGTGAGCATGGGAATGCATGGGAAGTCACATAACCACCTTTCTGATGTTTAAGAAAAAGGGATTTGAAACTGAAAAAAATGAAATATATAGAAAGAGAAAGGTGAAAGTAAAAGAGGCAGTTTTATGGAAGATAGCAATGCTGAGAACATAAAACTCATTAGTTTTCAAGATAAGTATAACCAGCTGCCAGACATAATCTAGAAGCAAAAGAGAAATCCACCTATACTTTTATTATCCCAGGAGCATAGGCAGGGAGACAGTATAGTAAGATATGACAACATAAACTTAAATAGTTGAGGACGGCATGCTATAGCATCACTGCTTGAGTGGCTAGGGGAAACAAGCAATGTGAGAATTCTTTAATTTGACTGCTTGAGGGAAGGCTTCGTGTCTATGAAAAGCACTGATAAATGGATTATTCTTATCAACAAGCACTACATTCGGGCAGCCTTATCTGATCTCCATTGCACTGCAACCAAGCTGGGTTCCAATGGTTAAAGGAGAAAACATTCAGGGACAGGACATGACTGCCCCTTTAAAAAACTTAAAGACATTTTGCAGTTTTCTATCTGAAGTCCCAAAGTGTTCTGCTTGTCCCTTTTAGCTGTTTGTTTAATGCCTTTCTAGTGATGGACTTTCCCAATGCCTGTCAAAACAAAATAAACTTTCCAATTGCTTTATAGTTGAACTGCAACAAGCTGCAAGGACATTTTGAGGCTGTTCACATGAGCAGCCAAGCCCAGGCGAAGCTCCAGGATTGAGCCTGATTCCAGTGTTGCCTCAGCCCCAAGCCTGGGAATTTGTGTGTGCCTGGGCTGCATGCAGCCTACACAGAGAGAGAGCCGGGTGGCAAGACTGCCTGGCTGAGGGAGGATCCCTCAGTGCACTGCTCTCCTGGTGCAGCCCATTGAGCAATTCTAGAGAACTTCCTCCTCCGGCTCCCTGCTCTGCTGGGGGTTTTACACACATGGCTTTTACTTCAAACCTCCTCCAGAATGGAGTGTGCCAGTCCACATATCAGCTGCATTTACCCTGAAGTCGCTGTGGGCTAACAGAGACCAGTACAGATAGCCCTCTGTTTCCCACCCAATTATGGCTGCTCATTTTGGCTTAGCCCAAATTACGTCCGGCTTTTTAAAATCCCCTATTTTCAGCCACTTAACCCCCCCCCACACACACACACTCACACAACCCTGAGGCCTCTGTTATGCCCCGAAGTTTCTCTGTGATGTGTGGAGAGGCCATTGCCAATAATTCAGCATTTTCTCCCAACCCGCACTTGCTCTTTTTAAAATGTTTACTGGGTAGATTTGCGGAACTCCAAGTTTCAGCAAAGGAGAGTTGGACAGCTTGACAGCTTTGACAGTGGTTCAAACTCCACAACTTTACAGAAGGCTGAGGGGGAGCGAATGAGAGGGTGTTGAGAACACCCAGGAATTAAAAGGAGGAAAGAGGTTGGGGCAACAAGCATGAGGTGACATGGGGACACCTCCCCAACTCCCTGATGGTTTCTGGACATCTTGGAAACTTTTGCAGAATGGAACTGCTTTCCTCACAGTCCTCCCCACCCCCCGCAAAGAGGAGCCATGAGGGGAGGTAGGATTCACAACACCACCCCTTTCAAAGCACGGCTACCCCTAGCCTGCCCATCTCCTTGCCCATCTCCCTCCCCTCGAAAAAAGAGTGGCTTGGATTGAGCTTCCTCATGTGGATGCTGCTATGTGGGTTGTGTGGGGAGTGAGTCCCTGTATAACCCCCTCCTCTCGACTCACCCTGCTCCTGCTGGAGCTGCTGCTGCTCTTGGTGGCAGCAACGGCAGTTGCCAGTGCTTCTTCCCTCTCTCCTGTCAAGTGGGGGAGCCTATCCCCCCACCCACTCTCCTGATGCTGCGTTGACACTAGGACCCACCCCTCACAGAGCTTGGCACTCATCTTGCCTCGCCTCTCACCTGGGTCCTGCTGCCCCTTCAATACCAGGGGCACAGGGCAGGCAGGCAGGAGGAGGGCAAGGCGGCTTTTGCCCATGCACCCACCCCCTCCCTTTTCTCCCCCCACCCCCAAATAATGCACATTGAGCCCTGACAACCTCCAGACTAGATTACTCAAATGTACTGTATGTATTTGAAGATTTCAGTTAGTTCAAAATACAGCTGCTAGGCTGCTGAGACAGACCATGGGGAACATGGCCCACCAGTGTTTAAACAACTGCAGTGCAGGGGGAAAATGAGGAGCAACTCCTCACTTAATTTTTTTTTGCAGGGAGAAGAAAGGCCACTTTGGGGAGATATGGGTCATAACTGTAAAGGGGGAAACTCTTTGGAGCCAGAGGGTTGAGCACTGCTTTCTAAGAAGCTCAGCAAGCAGTTCCTGGATTCACAGGCTGTAACTGACTGGTGGGCTGTCAAACTAAAAAAAAAAAAAAGTGATGATGAAGGGAGACCTCTCGCACCTCCTCCTCTGGGATGTGATTGGTGGGTAGGGTGGGGAAAACCTGGAGGAACCTGTGGGAATGCACACAGAGAAATGTGCAGAGAGGCGCCGAGGAAATGCCAAGGAAATGCAAATAGTCCATTTATTGCCGTGAAGCAGATTCACTCTTCCGATAATCCATGGCATGAAGCCATGTCTGAATAACTCCCTGCTCACTTCAGCTCCGATTGTGTGCCGCAATCCTGGCCAATCCAGGCTGCACCTGTGGTGCTGGATATTGGATGGTCATTCATTCATCTCTGCTACATTTGCCCTGAAGGATATGTTGCAATGAACTGGGGGCATCTTTTCCTTAGCCTTTGTGCTGGGAGGTGGGACTAGAGATAACCCTACAGGAGATACAGTTGAATGTGCATATTGTATGAGGCAGTAACTGGAGGGATGTATCTCTCCTTTGGGCAGGATAATTTTTTGGGGGGTGGGGAGGGGGAATATTCAGAAAAAGAGACTAACATTGACTGGTCTACTCTTATTTATTTATTATTTATTATTTATTATTTATTTGTGCCTTCAGAGGGTCCCTTCTGTAGAATCACATCCCCCCCCCTCACACACACACACAATTGCAGTCATCTCTTTTTCACAGAGACACAGAGTAGGTATATCATTCACATCTACTAACAAGGAAATTTTCTGGAGGCTAAGCTCCTCAGCTTTCTGTTTTAGTATGGCAGTGCAGCTTCCTTGCAACAATGAATGCCAGTCTTGCAGGCACTTGTGAGTAAATCTGCCTGTGGGCAAGATAGCAAGAATCATTTCTTTCTCCAGGAAAATGCTCTGTCCTTCTCTGTACCTTGTTCTTCAGAGGCCATTTATTTTACTCTTTCTTTCTTTCCATCTTTGATTGTGGCTATGCTGGTGTTTGAACATCAGGCAGATGTGAATAAAAAGCCAACATGTTCAGTTTATTGTAGAAGCTCAGCCGGATGTCAGACCATTGGCAAGTCACAGCTGGGGGTGATCATCAGGGGAGATGGTTTTTTATTTGTCCTAGATTTATTTTTCTTCAATCCTTCATAATCTGAGTTTTGCTGGAAGCATGACCTGCCTTGAACCTCAGGTACCACAGTACCACAGTTGATCATGTTCATGTTGCTGGCAAGTTTATAACATATTGTTTGTGAATTTAATTTAGTCTTGAGTCCGGAAATATGACTATGGATAGGAATAAATGAACAAAACCACCAGGACAGATGACGATAGATTTCCCTTGAACCCACTACCATGACACACATATATATACACACCAATAACTATCTATCTATCTATCTATCTATCTATCTATCTATCTATCTATCTATCTTGTCATTATATGTGCACACCTCCCAAACTTCCATCTCTGGGTGGTTTACAGAAACATAAAACAAATTAAAACAGAAATTAAAACCTTAGAACAATTTAAAACCACAAGTCTAGTTAAAAAGCTAAGGTGCATAAATGTGTCTTTAGAGACTTTTTAGAAGTTGACAGAGATAGGAAGGCTCTTATTTCATCAGGGAGTGTATTCCTGAGGCCCAGTTCAGACAACACACCAACCCTCAGTTAAACTCACCTGAGGTCGGTGTTCCTTATCATCTGGGGGAAAAACCTGCAACTGCGGTTCTGTTGCCACCTTCAAATCGAGGATTGACTCCTCAGTTTGAAGTTAGGTAGCTTGCTGTAACTGGAGCTCCGCTGACCCCATTGTGCCATTTGAATGCAGTGACCTGGGGTTTGCACTCAAGTGCCTCCCAGAAGCAGGACCCCTGATTGCGGGGCAAGTGACATGCTCAGCGGGAGAGGAAGAGGGAGGGGGGTTGCAAGTGGAGGGAATGGAATAGCAGCTGCTGGATCATTTGCAGCATGATTCTAACTTAACCTTCCTATCAAAGATTAACCTCAGGTAAGCCTACCCTCCATTTCTGGTTGTTTGAATGGGCTCAGAGTCTTGGGGCAGCAGCAGAGAAGACCCACCCTTGTGTATCCACCAGATCAGCTGGCGACAATTGCAAATAAATTTCTCCAGATGATCTGAATCGGAGATAAGGATCATAGTAAAGAAGATGTTCTCTTATACACTGGGTCTAAGCTATTTAGGGCTTTATAACCAGAACCTTATATTTTGCCCAGAAACTTATTGGTAACCAGTGTAGTTCTTTTAATATATGAGTAACATGGTCTCTTTGAGATGACCTGCACACCAACCTAGTAGCTGCATACTGTACCAACTGCAGCTTCTGGACTTTGTACAAAGCCAGCCCCACATAGAGCAAATTGCAGTAGTCAAGTATGGAGGTGAGCAGCATATGTACTACTGTTCTGAGATCATTTATCTCAAGAAACGGATGCAGCTGGCGTATCAGCCAAAGCTGATGGCATACATTTTGGGCAGTATAGAAATTTGTTAAATAAAATAAAATAAAATAAAGCATCTCTGGCCATTGCTTCAACCTGAGACACCAGGAAGAGGTTTGGATCCAGAAGCACTCCCAGACTGTGTACCTGTTCATTTTGGGGAAGTATGACCCCATCCAGAACTGGCAGATCAAAATTGTCTCCTGAGCACAATAAGTACCTCTGTCTTATTTGGATTCAGTCTCACTTTGTTATCCCTTATCCAGCCCATCACTGCCTCCTGCAGGGGTGCTCCTAGTTAATTTTGGTACCCGGACCTGAAGGGCTTTTGAGGTCCTCCCCATGAGTTATAATTAAAAATTGTGTTGTTTTTTTTAAAATTATACTTGCTGCACTACTCCTGATGATGTTGACATGGAGAAATAGATTTGGGTGTCATCAGCATAGTTGGCTCCTATGTCCCTGCACAACATTTCTATAGAACACCCCAACATAGCATCATTCTGGGGCACTGTGGGGAAAGCTGGCAGTCATAGTGGCACCTGCCATTTTGGAAGACACTGTTTTCCCCACACAACAATGCTAGTTCAAGTGCATCCAGAACAAAATACTCCCGAGGCAGTGGGCAGGTGATAGTTGTTAGCAGTGGGCCCTGGTAGCTGCCTAGTGCCACGTGCTTTTTCTAAGGATTTTGGCATGGTCGAGAATGTACGTAGCATTTTAATCTGGTTCCTGGGGAAATTATAGTGATACTAAAGCAAGAATCAATTTGGGCCAAAGCAATTTCATAGCTCTATGGCTCTTCAGACACAAACAATTTGTATCCCACTAAAAATATAGTTGTGTTTCTGTGATTGTTTTTCCTAAAATGTAATATGTTTCTCAGTATTGGCTGTGGATAGATAGATAGAACAATACCAGCAGTGGCTGATTGCTGGAAGTAGTGCAGAGCAGAAAAATAAAAGGGAGAGATTATGGGTTTATAGGCATTATGTGATTTCAATTAATGCTACTGCCATCTAAGTATGCTTCTGAAAACAATCTCAGATTCATAATTAAGACACTACTTGTATTTATTTTATTTATTTTATTTATTAATCATATTTTTACACTGACCAAAACTTACGTCTCTGGGCGGTTTACAACAAGATTAAAAGTAAAACATTAATTAAAAAGAAAAACAAAAAATTTAAAAGAAAGAAATTTAAAACACAATTGAAAATTTTAAAACAATATTCTAAAAACAACATTAAAACAATCAAAACAACATCAGCTAAAAGTCTGGGTGAAGAAATGCATCTTTAGAGACTTTTAAAATAAATAAATATAAATAAATACTTGTATTTAGTCAATCATTGATGAACTCTTGAAATATAAGTATTCAAAGAGAATTCAAATGCTCTTTTAAAAAGATGCATAGTTTCCCCTATAGATGTGCACAAAACAATTTTGGTGATTCACTTGGAAAACAAATCTGCTGCCCTCAAATCAGGGTAGATTCAATTCAAATTTGATTGGATTTCATTCAAATTCATATTGATTCAAAATTGATTTTAATGGGCTAGGAGACAACAAGCTTGGTTGCAGGGCATCATGGGTGCTGCCTACCACCCAAACTGCAAAGCAATTGGGCAAACAGTTGTTTTTGTGTGTGTGTGTGTTTTTTAGTTTTAAGTGATTTTGTATTTTTCTTCCATACGTTATAATGGGAATTCAAAGCAGTCCTTTTATTTCTTGTGGGTAGTGCCCAGATGCTCAAAAGTGGTTTGGGGTGGAGTACTATGGATGCCAACTATGGAGCACTATGGAAGGCTTCCCTGCTAACTTGGCAAAGAGGCACCTTTTAATGTGGTGATTCTCTTTTATTTAGCAGGCGGAGAGTAACTGGCCCTATCCACCCCCAGCACAGTACCTCCAGTGACTGTTGCTGGTGTCTATCTTATGTTTCTTTTTAGATTGAGAGCCCTTTGGGGACAGGGAGCCACCTTATTTATTATTTCACCATGTAAACAGCCCTGAGCCATTTTTGGAGAGGCGGCATAGAAATTGAATGAATAATAACTACTATCCAACCTGTAAGGCAGTGTGGCGATCTGGTGATTTTTCAGGAATTTAATGTATTTTAGAATCTCTGGTGTTAACTAATTTTCCCCGATAATGAATCCCTATGAAGAAGCAATGTGACATCAGATAATCTAATGTGTTTAGACTTTTGGATGTTACATTACTTCTGCATAGGGATTCATTATGACAAATAGTTAATTAACACCAGAGAATCTAAATACATAAATTTCCCCCCAAAATTACCCAAGTACCCCACTGCCTTGTGGCTTGGGTGGTAGTTGTCACCCATACCACTCTACCCCATACCCACTCTGGAGTACCTAGGCACTACCCAAAGGAATAAAGGCACAAACCAGGGGAATCTCCATTATTCCCTATGGCATAAACATACAAAAATCACATAAAAGTAAAAAAAGAAAAATTCCTGAAAAGTCACCCATATGACCCACCATAGAAGATCGGATGGACAAGATGAAATGGCAATGACTAAGGGAAACCTGAATCTCAAATCAGTTTAAATCAGATCTGTGGAGATTTGATTTGAGTTCTATTTTGACCAGAGGTGCCAGGACAGAATCGTTTCAAGGTCAAATCACTTGTATCAACTAGATTTGATTCAAATTGATCCAACCTCAAAACAATTTGCACATCCCTAGTATTTCCATCTTATGCAATATATTGCATATTTTATATTTATAGCTTTCTGCTCTTGCCTTGCTAACCTTATGTATTAGCATGACCCCTTTTACTGTTTTCTGACTTATTTATCTGCAGAAATTAAGACTAAAGCAAAAGGTCTTAGGTCTTAGAATATAAATTATATGAATTACATATCATTTTATGGCTAATGTGTAAATCTGCAGTGATTCTAATTTGTGACAAGACTAATGAATATGAGGTTGTGACCTTTTCCTGTTAGGGAATGCTTGAAGTGCTAATAGGAAAACTCTTAATCATCTCCATATCATGATAGCGAGGGAGCCCATCCATTAGCATCAGAGTCAAACCTTCTCAAGTTGTTCACTATTGGATGCTCATTTTATTTATTTGCTACATTTGCCCTGAAGGCTATGTTGCAATGAACTGGGGGCATTTTTCCTTAGGTTTTGTGATGGGAAGTGGGACTCATAAAGAGATGGTTCTACTCAGGATAGCAATGACTATTCATTTAGGATGCAGAAAGTAACTATAAATGAAAGGCAGGAGAAATCTGGAAGAAAAGTATAGAGATTTGTTTTTCTTCTAAAGGCAGTGTTTGCCCCCCCCCCCTTATGACCACTGGCATAGCCACCATTATATGAGGGCATGCAGTGTAGGGGTGTGCGAGCCAGCTTGGTTCAAGCTGGGCTTGGCAGGTTCGGGGTTGAACAGGACCAGCCGAGGCTGGTCCAGTTCAACCCTGAACCCATCCCGCCATGCTTAGTTCAGGCCAACCGGGCCTAATTTGAACCGAGCTGGCTTGGAGCTATACTGGTGAAGGGGAATCCTCAGAGAATTCCCCTTTACCAGTTCAGGCAGGAGCAGAGTGGCTTTCCTAAATATAGAGGGACAGAAGCAGAGTAAAAACATACATATGAGCCACGGCTGCAGTGGTGGCCACAGGAGGGCAGGGGCTCCCCCCCCGGCCTCTCCTTGAGTAGCCCAGGCCAGTTTGGGCCCAGTTAGCCACCCTAGTTCGGGCCTCTGTGCAGGCATGGAGGTCACTAAAATGAAACTGGTATTCAGAGGCATCTTGCCTCTGAGCCTGGAGGTGGCCGGTAGCCACAAGATTAGTAGGCATTGATAGACCTGTCCTCCATAAATTTGTCTAAGCCCCTTTTAAAACCATCCAAGCTAGTGGCCATCACCACATCCTGTGGCAAAGAATTTCATAGATTAATTATGAGCGTGAAAAAGTACTTCTTTTTGTTGGTCTGAAAATTCTTGGCCTTCAGTTTCATGGGATAGCCCTTAGTTCTAGTGATGTGAAAGAGGGAGAACAATCTGAAGCTCTTCTCAGAATTGGTGAGAAGAGCTTCTTCTGGGTCTGTGGCGAGAGCGGGCTTATCCCGCTCTCCCCACAGACAATCAAAAGGCAGTCCTAGGCGCCTCGATCGGCCGCCTATATGACTGCCAGCTCCATCATGGAGTTGGTGGAGGCTGCGGGGATTGGGGGCCGCATGACCCCCAGAAGTTCCAGGATGCCCCACGCAAGTGCATGGGGCATCCTGAAGAGACCCCCAAATCCAGGAAGTTCTTTGCAGCCTCCCGGCCGGGGGTCTACTTGTGTGTCACCGCATGCCATGGTGACACACAATTAAAAAACCCAAGGTTAACGGAGCAATCTCTCCATTAACCTCGTTTAAAGGGAGGGGTTTATGGTGGCTAGCTGCCAGGAGCCATGTGGCTCCCGTTGCAGCACATGATCACCCAAAAGCAGGCTGGGCTCCCTTAGCCCACTTTTGGGAGATCATGGGAATAGCCTCTTTCTCTCTGCCCACTCTCTCTACTCTATGCATAATGTTATACACCTCTATCATATATCCCCGCAGTTGCCTCTTTTACTAACTAAAGAAACCCAGATGCTGTAGCTTTCCTCATAAGGAAGATGTCCCAGGCTCCTGATCATCTTGGTTGCTCCCTTCTGCTCCTTTTCCAGTTCTACAATATCCTTCTCAAGATGCAGTGACCAGAAATGAACACAGTACTCAAAATGTGACCGCACCATAGATTTGTATAAGGGCATTATAACACTAGTTCTCCCCCCCACCCCAGTCCCCTTCATAATGATCCCTAGCATGGAATTTGCCTTTTTCACAGATGCTGTGCACTGAGTTGACACTTTCAACAAGGTGTCCCCACCATGAATCAATATCTTTGTCTTGGTTAGTCACTGACAGCTCAGACCACATCATTGTATATTTGAAATTGGGGGATTTTGCCCAAATTTTATATGAAATAGAATTTTTGTGGTTTTAACAGAGTGTGCCCATAATATAACCTATAGCCACTCCTATTCCTCTGTTATAGCAAGGCTTTAATACTTGCTCAGCTCTGTTACAAATTTCATAGCTTTTTAAACTGTTGCAGCCACTACCTTTAGAATTCTTTCCCATTCTTCAGTCTGCACTGACAGCTTGAATAATGACTTATATTCCAGATTCTAAACTGCAAGCAAAATCGTTGCTGTTCTCATCTTCCTTGATAGCTGACTATCGAAAATGTTCATCCTGACAGTTATGAATGAGATTTACCAGAGTAATTTGACAAGTCCATGTGGTGGATTAAAGGCACTCAGCTGTACCTTGTCTTTCTAACATATCCTGGGGTATTGTACCTCTGTTTATCTGATTAAATGTTCTGCGCTATGGGGTTTTCTGGGATCACTGTATGTTTTACTGCTGGCTGTGCCTGACAAAAATATTCACACTAGATTAGGAATGTCACCAAAGTTTCCAAGTCTCGTGGCTCAGAGAAAAATATCATGGTTCTCCACATATACATTATATTGGAGAATATAGAATAATATACAGCCAGTCATGCAAAACTATGAACATTCCTATCAGTCTATTTATTTACCACAAAGGTTTGGGACAGTTACAAAATAAATAATAACAACAAATATTTATATATCACTTTTCAACAAAAGGTTCCAAAGTGGTTTACATAGATAAATAATAAATAAATAAGATGGATCCCTGTCCCCAAATGTCTCACAATCGAAAAAGAAACATGAGAGACACCAGCAACAGTCACTGGAGGTACTGTGCTGGGGGTGGATAGGGCCAGTTACTCTCCCCCTGCTAAATAAAGAGCATCACCATGTTAAAATGTGAGAGGAGATCTGGTCTGTGGGAGGTGAGCTGGTCTTATGGTTCAAGCATGGATTGTCCCCTTAGCTAGGCAGGGTCCGCTCTGGTTGCATATGAAAGGGAGACTACATGTGAGCACTGTAAGATATTGCACTTAAGTATGGAGCTGCTCTGGGAAGAGCATCTATGTTCCAAGTTCCCTACCTGGCATCTCCAAGCTAGGGCTGAGAGTGATTCCTGCCTGCAGTCTTGGAGAAGCTACTGCCAGTCTGTGTAGACAATACTGAGCTAGATGGACCAATGGTCTGACTCAGTATATGGCAGCTTCCTGTGTTCCTATGTTCCTTAAAAAGTGCCTCTTTGCCCAGTTAGCAGAGGTAACTGCTAACTGAGAGAAACAGAAACACATAAGCAGAAACATAAACACAAAATCTTTTTCAAAACATGCAAAATATATGTGCACTGTCATACACTGTGTCAGAGAAACCTCTGACAGAGATTTGCTGAGATACTGCAGTGTTATGAAATGTTCACAAATGTTCACCCAAAAGGTAAAGGTGTACCTGTTGGTAAAATACACATGCTGCAGAAAAGGTCACATGCGTACCTACCAGGCCTTGCTTATCTACAATTCACATATACATCACAGATGTTCTGTACAATCCAGAAACACAGTTTTTATGAAGAATGTATGCAGCCCTATTAAGTAGTTCAAGAAAAGTGCTGCTGTAACCATATATAGTGGCACAAACAGGTCGGAAGTCCTGCTCTGACCTTTCAGTCACCGCCCTACTGCTCAGGTGCATTTGCATGAACAGGGAAGCACCGTATCTGTGATAGTGGGAGCTTCCATGATTGCATGGCAGGGACAGTCCAGCCTTGTGATCACAGAAGTTATGGTGCTTCCTTGTTCGTACAAACATGCCTGTAAGCATGAGCTGTGCAATGGGGAGGTGAGTGATGAGTCAGGGGCAGGACGTCTGACCCATTTACACCACTGCACATGGTTACAGTGGTGCTTTTCTTGAACAATTGCATAGGGCTACTGTGTTCATTTTAAAGGTAAGTATGAGAATTGGCCCTGTCAAATGCTGGCTAAAGATAGGAAGCGTAATACTCTACATGTTGAACAGAATATGTAAATAATAGTACCTATATTCAGATATCTTGTTGTATGTGTATTCATATGTCTGTACATGTTTTTGTGTGAATGACTTTATGTTTTAAAAGTGACCCTGAGTACTGTGTATCTGCAGTTCAGGACACAGATAGGAAGTGTACCTGAATACACATCTGGACATGTACATTTTACACAGGTTGCATGTGAATTGAACATAATGTGAATACAGTCTGCATGTATGTACAGATCTATACAAGTATATACTATACACAGATTATATGTGTGTTGAATATAATGTGTTATTAGGACTGGTTTTCCCTGACATCTAGCCATTACTTTACTTTGAAAAACAAACAATGATGATCATCTCATCTTAGGCATCTAGGTTAGATGACACCAGTTTCGTGCAGCAGGATCCCTGCTATCTACATGGCACATACTACTCTCTCCTGCTGCAGACTATGCTACGTTCTTTGTTACATTCACAGGTCACATGCCTATACAAATACAATGAATATTTATATACTGCTTTCCAACCAAAGTTCCCAAAGCGGTTTACATAGTTATAAATAAATACATAAAATGTCTCTCTGTCCCCAAAGGGCTCACAATCTAAAAACAAACAAACATAAGATAGACACCAGCAACAGCCTCTGGAAGGATACTGTGCTGGGGATGGAAGTACATTCTTTGTTTCATTCACAGGTCACATGCCTTTGAAGCACAGAGAGTTATCTTCAGAAGAAGAAAGCATACACGGCTCTCTGCCAAGAGTTCTTTGGATTACTGTACATCAGAAAGATGCTGATGCACTGTGAAATTGGTGTAAAAAGTTGTAAGAAATGGACATAGATCACAATAAATTGCTTCTAGAATGTGTATTTAATTTCTACTCCACTTTTCCATTCTAGGAGAATAACAGTGCAGGCTAGAGAATCTGAATTAAATATGACTATTTGAACCTTTAAAATAATATATTTGGCCCTTGAACTCAAAAGGCTGGGCACAAATAAATGTATAATGGAGAAGACAAACCCCTGCTAACTGAGCAAAGAGACACCCTTTAAAGTGATGATTTTCTTATATTTAGCAGGGGGAGAGCAACTGGCCCTATCCAGCCCCAGCACAGTATCCCTCCAGTGGCTGTTGCTGGTATCTGCCTTATGTTTCTTTTAGATTGTGAGCCCTTTGGGGACAGGGGACCATTTTATTTATGTATTATTTATTTTTCTTTGTAAACCACTTTGTGACCTTTGGTTGAAGAGCAGTATATAAATATTCGTAGTAGTAGTACAAAAGGAAAGTGTGCATAACATATATGAACTATGAAAGGTCTTCACAGTGGCTGACATACTGCACAAGCATCCAGTAACAGTGTATGTGTGCTAATAGTGTTACATCAGAGTAAGCCCATTGGAAACAATGGACTTGATCTTGTGTAATATAATTTGCATAACTTGAAGCACTATGTTACTAGGCTGATGTACTACTGCAGCGTATGTCACTCAGTATTCTCTCCAAATGAAGGCTGGATCAGATTTCACAGGAACATTGGAAAGCTGTCCTCTATGGGTCTCTTCTTCTCTGGTTGAATCCTGAGTTGCTTAAGTGGAGTCGCTCCACTCCCATTGCACAAAAGCATACAGAAGGCAACAGCACTATGCCCAGGGGCGTATCTAGGGTTGGGCAGGCAGGGCACGTGCCCCGGGCGCCACTTGAAGGGGGGCGCCATTTTCCAAAATTAAAAAAAAATTAAATGGCCACCAAAAACAAAATGGCCACCACACATGCTCAAATGGCCTCTGTGAGGCCCTAGGCCAGGCCAGGCCTCGCAGAGGCCATTTGAGCATGCACAGTGGCCATTTTGTTTTTAGTGGCCATTTAAAAAAAAAAAGGTCACTGCACATGCTCAAATGGTCCCTGCGAGGCCCTAGAGACCAGCGGGGGGAGGGGGAACCTTTGCAGACCCCCCCCCACAGCCTTTAGGAAGCCCCCCAAAGGGACTACAGTTAACAAAATTTAAAAAATTAATATAATATAAGTCACTGTACACTGATTTAGTTTGGCACTATGTACAGAGAATCAGGGCTTGTGAATACTGAGCTGAAGCTTTTGAGCTAGGATTGTATTCATTTGCTCTTACTTTGCTTCTTGTGATAAGTGAGTTAAATGTGATGTCTTAATAATATGGCTGTTAATGGTGAGTTTGTCTTTGAATCAGTGTGAAATCCTTAGTATTAAGGCCCACTGGCAGTTTCTTGCTCTCTTTCGCTCATTTTAACTGTCTTTCTGAAATACTTGAACATATTCCAAGCAGTGACACAGTTTACTCTGCATATCCTTTAATTATTTTCAGAGTATCTGGGAAAAGCCAAATTCTCCATTTATTTTTAAAACTTATATAATAGTGAAGCTACAATGCATAGTAGAGAATTAGACAGGCACTTCTGTTTAAGCACATCTCCACATAGTATTTGGGTATTTCATGAGCCCCAGCATACTGAAATTTGTAGTTTTCCAGCATTTTTTGGTCAGTGGTCTACATCCACTGCTAAATATTTTTTGAAATATTAAAAGATTAACGAGCTTGACTTGTATTTTTCAGCTGATATTATGGTAAAGTTATCTGAAATATGAGATAAAGTTATCTGAAATATGAGATATTTGGACAGGGGGTGCAATTTCAGTGCTTGCCCTAGGCACTATTTCCCCTAGATACGCCTCTGACTATGCCCACAAATAGGAAGGATGAAAGCAGGAACAATGCAGTAGCAGCTTATTAAAGAGTAGATCCCAATGTGTTCCGAGTAAAGACTCTTCTTCAGGGGAAGTGGTTTACAAAGCAGAATACTCAACTTGTAAGCAGCTGCTTACAAGTTGAGTATTCTGCTTGGTAAACCACTTCCCCTGAAGAAGAGACTTTACTCGGAACACATTGGGATCTGCTCTTTAATAAACTTCTACTGCACCATTCCTGCTTCCATCCTTCCACTCCCATTGCACAAAGGCTATTAGCACAGAGGTGGAGATCAGCAACAGGTCCTCCTGAGGGTGCTGGGTCCTCAGCACTTTTACCAATAATGCCATCCCTGATGCTGGGCCTGACTGAAGATGCTACACTCCTAAGAAAATATACAGTATTCTAAGAAATGAGTATAATGAGTCAAATCATGCAAATGAAATAACTTTCCTCAGAATGAACAGTTTCTGTATTCAGTGCTAATCTAATTAGCATAAATCATAACATTTTCTTGGATTGATTTTTTGAAACATAACCATCCTAATGTCAGACTGCCCAAAAAGAAGCACACAAACAGTAACAGATGTATTCACTGGAAGAAAGATATCACTGTAGGGAGGCACAAATATAGCCTGCTAAGCACTGGGAAGCAGAATGAAAATTCCATGAGCAAACTGATAAAGCCTTAAGATTAGAAGTTACATGGTTTGCAACTATCAGTGATAAATTCTTACCGGTATTGATCAGAATCTAAATTAGCAAAACGCCCAGGAAGACTAGTACCAACAGACCAAAGAAATACATGTACTAAACAGGAACATAATAGCCTTTTATCCACAGTGGTCTTATTTATGTATGTCCCAATAAAGCTTTCCTACTATATAGGTGCTAATAGTGAGATCTATTTAGGGGTCCATTTGTGTTCCACTGCTTAGAATACATAAAACATTTTGGAGTCTGATTTAGACAGAACAAAACCCCTTATTTTTTCAAGCTGTGGGGTGGCAGAAGTGCTACGTTCCTGGTTAGGAATGTGCACAGAACTGGTTTGAAAGGCAGCCGGTTCCACCGGTTCAATGGCACTGGGGGCACTGCTTTAAGAGTGGAGGAGGGTGCACTTCCCTCCCCCCTGATCTTCCCCTGCCAGCACTCCTTTATTCCGAAGTTAACCAGGGTGGCAGAGTACCTCCCTGCCACCCCGCTGCCCCCGCTGCCTGGATACAACCAGAATTCTCCTCTGCACCTGTGTGTGCCAGCACGGGCGCACACACATCAGGCATGTGTGAGCAATGGCATGATGTGCACACGCCTGTGCCAGCACACACAGGCACAGCAGATACTCTGGTTGTATCTGGACAATGGGGGCAATGGGGTGGCAGGGAGGTACTCTGCTGCCCTGATTAATTTCAGAATAAAGGAGCGCTGGAGGGGGAAGAGCGGAGGGAGGGGTAAGTGTACCCTCCCCCGCTCTTAACGCAGAACCCCTGGCACCATTGAACAACCCCCGCCTGGTTTTGTGCACTTCCCTATTCCTGATAACATAAAACAGAGTTACAACTCTGTAACAACTCTGTTACAACTCTGTTTGTTATTATTACAAATAACTACAGCTGTTGTGCTCCTCACTGTACGTAGTTCCAGTAATAACAGAGCATTGTCCCCAGCCCCAAGAAGAAACGGACAACCAGTTTAGTGGGTAAAAGGGCCACAGCTTTATTGAAACTATTAAACGAGCAAGCAGACTGGATGGGGGAGAAAAAAACCCTCTCCCCAAGACAGTGCGGGGCCTAGCAACAACCAGGTTCAGACTTCCCCGTCCTCCCCCCGCGCCTTGCTTGGGCGACACACCCTGGCCCTGCAGGGAAGAGCCGCTCCTGGGCTGCGCTGCAAATGCAGCACCAGCCTTTGTTTAACTGCCGAAGGGGCCGCATGGCCCCTTCGGCAGTTAAGCTGCTTCTCCCAAACGGAGCCTCAAGGCTCCGTTTGGGAGCTAGACCACGCCCCCGCATCTGACCTCAGATGCGGGGGCGTGGCTATCCCCTGCGTCTGACGTCAGACGCAGGGGGCAGGGCTATCGGGGCATCCGCCGCGGCTGCACACGGGCTGCCGGCAGGCTAGCTACGCCCCTGGTTGCCAGATGACCTCCTTGTGACACTGTAAGCCTGTCATCGTCATCATCATCTGGACTGGTTTAATGTGAACAATACGTCTCCCTAGTTTTAATTCTAGTGCTCTGACATTTACCTTCACTGTATACTTTTTTCATTACATGTAATTTTATCGGAAGCTGCAATATGTGCATATTGGCTGACATGGTGTGCAGCAGGAGTGTGCACAGACCCAAAAATCGTGGTTTAGTTCAAATTTGAATTGAATTCGAACCAAACCACATGCCACTGAACTGGTTGCTACTTCAAACCAAACCACATGCCACCGAATTGGTTGCCATTTTGGTCTGTTTGACTGAACTGGTTTGGCGGTTTGCGTGGCAATACAAGTGGGAGAATCCATTGAGTGGGCGGGTGGTGGTGGTGGCGAGAAAGGCAGTTTAAGGTGCTTACTGGCCAGCATGGCTGCTGGTGCCACAGCTCGCCGCCCCCCAGTGCAACCCAAGTACCACCGATCTGTCTTTAAGTAGGCCACCCACCCACAAGGCACCAGCACGGTTCCGGCTTCTGCTGATGTGAGGAAGCTGGAAGCATGCCACCACCAGGTGGGTGGCCTGCTTAAAGACAGATCGGTGGCGCTTGGATTAACTGGGGGGTGGAGACAGGTGGTGTGGGCAGCCAAGCTGGCTGGTAAGCACCTTAGACTACCTTTCTTGCTGCTCACCTTCAGTGTTGAACTGCTCTGCCTGGACTAGGCTTGTTTCAGTTTGATCATGAACTGAACTGGCCCTGGTTCAGTTTGTGACTGAGCCACCAAACTGCCCCGGTTTGACATTGAATGGTTCATGCACACCCCTAATGTGCTGCATGCCAGCAATTGTGTGAACTATGCTGGGGCTGTTGTGTACTCATACAGCAGCCCTGACACTGTTCAGAATGAAAAATTCCACAAGTAGCACTTCTGCAGTTATTCCAGTTGTGGCAAATGGGTGTAACTGCAACAGCACTGATTGCATAACTGTTGGTTCTCAACAGCATTGGGGCTGCCTTACAAGTCCACATCACCTCTGGCAGTTTGCACCATTGACACCACACTACACATCATGCTGGCCATTATATAAAACTTGCTGTACTGACCACTCAAAAGGCCACCAGGCATGTGCACAGGTCAACTGAAAGGTGTGGGTGGAGAACCTTCCTGCAAGATTCTGGGCTGGCCACTGCTGGTTCCCCAAGGATGCTGGGTGTTGGTGGTGAGTAAGTCTGCCCCCCCTGGAGCAGGCTTCATCAGCATGCTACTCGGTAGGGCTGTGCACAAATGGTTTGTCCCAAACTGGTTCTGAGGTTCAATCAAGGAACCTTGATTGGTTTAGTTAGTCCATGATTGAACGGAACTAGGCCCAGTTTGGGCAAAGCAGTTAGGAAAGAATGGGGTGCCTGGGTGGGGGTGGTGAGAGGGGAAAGAAGCTGCTTACCCCAGCCTACTGGAGTAAATCACTTTTTTCCTCTTTCGCTGCTACCACCTAGGGAATTCCCCTTTCTTTGTAAAGGGGAACCCTCATCGGATTTCCCTTTACAAGTATATTCCCCAAACTGGTTCAGCCCAGTTCAGTGGTGGAACTGAACCAGACCCAGTTTGGTCTGATACAGAACTGGCCCTGACTAGGTTGGTTCAAATCCAGGTCAGATTTGAACTGAATTGGCCAAACCGGTTCTGTGCATACCCCTACTATTGGGCAGTAGTACATGTGCAAATTATCTTGAGATTGCAGTGCATCACAAGCAAACATGACTAGCAGTGGCTTTCTGCTGCATAAAAGGCTAATGTGATTTTAGGTTGCCTAAATAAAACAATAGCTTCTACAGAACTATAGTTCTTTAGAATTTTATCATAGAACCATATTTACAAAATAGCTCCATTTTATCCTGTAGTCATTAGACCTTATCAATTTCTAGGCACCACACTTCAAGGATGTAGACAAAATGGATTCAGGAAGAAAGCAATTTTTAGGAGCCTGGAAAACAATCACTATGAGGTAAACTTGAAGGAACGGGACATGTTTGGAATGGAGAAGAGTGAAAGCAACACTCTTCAAATACAAGAATTCTGTCACATAGAAGAGAGCAAAGACTTTGTTGCTGCATCAGATAGGTTTAAGTCACAGAAAAGTAAAGTTCAATTGAATAGGTAAGAGCACTTTGACAACAGAACCAATTTCTTAGGAGCTGGGCAGAGCTCTATTGTGAATGCTCCACTTTTGGATTTTAGGCACTGAGCTGGGTCCTACGATTCTGTGATTCTAAATAATTCTAGAGCATTAAGAATTCCTTATAATAGGATGCTTTCCCACCCAGAATCCACATAATCCATTGAGCTAGTATCCACTACTCCTTTTGAATTCTGGTTTACTCTGGTATAATGCTATAAGAATAACTAAGTTCAATAAAATAATTTCAAATTCAGTAAGAATGTATGATGATATGGCTATGTTTCTTAAAATGAGAAGATAAAATAACAGCTTTACTTGAGTGGGAGGTGGGATGGGGGTTACTTTATTATCCATCTCAGTCACCAGCCAGCTAAAAAGTTTTTTTTTTTTCAAATGTTGCAGTGATCAAATGTTTCAAATGTTGCTTCAGCAGTGATCACTCAGAAGTCATAATGTCTGAATGAGCCCTAGGACTCTGAAGACGCTGAAAAGTTGTGTACATTGCCATCTTGAATTCTACTTACCATGTTCAGAGTAGAAATTGTACATAGTACTGAGGTAATTCCAAGGCATTGCATCTGCGAGTAAATCAGGTTTTCAATCTAACCATAATTAGAAGAGAAAGATGGCAAAATCTATGTCATGTAGTACACTGTGAAACACTCTTTTTATATTCCTACCAGGTTCTGGAAATCTTATGCAGCAGGAGTTCCTGGGTGATAGCCCTTTAGCAATAATGAAGCTTCCTATGGAAACAGATTTCAAAGATCAATATCCATAGGTATTGTTTTGACTTTGTATATTCAAAACTAATTTATCTCTGATGCTTATTTTCGATCATATTATTTACAGTTATAGTTTTAGGAATCTCTTTTTAAAAGTAACAATACTTCTGACCTAAATATGAATTGTTTTGGAAGAACATGTTAAAAATGTGTTCCCATCTACTATTTTTCTTAGAAATTATCCATTTTTCTCTGAGTTTTCACAAGTTAGTTTTGCCTTTAATCATATCCTGGGCCTTTCATAGTCATTTTAAAATTCCTGTCTTATTCCCTGCATTAATTCACCATTGCTTTATTTATCCTGGTGTTCCATTACAGTCACAAAGATTATTTAGCTAAGACTATTTAACCATAGTGGACTGCCTAGGCAGCTCCTTTTGAAGAGGGTGCCTTTAAAATTACTAGTATAACTATTAGCATTTATTCCTTAGGAAAAACTTGCTATTCTTTACCTCCCCCGTCAAATCATTAGACCTGCACAATTATGGAATGATAAATCTTCAAAATGAAATGCTTGTTGAATTTGATAGAACCTACTGATCAAAGGCATTAAGTAACAATAACATTTTCAAAAGGTTGTTTCATATTTATTCATGTACTTTATTCTCTCTGCAAATATAATTGACTTATGAGATCTTTAAAATACTATAAATGAATGATCTAGCTGACTCACTGAAATCTTCAAATAAACTAAAGAAAACACAGAAAACCATTGTTGTCTTGACATTTGGGTAAACATACATATTGGGGCATAGCTATAAAAGGGGGACAAATGTCCCTGGGCCTTTGAGAGAGAGGGTTCACTGACTGGGCGACAACTTGCTCTTCACTCTCTTCCTCCCAACTCCTGGACTCACTGACATGCTGTTAGGTCCTAATTGGAGAACTCACCACAGCTTCAAACAGGGTGATCCCTCTTCAGAAGAAAAATGTGTAGGTAGTAGTTGTATATGTTTAAAAAGAAGAAAAGAGCATTCCTGTGCAGGTATTTATGTGAACGTATTTGTGTGTGTGAAGAAAGAGGCAAGCTGTTTGTCACAGCAACCTGCTTCTAGCTAGGGTCCTTCTCTCTGGTTGTCGGCTCAAGAATGAGGAGAGAAATGAGGTATACCCAAGCAGCAGGGGAGTCCATTGGCAGAGTGGTGTGCAAGAGAACGATGCCATTTTCCAGGGGGTTCTTATAGGCAAAAATATACCCTGAGGCATGACTGAAGAGTTTTGGTGGATCAAACTTTGATGAGTTGTTTCCTTATGAAACTGCTGGTGTTTTGGAATTCTTGCTCCAAGTAAGGCATGAATACTGTGTGTTGATTGGATTATGTTTGGGGTGGCTCCCTGTATGCTCCTTAGACAAAGAGATGTTCACGAAAGAGATTGCTGAGAGCAATCACCTGAATAGAGAGAGGGGAGGAGGCACATCACAGTCTGAGATTATTCACTTGATTCTAATAACAGCAGTGAAGAAACAAGGTGAGAAGTTTTGTTTAGCCTTGAAACTTCTTTATACCATTTACATGACAAGCAGGCTAAATAAAGAAAATGGCTAAGTGGCTAAGTCTGAGGGGTACACTGAAGCACTCAAAATGGCATAGCAAGCGTGGCTGGTAACACCAACTTCACTTTTGCCCCAGGGCCCACTCCAGCCTTGCTTTACCCCTGGTACATATCACTGACAACAATAGAATAACCTTTCTCACTTTTACTCATCCATGTGCTCATGAATAAAATGTGTAAAGTTTTTAATGGAGACATTTACTTGGTTCAGATGATGCTGGCATAATTGGATACTGCATATAATCATAGGACTTTTTATGGTAGATTGCTCAGAGTCTGCAGTACCTTGTGGAAAAGTCAGGCATGAATGCCTCAAGCATTCGGTCTATATATTAAAACAATAATTTCACCGTGAATCAGTTCCACTTGAATGGAAGATATAGCGTCACTGCCATTAAGATGCCAGGAAGAAAAGAGGAAATGTAATCTTTTTTCCCTTGTTCTACTTCAAAATATGAAATCATTGAATGCCATGCACTCATTTGCATAGCTTTTGCTGAAATTTATTCCTCTCCCCTACCTCCATGCAGATCATTAATCGAGAGAAGCTTCTGAAAAGACAACACTTAATTAAACAAACAACCGCACAATAGTGTTTTGACATCTTTGCAATTTTGCATTTTCTGTTGCAAATTCATTAAAGTGATTGTGGTAAACTATACTTTCAATTATAGCACATTGAGCAGATCATTTGAAAGGAACTGCAAAAAAGATAACTTTTGGTTTTCACTGCAGAACTATAGAACAGATTTAAAATATTAATTATCAGTTTCTCCACAAAGTTGCTGCACTATACATCTCCCCATAGATATCATAAATGTAATTTTCATTGTATTAGGGTGTCTGCATGCTCATTTCATTATAAATGAAAAGTTCGGCCCAATTGGACCTATTTGTCAATTTCCATTAATCATGAATTGAATTCCTACAAGGCCCGGATGATAATTTTGTCATTCCTCCCCCTCCCCCCCCCCCACTCTCAATCTGTATTAGTGTGGCAACAACAATTCTGAGCTAGATGGTTCCTAACATAGGAAGCTGCCTTATACTGAGTCAGACCCAGTATAAGTACTGTCTACCCTGACTGGCAGCAGCTTTCCAAGGTTTCAGGCAAAAGGCTTTCCCAGCTCTTCCTGGAGATGCCTGGAACCTTCCTCATGCAAAGCGGATGCTTTACCAATGAACTACAGCCCCATCCATAGTGCAAACCAAACAAAAAAACTGGTGTGCACAAAACTAGTTTGCCCGGTTCATTTCGAGTCTGGACTGGCCTTGAACTGGACTGGACATGTTCAGTTTGGTGCACTCCAACCCCCTCACCCCAGTTTGGCTCAAATTCAAGATGGTGCAGGGTTCAAAATGCTTACTTTAATTAAAAAAAAACTCACTGCCAGGCCCGGGGTCATTCTGCCACATCTGGGGGATGCTGCCACAGCTGTGTGGGTGTGTGATCTCTGAAGCTTTCCCCTCCCCCTGCCAGCCTCCCCCCTGGACTTTTCTGGGCCAGTTTGGCTCATTTGCAGGCCTTTTCAGCCCTCTTCCTGCTAGTGGTAGCCATTTTGAAGGCCGCTGCACATTCTCATGGGCTATTTGCATGCCCAACCTTGCATGAGCTGAGTGGGCCTGGGACGTTCAGCTCAAGGTCGAGCCAAATTAGGTCCAGTCCGGCTTGAGGATGAACCCTTGAGCCAGGCCAGTTCACACATCCCTAGTGTTGGAATATTATCCACGATAGCTCTCAACAGCCAAAAAACACGGTTGGTTTGCACAGCATTTAGCTAACTATGATACACGCCTTATCAATGAAGCTTGCAGCTGCTGGTAGATAACCCCCACGCCTTGAGGATATTTTAAGATGGCACTGCTTAAAGGTATGTCTCAGCGGGGAGGGGAAACCAAGGCCGCAAGCCAGATGTCTTAAGAGTGTAAATGGAAAATATAACACTTGCAAGCAAATCAGAACCTTTGGGGTTACAGTAACATTTTAGCTTGTATGCGATGTGCAGGTGCTAAAGGGTATAAAGCGGGGGGGGGGCTTCCAGACTGGGCAGGCGGCCGCACCCCAAAGCTTTTGCTAGCACTGAAATAAAGCTTTATTTGAAACTTTGATACTGGTGTCTGGTGAAACTCCTAACAAAGAAACAAATGGAATACAGGGAGTAATCTCTCTTCTAACTCTGTCTGCAAACAGACAGAGCTACTGCATTGGAATTATTTTCCTAGACAGACCTGCTTAAGTCTTTCCTTAAAGGCATTTAAAAGGTAAGTCAAAACTTTTTTTAAGGCTTTTTGGATTTTAATTGTAAACCGCCCAGAGATGCAAGTTCTGGGCAGTACAGAAATACGTTAAATTAAAAAAAAAATTATGAAATGCTAATTTACTTGTATCTCACTTGTAATTCCTGCTCTTATTTACTCTTAATTAATATTGATTTATTAAATACTATTGAGATATTAAGTCTTTCCCTGAAAAAGTGGTGTGTGTGTGTGTGTGTGTGTGTGTGTGTGTGAGAGAGAGAGAGAGAGAGAGAGAGAGAGCAAATACCATCAATGGTCAACTCTGAATTTAGGAACATGGGTCTAGGCACTAATTCTGGGTGTTTGCTATAGGAATATTTCTGGAAATACTTCAGACCATCTGGGTTTGGTACAAAATTAATTTTGATTGGGCTCTTAGAGGCTTCATTGTACTGGCTCATAACAATATCATCATTGTGATACACCAGGGTCTGGGGCAGAGAGCCTGCTGCAGTCTTCAGTCTATGAAGGGGACCCTCTGAATGGAGAAGGCTCTCTGAATGGAGGGCCCTATTTTTGGCCTGAAGGCTACAGCAGTGTCTCACTTTCTATCCTGATCTCACCTTAGTCCAGGGTACAATTCCGGCTGAAAATGGAATCAAGATTAATTTTCCAGATGTTAGCAAGGACAAGCACTCCTTTCAGTCAATCAAACAATCCAGCAAACAAGCAAACAAGCGCTATTGCCTAGCATGGCTAAAACAATTAATTTGCATCCGTAGTGAACTTCTTCATGACACTAGAGAGTATGAAGGAGTTTTGTGCTAAATGTTAGACCCATAGGGCTTCATGTTAGTAATTAAATTCTCAGCGCTATAGTATTTCGATAGACTAGGGAGCAATATAGCAAAAGCCATTGATTTGTATTGGCAATGGCAGGCAAAGCAGAAGGTAGAACTGATCCCCTTAGCATTTTACTTACTTCATATTTTCATTAAGTTAATGTGAAGCTCCAGGTTGTCAGTTGTCTAGATTGTCAGTTCATGGAGAAGGAACCCTCCGGTTTCTTGAAAGAACAAGATAGCTACTGTTAGGGATGCCAGATATTCTAAAGGTCACTTCTCTCCTCATCAGTATTGGAGATCTGATTGGCTGGCTGAGTAGGGGCAGGGCTACACCATTTTTAATCCCTTGCGCTACTCAGGGTTGCTTTAACTTTGTTTCCCATATATTTCTCTTCAATTCCTTCCCCCACAAAGCAGTCTCTCTCACTTTCCTATTGTTCTGCAGCATTTCCCCCCTGGAATTCAGTGGTTTTGTTTCTTATTCTGTTGATATAAATTTGTGTATAAGCTACCATTTTGCAACCAGCTCTGCCTTCCCAAGCCATCTTTTTTCTTTTTGTCTTGTTCCACTTCTCCATGCAGCTATTTCATGCTGGTAGCTCCAAAAGCTATGGAATTTTTTAAAAAATAGCTCATGGAAGCCTGAACTCTGCTCACCCCTGTACGAGATAGGTTGTGCATGCCCCATGTGCACAATACTGCTCTTTGTTTGGACAGGTGCTGGATCCAGATTATGTGCTCATGAACTGGGTCTGTGAGGATTAGATGCACTAAATTAAACATACCTGAGAAAACTTGGGGGAAACACCCTGTGGAACTGCCCTTTTTTCTTGTTAACATTTAACAATACAGGAGAACTCCATTATCTGTGGGAGTTGCATTCCATGGGGGTGGGGTGATAGTGAAACCATGGGGCATTAAGGCAATGGGAATGATACATGGATATGTGAGTCTTGACCCTTTAAATGCCTAATATTTTTGCATATACCAAGGTCGGGTGGCAATTACCCAACAGTGGATCTGCGAAACCACAGGCGCTGGGTCTGCGATTAATGAGATTCTCCTGTATTGCAAAGTACCTCTTCTAATGTCACAAAAAGATCATTTGCAGTTATTAAATCCACGATCATACAACACTGACAATGGGATTCATCAGCATTAAATAAGATGTTCACATTTACCAATTCTATAACCGGTTTTTCTTTTTATAAAGAGCATAACCTGCACGATAGAATCCTTTAAAAACTGGTCTGTGTGATAGGGCTCCCAAGTCCATCATTATTTTGACAAGCTACCCCCTGCCAAAAAAAAAAAAAAGGAAGATGGCATTAGAATCTGTCATATAATGCCCCCCGCCCCCAATCTGGTCATTCAGGTCAGACAGCCATTGTACATAGACTGCAAGGTCACTGCACAATTGGAAAAGATCTGTTCTCTGAATCCACCCAGAGTCATTTTCATTTACTGAGTGTATTATTCTGCAAGGTCAGACAATCCAAGATATATTTAGTAATGACTGTTCTCTTGGAAAAAAGCCTGTCTTTACAAAGGGGGCAAATATATGAATGTTTTTCTGCTTCAAAGATAAGCAGGTCTGAGAGTAATGAAATCCTTTGTTGATGTGCTGCAGGTATTTCACTATGCATCTGTGGTTGTTCTTAATGGCTGAAAACACAGGCTTTCCATTCTTGATTTATTTAATATGTTCATTTTCCTCTAAACCTTCTCAAGCATATTTTTCAAAAAAGGACAATCAGACATGCCGAACAGTACACACACACTTTTTTTTTTAAATGTGCTTTTTGTTTAGGAAGCTGAGAATGCATTCTAACAGAGTAGGATGAAATGATCTCATGAAAGAGCTCCAAACAGGATAAACTTGTAATGTATGTGGACACACATTTTAGATTTTTCTAAATATATCGTTGGGGTACAAAAGGGATGCTTATACATTTCTGATTAAATGTACATCCAATAAAGATAACAAAGACCAACGCAGAGGGGGAAAAAGAGAGTATAGTTCACTATATGAAAAAAAATTGTTAATTGTATGGGCATGTGAGTACTTGTATAGTCCAAGTGAGAATAAAAACAACATTCTATCAATATAAGTCTGAACATTCTATTGGTCATAAAGTCCAAACCATTCATCGAATCCATCTGGAATTTAGTATGAAGTACAGTGGAGGTTCCTCTTTAGGGCCAAGCCCTCCCAAGAAAAAGAAGGTTACAGGCAGGACTCTCTCTCAGCCTTATCTTGGAGAAGCCAGGGAGGAAACTTGAAAGCTTCTGCTCTTCCCAGAGTGGCTCCATCCTCTGAGGGGAATATCTTAGAGTGCTCACACTTCTAGTCTTCTATTCATCCTCTGAGGGGAATATCTTACAGTGCTCACACTTCTAGTCTTCCATTCATATGCAAGCAGGGTAGACCCTGCTTAGCTAAGGGGACAAGTCTTGTTTGCTACAACAAGACCAGCTCTCCTCTCCTATACAGGTCTCTTCTCCTTAACCAGCTCTCCTCTCCTGTATTGGCCCCCTCTGTGTAATAAAAGTCCCATAGAAACTACTGAGTTGGCAAATGATCAACCAATAGAATTTTCAGCCAACAGGAATTTTCAGCTAATCACATAAAGCACAATGCATAAACTAATCTTGGGCAGGGCCAACTCCTCAGATACTCCTTCAGATATAATGTCTCTCCGATTGGTCAACTTTCCACTCTGAGGGCTGGGCCAGAGACCACTTGGCACATTGCAGTAGTGGTTGGTGTGGGCGCCACAGTGGGGGTGACGAGAGGCACCTTTAAGCATAAATTAGTTAGTGCTTATCTCTGCTCCAGCCGCATCTGCAAGTTGGTTAAGGTGCTTCTTGCCACCTGGCACCCGCACTGGCCACTACTGGCACATTGGGAAGCAGTGGCACAGTTCTAAAGGTCAGATTATTCCCCTCCATTTTGGTTTGCTGTTTCTAGACATAGCAGGAGGGCCTGGTTCCAGTGAAAGGAATTCAAGGTAAGTAGGCCTAGCTTAGTAGACCTTTATTTTCAAATTTGTGTTCCAGTTAGTGTTGGCAACTCCAACTATTTCTGCAGGCGTCCACCCCTCACCATGTTTTTTTCAAAATATTAGCCCAGGGGAAGGGCCTGCCTGCTTTTCAATACATATCAAAGGGAATGGGAAAATGGTTCTCTGTGCCTCCATATGGCTCTCTTCAAGAAAGATGGTGGTTTTTAAAAAATCAAACAAACCCTGATCTATGCTTATAACATCAGTGCATACAAATATCATTTGCATGTTGTCTGTTTTTATAAACTTGCAGTAGAATAAAATATCCACCTTATTTCGCTATTTTGCAAAGGCTTATAGACTCAAAACAGAGAATTATACATTCTCCCCTCCCTCACCATTAATACATTATTTTGTGGTCTGTTCTTTTTTGTTGCATCAAAATATGATTTTGTAAAATGAATCGTGGGGAATTGTTTTAAAAGATGCCCTTTTACCCTGTCCCTGAAGTACTTGCATATTATTAAATCCTTTAAAAGGGGGGGATAAACAAGTATGGTTTGAAATCAGATTGGTGTTCAATATGTCTGCATTTGAATGGAAGACTACATGTGAGCACTGTAAGATATTCCCCTTAGGAGATGGGGTCACTCTGGGAAGAGCACCTGCATGCTTGCAAGGTTCCAAGTTCCCTCCTGGCATCTCTAAGACAGGGCCAAGAGAGAATCCTGCCTGCAACCTTGGATAAGTCACTACCAGTCTGTATAGACTATACTGAGCTAGATGGACCAATGGTCTGATTCAGTATAAGGCAGTTTTCTATGTATTTGCCTATATTGTCTACAATTTGGTGTCTTTTCCATCTTGATAGAATTTTTGGAAAGGTAATACTAATCTTTTTTATTTTATTTTATTTTGGTGAGGAACAAGTTGTATTTGTTCACTTGTCTGAGAATTTGAATAACTACTTGACACATTTAGTGGTATTCAAAGGTATACTGCCCCTGAATCTTGACGGTTCACATTATAGCCATCATGACTAACAGCTAGTGACAGACCTCTCTTTCTCAATGAATTTGTCCCTGAACTGGTCTGAAGTGATCCGGCCACTGCCAGCCCAGGCTACTCTGGGGGATGCCATCGGGGGTGGGGTGGAGCCACTTCCACCCCCCTGCAGCCACTGCCAATCCTTTTTGTGAGTACTACTGACTCCCCTCTTACCCCCTCTAGGCCTAGGCAGCTTCCTAGGGTTTCTAATACCCTCCTCAAAGACCCATAATTCCCTTACTGGCAGGTCCATCCAAGGACACACAAAGACCAATTTAGCACAGTTTAGAGCAGTGATTCTCAAACTTGGGTCCTCAGGTGTTATTGTACTTCAACTCCCATAATCCCCAAACAAGGCCACTGAGGCTGGGGATTATGGGAGTTGAAGTCCAATAACACCTGAGGACCCAAGTTTGAGAATCCCTGGTTTAGAGGATAGAAACATGGAGTAGACCCCCAAACCAATCCACAACTGGTTTGGACCGGTCCGGCAGTTGAACCAGACTTGGTCCATTTCAACCGGATTGGACCGGGCAGGTTGGTTTGAGTCCATTTCAGATCCAAACGAAACCAGCAAATCCAGTTCCGTTCATACCCCTATCAATTAGCACGACACAAATCCAAGGAATGGATTCTCACAAATCCTCATGACTTTTTCATGGCATTCTCCACAAACTGACTATCAAATCTAGGCAGAAAAGGAAATCAAAACAAAACAGAAAACAAGGCAAGAAAGAACTAAATACATCAAATGAAAAGGCTGAGGGACTGGGATGTGTGTTTTTTAAAGTGAAAAAGTAGAGTAGGGGACCCTGGAATGATCTGTACATTCAGCATATGATAACATTATGTGGAGTTCACTGGGACTTACTTCTGTGTGAAAATGCTTAGGTTGGCCTGTTCAACTGTAGTCCAATGTTCTTATCCTGAATCAAACCCCATTAAACACATTGATCCACATACTACACAGCGAGCCGCTAACCCAAGAGAAGGGCACACTCACTGCTTCTGAGTCACTCTGCAGCCCACCTGCACAACTCCTGATGGTGTGGCTGCTCTGTATCTAAGGAGTGCATTACGACACTTCCAATGCCCATTTCCAATTAGAGTAGAATCAGAAGCATGATGACACACTCCTTAGTAGCCACAGAACAACCCCCACCTCCATTGGAAGCAGCAAACATAAACTGCAGAGTAACTTGGAAGCAGGGATCACACCTCTCTCCTGGATTGGCGGTTCACTGCACAGTATGGGAACCAGTGGGACTAACTTCTGACTAAAGTAAAGTGTGCCAACAAATCAGTGTTGACTCCTGATGACCCCAGAGCACTGGGGTTGTCTTTGGTAGAATACAGGAGGGGTTTACCATTGCCTCCTCCCACGCAGTATGAGATGATGCCTTTCAGAATCTCCCTATATCGCTGCTGCCCAATATAGATGTTTCCCATAGTCTGGGAAACACACCAGCAGGGATTCGAACCGGCAACCTCTGACTTGGTAGTCAAGTCATTTCTCCACTGTGCCATTAGGTGGCTCGATTTATGGCCATATCTGGAACTGAAGAGGGAATGGGAGAGTGAGGAAACAAATGGGATTCAATAGAATTATCTGGATATTTTCGTTTTTCTTATTGTTGTCTACATGTTTGACTTTGCAGCTGATGTTCTAACTTCACCAAAAACTTCAAAGGAGCCAAGATAGTGGGGGGTGACTAGCATAGTTAATTCCACTCATAATTGTATACTCAAGTGTGTGGGGGGTGGGGGGGATTAGTTGCTGCTTTTAGCCAGTTGTGCCATGAATTAATGCAACACTAACCCATATGAAGTCTGCATTTCCAATTATTATATTTGTTCAGGGCAGTGAACAAGTAGTTCAGGGCAGTGTCTATGGTTCTCTCCTGCCCATTGATGCTCACAGCAGCTCTGTGAGGCAGATTAGATGAAAAGGAGTGAGGGGCACAAGGTCAACTTCATGGCTGAATAGGAATTTGTTTGAACTCAAGACTCCAGGTCTTAACATTTTAACCACTGCACCAAACTGGCTTTCTCTTCTTAAAGACAGAACTCAAATGCAGAAAACAATCTTCATCTGAATCATTGGAAGTGTAAACCATTTCCATTAGAGGGAAAGCAAAAGGAGATGGTCAGAGACAGAGGAAGTATATGTTCTGTTTGTTAATATTATCTGTGGCTGGCACCCACTATACATTTGGTACTTCTTGAGGTAAAGATTAACAACTAGTTCTGAATAGGGATGTTAGAGAGATGAGTCACTGGTCTTCTAGAGGAGGCTGGGAACAAAACGCTGCTCTGGAGAGAATTGTAAAATGGCTACTATTGTTTGTTAGTTACAATGGTTTTGAGAGCCACAGGTACAGCAGTTAAACTGAAAAACAAACTGTTCCATCTCATCACATGAAGAGGTGTAGTTTCTGTGTAAACCCAGAAATTTCTACACATATTGGCTGACATCCTGACAAGAGAATACAAATACAAATACGAATACGAATACAACAAATATTTATATACCGCTTTTCAACAAAAGTTCCCAAAGTGGTTAACATAGATATAAATAAATAAAATAAAACAAAACAGCTCCCTGTCCCTAACAGGCTCACAATCTAAAAAAGAAACATAAGACAGGCACTAGCAACAGCCACTGGAGGCATGCTGTGCTGGAGACGGATAGGGCCAGTTGCTCTCCCCCCTGCTAAATAAAGAGAATCACTACTTTAAAAAGGTGCCTCTGCTCAGTTAGCAAGAGAAGCCCGGGAGCAGTGAGAAGATCAGAATAAAAGTGATTTCAGACTGTTCACATGGGGTGGGGGGTGGGGGTGATGACCCCCCTCTTCCCTAGGATGCCCCTGTGCCACCTGAAAATAAGTTTCTGAGGGCCGTGATGTAATACTTCATCCCTCAACCCACACAGACAGCATGTGCTTTTCATTCTAATTGTCCTTTTCAAAAAAATAATAATTAATCTTTTCTTTTATTTACGATAGCTGACACCAGTCTAGGCACTGGTGTCTATGGTCCACCTGAACTGAAATTTAGGAACTTTTAACCTTAGAATATTGTCCAGCTAATTGCTTGCATTTCAGTTAAAAGTGGTATGAGCTGCTGGAGGAGCTGCTAAAGTTCTTGAGATTCCACCAAGCATTAAAGAGAAACTCCTTGAAAACATTAAGAGAAATGGCTTATAAACTGTGCAACGGGACAAGAGTGACTTGAACGCCACCTTTACACCTGTAAGCAGCTGTTTGGATGCTGTGCCGCAAGGCAGCAGTGGTAAGTGGTAATGACTCCATGCATGGAGCTGCATGATGTGCCAGCCATTATTTCCAGTAGAGCATGAGAATAGCCTGCTGGATCAGGCCCGAGGCCTATCTTGTCTAGCATCCTGTTTCACACAGTGGCCTACCAGATGCCTCTGAGAAGCCCACAGGCAAGGGGTGAGGGCATGCCCTCTCTCCTGCGGTTACTCCCCTGCAACTGGTTTGAAGAGGCATCTTCCCTCTGAGGCTCAGGCTGGAGGTGGCCTATAGCCATCAGACTAGCAGCCACTGATAGACTTGTCCTCCATGAATTTGTCTAGGCCCCTTTTAAAGCCATCTAAGTGAGTGGTCATCAATCACCACATGCTGTGGAGGTGATCTATAGATTAATTTTCTGCTGTGTGAAAAAGTACTTCCTTTTGTTCTTCCTATATTTCCTGGCATATAAGCACATTGCACAACTCCATGCACAGAATCCTTACTGCCAGCGCTGCTTCCCTGTGGCACAGCCTCCTCACAGCTATTTAATGTGTGCTTAAGCAGATCGCACTCAAGCTGCCTGCATCTTTTTGCACAGTGTATAATCCATTTATTATTTGTGGAGTATGTAAGCTAATATATGATTTGCAAGTCTGCAAATGGAAGAGATTCCAAAGTGATCTGTGGAACTCAGTGAAACTGGATAAACTGAGGCTGTTCTCATGCACAGCATAACCCAGGCTGGTAAAACCCAGCCTGGGTTAGGATGTGCCTGAGAACCGCCAAGATTTGGCCTGATCCCTGTGGGTAGCACCACCTAGTCAGGCTTTTTAGCCCATCATCTAGTTGAGGTTAAGGGAGCAAGTGCTCCCTTAACTTGGACTCCATGTTCAGGCTGAGACACAGAGATGGGCGCCTAGAGCATCCGCCCCCTGCAGGAATTTCCCAATGCACCCAATGTAGCACATGGTGCATTGTGGGATACCTGGAGGCCAGGACATGTTGTCCCAGCCTCTGGAGCTCCGCACTTCCTGGCACATTGCTGCTTGTCCAAGAGCACAGTTCTCACTCCCAGCAATGTTTGAGGGATCAGCTTTGGGGGGCGGGGTAAGGTTTCACAGCCTTCCCCTCCCCTACCTGCCCTCCCGAATGGTCGTGTGAGTACCCTCACTGTTTTGATTACGTTCATCAATGCTCACTGATGTGGCAAAATCTGACTGCATGGAGCTTAATTTGTAAAGCCACATTATATTTGACAATGTATAAAGTTTCTACTGCTTATATAGCACAGAAGTTAAGATGACAATTTAATCATATTATTTCTGTGCCTTTTAGAGCACAAGTGAAAATTGTAGGCACTCTCTCATCTTAAACTGAAGGGATTTTGAAATGGGTATATATGTCAATATATAACTTGAAGGATAATGATGCTTCTTTCTAAACTCCACCAATAATTCTGACACAGATTGTGACTAATGTTTATGATATATTCAGTTGATTATACTTGAAATACTTTTCCAGAATACAGAGAATCCAATGGAAAAAAGTAACAGTTTTTATATTATTATTCATCTTCTAGGGCTTGCATTATAATAAAGAAAACCAGAAAACCAAACAACAAGACCGTAGCCAAAGGTAAACATTATTTATATCCCAATAAACCACATAGTTCAAGCTTCAGGTACTATATAAATCAGATGGATAGGTTCAGTGATACGAGCCATATGATAAATGGGAACCATTTCAGCTGCTGTAGGATTTGTGGTGAGATGGTTCAATCAACAGTGACTTGACTAGTAGGAATAGATAGCAGATAAGCAGGCTCAGCTGGCTTTAGTTTGAACTCCAGTTAAGAATGTAATCAGTACTATGTAGCAGGAGAAGAGGTGTGGAAGGAATGTTATTTAACTTTCTGATAATACCCTTTCTAAAGAGCTTGTCAGGGCAACCTACACAGTTCTTCCTGCCTATTTGATCCTGTGAAGCAACTCAGAGTGAGAGACTGTCCGACATCCTAATAGTGCACACAGAAAAAAAACATTTGCACAGTCCTAGCAGCCCTACTTCTGAAGCACAGGCACTTGTGTGGGTGGAGGGCCAATGCCCACTCCTTGGAAGCACTTCTCTTCAACCCAGAAGCAGGTTCCTGAGGTTGTGGGATTGCTAGCATTGCACATGTACTTTGGTGGTACGTGCACACTTTAGTGAGGATGTCAGCCTGAGAGTGGGACAAGGTCACCTAGTGTGACCCTCATGTCCGTGAGAGGTTTTGAACCTGGATATCCAGTGCTCTGCTATACCTCATTGGCTCTCAAGTAGCAGAAATGAAGAAATTTATTCTTTTTTAAAACAGTAAGTTGCATTGAGGTACAGCATTATTCTTCTAGCTAATATTCCCTATATTTCAGGAGCCATAAAGCTATGCATTTAAAATAATTTGATCAGCTTATGATATCTTATCCACAATAGTATAACTTAGGTTAGCTACAAATTATTACTAGTACATGAAATGCTATGACTGTCTACACCAGTAGTTCTTAAAATGCATTATACTGTAGCCTGTTTCTGTATTCTGTTCTTGTTCTTTGAGAACCAATCAATTTTCTTACCTTATGGCTGTGATGAGAAGATCACTTGAAAGGCTTCTGAAGCAGCCATGTAACAGCCAGGTTAAAAAGCATAGTTTCCAAAAAGATATGTAATCACCATTTAAAATCTTTATTCCTTTTGCCCTGCAAGAAAGTAAATAAATCAATGGGAATTAATTTAAGTAACAAGAGTTAACACTGTCTTCCAAAAAGTTGCTTAACATCACTTAACTCTGCAGCAATTAATCAACCACTTGACTAGTCAATATAAACAAAATAGAGTTTAAAGGCATTGGGCTGGATCCCAGCGAGTTTTCTGCACAGAAGTTCCATTTGTCCTTTTGGGAGGGGCAGTTTTTGCCAATGCCTCCTTTCCTCCTTAAACCTCCTATCCCCCCACAACAAATTTGTCTCTAAGGTTTGAAAGTAGAGGAAAGGGGGGACTGGGAAAATTTTTTCCAACAACTGCCCCTTGCTGGAACCAAACTTCTTTTACTTGCAGGAGTGCAAGTTTACTTGGGATCCAGCTCTCTCTCTCTGTGTGTGTGTGTGTGTGTGTGTCTGTCTGTCTGTCTGTCTGTGTGTGTGAGAGAGAGAGATACACACACACATGCCATGGTTTCATCAAAAAGGTTGTTGAGCTAGACTACTGATAAGCATGGCACAAATATTGCTCTTCTCACAAGCTGGTGAAAGGGACATGGCTTAGCCCTAGCTCCTTGACAAAAAGCTGGGATGAGGGCAGGGGCGTAACTATAATAGGGCAAGGGGAGACAGTTGTCTGGGGGCCCATTGCCTTGGGGGGCCCCCAGAGGCTACTCACATGACTGACACCCCCAGTCACGCACCCGCCTGGGCTTCCTTCAGTTGTATTAATCCTCCAAAATTGATGTGAGTGTTAAGACCTGGAGCTACCAGAACAGCATGTCTTTCTCTAGTAACATTAAATGACTCGCATCGTCCACAATTTACAAAACTTGAGCTGAGCTTCTGTGGGGTGGGGGGCCCATTTTAAAATCTTGTCTCTGGGCCCACTCCAACCTTGCTACGCCCCTGGATGAGGGCATTATTCTTTGGAACTGGCAGCGCTGTTGGAGCAAGACTACAGGCTCTTTAGGCTGTTCCATCTGTCCAGCACCGCAGGGTAGAGTAGCCCACCCACCCAGAGCCATGTGGGACTAGCTCTTAGAAAGGGCCAAGTAGAGATTTTTGCTTTTGAGCACATTGGTTGGGGTGTGTGTGTGTGTTTGTGTGTTCATCTGCTTCACACTGTACCAGGCTGTGTGGTATTCAGATAGTAGAATAATGGTCACAACTGGCAGGCACAGTACAGGTAATATAAAAAAACACCCTGAGATTGTCTAGTGAAGGGAGGATTATCCTTGAGGCTGGCCAGATTGAGGGACCACTTTTAGGCAACTGTAGCATCACCAGCATCAAAGGCTTGATGATTTGAGTGATGTGATGCTGCCAGATTCTTCCTTGAACTCTCAATCAGATCATGTTAATACACATTAATATAAATGGGCAATATTATAGATTAATTACCCACATAGTCCGTGCACTTAGGACAAGAACTAGCCTAGGAGAGTTGGTCTTGCGGAGAGAGGAGCTGGTCTTGTTGTAGCAAGCATGACTTGTCCCCTTCACTAAGCAGGGTCTGCCCTGGTTGCATATGAATGGGAGACTAGAAGTGTGAGACTGTAAGATATTCCCCTGAAGGGATGGAGTCACTCTGGGATGAGCAGAAGGTTCCAAGTTCCCTCCCTGGCTTCTCCAAGATAGGGCTGAGAGAGACCCCTGCCTGCAACCTTGGAGAAGCCACTGCCAGTCTGGGTAGATAATACTAAGCTAGATGGACCTATGGTCTGAGTCACAATATGGTAGCTTCCTATGATAGAAATTCTGTTTCCTAGACCATATAGAGATAGAGATAGAGATACCTGTACATTTCAGTGCCTTAAGGTGCAAACAGAAAAAGTAATTTTAAATGTAAAGCACCAGTAATAATAATCTGTACTGATATCTGCAAACTGTAGGCAATGAATGTGCTCTTGGTTTCTGATGCATTGTGAAAGCCCAGGGTAGTTATGTCATAGCTCACAATTTAGAGAGGCTGAATATAAATTTACCTATTCCAAAGTAAAAATTCGCTGTTATAAGGCTGCTGCATCTATAAATACATCAGCAGAGGTGCATTCCTTTGAAAAATTTAGAGTAGGAACTCAGTGGAATCCTGGTTACTCCTGGATTAGGATGGGCAGGGCTGAATTTGTACAATGAAAATGTCATCCAGAAATGGAATAATCATCCTATTATGTGTCCCCTCCTTATTTTGAGAAGTAAGTAGTTCACCTCAGTCCAAAGCCTTAGCTCTGTAAAAGGCTTTTAAAAATAATTTGCAAGGGGCAAACTCTTTCAAAGTGTTATGCTTTCAGAATATTGGCTTTTCTATAGAAAGCACCCAGGTCATGGCAATTTCTATGTAGTAGAATCCAGGTCATGGTAATTTCTATGTAGTATCAACATGAGGGAATATGGGAGATTTCTTTTAAGAACAACTGGATGATAACTGTCAAATTTCAACAGAGAATTAACATGTGTAGGGTTTTTATACAAAAATTGTGCCAGGGCTCTCAGCATCTGTTTTCAGTGCCGGGCTTAATGCTGAAATATACACAGTAAGAATATTGTCAAATATTCTATATTCATCAATGAGTGTATATAGAGGTCCCACAATAGGAATTAATGAAAGGCGGTATATAAATTTAACAATAAAATAAATCAATCAATAAATAAATATTGCCGTCTAATAGCCCTTTCCGTTATTTCCTATTGTGGGCTCAAGCTTCGGGCTCAAGCCTACTATAAAGTAGAATCAAATAGAGAAATCAGCATTTCCATAGCCAGAAATTTATAGAGACTATGAACATAGTCTTCCTCCACACGGACATCATACATGTGAAAGGGGATTGAGAGACCACACTCACTGGCCATACTCAGCCATCCCTCACCCCCTTCACTGCATTAGTGGTAATACCGGGTGAGCAGGGGGTGGGGGTGTAGTTGTGGGCCTGGCCCGAGAAGCAAGCACACGGGCTGCCATTTTTGTCCCTTGTCACATGTTGCGGGTGGACCAATCAGTGCGCAGGAGCACCTGCATAAGCATCTGGCTCCATTCCATTCTTTCTCAGTTGCTCTGCAGGCAGGCACCCTCCTGCCCATCCCTTGACTCAGTGGGGGGGGGGATATTCTGGTCTCCTCTTGGGGCCAAGTAGGATTTTTTTTTGCCTCAGCTGATTGGCTATGGTTGGAGCCTTTTTTTGCCTGCTTCTCACTGACTTTGATAAGGTAGTCACTGGGTTATTTGGTCATTATACAGTTGAGTGCTGGTTGGGGTAGGTTAATTTGCAATGGTGTTGAGCTGGAGGGCCGTCATGGTGAGTGGGAATATGGAGGAAGGCTTGGTGATCTTCTGACTCTTGGGCTGGATCTGCTCTCATTTGGATGAATGCCAGCAAACACCACTCAGTGGCTTGCACCTAGGTTTAGGTGGGCTGGCATGCATCCCCTCATTGGGGGTAACCTCATGGTTGAGATAAGGTTTGGACTGGTTCCGAGCCAAATCAAAGCCCGGTCCTTCTCCCTCCTGTGGGCATACCTCCTATGAGATTGACCCACACATGAGATACCCGCACTTTAGTTCAATTCCTTGTTGCAGGTTTGCAATTATTTAATAAAGTGGCCCAAGTTTCTTCCAACTATGTGTGTCCTGTCATTATTTGCGTCTGGGTTCACAACAGTTCTGCACATTCAATAGAATTTTGGACATTAGAACTACACACACACACAGCTGCACACAAATAGGTTTTCCACCCTATTAGAATCCTTAATCATACAGGATTCTCAGTTGTAGGGCCTAAGCAAGTACAGCTGTAAAAGCATAGGCTGTCCCTTTTGTCATGTTATGGAACATGTGGTCATTGGGGGCAGCAGGACCAAAAGAGACATTGGGATGGGGCAGTCAGTCCCACTTTTCTTCTACACATATAGCATATGAGTACACACACAGTGCACAGTGTACAAATCCCTACAGAAAGCTTCTAATGCTGGCTGTAATGCGACAGCATGCAGAAATCATTTCTATAGCCACCAATTGCCTTTCATTCTCGGAATTTAGTTTTGTTTACATTGATGGAAGAGGAAACACTGCATAGCTTTCAAAGACATATTCTTCAATGCAAAAAAGGCTTTTGCAGCAAGGGAAGATAAAAGAACATCTCCCCACTCCATTTCCTGCACTGCGTGGCGAGCCTTGTGAACATTTCGTTTCCTGGCTCCTTGTGAGGATGGAGCTTTGCTTTCCTCATAGGATGTGCAACATGTCAACCACTGATCCTATTGATGGAACAAACACTGATACCATTAATAGAAAATGAAAATAAATAATGGCCAATATCTTAATTCAGCCCTCAGGGACATATTTTCAGAGGGCAAAGAGGGGCAAGGAGAGGTAGTTGAAATTCATCTCCCCCTCGCCCTCACATTAGTCCAGTGCTGTATTAGTCTGGTCTTGTCTGCAGCAGCACCACATCTCACAGAGCACTGGAGCTTCATTAGTTAAGATGTTGGGCAAATATTTGTATAGTCAAAATGGCAGTGCTATTTCCTAAGAACCAGCAGCATTTAGATAAGCCATGTTTTTTTAAGTTATGCTTTCTTCCTTGGATAATTCATTTGTTTGAGATTTAACTGGGCCCAGATATTGGCCTAGATATTGGCAAGCATAAAAGGTCAGGGGGATAATTACTAAAGAAGATATACAAATACAAATATGACAAATATTTATATTCCGCTTTTCAACAAATGTTCCCAAAGTGGTTTTAAAAAGGTCCTATCCAAATTGAATATACACAGGCCTTGATCCTTCCATGCTTTCATTCCTGCCACCCCCAACATACACAAAGCTAAATCCTAAAGCAACTTAGCTTCTTACTTTTTAATATAGTGCAACAGATACAGACAGACACAGAAAGCAAGACTATATGAAGTCCTAACTGCAAGCATATCTCAGCATTGATCTCCAGAAATAGATTGTCTGAAGGCCTCTTCAAGGTACATCAGCTTGAAACAGCCTCCACATGGTAGCTGCACCATGTGATCAACCATTCTGGGTGAGCTGGTTTATTATGTGTATACGCCTCGAGGGGTGTGCGCGGAACTGATTTGCGTGGTTTGGTCCACATTTGGACCAAATTTGGACTGTGGTCCATGAACTGGTTCAGTCAAATCGACCAGCTGGTCCAATCTGAACCAGTTGCCAGTTTGAGCATCTGTAAAGGGGAATCCGGTGAGGAGTCCCCTTTGCTTCCAAAGGTAATAAAAGGCGGCAGAGGAGTGATGAGAGAGAGGCACCTTTAAAATTGAAAGAGAAGGCACTTAGCGGCAGGCCTGCGTGGTGTTCCCCCCACTCTCCCAATGGTGGCAGCAGCATGCAAATGGCCTCTGCGCATGTGCTCCACTGGGAAGGTGGGGGGAGCACTGTGTAGGCCTGACACTAAGCATCTTCTCTTTCATTTGAAAGGCACTTCTCTCTTGCCACTCCCCTACCACCTTTTATTACCTTTGGAAGCAAAGGAGAATCGTCACCAGATTCCCCTTTACAGGCACTCAAATTGGCTATTGTCAGTGTATGGACGGTTCGACTGCGGACCAGGCCCCTTTAACCAGGGCCACTCCAGTCCATAATCAAATCAGCCAAGATAGCTGCAAACCAGTTCGGTCATGGAGCAGTTTGGCACACCCCTTTAAGCCTCAGTGGCACAGGTTTTCTCCATACCTTCAGCAGCCATTTCCAGGAGTGTTTGGCATCACACCATATATCCTTCTTTCCCCTTCTGCTATTCTGGAAGCAGAAAAATGTACGCAAAGGTAATTCCGGAAAGGGAAAGTTCCCGCTATTTGCTGGAGAAGGAGAAGAAGGAGAAAAGTGCTATTGTATGCAATCAGCTGAAGTAATCTGATGAAAAGGTTAGCTCTTATTTTATGTACTCCAAGCCAGAATTTAATCTGAGTATAGGTTTTGTCTTAGCTCCCATCATAAGGAAAAAGCTAATAGTTTCTTATATTTCTGACATGGATTTATATTCCTTCTGTCATTGTCTTTTATTTTCCAAATTCAATTAACATAAACACAATTCCAAAAAATAAGCTCTCTACAATTATTCTTTAAAATACAATTAAAATGGCGTCAAAGCTATCTGTAGCCATTGAGTAACTGCTTAAAAACCTAACCAGTCTGACTACCAGTCAGGCTTTGATGCCTGACTGATGCCTGCCCAGGCTTTGATGGGCTTCCAGAAAATGGTAATTTCATAGCTGGGAGCCATGAACACCAGTGCATGCTCTTCTGCTTTATGAAGGCCACTGACAGCAAGACACCCTTGGCTGACTTTAGTTACTGTGATAGAATATAGGTTACTGGGCAGTCTCCAGGGTCCAAGCTGCCCAGCTCTTTATAGGTTAAAGTAACAAATAAAATTGACATTTATAGTGGTCAGACTAAAAAAAATCATTTAAAAACTTCTGACCTTTTCTTGGCTAATAATGGCAATTTCTTTGATGTTTATCTTCTCAGAAGGGAGAAAGTAATGCAATAATTGACACTTTAAGTTAATTAAGAAAGATAGCTGTCTGCCATGATTGATGAAAATGTAGACATCTGCTCAATCCAATAATTGAGAGGATTGGAAGATGGACATAAAAAATCTCTGAAGTTTAGCCAGAGAAGAGAATACATAATATATCGTTAGATCACTGTTCAGACACAAAGCGAAACAAAACAAAAAACCCAAAACAGAGGACTAAAATTGTAGTATTAGGTTTTAACATATTGGCTGGTATCCAAAGAGCCTGTGCACAAAACAATATGTGCTTCTAAAAAGGCATGGGGGGGATCCTTATTTTCCTTTCTGACTGTAGGCTCAGGTGCCACACTGAATGCAGCTGCAGAGGGTCTAATGACAACTGTTAGAAGCTTCGCACCATTAGAAATCTCCAAGCACTCACAGAACACTCTTTCACATCTCAGCCTATGGTTGCAATCCTGCATCTAAGTTGTGCAAGAAGATCAGAGGCAAGAGTGCTCTCTCATAGGAAATGAGTACATCTGCCCTATAACATGCCAGGCCCTCATTCTCCTTTGATACTTCTTTGGGTCAATCAGCTCTCAGGACATCAGGTAAATCCAATTAGAACTGTACATATCAATTCAAATGTGCTTGTATGCCCAAGTTCAGGATTCTGGCCAGATGTTATCATTCCTCTGCCACCCTGACTCCAATGTGCCTCAGACCCTGGTTCCTAACACCCACACTATGTTGTTGTTTCAGGATGTCTCTGGTGGATGTTGACAATTAGAGTCTTCTGCTTTGGTGAATTCTGTCGTAAATGTCAAAACAGTGTTGTCAATCTTCTAGCCTCTTGACCCATCTTCGCCATTGTCCACTGATGTAGAGGAGGGGAATGATGGAAGGGGGCTAGGGTAGAAATTTTGGGGGAGAGTTATGCCCTATAACTTCTCTTACATATAATTAGAGCATGGCACAGCCTTGCAAATAATAACAATAATACAGAAAGTGTCACTTCCTCTCTAATCTAAGGACGTTAATCACAACAATTGTTGCTCTTACAAAATGTTCCTCTTACAAGTTGTTTGACATCTGCCATCCTGCCTAATCTGAATGCACGGGAGACATAAACCACAATCCGACAGTGAACAACACCATTCATAAATCCTTCACAAGCCCATCATACAAAAATGTTGAGGACAGCATTTTGCCTTCTCAGTCCCATTGTGCTTCATGCGAACCAGAGACTTGCCGCTTCTGCTTTAAGGCTCGATGAGAATACAGAACTGAACAATTAATACAATATCAACATTTGAGCATAGTGGTCTATAAGGCATATAGTTACATTAAAAAGGTATAAGAATACAGTTTTCACAATAGAAACATAGAAAAGGACTTCAGTCCCATGCTGATATGTGAGTAGAGCCAGATGCATCAGGGGGACTGGGCTGGAGTTCATAACAATAGAATTTTCCTTCTGGAAGATTCCCAATCATTATGGGGTGGATTTTGATTTAACATGTCACTAGTAGGCATTAGCTGCTTGTTAAAGTAAATACTTGTATGCATTCATTTGAAATAAATGTGGGGGGGGGCGCGCTAAATTGGGCCTGTCATTCATTCTTAAATGAATGCAACTTTCTTCTGTTTTATGGATCCACTAAGAGGTTCCCTTTGCTATCTAAAAATAGGGCAGCGTAAAGTTAATTTAGTCCAAAAGAGGAGGGCAGTCAATCATAGAAATCATCCAGCTCTGAATTCTGATTGCTACATTAATCTCATTCCTGTATACTAAATTATACTTGGTCCTAATTGTTATAATGTTAGGTCCAAACCTTATCCCCTGACTGTAGGAATATTCAAGGAGTTAATCATAATAGAAACTAATGGAGTGTAAGAAGAGTCAGGTGGTTCAAGGGTGTTTTACGTTGTTTGCTCTGATTAAGTCTGCAAACTGCCACACTAAGAAGTTTCATATTTTATTAAAGCAAAATGCTTTTCAGAGCTCTCTCAGCCTGTGGCATTTCCTCTCTCAAGCCAGGCAGGAAGTGGGAATTGCCCTTAACTTGTTCCTGGTTCCTGCCAGAACTTAACCAGCCTGCCTCCAGTGGCTCTTTTTATATTATTGCTGCAACAGGGTTGTGTTGCTGGGAATCAGATGAGGGGCTCAGCAGAGCCTATGCGGTGGCTTTGTGACTGCAAGTCTGGCAATTATATATAAAATGACTAAGCACCTTGCAGAGAGAGTAATCTTGTGTTCTGTTTCTTTTTGCAATTTCCCCATACAATTTGAAACTTCAAAGGAGTAAGAGGTAAGTTTGGAATTAACATTACGTATTTTTGCCATGCAGTCATTGCATATGTATAGCATATGGGTAATATTTCCCTTCCCTGTTTCCATATTCCCCTCCTTTCCCATCCAAGCTCTAATTAACTTCTGGCTCATGGCTCCCCCCACACTTATTTGCTGCAAATGCACAGTTTCAGGATTCAATAGTACAGCTCTTGCCAGAGATTAAGAGAAAGGCATCTGTTAGGAAGGCATAAAACAAAACTACTCCCATGTACCCAGAGGAATGGCGGATCTACTCTAAAATATCACAATACATGTAGACACATGAAAAAATACACAATAGATCAGGGAGCATCGGAAGGCAAAGATAACAGAGAAGCAAAGGGAACCCAAATGGGAACACTGCTGGCATCATGAAGCATAACCACACAAAATATAATCATGATATCTTTCTGTGCAGATACAGTTCAGAGCTCCGGACACAGAATATGAATTGTAAACATCCTGCCGGAGGTAGCCAGGTTTACTACAAAAAAAGGCATTCAGGTATATGCAGCTGAGATTAGTCAGCAGACAACATTCAGTTATATTAATTCTTATAAAACGTTTGGCTTCCCTCTTCTAATGAATAACTCATGCTCTGCCCCACAGTTAGGGAACATTTCACAGATTGCTGGAAAAAGGCCAAAACCAGTACCGGGCTTGAGGCTGCTAGACCTACTGACAGATGCCTACATACTCATGCAAACCACTGGCATTGCAAATGGCCGAATCTGTTAAAGGAGGGCTACAAGCGCAAGGTCACACCATTGTACTTCACATTCATTACTTATCATGATTACCTCTCCCTGTCCCTGACTGTGATACACAGAATAGCTTTGGGTGTTATGCTTCATGGAGAGCAGATACACAAGTGACTCTTCTGACAGTTTTGTTGCCCAGCATCTCCTAGACTCATATCCTCCCTTAGGATATTACAGTACACTGGAAATGCAAAAAAAAAAAAAGAATATGCAAGTCGCTGAATTATTCATACTATAGCTGCATCTGTGTGCATGGGCTCGACAAACAGTCGGAAGACACTGTCCCAAAGGCCTCGCAATCTAAAAAGAGACACACAGGAGACTGCAGATGACAGCAGAGGAAAGGGAGACGTGTGAAGGGAGGGGAAACACGAGAATAACATGTGATTATTTCTAAAGGCTTCGTTTCAGAACTCCTGTGGGATGAGAACAAAGCCACAGCTAGTCCACTTTCCTGTCTGACATGACAGAGCACTGTTGTGCAAGCACACACACACAAAAGATATATAAAATGGCTGCACTGTTATGCACTCTGCATAGTCTTGGTGTTTGTGCAACAGTGCTCCTGCAAAATTGCACAAATGTCATGTTCCACAATTGAACAGTGTCATGTTCCATGCTCTTGTAACATTGCACAATATATTAGCCCTATTTCCCACAGTGGCCAACCAGATGTCTCTGGCAAGTCTGCAAGCAGGAGAGGAAGACATTGCCCTCTCTCATTTCCCCAGCATTATGGACTTCTCATGGGAGCTGAGTCTTCGCATAATGTGTCCCAAGTATGATAGTTTGAGCCTAGTCATTTGTATCTTGAGTGAAAATTCTGGATTGATTTGTTCTCGGATCCATTCTATGCCGGATTAAACCATTAGCAAAGGTAGCAAATGCTACGGACCCCGCCTTTTCGAGGGGGGCCCCATGGCTTGGCACCTGCCTCTCTTGCAGAGTAGCCTGGAGGAATTTCTGCGGCCAGGCACTGTCTGCAGGCTGCTGCTGTTATCTTATCTGGCTGTGCAAGAGCTCGTTGTTCGAGCTAATCATTAGCGGAGGGGTGGGGGCACTGGGCTTCCTGAGCAGGCATTGAAACAATGCTACTTTGCAGAAGCTGAAAATCAGTGCACTTATGAGGAGGCTCCCTTCCCTTTCAGGTTTCCCTTCTCCCTGCTTTCCCTGATCTCTGTCTGCTGTGGACGCTGCTGCTCTGCTCAGTCTGCTGAGCAAACAGTCTCATTTCAAAGAGAACTAAGTATCATTTTTGAATCATTAATTCATATTTCAAAAAGTAAGCAAAAATGGAGGGGGATGCATATGGGGGATGTTTTGTGAAATGGGGAGATATCTGGCATAAAATCACTCTGTGTGTCTGTGATTCTGCTGGTGGCTTTGCTTATATCATTATATCCTAGTAAGAAGTTGGGATGACTCCATATATACCGTCCTGTTGTCTAGTTTGAAATGGCATTAGTGGTTGTATATACATTGGCTAAGACTAGTAGGCAACTTCTCTTTCTGTTTGCCCTAAATGGCATTAAATGGGATGCATTTATTGGAGACATGTGGCTAAATGTCAGCATAAATATGAATATGTTGTATGCACATCATGCATATATGTGTTCTGTCATGACACTTGTATCCTGCCCTTCCTTTAAGAGGCTCAGTGTGCATGATTCTTTCTTCCTACTTTTATTCTGACTACAATCCTGTGAGGTGGGTTAGGATAAAAACATTTGCTGTAAACTGTTGTTATGGATGCTTAATTGGTTAAATGCCTGCCAATAAACAGTAAACTTGGCCTAATAATTAATAAACTATAACTACATAGCCACCCCCAGTGTTACCTCTAACAGGGATTCCCTGTTAGATTGTGTTGGGTCAAAACAGATTGAACAATCTCACTCTAAGGAGCATTGAACATGAACTTCTGCATTTCCAGTATCATCAAGAAATTTGCTCATTTTAAATCTAGAAAATGTAACTTTTAAATTGTAGTTTTCTTACTCTTGACATTTGAAATTGATACCTACATGTAAATAATAGTATTACTAAAGTGTCAGACATTTGTCGTATTATCTGGCTGTACAGCAAATTTTTAAAAAGTGAATCATTTTACTATGCAAGTAAATAATTTATGTTTTAACATTTATGTGCATTTTTTAAATCTGGGGCCCCTTCATAACATATGCTACAGGCCCTGCAGCAGCTTAATTCGGCCCTGGATCCATTTATTTCTTTTCCTGGCTGTCCATGGTATCCTCAAAAGTCTTCTCCAGCACCAAAGTTCAAAAGTGTAGATAGATAATAGATAGGTAATATTTAGATATTACTTAGATAGATAATACTTAGATAGACAAAGATAGATAAAATTTGTATGAAGACTGGTTTGGCATGCACAGCAATATGCCGTATAGAACAATGTGACAACAAAACCAAGCAATGTGAGGATGACTTTTAAAAAGGTAGATGATAATGAATTTTAAAAAATTCTAAAAGAACTTTACTTGAAAGCTTTGCAGTTTCCCACAAATTTCCACTGAAATATTGATTTTTGAGTGTTTTCTGTAGATTAATGCTTTCAAAGTGCTCATAAAATAATAAATATTGCCATGGAAAAACTTTATTTTTCATTTTTAGCTGTCAGTCTGTTACTCCAGATAGAAAATGTTGGATTAGTAAAGTTTTTGGCCACCATATGGTCACTGTTGCTTATTATGCATTTTAAAGCTTTTTTTTTTTTTTAATACACCAAAAGCTGGTTGGGGGGATGAAAGCTACTCATTATCAAAGGCCATCATGGCTAACAATTCTACTAGGGTTATAAGCAATTAAAAAACACTACCCATTGATTCACTCAAAATGTACAAAGCGACTCATTTTTAGACCCCTGGTCCATTCTCTATAATAAAGAGCCTGTGTGTGCGCCCGTGTCTCTGCACCCGTGTCTTCCTCAGCCATTCTGGGCATGCATGGAGCGCATGCCCAGAACGTCCGAGGATGATATGGCCGCAGGTACCAGGCGGCCATGTTGGCTCCCGGTCCAGGAGGAGCAGAAGCGGGGACCGGGGAGGGCAGAAGCGGCAGCGGCGGAACCGGCCCTGCCGCTAAAATGGCCGCGGGCACCAGGCGGCCATGTGGGGAAAAGGAGGAGAAGAAGCGGGGACCGGGGAGGGCAGAGGCGGCAGCGTCGGGACCGGCCCTGCCGCTGAAACGGCGGTGGGGGGGACACAGCGTCGTCGTTTTTGGAGCACACAATTGGCCAGGGGGGATGTAATGTGTCCTTTGCAGACCCGCTATTTATCCATCTATCCTGGAAAGGAGTGGAGTTGTTGCTAAAAGTAAGCCCCAGAGTGGAGTGGGAAGGGGGCTGGAGAGGAAAGGAGAGGCATCGGTCTTACCAGCCCTTGATTTCGTTCTGAGCATTCACCTCCACCCCCAAGCGAAGCAGCGCCTGTACCTCCTGTAGGTCGCCTAGAAAAGCCACTTCCCTGAGCCTCTCCTCCAGATGGCTGCTCATCCTTTCTCCCCCCGCCTCCCTTCAGCAGTGGGCAGGCCCCGCAAAGCTCCTTCCACACACTCCTCCCCAGCAGCGACCTCCGCCTGCGAGCTCAAGCAGGAGCTCCTGCGGCTGCTTCCCCGGCTCTCAGCTGCGGGACTCTATTCTCAGTAGCACAGTGGGGCAGAACTCTCAGAAAAGGACCCCCACTCTCGGCCAGAGGAGGTGGTGGGCCCCGCCGGGAGGAGGAGGACGCGGTGTGGCCAGAGGAGACGGAGATAGCTCGCCCCAAAGGTCTACTAGCGCCCGTTAATTTAATGGGCTTAAAATCAATAGTAGACTAATATTGTCCATAGTGCTGTGTAGGGATGTATAATAGGTAACTGGCTCTTAATTTTGAAAGATGCTGTCATACCTCCTGATTTTTCCATCATCACACATGAACTGTCTCCAAGCATAAATGAGCTCAGCTGTTAGACTATGATCTCAAGGAGAAAACTAGAATCTATCATAGTCAGAGCTTTAGTTCTTAGGCATGGTTTCAAGGTAAAGAGATCAAGGGCAGAGAGTTCTGAGATGCAGTAGTAACATTGGTAGAAATACTTACTCAGAGCTGATAAACCCCTTTTGTCCAGAATCCTGTTTCTGTAAGAATTTTCTATATTTGCTGTCCTCTTATCTGCAGTCATAAATTTTAAGCAAGAAGCCTATATACAAAGTTGCATTTAACAAGTAACCACACGTTGAATGTAAATGTCTGTGAATTATTGGCCTTTCTGTTAGTGGTGTTGATCCTACATTTCTTCACTTACTGGTATAAATAGATGTTCTGGAAAGCATTACTGAATCATCAAAACCTATCGGTATCCAGGTCACAGAAGAAATAGTCTTTCATAGCATATGTCACACAAGGAGGTCATTCACACATCCAAAAACTTTGTTCTGCCCAGGTTTGGGAGCTGTGTGTGCTCCCAATTTTTTGTTTTGTGGAAGCAAGGTAAGATGAAAACCTGGGTAGAAATGATGGTGTGGAAGCAAGGCTGGAGGAAAAGCTTTCTTCTTACCTTGCTTCCACACAGTCACTTCTACCCAGGTTAGATTCTTACCCTGCTTCCACACAACCAGAAACTGGGAACACACATAGCTCCCAAACCTGGGTAGAACACAGTTTTTGATTTTATGAATGACCTCAATATCATTTTCCTTGACCCTGTGGTTAACTCTGCTTTCATATGTGTGCATCCTCAACCCAGATAAGCTAGGTAACCACTAACATATGAGCCATAGAATGTATTGTTCATGTAACTTACTGTAAACAATGTTTTTAGTATAAAACATTGAGCCCTTTCTCATGATACATGAGAAAGGACTTGAGGGCACAAGGGGAGGAAGCCTTAAAAAGCTTACCTCCCCCACAGATGATCCCTGTACTGGTTCTGGGCATGTAGATCGCGCACCCAGACGTGCAGCTGCTTCCTCTGGTAGACTGGAGGGTCAGGGGCCAAGATGCATTGCCCTGGCCCCCAGAACTCCCACAATGCATCGCATGAGTGTGCATTGCATCATGGGGATTCCCCCAGCACTGGCCAGGAGGCTGCTGCTGTGTTGGAGCTGCGAAACACTGACACATGATTATTTAGCCAGGGTTAAGTGCACACTTGTGCCCTTAACCCTGACTACATGGTTGGAATCTTTGGTGGGTGTGCCACTGCTCTGCCACAAGCCGCGCAGCTCCCGGCCGTTCTTGCAATCTGCCAAGACCAGGCTTGGCTTCCTTAGCCTGGTTTTGGCTGATTGTAAGAACAGCCTCAGTGTTTACTATACTAAACATGCTATAAGCTCTATCATGGCGGGTATCAAACTCTATCATGGTAGGGCCTTATGCAAGTAACACAATAAACTTTAGTCATGAGTACAGAAAGAAGAGGTACAAATGAAGTAAACAATGATACATAATCAAGAACTCATGGATGTTTACAAAGGCTTGAGCAAGATAGACGTTCAGGGAATGGAATGAACAAAGCATGGAATTGGCAGGACATGTAGCATGAAATCCTATAAGACAAGTCATGCAAGACAGATTTTGGAAGTGGAAGTGGATGGATCTTCATGAGGACCTGAAGTCACAGTAGCAAAAAAATGAATAAAGATTTGAAGGAAAAATATTTCAAAAACAAGATACTGAATCATGGCACTCAAAGGCTATCAGATGAGAGAAGAAGAAACATTTCTTTTGTAGTAACACCTAAGCTTCATACGACATGCATCTAAATTGGGTATGTCTTTGTGCAGACATCTCTGTCTTACAAAGTCCTGTCTTGTTAGGATCATTTTGTAATGCAATTGCTTGTAAACCAAAGAATTTCTCTTTGTTTTGCTATTACACATAAGCAAAGCAATTACTTAGATAATCATTTAAGATAGAAATCAAACATTCCAAGGCTGTGGGGCAGAAATTTTTCAAGTCAACGAAAAATTGCTCAGAGGATGATACCATGACTAAATGCTCCAAATAAAAAATTAAGGGAAATGTAGCATAACATTTCACATTAGTATACAGGGAAATGACTATCAAAGTTTATCAAAACATTGGGTTCTGGAAATGATTAGAAATCACTAGAGAGTGCAGAGGGAAAATAATCATTTCATGTGTCTATTTGTTTTTATGTGTATCATTTTATGTCTGCCATTCATGATAATAGTGTTTATGTTGTCACAAAAACAGCTGGTTTTGTTTGCTGATTCATCCATTTTCCTTCTCATTGATTTCAGGGGATGGACCACTTTTCCTGCCTATAATGGTTATGTGTACAATCAGCATAATATTTGCAGGCATTGAAGAATCCTTCCCAAATTTCAAACAGAGAGCACCAATGGTACATGTTTGAGAGGACATTAAACATGGCACATGGACCCAACCTAACTATTGTCTTCTACACACACACATACACACACACACACACCTCAATAGCAATTTCAGGTAACTGAATGCTTGATAAGTAGTTCTAGTGGTGATGGTGGTGGTTTCTATAGACTTGGAGGGCTTTCTAATTATGCAGATACATGCTTGTCCATTAACAAAAAGGGGGGGGGAGGACCCAAAAGTCTAACAAAGAGTGAGCATGCTTAATAATCCCCCAGAGCAATGATATATTGAAGATGTCAACTGGTTAAAAGCAGAACAATCTTGCCTTAAGAGACTTACCTGCCTTACAAGACCTAAATAAATAAATAGGTCAGGAAACTAGAAGTTGAATAGGCTATATCAGGGCTACACAACTGTGGCCCTCCCGCTGTTGTTGGACTAGAACTTCCATCATCCCTAGCCACAGTAGCCAATAGTCAACAATGATGGGAGTCGTGGTCCAATATCTATCGGAGGGCTGAAGTTGTGCATCCATGGCCTCTTTGAATCTATCAGTTGTATGATTAATGGAAATGAAGTTAACGAGAGCAAGTTTGCTGGGAGGAAACTATTTCCCAGAAGAATAGCTCCTAGTCTTTCTGCAGACACAGCTCTCAGTTCAATCCAGTTTTTGTTGCAGGTTCAACTTTTGCTGCATCTCTATCTTTACAACTTGAACATCAATTACTGTGAAAGCAATTGAAATGGAATGCTTAGGTGTCCACTGAAGAAGACACAGGAAAAAGGAGATCAGGGAAGAGAGGGGAGGAATTCATTGCTCCTAAACACTTAATAAGTATCCTGGAGAGAAAATTGGGCAGAGAGGCTGAGTGCTGTGAGTTTTGGAAGCTCCTGTTCCTGAACTGTATAGAGTTCATTAGGACAGAAGAAGCACCCCATTGTTTGCTAAATAGTGTTCCTCCTCTACAGAGCTGAGGATAGATTATGATATTTTGTTGCAGGTCTCACTTCTTTTGACTAATAGTAAATAGATTAAAAACACGAAGTTAACTATAATCTTAACTGATAATTAACAACTGCCTCAAACATTCATGCATCTACTATCTTGAATGGGCGTGGATGACATCATCACAAACTACACCACTTAGGTATTCCTAGGTGTCCCTACAGCTGTACCACATTTGGTTCAAATCAATTAGGTGGTCCACAAGTTAGCCCACTTGCACCTCAAACATTCATGTATCTGCCATCTTGAACTGGGTTAGATGACATCATCACAAATGATGCCATCGAGGTGTCGCTATACGTCACTCACTACAACTGTATGGAATTTGGTTCAAATTGGTTAGGCAGTCCACAGGTTAGCCCACTTGCACCTCAAATGGTCACATATCCACCATCTGGAATTGGAGTGGATGACATCATTACAAATCATGCCACTGAGGTGTGGACCCACAGCTGTACCAAATTTGGTTCAGAACTGTTAGGTGGTTCACAAGTTAGCCCATTTGCACCTCGAACATTCATGCATTCAGTGCTGACTCAGCAGCTCATTTTTAGCTGGGTCCAACAGGTTCTAAACACCTCATTGACAGAGGGAGTGGTCCCAGAATTATTGAAGCAGGCTATTATTCAACTACTCCTAAAGAAACCCAGTCTGGACCCAGAGGATGTAAGCAACTGTAGGCCTATGGCCAATATTCCCTTCCTGGGCAAGTCCTTGAGCATGCTGTGGCTGACCAGCTCCAGACACTCTTTGAGGAAATGGAATATCTAGATCCATTTCAATCAGGCTTCAGGCCTGGCTTTGGAACAAACCAAGTTGCCCTGTTGGATGACCTATGCAGAAAGAGACACAGTGGGAGTGCAACCCTGTTAATTCTCTTGGATCTCTCAGCAGCTTTTGATGCCATTGACCATGGTATAATTTTGGATAGGCTGGCCAAGTTGGATATGGGAGTCTCTGTTTGGAGGTGGCTCTGCTCCTACCTCGAGGCCCATTCCCAAAAGGTGGTGCTGGGGGACTACTACTCAACCCGTTGGAAGTTATGCTATGGAGTTCCACAAGGTTCCATTCTTTGCCTATGTTGTTTAATATCTACATAAAACTGCTGGGAGACATCATCAGGAAATTTATCTTGAGGTATCATCATTATGAAGATGACACTCAGTCTCTCTTTTTCATCAGACACAGGTGAAGCAGTGACTGTCCTGAATCAGTGCTTGGATGCAGTAATGGACTGGATAAGGGTGAATAAACTGAGACTCAGTCCAGACAAGTACTGTTGGTCGGTGGTTCCTCTACCCGGGCAAATGATGTTCAGCCTGTTTTAGATGGGGTGGTGCTCCCCATGAAGGACCAAGTTCACAGTCTGGGGCTCAATGATCCAGCACTGTCACAAGAGGCTCAAGTGGCCTCTGTGGCTTGGAATGCCTTTTATCAGCCTTGGCTGATATTCCAACTGCAACCTTACCTGGACAGAGATAGCTTGGCCACAGTTACTCACGCTCTGGTAAGCTCTCGCTTAGATTACTGCAATGTGTTGTACATTTGGCTGCCTTTGAAAATGGTCCAGAAACTGCAGCTGGTACAAAATAGGGCTGCAAGATTATTAACTGGGGCTGGAAGTTTTGATCATATTATTCCAGTGCTTCGTCAGCTGCATTGTCTCCCAGTCTGTTTCCAGGCCCAAAGCAAAGTGCTGGTTTTAACCTTTAAAGCCCTAAATGGCTTGGGACCGGATTACCTGAGAGAGCACCTTGCTCATATGTCCCTACCAGTACCTTAAGATCTTCTTCAGAGGCCCTCCACAGGGGGCCATTGCCAGATGAGGTGAGGCGGATGGCTCTCAGGGAGAGGGCCTTTTCCGTGGTTGCACCCTGTTTAGCCTCCCCAGTGAAGTTCGCCGGGCTTCATCACTTTGTTGTTTTAGATGCCAGGTAAAGACCTTTTTGTTCACACAGGCCTTTTAAATTCGGGTTTTCAGATTTTACCTGATTTTTATCTAATTTTAAAATGAGCTTTTAATGCTGCTTTGTTTTGTATTTTGTATTTTATTTTCACTTTTTTAATCTGTTATGATTTAATGTGTTATGTGTTTTTATTGTATGTATTAATCCTCTGTTGTGAGCCACTCAGATAACAATTTGTTATGTGGTGGCTAACAAATAAAGTTGTTGTTGCTATTGTTATTATGCACCTGCCATCTTGAATGGGGTGGATGACATCATAATAAATGATGCCATTGAGGTGACCCTATGTGTTCCTACAACGGTACACAATTTGGTTTAAATCAGTTCAGGCATTGTGAAGCTGATAAAGGTACACATGGGCAGAGAAAGCTGGATGATTTCATAAGCTTATTTTCCTTAAGGAAAGTAAGCTAAAAACACTACAGCATTAGCAGATCCAAAATATAGTATAAATAAGTAATTGAGTCTAGGGCTATGTGAAGTTTGAACCAGTAGCAGCCAGTGAGGATGGTGACAACAGGTACCTTCAAAAAGTGATTGCCGGCAGTACCACCAACACCTGTAAGCAACCACAAGCAGTGGCACCCTGTCCGGCATCCTGTGTGGCAGCTGCTGCAGCTCCAGCATTCACCTGGCCTCTGTGCATGTGCAGAGACAATGTGCATGGTCAGCATGGTGTTACTGTCCTCTCACCACTCCTCCACAGAGCCACCCTCACTGGCCACCACTAGTTTGAACTGATTTTGTCTTATTTGATTTGAATTGGATCTGTACCCGCAGAAAGGGCACACAGGAAAGACCTATTTGGGTAACCAATGAGAACTGGTCTTGTGGTAGCAAACATGACTCGTCCCTTTAGCTAAGCAGGGTCCACCCTGGTTGCATATGAATGGGAGACAAGAAGTGTGAACACTGTAAGATATCCCCCTCAGGCGATGGAGCTGCTCTGGGAAGAGCAGAAGGAACTTTCAATGTGCACGCTATTAGGATATGTGTCAGAATATAAGCCATTTTACTGATTTTTATTATGGTCTGTGGCCACATCGTTGTCTTCAAACTAAAGAAAACTGCTGAATCAGGGTTGAAGCAATGCACAAAGTGTAGCTAAAGTGTCAAATCAAATTGGAGGAACTTTCAAAGTACTGAAGCAGTGTCCAAATCTAATCTGTGCTTCTTTGTACAGTACTAATACTTGTCTTTTTGTACAGAGAAAATTGGTGTTTTTCAAACAAACAGGTTGAAGGCAAGCACAAACCAATATGTTGGGAAATGAAGTAATGTTGAGGTGGGTCGATAGATCAGTGGCAAGCAGATTTCAAATTCAATTGAACTGCTTCAGATAAAGCCAAAGCAAGATCTCCTCTATGAATAAGACCCAAACATACAGATCAAAAATGAAATATTTGGGGTGGCGGATACTGCCCTGGAAATTAGATTTCCAGGAAACTGCTGAAGCTAAAGCCAAAGCATGTCCACATGATTTTTTTTTTAAAAAATGAGAATTATATGTGGGTATAAAGAAAACGGTGTAGTTCAATGAGGTATAGTGCCAAACTGTAAGAAAACTGAATAAAAATAAAATGCTCAAGCCCCAAACAGACTCAGAGAACCATGCTAGTAGGAATTACAGGCAAACCTTGCTATTCATGGAGCTGACATCCACAGTTCTACGTATCCATAGTCAAGCAATCGACACTTTACCGCATAAGTGGGGGAAAGGGTTTCAAAGGGTTAATTTTCATGAATCTGTGGTTTCAGGGCTGCTGGAAATGGCCTTTGAAGTCATTTCTGGCCACCATTTTGTGGCTCTTAAAAAAAATCCCTGAGATTTTTCATTGGAAAATGATGGATTTATGGACTTGGGTGAGGGAATTCCTGGACTTCAGGAGACCTTTGGAGGACCCCCCATTGCCACAATGCCTCGTTACCTGCGGTTGCATTATCTGCAGTTGTAGCAGAGAACAGAACTCCTGCGGATAACAGGATTCGCTCGTACTTTGCTTTATATTGCTCATTTCTGTCCTTGGCTTTTCACCAAGAATAGGTCAGCCCAGCTTGGTCACTATCTTCCACCTGCCAAGTACTAACTCTTGCAGAGTAAGGTTAGAACTTGCAGATCCTAAGATAAGTTGCTCTCTCCTCTCCTAGGATGATGATGTGTGCCCTTATCTGGAATCCTGGGTGCTGGATTGTAATCTGATCTTCCACTTCTGTGTTGGGCCATCTCTGCCCTGGCACTGTTCATCTTCCTCCTTTTCTTGTGCATAACCAAACCCATATCTACCATACCTAATACTCCTGCCATATCTAATGCTCTAACATCATGGACTAAATTATTGTGGTACCTAGAATAGTGTATTCAGATCCTGCAAGTTCTTATGGGCTTGGAGCTATAAGGCCAAACATGAAATTTGAACTCAGTCATCCTCCCAACAATCTTCACTTGGGGATGTTTCCCTCCTTTTCAACAAAACTGAAAGCAACTAGCTCCATAGTACATCTCTCTAGCTTTACTAGTGAATCTGATTCCTGCTTAGCCATAATCCCATGCCAGAACAGCAAATCTTTCTAAGGCTAAAATTATTATAATGTTTCTGTAAATCAGTACGCATTAGAAGGAGTAGATGTACCTAGTACCTTGATATGAGGGATTTTAAAAGTAGAAACCATTCAATAAGTGTACATTTATTTTCACTTTTAAGACTGGTATCTCCAGGACCAATGATCTCCTTTGCCTTTAATAGTATTCGACTTTTCAGAGTGAGTGGTGAGAAATTCTAGAGACAGTGCTGCCTGGATTTGATTTCCTTGGAATGACTGAGCAATGCAGATAACATTTTTAAATAGTTGCTTTATTTACCAATATACAAACATACATGGAGGCAAACAGTAGACACTCATATAAGGCAGGAGATGTGTTACCTCACATAGATCTTGGACCCCCCTCAGAGAGACCAACATGATGTACATGAGAAGGGATGGAGTCTGCAAGGAGCCTCCAGTGTCGCCGGGGCAATGGTACGTTGTGCAACTAACCAGGCATGGGGTGGGAGAGGACACGATTTTCAGTGCTCTCCCCTTCCTCCAAAAGCCCTTTCTACTTGCAATAATATGTTTCTGAGGGCTGTGTGGAAAGCGCTCTCCTCTCTGCTTCTGCTCACTGCTGGAGGCAACCTGAGGACTGACATCCCTTCTTACACCAACCTACTGCTGCACATTATGTTGGCCAATGTCTTCAGTGTATTCTGTCTCTTCAAAACTGCTGTTCTTTGCACAGACACAAACACAGACACACACTTCACATAGGTCCCCTCTGATTAGCTCATGTTTTCCACCTTCTGCAAGTTCTGAGGAGTCCTCAGAGCAATTTATCACAATTTCATTATCATTTTCTTTCATCAGCTGACCCTTCTAGGCTACTAACCAGCAATCTGCTTAACAAAGGAATGCTCAACCATTGGGGTAACAACAGATTCATGACATATAGATATTTAGTAATTGAAGCATCACCTGTCATTGTGTTGAGCCAGCTGAATATCTTGCCATGCAATTCTTGAAATAAGGAAGAAGAAGAAGAAACCTTTTAGACACTGGCACTGGCAACTTTTATGACATAATTTGTGACAGAATAAATGGATAACTCCCAATGTAAGGCAAATCAGTAATGCTTCTCAAATTTCCTCGCCAGTCAAATTTGTATCTGTTTTCTGTTATATACAGAATATTGTGTTGTATTTGTTTTGTAATATATACAGACAATACAACTGAACACCCATTAAAAAAAGAAGACGACCTTCAACCCTGCTTCTCAATACACTTTCACACTGGCAAGGTTAAATGATTTTAAAGTTTGCTGCAATTATCTATTAAAGCTCAAAACAATCCCACTCTTCCCAGCATCCCCACCACACACATGGCACCATGCAAGCAATTTTTGATCTAGGAAACTCTTCATGAGCAGCTCAAGACACGTTAAATAGAATTGTTATATATAATGCAGTACAGCCATTTATCACTAACTCATGCACAGAGCAAATATAGTATTACTAATACTATGGCAATCCATTATGTTTGACATTTTTTTAATGCTTGGAACCTGAAAGGAGGAAAAAATAAAATACAGGATGCATAGCAACAATAGTTGATATGAAACCCCTAGGGAGATATAGCATGAGTGTGATAAAAAGGGGAATGAAAAAGCATGTGGCAAGCTTGTTTTTCATTCTATATACATTTTGTCCCATATTACTTTGGTATGGGCTATGAATATTGATGGAGCAAGAAGGCTTGTTCTTCAGTTGTACCATAAAATAGAGTTGCCATGTGCATTGTATCACTGGTATCTATGCTTTACTTCATTTTATCTATTTTTGTAATTTGAATTAATCATTCAGTCATACACTTATTTGTATGTGGTAAAAATTGTGTCTAGGAAGGCAAGTAGGAAAGCTGGTAAAAAGTAAAAATTGGTTATTGTAAATTTAGACTTGGGTTTGTCTGTTTATTTAAAAAGCAAGTTCTGCCTTTTTAGAAGTAATGGAAAAATTGTCACAAGTTAGTGGGACTAGAATTTCAGAATTATTAAGAGTTTTATGTATCACATTGCCCAAACTGAGTTTCAGCAACTCTAGCATTAGATGTTTCCTGACAGCAAGCTACATCCACACTTAAAACACTGAATTATACTCTTATTGAATAAACCCATCAGAAAATCATAAGAACATAAGAACAGCCCTGCTGGATCAGGCCCAAGGCCCATCTAGTCCAGCATCCTGTTTCACACAGTGGCCCACCAGATGCCGCTGGAAGCCACAGGCAGGAGCTGAAGGCATGCCCTGTCTCCTGCTGTTATTCCCCCACAACTGGTACTCAGAGGCATCCTGCCTTTGAGGCTGGAGGTGGCCTGTAGCCCTCCGACTAGCAGCCAATGATAGACCTCTCCTCCATGAAGTTATCCAAACCCCTCTTAATGCCATCCAGGTTGTTGGCTGTAACTACATCTCATGGCTGAGAATTCTGTTGTGTGAACAAGTACTTCCGTTTGTTTGTCCTAGATTTCCTAGCAATCAATTTCATGGGATGACCCCTGGTTCTAGTGTTATGGGAGAGGGAGAAGAATTTCTCTCTATCCACTTTCTTAACATCTTGCATGATTTTATAGACCTCTATCATGTCTCCCCACAGTTGTCTTTTTTCTAAACTAAAAGCCCCAGGTGTTGTAGTCTTGCCTCATAAGAAAGGTGCTCTAGGCCCCTGATCATCTTGGTTGCCCTCTTCTGCACCTTTTCCAGTTCTACAATGTCCTTTTTTTAGATGTGGTGACCAGAATTGTACACAGTACTCCAAGTGTGGCTGAACAATAGTTTTGTATAAGGGCATTACTATATTAGCCATTTTATTTTAAAGCAAGGAGGCTTGCCTTAAAGCAAGTGGGAAGGTAACAGGGGGAGCAGGGCCATTCCATCTGCCTTGCTGGGACTCACCATCTAGCCCCTTTGCCTCCTGTGGACATTCCAGCACAGACGGAGTGCAGCCTGCTTGTTGGCTGCCAAGTTCCAGCTGGCTGCTTGCCAGCCTCCCAGATTGCTGAGCTCTACCACCTGCTGCCTGTCCTGGGAACTGCTTGTGAGAGGGGTGGCTTCTGGGGCTTGCTGTGCTCAAAAGCAAGGAGGCTCGCCAAAGGCGTAGCCGTTGGCATGGCCATCAGGCCGCTTGTAGGGGGCCGGCCTTTGGGGCTGGGCCTTCAGGGGTGGGGCTGGGCCTTTGGGGGTGGGACTGAGGGCTGGGGGGTTGGGTTGGGCCAGGCCTTTTGAAGACGTGTTTGGGCTCTCTTGAGGGGGATGGTGCTGGGGGTGTGCCTGGCAGTTCGGGGGCAGCTTTTACTGTAGTGGTGGGGAATAGAAGAATTGGCACTGGCAGAGCAGCTGGCCATTACAGGGGAAGGGAAATCAGTAATTTAGTAACTGTTTCCACTTCCAACTGCTCTGTCAACTCTTTGGCCTCAGGGAGCACCTCCAACGACCCACAGAATCTGGCCTTGCTCTTCTGCAATGCCAGGTCAGTTCAGAATAAGACTGAAATTGTCCACGATTTGATCGTGGATGAGGGAGGATGACCTGGCATGTATAACTGAGACCTGGTTGGGGGAGGCGAATGGTCCATTGTGGGCTCAGCTTCTCCCACCAGGTTACTCTGTTGTGGAGCAGGCTAGGGGAAGTGGGCGGTGTGTGTGTGGAGTGGCTGTGGTCCATAAGAATACCATTTCCCTTACCAGGGCCCCTGTGAGACAGCTGACTTATACTGAGTGCATATTTTTGAGGCTGGGAATTCAGCCTCATTGGGGATTCAGATTGGGGATTCTGTTGGTGTACCGTCCACCCCGCTGCCCAACTGACTCCCTAACTGAGCTGATGGAGCTGGTCGTGGAGCTGGAATCTCCTAGAATTTTGGTGTTGGGGGACTTCAATATCCACTTTGGGGCTGGCTTGTCTGGTGAAGCTCAGGAGTTCATAGCGGCCATGACAACTATGGGCCTACCCCAATTAGTTTCTGAACCAACTCATGTTGCCGGCCATGCACTCAATTTGGTCTTTTGTTCAGATCGGGGAGGTGTTTTATGGGTGGGGGATCCATTGGTTTCCTCATTGTCATGGACGGACCACTACCTGGTTAAGGTTGGTCTCACAGCCGCAATCCACCCCTGCAGGGGTGGTGGACCTATTAGGATGGTCCGTCCGAAAAGGCTGCTGGACCCAGCGGGATTTCAAAAGGCCTTGGAGGATTTTGACACTGGTGCAGCCGGTGATTCTGTCAATGCCCTGGTGGGAACCTGGAATAGGGAACTCAACAGGGCAGTAGACATGCCCTGTCTGGCGTCCCTTCCAACCTGCTGCAAAAATGGCCCCTTGGCGGCACTGCATGCAGCAAAAAAGAGATTCTGGTCTGTGCTCATTGCAGCTGCAGGTTCACGCTTGGCGGAGCTATCCCGGGTTGTGAGGAGTTTGGTTTCTGCTCCTTCTACTTCCAATCAGTCCCTGGAGTTGCTCTGCTATGATGTCTTTAAAGGGTTCTTTGCGAATAAGATCTCCTGTATTCGGGCCGACTTGGACTCCAATATTTTTGCAAGGTCTATGGAGGAGGTGTTCAGCAATCCCTCTTGCAGTATTAGATTGGATCAGTTTCAATCTGTGACTCCTGAGGATGTGGACAAGCTGCTTGGGGCGGTGCGGCCTACCACCTGTTCTCTGGATCCTTGCCCGACTTGGCTGCTTCTATCTAGCAGGGAGATTGTTGAAGGTGGTCTAGTTAATATCATAAATGCATTGCTGAGGGAGGGTAGGGTGCCCCCCTGTCTGAAGGAGGCAATGGTTAGACCACTCTTAAAGAAGCCTTCTCTGGACCCCTTAGTGATGGACAGTTACAGGCCAAACTCCAATCTCCCTTGGTTGGGCAAGGTGATTGAGAGTGTGGTGGCCGCCCAGCTCCAGGCAGTCTTGGAGAAAACTGATTATCTAGACCAATTTCAAACTGGCTTTAGAGCTGGCTGTGGGGTTGAGACAGCCTTCGTCGGCCTGATGGATGACCCTTACCGGGGAATCGACAGAGGGAGTGTGACTCTGCTGGTTCTTCTGGATCTCTCGGCAGCATTCAATACCATCAACCATGGTATCCTTCTGGATCACCTGGGGGAGTTGGGGATAGGGGGCACTGCTTTGCAGTGGTTCCGTTCCTATCTCTTGGGTAGATTCCAGAGGGTGGAGCTTGGTGACAGTTGCTCCTCAAAACAGGAGCTGTTATATGGAGTCCCTCAGGGCTCCATTCTGTCACCAATGCTTTTTAACATCTACTTGAAACCGCTGGGTGAGATCATCAGGAGATTTGATGCTAGGTGTTATCAGTATGCTGATGACACCCAAATCTACTTCTCCCTTTCATCTTCAGGAAATGGCACTCATTCTCTAAATGCCTGCCTGCAGGCAGTAATGGGCTGGATGAGGGATAACAAATTGAAGCTGAATCCAAGCAGGACGGAGGTGCTCATTGTGGGGGCTCAGAATCTGAAGGGTGAGTTAGATCTTCCTGTGCTGGATGAGGTTACACTCCCCCAGAAGGAGCAGGTGTGCTGCTTGGGAGTACTCCTGGACCCAGGCCTCACCCTGGTATCTCAGGTGGAGGCCATGGCCAGGAGTGCTTTCGGCTGATTTGACAGCTGTGCCCATTCCTTGAAGAGGATGACCTCAAACAGTGGTGCATCAGCTGGTAACCTCCCGGCTTGACTATTGCAATGAGCTCTACGTGGGGCTGCCTTTGTACGTAGTCCGGAAGCTTCAATTAGTTCAGAATGTGGCAGCCAGATTGGTCTCTGGGGCAACCCGGAGAGACCATATTATGCCTGTTTTGAAACAGTTAGCTGCCGATATGATTCCGGGCAAAATACAAAGTGCTGTTTATTACCTTTAAAGCCCTGAACGGCTTGGGCCCGAGATATCTTAGAGAGCGCCTTCTTTTACATTATCCCCACTGCATGTTAAGGTCATCTGGAGAGGTCCGTCTCCAGTTAGCACCAGTTCGTTTGGTGGCGACTCAGAGGTGGGCCTTCTCTGTGGCTGCTCCTGGACTGTGGAATGCACTCCTGGCAGAAATTCATAATCTTAATTCCTTACTGTCTTTCAAGAGAGCCCTTAAAACCCATCTGTTTGGCCTGGCCTTTCAGGGTTTTTAACTGTTTTAATGTTTGCCCTGGTTCTCCAGGGTTTTTAGATGTTTGAATGTTTTAATTGGTTTTATTTTGTTTTTATAGTTTTGATTTTAATAAACTGGTTTTACTTGTTTTTATTCTGTTGTAAAGCGCCCTTAGCCATTTTGGAAGGGCGGTATATCAATCAATCAATCAATCAATCAATCAATCAATCAAATAAATAAATTTTCAGTCCCCTTCCTAATGATCCCTAGCATGGAATCAATCTTTGTTGGGTTGATCCACGTCTTGGTTCTTGGCCTTGTGAATCTTAAAGGAAACTATTTTACCTCACAAACACCAGTGATCCTATTTCTGAGCAATTATGTTGAGGAATGGGTGTAACAGTCTGAATAGTGCCATGGGAGGACAATTTTGTACCTTTGTACTGTACTGCTCCCCGCTCCCTAGGCTCTGTGCATACACCTACGGGTGTCGTAAGATTGAAGTCAGTTCTAGGATGAGAAGTGAAGATTGAGCAGCAGAAGCAGGGCAGCTTACCTTGGGGTACTTCATCAGGGAGGCGGCCACCATGTGCGGTGGGAGAGAAGGGGCACTGCACAGGGGGGCGCCACCAGGTGCCTGTCACAGAGAGTGCAGCACCCCTTCTCCCCCACCACCTCCCACCACATGGGGCAGCGGCCTTCATGATGAAGCAGCTCGGGGTAATGTTCCTCGCCCCCACTGCTCAGCATGGCAACCAGATGAGCAGCAGGGGCAGGGCAGCCTACCCCAGGCTCCTTCATCAGGGAGGCCACCACATCAAGCATGGCAGGGGGGTGCTTTTGGGGGGACACCACCACCTACGCTGAGTTGGGGGGTTGGGCAACCTGAACATGGGCTGCCTATGCCCTCCCTACACCACTGGCAACACCCACTGAGTACAATTACATCAAGTAAGTGCTGTTACACCATTCTACCAGAAACATAGTTGAATGGGGAAGGTTTGAGTAGCCTTTCCAGGAGATATATTGAACCAGCTCTCTTGAAAATTTCAGGGAACTAGCCAAGATATCTCACACTCTCTCTCTCTCTCTCTCTCTCTCTCTCTCTCTCTCTCTCTCTCTCTCTCTCAGACCTTTTGGAAACTTTGATAGTTTACAAATAGAAAAATTATTTTCCTTTTTTTAAAAAAATCTGTCTGTGATTGTGGTACATCATTGTCCCTATTTTTGCTTCTAAGAGTTTCCTCCTCCTCCTCCTCCTTATGTGGTTTGCTAGTTGAGGATTTGACAATTTTCAGGATTCAGCTCAGAGTCTCTAGAAATTAAATCCCCAAGTGTGTGGGTGGATACATCATATCTCTAGTGCATCTGCAATGGGTGCAAACACTAAAGCACCATGTAGTGCATGTATATAGCATGTGGAATGTGCAATAGTGGGTGGGTGCTTGGGCATGAATCCTTGATATCAGAATTGGTTGTTACAAGTATAGCCCTGTTTTCATCTACAAAACATTGGAGGGTATGGGCTTGGTTCATCTGCTTTAACCATCTGGAATAATATACTCTGTATGCACTTTATTACCTGCTTTCCCTTTGTGTCAGGCTTGTAGTCAGAGTTAGACGCCAACCTTCCCAGTTTGCTTGGCCATGGCCCTGCACATTCACTGCCATGTGCCTATTTTTATTGGTGGAGTATTGGAATGTATAGGATAAGGGTTTGGGCTTGTGTTCAGAGTATAGCAGTACTGCCACTGAAACTTGCCAAAGGTTGAAATCCTCATCACTTGTAGCAAGCCACCACCTCTAGGGGTGAATCCAGGACTGCCAATCTCTGTTGTTTTGTTCTTGGCACCAAACATTTCAATTAACGTGGATTCCCCTATTGGAACTAATTGAAGATGGAGCTTCTTTTGCCCTGTAGCCTTCCTATAGGAGAAGCTCACATTTGGTGCACTGGTAAGGATTATATGTAGGGGCTTGTAGCCAAGCTCTGCACTTTGCCATTGAATCCTAGAGATAGAGCGATAGTTCTTCTCATGTGTCTCTGTCAATGCCACAGAATCCAGCCCAAACTCAATGTCATCTAGTCACTCTTCTAGAGAGTGCCAGATTGCCACATGTCCCATCCACCACTGTCAAAGAGCCATTTGATGTAAAGAAGCATATATGTACACTCGTACAGCACAATTTCTGAATTGTGTTTAAGTCTACGCTGGCCCACTTCTAAAACATACAGTAGGATCATGTTTTTGCTTCAGTAGTGTAGTTTTTTCATGTGCTACTGCAGAATAAGCCAATATATCAAATCAGGGTGTCAGCTATATACATAAACAGATTTTTAAAAAATAAAATGTCCTAGGCTTTGAGCATCCTACATATTTGTGTATTCCACTAACTCAGCATGAAGATCAAAGTATTTCTTTGAAGCAGAGCAATACTTTGAAATACATCTATATGCAACTGAAATTGTAAAAAGAATAGTGATGAGAGTTAACTGTGGTCTATGTGAATAATTTGCATATTCCAGATGAAAGATAGCATTGAACAAATGTCAAAAGAAGTGCAGGTTATGGTGTAAATATAAAACATATATAAGACTTTTCATTACTGCAACTGTTCTGTCAAAGAAAATGAGTTTCTTAAATATCTGTTTTCCATTTTCCTCTTAAACAAGATGAAGGAAGAATTTTTTTCTTTGTCCGTTTGATCAATGTAACATCTTTCTCAGAAGAGCTATGTTATTCTTATATTGGCTAAGAGAAGATTGTGAACGATCTAGAGACTGTTTATTTGGTTGGTATTAAAAAGAGTGAGTGAGTGAGTGAATAAATGAATAAATTCCTGATAGGAAAGAATGGTCTACCCACAAGACCTGATCAGCAAAGAGCTATGTCACATGTTTGGAGTGAACAATTTACATTGCAAGCTGTAAAGGTTCAGTAAGTTCGCTGACTACAAAACTTCCAGTCCATCCAGACCACCCATCCAGTTATTGGTTCAGGGAGGTAGAAGCTGGTTTTCTCACCCACATTGGCTGGCATCTAAAGGTAAATTATGCTGTCGAGTCGGTTTCGACTCCTGGTGATCACAGAGCCCTGTGGTTGTCTTTGGTAGAATACAGGAGGGCTTTACCATTGCCTTCTCCTGCGCAGTGTGAGATGATGCCTTTTGGCATCAGCCATCTAATGGCGCAGTGGGGAAATGACTTGATTAGCAAGCCAGAGGCTGAGATCTACATCAATAATAATAATATTATTATTTATTTACACAGTCAGACAGGTGTTATTGACTGGCTTGTTTTATCCAGACATCAAGTCCTCTCCAAGGACCTGAGATGCCAGAATTTTATTATCAATGTTGTTGCTGTTGTTATAGATATCATCGCAGAATATAGGCTGTTCCCAGTAAAGCTGCTTTTTGTAATTGGCTGATGGTGATTTCTGTGGCCCCTATGGTGTTGAGGTGCTCTTCAAGTTGTTTTGGAATTGCACCTAGGGTGACAATTACCACTGGGATTATTTTGGTCTTTTTCTGCCACTGCCTTTCAATTTCAATTTGTAGATCTTTGTATTTGGTGACTTTTTTCTATTTCTTTTTCTTCTATTCTGCTATCCCCTGATATTGCTATGTCGATTATTTTGACTTGTTTTTCTTTCTTCTCGACTACAGTTATATCTGGTGTATTGTGTGGCAGATATTTGTCTGCTTGTAGTCAGAAGTCCCATAATATTTTTGCATCTTCATTTTCTACCACTTTTTCAATTTTATGGTCCCACCAATGTTTGGCTACAGGTAGCTTGTATTTTTTGCAGATGTTCCAGTGTATCATCCCTGCTACTTTGTCATGCCTTTGTTTGTAGTCAGTCTGTGCAATCTTTTTACAACAGCTGATTAGGTGGTCCACTGTTTCATCTCCTTCTTTACAAAGGCGGCACTTGCTGTTTGTGGTGGATTTTTTGACTTTGGCTCTTATTGCATTTGTTCTTAGTGCCTGTTCTTGCACAGCCAGTATTAAACCCTCTGTTTCTTTCTTCAAGTTGCCATTCTTAAGCCATTGCCAGGTCTTGGTGATGTCTGATTTTCCACTTATATTGTGCAAATATTGACCATGCAGTGGCTTATTTTTCCATTGTTCTGCTCGGTTTTTGACTTGTTCTTTCTTGTAGGCCTGCTTTCTTTCATTTGTGTTGAATAGTTTCGCGTTATTGACCATTTGAAGTGCATCTTCTTCACTGCCCATTATATATTCTTCAAGGCCTCTTTTCTCGACTGTTTGATGGACTTGCAGCATTCCTCTTCCACCTGTGAGGTAGGTATTCCAAGCTGTGAGGTAGGTATAGCCTACCTATATAGGCTATATAGCCTATAGCTTCCAAGCTGTGAGGTAGGTATAGCCTATCTACATCACTGTGGGGGTGCAGAGCATGATTGATGGTCATGGTTTTCCTGGTCTTACGATCTAGCATCTCTAGCTCTGACTAGGTCCAGTCTATTATTCTTGCAGTGTATCTGATAACAGGTATAGCCCAGGTGTTTATGGCTTGCATGGTGTTCCCGCCATTGAGTTTGGACTTGAGGATTTTTCTAACTCTCCTGATGTATTCACTTCCAATATTTCTTTTAACTTCAGTGTGTGCAATGTTATTAGCCTGGAGAATACCCAAGTATTTGTAATGTTCTTTCTCTTCCAGGTTCTTGATCTTGCTTCCATTGGGCAGTTCTATTCCTTCTGTTTTTGTTATTTCCCCTCTTTTCATTATTAATGCAGCACACTTGTCTAGTCCAAACTCCATTGCTATATCGCTACTGAATATACGGACAGTGTTTAGCAGTGATTCGATTTCTGACTGGGACTTTCCATACAGCTTCATATCATCCATGTACAGCAGATGGTTTATTTTACTTGATGTTTTAGATGTTTGGTATCCAAGGCCTGTTTTGTTTAGTATTTGTGAAAATGGGGTCATGGCGATTACAAACAACAGAAGGGATAGTGAGTCCCCTTGGAAAATGCCTCTTCTAATGCTAACCTGTCCAAGTGTCTCGCCATTGATTGTTAACTGTGTACTCCACATGCTCATTGCTTTTTTAATAAATATCTGAATGTTTTTGCTGACCCCAGTTGTTTCTAAACATTGTAGTATCCATGTGTGAGGCAATGAATTGAAGGCTTTCTTGTAGTCAATCCATGCAACACTTAGATTTTTTTTTTCTCTTGTAATTTTCTAAAATCACTTTGTCAATCAGCAGCTGGTCTTTTGTGCCTCTGGTGTTCGGACAATTTCCTTTCTGTTCAACTGGAAGCTGTTTGTTAGTTAATAAGTGTTGCATCACTTCATCTGCTATTATTCCAGTTAATAATTTGAACATGGTTGGCAGGCAGGTTATCGGTCTGTAATTACTTGGAACTGCACCTTTTGCTGGGTCTTTCATTATGAGATGAGTTTTCCCAGTTTTTAGCCATTGTTCAATATCACCTCCTTGCAAAATGTGATTGAACTGTTTTGATAGTTGTTTATGAAGGCTTGTTAGGTGTTTAAGCCAAAAGCTATGCAGTTCATCACCGCCTGGCGCAGTTCAATTTTTAATTTTCTTTGCTCTTTCACTTATTAATTCTGGTGTTATTATTATATCTTGCATTTGTTGGTTACATTTTTTGACCTCTTTCATCCAGCCCCTGCTAGTCTGTGTAGACAAAACTGAGCTAGATGGACCAATGGTCTGACTCAGTATGTGGCAGCTTCGTAAGTTCCTAATAACAACACCAACAACTTTGTTAGCCGCCCCAAAACAAGTTGTTCTCTGGGTGGCTCACAACAGAATGATCAGGGATGAAATTGTAAAAGAGCAGAATGGTTCAAAGAACCCATCAAGCTCTGTGTTGGATAGCTGTGGAGCATCCTGAGGAGCTGCCAAGATCCCTCAGTCACCACCACCTCCTTCCACTTTTGGACCAGCTCTGAGCCTCCTCCTTCCATCGCTTGGACTCCCAGCTGATGATGGAAGGAGGGTGTACATGCAGCACATCCATTGCCAGCTGCCTCCTTCAGCTGACCACAGGGCTCTGTGCTTCCTCTTTCCATCGGCCAGGAGCCCAGCCCAGGAAGAAGGATGGGGGTTGCTGCAGGTATTGGGGAGGCTCAGACTGCCTGTGTATTGAACATGGGCCCACTCTCCCCTTGCTATGTCCCTGTGATGATTAGAGTGCTGGACTAGGACTGGGGAGACCTGAGTTCAAATCCCCATTCAGCCATGATACTTGTTGGGTGATTCTGGGCCAGTCACTTCTCTCTCAGCCTAACCTACTTCACAGGGTTGTTGTGAGGAGAAACCTTAAGTATGTAGTACACTGCTCTGGGCTCCTTGGAGGAAGAGCGGGATATAAAATGTAATCAATCAATAAAATATAGCTATATACTATAAGATATAGCTATAGCTATAGTGTGCATTGCACATGTGCACATTTCTTTTATGTCTATGAATGTCTGAGTGACTGAAATACAAGAGTGTGAGATTCCTATAAGTGTGCATGTGTAATGCAGAAATGATTTTTAAATTATTAATTCCATTGACTCATGGGTGGGACTACCAAGAGGCAAGTAAGGAAGTCTTCTCAAGAGGCAAATTTTTGAGCAGGACTACAAGATGCCCATCACCACGACCCCAGCACCTCACCTGCCTCACTGTATTACCTGCTGCTCCACAAAGAGGTACCGCAAGATGGTGTTCTGCTGCCTTCTCCTTCTCCTAGCCTGGCACATACCCTTCTACTCGCCTTGCCTCGCTAGTAATGGCAACAAAGAAGTGAAAGGGGAAATTCGAAAATGGCAAAGGGCAGCAGAGGATGGAGATGCTCTATAGATCAGTTCCTGTACTCTGTTCCTCTTCCATTCCCTGCTTGCTTTGATTACAAGCCCAGAATAAGTGTCAGGCCAGCAGAGGTGTGGGTGGAATAGAAAGTGGGTGTTTCTCTGCCTCTCCTCGTGTCACAATGGGGAGGCAAAAGAAAAGGAGGGGACAATGGAGCATAGAGGATCAGCATCACTTGGTCTCCAGGATCTGAGGGATCCACCAAGGCACCTCTTTACCCAGATGGTACCCTTTGCTAAGATGGTACCCTTACTCCCAACCCTCCTGCACCCAGCCAGCAAGTTTTCTGGCTGGGATCATGAGGCATGCTCCTCTCCTTCCCAGCCAGCATTTCATTGAACAGGGCTTTTCCCCTGCCTTACTCTTAGTGAGGCAGAGAGGGGATTTCAATGAAATGCTGACTGGGAAGGATCCCTAGTGGCCACTCCCCCTGTATGCATTTTAGATTCAGGGGGCATAGTCAGTCCCAGGATGGAACCATTCAGCCCTGTTGCCTAGTTTCCCCACCCCAGTCAGCGATTCAATGAACCGCTGACTGGGGAGAGGAATCTTTGCAGCAGGGCTGAATGGCCCTGTCCTGGCACAGACCACACACCCTGCATCTGACATGACATGACATGCAACTGACTTGACATGATTGCAGGGTGTAGTTTGGACACGTGCGCTAATGCGCATGTGGAAATCAGTGAAGAAAGGAGCTGCCAGCAGGACATTGTTTTCCGGCCACTAATGAGCTCTCTATGTGACTGAAAGGAGGCACATGCATTTGCCTGTGGGGGTGGGTGGGTGGGAAGCAGCATTTAGTGCCCACTAAATGGGAAGCAAGGGGAGACAGTTGTCTGGGGGCCCACTGCCTTGGGGGCCCCCCCAGAGGCAAGTCACATGACTGACTCCCCCAGCCGCACACCCGCCGAGGCTTCCTTCAGTTGTATTCATCCTCCGAAATTGATGTGAGTGTTAAGACCTGGAGCTAGCAGAAGAGCAGGTCTTTCTCTAGTACCATTAAATGACTTGCATCGTCCACATTTACAAAACCTTTTTAAAAATAATTTAGGATGACGTTCTATTGTGGCACATAGGCTATCTATCTATCTATCTATCTATCTATCTATCTATCTATCTATCTATCTATCTATCTATGCTTTTTGTTACCACTATTCAGCCTCATTTAAGATTTCTTTTAGCTGAGCTTCAGTGAAGGGGGGGGCATTTTAAAATCTTGTCTCTGAGCCCACTCCAACCTTTCTGCACACCTGGCCCTGACACAGACATGCCAGAGTCTTGGACCACTACTTCTTGGACCACTGATGCATATGGCGACATAATCTGTAGCTTGTAGATAAAATGGCACTCTGTTTCTGTAATCTGTTCTGCATGTCACCTTGATTACAGGCACTCACTGACTTATAAATGACCCATACTTACAAACAAAGCTCCATAACATGTTAAATTAATGAAATCCAGTTTGTAAGTCCCAACTTACAAATGCCAACCCACACATACAAACAAGTCATCCCTCATAAGAACTATATGTGTTCCAAGTTATGAACTTCCAACTTACAAACAACCTTTTTGAACACAACCTGTTTGTAAGTTGGGGACTCCCTGTTTTTTTTTAACAGAAATATATATTTAAAATAAAATAAAGTGTGTTTTCTACTATGGTTATCTGCTATGGCTTTCTTGATTGTTCTTTGGACTAGAGAAATTTAACATTGTTTTTCATATATAAAATAGGTCAACATTTTCTTATATGTCTTTTATCTGCTTAATTCTTTAATATGCTATTGCACATTGCCTATTCGCTACCGAGTTCAATTTAAGGTCCTGGTTTTGACCTTCAAAGCCTTGCGGGGTTTGGCACCTGTTTACCTACAGACCCGCCTCTCCCATCCAGTTACATCCCGTCCGGTCAGATGGCCGTTTTGTCGGTCCCCAATTTTCGAGAGGTTCGGGGAGCTAGAACCTGTGAAACGGCTTTCTCGCTTGCCGCCCCACTTCTCTGGAATTCCCTTCCCCTGCAGATTCGTTTAGCTCCTTTGTCGATTTTTAAATCTTTATTGCAGACTTTTCTTTTTCGCCAGGCTTTTACCCTGTAGTTTATCTATCCCCCCACCCGCTGTTAGTTACTTTAGTTTTATTTAGAATGTAATTTTAATGCTGTCTTGTTTTGCATGTTTTTGTACACCGCCCAGAGTCTTTGGAGTGGGCGGTATATAAAATGTTTCAAATAAATAAACGTGTGTGTTATACATATGATGCGCAGTCTGCAGTTGAGCTACTTGTGGTATCCACTTTTAGCTCTTGCTCTGTGCTTGTGATACAATTAGAACCTGGACTGTGTTAGACTGATCTGCACTGGTTTCATATCATGTATAAATGTATTGCATGGTGGGAAAAGACAAGTAGCCACAGGCAATTGCTGTCCACTTTAGATGAAGTGTTTCCTGTGGGTTCCACACTTTAGAGGAATCTTTTCTATGGGCTCCCTTTACTGCTGGCGTCTTCTCCCAACCCCCATTGGTTCACCCTAGAACCCCTGGATGCCATCCCTCAGCCATACCCTTCCAGCTTTCACCCCTGGAAAATGCCACTCAGGCCTCACACAGGTACCAGAATTTTCTCTTTGAAGAATCCGGGGCTAGATGACTGTAAAGTAAAGTGTGCTGACTCCTGGTGACCACAGGGCCCTGTGGTTTTCCTTTGGTAAAATACAGGAGGGGGCTTCCATTGCCATCTCCCATGCAGGGCTCCGTGGTCACCAGGAGTAGACACCGACTCGACAGCACACTAGATGACTGGCAGTTAGTGAAAGGTGAGATTATACATTGAGCTGGTAGGAAGGGTAAAGTGGAAGATTATTCAAAGGAGGAAGAGTATAAATTGATCCTGAACTGCTGTCCCTCTTCCTCTTGCCCCATCTTGGGATAGTTGCTGTTTATGATTACTTATGCCTCCATTTTTTTCACTGCTTGCAAGTCCACCAGTCTTATGTCCATTGAAGTGGTTTAACAATCCTTTGACTCTACTGAAACCCAGATCTTTATTTTATTATGTACTGATTAAGGAGGCAGACCAGCAATTCTGCATGGAGCATTACAACTTCTGCCCCCATGGCATCACCATAAGAACAGCCCTGCTGGATCAGGCCCAAGGCCCAACTAGTCCAACATCCTGTTTCACACAGTGGCCCACCAGATGCCACTTGAAGCCTACAGCAGGAGTTGAGGGCATGCCTCAACTCCTCTCTCCTGCTGTTACTCCCTTGCAACAAGTACTCAGAGGCATCCTGCCTTTTTATGTTTGCTTAATTGTGATATCATTTATGAAACATAGGTTGAAATTTTCACAGTCCCAAGATGGTTTCACCAGCTACAAATGATCCCATCCATTTGAGTGTATTGGGTTATTTGATAATTCACCCTTGTAACCTTGGTGGTGGTGTTTTGTTTTTAAAGGAAGCATGACTTTGATGGTTTCTTCCCTCCTGATGCTCTCTCCCACCCTTCCAACTCTTTGAATTATGAACACACACACAATGCACAAGAAGGACAAGAACATAAATTCAGAAACTGTTGAGCGGGCAGCCTGGAGGTTTCTAATTAAGAATCAAGCCCTACATCTTGTTTTCTCACTAAAGCTTTTCCTTTATTTTATCCCCGCAAATCTTGGCCATAAGATCACAGGACATAAAACAGAAGCACTTAGCACCCACCAATATGAACCAGAGGAACAAGTAGCCAAAACCACTAAAAGTTAATGCAGCATGTCTACAACAGCTTGTTGTCTTGTTTTCATGTTTGACACTATTTAGAAATAAATAAAATAAATTGACTCTGGCACAACAAATCCAGGTATGTAAGGTGTTTATAGTTTAGTTTTAATAGACTCCAACACACACATATTAAAGAACAGAAGCTATCTGAAATTGCTTGCAATAATCTCAAGATTGAGGAAAGGAAATACAAAATACAGGTGGCCCGCGTTATCTGCAGGGGCTGCATTATGCCTTAAAACTGCAGATAATGAAACCATGGATAATGAGACCTTGACTGAATGCAGAGGCACTTGGTGTGGGTGCCACCGGTGGCGGGGGCAGCAAGAGGTACCTTTAACTGTAAACTCGTAGGTACTTACCTTGCCTTTCACCACATCTGACAGTTGTTGGGAGCAGCGCCGCATTGCCCAGTACTCACTGTCACTCAGCTGGCAGAGGCCATTTGTGTTTCTGGCAAATAGACCATGTGCAGAGGCCAGCTGAGTGGCAGAGCCAATCTTCTGCTGCTGCGGGTGCTACCACCCAAATATCAGAGAAATTGCGCAAAAGGGTGATATTCAAAGAATTTGTGAAGTTTATGCATGTTTAATATTTTTCCCATAGGGAATAATGGGGGTTTCAACAGCCCCATAACTCCACTTGGGGGGCACCGGGGTGGCCCAGAGCAAGTGCTGGTGTAGTGCACATAGGGTGCCAACCACCTCCATATCCACATGTCCATGGGGTACTTGGTTTTGTTGTTTCCAAGGTATTCTGAGTGTAGATTCTCTGGTTGCAAATGAGAATGGATTCCTTTTCAATGACAAACAATGAGGCTATTCCGACAATCAGGCAAAATCAGGCTAGGAGAGCCTAGCCCGATTTCACCTGACCATCTGAACCACCGTGCTTGCAGGCAAGCCTGGTGGCCTACAGGCGGTTAACCCACCAAAGTAACCCTCCCCTTAAACCGGGTTTGTGGAGCGCTCCAAGCCCGCTCTCCCCGCAACCCCCCAGAGGCTCTTCACACGAATTGTGTGAAGAGCCTCACTGAATCAACTTTGTTTAGAGCAAAGTTGGGGGTGGGGGTGGGGAGTAAATGGGCACAGTGAGGAGGCTGGAGTCTGTGCCCACTCAGAGCCTGTAGGCTGCTGAGCAGAGAATATTAATACTGATCTATATTATGGGCACAGAGGGCTGGAGGACAGGCTTCTGTTTTATAGAAATGCAAAGAAAAATATTTGGGATGGGGAAAAACAAGACAGAATTTCTTTTAAAATAAAAAACCACAAGTCTACGCTACCCTTCTAACCACCTACTAGTAGTAGCCAATGGGATTCCTCCCACAGACAGAACCCTTATTTAAACTTCTTCTAAATAGCACACAACTTTTTAAATTCAGTTGCAACCCAAAACCTCCCTCCAAACAAGACTTCTTCAGTCTTCAGATGGGGGGCTGGGGCAAAAGCCTTGAAAATCGGAGGGGTGTGTGTGGTGGTTGGCTGGTCAGGTGGCTGGCTGGTCGTGTGGCCAGTGGCCACAGGCGCTCTGGTAGCTGGTGGCTGGCGCAGGCAGTGATTCCCTCAGCAGCAGGAAGGGATGGGGGAAAAAGAATCAGATGGAATTCTCTTTTATTCTCTAGAATTATCTCTTTCTCTACAAAAAGCAATTAATGCAGGAGAGAATCCACCTCAGGATGGCACAGGCACTGGCAGACTGGGTGGCACTGGGCAAGCAAGGCAGGCTGGCAAGGCAGAACAATAGGAAGCGAGGAAAAGCAACTTGGCAAAGCAAAAAGCAAAGCGCTCACGCGTGCGCTCTCTCTCTTTCCTCCCATGAGGCAGAAAGGCAGAATGGTTGTTGCTGCCTCTTTAAATCCCTTTGAAAATCTCTCCTTGAAATCCCTCCTACCAGAGGCGTAGCTAGCCCGCCGGCGGCCCGTGTGCGGCCGCGGCGGGCGCCCCGATAGCCCCGCCCCCTGCATCTGACATCAGACGCAGGGGATAGCCACGCCCTGCATCTGACATCAGATGTGGGGGTGTGGTCTGGCTCCCGAACGGAGCCTTGAGGCTCCGTTCGGGATCGCTGCAACAGTTTAACTGCCGAAGGGGCCGCACGGCCCCTTCTGCAGTTAGACAAAACCTGGTGCTGTGTTCGCAGCGCAGCCCAGGAGTGGCTCTTCCCTGCAAGAGCCGCTCCTGGGCTGCGTTGCCAACGCAGCACCAGTCTTAGCTCCTGAAGGGGCTGCACGGCCCCTTCAGAAGCTAGTTAGGCTGGCGCTGCGTTTGCAGCGCCAGCCTTTGTTTAGCTCCCGAAGGGGCCACGCGGCCCCCGTTCAGGAGCTAAACTACCGCCGCCGCGTCTGACATCAGACGCAGGGGGCGTTTCGGGGCCACTCTCGCGGCTCCTGATTGGCCACCAGCCCGGGTTCTTTGAACCCGTTGGCCCAATGGTGGCTCCGCCCCTGCCTCCTACCCTTGCCCCTTCTTTGACCTGCCCCTGGCCAATGCGGGCTCATTTAGCACTTGCAGAGCCAAAAGAGCCAATCGGAAACAAGGAGACAATTGCCAGCAGATCAGCCCATGTGTTCCCTTACCAATCTGAAGGCTGGAAGGGCAGGAAATTCAAATCAACGTCAAACACAAAATGGAGACTACACATGGAGATCGCCACAAAATGGAGGTCTGAAACAATAAAACTTTTGGATCTCAAATCCGGGCAATTTGTTTTGTCAACAAAACTTTCAGAACTTGCAATCGGGTGATTTGTTTTGTGCACAAATCGCCCGAAACGGATTGATTCAGCTACAGATCATTCTGTACCCGCAACGTTTTGCACATCCCTAGCCTTTAAGTCCAGGTTCCAAAATTACCCAGGTGCACATCTGCCCTTGCTATAGCTGAACGTGTGGTTGGGAGGATTTCTGGAACAGTATTATCAGGCTGCTCTGGAATTCTGAAGAGAGCAGTAAATTGGTCCACTTTAGATTATGGTTAGTTTAGTAGATTACACTGTTTGCCATTCAGGTTTGTCATTCTTTTCAAAGAAATTGTAGCTCCATTTGCTGTTGACCTTGCTTTTCTCCCTAGGTCTGGTGCTGCAACACTAAAAGATCCTGACAGTCAACCGATAATGTATCCTATTTCTGGCAAGTGGGACAAAGCCAAAAATTGCCCCTCTAGCTTCTTAAAAAACTAAACCCCAATTTGAACAGTTTTAATAGCAGCAGCTGGAGCACAAGGGCAACACCAGAGTTACAATGATTTTGATGCTCCTCAGAACAATATACTGTATGCCGCTGGCAGTCCATTTCCCTCCCAAAGGAACATGTTTCCTCCCAAAGTTCTTCCACAGTGGAGCTAATTATGTTTCTTTCCACAGTAGAAGGTTAGCTGCAGGTTCCAGCTCCTACAATCCAATGATACAATGCTACATACAATGCAAATATGCTACTAGAACTATTCTATTCAATATGTACTGCTAGATGTACTTCCTTTGACCTCACATAAAAATGTTCCAAATATATAGATGGGATAAACAATTTCAGTTCTCTGCAAGTAGTTTAGAAGGTCACATTCAAAGGAATTGTGTGTACTTTAGAACACTTAAAATGATTTAAGCATAAGGTTTTTTACTGTGATGCAGGTTACTTTTATCCTTTTAAAAAGACTTTGAATGCAGATAAAAAAAGCAGATTTATAATAATGATCTGTGTTTTTATAGCAACTAAAATCTCAAAGTGGCTGACAAACAATTAAGAGCCATATGTGCATTCAAAACCACAACATATGAAGCTTATTGCTTTTTCCTGAATCTTCATAGACAATCACTGGGCATCATTTCCAGACTTCTAAATTATTCCAGGCCTTTCTACTTTCTAAAATCCAAGGTTCTTTTAACATAACCCAAGTGATGTTTTCCTAAAACTGGTCGACCTTCCCAAGGCAGAGTAAAACCTTAAAGTCATAGTCCCTTATGACTACATTAATATACATAATTATATCAAAATATTATACTATGTTTTTAATAGTTGATTGTAATGTTTAGTAATGTTTAACATATATCCATATTCCTTTATTCATCACTGAAAACTGCTCTGTCACTGAACTCTCTGGAATTCCCCCCCCCCCTGAAAATCACCTTGTCTATTTTAAGACTGCATAGAGTTCACCCTTCCCACACACTGAGGTCATTCTCATGACCAGCCCTACCCAGGTAAGGCAGGACTAGCCCAGGTAAGGCTGGTCATCAGAAATGCCGGGATTGCTCCTGATCCTGCCACTCCTTCCCTGGGTAACCCTGCTTTTCTACCCAGGCAGAAAGTGAGGTAGGAGGACAAGCGCATGCCTCCTACCTCATGCTTTGGTCATGTGGCTACTCGGGCTGCCAGCAGCCATCTTTACCATAGAGACCATGGAAAGGAGCAGCCTGGTAGCAGGGAAATTTCCCAATATGCCTCACTGCTCATGCAGTGCATTGTGGGATTCCTGGTGGACCAGTTTCCTCCCTCTACCTCCTGATTGCCACCTGGTTCACCACTGCAGTGCTCAACTGGGTGCAAGGGCAGCAAAGCCCTGTTTGGGCTCAGTTTATGTGGGTGACGGCAGATAGACTCCTGCCTTCTCGCCAACCCTCCCCACTTTGGTCATGTGAACTTCCTCTTTGTTTCTTGCTCCTTTCCTGATCTACATTTAGTCGTGGTTTCCTTAGAAGCATTGTCTCCTCTTTTTCTCTTATATTATTTCAGCCTATTTATTAAATCCTACAGATCCCTCCTTAACTCATCCCTGCCTTCAACTCTTGAATCATTTGCTGCACACCTATGAAGTATTAACTTCACTAGTCTTCAAAAGAAGTATCAGCTATCATACTAATTAACTCATCCAGTTTTTTGTGGTTTTCTGTCATCATCCAGGAAGAACTGAGTAGGCGTGTGTGGTCCAGACTTCCCCAAGTTTCTTGTTTTCACCCTCAGAAGAAATAACTTGCAGATTGTGCAAGTAACCATGATCAGAAACCAAAGAGACTGCCAATAAAATATATGAGCAGGCAACAACAATCAGCTGAGCACAATGGCTGACATACTGCACAAGAGTACATCAGCTTAGTAATGCTGAACTTGCACAATTGGTGTAAGCTGCATAAGTTATACTAACTCAAAATTTGTGCACGTTGATAAGGGAAGCATTACATTGGGATAGGCTGCAGCCTAAAGTCAATGGTAAAGACAAAATGAAGGAAATCTTAAAGTACATAGGTGCAAATAACATTTTGTTTCATACCCTCCCTCTCCCTGGTTTTTCTTTCTCAGTGTCAGCATTAAACAGGCAAAGCTGTGAGTCATCAACCTTCCCCTCCTCTTTCCTCCCCCTTCTTTTATGTACTAATTAGGTATTCAATCAGATTGGGGAAGATTTTGGATAAAAGACTGTAGATTTTAAACAGTGGGACATAGAATACTGAAGCTGATGTATATGCATCCAAACATTCATTCTTGGTTGCAGTTCTTTAATGTTTTAACTTACACAATAAAAAATAAGGTCTGGAGAGAAGTATTGTGCACATTGTGTTACTTTCAGTGGGCTTACTATATAGCACAGTTTGTGCAAATGCAATGTTACTAGGCTGATGTACTCTTGAACAATATGTCAGCCAATAATTTGCATACTCTGGATTTGTTATACTCATGAACTGTGAAGGGCTATCCCCATGGCCTTGTACTCATGAATGAGTGGTCTGCTCAGGAAAAGCATCCGTCATCACCACAGATGAGTAATCGCTTCTTTCACTTTGGGGCAGTGCTGATCTTGCTGCCCAGTCCTTCTCATGAATAAGCCTGGGGACCGAACATGTTCCCCCAAGGGGAAGGGGCTGGGGCCCCCTCCCCCAACATCCAAATCCAACGTCCAAAAAACAGAGCAGAGCTATTCAAGAGTTCCTGGTTGCAGCTGCCCTTTAAACCCAACCCCGGGTTTCACCACCCTGTCATATGTTGCCGTCCCAGTGCTCTAATAGGGTTGCCCTCCATATGTTAACAGCTCAAGTGCATGTGCTTGTGAACATACATCTTTATTGCTCTCTTGTCAGAAAGCAAAGCAGGTAGTGCCCGTCTTGCCATCATGTCCCCTTTCTCTCCTGATTGCTAGGAGTGGGGAAACAAGGGACAGAGTGGGAAGAGGGCATGCCCCTTTGTGACTTTCCCATTTGTCAGGCTGATAAACTTGGGTTGTGATGTGGCAGCATACCCGTTGCTGGGCAACTACTTTATGGTCAGAGACAGGAGGTGGGGCAAGTGCTTGGAGAGGTGGCCAGCAAGAAGCAACAGAGGCATGGAGCAGGCGCAGCTCCAGGCGGGTCTGCACCACCCTCTCTGTGATTATGGTTCCAGAAACTGCATGAAACTGTGGTTATGGTGGCATCCACGTTAGTGTGTAATGCTGCTGCCAAAAAAAAAAATCTCATGCTCTGGTAGCGAAACTCACTACAAACCAAAGGTCCAGACTGGAGTTTGGCAAGGAAAACCTCGGGTTGCTTTTGTCGCGGTACTGAGGTTGCACGCATGTGGGTGTTCATGAATTCAAACCTCTGCCCCATTTAACTGTGGTTTTGGCATTACGTGTGAATGTGGCCACTGAGTCTTGCGGCATCTTAAAGACTAACACATTTATTACAGCACATAAACAGAAGTGTGCTGTAGTCCAAAGATAATGCTTTTTTTAGTCTTTAAGATGCCACAAGACTCCTTTGTTTTTGCTGAAACCAACATAGCTGCCTCCCCTGAAAGTTTTGATCAGTTACCAGACTCTAAGAAATGTGAACTGCTTTCTGCTGACCATACATATTAACTACAATATGTAATGGCAGAGTCTGTTTAACTAGCTGAATAGTTTTAGGGCAATAGTCCAGTTTCATGTTGACTTTTCACAAATATACCATTGACTAGTGCATAATAATTATTGCTTCTGATGAGCAGCTAGAATAATTTATCTTTAGCAAAGATTAGCCTCAGTTACAGTAATACTTAATTTTTATAGACTTGGTATGTGTGGCAGAAACTCCAACCAGCATCCTGCTAGTGCCTTACAAGCAAGGCAGTTACATGAATGTCAGCTTAGGCACTCATAGGCCTTTAATATCAAGTACAATTTGAATATGTCATATAGGGATATCAATCCAGATATATACTAGACCAAACGTCTCTGCTTTGCTCCAGGTTTTCCTTTCCTCATTTATTTTCCATATATATGAAATCCCTAATCAAGCTTGAAGCCTTGGCTTTATCTTTGAATCCTCCTCCTTTGCTTCCCATGTTCATTTTCTCACAAGTCATGTATTTTGTCTGTGTACAACATTGCAAGAATACAGCCCTTATTTCCATCATTTGGCAAAAATGATGTTTATATTCTAACTATTTCTTGCCTTGACTCCTGCAATAGTATCCTCTATGATCATCCAGTGCCACAGCTCAGTTCTCTCACCTCTATGCAGAATTCTGTGGCCAAAATAATTCTACCACTAGTAGCACATTTGTGGGGGCCAAATGAGCAGCATGGGTGGGGCAGGCCCCTGTGTTGCTGGGGTGGGTGACACCACCTTGTAAAGCATCCTGGGTTCCCGGGGGCAGCTAAGTCCACCACTGATTAAAGTTCTAATCCCCCACACACACACACACACAAACAGAGCAGCGTTCAGCAGCCTCTACTGCAGACCACATGATACCTCTGCTCATCTGCTCAGGTCCCTACATAGGCTTCCTGTCTGCTTCCATATTCAGCACAAAAACTTTATTTTTACATTCCAAGCCTTCATTTCCTTGCCCCTTCCTACCTTTCTGTCCTTACAGGTGAAACTCGGAAAATTAGAATATCGTGCAAAAGTCCATTAATTTCAGTAATGCAAATTAAAAGGTGAAACTGATATATGAGACAGACACATTACATGCAAAGCGAGATAAGTCAAGCCTTAATTTGTTATAATTGTGATGATATTACATGGAACCAAGAAGACAAGGATTGAAGAATAGAACAATATCGGACCTCTGAAAAGTATAAGCATGCATATGTATTCAGTACTTGGTTTGGGCCCCTTTTGCAGCAATTACTGCCTCAATGTGGCGTGGCAAGTACAGTGATTGCTATATCCTTCCTGACTATGAAAGCAACACCATTCCTTCTTTGTTTTCTGTGTCCTGAGTAGTAAACTGTATGATTTTCTGACTGAAAGTGTCCTATTCCAGTCCATTTTAATTCACTGATGCCCAAAATGTCAATCTGTAGTTGATTCATTTCGTGTCAAGCTTTCCCATATTCATGCTTCTTACGTTCCACATTCCCATTGTAATTCTGTCTTTGCAGCTTTGGATTTTCTTTTCCCACATGGCAATATCAGTCGCTATACATCCGAAAGGCTTTAATCTAACTGCATCATAAACACCATTGGTACTCTGAACCTCAGCTCTTCCTCAGTAGCATGTTGAGTACTATCCAACCTGAGCATCCGGCACTACATCGACAATCATTCTATTTGTCTATCCCTGTGGTTTTCTTGGTAAAATATAGGCGTTGTTTACCATTGCCTCCTCCCACACAGTATGAAATTATGCCTTGGTTGTTGTCACTGAAGTGATCATCTGCCCTCCAGCACCTTCCTATATTGCTGCTGCCCAATATAGGTTCCTGCTTGCTTTAGCTGGGCAGCTGGACAGAAAAAATCCATAGCAAGTTCTCCATTATTCTAGAGTAGAGCTGCACTATATGTAACACATTAAACCAACTGTTATCAAAGATAACAATTGTATTGCAACTAATAATTGAATGAAAACTATCCTATACACAAGATGAAATGTATTGTAAAAGCATAGTACAATCTATTGTTTAATATGGAGATATTGTTTTTGATATAACAACTCTCAGACGGAGTAGCAATTATATAACACTAACAATGCAGTTCATCGTGTACTGTTCTTCTGTAAAGGAAAAAGACTTCTAATTTAAGCAAACAACTCTTTTCTTGAAGATCTCTGTGCAATGATAATAACACTAGAAGACTCAAGTTTTTAGAAAAGAGCGCACTTTCGTTTATCACTTACCCCCACATGTTTTTGCTGAGCCAGTCTGAGCCAGTTCTATTCAATAACAAAACTAATCAACTCAGTATACTATTCCCACACATCACCGTGTAGACATCCATTTCTTATAATCAACATGGAAAAAATCAAGTACTCCTCCTCCAAGTGAGTATTTCAATTAATAGCTTCAATGCAGTAAGTGCTCTTTGCTGACATTAGGTTTTACTTGAATCATTGCACTACTTTTCTTTCTTTTCTTTCTATAGTGAATTATGGCCTGCCAGGTGCTTAACAACTCTCATTTGTTTGTTTGTTTCATTTTTAGGAGGGGGGAAAGCAAAATATTTATTTAGTCGTTGATATGCTATAATGTGTGGCTGATACAGGACAGAATCCCAACCACATGAAATTGGAAGCTTCTTTCCATTCAAGTGGACACAAAAACCACTTCTCTCTTGAATCTTCTAGCACAAGAAGAGGAGATGTTCCCCTTTTTTGCTTCAAAGTTCTTGGGGCATGCAAGACAGGGGTGTATGCAAGTATAGGTTAATTAATTTCTTTTTTTCTTTCTAATTATAATAAATAGCTAATAGCTGAAGGATGTTTGATAGAGTGATTCTTTGAGGACTTTGCTTCAGGGATGAGAGACAGATCAGTTACTGCACCCATCCCCCCAAAGAGGGGTATCTTCTTTGGGGAAGAGACTACCAATTTGGTAACCATGCAGTGTTTTATCTGACATCTGTGATAGTGTGGTGGGCCTGAAAATTCACCATACACATTGCAAGTGTGAAAACATCTTGGAAGCTTCCAGTCATACACAATTTATGCCGAACTTCACCAGGCATAGAAACTATATTCCTCGGGTGCTCCATGCACAAGCACAAGGCCATTCAGATCCCTTGCAAGGGCTGCCACAAATGTGGGGACTTAGCCCATCTTCCAAGTGAGTTGCTGTTAGTAGTAATATAGATGCATTCCTGTTGGCTCAGTTCAGAATCAGTTCAGCATTTTTTAGTTTTCTTTGTGAACAATCAGGGTGTGTGGGGTTAGGGGAGACATATGTTTTCTTAAGTGTTTTTCATCACATTCTATACTGTTACATAATATACATCAGCAGGAATGTGATTACTTGTTGCTCCTCATTTTATGCTTTCATTGTAAGCTGTACACCATTGTTTCTTTGTTACACTTTATTTTTACTAAAATAATGTATGATTTGTTCTCCTCCTCTGAACCATTTTGGCAGTATCATCCTTGGACAACTAACTGGCATAACAAATAATTGGACCAAATGTTCATGAATTCCTAACAATGAAAGGATCTGGCCATAAACAGTTATTTTAGTGCATTGGGAGAACAGTAAGTGGAACCCAATTCACATCTCAGTTGGTTGTAAATTGGGATGAAGTTACTCATGCATTAATCAACTAGTATATGTGAGAAAACAGTAGACTGAATTGGTTTGTATCCTATGTACATCAAGCTATAAGTTCTCCTGCTATCATAATATACCTTCAATCAGCCTGCTGCATGGAAATTTGTCTTGTCACCTAGACCACTTTCAAATTTGATTGCATTTGTGAATACTGTTATGTGATATTTGAAGTCCCACACTTCAAACAAGACTGGTTTTGAGTGAACACATTTTTAAAAACTGAGTGGCCATTACTTTGTGGCAAATAAACGTGTTTGGTTTTTTTTTAGTTTCCACTACAGAAATATTTTGTGAACAATTCCATTTACATCTCTTTGCACTATTTAAGTACTATGGTAAAAATATTTCTGTCTATTCCATTGCTGCTAAAGCTTTCATATTGAGTTTATATGGTAATTTGAAATGACAAGACTGCACTTTTGGGAATAAATTATGCATTTTTAATTTTAAAAAATTTATCAACTATTTTTGGTTTGCTGTGCTCATTGCATTTATCCTATTTACTGTCATAATGTATGGATAACCATTTTCCTTATTTTAGACATCAGGAGTCTCACAAGTTGTTATTTTCAGGAACACAAATGAATTTTGTTCCTTTTGTCTACATAAGGATGATCTGCAGAACATCCAAACTGATTTCTGTATATTTATTATAGATGGAAATAAACAAAATAAAGTAATTATCTGTCTGAAAACAAAAATATATCAGCCATAGTCTAAAACTAAATTAACAAATCCAAACCTATAATCATAATTAGATCATCTTGTTGCTGCTTCTCGTTAAATATCTGGGAAGAACTGGAGTTTGCAAGTCAAAGGTTTGTGGTATTATTGGTCAACAGCCTGCCTAATGCTGCATCCATTATTCTGACAAAGGCACATGTGCAGCACTAGCCCCTACACTTTTGAAGCATTGACACTCTTGCTCAAGAGCATGATTATTTTCATGGAAACTTCCCTGAGGGTCACACAGCCCTTTTCCCTTTACATCATATGGGCTGTAAGGGAGCCCCTTATGTATTATAAAGAGAAAAGCTATAATGTATATACAACAGACATCTTTGATAACTGATTGGACACATTTTTATAGTCAAGTGCCTGTACCTTGCACAGTACATTTCATAAGAAACAACCCATGCATTCATTTGATTAATGCTAAAGCTATTTCATTTTGTATGAAATTTGTCTGAGTCAAACGCAATGACCATGAATCAATCATGAGGGACAAGCAATCCATTTTAGCATTCAGGTCTTCTTGGTTTTGATTTGTTTCTTTGATATAAATTCCTATAGCCAACCACGATTAGGACAGAGGGAGATGGAAGAGAAAGAGAGGTATCTGGACGTAATGCAAACCCGGAGTTAAACAGGCAAAGGTTGGAACTCCATTACGTCTGAATGTGTGCAACTGTGGTTTTCGAGCCCAAAGCAACCTGTGGTTTGCCGCTCCAAACTCCAATTTGAACCTTTGGTTTGCGGTAAGCTTCACCACCAAAACCTGAGGTTTGGCCGCTGCAGCATTATGTCCAAATGCAGATGCCTCCATAACCAAGTTTCTGGAACTGCAATAATAGAGACAATGGTGCAGACCCGCCTGTAATTGCTCTCGCTCCATACCTGCACCACTTCTTGCTGGCCGCCTTTCCAAGCACTTGTCCCTCCTGCCTCCGATCCAACAAAGCAGTTGCCCAGCAACAGGAACGCCACCAAGTCCCAGCCCTAGAGTGTCCGCGTATAAAATGGCAAAGACACACAGGGGCATTCCCTCTTCCCATTTTATCTCTTGCTATGTCCAAACATGGTGCCACAGTCCCACTCTTGGCAACCAGAGTTGAGGAAGGAGGCTCCTCCCACTCTCCCGCTCTCATTGGCAGTGTGAGCTGTCCTTCATGAAAGAAGGAAGCCCGCATAGCCAATTCCCCCTCCCCTCTGCAGTCTCACTGACTGCAGGCTCCCTGCTCTCCATTTCATCCAAATTCAGACAGGAGAGCAGGGACGGGGGGAGTAGTTCCATGTTCCATGTGAATGTGGTTTCTGTTTCTGACATTATATTTGCTTTGGCTTGCTTGAATTGAGGGATAAGTTCTTTTCTTCTGCTGAAGCTGTTCATCTGAAATCGTTAACAGTGTTGGTTCACTATCGAATTCATTTCTTTTTTCCCAACGTAATGGGAGCTTCTGTTTATGGAGGCTTGCCTATGCTTTAGCTAGAATATAAATCACATTTGAAATCTCTTCCTATCCAAATGGATTTAGCACCCTTCCCTTATACCTGTGTATCCAGCAAATTGGAGATAGGTTACTTTTTGACACAGTGCATATCTTAGCTTATTATTCTGAAGCATTTGAAGATGTACAGCTTATAAATATGCAACTGGTTCAAAACCACACTATTACAGTTATAACATATATTTACCATTAGATATCAGTTAGTCTATGTCTTTATGTCTGTTTAAATTTCCTTAAAATGTGATCTCTTAGTCTCATCTGTCTGAAATGTAGCAGTATTGATCATTTAGAACAGAAATAGGCATCAAATTTCTCTCCGGATGTTGCTGGACTACAACTCCCATCATCCCCAGACACAATTTATTATAGCTGTGGATGATGGGAGTTGTAGTTCAGCAACATCTGAAGAGCCACATGTTGCCTAACTCTGATCTAGAGGGGTCACCCAAAAGCTGCAGATTTAGTACAGTTTGGCTTGAAACCATAAATTACGTGCAAGGAAAGTGGAGGTGGTTTGTCCATTGAAATCCATGAGAATAAAGGACAAATTAGATAATAAAAATGGAGAAAAGTTACAGTGACACGAGTGTGATTTCAAAAAATACTTGAACAAAATGAAAACGGATACAAAATGCTTTTTCCCCCTTGAACACTACTAATGCAATCTACAACTCATCTATCATGGAATTTTCAAAGACACACACCTGCAGTCTTCAAACAATGGAACTTATGCTGTCATAATAATAATAACAAACTTTATTTGTTAACTGCCCCATAACAAATAGTTCTCTGGGTGGCTCACAATACAACATTAAAACATGAAATAAAAACACATAACATATTAAATCATAACAGACAAAAAGAGAAAAAAGAAATTACAAAATGCAATACAAAGTAGTTTAATAACTCTTTTAAAACCAGTTAAAAATAAGATTGGGGAATCAAAATGTAAAAGGCTTGAGTGAACCAAAAGGTGGTTGGCCTCTAAAATAACAAAGTCATGAAGCCAGGTGAACCTCACTGGGGAGGCTATTCCATTAACAGGGTGCAACCACTGAAAAGGACCTCTCCCTCGTAGCTACCTGCCTCATATCATTTGGCAGAGGCACCTGGAGGTGGGCCTTCAAAGAAGATCTTAAGGTTCCCTTCCGGGCTTCCCAAGAAGGTCTTAAGGTATCATATTTCTGATAGATGTCAGCAGATCACTCTTTTAGAAGTATCTTTAGGACAAAGTCATGTCCATTTCAAAATCTTAAAACTCAAATTCTAATGGCAGCTTTAGAGCCAGTGGCTGACAGCATCTTGGTGACTCTCCACACCATGACTGCATACTGCAGATGCATAAGGCAGCCCCAGCACTGATCGAGGCAAGTGGTTGTACAAGCAACACTGTTGCAGTTATTCCTGTTTGCCATAATGGGCGTAACTGTGGCAGTGGTGATTGTGCAAGCACTCGACCTCGACAGCATCAGGAATGCCTTACACATCTTCAGCAGTCCCGATGTGATTAGCAGCATTGCTGAGATGCTGCCCATGTCAGCCAATGTCTAAATTCCTATCTTCCTTGAAAAACCCCAGTTCAAAGAACTTCACCTGCAGACAGTGTAAAGCCTATCAAAACATCTGGCTCAGTGATTCCAATTCATTTTAATCTGGAGAGCCAATATTTCAATTACTTTTGTGTGATATCTCTATATTATCCTTGCTTCATCTTTCCAAGTACTATCATCACTTTTTGAGTTGTGCATGAATTATCTAATACTCAGTTCCAGTGATACTATGAATGAATTATTCATGACGGCTTAATGAGAATTTCTGTACACTGGCTAGAAAACTAGTGGTTGAACTACAGCACAATTGGTTCAGCTGCTTTTGTGAATTATAATGATGGAAACATACAATGGATCCGTACTTTTTGCTTTCCATATGTTTCTTTGTTTCTTTCATGTCACAGTGCCACATTAGAAGCTTCTGTGTTGAGCTGAAATGTTTGCAGGATGTTACAGTAAGTTTGGGGATGCTTTGAGATTTGGGGGACTTGGATCAGGGTATAAATAGAGGAGACAATAGCCCTATTCACACATTATGCTCAACAGTCATAAATGAGCATACAGTGCACATAGGTACAAATCTGGACACAGATGAAGTTATTCTCATGTTATGCTGAACACAGTAGGTGCAGCAATCATAAGAACATGGGAAGCTGCTGTAAACCATGTCTGACCCTTGGTCCATCTATCTCAGTATTGACTGCACTGACTGGCAGCAGCTTTCCAAGATTTGAAGGAGGAGTCTTTCTCAGTCCCTAGTGGGGAAGTAACTTGCCTAGGAAGCAAGAGGTTGCTGGTTTGAATCCCCGCTGGTGTGTTTTCCAGACTATGGGAAACACCTATATCAGGCAACAGCGATATAGGAAGATGCTGAAAGGCATCTTCTCACACTGCGCGCGAGATGTCAGTGGTCAACCCCTCCTGTATTCTACCAAAGAAAACAACTGGGCTCTGTGGGAGCCAAGAGTCGACACCGACTCGACGGCACAACTAACCCTTAACCTGGAGATGCCAGGGATTGAGCCTGGGACCTTCTGCATGCTCTGCCAATGAGCTCTGGCCCCATCCCCTAAGGGGAATATCTTACAGCAGACAGTGCTCGCATGGCTCCCATGCAAAGCAATGCAAACCCTGCTTAGCAAAGGGAGCAATTTGTGCTTGCTCCCTCAAGACCAGCTCTCCGCCCTGTGTCTGTACTATGCATTTGAGGTTCCTGTACCTTTTACAATTAATACAAGTATAGTCATTCATACAAAATATGTGCATGTGTACAGGCACTGGAACGCATGTACAGCATAAGGTCTGAAGAGCTCTAAATGTACCAGTAGCAGCAGTCACACCCCTGGCTGCTGGCTGTTGACAATTTTTCATACAAGACTTCAGAGTCAAGGCAGGAAGCATTGTCCTCACTTGATTTCATGACTACGCCATTGCTATTACAATGAAGCCTTAGTTGACATGAAGTGCTTTTAAAAACACGGCAACAAAATGTTGTGCATGCAGAAAGTGAGGACTCTTGGAAATGGAGCTCTGTAGTCTAGGTTCTTTGTGTTGTGTTCCCTCCAAAGACTACTTATTTGACAACTGTTTATGAAGCAATTATTTTCATCAACACCATCCACATTTGAACCACTGTATCAAAAAACCCTATAGATTTTCTCATGCTACCCTCCCCTTCCGCCATCCTAGTGTTCCATCCAAGCTGTTTTAGAATTTCATTTTAGAACGGTTCAGCTGCCAGAGAGGTTATTCATCAAAGAATCAAACAAAAAAAGAGTAACCAGAAACAAGGCAATATATTTTACAGCTTGTTCTAGATTTGTACAGATTAAAACTGCTTAGCCTCAGCTGTAATTCACACCTCGCTTATTAGCAGCAACAAGAACTTTAATTTTGAATGGATGCTTTTAAGGAGCATGTGTTATTCTCTCTCTCTCTCTCTCTCTCTCTCTCTCTCTCTCTCTTTCTCTCTCTCTCTTGCTCGCTCGCAGTGTGCCACATATATATTGAGAGTGTATCAGTCAGGGTAAAAGACGACAAATGAACTGAAAGGGGAATGTGAGTACTTACCACATAAACTGCTAAAACATGTGACAGATAGTATGAGAATTCATAGAAAGCACACTACAAAATAAGTATTGTCTACACAGATTGGCAGCTGCTTCTCCAAGATTGCAGGCAGGAGTCTCTCTCAGCCCTATCTTGGAGATGCCAGGGAGGAAATTTGGGACCTTCTGCATGCAAGCATGCAGATGCTCTTCCCAGAGCAGCTGGATCCCCTAAGGGAAATACCTAACAGTGCTCACATGTAGTCTCCCATTCAAATGCAAATGAGGGTGGACTTTGCTTAGCAAAGGGGACAATTCATGCTTGCTACCACAAGACCAGCTCTCCTCCCTGGTCTAGGCCAGGGATTCTCAACCTGTGTTCTTCCAGCTATTGCTGAATTACAACTATAAATTGTGGCTGAGGATGATGAGAGTGGTAGTTGAGCAACATTTGGAGGACCACACATTGGGAATCCCTAGTCTACATCGGACGAGGAATTAGGCCTGGATTGTAGGGTTGTGCATTTTGTTTTGTTTTGTTTTGTTTTCTGTTTTGTTTTTGGCCTGAATCCGAAATACCCCCATTTTGTTCTTTGTTCGAAATCAGCCAATCCGAAACACCCCAATTTTGTACTTTGTTTGAAATTGCAAAATCTGAATACGAAATGTTTTGTATTTTAAAAAATGGCCCCAGGGGAAAACTAGTGGGTGCGGGTGGTAGTGCCCAGTGGGTGGAAACTACCACCCAAATTTCAGAGGAATTGGGCAAAGGGCTGATTTTTGGTGAATTTTTGAAGTATAGAATTTTTCCCATAGGAAAGAATGGAGGTTTCCACAAAAGTAAAGCTTCATGTTGGGGGGAAAGGGGTGGCCAAGAGCAGAGTAGGGTGGGTGGTAGTGCCCAGTGGGGGCAAGGAAGCTGCCAGAATTATTTCAAAGGAATTGGGCAGAGGGCTGATTTGTAAAGATGTAATGGAGTTTGTGCATCTGTAAAGTTCTTCCTCTTAGGGAATGATGGACCTCCATAATTCCTGCCCCATAACTGCACTTGGGGGGGGCACCAGGGTGGCCCAGAGCAAGTGGTGGTGTAGAGCACATAGGGTGCCAACCACCCCCATGGGTTGCTAACCCATGGGGTACTGGGTTCTGTTGTTTCTGAGATGTTTTGAGTGTAGATTCAGATTCTCTGGTAGCATATGAGAGTGGATTCATGGTTTGTCATTGAAAATTTCATATGCTACCAGAGAATCTACACTCAGAACACCTCAGAAACAACAGAACCCAGCACCCCATGGGTTAGCAACCCATGGGGGTGGTTGGCACCCTATGTGCACTACACAACTCGCTCCCGGCCACCCCAGTGCCCCCCAGGTGGAGTTATGGGTCTGCTGAAACCTCCATTATTCCCTCGGGGGGGGGACCTTAAAGAAGACTAAACTTCAACAATTCCTAAGAAATCAGCCCTTTGCCATATTCCTTTGGAATATGGGTTGTGGCAGGCACCCCTTGGGTCACTGGAATCTGGGTGGCAGCAGGCACTCATTGGGTCACTACCACCTGAACCACTCTTCTGCCCCCAAAGCCCCCTTTCTGCCCCAGATCCACCCCAAATAACATCAATATCACACATCAACAACAGCAGAGCTTTGGAAAAAATCAGGCAGATCTCCAAAGGTCATGCACATCCTCATCCCCCCTGCCCAAAATGCAATTGATCTACACACAACAGTGTGAAACAACAACAATGAAATGCACACTGCCCCACTGGCCAATGAGGGTAAATGCACACTGCCCCACTAGCCAAAGAGGGTAAAATTTACCCTTAAATTTGCTTAGAAGGAATAAGGAGGCAATTGCCAGCAGATCAGCCTATGCTTTCGCTGGCCAATCTGTGGGCTGGAAGGGCTGGAAATTCAAACAGATGTCAAAACTCAAAATGGAGACTGAAGGAGAAAGACTTTTGCGATTGCAAAATGGAGTTCCAAAACAGTCGAAACAACACAACGTTTTGTATCCGAAACAGGGACGTTTTGTTTTGGCTACAACGTTTTCTGTTTTGAGCATTGGGTGTTTTGTTTTGGCTACAAAACAGCTGAAATGGCCTGTTTTGTGCACAAAACATTTTGTATCCGAAACGAAACGCACATCCCTACTAGGGGTGTGCAATTCGGGTTTTCGGGTGATTCGGCTCGGACCCGAACCGAATCACCCCTGTTCTGTTTTGTGCCCGAATCTGGGTCACCCGAATCACCCTTGATTCTGTTCGGATTCGGATTTAATCCGAATCCGAATCGATTCAGGTGGGTAAAAAGGGGCCCAGGGGCAAAATTTTTGGGTGGGGTGGTAGTGCCCAATGGGTGGAGTATACCACCCCAATTTCAGGGGGATTAGGCAAAGGGCTGATTTTTGGCGAATTTTTTAAGTTTTAGTGACTTTGGGGCAGTTTGGGGGCAGAAAGTGGATCTGCCCCAAAAGAGTGGGGTGGGGTGGTAGTGCCTAATGGGTGCAGGCTACCACCCCAATTTCAGGGGGATTGGGCAAAGGGCTGATTTTTGGAAAATTTCTGAAATTTTCATGTCTTTGGGGCAGATTGGGGCAGAAAGTGGGTCCTGGGGCAGAATAGTGGGGTGGGGTGGTAGTGCCTAATGGGTGGAGGCGACCACCCCAATTTCAGGGGGATTGGACAAAGGGCTGATTTTTTGAGAATTTTTGAAGTTTTAGTGACTTTGGGGCAGTTTGGGGGCAGAAAGTGGATCTGCCCCAAAAGAGTGGGGTGGGGTGGTAGTGCCTAATGGCTGGAGGCTACCAGCCCAATTTCAGGGGGATTGGGCAGAGGGCTGATTTTTTGGGAATATTTGAAGTTTGGGTGTCTTTGGGGCAGATTGGGGGCAGTAAGTGGATCTGCCCCAAAGAAGTGGGGTGGGCCGGTAGATAGTGCCTGATGGGTGGAGACTAAAACCCGTCCCCAATTTCAGTGATTGGGCAGAGGGGTGAATTTTGGTGAATTTATGAGGTTTGTCTTCATAAGGTGAAGTGTGCTAAATTGATTACTTCCTCATATTATTCATAGTAATTGAGGTGTGAAAAAGTGAAAGTGGGGTCATGAGAGTTGTTTAATTGAAAACTTCTGAGGTGTGAATTCTCATTCTATCATAGCAAATGAGATTTTTTCAATTAAACAACTCTCATGACCCCACTTTCACTTTTTCACACTTACTATGAATATGAGGAAGTAATCAATTTAGCACACTTCACCTTATGAAGACAAACCTCATAAATTCACCCCTCTGCCCAATCACTCTGAAATTGGGGACGGGTGGTAGCCTCCACCCATTAGGCACTATCTACCAGCCCAGCCCACTCCTTTGGGGCAGATCCACTTACTGCCCCCAATCTGCCCAAAAGACACCCAAACTTCAAATATTCCCAAAAAATCAGCCCTCTGCCCAATCCCCCTGAAATTGGGGTGGTAGCCTCCACCCATTAGGCACTACCACCCCACCCCACTCTTTTGGGGCAGATCCACTTTCTGCCCCCAAACTGCCCCAAAGTCACTAAAACTTCAAAAATTCTCAAAAAATCAGCCCTTTGTCCAATCCCCCTGAAATTGGGGTGGTCGCCTCCACCCATTAGGCACTACCACCCCACCCCACTATTCTGCCCCAGGACCCACTTTCTGCCCCAATCTGCCCCAAAGGCATGAAAATTTCAGAAATTTTCCAAAAATCAGCCCTTTGCCCAATCCCCCTGAAATTGGGGTGGTAGCCTGCACCCATTAGGCACTACCACCCCACCCCACTCCTTTTGCCCAGATCCCATGCTATGCCCCCGAACTGCCCCAAAGTCACTAAAACTTAAAAAAATCACCAAAAATCAACCATGAACCGAATCACCCGAATTTTTTGGGTCCGAAATCCGGGTGATTCGGCTCATGCCCGAAAAATATCGGGGGACATCGGGGTGATTCGGTTCAGCCCCGAATCACCCAAAAATTGTTCGTTTCGGGCACAGATCATTCTGTGCCCGAAATTTTTTGCACATCCCTAATCCCTACTGGATTGAATCTCCTCCCCCAGTTTTCCTAATGATTTCATATGAGTGAAAATGGGGGAGATTATTCAATACTTTTGTGGAAGCCCCAGTATCAGATGTTGAGAGGGGGTGGGGGTTACCCAAGGCAGCTGCATGTTTGTATCATGTTTTTATTTTCTTAACCTAGCACTTGTTGTCCCTGTGGGTAGTAGCAGGTACAGCAGCCTTAGAAATGCTACTTGCCTTCCATTTTACTTCCTGGAACACAATGAGGAATGGCCATGCAGCACAACACAATGTAATTCTCTGGTGTTTGGGGAGGGGGGTTGCCAACCAGGAGGCAAGTGGTGCATCCAGTGCTGGTGCACCTGCCACTTCTCACAGAGGCAACTGGGGCTATTTAAAGAAAGATACATACATTGCCACAACCACAGCTGCTGGTGCATGGTTTAGAGAGGAGAGCTGGCCTTGTGGTAGCAAGCATGACTTGTCCCCTTAGGTAAGCATGGTCTGCCCTGGTTGCACCTGCATAGGAGACTTGATGTGTGAGCACTGTAAGATATTCCCCTTAGGCGATGGAGCTTCTCTGGGAAGAGCAGAAGGTTCCAGGTTCCTTCTGTGTCATCTCCAAGATAGAGCTGAGAGAGATTCCTGCCTGCAACCTTCCTGCTAGATGGACCTATGGTATGATTCAGTATATGGCAGCTCCCTATGTTCCTATGTTCACTCTTTAGGTAAGGTCTCTCAGCCACTCTTGAAATTTGACTCACTTTCATGAGGTCCTAACAAAAGTAACACAGGATTCTACACCATTTTTTGCTGGGGGAGGGGGGCTCTGAAATTCCAGATCATTGCTGTGGTTGAATACTTCAACCCTAGGTCTACAAAGAGGTACTTAGGCCTGACCATTATTTTCACTTAGGCCCTGTTTTACCTTTCCCACACTAGGAATATTCCACAAGTGGTAAAGAGATCAAAAGGACTGAGTGCCTTTTCCCCCCAACAACCCAAAGCATTTGCCATAATATCTGTATGGCTGTCTTCAGATGTCATGCAGAACTGCAGGTCCAGTGGACCTGTGGTTCTGTGCTTGCTTCCACAGCTCTCCCATCCACATTCAGACATCTGGGAAAGCTGCCTCTCTGGAGTCAGTGAGACTGCAGAGAGGCGGGAGTGCAGGCTGTGTGGGGCTTCCTTCTTGACACAGCCAATCGGGCCAGATTGAGGGTGGAGCTTCCTCCACTCCAGTTCTGTGGGGCTGAAACTGTGGTGACAGCATTCAAATGTAACATTGGCACTGCAGAAATGCAGTTTGCTGCAGCAAAACTCCACTCTGAACTGAAGGTTCAGACTGGCGTTCAGGGAGGGAAACTGTGGGACTCTTACCGCCACAAACTCAATTTTCCTGAATTCAGACATGCAGTTGAGGAAACCAAAGGTGAAGGGACCTCCAGTTTCCTGTTACATCTGAATTCAGCCAGTGTGTCCTTTGTGTAGTTTTTACATGCACACATATAATTTTGAGGATTATATGTGTTTGTATAACATATTAAAAGATTTCTACAAACAATCACATGGAACTAAAGCTGGGAGAATGAGCATGCAGGTGTTCAGTGGCATTTTCCAGTGTATCCAGACTGACAAAGAAGCAAATAAACATTCAGACTCTTTTATGCAGCTGCCATACCTGGCAGGTTGCTTCTCATAATGCTATTAAATTATTGTGGGAAAGGGGGAAGGAACTGAGCCGGGATAATCAATTTTTCCTCCACAGCAGCTGATCAGATTGAGGTGTTTGTTTTCCCACACCAAAGAGGATGCAAGAGAAACAGAAAAATTTGTAGCATTTGGGAGTTTCTTGATTAGGATGGTAGGGGCAGTAACTAATACTGCAGTATGTGTCTCCAGTTACTGACCATCTTGGTTGTAGAAGGTGGTGTGAGCATTTGATGTTCCCAAATACTGCTGTTTTAAAAATTATTTATTCATTCATTCATCATTTATTTATCATATTTATATACTGCCTGATATATATAGCTCTAGGCAGTGTACAGAATCCAAATTATAATATAAAAACAAAAACAAAAAATTATGACACTTCCACAGAATAAAAACAATTAAAAATAATTCACAGAGTGAAAGAAAATTATTTCATAGGATAAAAACAATTAGACAGTTTAAAACTAATTTTAATTAAAAGCCTGAGAAAACAGGTGTGTCTTAAAGATCTTTTAAAAAGAAATCAGAGATGTAGAAGCTCTTATTTTGACAGGGAGTGCATTCCCAAGCTCTGGGCCAGCCACAGAGAAAGCCCGGCCCCAAGTTGCCCCCAGAGGAGCTGGTGGCAACTGTAACCAGACCTCCCCAGATGATCTTAATAGGCGGCAGACAAAGAAGGTGGTCTCTTAAATTCTTTAAACAAAAGTTTCACAATAAATTTCAAACTGCACATGCCCAAAAACAGTTTCCTGGTCCATGGAATTGTAGACTTATTACACTTATTGTACACATCTTAAGCTGCTAAGTGAATGTATGCATCAAATGATTTGACAAAACCATTGCACTGTTAATGAATGGCTTGCTAAAAACAAGGCAACATTCTAACAGCACTGAGAGCTATAGTTGCTATAGAAACACTGTGTGTTCTGAGTGTGTGTTCACATCTCTGGTTTCTGGTGCACAATTCAGCACATTGGCACTGTGTAGGAAGCAGAGTGGAGTATGATGTGGTGCCTTTGGTTTGCTTCATCTGACCCATGCACAGGTAACAAATCAGTGTGGATTGTCCACAAGGACAGTAATTTTTAGATGCAGTTTATGAGCAAGCCAGAGACTTGTTAAACCTTCCATATGGTAACTGCCTGCACTCCTCCTTACCCAAGCTGGGAGGATGGTCTGGGATGGGTCTCTCCTGGACCTGGGTAATGGGCCTCAGAATCACCTAATAAGGGTTACTCACCCCTATGGGTTTTGTCCTGTGTTCACTGCCTGCCCTCTCACTGGAGGTCACAGGCTCCCTGTACCACCTGGCTTCATCATTGGCCATACCCATTTTATCCAGGATGATTCTCCACCTCTTTCTGCCCATGCCCCACCCACCCCTCCCTTCCACCCATGCCTTTATTAGCTGGTCATAAAGGCAGGGTCTCTCTTTCGTCTGTCAACAGACATTGCTGGCAACATGGAGTTAAGCACACTCCATGGCTCACCACTTTTTATATGAGTGGTGGTTCACACACTGTGCAGCAAGCTGCCGATACAAGAGAGGAGCACACTCTCTGATTCCAAGACATTCTGCAGTCTACTTACTCTTTTTCCAGTGGTGGGGTTGCTCTGTGGTTACTGAGTCATTGACTTCCGATGCTGCTCCCATTATCTTCCATGGGAGTAGCATCGTAAGTGTGATGAGGCACTCTTTAATAGCTATGGAGCAGCCTCACTACTGGAAGCAGTATGGGCAGGCTGCAGGGTGGCTCAGAATCATTGAGTGCAGGGGCGTAGCAAGGTTGGAGTGGGCCCAGAGACAAGATTTTAAAATGGGCCCCCCACCCCACTGAAGCTCAGCTCAAGTTTTGTAAATTGTGGACGATGCGAGTCATTTAATGGTACTAGAGAAAGACGTGCTGTTCTGGTAGCTCCAGCTCTTAACACTCACATCAATTTCAGAGGATTAATACAACTGAAGGAAGCCCAGGCGGGTGCGTGACTGGGGGTGTCAGTCATGTGAGTTGCCTCTGGGGGCCCCCCAAGGCAATGGGCCCCCAGACAACTGTCTCCCCTTGCCCTACTATAGTTACGCCCCTGATTGAGTGTGCTCCTCTCTTGTATCGGCTGCTTGGAAGCCAGTGTGTTTAAAAGGTGCTTACTTATTATGGGCTTCAGCCCATAAAACTCTTGCATTATTAATTATTAATTATAATTCTTATTATAGTAATAATAATTAAACATATTATTAAAATGATTAATTACTATAATTACTTATGAAAAGTGTTGCATTATTTATTTTGTTCATTTATTGTATATGTTTTATAAAAGCAGCTTAAACTAATACTGCTGAAGTTCAAAAAAATGCAGTCAAACACCAACAACATTTTAAACCAGAAAAGCCAGCAACAGCTAATATATATTTACCATCAAGAAAATGTGAAGAGAAGGCAAATATGATGGTTCCATCTAAGGGTGGTTGTTCCAGAGAATGGAATACAGCTGAGAAGACCTTGTCGTCAATCACCACCCACCTCATGTTAAGGTGGTCATGACCTGTGACCAGATAAGTGTGCTGTTGACAAACTAGACGGGTCATACAATGGCTGGCATATATGGTAGGTGCATGTTATATGTGACACCAACTACACAGGGGTGGATTAACCTCTCTGTGCCTCTCTGGGGGCTGTGGTAGTGCGGGGAGGGGTGTGTGTGAGGGGAAATCCCCCCTTTTCCCCTCAAAAAATTGCCACTGCCATAGCAGGATGAGAGCAGGTGGTTGGCTGCAGGGGGGGGGAGGAACGACTAGACCCCCCCCCCCGCTTTACCTTTTAAAGAAAGTAAATGCTGCTATCCCTGATGCGGCATGGTGGCCTCCAGCCCCAGCTCTCCCTTCCAGTAGCAGGGAGGGTTACGTGTATAGGGGGCATCACTGGCTCATTCACTGCTTGGCTTGAGTGAGCTCTCCCCCTCATTTCAGGAAAAATAAACTGTGTTCAGGCAGCAAATGGCTATCTGAAATCAGCGGCAAGAACTCGCTCAGGCTTTTTGGAGCCTGGGTCATGCCCCGGGCTCCAAAGACCCTGAGTGAGTTCTTGCCGCTCATTTCAGGCAGCTGTTTGCTGCCGAACACTCGCTGGAGGGAGAGGAAGTGAAATAAAGGGTGTTCAGGCAGCAAACGCAGCCTGAAATGAGAGGAAGAGCTCGCTCAAGCTGAGCAGTGAGTGAGACAGTGACACCCCCTATACAAGTAACTTTTACTGGAGGGGAGGGGCTGGGGCTAGAGGCCACCGTGCCAAATCAGGGATAGCGGCACTTTCCTTAAAAGTTAAAAAGGGGGTTACTCTTCCCTCCTCGCCCCCCTCCACCCTCCCAGCAGCCAACCACCTACACTGTCTTTATCCCGCTGCGACAGTAGCAATTTTTTGAGAAAAAAGGGGAGGATTTCCCCTCACCCCCCTCCCAGCAGCTACCACAGCCCCTAGAGAGGCATGGCAAAATTTGAGGAGCGGCAACTTGTCGCTCCTCAAATTTTGCCGCCCTAGGCAGCCGCCTACTCTGCCTATTTCTTAATCCGCCATTGCAACCACATTAAACTTTTGCACAGATCCAGACTTTACACTCTGCAGCAATGCATTTAAATGAGGCCTGCAATAGTACTGGGACACAAAGTTGCTTCAAGTTCTTATGTCATAGTTATAGTCAGGTTAATTTAAAAATGATAGATTAACAAGGGCCAAACAATGCTTCATAAAGCTGTCATTTTAGGAGTAAATGAGAACACAAATGGGGGTATAGCAGGGTAAGAGACATCCTTCCTTACTCTCTCTACTTTTCCAAGCCGTGCCTCAATGCAGCATATTAATTTATGACTCTTCAACAGACATTCATTGTGTAGCAAAGGAAATTAAAGAAAGCTGAAAGATTGGTTAGAACCCTAATTAAACTTTCAAGCATCATTAAATCATTTTGTTCACTGGGCCCAGTGAAGACCTGTTATGAAGTGCTTCTAGTTAATAACATCAGACTAACAATAATCAGAAGTGGGGGGAGCGCTTGAACACTTTCATAAAATAATGCATTTATGAGCTGATATGTGCTGAGCTGATATGTACATTGGTATGGATATGACAGTATGGCTTCTTCCTAATAAAACAAGCAGTAGCTGGATATATTTCCTACCAAGAGTTCAAAAGGAACTTGCTTCAGCAATGTTTTGATATATTGGATCAAATTTTCAGAGCTATTGGGGCAAGCCAGGGTTGCCAATAGGGATGTGCAAGAAACACAGTTTGTGTTCTGTTCTGAGCTTGGAACACTAAATTTGTGAAACATTCCATTGGAACAGAATGACCCACTCTGTCAGAACACTCTGACCCCTGAACCGGATTTGAACTGGACCAAGAATGTTTGGTTTTGTGACCCCAAGCAAGAGTCCAGGCATAGCTCATATTCAAGCCAGTTCAGGGTTCTAGAGTTGAATTTTTTAAAACTTACCACCAGGTTCAGCAGTGGTCTTGGGGGAGCTGCTGCGGTTGTGGTGTGTGTGTGTGTGGTCTCCGGCACTTCCCCCTTCCCCTGCCAGTTTCCCCTTTATCTCTCAAGGGCCATTTTGGCCCATTTTCAGGCTGTTTCAGCCCTTTCTGGTGTGCTGCTGGCCATTTTGGAGGCTGCTGTACATGGACCCTGGCTATTTGCATGACTAGGTCATGACCTGGTCATGCAAATGACCAGAATGCATGTGTGGCAGCCTCCAAAATGGCCACTGCCATCTCAGAAAGGACCCAAACAGCCTGAAAATGTGCTGAAACGCCCCCCAAATGGGCCAAAACGGCCCTTCAGAGACTGGGTGGAAGTCATCAGGGGGAGGGGAAAGCACTGGAGACTTCTTGCAGCTGCGGCAGCACCCCTGAGGTTGCCGCCAAATCCAGTGTTAAGTTAAAAAATGTTTTTCCCAACTCTAGAACCCCTGAGCCAGCCAGGGGGTTCAGCTCGACCTCAAACCAAACCGGGCCCAGTCTGGCTCGAGGGCAAGCCCTCAAGCGGGACCAGTTCAATGTCAAAGCAGATTGTGGTTCAGCTGGTTCCACATCCCTAATCCCTAATTGCCAACTCCCTGCTCATTTCATGGGAAGTAGCATCACTACTCAGCTTGAATTTCAGAGTGCAAGACTCCAAGTACACATGCAACTACAGAAATGCTCAGGAAAAAATCATTCTCCAATGTAAAATGGTTTACCCAGTGTGGTCCAAAGATTCAAAATGGATAGGCTTCTAAGCTGAAATCCAAGATATGTGAGATCTATGGCTTACATTCTCAGCAGGTAAAGCAACAGAAGTAGCCCTGCAGAGATGCAAGGAGACTGAAGTGCACTTCTTCTACAGACCTAATGAGAGGAGCAAGAGAGGGCAATTTTCATTGCTCTCTCATCCCTCAGGATATGGGTTTTCATGTGCAGAAATCTGCCCTTGTGCTATAATAGTGCTATTTTCATTTAGGACTGTGCATCCTATTGGGCAAATTAATGGAACCAATGGGATGCAGGCTATATTGGACAATTTTTCATTGGATATGATGAAGTAAAGTCCAATAAATAGATACAATTTGATCCAGTACACAAGGGTGTTAGATAACACTCATGTATTGGACTGTTTCAGTGCGAGGGTACACTTTCCTGGTAGCTTAGCAGTGGCCTCACTTTCTTTCTTCTCATAAGAAATCTTCAGTCTTTCAGGCAGCAATTTCATAACACAGTTTTCCCTTTTGACAACTATCCCACAATGTTCCAGGAAAAGAAGCAATATCACAGCATTCCTTCCTTTTCCTGATACATTACTGAGGAGTAACAGCCACCTCCTATATTTGCAGGATGTAGCCATCCCCCCCCCGCCCTATAATTCACTACGGAAAGGATACAGCATTGTGATGGTGCTTCCTTTCCCCAGGGCATCAGGGCCTGTTGCCAAGAAGGAATCTGTCAAGTAAGGCTTCAACTGATGCACTGAGTCCATTTGATGTATGTAGTGCATCATCAACTCAATGCACAAAATCAGTATTGGATTCAATTCATTTGTCAGACTACCAGGGGATGATGTGGGCTCGCAGCCCTTCTTGAGCTCCAGGATGACTGGAGCATCCTCAAAAAGGTTAGTTTCAGGAACAGCCAGGGGAGGAGGTTAGCTTGTCACCTGAGTCTTCCTCCTGGCTTGCTGCATTCAGCCAGTTCCCTCTTGTGGAGAATTCCCAGCTCCCATACTCAGAAGCAGCCCCTCTAGCCACGGGGCTAGAGGCAGGAACTCTGTCCATGGACAGGAACTGTCTGTGACTTCCACTGTGCAGTGAGAAGTCAAGACTTCCCCAGCCATGGTGCTCTGACTCTCAGCTGTGCTTTGAGCAAACTGCATGCTTGATCCAAAAGCTCCTGTCCCCAGCCAAAAGCCTCGCTCCTTCAGCTGAAAGATCCACCGCTCTCAAAGCCTCTGATCCTGGTAATATGCTGCCCCTACAAGCCTTGGATCCCTTCATCCCTTCCCCTTCTTCTCCCTTCCCCTCGTCCCTCTACTATTTTCTGATCTCCCCAAACCATGCCAGTCCTCAGCCTTCCTTACCCCCCCCCTTTCCATCTATATCTGAATTCTTTTAGGCGCTAGGAAGATTTAATACACACACATATGTTAGTTAGGAACACTGGGTGAATATTGGTGCTGGCCAGGGTGGAAATGCTGTTAGTTATACTGATAGGATGTTCTGCTTTCTGCTCAGCTTGATTGATGTTGTTATTCTTTTATACTCAATAAAGCCCATTGAATCATTTAGGATTGGTTTGATCTCCTTTCTTCCTTGCGCCCAGATCCTACATGGTCACTATATAAAAGAACTTGGTCACTTGGTGACACTATGGGACAGGCCTAATTTTGTATGCTAGCTAATGTGCATATTTAGTATATAAATCAGGCCTGGACCGCAACACTGAGTGTTTTGAGCTCGATACATAACACCCTCTAAACAAAGGGCCTGTTTCGAGCTCGGAGCAGAACAATCTCATTTCAACAGAAATGTTTTGATGTTTCAGGCACCATTTTGGAGATCAGTCTTTCCCTTTCTGATTGGTTTTCTGTTGCTGACTTCTGATTAGCTTGCAGTCTCCTTGCTTCTTGATAGGCTTGTTATCATAGAAATCAAGTGTTGTCATGGGCAACTGTGCCCCTATAAGCTAGGGGGAGGGGGGGAGGGACACAAAAGGAGGGAACTTCAAAATGTAATTAAAAGGAATGGAAGGCAGAGAGAGCCCTTATCTTCTACCTGAAACTGTTACATCAGGAGAGGAGGAAGGAAAGTTTGATTTTGTGGTTTTCTTTTCTAAGCACTCCTGCTATAACTGGATCTCAGATTGCTAAAATCTCAGATTTGCTGGCTCTCAGATTGACAAAGGCAGAACATGGGTGTCTGCCTTCCTTGAGTTGTGGTTTAGTTTGTGAGACAGTGTTGTAGTGAGAAGTGGACAGTGGCAGCTGTGTGTGTCTCTCTGTGTGTAATATTTCTTGATGATTGCTGTGATGAGCTCCATGCTTGGCCTTGAGACTAACTTGTGCTTCACTCACTGCTCTACTGTGCTCTGCAAATTGCAAGGTGTACTAAGTATAAATGTGGCTGAAGTTGTTCAAGTTGTGCTTATGGCAATGTTTGCTGCTATGTAAGGGTGCTGCTGTGGCAGCTTTTGCAATGCTAGGAAGTAACGTAAGGAGTCATAATTTGTTTGTGAGAGAGCAACTTGTGCCAATGATGTTACTGCAGTGCAGGCACTGTGGCTAGCAGTGGATTCTGGGAGTGTGATTCCCCACCCCATGTTTTAAATGTGTGTTCTATTTGGGGGGTGGGGGGATAAATTCCCTTTTATATGTGCTTCTGCAATATTTTTCAAGTCAGGGTTGCAAAATACATTGCAAATTGCAGTGCAAAGCTTGTGTGCAGTCTGTGAGTGCAGTGTGTTCCAGCCATAGGAGACGATGGGGAGACTCGAAACACTACATTGTTCCCCTAGGGACACCAAAGTGGGTTCTGTGGTAGGGCATGATGGGTGCTACCACCCAACCCACAAAAGAAATGGGCAAGAAGGGATTCCCCATAGTATCCTATGGGGTTTTTGGGGAAGGTTAAAAATTTGCTTTATTAATTTATTTATTTATACATTCCTATCCAACTCTTCCTCCAAGGAGACCAGAGCAGTGTACAACCCTGTGAGGTAGGTTAGAATGAGAGATAAGTCACAGGCCCAGAGTCACCCAGTGAGTTTCATGGTTGAGTGGGGATTTGAACTCAGATCTCCCTGATCCTAGTCTAATACTCTAACCACTACACTACCTTCCTGTCCATTTCTTTTGTGGGTTGGATGGTAGGTAGCACCCATCATGCCCTACCACCCAAGCTACTTTGGTATCCCTAGGATCTACCCATGGGGAACAATGCGGTGATTAGAGTTCCCTATTGTTCGCTATGGCTGAAACACTCGAAACATTTTGAGTTTATTCTGTTGAAATAGCTGGCTTGACTGCTGTTTTGATGGAACATTTATGCCACTTTGTGTTCTGTTTGGAATGAAAAATCCATTTAGTAAATATCCCATTCCGTAAACATCTCTACAATGCACCTGATCATATACAGTTTATTTTATTACTTTTATTTATTACTTATTACTTATTTATTACTTATCATCATTAGTTCACAGTCCTTTGCTCACTTACTTGGAAATAAGTCTACATGACCTCAGTGGGACTGATGTCTAAGTCAGGACTGCACAGCCCCAGCCCTCCAGCTGTTGTTGGACAACAACTACCATTATCCCCAGCCATAGTGGCCAGTAGTCAGGGATGATGGGAGCTAAAGCAGCTGGAGTCCAAAAGCAGCTGGAGAGCTAAAGTTGTTCAACTCTGACCTAAGTAAATATTTAAGGGCAAAAAAAAAAATAAAATATTTATTTATTTATTTGATTTCTATACTGCCCTTCCAAAAATGGATCAGGGTGGTTTACACAGAGAAATAACAAATAAATACAGATGGCTCCCTGTCCCCAAAGGGCTCACAATCTAAAAAGAAACACAAGATAGACACCAGCAACAGTCACTGGAGGTACTGTGCTGGGGGTGGATAGAGATAGTTTAATACTATTAGTCTGATACTTTTATTTAAACATCATCATCATCATCATCATCATGATACATATGTGCTTTACAGGCATTCATCTTCTTACAGTATGTCCATGTTAAGAACAGGCAAAGCATTCTTTAGGCTGCCATCCTAAGTAACCTGGTAAAGTTATTATTTTATGGTGTAATCGTTGAGAAGGAAGCCTGAAGTGTAGTCATCTAAAAGCTACTTCAGCTATCTTATCCTGTATATATATTAATGAGGCGATGATAGAGAGATGAAAAGAAGAGCCATTCAGGCTCTGCAGCCTTGAGAAGCAACGTAAAGCATTGTTCTTTGTCATTCCTCAAGTGTTCTTCAACTTTGTCTGATTAAAGCCCAGCACCTTGGAATAAATGGAAGTTGCTCATTTTCAAAAGGAAACTTTTTTTTTTGACTACTCAATAACTGTACCATGTCTTTAAGAAGAGTGCTCCTCTTTTCTCTTTCAATGGAAACAACAGACTCCTCTGTTACATGCCATTAGGTGTGTGCACGGAACTGATCCGGGTAGTTTGGTTCGAGTTGGAACTGGACATGAACTGAACCACCTGGTATATGAGCCGGTTTTTTAGAACTGGTTGGCTGTTTGGTTCGTGCCGTTGAACAAGATTGAACCATATCAGAACAATTCAGGTTGCTTGCAAAGTGGAATCCAGTAAGGATTCCCCATTGCAAGCATTGGGGAATCCTAAGAGGTTTAAAAAGGGTGGGTGGGGCGAGCGGGTGGTAACCTTACATGCAGCACAGCTCCTTGGTGGTGGCAGCTCCCCTAGGCCTTCCCAGTGCTCCCCCGCCATCAGTGCAGGCCAACGGGGGCCCAGTTTGGGCCTCCACAATCATGGAGGCCATTAGAGTGACCTCAATGCATGCATGGAGGCAATTTGTTTCACCACAAATCCATGCATGTGCGGAGGTCACTCTAATGGCCTCCACACTTGTACATAGGCGCAAACGAAGTCCCCGATGATGGTAGGGCATACCAGGATGACCTAGGAGAGCCGCCACCGGTCCATTATTGCTGCCACCACACCAGTGCCTCCCACCCACCCTTTTCCCCTAAGAGGTTGAATTATGCTTCCCTGATGCTTCTAAAGGGGAATTCTTACTGGATTCCCCTTTGCAAGCATCCTGAACCAGGCCAAATCAGTTTAATCTGAACTGGGTCCGCTTCAGCTGGAACTAAAAGTGGTCTCCCTTTTTGGAGGGCTGGTCCGGTTCAAGCTCAAACTGGTTGGACAGGGCCGATTCAACCTTGAACCCAGTTTGAGTTGAGCTAGTTCTCACACTCCTACATGTCATCATCTAGTCTGCCTTCACAGTGAGTCTATATTACATTGATTGACCCTGACTTGACCCTGACAAAACTTTTGGTTATGTCGTGGCCATCCTATAAATTTCATGAATGCAAACAAAAAAGATAAGTTGAGGGGCTTTTAAAAAGTTAGACAGCTCTATATAAACCAGATTAGGTAATGTTCCAGTCTTTAGTATTCTGAACTCATCCCTCAAACACATTTACTAGGCACATTTAATTGTGAAAAACTAAACTCACTGAACTCCAAAGTCTAAGTGAAGCATCCTTCTGTGCAAGACATAGGATTTGGCTGCATGGCTGCTTTAGGAAGTAAGTCAAATTGAATTCTACATATGCACAATTAAATAATAGGTGATGGATATTACACTATTCTGTGGGGGAGCCTTATTCAGCATTTCTTTTATGAGTTTGTTGTGTTTTGAAAAACTGGGCACAATAAAATAAAATAAAACAGCTTGGATGCCATCCATGATACGAATAGAGCTGCTTTCATTCATTTTCCGTGAAAACGCAAGTCGTCTATGTGCTTTCTACTCAGCAATGAATGCCACCCTAACTCAAAACCAAGATATGAATTTTGAGTGCTAAAAAGGTGCTTGTCAGTCTTCTGAGAAAACCCTTGAGGAAAATTAAAGTGAAAGACTTGCAAATCTCTCTGTGATGCTGTGCGCAAATCAGATACACTACTGGATAATAATGAAATTTTTAAAAATCAAAGAACTAAAGTAGAAATAAATTGTGTGATACCTTGTAAATGGTATGGCTAGCCCCAATTATAATTTGTGAATAAAGCCATCCTAGGGAGTTTAGGAAATTAAGGTTTGATCAGTTCAAGCATTTTGTACAGGTTCCTCAGAAAGATAAATAGGAGGCACTAAGCATTTCTACCATAGTGCTGTATAGAATTTTCTGGTTATACAGGTTCTGTGGCTCAGATCTCAAGAAAAAAGACTATTATTGGAAAGGTCAAAAAATGTCTGGAAGATGAAGCACATAGTGGAAATTGTTAACTGAAATTAATAGAGTGCACTCAGAGAATGGGACTTGGCTCAGTTTAAATCAGTCCATTGTTTTCATAGGCTGACATCCAGATTAAATGCTGCATTAGTGCAACAAAGAAAGATGCACACGTGGGGGGGTGGGAATCGAGTAGCTGAACAGATGCTCAAAGTTGTGCCATCTCTTGCAGTCTTGGTCTGCTTGTGCAACAGGGAGAGTGGGTAGCTTTGCATAAATTCCTGCAACATATAGACTGAGGAAGAGGTTTCATTTCAGGAGGCACGCCATAGAGAATCCTTCTGCACAAGTTCAACACTAGCCTGGGATGCAATCTCTGGGTAAGTGAACCTAGCTATCACAACGTCCTTGCACTAGTCCAACAAGTGCTCGTGTTGGACTAGTGCAGATGTTGAAAGTATACTAGTGCAGTGTCAGTCAGCTTTAGAGGTCGTACACCTGACCTTCAGCATCCACTTCCAAGGTCTGCGGGAAAGGTAGTAGCTCGCCTGCTGTGCCCAGCACATGAGCGACCACCGTCCTTCCCTCCGCCATATTGCATGCCCAAACGAGTGGTGGTGTGGTGGCAGCAAGAGCTGGGAACAGGACGACATGCCCCTCCCGCATCCCAGGATGCCCTGTGGCACAAGCACAGTGTCTGCTCTCCTTAGAGCAGCTGCAATGCTGAGCGCGCTCACTTCTCCCCCACCCCTGCCTCACTGCCAGAAATGGCGGCAGGCCGGGGGAAGCCTCTAAACCCAGCGGTAATCGCCAGATGATCGCCTGCCGAGGTTAAACAAGCATGTGGTTTGTTTAACCTTGGCTAAACAATGGATTAAAAAGTTGGGCTACTCTCCTCTGGAGCAGCCTGGAGCCTTCCTTCCCAGTCCTCCAGAGGAAATGAGCTGCCTGGGGTAACTCTGGTCCCTGTGTCATGAGAACAGCCTTTTAGTCTATTGGTGTAGCAGAAGGAACAGTTCAAATAGTATAGAGGATTCTGATGAACTCTGATTGAATCAACTCAGGGTCATAATTTAGCCTACTGGATTGAAGAGCCACACGTATACAGGGTGTTATAAGAACTGCCCTGGAACACTGGCTAGACATTCCAATGGTGCTTTTGGCTTAGCATGGGGAATTAGTTTGGCTTGTGGGAGTTGTTCTGTTAGAGTATAAATATGAGCAAGTCTTGCATTTTGGAAATGATGAGGAGGTAGAAATGCAATATAATAGATTTATTTAGTAAATGGAGGTACAGGAAAGCAAAATGGTTAGGCAAGGCAATAAAATCTGAACTGATAGTCTCAACAAGAATCTCACTGGAGGTTAATTTAGCTTAGGGTTCCAATTGTACTTTAAGGCTTGCTGTAGAAAGTGCTTGGAGGCTGGAAGAGAGAAAGGGGGTGAGGAGACGCAAAATAGGCAGAAGATTAGTTTTCCTATCCTTAGTCTGATGGTGAATTCAATGCACTTGCAGGTTGGTGCACTAGCAGGTCTCCTCAGAGCAAAAAGGGCAGAAAAGCATGAAAAATGAAGTGCAAAGAGCGAAGGGCTATCACTCACATGCTTGAGGACCAGCAAGGTAAAGATCCATACAGATTCCAAGACTATGTGGTGTTGCCAGGAATACTTGTACTCCAAAACATGCCCAGAGGCAGTTCATAAGGCATGCTTTCTCTCTGGAGGAGCTGAAACTCAGGTAAAACAGTGTTCTTCATAGTTGCATGAACTGGTCAGTCTTGGGTGTAACTTGCCAAACAAAAGGCAAGACTGGCTTGTGGAAGAGTAGATATGAATATGAATAAGGTTGGACTTAAGAGTCACTCCAGATGCAAAGATATATGTTTTTAGATTTCAGTGAACTGCCTCCACTCTGGTCGTTGACAGCCAATTACACTATTGATGGTGGGGAAGTCCTTGCTCTTATCTGAGTTGATGCAGAGAGTGCCAGCAATTCTATCTCTCTAGCAAAAAGGGAGTATTTTCCTTCCTAAAGGAGTGCATTCTGAATTAGGTCTACTTGCTGGCTGATTGTCTTCTCTTGAGATAAAGAGAGGTTGGGGATGGCCCCTTGCAGTCTTAGCTATTATGACCTCAGGGTTCATTGCCTCATGCGTTGCTCATGCCAAGAGACCAACTGTGACATCTATCTATCTATTATCTATCTGTCTATCTATCTATCATATTTCTGGTATAAACATCTCTAGGCAGTGTACAAATTAGGAAAAAAACCTGTATAAACCTGTTAAAATTCACAAAACTAATAAAACAAGACCACAGATGGGAACATATTACATAATTAAAAAATTTTCAGTTAACAGCCTGAGAGAACAGGTATGTCTTGAGAGTCTTCCTAAAAGCAAAGAGAGAAGGAGAGGCTCTTATTTCAACAGGGAACATATTCCAAAGCCCTGGGGCAGCCACAGAGAAGGCCCAGTCCCGAGTCACTGCTACATGAGTTAGTGGCAACTGTAAGCAGACCTCTCCTTAACAGATCTATCTATCTATCTATCTATCTATCTATCTATCTATCTATCTATCTATCTATCTATCTATCTAATCAGATTTGTACACCACCCCAAACTTCCATCTCTAACAATAAAATAAAAACAAGTTAAAAACATACAGAAAAACCTAAAACAATTTAGATAATTTAAAGCCAAACACAAATTAAAACCTAAAAATTTAAAAAGCTGAAAAAGCTTGGGTGAAGAGGTGGGTTTTCAAATGCTTTTTAAAGATTGTTGGAAATGGGGAGGATCCTATTTCAGTAGGGAGCACATTCCACGTCTCGAGGTAGCAACCGAGACAGCCCATCCCCATGTGGCCACCAGCCAAGCTGGCGGCAACTGGAGACGGACCTCTCCAGATGAGCTCAGTGGATGGTGGGGCTCATAATGAAGAAGATGTTCTCTTAAATACCCAGGGCCCAAGCCATTTAGGGCTTTTTAGGTTATAACCAGCACTTTGTATTTTGCCCGGAAACCTATTGGCAGCCAGTGTAGCAAAGGACTAATGTCATCTCTCCAAGATGACCCAGAGACCAACCTGGCTGCCACATTCTGTACCAACTGGAGTTTCTGGACTACGTACAAAGGCAGCCCCACCTAGAGCGCATGGCAGTAATCCAGCCTAGAGGTTACCAGCAGATGTACCACTGTTTTGAGGTCGTTCATCTCATAGGCATAGTCAAGTCTAGAGTTTAACAGCATATGCACCACTGTTTTAATTTCATTTTAAACCGCTTTTAAAAACTGTATGTTTTTAATTTTATGACTGTTTTTACGTTGTTTCATTGTTTTAACTTTTATATGTATTTTAATTGTTTTTATGTTAACAGCCCAGAGACGAAGGTTTGGGCAGTATAGAAGTTTAATAAATAAATAAATGTGCCTCCAAAAATGGGTGTAGCTGACGAATCAGCCAAAGCTGATAGAAAGCGCTCCTGGCCACAGCCTCAACCTGCAAAACCAGAGAGAATTTGGGGATCCAGGAGCACTTCCCAAGCTAAGTAGATCTTTCAGGGGGAGTGTAACCCCACCCAGAACAGGCATATCAAAACCATCTCTTGGGTCCTGATGGCCCACAGTCAAAACCTCCATCTTATTTAGATTCAGCTTTTACCAAATATGGGCAGATGAAGAGTTCATGATCCCATGAACTGAAGTATTCAAACCGGAGATTGTGTGACCACAGTTCCAATTGCCTAGAGGGGTGTGCTCTGTGCTCCCCAAAATCAGGCCTTCTGGCAACAAGGGTCATCTGCAGAACCTTTGGTGGGATTTGAGAACGAGACTGTCAATATCAATAAAAGTGTTACTTCAACTGGTGAAGACAGTTACACAAGGAGATCCAAAATTGTCACAGGAAGAACAGAAATACTATTATGACAATGGTAAAGCCTTTGCATGTTTCAGACAATTAGTACAGCAGCTCACACATTAGAAAACTGGACAGACAAATGTCCTACTCAGTTTTCACTTGTGTATGGCCATCCTTCCAAGCTTTCATACCCAGCATTTTCCCAAGGCAGGAGGAAATATTCTATCCAAATCCTGCCTCGCACACAATCACTCCTCCCTCCTCCTACCTAGTTGTTTGTTCAAGTGAAAATTGAGAGTGTTCACAGCTCCCAAATCTTGGTAGGTAGGTCATTTGCCTGTCCAGTCTTCAGTTGTGTGAATGGCCTTAGTATCTATCAAAAGAGAGTATAGAAATCTACAAACGTGACTGAGTAACAAACAAGCTTGTTCATTTATACACTGTCTATAGGAGGAACTAAAAAATCTGCAAAGCACTAAAAGCCTTGACCCAGTGAGGAATGGAGCAACTCATTAGGAATAAGTAAAGCTATCTGGCTGAGTTCTGTATAGCTTTGGTGGAGAATAAACAGAGCAATAGACGACTGTCTTGTTTCCTGAGGCCATGCTGCAATGAAGTCAGTATATAGTAATATGCAGTACCATTTTTTAATGCTTTATTTTGCAGCAGAGCATAAATTTCCTATATTTTAGTTTTAAATATAATTAATGTTTAAATATACATTTAATACCCAAATGCTCTCCAACTCTAATGCCTGATAGAGATTGCAAGATCAGTTGAGGGGTGAATTATACATTAAATTTGGTTTTGCACATCAAGACTATATTATATATCCACATGTAGTATAGTATTAAATTAAATATTTACATCGAACCAGAAAATCAAAGCCAAACTTTCAGCTAAATAATCATCAGTATAGCACAATAGGATTTACAGAGCTTTAACTGCACCAGGCAGGAAAACTAAATGCTCATCCCTATAAGATGGGGATATTTTAAAAATCTAATCACAACTTGGATGCACTGTATCGTTAATGCTGGGGTATATCATCACTGGGTATAGATAGGATGCTTCATACTTGAGCATCCCTCAGGATCTAACTCTTTATGGAATGTGTTCAGATCATTGGTACTGTCATCTTCCTCTGTGTTTTCTTCCTTGTATGTGTTTGTGCAGAGGCACTCTAACCCCTGGACCTTGGGGCCCTGGTTCATGGCCTTCAAGGTCTGGGGGGGGGCTCCAAATGGCCGGGGGGGGGGCTCCTGCAGCCGCCCTGCTGCTGGCCCACCACATCAAACCTCTGTGTGTGTTTTATTTTCAACTGCTGTGCGGCAGAGGGGTGGCTACTCATGTGTGTATGTAAGCTGAGCAGTCCCCACTCCTGGCGGTGGTCGGAGTGAGTACTGGGCCTGTCCGTTTGGCCCAGTGGCTCATACTAACTGTGAAGTGTGCCTGTGTAGTTGAGAGATATAGCCGCAAACCCCTGACTAGGACCAGGAAGACATGAGTTCAAATCCCCATTCAGCCATGAAACTCACTGGGTGACTCTGGCCAGTCACTTATCGCTCAGCATAACCTACCTCACAGGGTTGTTGTGAGGATAAACATAACCATGTAAACCACTCTGGGCTCCTTGGAGGAAGAGCATGATATAAATGTTAAAATTTTTAAAAAGGGAAAACAAAATGATTTAGCGCATACTCAAGCAACTTCTTGGGAGTAGACATGAGCAGTAGAAAGTCATGCTTTGAACTAGTGATGGAGTTTATTGTTAATTCTAATGTATTTCTGGGAGCAGAACATTGTCAGTCTTTGGGTGCAGCAACTATGACAAAGCAGGGGGAGAGGAAGCACTCCTTTTTTGTCTGAAGCATGAACTCTCATCTCTCCTGTGACCAGAACCAAATGTGTAAGCTCTGTGAGTGAAATGTGCAAGATCTCACTTCAGATATTACACAGGAAGGATGAAAAGAGGAAACAGAGTCACTTCCTCCCCCTGTTTCAAGTTCTGTGTAATGTCTGAAATCTTTCTTAAGCAGACCCCATTTAGTACCCACTCTTCTTGGTTGTGGGCTGGTTTTTACATATTTGCATATGAAAACCTTCTGAATATATCCAGGAAAATAAAAAACAAAACACACACTGGGCTCAGTCTGTTAGGTAACATTTTACTGTCAGTTAATAAACTTTTCCTAATGAAGGCTAGAACTCATGATGTTCCATATATCAGAAATATCCAATTTGTTTTGATCTCCCACCATCTGAATGAATAGCAAAACCTCTAGGGCTATCTTTCTATACAATCCTTGCTCTTAAAAGTGACACAAATTCTAAGGCTTCCTTGAATAAGAACATCAGATTCAGGTTGCAAAACTTAGATGTATCTTTTCATCTGGAATAACATTGCTTTTCCATAGCAAGACAAGTCTGCCATCCTTTGAATTATGTTTGCAGACACTGAAGCAATTGCTGGCATGGTTTATATGGCCATTTTCTTTGCACCTGTGACAAGCAGACACTGATTATATCACCAATGAGACATGGAGTATATCACCATGAAAGGCTGCTTTGCTCATTTGTACCGCTCAGACTTGAGATAGGATAAAAAGACAAGGCTGAGATTTTGGAGCATGGAGACATTTTTATTAACACAATTTAATTTAGACAGTACAACAACCAGGAAGTCAATAAAGCAACAGGAAAAGGAACACGGAGCAATTACTCTATGAACAGTTTAATGTATTTGTAAGTAACACTTCTTCTCATGATGTCAGCAATTATTCGATCTTTAATTACTGTTAATAAATACCTTTATAAAAATGTCAGTCTTTTAAAATATTACTTCATATTTTTAGAGAGGTGTCAGAAAGGTTTTCTATGAATTGATATAGCTCCACTCAGGGCTGTCCTTAGACAGCCCTGGTGGGGTGTGGGGCCCGGGCAAATCAACCAGTGTGGGCCCCCCTTCCAGTTAATTCTAATGGGGGTCAAAAGAGTGGGCCCTGGGGTGGTCGGCCTGCTTGCCATGCCCTAAGGACAGCCCTGGCACCACTGTAGCACATAAAATTACGAACCCCTAGGCCCATTTCTGCTACTGAATTTCTCCACAGAATTGCATATGAGACCTTCTGGAGGAAACATCTGTATGAACTGAGTTATTTCTGTAATGAATCATCATCATCATTTATTGTGTCTCTGTGCCTATTTTACTGAAGGGCCAATAGCAAATCACAAAGCACACTAGCTACTAAATTGGCCCATTTGTGGCAAGTGTAATGGACTGGCAGTGGACTGCAGTAGCTGCTATTGACCCAAAATCATGCAGTGTTGGCTTTGAATCTGTTCCACTGATAACAGGCCTCTCCACAAATATGTTATAGCAGCACTATCTCTGTGAGAGCAGCAAGAATTGACCAAGGGAGAGGCCTATATGCAGAAGGAACCAAAACAGGCATTTCACAAAGAATCTGCCCCAAAGACACGCAAACTTCAACAATTCCTAAAAAAAAACCCAGCCCTTTGCCCAATTCCTTTGTAATCTGAGTGGTGGTAGGCACCCACTGGGGCACTACCACCCAACTTACTCTTCTGCCCCCCAACCCCCCTTTCTGCCCCAAATCTGCCCCAAGTACATAACAGCACACATCAACAACAACAGCAGAGCTTTGCAAAGAACCAGGTTTCCAAAGCAAGCATGATGTCACACAGATGCAGCAGTGAGTGATGATTGACAACAACAATGGCACACAGTTTTTTGGTGCATCTTTTTGACATTTCTGCAAAGGATCAGCCTGTGGCATGAGCACAACCTATTGTAGATGCAAGCAATTTTTGAATAAAAACGCGGATGATGCTAAAACGCACAATATGACCCAATCTTCATTCTTCATTGCAAACAAGTCCACACAATCTATGTCCTTTGCCCACCCCTGAGGGCCCTCAAAACATAGGCACACAAACAAACCATCCAAGGCATTTGAATTGTGATATGCTAGACTACTTGAGATTATGTAGGTGGGGAAACAAAAACAATATTATGTGTGTGTGTGTGCGCGCGCATGCATGTGCATGCTCTGTGAAAGGGTGAGTGGGTTTAGGGGTAACATTTTGGTCATCACCTCAGAATGCTGTATGTTCTCCCTAAGTCTGCATGAGACAGACATTTGTGAGGGCAGCACCAACAGTAAGCTCATCCTTGGCGACGGCTGTTTGGGGGGTGGGGGTAGGGGGCTGCATGTGTGTATGTGCTGCTGCTTCAGTCACAGTCCTTCCAAGGGTGGAAAAAAGCAAAGTCTCAGACAACAAAAATTAAATAAAGTGAAAGCCAAGCCACATTTGAAAAGAGAAATGTATGAACAGTTGTACCAGCATCAGCTTCACATTATCACATTGACATTCATCATTTTCATTTCGGCATCAGTTCAAAATAGTTGACGAAAGCATGGCAGTTCTTTCCTATCTTTCATATCAAAACCCTCCCTCCTGCCTCCTCCCCCCACCAACCACAGCCGATGGGTGGTGGTGGTGCTGAGCCATAGTGGGGCCAGCCAGGGCAGGATGCGCCACCCTCCCACCACCGTCATGGGCCTCATGGTGGTTGAAATAAATCAAACAAGCACTGTGTTCAACATTGAAGGAAACAAGCAAACCCTCTGTGACAGTGTGCTCCGTGTGTGTGTAATTCAACATAACGTGGCATGTGTGAGACATAGCATCCCAGAAACGTTCCTGAACGTGCCTGCACATGCAGCAGCAGCCTGCCTCTGTGATAGATGGTGTGCTGCTTCTGCCTTCCGGCCGTCAGGACATTGCAAGTGGGTGCTCCTGCAAAAGGGAGGGATCACCACAGATGTATGCTGCTGAGACAGTGACTACAACTCCCATTGTCCCTAGTCTTGATGGTGACCAGCCACTGCAACAGTGGGAAATGGGAGTTGTAGTCTCTCTCAGCAACATCTGGGAGAACCCCGCCTTGATGCAGGGAGCACTCACTTGCCCTATCCCTGAGTGCCAGCACAGCAGCAGCTCACCATTCTCGGGGTGGCACTGCAGTGTGGCGGTGCCTGTGTGTGCGTGTCTGGATGTGTCAGCACTGGTAAGGGGCAGAGACTGCAACACATCTTGGTTGGGAAGGGATGAGCTGCCGTGGCGTGGAAGGCGCTCCATAGGGGGGTGATGTAAGTCACTCGCCCTCCACGGCCTGCTCGGGGGAGCCCAGCGGGGGAGCCCCACGCCTTTGATCATTTGTCTTCTCAGCAGAATTTGCAGACAATGGTTTGCACAGGCTCCCTGAATCATGTCTGCAGTGCACCATTTTCTGACTCTCATATTGCACAGTCTTAATTTCACCATTACCGGTTGAGTATCCCTTCAAGAAGACAAGCTGCTCAACCAACTCAGCATCCAGACGTGAGCGCAGAGGGGTCACCACGTCCCCAGCCATGGAGAGGGGTCACCACGTCCCCTGACCACCTTTCACTCGAAACACTGGTTGGTGGGTATGAGAGGACAGCAATGGTCGTCAAGTCCAGTCAGACTTGGCGACAGGTTGCCCAAAAGTGGAACGGCTCTATCTCCTCATTTTCTGCTGCCTCCTGAAGGTACTGCAGAACAGTCTGCTCAGCACGGCTGCAGCAAGGGGCAGCCACCTCCCATCTCCCTGGCAAAATACCAGTAAAGCCCTTTGAGAACCATGGGGTGGCAGAATGCAGAGGTCGCACTGGCTGCTCCGCTGGTGCCACTGCCAGAGAAACCGTACTGCTGGACTGAGAAGAAGTGGTGGTGGCAGTGCTGCTGGGGGTGGAATGCGCACTGCCAGGTTGAGACCCAGCCCCCTCCTCCTGGTCAGCTTCATCACCACCTACACCTAGCCTCCTATTCTCTTCATGCCTGACTTGTTCGAACAGAAGGTCCCTCCACCTGGGCAACTGGCCAGGGGGTACAGTGCTGCCCTTCATCCTTGGGTCACAGATGTATGTCAGGACCATTAAGATGCACCCAAGGGTGTCTTGAGCTGCTCCACTACCCCAGTCCTCAACCGACCTGCCAGGGCAATTGTGTCCCCAGTGGTCAGAGTGGACTGGAGCTCACCCATCACCTTCTCGAGGAGAAGAGCAATGGGCAAAGCCTGGTTCAGCATGGCTGCCTCAGTACACAAACTGTTTGTGGCAGAATAGAATGGCTCAATTACTGAGACCAGCTTGAAAATGAGCTGCCAGTCTGCATGGACCAGTGTGCACACATCCAAGCTTCCATGCCTTGCCAGGCTGTGGAGAGCTCCCTCTTGCTTGTACATGCACTGGAGCAAGAGAAAGGTGGAGTTCCACCAGGTAGGAACATCTTGGAGGATCAGGTGTTCAGGCAGGCCCTGCTCAATCTGCCTGGCCTTGAGCAGGCACCTTGCCTTTTTGCTCCGGTGGAAGTGGCCAGCAATCTTTCAGCACTGCTCCACAAGAGTAGCCACAGAAGCAACAGGATCTAGGGCCTGAGCTAAACCACCTGTCCTACTCTGCTGGTGCTTGGACTTTGACGCCTCCTTGATCCCAAGTGCATCCTGTACCACCAGGTTCAAGGTGTGTGTAATGCAAGCGATGTGCACACCGTAAACCTGCCTAACTGCCTCACTGATGTTGGCTGTGTTGTTGGTGACCATGAAGCCTTGGCGGAGGGTTGGCTCCCCGGCCAGCCAACTCCCCACCTGCCGGCCCATGATCACCACCAACTCATCCAACCTGTGGTCTGTGTCCATCGCCTCCACATGCAACACTGCCCAAGAAGGCATGCATGCATGGGAGGAGCTGGAGACAGCTCCAGTGGAGCTGGATGTCCCCTCACCCCCATGCCCCCACCAGTAGGCTGTTAGGGACATGAAGGCAGTTTGCAGACTGCTGTGACTAGTCCAGAAACCAGCAGTGAAATGCACACTGGTGCTGGGCCCGGATGCACACAACCTGGCCAGCAGAGCATCCCTGTACGCACGGTACAGTGAGGGCACCACCCTCCTACTGTAGGAGGTCCATGAGGGGATTTTGTACTCTGGGGTGAGCTGCTGGAGCAGACGGCGGAAGCCAACATTCTCCACAATGTTCAAAGGCTGGTTGCCCAAAGTGATCATCTCCCCAATGGCTGGGGTTATGAGATATGGCTTTGGGTGATCAGACCACTTCCCCAGAGGTTAAACCCACCGTTCAGTCAGCTTTTCCTGACTAGGAGCGGGAGCCACTGGCTGCTTGCTGCTGGTATTACTACCTGAGGCACTTGGCCTAGAGCCACTGCCAGCAGAAGTCGGGTGCCTACATCTCAAGGGAAAAAAGAGAATTTATTTTTAAAAACTACTAGGCTATGCTACCCTCTAAACCAAGGATCCTCAGCGTTGGGCCCCCAGATGTTACTGGACTTCAACTCCCATAATCCCCAACCAAAGGCCACTGGGGCTTGGGATTATGGGAGTTTAAGTCCACTAACATCTGGGGGCCCAACGTTGAGGATCCCTGCTCTAAACCACCTACTTCTGAGCTAACAGGGATCCCTATTTAAACTCCAAACTACACAGATTGAACCCCTATTTAAAACATATTCTAAATATCACACAACTCTTTAAATTCAGTTAAACCAAAACCTCTCTCCAAGTTGGGGGGGGGGGCCCAAATACACAATTCAAGACTAGAGACGAGTGTGTGTGATGATGTGGGGTGTGTGTGTGTGTGTGCGCGCGCGTGTGTGTTAAAATAAATGGGTCTCACTCAGTCGAAGCCTTCTCCAAATGCTGGGATTCTGTAGTCCGCTTCTGAGGGACTGGTCAGGCTTTCTTCAGTCTTCCTCTTCTTCAGATGGAGCAAAAGGCAAGCCTCTCTGGAAAATTTGGGGGTGGGGGTGGCTGCTGGCTAGCCACAGGTGGCCACTGCGCTGGGGCTGATGTGGCTGGCTGTTTGCACAGGCAGGCAGCAGTGATGATTCTCTCAGAAGCAGGAAGAAGTTTAAAAAATCAGGAAAATACATACATACATACATACATACATACATACAGAAGTTTTAAAAAATCAGAATATATATATATATCTCCTACCAATTCTCTCTTTCTCCAAAATAAAAAAAATGCAGGAGAGAATGGCACAGGTAGCAGGCCTGTGGCAGAACGTGTGTGTGTGTGTGTGTGTGTGTGTGTGTGTGTGTGTGTGTGTGTGTATCTCCTCTTCTCTTTTTCTCAAAAAAAAGGTTGAAAATGCAGGAGAAAAGGCAGGCAACTGGCAAGGCTAAGCAACGCTGAAGAACAGCGGCCGGCAATGCTTGCTGAGCAAAATGGAGGCAATGGTGGATGAGGTCATGGGCAGTGAGGCTAAGCAGGCAGGAAGGCAATATAGAGCTCTCTCTTCTCCTACACGAGGCAGCTGAAAGGAAGAAAATGGTTACTGCTGGCCCTTAAATACCCTCCTGCAAACCCCTCCAAAAATTCCTCCCCTCCCCTGCCCCTTCCTCCACTTACCCCGGCCAATGAGGGGTTAATTTGGCTTCTGCAGAGCCAAATGTGGGTATTCCCCTGCAGAGCAGATCTTTGCAATTGAAGTCAATAGAAGGCTGAAAATGGGAAATTAAAACAGACGTCAGAACTCAAAATGGAGGAGGAAGAAGATGCACTTTCAGCAATCCCAAAATGTAGGGCCAAAACTAAAAATCTTTCGGAGGTGAAACAGGAAAATTTAGGCTCCAAAACATTTCGAGTCGGCCATCGGGTTATTTGTTTGGGCTACAAATTGCCCGAAATGGCTTGTTTTGGGTACAAATCGTTTTGTACCCGAAAAATTTCTCACATCCCTAATATGCTACCCTCCTGCTCTGTAAGAGTTATCCTTGGTTCTATGAAGAATAATGAAGCCAAATTGTTGTGATTGTGAGTACATAACAGAAAATATGTACTGAATATGTCAGAAGACAGAGCCAATTGTAAGGGCTATGCTTTGGCAAAGGCCAAAAAGAAAGAAATGAAGGTGACCCCCCTCTACCATCCCCCCTCTACCATTCATGCATCTGCTCAATGCAGAGCTATTCAGAGTAATGGATGGATTACTATGCCCTTGGTCTTCTCACCCAACGACTGAATCATCCCCCAAGCATGGATAAATCATTTTTATGAAAAACATTTGGCAGATAAAGTCTGTTTCATCTGATCCAACCTGGAAGACAGAGTTAAAACAGAGTCCAAACCAGATGTGTCAATAGCACCGTCTGTGATCATCCTGGCCCATGGCACAAGGCTAGGAGCAACTGCCATCTTCTTGTGCCGAGACTTCATTTTACAAGACAACACTGTGTACAGAGCCTGTCCTAACTGGTATCTGTATGTTCCATTTCTTTGTCTGTATTAGCTCTGTCATACGCAGGGTAAGAATGAGGATTTTGTTTAGCCTGCCAGCTGTTGGGAATAGCTTTGAAAATATTAGTGAATTTGCTATCAGGATCAGGTGAATTAATAGTTCTGATGACGACGAGGATGATGTTTGATTATGATGATCCTATAGCGGTCTTCTCAAATGGTCTTTTCACAGTAGTCTCTGCCTCTTACAGTCTTGTAGGTTATTGACTGGTAAATATTACAAGCACAAGTAGTGGTGAATGGATCTTTCCATTCCAATTCCATATGAAATTCATCCATTATCCTATGATTTATTTCCTATACTCTTCCACTAAATATCCCTGATCTTTTTCCATCACCAAAAAATCCATTCCCCCCATTATTTTTTATGCATTTTCTATCCAGATAGCTGGTGAGCTAATACATTGTTAAGTATGCATTTAAATATTCCAGAAATGTACAGAATGCAAAGAATCTGGATTAGGGGAGAACATGTCCTCCCCCATAATCTGAAATTCTGGGGGGGGGGAATATGAGGGAGGAATTTCCGATGAATTTTGTTTTGCTTTTGTTCTGTTAATATGAACAATTAAGGTAGACATTCTTTGATATGTATTCAGACTCTGAGAGAGAGATAAATAATGATTAATTCCAATATTTCTGTGTTTTCTATTCTGCAGCAGTTGTATGAATACTTCCATTCTCTAATCACTACACTACACATCTCACTCACTCCTGTGCATGGACACAGTGCAGCTTTGAAGACTCTGCACATGCTTGCTCAGGAACATAAATTCAGTAATAGGCAGTACTGAAGGAAGAAAAAGACACAATAGGGGCAAGGGGGTACTGAATAACTGCTAACCATTCATTTTATGTGCAAAAACAGTATTTCAGGTGCTTGGTGGTACAACACTATAGAATTGCACATAAATGTTCTGTGACTCTAAACAACAGAAAGAAGCATTTATCAAGGCAACGAAGGCATTTGTTTCTCTGATCTTGACAAACTGTGATTTAATTCATAAAAGTGGTGAGAAAATACAATAGATTCTATCGGCCACTTATGCAGCCTTTTTAAAGCCTGCCCACCTCCTGTACTGAATATGCTCCTTAAGGTATTCTGGAGGTCTGCTTCCTCTGTTAACTATGTCCCCAAGTAGTCATCTTGGATGTGTTAATCATTTCTGTGTGTGAAAATTCTATTACTACTACTATGAATATTTATATACTGCTCTTCAACTAAAGTTCTCAAAGTGGTTTACATAGAAAAATAAATAATATACAAATAAGGTCGTCCCCTGTCCCCAAAGGGCTCACAGTCTAAAAAGAAACATAAGGTCAACACTAGCAACAACCAATTTAGGAAGTTAGAGATGATGAATAAGAGATAAATTCTTCTAAGCATTCTCCCCCCCCCCATCCATGTTACGAGGGGGGCTTTTCCCTCTCTGGGATCAGAGGGTTTGGTTCACTGTAACTAAGGGTGTTCTTAGACCAGGCCAAGCAGTCCACCCAGGCAAAGCAGTCCAGGAAGGCACAACACACACTTGGCCTCATGCCAGCTTGCCAGCTGGTAATTGGCCTTCTCATAAGAGGGCCAGTCAATTGAAGAAAGCAAAGCACACTGTGTTTCAGCTCTCTGTTTGACTGCACTCTCATGAGGTAGTCTTTTCAGCTATAAAGGCCCCCACTGATGTAGGGCTTATGGTACTTCTGGTTAACAATAGAACTCATGCTCTATACCTTCCCCATTCCACTTAACCTTTCCAGATTTCCAAGGGCTCCTGGCTGCTTCAGGTGTCTGAGTGGCTTTGGGCAGGCAGCTTAGGAAAGACCAGGGATGAATCCTACATTCGGAGGCTGATCAGGCCCGTCTTGACCTGACGTTGCAGTGGATGCAAATCAGCCACCATGGGGAACTCTGAGATGGGGCACCTAGGGATCATTGTGATATCAGATAATGAGCCTGGTGAGTAGTGGGGAAAACAGACTCTTAAAAGGGATACTTAACATTCCTTTCCAGTTCACAGCATTCACTGGGACTGAGAGACATATTTCCAAGAGACCCTTCCCCGGGATTTGGATGGAACCTTTGAACCAGGCCAGGCAGTAAAAGCCCTCTAGCCCATATGCGTGCCTCTATGGCCAGCCACTCTACTTGTGTGTCGCCATGTGCCACGGTGACACACAGGCAACAAAATGAGGTTAACAGAGCACCCACTTCATTAACCTCATTTAAGGGAGGGGTGTTTTAGGTGGGCTAGTCACCTTGGGAGCACCGGGCTGACCCACATGCCCAGTGGTTCACATGAGCACTGGAAAGCAGGCTAAGCTCCCTTAGTCAACTTTCCAGTGCTCGTTGGAACAGCCTCAGTGAGATCCTCTCTTGGGGGGTGGGGACTGAGCTTAGCCCGCTTCCCAGTCATCGTGAGAACCAGCACGCTCACAGGTGAGCCCAGTGATTCCCTAGCAGCTAGCCCGCCAAAGTAGCCCTCCCCTTAGCCCAGGTTAGCGGCTTCCTGCTTGTGTATTGCCACGGTGCAGCTCCACGCTGTGGCAACACATGAGGAGACACCCCCCGGCCAGGAGGCTGCAAGCAGTCTCCTGGGCTTGGGGGTCTCTCCAGGATGCCCTGCACGCTTGCATGGGGCATCCTGGAACTTCCGGGGGCCGCACAGCCCCCAACGGATCCGTGATGAAGCCTGCAGTCGTGTGGGCAGCCGATTCAGCCACCCGGGCTGCTGTTTTGATATGTGGGGAGAGCAGGCTAAGCTCGCTCTCCCCACAGAACCCCCTCCCTCGGGTCTCACTAATCTTAGGATTCACCTCAATGTATACTAATATATGGTTTTTTGTTGTTTTTTTTAATATGAGAAATCAAGAATTTTCATGAGAAATGAACGGATCTCAAACTCCTAAAAGGAGAGACTGTTTGGGGCTTTTGTGAGCTGATGGTTGCAGTTTTGAGGGATTTATTTCTGCATTTCATCAAACATCTGAAGTTTCAAGATCAGGAGGATAATTTAAACATCAGTTTATTAAGTGTGAACACGTCCCTGAAAAGCTTCATCTTCCACTAGGAACATAGGAAGTTGACTATACTGAGTCAGACCTTGGGTCCATCTAGCTCAGTATTGTCTGTACAGACTGGCAGCATCTTCTCCATGGTTACAGGCAAGAGTCTCTCTCAGCCCTGTCTGGAGATGCCAGGGAGGGAACTTGGAACCTTCTGCATGCAAGCATGCAGGTGCTCTTCCCAGAACAGCTCCATCCCCCATGGGGAATACGTACAGTTCATATGAAGTCTCCCATTCAAATACAAATCAGGGCAGACCCTACTTAGCAAAGTGGACAATTCACGCTTGCTACCATAGGAGCAGCTCGCCTCCCAGTTGTGGGCCAGCACAACTACAAATAGTCCTTTCACAAGTGGTCACTGTGGATGGTGCTTTTAAATTATAACAATCTATCAAGAGAAATTGGTAGTGTTAGTGAAACCTATTATAAAGACTTCCCTGGAGAAGAATATAAGAACATCCCTTATGGCAATGGTTATCAGACTCATTAGAATCCTACATTAAGCATTGGATAATTAATTCTGACTGGTGAAAGGGAGATGTGATTTCATGTCCTGTCCAATACACATTCTTTGTATGCATTATAGTTTTAGACTGAGTTTGGAACCAGATATAAGTAAAGGATCTCAGTTATCGTTAAAGACTAGATTATGTTTGTCTAAAGAAGACTATCTGGAGATTATCTTGTGTAATTTTCTAATTTCCTAATTTATCCTATGTTCCTCTGCATGAAGCCACTCCGAAAGAATATCTGAAAGTTTGGAATGGAGTTGCAAAAATACTATGGCATTCCGCTATATATTTTCAAAGCAATCCCAAGGTTTTGTAACTTAACCAATTCTTGGATAAGGAAGGTAGATGGATGAAGAGAAGCAGACTGGAAGAGAATAGTCTAGATCAGGGCTGCTCAACTCCAGCCCTCCTGCAGATGTTGGCCTACAGTTCCCATAATCCCTGGCTACTGGCCACTGTGGCTGGGGATTATGGGAGTTGTAGTCCAAAAACAGCTGGGGGGCCTAAATTGAGCAGGCCTGGTCTAGATTAAGGAGGTGGCAGTGGTTTGTAATCCTTATATCAGGAAGTTAGCATTTCATTTGTGTGGTCCTTCTCCCCACTGCTAATCTGGTCCACAACAAAGAAATATTTCTAGCTCTAGATTTGCTTCTGGAACTGTAGGCAGCAACTGCATAAAAGTTTCTTCTCTCAATTTAATCTTACCTTTTTTAGAGTGAAAAGATCTGCCAGACATTAAAGCTATGCACACAAGCAGCCAAACTTAGACTAGGGCAGCCTAGCCTAGGTTTGGCTGCTCATGTATACTCCTAGGATTGATCCCAAGCCCCATGCTCCCCTCATGAGTAACCCAACTTTTAACCCCAGTCTTTAGCCAGGGTGCCAGGGAGCCCTTAACCTCAACACTGGGGTCGTGTGTATGCTCAGACTGCATGCAGTTCCCAATGCACTGTGCTCATTGCATGGTGCATTGTGGGATATCTGGAGGCCAGGACACATTGTCCCTACATCCGAAGATCTGCACTGTTCCAAGCAGCATGGACCATGTGGAAGGATGATCCTAATATTACACCACTGAGCAGGGATCATCCAGGGAGGAAGGTATGCTCTGCACAGCCTTCTCCCCCACATCCATCCACTCAGTCAGGAGAACAGGCTTATTATCTCTGTGTTAGTAACCTCAAGGGCTAACTACCCTAAAATGAGCTGTGTGGTGCTGCCACTCCAAACGGTTCAAAAGCTTCAAGATTGTGACCACTTACCTTCTAATGGGAATGGATCAACCAGCCTCTTCACTCTTTTATTAGCTTTCAGACCCCCCAACAGAGCTTTGTTTTTGATGTTTAAAGCCTTTAAATACAATTATTGTTTGTTTTATAATTTGGGGAGCCTTATAAGAAGACTATTAAAATGATAACACTATCTGAATTTTAAGGAACATGCAGTACTGATAACAAAAGATGGTGAGCTCAATAATCGTTTAAAGGAGATGTCTAGAGTTCTAATAGAATAAGAGTAGAGCATAAATAAAGGGGGGAAACATTGATTAGATGAGAGTCAGATGCAGTTCAAAGGATTAATTAAATTAGTCAGATGTTCATTGTCTGAGCTGGTCTTGGGGAGACTAGGAAGCACATGTCTGGGCAAAATGAGACAAGATTAGAACCATTGGACTGGAGCATTTCAAAAGGTTAAACATACATTGTATATTCTTGCTGAAGTCATGATTTGATCACCCTATTCATTCTTTAACAGAGGCATAAAGAATCATGGAAATCAATATTCAGATAGGTGGAGTAGTTGAATGATTAGAAAGTAGAACTGCAAGCAATGGATCCTGAATTTCAGTCCTAGTTTCACCTCTACACTTGGCATGACCTTGTGCAAATTACTTCATTTTTTCTGTCTGTCTTCTTTCATGTAAAATGAAAAGGATCAATAGTTCCAACACTATGACACCAAGGGCTTGATAATTAAATCTTCTATCGAGACTAAAATAGTAAATGAGTTTGGAGGGATAGTGATTGTTATGCTGTCTAGTATTTGCACAAGGTAGGAGTTCTAGCAAACAAATGTATCAGTTCTTAACACCATTTATTTTGGCACTGATGGAAAGCACTACGTTTATGCTAGCTGCTGTGCTTCCTTGCTTTCCAAGTACTCTGATCTTAAAGTTCAGGTTAAACAGCAGTAGTCACTTGCTTAGATGCAGTGAGAGCTCCTTCACAGAGCTTACAACATGGAAAACACTGCCCATGTGCTGATGTTTCCATGTGGTTACTAAATATCCTAAATAAGTTCCATCTATTGTTTCTATTCATGCTATTTTGTATTAGAATGAATCCAGGTTTATACAGCATCCAATTCTTTCTCAGTATCAGGGGTGTGGCAAGGTTGGAGTGCCCTTGGGTCAAGTGAAGATGGGCCCTTGCCTCCCCACCCCACTACACACTCCCAGTCTTTGCTGAAGAAGTGTAAGGACGTGGTAAAAAACAAAGCATTCTTGCCTCGCCCTTTCTCTTGCTCCTATACAAACAATAACACATAGTCTTCACTTACACAGACACTTTCACAGACACACTTGCATGCACTTAACACACACACACACACACATATACTTACTACCTACATGTATACCTCATGGAGAGGACTCATCTTTTTGGAAGTCAAGATTAATCCTTTGACCAGGAGCCATCAGCTTGCCAGTAAGTTGAGGAGTGAGGGGGATATTGGAGAGTGAGCTGTTATCCAGCCAGTGGACCTCCCCTCCTTCAGGGGCCCAGGGATATTTATCCCTCCTTTGAGTGTTCAATTATAACTATATCCCTGCTCAATATACAAGAAAAGTGTGATCAAATAATTCTTACTATACGAGATGATTATGGCAGGTCATCTCACTGACTTCATCTCTTGTTCACAGGACAGTTCAAATGGAAGAAGGCATCCAATGAAGAAATAGCAGGTTGTAGTGGTGTGGACCGCAGTTCAGCTAGCTATCGGTTTCTTCAACTCCTGTTCACCGCACAGTTGGTTTGAATGGATATGGTGAAGGAAGGTGGGCCCAATCCCAACTTCAGAAGCAATAAGGGAAGCATAGTTCACTCCCATGCACAAGTAAATCTCCCTTGACACAATTGGGTTTATTTCTATTGAGGAGAGGAGAGCTGGTCTTGTGGTAGCAAGCATGACTTGTCCCCCATAGCTAAGCAGGGTCTGCCCTGGTTGCATCTGAATGGGAGACTTGCTGTGTGAGCACTGCAAGATATTCCCCTCGGGGATGAAGCTGCTCTGGGAAGAGCAGAAGGTTTCAAGTTCCCTCCCTGGCTTCTCCAAGATAGGGCTGAGAGAGATTCCTGCCTGTAACCTTGGAGAAGCCGCTGCCAGTCTGTGAAGACAATACTGAGCTAGATAGACCAATGGTCTGACTCAATATATGGCAGTTTCCTATGTTCCTATGTTCTTATTATTGGGTATATATGTATTAAGTATGAATATATTAAAGCCATAATCCTATAAACAAAAGTATATCCAGTAACCATATTAATATACACCTAGGAATAATAATGATGTAACATTCTTCTTTCAGGCTTAATAAATCATAACTTCTTTACACTGTTTGTCAGGGTGTCTTATAGTATATCATGCTTAAATAACATTGATCACTGCATAACTGATCAGAATGATTCTAACTTAGTAGCAGAAGATACTTTCCCTCCCTTGGGTTTTGATACGTTTGACAAAAGCTTGGGATGCTTCTCATGCGTTCCACTAAAAGATCTTTATGTGCCAAAAGAAACATTAATATTTCGAGAATCAATCCATCAGGTGTAAATCTGTCTATTGTTAATGTGACATGGATCCCCATGGGCTTTTCATTCTCATATCACTTGTATGGCTTTTCAGGGCTTTTCTAAAACAATTTTGTAAAGAGCAAGTTCTATTCTTCAGCCCTTTAGTTGTTCAGAGGCATAAATATATTTCAATACTGAATATATAGTGATGTGCTTCAGACTTCAGCATCCAAGTACAGCATATTATTTATGGTTCTGCTAGACAGCCAGGATTTTGAAATGTCTCTACCACAAACCATCCAACCTTGGACTATCCAATACAGGGATAATATGCCCAGCATGATTTCTATATTTTCTGGATTCTGCAAATTTAGTGCATGAAACAGGAACAAGCACACACTTTGGAAATGCTGGAACCTGCAACCTTTTGGCATTATCTTGCCTACTACTCATTTGCGATAGTACTCTTTTTACCTACTACTCTTTTGCAGTACTGTACCTGCCAAAAGAGACCAACACTTTGAAATGTGTTGGTAATTCAGAAAGAGATGGTTAATATTTTTCTCCTCCCCGCCATCAAGATTTTTTTCTTATTATCCAGCCAATAATTTCTTATGACAGCTGGATTGCTTCAACCCAGTATGTTTATACATTATGAAGAGACACTAGCACAGTATCAACTTTGTTATTTATTTATTTAAAATATATCGATACCGCCCAAAACTTGCATCTCTGGGTAGTTTACAATTAAAATAATTTAAAACATCAAATCAATTAACAATTATAATCATTTAAAACACTGAAAACATTTAAACCCATATATATATATATATATATATATATATATATATATATACTGTATATGTGTGTATATATATATATACTCTGTGTGTGTGTGTGTGTGTGTGTGTGTGTGTGTATATATATATATATATATATATATATATATATATATATATAAAAACTATAAATCTAATTAAAAGCCTGGGTGAATAAATATGTCTCCAGTGCCTTTTTAAAAGTTGCCAGAGATGGGGAGGCTCTTATTTCAACAGGGAGCTCATTCCAAAGTCCAGGGGCAACAATGGAGAAGGCCCATCCCCAATTAACTCTCAAATGAATTGGTGGCAACTACAGACAAACCTCTCTAGATTATCTTAACAGGTGGTGGGGCTCATGGTGAAGGAGATGTTCTCTTTAAATACCCGGGGCCCAAGCTGTTTAGGGCTTTATAGGTAATAACTAGCACTTGTATTTTGCCCGAAACGTATCGGCAATCAGTGTAGTTCCTTCAACACAGGAGTAATATGGTCTCTTCTAGACGATCCAAAGACTAACCTGGCTTCCGCATTCTGAACCAACTGCAGTTTTCGGACTACGTACAAAGGCAGCCCCACAAAGAGTGCATAGCAGTAATCCAGCCTAGAGATTACCACCATATGTACCACCATTTTGAGGCTATTCATCTCAAGAAATGGATACAGCTGGCGTATCAGCCAAACCTGATAAAAAGCACATCTGGCCACTGCCTCAACCTGGGACACCAGGGAGAAGTTTGGATCCAGAAGCACCCCCAGACTGCATACCTGTTCCTTCCAGGGGAGTGTGACCCCATTTGGGTGTCATCAGTATATTGATAACACCCTGCACCAAATCTCCTGATGATCTCTCCCAGTGGTTTCATGTAGATGTTAAACAACATCGGAGACAATATGGAGCCCTGAGGGACACCATAAGAAAGTTCAGATTTTAAGAACAAGTCTCCAGTCAACACTATCTGGAATCTGTCTGTGAGCAAAGCTGTGTCTCCCACCCTCAATCCGCTAGGGATGTGCATTTTGAATCGCCTACAAAATGTTTTGTGTCTGAAAATGGCACTTTTGGACATTTTGTGCATCTGCTGAAAATGAAAAATGCCAAAATGAAGAGTTTTGTAGCCAAATCAAAATGACCCCAAAAATTTCGGACCTGTTTGGTGATCACTGCAGTCTTTCAAGTCAAGAGTCTCTCCCTTTAGTTCTTTTAGGAGCTTGCTGGCCCGAGAGCTCTTGTGTGGGTGGTGGTGGCAGGCACGGCTGTGGCCACGACGGGGATGGGGATGTGGACACAGAGGAGGAGGCCCAAGGCTTGGTGAGTCGGCGGGCCTTAGCAGGTGGGTGGGCGAAAATGGTGATGGTGTGCCCTAGCAGGTGGGCGGGCGAAAATGGCGGGGAGGGAAGGAGGGAGCCCAGCTACTGGGGAGAAAAAGCTCTGCTGGGGGGCAGGGAGGGAAAGCTGCTGGTGGCGGGAGGAGGATGGGGATGGACCTTTTCTGGCAGCCAAATAGCACTTGTCTTTGAGGAAGAGTGGTGGGGAGATTGGCAGCCCGCAGTTTCGGAGCAAGTCAGCTCCCAAACAGAAAATTGAGGTTTTGGGGAGGGTCCATTTCGGACTCTCCCCGAATGGGGGGCAGAATTCAGATTCGGCCGAAGCTGAAATAGAAAAATTATTAAATGCACAGCCCTACAATCCTCTCAGACGCTCCAGAAGAATACTATGGTCAATAGTATTGATAGCCACTGAGAGATCCAAAAGGATCAATAGAGTCATACTTCCTCTGTCAATTCCCAATTGGAGATCACCTATCAGACCAACCAAGGCAGTCTCCCCTCCATAGCCCACCCAAAATCCAGTTTGAAATGGGTCTAGATAATCAGTTTCCTCCAAGACCACCTGGAGCTGGGAGGCCACCATGTTCTCAATCACATTGCCCAGCCATGGAAGGTTGGAGACAAGCCTGTAACTGCTTAACTCTGAAGGATCAAAAGCAGGCATCTTCAGAAGTGGTCTAATAATTGCCTCCTTAAGACAAGGAGGCATCCTGTCCTCCCTCTAAGAAGCATTTATAATCTCTACCAGGCCCGCTACCACCGCCTCCCTGCCAGATAGTATAAGCCATGCTAGGCAAGGATCAAGAGGACAGGTGGTAGGCCACACCATTCCCAGCAACATGTCCACATCCTCAGGAGTCATGAACTGAAACTGATCCAGGATCATCACACATGAGGAGCTGCTGGACACCTCGGCATCAGACTCTGTAACAATTGTAGAGCTTGAATCTCAGTTGGCCCAAATAATTGTGGATTTTGTCCACAAAAAACTCATTAAAAACATCACAGTGAGTAATTGTTGGTAATTGGTTCCAAGTACCAATTCAAGGAGGAAGGGGCACACATTAGCCCCTTCACAACCCTGAACAACTCCGCTGGATGTGAACTTGCGGGAGCAATACAGGAACAAAAGAATCACTTATTTGCCACACGTATTGCCTGAGCATAGATCTTCAAATGCACTCTATGTAATAATCTGTTGGATTCAAGTTGAATCTTTCTCTACTTGCATTCTAGTGGTCTACCTCACCGCTTCAGCCCCTGTAGCTCTTCCATATACCAAGGGACCAGTTTGAAAGAGGGTCAGAGAGGATGCTTAGGAGCTATCTTTTTCACTGCCCTGGTGAGTTGATTATTCCAATTCTCTACCAGAGTGTCAACAGGGTCACCAGCAGAGCCAGCACTAAATCCCTCCAAGGCTTCTTGGAATCCAGTAACCAGTAACCTTCAGTAATGGATCCAATAACGTTTTCAGTTGGACCATACTAATGGACCCTCCTCCCCTGTGGAGGTGGGACATGGTTGTTAGTCCAACTTAACCAGATGGTGGTCTGTCCATGACAATAGAGAAATAATCCCCACCCATGAAGCCCCACTGTGTTCAGAGTGAAAGACCGGATCAAGCGTGTGACCAGAAATATGTGTTGGTCCCAAGACCACATGGGATAGGCCCATAGTTGTCATGGCCACTATGACAACTGAGCCGCCCCGGACAAATTGGTCCCAAAGCCAACACTGAAGTCCCCCAGCACCACAAGCCTGGGAGACTCCAATGCCAAGCCCGAGACCAAGTCTGTCAGTTCAGTAAGGGACTCCGTTGAGCAGCGGGGTGATCAGTAAACCAACTGAAGTCCCAGTCTATCCCTGGTCCCCAAACTTAGGTACACACATTCAGTATGGTCAGACACTTCAACTGGGATCCTGGTCAGGGAGATATTGTTCTTTTAGACAACCTCCACTCCAGTCACTCCACCTCCCCACCATATCCCCTCACCTGCTCCTCAACAGAGCACTCTGGAGGAAGAATCCAGGACCAGACTGGGCCACCAACCTCCCCCAACCAGATCTCTCTACTACATACCAGATTGGCCTCTTCATCCAGAATCAGATCATGGATGATTTCAGGTTTATTCTGGACCAACCTGGCATTACAAAGGTGCAAGACAAGGCTCTGTGTGTTGTTGGCATTGCTTTCCAAGGTCAAAGAGCTGGCAGGACATCCAGAAAGGGAGACAGCAATTAAGTTTCTGAGTTCCCTTCCCCTGCAATAGCCTGCTGATCTGTCAACGTTACTTCTTCTATTCCCCACCACCACTGGAATAGCTGCCCCATAATCAGTGGATACATCCCCTGTCTCCCCATCTCCAGAGAGACCCAGACACATTAAAACTCAACTCACCCAATATTTCAAACAGAAGCCCAATTAAAATACCCACCCTCCTTTACACACCCACAAGGGATCTTGAGCCAAACAGCCTGGTCCTCACCCTCGTTATCCCCTGAAGTGGCTTCCCCAAAGGGGCAAAAGGCAGCATTCCTATAAAGGCTCAAAACTGGGCAGGTGACCCCAGGAACTGTTAAGTCACTCAGCAGCTGGTCCCTGGCCTGCACATACTCCCCACAGATGTTTCACAGAGGCAGCAGGCAGCAGCCCCACAGGGGGAGCAGGAGCAGGCAGGTAGCAGCAGAATGAGCCAACAGCACCCACCTGGTCTCTCACCCCAGGCAGCACTGGATGGGAAGCAGATGGACTCTACCTCTCCTCTGCTGGGCTTCTTAAAGTGTAACCTTAAGAAACATATGAATTTCCCAGAAATTCATCAAAAATGGAAAGAAATGCAGGTTTTGCTTCTATAGCTATACACAAACTGTTCTTCTTGGAGTGGAGATGGAAGTTGCCCTTGTAACCCATGATAGCAGGATGCTGAGATGCCTTACCTTCAATTATCTATTTCCTTAGCACTCACAAAATACGTGTATGTTGCTAATTAATCCTGAATTCAGCCAGAACTTCCATACTTCCATTGCTTTTTAAGTGACTGTTGGAAACACTGGATTGGTTAGTACCAATTCTACTAATGAGTTGGAAATAATTGTATTGCTGATTAATCCTGAATCCAGCCAGAACTCTCATTGCTGTTTAAGTGGCTATTGGAAAAACAGGATTGATTAATACTTAGTTTCAGTGGAACATCCATCTTCTCTTTGGAGGAGTTAATAAGCGGAGAATGTGGCGTGAATTCTTCATCAGCAAGGTTAACACCTTTCAGCAAGGTTCCTCTCTCTTCTTCATGTTTGACTGACTCTCACACTATAGCTGTATGTTCTGGGCTAGTGGAACATTGGCTGATATTGTGCATGTGTGAACGGGGAGACTTTTGACAGTTGTCCCTTCTCTTTTGTCTAATGGTCCCACATCCCCCAGAGACAAATTTGTGGATACCAAACAGATGTCCCTGGTGGATGTGGGAACATTAAGAACAGATTTTTGAGCGGCCCTTCCCTATCCCTTCCCTGTCATGCACATACATCAGTCTCAATGTCAACCTTGCTTCTGAGAAAAACGGGTTTTGGTCAACCTACACAAAAGTTTATGAAAGCACATAAAACTATAGTGAAGGCAAATGGGAAGACCATGTTTAGAGGTGTTATAACAAAAAGATGTTAAAGTAAGCGTATGGGATTTTTAAAGAATAATTTTAACTTATTGTGCAACAAAATACATTGATGATCCCAAAATCAGAGATTAACTTGAGTAGTTAGAGGTCATACAGAGATCAATCCAAAGGTCAGAATAGTCAGAATACAGAATAAAGCATTGCTTTTATTTTCTTGACATATTTTATTAAGATATGGATATTACTAGAGTGGCATAGTTGCCTTTTCTGTTTGATAGTTTTGTTGTAGGAACAACAACATTGATTGCTTACCCCATAACAATTGTTCTCTGGGCAGCTCAAAACACAAAGTATGAAAAATAGAAATAATCACTCTCAAGAAAGGATCCTACAACCTTGCCCTTCTTTGCTCACAATCTGCCATAGATTTCAAGGTTCTGTTTTGCAACGTTACTTCTGTGGCAATCTAGAATTCACCTTTTAAAGAAGGAACTTATGGCTTTATCTGTTTTAAGATAAAAGGGACTAATTTGGACTTTTTAATATCACCTCTTGAAATACTGTATTTTGCAGATATGTGGGATTATATCTGTTCTTCTGTGATCTATATAATATTGATATTGGATTAAATATATAATTTTTAAGATTTTGTGCATTAAGGTTTCTATATTGATTCTAAATATTTTATTAATATCTTTGTGAAACTATATAAGAAAGTGCAGTTTCAATTTGAATTCTGTTTGGAATTGCAGTCTTTCCCCGATGTCCTAATGTCCTCCCAGCACATTCCTTTATTACATGGAGGGGAGGTTTGTCCAAACTGCCACTCTACAAGTGACCCAAATAGTAGCATTTGGATCGTGTGTAGCATGGTAGTTTGAATTATGCTTGTCTCCACTCAGTCCTCCCACCAGGAAGATGTCAGAAGGACCAGGAAATATATCAGGATGGGCATAATCTTGATATATCCTCTTATTCATGGCCGACTTTGGGTTGCAAGGAATTGTCTCCCAAACGGACAATAAACCTGCTTGTCGCTCTTCCTAGCCCTGAAAATGTATGTAGTATTTCCCAAAACAATATGCTATTTACCAAATATGACTACATATTTTATCTTTTGAACCTTTTCTTACTTTCCACGATAAGGTTGTCATTATTTGTCAGTTTTGCTATTCTCCCCTGTTTTCAAATTGGGCAGAATTGTCTTGTATTATGGAGTGCATTGAGAAGTTAATTTCATGCCTAACATTCTCAGTAAGTATTGCTGGAACATCCACCTCTATTTCTTGGAGTGCAGTAAATCACCTTTTGATTTACCTATCAATATGGTTGACATTTTCAGAATTGATTCTATCTTCTGCAAAAAGCCACAGTATGGAGATCACGCAACCATCATTCTATAAGAAACTATCTATCTAATGAGCTTTCCAAATACATTAATCTGGGTAACAAAATAGGAACATTACTGTCAAGACTTAGGAAAAAATTGTTTACTTTACTGTATCCTGCTCTCATACTTTCCTTTATTTTGTTTTCCTCTTCTTGTAGAACAATCTCTTTCACCTCCATGGTGCAGAATAGTCCACATAAATCTCTGTGCAACAGGCAGACAAATACATCTACTAAGTCATTACTTGAACTGCCAGAAAGCTAGTGTAAAGAATGGTAGGCAGACAGAATTTGTTACAAAGTTGTTTAGCTACCAGGAGTACAATCTTATGTTCAGGTATTTACTCAGGGGAAAAAAATAGAAAAAGAATCCAGTAATAATGTAGGTTATTCAATGGTTCAATATGTCTATAATTAAATGCAACAATTCAGGGGCAAGTAGCATATAACTGAAGTATGTGAGAAGTGTAGCTGAAGATGTGGATTCAATCCAACACAGAGTTCAGTGTATTTAAGTTCCTTTATTTTAGTGGGCTGAATAAAGAACTCTTAACTCTGTCAGATAGCCGCTTACCTGTCATGCACCCAGACGGTCGGCAGGGGCAGCGGGGGGTGGGGGGGTTATGCCCTGGGGGCCAGGAAGATAAGGGCAAGGGGCACGCAGTCAGAGGCCATGTGTTGCATGGCCTGTCAGGAGCGAGTCAGGAAGCTGCTCCTTGCAGCTTCCCTGACTGCTCGCTCTCTTTCCCCCTCGGCCCATCGGCACTGGCAGCATGCAGTAATGTGGCTGCGACGAGGCCGAATTAGGGCATTGAGGACAAAAGGGGGGAAGGAAGAAGGGAACAGCTTGGCTGGGGCACTGACTGTGCTGTCTTTTGCCTCTGCCCCACCTCTCCTCCAGGTGTGTGTGATCTCCTTTGGACTGCTGCTGCTTCCGGGGCCCTGCTGCTATATATGGCAGGCTGGCCCAAGGGCTCTCGTACTTGTGGCTCTCAGCCGTGGGACGAGCTGCCGGGGGCCCCAGAAGACCTTCCTTCCTGCTACAAAGAAGTCAGCAAGAGTGTGAACAAGAGACTGTATAGGTCTGGATTTGGTTTTTTATCAAGCCAAGGAACTGTGGCTGGTTAGGCTGAGGAGATGTGTCTGGGAGAGCAGAAAAGCGGGGACGGAGTGGGGGCAGCAATATCACAGGTATTGGGCAGAGGGAGGTATGGCGGTGGGAGTTGGGCAGGCCGTTACAGGGGGAAATGGTCCAGGCAATTAAGGCCTGTTCCTTTCTCCAGCTCCTCTCCCAACCCTCTGACCCCAGGGAACTCTGAGAACACTCCCTTTAGGATTAGGGTGCTGCTGCTGAATGCCAGGTCAGTTAATGCTAAAACATCTCTCATCCACGATTTGATTGTGGATGAGCATGCTGACCTGGTATGTGTGACGGAGACCTGGTTGGATGAGCTGAGTGGGGTTCGTCTCTCTCAGCTCTGTCCTCCAGGTCTCCAGATCGTGCAACAGCCCCGCCTCTAGGGTCGGGGAGGGGGCGTTGCAGTCATCTATCGAGAGATCCTCCCCGTTTCCAGATGCTCGGTCAGGCAATCTCAGAATTTCAAGTGTTTGTCCTTGAGGGTGGGCCTCCGAGATAGGCTGGGGATTCTGCTGGTATACCGACCACCCCGCTGCACTTCAGTCTCCCTACCTGAGCTGGCGGGGGTGGTCTCGGAGGTGGCTTTGGGTTCCTCCAGGGTTATTGTTTGGGGGGATTTCAGTGTCCACACTGAGGCCCCCCTAGTGGTGCGGCTCAGGATTTCATGGCCTACATGGCAACCATGGGACTGTCTCAGTTGGTATCGGGCCCTACTCACGTGGCTGGACATACTCTGGATCTGGTTTTTGCCGACCGGGAAATAAATGATTTGGAGGTGGGGGAATTTGAGATGACTGCCTTGTCATGGACAGATCATCATCTGGTGGGGTTTAGTTTGACTGCTCCGTCTGCCCTCTGCAGAGGTGGTGGGCCGATTAGGATGGTCCGCCCCCGGAGGCTTAGGAATCCGCTTGGATTCCAAACGGCCCTCGGGGAGTTTCCAGTGTCCAGAGCTGGTGACCCTGTTGAGGCCCTGGTCAATCTCTGGAATGGAGAAACAGCCTGGGCTGTTGACACGGTTACTCCTAAACGCCCTCTCTGGCTTGGTGGAGCCCGATCTGCTCCTTGGTTTTCCTCGGAGCTTAGGGCAATGAAACAACTCGGATGACAGCTGGAATGATGCTGGAGGAAGAGTCGTGACGAATCCGATCGAACATGGGCTAGAGCCAGGGACGTAACGAGGCTGGAGTGGGCCCAGAGACAAAATTTTAAAATGGGCCCCTCTCTGATATACACACACACTTCACATCTGACTTGCCTTTGGGGGCCCCCTCGAGGCGTGGGGCCCCCCAGGCATCCACCTCCCCTTGCCTAATGGTAGTTACGCCGCTGGCTAGAGCTCATTTTAGGAACTATGCCATGGTGGTGGGGGCAGCGAAGAAATGTTTTTTCTCCGTCTCCATTGCATCTACTCAGTGCAGACAAACAGAGCTGTTTCGTGTGGTGAAAACTTTGCTCCACACATCCCCCCAGGTAATGGGGGAGGAATCACCCACAGCCCACTGCGATCAGTTTGATTACCACTTTGCAGATAAAGTCACTCGCATCTTTCCCAATTTGGACTCCAGAGTTTTGGCAGTTCCAGCATACGTGCCTCTGGTACCTTCTGGTCCCGTTGTGTTGGATTCTTTTCAGTTGGTGCAGCCTGAGGATGTGGACAAGATCCTGGGCAGTGTGCGGGCGACATCGTGTGCTCTTGACCCTTGCCCTTCATGGCTAATAAAAGCTGCCAGGGAGGGTACAGGTAGATGGTTGGAGGTGACTATTAATGCCTCATTAAGGGAGTGCAGGATGCCACCATGCCTCAAGGAGGTGATGGTAAGACCACTATTAAAAAAGCCCTCCCTTGATCCCTCCAACCTGGACAACTATAGACCAGTCTCTAACCTACCCTTTTTGGACAAGGTGATAGAGTGTGTGGTGGCGTCCCAGCTGTAGAGGGTCTTGGATAATACAGATTATCTGGACCCTTTTCAATCTGGCTTCCACCCCAGGTATGGGACTGAGACTGCCTTGGTCGCTCTAGTGGATGACCTACACCAGGAACTAGACAGGGGGAGTGTGTCCCTGTTGGTTCTGCAGGACCTCTCGGCGGCTTTCAATACCATCGACCATGGTATCCTTCTGGGCCGCCTCTCGAGTATGGAAATAGGCGGTACTGCGTTGCAGTGGTTCCGGTCCTTTCTTGGGGGGAGGGTCCAGAAGGTGGTGCTGGGTGAATACTGCTCGGCTCCATGGCCACTGGCCTGTGGGGTCCCACAAGGTTCGGTCTTGTCCCCCATGCTGTTTAACATCTACATGAAACCGCTGGGAGAGGTCATCCGGGGACTTGGACTGAGTTGTCAGCAATATGCAGATGACACTCAGCTCTATCTCTCCTTGTCATCTGATCCTAGGGAGGCAGTGAATGTCCTGAATCAGGGGCTGGAGGCCGTGATGGGTTGGATGTGGGCTAATAAACTGAAATTGAATCCAGACAAGATGGAGATACAGTTGGTCAGTAGGAGAGCCAGTCGGGATGAGGAGATTTTACCGGTTCTGGAATGGGTTGCACTCCCCTTGAAGGAGCAAGTACGCAGCTTGGGGGTACTACTGGACCTGGCTCTGCTTTTGGAAGCGCAGGTGGAGGCGGTGGCCAGGGGTGCCTTTGCACAGCTTCAGCTAGTGCGCCAGCTGAGTCCCTTTCTCAAGAAGGCAGATCTGGCCACGGTTACCCATGCCTTAGTCACATCGCAGCTGGATTACTGTAACGCGCTCTACGTGGGGCTGCCCTTGAAGAATATCCGGAAACTGCAGCTAGTGCAAAACGCGGCAGCGAGGGTTTTATCCGGAGCTGCCTGCTGGGAACATATCACCCCCATTTTGAAAGAGCTGCACTGGCTGCCGGTTTGTTTCCAGGTCCAATTCAAGGTGTTGGTTTTGACCTTTAAAGCCCTTAATGGTTTGGGCCCGGGTATCTGAGGGACTGCCTGCTTCCAAGGGTTGCTGCCCGCTTGACAAGGTCATCTGAGGGGGCTCTGCTCTGGGTGCCCACAATGAAGGAAGCTGTCGTGCACTTGGGACAGGGCCTTCTCTGTTGCTGCCCCCAGACTTTGGAATGCTCTCCCAGTGGCCATTCGCTCCTTGGACTTCATCACAGTTTTTAGAAAGCTTTTTAAATCTTGGCTTTTTACCCAACTTTTACATGACTGTTTGTACTGCTGCTTCTATGTGTTTTTACTCATTTATAGTTTTATGCTTGTATTTTATAGTTTTAAAATTAGATTTGTTTTCTGTTTTTAGCTTAATATTTTAATTGTCATTTTTATTATATGTTTTTTAACTTTTGTAAACCGCCTTGGGGTTGTTTTTAATGAAAGGCGGTATATAAATTCAAAAATAAATAAATAAATAAATAAAATGGGACCAATTCTCTCCTCATTGGATGCTTTGCTGAGGGTGGGGGCTTCATCCTCTAGCGGAAGCCGACCCTTGCTGCAGGCATTGGCATGAGGGCAGGAATTCTCTGGGGCGGGAGCAAGGGCAGATCAGGCCGCTCAGGTGCCATTTTGCCTGGGGCTGGTGGAAGAGTGGGCTTGTTTGGGGGATATCATTCTTTGGGGTACTAAGTGCATCCCTTGGTGCTGTGCATGGAAGGATTGTTGAGTGGGGGATGGTTTGCAGCTTCCCCCATTTCCTGAGCTTTTACACATCTTTTTTTTTTTAAGAGAGAGAGATAATAGGGAGATTTTCCATATCACTGCAGCTGCACTTACACCACAATAATTAACACAATTAAGAAATAAATAATTGAAAATAAACAAATAAATAGGGTTTTTTTTAAAAAAAGAAAGAAAAGAAAAAGAACGTGAAAGAAAAAAATAAAGCCTGTTTTTGGTTAAAGTGGTGGACCAGGACAGGCAGTCTCCATTCAGGTCATTTTGTTCATGCTCACGTCATCCAAGTTCCACACATCTGGACAGGGCTTGGAGAGATGCAATATCCAGCTGTCCCATGGTGCAGTAACTTAGATGGTATGCATGTCTAAGACTGATCAGCATGGCAGGAGATTGCTTATCCAGCTGGCATGTAGTCCGTTGACAATTAATGGATTCACCACTTTTATTGAAATAAGGGGTGATGGGGAGGGCACTTTGTTTCATCCCACTGATGCATTCCCCTTGACCAAATACCAATTCTGAGCTGTTGTTATGGCCACCCTGGCCAAGGAGGGTCTTGATACACATTACTTTGGCACCCACTCTTTCAGAATCAGGGCAGCTTCCATGGCAGCGGCGGCTGGGCTTTCCAAGGAGCAGGAAAGTGTACAATGTGTCACATTGGCAGGTGGCATTTGTCCGCCTTCTGGCACTATGTTCATGATTTATTCCCAGAATGCTAAGGTATTGGCTTTATGGCTGTATTGATGATGGTTTTCTTTTTCAGATGCAGTGGTCTTAGGAGGCCTCTCAAGGGTGCTCATCTGTGGGCACAGCTTTGTATTTTGGGCCTGCCTTCATGCCAGTTGCAGTAGCTTCGGTACCCAATTGGGTCTTGGTACAGTTGCAGAAATAGCTGGGGAACCATGGCTGGTTTACCATGGTATACTTGGGAATCGACTTCTACCCCTGTTGTCAGGCTATGCTAGAGCACATGGCCCACCTTATGTTCTGATATTGCACCTGGGAGGCAATGATCTGGGCCTTCTTAAAGGCAAGGCTCTCACTTTGCAGGCACTGGATGACCTGGATGTAGTTAGGGACCATTGTCCTGATGTGCTTCTGGTTTGGGACAACCTGATCCCATGGAGCCAATGGTGGAATGAAAGTGACCCAAGTTGTTTGGACATGGCATGTAAGAAGGTTAATAGGAAAATTGGGAGGACTGCAATCACCAGAGGGGGTGGGGTCATTCTTCATCCTAACATTAGGCATTACCTTGCCCATCTTTATTGACAGGATGGCATTAATTTATCAGATTCCGAAAATGATTTGTTTTGGGGCTGATCTGCAAAAAGGCTTAGGAGAGGTGGTAGCTGGTTTGAGGAAAGGGAACTAAACAGAGGTTTGCCCCCTTTTGTGGCAGGTGAGTGTGGGCTGGGGTAGGTAGCGCTTCTGTTATTGGTGTTCAGCCAGTGGAATCTTGGGGTGAAAGGGGACTCCATGGAACAGCCTGTCAGGGTTTTGTGGTTCAGGGCAGCTGGGAATGGATCCCCTTTGGGGAGTTGCTTGCCTCACCCTCTCAGAGTTTTGTGGCTTGTGGGGAGGGGGTGATCCGGGCAATCCTCCCTCAACACAACATTTATATGGTAAGGGGTGAGCCAGCTGTAGGATGGTAGCTGGCAATCCCCTAACCTGGCTGCTTTGCCCCGGTGGGATCATAACCGGCCCTAGGAAGCTGGATCCCACGAGAGGAGTTGCCCGCACTCAGCTTTTAGGAGTTATTTATCTGCTTTGTTGCAGTTGTATTAAGTTAATAAAGTAGGCCTAGTTTAAATCCATCACTTGTGTCTTGTCTTTCTTGGATTTCGGGGTGCAATGTGTCCAACTATTGTTTGTTTATTAAGGGGTTTTTTTGGGAGGGGGGGTTGCCCCATGCCTTCACTATAACTTCAAGGAGGACTGCAATAACAGAAACTCTAAAAATACAAAAAACACAGTGGCCAACATCCACACTAAAGAAACACTGGTGCAGCAAATGCAAGGCATGTGCTACTGGAGAGACCTGCACAACCCTAAGGGATGCCTTTGTGAGTCACAGTAGGCTTGAACATAGGGGAGATCAAAGAGAGCACAATCCTGCGTATTCGCTGCACCAGCACTTCTGTAGTCTGGTTAGCTTTGTTATTTGCTCTTCCTGACCAATTTGCATACTTTAAATGCAGTTCCACTTTCCATGGGGCTTGGGTACGTCAGCAGGTGTCAGCCCAGTGATCAGCTGTGTGGAGCAATATGGAGATTACTGACCATAATACAATCTAGCCCATGATATCCTCCTAACTTATTTCTAGTTGGCTTCAAAATGTTCTGCATCTAATTACAAATATCTACTTAAGCATTCAGTATATCTTTATGCATTTTTAACCTCAAAACCTTGTCTTTATTCCCTAGGAAGAGGAAAAATAAAACATGAGGGGAAATGAAATAGGAGGTGAGAGATTAATTGCTAATTGCTAATGCCCTGGACAGCTATAGTTTTTAACAAGCATATTTGGGAACATTTTTCAGTATGTCTCCTTTGTGAGCTCTGCAACTTACTACAGTAAAACTCATTTAACTCGTCACATCCCTTTGAGAAGCATGTTTGAAAAGGATACATATAATAATCATAGAAGTATGAACAGGCAAAAGAGGGAAATTATACCATTTATCTATGACTATATACGTTTCTGGATATACAAGTATAAAGGTATAAAAAAGGATTATACACTTCTAAGTAATTTGGGCCCAATAGTATTATGTTCATTCATTCATTATTCATTCATTCGATTTCTATACCGCCCTTCCAAAAATGGATCAGAGCAGTTTACACAGAGAAATATACATAAATAAGATGGCTCTCTGTCCCCAGAGGGCTCACAATCTAAAAAGGCACCAGCAACAGTCACTGGATGTACTTTGCTGGGGGTGGATAGGGCCAGTTACTCTCCCCCTGCTAAATAAAGAGAATCACCACATTAAAAGGTGCCTCTTTGACAAGTTACCATGTCATGTGTAAAGATATAAGATCAATAGTCTTTGTTCATGTTGGCTACATATACACATGCCCCCCACTCCCCATCACACAGAAACATTTCACACATGCATACACACATACCTTTTAAACTGGTATTTGGAATGAAGAGACATGCATTTTTCTTGTACTAGTAACACATACATGAAAATGAAAGGAAAAATAGAAATGAAGCTAAAAGGAAAGTAGAGCTGCATAGAAAAAAAAGACTTAGCATTAATTAAATTTGTCACAAGAAAATTTAAATTAGGCAATTGCCTAATTGAAAAATAATGGTCACTGATGCCTGTCACTGGGAGACTGATAGGGATGTCCCAGCATGAATCCTCATTACAACTCACCTGATGAGAACCTATATTGTAGATAGCAAGCTGGGAGAGGCTGTAGTTAATGGTCTTATAATGGACAGGAAGCTGTGCTGGTGTAACTATTAAATATGCTTCCTAGGAACCTGACAGATCATTTGCATGAATTTAAATAATTTGGAAACTTGAAGATTCTCAAATGCCTAGCTACCAAGATGACAGATGGCAGTCACTAAAGAAGTGACACTAGGCCTTCTAGGTGTGAACATATAGTGGTGTGTAAAACCATGGGAATGAAACAGTGGCACTATACCAGACTATATTAAAAAGTCTTTTGCATGAAACCCCAAGCAATGAAAGTGAAGGCTTTGTTGTCTCATTTTTTTTGACACATATGTAATGCTCCAGAAGCCAATTCACAATTACCTCATGAGGGAGAAGACTCACAAAAACAGGACTAAATTTGGCTTCCTTATAACAATATGAAAAAGTACAGCTAGAACGAGGAAGGTTGATTGATTCCTAATATCTGTTAGATTCAGTGACTCTAACAGTTCCTAAGCTCAGTCACATGTACCATAAAGGAAGCCTCTTTGCTAGATTTCTACAAAAGGAGATGCAGGAGATTCTTCTGATGTGACCTTGAAACCAGATCCAGTCATCTCAATCGGGGGCTCCATGAGTCCTCTCAGCTGCAGCATCAGCTGCAACAGCAAATAGCAATAAAATAAAATGGAGAAGAAAATTTAGCCATTTCTGGAGGAAAGGTGAAAAACATGTCCATAGAAAAGTGATGAAGGTTCCCAGGGAAACACCCCAAGGCCTGCACATATTTAGCATCTGCTTTGTTCCCACCATGTCATTTTAAAAGAACAATGTAAACTAAGACCTAGCCTGTCTGCAACCAGGAGAAGATATAAGGATGTGGCATCAAACAATTCTTCTTATTAAAAGTTATTACCTTCAAACTCTAAGACCATCATGGTGTTATGCTGGGTGTTTTCACACAGTTGCCACCAAGTAGGCTAGGAACAGGAGGTGTGCTCTCTCAGAAGGTGTTTTCACATGTATCATGTGAAGTTGCCAGCTGCTGGTTTCCATGCTGCATTACAGCAATTCTCCCAACTGTGTTCACCCAACTTCAAATACTGATTATAGAAGTCAGATGAAAGTCAAGAGAAGCTCTGTTAACCCCTGCTAACTTGGCAAAGAGGCACCTTTTAACATGGTGATTCTCTTTATTTAGCAGGGGGAGAGTAACTGGCCCTATCCACCCTCAGCACAGTACCTCCAGTGACTGTTGCTGGTGTATTTCTTATGTTTCTGTTTAGATTGTGAGCCCTTTGGGGACAGGGATCCATCTTATTTATTTATTATTTCTCTGTGTAAACCGCCCTGAGCCATTTTTTGAAGGTTGGTATAGAAATTGAATTAACAACAGCAACAACAACAACAAAGCATGGCAATCAGTGGCTGGTGGCTTCACTTAGCATGCCCACCGGGAGTACATGGTTGCTGAGAACCTCCAGTTTCCGGCCTATTAACTTGTTGGCAATCATGTGAAGCTGCCCTCTATATAACACGTAGAGTGATAGATATAAGTTGCAGCCACTAAAATTCAAATAAAAAAGAATGGGGCTGTAATAAAAGGGTTCTAACAAGGCTGGTGGAGTAACTCAATGAGGTGCCAGTCTGAAGAATCTTCCTACAAAGAGAACCCTGAGGTGTGTGCAGGGGGTGGAATGGTTGCTTTTGGCATGTCTCTCTGGGGAGCAAAAGGCTGAGAGATAAAGATGTGCATGCTTGAACCAGTTTGGCACCTCTTTACCTGCTCCGCTGCTGCCCCGCCTCTTTTCCAGGCAGGGTGTTCACTCTGCCGAAAGCCACATGTGGTACTGGTGCTGTACCCTGCAGCCTGCAAATGCCAACGCCATGCACTAGGCCAACCATGTGTGGCCTAGTGAGTACCATGCCCAGAAAAGTGGTGGGGTGGCAATAGAGCCAGTAAGACCTCTTAAGGGAAGTACTCCCCGCCTATCCCGTGGATGTCCAAGCCCATTCAGGCACATCCCTGTTGAGAGAAGTGCCAGCTGTGTCAGAGAGAAGCCCTTGAGTTATATTTCAGGATTATTAGTTTTTGTGTATACTCCTAAGGAGAGACAGAGAAGCAGAGATATTATAATCTATACTATTAGTTAAACTGTAGCATTTGGGTTTAGCATCTGCTGTGTTTTACGTATATGTGTTGTCCTTTAGTTTGCCTGTTATTAGTTTATCTATAGCTTTTTTAACGCAATAAACTGTTTCCTGTGTTAGAGAAATCTTGCCTCTGTTTATTCTGTGGATAATTCCGTTCAAGCTATTTAACAGATGCAATTGCCATTGTAGCTATTAGAATGACCAACCACTTATATTACTACATTTATATTGCCCATATGAAACATGCTTTGCAATCTTTGTTTTGTTTATCCTCTTAATAGCCCAGTGAAGGTAGTTCACAATTATGAAATGAAACTGGAAACACATGTTACAGATGATCACAGTGACTGACATACCGTGCAGGGGTATTCTTACCCCTGGACCTCTGGGCCAAAGTCCAGGGCCTCCACACCCACTGGGGACCCTCAAATGCTCTTCAGTCTGTCCCGGTTGGTGTGGCCAAGTGTGACCTCTGCCTTAGAGACAGGGAGGAGTGGGGAAAGAAATATGTGGGATGGGAATATGTTAAGTTGCATGTTGAAATGTTTCTGCTAATGCATATTTGCATAAATATATGTGTTTTATTGATTGACTGACTGATTGATTGATTGATTGTTAAATTTCTATACCGCCTTTCATTAAAACAATCCCAAGGCTGTTTACAGCCAAATTTAAAAACAAGATTGTAAAAAAGACACAATAAAAATATTAAGTTAAAAAATAAAACAAATCTGATTAAAAATTTAGAACACACACATAAAAGCAATACAGAATACAAAGAGCAGCAGCAGAGACTAAAAGCCTGGGTAAAATCCATGATTTAACATGCTTTCTGAAAGCTGTGATGGAGACTGAGGAGTGAATAGCCACTGGGAGAGCATTCCAGAGTCTGTGTTTTATATTCTTACATTCTTATGAGCTCAGTTTCCATTTGTGTCTCAAGAACCCATGTGTCGAAAATATTGTGTGTTCCATGCTATATGTGTGTGTGTAGGGGGATCTTGCTGAACTTGCGGTGGTGTGGGAGGCTGCGGGGGTAGAGCTCCAAAGCCTTTAGGTCCAGGCTCCAAAATTACCTAGGTGAACCTCTGATAGGGATGTGCAAAGAACGGGCTGGCCCAGTTTGATTCGAGGCTGGACTGGCCTCGAACCCAACTGGGCCAGTTCAGTCTGGCACCCCCCTTGAACCCCCCCCCCTTCTGTTTGGTCTAGGGGGTTCACAAGCTTATAATTGTAAAAACAAAAACAAAAAAACTTTACTCCCCTCAGGGGAGTTCCTGGAGGCGGCGGGGTGTGTGTGTGTGTGTGTGTGTGTCCACAGAGGTTCCCCCTTCCCCCGCCAGCCTTCCTAATGTCCCCATTCGCCCATTCGGGTGCTCTTCGGCCAGTTTTTAGCCTTCACCCGGTGGCCATTATGGAGGCCGCGTGCTTGCACACATGGTCTCTATGTGGCCGGGCCTGAATGGGTGAACAGGGGCATGAGGAAGGCCAGCTGGGGGAGGGTTAGGGTGGACACCTAACCTCCGTGGACACACCCCTCCCGCTGCCTCCAGGAACTCCCCTGACGGGAATAAAGGGTTTTTGGGGGTTCTTTTTTCTTCAATTTCAAGCTTGCGAACCCCCCAAACATCGGTGTGGGGTATATAGTCTGGGGTCCAACTGAACAGTTGGTGGTTTGGTTCAACCCCTAACAGTCGAACCAAACCAGTTCGACACTGAACGTGTTCAACGTCAAACATGTTTGATGTCGAACCTGTTTGCATACCCCTAACCTCTGATACCATTCTTTGTTCCAGCTGCCTTGTAATGAAACATGTTGCACAGTTGCATAAGCTTGTGCAAACATGGAGAATTGCACAAAATGCCCATTTCTCCCCTGCATTTGCTCATGAGTGCTATTGTGCAACTATATGCACATTGTTTTACAAGGTGTTTATATTATCCAAACTGTCTACAGTGCGGCCAAATTTCATTGGAAGCTTTTCTCCCAGGATTAATAGCAGCTTCATCAAGACCACATTTTGGGCAAAGGACCCTGAAAGGATCATAAACAATGTTAATCAGTATTGCGGTGCAAGGAAATGTGGTTAAATATCCCATCCCTTCACATACGTGCCAGTCCTGAGAAGTCACTCTCCATGATTCTATTTACACTTATAAATGTAAGCACACAGGGCCAAAATTCCTACACATTTAACATCATGGTCACATTCAGATGTAATGGGAAACCGGAGTTGAAGGGGCTGGAGGTTGAATTTCTTGTTCTTCCTAATGCATGCAACTGCACTTCGGACACAAAAGTGACCTCAGCTTCCCCTCCCCAAAACCCAGTTTGAACCTTTGGTTTGTAGTGAGTTTCTCCATTCCTACCTGAGATTTGTGTTGGGGATCATTACATCCGAATGCTGTATTGGAGTCTCAGCAAGTTCTAACTGGAGTTGAGAGAGGAAGCTCCTCCTTCGCTCTGTCTATGACTGGTTGCTGAGACTGTCCTCCATTCCAGAAGGAAGCCCACACAGCCAGTAGGTATCCACCTACTGATACTTCTTGCCTAATAACCTACACGATATCCAGTTTTTAAATCTTTTAAAAGTAGTACTAACATGACTTTAAAAGTCCAGATTTATCTAAATGTATGCTTTGGGGGGTTTATTTTATATATTTATTGTTCTGATATTTTGGAATATTCTATTAAACAAAAGCAAGGTGGTAAACAAGTATATGTGGTAAACATGTGGGGCAGGCCACATGTGGGGTAGGCCTGGGGGGAGAGTGATTAAGATAGCTTGAGAAAGAAGCAGCGGAGTAAGGCAGGAGAGATGAGGGCAAATTGCTGGATAAGCAGTATAGGCTGCAGTTGGTATGAGATTCAGGGAGCCTGGCAGATGTTTCCAGGACTCTATTAGGCACCACTAAGACAGAACTCTAGGGATAGAATAGACAAGCAAAATAACCAGTCCTCTTTCCTATCATGATTGTAAGTCGCAGCTAAGCTGACAAGGAATCAATTGCTCCTTTTAACCATTTTGTGTCTGATTCCTGCATCTCCATCTCTGATTGCTTTTAGGAAGACCCTCAAGACACACCTGTTTTCTCAGGCTTTTAACGCAAATTGATTTTAAACTGTTTAACTGTTTTTGTCCCATGGAATTGTTTTAACTTTGTATTCTGTAAAAAAAATTTAATTGTTTTTAACTCTGTTTTGTACTTGTTGTGTTTTAAATTGTGTACACCACCTTAAGTGGCACAGTGGGGAAATGCTTGACTAACAAGCAGAAGGTTGCCGGTTTGAATCCCCGCTGGTATGTTTCCCAGACTATGAGAAACACCTATATCGGGCAGCAGCAATATAGGAAGGTGCTGAAAGGCATCATCTCATACGGCATGGGGGGAGGCAATGGTAAACCCTTACTGTATTCTACCAAAGAAAACCACAGGACTCCGTAGGTGCCAGGAGTCAAAACTGACTTGACAGCACACTTTATCTTTATCTTATACCGCCTAAAGATACACGTATCAGATAGTATATAGATATGACAAACAAACAGGCATGAAGCCATATGACACTGAACATTCTCCGTGGTAGCCTAAGAAGAGCTAGAGTATGTGTAGCGTCCTCTCACAAGGCCTGGAGCTCTAATGTTAACTTTGTGACACAAGAAGCAGCCTTGTTACCACAGTTTACGTGACCCTAATGGAACATCAAAAGGAGGCACTACATTTGTTGAAGACTTGTCAACTATCTGTCAGTAGTATTCTGCTGGCAAACATTTATATGCAGTGGTCCATTTTTTTAATATACTTAACTGTGCAAGGTGCATTTGGGCAGTCAGAACTGAATTATTACATTTGGTCACATTTTCTTAATACCAATGTAAACAAAGTGCCATTACATAAATGCAATTTTAAAAGTCCTGTTTCTCTACAGAAATCTGCTTACAAGAACGTGTACTGATGTCAGAAAGAACTTTTCTATATTATGCTCATGTCAATCCCTAATTTATCAAAAAGTCATGTCAACATAATTTATCTTACAGAAGTCTGACAAGTGCCTTGATAAATCTCCAGTCTACAGTAGTTAGGCAGCAGTGCACAAGGGAAATTAGCACTTCTATTCTGATTCTTCTCGGGTTCTTGAACAAGTTACACATAAAGAAAAATATCCATCAAATTTCATTAAGCAAAAGCATTATGCAAATTAAAAATCCAAATAAATCATTCTACAATATTTAATCATTCCCCACTCATGTAATCTCCCTTGTATAAATAAGCCATATGATTAAATGCTGCTTAAAACTGTGTTTGAATTCTTCAGAAGATGTTAACCCTAACTTAAAACATGTCATGAGAAGTATAAAATCATAACTCTGATCTTGTTGAGAACTCTGCTTATAAAATGCCTTAAAGCATTAAATTGTACTCTGAAATAATGCTTCAAGTTTGTCAGCATGGTGCATAATTCCCAAAAGGGTAAGATGCTATTTCCTTTGTCTGTGAGGACAGGGAGGCCAGTAACCAAGGACAAGTCAGCTTTTTTGTAGCAACCCTATTTGGATCCAACAATAATGTGGTGGCCTGGTAACATATAGTGGCTGCAAGTACAAGCTAGAAAATGGGAAACTTCCAGACAAATCTTATCTCATCACAAACTCACTTTGAGCCCCTGGTGGCGCAGTGGTAAAACTGCCGCCCTGTAACCAGAAGGTTACAAGTTCGATCCTGACCAGGGGCTCAAGGTTGACTCAGCCTTCCATCCTTCCGAGGTCGGTAAAATGAGTACCCAGAATGTTGGGGGCAATATGCTAAAAATCATTGTAAACCGCTTAGAGAGCTCCAGCTATAAAGCGGTATATAAATGTAAGTGCTATTGCTATTAAGCAAAATACTATTGAAAGATACTTAAGCAAGATACTATTGAAAGATACTAATCTTTCTCATTTTCCCCCTGCACTGCAGAATTAGAAAGAAGTATCTGAATTGGCTGAAACAAGGTACACTTTATTAAAGGCTGCAGCAAAATCCTGCTTCAATACAACTTGGGTAGGTGAGCTAACTCATCAGGGTGACTCAGGCAAACAATGGCTGGCATAGCACACAAGGGTGTTTGTTTGCATGTTTTAACATTTATATCCCACTCTTCCTCGGAGCCCAGAGCAGTGTATATGATTATGTTTATGATCACAACAACCCTGTGAGGTAGGCGAGGCTGAGAAATAAATGACTGGTCCAGAGTCACCCAGTAAGTTTCATGGCTGAATGGCGGCCTCCTTGGTCTGGTCTACTCGGTCTTAATCCAACACTCAAACCACTACACTATGCTGGCCATGTCAGCCCAGTAATGTTGTGTGTACACAAGTTGTGCCAACACACAGATGTTGAAAATGATGTTACACAAGAGTAAGACCATTGTAGATAATGGTCTGCTAAACATCCGGTGTGCATCTTGCATACATGCAACATTACTGGTTTGGTATATCCTTCCACTGTATGTCAGCTACTATCTAGTCTCTCTTATCTGAGCAAACCCACTCTGTCTTAAAGTCAGTCACATGACTGTTCCTTGCTTATTCCTCCCACACACATTGAGCCCTTTCTCACAAGCATTGAGAAAGGACAAGAGAGCTAGCGGGGATGAAGTTTTAAAAAGCTTCCACGGATTATCTGGTCCTTTCCTTTGGGCGCCCAGATGATGACTGGCTGCTGCTTTTGGAGGGTTCCTTTGTAGGCTGGTTTGCTGCTGCTGCTGTACCACCAGGATCGGGCCCGATCCTAGCATTACACATGTGTATGCAAAACCAGGCTAGGCTTCCTTAGCCCAGTTTTGCATATGTGTGTGTGAATAGCTTCATTGTGTTTTACTCTGGTATCCTCATTTGCATGTCCAGCCACTAAGCTTTGAGAGTAAGTGGGGCTGCAATGCCCTATGCTATCCCCTTTTAAACTGTTCTTCCTCACCAGAAGCACTAAACCTTGAGAGGCTGGTTCTGGGGATTCTTCTTCCACTGTCCTTCGTGCCTTCACATGATCACTAGATTGATTCAACTCCCGCCGCCTCCAATCCCACACCAGCAAAATTGCGGTTTCACAGCACTTCCACACTAGAAAAATTTGAATATAATTGGGCTAGGTGTTTTGATCATATCATGCCAGTGATTCATCAGCTGCACTGGCTCCCAGTCCATTTCTGGGCCCAATTCAGAGTGTTGGTTCTAGCCTTTAAAGCCCTTAACAGCTTGGGACCAGATTACCTGATAGCGTACCTTGCCCTTTATGTCCCAATTCAGACCTTAAGATCATCTTCAGAGGCCCTGCTCCAAGTGCCCCTGCCAAAGAAGGGGAGGTAGTGACTACTAGTGCTTTTTTGGTGGTGTCACCCCATTTATGGAATAGCCTCCCCAGTGAGGCTTGCCTGGCACCATCACTTTGTTCTTTTAGACATCAGATGAAGACCTTTCAATTCACGCAGGCTTTTAAAAACTGATTTATTTATTTTTAAGAAAAAGTGTTTAAAATGTTTTGTATTAGATTTTGTATTTTTGTTTTATCTTGTGATTTGTTTGCTGTGTTTTATGTGCTCTTATTGGATGTCCCAATAATGTTGTGAGCCACCCAGAAAACAATTTGTTGTGGGGTGGCTAACAAATAAAGTTTATTATTAGTAGTATTTGTTAACACAGTCAGACAGATGTTATTGACTGGTTTGTTTTATCCAGACATCGAGTCCTTCCCAAGGACCTGGGATGGCTGAATTTTATTGTCAATTTTGGCTGTATTTTATTGTCAATGTTTTTTATTATTATTATTTATTTAAACAGTCAGACAGGTGTTATTGACTGGTTTGTTTTATCCAGACATCGAGTCCTTCCCAAGGACCTGGGATGGCTGAATTTTGTTGTCAGTGTTGTTGCTGTTATAGATATCATCGCAGAATATAGGCTGTTCCCAGTAAAGCTGCTTTTTGTAATTGGCTGGTGGTGATTTCTGTGGATTATTATTATTATTATTATTATTTCTTGTTTACACAGTCAGACAGGTGTTATTGATTGGTTTGTTTTATCCAGACATCAAGTCCTTCCCAAGGACCTGGGATAGCTGAATTTTATTGTCAACGTTGTTGCTGTTGTTATAGATATCGTTGCAGAATATAGGCTGTTCCCAGTAAAGCTGCTTTTTGTAATTGGCTGATGGTGATTTCTGTGGCCCCTATGGTGTTGAGGTGCTCTTCAAGGTCTTTTGGAACTGCACCCAGGGTGCCAATTACCACTGAGATTATTTTGGTCTTTTTCTGCCACAGCCTTTCAATTTCAATTTGTAGATCTTTGTATTTGGTGATTTTTTCTATTTCTTTTTCTTCTATTCTGCTATCCCCTGGTATTGCTGTGTCGATTATTTTAACTTGTTTTTGTTTCTTCTCTACTACAGTTATATCTGGTGTATTGTGTGGCAGATGTTTGTCTGTTTGTAGTCGGAAGCCCCATAATATTTTTACATCTTCATTTTCGACCATTTTTTCAATTGTATGGTTCCACCAATGTTTGGCTATAGGTAGCTTGTATTTTTTGCATCTGTTCCAATGTATCATCCCTGCTACCTTGTCATGCCTTTGTTTGTAGTCAGTCTGTGCGATCTTTTTACAACAGCTGATGAGGTGGTACACTGTTTCATCTGCTTCTTTACAAAGGCGGCACTTGCTGTTTGTGGTGGATTTTTCGACTTTTGATCTTATTGCATTTGTTCTTAGTGCCTGTTCTTGTGCAGCCAGTATTAAACCCTCTGTTTCTTTCTTCAAGTTGCCATTCTTAAGCCATTGCCAGGTCTTGGTGATGTCCGAGTTTCCACTTATATTGTGCAAATATTGACCATGCACTGGCTTATTTCTCAATTTTTCTGCTCGGTTCTTGACTTGTTCTTTATTGTAGGCCTGCTTTCTTTCATTGGTGTTGAATAGTTTCGCATTATTGACCATTTGAAGTGCATCTTCTTCACTGTCCTTGATATATTCTTCAAGGCCTCTTTTCTCCTCCTCTGCTGTTTGATGGACTTGCAGCATTCCTCTTCCACCTGAGCTGCGAGGGAGGTATAGCCTATCAACTTCACTGCGGGGGTGCAGAGCATGATTGATGGTCATGATTTTCCTGGTCTTACGATCTAGCATCTCTAGCTCTTCCTGGCTCCAGTCTATTATTCCTGCAGTGTACCTGATAACAGGTATAGCCCAGGTGTTGATGGCTTGTATGGTGTTCCCGCCATTGAGTTTGGACTTGAGGATTTTTCTAACTCTCCTGATGTATTCACTTCCTATTTTTCTTTTAACTTCAGTGTGTGCAATGTTATCAGCCTGGAGAATGCCCAAGTATTTGTAATGTTCTTTCTCTTCCAGGTTCTTGATCTTGCTTCCATTGGGCAGTTCTATTCCTTCTGTTTTTCTTATTTTTCCTCTGTTCATTATTAATGCAGCACACTTGTCTAGTCCAAACTCCATTGCTATATCGCTACTGAATATACGGACAGTGTTTAGCAGTGATTCAATTTCTGACTGGGACTTTCCATACAACTTCAGATCGTCCATGTACAGCAGATGGTTGATTTTACTTGATGTTTTAGATGTTTGGTATCCGAGGCCTGTTTTGTTTAGTATTTGTGAAAGTGGGGTCATGGCGGTTAGAAACAACAGAGGGGATAGTGAGTCCCCTTGGAAAATACCTCTTCTAATGCTAACCTGTCCAAGTGTCTCGCCATTGATTGTTAACTGTGTACTCCACATGCTCATTGCTTTTTAAATAAATATCTGAATGTTTTTGCTGACACCAGTTGTTTCTAAACATTTTAGTATCCATGTGTGAGGCAATGAATCGAAGGCTTTCTTGTAGTCAATCCATGCAACACTTAGATTTGTTTTTCTTCTCTTGAAAATTTCTAAAATCATTTTGTCAATCAGCAGCTGGTCTTTCGTGCCTCTGGTGTTTGGGCAATTTCCTTTCTGTTCAACTGGAAGCTGTTTGTTAGCTAATAAGTGTTGCATCACTTCATCTGCTATTATTTATTTATTTTATTTATTTATTTTTACATTTTTATACTGCCTTTCGTTAAAAGAAAACTCCAAGGTGGTTTACAAAAATTAAAACATACAATAAAAGCAGTAAAAACATCAAGCTAAAAACATACATAAAAACAGGACAGCAGATAAGAACACACAAGAACAGCAGTAAAAAACGATTATGTAAAAGCCTGGGTAAAAAGCCAAGTCTTTAAAAGCTTTCTAAAAGCTGTGATGGAGTCCGAGGAACGAATGGCCACCTGGAGAGCATTCCAGAGTCTAGTAGCAGCAACAGAGAAGGCCCTGTCCTGAGTGCACGACAGCTGGGCCTCCCTCATTGTCGGCACCCCTCAGATGTCCTAGTCAAGCGGGCAGCAACCCTTGGGAGCAGGCGGTCCCTCAAATACCCCGGGCCCAAACCGTTTAGGGCTTTAAAGGTCAAAACCAGCACCTTGAATTGGACCTGGAAACAAACCGGCAGCCAGTGCAGCTCTTTCAAAATGGGGGTGATATGTTCCCAGCAGGCAGCTCCGGATAAAACCCTCGCTGCCGCGTTTTGCACTAGCTGCAGTTTCCGGATATTCTTCAAGGGCAGCCCCACGTAGAGCGCGTTACAGTAATCCAGCTGCGATGTGACTAAGGCATGGGTAACCGTGGCCAGATCTGCCTTCTTGAGAAAGGGACTCAGCTGGCGCACTAGCTGAAGCTGTGCAAAGGCACCCCTGGCCACCGCCTCCACCTGCGCTTCCAAAAGCAGAGCCAGGTCCAGTAGTACCCCCAAGCTGCGTACTTGCTCCTTCAAGGGGAGTGCAACCCCATCCAGAACCGGTAAAATCTCCTCATCCCGATTGGCTCTCCTACTGACCAACAGTACCTCCGTCTTATCCGGATTCAATTTCAGTTTATTAGCCCACATCCAACCCATCGCGGCCTCCAGCCCGATTCAGGACATCCACCGCCTCCCTAGGATCAGATGACAAGGAGAGATAGAGCTGAGTGTCATCCGCATATTGCTGACAACTCAGTCCAAACCCCCGGATGACCTCTCCCAGCGGCTTCATGTAGATGTTAAACAGCATGGGGGACAAGACCGAACCTTGTGGGACCACACAGGCCAATGGCCACGGGGCCAAGCAGTAGTCCCCCAGCACCACCTTCTGGACCCTCCCCTCAAGAAAGGTCCGGAACCACTGCAACGCAGTGCCTCCGATCCCCATACTCGAGACGCGGCCCAGAAGGATAACATGGTCGATGGTATCGAAGGCCGCCGGGAGGTCCAGCAGAACCAACAGGGACGCACCTCCCTTGTCTAGTTCCTGGCGTAGGTCATCCACTAGAGTGACCAAGGCAGTCTCAGTCCCATACCCGGGGCGGAAGCCAGATTGAAAAGGGTCCAGATAATCCGTATCATCCAAGACCCTCTGCAGCTGGGACGCCACCACACGCTCCATCACCTTGCCCAGAAAGGGAAGGTTAGATACAGGTCTATAGTTGTCCAGGTTGGAGGGATCAAGGGAGGGCTTTTTTAATAGTGGTCTTACCACTGCCTCCTTGAGGCACGATGGCATCCTGCCCTCCCTTAATGAAGCACTGACGATCACCTCCAGCCATCTGCCTGTACCCTCCCTGGCAGCTTTTATTAGCCATGAAGGGCAAGGGTCAAGAGCGCATGAAGTCGCCCGCACAGTGCCCAGGATCTTGTCCACATCCTCAGGCTGCACCAAATGAAAAGAATCCAACACAATGGGACCAGATGGTACCAAAGGCACGTCTGCCGGAACTGCCAAAACTCTGGAGTCCAGGTCAGCACAGATGCAAGCGACTTTATCTGCAAAGTGACAGGCAAACCGATCACAAAGAGCTGTAGATGACTCCTCCCCCATTGTCCGGGGGGATGTGTGGAGCAAAGTTTTCACCACACGAAACAGCTCTGTTTGTCTGCACTGAGCAGATGCAATGGAGGCGGAGAAAAAGCATTTCTTCGCTGCCCCCACCGCCACGGCATAGTCCCTAAAATGGGCTCTAGCCCGTGTTCGATCGGATTCGTGATGACTCTTCCTCCATCGTCGTTCTAGCTGTCGTCCGAGTTGCTTCATCGCCCTTTAGCTCCGAGGAAAACCAAGGAGCAGAACGGGCTCCACCAAGCCGGAGAGGGCGCTTGGGGGCAACCGTGTCAACAGCCCGGGCCATCTCTCCATTCCAGAGATCAACCAAGGCCTCGACAGGGTCACCAGCTCTGGACACTGGAAACTCCCTGAGGGCCGTCTGAAATCCAAGTGGATCCATAAGCCTCCGGGGGCGGACCATCTTAATCGGCCCACCACCCCTGCAGAGGGCAGACGGAGCAGTCAAACTAAACCCCACCAGGTGATGATCTGTCCATGACAAGGGAGTCATCTCAAATTCCCCCACCTCCAGATCATTTATTTCCCGGTCGGCAAAAACTAGATCCAGAGTGTGTCCCGCCACATGGGTAGGGCCCGATACCAATTGAGCCAGGCCCATGGTTGCCATGGAGGCCATGAGATCCTGAGCCACACCCACTAGGGGGGCCTCAGCGTGAACATTGAAATCCCCCAAAACAATAAGCCTGGGGGAACCCAAAGCCACCTCCGAGACCACCCCCGCCAGCTCAGGTAGGGAGACTGAGGTGCAGCGGGGTGGTCGGTACACCAGCAGAATCCCCAGCCTATCTTGGAGGCCCACCCTTAAGGACAAACACTCGAAATTCTGAGATGGCCTGACCGGGCACCTGGAAATGGGGAAGGTGTCTCAAAAGATGACTGCAACGCCTCCTCCCCGACCCTCGAGGCGGGGCTGCTGCACGATCTGGAAACCTGGAGGACAAAGCTGAGAGAGACCAACCCCGCCCAGCGCATTCAACCAGGTCTCCGTCACGCATACCAGGTCAGCACGCTCATCCACAATCAGATCGTGGATGAGAGATGTTTTTGTATTAACTGACCTGGCATTCAGCAGCAGCACCCTAATCCTCGTGGGAGTGTTCTCAGATCTCCCTAGGGTCAGAGGGTTGGGAGAGGGGCCGGAAAAAGGAACAGGCCTCAATTGCCTGGACCAATTTCCCCTGTAACGGCCAGCCCAACTCCCACCGCCATACCTCCCTCTGCCCGCTACCCATGATATTGCTGCTCCCACTCCAGACCCACTTTTTCGCTCTCCCAGACACATCTCCCCAGACTAACCCACCACAGCTTCTTGGCTTAATTTAAAACCAGGACCAGACTTATACAATCTCTGCAATCACTGCAATACAATCTCTGCTGACTTCCTGGTTGGAGGAAGACGACTCTTCGAGGCAGAAGGAAAAGGTCTTCAGGCCCAAGGCAGCTCGCCCCATGGCTGAGAGCCCTTGTGCTCTCGCCCTTCGGCTCACGCCAAGAGGCTAACGCCCCTGGCCCAGCCTGAGTTTTAAAGGAGCAGAGGCTGATGCCTGATGGTACCCACCTGGAGAAAAAGGTGGGGCAGAAGCCAAGAAGAAGAAGAAGAAGAAGAAGGCCAGAAGAATTATGCCAGTTAATAATTTGAACATGGTTGGCAGGCAGGTTATCGGTCTATAATTACTTGGAACTGCACCTTTTGTTGGGTCTTTCATTGTGAGATTAGTTGTTAGCCATTGTTCAATATCACCTCCTTGCCAAATGTGATTGAACTGTTTTGATAGTTGTTTACGAAGGCTTGTTAGGTGTTTAAGCCAAAAGCCATGCAGTTCATCGTCGCCTGGCGCAGTCCAATTTTTAATTTTCTTTGTTCTTTCACTTATTAATTCTGGTGTTGTTATTAGATTTTGCATTTGTTGGTTACATTTTTTGACCTCTTTCATCCAGCCTGCTTTTTTATTATAATCTATTGGATTGTCCCATCATTTCCCCCGGAATTGCACTGTTTCTTCTTTATTTGGTGTTTCTAGGTTTCTTGCAGTTTCTCCTCCTATGCTTTGGTAGAAACGTCGCTGATTTGACTGGAATTGGAGATTCTGCCTGTGTTGTGTAATTCTGGCTTTGTATCTGCTAATCTTCTTTGACACTGCTGTTATTTGCTGCTTTATTATTTCCAGGACTTCTCTAATTTTCCTTGAATCTAGATGGTATGTTTTGATCAGATACTGTTTGGTGTTTTCATTCTTCACCTTCTTGTCTTTCATATCTTTCAATTTACTAGCATCTGATCTAAGCCTGGAGATTTTATTTTCTAATCTAATCTTCCATTTAGGTGATGCACTGCTTTCTTTTTTTACAGGTCCACTGATCTTATATCCGAGCTCTTGTGTTGTTATTGTTGCTGCACTGTTCATTAGTTGGTTTGTTTCTTGCAAATTATCGATTCTTATTTCTGCAAGTGCAGCATTGACATCTTTTAATGCCTGAGCGAGTTGTTTTTTGCAACTGTTTTTAGAGCTGGAAGTCGAACCCTGGTGGTTGTTTGGTTCATGTGCTCAGTTATTTTTTGCTTTAGTTCTTGTTGCTTTTCTGTTAAACAGCATTCGGGTTTTTGAGGTGAAGGCAAAGGGGAGGTTGCCTGGTTTTGATTTTGAAACAGTTCAGCAACAGTGGCATCCTCGATTCCCAACACCACCTGCGCCTGAGCAACTTCTTCAGTTGGTGGTAATTCTTCTTCCATATATTGAGCCTGTGTTGCTCTTTGCAGTTCTTCCAGCTCAACTCCTGTGAATACTTTATTTCTTATTATGAATCTTCTCTGGTCTGCTAGCCTTTCTTCTGTTATTTCTGTATCTGGGTGCTTCTCTTTCCAAATTTGGTACATTCTTTTTAAATAACCTCTTGTAGTTGGACTAGACTTGTAATAGCAGATCATTATTTCCTTGTTGGCATTTTTCGTTGTGTTTTTTTTTTCACTTAAGCGACGTTTCTTCCAGTAGCTTTGCTGTCTCCAGCCCTGGTTGCTCAACTGAAGATCCCGAGTCCTGTAGCCCACTTGCCACCAGATGTCCAGGGACTCCAGCACCTGGCATGGTCCTTGTTGACCAAGGCGACGACCAATCCGGTATAGATTTATTAAAGTTACATCTCACCATATGGTTGATGGGAGAGGCACTATTCATCTGGCTCCTCTGATGAGACCTGTCCAGTATGGTTGGACCTCTGGTATAGCTCTCACCTTCCTCAGAGCACACAAGCCCCACAACCAAGCAAAGGTAGTGCCTCACTGGGGGATGATGATTGATGATGATGATGATGATGATGATGAGGCGTAACTATAATAGGGCAAGGGGAGACAGTTGTCTGGGGGCCCATTGCCTTGGGGGGGGCCCCCAGAGGCAAGTCACATGACTGACTCCCCCAGCCGCGCACCCGCCCGGGCTTCCTTCAGTTGTATATCCTCTGAAATTTATGTGAGTGTTAAGACCTGGAGCTACCGGAACAGCATGTCTTTCTCTAGTACCATTAAATGACTTGCATCGTCCACAATTTACAAAACTTGAGCTGAGCTTCAGTGGGGTGGGGGGCCCATTTTAAAATCTTGTCTCTGGGCCCACTCCAACCTTGCTACGCCCCTGCGGACAAGGCTACTAGTCTGAGGGCTACATGCCACCTCTAGTCTCAGAGGCATGATGCCTCTCAATACCAACACTGGTATTGAGAGGCATCATGCAGGGGAGTAGCATGCACACATGCAGGAGAGTAGCAGTAGGAGAGCCCTCAGGAGAGTAGCAGTAGGAGATGCCCTCAGCTCTTGCCTGTGGGCTTCCCAGAGGCATCTGGTGGGCCACTGTGTGAAACAGGATGCTGGACTAGATAAGCCTTGGCTCTTATACAGCAGGGCTCTTTCTGATGTTCTTAATGACACTGGCGATGTGTCATGAGCCTATGTCATGATGCAGTGTCATTCCTGATACATTCTGGGTTTTAAAAAACCCAAACAAACAAGGCAGGCAGCCACTTTAAAAAAGAAGCAAGCCCACCCACAGAATATCATACAGTGAGGCTGTTCACATGAGCAGCCTAGTGCAGCCTGGGCTAGGCTGAACATGTGAAATGCTAGGATCGAGCTTGATCCCCGTGCTGAAGTTGCAATGCAGACATAATCCACAGAAGCTCAGGAAATTTAAGAAGGATTTCAAACAAATATAGAAAACCTAATTTCACTGTAGAAAGCTAACATCATCCCTTAAATTTAGCTCCATCTTCCTTATCCAATACATTCATTTTGTACATGGTGTATACAGTGTAAATTCAGCAGGCCCTGGGTTAGACTGCTCTGTGACAATAATTTCCCTTTAAGACATCTCCTGGATAATTTTTTATTACCCTCAAAAACCTGACATTCATAAAATGCAAAAATATGTATCCTTGTCAGTACATATGTCTCATAAACATCTTTGGTATGATGCATTGACACTCTACAGATAAGCGCAGTGAACATTCTGAGTTGAGTATTTCCCTTAGTTCTCCAGGATATATTTTCAACAGTAAAATCCAAACTGCTGCTTTATCTTGTGCATGGCCTATAGTAACTGTTTCTGTTTTTATTGTTTTATAATGTACAATTTATTGTAAGCCACCCTGAGCAGCAGTGTGCTGGACGGGTGGGATAGAAATATTTTAAAATACATGCATAATAAATAAAATAAATGTATAAACATAAACTTCTTTCATTGGCATGGATCATAGAATTGTGGAGTTGGGAGGATACACTGTAGGCCATCTATTCCAACAACTCTGCTCAATGCAGAAAATCCAGATGGCTGTCTAGCCTCTGCTTGAAGTCTGCCACTAAGAGAGAGCTCACTACCCCAGGTATCCTAATTGATTGGTTTCATTGCAGAACTGCTCTAATTGTTAAGGAGTTTCTTCTCCTGATGTTTGAACTCTACTGTCATTTAATCTATTCTATCTAATTTTGCCCTCTGGGTCAACAGAGCACAAACCTTTGCACTCTTCTAATTGACAGCTCTTCAAGTATTTCAGGAGTGTTTCCATGTTTTCCATCAGTCCTTTCTTCTCCAATCTAAACATATCCAACTCTTCAACCTTTGCTTATAGCATCTCTCTCTCCCCTTCTCCCTCTACCTCTCTCTCATATCCCCATCCTGGCTTTAGCTTGAGCCACATGGCCTGGTCATTCACTGGAATGAGTGAATGGCTTAACCCAGCAAATTACCAGTGTGTGTGACCCAAGTTAAAGCTAGAGCAGTGGCGTTCTGTGGACCAGACTTCTGGAAAGAGGTCCAGTCCCCTGCAGACCTGGGGGTCCTCCAAATGCTGAGCAACCCAACTGTACCACGCCGGGTGTCCAAGCTTGACAGTGTGACTTGCGCAAGCGCTGGCCAGCCAGGCAGTGAGGGTTGGGTGCACTGCTGCCTGGCCTGCCCTGTACAGCCAGGCTCAGCATGCGTGGTGGCAGTGGGGGCTGGCCAGATGGGCAAGAAGGCTGCCAAGCCAGCAGACAGCCCAGCTGCTTCTGACCAGCCATTCAACTGCGCCTGTGCACACTGTGTGCATATTCGCACACATGACGCCATTGTGATCCACCACGTTGCTGCATCAGTGACATCACTGGTGAGGAGGGAGGGAAGATGAGCATGAGTTGAGGCAGCAGGAGCCACTGTCAATTCAAGCCAGCAGGCTCAGCAGCTGCCTACCACAACGATGAGGAGAAGAAGTGGCAGCGGCAGGGCAGTGGGGGCAGCATGTGGGAAGAAGAAATGTGGCTCTGACAGCAGCAGCGAGCAGGAGCAGCAGCAGCAGAAAATCAAGTGACTTGGAAGAAGATTTGCTGCCTGATAAGCAGGTTCCTGCCACCTACAGCACATTTATCCCCCTTCCCCCACTGCCTCTGCCTTCTGAAAAGTTTCTTTACTCTGTTTACCCCAGACACACACCTTTGCTGGATTGAAGGCTAGGGAGGGAGACGGGAGAGTGGAAGCCTGGAGGTACTTTTTCCTTTCCATGCAAAATATGTTATGTGCAACATAGGTCAGTGGGAAGTTTCTTGTTCAGAATTCCTTCTAAAAATACAAAAAAAACCCACCCCAACCCCACCTTTCCCTGAGCATATTCTGATGTAAAAGGTAGTACATTCAGCTAATTTAAGTGGCAGGATTGTCCATGCAAAATGTGGTATCTCTCTGCAAGTCATCTTGCAAGTCATCTTGCATGGGAAGAATCTTATTCAGAATCTCTTCTTAAAAAAAAAAGTTTCCAGCTTTCCCTGAGCATGTTCTAGTGTAAAAAATACTGCATTGCAGGTTATCTGGTGGCGGCGATGGGGTGCTGGTGCGGGGAGGCCTTTAGGTCCAGGCTCCAAAATTACCTAGGTGCACCTCTGGGGCAGGGAGAAGAGAGCAAGAAAGAGTGCTCTGGCACAATCTGCATGGGTGCCCCATCCCCACCCTCTGCCCCAGCCCAGCCCAGCCCAGTATAATTAGCCCAGTATAATTATACTTCAGTATAATTTGCATTTATTTTCTTTTTTTAGTCTTTGGATCTATTTGTTTCATTCATGCTCCAAGTGCTCATGGTGTTTTTGGTTAATCCATTCCTTGATCTAGGCCAGCTTTTGAAAGGGTCTTTAGTTACTTGTATTCCAGTGCTGGAGTAGAGGTGGGGTTAAGAAACAGCCTGCAGCAAGAGCACAAAAAAATAGTCTGCACTTGCCTCTCTGTAAATAATATCTACTTCATTAAACTATTAATATTCCAGATTCCACTCCACTGCCTTGTCCTTGCATACTACAGCTCCTACCCTGGGATTCTACAGTGCTCACATGCTGGAACTCAAGGCAGCATACACGACATTCCCAGCAGTATCCCAACCAGACACGGACCTGAAACAAAGCTGCTGAGATTAATCAAGATTGCTGTTTCACATTTCTTCAGGCCATACCCTTGGTGCCAGGGACAAAACATTTTTCAAATATTTGAAAGCATAGGGTACTGTTGCTTTTCAATTTAATTTAATTTCGGAAACAGGAAAACATGTTTGTGGTTTGCAGGGTAAAGATACCAGCTCACAGAAAATTAATCTCTAGTCAGTGCTTGAAAGAGATACCAGTTTACATTCTGCACCTCTCTTCAATAGGTGGTTCACTACGCAGAATGTAAGCTGCTAATTTCAATCCCCTCTCAGAGCAGATAGTTAAATCAGTGTCGTCAATCAATGAGGCTCTACACACGATTGGTGTGTAGAGCCTGATGGGCTTCTGCTGGGAGAGAGGGCTTGAACCACTCTCCCCACAGATGAGCATCCAGCCATCCCTGGGTGGTTGGATCAGCTGCCCACACAACTACTGGCTCCATCACAGAGCTGGTAGGGGAAGTGGGGATTGGGGGCTTCCCCCCCCGAAGTCCCAGAATGCCCCACGTGAGTATTCTTTGGGAAGACCCCCAAGGCCGGGAGGCTTGTTGGAGCCTCCTGGTCGGGAGTCTCTTTGTGAGTTGCCGTGGCATGGAGCCGCGCCGTCTCAGATTCAAAAGAATTGGTTTAACAGAGCCCTTGCTCTGCTAACCTCATTTAAGAGGAGGGGTACTTAGTGTGGTTTGCTGCAGGGAACTGCACTGCTCCCATTGCAGCACATGACCACAAGAAAGTGGGCTAGGCTCCTTTAGCCTGCTTTCCTGTAGTCATGAGAATAGCCTCATTGTCTGACCAAGAGGCTATTCCCACAACCAGGCTAAGGGAGCCTAGCCTGGTTATGCCTGGTCATGTGCTGCAATGGGAGCTGTGCGGCTCCCGGCAGTAAGCCTCCCTAAATGCCCCTTGCCTTAAATGAGGTTAGCAGAGCGAGTGCTCCGCTAACCCTATTTATTGGATCATGTGTTGCTACAGTGCAGCTATGTGGTGACTCATGAGGAGACCCTGACCGGGAGGCTACAACAAGCCTACCAGCATTGGGGGGCTCCCCTGAACTTGTGTGGGGCATTCTGGGACTTCTGGGGGCTGGGAGGCCTCTGATCCCCACCGCCTCAACCATCTCCATGATGGAGCTGGTAAGCGTGTGGGTGGTTGATCCGGGTACCCAGGGTGAGCTGACTGCTCATGTGCAGGGAGAGCGGGACAAGCCCACTCTCCCTGTAAACCCCCTCATGGCTTTCCATGCTGCTCATGTGGAGAGCCTTCTGTAGTGCTTATATGAGGTGGCACACTATTCATTGCTTCAGAATATCATTGCATTTTGTCATAAGTACTATACCAGCACATACTGTGGGGAGTATAAACTTAAACTGACCACTTGTAACAATATATTGGCAGGCCTTGCTACCATCATGAGCAACTGAGTGTGCAGGTGTAACCCGGTTCACTGCAATGCTTGTCATAATCCTCATACATTCACTTGGGTATTATAATTTGATTGCAAGCAAAATCAAACGAAGCAGAAAATCGATTGCTGTACATGAAGACTGTGACTAATAGAGATGCAAGGTGAAGAGTCCTTGGGACACAAAAATGAACCCAGTTAACATGCCTGTATTTTCACCATTCCAAAGCTAATGCAAGAACACTGGACTTCTGCTTTTCCACTAGGTCAGCATTTGGCAAACTTCTCTGAACAACATTTAATGCATTCATTAGTTCTCCAGTAGTTCATTCATTCATGGCTTTTTCAGGGCCTCTAAAATAGTTATTCTGATATTTCTTCTAAATTGCTTTTTTCTGATGAGTGCATAAATAAAATTTAGATCCCAGTATTACTAGCTGAGTTATTTTTCTCCATAAAGCAAAGATTTGGAAAGGTAAGAAAAGTCACTGTCATTGGCTGACATTCTGACTAATGGATGTGTTTCTAAAGAAGCACAGTCACTTCGCATGTGCTAATGCTGCCTTCTCGTGTGCATTTATGGTGAGGAGATGATTTTTGTCAATCTTCCCCCATCTCCAGAAGTACTCCCTGTGACTGGGAAGTGGGTCTCTGAGGATCATGCTGCCCTCAGGGACCCATTTCCGGGTCCCAGGGAGCACTTCCTTCCCTGCAAGATCAGTGGAATGCTGCTGCAGAGGCACTAGCACCCCTCACAAAGTGCAGGGCATTGTTAATCAGGATGTTGATCACTGTATCTATATGAGTTCTCAGACTTGAAAATGTGGGAAGTAAGGGATGGCCAATCAAAATCTTGCATTCCTGATGTAGTACCCATATTTACGCAAATACAAGATGACTCTGAATTTAAAATGAGCCCCTTAAAAAATAGAGGTTAAATACAGGTTATACTCTTTGCATTGGGCAGCCAGTCAGCAATTATAGGGTTAACTGCATCAAGTGGTTTTCCTTGATTGACAGATTGTAGATGCTGGGTCATGACCCAATTGGTCAACAAGTTGGGTGGGACTAAAGGGTCTCAGAGGGTCTGCTGGGAAGAGGTTGTGGCCAGGTGAGAGGAGAGCACTGGAATCATGCTAAGTTCTCTCAGGGTGAGTTTTGCAAGTCCCTGGAGGTCAGGGATTGCAGGCTTGGTCTGGAGGTCAGGGATTGCAGGGTTGGTCACCAGGCTCTAGAGTCTGGTGAGGTCCAAGGGAAAGAAGCCAGGGCTTATGGCTTCGGAAGGCTAGACTTAAGGGAAAGTGTTTTAGTAAGACTTGTGTTAGAAATTGTTTTCTTTTGTATGTGTGTCTTTGCAATACCCATATATCTACTTTATAATTATCTCACTGCAACAACCGCCTAATAATGATTGAGTCAAGTACTGCCTATAAACATCTGGGCAATTGGAAAAACTCTTGTAACCACCAAGAAGCTAATCTTATTTGCAACAGCTGTGCATGGAATCCTGAACCTGCTTATTTTGTAGTAAATCAATATATTTTTTTATTTGTTTACAAGCTCTCTTGGAGAGTATGACTGACTCTGGGAGAGGGGGAAAGCCTCTAGTTCACACATCCCCCCCCCAAAAGGATTGTGAAGCCATTTCCCCACTTAAATGTATAGAAGTGGAACCACACTTTTATATTTCTCTGCTAGGTTCATCACTCCTTTTCAGGCAGAGAAATCCTGCTAACTACAGAACAGTTGGTGGCAGTGATACAATCTACCGGAGATTCTTCTAGTTAATTTTAATCTCAGCCAGCCCATGAAGCTCAGGGAGGGATGATGCAGCCCGGGTGGGCTAGCTTGGTTCTTTACACCCCTATTTATCCAAAAGAAGAAGACTCCGCATTTAAGATCATCCCCTGATTTCTAACATAAAAGAACTTGGGTGAGAAACTTCATCCTGATTAGGGGTATGCATGAAACTGATTCCAGTGGTTTGGTTCAAATTTGAACCAGATTTAAACCAGACTGCCAGCCCATGAGCCAAACTAGCCCCCCAGTTTAGTTCGAGGGTCAAATCATGCCGAACCAGTTCAAAACAGGTTCAATTCAGTTCAAAGGGTGTGCTTGTGAAGGGGAATCTAGTGAGACTTCCCTTTCACAAGCAATGGGGGGAATCCCGCCTTTAAAATACTTCTTCAAATGGTGGCTGGGTGGCGGGAGAAGGCACCTTACCACCACTGACAGCGGCTCCTCTAAAGTCTGAACTGGGTCCAGTGCTCCAGCACAGCCCAGTTCCAACCTCTGCAGATGCAATGTCAGTCTTTTTTTTTTTTTTTTTTTTGGAGGGGACAGTGTTAAGGTCAGTTCGAGTTTGAACTGGTCAAACCAGCCCAAATACAACCAGTTCTGCAGATCCCTAGTCCTGGATTCAGGTAAATACAGTACATTCCTCTCATAAGAAATAATTTTATAGAAATGGGTTCTTTGGGGGGGAAATTCTGTGTCAAAATTACACATCACATATAAAGTTTACATATCAAAGCAAGGATGTGTAGCCCGGACCACTCCCGGAAACATAAGATTTACAGATGAGGTGTGCTTTTGTTGTGGGAAAACTTTCCAACAATAGTGCCATATATACACCAGAATCCATTGTGGTACAGTTGCATGAAAAGATTATACCACATTTGAAACAGATATTTGAATTGGTTCTGACTGGGTCTAGAAGACAATTAGGATAGCATAACAAAAGACAAGTAGCAGACAAGGATCTAAAGAAATAAAATGTAGTAATGTGTCACTTTTAGCAAAGAGTCACTGAAACATAGCCATCAGGAAATAATGAAAAAAAGCAGACAGTTAACATCTATCAAGTGAACAGGATTGTAACATCAGAGCCTCAAAACCGACCTGAAGGCTCTAATAGAATGGAAATCAACAAAGAGCAAAAAGAAAAGCCTTTGATATGCATAACATAAAACTTTTACCACCTCACAAAGATCTGACATCAGATCTAAGATTCAGAAGAAATAGAATACAAAACTAAAAATGCTAAAAAGCATCTTGCAAGGGAAGAGTATAATAACATCAGGAAAGGATAAAACTAATAATAATAACTGCTAATACAAAATATATAATAAGGAATATATTTAACCAGCCGTCTGGGTTTTGGTGGTGTTGTTTCTTTAAACAAGCATTCCTGGTAAGTATGTATCTCAAAAGACTCAGAACTGCTGAGCTCGGGCTTTTACGAAGCACTGAAGAGTGCTGAGTAATCATTGATCAAAGCCCTTCTTTGATGCCTTTTCTAGCCAATGTTTTGCATCCACTTCTGATATTTTCCCACCAAGATTAACCTCTGGTTGGAGGAGAGCCCTAAATACATATAACATATGCTCTAGTTTATTTATCTGGAGCATTACAAGGATAACTCCCATCCATGGTACCACCATTGGGATAACATCTTAACATAAATATATACATGTAACACATTTAGCTGTAAAGGTAGCATGTGTGTGATAACTTATTATTAGTATTTTCTTATTTATACAGCACCGTCAGCATAAATAGACAGGCCCCTGACCCCAAAGGCATTTACAGTTTAAAACAGATGGCAGAAATATCAGACGTAAAGGGAAGAGAGAAGTGTAAGAAGGCTGAGTGTCAGCAATTGTAGTCATTTGGGCGATGAGAATTCAGCAGATAAGCCAAAGGTCATGCCAAAAATGTTTTGAGGTTTAAGATAAGGGCAAGTATTTGAAGAAGATGGAATGATAAATCTGTTCATAAAGGAGCTTCACATATAGGACACAGAAAGGAAAACAGAGTGGAGTTGTGGTATAAAGCAACTTTGAATGGCTGAAGGCAATACTAGATATGTTGGAGGAGATTCATAAATAGAGCCACTAATTTTTTTCTTGTCTGGAAGCAACCATGCTCCCCGCCTCTTTGGATTAGGGTTTTTCCATAGTAAAGAGAGAGATGTAACCATTTGTCTTTGCCCTGTTTTCCTGCCCCCACCCCCCACTGAAACTGCTATTAGCCATGGAGAGGGAATCATAAAGATACAATCAGATTACGTGTATGTTTTTCATTATGCTGCTTACAGCTCATTCAGGAAGGTAATTGGATCTGGGTCATGACCAGAAGAAAAATTCCTTCCCCACTACATGCTGTGGCCCCAATCCAAATGCTACTGGTTTGGGGGTATCAGGAAAGATATCAGGAACTCTAATCTTGTAACTCCTGAATCCCATCTGGTTTGGCCCTGAGGTTGGCGGAAGTTGGAAGACTGGACAATAACATCATGAGATACATGGTATGAAATATATGGGTAGGGCAAAACCATGGACAGATTTCAAGTAAGGACAAGGAGTTAGTGCTGGGTATGGAAGAGGTGGGAAACTAATGATGGGACTGAGTACCACAAATATTAAGAATCCTAACAGGTTGATTGTGTTGTGGGTGGGTTAGCTGGCTTGTGGTTTTTGTGTGCCTATGAGATGCATTTGTATGATGTGTGGATACAATGTCATTTCGCTTCAATTGTCCTATAGTCCTTGTATAGAATGCTGATATGCTGTGCAGCTTACAAGCGCAGAGCAAGAGTTCCACCCTCACATGGAGTGACTAAACTGCACTCGAGGATTGCTTTGTAGTGCCGCTGGGTGGAAGGGAAGGGGAAAGAGATGTTTACTACTCTCTCTTCTCCTCAAAAGCCCCCTTTATCTCCAGGAATATGTCCATCAGTGTTGTGTGACCCTCACTGACATATTCTTCAATGCAAAAAATAAAATAAAATATGCACACATACAGTTATTCACACATTATGTTCAGTGTATGTACAGTAATACCTATCTGTTCCCTGTATTTGAGGACACCTGTAGTACCTAGGTTTACTTTTAAAATGAACGCAGGTACAATCATTCACACAAAAACATGTAGCTGTACATATGTACAGCAAAGTGTCTGAAAATAGGGCTAAAAGTCAAATCCATTGTTAAGTTTATTTTATAGCACACACACACGTAACCCCTAAACATCATGCCAACTTTATTAATAATGTCACCTATCACATTATATCACAATATTATCAACACATAACAAGCAACTTTTGAGCACCTATAGCATCTATTGGATCGTGAACACAACTTATTCTTCAAAATCACATGCAAATATTCCATTCTTTCGTTGTATCTAAAAAGAACAATTTTCTTTCTTTGAGCATTACATATATCAGCTTTATCGCTCAAATGATTTATGAACTGTCAAAGCCCAGATTAATTCATTATCATTGTATTTTTCTTCCAATTTTGCCCTATCATTTCTTTTGTAGCAGAAGATTAAAAAGTACTTCAACATGACTTTTTGAAATGATTCATTTTTAAAAGATTCAGATTAAGTTTATTACGGTCCGAGACCAGAAAACAAATAGAAACAGAAACAAAGGGAAAGATGCAGACTTAAAGAAAAACCAATACAGCTTATAGCTTACATCACATCCATTTGCAATATTACGGCTACACTAAATCAATACTCAGAGACCAACACTTCCCCAGGGAATCAAATTACAGATTTAAGTATATGACTAATGGAGTAGGCCCTGGAGCAAAATTTTGCAGAATTGCATTCAGACATAGTGTGAAACTGCAGGTTGATGAGCCCGAGGTTAATTCTTATGGGCAGAGGAGCCACACCCTCTTCTTGGTCTGCTGAGTCTGCATCCCAGCAAGCTCTGTAGCACTCATGTCAGCAGACTGTGGGCAAGGCATCTGGACATCATTAGGGCTACAACCATTGGCCACAATTTTCAAGAGGGGGTGCCGAGTGCAATTTAATATAAACTGCCATGAGCCTTTTGGAAGGGCGGTATAAAAGTTTTAATAATAAATAAATACATAAATTGTGCCATTTCAGCACCAGTCACCTGCCCTCGGGAGGAAAAGGGCATTTAAACCCCTTCATCAAACCACTTCCTTGCAAGGGGCCTATTAGAATGGTCCGCCCAAAGAAAGATAAGATAAGTTTATTTGGTCATTGACCAGCAAATCCGGTTATTGGATCCAGTAGGATTCCAAGAAGCCTTGGAGGGATTCAATGTTGGCTCTGCTGGTGATCCTGTTGATGCCCTGGTTGAGAATTGGAATAACTTGCTCACCAGGGCAGTAGACACGATTGGCCCTAAGCATCCCCTCCAACTCGCTTCAAAAGTGGCCCCTTGGTATACAGGACCTACAGGGGCTGAAGCAGCAAGGTAGATGACTGGAGCGCAAGTGGAAAAAGACTCGACTCGAATCTGACAGATTATGACATGGAGCACATCTAAAGATCTATGCTTAGGCGATACATGCGGCAAAGAAGCGGTTCTTTTCTGCCCGTATTGCCTATGCGAGTTCACTTCGGGCAAAGTTGTTCAGGGTTGTGAGGGGACTAGTATCTGCCCCCCCTCCTTTGAACAAGAATTTGGAATCATCAGTTACCCGCTGTGATGTGTTTAAAAAATTTTTCGCAGATAAAATCTCTCGGATTTGGGCCGACCTAGATGGAGACTCCACAATTAATTTGATGTCTAAACTGGAGGTGTCCAACTATTCCTCTTATGTGATTCAACTGGATCAGTTTCAGTTGGTGACTCCTGAGGATATGGACAAGCTGCTTGGGGCGATGAGGCCTACCACTTGTTCTCTTGACCCTTGTCCAGCATAGCTTGTTCAGTCTAGCAGGGAGGCTGTTATAGACAGCCTGGTGGAAATCATAAATGCTTCTCTGAGGGAGGGCAGGATGCCTCCTTGTCTTAAGGAGGCAATCATTAGACCTCTTCTAAAGAAACCTGCATTAGATCCCTCAGAGTTGAGCAATTATAGGCCTGTCTCCAACCTCCCATGGTTGGGCAAGGTAATTGAGAGTGTGGTGGCCCTCTCAGCTCCAGGTGGTCTTGGAGGAAACTGATTATCTAGACCAATTTCAAACTGGCTATGGGATGTAGACTGCCTTAATCGGCCTGATGGATGATCTCCAATTTGGAATTGTCAGAGGAAGTGTGACTCTGTTGGTCCTTTTGGATCTCTCGGCAGCTTTTGATACTATCGACCATAGTATCCTTTTGGAATGTCTAAGAGTGTTGGGGGTGGGAGGCATTGTTTTACAGTGGTTCCGCTCCTACATCTCGGACAGATTTCAGATGGTGTCAATTAGAGATTGTTGCTCTTCAAAATCTGAGCTTAAGTATGGTGTCCCTCGAGGCTCCGTACTTCCTCTAGTGCTTTTTAACATCTACATGAAAGCTCTGGGAGAGATCATCAGGGGATTTGGAGCTGGGTGTTACCAGTACGCTGATGACACCCAGATCTACTTCTCCATGTCAACCTCTTCAGGAATTGGGTCTTCAGGAGATGGCAGGCAGGCATGCAAGCAGCTGCTTTTTAATTTCTCTTTTAAAAAAAAAAATATGTCCCTCCCATGTGTCACCACTGCTGCTGCAGCACACAAGCAAAAAAATGAGTTTAACGGATCGCTTGCTCTGTTAATCTCATTTAAGGGGAGGGGGTATTAGGTGGGCTAGCTGCCTTGGAACCACTGGGCTCACCCGTGAGCCTGGTAGTTTCAACAATCAGTAGAAAGTGGGCTAGGTTCCCTTAGCCTGCTTTCTACTGATTGTGGGGAAAGCGTCCATGTGTGGAAGCAAGGTAGGTTGAAAGCCTGGGTAGCTTTTCCTCCTATCTTGCTTTCACACAATGAGGTGAGTCTCACAATTAGTGAGACTCACTGAAATGAGGTCTGCAGGGAGAGTGGGCTTAGCCCGCTCTCCCCACAGACGATCGCCCGCGGAGCCCTGAGCAGCCATATCAGCTGCCCACATGACTGCCAGCTCCGTTATGGAGCCGGTGGGGGCTGCGGGGATCGGGAACCACGTGGTCCCTACAAGTTCCAGGATCCCCCGCATGAGTGTGCAGGGCATGCTGGAGAGACCCCGAGGGTCGGGGGTCTACTTGTGTGTCACCACGCCCCATGGCGACACACAATCAAAAAGATGAAGTTAACAGAACACTTGCTCCGTTAACCTCAGCTAATGGGAGGGGTACGTTGGGAGGCTCCCGTTGCAGCACATGATTGGCCGAAATCAGGATAGGCTCCCTTATCCTGATTTTGGCCGACCATGAGAATAGCCTTAATCACTTCTACCCAGGTTTTCCTCTTGCCTTGTTTCCACACAAACAAATATTGGGTCCACACACAGCTCCCAATTCCCAAACACAGACAGACCACTGTTTTTGTGTGAATGACCTCAGTCGGTTCCATGGGGCATGGCAATCTTGGCTAACTCTATAACCAGGATCACTGTGATTGTGAGACTTCAGCCAAGAATACATATACAGTAAATATTAATCAGTTTTATTTAACAGTTTCAACATCAAGACTAGTGAGAAATTCACACAAAAAGGAAGACTTAGAACTGCTGCATTTATTCACAGGCTTGCTAATGGGGGGGGGGGGAAGCTTCACTGGCATTCTTTTTATGATATACAATTGTTGGCAGAACCTGCCCCAGTGGATATCCTGATATAAATTTAATCACAAAACCATCTTTCTTCTTGTGCTCTAAGCCCCACAATCTTTTCATACATTCTCCATATCTTGTCACTGCTTATTGGAATTCCTTTGAAATGTTTGGAGCCATGGAACCTCACATGCTACATATTTAAAACCCTTTGTTTAGGGATAAGACATTGAAAGAGACATCTAGCTACTTCCATATCCTGAGAGCTTTCAGATCCTCTGTTTTATTTATTCTACCAGCTATATAATGTGCATACAGATTTTCCCCAAATGAACTATTTCATTCATATCACTATTTTGCTAGCAGCCAAAACCAGAATTTGCTTGTAATCTGGGGGGGGGGGAAACAAGACTGAATGAGATGACTGTCCTTTTCACAAGGCTATAATTTCTATGAGATGAAACAACCTAGATACAACTGATGTTATTCAGTGCTCGTTCTTAAAAGTTTCTAATGATCTATTAATAAACACCTCTTGCCCAGCACAACACTGCTTTCTTTTCTTAAGCAGCAGAGTGGGGTTGGGTAGTTGTAAATCAGTAAACCTTCACCGTGGCTGCAGCCTCAGGGGAAAAAAAAGATGAATCTCAGATCCAACTGTGCCACTTGGAGAGCTAAAGGGGAATTTTTGCAAGAGGTGAGAAGTGTAGTTAACCCCAATTATAGCAGAACAAGCATATGTGAGAAGAGCAAGCCAGAGGCATAACTAGGGAAAATGGCGCCCGGGGCAAGCACTGAAATGGCGCCCCCCGTGCCCCCCCATTGCCCCCCCAACATACTACATTATACTTAGGTTTTTCCTCATAAGCGCCCGCCGCCGCCGCCAAGCCAGGCCACTGACTGGTCGCCAGGTGCCAGCAAAGCAATGGGGGGGGGCACAGGCGGCGCGGAAGGGACCACTCGTGGGGAAGAAGGCACTGACGCGCTCCCTTGACTGCTGCAGCGCTGCTGCACTGAGCAGGAAACATTTGTATTAACAATTTTTTTAAAAAAATTTAAAAAAATTTGGTCATGGCGGCGCCCCCCATGTGACCAGAAAAGATGACGCCCGGGGCACGTGCCCCCCCTGCCCCCCCTATAGTTACGCCTCTGGAGCAAGCCCATTAAAGAGCATCTTGAGACAGATGTTTTAGGTTCAAAAACAGGTAAGGTTTATTGGGGAAGTTACATACTTACGTAGAAAAGCCTGTGTTACCGAGCTTTCTATCTTCATAGTGCAGAGCAGAGAGGGAGAGAAAGGGCTAATCGAGAATGCAGGCAGAGCAGGGAGCAAGCAGGAAGAAGTGGGAAACCCCTGAGAGTATCAGTCTACCACTCAGAGAAAGCCAGAACAGAGGGAGAGACAGGAGGAGGTGTAAAGAAGAAGACCCTTCCTCACTATTTCTACTCCCAATGCCTCTAGTGGAGCCTAGGATAGAAGGTGCAAATAGACAATGCAACTGGAACTGTGTCCAATAATTCCTTTTTTTTGCGGTGGGAGGAGGTGTATTTTAAACAGAAGCCATAGGAATTAAGGCAGCTGGTAGAGTGTTCCCTACAAAGCAAAGAGGATGTTGCACAACCTCTCTCCTGCCCCACCAGGTAAAAGAGGAGCAAGGGGAGAGGAGAGGAGAGGGGAAGGCAAGACAGGGCAGGGCAGGTCCAATAAAACTGTCAGTTGTCCACAGAGTTTGCTACGACAGCAGGGGGTCTTCCAGTGGTTCTGACTGTTGGGAAGTTCCCTGCTATTGTGATGGAACTCCTTCCCACAATGCCCAACATATGGCAAGTTGATCCAACAACAATCCTGTGAAGTAGGATATGATGAGGAAAGTGAGCTTCCCAACCAAGTGAGAATTGCAGCCAGGACTTCTGGACAATTTCCAACATATGGTCGTAACAGGTATTATGTAGGAATTGGTTTTGTTGATTTCCCTCCTCAGTGAAGTGAAGTAATTAAACCTAAGAATCTCATTGAAAATCTGTTAGTGGCAGCTAAGATTGTGGTTGCCAAAAACTGGAAATTCAAGGGATGATTATATATAATGGACTCGTTTGGGAGGGCCATTTTTAGCTCAAATGGTCAAATTAACTGAATATGGCTAAGCAATGGGAATGGGAATTGTAATGATTTTTTAAATAGAAATTGATATCATTTATTTTGTACTGAAACAACTGCTGGAATAGTGCTCAAGAATATGTGTTTTCTGTTTGATAATGTATATTTTTAATATTTAATAACAACATGGAAACACTAAAATATTGAATGTAACCATAATGTGTAGATTCTGTTAAATAATATTAGAGGTTTTCCTTTAGTCTTGTTCACTTATTGTAGATTTTGAGTCAGATTGCAAATTGTGCAACAAATGTATTCATATTCTACATATTTTGTATTATGAATCTTATGTGGAGGAGATTGTACAGAAAGTCCTGAGTGTTGCACTGAAAAGAATTTTTCTAAAAATGTTGCTGGCATAGGGGAAGTAGAAATAGTGTGCTAGCTGGATGCATTTGGAAAAAGTCAGTGATTCTGTGCAGTTTTATCTAGCAAATGAAATAAGCTTAATGTATTACAGTTGCAGAAGCATTCCTGCCATTATCACAGTTCATTCAAAAAAGATTTATTCAATTAATTTATATATAGTGAAACCTTACAGCAGATTACCAAGTACTTTCATAAGTGAATAATTACTCATTTGCTTATCTCCCCAAAGGAACTAAATGCTTTCTTAATATGTAGAAGAAGTAATATTGTACTCTATTCAGATATAATGAGCACATATACAATTCATTCAACTCGAGCAGAAGCAATGAAATTCAAAAAGCACATCATAATCTAGCACACAATACATTGCCTACATTCACTTCTGATTAGCCCAAGTTGTTCATGATTATTTCTGAGTAAGATTTACCTATTTTGCATTCTTGCTGTGGGGAATTGCAAGCACCTCGATCTCCACCTAATACCAGGCAACCCTCCCAGGCTGTACATAAACTGGGCAGTAGTGTATTCCATACAGTATCCCTTAGAATGCACTTGGAATCCCTGTCCTCAAATGATGTGTTCTGAAACCTGTTCTCTTTTGTTACATTGTTTCTCTGCAGAGGCAAATGCTGTACATCTTCCCATGATATGGAAAGCTGGGATACCCCAGGGTTCTACATCCTGGGGGAAAACTCTCTTCACTAGTACAGTGTTTGTCTCTGCAGGCAAATGTTATAGGCCAGGGTTTCTTAAGCTTGGACCCCCAGATGTTGTTGGACTACAACTCCCAGAATTCCCAGCCACAAAGGCCATGTCTGGGGATTCTGGGAGTTGTAGTCCAACAACATCTGAGGGCCCAAGGTTAAGAAACCCTGTTATAGGCATGAAGCATTCAGGGCACAGCAGTGCAAGGGTGAGTTTCCAAATGTGGTTTTGTGGATGCTGCATGATGGATGGTATCCCCAATTTATGTAACATTTGGAGAGGTCTATTACCAAACCACAAATATTGTTCGGGCAGCAGCACAGCCTGATCTTATTACTTTATATCATTGCTGCTAAAGTGGCACCTGATTGATAAGAGCATCTTTATTTATGGTAGCAGCCACTTAAGACTTTTAAAAAATAAATGTTGGTAAGCTCTGCCCATCTTGTCTCTGATCCATTATAGTACTATACATAGTGGCTGTCATGATGAAAATTACTCAAAGCAGCAATGCCTAACTTGTATTTTTAATTTCAGTGGGACTACTTTGAGTAATTTTCCTCATATGTTTGTCTATATATTCTTGCTGGTTCATACTAAGGGACAATGTTGGGGACCCTCTGACCCCAACATTCAACCCAGAGCTACCAACCCAGAATTATACACCAGAGCCCCTGGTGGCGCAGTGGTAAAACTGCCGCCCTGTAACCAGAAGGTTACAAGTTCGATCCTGACCAGGGGCTCAAGGTTGACTCAGCCTTCCATCCTTCCGAGGTCAGTAAAATGAGTACCCAGAATGTTGGGGGCAATATGCTAAAAAAAATCATTGTAAACCGCTTAGAGAGCTCCGGCTATAGAGCGGTATATAAATGTAAGTGCTATTGCTATTGCTATATGGAACCCAGGCCTGTGTCTGATTCCATTTTATTAAGGAATCAATTAAGGTCTGAATTCAGATGACCTAACCAGTACCCAGACCTCATGACTGCCTGGTAAATGATTTGTGAAGGCAGGGATAAGCATTGTTTATCATTGTCTGTGAAACTCACAAGAGACATAATGGGTCTTGCTTGATTACCAGTCTCACACTGCTGAAATTAACTTGTGCTCCAGTAATCCCCTTACCTCACTGACAGGATACTTCTGCCTTAGTCAAATGTATTGATTAACTAGCCTCAAACATGCACCACTTTTTGATGTTAAAATGTTTATTCTTTTATTATAATTACACACTAGATAGATGTACACAAGAAATAATGTAAATGCTGTCTCACACATATAGATCTGATTCTTTCACTAATTCCTCTAACATTCTTGGGACCAAGAGGCAAATTTACTTTGGAAATGACAACAGAACAATACTCTTGCTAACAGGAGATGAACTGAGACCCTGTTTACCCTGGACTGACCAAACATCCTGAGCTAATTTTGATAATTAAAAGACAATATCCTGAGGATAACAGGAATGAACACCTTTTGTGATCCAGGAGACTCAAATGGGCCTCAGAGGATGGAACCACTATAAGGAGGAGTCTCTAGACATGGCAGATTAGCAATCTTTGCCTAACAAGCATACTTGCTCAAGAGCCATCCCAGAGTTTGCTGCTAAAGCCGTGGGGCAACAAGCAGGAACTCTGTCCATGGACAGGAACTGTCTGTGACTTCTGCTGTGCAGTGATAAGTCAAGACTTCCCCAGCCATGGTACTCTCACTCTCTGCCTTGCTTTGAGCAAACTGCCTGCTTGACCAGCCTGCTTGACTACTAGAAGCTTGCATCGCTCCCAAGTTCCTGTTCGCTGCTTCCACAAGCCTTGGATCCCTCTTCCCTCCTCCTAAGCCTTCCCTTCTTCCTTCATTCTCTGCTTCTCTCTAAATGTTTTATTAGATTTGTTAGATTATTAGATAGCTGTAATTACTGATTGTACACACATATGTTAGCTAGGCACATTACACTACACTTTGGATAAGAAACATGTTTTTAATTTGGATTATTTTATTATTTTATCCTGATGAGCAACTTTCTATAATAAAGCCCATTGAACTTTCTGAATGTGTCTCTATCTATCTCTGTTTGCACGCCCAGATCCTACATGGTCACCATCTCCAAGAACCAATTCAGTTTGTGCATGATGTGACTTTCCCTCTTTCCCTCTGAGCATATACAGAGTGTGAAACCAGGTGTTGTTCACAACAACAAACTAGAGGTGGTGATCACAGATTCATCTCTTTAAGCACAAGTCTGCTCCATTTATATATAAAGCTACAGTTCCAATTTTAAGATTTTCAAAAAGGAGAGAGAGACTAAACTGCTGTCCTCCACCACCACTCTATACACCTGCAGCCTATTCTCCTGCAGGCTTTACCCTATCTTACTTTTCCTTCAACCAGTTTCTAATACCAAAAGTGAGCCCAACTTGGAGAAAGGTATCTGGGTTGTGAGAAAGTAAATGAATGGAAGGCAAGGCAAGGCAAGTGATTGACAGCAGGTATGTTCGGCATTCATTGTTCCCCATTTTATAATGTCTCTGCGGCAGACCCATATGTAAAGAGACATATTTGCCACTGTATTAGCTGCCTTATACAGAATCAGAGCTAGCTCAGTGTTGCCTATACTGATTGGCAGCAGCAATCCATGATTTCAAGCAGGGATCTTTCCAAGCCCTATATGGAGATGCCAGGTATTGAATCTGGAACCTTCTGCATGCAAAGAAGATTGGTGTTGACTGTACACATCTCTTTTGTTAATATCCTAGCACAATCTTGAATCTTTCTGATCATCTTGGTCAGGGGTGTAGGGACAAATCTTGGTGGGGGCTGGAGCACAACCAGTAGGTCCCCCCACTACTGGGTGTTCCTTGTGCAAAGCAAATGTGCACCCTAAGCCACACCGCATCTGACGTCAGAGGCAAGGGACGGGGCCAGTGCCAAGAACAGGGCTGTCAGAGCACAGTTTCCTTTCCCCTGTCAGCCGTTGGTGGAATCACTGAAAGGAGCACCCTTTCAGCTATTCCACCAATGGCTGAAAGGGGAAAGGAAATGCTGCCCTGTTCTTGGCACTGGGCCCTCCCCCTTGCATCTAATGTCAGACATAGGGGAGAGGCCCATGCCCAGGTGGGGTGAGAATCCATCCCTCCCCAGTCAGAGTTTCATTGAAATGCTGGTGGGAGAGGAGAGGGATGTGCCTCATGCTCCCAGCCAGTGAGTGCTTTGCTTGACAGCTAGGTGTGGGAGGGGGCAAGGGGGTGCCCTGGGGACAATTGTCCCCTCTTGTTCAATAGTCACTATGTCCCTGATCTTAGAATTCAACTCATCCCATTTCAAGTTTCCAAATCATAGGAGAAGAGCCCCACACACATCCTCTCAGATTGTGCTTAGCTTCCAACCAGTCAAACGAATGGATGGGGTCAGGAGAAGGGACAGAGCATAATGCAAAGTGTGAAAAGGGCTACTATGCCTCAATATGTGTTTCTGGAATGGCTCTGCCCCCGTTGCCCATCCTAGTATTAAAGCTCATGTTCTCATCCTTCAGACAACATAAAAAATTTCAAGAATCATTTCTTAATGGCTGAATCAAAGGAAAAATAATGTCTGCAAGGCTTTAATATATTTTTAATGACTTCTAATTCAATAAGCCAATGTCAGAAAGCACACTCATTAGAGCAAGACATTTAGCAAAATGTTTCACAAACATTTGCACAAGACAAGAAATAAGAAATGGGTTATTGATCATCTAACTATAATCCAATGACAGCTACTTAACATCTAATTGTCGTTTCAGTTATGTTGAATTATGATTAAAAGAGAAATGCAAAAGTCACATTTTAAAAAATAGATGGGCATAATGTGTGCAACTGCAATTATGGTTAATACGTTTTTTAAATGTGACAAGTCAACATGCAAAATTTTATGTTGTGTAGATGTCAGAGAACTGTTTTGCAGCTATATGGAATGTTAAAGTGGTCACACATATGGCAGTCTAATCCACTGTGCATTTGGCCATTGGAAAATAAGGTATGTACAAGTGAATTATATATATATTGGCCAGGAAACAAGGGGCTGTGCATGGAACATTGGCTGACATCCAGACTAATGTTTCACATACACAAAGAGAGGGGACAGTTTTTGCTAGAATCCCTCACCCCACCCCACCCCACCCCACCCCTCCCATGCATCTGTGTTTTCTGAAAATACATCCCTAAGGGTTGTGGGATCCCCAGGGACATACTTTCAAAAGGTATAGATGGCTACAGAGAAAAGGGGGGATATACTTTGAGGAAATTGTTTCTCATTGCACATGCACTGCATTATTCAATGGCCGCAGTGTTAGTCTGGAGGTTAGTTACTGTTTCTATGCACAACCTTTCCACAGTAACCCTATCCCACAAAATTCTCCTGGACCTAGGAACATAGGAAGCTGCCATATACTGAGACAGACCATTGGTCCATCTTGCTCAGTATTCTCTACACAGACTGGCAGTGGCTTCTCCAAGGTTGCAGGCAGGAATCTCTCTCAGCCCCATCTTGGAGATGCCAGGGAAGGAACTTGGAACCTAGATGCTCTTCCCAGAGTGGCTCCATCCCCTAAGGGGAATATCTTACAGTACTCACACATCAAGTCTCCCTTTCATATGCAACCAGGGCAGACCCTGCTTAGCTAAGGGACAAGTCATGCTTGCTACCACAAGACCAGCTCTCTTCCTCTGGAGTCTTCAATTAATTAATTAATTAATTATAGGCAAAAAGCAGAGGCGGCAGCGAGTGGGGGGAGAGAAAAGCAGTGGCAGCGGGCGGGCGGAAGGGGGGAGAGAAAAGTGGATAAAAGTGGTGGCAGCAGGCGGGCTGATGGAGGGGGAAGAGAAAAAGCCACGGCGGCAATGGCAGGCAGATGGAAGGGAGAAAATGCTGCCGCTGGAGGGGCTCTTTTTGGCCGCCAGCTGCCCAGTGAGGCTCTGTGTGTGGGGAGGAATGGGAGGGGGAGGGCTAGAGAGCGCGGGGCTGGAGGAAAGGGGAAGAGATGAGAGACCAGGGCAGGAGGAAGAGGGAGCGGAAAACAGACGGCCCTAAAGCGCCTCACAGATGCTCTGTGCAGGGTTGGCTAGTATTTAATTAAAAGCCTAGGTGAATAGATGCACCTTTAAAGACTTTTAAAAGTTGTCAGAGATGGGGAGCCTCTTATTTCAGCAGATGATGTTGACATGGGGCACTAGATTTGGGTGTCATCAGCATACTGATAGCACCCTGCACCAAATCTCCTGATGATCTCTCCCAGTGATTTCATGTAGATGTTAAACAACTTCGGAGACAATATAGAGCCCTGAGGGACACCATATGAATGTTCAGATTTTGAAGAACAACAGTCTCCAATTGACACCATCTGGAATCTGCCCGTGAGGTAGGAGCAAAGCAGTGCCTCCTACCTTCTCAGCTGCACCATCCTAATAGGTTCCTTACCCTTGCAAAGGTGGGAAGTGATTGTGAGTCCAACCTTAACCAGAAGGTGGTCCAGCCATGATAATGGGGAAATCTTGGGAGTCCCCACCCACAGAACACCACCCTAATCAGAGTGAAAGACCAAATCAATTGTGTGACCTGTAATGTGTGTCGGTCCTGAGACCACTTAGGATAGGCCCATAGTTGTCATGGCCACTATGAACTCTTGAGCCACCCTGGACAAATTGGTCCTGAAATGAACATTGAAGTTCACCAGCACCACAAGCCTGGGGGACACCAAGACCAAGCTTGAGACCAAGTTCAGTTAGGGACTCTGCTGAGCAGCGGGGTGATTGGGATGTCATTATAAAATTTCACATTTTGAAGAACAACCATCTCCAAGTGACACTGACACCATCTGGAATCTGAGGTAGGAGCGGAACCACTGCAAAGCAGTACCTCCCACTCCCAACCCCCTCAGATTGTCCAGAAGGATACTATGGTCCATCCTCCCTCCCTCAGATAAGCATTTATAATATCTTCCAGGCCTTCTACAACAGTTCCCTTGCCAGTTAGCATAAGCTATGGTCAAGGGTAAAGAGAACAAGTGATAGGCCGCACTACCCCAAGCAGCTTATCCACATCAACAGGAGTCACAAACTGAAACTGATCCAGCATAATCAAATACGAAGATTTTTTGGACACCTCCACATTAGACTCTGCAATAATTGTGGGGTCTGAGTCGGCCTGAATAAGAGACATTTTATCCACAAAAATTTGTCAATCTTCCCTTTACTCTGAAGCCCACTGTGTCTGCTGTAAATATTGTATGTCACTGAGGGCTAGTGGCAGCCAGTCAGTAAGGACAGGGAGCTGTGACCCCACCCCCCACCCCCCAAAACCCCACTGTGAGTAGTTTAAACAACAACTTAGTGTTCAACCAGCCAGAAGATGAAAGAATTGAAGCAATTCCTTCACCTTGTTGCTTTGGGTGTTCGGCATCATTGCCTCCTTGAATGACTTGTCTCTTTTGCCCTTTTATGTCTAATCCAGGGAGGTGGTGATGCCCAAAGAAAGAGTGGGGAAGGAAGCTGAATCAGCTGGAGGAGGAAGCAATAAATTCCCCTCCTCCCCGCAGATTGGCTTTTCTCCCCTAGCTGGCTGGGCACTGTAAGTTATATTTTACCAGCCATGGGCCATTTTCTTTTTGGGGTGTGTGTGAGAGGGGTTCTGGCTGCTGCTCTATTTGAGTGACTCAACTCAGTGTGCTCACCATGAGTAGGCCCATTGGAAATAACAGGCTTATGCATATGTAACATTCACTGGGTGTTTTTTGGAACTAGCATCCTTGTTCCCCCACACAGTCCCAGATGGTGGCAGCCGCCACTGCTGAGGGCTGTGCAAACCTTGGGAGCAGGCACAGTAGGCTTCAGAAAAAAGGGGAGATGGGTGAATATAACATTCCCCCTAACACAAGCTCAGCGCCTGTGATCTGGATATCTTAAAAATAATCAGCCAGTTTACTGAAAACAGCATCAATACAGACTGCAAGTCTATAATGCTTTAAGGTTCGGAAAGGTTTACATAGAAGAAATAGCAACACATAGCACCCATTGATCATGCTGTCTTAAAGGACCAACTAAATGGTTTTCACCATTTTTCACTGAGCTTCATTCTGATGTGAAGAAAATCCTGATATATATACTCATAGTGCTGGCCCTTCTCCATCCAAACCCAGCATCAAGCTGTGGCTGGAGCTGGAGAAAGTTAGTGAACTGACAAGTAAAAATGGCAACAAATTCAAGTGAACAATTGGCAGAGTGGCTCCAAGCAGGGAATTGTCACCACTCAAGTGAGTCTCTTTGCTTTGGGAGACAATATTGTAGAGTGAATCCAGTAACTTATTTGTAAAATAGTTATTTGGATTTCTACAGTGAAAAACCAATCTGTGTGATTAATTCCCACATTATTTAAAAGCCATAATCATACTTTCATATGCACATTATGACTCTCTACTTTAAAAATGTACATAATTAGGAGTGTGTAGGAGAAGACTTTTGAGGATACCATGGAAAGCCAGGAAAACAAACAAATGAATCATAGAACAGGTCAATCCAGAATTTTCACTCAAGGCACAAATGACCAGGCTCAACCTATCATAGTTTGGACACAAGTCATTATGCAAAGACCCAGCTCCATTGAGAAGTCTATAATGCTGGGGAAAGTTGAAGGAAAGGAAAGAAGACGACCACCAGCAGCAAGGTGGATGGACTCGATAACAACAGCAATGAATGCACCACTGAGAGACCTTAAAGGCCAATTTGAAGACAGATCATCCTGGAGAGAATCTATCTATGTGGTCGCTAAGAATCGACACCGACTTGATTGCAGTTAATCAATCAATCAATTTTTAAAAGTCATTACTCCATTTTCATATGTAAACTTCCTTTTAAAAATTTATTTTTAGATACAATTGTAATCAATACAAAATACAAAAATGAGAGATAACATGTTTTCTAAGCAACCATATCCACATAGCCATGTAAAAATTATCACATTCATAATACTAGCTTAGTATAAACATTAAAATCCATATCAAATTTTATCTTCCAAAATTCCAAAAGTGTATACCATTGATTTCAAAATGATTTGCCTCCCTTCTTTCAGTCTTATGACTTCTGTCATTTTCATCATTTGAACCACCTCCCAAACCTTTTCCCACCATTCCGTTACAGAGAGAGATTCAGAGTCCATCCAGTGTCCTGCAATTATTTTAGCAGCAGTCAAAAGGCCCAATGTTAGAGTTCTCAATTTACAGGGGATATTTACAAAACATTTCAACAGAAACACTAAGGTGTTTCTTACACTTAGGTGTTCTTTCAGTTATTATTTGCTGTTCTCACGAGCAGCCAAGACCAGGCTAGGACAGCTAAGTCCAGGCTTGGCTGCCTGTGGGAACCACTGGGAACCTTCGGCAACAAACTCACCTAAGAAGCCAGGCTCTTAAATGAGGTTGAGGGAGTGAGTGCTCCCTTAACCCTGTTTAAAGTTGCCACTGTATGTTTTCAGCTGGTGCTGAAGCACTGATGCGCGCTTGCCCATTGCTGGGAAGATCCCAATGCACTCATGCCGTGCATTGTGGGATTTCTGGGGACCAAACCACACACCTCCCTGCTGCCCATGGTAGCCACTGACCATCTGGGGATACAATCCACATGCCCAGACCCCCCCCCCCCGCCAACAATCCAGATTGTTTGCAGGGAAGGAGAGCTTATGCTGCATTTTTTGCCCCCTGTTCTCAAGCCCTCTCACACAATCAAGAGAAAGGGATCTTTCTAAATTAACTAATACTGCTTCCCAAAATTTCTAAACCACAGGGCAACTCTGTAACATATGGAGAATGTCTGCATACAAATCCCCACACTTACAACACCTCACAGAGCATAATGTACCATTGAATCGATACTTTCAGAAAATTTTATCTCATATTTACAAATAGCTTTCATTGGCCACTGAAGATATTATTCCACTCTTGTTCTGTTATCTCTATCCCTAATAAGTTGACCCATCTAGTTTCGAAAGACTCACTGAAGCTATGCCCACAATCAGTAGAAAGCGGGATAAGGGAACCTAGTCCACCTTCTACTGATCATGGGAACCACCGGGCATGCAGGCGAGCCCGGTAGTTCCAAGGTGGTTAGCCCGCTTAATTATCCCTCCTCTTAAATGAGGGTGAGCGCTCTGTTAAGCTCATTTTTTTGCTCATGTTCTGCCGTGGCACATGGCAACACACAAGTAGACCCCTGACTGGGAGGCTGCAGCCAGCCTCCAGACCTCGAGGGTCTCTCCAGAATGCCCCACGTGCTCACGCGGGGCATCCTGGAACTTCTGGGGGTAACACACCCCTGATCCTCGCTGCCCCCACCGTCTCTGTTATGGAGCCGGTAGTCATGTGGGTGGCCAATCCAGCTGCCTAGGGCTTCAGGCATGATTGTCTGCAGGGAGAGTGGGCACAGAGCTTCTGCCAGACCTGCCAGAAGCTCTTCTCACAGATCTTGACAAGAGCTTCACTGTGCTGTATTTCGTGGTCTAATAGCATTTGATAAAGTTTAGCCAATGTTCATTTAGTTAATATAACAGCTTTAAACAAACTTTCAAAAACTGTGTATTCCGTTCTCAATTGTCTGTTACTAATTCTATTGCCTACATAATTTATTAATCTGGTATACTAGAACCAGTCCACTGTAGGGGTCAACTTGGTCTCACTGTAGAAGACGTCAAGCTGGCTCAACGGGGTTTAGGTCAAGCTGAAAAGGGCCTGGTTCGGTTCAAATCAGGTTGGAACATACTGGTAAAGGGGAATCCATGCAGCCCCTCCAGCTCCATGATGAAGCCAGCAGTCGTGTGGACAGCCAATCCAGCCACCCAGGACTCTGACACGAGTGGCGCTCCAACCCCATCTGGCACTTCACACGGATCATGTATAGCACCTCTATGACTGGCACTGTAAGTATAGAGACTAGAAGCTTTACACTGTTATACAGCTACTAGGAATGATGGTCAGCTAAAACTGCAGTTAAAACAGATAAATTTATTGAAATAAGGGTATAGAAGGTTTGAATGGTTAGAATCCTAAAATTGCTTCTTGGCCTTTTGGCTAAGAACAAATATAATATCTGTATTATATCTATATCTGCAAATTTCCTTTCTATATTGTCCAAATTCTCACTAATATTTCACTTTGTTCCTGATAACTGATCTAAATTATTTCTTTCCATCATCTTATGCAAACTTTCTAATGGGCCTTTTATATTTATTGGATCAAAGTCTACTGACCCCTTCTTTTTTGCATTCCTTGTTGTCATACTAATTCTTTATTAGATTTTTTTATTCTTCAGTATGTCTCAGCTAAAACCAAGATTTCACACCAGTTAAATAACTAAATGCAAGACTAAGTAGCTTAACAAAAGAACTTTGTGGACCAGAAAGTAAGAGGAAAGATCTCCAAGAAGGGAAGTTTCAGTTCTACGAATAAAGTTTACAAGCACCTTATCTTTATCTTGTCAATTACACGTATCGAAGCCTTTATCTGGCATTAGAATGCATAACATGGGCAGCTCATAATTAAAAGCAGACAGTTATCTGCCATTTGCAACACCTCTATTTGGAAACAAAACTACTTTCCCCAAGCCTACGCCTGCTGCCAAAGGGAAAGAGGGAGCAAAAGGCTACTGAGGGAAGTGAAAACACAGCACACTGTGAGGCTGTTCTCATGAGCAGCCAAGACTGGGCTAGGGCAGCTAAGCCCAGGTTTGGCTGCCCATGAGAACCACCAGGAGTTACATGGCTCCCAGTGGCACCTCGGCAGATAACCCACCTAGGTAGCAAAGGTTACAGACACAAGCACACCCTTAATCTGGGCTAACAGCTCGTGTGTCAGCACCGGCTGCTCCTAGCCAGTGCTGAAGCAGGAGCAGGCTCCTGGCCATCAGGGGGATCCCCACAATGCACCCCAAACTCACATGGTGCATTGTGGGATTTCTAGGGGCCAGGATGAAACAGGCTGCCTGGGGCAACTGTAGCTCATCTGGGCATGCGGTCCACATGCCCAACAATTCTTCTGGGTCATTTGTGGGGAAGTTAAACTCTTGCAGCATTCCCCACCACCCACCCTCAAGCCCACACAGGATCATGAGAAAGTTTCCCAAACCCTTCTAATCCCCTATTTCCAATTCCTTCTGGTTCCAGCTCTTTCAGGTACTTCTCATTGTGGTGCCAGCTCTGAAACAGTTCCCAAAGGAGTAGTAGCAGCAGTACTGGGGGAAGCATCAATAGTCTGCAGGACATGGGCTTTTCTCACGGTCTGAGAGCACAGGATGAGAGCCCTTACTCACACCATTTCCTTTAGGAGATCTTAAATAAGTTGTACCTGCAGAGGAGGTGGGGCAGAACATACATTTCAGGGCCCTGCCCAGGCAATCACCAAGGTAGGAGGAAAACCTGGGTAGAAGTGATTGTGTAGAAGCAAGGTGGTGGTGGGGACTGGGTTGCCTTTCCTCCTGCCTTGCTCCCCCAAAACCAAAAACTGGAAACATACATAGCACCCAAACCCAGGTATAACACAATTTTTGATTGTGTGAATGACCTCGGTGTGTTTTTAAGTGGCAGACATTTGCAGTTTCATTTTTGAGGCTCTCCACATGAGCAACGTGAAGAGCCTGCAGGGCTTCTGCAGGGACAGCAAGCTTGACCTGCTGTCCCTGCAGACGAGCACGGAGCCTGACCTGGGCAGTCAGATTGGTTGTCCACACGATTACTGGCTCCGTCACAGAGCTGGTAGAGGTGGCGGGGATCAGGGGGCTGCCTGGCCCCTGGAAGTACCAGGATGCTTTGAGTGTGTGTGTGTGGAGGGGAATTCTGGGGGGACCCCCAATGCTGGGAGGCTTGCTGCAGCCTCCCAGTCATGGTTCTACTAGTGAGTCTCCACAGCGCAGAGCAACGCCCTGGCATCTCACAATCTTATAAACAAGGTTAGCTGAGCGCTCGCTCCACTAACCACTTTTAAGGGGAGGACTATGGCGGGCTAGCCACTGTTGAACCACGGGGTTCGCCTGCAAGCCCGGTGATTCTTATGATGCGGGGAAACCGGGCTGGGATCCCTTCGCCCAGTTTTTCCCCACTGTGAGAATAGCCTCAGTATATACCTGATTTCAGCTTGGGACATCTAGTGGTTTATACAGTCCCAAGATAATAATTACTTTTACTCACTTAGCTAATTATTGTGATTTACAACACATTAGTTTTGTCTTAAGTTTCCCAATGCTATGTTCTCTAATTATGTTTTAAAAGCACTACAAAACAGCAAAGATTAATGGGAGTTACAGCAAGAGTGAGCAAATTTATGCCTTTTGTGGTGCTCACTCGTTTGGAGATATTAACAATTTGCAGTCAGTAAATTCCTGGCTGCAACTGGTTTTTATATAATGAGCTCTGATTATAAACATTAGTAATGTTTGAAAATTAATTAAAAACTTTCTGGTTATCCCCAGATAATCTTGCTTTAAATATTTCTTTAGCCAAAATAATTGGAATTGATTTCAGGAGCAGATTTTTTAAGGTCACTTGTACCTCCCAATTCTGCATTCTGATATAAAAGAAGCAAGTATTATGAAGCCTGCAAAAAAAGCAAGAGATGGTGACACAGAGTTGCCTGGCTCCCATATGCATCGTAACTTCAGAACAAAGAATGAAGCATTTGTGCCAAACCAGCTCATTGGAGCTTGTAGAGCATGGAAGCCATTACAGCTTGCTTTCACCTGGACCATTAGTTGGTGTATGAGAGGCAACTCTCTCTTCCATCCTGGAGAATAATATGGATTTTGGCTAGTTGTCTTGGTGGGTGGAGGTAGGACATTTTTTGGCCTCCATTGAATTGGCAGATGTTGGGCATCCTTTTTGCCAGCTTCACGCTGTTCTCTCTAATTAGGTTTCTTTCCTGGTCACAACTGGCAGGTATAGGGCTGGACTGAGAGATTAAGATAGCATACTGGTGTTCAGCTTGAGTACATGTTTGGTCCTTAGTTGGTGCCTAGAAACGTAATGGCTCAGTTCTAGCTGGTTTCTTTCTTGAGGTTTCAGGAGCATTGCCAACCTGAAACCTAGAGGGAAAAACTCCAAGCCAGCACTGCCAACCTGCATGACTTGTGGCAGAGAAGGGGCATAATGTTCCTTGCATCTGTCTTGACCCTTTGGCTGGCTAAAAAAAGCAACAATCAGATGCAGGGAAATGATGCTGCTCTGAGCTAGGAGGATATAATTGCCTGATGTGATACAGGCTAAGGTCTTGTACCGATGGTGTTGAGTTGTGAGCTTCCGCACTATAGGGGAGTGGAGATTGGTTTTTTGCTGTCATATATGTTAGTTAAATGAAGTAGATGAGTTCACTCACAAAACAGGACATTGCTCCCTTGCCATTTATTTTTAACTTCCACATCAATCATTTCTTCAGAATGTTGCTGATGCTACTTTTGGGCAGCAGCTCTGATCTATCTACATTGTTTGATGACATTGTCACTATAAGTTCATGTTAACACAGCATTCTGAAATGACCCTCCCCTCATCATCCAGTCACCTTTAAAATGCTTGCACACAAAAGTGCCAAGGCTGGGATTCTTAATATTTTGCTTGTTAACATAAAATAGTTCTAAATGAGCCACCACTCAAATGTAGGATCAAGCACAATAATGCTTAAATTGCTGCTATAACCACCTCTTGGGGTGGATGGGGGTGGGAATGGTTTGATACTGAAGCTACTCTCATGGTTGATCAAAACAGGGCTAATGGAGCCCAGCCCTGTTTTGATCTATCGTGGGAACCACCGGGCTCGCAGAGGCTAGCCCGCCTAACAACCCCTACACTTAAATGCAAGTGCACCGATATAAATGTAAAAATAATAATAATAATAAAACACCTTGTTTTATGGATCGTGTGTCAGCTGCAGCTGCAAACAGTCGCAGCTGACACACTTGGGGTGGGGGGGAGAGGTGAGGAGGAGCCCCAGGAAGGCACCGCACACTTGCAAGGTGCCTTCCTGGGTTTTGGGGTGCTGAGGAGTGCCCGACCGGAGCAGCCGCTTGTCTGGGCGGCCAATCCAGCTGCCCAGCAACAAACGACTGATCGTCTGTGGTGAGAGCAGGCTAAGCCTGCTCTCCCCACTGAACCCCATCTGGCGCGTCACATGGATCTTGTGAAGCGCCTCACTACATATTTCCAGATCTAGTTCTTTCATATCCAACTTTAGGATATGTATATTTAGATCTTGATTCCCTTCCATCATTTATTTATATTAATTCATGCTAAGTTAGCTTCCCTACACTCAAGGTGATGCACAATTTAAAACATTTTAAAAAATCAAATACAGCTGAACATAACAATATACAGATAGAATGTGATGGAAACGTACTGCTTCACTGAATGCCAGCCAGGAGAGGTGAGCATCACACCTCTTCAAAAAAGCTGCCAAAGAAGAAGCATTGTGGCTACAGGAAGGAAAATGCACAGTTCCTGAACTTGGAGATGATGCTTGACCTACTCAATTACTGATTGTATGAACTAGCCTACTGTTTTATAAAATAGTGTCAACAGTGTCAACTATTAATTCCTCCAAGGGCTGAAGTACACCTTCCCACCTAAGAACTATTCTTTAATTCCCAGGAACATGTGCCATGCCGGAGAAGATGAGGAAAAGCAGTGTGTTCAGTCCAGACACAAATGAGACTGTGATGCCTAACAGGTTTTGTGAACTCAAAAGAGATGGAACACTCGATTCCCTGATGGAATCCAGATTCCCATGGTTAAGGAAGCTTGGAAACATGCACTCTGTTATGGAACTTTTCATTTTTAACATTATACACAGCTCCCTGATAGGGCTTCTAACCTAGACCTTGATCACTATTTCTTATGGCCTAATAGAAGAGAAGGAAAAATCTGAAGGCTAGATTATCCTTAGAGATAGTGGAACAGTTAATTCACTCTCTCTGAATCAGGGGCGTAGCAAGGTTGGAGTGGGCCCAGAGACAAGATTTTAAAATGGCCCCCCCCCACAAAGTCCAGGGCCTCCACACACCCCAGGCCCCCAAGGATTTAAGTCTGATATTCCAAAATAAGTATGCTGCCTGCAAATACATTTCACTGAATACACACACACACGTCACAATATATAGTGATATACATTGAGTACTATACATTTGTATTACTTTTAATGCCTAGAACACACTAGAAAGATGAATTATTAAAATGGGCCCCTCGCTGCAGATTAGCAAAGGAGACTTTCAACCATGCAGGGTGAACCTATGTTTGTTTTCCCAGAATTCTGAACAAATTCAGTCAAGTTTGATTGCAGGAGGTTTTTCACAGGAGGCTTTTAAAGCCCTTTAAGACACATCTCCTCTGGAATGGAGGTGCTGCATTCACATGTTGGCCAGATTTACCCTGAAGTCCCTGCAAGTTATTGGGGAGCAGTTCACACACATGAAAAATAAAATAAAAGCACCACACATGCTTCACAGTTCTCACTCAGACCTTCTGGGTTGCAAAACAACTTGAACATAAGTGCATTTATAAATGAATGAATGAATAAATAAATAAAATTAATAAAATACTGTTCCAGAAGTTTTTGCAATTTTCTGCCATGAAACAAGCCACTTATAGGACTTTTTAGATAGTTTTTTTAAGTCAGCAAATTTTCCAAGCTGTTTCAAAATAAATATTCAGAGACTTCTCGGTCCCTCCCCCCCCCATATCCAAGCCCTATGGCAAGCAGATCCCTATATATGGGGGGCGGGAAAGGTAACCACAAAAAGGAGTTCACACTCTACCTGGCAAATGCTGGTCTGGGTTAAGCAGGGCAGCAGGGCGTCTTCTGCTGCAGAGAGCACTCTGGCTGCCTCCTCCTTCCTGGCTGGCTTGGGCCCTACTCGAGTTCAGGCTTCACTGCGGCCTACACGAGGCCTCCGTGGAAGCCCCGCCCACCCGCCGATCAGCTGAGAGGCGGGAGAAAAGGAGCTCTTGGCAGCTTGCCTGCTGCTTCGATTTTGGGCCAGCAGAACAAGCTGGAGAGACGGCGAAGAGGGCAAGTGGCTGAGAGGCTATGGGGCTGGGCAGGGGGCAATGGGGAGTCACATGAGGTGCCTCTGGGGTGCCCCTCCAGGCAGTGGGGCCCCCAGACAACTGTCTCCCCTTGCCCTATCATTGTTACGCGCCTGCTCTGAATATAGCACAGAGCTGCATTAGGACCTCAAGCAGCAGCTGTGACAAGGTTTACTTGTCACCGACACCATACTTTCATTCAGACTTATTCATTCAGACTTGTTTAGACTTTGCAGAAATATTCTTCTTGACTTCACAAGGAAATGACAGGGAAGACCTCACAGAAATTGTAAGTATTTTGCTGTAAGGACAGAAATACCTTCATACTATGCCCAAGGACAAAAAGAAGCCAATCCAGCAATCTTTTATGGATGAAGAAGCTGTGATGGATATAGGGAGTCTCTCTGTTATCAACAGCTTCACACTTATTCCAAGAGCAAGTTGATATGCATGTATATTCATTTGTACACTCATATCTGCTACCACATTGTAATAATGCATTGCATTGTACCCAAGAAATTCATCTGCATACCCGAGTCTTCATGAACCTATAGATCAGGCTGTGAAACATTGGTCCAGAATCAGCACTTCAGCAAAATACAAATTCACTGCAAAGGGAATAATATATATATTTATATATACTCTCTCTCTCTCTCTCTCTCTCTATATATATATATACACACACACACACACACACACACATATCTGTGACAAGGGCTCTAGCAATAATACAGGCACACATCTGACTGTTGTGGGACCATCAAATTTGATTTAGAACTGTATTTCTGAAAAAGAAAAAGACAATCAGAATATAATTGGCATTTTACATGTAGTTTGAATTTCAGGCTTATAGAATATTGACATAGTTTTTCCTCCTTATGTGACATACCAGGCAACTAGAAGAGCCAAGTCTGGTTTTTCACAATATGTTTCAAATCATCTACAAAGTCTCATAAATCTATATTAAATGACAGCAGGCTACCGTCTGTGAACAAATGTATCTATTATGAACACAATACCTTGCTCACAGCTTGTACACCAAAACCTGTTCCACTATTAGGTAAAATGATTACCTGAAAAAGTCATTCTCATGTCTGCTTTTCAGATAGTACCAGGAACTCTCTTATAGAATACTGAAACTTTTTTTTCCTTCTTATGTGACGTACCAGGCAACTAGAAGAGCCAAGTTTGGTTTTTCACAATATTTTTCAAATCATCCACAAAGTCTCATAAATCTATATTAAATGACAGCAGGCTACCGTCTGTGAACAAATGTATCTATTATGAACACAATACCTTGCTCACAGCTTGTACACCAAAACCTGTTCCACTATGAGGTAAAATGATTACCTGAAAACGTCATTCTCACTTCTGCTTTTCAGATAGTACCGGGAACTCTCTTGTTTGAATGCACTTGAAAAAAAAGCAACATTGGGCAGATGAGGAATGTATTAAATAACTTATCTAAAGGACATGACCTTTAATTAAAGCAAGCTCTTTTGCTCCAGGAAACTATAATGATCTGTAAAATGTACAGATGCAATATATAGATAACTGGTGAGACTAGTAAATGAAACGAGCTAAAAGTAAGAACATAAGAACAGCCCTGCTGGATCAGGCCCAGGGCCTATCTAGTCCAGCATCCTGTTTCATAAATAGCCCATCAGATGCCTCTGAGAAGCCCACAGGTAAGAGGTGAGGGCATATCCTCTCTCTTGCTGTTGATCCCCTGCACTGGATAAAAAATTATCTTTGTCTACTCTCTCTACTCCATGCATAATTTTATACATCTCTATCATGTGTCCCCACAGTTGCCTCTTTTCCAAACTAAAAAGCCCCAGATGCTGTAGCCTTGCCTCATAAGGAAGGTGCTCCAGGCCCCTCATCATCTCGCTTGCCCTCTTCTGAACCTTCTCCAGTTCTACAATGTCCTTCTTAAGATGCAGTGATCAGAACTGTACATGGTACTCCAAAAGTGGCCACAGCATAGATTTGTATAAAGGCTTTATAATATTAGCATTTTTATTTTCAATCCCCTTATTAATTATCCCTTGCATGGAATTTGCCTTTTTCACATTGGCCGTGCACTGAGTCAGCACTTTCAATGAGCTGCCCACCATGACCCCAAGATCTCTCTACTGGTCAGTCACTGACAGCTCAGACTCATCAGCATATATGTGAAGCTGGGGTTTTCTTTGCCCCAATATGCATCACTTTACACTTGCTCATGTTGAACTGCATTCTCCATTTTGTCTCCCACTCCCTCAATTTGGAGAGGTTTTTGGAGTTCCTCACAATCTGTTGTGGATTTCACTACCCTAAATCGTTTAGTGTCATCTGCATATTTGGCCACTTTGCTGCTTACCCCAATTTTTAGATCATTTATGAACATGTTAAAGAACACTTATCCCAGTACAGATCCTTTGGGGATCCCATTTCTTACTTCCATCCATGTGAAAATTGTCCATTTATCCCTACCCTCTGTTTCTGTCATTCTATCTATTATCAATCCACAATTGAACCTGTCCCCTTATCCCATGACTGCTAAGTTTATTCAAGAGCCTTTGGTGGGAACTTTGACAAAAGCTTTTTGGAAGTCCAAGTATACTATCTCAACCAGATCACTTTTATTCACATGCTTGTTGATACTCTAAAAGAACTCCAAAGGTTAGTGAGGCATCTAAAAAGAAACATAAGATAGACACCAGCAACAGTCACTGGACGTACTGTGCTGGGGGTGAATACGGCCAGTTACTCTCCCCCTGCTAAATAAAAGAGAATCACTGCATTTAAAAGTGCCTCTTTGCCAAGTTAGCATATTTAAACATTTTAAATATGTTTAACCATTTTTGTCCTTAAGTATGCTTTCCATCCATTTAGTCGGCACAGAAGTTAAGCTAACTAGCCTGTAGTTTTGTGGATCCCCCCTTAATCCTCTTTTGAAAATCAGAGTTATATTAGCTACTTTCTAGTCCACTGCTACAGAGATGGATTGTAGGAATGAGTTACATATTTTTGCTAGGAGATCAGCAATTTCACATTTGAGTTCCTTTAGAAATTTTGGGTGGATGCCATCTGGCCCTGGTGATTTGTTAATTTTTTGTTTTTCAAGACAGTTTAGAACATCCTGAGGCTATTCACACATGTGTGCAAAACCAGGCTAACGGAGCCCAGTGCAGTTTTGCATGTGCGGGTGAACTGCCAAGATCAGTTCATGGCGGCAAACCCACCTAAATAGCCTCCCTTTAGAATGAGATTAAGGGAGCAAGCACACCCTTAACCTCGTTTATTTGTTTGTGTGTTAGCCATGGCTGCTTGCAGCCACGACTGGCACACTCGAAGGGAAGCAGTTCCCAATAATGCATTGCACACTCATACGGTGCATTATTGGAGCTCTGGGAGGCCAGGGAGACATGCAACAGCTCGCCCCAACACCCTGACCCTTGGAGATGTAGAGAGCAGGAAGCAGCTGCCAGTTGTCTGGGCGTGTGATCTGCCCACCCAGGGAAGCAAGAACAATCGTCTGCAGGGAGGATAAGTGTAACCCGCTCTCCCTGCAGACCACCCTGGAGCTCTTCTCACTGATCGTAAGAAGAGCTCCCCTCTCTTACTACCTCAAATTGGCACAGTTCTTCAGCCTCCAAGCCTGAGAAGCTCAGTTCCAGAGCAGATATATGGTCAGAATCCTCCACTGTGAAGACAGATGCAAATAACTCATTCAGCTGCTCTGCAGCCTCCTTATCCTCATGCGAAGATTGGGGAGAGTTTCTCCCAATGTTCTAAAACCAGGGCTGACATGTCCAGTATTGGCCAAAATCTGAAAGGGTTGATGTGTTGTGTATCCAGCCCTAATCCTGAAAGAGCATCTGGACTAAAGCAGTCAAGATGCTGGATTCAGAGTTACTCCATAACACCTTTGCATATGAGTAGAGGAGCAGGTTTCACCACATTTGAAATGGCAGGAGGCAGGGGACACTACAGCTACTAGGATGAGATTGTGAAAGAGGGTAGTATTTGTAAGGGGGAAGAAGCTACCTCAAAGACTGTACAGAATAGGAGAATCAGAAAGGATTCTGAAACCCTCTATATGTACATGGCTGGCCCTGTTGGCTGACAGCTAGGGCACAACAAATTCTCTATGGTGTATCCTCCTCTTGTATGCTATTCTGGCTTGAACACCTAAAGAGCTACACTGTGGAGCAAGAGCAGTGAATTCTAATCCTGCCTTCTTGCCCTCTTTTGCCTCTGACACAGCAGCCAAATACAAAGTGAGTTTGGCCTTAATCTTACCACGTCCCCAGCAGAAGGGACAATTACTCAAAATTACTCAAATCATAGCTTTTGGTTATCGATTATCTGTTTTTGAAAAGACTAGTACTCAAACCAGCATTTTTGAACATCTTTATGTACTAAGGTGTTCTTATTTTCTTGTGCATCATGCCAAAGAACTCTGAAAATGCCATCTGGCTGATTGGTTGATAGCATAATTTCTTTCCTGTAAACAGGTTTCTACAGATGACATTTCAGGAAGTGGCTTCTCAGCTCAAAGCATAGTCAGGCATGAAAATTATACTATTTGTGGAATATGCCCCAAGCATCCACATAGATCATGTGCTTTATTCATTTATTATCAGCAGAGCCAACAAAAAAAATGAGAGTATTCCCTTACACCTGTCATAGCCAGGCATGAATTATTCACTGATACCTGCCTACATTATTATTATTATTTTTTTAAATAACAGAAGAATAAATGTAAGGCAACATTAAAAAATTACTTGTACTCAGAAAGACATGAGGAACAAAATATGCATTCCAAGTAAACATAAGACATAAAAGCAGAGTATTAAATAATACTTGGCAAAATATATTCTTTCAAGGCCTTAAATACTCTACTTCAATATCCTTAACAAGATCATTGTAAAACACTCATTAATGCTTTTAAAAGGCAAAAGCTATTCTCAGGGTCTAGTGATTGTTGGAAATGTTTCTCCGCTAAAGTATCTGATTTTCACCAGTGAGGAATTTGCAGCAGTATTGTGAAGTTTTTGGAAGACGTGATTATTATTAAAGAGATTGTGGGATATGACTTCCTATGAAAAGGAGGTGTGAAGGGAAACAAGACAGTCCTAGTTGCTGTATATTTGTATAACAGTAAACTACATTTTACTGTAAGGGCAGAAGGGCAGTCTAGAAATTCGGAAGGGCGGTCAATTGACAATTGACAATGACAATTGAATGAATGAATGAATGAATGAATAAATAATACATCTAAAAGCCATCTAATGGCACAATGGGGAAATGACTTGCCTAGGGAGCAAGAGGTTGCTGGTTCGAATCCCTGCTGGTATGTTTCCTAGAATATGGGAAACACCTGTATTGGGCAGCATATTTCTCTGTGTAAACCGCCCTGAGCCATTTTTGGAAGGGTGGTATAGAAACCGAATAAATAATCATAATAAATCATAAATCATAAATAAGTTCATACTACGTGGGAGATGGCAATGGTGAACCTCTCCTGTATTCTACCAAAGAAAACCATATGGCTCTGGGGTTGCCAGGAGTCGACATCGACTCGAGGGCATAACTTTTCCTTTACCTTTAAGCTACATCTAAATGGAGAAAGTGGAATAGTGTCAACACGGATAAATGGCTTTGTGTTTAGAAAACTCTATATTTGGTCAAATTGACTTGTGTAGTCGGAGCTCATGAAGGAAAGAAATCATTATTTGTTCTGTGGCAAATGGCATGCATGTGTTAACTATTTACATATACTGTCATGACAGTGATTTTTCCTTCATTTTGACTGTTTTCTACTACTATTTGTTAAACTTGTAGTACCTGACATTTATTGTTATATCATATAATGGTGTTGTAATAGTAGGAAAAAACATGACAATTTGTGATTTCACAGTCAGTGATGACATAGGAAAGCTTCAAATGGCTGCAGCCTCTATCACAATAGTAATATACATTTCATACAATTTTGGGCTGTGTATCATGTCAGATCTGACAGAGTTATTGGATCCAATAGTGCCTATGTCAGATTATGTTGGATCAGCAGGGAACCTTTATTATGTCAGGATTACTGGAGTGTCAGATCAAGCTGGCCACTAGTAATGGATCACATTAGTGGTTCAATTCCATTGCCTTCCATCCACAGTACTTGTGGGGAGCAATATAGATTCCTTTATTAAGAACATAAGAACAGTCCTGCTGGATCAGGCCCAAGGCCCATCCAGTCCAGCATCCTGTTTCACACAGTGACAGTGGCCCACCAGATGCCCCTGAGAAGTGCACAGTCAAGAGGTGGATGAGGGCATGCCCTTCTCCTGCTGTTGCTCACTCCCCTGCAACTGGTATTTAGAGGCATCCCTGTTCAACTGCTGTGCTTCACAGCTTTTGTAGTACTCCTCATGGACAATGTTAAAAGGGATTCTGGGGAGAGGTAGAGAATGACAATGAGAAAGAGAAGTTTTTGTTTTCATCTTGTTTATGCTTATTGGCTGTAACTATCTCTCATAGAGCCATTTTTTGCCATTTTAAAAAGATTTTTTTTAATTTAAAAAACAGTGGATAAATCTCCTTCAAACTCAATAAACTTAATGCTATTGCTTTGTGTTACCACTATGAGACATTTAAGAACTTTCTGGCTAGCCATTCCAGAGTTATTTCATGTGCCAACAATGGGGAGAGGGGAATACCCCTTTCATATGAAGTAAGAAGCAATTTTATCCAAACTGGGCGTGCTTAATGGTCAGAATGGGGGGTTAAATTCCTGCATGTTTTGTAACTTTCTGCCATAAAACAAAGTGGCTGTGGGACTTCTGAGAAACATTTTAATTTCTTTTTATTTTTTAAAAGTAGACCAATCTCTTTCAAACTCCACGCACTTAATACTATCATCATATCCCACCATGATAAGATGTTTGAGAACTTTCTGCCCTATCATTCCAGAGTTATTAATTTTTATATTTTTCCTATTGATTCCTTTAGGAAATCTTACTTAAGTAGGATATTTCCGACAAAAATCTGACATGATCAGTCTGGTAAGTAGCATTATACCAATTCCAATCATTTTATTGTCGAATCAGATCATGTTGAATCCAACTTTATTTCCCAGTGTACAGAGTAGTAAAATTCCTGCATGAAAGGAACATAGGAAACTGCCATATACTGACTCAGACCATTGGTCTATCTAGCTCAGTATTGTCTTCACAGTCTGGCAGCGGCTTCTCCAAGGTTGCAGGCAGGAATTTCTCTCAGCCCTATCTTGGAGAAGCCAGGGAGGGAACTTGGAACCTAGATGCTCTTCCCAGAGTGGCTCCATCCCCTAAGTGCTCACACATCAGGTCTCCCATTCATATGCAACCAGGGTGGATCCTGCTCAGCTAGAGGGACCAATCATGCTTGCTACCACAACACCAGCTCTCCTGGATAATAATAAAGCAGCATGTCATGCAGGTGCCACATTCAATCATATTAATTTCACAGGCAAAAGCTAAGTGAGAATTTTGTATCTGTCATGACATGTGAAGTCTGGATCTAAGAAATACCCAGCACAGAAATAATTGTCATATATCCAACCAATCTGCTTGTACAGTTCTATCTTTCTGCATAACAACTGTATGATATTATAGGAAGTTTAGGGTGTGGGGAATGAGTAGAATGTCAATTAACCAGCAATTTAATTTGTTCCTGTTTCTGTTAGATGCACAGCCCATATATGTTTGCTGAAGAGCACTTGTCAGCATCTGCATAGGTGAGGACAGACCAATTTGTCGGTGTGTCTTTCTTAAAGGGTTGTATAAAATGTCCTAAAGCACACAGGTTCATTTTTGGTACCACAGGCACTGACATAATACTTGTACCAGTAAGTGGAGTACTTCCATATTTTTGTCACAAAAGAAAGCAGAGATAGTGACTTCTCTTCCTTCTTTCATTTCAGTCGCGGCCCAGTTTAAGCCAGTTGTGCCCAAACAAACAAGCAAAACATCCTAAGGATGTCCTGATTTGAGGAATGTTCCACTGCAGACAAAACTGCAAAACTGTTTCTTATTTGCTTATTATTTTTTTGTGTAAACCACCCAGAGCTATTTTTGGAAGGGCGGTACAGAAATTGAATGAACGAACGAACGAACAAACAAACAAACAAACAGTGAGTTTTGTTTTTAAAATGCCATCTTGTGAAATCCAAAAGGAGCTCTCTCCTAGGTTGAGTGACAAATGGGTGGAAACATGCATTTCAGCACTGGATCAACACTGCATATACACTTTCAGAAATATTCACCCACTCACTCATATCCTGAAATTAACACACCTATTAGGAATACATCATGGCCATTTATAATTCATAAATGGCATATCTTTTCCTAATAGCTTTTTTCTGAATCACAGTCTTCTGCTTTATTCTTGATGACCCCTAATTAAACATTATACAATCATATAGGCTGGTATGCTGCCTCTAATCTTGAATTCAATTATGATTCTCAATCAGTGGTGTGTGTTTTTTTAAAAAAAACTTTTAATACCTCTTTTTCACAGGACCATGCAGAAGGGGTTCCAGAAGATGAGTCCATTCCAGTCAAAGCGAGTTCATTTGGGTTTATTTATGCGCAGGACAAACAAACAAAGCACAAAAGAAAAGACACTGGGGCTATTCTGATGATCGGCAAAAATCGGGCTAGGAGAGCCTAGCCTGATTTTTGCCGATCGTAAGAACCACTGGGCTTGGCTGCGAGCCTGGTGGTTCTCTAGAGGTTAACCCGCTGAAGTACCCCTCCCCTTAGCCCGGGTTTGCGGAGCAAGTGCTCCGCAAACCCGGGCTATCTGATCGTGAGTGGCTGCGGCGCAGCTCTGCGCCGCAGCTACTCATGAGGAGACCCCCAGAGGGGAGGCAAAAAGCCGCCTCCCAGCTCCGGGGGTCTTGCCAGCATGCCCTGCACGCTCGCGCAGGGCATGCTGGAGCTTGCGGGGGCCAGCTTCCCCCAGCCCCCGCCAGCTCCATCACGGAGCTGGCAATCTTGTGGGCGGCTGATCCAGCTGCCCAGGGCTCCCTCCCTGATCGTGAGCGGGGAGACTGGGCTTAGCCCGCTCTCCCCGCACACTCAAAGAAACCGGGTCTCACTGTTCGTGAGACCCGGCTCATTGAGTTCATTCACACAGTCAAGACTGTGTTCAACCCAGGCTTGGGAGCTGTGTGTGCTCCCAATTTTCATTTGTATGGAAGTAAGGTAAGAGGAAAACCTCGGTAGAAATAACTGTGTGGAAGCAAGATAGGAGGGAAAGCTACACAGGTTTTGCTCCAATCTTGCTTCCACACAATGGGGCCTTTCACATGAATGGAGTGGGATTAGGCTGGACAGGAGTGTTGGGATCCACACACCTCCCGGCACTCTACATGAGGGCTAGGCTGCTCGTGATAACAGACTGGATCACTTCTACCCAGGTTTTCCTCCTACCTTGCTTCCACACAACCAAAAATTGGGAGCACATGCAGCTCCCAAACCCAGGTAGAACATAGTTTTTGATTGTGTGAATGACCTTGTTTCAGATTATTTGTAGGTTAGTACACGTGTGTAAGCTGAAACACATGCAAGGAAATAGTAGATCTATGGTTGTAGGAGCTCCTTTCTACACAGTCCATGCAATCAATGGTATGGTCACAAATTTTTGGTTTCAGTTTATGTACACTTCACAGACAGAAAATCCAGAACATGACACCCTGCCCTCTCTTTCATTCACTGCAGGAAAGAAATATTGCAATATATGAACCCCTGCTAAATTGGCAAAGAGGCACCTTTTACCACGGTGATTCTCTTTATTTAGCAGGGGGAGAGTAACTGGCCCTATCCACCCCCAGCACAGTACCTCCAGTGACTGTTGCTGTTGTATTTCTTATCTTTCTTTTTAGATTGTGAGACCTTTGGGGACAGGGATCCATCTTATTTATTTGTTATTTCTCTGTGTAAACCGCCCTGAGCCATTTTTGGAAGGGCGGTATAGAAATTGAATGAATGAATAAATAAATAAATAAATGCAATCTAGAAGAGTTTCTAATGTGAATAATTTCTGCTAGAATTTTGTCTGTGAATAATTTTTATTAGAAGAAATTTCTAATATTGTGATTTGAGACATACTAGACATAACATGGGAGACCCCACAATTATCATTTTGGTAATTAGCATAGTGATCCCATGAATGCTCCATGGATTTCCATGGAACACTCATGGGGTCACAATGCTAATTAGCAAAATGACTATTGTGTACTTATTCCATGTTACACAAGCATCTCTGCCTGCCTTTTCCTTACCATGGACCTAACAGCAACTTATGGAAAGGGGAAACTTACAGCAGGGAAATATAATTGGACACACTTTGTCAGAGCACCAGGCCTTCAAAATTACCTTCTGGAGGTTGCTAATTAGCAAACAAAAAACTGCAGTAAATTCTAATCATGGATCTTTAACACTATGTCTACTTTGGCCATCTTGCTTTCTGTGGATAATTCTATAGTATTCTCTATTGAGAGTCAGAAATTTGATAAAAGAATCATAATGTTTCTTGACAGCCCTGGCCTTCAGAATGTGACACCCACCAAAGCTTTAGGAGAGGGACAGAGAGTCAGCTAAAAGCAGTTTCCAGTTTAATTGAGAGACAGAGGAAATGTTGAGCTGTGAGTTAGCTGAAGATGATCACTGAGTGCATGGCTTCTCCCAGGAAACTGGATGCAGGATTAGCAGGTTTTCTACCTGCTATGGGAGTGTGGTGTTGCTTCGTTTATAAGATTATAAGAACTTCAAAACATCCCTGCTGGATCAGGCCCAAGGCGTATCTAGTCTAGCATCCTGTTTCACACCATGGTCCACCAGATGCCTCTGGGGAGCCCACAGGCAAGAGTGCATGCCCTCTCTCCTGCTGTTGCTCCCTTGCAACTGGTATTGAGAGGCACCATGCCTCTGAGGCTGGAGATGGTCCAAAGCCACCAGACTAGTAGCCATTGATAGACCTGTCCTCCATGAATTTGTCTAAGCCCCTTTTAAAGCCATCCAAGCTGGTGGCTATCACCACATCCCATGGCAAAGAATTCCATAGATTAATTATGCACTGTGTGAAAAGTACTTCCTCTTGTTGGTCCTAAATTTTCTGAACTTCAGTTTCATGGGATGACCCCTAGTTCTAGTGCCATGAGAGAAAGACCTTCACATGCATCTTTTACATAATATAAATATCACACATTTCTAATCCTGATTTCCAAATTTCCAAAGGAAATCAACCCTTCAATGTTGCCCTTGAATTTCTCACCACTTAGGGAAGTGAAATGCACATGATGGCACAAATATTTAAAAGACAGAGCTGAAAATGAGAGAGATAGGTGCTCAGTTGTTCCTGTACATCATACTTTCTGCACTCAAAGTCCTTTCCTCAATCAATATTTTTATTATGGCACTTGACCAGATTTCAGCATTATATAAGGAGTTGACATTCAATGCAGTTGGTACAGTGTCAGATATCACAGTTGCATTTAGGTAGAGGGAGTTCACCCATCAGGAAAAACCTTATCTAACTGATGGGGGTGGGGTTCGCCATTGCTTGATGGATCTTGTACGCAATGGCACAATATCTAGCGACACAAAGTAACAAATACAGTCTTATCTGCAAGAAGATAGATTACATAAAAATTTATTGGTATTCCTTGGAGGTTCTCTAACAGAGGTAAAATCAATTTGCTACGTGGAGTGCTGTAAAATTTACAATGACGTTTATAAGCAAAATTATCAACTTTGATCCACAAGAACACTTGTGCAGGTGATAGGGTATCTTTTTGTATCTCCCCTCCAACCAAGCTGATGGGAAACCACTATAACAACTGAAGGTGAAGGCTCTCTGAAGTGTTGGACATGTCAGATTTAGCTTGCTGCAGCTAAAATTGAGGCGACCCACCAATTCTTAATGGAATTGGGGAGTTTGCTTCTCTTTTCTTCTAAAAGATGTTCTGTAATTCTATTGGATTGAACAAACCCCACAGCAATTAGAGATTCAGAAGAGAGTCCAACCATCTGGAGTTTCCCCATTAACTTAGGTAACCACTTAGCGTGGGTCTGATCCTCCAGAACTGGAGGGGGGGGCAATCCACATGTTTGAAATTGAGTTTTAGCCAGTGTTTGAAGACTGCTAAAGTCTTCAAACATTTGAAGTCACACTCTAGTCTCCACCTTATTTACCCCAGCCTCTAGCCTTAAGGCTGAGTTGGATACACCTTTTGGCATCTGAAGAACTGTTCTTTAAAATTTAGTTTGGACAACCTCCACGGGGAAAGTCCTTTCCTCATATTGTTGTTATACTGAATTGTTTCTAATTATTCAGTAGCAAAGAAATTATACTCCACAAATACTCAGAGACAACCTTTCTCTTATTACTATTGCCAGAGCAATAGCCTGCCTCAAACCATGGGGGGGAATGCTCAGAGATGCAACCCAGAGGAGTCCAGTGAGACAGAGGATCCAGCACTCTGCACTATACTGTGCTTCTGGAAACAGCTTTGATCCTCACTGCCTTAATTTTGTAAGGATGATCCAATCTAGTAGGATTATTTTTATAGTGGAGGAGCTGGGGCTTTAGTCTTTGAACTTAGCTTGGGACACCTTGAAACAGCACTGTCTTGAATCAGTAATTGTCTGTTCTTCATGTTAATGACAGTTGCTAATTTAGTTGCAAGAAACATCTTTTTGTTGTTGTTTTAGAGGCTTTTTACAAATACTAAATATATCTGCTTGAACTTGTTTCTGACTTACACATTTAATCATTGGAAATAGATTATAATAATAATCAGAGCCTAATCAAGTGCCCCACCCACCTGGTGACAGTATTAGATCCCTAATTCAATGCTCTTGCTTTCTGATCCACATTCAGAACCCCTTGTGTAATCCATAACCCAAAATTTCTCCCATCCGTAATCTCTCCTGCACATTCCATCATACCCATTGTTGCCAGAAAGCCTGTTTCTGGGGGGCATAGAGTGCAGCCCTTTATGCAATTGGAATTGTGGGTACATAGTCTCCATTTTTGGATACCTCCTGCCCATGTTTGGCAAAGGCTCACAGTTGGTCTTTTGGCACGAGCAAAGCATGGGGCAATGCACCATGAGGACATAATATCTAAGACTGCAAGGAGTCATCCTCAATCTCTCTTTCTTCATCTCCAGAAAAGGCAATCAGCCAGCAGGAGACCTAATTCAAAAGGCACTAAAGGGAAGAAAATACTCGCTTTTTGCAAGAGAGATAGCATTGCCAGCATTTCCCACCAAAACTCAGATAAGAGTAAATATTTCCCCACCATTAATAGCTTAATTGGCGCTCTCTCTCTCTCTCTCTCTCTCTCTCTCTCTCTCTCTCTCTATATATATATACACATACACACACACACATACACACACACACACAGCTATGTGCCACAATAGAACATCATCCTAAATTATTTTTTAAAAGGTTTTGTAAATTGTGGGTGATGCAAGTCATTTAATGGTACTAGAGAGAGACATGCTGTTCTGGTAGCTCCAGGTCTTAACACTCACATCAATTTCAGAGGATGAATACAATTGAAGGAAGCCCAGGCGAGTGCACAGCTGGGGGAGTCAGTCATGTGACTTGCCTGTGGGGGGGCAAGGCAGTGGGCCCCCAAAAGACTGTCTCCCCTTGCCCTATTATAGTTATCCCCCTGTCTTCTTGCCCTTTTGCCCTTTCCTATGAGGAGACCTGCAGGGCACTGACCTGCAAGTGCACTGAACACACCACCAGACTAAGGATAGGTAAAACTAACCTTCTGCCTCTATTGAGTCTCCTCACCACCTTCCTCTTATCTATTCCTGCCTCTAAGCACTTCCTATGGCAAGCCTTAACCCACAATTTGGACGCTAGGCTAAATCATCTTAAATTGAGACTATCAGTTAAGATTTTATTGCCTTGTCTAATTAACATTTGCCTTCCTGTATCCCCATTTATCCTAAATAAATATGTTGTATTGCATTTCTGCTGCTTCCTCATTTCCAAAACACAAAACTTGCTCAGATTGATACTGTAACAGAACTGCTCCTTCAAGCCGGTTCTGTTCAAGCCGGCTTTAAACCAGACATACACTGGGTATGTGAGCCAGCTCAGATTGAACTGGGCTTAACATCGAACTTGCTCAGCTCAACAGGTTTGGGGTTGAACCAGACAGGCCTCTCCCAGTCCGAGTTCAAAATGAACCATGCCCAGTTCGAACCAAACCAGTTTTGGAGCTCTACTGGTAAAGGGGAATCCGGTGATGATTCCCCTTCCCAGTAAAGGGGAAGGGAGGCTTCCCTAAGTGTAGCGTGTATAGGAGGGGAGTCAACTTACAAGTGGCATTGGCGGCAGATGCTGTGGTGGGGAGGCTGATGGCAGCTGCTCTTGCCCCCACCCCTGCTGGCCTCCCCCAGAGTACCCAGAGCTGGTACTGGCAGTGGCCCAGTTCAGGCCTTCTCCAGCCCTGTAAGTCCTCTGCACACATGTGGAGGCCATTTTAGTGAGCTCTGCAGAAGCGCATAGGCCATTTGTGCAGATGTCACTAAAATAGTCTCCACATGCGTACAGAGGCCCGAACTGGGTTGGAGAAGACCTGAACCAGGCCACTGCTGGCCCTGGCTGCTGTGTGGGAGGCTGGTGGGGATGGGAGGGCCACTCCCACCCTTGCCGCCCACCCCCCGCCCTAAAATGAACATTTTAGGTAATTTTCATTCATGACCTAAAATGAATGGATATTGCAAAAAAAGAAGGGACATTGCAAATTGCATCTTAAATTCCATGCCATATAAGCTGTAAAGACTTTGTATAGTCTGGTATATGATGATGGTTTTAGAAATGAGGCTCCGTGCACCCACACTTTGCCTTGTTCATCAGGCAGACATTCCATCAGCGACATCTCTAGGAAGTTATTAGGGAAACTGCGCTTGTTAAATGTCTGCCTGGATGCATCCCCCCCACCAGCCCAATGTCCAATGGAAAGACCAAGGCAAGATGTGGGTGCATAGAGCCTCATTTCACAAGCTATCATTATACACCAGACTGTAGAGACTTACAGCTTATATGACATGGAAGTTAAGATGGGCACCTTAACTTGCAATTTCTATTCTTTTTAGTGCACGAGTGAAAATGTAAAGCAGCTTAATTCTCATTTTAAGCAGAAGCTTTTTGGATTACTGAATTAAACTTTGCACTGCACACTGCACTTGTAAAGCACAACATAATCACACTCACAGAGTTGATCCTGCATCCCTTAGGCACACAACCTGTCAGTTTCATCCAGTTCTTTTCTCTTGCTTATTGCTATGTTGACATCTGTGAATGAAGACAGTTATATAAGAATGAAGTATCATTATTTTCAAGAGATGCTTTTTGTTTAGTTGCATATTGCAATAGTTAGCTGTTCTCTGTATTATATGTATTATAATTGATGGGTTATGACAGAGCCTTAAGGGACAGCCTAATGTTTGTCGTGTTTTCTGTTTCCCATGAGTATAATTCAATCTGTGTGTTTGAGTGCTGTAAAGTGCATCAGTAGTGGATAATATTCAATAATAATGCTATTGAGCTGAGGATGAGGGGCAGGGGAAAACAAGCCACTGTTCGCATTTCAGAACTTCAGCTCCCTCATTGATTTGTAATTTTTTTATTACTTTGTTTATGGCTATGTATTCCTTGACTCTCCATTATTCTCTCCACTTATATCTATACTGTGATAATGAAAATCATTATATATTTCAGTTAGATTGTTGTTAAGTGCATAGGCAAATAGGCAGCAATTCTGAAAACTTACACAAGCTGTCAGCAGACCCCTCTCTGTGCAAAGTTGTTGGTCCCACAGGATATATTAATCTGATCTACAACCCAGGTGGGCCTATTTATATCCTGATTCTGTTGAAAACAATAAAATCCATGTGCATATATTCTAGGGTTGCCCCAGGGCTCTGGAATGCTCTCCTAAATTAAATCAGAACCTCCACATCTCTGGTTGTTTTTAAGCAACTCTTGAAAACACACCAATTCTATTGGGCTTTAGTTAATAATGTTTTAAAGTTTAATTGGTGGTTATTTTAATTTGCTTTATATGATTTAAGGTTCTAATTGTTGTGTTTTAATTTGAAAACCACCCCAAGATTTTATATGGGGCAGTATAAAAATGCAATCAATCAATCGATCAATCAGTCAATAAAATGACATAAAATAGGGTCATGTAAATAAATCACATAACAGTTCCACCTAATGGTGCAGCTGGAAATGACTTGCCTAGCAAGCATGAAGTTGCCAGTTCAAATCCCTACTAGTATGTTTCCCAGACTACGGGAAGCACCTATATCGGCAGCAGCGATGCTGAAAGGTATCATCTCATACTGTGCAATGATGAGGCAATGGTCAACCCCGCCTGTATTCTGCCAAAGAAAAACCACAGGGCTCTGTGGTTGCCAGGAGTCAACACCATAAATAAATAAATAAATAAATAAATAAAGAAAGAAAGAAAGAAAGAAAGAAAGAAAGAAAGAAAGAAAGAAAGAAAGGGTGATAGTGCCAGTCTCATTTATGTCTTTGTTATGTGTGGGCTGGACTAGGGCCAGAGACCCAGAATGAAAGTTCTGCTCAAGCTTGTATCTCATTGGGTGACCTTGCATTGATCACCCTCTCTGTGTCTAACCAAAAGTTTGTCGTGAGGATAAAATGGCTGGGAGATCAACTGCATTCCTCTGGCCTCCCTGGATGAAAGCAAGTTAACAATGAAATAAGCAAATTGCTTAAATTTTGGCTGATACACCTGCTACATCTGTTTCTTGAGATAAATAACTTCAGAACAGTGGTACATATGTTAGTAACCTCCAGACATGACTACTGCAATGCACTCTATGTGGGAGCTGTCTTTGTACATAGTCCAAAACTGCCATTGGTACAGAATGTGGTAGCCAGGTTGGTCTATGGGTCATCTTGGGGAGACCATATTACTCCCTAACTAAAAGAACTGAAGTGGCTACCAATAGGTTTTGGGGCAAAATACAAGGTACTGGTTATAACAAATAAAGCCCTAAACAACTTAGGTCGTGTATTTAAGAGAATGTCTTCTTCACCATGAGCCCCATCACCCATTGAGATCTGCAGTTGCTACCAGCTTGTCTGGTGGCTACATAGGGATGGGCCTTCTCTGTTGCTGCCCTGAGACTCTGGAACGTGCTCCCTCTGAAATAAGAGCCTCCCCATCTCTGACAGCTTTTAAAAAGTCTTTATAGACTTAGTTTTTCAGCCAAGCTTTTTAACTTGACTGTTGTTTTAAATTGTTTTAAAGTTTTCATTTATGTTGTAAACCAACCAGGGATGGAAGATAGATAGATATATAGATAGATTCAAAATGCTTACAGCTAAATCTTCATGTTCTGTCCTGGGATTTTATTTATTAAGTTTCAAAAAGTATATTTCACCTTTCTTTCTTCTTCTTTTTTTAAAAAAAACTTATTCATGTAGCTAACAGAAAACAGTTTTTTAAAAACGGTTTAAACAATAATGGGGCATACATACATTAATAGTATAAAAGCCAGCAAATCATCAGAGAACAGCAGCATACAGAAAATGTTCTTCTTTTTAAAAATTGGCACATCTAAGCATTTCTGTTCTGCCTGCAGAAGATTCCAGGTTCCAGTCTCTTCAGGTATGTTTGGAAAATATGTCTGAAACTCTGGAGGGTTAGTGTCGACAGTTAGTGTCGACAGCACTCTGTTAGACGGACCAATGGTCTCACACTGTACAAGGCAGCTTCATATGTTCCTATGCACCATTAAGCCAAATCAATATCATAAATATACTATATTTATAGAAATATAAACATTGGCTGACATCTTGACTAATGCTGCACAGCTACTGGCAACATTCTCCTCACAGGCTAGAAGTGCTGCTCTGTTACAGAAGAAACATGTCGCTGAGGGTCAGGGAATGTTTCTGCTATAACAGAAAGCACAGGGAGAGTGTATCAAAGGTAGTCACACCCTAGGGGTGTGCACAGAACCGGCTAGTCCAGTCCAATTCGAGTCTGGACTGGACCTGAACTGGACCAGGCCACTTTGGTCTGGCATCCCCCTCAACGCCCTCCCCCCATTCGGGGGGGGGGTTTTAAACATTTTTTTTAATTAGTGGACCCAGGCCATGAAGAGGCCAATTGCGCAGACACAGCAGCCTCCAAAATGGCCACTGCACCAGAGGGGAAAGGCCTGAAAAGGCCGAAGAGCTGGCTGAACAACTGGTATAGGAATGAAGGGAGGCCGGAGGGGGGAGGCAGAACCTCCACAGACCCTCCCCCTGCCAGCTCCAACAACTCCCCCAAAGGGGGTAAGTTTTTAAAAATTGATTGATTGATTGATTGATTGATTGAAAATGTCCACGAATCCCCCAAACTGTTGGCGGGGTGTTCGGTCCAGAGTCGGACCAAACAGGGGATGGTTGTGTTCGACCCTGAATGGTCAAACCAAACTGGTTCGACATCAAACACGTTCAACGTAGAACCTGTTGGCACATCCCTATCACACTCTTCTGGGTGGGTTCCTGTGCTTCAGAAGGGTGTGGGGACTAGTACTGTTGTTAGAGGCACACACACAGAATTTTCATCAGGATGGCAACCATTCTAAATGAATAACATCAAATAAAAATATGATGCTATGCCAGTTTAACAACAATTACATTACATTTATGTTTAGGTGAATATGCCACTGCAAATGCTTTGGTCTAATCAGTCTAAAGATCCTGAGAAGGAATGATATTATTCAGATATACTGAGCAGCAAACAGGAGGCCGCATTAAGGAACTAGGATAAAGTATCATTGTGCAGAGGGAGAGAAGCACTCTTGGAAACTGCTCGGAAGTGCCTCGGAAGCCCCAGGTGGAGTGAGGTGTGAGGTGTGAGGAGTGATATGTTCAGGAATCAAATATAAGAGGTCAGGAATAATAATGGCTCAAGAGATGACCAGGAAGAAACTGACCTTAAGAAGTAACAAAGAGAAGGTCAATGGACCCTTTTGTGACAGCAGTTTTAGCTGAAAAGGAAAAGGTTAGAATCCGCTAATGTGAGTCAATATACAGCTAGCAAGTATAGAACACTCTCTTAAGGAACTTGGGAATTAAAGGTGAAGAGAGAGGTCAGCAAGAGAAAGATTGTATAAGGAGGGGAGGAACCTGAAAGCTAAAGAGGACAGGGATAATTTAAATATGAAAGAGACAGAAAACAAATGCATGGTGAGAATGCAGAAACAACAAGTTCAGTTAACATAAGAAAAATATAATGATCCCCCTCCCATTTTCCGTATGTGCCTGAGATTGTTGCCTTGCCTCATGAACAAGCATTCTCTGGCAGGAACTTTGCTAATGAGGAAAAAAGTGGGGGAATGAGTGTGGGAAGAAGAAGAAAAAGGAAGAGAATGAGAAGAAGAACATAAGAACAGCCCTGCTGGATAAGGCCCAAGGCCCATCTAGTCCAGCATCCTGTTTCACACAGTGGCCCACAAGATACTGCTGGAAGCCACAGGCAGGAGTTGAGGGCACACACTCTCTCCTGCTGTTACTCCCCTGCAACTGGTACTCAGAGGCATCCTGCCTTTGAGGCTGGAGGTGGCCTATAGCCCTCCAACTAGTAGCTTATGATAGACCATGAAGTTATCCAAACCCCTGTTAAAGCCATCCAGGTTGCTGGCTGTCACCACATCTTGTGGCAGAGAATTCCAAAAGTTGATTATGTGTTGTATTAAAAAGTACTTCCATTTGTTGATTCTAGGTTTCCTAGAAATCAGTTTCATGGGATGACCTCTGGTTCTAGTGTTATGGGAGACGGAGAATAATTTCTCTCTATTCACTTTCTCCACACCATTCATGATTTTATAGACCTCTATCATGTCTCCCCGCAGTCGTCTTTTTTCTAAACTAAAAAGTTCCAGGTGTTGTAGCCTTACCTCATAAGAAAGGTGCTCTCGGTATAAGGGCATTAGCCATTTTATTTTAAATTCTCTTCCTAATGATCCCTAGCATGGAACTGGCCTTTTTCACAGCTGCTGAACATTGAGTCGACACTTTCAATGAGCTGTCCACCACAACCCCAAGATCCCTCTCCTGGTCAGTCACTGACAGCTCAGATCCCATCAGCGTATACTTGAAGTTGGGGTTTTTCATCCCAATGTGCATCACTTTGCACTTGCCAGCATTTGCCACTTAGCTGCCCACTCACCCAGTTTGGAGAGATCCTTTTGGAGCTCCTCACAATCTCTTTTTAATTTCACTACCCGAAAGAGTTTGGTATCATTTGCAAATTTGGCCACCTCGCTGCATACCCCTACTCCTAAATCATTTATGGATAAATTAAAAAGCACCAGTCCCAGTACAGATCTGTGGGGGACCCCACTTCTGACTTCCCTCCATTGTGAAAACTCTCCATTTATACCTACCATCTGTTTCCTGTCTTTCAACCAGTTAGCAATCCACACATGTACTTGTCCCCTTATCCCATGACAGCTAAGTTTCCTGAGGAGTCTTTGATGAGGAACTTTGTCAAAAGCTTTTTGGAAGTCCAGGTATACGATGTCAACTGGATCACCTTGATCCACACACTTGTTGACACTCTCAAAGAACTCCAAAAGGTTTGTGAGGCAAGATTTACCTTTGCAGAAGCCATGCTGGTTCTCTCCCAGCAGGGACTGTTCTTCTATGTGCTTTACAATTTTATCCTTGAGGATGCTTTCCATCAATTCACCTGGAACAGGCGTTAAGCTAACAGGCTTGTAATTTCCCGGATCACCCCAGATCCCTCTTTGAAAATCGGTGTTGCATTGGCTGTCCTCCGGTACAGAGCCCGATTTCAGGGATAAGTTAAATATTTTAGCAAGGAGGTTGGCAATTTCACATTTGAGTTATTTGAGGACTTTTGGATGGATGCCATCCAGCCCTGGTGATTTGTTAGTTTTTAGTTTTCCCAGACAGTTTAGAATATCATCTCTTTTCACTTCTATCTGACTCAGTTCTTTAGCCTCTATCCCCCAAAAGCCTGGTTCAGGAACAGGTATGTGCTCAGTATCCTCTGCCATGAAGACAGATGCAAAGAACTCATTTAGCTTTTCTGCAACCTCCATATCCTCTTTAATACCCTTTCAATGACAATGAACTCGCTCATTGTCTAATGGTCCAACCGCCTCCCTGGCAGGTTTCCTGCTTCTGATGTATTTAAAGAAGTTTGTTATTCCCCTTGATACTTTTAGCTAAATGTTCCTCACACTCTCTTTTCACCTCCCTTATTGTCACCTTGCATTTCTTTTGCCAGAGTTTGTGTTCCTTTCTGTTCTCTTCATTTGGACAGGCCTTCCAATTTCAGAAGGAAGTCTTCTTCCCTTTTATGGCTTCATTGACATGATCTGTTAGCCATGCTAGCATCCTCCTGGACTTAATGGTACCTTTCCTCCTTTGGGGTATACAATCTAACTGGGCTTCTAGTATTGCGGTTTTGCGTAAACTCCATGCATTCTGCAGTGAAGTGACTCTCCTGATTTTCCCTTTCAGCTTTCTTTTCACCATACTCCTCATTTTGGAGAAGTTTCCTCTTCTGAAATTCAAAATGTTTGTGTTAGACTACTTTGGTGATTCTCTTACCACACGTATGCTGAATTTGATGGCACTATGGTCACTGTTCCCTAAAGGTCGATGATACTGACATCATGCACCAGGTCCTGGGTGCCACTCAGGATTAAGTCCAAAGTCACCTTCTCTCTAGTTGGGTCCAAGACCAACTGCTCTAGGGCACAGTCATTCAACGTATGTAGAAATTTTACCTCTCTTAACTGACTGTGAATTTACCCAGTCTATGTGTGGGTAATTGAAATCACCCATGATTACAGCCCTGCCTCTGTAAGGAGGAGGAGGAGGAAGCAGTCCCATTGAAATTAAAAGGACAAGTTAGGCAATGCTATCATTTTATAGGCCAGTGAACTTATAATGGAGAAAGCCAGCTCACTCTCCATTTTTAGAGCAACTATAAACCACTGCATGCTACGAATATATGTATATATTCATAGCAGAATTTCTATTCTACATTTTCTGCGTATAAGTATGTAGCATTTTCATACAGGAGCCATATGCTGACCTTCAAAAATACCTCCCAAGAGCTTTTTCTATTAGCAAGTGCTCCAATGGGGCCATTAGAAATAACTACATATTGCATCATGCCCCAATGGAGCAATAATCCAAGCATAGCTTCAAAGACTGTAGTACTTTACAAATGATTAAGACACATTTACATATGAAAATCATTTGACCATTTGGTTCTTTTCCACTACAACAAATTATTTGCATTTGAAGATTTCTTATAAGGATATTCTCAATCAGTTTCTTTAATTCAAATGAAACTAAATCTGTGTGTAGGCTATGAAATAACAGACAGAATAGAAAAATAGCTATTAAATCATAATAGAAATTATCCAGGATTTGTTATTGTTTCTAATGACCTCAGTACCCAACATAATTGAAAACCCAATAAAATATGCCAGGTCACTCTGCAGCCTGGGCTGATATGGGATCTGATCCAAATATACAACCTTTGACCCCAATACACACACTGTAGGATCTGACCCAAAGATATCAACATAGGTGCAAAAGGAAATGTATCTCCTTATGCCAGTAATATAATCTAGTTCTGATAATGCAGTTATCCTTATTAGTCTTGGAGAGATGCATCCTTCAGTCCCACCTCCATGGCAAAACTGGGCTCTGGAACGAAGTAAGCAAGATTTTCAGAGGCTGGTTCCAAGCTCCATCAGTTAACAGGGGAACAAGGATTTACTGCAAGAGGGACAGAATCATGAAGTTCTGCTCCACTTTCAAATCACAGGCAGCTCAAATCCTTGTTTTAGCCCCCTCACTTCCTTTAAAACACAGTCATTCCATCGCAGAGCCACTGTGCCACTCTGCTTGGAGTTATTCACACATGGCTTCATGTTGTGGGGTAAATGTTGAGCGAAGCCACTTTGAATCACACTCGTGGCATTGAGGAAAGCAGCCCCTCCCCTCTGCTCTTGTGTTTTGTTTTGATGCCAGTTCACATGGCATACCTCCGTGTTTTCCTTCTAGCCAATAGCAGGAGGGGAGAGAGCTTTCTAAAGAGCTATATCTGAATTTCTAAAGAAAGTATCCCTCTTATCATGATAATGATTCTTTATCAGGGCCTCTCCAGTAGCTTAAAACCAGCATTTTAAAATCCCGGAAATACACGGAGATAAGCTAGAATTCGCAAGACAAGATCTGATTTGTGTGTGGAGTGCATCCAAGGATCTCCAAGGGACTTTGGGGTAAGTTTGGCTGGTGTGTGAACACACACACTCTCTTACAAAGCAGATTCAGGGTAACAGCCCTGTCTGTAAAGCCTCCTGATGCGAAGAAAAGACTAGCATATCATTAGAAACATGGCCATACTTGCAAGTGAATAAGAAGATAGGAGTATGGAGTCAGATCAAGGATTCGCCTACATCAATACTATTTACACTGACTGACAGCAGCTCTCAGACAGGGGTCTTTCCAAGTCCTTCCTGGAAATGCCAGGAATTAAACTGGGGCATTCTGCAGGCATAGCGGGAGCTCTTCCACTGAACTACAGCACCACCCTCAAATGAAGAGGATTGTGGGCTGCAGGATGGGGAGAACTGGGGATGTAAGAGATGTTAGGAAGCTCCATCATAAGTTTACACTTCAGGAGTTTTTGGGTACTGCATCATCAGCCAAGCTATGGGACAGTATCACCAAAGTAGCCTTGATTTTGCACTAGATACAACTGCTACTGGAATAAATAATGAAATAGTATCTCTAGTCTATTCAAAATCAGATTTTCAGTAGTTTCAAAGTTCAGTACTCCCCATGAGGAGATATCTGTAGAATCTGGAAAAATGTTGCCTCTTTTACAATGTTTGATAGTTATTTTATTTTATTTTATTTTATTTTATTTTATTTTATAATATTTGGGGAACGTTGGAAGTTAGTCCATCTGTCAGTCTAAACTGAATGGTAGTGGCTCTCCAAGGTTTCAGGCAGGTTTGAACCTTGGATCATCTTTACTACTAAGTTATGGCCCCATCTGCTTGCAGAATACAGCCCCACACCCTTTCAGCTACAAGGCTTCTCAGAGTGATTCATATGAACAGTGTCTTATAGACAAGAAAACTGGGAATTAGGTTGTGGGTAGCAACCGTCTTGTGCATTTGTACTGGGACAGAAGAAAACATGAGTAGAATTGAATCGCTTACAAAATCAACCAAATTCTTGTGATTGCTAAGTAGCTTTTTGCGTTAATAAAATAGTCTTCCCCCACCCTCAGTGTAACATTTGTGTACTAGCATAAGCAGTACAAAATCCATCCCTGAATAATTATCTGGGAAACAACCTTCCTGCAGAGGTGGGGATAGACGTGCTTTAGGGAATCGCTATACTGGAATTCATGGCCTTTAAAAAAGCAAACACTGAAATCACAGAATACAAACAATGGTCGAAGGAACACACAAAAGGGCAGAACAGATGACAAGCAGGGCACGTGTGAGGAGCAAGGACAGGATATCTCATCGTACTGTGATATATGCGTCGTGCTGCACAATATGCATGCCAGTGTTCCCTCTAACAGGGATTCCCAGATGTTGTGGACTATAACTCCCATAATCCCGATTTAAAAGCCATTGCAGCTGGGATTTCTGGGAGTTGTAGTCTACATCATCTGGGAATCCCTGTTAGAGGGAACACTGATGCAGGTTATCCTTTGCAAATTTAGTTGTACATGTTAAAGATTGTCCAAAAAATGCACTTATCATTTTCATCTTATCAGCAAGATTACAATGGATTTTCTTTCTGTTTTTTCCATGTGCATTATGAATATATTTGTGAATGCTCGCTCTGTAGTTAAAGATGCTCCTCCTGACCAGGAGTTTGCAAATCCAATTTTACTGTATCCCCTAAAGATTAGTATTCTATCAAGTTTCACTGCCTTTGCCATTCAAACATAATTGACAGGAATAAAGTGGTATTATCTGTTAAGTAGACATATTCTGAAGTGAATTGTATCACACTGTAGAGTTATAAAACACACAATATATTTTATGTCAGTAGCTTTTAATATTATGGTATTATGAAAGACCATCCATCAGAGATCTTGAACTGTACGGGGGGAAACCCTGAAGCTTTAAAGTTTAATAACGTATATATAGATATATAAAGCTATGAGCAAAATTGTTTCTCTATTCATAGCTGCATGAGCTGGTGTTATTTTCTGGCATGACCAAATGACAACTAAGAGGCAAAGAAATCCAAACTAAGGCATATTTCCTTCCTTCCTTCCTTCCTTCCTTCCACCAAATGCACTATGTTTTATTCATAGCCATAGCATTGTTTCTGACAGCATTAATATTTACAAGCAAGGAAATTTGGTTTTCAGTTTGAGAACATCTGGAAACTAAAATTTTCTGAACTTTCAATGATTTCAGGACTGCACAACTTTGACCCTCCTGCAGATGTTGCACTAGAACTCCCACCATCCCAGGCTATTGGACAGTGTAGCTGGGGATGATGGGAATTGTAGTCCAACAACAGCTGGTGAAGTGCAGCTCTGAGTGATCTGAACAAGTCATTCCTCATTCATAGTACACCCCACCCATTGAGCTGGGAAATGTCGGGTCCAGACTGGGAGAGGACAAAATGTTGCAGATTGTGCCTAGTGCTTTTTTCCACTGCAATAAATACCAACCTTTATACCAAAATATACCAACATTTTTCCAGTTCTTTTCTTTTTCATGCCATAATTGTCTTTCTCTGAGTCTCAGTCTTTCAGAAAGACTTATCTTTACTTTTTAACTTCAACATTCCTCCCATCCCTTAATAAACTATATTTTCCCCAGCTTGTCAGGGCCTGGGTGATGGGGGTGGGGGCAGGCTTAGCTTGCTTACCTAAATCACTTCATTAATTCCTCCCCAGTTTTTTGCTCATACCCATAAGGGGCATAGCAAGGTTGGAGTAGGCCCTGGGACAAAAAGATAGGCCCCTGCCCTACCCTCCAGCATTCCACCTTCTTCTTTGGCGAGGAAGGAGCGGGAGAGTGAAGAGCTGGTGGGCCTCCTCTCCCTCAGGGGCTCAGGGACATTTGTCCCCCTTTGCTCAGTTAAAGCTGTCAAAGCCTTTGCTATTCATGAAAACCTTTGTTTGTTTGTTTTTTTCCTAGCAAACAACAATTGCAACTATCACCTGAAAAGATATAAAGGCTGTTCACACAAGCAGCCTAGCCTGGGCTAGGCTGCTCATGTGGAGCACTGGGATTGCTCCCGATTTCAGTGCTCCCACACAGCTTAACCCTACTCTGAAGCCCAGCTTCTAGCCAAGGTTAAGGGCATAAGTATGCCCTTAACTTGGTTGCTGTAGTTGTGTGTCTCATCAGGCTGCGTGCTTGAGGAAACACAGAGAAGGGTGCCTAGGGCGCCCATGTCATGGGCGAATCTCCGAATGCACCATGCTCATTGTGCAGTGCATTGTGGGATTCCAGAAGGCCAAGATGCATTGTCATGGCCTCCAGAGATGGCAGGCAGCCGTGTGAATCATGTAGATGTGTGATAGCACACCCAAAGAGGAGGACAGCAGTTGTCTGGGGAGAAGGCAAGTTTGAAACAGACTTCCACCCTCCCACCTGCCCTCACATGGGGTCATGTGAATAGGCTTGTCACTGTTGTTTGTTCTGACTTACTAGCGGGCTGCTGTTTATCAGGGGAGATTAGGTTTTTCTGAAGATGTTTACTTGCTCTTTTCAAGTCCTGTAAGGCAGGTACCATGGGGCTATATGAAATTTGGCAGCCCTGAGCACTTGAATGGGTGCCTGCAAACAGAATGCAGATTAGCTGGAAACCTGTAAAGTTATGGGCAGGGGGAAAAATGGACATGGTTCCCCCATAGGGGCTGATATGCATCAAAAACAAGATAATTAAAACAAGCAATTTTTCATGATGTCATGAGCACACTTTCCAGGAAAGCAAAGAGACAGAAAATGAGATCATGTACAGGAAAAAGAACAGAGAAAATGTCGGTTTGTTGTTTTTCTCAGTGCATGTGCCTGTTAACAAATCTCTTGAACCTGGAACAATCAAGCCAGATTTGTTTCGCTTGGGGCTTATTTTCTTCTACTTTTTATTTATTTGTTGTTAAATTTTTATACTTTCATTAAAATAATCTCAAGGAGGCATACAAGACATTTAAAACAATATAAAAATATAAAACGTGCACAATAAAAATACATTTGCTTATAAAAAATACAAATCTAATTAGAAGTTTTAAAAACATGCACAATATAACCATAAGATACAGAGCAGCAGCAACAAAAATGCTCATATAAAATCCCGGGTAAAAAGCCAAGATATTACTTGCTTTCTAAAAACAGTGGAGACTGGGGAACAGATGCCCACTGGGAGAGCATTCCAAAGTCTGGGGGCAATAACTGAGAAGGTTGTTGTCCAGCGTTCATGACAGCCGAGCCACCCTCATTGTTGGCACATGGAGCAGAGCCCCCTCAGATGACCCCGTCAAGTGGGCAGCAACCCAGAAGCAAGTGGTCCCTCAGGTATCCAGGGTCCAAACTGTTAAGGGCTTTAATGGTCAAAGCTAGCACCTTGAATTGGACTCAGAAACATATTGGCAGCCAATGTAGCTCTTTCAAAATGGGTGTAATATGGCCCCAGCAGGCAGCTCTGAATAATATCCTAGCTGCTGCATTTTGCATTAGCTGCAGTTTCTGAATATTCTTCAAGGGCAGCCCCACACAGAGCATGTTACAGTAATCCAGCTGTGATGTGACTAAGGCATGGGTAACTGTGGCCAGATCTGCCTTCTTGAGAAAGGGATGCAGCTAGCATACCAGCCAAAGCCATGCAAAGGCACTCTGGGCCACCGCCTCCACCTGAGCTTCCAAAAGCAGAGCCAGGTCCAGCAATATCCCCAAGCTATGCACCTGCTCTTTCAAGTGGAATGCAACCCCACCTATAACTGGTCAAATCTCCTCATCCCGATTAGATCTCCTACTGAACAACAGTACCTTCATCTTGCTTGGATTAAATCTCAGCTTCTTAGCCCACATCCAACCCATCACTGCCTCTAGCCCCTGATTCAGGATATTCACAGCCTCTCTAGGATCAGGTGACAAGAAGAGATAGAGCTGAATGTCATCTGCATATTGCTGACAACTCAGTCCAAGTCCCTGGATGACCTCTCCCAGCGGTTTCAAGTAGATGTTAAACAGCATGGGGGACAAAACCAAACCCTGCGGGACCCCACAGGCTAATGGCCACAGAGCTGGGCAGTAGTCCCCCAGCACCATCTTCCAGAGCCTTCCTCCAAGATAGGACCAAAGCCTCTCCAAAGCAGTGCCTCCAATCCCCATAGTCGAGAGGCAGTCCAGAATTGAATGCCATTGACATATCCAGAAGAACCAACAGGGATGTGCTCCCCCATCTAACTCCCAGTGTAGGTCATCCACTAGAGCGATCAAAGCAGTTTCAGTCCCATATCCAGGATGGAATATGGATGATAATCCATATCATCCAAAATCCTCTGCAGCTGGGATGCCACCATACACTCTATCACCTGGCCCAAGAAGGGAAGGTTATAAACAGGTCTATAGTTGTTCAGGTTGGAGGGATCAGAGGAGGGCTTTTTTAATAATGGTCTTACCTTGAGGCATGGTAACTTGTCCTCCCTTAATGAGGCATTGATTATAGCCTCCAACCAGCTGCCTGTACCATCCTTGGCAGATTTTATTAGCTATGAAGGGCAAGGGTCAAGAGTGCAAGATGTTGCCCAGAATCTTGTTTGTATCCTCAGGCTGCATTAATTGAAAAGAATCCAAGACAATAGGACTGATGGTACCTGAGGCAAGTCTGCCGGAACTGCCAAAACCCTGGAGTCGAGATCAACACAGATGTGAATGGCTTTATCTGCAAAATGACATGCAAGCTGATCACAATGGGCTGATCACAATGGTTCCTCCCTCATTACTGTGTGTGTGTGTGTGTGTGTGTGTGTGTAGCAATATCTTTGCTACATGAAACAGTTCCACTGATTTGCACTGAGCAGATGTAATGGAGGCAGTGGGAAAAGTGCTTCTTTGCCAACCCCAGTGCCACAGAGTAGTCCCTAAAATGGGCTCTAGGCCATGTTCAGTCGGATCCATCACAAGTCTTCCACCAGCATCATTCCAGCCTTCATCCAAGTTGTTTCATTGCCCTACATTCTGAGAAAAACCAAGGAGCAGAACAGGCTCCACCAAGCTGGAGAGGCCATTTAGGAGTTACTGTGTCAATAGCCCGGGCTGTCTCTACGTTCCAGAGATTCAGCAGGGCCTTGACAAAGTCACCATCTCTGGACACTTGAAGCTCCCCGAGGTCTGTCTGGAAACTGAGCGGATTCATAAGCCTCTAGGGGAGGACCATTTTAATTGGTCCACCACCCCTGCAGAGGGTAGATGAAGCAATCAAACTAAATCCCACCAGATGCTGATCTGTCCGTTACAAGGGAGTTATCTCAAACTCCAGATCATTTATTCCCTGGTCAGCAAAAAATGAGAAAGACCCATGGTTGCCATGGAGGCCATGAAATCCTTACAAAGGGGGCCTTGGTATGGACAATGAAGTCCCCCAACACTATAAGTTTGGGGAGCCTAAAGCCAGCTCTGAGACCATCCCCGCCACTCAGGTGGGGAGACTGAAGTGCAGTGGGGTGGTTGGTACACCAACATAATCCCCAGCCTATCTCGAAGGCCCACCCTCAAGGACAGATTGCCTAACCGGGCACCTAGAAAGGGGCAAGGTCTAACAATAGATTACCACAATGTCTCCTCCCCAACCCTCAAGGTGGGGCTGCTGCAGTATCAGGAAACCTGGAGGGAATATACTTTTTGTCAAGAGTATTAAGGACTTACATAAATATTTTCCCCATCTCTCCAAAATTTATTCACTTCCTTATAGGGATGTGCATGAAACCAGATTGCCCAGTTGGTCTGAATCCAGACTGGATTTGAGTTACCCTGGGCGGCTCAGTCTCAATTGAGCCCAGCCCAGTCTAGTTCCACCATCGAGCTGGCTCAAGGGACTCAATGGCTATACTTACAATGGGCAATCTGGCAAGGATTTCCCCTTTACAAGTAAAGGGCTGTGGTGGGCGTGGGGGCGGAGTGAAAAGGTCTCAGGCTTTCCTTTACTTTGAAAAATCAAGCCGCAGCACAACAGGATGGTGGTGGCGGTCCACTGGCCATGGGGATGGCAGTGGAGGTGGCAGTGGGGGCTCCTTCCACCCTCCCACTGGCTTCCCAAATGACAGCCTGGGCCAGCTTTAGGCCATTTCAGGCCTCTCTGTGCACATGCCTGAAACAGGCTGCAGCTGGGCCAGGCTGTCATTTTGGGAGGCCAGCAGGAGGGTGGAAGGAGCCCCAGCTGCCACTGCTGTCCCCAGATTCCCCTTTACTTTTCGGAGTCCCCTTTACAAGTATACAGTTGAGCTGCCTCATGAGGCAGGGCTTGGCTCGACTCAACCTTGGACTGGGCTCCCTCCTGGTTTGGTTCGAGGATGAACCTGCAATTTTGAGCCAGTTTGCACATTCCTACTTGCTTAGCAATTGGAATTGGAATTGATATTCCAGGTTGATATTCTGGATCAATATAATGTGAGGATTCAGAAAATCATTTTATTATTCATAGCCAGTTACATCATGAGACATCGCCATGAGGAGAGGGAAGAAGAGATGCAGTTTGGTGGATTGGGGTTCCCTCCCCAAAATAAGAAAAGCAGGGGTATAGCCAGTGGAGAACGGTGAACACAGACCCCCTCTCCCCAGTGGCCCCTTGGCATGAGGGAGATAATGAAGGAAATAGGGAGGGGTTTTGCTGTGGGGCACAGGAGCTGGGGCCCCTGTTTCTTTGAACCCACCCACTCAATTATAGTTACACCCCTGGAGAAAAGGTAACAGTCTTTATTGATTAAGATTATTAGAATTATTTCTAAATATAGGGCCGGTTCAGATGATACTTGTCTAACCAACCTCAGCACATGCATGTTGTGGGTGTAGATGCTCCCTCCCTACCTTTGCATCAGGGCACTTCTCCCTAGTCACATGGTGTACTGCCTGCAAGTACCATGCAGATTGCCTGGAAACCCAAAAGCTTACAGGGAGAAAAAGGTGAAAAAGCATCTTTAAAACGGTTGGACTTGAAAGATATTGCCAAGTGACTCAGCAACCCTCAGTTAGAATTGAACTGGCAAGCAGTGCAGACCTAGTATTCCTCTCTAAGTATAACATGGACTATAGTTAAAGTTTTGTTGTTTTATTTCATAACCGAGAAATAGGATGTCATTCACAGCAGAATATCACAGCATTCATCTGAACTGCCTTGCAACACATGCCACAAATACTGCTTTAAAGTATTTGTAGCACATGCAGATGAGCATACTGCCTCCTCATGCAATCCACTCAATTTAGGCAACTAGTGAAAGTGCCATGGCATGCCTGAAGGAGGAAAAGAATATGCACACTCTTGGTGCGCACATATCCTGATCACATGCTCTCAGACCAGGTGGACAAGTGTCATTCATATCAGTCCATCTGGAACACATTCACTTCTAGGCAACCCATGCAGGACTTCATAAAAATATAGATATGTTGTTAAGAAAATAAAATAGAAAACTAATCTATAGCCAGAGGTCTTAAACCTTCAAATGGTGCATTGTACTTTAGTTTTCTATTTTGTCAGTGACAACTGGTTTGTGTGGGTCTGGCCTTGCTAAGCTATTGCACTGAAAAGATACCAGAAATGTGCTTGTAGCATTTATTAAAGATATCACACTGACAGCCATGATGCCTTGGTCCTAACGCTGTTTTCTGCAGCACCCAATCTGTTCAACTCTTGTCCAGTTTGACCTGCAGAAATTTTCTTGGTGGGCGAGTACATAATTGAATCCCTATGTCATTCCATACTTGGGTGTTTCTGTTGATACTGTCAGCCAGGGCTCCAATTAATGTCAGTTGTGTTGTCTCTGCAATGTGGCTGATCGTTCAGGAACTGGACTGAAATAAAATATGTCAAATGCCAATCAGATACAATTTCTTTTTTCTTTTTTCTTTTGCAGTACTGATCTTGCCAAATTGATAATTTGGGACTGAAAGGCCCTAACATCTTATTATTGATCAGGTAAGCTGCCCAGATTTGGTAGAAAATGATATTTAATTGTCCACTAAGTGTAAATGTAAATAAGAGTTGTTTCCAGCTTTATGTTTCAAGGATACAGGACAAATATTTATATACCACTTTTCAACAAAAAGTTCCCAAAGTGGTTTACATAGCTATAAATAAATAAAATGGCTTCCTGTCCATAAAGGACTCACAGTCAAGACAGGCACTGGGTTTCAACTCTAGCAGAAGTGTAACACTCATAAGTGAAATACATTACACATTAATACCTGGGTAGGGCTGCTCATGTGAAGCTGCCTCCCTGGGTAGCCCAGGTTTTTTACTCGGGCTTTTACTTGGGTAAAAGGGCATGAGTGCACCCTTATATCCAGGTCTGGGTCATGTGTCTGCTCGGGCAGCAAGCAGACACAGAGCCAAGTGCCTAGAGTGCCCAGCCTGAGGGGAAATCCATCAATGCACCACCCTTCTCACGTGGTACATTAAGGGATATTGGGATGCTGAGCTTCATTTTCCCAGACTCCAGACCGCAGTGCTCATAGCAGTGTGGATTGTGTGGGCACACAAGCCGTGTGCCACACAGTGGATTGGTGATCATCGGTGGGGTGGGGGAGGTAGGCCCCAAAACAGTTATGTGAATGACCTCCCTATGTAACCTACTCAATACAAGACATCACAAAAAGCAATCTTCTTGGGTGCTGCTTTAAAAAAATGCATTCCTATATTTTTGCTGACTACAGCACTGCTTCTGAGGCCTTATGATGACCGAAGAGTTTAGAGGCAGGACTTTGGCCATTGTAGGGCTTTGTGAAATTTGTAACCAGTTGCAAAACATGCAGTTTTTTTATTATTCATTTATTCATTTATTCATTCATTCATTCGATTTCTGTAACACCCTTCCAAAAATGGCTCAGGGTGGTTTACACAGAGAAATAATAAATAAATAAGATGGCTCCCTGTCCTCAAAGGGCTCACAATCTAAAAGCCACATCAGATAGAAAACAGCAACAGTCACTGGAGGTTCTGTGCTGGGGGTGGAGAGGGCCAGTTACTCTCCCCCTGCTAAATAAAGAGAATCACCATGTTAAAAGGTGCCTCTTTGCCAAGTTAGCAGGGGTTCTCTGATACCTTAAAAAGTGCAGTTCTAAAAGAACATTTGTCTTGTTAAAAAGATCAAGTCATTCAAAAGTTGTATTAAGTTAGATGGTGTAAGACGTTATTTCTAACGTGAGGAAAGTAAAATGAGTAGGCCAGGCTCCTCTAGAATCCAGACTCTGATCATGTGTACCCTTTTGCATTTCTTTTTGCTCTGCCAAAGATGCTCCCCTCAGACTCTACTGCTACTCCCCACAGAGACTCCATTAATAAACAGAACAAGCTTCTGCAACAGTGATGTCAAATTCCAAGTTCTCCCACTCTATGTAGACTCTTAAGTGTCATGCAGTGTGACTCTAGGCCAAACAGTAAGTGTGCACAGACAAGGAAAATGCACAGATGTGTGTTTTAGCAATGCATGCTACCCATGCAGTTTACACTCCTATATCATTGTACGGTTCTGAATTTTAGTCTTTTAAAAGCCCTGAGCCATTGTGAACGCAATATATGTCTTCTTAAAGTAACCTACTAGCTCTTAATCCACTCTTTGGATGGAGTGATCCACTCCTTGGATGCTCCATGGACATCCAAATAACCAAGAAAACCTATGTTCACACATATTTGCCATAATGCACTCTCTTGGGACTACTTCACGCATTGTTTTCCTCCTCCCCATATCTTTACATACTGGTGCAAGAAAACCAGTGTATGCTGTCATGTGTGAAGAGAGTGGCTTACATCTGTGCAGCGAGCCGCCAGTCCAAAAGAGAGGCATGCTCACTGCGTCCACATTATTGTACACCCTGCCCATGCTGCTTCCGAAGCTGCAGAAGCTCCATCCCTCTGAAAAGCAAATAATAATAATAATAATAATAATAATAATAATAATAATAATAATAATAATTCGATTTCTATACCGCCCTTCCAAAAATGGCTCAGGGCGGTTTACATAGAGAAATAATAAATGAATGAATGAATGAATGAATGAATGAATGAATGAATAAGATGGATCCCTGTCCCCAAGGGGCTCACAATCTAAAAGAAACATAAGATACACACCAGCAACAGTCACTGGAAGTACTGTGCTGGGGGTGGATAGGGCCAGTTACTCTCCCCCTGCTAAATAAAGAGAATCACCACAGTAACAGGTGCCTCTTTACCAAGTTAACATCAGCAATGATACTCTTGCAGTGGTACTTCCAGCATTCCCACTACCATCAACAGTGTGATGATACACTCCTTAACAGATACAAAGCCTCCCTACCTTCAGAAGCAGCTCAGGCAGGGTATACAACAACACAGAAACAGGAGCATACCCCTCCCTTGGATAGGCAGCTTGTTGCAAAGAATGCAAGTCAATGCTAGTCTCTGGCTGAGTAAACACTTAATATACAACCATTGCCAACTGCAGCCACCCAGAAATTAATAATTGTACAACTGGCAAAACAGACACATATATTAATGAATGATTATTGTTACTGTCCCTGAAGGAGACAGGCTGGCGAGCTGCCACCATCCAGCTACCAGCTACCAGCTGAAGTGGTCCCTCCCTCCCCCAACTGCCACCACAGAGTGACCAGGGACCATGTTGCTCTGAAGGAAGGGGAGAAGAAAGAAGTGAGACTAAGGCCCATGTAGAGATGAAAACATGTGGCTTGACATATTGTTCTCTACTTAAGTTTTTTGTAAACCGCTTTGGGAGGTTCACCTGAAAAGTGGTATGAAAATGCAAAATACATAAATAAATAAATAAATATTTTTTGCTACATTTCTGTAAGGAAATTGTATTCTGTGAAGTGACTCACAGCGCTTGAACTGGTCATGGAAGAATCAACTTTGAAAACATTCATTAAATTCAGTAGGCACAATTTGACACATGATGTTCAGTAAAAGCTGAAATGATTGTAGGCATTACTTCTCCAGTTAAGATTAATGCATAATCAAATTGCAATGCATCCTTGTTTATGTAATCTTTGAAACTGAGCATCGACATCTGTGTTCTGTGAAGAACAAGATATTAATTAATTGCTCCACCAAACCCTTAGGATGCTGAGTTGCACTCCTTCTCATGCTAAGCATTGCATGGCCGAATTTGTTTTCTGAGTATATGGAAACTGTATGTTTTCATTGTGTTTTTGATTGACACACACATCTACAAGCACCTTAGTCATGATTCAGCCAGGTTTAAGCACTTTAAAGTTGTGCCGTCGAGTCAGTGTCGACTCCTGGTGACCACAGAGCCCTGTGGTTGTCTTTGGTAGAATACGGGAAGGATTAACCATTGCCATCTCCTGCGCAGTATGAGATGATGCCTTTCAACATCTTCCTATATCACTGCTGCCTGATATAGGTGTTTCTCATAGTCTGGGAAACATACCAGGATGGATTTGAACTGGCAAACTCTGGCTTGCTAGTCAAGTCATTTCCCTGCTGCGCTATTAGGTGGCTCTTAAGCACTTTAAAATCCCATCATTTAAGTGTAAGTGTAGATGAGTGGTAAGTAGCGCACTTCATTTGCAATGTGACTTGTAAATTCATTTTATATAAGATTTATACTGTATGAATCAAAATTAAGGAACACATCTTATTCACTTATGACATTCTGAAGTCTAAAGTAAAGGCTGAGTGTGATAACGAATGAATTGGATATTGACCTTGGTTCATATACATTAGAGTGCAAGTACCAATTCACAAACAATTCCTAGAGCAAAAGAGCTAGCCAAGAAGCCACTTGCCTTCAGAGAGGCTTGAAGTTTAAATGGAAAAGAGGGGAGGGCTTTAAATCTGTCAAGCCACAGTGAAAGGTGAGTAGCCTACCAACTAGCTCTTGTGCTCTGGGAGTGAAGAGGACATTGCACCTGTCTCTTCCTGCCTCCCAAAAGAGACAGAAGTGGTGGAGAGGAGGGAATTTTGCCAGAGTTCAAATTGTTGGGGGCCCCTCCTGTCTTTGTGGAACTCATTCTGCTAATGGCCATTAGATGGCATAGTTCTGGCATGAGGCACAGCCCTATTAAAGTTAAAAATTGCCACCAAAAGTCACCTGTTATTGACAAAACCAGTACAATTCTATTGGTGAATTAACCCATCCTTAGTTAATGAAAGCCACCTAATGTTGCAGCGGGGAAATAACTTGCCTAGGGAGCAAGAGTAGGGAGTAGGTCTGCATATCAGGAGTAGATCTGCGTATCAGGAGTACTCAGAAAAATCTCTTCTTCTGACAGCAGATATTGCACCTCTCTGCTGATAATGAGAAGTAATACCCCAACTTAAATGAAGAACCCAGGCTGTAAATTGTAAATGCTCAAATTAGGTCATGATAAATAATATGCTGGAGCCCCACGCCTTTGATCATTTGTCTTCTCAGCAGAATTTGCAGAGAATGGTTTGCACAGACTCCCTGAATCATGTCGACTTCATTCTGACCACTGAAATCTTCTGCAGTGCTCCATTTTCTGAATCTCATATGGCACAGTCTTAATTTTACCATTACTGGAAACACAACTAATGTAATAAGGAGATTGTCACCAGCTGCTGAGTTGAAAGGAGTTTTAAAGAAACGCAGTGCATGGACCAAAGTGAGTATTTCATTATGGCATTCCTGCAACTTCTCTTTTGTACTGAGCTCTTACTTTCTGGAGTTCTTGGTACAGCAGTTTATCTGGTCTGTATGGTTTTCTCTATACTACATTCTACTCTTCTTTTCCTCCCTATTTTTAACTCAGTTGTCTTTCCTGTCTGATCCAATTCCTTCACAAGTCAATACATGTTTTCTCAAGACAGCAGCATAGCATGGGGGGGGGGGAGGGAAAAAAAGTATAATCAAAAGTCTAAACCATCAGCATAGCCCCAAATGCTAAACAAATCCCAATGCACTCCAGTTCCATATCAAACAGACTTACTAGATCACTTTCTCAGAAAAAGTTACATATAGATAAGAGACATAGCAAAAGAAATCCAGAGTGAAAATGCCCCCTCCTATATGTAACATTCAAAGCTGCCTTATGCTGCTGTCTTATACAGAGTCAAACCACTGGTCCATCTACCTGGTCCATCTAAGAGGAGAGCTGATCTTGTGGTAGTAAGCATGACTTGTCCCCATAGCTAAGCAGGGTCTGCCCTGGTTGCATATGAATGGGAGACTTGATATGTGAGCACTGCAAGATATTCCCCTCAGGGGATGAAGGATTAAGCCACTCTGGGAAGAGCAGAAGGTTTCAAGTTCCCTCCCTGGCTTCTCCAAGATAGGCTGAGAGAGATTCCTGCCTGCAACTTTGGAGAAGCCACTGCCAGTCTGTGAAGACAATACTGAGCTAGATAGACCAATGGTCTGACTCAGTATATGGCAGCTTCCTATGTTCCTACCTGCCTCCATGTTGTATAGACAGATTTGATTCTGCAACTGTAGTCTTTTCTAACCCAAGTTAAAGATGCCATGGATCAAATCTGCATGCAAACCAGGTGTTCTACCACTGTACTGTGTGACCTATCCTCTCCCTAGCCATCTGGTTAAGCAGCAGCTGACACCCCACAATAAATATTCTTTGTGGTTTCTGAGCTAAGCATAGGTAAAACCTAGTGGAAGCCTCAACACAGACAGCATGATAAATCATTTCATTTGAGACTCTGCCTTGCAGGGCAGCTTCTCAAGGATTGTGTAATAGAGGCACATCTCTCACTCTCTGCCCAATACTCCTGTCCACAGATGATTCTATAGGGTTACATTTCCCTTTTTACCTGTCTTTTTGCAATTTATGTTCCTCTTTTAATCCTCTTCTCTAGTTTTGGGAACATGGTGACGAATTCACAAGAAACTCTTCATAGATATTCTCTCTGAAGACAGTCATCGGCTTGGTAAGAACTACAAAAAGATTATCAGCCTACAAATTACCCTGCCATGTCTTTCTGTCACTTTCTTAAGGCCATTTATCATTTCTGTCACCTTCTTTAGGCCTTTTAGTTGACCTTCCTTGTACAACCTGCACTAATATTCCTCAAGGATTTATTCAGCCTAATGAACCATGCATTTAACAAGACATTCACAAAACTTCCAATACACGGTAAACCATGATGCCCCTAATTATGGATGTAGGAGGCTGTCATTTTATTTCTTTTACAACTGTCTGGAATTCAACTGTAAATTCTTTAGTACAATAAACTATTGTTCATTTTAGTATTTCTTCTATCAATATGCCATCTATTACATTGCTGTTGTTCTTTTGAACAATTCTACTTTGCACCATTTCCCCAAATGTAATACAATCGGTTCATACAATTGTGTGTATTGGAGGCATACACCCTCCTATGTTCTAAAAGCAAGAATTTTAAAATTCATAAAAATAAATCCAGTTCATACATTTGTCTCTTTAAAAACAGTGACATTGAATAAAGCCCATCAGCAACCAAAGTGGCCACCAGAACGCCAAAAACTACAGGTAGTTGTGCATTGAGATTCCCCCACCCAGTCCTCACCTCATCCCACCATTTGGACAAGATGACGACCACCGTAATTGCTGCTTCTTCATCTTTATGGCACTGTAGCCTGTTACCGGACCACTCACTTTGCCATTTTGGGGTACTTTAGTGTAATGCCCAGGGGTGTAACTATAATAGGGCAAGGGGAGACAGTTTTATGGGGGCCCACTGCCTTGGGGGGCCCCCCAGAGGCACGTCACATGACTGACTCCCTCAGTTGCTCACTTACCCGGGCTTCCTTCAGTTGTATTCATCCTCCAAAATTGATGTGAGTGTTAAGACCTGGAGCTACCAGAACAGCATGTCTTTCTCTAGCACCATTAAATGACTTTCATTGTCCACAATTTACAAACATTTTAAAAAATAATTTAGGATGATGTTCTATTGTGGCACATAGGATATATAGAGAGGGAGAGGGAGAGAGAGAGAGAGAGAGAGAATTTACTATGCTTTTTGTTATCACTATTCAGCCTCATTTAAGATTTCTTTACTTCATTAGCTGAGCTTTAGTGGAGGGGGGAGCCCATTTTAAAATATTGTCACTGGGCCCCCTCCAACTTGCTACACCCCTGGTAATGCCTATACTCAAGCCTCAGCCATTTTCTGTCCCCTATGATTGCTTGGAAGAGAAATGTTGGCTGCATTGCAAGTAAACAGTTGTTCTGACAAAGGGTTTCCCAAAAAGGAAATACTCAGGTCCATTTGCAAAAGACCTGTAACAAGCCCAGGGAAATACTCTCACTGATTGCATAATGGCATAAGCAGGTGAAATACAGAACAGACCTGCCTAAACATTGCAAGAAGCAACAAAAGAGAAAGGAATGCAAGCTCTCTTCTTTCCTAGTTTGAGAAGAGTTCCCAAGGCTGAGTCAAGTTCTGCTCAACTTTCCTCCTTATCATTATCAGAACTGAGTGAGTCTGGTGTCCCTCCCTCCCCTTTTTTCCAGCTGATTGCTCCAGGATCTCCCTTTTTGAATATCCTTTGTCATGGAGCAGTCAGTCTGTGCAATCTTTTTACAACAGCTGATTAGGTGGTCCACTGTTTCATCTGCTTCTTTACAAAGGCGGCACTTGCTGTTTGTGGTGGATTTTTCTACTTTTGCTCTTATTGCATTTGTTCTTAGTGCCTGTTCTTGTGCAGCCAGTATTAAACCCTCTGTTTCTTTCTTCAAGTTGCCATTCTTAAGCCATTGCCAGGTCTTGGTAATGTCTGATTTTCCACTTAGATTGTGCAAATATTGACCATGCAGTGATTTATTTTTCCATTTTTCTGCTCGGTTCTTGACTTGTTCTTTCTTGTAGGACTGCTTTGTTTCATTGGTGTCGAATAGTTTCGCATTATTGACCATTTGAAGTGCATCTTCTTCACTGTCCTTGATATATTCTTCAAGGCATCTTTTCTCCTCCTCCACTGTTTGATGGACTTGCAGCATTCCTCTTCCACCTGAGCTGCGAGGGAGGTATAGCCTATCTACATCACTGCGGGGGTGCAGAGCATGATTGATGGTCATGATTTTCCTGGTCTTACGATCTAGCATCTCTAGCTCTGCCTGGGTCCAGTCTATTATTCCTGCAGTGTATCTGATAACAGGTATAGCCCAGGTGTTGATGGCTTGTATGGTGTTCCCAACATTGAGTTTGGACTTGAGGATTTTTCTAACTCTCCTGATGTATTCACTTCCCATTTTTCTTTTAACTTCAGTGTGTGCAATGTTATCAGCCTGGAGAATGCCCAAGTATTTGTAAGGTTCTTTCTCTTCCAGGTTCTTGATGTTGCTTCCATTGGGCAGTTCTATTCCTTCTGTTTTTGTTATTTTCCCTCTGTTCATTATCCCTCTGTTCATTATTTTCCCTCTGTTCATTATGCACACTTGTCTAGTCCAAACTCCATTGCTATATCGCTACTGAATATACGGACAGTGTTTAGCAGTGATTCGATTTCTGACTGGGACTTTCCATACAACTTCAGATCGTCCATGTACAGCAGATGGTTGATATTACTTGATGTTTTAGATGTTTGGTATCCGAGGCCTGTTTTGTTGAGTATTTGTGAAAGTGGGGTCATGGCGATTACAAACAACAGAGGGGATAGTGAGTCCCCTTGGAAAATGCCTCTTCTAATGCTAACCTGTTCAAGTGTCTCGCCATTGATTGTTAACTGTGTACTCCACATGCTCATTGCTTTTTTATATAAATATCGGAATGTTTTTGCTGACACCAGTTGTTTCTAAACATTTTAGTATCCATGTGTGAGGCAATGAATCGAAGGCTTTCGTGTAGTCAATCCATGCAACACTTAGACTGGTTTTTCTTCTCTTGCAATTTTCTAAAATCATTTTTCAATCAGCAGCTGGTCTTTTGTGCCTCTGGTGTTCGGGCAATTTCCTTTCTGTTCAACTGGAAGCTGTTTGTTAGTTAATAAGTGTTGCATCGCTTCATCTGCTATTATTCCAGTTAATAATTTGAACATGGTTGGCAGACAGGTTATCGGTCTATAATTACTTGGAACTGCACCTTTTGCTGGGTCTTTCATGTTTTCCCAGTTGTTAGCCATTGTTCAATATCACCTCCTTGTAAAATGTGATTGAACTGTATTGATAGTTGTTTATGAAGGCTTGTTAGGTGTTTAAGCCAAAAGCCATGCAGTTCATCGTCTCCTGGAGCAGTCCAATTTTTAATTTTCTTTGCTCTTTCACTTATTAATTCTGGTGTTATTATTAGATCTTGCATTTGTTGGTTACATTTTTCGACCTCTTTCACCCAGCCTGCTTTTTTATTGTAATCTATTGGATTGTCCCATCATTTCCGCCAGAATTGCACTGTTTCTTCTTTATTTGGTGTTTCTAGGTTTCTTGCAGTTTCTCCTCCTATGCTTTGGTAGAAACATCTCTGATTCAACTGGAATTGGAGATTCTGCCTGTGTTGTGTAGTTCTGGCTTCATATCTGCTAATCTTCTTTGACACTGCTGTTATTTGCTGCTTTATTATTTCCAGGACTTCTCTAATTTTCCTTGAATCTAGGTGGTATTTTTGGATCAGAAACTGTTTGGTGTTTTCATTCTTCAGCTTCTTGTCTTTCATATCTTTCAATTGACTAGCATCTGATCTAAGCCTGGAGAGTTTATTTTCTAATCTAATCTTCCATTTAGGTGATGTACTACTTTATTTTTTTACAGGCCCATTGATCTTATATCTGAGCTCTTGTGTTGTTATTGTTGCTGCACTGTACATTAGTTGGTTTGTTTCTTGCAAATTATTGGTTGTTATTTCTGCAAGTGCAGCATTGACATCTTTTAATACCTGAGCAAGTTGTTTTTTGGCCACTGTTTTTAGAGCTGGAAGTCGAACCCTGGTGGCTGTTTGGTTCATGTGCTCAGTTATTTTTTGCTTTAGTTCTTGTTGCTTTTCTGTTAAACGGCATTTGGGTTTTTGAGGTGAAGGCAAAGGGGAGGTTGCCTGGTTTTGATTTTGAAACAGTTCAGCAACAGTGGAATCCTCTATTTCCAACACCTCCTCCACCTGCGCATGAGCAACTGCTTCAGTTGGTGGTAATTCTTCTTCCATGACTTGAGCCTGTGTTGCTCTTTGCAGTTCTTCCAGCTCAACTCCTGTGAATACTTTATTTCTTATTATGAATCTTCTCTGGTCTCCTAGCCTTTGTTCTTTTATTTCTGTATCTGGATGCTTCTCTTTCCAAATTTGGTACATTCTTTTTAAATAACCTCTTGTAGTTGGACTAGACTTGTAATAGCAGATCATTATTTCCATGTTGGCATTTTTCGTATTTTTTTTTTGGTTAAGCGATGTTTCTTCCAGTAACTTTGCTGTCTTCAGCCCTGGTTGCTCAACTGAAGATCCTGAGTCCTGTTGCCCACTTGCCACCAGATGTCCAGGGACTATAGCACCTGGTGCGGTCCTTGTTGACCCAGGCGAAGACCGATCCAGTATAGATTTATTAAAGTTACGTCTCACCATATTGTTGATGGGAGAGGCACTCTTTGTCTGGCTCCTCTGTTGAGACCTGTCCAATATGGTTGGACCTCTGGCATAGCTCTCACCTTCCTCAGAGCATGCCAGCCCCACAACCACGCCAAGGTAGTGCCTCACTGGGGGATGATGATGATGATGATGATGATGATGATGATGATGATTCAATTTCTATACCGCTCTTCCAAAAATGCCTCAGGGTGGTTTACACAGAGAAATAATAAATAAATAAGATAAGATGGCTCCCTGTCCCCAAAGGGCTCACAGTCTAAAAAGAAACATATGATAGACACCCGAAACAGTCACTGGAGGTACTGTGCTGGGGGTGGATAGGGCCAGTTACTCCTCCCCTGCTAAATAATGAGAATCACCCCATTGGAAGGTGCCTCTTTGCCAAGTTAGCAGGGGTTATGACAATAAGTAACAATGATAATTGTCTTCTTGCCCAAAACAGGATCATGGGGGGCATCAGAGGCTTGAAGGGGAATCTTGAAGCACAACATGGCTCTCAGGTGAAGTAAAGTTAGTATTAGTTTACCAGTTGAAGCTCTGAATTATGTTGTTTGAATAATTGGTATTGGGTGCTGCTGTTTAGTTGCACTCGATGTGTTTAGAATTATTCTCAGACCATACAAGGCTCAAATCCCCACTCAGTCATAAAGGTCAGTCAGTGACCTTACGCTAATCATTTCCTCTCAGCCTAATATGCTTCACAAGGTTGTGGTGAGAATACAATAAGAGCAGGAAGGGCAGAAATATCTCTCTCTCTCTCTCTCTCTCTCTCTCTCTCTCTCTCTCTCTCTCTCTCTCTCACACACACACACACACACACACACACACACACACACACACACTAATTAAGCAACACAATGAGGCTATTCACATGCACACGCAAAACCGGACTAAAGGAGCCTATTCCAGTTTTGCATGCGCATGTGAACCGCCGGGATCAGGCCTGATCCTGGTGGCTACATGGCAGCAAACCCACCTAAATAGCCTCCCTTCTAAATGAGCAAGCACTCCCTTAACCTCATTTATTTGTGTGTGTGTCAGCCATGGCTGCTTGCAGCCATGGCTGGCACACTTGGGGGTGGATCCCAATAATGCACTGTACACTCACACAGTGCAATATTGGAGCTCGGTGGGGTGACATGTGGTGGGGCGTCCCAGTACTCCGACCTTTGGAGCTGCAGGGAGTAGTCACTGGTGATCTGGACAGGTGATCCACCCACCCAGGGAAGCAAGGACAATCATCTGCGGGGAGGGTAAGTGTAACCTGCTCTTACCACAGACTGCTCTGGAGCTCTTCTCACTGATCATGAGAAGAGCTCCATTATCACTTTATGGAATCACTTCATTTAATCCATATAATTTAGATAATTATCAACTTTGTGTCTGTTTCTTTCCCCCACCCCCTCCACATTATGAGCTAAGCTTTGTACAGCCATTGCCAATGTTTCAAGATTAGTTCATTCTAACAAAACAACAACAAAACTTTATTAAACGGGCTTAGGTCCCCAAACTGCAAAAGATTGACATATTTCTTTATAGCCAGAGATTGGCTTATGCAGTAGAAATTCAATCAGCTAGCTAGAAGCAGAGCAGAGTTTTATACCATTTAAATAATTAGAAATTTCTCTTTTCCAGAATTAACTCATAATGTAGGATCTGGAAACTCAAACTAGGAGATGTATAGCTGCTAATATGCTAATTCATTTCATATTCTATTAAAATTATTATTCTGAAACCATTCATATATCTCCTGGTTCCATTCATAGTTTTAGAACAACTCAGTGGCTGACATGTCCCACAGCATAACATGGATGGTTCTAAGATGCCTATGCTATTGTGGGTATCTAAAATATTTGCCACACTGCTGAACAACAGGACTGTTCCTCTACTACGTATCATTGCCATCAACTGTCACCACCCCTCTGTGCCTTGCTGGAGTATGTTGTGCTGTTCGCTTTCTCCTCCTTGCCTTCCTGAGGCACACTGCTTTCCCCCACCCCACACCCCAATTTGAGCTAGGAATGCCCTGCCACCATAACTGGTTTAGTGACATAGTCTGAGAGTACTTATGTGTTACTCCACTGCCTTGGCAGCATGGTCTCAGAACGGGAAGGATATCATATTGTCCTCAAGACGCAAAATATCTTGGATCCATCCTTGATTGCAAACATTCATCATAACTCAATTTTATTTTTTTAAAAAAACATATTGGCTGACATGTACCTCAGAGTAACACAAGTAGTTCTGAACCAACAGTGCCACTGCAGGTGTCGACAACACACACTCATACTGCTGCACAACAGGGCTGTTTCACTGCTATTTACCATTGTGCAATCGTGTGTTGCAATGCAACTGGTATTGGATAAATTTACTCTTTTTCAGTCTTTGTGTTTGTACCGATGTGGTGCTTTATTTAAGAAGGTAAGTTTGAAAAGAAAGGATTCCTAAAGCTGTTTGTTATTCTGAGATTTTTTTTCTGGGATATAAAATTTATTCATTATTCATTCAATATTCATGCACTAAGAGCTGGTACCAAGATTTCACCCAAAGCAAAACTGGAAGTGAATTTGGGGATTTCTCCTCAGGCAACTCATCTGAGTTTATAAAACTAAAATGGAGTTTTCTACACTTGCACATTGAAATAGCATCACAGACAGCATAGAAGATTACAATCCCACACACAATTTGGCATGCGTAGGTCTATAGATTTAAAAGTTGGTGGGAGACACACACATATTTTATATCTAAATTGCTGTAGGTATCCATGATATACCAAGAACAGCTCTGCTGGGCAACACTATGCAGATGCAATGACAGCTAAGAAGTATTTCTTTTTTACTTCATCATTATACTATAAATGTTTGAAGGTGAAAAAATCCATGAGTTTTGGAATAAACAGAGCATCACTTGTTAGCTGCTTCTTCTCTCAGTCTCTTTTGACTCAAGATCTCTCTCAATCTGAAAGCCCTAGTCCACCAGTGCTAGCCCAACAGGGGCATTGACATCATCAAGGTCAATAGGAAAGTTCATTCTAAAGAATGCACCACAACACACCCACTGGGTACTACCATCCACCACAACCCTCTCTGGGTTAAATCTCCATTATTCCCTATGAGAAAAAGCTTAACAGCACATGAACTTCAAAAATCTTTTTAAAACCGCCACTTTGCCCAATTTCTTTGTAATTTGGGTGGTAGCTTCCACTCATTGGGCACTATAACCCACCCCATTTTGGCCACAAAATGGAGGTCCAAATCTCCAAAATTTTCAGGTACAAATCTGGGGTGATTTATTTTGTACCGAAATCTGGGCAATTGAGCACAGGGGTGATTTGTTCCAATCTACAAATCAGCCGAATCAGTCAGATTCAGGTACAAATCATTTTGTACCCAAATTGATTCACACATCCTTAATAATGATTTAAGAGCAGAAATGAAAAGCAGGATTCTGAAAATGAATTATTGCCAAGAGTTTTATTTCTAGATAACATATGCATATGAGAAATCATTGCATTTATAAGTAAATTACAATAGTTGACATGATTTTGAAGTGATTATGCAAACATGTTGGTGTTACAGACCAGGCCTGATCTATATACTAAATATGCTCATCAGCTAGTATATAAAATAGGTCTGGGCCAAGTTATTTTATATTGGTGACCACGTTTGATCTGGAAACAAGGAAGAGAAGAGATCCAACCACTCAAAGATTCAATGGGCTTTATTGAGTACAAAGACTAACAACATAATCTAGCAAAGCAGAAAGCAGAACCCTCTATTAATATCAGCAACAGTATTTAAACAGAACGTCCTACCCAGTATCAATATTCACCCGAGTGCCTAACTACCATATGTGTATGCATTTAAATCTTCCTAAAGTCTAATACACTTCAGATACAGGCAGAAGAGAAGGGGGGGAGGAAGGCTGCGGGCCGGCACGGTTTTGGGGTGATTAGTGGAGGAAAGGGGGGGGAGGAGAAGGGAGCAGTAAAAAGGGAAGGGATGAGGGAATTCCAGGCAGCATATTTACCCCAGATCAGTGGCTTGAAAGCGGAGGATCACTTCAGTTGAAGGAGTGAGGCGCTTGGCTGAGACAGGAGTTGTTGCAGTTGCTCAGATCAGGCAGCTTGGGCAGCAAAACTCAGGCATTGCTGTAGTTTCTGTTCATGGACAGAATTCCTGCTTGGCCCCACGGCTTTGGCAGCAAACTCTGGGATCCTGTGAGCAGCTTTGCTGTAGGCAAAGATTGCTGAACTCTCTGTCTAAAAAGCCTCATTCTTTATAGTGTATTTTCTCTTTGATCTATACAAATCTCATCAGAAGGGGTGACAAAGCTGTTACTTTCAGGACAATGTCTTTTAATTACTCAGGATATTGGCCAGTTCAGAGAATTCTGAATCTCATCTTCTGCAATCTGTGCACTCAGGAAGGGGGGGGGGGGAAGCAAGTGTTAGTGGAAAGACTAAATCTACAGATGTTCTCCCAGGATGGAATTTCTATAGACAGCAACTGAGTAATCCCCCTTGGGGCATGGCAGAGCCAATCATTGACAATGATTAGCATAGATTTATTGCCAGGATGGGGGAGTTCAGCCCCTGGCCTCTTCCACAGACATTATCTGATAGTGAGTTATATTTTAGCATATTGATTAGCTCAGGCCCAGCCCTTTGTGTTTTGTTAAGTATCCAGTTTCACAATGCAATGCTGGAATGTCTCACCCAGAGGCAAAGCAGGCAGTTCACCCAATTTACAAAACAATGCCGGATTCCTCCTGCCTCTACAAATCATTGACCATGCAGTCATGAGATTCACCTCCAGTTCAGACATTGAATTGAACTCTTAATATAAATGAAATCAGACACAGGCCTATATTCTATATATGTATTAGTATTTTGGGGTGCTCATAACATTGGGCTAGTGCAAGATTGTTCTGCTAGTTAGTTGCACTAAGCCTGAAGCTTGCATTCTAGACTAGTGTTCCACTAGGGCAGACATATTTGTCCATGTGCAACAAGGTGCACATCCTGTGCATGTCTCATATGTTTTGCAGTGAACTTTCACACAATAGTGCAGAAGTGCAATTTCATGTCATTGTGCTATCTTCTTGTACTAGTGCAACTATGTTAGTATGGATGTGCACATGCTTAGTTGCTTTGTTAGCTAGGGATGTGCAAACAGGTTCAACATCTGGGCCAACCCCCACCCCCAGCCTGTTCAAGGGGTTCTCAAGTTTAACTTTTATAAAAAATTTCTTTTAAACTTACCCCCTCTGGGGGTGTTATCTGAGGTGGCGGAGGATGTGTGCCCACAGAGGTCCCCACCGCCAGCCTCGCTTCGGTCCAAAACTGGATGTGCACAGTTTTGTTCAACCATTCTTTGGTCCTTTCGGGCCTTTCTCCATGCTGAGGCAGCCAATTTGGAGGCTGCCACACCTGCACAATGGGCATCTGCATGGCTTGGGTCATGCCAGGCCATGCAGAGGCCCATAGCGCAAATGCATCAGCCTCCAAAATGGCCACCATGATGGAGGAAAGGCCTGAAAGGCTGAAGAGTGTCCGAACAGGCCAGTTTTGGTCCAATGGGAGGCTGACGGGGAGAGGGGGAACCTCCATGACCCCACCACCACCTAAGAGAATACCCCTGGAAGGGGTGAATTTAAAAATAAGTTCACAAACCCCGCCCCCAGACCGAACCGGGAAGGGGGGAGTTTGAACTGGCCCAACCCAGTTCGGATTCAAACCGGACCTGGGCCAGCCAGTTCCATGCATATTCCTATTGTTAGTCTTGATGCCAGCTATGTTTCGGGCTTGAACCATAGTTTCTGCTATGTTTTCCTGAAATAGTTTCCTGCTATGTTTTTTGTTTTCCTGAAACAAAATTAAAAAGATGCTGTTTAATCTATATCACTGTTTACTGAAAACTTCCTATCAACAGGTAAAAGCTACCTTAGAACTTGGAATAAAGATGCTGGTTGAGAAATGCCTACGGTATGAAGTCATATTCAGAGTAAGGATTTAAATTTCACTTTACCCTGGTGGCGCAGTGGTAAAACTGCCGCCCTGTAACCAGAAGGTTACAAGTTCAATCCTGACCAGGGGCTCAAGGTTGACTCAGCCTTCCATCCTTCCGAGGTCAGTAAAATGAGTACCCAGAATGTTGGGGGCAATATGCTAAATCATTGTAAACCGCTTAGAGAGCTCCGGCTATAAAGCGGTATATAAATGTAAGTGCTATTGCTATTGCTATTTATGTCCTCGTGGTGGAAAACTATTTCAAAGTTTTCACTAGATGGCACTTTACACCATGGAGAATTAAACAGATGCATAAATTAGAAATGGCTAACGGTTGTGATAAAGAGCAGTGAAGACTGCCACACTTTAGATATGGTGGTCTTGTCCACATGTAAAAATATTTTGAAAACCAGTGATAGAAATAACGTGTTGCAGGAATTGGAGTTGCATAGACCTAACAGATGGCATTTGTCTTTTGCAAGAATATTGGTACAAGAAGTGAGAAGTTGATCTTTAATTTACTCTTTATATTGAGAATTTTAATACCACAAAAATGTAAATGCAAGGAGTTGATGTTGCTCCTCCATTATTGGATTAACAAATCATGATCCTATCTGGAACATACAAACAGATTGTATTGAGCACTGAAAATATGTTAAAATATTTGAAATGATCTTGGAGTTTATATAGTATTTTGAGGTGTTATCTCAATCTCAAAAAAACTTGTTAAATTATCAAACTGTTGGTGAATCCCTGTTATCGGGGGCAGGATGCATATTATATCAACAATTGTATCATTGATATAACAGTAATAAAATCTTCAAGTAAAACTGGAAAGGAAACTTACACATTTTTTTTAAGGATTCAAATTAAAAACAGTCCTGGTATGCAGTTGATGCCTGGATCTTACTACAGATATAAGGAAGTGGCGCCCATTGGCACTCCTGTGCCTGCAGCAACCCATGATGCCGTCATGGCACAGCTACATGACATAAAGCCACTGGTGGAGACTGGCTCAACCCTCCACTAGCCTGAACTTGGATCAGTTTTGTGCGGTTTCTCAGGCTTTCACCTATCGAAATACTGACCAATCTAAACCTGCATACTTCATAAGATGACTGTGCCATGTGCCCTCAAATCATGCCTGAGTCCTTGGGGAGTGTGTGTGTATTTTTTCTCAAAGAAACACCCCCTTATATTACTTGGGAAACAATAATTGTAATTATTATTATTTAATAATAATAATTTTGCCTGTAAGCCACCTTGAGGGCCAGTAGGTAGAAGGTGGGATATAAATAGAAATTCACTTACTTCATCCTAGAGCCACAGGATGTCCCTTATGCTTCCTTAAAACAGATGGAGAATCTTTTGCACATTGCCAATGCTCATCATGTTCCTCCTTCAGAATTTGCTGCAGAGTATCCAGTAAATCTGCATATATTAATATTTATACTAGTGTAAGGGCTGGGCTGAAATCTGAATGTTCATGAGCAATACCTATAGAGATTGGTGACCTACCATTACAATGGAAGCACATGCACACATATGTGCACAGATGTGAATGTACATAGACCTTTGCTGTGAATTAGATTTTCTGAGGCAGGTGAAGCTGTGTCTGATGAAGCTGAAAGGCAATGCCATTGTTTCTTCTCTGTTTAGTGCACAAACAGAGATAGCTTGCACACAACACAATAAGGTCATGCACACGGCCACTTGAGCGGACAGGGTGGAGGGCTGGTGGGGAAGCAAGCTCCTCTTGCCTCCCTACACATGATCCCTGTCCCTTTTCAGGCTCTGCCTCTCTCCGCGGTACATTAGCAATGCCACAGTAAACAACAGAGCAGGGAGCTGGAAGAGGGAGTCCTCCGGAATCCCTCCATGCACTGTGCCAGGAGTGCAGTTCATTGAGAGATCCTTCCTTAGCCCGGCGCTCTTGCCGCTCAGCTCTGTGTATGAATGAGCTGCCTGTAGTCCATGCACATACACGACCCCAAACTTGGGATTAAGGGTGCACTTGGGTTAAGGGTTAAAGCCTGGGATAAATTCCTGGGTTTGGGGTTGAGGCAGTGCCATGATTGGGATCAATCCCAGTGTTGTACATGGGCAGCCAAGCCCAGGCTGGGCTGCCCAAGCCTAGACTGGGCTGCCTATGTGCACTGCCAGGATCCTGATCCTGGTGCTGCCTCGGCCCCAAACCCTGGAATTCATCCCAGGCTTTAACCTGGGTTTAAGAGAGCAAGCTCAGTGCATTGAGGGATGCCGGAGGATTTCCTCCTTCAGCTCCCTGCTCTGCCAATTGCCGCAGCACCACTCATGTGCCATGACGACCAGAAGAGCCTGGACAGGGATGTGGGATCATGTGCAGGGAGGCAGGCAGGAGTCTGCCTCCTCACCAGTCCTTCGCCCTTCTGAAGACTGAAGCCTAAATGAGTTTTCCATAGTAAAGGTTTGTGGCTAGCAGAACACATGAGCTTTGTATTCAGGTGTCTGTATCCAAATGCAAAATTGTCACATGAGGAGGAACTCTTAGGGGAACTAACTGGCAGGTGGATTTTGAACAGACACAATACTATCAATATATAATTAAGTAATAACATACATTCATGTTGGCAAAGACATTGTTTACGTCTGTTGTTTACTGTGGCATTGCTAATGTACCGTGGAGTTTGGGTGGTATAGAAGTTTAATAAATAAATAAATAAATAAAATAAACCAAGTTCATTATTAGAGCTACATCACACAAATACTGCCCAGTTAGTCACAATCCTTAAAAGCAATTGCTGTGTTTATCCATTATATATTCTGACTGGCCACTGTGACATGTTTGCTAGGTTTTGCGCTGATAAGGTTGCTCGCCTTCGGTCAGAGTTCGATTCCAGTTGCTCAGTATCTGTTGAGGTAATAAGGCTGGGTCTTATGATACTATCTGGGATACCTTTGAGCTTGTTGAGGCTGATGATGTGGACAGGATTCTCGCCGATGTGGGCACAGCAACCTCTAGCCTGGACCCTTGTCCCTCCTGGCTCTTTAGGGCTGCGAGGGGGAATGTTCTCTCCTGGGAGACAGTAAATTCTTCTCTTCAGGAGGGGTTTGTTCCATCAGCCCTTAAAGAGGTGGTGGTCTACCCTCTCCTCAAGAAGCCTTCTTTCGACCCTGATAATCTGGATAAGTATCATTTGATTTCCAATCTTCTTTTTCTTGGTAAGATTTTGAAGAAGGTGGTGTGTGCTCAGTTGATGACAGTCCTGGAGGAAACTGATTTCTTGGATCCTTGCCAGTCAGGTTGTAGGCTGCAGCACATCACTGAAACAGCTTTGGCCACCCTGTTGGATGACCTGTATCGCAACCTTGATGTGGGAAGCACACCTCTCTTGGTTCTCCTTGATCTCTCAGCGGCCTTTGATACCATCAACCATGCTATGCTTCTGGAGCGCTTACGTGGGCTGGGCCTTGGGGGCACTGTTCTTCGGTGTTTCCTGTCCTATCTCACTGGGCAATTCCAGTTGGTGTCAATTGGGGGTGAGTGTTCTGTGCCCTGGCCCCTTTCTTGTGGGATTCCACAGGGCTCGGTCTTTGCTCCCATTCTTTTAAACATCTGCATGAAGCTGCTGGGCCTGGTCATCAAGCAGTTTGGGGTGAGTTTTCATCAATATGCTGATGATACTCAGCTTTATATCTCTACTCCTGGCCAAACAGGTGATGCTGTCCATGTGCTAGCTCAGTGCCTAGAGGCTGTCAGGACCTGGATGGGCCAAAACAAGCTCAGGCTTAATCCTTCCAAGACAGTGTTGATCTTGTTCAGTTTGCTATCTTGCCAATTGCTGTGTGTGAGTTTATCTCTTGACGAGGTTGCGCTTCCCTTAAGAGAGACAGTTTGTGATCTTCCTTCTGGACTCACAGCTCCTGCTTGAACAGCCGTTGGAGGCCTTGGCCAGGGGTGCCTTTGCCCAGCTTTGGCTGGTTTGCCAGTTAAGACCTTTTCTCGACTGTCAGGCCCTGGCAACAGTAACTCATGCCTTTGTTACCTCTCGTTTGGATTACTAACGTGCTCTGCTTAGGGTGCCTTTGAAAACAATTCAGAAGCTTCCACTAGTCCAGAATGCAGCGGTCCATCTCCTCATGGGTGACCGTAGATTTGATAGTATCACACCTCTTTTATGCTCACTGCACTGGTTGCCTGTTCGCTTCCGGGTCCAATTCAAAGTGCTAGTTCTCACCTATAAAACCCTTATGGGCTTAGCACCTATATATCTCCGGTATCGCCTCTCTCAGCTGGTTGTATCCCATCCTGTGAGGTCTTCTCAGCTGGCCCTCCTTAGTGTCCCAGGTCCTGGTGTTGTGCGTGGTGCCTGGGCCTGTAGGAGGACCTTCTCTGTGGCTGCCCCTCTTCTTTGGAACTCTCTTTCCCCCAAGATATGTTCAGCTCCCTCCCTAGCTGCTTTTAAAGCCTTTCTTAAGACCTACCTGTTTCGTCAGGCATTTGCTTTTATTTAATTTATTTTTTAAAATTGTCATTGGTATTGTTGTTGTACACTACCCAGAGTCTTTGGACGAGGTGGTATATGAGAAAATTTTAATAAATAAATAAATAAATTCTTTTTGTATTTCACATCATGTTTGTTTTGTCTCTATCTCACACATTCAGTATGAATCCTAATATAGCTTCAGGGCAGGGCTGCAAAGAATGAGGTCCAAAAAGCCCGACAGAATGTATGCCTTCTGCTTTAACTCAGAAGGGATAGGAGGGAGTCACACAAGAAGCAGCAATAAAAAAGAAACAGCAGGAAAGAAAATAATTCCACTATGTTTAAGAGGCACAGAAGCTTCAATATTGGCTTCATAATGTGCCTAGAAAAGTCAAGGTCAAGAAATTAGGGCTTTTTCATTAGAGCAGTGAGCTCAGGGATAAATGTTATTGGCATTCCACACATCATGGAGCTTGTTGACATCCTATATAACCAGTCTAATGATTTCAATAATAACTTAGGGCTGCCTCACACCATAAGCTATTCGTTGGTTCAATAAAGGAATTGCTTCTTTGGGGCCTGCTCATACAATACATTTCTTGACCAGATGAGCTCTTTCCCCATCCAACACAATCATGAAAGTTGTGCTGATTGCCTCTGTGATTGCTCCGTTTACAAGCATTCATACCTGGGCATAGTCAGGATTCATTCCAGGGACAAAAAAACTATTATGTGAGCCAGTGTAAGTTTACAAGGGAAGGCTTGTAGTTCAGTGGAATTGCACATGCTTTATATATAGAAGGTTCTTGGTTCAATCCCTGGAATTTCCAGATAGGTCTGGGAAACCTAAAGAGCTAGTGTCAGTCAGTGTAGACTTACTGTGGCAGATAATATGCCTGTAAAGGTAAAGTGTGTCATTGAGTCGGTGTCGACTCCTGGTGACCACAGAGGCCTGTGGTTTTTCTTTGGTAGAATACAGGAGGTGTTTACCATTGCCTCCTCCCATGCAGTATGAGATGATGCCTTTCAGTATCTCCCTATATTGCTGGTGCCTGATATAGATGTTTCCCAAGGTCTGGGAAACATACCAGCGGAAATTTGAACTGGCAACTTCTGGCTTGCTATTCAAGTCATTTCCCCACTGTGCCATTAGGTGGCCTGTACCTATTCCAAAATGTAAATTTTCAACAAGTCATGATGACCGGACAATGACACTGTCCACAAAGTTCATGTTGCCCCCCCCCCACACACACACATTGTCATGTCATGTGAGTCTTGCTGTGGCTCCAAGAAGTTTATCAGAGCCCAACTCCCAGCCTCATCACCCTCTTCTCCTTCAAAAACCCCTTGATTGAGTAACCCATTTGTAAGTTAAATTCCATACTTGACTTTCAGATGACAATCCTGTCCACATTTGCAACAGAAAAACCATTGCCTGGCATTGCCTTGCAATCTTAGTGGCCTATCTTTCAGAATGACTACCAAGGCTGACTTTATTTCACACCCTGTCCACCTTACAGCAAAGGGCTGATCTAATAATTGACAGATCAGTTGTCTTCTACCATTTCTACCAATTGCTCGAACAATACTTCCTTATGAGTGACAGAAAAATGAGACATTTTATATAGAGAAGAAATAACATTTTTTCTTTCTCCACCCACAGACTTAGACATCAGAAAATAACATGCAATCCAAACTATATGCAGCAAAAGTCAGTTTCAAGTTGTGATTGAGTTTCATCTCTAGTAGATTAGTATATACAAGAGACATTAACATATAAGAAAAAAGCTCTTGAATAATGCACCTTGTGTTAAAACAGTAATAGAGAATTTATTTCTCCATGTTGCACACAATGCATGCAAAATGTCATTTTAAAATATGGGCAAAACCTCTATCATGCAATTCTTGAGTGAGAAGCTTTGACAAATTCAAAGTTTTCAATTAATTTTCATGAACATAGGAAGAAAAATATTTCCATAATAAGGTATCAAATAGATCTATGTCTTGCAGAGCCTGACTTTCAAAGCATTTGTCAGTATTTTATTTCCATTTTATTTTTGCAGTATCTACCATTTCCCAGTTCTTTTTAACCCTTTCATACCAAACCATATATATTCTTCATACCAAACCATATATATTCTTATGATGTTTATAATCCTCTCCACCAAACAATTTCCTGTAATCTCACCAAATACTGTGATAGTCACATTAAGAATTTATATGTATGAATGAAAACGATAGTTAAGCAACTTTAAGCTTTCCACTGTCATAATGCAGTATAACATCAGGAAACACATGCATACTAGGGGATGATGAAATGTTTATGTGGATATTTGGAAAGGTCAACAAAAAGATTCTGGACAGTATAAATCTTGCTTAAGCTTTCAAAATAATAAATTGATATTTATTCAGGGTTTGTCATGACAAAGTCCCATTGAAATTAATATGACTTAAGTTATTTATTGGACCTGGCTACCTAATGGCACAGTAGGGAAGTAAACTGCCTAGAGAGGAGGCTGTTGGTTTGAATGTGTTACTGTGACCGCTCATGTGTTTCCCAGAATATGGTGAACTCCTACAGTATATTGGGCAGCAGCGATATAGGAAGGTGCTGAAAGGCATCGTCATTTCATACTGCACGGGAGATTGCAATGGTAAACCCCTTCTGTATTCTTCCAAGAAAACCACATGGCTCTGTGGTCGCCAGGAGTCGACACCGACTTGATGGCACAACCTTTCCTTCCTTTCCTAGTTATTGGTCAGATTCACACATAATATGGAAGCTACTTGTAAAGCTGGTAACCAACTTTTCTGTGACTGTCTGAACCCACACCAAGGCAGGAACCTGAGGGTCACTTGGTGTTTCAAACTGAAATGTATATCTAAGACTGGGCTTGCCAAACCAAACAATGTTCATCCTGAAGCACTGTGTGCTACTGTGGCTGCATTCACATGTAATGCTGAACCACAGGTCCAATAGACCCACTCTCCCCACCCCATGTGGTTACCTATTCACATTTTAACCCCACATTTTTACCCCATCTGTCTGCATTTGGATACCACCTCTCGTGGTTACCTGTCCACATTAGGACTCTGTGGGGAGACTGCTGAAAGGAAAGGGAACTTGCTTTCTGGGATGAAGGAAAGCCCTTGCAGCTAAACTCTTCCTCAGCTCCAATTAGAGCTCAGTGCACTGCTCGGTCATAACACTGGTGGCATACAAGGTAGCAGTGGTGAAACCTACTACACACTGAAGGTGCAAGAGGGAAACTTTGGAGATGGGTTTGGGTTCCCCCAAGCTTATTGTCTTGGGGGAGTTCAATGTCCATACTGAGCCCCCCTAATAGGAGCAGCTCAGGATTTCATGGCCTCCATGGCAACCATGGGCCTATCTCAGCTGGTATCTGGCCCTACCCACATGGCAGGGCATACTTTGGATCTGGTTTTTACTGACCAGGGAATACATGATCTGGAGATGGGGGAGTTTGAGATAACTCCCTTGTCATGGAAAGATCATCAGCTGGTGGGGTTTAGTTTGACCGCTCTGTCTGCCCTCTGCAGAGGTGGTGGACTGATTAGAATAATCAGCTCCTGGAGGCTTATGGATCTGCTCGGTTTCCAGACAGCTGGCAACTCTGTCAAGGCCTTGGTGAATTTCTGGAATGGAGATACAGCCCAGGCTGTTGACACAGTTGCTCCTAAATGCCCTCTCTGGCTTGGTGGAGCCCGTTCTGCAGCTTAGTTTTCCTTGGAGCTAACAGCAATGAAACAACTAATGCAATGGCTGGAACAATGCTGGAGAAAGAGTTGTGGTGAATCTGACCAAATATGGGCTAGAGGCCATTTTAGGGACTACTCTATGGTGGTGGAGGTGGTGAGGTGGTGAAGAAACACTTTTTCTCTGCCACCATTGCATCTGTTCAGTGCAGACTAGCGGAGCTGTTCCATGTAGCAAAGACATTGCTCCACACATCCCCCCAGGTAATGGGGGAGGAATAATCTACAGTCCATTGTGATCAGTTTGCATGACACTTTGCAGATAAAGTCACTCACATCCATGATGATTTGGACTCCAGAGTTTTGGCAATTCTAGCAGATATGCTTCAGGTACCATCTGGTCCTATTGCGTTGGATTCTTTTCAGTTGGTACAGTCTGGGGATGTGGACAAGATCCTGGGCTCCAGTCGTTTCTTGGGTGGAGGGTCCAGAAGGTGGTGCTGGGGGACTATTGCTCAGCTCCATGGCCATTGGCCTATGGGATCCCACAGGGTTCAGTTTTGAGCCCCATTCTGTTTAACATCTACATGAAACCACTGGAAGAGTTCATCCGGGGACTTGGACTGAGTTACCAGCAATATGTAGATGACACTCAGTTCTATCACTCCTTGTCACCTGATCCTAGGGAGGCAGTGGATGTCCTGAATCAGGGGCTGGAGGCCATGATGGGTTGGATGTGGGCTAATAAACTGAAACTGAATCCAGACAAGATGGAGGTGAGGTTGCTTAGTAGGAAAGCAAATCAGGATGAGGAGATCCTACTGGTTCTGGATGGGGTTGCACTCCCCTTGAAGGAGCAAGTATGCAGCTTGGGTTTATTGCTGGACCCGGCTCTGCTTTTGGCAGCTCCGGTACAGGTGGTGGCCAGGGGTGCCTTTGCACGGTTTTGGCTAGTGCGCTGACTGCATCCCTTCTCGAGAAGGCAGATCTGGCCACAGTTACCCACACCTTCATCACATCACAGCTGGATTACTGTAACATGCTTTACATGGGGCTACCCTTGAAGAATATTCAGAAACTGCAGCTAGTGCAAAATGCGGCAGCTAGGATTTTATTTGGGATCACATCACACCCATTTTGAAGTAGCTGCACTGGCTACCAATTTGTTTCTGGGTCCAATTCAAGGTACTGATTTTGACTAGGCTTGCGCATTTTGATCCGGGTACAAAACATTTTGTGCCCAAAAATGGCAATTTCAGAGGTTTTGTAACCAAAACAAAATCAAGAATTAAAAAACAAAGATTTTTGTTTCCAAATTGAAATGACTGTGTTTCGGAAAGAAAGCTTTGTTCTTCAGAAAAGCATTGCAATTGAAATTGATTTCTCTGACTCTCTCCATTCTAGCTGAGGCACTGAGTGATTAGCAGAAGATAAGGTATGCAAAAAGCTGTTCAGCATGAATGGTTTAGTTAAGTGTGTGTTGTATTCAGTGTGATTGAACTGCAAACTGGCCTTGCAAAGGGATTTGGAAGACAGCATTTTGAGACAGAAATTCCCAGATATCTTTGGAAGCTCAATGCAATTCCAAAGCTCTTGCTAAAAGCCATGGTATAAATTGTGTGGAGAAGCTTTTTGAGAAGCTGATTAGGAACGTTCTGAAATTACATGGGTTTTTCTTTCCAAAGGTTTAGAAAGAGTCTCTTGACTTGTTCAGGGGTCTTTTGAAGAGCTATTTTGTTTTTCTTCTGATTTTTATGAGTTATAGTGGTGTCTAAGTTTTGTTGCCCAAGTTGAGCAGTCTAATGTAATTTAGGCCACAATGTAATTTGGTGGGACTTGATGTCTAAGCCAGTGGTTCACAACTTTTGCCATTTCAGGGACAGGTCATCCACATGGGACTACAGGAGACAAAGGAGAGGGGTTGGGAATACCCCTGTCAATCTATTGACATCCCCAGGAATCTTAGTTGCTTCTCTCTTTCTTGTAACCATGATCCATGGTTTTGCACTTTCTTAAATGCAGTGATGATAAATCTCAATAATAGGGAATAATGAAGGTTTCAGCAGCCCCATAACTCTACCTGGGGGGCACTGGGATGGCCCGAAGTGAGTGGTGGTGTAGTGCACAGAGGGTGCCAACCACCCCCCTGGATTGCTAATCGATTGGGGTACTGGGCTTTGTTGTTTCTGAGGTGTTGAGTTTAGATTCTCTGGTAGCAAATGAGATTTTTTAATGAAAAACCATAAATCCACTCTCATATGCTACTAGAGAATCTACTCTCAGAACACCTCTAGAACAACAAAAACAACTTTGCAATAAATACCCTGAATTAAGATTCAGTAGTTCTAGACTATATGGGTATATCACTATAGCTTCATTTTTACAAGTATGATAAACATATTTGATATGTTCTTCTGTTGATATCTTCTGTGGGTGTTCCTATCCATCACAGCATGGTGTCCCATCCAAAGGCTGTTGCTGGTGTCTGCCTTGTGGCTGTTGCTGGTGTCTGCCTTGGGTGTCTTTTTGGACTGTCAACTCCTTTAGGACAGGGAACCATTTTCCAAGCATGCATAGCTTTCCAATCTGCTGGCTACTTGTATCTGAAGAAGTTGATAAATACAATTAATTACATTTATGAGACAAGTAATGGTGGCAATCAGATACAAGAAATAAGAATTCTGTAAGTCTAGCCTCATTCTTACTTTCCTATATTTACTGAGGAAAGCAGTATTTAGGCCACAGCATGCAATCTAGTCGCAATAAGAATGGTAGGATGAAAATAGAAAAGGTCCAGATAATCATTATCTATTGTATACTCATTCATTAATCATTGCCAAAAAGTATCTAGTTCATCACAAGGTTGTACATTGCTTTTGTAAAGCAGCCTTCTTCATTTTCTGTTAATGTTCCATGAATTCTTTGATTCAGATACGTTATTAATCTTTTTGATATACGAAAAGGCACCTGCTAGGGGCAATTCACCAAGAATTCTAGCTGCATAACTTGCAGCCATTTCAGTGAGGCTTGCACTGTGGTTTCATGCATGTACCACTGAAATAAATGCAGAACAAAACAGCAGTTATTACACTAATAATTTCCTAGAGCCTTTTTCAGACATTACAGGTGAAACTCGGAAAATTAGAATATCGTGCAAAAGTCCATTAATTTCAGTAATGCAAATTAAAAGGTGATATATGAGACAGACGCATTACATGCAAAGTGAGATAAGTCAAGCCTTAATTTGTTATAATGGTGATGATCATGGCGTACAGCTCATGAAAACCCCAAATCCACAATCTCAGAAAATTAGAATATTACATGGAACCAAGAAGACAAGGATTGAAGAATAGAACAATATCGGACCTCTGAAAAGTATAAGCATGCATATGTATTCAGTACTTGGTTTGGGCCCCTTTTGCAGCAATTACTGCCTCAATGCGGCGTGGCATGGATGCTATCAGCCTGTGGCACTGATGAGGTATTATGGAAGACCAGGATGCTTCATTAGCGGCCTTCAGCAATTCTGCATTGTTTGGTCTCATGTCTCTCATCCTTCTCTTGGCAATGCCCCATAGATTCTCTATGGGGTCAGGTCAGGCGAGTTTGCTGGCCAATCAAGCACAGTACACTATATACTTTTCAGAGGTCCGATATTGTTCTATTCTTCAATCCTTGTCTTCTTGGTTCCATGTAATATTCTAATTTTCTGAGATTGTGGATTTGGGATTTTCATGAGCTGTACGCCATGATCATCACCATTATAACAAATTAAGGCTTGACTTATCTAGCTTTGCATGTAATGCGTCTGTCTCATATATCAGTTTCACCTTTCAATTTGCATTACTGAAATTAATGGACTTTTGCATGATATTCTAATTTTCCGAGTTTCACCTGTATAGCTGTTCTGTGTAGTCACTGCAACCTAGCCTCAGATTCTGCACCAAGGCACCTATTGACCCCCCCCCACACACACACACACACTCATGTTCAATGCTTGACTAGGTGTGGGAGAGATTCTCCCCATGATTCAGAACCTTGGCTAGGAAAACAACAGATCAGTAAGATGAATACCATGGAGACAGTACAAGATTCTTTCAGACGCGGAACAGTGCAAAATTCATGTAGATTAAGTTTATTGTGAGGGGATATCTACTAACCAAATTGGTGTCTTTACAATGAATAAAGCTGGCACTTTAGCACAGCCTCATATAATGCACACTTGAGAGATGGCACAAACATTGAATAGTGCTGTAGTGCATGATGGATATAATATAGATATGGATATGGAATCAAAACAATGCTTATGTAACCAACAACCATGTTGTTTCACATATCCCAGTTAGTAACTGATTAAAAACAAAGAAATTGAGCTGTCATATTTGACCATTTAATTTATTCATCTACCAAAGGAAGGATGTTCAATGAATATATTATATATTCCCATTTAACTTTCAGAGGACCAGCACTTTACATAATCAAATAGACTTATAATCCCACACTTCCTATCCTGATACTTGAAGGTACTTTTAACAATACCCTGAAGTATGATTACAGGTCAGATCTAGTTTATGTGAGGAAAAAGCCACTGAAGATTCCTACAGATAAATGGGAAACTTTGAAGCTTTTAGTAATCATTACTAGAAAAGGTACAAAAATGGAAAATGGGTCACACTAACTGCTGAGCAACATGTCAGAAATTTCACCTGGGAGAATCCTTCCCACTTGAAACTGCAAGAGGGTTATATATTTGAATGTTCCCATACTCAGAAAAGATTCTGTTGTGGAAATCAGCACATCAGAACAATGTGTCTAGCCTTCTTTCTGGCATGCTAGTTTTCTCTTTTTTAGGGACATGTTATCCCCTGTTGCATAATAAGGGACATTTCAAAATTATGTCACTAAGGGGACTATCTATCAGTCCTTATATGATACCCTTCTCAGCACAGCCACAATACAAAACAATACAAATGGTGAGAGACTCAGCATTTTCCCAGCCCTTCTTGCCTCAGTCTATTGGACTGAGTGCGGAGTGGCCTTCCTGAGTTGCTTACCCAGTGTCTCCTGAGTGAGGGCAGACTAGTTTGTCTCATACATCCAATCCATCATCTCCTTCTCAGTGCTCCAGGCATGATATCCTTGTTGTCAGAAGACCATGAGAGAGGTGAGCTTGGCCTACACCTTCCTATCCATGCCCAGTGCCAAGGACCACAACAAGGGAAGGCATGTGCCCTGAAGAGGACTCAAGTGACACCAGTGGACCCTTAATTCTAAAGTAGTACAGCTTAGGAAAAGTTTTATCATACAATAATTTCTTGAGGGAGAAGCAGGCTAGATTCTGGAGGATAGACCTGCCTTTGATCTTTGCCTTGTGCTTGACAATTTGTCTGGGAAATATGCCGACCATTCAGGAAGAAAGCTCTTTGCAGTATTTGTGGATTTAAAGGCAGTCTTTACCTGTATATCCATATTAAAGTCTTGCCTTTGACATAAACTAGAATAAGCTCAGATTAATGACCAACTGCATGCCCTTATTCAATCTTTACATATAATTAATTAAATGCAAGTTAGATGTTCTATGCAAAGTCACCTGACAGGTCCTGTTCCCATCATGGACAATGTCAAATAAAGTTTTATATTCGTTCCTTTCTTTAATTTCTGTCAAATCAACATGAATTCATACTTACAAGGACCCCTGTTCCACCTATCAACATGAGCTAGGCAATTTCACTGCTTTTGTACTCTTATATATGGTCATTCTTTCACAGACACAAGTTTGTTTGAATTACTGACCACTGTAACAACATATTGTAAGCAGGAGTACTTAAAAATCAATTATAGAAGACTAATTTTTTGCAGTAAACAAAAATATGTATGGCAATTGGATGGAAATGTGATAGATCTGCATTTACTGTAAATGTGATAGATTGCATTTAAATATCTTGGGCTTGTCTTTCAAGTATTCCACTTCCGAAGTCATCACTGTGATTGTGCCCTAAAGAGTGTTTCAGATTCTGAGATGGTTATTAGAAGATGCCAAAAAGGAGAAAAATGCTCCAGCTTCAGTGGAGGCTATCCAGATAAAGTTCCATCACAATTGTTATAGAGAATCAATGTACGAGTCTTGAACCCTAATCTAGGGGGTGGGGGGTGGGGAATCAGCTAGGCTTCCTGAGGAAACTTTTGAGTCTCTCAGTCTGTCACTCACATGCAGCTCTCATAGCTGAAGTTGTTCTAAAGTCAATGTAAGAAAGATCTTGGTCACTGACCTTATATTTCAGGATTTGGCTGAAATTCCCTGTCTTTCCCAAGGATCTTTCTACCTCTGTTGCTAACTAACATATATATTAGCTGGTGGATGAAAGCTTTAGATGTCAAAGTTCAGATGCTAGGTTTTTCTTTTAACTAACCTCCATTCCACAGCAGGCAAAGTCTTTGCTGAAGTAAAGATTTTCCAGCATGGACTTAACAGAAAACCCTGTCAGCAGCATCAAGTTACTGTTCATCACTGAGTAGCATGCTATCAGATAAAAACAATGCCATGAGTTATTGTGCAAGTTTCTTAAAATCCTTAATGGTGCCAAAATATCATAGAGTATTTGTTATGGCAAGATTTAATGTTTACTCCTCAGCTGTTTCTCAGGTGGGCTATCATGAGATCCTTATGGCTTTAAGAAGTTGCTTAACCAGATACAATCTATTGCACATATTTTTATTGCATTGTCCATTAGAAATAAATATTGATTGATTAATTGATTGATATTTCTGATTTCAGTTACAGCTGAATAGAGTTACAGTTAATGCAGCTCTTATCCACCGCATTAGAGAACTTCATTATTGTGGACAAGGTTTTGGTCAAAGCTTACCTGACCATGCAAAAGCAGTGGCAGTGCAAGACAGTCCCCAAGATTATACTGGGCATGGGCTTCATGTAACAGTTGCTCTGGAGCAATTTCATATTGACTAAGATGGAAGTGTCCTGGACCAATTCCTCTAGAAAGTCTACATACAGTGTGCAAGTCCAGCACCATCAGGAAGTACTTCTCCATCATTGTAGTAGCTAAAGAAGCTTGACCACCTGATCTCTTGATAATCTATCCCACTTAGTCTCCAGTATTCCTACAACAAATAATGCATCAAAGAACTATGAAGAACGTACACTGTGAAAATCAACTATAAAGCATGTTGTGCCAAATAATATCCAGCGCATCACTTTATTTTATTTATTTTTTTTTAAAAAAAACAGCTTTCAAAATCTGTTTAAGGCTCTCTCTTTTTCTTCCTTCCTAAAGGACAAACGGGCCACCTGACTATCTCCTTTACATAAGCAGGTTGGAAAGCATATATAAGCAAGCAATTAATTCCATCATCTTCCTTTGTCAGGTGGTGAAGCAACAGGCGAAGATATTTTAAAAACATTCACAAGCCACCTGTTGTTAAATGGCATTCCTCCATAGTGATGTAACATTTTGTCTTATTAAGAATATGAAAATGCAATGTTATTATGCAAAACAGTCTGAGACACCCGATCAAGAGGTCATTTGTTACCTCTTATCAATGCTTTTATCACTCCAGGAATTTTTTCCCTCCATTTATCCTCACAGGCAGAATATATGTAAACCAAATGGCAGTCCAAAAGAGCTAGAAAATAATAGGCCTATCCATGATTATCAGTCATGTAAATGAAAAATGGTACCTTCTTGTTTAGAGAGATGCTGGAGCAAACATAGCTAGGGAAGTACCAAGGTTGGGGTGGGCCAGGAGATGTGATTTTAAAATGGGCCCCTCGCTGCGTTCCTCTCCTTCTCCTGGCCCCATGTCTTTACTGCAGAAAAACATCAAGGACATGTGTAATATAGTGTAGCAGATTAAGAGAGGACAGGAGACTACAGGTACAAGGTGTAAACGTCAGCAGAACCAAAATAAGCCACAAACCATCTGAACCAATTAATACAACAATTCATGCTTGCTACCACAAGACTAGCTCTCCTCCCCTTCTGTGGGTTAGAAAGGAAGCTTCTGTTCCAAGCTTAACAATTTTTGTCAGGAAGGTAGCATGGCGGGATCTTTTAAAAAAACAATATTTTTCATTTGGAAGAGGCAGGAGAAGGGATATCCAGGCAAACCAGTTTAAAATTAGCAAACAGTCCAGGATGCCTAGGCTAGCTCCATTCTTCCCCCAACTCTCAAGTATTGTGAGTCATTCTGGGAGCAAGGAACTTTTTTTTTTTTTTTGAGAACTTGTTTGGTTGAAAAACAACTGAATATATTTTCAACAACCACCACCAACTAACCAATAAACCACCCCCTCTTTCCTTTCCACAGAGAGAAAAACGGCTCATTGCAAGTTCTGAGGGGAAGATCACATGGGTGAGGACTTAGAGGGAAGAACCCATTCATTTAAAATCATTTCTAAAAAGTTAAAAATAGCTCAGGCACAAACAAGGGCTGAGTGGGGGTTGCACAGACACAAAAGAAGACTTTCAATAGAGGACAGAAAATCTCTCACTCTCACTCTCACTCCATAAATGTGAGAAGCACGAAAAAACAAATCACACACAGAAAGGGTTGTTTATTTGACTTTCCTTTCCACTTGAATAGCTCACTCCCCGGCAGCTGAGCTCTGTCCTTAGTTCAGCAACTTCTTGCTGAGTGGGGAAGGTGCTCAACACGAGGAGGACCAATCAGAGATGACTGCTGCTGGGGAAAGACAGGGCTACTTTAAGGCTTTCTTTTCTCTACTGCAGCTGCTCTCCTCCCAACTGACAAAAGAGAAACCAGGAGTCACAGAGAACCTTGGTGGACCAGGAGACATTTGTCTCCCTTTTTCTTACTGAAGCTAAGGATCAGGAATGTTGCACTGTTCCTGGTCCAATCAGAAGGGGGATGTGGCAAAGGATTCTGTTATGCCCTATAGGGGTTCTATCCACAGGTATATAGCTGGGAAATGTACACACCAACAGAGATGGATTGTGTCCAAAGTTTTTTTTTAATTTAAGAAGTTCATATCCTTATCTTATTTCATTAACAAAATAGAGATCTATGCATGGACAAATGTGAACCTTTCATCCTTAGTCTTCAATCCTTACCATACTTATTTGGAAGGTGGGGGGGCAATTGTTTTTCAATGTACTTTCTTCTAAATTCATGTACTTGGGTACCCAGCCTAAACAAGTTAACCAGTCTTGTGAAACTCGTTTACCAGAAGGACAAAGGAAGAGCACACAATTGTGCTAATCCCAATCTTACATACAGAGCCCTTTCTCATAAGTAGAGAAAGGGCTCTGATGAGGTATGGGGAGGAAGCCTTGAAAAACTTACCTCCCCTGCAGATAAGTAGGTCCTTGTCTCTGGGCAGGTGGATCCCCCAGCCACCCAGATTATCACTGGCTACTGCCGGTTGCTCCAAGGGTTGGGGTGTTGGGATGTGTCACCCCATGTTGCTCCACCCCCCAGAGCACACAAATGTGTGGCGCATTATGGGGATCCCCCTCCCCTTCCCAAGTCCTCTAGTCATGGCTGATAAATGATCACAAAACCAAGGTTAGGAGAGCACTCACTTTCCTAAGCTCATTTTGGAGGAAGGTTCCACAAGTGGGCTTGCCATCGCGGTGCCACCAGGATCAGGCCCAATCCTGGCAGTTCACATGTGTGCACAACCAGCCTGGGTTCCCTTAGCCCAATTTTGCATGAGCATGTAAATAGGCTCAGTGTGACTGAAGAGGAAAAGACAGTGGTTTTGGCATGTCAGGCACCAAGGTCAGAGATGATCCTGTCACCTCTGAAGGCCAAGATAAGTAACCACCAGGATGTTGTCTTTTATTCCTCTTGTCAGCTATGCAGCTATGGAGTTGCCAGGCTACAGGGACACTGCTACACCCCATCCAGGATTTGTTAGCCTGTTAAGATGCACAATCTGTCCCTTGCTTCCCCACTCTGTCCCTTGCTCCTCCCACATGGCAAGCAGGAGGGAAAGGGGATGGGGCGACAGGACGGGCACTATGCTTTGCTCCCAGAGAAAGGAGCAACACTGGTGTATGTTCACAAGCACAAACACTCCAACATAAGCAGGGCACCCCAACACAACACCAGGAGGGGAGCAAATGCCTGTGTGGGAGGGCGAATGGGGTTGGTATAAAAAGGCAGACCCATAAGGCAGAAAGGCAGAATAGTGGCTGCCTGCCTCCTTAAGTACTTTTGAAAATCCCTCCTTCGAACTCCCCTCACCCTTGTCCCTTCTTTGACCCTTCCCCTAACCAATGTGGGGTCAGTCACCCTTGGCAACACAAGATTTGAATGGAAAAGAGCCAATCTGGAACTGGGGGGGGGGATTACCAGCCAATTGTTGCACACTGTAAGTCAGCAATCTGAAGTTTGGGAGGTTGGGATTTTTAAAAAAAATTCAATAGACAATATGGAGACAGCAAGAGAGATCACCACAAAATGAAGGTTCTGAATCTATGAATTTTCCAGGCCCGAAATCTGGGAGATTTGTTTTGGACCCGAATCTGGCCAGCTAGCACAGGAGTTATTTGTTTTGTCCGCAAATTGCCCAAAACAGGTAGATTTGGGTACAAATCATTTTGTACCTGAATCAATTCGCACATCCCTAACAGCCACCCTGCTGTCCCAGAGTAGCCAGAGAACAGGGAAGCCCTCTCCAGTGATTTCCCATGCCGACAGATCTGCATAATGGGCAATGCTGGGCTGTGACTGGATTCTGAATGGGTGTTAAGGTCTGACTCAGTATCTCCACACTCCCCTCTGTGCACGTGTCTGGGCCATGGCACATGGAGCATCTAGATGTCCTCTGGGTGCAGGTAAGGCTTCAGATGGTTTGTGGATTTGGTTGCAGAGAACCTTTTCTATTTTTTACCATTGAGGGTTGGGGGCCCACAAAAGCTGAGCACCCTTTGGTGCATTGGTGGATGGGCTGATTCAGCTCTTGAGCTCACAGTTCATGGCTGGGGTTACACCCTTGGATGCATACAATCTTCCCCAGTAGACTGGCCCTCTCATGAGAGGACCAGCACACTTGGCTGCAAGCTGCCAGACAGTGAATTTCGGTTGGGTCTGCATGGACTGCTTTGCTGGGGTCAAACTTGCGATATCATCCAAGGTTATGGTGGGAGATAGCACACAGCATCTCCCAGCATCGTTTGCCCTCCTATATCTACATATCCGCTTCTAGGAAGTCTCCATGCTCCCCCCCCCCATGTTTGTGTGGGACTATCAGGGTGCAGTTCTACTTGTGGCGGGAGTGGAGGTGCCATCACTGCAGAAGTGCTGCCATGGCATGGCATGGTAGAGCATTTAATTGGGTTTAAATGCCCCTTCCATGTCAGAGATGGGCAGAGCATTTTGTAATATGTGTTGGAAATTCTCTGTGGTGAGAGAATCCCTTTCTCATTATAGCAGAGTGCACAGAGGCACAACACAGTGGAATTTGCTTAGGCATGAGTGTATGCTGAGAATAAAGTAACTTGGAGCCAATTCATAGTTTCAAATCAATATATAAGGCATTTATTAAGGAACTCCATTCTAGATAGGAAAGTGAGGAGTTAGGATCTCTAATCTAGCTAGCTAGCTGGATGCAGATGGATTCTGCATCTTCTCTGCACACATGGTGCAGGGAGAGGAGCTTGCCATGTCGCAAGGTAGAAGGACAGGTAGGGAAGAGAGAGAGGAAGGAAGTTAATCCCTAAGAGTACCAATCTACATTTCAAAGGGATAGTGTCAGAGCAGTGGAGAAGGGGTGACCAATGTCTTGACCCTCTAGCCCTCTGACTCACTAGTCTGTCCTCCACTGTCGGAGACAAGAGACAGCACAAAGTTCTTTAACTTCCAACAATATGCACAATCGAACTCAGAATGCCCCCTTTGTGATTGTGTCCAATCATGGCCACCCCACTGGCATGGTGATGTTTTGCCCCAGTCTGAACATGTAGCTTGCTGGTATCTGCCTAGGAGACCAAGCAGAAGGGAGGGGCTCCCCTCTCCTGCAATTACTACTACTACTACTACTACTACTACTACTACTACTACAATATTTATAGACTACGTTTCAACAAAAGTTCCCAAAGCAGTTTACATAGAGAAATAAAAATAAATAAAGATAGCTCCCTGCCCCCAAAGGGCTCATAATCTAAAAAAGAAATATAAGATAGACACCAGCAACAGTCACTGGAGGGATGCTGTGCTGGGGTTGGATGGAGCCAGTTGCTGAAAATCACCAAGAAAATCACCATTTTTCAAAAGTGCCTCTTTGGCTCAGTTAGTAGGGGCTGGAGTTTGGATTACATTAGTAATCTGATATTGATTAATCTGATATGATATTCATAACTGATATTGTTTTGATTGTTTTAATGTTATATTTAGAATATTGTTTTAAAATTGCAAATTGTGTTTTAAACTTCTTGCTTTTAATTTTTTTTTGTTTGTTTTTAATTAGTGTTTTTAATCTTTGTAAACCATCCAGAGATGTAAGTTTTGGGCAGTATAAAAATATGTTAAATAAATATATGTTAAATAATAAATAATAAATTCGTGGCATGATTTGGAATTAGGATTTGAAACCTCGGCCACATTTCCCTCCAGTTTGGCATTATCTGTGAATATGGCCAAAGTGAAGATCAGCCTCTGCCCTCACTTCCTTCAGAGAGATTCAAGGAAAGAAACAAAGAGCAAGATACCCAACCAGTGGGACCCCCTTTTTCAGGAACCCAGAGACATTTGTCCCACCCCTTGTTCATTGTAGCAACATCCCTACCCCAAACACATTTTAGTAACAAGATGTCCTATATATGAAAAACTATATGTGAAAACCATGCAAAACCATTTCTAAAAAAATTTAAATACAAATCCAGTCCAACTTTTAAAATGTATATTCTGATTTCAGAAAAGCATCTTAGTACGTACTTGAGTTTTATCCTGATTTCAGCAAGTCTCAAGGGTTTCCACCCTTTATCAAGGAACAAAGCTGGGCCATGCTGATTTGCAAATGTTACATGCATACAATAACAATGAAGCTTTTAAAAAGAATGCAAGCCTAGATATGTAGGAAATGCAGCTAGCCAGCCCCTAGATAAGCAGATCAAGCTATTTTAAACCTGCTTAGGTGTCAATATTTATGTAACTAAACTTTCAGGCACTTTTTAAAAATAGCTGTAGCTCAGGGCTTTGCTAAATAGATCCCTCAGTTCCTTCTGTTCTCTCTTTGTGTATCTGGTTCTATGCTTTACTCAGAAGTAAGCCCTACTGAATTCAATGGGCATTCTCTCAAGCAAGTGCACTTAGGACTGTAGCCATGGCTTTTTAAAAAACAATGTTGTGATTGGTTTAGAACAATGGACTTTTTCATTGTGTTGATCCTTTAATATATTAAGAATACATAGAAAAGGCATTTTTAAAGAGCAAGGGAGTGGGCATGTATCTGAGCCTATGCACATTTAGCCGGAAGTAAGTCCCACTAAGTATAATAGACTTACTCTCAACTAAGCATGCATGTGACAGCAAGCAACTGACTTTCACTCTCAAATAGACAAACACGTGCTTCCTTGCCCTCCAATTAGAAAAGAAATCTGACAACAGAAACTTGAATTAAAGCTAACCACCCAATCCAGATTGCCTATTTATTCTGGCAAAATGGATTGGGTAATTCAACAACTGGAAAGCTATGGTTGCCTACACCTGCCCTAGAAGATTAGAGCTCCTGACTGAATCAGTCCTATGTGCATATAGCATTTTTCACACATGTGCCAAATGTGCGGCCACTGTGGCTACGTTACCCTTGATAAACAAGCAGAGGCACCCTTTTAAAGTGGTGATTTTCTCTTTTTTTAGCACGAAGAGAGCAACTGGCCCTATCCAGTCCCAGCACAGCATCCCTCCAGTGGCTGTTGCTGGTGTCTACCTTAAGTTTCTTTGTAGATTGGGAGCCTCTGAATACCAATTGCAGGGGCGTAGCAGCAGGAGAGAGGGCATGCCCTCAACTCCTGCCTGTAGGCACCTGGTGGGCCACTGTTTGAAACAGGATGATGGACTAGTTGGGCCATGGGCCTGATCCAGCAGGGCTGTTCTTATGTTCTTATGAGTCCTTTGGGGTCAGGGGACTATCTTATTTATGTATTATTTATTTTTCTATGTAAACTGCTTTGAGAACTTTGGTTGAAGAGTAGTATATAAATATTTGGAGGAGGAGGAGGAAGAGGAAGAAATGGTCACATAGTGGCCACACATTTGGTACTTGTGTGGAAGGAGCAATATCAGTGACTTTCACTCTTTTTCAAATGGGGGTCACTTTGGCAAAAAAAACCAACCACCCTAAAACCTTTCTATGTGAGAGCCATTTCCCACCTTGTTTACTTCCTCACAGTATTGTGCTTTTCCCCATGCTGGGAGGGCCCTTTAAGAGAAACAAGGTCCTCTCTTAAGAGTTCTATGGGGAAAGCACTGGGAAGGGCTACACCCTACTTCCTAGCACTCTGTGCACACCTTCAACACACATGGTGCAGCACATGGATACACAGCTCTGGGCAAAGCACAGCAGTGTGTGGTAGGAATGGTAGTTTCTGTATGATACCAGAAGGACTGTGCAGATTATTCACCTTTGGCTGAAGCTTCACACTAGGGGTGTGCATTTCAGATTTTGTTTTGTTTTGTTTTCAGCTGAATCCGAAGGGGCCCTCCCCCATTTGGATAGGGTCTGAAATGAAGCCAAATTACAAGCTGCCAATCTCCTTCCCCAGTCTGTCCTCCTGTCCATTCTCTCCCCTGCGCCAGACTCCCTCCTTCCCCCCCACCTGCCCGCCTCCTCTGCTAGGGCCCACCACTGCTGCCTCCTCACCCTGCCATTCACTAAACTCCCATAATGGCTGTGTCCCTTGGGACAATTGTGCCCACTGCCACTGCCGCCCACACTAAGGAGCTCTCGGGCCGGCAAGCCAAGCTCCCTGTCCCCGTCCCCACCACTCTGGAAACTCCTTGCTGCATCTGGCTCTGCTTTCACCTGTCAATCTGCAGGCCAGAAAGATGGGAAATTCAAACCAACATCACTTAAAGAACTAAAGGGAGACTCTTGAGAGACTGCTAGCAATCACAAAAGAGGTCCACATTTCCCCCCGAAAAACAAAGCTTCGTTTCCAAAATGGGGTCATTACGATTCAGCTACAAAAATCTTTGTTGTGGCATTTTTCATTTTTGGTAGGTGTACAAAATGTCCAAAATTACCATTTTCGGACACAAAACATTTTGTAGCTGAATCCAAATGCACATCCCTACTTCACACAGACCCAATAAACAATTAGTCAGTGGCCGCACTTATGGTTAATGGGGGATACTGCTGCCCCCAACTCCTAACAATTCAGAACACTGAGATTTGTGCACATACAGTAGGGTGTACCCACACAATCAAGAGCCCTGGCCTACTAGGTCTTCCAGTTGCATGGAGGAGCTCTACACATGCACAGTTCCTTTCACACAAACACTAGATGCCTGGCTACTGATGGTGTGGCTAGGAGGCATGATTCCACTCCAACGCAGTCCCCCACAGACCTGGGGCCCTCCAATGCTCAAAATATTGCCAGGGTGGAAGCTGATATCTGCTCAACAGCTTTTTTTCAACCTGCCCGGCCTCACCAGGTGCCACCGCACCTGGGCTTGCTCTGCCTGCCTGCCTAATCTCCTGTAGTGGAGTGGGTGGGGGCGCTGAGGGCTGGTTGCGACTGGGCTGGGTGTGGCTGGGCCTGCTCCACCTGCCCACCCAATCTCCTGTTGTGAGGGGGGGGCACTGAGGGCTGGGTGTGGCTGGGCCTGCTCTGCCTGTTCGTGTGGGGGGAGTGGGGCCTCCAAAAGGCCTTTAGGTCCAGGCTCCAAAATTACCTAAGTGCAACTCTGTTCCACTTCCCTTCATGCTGTCACTGAAAAGTAAGAGGATTGTTTGAATAGTCAAATTATCTCTACTGTTATTTGATTATTAATTCAGACTTTGCTGTGTTGTGTCCCAGCTAACATTTTATTCATAGAAAATGTTTTCCCTCCATCAAACAGACAGACAGCTGTTGACAGCATATTGATCTTAGCAGTAAACTGCCTTTGTTTATAATTCCCTGCATTTTAGCCTCTTGAGTATTCACTCTCATAAGAAACATATTTTTGATTTTTGCTTCTTAGCGAAATCTTCCATAGTGAACTTTCATTTTTAATTAATTGGTAGATTTCTGCTGTAAAATATTAAAAGGCTAAAATCTATCCAAATATAAAGTGAGTGATTTCATTTTTTTTTTTTTTTTGCAATGCATTTGTCAGTTAAAGAAAAACACAGGACCAATGTGTTGCAAGCTTATATCTATTTGTCTCCACAAGTGGTGTGCAGAACCAGTTTGAATAAAACCTAGTTCGATTCGAACTGGCCTGGTTCAACCAGTTCAAGCTCAAACCAGACCAGTCCCCCGCAAAGGAGCTCTGGTCCAAGTTCAAACAGAACCGGACCCAGTTCTGATTGAACCAGATTCCCCTTTACAAACATCGGTGGGATCCCTAGTGACTGAATAAGTGTTGAGAAGAGTGGTGGTGGGGGAGTCACCTTACCTACAGTGGCTCCACTGTGGCAGTGGGCCAGTGGTAGGTCTTCTAGGCTCCATCAGGGCTTCTCCCCATCAGCATGGGCCCGTGCTGATGGGAGGAGCACCAACGGGGCCAGTAGGTAAGGTGACTCCCCCCCTCAGCCCCCCCTCTTTTCAATACTTATTCAGTCACTAGGGATCCCACTGATGGATCCCTCCTTTTAAGACCTGCCTCCTTCCATTTAAAGTGTCAGCTCTCCCCTTCCCCACTGAAACATTTTGGCCAGGGGAACCCAAATCATTTGGGGGGTTCAAATTAGAGGTACCAAAACTATTCATGCACATCCCTAGCATTTACCCATTATCTGTTGCAGAGAAATTACTTATGTACTGTAAGTAGAAAAGGAAGTCAACTTTAACTGAGAAATAAGAGTTTGATATTTATTACTAACTAAAAGCATAGCCTAAGAAAACAATAAACAGGCGAATAGTTTTTTATTCAGAAAGAGGAAGGACCTCTCAGTTTGAAATTCAAGACATTGGCCGCCTTCGGACATAATGCAGAACCACAGGTCTAATGAGCCCTTCATTCTGCTCCCCGACCTTCTCCTGCTCTCCCATCTGAAATTGGATATTCAAGAGAGCTCTCTCTGCAGCAGTAATGAGCGAGGGGTACAGAGGCCAGTGGCAAGTGGTCCATGGAGGCTAGCAGTAGGTGGGAGCTGTTGCTAGCACTGCTATTTTGTGGGCTCCCAGAAGCTTCTCTGCTTATGTCTGAGACCACAGGCTTGTGGTTCTCATGCTAAGGAGTCTTACAGTATTGGGGGCTTCCTGTTTGTCGGCATATTGTGGACCTGTCACTTAGCAGGCAGTGGGTCAGTTCACCAGCTTCCAAGCTATTTGAAAGGGCATTAATAACATGCTTTCCCCTACATTAGAGAATATCTAAGTAGACTCCAATTAACTTTTGAGTCAGCCTCCTCAAGGTCTCTCTGTCTGAAGATTGACCCTCTCTTCTGCTGTTGCCTCAAACAAGCTAGCGATAATCACCTCAGCAGGAAAGTCAGATAAGACACTGCAATTGCAATTCCTTTCCCATCACAAAAGAGCTGAGTAGGCAATGGGAACTCAGAGGTGTTCTATTTAAAATTACTGATTGGTTTACCAGGTCCTTCAGACCTGAGAGATACCGTGCTTGCATGTTCATTCAGTCCATTTACATACAGGTTGTTCTTGACCAATTCAAATCATAGTGTTGTAATCCAGCAAAGCAAACACAGACAATGAATCCTTTTGAGATTCACTGACGTTACCCTTACCAGGAAAGAAAAGCAACTGGAATGTTGCCTCAGGACACATTTTGGGCTATAACTGCCCCTTGTTTCTTGAACCAGTGTGCTTCATTTGGTCTACACACCATGGAGTCACCCATTGTTTGGACGCTAGACTTGGAACCAACCATAACACCCAGCCGTGTCTTGCTCTGTATGCCATTCACACTTCCATTCTCCAGATTGGCCTTCCTCGCTGGCCTGATCTATCCAGCTCACCTTGCTGCTACTAGATGCTGGCTGCACAAAAACAGACACCATTTTTATTTACCCCTGCTGCCTAACCCCCGAGCTGCTTTTGGTTCATCGCCTGTTTCCATCCCTGAAAAAAGAGGTCCTTCAGTTGTGCCTGAGCCATGAGGGTCAAATCGCCACTATAGGAAGGACAAGCTTGTATGATAATCACTGCACCCCTCTTTGGGATCTCCCTATCCCTACTTTCTTCTTAAATCCAAAAACCTGTTTCTCCCATGCCTCCTTTCTCTACCCGGCCTAGAAGTTATTTTAATTCACCTACTAAGCTAAATTGCCTTTTTGCCGTTAACTGGTTGATCTTGTAACATATTTTGGTTGGTAATATTGCTTTAATCAACTTTCTTATTCCACTGTACCCCTGAACCTCAAATAAAATATTTCCTTTTTTGAACTTCAACCTTTTTGTCAATTCATTTTCCTGTAACCAAAGCTTTGCACAACAATTATTTTGACATGAGACTGCTCCTCCCCAGCTCGCTAATTCCCCACACAAAGCTTGAAATCATGACATTTAGGGGTGTTTGCCAATCATCCCGGAGCAGTTCCATTAACAGAGCAGCAGCCCCATCCTGATTCAACTTGGCCATGTGCAGAGCATATGTTTGCTCAATTATAGATCCACCCCTGGAACTAACTAGATCAGTATGTGTTCTCCTTCAAATTCTGGGCACCTTCTTGAGAGCTCACAGAAACTGTTTCAGATGAAATGGTTGCAGCATTATCTTGAGAGAAAAAATCAGGCACACCTAAGTCCCAGTGAAATCAATCCATTTTTAAAGCCTAGGTCTTGTTGGTTCTGATAGGATGACAGTCTGATCTTGGACTGGAGCCTTTGCTTTTTGGCTTTTTGAATATTCAGTCTTCTTTTTGTTTTCATACATTTCTTAACAGGTTTGTTTCCTCATTGGTTGTTCCATTATGTTTGATTAACAGTGCTCCTATATTACTGGCAGGGGCGTATCTATAGGGGGCAGGGGGGCACGTGCCCCGGGCGCCACTTGAAGGGGGGGCGCAATTTCTTAAAATTAAATAATTTTTAAAAATGGCCACCAAAAACAAAATGGCCACTGGGCATGCTCAAATGGCCTATGTGAGGCCCTAGGGCACGCCACGCCTCGCAGAGGCCATTTGAGCATGCACAGTGGCCATTTTGTTTTCAGCGGCCATTTTTAAAATATATATATATTTTTAAAAATGACCACCGCACATGCTCAAATGGTGACTGTGAGGCCCTAGAGGCCAGTGGGAGGAGGGGGAAACTTTGCAGACCCCCCACAGCCATTAAGATGTCCCCCGAAGGGGCTACAGGTAATTTTTTTAAAAAAATTAATATAATATGTCACTGTAGACATATTCAGATTGGCACTATGTACAGAGAATAAGGGCTTGTGAATACTGAGCTGAAGTTTATGAGCTAAGATTGTATCCATTTGCTCTTACTTTGCTTCTTGTGATAAGTGAGTTAAATGTGATGTCTTAATTCTCTCATTTTTACTGTCTTTCTGAAATACTAGAATATATTCCAAGCAGTGACACAGTTTACTCTGCATATCATTTAATTATATTCAGAGTATCTGGGAAAAGTCAAATTCTCCATTTATTTTTAAAACTTATGTAATCGTGATGCTACAATGCATAGCAGAGAATTAGACAGGCACTTCTTTTAGTTTTTCCAAGTACAACTCCGCGTAATATTTGGGGATTTCATGAGCCCCAGCATACTGAAATTTGTCATTTTCCAGCATTTTAACTTGAGCTATCCAAACAAATTAATGATAGCCCGACAATCTGGATAGTTTTAAAAAATAAATCTGAAGTGGTAGATAGGAGCTTGACCACATGTATGATATTGGTAATTTTTGTAATTTTTTAAATTTTAAAAATAAAAGTTTTCTGAAACATGTGTGTCAGTCAGATGTATGTTGGGGGGTGGGTGGGGGTGCGGCGGGGGGGGCACAATTTCAGTGCTTGCCCTGGGTGCTGTTTTCCCTAGTTACGCCACTGATTACTGGTGCCTTGAGAGATGTATAGAAATTCCAGTGGATTAACTGAAAAAGTTAAGTTTACTTTAAAAGTTCTCATGGAATATGTTTCCTATCTATGGACCTCTGTTCTAGGTCCATTTTGAAGTTTCCCTTCAGTTTCCCATCTTAAGAGATATATCTTTCCAGGGACTGAGAGTTATCAGACAGAAAAGCTTCCTTCAAAAGGATTAAATCTAATGGAATAAAAGTCTAAAGAGCATTCCTCTTGTGTGCTGGGTTGTTGTTGTTTTTTAAGTGAAGAGATCAAGTCATTGGCCTTGATTCCTTCTGAAGTCAAGAAGCAAAAAAAAAATAACATCGCCTTAACTAGGGAGAGTGCAACATCCAAGAGACTCCATTTAATATCACACAAATGAAGAAAGCGGGTTTAAGTGGAATAAATTTCTTTTTTCTGCCTTTTTAACCCCAAGGTTTGATGCAACTTTAAAAGGAAGTTTGTATTATTTATCAACAACATTTAGCTAAAATAAGAAGAGCGTCTACAATAGAATGTGCTAAGAGATTTTGGGATGGTCAAACCCCTGGTAACTGCTTGCAGTATTCCTGTGATGCAATATAATGCTTGTGAATGTTCTAGCTGCAGAAAGAATGTACACTAGCTATCAAAAACTGAATGTTTGCAAATATTTCTCTTCTTTGAGAAAAGTAAAAGTTGGGATTTACTGCATTTAAAATCCTTTTTTTATTTTAAATTTTATTGGATTTTACAATAGCTTTTACATTCAAATTGCATTCATTTATCTAATTCTACACATAAGTAAATACTGACTTCCTGCTTGCCTATCTGCGCAGTTCACAATAACTATACATATAAACCATTGCTATAATAATTCAGAAATACATACTCCAGAATTTACTGCATTTAAAATCTTACACAGAAACAGAACCTGTGGGTGGCCAGAAAAAAACTGGGCTGAAAATAGAAGTGGGAAGAGACACCAGGGGATGGGGAAAGCTAAAGGGCAGGAGGCCAGAGGCAGGATAGAAGAAAGGGGGAACCTGATTTTTTTGGGGGTGTGTGGAATTGATAAAAAATAAAATAAATAAAAGGAGAATTACACAAGGCTTAAAGAAACAAGAAGCAGGAAGATGATGAATAGAGACAAGAGTGCTGGGCAAGCAGATAATTTGGCTTAGCCTAAAGTCTCCTGAAAGCCACCTAATGGCAGCAGGGGAATGACTTAACTAGCAAGTGAGAGGCTGACAGTTCGAATCCCTGCTGGTATGTTTTCCAAACTATGGGAAACTCCTATATAAGGTAGCAGTGATACAGGAAGATGCTGCAAGGCATCATTTCATACTGCGCAGGAGGGGGCAATGGTAAACCCCTCCTGTATTCTACCAAAGACAACAGACTCGATGGCACACATTACTTTAATGTCTCCTGAAGGAAGCAGAACATAGTAGCAGTGGGCTGAAAGCATTAAGAAAAAAATTTGGTGGTGGACCCTGAGGGGATACTGATGCTGAGGGGAGAGAATAAAGTTGGACTGACAAAAACCCTCACTTTCTGTCAAGGTACAGAAAGAGCCACAAGCTATTGGCAAGAAGGGAACAGACTAGTAAGGGAGTTTTTGAAGTGAAAGATTTTAAGGCCAAAGCGTCAAGGTGAATTAACATAAGAGGACTCCGGTACTATTTAAACCTTGCACAGAAGATAACAATCTATCAGTTGAGTCCTTTCCTTATGCTGATGGGAAAACCCCACAATATTGTTTTCCTTTCTGAACAATTTTAAAAGGTTCCATTCTTAGGACCTATACCTAGAAATCCTAAGTGGAAGCATGGCCTAAGAGAAAGTGAGGGGGGAATTAAGTTAACCCTTCTCCAGTTAGGCTCCAAGTTTTTTTAAAAAATCCAAGATGCATTCCTTACACTTTTTCCTTCAATCTGAAATAAATTCAATTAGAAGTGTTGTGAATCAAAGTGAAACAAACAACCCTCTCCCTCTCTCTCTCTCTGTGATTTGTTTTTTTCCTGCTTCCCACATTTATGGAGTGTGTGTGAGTGAGAGTGAGAGATTTTCTATCTCCTATTGAAAGCCTTCCTTTGTGTCTGTGTCCCCCCACTCAGCCCTTGTTTGTGCCTGAGCTATTTTTAACTTTTTAGAAATGATCTTAAATGATTGGGTTCTCCCCTCATTCATGTGATCTTCCCTTTGACATTTTCAATGAGTCATTTTCCTCTCTGTGAAAAGGAAAGAGGGGGTGGTGGCAGGGCGTTTATTGGTTGGTTGGTGGTGGTTGTTTAAAATATATTCAATTGTTTTTCAATCAAACAAGTTCATATATATATATATATATATATATATATATATATATATATATATTCCTTGCTCCCAGAGTTAGGGAAGAATGGAGCTAGCCTAGACATCCTGGATTGTTTGCTAATTTTAAACTGGTTGGCCTGGATATCCCATCCTACTACACTATAATACACATTTCCTTAATGTTGTTCAAAGACATGGGGCCAGGAGAAGGAGAGGAACGCAGCGAGGAGCCCATTTCAATATCATGTCTCCCGGCCCAATCCAATCTTGGTACATCCCTGGAAAGCCCCCCCCCCCCAGTGCTTTTATTTCCTTAAAAGCTGGATTTCCATAAGGAACAAACAGAAGTCTTAGACAAAAGACAACCCCTGAGAAACTCTAAAATTCAATCAAGGGACAATCTGAAACAACAGATTAAAATTAGCTCAGCAGAGCCCTTTTGCCTGAGCAACCCCACCCCGCTCGCAAGCACATCCTCTTGTCTCTACAAGAGAGATGCCTGATTATATCCTCTGATTCTGGATCCTTACTACTTTTGCAGCCCCTGTTTGGAAGTCAGAAGAAAAAACCTATTAAGTAGTCTTAGTGGTTAGACAAACTAAGAGCTGTTTATTCTTCAAATGTGGGTAGTAGCAGCCACTAGGGATGTGCAAACCAGCTCATGTTCAAGCTGGTCCAACGCTGAACTTGGCCGAACCCTGTCCCACTCCGGCCAGTTCTACCACCTCCATGGGGGAGCTGCCGTGGCTGCGCAGGAGGGTTGTCCTTGGCAGTTCCCCCTCTCCCTGTGAGTCTTCCTCCAGTCAAGCTGGTCCAACATTGAGCTTGGCCGAATCCTATCCCACTCCAGCCTGTCTGGGGGTTTTAACAACAACAACAAAAAAATCACCACTTCCAGGGGAGGTGGGGCTACTGTGGCCATGCAGGGGGTGTGTCCTTGGCAGTTCCCCCTCCCCCTGTCAGTCTCCCTCCAGTCTCCAATCAGCCTAGTTTGGACCATTTAGTCTGTGTTGGGCCCGTACTAGGCCTCTTTATGCTGGCAGTGGTCATGACAAAACCACGCAGATGGTCAATGTGCATGTGCAGCAGCCTCCCAAACGGTGAGTTGTTGGGGAAATTTTTTTTGTGAGTTACAACCCCCAGACTGGCTCGAATGCGAGCTGAACAGGGGTTGGTATGTTTATTTATTATTAATTATTTTTTCAATGTCTATATCGGCCTTCCAAAAATGACTCAGGGTGGTTTACACAGAGAAATAATAAATAAATGAGATGGCTCCCTGTCCCCAAAGGGTTCACAATCTAAAAAGAAACATAAGATGGACACCAGGAACAATCACTGGAGGTGCTGTGCTGGGGATGGATAGGGCCAGCTACTCTCCCCCAGCTAAATAAAGAGAATCACCATGTTAAAAGGTGCCTCTTTGTCAAGTTAACAGGTTCACAGTGGGCAGGGGAGGGACCGAATGTGCCTGGTTCTGCTCGAGTCCAGTTCAGACTCAAACCGAACTGGGCATACCGGTTTCATGCACACCCCTAGCAGCCACTTTGCTCCTCTACTACTCTAAATGCCAGCTCTTTGGATGCTTTATTATTGCACTTTCCCTACTGATGCTTTTCTTTCAGAATGCTCAATGGGCTGAAAGCCACACTGAGTTTCCCTCTTTAGTTTCCAGGAAGTCCTTATTTCTTCTTCGTTATTCCAGTTACTCCACAAGAGTTCACATGGTTGAATTTTTGAGTTATCCTCTCCAGTGCCCCAGGGAAGCTGATACATGAAGTCGCTGGGAGAGGTCATCCAGGGACAGGGAGTGAGTTATCAGCAATATGCAAATGACACTAGCTCTATCTCTCCTTATCACCTGGTCCTAGAGAGACAGTGGATAACCTGAATTGGGGGCTGGAGGACTTGATGGGTTGGATGTGGACTAGTAAACTGAGATTATTTGTTTGTTTGTTTGTTTGTTTATATTTAGCATATTTTTATACCGCTGAAAACTTACATCTCAGAGCTGTTGAAACCAGACAAGATGGAAGTGCTGTTATTTATATTTAATAATTGTCGGGGTTTTTTAATTTTAATTGTGCATGGTTTTAATTATATTGTAAACTGCTTTTGGATTATTTTAATGAAAAGAAGTATAGAAATTTAACAATAAGTAAGTAGTTAAGTGCCTCACTGGTTTACTGACCTCAAATCAAACGTGGACCTAAGACACTTGTCTAGGGTATCTCAAAATTTATCATAACATAGTTATACAAATCTATTGTGCAGCCACATTTGGAGTACTATGTACAGTTTCAGTCACCATATTTCAAAAAGGACATGGTAGAACTGACAAAGGTGCAGAAGAAGGCAACCAAGATGATCTGGGACCTAGATTACTTTCCTTATGAGGCAAAACTACAACATCTGGGGCTTTTGTGTTTAGAAAAGAAGATTACTAAGGAGAGGCAAGACAGAGATCTATAAAATTATGCATGGTGTGGAGAGATAAAACATTTCTTCCTCTCTCACAACACTAGAAGACAGGTCATCCCATGAAACTGATTACCAGAAAATTTAGAACCTACAAAAGGAAATACATTTTTTCCACACAGCACATAAGCTCTGGAATTCTCTGCTAAGAATTGTCTGCCAAGCTGATGATGATGGCCACCAGCTTGGATGGCTTTAAAAGGGGCTTATACAAATCCATGGAGGACAGGTCTATCCATGTAAACAGGTCATGATGGCTATAGACAACCTCCAGGTACAGAGGCAGGAGGCCTCTGAATAACAGTTGCAGGAGATCAACAGTATGAGAGAGGGCATGCCTTCATCTCTTTCCTGTGGGCTTCCCAGAGGCATCCGGGGGGGTGGGGGCACTGTCAAAAACAGGCTGCTGGACTAGATAGGCCTTGGGCCTAATACAACAAAGCTGTTCTGAAGCCAAGATGAATCACCAACAGCAATTCATCATGTTGGGAGGCAGAAGGGGAAGCAAAGAGAGAGCTGTCGTCCAGCTGGTGGACCCCACCCCTTCCTTCTAGACCTAGGGACAGTTGTCTATACTTGATCAGTTATATTATTATTATTACTAGCTGGGCCGGGCACAGAGCATCAGCACCTCCACCGGCCCAGCCAGCACACTGCTTCCTCTCCACACCCGTTTCTCCCCTCCCCCCGCCCGCCCCACTTCTTCCCCCTGCTCCTCCCGCCCACAGTTTCTGGCTGGTGAGCTGGGCAGAAAGCCATCCGGCCACATCCTCCCACCTGCCTGCCAATTCTCAGCAGCCAGGCCAGCCCGCCGCCTCCTGCTCCTGGTGGCTGGCCCACTGCTGTCTGCAGCTTTCGGAGGACGGGACAGCCTGCCACCTGCTGCTGCCGCTGGCCGGGCCAGCCCAGCCCACTGCTGCCTGCTTCTGCCGGCCGGCTGCTGGTGGGAGCAGCCTGCTTCTTCCACCCCGCCACCCACAGTTTCTCACTGGCAGGTCAGCTGGAAAACTGGCCCATCCGCCTGCCCACCAATTTCTGGCAGCTGGGCCAGCCCGCCACCGCCTACTCCTGGCATCCAGCCCTCTGCTGCCTGCTGCTCCCAGTAGATGGGCCAGCCCACCATTGCCTGCTCCAGCGGCCAGCATCCCTATTTTCTACCATCCCTGTCGCTCATTGGCAGCTGTTCGTGAACTCTCACAAGAGCTGCCACGCATAGGATTAGTGACGGGTACACCTAGGAGAAATAAATATATAGATTATTACTATTTATTAGTTTAATTTATATACTGCCTGACTCCAAAGGCTCTAGGCAGTTCAAAACCATAAATACAATAAAAGCACAATAAAACAAACTATTAAAATGAGTTAAAATAATTTAAAACATTCAAAGATTACTAAAAGCTAGGCTTTTAAAAATGTGTCTTAAGGGCTCTTTTAAAGGCTGACAAAGATGTTAAGCCACAGATATGTATAGGCAGCATATTCCACAACCCAGGAGTGACTACAGAGAAGGCCTACTCCTGAGACACCACCAGATGAGTTGGTGGTATCTAGACACGGACCTCTCTTGATGACCTTAATGTGTAGTGGGGATCACATAGAAGAAGGTGCTCTCCCAGGTAACCCAGTCTTAAGCCATTTAGGGATTTAAAGTTAACTATCAGCACTTTGTATTTGGCAACCTATTTGAATCTGTGCTTTGTATTTGGCAGCCCAAAATAGGGAAACCTATTGGCAGCCAATGCAATTGTTTTAAAACAGGCGTAATGTGGTCTCTCTGAGAAACCCTGAAAACCAATCTAGCTGATGCATTTTGGATCAACTGAAGTTTCTCAACCACATAGAAAGGCAGCCCCACATAGAGTGTATTGCAACAGTCAAGCCTAGAGGTTATCAGAGAGTGCACCACAGTTCTGAGCTCATTATCTTCAAGGAACGGATGCAGATGTCAAATCAACCAAAGTTGATAGAAAGCGCTCCTGGACATAGCCTGGGTCCAGAACCATTTTCAAGCTATGTATCTGTTCCTTCAGGGAGAGTGCAACCCCATCCAGAACAGGAAGCTCTATCATGTCCCTTGAAGTATGACATCTTACCATTAGTACCTCCATTTTATTTGGATTCAGTTTCAATTTATTATCCCTCATCTAGCCCATTATTGCTTGTAGGCAGGCATTTAGGGGGGTTATGCCATTACCTGATGAAGACATGGAGAAATACATTTGGGTTTCATCAACATATTGCTAAACACCCTGCTTCAACTCTCCTTATGATTTCACCCAGTGGTTTAATGTAGATGTTAAAAAGCATTGGAGATAGCATGGAGCCCTGAGGGTCACCATACAATAGCTCTCGTTTGAGAGAGCAACTATCTCCTAGCGACCCATCTGGAATCTACCTGAGAGATAGGAACAGAACCACTGCAATGCAGTACCCCCATTCCCAAATCTCTCAAACATTTCAGAAGGATACTATGGTCTATAGTAGTGAAAGCCATAGAAAGGTCCAAAAGAACCAATGGAGTCACACTCCCTCTGTCCATTCCTTGGTAGAGATTATCCATCAGACCGACCAAGGCTGTCTCCACTCCATAGCCTGTTCTAAAGCAAGTCTGAAATGGATCTAGAAATGTATTATAGCTAGACACCTGGCCATCACCCTCCCCCCACCCACTACCTCAGTTCACAGTGTTGGTAGTTAACCAGCTATGCATTAAATGAAATTATTTGTATGATGTTCTTAGTAGATACTTGAAGTCCATCTTATTTTTTGCTTGTTGCTCATCATCAGCAACTGCAACTTCAAGATATGTGATCACAAGTACTTCTTCCATGAAGTACTACCTGTTTTGTATTTGCATTTCCAGTCACTATTTCTAAGAAATCAATTGTCTGGAATTGTCCACAGCATGGCTGTGAATAAGGCCTCAAGTTCCTGGACCCAAGTCTCTAGTACAGATTGAGGCTTTTAAATAAATTAATTGACTGATTCGGTCACACTCTTAATGGTGGTTTCTCAAGCATATCATCTGTAGTGATACATAATGATATAAAATATAGTTTCTTTATTCCACTGAGAAATATATGTTCTGTCTAGTTTTTGCTCCTCCTCAACCTTCTGTTGCCTAGGAATTAATTTCAATTTTATACTGTAAACCTCTTTTGTAAATAATTTATCCTTGTAGTTTCTTGGAGGCCTTACCAATTCACTGACCTCTTGTGCCTTGTAGTCCTAGATGTAATTAGTTTTGACAAGCTGTCAGACTAGAGATTAAATAGAGCATGTATGTTAGGAAACTGTGTTGTAGCATTTCTTATGAAATAGCTCTGGAGTTTTTAAAGATTTCAGTTTCAATTATTAACCATGTTAAATCTCACTCTTAATTAAAAAGGCATAGTACAGACACATTTATTGTAGACATAGAACATGAATATGAACCCATCTGACTAAGCTTTTTCTTCAGCCACTGGCTGCATTCGCACATAACATGAAACCGGAGGTTACCAGACCTGCAGTTAATTTTTCAAACTGTGAATAGCATCAAATGGTTCATCCAACTTCAGCCTGGCAACCTCTGTTTTCAGAGCAGTAGGGTAAGCCTCTCTCTCTTTCTGGTCCACCAAGACTGCATTCCAGTAGACTGTGTAGTGCGCAAGGCATCACCACATCATCAGGGTAGTAGCCATTGTCCACAATCTTCAAGGGGCATGCCGAATGTGATTGTGCCTTTTCAGAATGGCACAGCCATTGGCAGGGATGGGTCAACAGTTCTTCAAGAAGTCAGTGCAGCATGCCCCCCCCCTTCCCTACCAGTCTCAAACTATTTCTAATTGAGAGGGAAAAACGACAGGGAAGGGAAACTGAGAATAAATAAAGAACTTAAGAGAAAGAGATAAAGAGGGAGGAGGGGAGGGGGGATAGGAAATAACAGAAGAAAAAAAGAAGGGGCCTTGCAAAAATGGATAAGATTCTTTTCTTTCCCAAACTATAGTTGAGGACTGAGATGTTTTTCACATCTGGTTCTATGACTCTGCTCCTTATTAAATCCCCGTATTTCCAAATTTCCAAAAACCTAGTTTCTACTGCACATTTTCCCCTATTACTGCCAAGAATGTGTCCAGATGAGTAAAATTATTTTGTTCAGTCACCATTCCACAGCTTTATGTTTTTTATGGGGGAGGGGCTTGAAACGAAGCTGGGACTGAGCATCAGCCATTCCTCAGGAGCGGTTGAGACAATATTGATCATATGTTGCATCACTGTTTATTTTATAGAGATATTCGGCTAGCACTTTTGTCATCTATTTTGTCTAGATTCCCAGGTAGGCCATTGGCCTTTTCTGTGTCTCTCCTTTTGTCCAACAGTGATATTAATGTCTCCACCAAGGTGGCAAAATTTTGTTACATTGCAAGCTGTGTAAGGAAGCAATTGGTAAAACCATGAGTGATGATTGTACTATATATTGTTATATTGTAAATGGTGTTTTGCAAGAAAGTACTAGCCACCTAATGGCGCAGCAGGGAAATGACTTGACTAGCAAGCCAGAGGTTGTGGATTCAAAGCCTCACTGCTATGTTTCCCAGACTATGGGAAACATAGTTTCCAAGACTATAAGAAACACCTATATCAGGCAGCAGCGATATAGGAAGATGCTGAAAGGCATCGTCTCATACTGCACAGGAGATGGCAATGGTCAACCTCTGCTGTATTCTACCAAAGAAAAATCACAGGGCTCTGTGGTCGTCAGTAGTCGACACCGACTTGAAGGCACACTTTACTAAAAAAAGTACTGGCAGAATCATGATTGCTGGAAGTTACTCTTATCTATTGTGTCTATTGTGTTGTATTTTTGTCTGGTCAATGACTGAAATAAAGATTCCATTTCATTACATTCCAGCCATTCCACTCCACAAAAAGCACCCAGATAACAGAAAATAAAAGTCACCCTTCCTCACCCACTCCAAGACCCCAAGTCAGTGTTACATGAGAACTCAGAGCTGCCTAGGACATGTTGACTTGGTACACACAGCACTCAGTTTACCTGTTGTTGTTCTCTCTCTTGTTGGTGGTCTAGGGGTGTGTGTGTGTCTGTGTGTGCATGCGTGTGTGTGTGGCACAAGTTGACAACCCAAGAAAATAAATAAGGGAGGCATGTGCTGGCTGGTTTGCTGCAAGCATCTCTGCCTGGCCGACAGTGCTGCTGCCTCTCCCTCACCCTCTCTGAGGGCCTCTGGACTCCTGCTGCCCTGTGGCTCACTCCCCTCCCTCGCTACTTGGGCTGGCTGTTCGAGTATGTCCAGTGCTGTCATGTGTGAGCACAATGAGCAGGCACATGGGAGTATGGCTGGGCGGAAGCTGCTGTTGTCTCAGCAGTCTGCTTGCCCAGCCTCTCCTGGCCACACTGCTATGAATATGAATACGACAGATATTTTTATACCGCTTTTTAACAAAAGTTCCCAAAGCAGTTTACATAGCAATAAATAAAGATGGCTCCCTGGCCCCAAAGGGCTCACAATCTTAAAAAACAAACACAAGAGAGACACCAGCAACAATCACTGAAGGGATGCGCAGCTGGGGATGGATAGGGCCAGTTGCTCTCCCCCTGATAAATAAAGAGAATCATCACTTTTAAAACGTGCCTCTTTGCTCTGTTAGCAGGCTACCGCCACGTCCAGGAGAAAATTAGGCAGGTAGCAGGCTGGCACAGTTGTGCCCGGCCACCCAGTGCAGTCACAATGGGAAAGTGTGCCTCCAGAGAGGAAAGGGCAGAAAGGAAGGAACTTTGCCCTTCAGCCGGACACTATGAGAGAGACCATTCCAAAGCCAGGAGGAGTCCCAGTCATGACCCTCAATCTGCTAAGGCTCTGAGGACAAGCTGAGCACTTCCATTCCTTTGTTCAAATCATCCCAAAGATGTTGATCAGTCAGAATGTATTTGTTACAGAAGAAATAAATGGCAGCTGTGGGAGAGGTGTAACCATATAGCATGCATTTGTTATATTTTAATAAATGGATCCTTCACATAATTTTATACACATATGAAGCCACTGAAAAGGATACAGAGTTGAAACACCCCGGCTTATTCTATAAAATAACTAACGACAGACCAGTAAGGTTTCATTTTGGCACTTTCCAAGAAAGTTAATTCTTCCAGAAATTCTATATTATGTATTTGTGAATCAGATTGATCAGACTTGTGAAGCAGATTATCAGATTTTTACAGTTTTGATTAATATTTAGTAACTTCCTATCTCTTGAGATACACACACACACACACACACACACACACACACACACACTTTCAGATAATACATATTATTTGTTTGTACATGACACCCTGATCTGTAAACTTCACTCCTGCCAATAACTCAGTCAATCATAGCTGACTCATTATTTCCTTGCAACCTCAAGCGAGTCAAGGACACCACCTCCAGCACAAGTCTGGGGGAGTGGTGATATAGTGATGTAATCAAGTTTACTACATAATCCTTGACTGACCAACATCATCATAGGAAGGAGAAAGAAAATATAACTAGGAAATAAATCATACCAAAATAACAGCAGGTGGGGAAATGACAATGACAACTTCTTAAAATGAACAGTCATATTTTAGGGGAAATACTTCAGCTCAAGAACTGAAATATGTAAACATTTAGCTGCCCTACCGTATAATTTCCCAGTGCTAATTCTGCGATATCTTCCTCTAGCTTTTCATAAAGCCCTACAGATTTCACATATGTTTTATGAATCAGGAATAGAGTTATCATGAAAGAGCCTATTTTGATTGAGAGATTAAAGAGAAATTGTAATTCATTTTCTAAAACAGTAGAGAACATCAAGAAATCTTCACAACAACTGCTGTTGCCTCCTGGGATCAAATAATTTAGAAGGATGAAATGCCCAAAGAACAAGTGAGGAAGTAATTTGTAAGCAAGAGTTTGCTACTTTGCCAGGAATGTATTAGAATACATTAAACTCAGAGGGAAAGGTTTTAAGAATTCAGGGCAATTAGACTGTGTTTGCAAAAAAAGTTCTGGACAGGAATTTAATGAAATAACCTTTATTCACCATTCATCACACAGACAACTCAAGTCTTATTAAACTAAGTATTATCATTTTAAAACATAAAGGAAGGAGAGAAGATCATCAAAGCAACTTAAATATCTCTATTCTAATTTGTGTAATTAACATTGTCTAATCTTGCTTTTGCAACACCTAAATTGCCATCAAGGTAACTAACATTATTATTTAAAGTCCTTAATTGTCTACCTCTGCTTGGGACTTATAAGCTAAGTTTTAGTATATGAATTTCAAAAAGCTATCATTGAAAAGCAATATTGTAAAATACAATCAAAACAAGATGAATTAATATTGTCATGAAGCTCAGGGTCTACAATCTATTATCCTTCTTTACTTTTTAATTCCTTTCTCTCTTTTTGTGGATAAATCCCCCCCCCCATTTTTTTTTCTATTTTGTAGTCGCTTAATTTCTCAGTACTGATAGCTGGAAAAGATGCATCAACTAGAAATAATGCAGGCCTTCCCAGATAATATCTCAATTATCCCTGTTGAGATAATCCTGTGCAATACAGAGTTCAATTGTGGTATGATTTGCAGAATTATGCCTCTGTAATACTGTACCCCAGGGCTGCTGTGAAGTCAGAATACAACCCAGTTGCTGGTAAGATCAGGCAATTGTGCCAGCAGTTCTCCTGCAGTTTCCCACATCCGTGACAATGACAAGGAAGTGTTGCTAGCACAACCTCCCAATCTTACCAGCACTGGGGCTGCATTTCAACTCTGCAGCAACCTTAGCACATGGAAAAATTTTAAGTTGTTGTAATGTGTCCCCCCCCCCACCATTTTTGTCTTAACAAATGTTTTACTTTGTTTTTATTCTGTTGTAAATCGCCCAGAGACATTCATTTTGGGCAGTATGAAAATGTTTTAATAAATAAATAAATAATAAATAAAATCATTTTGCATAGATTACACTTTTAGAAATGTTCTAGAAATTAAATATATGTAATAGAATTCTTTATTAATGTGCATGCAAAAGGAAAGTAAAAGAACAGTTTGAAATGGTTAGGATTTCAATTTGAAACACTATTCATTTTACTGAAGAATTACTAGGGCTGTGCAGTTGTATCAATCTGACATTCCTTTCAGACCAATGTGCCCACTATCAGGTATTATTGGAAGGATTTCCAATACAACAGCAGGAGCCTTGATAGTCGGAATTGCAACTAAAATCCCTGTTTTCCTATCAGAAATTCTTCTACTTCTGATAGGAATACTGGACCAAGATCAAAACCAGCCTGACAGATTCTCTCTCTCTAAGCTAGTTCCTGGGGTGTTTTTTAAGGACTGCATCCCTTAAATTGCAGGGAGGAGGGTCAAATGTAACTCCCTCACAAAACACCCACAGGGACAGTGGTGGTGGGTTATCTTTGCCCCCCACTACCAATTTTGAGGGTGCAGTCTTTAAAAAATACCCCAGAAGCCTGCTCGGAGGGAAAATCTCTCCAAGACTACTCCCACCTGGATTTTATAGACTGCATCCTCAAAACTGGGGGATGAGGCAAAGGCAGGGAACCCACTGGCCCAGTGGGTCCCTCATAGAGGGTTAGCTTTGCCTCCTCACCCCTTGATTTTGGGGGTAAAGTCCTTAAAATCCACTTTGGAGATGAGCCCCCCCCCCAATGTATAGGAAAATATTGGGACAATTCTGATGTGATATCGTCCTCCTAACAATTTTTTATTGGATTGGATCAGATTTGATCCTATATTTTTGGTGGTGCACAGGCCTAATTATTGCCATATATGATAAATTTCAATCATAGTAAGTTTGAATCTGAGGAAGATCTGCTTCTCTCGTTGAAATATGATAACACATAATAACATAAAATATAACAGTTAAACTATGATACAATATTAATATGTTTTCTTTAAAAATACTTTTTAAAAATTATACTTTTCAGCAAGCATATTCCAGTGTAGAAACTAGTGCATTCAGTTAATTTAAGTGGCAGGATTGTGTATGCAAAATTTAGTATCTGTAGGTCATCTCTAAGTTTGACTTTATTTCACACAAACCAACCAACCAACCAACCAACCAATTCTCCAAAATATACAATAGATAGTGCAGGTGTTTCTAGGGGATCTTGGAGTGAAGAACCACTTCCATAAAATAATCTGATATTCCTACAGTGAAAGTCTTCAAGACTTTCACTGCAAAGATATGGAATCGTTTCTATGATGTCAGCAACATCCCAATGTAGGTAAATGGGAACTACAAGAAATCTGGTAAGTCCGTGACGTTTCATTTCAGTATCTCCAAAACCCGAAGACTATGACAGAACTATAGCATGAACACCAAGAAATCTGATCTTAGTTAGGGTTCATTTTCACCAGACTCAAAATGTTGTTCTATACATTTTATTATATAACTGTATGCTGATCTATGTACTTCATACATTGGATTACAGTAGCCTTTTCCAGGCTTAGATTACAATGTTCTTAATTGTTATTTCTTTAATACACAGTGGAACTCTTCTCACCGTGAGAAGAGCTTCTGTCAGGTCTGCGGAGAGAGCAGGCTTAGCCCGCTCTCCCTGCAGATGAGCAGACGCTCGTAGCTGGGCGGCCAAATCGACTGCCCACACAGCTACCGGCTCCGTCATGGAGCCAGTGGGGGCTGTAGAGATTGAGGACTGCGTGGCCCCTGGAAGGTCCAGGATGCCTTGCACGAGTGTGTGGGGCATCCTGGAGAGACCCCCGAGCCTGGGAGGCTGCTTGCAGCCTCCTGGTCGGAGGTCTACTCATGTGTTGCCATGCACTGCAGCAACACACAAGCAATGAAATGAGGTTAACAGAGCACTCTCTCCATTAACCTTATTTAAGGGGAGGGTATTTTATGTGGGCTAGCCACCTTGGGAGCACTGGGCTCGCCCATGAGCCTGGTGGTTCCCATGATCCACAAAAAGCAGGCTAAGATCCCTTAGCCCACTTTCCATGGATTGTGGGAATAGCCTCAATGAAGTCATTCACACAATTAAAAACTATGTTCTACCTGGGTTTGGGAGCTGTGTGTGCTCTCAGTTTTTGGTGTATAGAAGCAAGGTGAGAGGAAAACTTGGGTAGAAGTGATTGTGCAGAAGCAAGATAGGAGAAAAAACTACCCAGATTTTTCCTCGCTTCCACTTCTACCCCGGAGTTCCTTTAACCTTGCATCCATTCAACCAAATATTGGTCGCACACACAGCTCCCAAACTGTAGAACACAATTTTTGAGTGTGTGAATGACCTCATATTCTTATATCAAGTATATTCAGGCATAGTGTTGGTGTATGAAAACCAACAAAAAGTTGAAAAAAGAGCAACATGTGAAATAGGATGGTATTCATATAGCATTATCCATATTTAAATCAATTTGTCATCCATATGTAAATCATGATATCATTCTTAATTAAACATGTTGCTTGACTTTATGAATATTTCTGAAGAGTGACTAAATGACTTTAAGATCTCTTCTAGCTTATTCTTCTAAAAGGTCAAGGAAGATTGCAAGGATATGAATGGTGTTAGCTGGCCCAGTGCCTGGATTAAACTGTGGAGGAGACAACATGAGAGGAATCAAGGAAAACAAACATATAGATTAGGGAAGGAATCTAGGAAAGATAACATGTTCAGGGGGAAAAACCAGAGAGAGAAACAAACAGAAGAGAACAGAATCAAACAGATTCTGGATCACAGAGGTGACAGGCAATAGCCATTAGTGGATGTAGCACCTTTACTACAGCTAAAGAACAACTGTCCCCAGCATCTTTCTTCTATCCTTCTATCCCAGCACCTTTCTTTTTATCCTGTTGGGACTAATTAAACTATGGCTGGGTTCACATAATCACAAGGATCCTGATTAATCAGGATTAGTGAGCTCATCAGAGCTGATTGTGTGAACCCAGAATTTCAGAACCATTGTGGTCAATGAGCATTTAACCAGGATAGATACAGGATTCAAGGCTGAAATTCTGGGTTTACACAATCAATTTCATTAGGCTCTCTAATCCTGGTTAACTTTTTAACTTTTGGGGGTCCTTGTGACTGGATCCAGGATTTCGGATCCTAGGCCAGCTAAAATTGTAAACTGCCCAGAGAACTTGTGTTTTGGGTGGTATATAAATGTATTAAACAAACAAACAAACAAACAAACAAACAAACAAAATAGCCCTAGCAATGACTTAAATGAAATCAGTATGATAGAACATATAGTACTGGGAATTAAGTGACAGGATGCAAAGGAGTATGTGGCTTCTGTATCTATTTTAGTTGTGCACAGAGGAGGGAATTTTGACAGGTGTAACCTGAGAGGAGAGCTGGTCTTGTGGTAGCAAGCATGACTTGTCCCCTTAGATAAACAGGGTCCACCCTGGTTGCATATGAATGAGACTCTTGATATGTGAGCACTATAAGATATTCCCCTTAGGGGATGAAGCCACTCTAGGAAGAGCAGAATGTTCCAAGTTCCCTCCCTGGCATCTCCAAGATAGGGCCAAGAGAGATTCCTTCTGCAAGTTGAGAGGCTGCTGCCAGACTGTGTAGATGATACCTATGGTCTGACTCAGTATATGGCAGCTACCTATTTCCCTATGTTCCTATGAAATGAGAAAAGCTAAAGGCTCAGAAGCATTTTTCTATGTTGTATTTGGATCGACAGTAAAATGTTTCTGACCTGTATTGCTACAGCTATGAATTCAGAAAAACAACCAAAACAAAAGCTCTTACCAATTCCCCCAGGACTCACATGCATTCTGCAGATAGCAGGTATAAACCAAAACCTTCAGATTTATAAGAGGTTTCAGATCCCTTCTCTGCAGTTTTCCTGCTCAGAATGTCCAGGGATGGTTTCAGTTTATATCAAACAAAGGCACTGAGAAGCAGAAGGGAAAGCCTTGTCATTGCCAGTTATGTTTCCTGTCAATTTTGAGCCACTGTTGACTATGAAAATGGCACCGAGTATTGCAATGAGTGGCAGCACTCTGAAATTGATGAGAAGTAAAACAGTTTGCAGCCGTGATACTTTCTTTCCTAGTCCTGATTTTTGTTGCAGCTAGGACGCTGGCAGCATCAGCTCCTATCTGCAGTGTCCCATAGTGATCACAAAGCGGGTAGGGGGTAGGGTCATGGATAAAAGTGCTGGACTCCTCCCCTCTTTGTTCTTCCAGTGTTAGTCTCCATTTTATTTCTCCAGAGATGGCTGTTTGTTTTGTTCTTTCTCTTCAGCCATGAGCTAGAGCTGAAATTAAGCAGCAAACCTTTTCACATTAGTTTGTAACATTTTCTTTAAATAAATCCTAGTAGTTCTTCAGTACTAAAGAACTGTCTCAAGACCTCTTGTTTTGCTGTTTTCTCACCAAACTGGTCAGAAATTTGCTTTCCTATTTGGGGACTGAATTGCCCAAGGGTAATGGGACCAAGAAGCCAGTAAATAAAAAAGAAAAGCCTAGAGGGGTAAATAGAAGCAAAGCAAAGAGAAAAGCTTTGGAAATGGAGACAGCACAAGGAATCCAGATGACTGAAAACTTACAAGGTCCTGAGTAAGAGCTCTGGTCTTTCAAGATGGAGATGTTCCTCAAGACTCATGGACTTGGCAGTGTTCTGCACATCCAGCATCCTGCAGATGCTGGAAAGGAGCAGAAAGAATGGGACAGAGCAGATGAAAAGGCATCAGGAATGATTTGCTTGGCAGCGAGTGACCCAATCAGTGCATCTAATAAAATGCAATGAATATGTGGGAAACTCTGAAGGGATTATATAAAAAGAAGTCGGTGGTTTCCAAAGTGCATCTAATAAGAAAACTGAGCAATAAAAAAATTAGAGAAGGAGAAAGTCTGTCCAAGCACATAAATGCAATGTTAGAAATATCTAGGCAACTGCAAGCTCATGGAGTAATCATGCCAGATGCAGTTTTGATAGGATTGCTGTTGGATAGTTCACTACATTACTTTGATAGTGTGACTAGTGCCTTGGATGTCAAGGAGGATGCAGACTTACAATTTGTAATTAACTGTCTAGAGGACTTTGATTTGCACAGAAGGGATGGTAAGCAACCAAAAGAAAGAAAATGCATTTAGAACCTTGCAAAGTAATAAGAAATGCTTTATTTGAGGAAGCCCCAAACACTTGTAGAATAAATGTCCCAAGAAAAAAGAGTTTGCAGACAAAAGGCAAGCAAAATAAAGGTGCAAAGAGAGTGAGTCAATTGGGAACACAGAGTACAGAACTTACAAGCAATCAGGGACTAAAGCTAATAAGCAAAGGATATACCTTGCAAGAACAGATCAAGTTTGGGAAGCTAAGTCTGAGAAATGCAGCAGTGGCATTTGCATTGACTCAGGTGCTACAAGCAACCTGATTAGAGAAAGAGAGAGATTTATAAACCTAGATACAAGTTGTAAAATCCCTATATATTTGGCAGATGGAAAACTGAAGTATGCAGAAGTGAAAGGATCTGCACAGTTGCTCTGCAAACCGGAGAAAGGAGAAATCATTGGATTAACAATTGAAGAAGCGTTATATGTGCCTACTCTAGAAACAAGTCTCATGTCTGTAAAATATGCTACAGAAAGGGGCTACGAAGTAAAATTTAAAGAAAGGCACTATTTCATTACTCATAAACAGGAATTGCTTATGAAAGCAGTTTTAAAAGAAAATGGATTGTTTGAAGTAGAATGTGCGACTGAAAAGGCCCAGACTGTGAAGGAATACACACACAAAGGATGTCTGAATTTGTGGCACAAAAAATTAGGCCATAGAGATGCCAAAATGATAGGCTGAAAAGTTGGATTTGGTAAAGGGTCTAAAAATAGCCCCCTGTAGCTCTGAATCAATGTGTGCATTCTGTATAAGAACCAAGGCTTTTCTTCCACACAAAGAAAGAGAAACACAGCATCCTTTGGATCTGATTCATGGTGATGTTTGTGGATTTATGCAGGCTAATAAATCAGGAGAGAATAAATATGCTCTTACTTTTATTGATGACTAATATATATACACACATACACACACACACACACACACACACACACACACCTGTTAAGTGAAAAGGGATAAGTACTAGAAAGATGTAAAGAATATGTTGCAAGAGTGAGCAACAGGTTTGGGAGAAAGCCACATATCCTCCACCCTGATAATGGTGGCGAATACTCTCCTTTACAATGAAGATTGGGTCATATTGTGACTTCTAGAATCATCATCATCTTTATTCAAACTAGATTGCTTGCATCTACAATAGGTTGTGCTGGTGCCACAGGCTCCAATCTGTTGCAGAAATGTAAAAAAAAATGCACCCCAAAATTGTGTGCCATTGTTGTCATCATCACTCTTTTACTTGTGTAGGTGAGAGGTGGGCCAAACCTCGCTGTTCCACTGGCAGAATGTTATTTTCATGTTTTGCACCCTTCATTACTTAACCCGCTTTTATGGCCGGGTGCCACAGATGTAGCTGTGTCTGTTGCTTGTGGATGAAAAATGCTTGCGGGAGGGAAAGCAGGGCACATTTTATGCTGTTGTTGGCCCTAGTCTGCTGTCCTAGTCTGCTGCATCTGTGATATCACACTTGCTTGCTTGTTGCTGCCTGTTGCTATTACCCTGCATTGAGAGGGGGCAGTGCATTTCATTGTTGTGTGTAGATCAATTGCATTTCTGTTGGGGGGGATGGCAGGGGACAGTTGATGTGGTGAGTGGCACAGTGGACGTGCTTGACCTTTTGAATCTTGTTCAAAGCTCTGCTGTTGTTGGTGTGTGCTGCATCCCCCCAATGGGACAATGGGGACAGACAGTGCCCATTTATGCCTGTGGGTGCCTCCTAGGAGTGCCACAGTGGGTCAGGTGGTAGTGCCCAAATGGGTGCCTGCTACCATCCAAGTTTCAGGGCGATTGGGCAAAGGGTTGATTTTTAAATATTTTCTGAAGTGCACGCGTCTTTGGGGCAGATTCAGGGCAGAAAGGGGGCTGAGTGTAGAGTGAGAATCTGAGTGTAGATTCTCTGGTAGCAAATGAGAGTGGATCCATTGTTTGTCATTGAAAATGAATCTACTCTCATTTGCTACCAGAGAATCTACACTCAGAACACCTCAGAAACAACAAAACCCAGTACCCCATGGGCTTGTGGTTATGGGGGTGGTTGGCACCCTATGTGCACTACACCACCACTCACTCTGGGCCACTCCGGTGCCCCCCAAGTAGAGTTATGGGGCTATGGAAATCCCCATTATTCCCTATCGAGAAAAAGCTTAAAGATGCGCAAACTTCACACATTCTTTAAAAATTACCCCTTTGCCCAATTCTTTTGAAATCTGGATGGTAGCAGGCACCCATTGGGGCACTATCACTCTTCAGCCCCTGAAACCGGCTTTCTACCCCGAATCTGCCCCAAAGACATGCCAACTTCAAAAATTCTTTAAAAATCACCCCTTTGAACAATTCCTTTCAAATCTGGGTGGTAGCGTCCTTGCACCCATTGGGAACTACCATTCACCACAACCCACCCTAGGCCACCTGGTGCCACCCCCCCCCCCGGGGAGTTATAACTAAGGCTACTGAAATCCCCACTATTCCCTATGGGGAAAAGCTTAAAAGAATCGTAAACTTCAAAAATCATTTAAAAATCAGCCTTTTGCCCAATTCCTTTCAAATCTGGGTGGTAGTTTCCTTGCACCCATTGGGCACTACCACCCACCACACCCCACTCTGGGCCACCCCAGTGCCCCCCACATGGAGCTATAAGTTTGCTGGAATTCCCATTATTCTCTATGGGAAAAATCTTAAAGATGCGTTAAATTTAAAAAAACATTTTAAAAATCACACCTCTGCCCAATTTCTTTGAAATTTGGGTGGCAGCTTCCACCCATTGGGCACTACCCTCCCCCCGCCCAATATTTTGGCCCTGGGACCCTTTTTAAAAATCTGAATTGATTCAGATTCAGATACGGAAAATTTGGGTACAAATCAAATCTGGGGTGATTCAGGGGGTCAGATTTGGACCCAAAACAAATCGGGTGTGTTTCACTTTGGGAACAAATCAAAACAAAAAATTGATTCATGCACATCCCTAGAACCAACCTGTTCAGAGGTTTTTTTATAATAGAGCTGCCAAAAGAGGGCCATCAGTCCTGGCCCAGTGCACCAAGGCGGAACTCCCAACCCACTTTTGGCATTGTAATCATGTGTAGCCCTATTTTAAAAATCATCTGGATAGGGCTACTCTCTGCCCAGGTAAATACATAGTTTCTGCTCTCAAACCACTTTGTTCCTGTTCCCACATATTTATGTGAACTCTTCTTTTTATGTGTAGAAGAATGTGTTTTTCCTATAGTAGCCTTCCAGTAGTCCTTTAGTCTAATAAGAAGAAAAGATCTTGAACTTGGTTATAAAACGTTGTAATTACAGGTTCAATACCTCAATTGAGGTGACTGTTAGTTCACATTAACATTTGAATACAAATGTTAGTGCAAAAGTAGGAAGGGAGAGAAAGTCTATTGCAAAAGTCTAGTGCAAATGTCTAGTGCAAAAGATGGAAGGGAGGGAAAGAAACTGCAAATGTGTTACACCAAAAGAAAAGGGGATATTTGAAATTAAATTTAGCTAATTTTCTAAACATGAATAAAACTGTTATTAATAACCAGGCTAAGAAGGGTTACCCCTTCTACTACAGAAACAAATTCTTTTTTATGCACATCTCCTACACAGAAAAGAAAGTAATTAGAGCCTATTATTGTTTATAGCACAAAAAAGTCTAGCAAATCAAACAGTGTCAAAACAGACATTGCTTTGAAGGTAATGAGGCAGTCTTTGAAATGAGCAACTTTGCTCATTTGCATTGTATTGCACTGCTATTGCTACTTGCCACTTTTTAGTTATCAACATGACATAATTTGAATTGGAAATCAGCTGCTCAGCCCCAGAACTTGTTTAGAAGGCTACATCTCAGTCTTGCAATATGAAAATGAATGACAATGTAGATTACACACTGAACATGGGAAGAATGAATTTTGATACAAGAAATTCCTACAAATCTGGGCTTAAGAGCACAGACCTCCAGATCTGGGCTCTTAAGTGGGCACAAAAAAGTGCCCACTGTTTCTGTCCTGGCAGTGGTCCAATGATACCTGCCCGAGCTCACTAGACCTAGCCACGCCCATGCTAGATAGGGATGTGCACAAACCGAAGTTCAGTGCCAAAACAGTTTGGGCAAGGTCCGAACTTGGACCTGCTGTCCTCCTTTTTAAAGATCCCATTTGCTGCCCCTCCCCCACCACCCTGGCATTGCCGAACTGGTTTGGACCTCACTCACCCACCCTCAGTTTGGCACTGAATCTGTGCATGAAGCTTGGTTCGTGTACATCCCTAGTGCGAGACATCCAGCCTGAAGCCTAGCCAGGCTCCAGTGGGGATAACTCTGTTTGTTTGTTTGTTTGTTTGTTTGTTTGTTTGTTTGTTTGTTTGTTTTTCACAGGCTGATAGCAATAAACAGTGACATCCAAGCTTGCTGTCATGTACAATGTCTCAGCAGGAATAGAGCCATAGCTCAGTGACAGAGCATTGTTGTGGCTACTCTGGCTACCACATTACCAATCCAAAATTATGGGAACTCCAGACCTGTGCAGGATTTTTGCTTTATTAAGAAATCAGTTAATGCCTGAACTCAGATGAACTGACCAGTACATGGCATATAGGCCTCATGACTTGCTTTTGTGACAAATGGTAATTGCTTTGTGAAGGTAGGGGTAATCCAGCATTTCCTACGGAAAGGTGTTTCACAATGTTTGTGCAGCTTGCAATCAAGAAACACAAAGGCCAGGCTCGTTTTCCTGTCTCACACATATTCGAATGCTATCACTGTGGAACGCCTTTACAGATGCATATTAGGAAGATTTACACACACACACACTAACTATTTGGATATGTTATGGCCCAAGCCACTCATATTGGGCCAGAACTCATAGCCCAGTGGGCCAGGCTGAGGCCTGTGTGTCTTTGCCAGCAATTCCATTGAGAGATTCCCTGTTGCAAAGAATCACTTAACTCCTTGAGACAGGAGTTCAATGGATTGAAATGATCAAGTCCTAAAACTCTCTGAGCTTTGCTCTCAGGTGATGACTTTGGAAGAGCCATAGCCTAATCCCATCTTCCTCTGACAGAATGTTTGATTGATTCATTAAGTGCTGTCAAGTCAGTGTCAAAAATTAGCAACCACATAAATAAATTATCTCCAGGATGATCTGTCTTCAACTTGGCCTTTAAGGTCAGTGGTGCATTCATTGCTGTTGTGATCAAGTCCATCCACCGGTCATCCTCTTCTTCTCTTTCCTTCAACTTTTCCCAGCATTATGGACTTCTCAAGGGAGCTTGGTCTTTGCATAATGTGTCCAAAGTATGATAGTTGAGCCTGGTCATTTGTGGCTTAAGTGAACATTCTGGATTGATTTGTTCTATGATCCATTTGTTTGTTTTCTGGCTGTCCATGGTGTTCTCAAAAGTCTTTTCCAGCACCAAAGTTTAAAAGCATCAATGTTTTTTCTATCATGCTTCTTCAGAGTCCAGCTTTCACATCCATAGAGTGTCATGGGGGAAACCATGGTCCGAATAATTCTAATCTTTGTAGGTGTAGACACGTCACGACATCTAATCCTTTCCAAGGCCTTCATTGCAACCCTACCAAGTGCTAGTCTGCAGAGTATTTCTTGACTGCTGGATCCTTTACAGTTGATGATTGATCCTAAAAGACAGAAGCTATCCACCACTTCAATGTCTTAATTGTCAATTCCATGGCTGGTTGGTTGCTGTATCCGTTGTCATTAGTTTAGTCTTCTTTACATTTAGCTGTAGTCCCATTTTTCCACTGTGTTCCTTGACTATCATTACTAGAGCTTGCTGCTCATCCGCATTCTCAGCAGAGTGGTGTCATCAGCGCAGCATAGGTTATAGACGTTTCTTCCTCCAACTTTAAAACCACGCGCATCTTCTTCCAATCCAGCTTCTCTCAGTATATGTTCAGCATATAAACTGAATAAAGGAGACAGAATCTTTACCCTGTTTGATATCATCCCTATTGTTTTATCTTAGAGTGATGCATTGACTAACTAGTCACACACATATAGCTTTGCTTCTTCTTTCCTAACACCTTTGGCTTTACACCCTAGGTAGATGTACACAAAAGAAAATGATTTAATTGCTGTCTCACACATATAGATTCTTTCTATATACCTTTGACTATTAACATTCTTTTGGGCCAGGAGTCTGCCCTCTCAAGCAGACAAACCAACAGCTTAAGAAATGCAGGTGTTTGGAGAACACAAGAATACAATGTTTTCTGATAGCAGCTAATGGGAGATGGAACCCACATCCTGTTTACCCTTGACTGACCTAATATCCTGAACTGATTAATAATTGTCAGAAGACAGGATCTAGAGGAGAACAGCAATTTACACTTTTGAGATTCATGACAGATCAAAAGCACCAGTTTGTATAAAAAGGGGTCTCTGAGACATAGCAAATCAGCAAGCTTTGCCTAACTAGCAGATCTTTGCTCATGTGCACATCCCAAGTGTCTGCTGTCTAGCTGCAGAGCTAGCAGAGGCCTGGGGCCTGCAGACAAGAGAATGCTCAGTGATCCTTGCCACGATGCAAAGAATCAAGGGCTAACTCTATCTGTGAAATCCAGCACCAGCTTTTTTTCATCTGAAGCCCCATCATTCCCAAGCCTCGGGCCCAAGCTGCATACCCTTGCTGCCTCACTCCAGATCCTGGTAAATATGCTGCTTCTACAGCCTTGGTCTCCACTTCCCTCCGCCTTCCCCCCCCCCCTTTCCCTCCCTTTACTGATTCCCAACCATCTCTTTCTTATCTCTCCCCCACTTCCTCTTTCCATCTATTTCTGATTTGTGTTAGGTTTTAGGAAAATTTAATACTGACCTTACATGCATCCACACACATGTGATAGTTAGGAACACTGGGTTGATGTTATTACTAGCTATAATGGAAATATTACTAGTAGCTCTGATTTCTGCTCAGTTAGTTTGATGCTGCTGCTCTTTTATACTCAATAAAGCCCATTGAATTATTTGAGAGCGTTTTGGTCTTCTCCCAGACTATACATGGCCACCGTATAAAGAACTGGTCACTTTGTGACTCTGGTGAAAAAAGCCTAATTTCATATGTAAGCTCTGAAGCATATCTCATGTACAAAGCTGGTTTGGCTCACAACAGCATCTCTTCTGCATGCAGCCCAGGTTCAGTCCCTGGAATCTCCAGCTACGACTGGGAAAGATTCCTGCTTGAAAACTTGAGGAGCTCCTGCCAGTCAGTGGACAAAGTACTGCGCTAGACAGACTAATGGTCTGACTCGGAATAATGCTTATTCCTATGTTCCTGTGTCTCATATAGTATTGCCTATCCTCAGATCTTGCATGACGCTATGCAGGGCATTGTGTGGGAATAAAGATGGTGGGTGCAGCCAGCTCAAACATGTTATTACTCCTGTTGATCCATACTTTCAGTAGTTTGGTAGCACCAACTGCAGCATCTTAGCTGCCTGGTATTCAGTTCACCATCCTTCTTTCCTGACAGTAACTCATATAATAGCGATCTTGCTCAGATGATGTCGTTATCATTGCTATTGATCTTCTGCCACAGGTTGCAGTGAGATTTTTTAAAATCCACAACAAAATGCCATCAGCCAAGGTAGTGGAAGATAGAACAGAGGCCCCTTATACCTGAGATGGACATGCTTCCAAGTCAGAAATTCTGAGCCCTAGAATTTCCAGTGGCAGCCCAAGAGCTCAGAATGCCTGAGACAGGGTGCCAAATTCTTGCCTCCTGTCTCCCTCAACATCCTCATCCTCCTTGTTGTTGTCATCTGTCCCCACCTGACTGCAGGAGCATGGGGCTAGCTACTCTGTACCTCCTTCTTAGCACACTGATGTATTAAAAGGGGTAGGTAGAGGAAGAGGAAGTGAAGAGAGGATAGTGGTGGACAGATGATCTAGTGCAGGGGTTCTCATCCTGTAGTAGTCCAGATGTTGCTGAACTGCAATTCTCATCATCTCCAGTATTGTGGCAGGGGATGATGTGAGCTGTATTTCAAGAACATCCACTGGTTGAGAACCCCTGATCTAGTGTATCACTCCCTGATCTAGTGTATCACTATCTTGTCATTTCTTTTTCTGCATACTCCCTTTCCCGTTCCCACCCCTCCCTCATAAGAACAGCCCTGCTGGATCAGGCCCAAGGCCCATCTATTCCAGCATCCTGTTTCACGCAGTGGCCCACCAGATGCCTCTGAGAAGCCCACAAGCAAGAGGTGAGGGCCTGCCCTCTCTCTTGCTGTTTCTCCCCTGCAACTCGTATTGAGAGGTAGCCTATACCCATTAATAGACCTGTCATCTGTGAATTTGTCTAAGTCCCCTTTAAAGCTATATAAGTTAGTGGCATCTCATGGCAGATAATTCCATAGACTAATTTCATGCTGTGTGAATAATTAATTTCTCCTCTTTTTCATTTCCAGTGGCACAGAAGAGAAGAATGACTTGGAGTGGCTTCAATTTCAGCAGAAGTAACAGGAGGCAGCTGAGATGATGGGGGTGACTTGGGGCTGTGCCCCCAATAATCTGCTGCCTGAAGTGACTGCTTCATTATGCCTTATTAAATGGCTGGTTCTCAGGACTTGACTTTTTGGAAATTAGGCTGTACAACTCCAAGTGTTTTTGAATCTGAAATACAAATTCCATTGTCTATGCAGTGTCTTTTCCTTCTAACAGACCTTTGATTCAGCAGCTTTAAAACCTAATTATTAGTTTGCAAGATCTAACCCAAGAAAGGCACGTTATTTGAAAGAGCTAACCCAAATATTATTTGAAAGGTAAACTGCATACTTATTGCTTATAAATCTGATTCTAAATATTTTATGCTTCTTTTATTATTCAGAGTTTTAAACAGAATTGAAAACAGACTTGCTTTCTTGTTTAAATGTGGTTGAGTCGAATATGACTGTTTCTCTCATTCCTATTGCTGCATATTTGTTTTATCTAACAATAGTAATGACACACTGTAGGGCAGATATTAATGGATATCATCAATTTAATTTGTATTAATATTTGAATTTCTTATACTACATCTGAGACATATTCAAGTAGTCCAAAGAAAATAACTTCTTTAGGAATGCTGTAGCTGAGAAAAAGCACAATAAAAGGATAGTCCCTAAAGGAAATCTGCTCTGATAAGAGATATTTTCCTATCGCTATTACTATTTTCATGCAAAAAGCCTGCTAATGGGCTTTCTAAGGGGGCTCTTCCACAAAGCAGGAACAGTGGTTAAAAAAAGGCTAACCTACAAAGAAGCTTGTTCAAAGCAAGCCCCATTCATAGCCAAGATGTGTTAATGAAACTGCCTCAAGGGTGTTTGGTCAGCACCCCCAGTTCAGGCGAATGTGGGGAATTTAGCTCAAAAGGGAAGACCGTTCCAATCAGCCTTAATTTGTGCAAGCATGTGAACTCAAGAAAATCAGCTTGAGAGAGAAGTTTTAATTAACAAAAAGGAATTTATTGGAAGAAATATAATTTACTAGGTGGCGCAGTGGGGAAATGCTTGACTAACAAGCAGAAGGTTGATGGTTCAAATCTCCACTGGTATGTTTCCCAGACAATGGGAAACACCTATATCAGGCAGCAGCGATATAGGAAGATACTGAAAGGCATCATCTCATACTGCATGGGAGATGGCAATGGAAAACCACTCCTCTATTCTACCAAAGACAACCACAGGGCTCTGTGGGCTCCACTGAAGAGGTGGAGGAGGGCAGCCAGGTGGGCAGGGCAACCTCTGCAGCTCTCTTGCCCTTCTAGCAGGCTCTGGCTAGCTCAGCCCAGCCTCCTTCCCTCTCTCTCAGGCAGCCCTGATCCCCAGAGGAGGAGGATGCAGTGGTGGGGGACAGTCATAGCAGTGTTGCAGAAGTGGTGGAGGAGGAGTGTGGCCGAGGGGAAGTGCTGCTCACCCCTACCACTGCACACTTCAAGGGATGGCCTTGTGAAGCCAGGACAGAAGGAAAATAGAAAGGAGTCTGACTTGCATTTCTGTCATCAAGACTTCTTTTGTTGAACTATTAATATTCTTAATTATACTTCACTGCCTGGTCCTTGTGTACCACAGATCTTTCCTCTAGATTCTACACTGTCAACCTCTTAGCTGCTGGCATGGGACACTACCATCAGCAGGGACAGCTCTTAGCTAATCCATAGTCACATGCTCTCACTGTGCCAACTGAGCTGTTGCCTACTTCCACTGCTGCCTCCAGTAATTGGTAGAATAGGACCAACAGCCTCACAAGTGGTTCGGGCCAGCAAATTACCTCACCAGCTACTTTAGGAACACTAAAGCTAGATGAACTAGAGAGAGATGCTGCAGAAGCCAGCAGCAGCAGCTGAGTTTTATTTTCTAGGCTATTTTGTGGGGCATCTTCAGATGATCAGCTTTGTTCATCTATTCTCACTGGTCCCTAGTGCAACAAAGAGAAAACACAACACATACCAGGGAGATTTGGAAATCATAGGATGTTCAGTTTTTGTGATGTGGTTGTTGTTTTTTTGTTGTCACATCCAATCAACATTTTAATACATATTTCTTGAAGTATGTAGGCATCCACATAATCCTCTCAGGAAACAAATTCTTTGGATTACTTCATTCTTTTTTATCCACATGAAAAAGTCATCCAAAAGACGGATAAAGAAAATCCTACACTTGACATTCATTTAGATTTATTCCCACTGTAACTCAGGCTCAGCCTATGTGAATTACAACAACCAACACTTGTTACATAAAATATTTTAAGACAACACCTTGCATATTGTTGGTTTTTAACACCTGCCAAAATAAAAATCTAAGCCTGTCTCTTTAAAATTTAGGTTAACTATTTAAAAAGCAAACCAGGGCAGGCCATGCTTAGCAAAGGGAACAATTCGCGTTTGCTACCACAAGACCAGCCTTCCTCCCCAGTATACTGTCAAAACAGTAAAACTTCCAAACACAAATAATGTAAAACAAATTTATGTAACACTATGGCAAAGGGATTATATAAAGCCCCATGCAAATTGTATTAACTCTTAAATGTTACTATATATCAATTAAGAAAAATTCCATTTGTTTCTTTCCTTCTCTGAAATGAATATATTCAGTCAATTTGTCCATCTTTGCCAGTTTCTGTATCTTAGGAAGCCGCTGCTTTCCTGGGGGTGTTTTCCTAGTAGACCACTGCCTTTCTAACAATATTCTTTCTAGCTCCTCATCAAAAGATTCCATCCCATCTGTTGATGTTCAAGACATAGGGGCCCTATTCAGCCATTATTGTACCTGGGTACACGGCATGCTAGCTATCCCCAGCCCCTCACACTGGTAGTCCAAGCTGTTCCCAAGTACAGTGTTTGAAAAGGCAGATGCTGCTCTTTAGCTTCTTTTACTTCCCTTTTAAAAATCTCTCTGGATTTCTCTGGGTGTCTGATTAGTATTTGTATTCACAACTAATGAAATCATTATTTCAGCAAATGTTTGTTTAAGAGCACTGTTTGAAATTTGGCCTCCTCCGGGTTTTGGTGAGAAACTTTTGCTGTTAAATGGCTGTTTTGTATAATTAGCTTTGTTTTGCTGACTGTTTTGCTATGTTTTTAGTCACCATTTGGGGAGATAAAGATGCAATAAGATTTTAAAATTTATAATTGCATATGTATATACAATTTATAATTTCAAATTTATATGCATGGTCAGACATGGCACTATGCCATCTATCTATCTATCTATCTATCTATCTATCTATCTATCTATCTATCTATCTATGAGCAACACCTGTTCTCTAAACACTTAACTGTTTCATGTGACTGTTAAAATCAAGGCAGGAGATGAGCCACCCAGATTTGCATGATCATCAGAAATCACACATTTCCTTCCTGCCCAGGTTGCTCATGGTAGGGCTAACCAACTTTTATATCCAGCTTTTAACCAAGGGTGGAGGAGAGGAGAGTCCCCCACTGTTTGATCATCAGAACCTGCTTGCTGTTGCTACCTGGGCTACCAGCATGCACACCCTCATGGTAATCCTAGAGAGCTGTGGCCAGAGCGGCCATCAGCAAGGGGCACACACTAGCCCCCAAATCACACCCCATGCACCCCAAATCCCAGCACATGAAGTAGAAAACTGCCTGCCAACACACCACACCACCTTTGTTGTCCATGCCCACCACACATGCCTCCCCATGCAATCTGCCTCCCTTCCCCAGGAAGATGGGGGATGGGGCTAGCTGAGAGGCTGGGGATTCTTTTTCCATTTGGATCTCGCTGGCCTGAGCCAGCCCTGCCTCCTCCCCTCAGCCTTGACCAGCATAGGCTGCTGGAATTCCTGCTGCCGACGTGAGCATGAGCCATAGTCCTGATTGCCCTGATGAGCTGCAGCTGCATGGGGGCCAGTTTCATCAGCCAGGCTCCAGAGTCCATGTGAGAGGTGGGGTCTGGGGTGTTTTGGCTTAAAAGGACTGGGGCAGGCCAGAGGTGCCACCATTGGCAGACCACCTACAGCAGGCGACTGGCCTTTGCTGCCCATCCTTTGGTGTGGGACTAAGGTTGGAGGGTTCAAGGTCCTCCAGTTTTCAAGGTCCTCCAGTTTTAGTTTTAGTTTTTAGTTTTGTCCCCTTTTTAAGTGCTTTGTGCCAGGCTGTTCACAGTGATGTGTCTGGCTATCTTTTTAAGAATGGAGCAGGGAGTGAATACAATGAGGTTGGGGTGGCTATTTCATAATGGTGGTGAACAGAGGATTGGGTGTTGACAAGCCAGCATGTTGTTACAGGGGAAGTCCAGGAATTTAATTTATGTTTTCCCTTCTGGCTGCCCTGTTGCTCTCAGGCTTTGGGAAGTAGTTCCAACACCCCACTGAACCTAACCATGCTCCTTTGTAATGCTAGGTCAGTTCAAAATAAGACAGAAATTATCCATGATTTGATAATGGATGAAGGAGCCAACCTGGCTTGTATAACTGAGACCTAGTTGGAAGAGGTTAGTAGTCCTTGTGGGCCCAACCTCTTCCCACGGGGTACTCTGTTGTTGAGCAAGTTAGGGGGAGTGGGGTGTGTGTGGCTGTGGTCCATATATGTTCATTACCAGGATCCCTGTGAGAGAATTGACTTAAATTGAGTGCGTGTACCTTAGACTGGGGGCTCAAGATAGATTGGGGATTCTGTTGGTGTACTGCCCATCCTGCTACCTAACAGACTCTGTAACGGAGCTGATGGAGCTGGTTGCTGAGTTGGTCTTGGAGTCATCCAGGCTGTTGGTGCTGGGTTATTTCGGTATCCACTTTGGGACTGGCTTGTCTGGTGCTACTAAGGAGTTCACAGCAGTCCTAGGACCTAAGCATGTTGCTGGTCACATTCTGGATTTGGTCTTTTGCTCAGATCGGGGGGGGGGGTTTCCCGTGGGTGGGGTCTCCTGCAGTCTCCCTGTGTCATGGATGGATCACTTCCTGGTTAAGGTTGGTTTCACAGTCACATCTGACTGGGTGGTGGACCTCAAGTGTGGTGAACCTATTAGAATGGTCTGCCCAAGAAGGATGTTGGATTCAGAAGGATTCCAAAGAGCCTTGGAGGGTTTTGGAGTTGGTTCTGCTGGTGATTCTGTTGATGCCCTTGTGGATACTTGGAACTTACCAGGGTAGTAAACACAATTGTTCCTAAGCATTCTCTCTGACCCACTTCAGAATTACCTCAATGGTATACAAAAGATTTTTGGGAACTGAAGCAGCAAGGTAGATGACTGGAGCGCAAATGGAGGAGGACTCATCTTGAATTCAATGAGACATAGCATAGAGCCTATCTGAAGGCCTGTGCTTTGGCAATACGTGCAGCAAGGAAGCAATTTTATTCTGCATTGCATCTTCTCATTGCATCTGCAATGCATCTGTTCTCATTGCATCTGCAAGTTCTTATCCAGCAGAACTGTTCCTTATTGCTAGGGGTTTAACTCAAACCCCATCTGTTTCAAAGCTGTTTCTAGAAACAATCTCTCACTGTGATGCATCCAATGAGTTCTTTGCAGATAAAATTTCTTGCATTTGGGCTGATCTGGACTCTTTCTGCAAGGTGATTTAAGGGAGTGTCTAGCAATCTCTCTTGCAAGATTAGATTGGATCAATTTAGATTTGTGACTCCTGATAATGTGGACAAGGTGCTTGGAGTGGTACAGCCTGCTACCTGTTCTTTGGATCCTTGCCCAACATGGCAATTTCATCTTGTAGGGAGGTTGTTGGAGCTTGCCTAGTAATAACTCATGGAGGAAGGGCAGGATGCCACCTCGTTTGAAGGAGGCAGGAATTAAACCTCTTCTTAAGAAGTCCACTTTGGATCCCCTGGTTGATGGATAATTACAGGCCAGTCTTCAACCTCCCATGGTTGAGTAAGATGATTGAGAGGATGGCGGCTGACCAGCTCCAAATGGTCTTGGAGGAAACTCATTATCTAGACCCATTTCAAACTGGCTTTAGGTTTGAAACAGCCTTGGTCAGCCTGATAGATGGCCTTTGCCAGGGAATTGACAGGCAGTAATGGGCTGGATGAGGGATAATAAACTGAAGCTAAATCCAAGCAAGACAGAGGTGTTCATTGTTGGGGGTCATCATCTGCAAGACAGGATAGAACTTTCTGTTCTTTCTTGGGGAGTGTAACCTCGTCGAGTGTAACCTTCTCAAGGTTCATATCTTGGGAGTGCTCTTGGCCCTGGGTCTGTGGCTGTGGCCAGGAGCACTTTTTACCAGCTATGATTTATTCGACAACTCTGCCCAGTTCTTGAGGGAAATTACCTGAATACAGTGGTACACCAGCTGGTAACCTCCAAGTTGGACTGTTCGAAACCAAGCCACTGACATAAATCCATTGATTGACTGACTGACTGATTGATTGATTGATTGATTGATTGATTGATTGATTGATTGCCGTAAAGTCGGCGTTAACTCTTAGTGACCACAGATAGATTCTCTCCAGGATGATCTGTCTTCAACTTGGCCTTTAAGGTCTCTCAGTGGTGCACTCATTGCTGTCATAATCAAGTCTATCTACCTTGCTGCTGGTTGTCCTCTTCTTCTTTTTCCTTCAACTTTTTCCAGCATTATGGACTTCTCAAGGGAGCTGGGTTTTCGCATAACGTGTCTGAAATATGATAGTTTGAGCATGGTCATTTGAGCCCCGAGGGAAATTTCTGGATTGATTTGTGCCATGATCCATTTGTTTGTTTTCCTGGCTGTCCATGGGATCCTCAAAAGTCTTAAGAACATAACAGCCCTGCTGGATCAGGCCCAAGGCCCATCTAGTCCAGCACCCTGTTTCACACAGTGGCCCACCAGATGCTGCTGGAAGCCACAGGCAGGAGTTGATGGCATGCCCTCTCTCCTACTGTTACTCTTCGGCAACTGGTACTCAGAAGCATCCTGCCTTTGAGGCAGGAGGTGTCCCACAGCCCTCTGACTAGTAGCCGTTGATAGACCTCTTCTCCATTAAATTATCCAAACCCTTCTTAAAGGGTTTCAGGTTGTTGGCTGTCACCACATCTTGTGGCAGAGAATTCCACAAGTGGATTATGCATTGTGTGAAAAATTACTTCTGTTTGTTGGTCCTAGATTGCCTGGCAATCAATTTCATGGGATGTCCCCTGGTTCTAGTGTTATGGGAGAGGGAGAAGAATTTCTCTCTATCCACTTTCTCTACACCATGCATGATTCTATAGACCTCTATCATGTCTCCCTGCAGTCATCTTTTTTCTAACCTAAAAATCCCCAGGTGTTATAGTCTTGCCTCATAAGAAAGGTGCTCTAGACCCCTGATCATCTGGTTGCCCTCTTCTGCACCTGTTCCTGTTCAACAATGTCCTTTTTAAGATGTGGTGACCAGAATTGTACACAGTACTCCAAGTGTGGTCGCACCATAGTTTTGTATAAGGGCATTGTAATATTAGCAGTTTTATTTTCAATCCGCTTCCTAATGATCCCTAGCATGGAATTGGCCTTTTTCACAGCTGCTGCACATTGAGTCGACACTTTCAACAAGCTGTCCACCATGACCCCAGGATCCCTCTCCTGGTCAGTCACTGACAGCTCAGATCCCATCAGCGTATACTTGAAGTTGGGGTTTTTCGTCCCATTGTGCATTACTTTACACTTGCCAACACTGAACCGCATTTGCCACTTTGTCACCCACTCACCCAGTTTGGAGAGATCCTTTTGGAGATCCTCACAATCCATTTTGGATTTCACTACCCGAAAAAGTTTGGTATCATCTGCAAATCTGGCCACCTTGCTGCTTACCCCTGCTTCTAGATCATTTATGAATAAATTAAAAAGCACCAGTCCCAATACAGATCCCTGGGGGACCCCACTTCTGACTTCCCTCCATTGTGAAAACTCTCCATTTATACCTACCATCTGTTTCCTGTCTTTCAACCAGTTAGCAATCCACGCATGTACTTGTCCCCTTATCCCATGACAGCTAAGTTTCCTCAGGAGTCCTTGATGAGGAACTTTGTCAAAAGCTTTTTGGAAGTTCAGGTATACTATGTCAAGTGGATCACCTTGATCTACACACTTGTTGACACTCTCAAAGAAGTCCAAAAGGTTTGTGAGGCAAGATTTACCTTTGCGGAAGCCATGCTGGTTCACTCCCAGCAGGAACTGTTCTTCTATGTGCTTTACAATTTTATTCTTGAGGATGCTTTCCATCAGTTTGCCTGGAACAGACATTAAGCTAACCAGCCTGTAATTTCCCGGATCGCCCCTGGATCCCTTTTTGAAAATTGGTGTTACATTTGCTACTCTCCAGTCCTCTGGTACAGAGCCCGATTTCAGGGATAAGTTATATATTTTAGCAAGGAGATCAGCAATTTCATATTTGAGTTCTTTGAGGACTCTTGGACAGGGGTGTATCTAGGGTAGGGCAGGCAGGGCACGTGCCCCGGGCGCCACTTGAAGGGGGCGCCATTCTGTGAAATTTTAAAAAAATTAAAAAATGGCTGCTGAAAACAAAATGGCCACCATGCATGCTCAAATGGCCTCTGTGAGGCCCTAGGTCATGCCAGGCCTTGCAGAGGCCATTTGAGCATGTGCGATGGACATTTTGTTTTCAGTGGCCCTTTTAAAATAAAAGTTTATTTTAAAAAATGGCCACCGGATATGCTCAAATGGTCCCTGCAAGGCCCTAGAGTCCAGCAGGGTGAGGGGGAACCTCCGCACCCACCCACCCCCCAGCTTTTAGGATGCCCCCCAAAGGGGCTACAGGTAAAAAATTTTTAAAAATTAATATAATATAAGACACTGTACACATATTCAGATTGGCACTATGTACAGAGAATCAGGGCTTGTGAATACTGAGCTGATGCTTATGAGCTAGGATTGTATTCATTTGCTCTAACTTTGCTTCTTGTGATAAGTGAGTTAAATGTTTTGTCTTGCTAATATGGCTATTAATGGTGAGTTTGTCTTTGAATCAGTGTGAAATCCTTAATATTAAGGCCCACTGGGAGTTTCTTGCTCTCTTTCTCTCATTTTAACTGTCTTTCTGAAAGACTAGAATATATTCCAAGCAGTGACACAGTTTACTCTGTATATCCTTTAATGATTTTCAGAGTATCTGGGAAATGTCAAATTCTCCATTTATTTTTAAAACTCATGTAATGGTGATGCTACAATGCATAGTAGAGAATTAGACAGGGACTTCTGTTTAGTTTTCCAAGTACACCTCCATTTAGTATTTGGGTATTTCATGAGCATACTGAAATTTGTAGTTTTCCAGCATTTTTTGGTCTGGCTAAGACCACTGCTAAATAGTTTTTGAAATATTAAAAGATTAACGAGCCCAACTTGTATTTTTGAGCTGATATTATGGAAAAGTTATCTGAAATATAGGTGTCAGATGCTTGGACAGGGGGCACAATTTCAGTGTTTGCCCTAGGTGCTATTTTCCCTAGATACGCTTCTGCTCTTGGATGGATGCCATCTGGCCCTGGTGATTGGTTAGTTTTCAGTTTTTCCAGACAGTTTGGAACATCATCCCTTGTCACTTCTATCTGACTCAGTTGTTTAGCCTCCATCCTTAAAAAGCCTGTTTCAGGAACAGGTATATGCTCAGTATCCTCTGCTGTGAAGAAGGACTCAAAGAACAAATTTAGCTTCTCTGCAACCTCCATATCCTCCTTAATAATCCCTTTCACTCCCTCATTGTCTAATGGCCCAACCGCCTCCCTCGCAGGTTTCCTGCTTCTGATGTATTTAAAGAAGTTTTTGTTATTCCCCTTGATACTTTTGGCTACATGTTCCTCAAATTCTCTTTTTGCCTCCCTTATTGTCACCTTGCATTTCTTTTGCCAGAGTTTGTGTTCCTTTCTGTTCTCTTCATTTGGACAGGCCTTCCTATTTTGGAAGGAAGTCTTCTTCCCTTTTATGGCTTCCTTGGCAGTACCCGTTAGCCATGCTGTCATCCTCCTGGACTTAGTGGTACCTTTCCTCCTTTTGGGTCTACAATCTAACTGGGCTTCTAGTATTGTGGTTTTGAGTAAACCCCATGCATTCTGGAGTGAAGTGACTCTCTTGTTTTTCCCTTTCAGCTTTCTTTTCACCATACTCCTCATTTTGGAGAAGGTTCCTCTTCTGAAATTCAAAATGTCTGTGTTAGACTTCCTTGGTGATTCTCTCCCCGCATGTATGCTGAGTTTGATGGCACTATGGTCACTGTTCCCTAAAGGGTCAATGACACTGACATCACACACCAGGTCTTGGGTGCCACTCAGAATTAAGTCCAAGGTTGCCTTCTCTCTGATTGGTTCCAAGACCAACCAGGGCACAGTCATTTAGCATATCTCGACCTCTTCGTCGTGTCCTGACTGTGAATTTACCCAGTCTATTTGTGGGTAATTGAAGTTACCCATTATTACATCTGTGGCTCTCCTTGATGCCTCCCTGATTTCCTGCTGCAACTCCCAGTCACTGTCAGCGTGTTGATCGGGAGGGCAATAGCATGCCCCCAGTAGCATGTTCCCTGTCAGGCCTTGTATTGTCACCCACAGGGTTTCTGTGGAGGACTCCAGTCCACCTAGGTTTTCTAGCTTGTTAGATTCTATCCCTTCTTTAATATACAGTGCTACGCCACCTCCAAGGCGCCCCTCCTTGTCCTTTCTATAGAGTTTATATCCAGGGATAACAGTGTCCCACTGGTTCTCACAGTTCCACCATGTTTCTGTTATGCCCACAATATCTATTTCTACATTAGCAACCAAGCACTCCAGCTCACCCATCTTGGCTCGGAGGCTTCTGGCATTGGCATATAAGCACCTATATGCTGAATCTCTCACCTGATGTGTGCGATCTTTCTTTTGACTCTTTGACCAGCTAGCACAGGCTCCTGTCTGCTCTTTACGCGGTTCTGCTCTGTCCCCTTCTGTTTTATCTGAATCCTTTGCACTCTCACACTTCTAAGGATGGCTTTTGCCAAACGGGATACTGCCCAGCTCCCATCGGCCAGCTCCCATCTTCTCCAACACCCATCTCCCATCTCCCATCTTCTCCAACACCATCTTCCCATCTTCTCCAACACCCAGCTGCCCAGCTCCCATCTTCCCCAACACCAAACGGGCCCATTCTCCAATTTTGCGCCATTGGAGCTGGTACAGTCCAAATTCCTAAGAGCAGCTCTCCAAGTTCCACGATGTGTCCCCAATGCCATCCTGCACCTGGAGACAGGCATGATAAAGGTGGAGGCCAGAGTGTGGATGGCCATACTCAACTACTGGCTGAAACTCTCCCTCCCCTAACCTTACAGGACAGTTTCCAATCCAACTGGGAGCAGATTTCATCCCTGTGTCTCTCCCCCGCCCCTTCCTACTTGCCATGGTTTATGATCAGGCAATGTCACTTATCAAACAGCATATAACAAACATAGATAACCAAGATGATCTTGACAGCGCCCAAACTTCCACTCCAATGAAAGATTTTAATATTTTGCATCCCCTGCTGTATATCTAACATAGCTGGAAGTACCAAATCACAGAAGGGCCTTTCCCTGGCCAATACCACACCCTAGAGGGCAGATACAGAAAGACACCCCCACACACACACTCGATGCATCTGTGCCCCTGTGACTCTGGGCAGGTCGAAACAACAGTGCACATCTACTGTCCCTACTATAGAAACATTTGCACCAATCTCATACTAACACTACTACTCAAGTTCCCTGGACATTCACCCCAATTCTACATCACTCTGCTGTTCTCTGATGTTGAACCCACCATAAAGCATAATGTTGCCAAGTTCTGTGCAGCAGCAAGTAGAATCCACTGGGTGCATTTTTAAAAATTGTAATGCTTTTACAGTTTTTTCTGCTTTTATAGCACTATAACCTTTATAGTTTTTAGATAGCCACATAGATTTTTATACTCCTACAAGTGAATTTTAGCCTGTTGAAAAACGGGTGCTAGTAATGCTTTCGGCCCCCGCCGCCGAACCTCCCAGCTGCCCGATCCCACCATTTGTACAGGAAAGAGGAGCTCGCCAGCAGAGCTCCTCTTTCTGCAAAGGCTCTTCTCAAACTGGCGCTTTGAGCGGAAAGGACGCCCTTTCCACTCAAAGCGCCAGTTTGAGAAGAGCCTTTGCAGAAAGAGGAGCTCTGCTAATGAGCTCCTCTTTCCTGTACAAATGGTGGGATCGGGCAGCTGGGAGGGCGGTTCGGCGGCGGCATTTTTCAGGGCCAATTTGGCCCTTAATAATTTGGCGGGGGGGACGGGAATGGTGGGATCGGGCCCCAAGGTTTCCCCCCCGCCCGGCTTTACTGGCGGCGCCAGGCCTCGGCGGCGGCTCCGCCGCCACCTCGGCCAGCTTCCCTGCCGCCTCTTCCCCCGGCGCCTCTCTCCTTTATTTGCGGCGGCCGCTTCTGGCCCCGCCGCCGCCTCACCCGCACTCCCGCCGCCAGTTGCCCCGTCGCGGCCACCGCCACCTCTGGCCGTGGCCACGGCTGCGCCGCCGCCTCTCCCGCACTCTCCTCCTGGCGTAGGCGGCGGCCACTTCTCCTTCTCCCGGCCCCAACATGGCCGCCGGGTCCTGCCGTTCGTGCCTCCCTTGCCTGTTCTGGGCATGCCCAGAACAGGCCAGGCACGAACGCACGCTTGGTGTCCGTCCACGGACGGACACCAAGCGTTTTATTAGAGAGGATAGACTTCTATGGTTTTTAGCTTCCACAGCTATATAGGGCTCTTTTTTTAACAGTTTGATAGTCCTTACCAAGACACTCGAATTCCAAGTCACTGGGTTCCTGGAACCTCAGGTCTTGGGATCCCTACTAATGCCTCTTTTGCCTTTATGCCTTTTATACCCATTATACCTTACAAATCATTTTGCCTTTCATAGCTTTTTTATGCTTTTTACTGGTCTAAGACCATCATAAAGATGATTTGATTTGATTTGAACTAGGCTAACTTATGAACCGACTAACCGCTTTGAACCAAATTTGCTATAGCTGTAGGGGCACATAGGGACACCTCAATGGCATAGTTTGTGATGATGTCATCCACCCCAGTTCAAGATGGCAGACACATGAACATTTGAAATGCAAGTGGCCTAAATTGTGAACCGCCTAACCAACTTGAACCAAATTTGCTACAGCTGTATGGACACATAGGGATGCCTCAATCCCTATGTATTGAGGCATCCCATCACAAAGGCATAGCTTGTGATGACATCACCCACCCCAGTTCAAGATGGCAGGTGCATGAATGTTTGAAGCACAACTTGTGAACCACCTAACTGATTTGAACCAAATTTGGAATGGTTGTAGGAACACATATTGATACCTCAACAGTGTAGTTTGTGATGTCATCCACTTTACTTCAAAATGGTGGATGCATGAACATTTGAAGCTCAAGCAGGTTAACTTGTGAACCACCTAACCAATTTGAACCCAATTTGCTACAGGTGTAGGGACACTTTGGGATCCATCAAGGGCATCGTTTATGATAATGCTATCCACCCTGATTCAAGAGAGCAGACACATGAACAGTTGAGACACAAGTGGGCTAACTTGTGGACTGCCTAACCAATTTTAACCAATTTGGTACAGATGTAGTTAATGTCACATAGGGACACCTCAACCTCATAGTTTGTGATGATGTCATCCACTACAATTCAAGATGGCAGATGTGTGAATGTTTAAGGCTGAAGAGGGTTAACTTGTGAGGATGGTAATTATCAATTAAGATTATAGTGAAAGTAGGCAGATTAATACTTACCAGAACAACTTGTTTCCTTATGGTGATAGGTTTGTGGCTTGTGTCCAGGGCTCCAAAAGATCGTTCCTGCTTTCTCCACCAGCATAACCATCCATGTTTGCATCCTGACCATTTCCACAATAACTTTCAATTCTGTGTGTCATAAAACCAAACTGTATTTTTGTTCAGCTTGAGAAATAATTACATCTTAGTTTACTGTTCCCACTTATTGCTGTCTTTATATGAGGCTGAAAGACAATAATGGATTTTATAGGCTGTAACTTTTATGAGTTATGTGCTGATATTCTTTATCTTGTTTTAAAGAGTAAATTGAATTTGTAGCTTCGAATGGGCTGGTTGTTTCAGATATACATTATTATTTTAAAAGAAATTTCACTGGGCAGGTTTCTTTGCTATTGTTTTAAGGACAAAAATAAACAGTTTCATTCACCCATTTTACATAGAAATTTTATGTACGATTGCTGCTTAACCTATGCTTTTAAATTTAACAGCAAAATTGGACAAACAAAATATTGTCAGATTAAGCAGGGAAGGGTCTTTTCCAAATTCCATATTGGGCAGTTCTTTGGAAAGAATATTTTAGGGTCAGACAAAATGTCTAATTCCAATTTTGCCATCCCATCAACAGCAAATGAAACTGGAGGGACATAAAGACATTTCAGAGGTTTGAAATAATGGTACAAATTTCTTGTTGATCTTGCTGAATCTAAATCTTCTATAGATTCTCCTTGCTTGATGTTCTGGTTCTAGGTTTTCTACTGCATTGTATTCTAGTAGACGAGAGCTAAAAGATAAAAACAAAAACAAAACAAAAAACAAGTACAGTTGACAGCCATGCCCATTGGCAAGGAAACTCACTAAAACACTCTCAGTAATGGCTACCTCCAGCCAATCTCAACTACAGGAAATATATTAGTAACTACAGATACTAGATTGTAAGGTCGTATTGAATCACCTACACTTTTTATGGTGAGTTAAAGTCCATTTAAGAGGAGTGAATTATTGCAATGCTACAAAAGTAGAAAGAATGACAAGCCTGCCTGAGCCTGGTAAATGAGACTTAAGATCACTAAGAATTCCATATATTCTTTTCTTTCTCAGTGTAGGTGGCCATTTTTATATGTGTCTTTCTGAAATGGAGAGAAGATACTATTTCTCGCAAGGGCAAAACAGATATCATTATCATTTGTAGGGTCTTGTACACTGCCAGTACTGGGAACAAGAGGATCTGGGTAGTGTGAGATGGGCTTTTAACAACAAATGATTGAGCTGTTATACATTCTTTTGTTCTATCAAACCTCCCTTGAAGTCATTCCAATGTTTGGTGAGAGCCGAGCCATTAACTCCACATTATACAGTAGAGTCATGATGGCAAGTTCCCCAGCACACACACACAACCTCCCTCTCTCAAAACACACAAAAACCTCAGCACGATATGATATGGAAGCACAAACCACATCCAGTAATATATGTATTAACATCAGACATGTCAACGAACGCAGTAACACATGTTGCATGCAACACATGTCTGATGTAAAAAAACACAGCAACATATCACATTAAAACACACATAGAAACGTGTATGAGGGTACCCCAAGCACTGTACATGCATATACACAGACACATGTGTGTGCGCACACACACAAATGTCACATGCAAGATGCAAAAGGCTATGTGACAGAGCATGTGTCTATGTTTTGGTGTGAAGGAGGGGAAGAGATTCTACAGTTTCATTGGATTTAGACACACTGGCTTGGCTTTCTGGATTCTCCCAACCAGCAAAAAAAGATGATTTGGGCTGGGGGGGAAACAATGGAAGTGTTGGGCCGGTTGTTCAGACAAAACATTTTGGCCATCTGTGTTTTGTTTTGAGCTTGAAGCAAAACACAAAATCCATTTCATGCACATCCCTACACTTGACACTTGCTAACACTGAACAGCATCTGCCATTTTGTTGCCCACACCCCCAGTTTGGAGAGATCCTTTTGGAGGAAAGATCCTTGTTGACTGAAAGTGAAAACATCTTAAATTTTCACTTCCCTGTACAAGCCTATAGGCTTCATCAGATGGGCCTACATAGGTAATGAGTTATATAATACTGGGTTATTGAGTCTAATTCTCAAGGCTGGTGTCATGTGTGAATCAGGTTGGAAATGGGCTTGCCCACACCAGCATAAGGGCCCACAGCTATCCACCAGGCTGACTCCCTGCTGCAGTAGAAGTGGAATGAGTCAGTTTACAGACTTGCATTGCTACTGTATTCATCTGTAGGTGGAAGTGTCTAAAAGGCCCCTGCATCTTTGGGGGTCTGGCATCCCTCAGAAGATCTCATCATGGGGAGTATAGTGGAAGGAGCAATTGTCACATGAGTTATGAAACAAATCTCCCATCCCCAGCACTTTGCATAGGACAATAGAATTTTCCCCTCTGGGAGAAAGCCCAGTGGACGTTTTATGAAGGCTGAAGATCAGGGATGACCAAGCTAAGGATGACCAACTTGAAACTGGCGATGTTGTAGTCCAACAGCTGGAAAGCCTGAGATTGGCCACCCCTTCTGTAGATGTGCGTACAAGTCCTAAGAGCTTCCCTTCAGATAATGCAACAAACTGAAGCCAGATACACAGACTGTAAATATGCTGACAAATTTCTTGATCAACTGTGTTTCCTCACAAGGAATAACAAAATGGGGCCCTCTCTGTCTCAAAGGGATGAATTGCTACCAAATAACTTGACAGTTATAGTGGTGGCAGCGGCAGAAACTCACTCTCCCTATGAATCCTTCAGCCCAGCACCTTTCAACATCTTTGGTGGCAGGTCCTCTTCTTCTCAGCTGCCAAAGGTGGTTGTGGGAATGTGCTGCCATTTCCCACTACTTCTTAGTGAGCAGAAGGAAAGGGTAGCCCATACAGTAATCTGGGCCTAGCCCAGGACTCTGAGCTCAGCCCCGTGCAACGTGGCACCAGCCTTGATAATACTTGGGTGACAGCTGAGAAAATCCTATTTCACAATCTCTTGTGGTAAAACACAAATGACAAAGTGTTGCCAGCAGTTTTACAGTTACTTGTGTCTCTGGCTGACAGTGACTGTTGCATTATCTGAAAGGGTAGTTACATTAGAAAGCTCACAGGAGATATATGTTGATCTACAGCTACATCAAAAAGCATCCACCATCCAGATACACAGATGGCTGAATATTAGAAATGTGTTATTCTCCCAAGCAAACCTTGGACTGGGTTGAAATTGATCAGTTGTATAATAGAACTGAATAAAATAATAACTTGTATTATTTTTTCCAAGCCAATTTGAGACTCAGAAAAATGCCATCAATCTGGTCCCTGGATTGATTAAGTGCCGTCAAGTTGGTGTCGACTCTTAGCAACCACATAGATTCTCTCCAGGATGATCTGTCTTTAACTTGGCCTTTAAGGTCTCTAAGTGCTGTTGTAATTGAGTCCATCCACTTTGCTGCTGGACGTCCATTTCTCTTTCCTTCAACTTTTTTCAACATTATGGACTTCTCAAGGCAGCTGGATCTTCGCATAATGTGTCCAAAGTATGATAGTTTGAGCCTGGTCATTTGTGGCTCGAGTGAAAATTCTGGATTGATTTGTTCTATGATCCATTTGTTTGTTTTCCTGGCTGTCCATGGTATCCTCAAAAGTCTTCTCCAGCACCAAAGTTCAAGAGGGTCAATACTTTTTCGATCTTGCTTCTTCAAAGTCTAGCTTTTGCAACCATTGACTGTCACAGGGAAAACCATTGTCCGAATGATTCTAATCTTTGTAGGTATAGACACATCACGACATCTAAATGTCCTTTCCAAAGCCTTCATTGCAACCCTACCAAGTGCTAGTCTGTGGTATATGCTGGATCTTTTACTGTTGACGGTCGATCCTAAAAGGCAGAAGCTATCCACCACTTCAATGTCTTCATTGTCAGTTCTGAGGCTAGTTGCTGTACCTGTTGTCATTAGTTTAGTCTTCTTTACATTTAGTCATAGTTAGGGATGTGCACATATCGATCTTGTACCCAAATCCAATCACTCCCAATTTGTTTTGGGTCTGAATCTGACCCCCACCCACCCCCGAATCAGCCCAGATTCGATTTGTGCCTGAATTTTCTGAATCTAAATAGATTTGGATCAAAAAAAAAGGGTCCCAGGGCCAAAGAGTCGGGGGATGGTGTTAGTGACCAATAGATGGAAGCTATCATCCAAATTTTAAAGAAATTGGGCAAAGGGCTAATTTTAAAATGATTTTTGAAGATGAATGGGGATTTCAGCAGCCTTAGCTATAACTCCCAAGGGGGGTGGCACCAGGGTGGCCCAGAGTGGGTTGTGGTGGGTGGTAGTACCCAATGGATGCAAAGAAGCTGCTACCCAGATTTCAAAGGAATTGGGCAAAGGGCTGATTTTTAAATGATTTCTGAAGTTGGCATGTTTTGGGGACAGATCTGAGGCAGAAAAGGGGTTTCGGGGATAGAAGAGTGGGTCAGGTGGTAGTGCCCCAATGGGTGCCAACCACCCCCAAACCCACAGGCCCATGGGCACTGGGTTTTGTTGTTTCTGAGGTGTTCTGAGTATAGATTCTCTGGTAGCAAATGAAAGTGGATTCAATGTTTGTCATTGAATTCTATTTGCTACCTGAGAATCTACTCCCAGAAAAACTCAGAAACAACAAAACCCAGTGCCCCATGGGTCTGTGGGTTTGGGGGTGGTTGGCACCCTATGTGTACTACAACACCACTCGCTCTTGGCCACCCTGGTGCCCCCCCCAGTGGAGTTATGGGGCTGCTGAAATCCCCATTATTCCCTAAGGGAAAAAGCTAAACGGCATGCAAACTTCAGATATTCTTTAAAAATCACCCCTTTCACCAATTTCTTTGAAATATTGATGGTAATAGGCACCCATTGGGGCACTACCACCTGACCCACTGTGGCACTCCCAGGAGGCACCTACAGGCAGAAATAGGCACTGTCTCTCCCCATTGTCCCATAGGGTGGATGCAGCACACATCAACAACAACAGCAGAGCTTTGCAAAGAACAAAGTTTCCGAAGTTCACACACATCTACTGTGTCACTCACCACATCCACTGTGTCCCACCATCCCCACCCAACAGAAATGCAATTAATCTACACACAACAGTGTGAAACAACAACAATGAAATGCACTGCAACATGTGCCCCCACCCAATGCAGGATAACTGCAGCACCCATCAACAAGCAAGCAAGTGAGTAAGTGTGATATCACAGATGCAGCAGACTAGGGCAGCAGACTAGGGCCAACAAGAGCATCAAAAGTGCCCTCCCACCTCCAAGCATTTCCTCAACAAGCAACAGACACAGCTACATCTGTGGCACCCAGCCATAAAAGCGGGTAAAATACAGATGCAAAACATTCTGCCAGTGGAACAGTGAGGTTTGGACCCTCTCTCCATAAGTAGAAGATTGATGATGGTGATGACAATGGCACATAATTTTTTGGTGCTCTTTTTTTAAATTGACATTTCTGCAATGGATTGGAGCCTGTGGCACCAGCACAACCTATGGTAGATACAAGCAATCTAGTTTGAGTAAAAATGATGATGATGCTAGAAGTGACAATATGACCCAATCTTCATTGCAAAGAAGTCCACAGAGAGAGAGAGAGAACCTGTCCTGTGCCCATCCATATGGTCCCCAAAACACAGGGACAATAACAAACCAAGGCATTTGAATAGCATAATATATATACTGCTAGACTTCAGATTATGTAGGTGGAAAGCATATTATACCTGTGAGGGTGTGCTCTGTGAATGAGTTAGTGGCTTTAGGGTTAATTTTTACCATGGCCTCAGAATGCTCCGGGGGGCGGGGGGGACAAGCGCAGGGAGGAAGCTAGAGTATGTGCCCACTAAGACCCTGTAGGCTGCTGGGCACTAGGGAAAAGATACAAATATAGGCTGCTGGTTGACTGGGTGGGGGGAGCTGAAGGCTTTCTTTGTTTAAAGGCTGCAGTTGGGGGTGGGTGGGTGGTAAACTAAATGGGCACAGGGAGGAGGCTAAAGTCTGTGCCTGCCTGCCCACTCAGAGCCTAAAGGGTGCTGGGCAGAGAATATTAATACTGATATATTGTGGGCACAGAGGGCTGGAGGACAGGGTTCTGTTTTTTAAAAATGCAAATAAATAAATAAATAACTCCTTGGAATGGGAAAAAAGACAGATTTTTTTTCTAATCATGAGGCCACGCTACCCTTCTAACCACCTACTAGTACTAGCTAACGGGGATCACTCCCACAGACAGAACCCCTGTTTAAACCTCTTCTAAACTAAACAACACTCAACTTTTTAAATTCAATTGCAACCCAAAACCTTCCTCCAAAAAGGAAAAAACAAACAAACCAAGAATACACAATTCCAGAGACATGTGTGGTGTGTGTTTGTGTTTTGAAATAGATACTCACTCAGTCTAGGGCTTCACCCACGTTGTGTCCAGTTGTCCACTTCTGTGGTCTGATCTCTGCTGAGTCTACTCTTTCTTCTTCAATCTTCTTCTCCTTCTTCAGTCTAAAGATTGGGGGGGTGGGGTGGCTGGAGCAAAAACCTGGAAAATCTGGGGGGAAGGGGGTGGCTGTCCAGGAGGCCACTGGCCACAGGTGCTCTGGGGCTGGTGGCTGGCACAGACAGCAGGCACAGGCAGGTGGTGATTCTCTCAGCATCAGGAAAGGGATGAAAAAAGAATTCTCTTTTCTTCTCTATTCCTGAATCAGCAGCAGGAACAAAAAAGCAATGCAGCAGAGAATCCATTTCAAGCTGACACACAGCAGGGGCAGGCAGGTCGGGTGGCAAGGCAGGCTGGGCCTAGGTTGGCAAGGCAAGGCAATAGGCAAGGCAAGGCAAAGCTCTCTCTCTCTCTTTTCTCCCACAAGGTTGAAAGGCAGAATGGTGGCTGCTGCCTCTTTAAATCTAATTGAAAATCCCTCCTTGAATGCCCCCCACCCTTGCCCCTTCTTTGACCCTCCCCCTGGCAAATGCGGGGTCAGTCAGCAATGGCAAGAGCAAAAAAAGAGCCCATCTGGAACCAGGAAGGAATCATCAGCAGATCAGACCATGCTTTTGTTCACCAATCTGAAGCTTAGAAGGGCGAGAAATTCAAATCAATGTCAAACACAAAATGGAGACTACACGGAGATTGCCACAAAATGGAGGTCCGAGACAACAGAACATTCGTCTCTGAAATTCGGGCAATTTGTTTTGGAGCCGAATCTGGCCAGGCTAGCAGAGGAGTGATTCGTTTTGTATACATATCGCCCAAAACAGATAGATTTGGGTACAAATCATTCTGTAACTGAAACATTTTGCACAATGCACACAAAGCATATCCCTAGCCATAGACCCTATTTTTCAGTGTGCTCTTTGACTTCCATTACTAGAGCTTGCAGATCATCTGCATTCTCAGCTATCAGAGTGGCCCCTACCACCCACAAAAGTCCTCCTGGAACTGCAATAGCCTTCAAGAGAACTTCCTCTCCCATGATCTCCTTGCATGCTGCTACCAGCACATCAAAATGATGGAGAGGGTGACAGGGAGGGGAAGCATTCGGGAACTACTAGTTTCTTAACTTTATGCTGCAGTAAATGGTAGCCACTTCTGCCTTAAGCATATGCTTTGCTTTTTAATGCTAAGCAGAAGTTGGATTAGATCCTCTTGTACACATATCATAGACATATGCCCACTTGTTAATGTTGAGGTTTTCTTTTTAACAGAAGTTTATATAAAATGCCTACTATTTATCAGTTGAGCAAATTGCAAAATCTAGTTAATATCATGAAAATGCAGTTGGATTTTGTACGTACAAATTATGATTGCATAATGTGGGTCTATGGATGACAGAGTCTCTCGCAGAAGTCTTTAATTTGTATTTTAATAGCTCTTTGAATTAGTGATATATGAACGCATTAGTGTACACCACATACATCAGTCTTAATTATTATTTTAGTTATTTAAGTGCTTTTCATTGGTAATTGCTTACGTATAAACATGGCTACAGCAGTTTAAATTCATAAAGGTCTCTGGATGTGGAAAGATTAACTCAAAGAAGAGCTCCCAAGGGAGCACTATAATGGTTGCATTAACTCAGAGCTGCTCTTTCATTTGTGTTCTTAGAGTCAAAGATGGATAGCATTGGTGGATCTCTAAGCCATTATCATAAACATCTTACCCAACTCTTAATAGTGGTTTGATGATCCTAGGGATAATTTGGACTAATTTAAGCCTCATTTCATTTCTGCCAACAATTCTTCCTTTTCTAAGTGCACATATTGCAAAATATTCCTATAATTATAAACAACTATATAAATTCTATCTATCTATCTATCTATCTATCTATCTATCTATTCTATCAAATTTATATACCACCCAAACTTTCGTCTCTGGGTGGTTAACATAAAACAATTAAAACACATATAAAAAGTTAAAACAATTCTACAATTTAAAATCAATCACAAAATTAAAACTGACAAATCTTAAAAAGCTGAGAAAGTTTGGTTGAAAAGATGGGTTTTCAGATGTTTTTTAAAAATCTCCAGAGATGGGAACGCAGTAGTTGGACCTTAACAAAAGACTGCTTAACAGGAAACCTGCAATGGATTGCATGACCATGCTGCTCTGACAGATTAGGCTGCCACCCTTAAAGCCATCATGGGAGAAGAGCTGGTCTTGTGGTAGCAAGCATGCATTGTCCCCTTGGCTAAGTGAGGTCAACACTGGTTTGCATTTGAATGGGAGACTGCATGCCTGAGCACTATAAGATATTTCCTTTAGGGGATGGGGCCACTTTGGGAAGAGCATCTGCATGCTTGCATGCAGATGTTCCCTGGCATCTCCAAGATGTGACTGAGAGATAATCCTCCTTGCATCTTTGGAGAAGCTGCTGCCAATCTGTGTAGACAATACTGAGCTAGATGGACCAATGGCAGCTTCCTATGTTCACTGTGTTCTTCTTTCTCTGTGCTTTCTAAGTGTGTGTGTGTGTGTGTGTGTGTGTGTGTGTGTGTGTGTGTGTGAGAGAGAGAGAGAGAGAGTGAGTGAGTGAGAGAGAGAGAGCGCGTGTGCATGTGTGCACGTGCATGCGCATGCGCACATGCACTATGCTTCACCCTAAGAAAACTAGTGTATGTATATAGCAGGTTCTAGCTCTTAAATTTCTGCAAGAAAAGCCAGAATTGCTTGGCAATTTGTCCCCTTGTGTCAGTAATGTGTAACACAACCTTGTCCCTCACGGAAGCTAGAAGGGGAAAGGGCGGGCAACTGTCACAGCCATCATATCTATGCTGTGCCATCTCCAAGTCAGCTTTGCTGTTTACATTTCTGTAATCCATCTAGAAGGGGTGAGGCTGAAAAAGCTATAAATTCAATTTTTATTTAAAAGCTGAATAAAAACATAACTTTAAAAATATTTGCCTGATACTGTGTGTTATTTTGTACAGTCTTGTGAGTGCCATTTTGGCAACAATGTGGATTTGAAATGACCTGAAATAAATAATTCAGCCATTTTGTCCCATATTCCAGAGTCTCATGCATACCCTGAAATGCTTGTAGGTGGTAGTCAACACCAAGGCATTTGCAGTTTATGGTTCTTACTGCCACACTTTGTGCTGCATCAGAGGTTGCTCCAGAAGCTCACCTGACTTGCTAGCAGGCTTCTCAGGGTGGGAGGGAGGGAATACAAAGGGCTGCAATGGAATGGAACTAAAAATCTTGGTGCCCTTTGGATGATGCCCTTTTCCAAACCACAATGAATGGACACAATGCGACTCGTTTGCCCAGTTCTCCAACCCAAGCAAATGAGCAACCTGCACACCTGTGGTAACACAGTGGCAGGAAAGGCAGCTGAGGTGAGGAGTGATGAGTGGCAAGCAATTGCACCTGTGGCTTGTTTACTGCCTCCACCTGCCAGTCCCTCTGCACAGGCTGCTACTGTCTGTGTTCTAATTATCTTTCCTATTGCCACGGTTATAGTCCAGTACCACCTAGGAAGAAAGCAAAAATAGGGGCATAGACAGTCACCTGTGCATACTTCTTGTATGTGTCTACACAACATGTTAATTTGTTTAAATTTTGTTTCCCCACTTAGTAAGGGAGATATGTATAAGCTACATTCCTGTATTTTTTACAGAGAGGGCACTAGATCAGAATGAAAGAGGAAAGTTACTGCAGTGCTTAAGAGACTACTGTCTAGCCTTTCATCAGCTCAGCTTAGACATAGCAAGGTTGGAGTGGTCCCAGGAATAAGGAATGGACATGAGCCCCTCCCACCTTTGACTCCTACCAGAATTATTTTAGAGTGAATATCACTGCATATTATATGTTTTTGCGTGAGTGATTGTACATGTGCTCATTTTAAAAATGACCCTGAGTACAGACCCTATCGAGTATATTTACAGATAGGAAGTGTAATGTTGCACATGGATTCAGTAGTGTGTGAATAACTGTACATGTGCACAGATCTGTAGGTGTGTTGAACATAATATGTGAATAGAACTTTGATGTGTAGCCACACAGATCAGTTCATGTGTATGTTGTATGTGCACTGAACATAAAATGTGAACAGAGCTAGATCGCACACGTCTTGAAGATAACGTTTGAATAGAACTCTTGCTTCTATATTTTCAAAAAATGAACAGACTGGGGCAGCCCTTCTTTGAGGCAAGGAGAGATAGTTGCCTCAGGCAGCAAATTATTTGTGCTGAGGTAGAAAGTTTCCTTTCTGCCCTGCTTTAAAAAGTGGGGAATAAGAGGAGAAGGGTGTGTAGAAGGAGGGAGCAGCATCTGGTGCTCTGCCTCAGATGCACAGAGGTCTCAAGAAGAGTTGAGTTGTGGTAGCCAATTTTGTTTCTTTTTTCCAAATGTCTGATAAGACATTTATAGAGCAGCTGTGTCTCTTTCAAACATATCTGGAGACATTTATTTAACATATTTATAAACTGCCCAAAACCTATGTCCCTGGGCGGTTTACAATAAAACAGTAAAAACAGTGCAAATTAAAACAAAATAAAAATGTTAAAGCATTAAAATAATTTAAAATTTAACACAATGTTTAAAGGGTTTGCCCTGGAATCTTTAGGAATTGGCATCAATCTCCAGATGACTATTGAAAGCAGTTGTGGAGATTTTAATAGCTTGATTCTGGCCCCATTCACATATGATGGGAATCTGGAGTTAAAGGAGCCTGAGGTCAACTTTCCTGTATATCAAATCAGTGAAACCCCGGTCCCATCAGAAAAGTGATCCAAGGTTTCCCTTCCCAAACTCCAATTTGAAACCTAGGGGCTGTAGTGAATTTTCCTGCTCCTACCTGAGGTTTGCATCCGCCAGCATTACATGTGAATGGTGACTTGCAGGTTCACTGTAACCAGAGTTGAGGTAGGAAGATCCTCCCTCTCTCTGGCTGTGATTGGCTGTCAGGGCTGTCCTTCATTCCAGAAGAAAGCCTACAGAGCCAATTCCCCCTCCTGTCTGTGGTCTCCCTGACTGCAGTTCAGTTCTTGTCTGTTTTGTCCGAATGCAGACAGGTAAGCACATGGAGCAGGAGGGGGAAGATCCATTAGACCCTTGGTTTCATTAGACCCTCGGGGTGTGGGTCCATTGAACCCTTGGTTCCAAGTTACATGTGAATTGGGAGACTGTGAAAATATTTGGCAAAAAGAGTTTGCCACTCTGCTGATTCAGTCAGACTTGGAAAGCCCTCTTCTCAGAGGGGACTTTTTCTGTTGGAAAGAGAGTGAGGAAACCTGGCAAGAGATGTGGTATGCTTTATTTATTTGTTCCCCACCCCCTAAGTTTTCTTCAAGAATAACCACAATGCTCAGGTCTTCGTACTAAAACAGAAGTTCTCAGAGAACAATCGAGGAAGCATTAGATCACATTAACAAACTGGTATATCTCAGGTAAGTGCTCTAAAAATGATGATCTCTCATTTTGCTTCACATTGTGTTAACAAAATGTGTTGATTTTGCATTCATAACTATTAGTTGGCCCAGTTTTCAAGGATGCCTCTGAAAGGCATTGATAGTTTATCCAAGGTACTGCAGTCAGAGTAATTAGAAAGTCATTAAGAGTTACCAGTAGTTTGGCATTAGGGATGTGCCCCAAACGGTTTGATGCCTCCCTAGGGAAGCACCAAATTGGCTTGGGTGCCTACATTTGAACTGGTTTGGTGGGGCAGTGATCGGTTCCTTTAAAAAGCTGACGGAAAAGTGCTGGAAGCAGCACTGCAGCCACACATGGCCTTTTGGAAAGCAGGTGCCATGCCCAGAAAAGCGTTGGGTTGGCAGAGGAGCAGGTAAGGACTTGCTGACCTGCTCTTTAAAGGAACCAATCCCCACCCTATTCGCAGCTGCCCGAGCTGGTTTGGGCACATCAGATAGAAGGTGACTTCATCCCCCCCTTTCTTCCCCTAAGGTATGTGCTTAGTGAGTAAAAAGAAATAGCAGTTGAAGACTAGAGACAGGATAAACTGCAATGATCTCTCCCCAAAGGAAACCAGAATCCAAGTTGCATTACATCCCTGGAATTTCCCACTGATCAATAGAATTGAGTTTGGGGCACAGATAATATCAGTAGTCCTAACAACAACCCTGTAAGTTAGGCTAGTATGATCCTCTCCAAAATTGCAGATCTGAGGCTGAGAGGAGGTAACATGCCTAGGGTTCCTACTGAGGTTATGGCTTTTGTGAAATTTGAATCAGATACTTTTCAGCTAACACTCTTAACTACTACAGATACTAAATCATTTCAGAGGAGAACTTTTGTTAAATATCACAATAAAATGAGTCTTTATTAACAAATAGGCAAACTTCACTGAGTATAGGTGATCAAAGGGAAGCATTGTCAAGTATTTGTAATGTTTGCGTCACGCCTTTCTGGAATGTGTGTGTAAATATTCATATGATCAAAAGAATTTCCAGACCTTCAGACATCGATTTATCCTTATACAAGTGTTTTCCTATTTAAATCATAGGAAACTTAGACACACAGAAGTAGTCAGCAGGTGGCAAGGGACAGGAAATCTAAACTGACTCACACAACCTTTAAGGATTAGAGCCACTAAGTGGCTAACAAGATTTTCCAAAGAAATCTTCTATTATCTTGCAGCAATTCATCCTGACCCAGATATTGGATCCACTCTAGACAAAAAGAGGCTGACTCATTGCCACTTAATGTGAATCACCTCTCAGCAGACACCAGATAAATCAATATTCACTCAAGCACTGTTCTGAAATACAGCACACAGAAAATATCCACATAATTCAATGATGTTACTTACAAGCCTAAGAACGCATATTGTGTAATTTCATTATGGTTTACTTCCAGAATAAGATGCTATATAATTTCAAAAACAACCCACCCTCTGGCTTGTGATATTACATTGCCTCCCAATACCCGAATGACTGCCAACACATCAGACTGGCACAAACTATGTGGGAGATTGTTCTCCACTGTCCTAAATCATGGAAAATTATAGGGTCATGGAGAGACAAACTATCCATTCTTGTCCTGGCATATCCCCATGCTGCTTAATACTTTTTTGTATTCCACATATGAAAAGAGTAGCACATAAACATAAATATTCATAATAAATAGTATTTATGGTATATAATCATATATAAATATTCATAATAATAAATTACTTGAGAGGAAGGATTTTAGCCTGTATTTCAAAATGCAAAACAATGCAGTAAACTCTGACTGATGCTCTAGCGGAGTGCAGGACCAGTTTGCTCTGAATTGGGTTTGACTTGAACTGGGCCAATTAGACCAGTTCTAGTTCATACCAGACCAGCCCTGAAAACAGAGGGTCAGTCTGAGTTTGAACTGAATCAAACCAGTTCATATCAAACTGGTTCACACCAATTTGATGGTTTTAATGTTATGGCAGCTGCCATTTTGTCTGGACTGTTTACAACTTTTCTCCCTTGCTGATTGGTTTTCTGCCATTGTCTTCTGATTAACTAGTGATCTCCTTTCTCCTGGTTAACTTCTTATCATTCATATCAGAGTGCTGTTGGGGCAATTCTGCCCCCATTGGCTGGGGAGGGGGAAGGACAAGGAAGGAGGATCAAAAAGAAGAGAGTTTCAAAGTGTATTTAAATCCAGGCAGTGCCTGCCTGGCTTCACTCTGCCTCTGATCTATGGAGGAAGAGCTGGCTGCCTTGTTGCCTTGCCCTGCTGCCTTGGCTACTTGTGCTGTGGGTCCCTGCTCTGCTGGACCCCCTAACCGCTCTGCTTCTGCTGCTGCTGCTCTTATGCTTCTCTTCTGGACCCCCTAACCCCTGCTCTTGGTGGACTGAATTACCTGTTTGCTGCTCTCAGTGGATTACCTTGCTGTTAAATGCCAGTGCAGCCTGGCTTGATTGCCCCAGATGTTGTTGGATCATAAGCTCCCCACGTTTTGTACTTTTTATTGGTTTGAGGTTTAGAGTTTGGTTCTTTGGTTTGGTTTGAGGTTTAGATTATGATTAGTTGGATTTCGTGCTTTTGTTCAGGTTTAGGGTTTGGTTAATTGGATTTAGTGCTTTTGACGTAGTTTTAGGTTGAGTTTGGTTAATTGGTTTCTTTAATTAGGACCTAGTTTGGGGGAAGGGATGTCTAGGAGGGTGCAGTGCAGAACTAAGATCTGGGTTACAGGCAGAGGGAGGGATGATGCTGGTTGGGGGTGAGGGAAGTGAGAGCAACCTACTCCTCAAATTGCCAGTGTCCCCCTAGACGTCATTGTGTGCAGGGTCACATTTCTGGTGATGACAGCTCCCACAGCACAGCTGCTATTAGTGGCTGAGACCTGTCATAGAAGAAGCTTATGTTCTTATAGAAAACAGATCACTGAGGGGAGACATGATAGAGGTCTATAAAATCATGTATGGGTTGGAGAAAGTTGATAGAGACAAATTTTTCTCCCTCTCACATAACACTCGAACCAGTGGTCATCCCATGAAACTGATGGCCAAGAAATTTAGGACTGACAAAAGGAAGTACTTTTTATACAATGTGTAATTAACCGATGGAATTCTCTGCCACAAGATATGGTGACAGCCAACAGCCTAGATGGCTTTAAGAGGGGTTTAGATAAATTCATGGAGGACAGGTCTATCAATGGCTACTAGTATGAGTGCTAGAGGCCACCTCCAGCCTCAGGTAAGATGACTCTAAAGTTGCAGGGGAGTAGCAACAGGACAGAGGGCATGTCCTCAGATCTTGCCTGTGGGCTTCCTGGAGGCATCTGGTGGGTCACTGTGTGAAACAAGATACTGGACTAGATAGGCTTTGGGCCTGATCCAGCAGGGTTATTATGCTCTTCTCTTGGTAACAACAGAAGAGAAAGTGACGGCTGCAAGCCCTGTCAGTTCCCCCCTCCTCCTCCCCAGTAATCCACCTTCTCAGTGTGACCCCTGCCCTGACTGAGTCTGAGTGGGAGAAGGAAGAAGGAATTCCTCTTGTACATGGACCTTCTCAGGCCTGGACGGAGGATGGTTGTGGCCCGGAACCAGCAAGCCCAGGAGTACTGCCACCACCCAAATAGCCCAGGACCGGCAGCAACAGCTCTGTGTGCAATCACTCTGAGTGCTGCCAAGGACCCCAAGGACTGCCAAAGACATCTTGGGACATTTTTTATGATGAGGCACCTCAAATGGCATCATCTGGGCATCCTTGCTCTGCTGGCAGTGCTAGGCTGCCTGCTGTTCCCTTGACAAGCAGTGGCAAGGCAGATGCTCCTGCTCTCAAGAAGGGGACATTGCCTGTCGTGCAGTGGGTGCATTCAGTGGGCAAGCAGTCTGGTCATCCAGAGGCAGGTCTCATTACCCAGGCCAATGGAGAGATGATGGCTATGGATGACCAGCCATTCCAGATGGTGGAGAACATAGGCTACTGCTGGCTGTTCCAGCTGCTTGCCCCAACTACCAGACTTCCTCACACACCACCTTCAGTAGGCATATAGTGCCCTCCCTGTACCAGTCATGCAGGGAGGTTGTGTCACAGTGTCTGCAGTCAGCAGGGCCTGACAGCATTCTGCACTTCACTACAGATGTGTCAACCAGCAGTAGTGGGGCGCAGGCTGCTTTCCTGTCCCTCTCTGCACACTGGTGGGGGAAGGAGAGAGAGAGGGGACAGCATCTGTTGCTGGTGGCATGTCCAAGTACATCCCATACAGCAAACCCAGGTGGACACAGACAACATGTTGGATGAGCTGTCAGCAGTCCTCAGGTGCCAGGTGGATAAATGGCTGTCCAGGCATTGAAATAATTGCTGGAGCTTTATGGTCACTGATCATGGTGCCGATGTGCTGAGGACAGCATGCCAGTTGCAGTTTGTGTCTATATGCTGTATGGCACACACTCTGCACCTGGTTGTGACCAATGCACTTGGCATCAAAGAGGATAGGGCCAGGAAACGAAGGAACAAAGTTCATACTTGATGGTTAGGGTTTTGTTTTCCTTAGCATGAAGATAAATTGGGGCTATGAAATTATGATGTATCTATTATTTCAAAATCGGTATCTGGTAGATTTCATAGGCAGAAGAGGAAAGTTTGATATTTTCATAATTACAAGCAAAATTGTTTTGAGTCAGAAAACAGAATAAATACTGGAAGTTTTAACAAGAGCCAACTCTATTATGCAGCTTCCACTAGAGCATTCAGCTGACAAATGCAATTACCAGGAGAAGACTCCAGAGATTACAAATTGAACTGTGATAGAAATACAGTTTAGTACTGGAGGAAAGTTGTCAGTGTCCCACTCAGTAAAGAAATGCAAGACAATCAGACCAAGATCCTGATCGTTTCCATGTTTACTTGACTAGTCCATTGTGTTAAATTGTGCTTATTCCCAGGTAAATGGTCGCAGAATTGTCAATCCTGGACACAGGATTGAAGCCCAACTTAAATATGTTGATAGAATTGCCTTGAGGGTGTTTTGTCAGCACCCACAGTTCAGTTTGGGTGAATGTTGGGAATTTAGCTCAAAAGAAGAGACAGTTCCAAGCAGTTTTCATTTGTGCAAGCATCTGAACTCAAGAAATCCGGCTTGAGAGATAGTTTTTAATTACATCAAAAGAGTTTATTGTAAGAAAGAAAGAAAAAGCAATAATCAGTTACTAGGTGGCCCTAACATAAAGGCAATACAAATATATTTTAAAATAGACAATTGTAAGGCACATTTAGCTTAAAGTTCCAGATTATGTATAAATTCCCAGATGGGCAAGAGAGAGATGCTAAGAGAGGGGGAGGGGGGAGGTTTGAATCAGTGATAGATTTTGGTCCTGAGACAGACAACTGATATGCTGCACCTGTCTCTAGGCAACAGCGCTTCAAGCAGCGGGAGACTCACATCCTTCAGGGGCAGCGAGGTGGAAGGCAGGAGGGTTGCAGAGGTAAGTGAAGGGATGGATGTCCACGAGATAGGTGTCTCAGTGCACCCAGCTCCCTACACCTGCTAGGTACACTGGCTGGAAGGGCACACGGTCCCGGACCAATCCAGGAAGTGATTTCAGAATCTTTTGAGGTTGCAGGAGACCATAGGGAATGCTAAACAGGATCCTAAGTACAGCATACAAGGGAACACATAGATGCTCTTGCTGAAGTCCTTGTTGCAGTAGAATCCCAAGTGAGAGGCATGAGGGAACACCCTTGTGATGTTCTGCAGTTGGAGTCTCCAGTGATAGACATGGGAGAGCACACTGGGTCATGGAGTTAGGGATAGTTATATCCCAAAACGAAGGCACATTTCTGTTGTCCTACTTTAGAAGAGCCCAGACAGAATAGAAGAATAGAAGAGCCCAGGCAGGCTGGCATGGAATGCATTGTGTCTGATCATCCTTCCTGGGTAGGATGGGTGTGTGAATAGCCTATTGTATACAAGGCTAATTGAGATGAAAATCTGAGTCTGCAGGTGTGTTAAAGAATATCCTATGCTGAGAAGGGCTTCCCAATAATTCTATCAAAAGTTTTGATATGCACACTTCCAGAGTTACATCACTGACTCACCCCTTTTTGTGATGGAGGCTGCTGCTGCACTTGTCTTATCTCCTTTCCCTTCCTAGACTAATTGCTTCATTAGCAACAGGTGTTATCGCTCTTGCAAAAGGATGAGGGGAGTTTTAGATTTCATCCTAAGTCTAAAATGACTTCAGATGCCAGATAACTCACAATAGCATGTTCTGGAGACTGCTTAGCCGGGGGACCCCACATAGAGAGAGGGGATGTGCAACTAATCCCCATTGCAATTTGTGTTGCTTACAGCCAAATCTAGGGGTGACCAGTCCACTGCCAACTAAGCAACTTGTCCCCATGCATAACATAAATGGGGAGCTCACATTACGGTGCAGCTCCTGAGCATAGCAAAAGTGCAATCTCTAAGCCTGGAGATGCAACTGTAAACAGGGAGGCTTCTGGGCGCTGGTAGAATAAACTCAACTAGTAACAAGTATCTGCATTGTAATTCTATTTATCTGAATTGCTCTAAACCCGAGAACTGAACAAACATAACTATTACTGGGTCAAATAACCCTTCTTTTTGTGTTAAGTTTTTCTATTTCTGTTCTTAATTTGGAATCAAATTGTGTTCTCATCACCCCTGAATACCTGTATACATGAAATATGATGAGTCCTGAACAGTTGTGACAACATTCATAGTTCTCTCTGAAATGTTGATTATTTAAGTTCTCTAATTTATTGGTGTTCCCTGTATTTTGCCTCATTTCCCATGGTCTTAGAGTATGAGAAATTACAACTCAATCATATCAGCCAATATACAAGTAAGCAAATCACGGAATGCTACAGCATTCTAGAAGCATCAAGATAGAACATCTCTTCTCTTTTCAGTACTAGCACAGCTGAATGTTCTACGGCCATTCACACGACCATTGCTAAGCTTGGGAGGGAGGACTAAGGGAAGTTAGGGTTTAACCTATTTCCCCGCAGACAATCCATGATAGCCTGAGCAGCACATGCTGCTGAACATACAATCACTGTGGCAGTGACTGGTGTAGTATTTTGGAAGCCTGGGAAGCATAGGTCTCTGACCTATGGGAATCCCACAATCCTGCTGAGCATGGTGCATTGGGGGATTTCCCCATCATACAGACACTCTAGGTGCCCATATCTGTGTTTCTCTAGGCTGCATGCAGCTAGGGCTGTGCACAAAACCAGCTGGCCTGGTTTGGTTCAAGTCCAAACTGGACTGGGCCTGTTCGGTTCTGCACCCCCTCAAAGCCCCCCATTTGATTTGGTTCGGGGGGGTTCACGGTCTTTTAAAAAAAAATTGTTTCCTACTCACCCCCTACTGGGGGGGTGGCTTCTCCAAGGCTGTGGGAGGGTCTTTGGAGGTTCCCACTCCCTCCGGCCTCCATTATACAACAAATTTGGGTTCAGCCCATTCTGGGCCTCAACCTCATCACGATGGCCATTTTGGAGGCTGCCACACATGCCCAATGGGCCTCTGCATGAGACCCCCCTCTGGAGACCCCCTCCACAAGCCCCCTGGAGGGAGTGAGTACAAAAACATTTAAAAATAAAAAAAGATCATGAACACCCACAAACGGCCAGGGTGTGTGTGTGTTTCGGTTCAATATCGGACCACTGAAACGAACAGGTTTGATGTTGAACCTCTTTGACATTGAAACTGTTCACACATCCCTACATGCAACCCAAGGAGACACACAATTCTGGCAGCCAGGTTAAGGATGTGCTCACACCTTTAACCTTGGCTAAAAGCTTGGCCGAACAATAGGGTTAGGCTGGGAGTCCCAGGATATGCACAAATCCCAGCTCTCCATGTGAGCAGCCTAACCCAGCCTGAGTTAGGCTGCTTGTGAGAACAGCCTCTCTTGCTGCTCTGTGTTACTTGCTGGACTTTGGAACTTGTAGCAAATGTGGCAGCCCAGGTCATTATCTGTGTCACCATAACTCATGGTTATGAGTCAACTTGAATTGTTAGCTGCTGAAAAAGCTGTGACTTCCATGCTATGAAGCTCTTTAAAACAAATGACTTGTTCCATTAATATTCTTCTTCTGCAACTTTTAGGGACTCATGAGATCTTGCCAAGCTTCTTTGCTTTCTAAATTAATTGACAGAAGTCAGAGAGCAGATAGTGTTACATTTTTTGTTATCATGCAATGACTGTTTGATGGAGATGCACCTGCAAATATGGAAGAATTCATGGTCTAATATTTGCATACCTACTGATTAGAAAAAATATCATTATGGGAAATGAAACAAAACTTAAACAGATGATAGCATCTGCAGTTTCCTTTATGTAAGCTTGTCAGCATTATAAATATAAACACTATGCTGTAATCAATTTTTATAATTGCCCTGTTGCCATTCCTAGTTTTTGATAACATATTCCAAACACAAGTGAAAAACTGCATCAGTAGAGACGATCATTTCCCAAAGGTTTTTGTCCTGGCCATATTTCTCCAGACTTCAAGCAGTCATGAATCATAAAAACAGTTGGTGTGTTTTATGAAAAAGATACTAGTGCTTCATTTATCTCAGAATCATCTTTGCTTTGCTTACTTTAAGAAAACACAAACTGCACAACAACCGCACAGATCTATATGTTGCTTAACAACAGTAATAAACAGTTATTGATGTAGTTCCTCAATGGACTCCATCTGTGAGGCTTACAATTCATTGCTCACATTTTTAAAATGGTCTTTTCCTTCTGCAATGACTTTGCAGTTACAAAATGCATTATTGGAATGTAATTTTGGTACACACTGGATCTTAAGTTGCCTGCTGAATGCAGTTCAGCAGCCAGATATGGCTGATTCAGGCAGGCAGGCAAAGCATGTAAGTGCAAAACTAGGAAGGATGCTCGACTACCTGCAGAGAGCTGAATCCAGAGGTCACAAATTGTGAGGTGAGCTTTATACCAAATGTTGGACTATTTAATTTTATTGGAATGTCTAATACTTGTGCCTCAATTTTTCTGCAGCTCTCAGTTTTGAAAGATATAGGGCTGTGCAGATGTTTCTCCCCTTTCCAGTATATAACACAACCAGGCCTGCCCCACTACCAATGTGAGCATGTACTTTGCCCTGAACTTTGTGTTTTCAGTGGAGCATTGAAAAGGGGTGTCTATCTATGTTCATACATATGAGCTGTACAAAAAATTGGATCTCTACGCCAATAGGATGCCCAATTGTACAGGATTCCTACTGGTGTAGAGGTCCTCTAAGCACAGAATGTGCACACATAAGTGCCCCTTTCCAACATAACACTGAATATGCAGAGACAACAGAAGGGTCCTATGACATCTTCTCCTTTTGCTCCTTGTTTTTCAGATCACAACACTCATTTAGGTTCTCTCATTCTTCTTCTTTTGTTAAATATAGTTAGTTCTGGGATTGCAGAGAAGTTACACTGAATATTATAGACACAGAAAACACAATGCCATTTTGGCACCAGGGTAGTCTTTATCTGCTGTGCCTTTTCAGCCGCAAAATGTCATCCAGTGAAGCTTTCCCAGATGACAAGCACCTAAACTCTTTTAGGTACTGTACAGTGCAAAGATAAAATCAGAGACAAATCGTGCTCACTGGTGTAAAATCTGAGTAAGACTGATCCAAATAAGTGCAGAAAAGGGAACACCTTGCCAGTTGCTGGACTAAAAAAGTTAGAGCAAAGGGACAGAAACTGAGAGATTGAGAACAAGCAAAAAGAGAGATGTATATCTTTGAAAAGCTTCCTGGAGGATTAAAGAGAAGTAACTTAACAAATAGTAGGTGGGTGAGAATTGCATGCATGGAGTACAATAAGCTTTAAACAGGATGAATAGGGGAGAAAGCACATGAAATAGTATTATGCAGTGCTGAGAAAAGGTTTGCAAACCCCAAGTAGAATAATGAGAATCATGCTGCAAGGTCTTGCATAAATGACACTAGTCTTCCATAATGCAATAGAAGGGCAGGGATTAAACAATGCTGTGTTTCTTGAGACACAATAATGCACAAAATGGGAACAATGAGACTAATTCAGGATCTGTGTGTGAGATAGTAAGTGAACCCCTAGTATCCTTAATGCAATTAATAGGCTAATCACAATCGGGTGTCTAATTAATTGGGTAACAAGTAAACCACCCTGCTGAGGAAAGCTGCATGACTGAGTTTGGGCATCCTGTCTTCTATAAAGGTCCTGAGTTAGGTCTTCACCATGACAGTCAGTGGGAACTCACTGACTGACCAGGAGAGAGAGCTTAGTGGAGAGTTCACTGAAAGTGTCAACTCAGTGTGCAGCATCTGTGAAAAAGGCAAATTCCATAGTACGGATGATTAGGAAGTGGATTGAAAATAAAAATGCTAATATTATAATGCCCTTATACAAATCTGTGATGTGGCCATATTGGGAGTAGTGTGTGCAGTTCTGGTCACCGTATCTTAAGGAGGACATTGTAGACTGGGACAGGTACAGAAAAGGGCAACCAAGATGATCAGAGGCCTGTAGCACCTTCCTTATGAGACAAGCCTACAGCATCTGAGGCTTTTTAGTCTGGAAAGAGGAGACTATGGGAGACATGATAGTGGTATATAAAAGTATGCATGGAGTAGAGAGAGTGGACAGATGTAAATTTTTCTCCCTCTCACAACCCTAGAACCAGGGGTCATCCCAAGAAACTGAAGGCCACAAAATTTAAGACCGACGAAAGAAAGTACTTTTTCACACCATGCATAATTAATCTATGGAATTATCTTCCATGGGATGTGGTGATGGCCACTAGTTTGGATGGCTTTAAAATGTGCTTGGACAAATTCATGGAGGACACTTCTATCAGTGTCTACTATTCTGGTGGCTATAGGCCACCTCCAGCCTCAGAGACAAGATGCCTCTCAATACCAGTTGCAGGGGAGCAACAGCGAGAGAGAGAGCATGCCCTCACCTCTTGCCTATGGACTTCTTAGAGGCATCTGGTGGGTCACTGTGTGAAAAAGGATGCTGGCCTGATCCAGAAGGGCTGTTCTTATGTAACCTGTCATGCTTCTATCAAAAGAAATATCGGAGGACCTATGGAAATGTGGTTGATGCTCATCCATTTGGACAGGGTTGCGAGGCTCTTTCTAAGTATTTGGGGCTCCATCCATCCACTGGCAGACAGTCTACAAATGGAAAAAGCTGAAGATTCTTAAGGATGGTGGTGGAGGCATCATGGTTTGCGGCTGCTTTGCTGTATCAGAACAGAACCTTCATGGCTTGCCATCACTGATGGAACCATGAATTCAACTGCATTTTAACTTTTTAGATTTTAATTGTTGAAATATGTTAATCTTTTTATTGGTTGTTTTTATTGTCCTGTAAACCGTCTAGAAAACTTGCGCTTTTGCCGGTATAGAAATATGCTAAATAAAATAAATAAATAAATAAAATAAATATCAGAAAATTCTTGAGGAAAATGTCGGACCATCTGTCCATGAACTGAAGCTGAGCCAAAAGTGAGTCATGCAGTGAGACAACCCTAAACATTCAAGTAAGTCTGCCACAGAAAGGCTGAAGAAGCAGCTATTTTAAGGCCGTGCACATGACCATATGGGCTGGCGGGTGGGTAGAGCTCATGGGAGGAGCTGGACTCCCACCAGTCCTTTTGCACATGATCTCATTCTCCAGATCGCTATGTGAACACACGCGGCCCTGTGGCAAACAGCAGAGTAGGAAGCCAGAGAGGGAAGTCCTCTGGGATCCCTTAATGCACTGCACCAGGGGCACAGTGTATTGAGGGATCTTCCCTCAGCTGAGTGCTCAGGCAGCCTGAGCATACACACGACCCCATTGCCAGGGTTAAGGATGCATTCTCTTTTTATTTATCTATGTAAACCGCTTTTGGAAATTTGTTGAAAAGTGGTATATAAATAATGTTGTCATCTTATAGAGTCCAAGGTAAAAGTGGGGTTGGGCAGGGCAGGAGGACCAGCATCAGGAGAGATCCTGGTGCTCCACATGAGCAGCCTAACCCAGCCTGGGCTGCCCTAGCCTGCATTAGGCTGCTCATAAGTATAGCCGCTTTGTGTTTTAGAGTGGCCAAATCAAAGCCCCAACCTAAACCCTATTGAAATGTTATGGCGATACCTGAAGCAAGCTGTTCATGCAAGGAAGCCCTCAAATGTCACAGAACTGAAACAGTTTTGTATGGAAGAATGGGCCAAGATTCCTCCAAGCTGATGTGAGAAACCGATCACCAGTTACAGGAAACATTTAGTTGCAGTTATTGCTGCTCAAGGAGGTAGCACCGTGCCAGCAGTTACTGAGTGGTTCACATTCTTTTCCACACAAGGATGCTTGTTGAATCTTTCTTTTGGGTGAATATTGAAAATATCCTTTTTTGCCTGACTTACTAATTCAGTGGGGGTTGCCTTTCTCTCTTATCAAATTTTAGCTTAGGATCTAATAATGTTTTGAATAAGAATTGTCCTAATGCACAGACCAACCTAGGGGATTCACAATTTTTTTCTCAGCACTCTAGCTAGTAAAAAAAGAGTGTAATGCAGAAATATAGAGGAAGGTACAGCAATTCTTGTGTATGAAGGGGTGGGGGAAACCGTGATACCTGAGACTAGGGGATGGCATGAGGAACCAGGATTATAATGCTCAGATTTAAAGCTGATGAACAATAGTCCAACTGCCTACTATTGTATTTGTCTGAGGAAAAAAAGATTGTGTTCAGGGAACATTCCCTTCGATTTTGAACAGTGTTCACAGAGGGAACAAAGCTTTTAGAGACCATACTCTGTACATGGCTACAGAGTGACTCAGTGGCGTGTGGTGTGTGTGTACGTACACGCATGCCCACATGATTTTGTCCTGAGGGTCAATTAAAAGTCAGATCACCAACAGAGAAGAATCCAGTCTTGTTAATGCTACTATTGAGAATTAATTTTGCCTTATCAATAGGTGAATAAGAAAGACATTGAGTAAATATCATTAATGCATGAGGACCTTTGGTTAGTCTCCTGATATCAGGTCCAGCACTTATCTAACATTCATCTTCCTGACAGGGACACAAGCTGTTCTCGGTGGCTGTTAACAGACAGATGAAATCCCCTTTGTTGCACCACAGCATGTGAAACACGTTGCAAAAAAAATTGAGGTTGTGAACTAATCAGCTTCGCAGTATATTATGTAACTGACAACCTGGAGAAGCAATGCATTAACGCAGTGGGCTCAATCAACCAAGCACTACCACTGATCAAACTCTATTATTTCCACTGAGGCTTGTGTGGAGCAGAGGCTTGTGCATTGTTCCCACAGCAAAAAACCCTCACTTTGCAGGAAACACGCTAAACAAATTGATAGGTTGCAATCAGGAGTGCAGCGACTTGGCCAAGGCTGAAAAGATTTCCCGCCATTTGCTTCTGTATTTTTCCTCTGGTTCACTCTGCCCTTCATTCTCCATTACCTGAATTTCAGTTAGAGTTAAAAAGAAACATCTACAATTAATTCCAGTGCATTTTTGCAGCTTTCAGTTCCCTGTGCTCATTCGTATCTCTCCCCCTCCACACTCCGGATTACTAATGTGTATTGATAGCACTACAAAAGAAAAGAAAGAACTTCAAAGAAATCCTATCTCATTGAATCAAGGATGTTCCAGTGTAGTGTTTACACACACACAAATCCCAACATTCCTGTGCATCAGTAAGTCACTGGATAAAAATAACCTTGATAAAAAAGCATGCACAATATCATCAAATTTGTTCTGTTTTTGCAGTGTCCCATCAATGCACACTGGTGTATAGGAACATAGGAAACTGCCATATACTGAGTCAGACCATTGGTCTATCTAGCTCAGTATTGTCTTCACAGACTGGCAGCGGCTTCTCCAAGGTTGCAGGCAGGAATCTCTCTCAGCCCTATCTTGGAGAAGCCAGGGAGGGAACTTGAAACCTTCTACTCTTCCTAGAGCGGCTTCATCCCCTGAGGTGAATATCATGCAGTGCTCACACATCAAGTCTCCCATTCATATGCAACCAGGGCAGACCCTGCTTAGCTATGGGGACAAGTCATGCTTGCTACCACAAGACCAGCTCTCCTCTCCTGTATATAAGCATTGGCAAAACTATGCAAAACAGCTTCTTCATTAATTATGCACACCATCATATCAACATTGCTCCCCCATACATGGATTGCCTAGAGTGAAGCCAAAACATCCTCCCGCAGTTTCACTGCTCAATTTTCAGATGGCAGAATGGGTGGCCATGGTAGCAAATGTTTGGAGATGGGTGGGAGCCAAATGGGAGATGGTCATTTTTGGCAATCATAGCAGCAGTAGCCGACAGATGGTAACCACCATTTCCCCCAAACACTTTGATGCAACTTTTTTGGGAGAGGAATTTGGAGGGGAGGATAGTGGCTGGTAGCAGAGGAGCATCGCCACATCCACTGGGAAAACTGCTACAGTGAAATAGGTGACAGCTGAGCAATAAAATGAGTGAGAAGGAGCACTTTTAACCATGCCTTTCAACCATTCCCTAACTCTCAAAGCTCCAAGTTCTCTGAGAAGAGGGGACTGGGCCAAGCACAACCATCCAGACAGAAACAAACAAAAAGTGATTGCTGCTCCTTATAGCAGCATCATTGTCTAAGCATCCCTGGGCAGTGTGGTAGGGAAGATTCAGTCCAGTGAGGACACCCAGGGAGACCTAGAGAAAATAAACAGAGGGAGCACTTGACAAACACTCTACCTCTGCCATTTTCATACCATTTTCCCTGTAAGCACCTACTGCTTCCCCTCGCTTTCTTCCTCTGGGTAGCCCAACCCACTAGGCACAATCCTCCCTGCTGTTCAGCCCCCTCACTAGAGAAAGAGGCCGCCTTCAGACATAATGCAGAACCAATGTTCCGCAGTTCCACACGCCCCTCCCATCTGCTTTCGGACGTTCAGGAGAGCTGCCTTTCTGCGGTCAGCGGGACTGCAGAGAGGCAGGGAAGCTGGCTGTGTGGGCTTCCTTCTTGACAGCCTGCACAGACAATTGGCCCAGAGAGAGGGAGGAACTTTCTCCCTCAGCTTCGGCTCCGTGGGGCCAAAGTGTGGTGACAGCATTCCGATGGATGCTGGCGCTGCAGAACCAGAGGTAAGGGCAGCAAAACTCCATTCTGACTGAAGGTTCAGAGTGTAGTTTGGGGAGGGAAACCACAGGTCCCTTCCCACCCTTAACTACAGTTTTGTCAATCTGGACAAGCAGCATAGGAATCCAGAGATGAAGAGACCTCTGGTTTCCTAGTACCTCTGAATTTAGCAAGAGAATTAGGTGAGCAAGCAGAGCCAAGCAGCTGCTCATGGAAGCAGCAGCAACTATTGCCTTCTAAGAGACATTTTTGCTTCCTGTCACTTTTTCACTCTCAGTCTCTAGGTGGCCACACTGGGCCAAATCATCTCTGCTACACCAGCTGGGAACTTTCCAAATTAGCCGCTCAACAGCAGCAAAATGCTTCCTTTCAGGCAAATCACTTTCAAAACGTAAACAGCAGGGGAGCAGTCTCATGAAAACCCGAAAAAACAGCAACTTTTTTACGCCACATATATGATGTTATAGCCCTATAGCACAGTGATTAAATTCAAAACAAGGCATTGGAAATCTGAACGGCACCCTGCTGTCAGCATAGGGACTGCGGTGTCACAACACAGGAAGTGTGGAAGCACACTTCAGAGATTCATTGTGACCCCTTAGTAGGGTGTAATCTGGAAAGGAGCAAGAAGGAAGTGAAGACAATTGATTCCCCATTTTCTACTCCTTATGCAGTGTGTGGTAGTGAAGCTACTGCATGTTCTGTTCCTACAGCCTGAAAGAGCTTAATGTGATCCATATTAGTAATATCCACATGATCCATCTTAATATATTAGAAGAAAACACAATATGGCATCATTTCCTATTCCTTACCCAGCTATTCAATGGCTCAATAAGGAAATGCAACACTAGCAACAGTCTGGAAACCTGAGAACATTCCACTATTTTGTGTAGGAGTGCTGCTGTGCCATACAACCTGACATGTCTGGTCAACTTTCATTGCCCAAAGCATTTTTGCAAATAAAAATTAAAAGGTGAAGGCAAAAATACATCATGACAAATGTAGAAATAGCTGACCAAAATAACAGTAGTGCCACTGTCTCAGGACAAATTAACATCCAGATGAACAAATAGCACTGACAGGTTTAGATAAGGTGTCAAAATTCACAATGCAAGCGAACCAATTTTGTTTTAGCACAGCTCATCCAAAGCAACAGGGCAAATACTGGTTGCCAGTTAGATTTGATTTCACCACTATTTGGAGGCATCTGATTAGAAACAGCAGGTTGGGAACAGTGTGTGTGTGTGCGCGCACACACACATGGGCACACACATAGACAGACCGTTTGAGGCAATGTTAATTTTATCAGGGCATTGAAGTGTATGTTTTATAAAAATCTATTTCATTTAGCAAACATAATCCATTTGCAATGTTCATAAGCAGATTGATTTCATTATGCCTCTTCCATTGGACCCAGCTGTACTTTCTGGACGGATTTCTACACCCGGCACACAAAGTAATAAACCGACTCATTCTCTGTGTTTTGACAGCAGTTTGCAGTTCATGATGGCTCTCAATGTCAGCAAATGCAGCTGAAGAAGCTGCCAGCATTCAGAAGCTGATGTTGAAAAGCAGCCACCCATTCAACTATTTCCCCCAAGAAAAGATTGGAAATGCAGCAGTACATGGCTGAGAAATGGATTTTCAAGGAGGGTCTGAAGGAGTAATTTAGGCTGCTTGGCACTTTATCTGCCCCCAACCCTGCAGGACCCAGATCCTTCTCTGGCTGTCCACAGGGGTGTAGTGGAGGAGGGACACTCAGGGACATCCCTGCATGTCACTCCTCCACTACACCCTTATGGACAGCTTTGTCTCACCAAGCAGGATTATTCATGGATCACAAGTGATCACTTATGTGTTCCCAATCACTAGTACCAATATAAATGAAAGTGGCCCACAGATATCACACAAGACAGATTTACAGCTACGACTACAAATATTTATATACCGCTCTTCAACAAAATTTCCCAAAGTGATTCACAGAGAGAAATAAATAATAAATCAATGAGATGGCTCCCTGTCCCCAAAGGGCTCACGCAATCTAAAAAGAAACATAAAATAGACATCAGCAACAGCCACTGGAGGAATTCTGTGCTGAGCTTGGATAGGGCCAATTCTAGCTGTGCGGCCAAAATAGCAGCAAGTGTGGAACTGAGTCAAGGCCAGCTTCAGAGATAGGGAATGGGAGGGGCAGCCTCAAAAAAGTAATTGCCTGCCCCCATCTCTGTTTCAGAAATCTAATGTGTCAGACACGGCTTGCCCATCCAGAAATGCTCTTAGCTACTTCTTTGTCCCCTCTTTTTTTTCTGTTGCCACCACTGAGCTGAATATGAGTGGTGTCAGCTCAACCTTATCTTTGTAGATTGCTGCAGACTGTAATTATTGGTGTTCATAGTGCTCTTCTTCATTCTGTCCTTGATCAGCTTGCATCCATATTGTTCCCAATTTTTATTTTTTTCATTGGTTCCCTTTATTTTCTGCTGTTCATGCTCTACTATTTCTGATGCTGCCTTACAGCAAGCCAGGATTCGCTGTGACATCTGAATAGGGCAAATCCTGGTTTGTTCATAACTGAGTTTGCAAAGAAGAACTAGGGGATCCAGCTGGGGAAGTATGCATACCCAAGGCTAGTGCACATCACAAGGAACCTTGCAAACAAAGAACCAGTACCTCTTTTTAAATGAACCAGATAGTCCCTTTATTAGCAATGTTAACCTATTTAATTCTGTGAATTAAACTATACATACTTTAAAACTGTAATTTGAGCCTCCCCTGATTTATTTATTTTTTAACAACAGCTCACATGGAGGGAGGGAATCCAGTCTAGGGTGAGGGAAGGTGGTTTTAATTATTTCCCTGTCCTTGCATGGGGCACCCATAGGAACTTCCTTCCAGGGTAACTAGTTCTGGGATGGGGAGAGGCTGATCCAGACCATGGCTAGTTAACTCTTTTATCTCTTCTCCCACATTGCAGTCCCAGTCTAGATTTTGACCCTCACATGCTATTTTTATTTGAAAAATAAGCAGGGAAGGCTCAAACTGTTTGCACCTACACCAACAAAGACATAAGGCTTAAAACTGGAGAAAAGGGCCACAACTCTATTCAGTTAACAGCCAAATCAAAACAACAGAGGGATTGGTTCTCCACCCAACCCACTCTGCTCCACCCAGAGTGTGGGGACTAATAACTGAGACTTGCCACTCAAGGTGCAAGTCTCTAATCTACATCATGTTGGGCAATTACAGCCCAGATCAAAGCAGCATCACAGCCAAAAAACAGATCTTAACCAGTCCAAGGGGTCAGGAGCATCACCCCACACACCAAGACACAGAGCCTTTAAGGTTGATGAATCCTGCAGATTAGAGAAAGCCCCAACCAGCACTGTCCAAACCATCAAGGCTCTAGAGACTGACCAAAGTTGACTCCTCATGTCAAATGCAAGCCCTTGGGTGCTCACCAATAGACTGTCTTAAATTCCCAAACCCTGCACTGTTCTTGCAGTAGTGACATGAAATAAACCTGAGTAAGAAGAATAGTGTGAGATAGGTTTTTTTAAAAAAGACCTCTATCTAAGGACCTACTAGTCAAATGGAAACAAAAAATATCTGCCCAAACCTACTCTAACTCATCTGATACCTCCTAGACAGAGGGGAAGGGTTGCCTCTTAAATACTGACTGAGAAACCAGGTGAATGAGAGACAAAAGGAATTTTGAAACTCCACCCACTAGTCTGCCAGCCAATAAGCTTGCCCCAATTGCCTCATGCTTCATTAAGAATCCAGGATGAGGCAAAGAAGCCACACTGAGGCCACACCTGGGTGATTGGCTGCATTTTAAATAACCTGCCATTTGAACCAAACAAACAAACAGGATCCACTGTGATGTTATTGTGTAATATAATTAAATTGTACAAATTATTTGCAAAATATGGAGGCTGAAGATATACATAATGTGAAAAAGGGGGCTTGCACTGCATTCCTCAGCAGCACTGTAAGCACACCTTCACAGCTGCATCATAACAAGCATCAGTTCCATAGTTGCTTTCTCTTTTACTGCTGTTGCCATCAAAGACATTCTTCTGTCTTGAATAAGTTAGTTGATTGACCCACACAATCCAATCCAATCTCAGGCAGCTGGCTATGTTAACTTAACCTTGGAAGAAGAACATAAGACCAGCCCTGCTAGATCAGGCCCGAGGCCTATCTAGTTCAGCATCCTGTTTCTCAAAGTGGACCACCAGATCCCTCTAGGGAGCCCACAGGCAAGAGGTGAGGGCATGCTCTCCCCCTTGCTGTTGCTCCCCTGCAACTGGTATTGAGAGCCATTGTGGTGGAGGTAGCTTCAGTGATGGGTAAGGGAATTAGCAGGGGGCAAGGAGCCAGACAAATGGCTCACAGTTTCATCTTACAGCGTGAAAGTAACTTTGCAAAGCAACTTTCTATATGACTTCAGCATGGCTTTTCCTAAAATGTAATGTTATCCCAATGGTCCCATTTAACAGGTACAGTCAATTAATGGGATAATTTTACAGGTACAGAAACCTGAGTCTGAAAGGGATGTGAGGATAGCCATAACTGGCCAAACGTTTTTCTTTGCTTACAATTTTACCTATTGGGAGTAAGAAAACTTTGTCAATCTCCCTTCTTCCAACTTCCCACACTGTTACAGAAACTGGAAGTATTGTCATCACTTATGTGGCTAGATGAATGTTTTCTCCTTCTCAGAACTAGGTAGGAGTGTAGCAAGGTTGGAGAGGGTCCAGGGACAAGAAGCAGAGATAGGACCTTGAGGCCCCACCATCATCTTCTCTCCCACTGCCCCATGCCTTTGAAAAAGAAGTGTAAGGAGAAGTTAAAAAAAGTTTAAAAAAACACCAACCCAAAATATTCTCAGCACCAGTATTCCATCTAGCAGGGATTACCAGATGTTGTTGACGACAACTCCCAGCATTCCCACCTGCAATAGCCTATGCTTGGGGGTTATAGGAATTGTAGTCAACAACATCTGGAATCCCTGTTAGAGCTCACTGCTCAGCATGCCCTTTCTCTCACTCCTAAGCAAATCATATCACACATACTTCCCATGCAGTGGGGCACATACCCTCTCCCCCTCTCACACACACAAATTCCCCTGGCTCAGAAACATGATTTTACTATATATACACCTACTGCAGTCACCTTATATATTCATATAATATCCTCAGTGAAGAAGGAAGAGGGAGCCAAAGAGCAGTGGGGCCTTCTCTCACAGGGGTCCATCAACATCCCTCTTTGTTCAATTATAGCAGCACCCCTGAAATATTCTCTTTTTATTTTTTTTAGGAAGGGAAATGTTTTCTGAAAGACAGACAACAGACCTGCTACAGCATTTTGCACAGCCAACTGCAGAGAACTCTTCAGAGAAGAAAGTCCAAAGAACTCTTTGTCATTTTGCCAACTAGTGTTATACAGCTGTGTGACCCCATTTCAGCCTTCATGGGTCTGAATTATATAGGTACTTTTATTCCTGCCACTATGTGCAATTCCTCCTCCCTTCTCATGAATTCATTTAGCTCCATGCATGATTGATTGCACATGCAGTTCTCTACAATCCAGCAATGGCCTTGCAGCTACGTATCCATTTCCCTCTGAATCTGTAGTTCAGAACAGGTACATCTACAGTATTTCTGATGTACATTGTCAAGTTAAGCTTGCTTTTTAATATTCCTCCAATGTAGCTAATCACTTTCAGTCTCATTTGTTACTGCGCTGTCTTGATCAGAGTCTGTACAAGTCCTCACACTTTATAACTCCCCAGCTTTCATTAAAATCCTGTTTATTCCCCCTTGCAATGCATTAACAAAGATATTAAACAACACTGACTCTAACTGGACTTTCTGTGTACACTTCACAGGACTGGTTTCCGTTTGTCCTGTTTTTTGAGCTTGAGTTTTCCTGGCCTTTTTGGAAGTTGTTAGAAATTAAAAGTCTAATGTTTAAAGTTCTTAACTGAAATCATTTGAATCAATGATGGTTTAATGCATGAAGAATGCGCTCCAACTGGGAAGAAGGTTCCAAGCAGGAACACTAAAAATGGAGGTGAGGTCTCCCAGAGGCAGTGTTGTGCCAGTTCTGAGTGGGGATATATGTTCTACAGTGCCTATATCCCCAGTTCTACAGTGGGGATATATGCAGCTACCTCCGCACAGCAGCTCATCGGATTATGTGAAATGTGTATGTTCAGGATCCAACCATAATGGGCTATTTATTTATTCATTTATTTATTTAGCATATTTCTATATTGCCCAAAACTCAAGTTCTCTGGGCGTTTTATAAAACAATAAAAACAACCAATAAAAAGATTAACATATTTCAACAATTAAAATTTTAAAAGTTAAAACTATTAAAACACAATTAAAACAATATCTAATTAAAAGCCTGGGTGAACAAATGTATCTTGACTGCCCTTTTAAAAGTTGTAAGAGATGGGGAGGCTCTTATTTCAGCAGGAAGTGTGTTCCAAAGCCTCGGGGCAGCAATGGAGAAGGCCTGTCCCCAAGTAGCCACCAGACAAGCTGGTGACAACTGCAGATGAACCTCTCCAGATGATCTCAATAGGTAGTGCGGTTCATAGCAAAGAAGACATTCTCTAAAATACCCAGGGCCCAAGCTATTTAGGGCTTTATAGGTTATAACTAAAACCTTGTACTTTGCCCGGAGACTTATCGGCAGCTAGTGTAGATCTTTTAAGATAGGAGTGATATGGTCTCTCTGAGGTAACCCAGAGACCAACCTGGCTGCCGCATTCTGGACTAACTGCAGTTTCTAGACTACACACAAGGTCGGCCCCACATAGAGTGCATTGTAGTAGTCAAGTCTGGAGGTGACCAGCAGATGTACTACTGTTCTGAGGTCATTTATCTCAATAAATTTATGGAGAGAACTCTTGGCTGAGGGGAAGACAGGAGTTCCCAGAATTTTGGATGGAGGACATGGGGACTTAAAGGCTTAGGGGAGAGACACCAAGGAGAAGAAGTGTGCAGAGGGTGGATATGTCTTCCAGCAGAGGAGTAATAATATGAAAGCAGTTGTTGTGGTGAGCAGACGGGTGACAAGCAACTCCCTCCCTTCCGCAGTCTGAGGTGTGGGGGGGGGAGTGGGGAGGCAGAACACAATAGTGTGTAGGGGGGAATTTGACCCACATAGTCAGCTCTGTCAGGAGTATGGTTGCCACATTCAAGCTTCCCAAATTCTGGTGGCCTAATTTGCAAATTATGTGGCAACTAATTTGCATTATTTATTTATTTATATGACAGATTTGTATACTTTCCCCTCCTTCTCTGCCCTCCCATGTGATCAGACCCAGAGTAAAATCTGGGACATCCAGGCAGTGCATCTGAAATCCATGTAAATCTGGGTGGAATTTAGCAGCGGGATGGAGGAGACAAAATCCGGGATACCATAAATTCTGGGGGACATGGCAACCCTAGACAGGAGTAAATAAACTGTTGCTTTCTTGCCATTGACTATTTTCTCCTGTCCCCTGCTGGTCTGGTAAGTAGTTTTAGGGATTGGAGGGTTGGGGGATAGGCAAAGGGTTAGACCTGAAGCAAAACTGGCCCTTTCAGTGGGGGTCAAGGAGGGCAAATTGAATTCTGTTTTAGCCCCAGTGGGATAAATTCCATTTGAGAGCTTCCCTTCCGAAGTGGTCAAAGTGAAGCATGAATACTTCACACTGGCCTAGTGGTTTTTACTGATATCCTTCAACAACAAAGAAAAAAACCTCATCACCTTTAATTCCTTGTAGTGTTGATTTGATTACTTGAAACATTTGTTCTGGAGAGAGAGAAAATGAACATGCAAATAGTGTACTACAAGTTCACTTGTTATTCAGTGATTTCTTTACTTGGTATATTTCAGGTTCTTGATAAAAGACTGGGTGCTACTTAACAGAATAAAAATAGTAGCTGGGAAGAGTGATTTATATCAATATAAATACTGTATGATTGGAGCACAGCCAGTTTATTATTGCATACACCAGCTGGATGGGGTTATGTTTGTTTACCCATCAAAGTGGGAAATACCTCAAACTAGTACATTGAGGTGGTTTGGGATGGACAATACTGTGACAATTAATTGGCAATATCTTTGCATAAAACTTCATTTATCAGATGCTGACAATAAGCAGTAGTTACATTACATGAGAAAGGTTTAAAAATAAACTCCTGAAACAAAATCAGAACTAGATTTAGTAAAGTACACAAAAATGACTCTGTCTTTGTTTTTCTAATTTACTAGCTGTTTCTTTTTAATCTAGTGGTGTTTTTAGAGTTTTAGCAGATGGTTAGGCTTTTATATAAGCTGTCCTTTTAAAAAAAGAAACTTGCTTGGATTAAATTAATCAAATGTTAAATAAAAGAATCTGACCAAACACTGAGCTCTCTAGATTGCCAGACACATGTAAATAAGAGGAATAAAGTGTACAGGTAAACCTCATTATACACAGACTCTATATCTGTGATTTCAGGTATTAGTGGGTGTCTAATTGTCAGTGGATACAGGGGCGGATTAACCTTTTTGCTGCCTATAGGCAAAAAGGCTTTTGCCACTCTTAAAAAAAGGACTGGGGGAGGGAAAAGGAGTCTCCCTCCTGCCTCCTTCATTTTCTTTCAAAGCTGCGGCTGTGGCAATAACTGCGTGGAGAAGAAGAAAGAAGAAAGTCCCCCCTTCACCTTTTTAAAAAATGCATGATTTAGCTGCTGCGGGGACTGGGAGTCGATAGCTCTATAGCTCTGCTGCAGTCTATAGCAGAGTGGAAGGCAGAGCCTCAGCCTGCCTGTGTGCAATCACTTAAGAGGTGGCGAAGAAGAAGGGAGGAGCTAAGCTAAGTGGCGGGCTTCTAAAGGTAAAAAAGTGGGGAACTCTCCCCTCCTCACCAACCGCCACCACTGCACACATTTCTGTCATAAACCTGTCAGTCTAATCTAGAGCTGTATATCAGCAGACAAAGTGTGAAGTAGGCAAAAGATCAAAAGGAGAATGTCAGAGCCAAGCAGTAAGCAATTTCGAAAGCAAAGCAAGTCTGAGTTGTTATAATATCCAGTCAGTCAAACCAAGTCCAAGTCGAATTCCACAAACAGAGTCCAAACGGTCTGGAGTCAAAGCACAGTCAAAACAAGCAGGAACACAGCTGGGTAGCTCACCAAAGCACAATGTTACTACCAGCAATGCAGCTGAGGCGAAGCCATCTTAAATAGGCTGAAGACATGTGCATTCAATGATGGGTCCCTGACTCAGCTGCTCTTCTTGTTAGTTGAACCGTTCTGTGCGTGCTTCTCCTTATCTACTCCTGTCTCTTCGATTGATGCCTCTCTACAGCTGAGATCGGCTGCACCTCCTCCACAAGAGCTGTTGTACTAGGCTCTGTTTCTTTTTCAATGTCCTGTGAGTTGGTCCCACTTGCCTCTGCAACTTCTTGCCTTGGAGGTTGCTGCACTCCCTCCTCTGCTGTAACACTGCCTGTCTCCTCCTCATCCTTGGAGTTCGATAGCATAACCATGTCACATCCAGTGGGTGGTCTTTTCGGCAATTAACTTCCCCTTAACCTCCCAGTCACTCCCCCTCCCAGTCCCTGCAGCAGCTACATCATGTACTTTTTACTTCACTTTTAAAAAGTGAAGGAGGAGAACTTTCCTCTTGCCCCCTCCCAACAGCTATTGCCATAGCCGCGGCTTTGAAAGAAAACGAAGGAGGCAAGACGGGAAATTTCCTCTTGTCCTCTTCTGCTTCCAGCAGAGGCACGGCAAATTTTGAGGAGCAGCCGCTCCTCAAATTTTGCCATTGTATGCCTCCTCTGCCACTGCGTTAATTTGCCAGTGTGTGCATACATTATCTGTGAATACACAAGGGTTAAAACCCAGGTATCCACAGTTCCCAGAGGACAAAAGTGACCACAGAGGTCACTTCTGGCCACCACTGTGTCAGGAGGAGCCCAGGAGGAGCCATTTTGTGAGTCATTTCTTTTTTTAAAAAAATTTTTCCCTGCTATTTTTCTAGGTTTGGGGGGCATTTTACAGATGGGGGGGCCATTCCTGAGCATATGGAAGCACAGTACAATAAACAGTTTCAATTATTTGAAACTATTTTAGCTGGGGTTTTTTGTGTGTTTCCAACTTTTGGGTCCATTCTGGAAACTAAACCTCTTTCCCCCATAGGCATAATGCCTCATTACTCACAGTCTCATTCCTCGTGGTAGTAGGCAAGGAATGAAACCCTCATGAGTAACAGGTTTGCCTGTACTTTATCCATAGATAATGTTTCTAGTCCACAATAGAAACTTAGAAATTTTCCCCTTCTAGTCTAGCACACACTGACACCTTTTCAAGCAATGGAGATTCAGATGAAAAATGGAGATATTTACTAAATTGCTGAAGGCCTAATCGGATAATGTTTTTGGTGTGGCCATTGTTTAGGTGAATGCTGTGACATTAGAGTCACAATTACCAATTAATTGCCCTAATTAGGCAATTAGGGTTGCCTTATTACTTCAGGCCATTAGGATTGTCCTGCAGTCTCCTGGGATACACATATATGGAAGTAATGCTGTTGAAAAGCAATGCTGGAGATTTTAATAGCAGGATGTGAAAAATATTGGAACCAACAGCAAACTCCAAGAGTTGCTTCAGTCAGAGTTGGCAATCCTGACTGATGTGATCTGTCAGGAAGAATAGAGGGATCACATCTCATGACACACAATCTAAATGTGTGAGCGCTGTAAGATCTGTCCATTAGGGGATGGAGCCGCTCTGGGAAGAGAAGGTTCCAAGTTCCCTCCCTGGCATCTCCAAGATAGGGTTGAGAGAGATTCCTGCCTGCAAACTTGGAGAAGCTGCTGCCAGTCTGTGTAGACAATACTGAGCTAGATGGACCTATGGTCTGACTCAGTATATGTCAGCTTCCTATGTTCCTAAGTCAGTGGAGTGCTGACTTCAAGCATCTCCATAGAAAAACTCTAGGCCAACACTCAACTGGCCTCAAGGAAGTATATTGAGACTAGTCGAGTGCTGGCTTAGACCATCTCGACTAGGGGTGTGCATGGAACAGCTCCAGGAGGTTCGGTTTGAGTCCAAACCATACTCAAAACAAGCTGCCCAGTCCATGTACCAGTTCTGCTGAACTGGCTGGTAATGATTCCCTTCTACAAGCACTGGTAAAACCCTACAGGATTTTTAAAAGGCAGGCAGGGAGCAAGCGAGACCCAGAGCAGTGGTGGGTTTTACTTTACCCACCACCGCTGTATGTCTCCTCGGGGGGAGTAGTTGGGGCAGCTCCCTTAGGCCCCACTGGCACTCCCCCATCATCTTGGGCCGGTGTGGTCCCAGTTCAGAGGGAGCACCAGCAGGGCCTGGGGGAGCTACCACTGCCCCCCCCCGCCCGAGGAGTCACACCATGCTACAGTGGGTAAGGTAAACTCCCACCCGCCCCTGCACACCCTTTTAAAAAAATCCCCTACGGTTCCCCCAATGCTTGTAAAAGGATATCCTTAGCAGATTCCCCTTCACAAGCTCTAGAACTGGTTGAACCAGGCTGAACTGATTCAACCCGAACCCGGCCCAGTTTGGCTAGAGCTCAGACCAGCGCCCCTTTTTTGAGGGCTAGTTCAGTTCGAGTTCAAACTAATCAAACTGGGCTGGTTCGACTTGAACCCTGGTTCAAGTCAAAGCAGTTGACACACCCCTAATCTAGACAGTTGAGGCCAGCACTGGCTTTCTTCCATCAGTGACAGCAAGGAGAAGGGACAGAAGTTGGCAGGCAGGTGTGATGGACCCTCCCTGCTTGTCCCCCTACTATCACTGGGACCAGCTGTGGGCAGGAGAGAGATGAGGAGGGTGGCAGTGATAGAACCAGCCTTCTGAAGCATATAGTGATGTTTGATCTGCTGGTGCATGGTACTGACACATGGGCATTCAAAAAATAACTCAAAACAAGTTCGTAACATCTTTTTCAAATTTGTTTTTCTTATCCCACAGTTGATCAGTTCCAATACCCCTGTGTCTCATAGCTCGCTCCTTGGTCATTTCTTTTTCTCACAGCCAGAGATTTCAGCATTGTTGGAATCAATTAAAAAGCAGTTCCCAATTAATTGTATAGCATTCTATATAGCATATAAAATAAATGTTTATTTTATAAAGCAGCAATTATTTTTTAAAAAAACCCAATACATGTATTTCCCCCACTGGCCACTGTGACTGAGGAGGTAGGAGTTGTAGGTCAACAGCAGCAGGAGGACAGCAGTTTGACACCCCTGTTCTAGAGGAATTGCTTAGATTGCTTCTGCTATCAGGCTAGTCATGAGGACCCCTTCTGCTTCCCCTTATTTTAACACACAATGTGGCTACAATGAATGTGAAAGCAGAGGGAAGCTTCCTTAGATCCTGGATAACTCACAGCCACCTTCTTAAAAATATCACAATTATTGCTGTCAGTAGCAAGCATTTGTTACCACTCTTGGTCAACATGATGATTGTCAGTTGTCTGGAGAAAGTGAGAGCAATCCGGGCAAAAGTTCTCCACTTGCACATCTTTAGGGATGGGAATAAAGGTACAAAAATTACTGTCATATGCCAGTAGGCCTGCTGAATAGTTAAGGATTATCAGCAAATGTTTGTATTTTCCGACTTTCTGATGATTACATTATGACACAGCAATATTTTTTCCCCTTGCAGTATGAACACCTGCTGCAGACCCTGATAAGCAGGTTGTACTGTAGTTTCCTTCCACAACTGCCATTGTGTTGGCAAAAGCATTTTCCCCCTCTAGGGGAGATATGATTATGCAGCCATATTAATAATCATTAACTATTAATTGCTGCTAACATCCCAGTTGAGTGAAGTAGTGTTGAGGAAGTGGTTGGATAACTGTTAAGCAAATCATTTGAGCCTTAATGATGGAGTCAGACTTCTTACACAAAGTTTATTTTAACACTTTAAAAGCAGAGTGTAAAATGTCCATGAATCTCAGGCAGGCCTTTCATGTCTACTTGGATGGAAAAAACCTCTTGTGAACAGTCTGTTAAAAAAACAAAAAAAAAATCCCCCTTTGATTAAAGCTGTCTTGTATGATTCATGAATAGCAGCAGTCCCCAACACATTTTTACCATCTAAATCTTAGTGGCATCAAACATGTCTGAAGTTGAAGAAAAAAATGCACATAACCCACTGAGTCTAGCCGTTTAGTTATAGACACACCTTCCAGTTATCTTGATTCAAGTGAGGCAAGTATTTGGATGTTGATAGGGGTTCCAGAAACAACTGGCCACAGATAGCTCCCAGAGAAGCATGGCAGTAAAAGGGACCAAGACCTCAGAACGTTCTGCAGGACAACAAGGTAAGAAGGATCTTGCTCCAGTGGATGCTTGGAGATGATTGCCACTTTGCACAGTTGCTGCTGCCCAGGTAGAGTAGATTGGCCATGCCCCTATCCTGGATAAACCTATTCGTTTAAATGAGCCTTGCCCAGTTTTGTAAGCACTGGTTCTAGTGGCACTGGGGTACATCAAGAGACTTCCTGGTCAGCGATGAAGGCAGATTCATGTCCTCAGGTCATGGTGGAGGTGATGGCGCTCCCCCTGTCTCCCTGGCATGGGGGTTCCTAGTGGTGTGAGGTTGTCTTGTCCAGGGTCTGAGTCATAAGGCTGTCCCATCCTGTCTGTATGAACCATCCACCTCATCCCCCAGTTGAAGGAGTTCCAAAGCCAGAGTCATTACACCAAACTACTAACATAAAAACCAACCAGCTCTGACCTGAGTGAAACACATCCACAAAGTCTTCCAGAAAGAAATTGCCCAGAGAACATCTTCTTCTGTATTAATTTTTTGGCCTAATTTTTAAGAGTTTTTATTAAAAGCATCATATCAGTGGTGTTATTTTTTAAAGTCCTATGTCTAACTGATCTTTGTACTGATATAAAAACTATTTTTGTGACAGTGTCCAAATCAATGGTCCCTCTAACAGGGATTCGCAGACGTTGTTCACTACAACTCCCATCATCCCATCAACCACCCTGAGCCATTTTGGAGGGGCGGTATACAAATAAAATAAAATAAATCCCTAGCTGCAGTGGCCTTTGGCAGTGAATTATAGGAGTTATAGTCATCTGAAAATCCCTGTTAGAGGGAACACTGGTCCAAATGCCTCATGGATTAAAGCAGGGATTCTCATATTTGGGCCCCCAGATGATTGTTTGACCTTAACTCCCATAATCCTTAGCCTCAATGACCTTTGGCCACTGGGGCTAAGGATTATGTTGTTGAAGTCCAACAACATTTGTGGACCCAAATATGAGAACCCTGGGTTAAAGAAAAGTCTATTCGAATGGTAGCAAGCAATAATTACCTTTAAACATGCTTTTGAGAGCATTGTTCTTTTTTATTGTTAAATTAAACCAACACATGTGGAAGGCTGGGCAGAACCCTTGTTTGAGCACAAGCGCTTTTACTGGGGAATTTATTTATTTGTTTGATTGATTTTCATACCACCCTTCCAAAGTGGCTCAGGGCAGTTTATAATGAAAACAAAACCATTAAAACCAATAACAGTTAAAACAGAAATATAAACAATATAAAACAAAACATCATAAAAAGTAATTAAACAACCAGAACAATTTTTTTAAAAAACCCTGGAAACCGGGTTATACCATTAAAACAATGAAAACTAATTAAAAGCCCTGGAAGGCCAGGCCAAACAGATAGGTTTTAAGGGCTCTTCTGAAGGTCAATAAAGAATTCAGATTGCAGATTTCTGTGGGAACTGCATTCCATAGTCCAGGAGCAGCTACAGAGAAGGCCCGCCTCGGAGTCGCGACCAAACGAACTAGTGGTAATTGGAGATGGACCTCCTCAGATGATCTTAAAGTGCAGTAGGGATTATGTAGAAGAAGGTACTCTCTAAGATAACTCAGACCCAAGCCATTCAGGGATTTAAAGGTAATAACCAGCACTTTGTATTTTGCCCAGAAACATACTGGCAGCCAATGTAACTGTTTCAAAACAGGCATAATATGGTCTCTCTGGGTTACCCCAGAGAACAATCTGGCTGCCGCATTCTGAACTACATACAAAGACAGTCCCACATAGAGCACATTGCAATAGTCGAGCTGAGAGGTTACCAGCTGATGCACCACTGTTTTGAGGTCATCCTCTTCAAGGAATGTAGAATCAGCCGAAGCTGATAGAAAGCACTCCTCCTGGCCATGGCCTCCATCTGAGATACTAGGGTGAGGCCTGGGTCCAGGAGTACTCCTAAGCTACGCACCTGCTCCTTCTGGGGGAGTGTAACCCTATCCAGCACAGGAAGATCTAACTCAGACCTCAGATTCTGAGCCCTCACAATGAGCACCTCTGTCGTGCTTGGATTCAGCTTCAATTTGTTCTCCCTCATCCAGCCCATTACTGCCTGTAGGCAGGCATTTAGAGAATGAGTGCCATTTACTGAAGATGAAAAGGAGAAGTAAATTTGGATGTCATCAGCATACTGATAGCACCTAGCACCAAATCTCCTGATGACCTCACCCAGTGGTTTCATGTAGATATTAAAAAGCATTGGTGACAGAATGGAGCCCCGGGGGATTCCATATAACAGCTCCCATTTTGAGGAGCAACTGTCACCGAGCTCCACCATCTGGAATCTACCCGAAAGATAGGAGCGGAACCACTGAAAGGCAGTGCCCCCTATGCCCAACTCCCCCAGGCGATCCAGAAGGATACCATGGTTGATGGTACTGAACACCACCAAGAGATCCAGAAGAACTAGCAGAGTCACACTCCCTCTGTCGATTCCCCGGTAAGGGTCATCCATCAGGCTGACCAAGGCTGTCTCAACCCCATAGCCAGATCTAAAGCCAGTTTGAAATGGGTCTAGATAATCAGTTTCCTACAAGACTGCCTGGAGCTGGTCGGCCACCACCCTCTCAATCACCTTGCCCAACCAAGGGAGATTGGAGATTGGCCTGGAACTATCCATCGCTAAAGGATCCAGGGAAGGCTTCTTTAGGAGTGTTCTAATCAATGCCTCTTTCAAACAAGGAGGCACCCTACCCTCCCTCAGTGATGCGTTTATGATATTAACTAGGCCATCTCCAACAATCCCCCTGCTAGATAGAAGCAGCCAAGTCGGGCAAGGATCCAGAGAGCAGGTGGTAGGCCTCACCGCCCCAAGCAGCTTGTCCACATCCTCAGGAGTCACAGATTGAAACTGATCCAATCTAATACGGCAAGAGGGATCGCTGGACACCTCCTCCATAGATCCTGCAAAAACAGTGGAGTCCAAGTCAGCCTGAATACAGGAGATGTTATTCGCAAAGAACCCATTAAAGGCATCACAGGAGAATGACCCTGGGGACTGATTTGAAGTAGAAAGAGCAGAAATCAAACTCCTCACAACCCGGGATAGCTCTGCTGCGCGTGAACCTGCAGCCGCAATGCGTGCAGACCAAAAGCTCTTTTTTGCTGCATGCACCGTAACCACAGAACTCTTCAAATGGGTCACATGCTGTATCCTGTCAGATTCGAACCGAGTTCTCCTCCACTTGTGCTCTAGTTGCCTACCCAACCGCTTCAGTCCCTGCAACTCCTCAGTATACCAAGGGGCCATTTTTGAAGCAGGTCGGAAGTGATGCTTAGGAGCAATCATGTCTACTGCCCCGATGAGTTCCCTATTCCAGGTTCCCACCAGGGCATCGACAGAATCACCGGCCACACCAATGTCAAAATCCTCCAAGGCCTTTTGAAATCCCACTGGGTCCAGCAGCCTTTTTGGACAGACCATCCTAATAGGTCCATCACCCCTGCAGGGGTGGATTGTGGCAGTGAGACCAACCTTAACCAGGTAGTGGTCTGTCCATGACAATGGGGAAATGACAGGATCTCCCACCCATGGAACACCCTCCTGATCCGAACAAAAGACCAAATCAAGTATGTGTCCAGGAACATGAGTTGGTTCAGAAACTAATAGGGATAGGCCCATAGTTGTCATGAACTCCTGAGCCGCACCAGACAAGCCAGTCCCAAAGTGGATATTGAAGTCCCCCAGCACTAAAAGTCTAGGAGACTCCAATACCAACTCCGCGACCAGCTCCGTCAGCTCAGTTAGGGAGTCAGTTGGGCAGCGGGGTAGATGGTACACCCACAGAATCCCCAATCTATCCCTAGTTCCCAGCCACAAAAATATGTACTCTATATAAGTCAGCTGTCTCACAGGGGCCCTGGTAAGGGAAATGGTATTCTTATGGACCACAGCCACTCCACCCCCCTGCCCACATCCTCTAGCCTGCTCCACGACAGAATAACCTGGTGGGAGAAGCTGAGCCCACACAGGACCACTTGCCTCCCCCAACCAGTTCTCAGTTATACATGCCAGGTCAGCTCCCTCATCCACAATCAAATCATGGACAATTTCGGTCTTATTCTGAACTGACCTGGCATTACAGAGGAGCAAGGCTAGACTCTGTGGGTCCTTGGGGCTGCTCCCTGAGGCCTGAGAATTGACAGAGCAGTTGGAAGTGGAAACAGTTACTAAATTACTGATTTCCCTTCCCCTGTAACAGCCAGCTGCTCTGGCAGCACCAATTCTTCTATTCCCCACCACAACAATAATAGCTGCCTCAGAAACACCAGGCACACCCCCAGCACCATCCCCCTCAAGAGAGCCCAAACACATGTCTGCAAAGGGCCTGGCTCAACCCCCCAGCCCTCAGTCCCCCCCTTGAAGGCCCAGCCCCCTTTGGCAAGTGGCTTCTGTGGCTGCCTACAGGCAGCCCGATGGCTACACCTTTGGCAAGCCTCCCTGCTTTTAAGTCAACAAGCCCTGAAAGCCACACCTCTCACATGTAGCTTCCAGAATGAGCAGCAGGTGGTTCTCCTCAACAATCTGGGGGCTGGCAACCAGCCAGCTAGAACTTGGCAGAAGACAATCAGGCTGCTCCCCATCTGGGCTGGAAGCTCCACAGGAGGCAAAGGGACCAGTTGGTAAGTCCCTGCAGGCATATGGAGTACACTTTAGTAAACAGCATGCTGTGACTGGCACATAGAAACCTCTTGCACATTGTTTAAAGGAATATTGACAATAATTTTGGGAGACATATTCCAGTGGCTGACATGGTACCAAAAATTACTCAAGTATCCCATTGAAATCAGGGGGACAAAATAGATATTACCTAGCTTGTCCTTTTAATTTCAGTAACTAAAAAACAGGGGAGGGGGTTACCCGTCACCTTAGTCCACCTCCTGGGCATGGGTTGGTCACTATCATAGCCTCTCACCCGAGGCCTGTGACTCTCTTTCTCCTCTGTGCTTATCACTGGTCCTTTTTATATGCTCCTTCACAAGCTGCACAACTCCAGCTGACCTTAATTGGGCCCCATCCCCTCTTTATTAGGGTCGGTTCCAGACTAGTTTGCACCCTAGGCAAGGCTAAGTATTTGCACTGCCCCCCCCTCTAAAAACATTCAACTTCAATTTTCAAAAACAGATGTTTTGTAGAAAAAATGAAAAGCAAAAAACTTGAAAAGGCGAAAATTATTTTTAATTGCAAGGATAGGTAATACATCAATTTTTGATTATCTTTCTCAAATACAAAAGAAAAATATTGTGGCACACAAAGCATTTTGAACTAGAAGGGCACTCAGTAGAGCGCATACCTCCGCCAAGGGCAACACAACCCTCAACACCACATCAAAATCTCACTTTGCGTACCTTTTCCTTTGCAAATTTTGTCACCAATTCAATCTGATCAAGTGCTGACGCCTGTTCATGTTCAATTGATACAGTTGCCATGCCAACTAGTCTCTTTTGCAACATTGTTGAGAGTATGTAAGTTTTTATAAGTTTGAGCTTTGAGAAACTACATTCATCTCTCGCCACTGATACTGGACGTGTGAGACGGATCCTTAGAGCAATGGAAACATTAGGCACATTATCCAGGAGTTTTTGTTGTTGTCTGAAGAGAAGTACTCCTTGTGGCACCATAGACTTTGGAAGTCTTCGAGCTATTGCTATAAGTTCACAACACAGATCTTCAGCATCCATTCTACATTCCATTATACATCAATGATTTTCCAAATTGTTGCAGGCCTTACATACATCTTCAGTAGGTGTTTTCTTTATAATTTATAAATTAAGTTTAACAGTATTGTTAGTGTTGAAAACAATGAACTGTCCCCGCCCCCTCATATTTCTATTCATTATTCTGGTTTCTCACACTCTTAACACATTGACACTCTGCACCCCTCTGAGGTCTGTGCCCTAGGTGGCTGCCTAGTTGGCCTAACGGTAGCACCAGCCCTGTTTATTACCTCTTAACACATTGGCACTCTATACTCTGCACCCCTCTGAGGTTTGTGCCCTAGGCAGCTGCCTAGTTGGCCTAACAGTAGCACCGGCCCTGTTTATTACCCCCATTAAGTGTGTACAAACATCAGCTGTGGCATCTACTTCCTCTTCCCTCACCTCCCTCACCCAGGCCCCTCCCCTCCCCTCAAGACATGTCGCTGACATCACTGTGATGCAATACCTCCTCCTCTGTCCTTGTTCCAGGTCTCCCCTTCATAGGAGCATTCCGGCTGTCTGTGCCTCCCATGGCTTCTGATGCCCCCCTCGAAATGGGAGGCCCCTCCACCTCTTTGGACTGTGGGACATCTCCAGAGCTCCTTTGGCCCCAGAATATGTTGCCGTGGAGGCTCCAGTAAGGCCAACGGGGCCACCCACCAGACTATATTACTCAACAGTAGTCTTATTGAAATTGACAGGACAAACTTGTCATGACTACTTTTCTCATTAATTTCAATGGGACTGCTCGTGCGTAATTTAGTCTGGCTATGAGCCAATAGCTCTTGCGCTCAAGCCTTGCTCTTCATTGGGTGATTGTGCCATTCTTTGCAAAGCTTTCTTCTCATGCTCCCAGCATAAATTGTTTTCCCAAAGCTTGGAATGGAAGCATTCATATGTCTTCTATGAGGCAATGACACATGTCTCTGGAAGAAATGTAGACAGGTTGTTTCCTTTGCTAATCCACTCCCTCCCTCAATTTCTTATTTTCTGGATTCAGCATGTCATTTGTGCACATTTTTACAGTTTAAAATACTATACATGATTAAAGATTAACTTATGTACAAGTCCTTTGTCATTTGATTTAGAGTCTTCAAGGCCATTAGTTGTAACAATAGCTGCAAATCCTTTCAAAACACTGTCGTAAGATTTCACTAATATTAATCTTATCCTGAATAAAATTGTTTTAACTTGTGCCTGCAGGAATCTCCCCCTTTTAATCCTAGGTTTAGCAAACCCAATCTGAATGGATTAAGATACTATTCATTTTATTTCTGAAAATCTTTGAAGGCGTAATTGGAGCTGACCTGTTTCCACTGACCCTTCTTTAGAAATTCTTCCCTTTCAGTGGCAGATCAAGAATGCATAGATAGGAAGAGGAGAGTTTTCAGCAAGGCAACTTTCAACTAAGTGTATTTTATTATATCTATAGCCTGCCATTTATGTATTTAAAATACTTCTACCCTGCATATTCACAGAAAGTCCCAGAACGGCTTAAAAATTCAGATTATCAATAGAGCAATAATACAACAATCTCAAAAATCTAAAACCACAGATCAAAGTACAAAACATAAAAAACCACTGAATGATTAAAAACCCACAATCTAAAATAAATACCTTTTATTTTATAATAAAAACCCAACATTCTAGAATTTAGCTTATCTAAATAAAACAGTCTTCACCAACAATTAAAAATGAGGGGAGACGGAACCAATCCAACTTCCTTTGGAAGAGTATTCCAGAGGAAGGGGGCACCACAAAAGAAAACCCTATGTTTTGTGGGTGCCAAATGAGCCTCAGATGGAGGCAGCACACACAGAGACCCTCTCTATCTGATCTTATAGTATGGAACAATTAATGTTGGAGAAGATGATCTTTCAGGTATGTTGTGGTGCATGGACCAATTTCAGAGGTTTGGTTCGAATTTGGATCTCATTCGAAACGAACCACTGGTCAACAAACTGGTTGAGTTGAACTGACTAGCCAGTCCAGTATGTTCAAACCAGTTTGGTGGTTTGAGGGGCTATGCTTGAGGGGAATTTGATGAGGATTCCCTTTTACAAGCAAAGGGAAATCCTGGCTTTAAAAGGCTTCTAATGGTGGCAAGAAGGCACCTTTAAAAGTAGTTGTAAGGTTCGGCGCTCCCTCAAGCAGCCCGCCCATGTTGCAGCAGAAGCATTGTTCCTGAACTAACTTGGCCTCTGTCGATGCACAGAGGCCATTTACATGACCTCAACAGATGCACAGAGGCCATTTGCGTGACCTCCACTGATGTGCAGAGGCCATTTGTGTGTCCATGGAAATTTGTGTGGTCATGCAAATGGCCTCCATGCATCTGCAGAGGTCATGAGCATTCACAGAGGCTAGGTCAGTTCAGGAACTGCACCACCACCATGTGGGTGGGCTGCTGGGGGAAATCACCAAAATGGTAAGCAACTTACAACTACTTTTAAAGGTGCCCTCTTGCCATCGTCCTGGCTACCCTTTAGAAGTCTTTTAAAGCCCAGATTTCTCTTTGCTTGTAAAGGGGAATTCTCACCAGATTTCCCTTTCCAAGCATAGCCCCTTGAACTGCCAAACTAGTTCAAACTAATGCACTGTGGAGCAGGCTCAGTTCAGTTTGATCATGGACCAGACTGCCTCTCCTGGAGGCTAGTCTGATTCATGATCAACCCAGTGAACCAGCTCAGTTACTAGTGGACTGGTTCACGACTGAATGGTTCATGCACACCCCTAGCACTTTGATTCTGAACCATGAAGGGCTTTAAAAGTGATGACCTGTATCTTGAATTGTGCCCAGATGCAAATTGGTAAGCAATTCAGTTCCTGCAAGACTGTTATTATATGGTTTGTATTTTTGTATTTATTCGATTTCTATACGATTTCTATTATATGATTTTATGATTTCAATATGGTGCATGAACTTTGAAAACAATCACTTTAATTTTGGACCAATTGAAGCTTCTGGAGGGTGTTCAAGGGCTGCCGCATAGAGTGTGTTACAGTAATACAGTAATTGAGATGTAACTAGGACATGAACCTCTCTAGCCAGGTCCAGGAATGAGTGCAGCAGGTATATCAGCCAAAGTTGGGCAAAAGCCACCTGAACCACAGCAGATACTTGGACATACAGGAATAATGGTGGGTCAAGGAGCATCCCCATGGTTTGAACCTGCTCCATCAAGGGGAGTGCAATCTCATCAAGAAAAAGTTAATACACAATTTCCAGTCCAGAAATTCTCCTAACCCAAAGAGCCTCTGTTTTGCCCAGATTTAACGTACACTTGTTAGCCCACATCAAACTCTTTATGGCTCCAAGAACATGTCCACCACACCTCCATCTGGATAATCTGCATAAAGATTATTCCCAACCCTCTTTTGCACAATAGCCCCAAAGCAGCTAACAGCACCTATAAAATACAAATACAATAAAGGCCATTAAATCAAGTAAAAGAAAATCACAACAATCACAATTACTGACAGAATAAAACTACAGGTGAAACTCGGAAAATTAGAATATCATGCAAAAGTCCATTAATTTCAGTAATGCAAATTAAAAGGTGAAACTGATATATGAGACAGACGCATTACATGCAAAGCGAGATAAGTCAAGCCTTAATTTGTTATAATTGTGATGATCATGGCGTACAGCTCATGAAAACCCCAAATCCACAATCCCAGAAAATTAGAATATTACATGGAACCAAGAAGACAAGGATTGTAGAACAGAACAATATCGGACCTCTGAAAAGTGTACAGTGTACTGTGCTTGATTGGCCAGCAAACTCGCCTGACCGGATCCCATAGAGAATCTATGGGGCATTGCCAAGAGAAGGATGAGAGACATGAGACCAAACAATGCAGAAGAGCTGAAGGCCGCTAATGAAGCATCCTGGTCTTCCATAACACCTGATCAGTGCCACAGGCTCATAGCATCCGTGCCACGCCGCATTGAGGCAGTAATTGCTGCAAAAGGGGCCCAAACCAAGTACTGAATACATATGCATGCTTATACTTTTCAGCGGTCCGATATTGTTCTATTCTACAATCCTTGTCTTCTTGGTTCCATGTAATATTCTAATTTTCTGGGATTGTGGATTTGGGGTTTTCATGAGCTGTACGCCATGATCATCACAATTATAACAAATTAAGGCTTGACTTATCTCGCTTTGCATGTAATGCATCTGTCTCATATATCAGTTTCACCTTTTAATTTGCATTACTGAAATTAATGGACTTTTGCACGATATTCTAATTTTCCGAGTTTCACCTGTATTACCCTTGGCAGCATTCAAGATGTCCCAAAGGCACATCTTATAAACAACCCTTCAGCTTTTTCTTAAAAATAACAATAGATGAGTCTTCAGCTTTTTCTTAAACAAAAAAAGAGGGGACAATACAGAATTCAAGGGAAAGAAAGTTTCACAGTCCTGTCAAATGGCTTCAGCAGGCTACAGAACTAAGGAGAACATCTGCAACAAATTTCAGTGGGCAGGTAGAAGCACATGAAAGCAGATCAGACTGAAGATTCCCAAGGCCCCAAATCCAAATCCAAATCGGATTTATCAGCACCCTTAATTGGACCCTGAAACGATGGAAAGCTAATGTAGCTCAAATTAGATTTGACTCCTATGCTCCATTCCAAAGGGAGCCATCAAAAACCTGGCAGTTTTCAAATGCTTTTCAAGGGCAGCAGTGCATAGAAATTGTTATGGTAAGATGTGAGCAACACATGTGTGACATTGGCCAGATTTGATTTCTCAAAGGGATAGCATTTATTATTTTATTATTTATTTGGCATATTTCTATGCTGCCCTATATGCAAATCTCTGGGCAGTTCACAATCTAAAAACATAACAACAATTAAAACATTAACATCATTAAAACAATTTAAAATATAGGTAATAACTCTAAAACTTAAAACTTTAAAAGTATAAATTAAAAGCCAAATTAAACAGAGTTGACACACCAGTCCAAGCCAAAGCGCTCCAAGCCACTGCTGCCACCCAAATATCTAGCAGCAAAACAGGATCCTGGAGCACCTGCAGACTGTGTATACATGGATGCCTTCTATAGACCAAGTTTCAATATAACCACATACATCCAGCTTATCACTGCCCCTAATGACTGGTCCAGAACATTCACAAACTGCTTAGGATCAGATGATAACATGAGATAGAATTCTTGTCATCTACCTATTGGTGACACTATTGGAAATATTCTCTGATGACCTCCTAGGTTAAAGGTTATGAACTCAAAAAAAAAAATCTTTCTTCATTTTGTTATCTCTGTACCTGAGGATATAGCCTTTATTGTAGGGACAATGTAGAGGCAAGTGAACTACTAGTAAACCACAACATTATAATGTGTTTGGGGTCCTTTCTAACTGAAACTAGTAGCAATTCGGCACTAATGAACTGTTTAGTGCTTTTGGTACTAATTAGCATGAAACAGGCTATTGCTTCACTGGTCAGTTTGAGAAGTAGAAGTTTACTTTAAGACAGTGACAAATTATTTCATTACAAATGCTTTGATAAAGAGAAAAATAGGAAGCCACGCTATCAAGAAAACAGTATAGAACTCTTCGTAAACATGAAAAACAGCTTAAAATACAATATCTGTGTTTGTCTAGATAAACACTAATTTTGTGTTAGGATGAATATCAATAGAAAACTTTCAAAATCTGTCACAGTAATCTAATGACATCAATGCAATGTTACTTACATTAGTATTTAATGCAGCAGTCAGAGAGGTCATCTTCCTTGATCTTTGGTTCTTGGGTTGTCAGAATATGTGATATAGACTAGGTCAAAGTGGGGTATTGGTTCCTCTAGAAAGTGTCCTTTTACCATATTTTCATTACTGCAAACATGATAATTCTTCTGATAATGTCAACACTCCAGGCTGTTTTCAAGTGAATGTATTTTATAAATATGTAGCCTAGACTTCATTAGATGCATGATCCAGCCAAGGTTGAACACCAGTCATACTGAGTCATATTGTTTTCCATAAATAAATACAGTATTTTGGGGCAGAAACACTGCATTGGTGTAAACACCATACTAAGGAAAAAAGGGCTGAAAATTGCAGAAACCCAGCAGAAACCCAGTGCTGCAGTTAGAGGAGGACATAATGCATTAATTTTTCCATTGTGTTGAATGCTTACAATTTTACTAAAGCTTGATCCTGAATTCTAGCGTAAACACTGCATCGGCGTAAACACTGCAGGCAGCAATGAACTACTTTTAATAACGTACCCGCCACAGCCTTTATACCCAAAATTATGGCAATCAAATTCTTTTTGTAGGGCCCATTCACACATTACATTTTTTAGACATATACACCTAAATATGTAATGAATGAAGAAATACACAATTGTAGAAACATTTATCATGCAAACTACACTCATCGAAGCAGTGATTGAATATACAGTTGGTAAGCCTGGATTTGCTTCTGCAGAATGTGTTGAATAGCATAATATACATTAGAAAACACATTTAAAGATTAGGATGTGTCAGAATTTAGCACTAAAGGCCAAATTAGCAAAACTTTCCTATGTTAAGCTGTTCTTCCAAGGGAATATCTGCACACTACACAACATATTAAATTACTATAATTAACTATATTGCTGAGCTCTTATTAGCTGTCTTTATCCTATAGCTTAGTTGACCTACACCATTTTGCTCTTGTCTGGGGCTTTGCAGTTGTATATATGCATAACAGGACATATTTGACTCGTACTATCCTAAATATTAGCTAAATGTCCAAATGTAAAAAAAAAATCACCACTTGGTTTTAGTTAACGTACTCAAGTATACATGCTGGTAGATATTGGTCATATATTCTGTGTTGGCCTTTTCTGAAAATTAATTATTAATATTTGTCTTTTGAAATATAAGCAAAAGCAGAACTAATGAAGACATCTCAAAGACCAGGAACATATTGCTATAATTCAAAATCTCTTTTGCAGAAATGTCATTATCTAAGTATTCTTATTAAATTGTGGCGCAATGGAGCAGTACATCTTGAAACAAAATAAGGTTTTTTTTTGAGATCTCTGAGATTTTGGGTTAACTGAAATAAGAAGATGAGAACATAAAAACAGCCCTGCTGGATCAAGCACAAGGCCCATCTGGTCCAGCATCCTGTTTCACACAGTGGCCCACCAGATGATATGAACTAATAATGTTCAGCACTTTTTCACCTGAACCAGGGCGCGTTCCAGTTTCACTGCTCAACAGCAGCAAAATGCTTCTGTTCAGGCAAATCACATTCATAAGGTAAACAGCAGGGGGAGAAGTCTTGCAGAAACTAACCTGAAAAAACAGCAATTTTTTTACAACAGATACACAACATCATAGCACTATATCGCAGTGACTAAATTAGAAACAAGGCATAAGAAATGTGAACGGCATCCTGCTGTCAGTGTTGGGACTGCGGTGTCAGAACATAGGAAGTATGGAAGCACACTTCTGAGATCCGACATGGCCCCGTTGCAGGGTATAATCTGGAAAGCGCCCAGGTCAGGAAATGGATGTCTGAATGGAAGTCTGAGCTCAGTCATAAACTGGATGAAGGTGAACAATCTGAAACCCAGTCTAGAAAAGATGCTGATGTTAGTGGAGGCCAATTGATCTTGCCAGGTTTGACTGGAGCTGCACACAACCCAAAGCAACATGTCATGGACATAAGAAGTCTGGCAGCACCCCTGAGACAGAATGGAAAGGTGGGAACCATGACTGCATTCTCCCCACTGCTGCCCCGGGTACCTATGCAGGGCCCATGCAGCCAGTCAGCACTTTCTTCGCTGGCCTGGCTGAATGCCTCACTATCCAGGAGGAAAGAAGCACCTAGCCAGGTGCGTGAAGAAAGCATTGGCTGGTTGCATGGCAACCGTGTGTAGCAATGAGAAGGGATGGGTTTGGCAGTGGAGCGGGGAGGGGTGAGCATGGCATCCAGTGGTTGCAGGGAGCGGTGGGCTGCATGCCCATTGATGAGGGTGGTGGCAACTGGATTCTGCAGCAGCAGTGAGGTGAGGGGGTGTGACCTCACCCCTGAGGCCCTGGCACATTTGTCCCCTTTTGTTCATTGATGGCGAAGCCACTGCGTAGTACACAGTCTTGGTTTATTCCTGGACCTATAAGGACTAGGTGACATCTGTGACTAAGAGCATTTTATCAACTTTGGTTGTGGCTCTCCTGAAGAAGGATGATCTGGGTACTAGTATACTGCCACATCTTGGTAACCTTAGATTCCTGTGACATATTTTATATGAGGATCATATAAATTGGTCTGGAAGCACCAGTTGTTCAGGACATGGTGACCTGCTTGTTGATGATAGTTGGCCAAAGAGCTGTGCTGAAAGATTTACACTGGCTTTGAATTAGTTTCCTAGCATAATTCAGAGTTATGGTTTTGACCTTTAAAGTCTCAACTGGCATGGGTCCAAGGTATCTAAGAGGATGTCTTCTCCTATCTTCCCCAAATCATCAAATGGAGCCTTGATCAGAATGGTATCCTGATCTGATGTTAGGTTGTCTACCACAGGCAGTGGAGCATGCTTTGTGATGCTGCACTAACTATGGAATTCCTTCCAAAGAAAAGTTTGGCAGGTCACTCATTTTTTCATCAAGCCCAGCATTCTGTCCACAGTGGCCAACTACCTAGCCAAGAAGCTGGATATGTACCTGCCAAACTGAGATTCAAAGGCATACTGCCTCTAAACCTGGAGGCAGCATATAGCCATAAGTTCAAGTACTGTAAGAACCTCTTAGTACCCTTAGTACTTTGGTTTTGGTTAAAATTACACACAGGATAGAGAAGTCTGGAAAAAGGAAAATATATATTTTTATTCAAAACAACTCTAGCATCAAAGAAATCTATGACTTGATAACAAAATACTGCATTGGATGAATACAGTGACTCTTCTTGTTTGCAGATTATGGATGAGACTACCAGGCAATCTGTCATTCTTTGATTTCCCAAAGCATATCAGGCCCAACAATGGCATCTTTAACAGCACCATATGTTACAGTTTGGAAATAAATCTCTGCTATGCAAGAGTCACTTGAGATGATGTCTCATGCATAATTTAGGAATCAGACCATATTGAAAGTTATTTTAGTCTATGAGTATTTAAAGCAAGGATGGACAATACATAGTCATATGGCTGCATAAAGCCCCCATATATGTTTTCATGAGTTGACATTTATTAGAATCCTGAGATTCTCAAATTTCTTGTAAAAAAAATTCATGTAAGCTTCTAGCCCTCATTAATGTGGAGAGAAGACTGTGATGGCAATAATTGTTAAAGGATCTCTCTCTCATATATATATATATATATATATATATATATATATATATATATATATATATACACACACACACACACACACACACACACACACACACACACACATACATAGACATACACATACGTACATGAGAGAGAGAATTATATCTACCGTATGAGATCTATATAATTCCAAGTCTTTGTTTTCCAGACTTAAGTTCTAAAGAAGTTTGTATTAATGATCTACAATTGGTATTTGAATTTCATGTATGCAGAAATCTGATGAAAGAGCCGTATTAACCATAATTTGATTTTAAGATGACTCTCTTGCACTCTTCCACTTTCTAGTCTGTACTGACAACATTTAGGAATGACACACTAGGGAAGAAAGGTAGCACTTCTCAAAGTGCTCTAAATCCATAACCAGATTCAAAAGGGTTGAATCAAACCTTTTTGCAACCATTTTAGAATAGGTATGTGGATGACAACATGTCCACTAACTATAGATAGGCATTGATCATATTCATGAAAAAGATATGCAAATTATGGGCAAATCATGTGGATGGCAGAAAGTAGATGTGTGCAGCTGAACACTGGCCTTATACCAGTTGCATCTGTTGAATCAGGGAGATTCAACATGTGCTGCAGCTCTGGCAAACCTTGCATTGCCTGACAGCATCCTGGAGCTCAGAATGAGTTGGGTAAATTGGTACATATTGGCAGATCAAGCTACTAACATGTAGTTACAGGACCCTGGGGGCTACTGTACAGTAGTACTATTCCAAATCCATCCAAGCTTCCATGATGTGGTCCAAGCAGAACTATCCTGGATGCAGAGGCTGACCTGGAGATAACTAGATGATATGCTGGAGGCATGGGGAGAGGTTATTTCACTGCAGAACAATGTCCACTGCTTTTTGGAGCTGGACACTAATGCCAACAGCATTGTGTGTGTACCTCACCCTTTGAGCTGTTTTGAATGTGCAGAGACCAGGAATTTGATTGTGTCTTTTGTTGTGTACTTGCAGGCTTCTATGGCATGTACTTTCAATTAGCTTTCATTGCTGAAAGCTCAATCCACTTTCGGATCAAGGTCTTCCACTGCAATTTTCAAACAAACTACATGAACTAAATACGCCCTTGAGAATATTAAAATAACCTCCTATGTATTGAAATTACAAATGAAAATACAGCCTTTCTGGGTTTTCATACATATTTTTTCAGTAGAAATATACTTATAACTCTACAAATAACATTTATATTAAAGCTTTCAGTCTGCAAATCATTATGATTTAACATGGCAAAACAAGTGTTTTGGTTCTTGTCTAAGTCTCCCTTTTTGGTGAAGGAGTTTGGAAGGGGCAGAACATGGGTGAATAACAAAAATCAGCAAAGATAAGTGACTGAAAATAATACAAACACCACATTTATTTAGAAAAATAAACTGAAAATGCTTGTTTAGCTGGTACATTTTCCCACGAAGGACATATAACTGGCTATAAAAATGTAATGTCATACAAATGGGGTTTTCCCCTTGTATTAACTGGGAGGATACTGTCAATGTTCATTAAGAACACGTGAGTCATATAGGTCAATTTCTTCATTTTTTATAATGATATAAAATGTATTAAAAATTAGATCCATTGTAAAATCCATGTTAGCCTGTTGATGCTTTTTTATGATCTTGGTCTTAAGGAGCAACAATTTCCCTTGTGAGAAAGATTCCAGCTGTGAAAAGATAGGAGGACATTACATTTATTCACTTTTGAAGATGGATTTTCTTTTATTTCTTCTAGAATACCCTCAAGGTACAGCTTCCCGTGGGTTAAAATTTCATGTGGCCATCTGTGCAAATGATGACCTACATCATTCCCCTGAATGGAAGTGACAGTGCAAATATTAGAGTGCATTGAGATGCAATCTGTAACAGCTGAATTATCTGGGCAGAGGACAGGAAAGAACATCATTTCAAGCATTTTAGCATCATTGGTCCTCTCTTCTATGGCTTTGAATTTGCACAGGGGACAACAGAGATCTTCTCTTTCCACCCAAGATGATGAATTTTGTTGGAGTAAATGCATTGATTTTTCTGCAGTCGTTTAAGTGCTTTATACTTTCATTTAGCTACATATATTTAAATAATTTTTGGACACTGGCTGGACCACATTACATGACTATTTGCGATTCTTGATTTCTAAGCATTGAATTCCTTTAGTAACCGGCGAAGGTGGCTGTTTCTGTGATACAGCAAGATATTAACTCCTCTTTTTCTTCTGTCAGACTGAATGGTACTTAAGGCTGTGGCTTTTGTCAGGATTCAGCTCATAGCTTTTGGACAGGAGGCGGGTGGCTTAATGCAGATTACACCAGTGATCTGTTGTGCTCTGGTTCAAGGGTTTCCATGCTCTAAGGAGTGTCCCAGTTGTTATAATCAAATCTGGCCTGAAAGAAGTTCCAATGTCGAATCTTTTATGGGATGAATTGGTTAATATGCCTCCAAATGTTGACATTCCTTCCAGCCTGAAGGAGCAGGTAAGAGAGAAAAGGAGCAAGTTAGAAACTATATCTCATATGTAAGTACTCACACATCATCAATTAACACTCTATTCCTTTTAAAATGGTGTTCATCTCAGGAATCCTCACACTGTATATTTTATTTAGTTAATTAGATTTATATGTCGCCCTACTCCCATACGACTCAGGGTGGCTTACAAGCCTTCTACCCATGAGTTCCCAATGTCCTTTCAAACTAAAAGTACTAGTTTACTTCTCAACTGATCTCATTAAGTTATGTGTGTAAGGAACAATAGCCTTTCTACTCAGACCAGCTCGCGTGAGGGGAAGATCGCTGAGTCACCCCTGCTGAGCTGCCTGGGTGGGCTTCTCTTATAACTATTCTATATTTCTGGTAGATAACTTTGGTGCCACCAAGCACTCCAAATTTTTAAACATTGGACTGCCTGGGCTAGAGTGCTTTAATCCAGGGTTCGCTCTTTAGTTCAGGGTTGTCTATTAGTAGGCAATTTTTTTAAAAAACCACCTGTTCTCCACGTGTATGGCTGCACGTGGTGAGAGTTAGCGATAGCTGCCTTACAGTCCGTTTGGAAATGGTTTGCACTAGAAGCTTCCCCTCTCTCTCACTGAGAGTTAATTAAACACTTTGTGAGGGTTTGTAAAACAGAGAAAAACAATTTATTAAGTTGTTTGTCTTAGGCTTCAGCTCTTTGATTGCACATAGAAATGTTTAGCTTGATTATAAGAATATTCAAAACGGCCAGATCTTTTTGTAGGCGGCACATAATTAATCTTAGTTATTCAGTTACAAGAAAGAGATATTTAGGAATTTGCAAAGCAACACACACAAAAGAAAATAACTTCTAATGCAAGTACTAAAAATACTTTCTATGCTCTAATTTCCGAAGCCACAGCTTTACTTCATTCTCCCTTGAATCTCTCCAAAACCCTGGTGAGATCAAGCCCCTGCAAATCTCTGACCCTCAGAGATTTCTGCAGACTCACCCCAAGAGGACTTGGCTAGCCTCCATTCTTTGACTTTCACTTGGGTCGCACCTTCTTCTTCCCAGCAGCCCCAGGAGCCCTCATGTCCCACCCACCTGGTTGACTGAATGGTCAAGACCTAGGGTAGCCAGCCTGCCAATCAAGGGCAGGGGTTCACTTCCTGTTAACTCAGAGCTGGAAGACTGCTCACTACAATGTGGGACAAAGTAAATAAGCTGCAATTCTGGACAAAACTGAAATAAGACAAAACTTGTCCTCATCTCAGACATTAGGGCAGGGATGGAACCATAGCTCAGTGGTTGAATACCTACTTGGCATGACATGTTCATCTCCTGGCATCTCCAGGCAAGCTTGGAAAAGCTCTTGTACAAAACCCTGGAGAACTGCTATGAGCCAGCATAGACAATCCTGAGCTAGATGGACCAATGGTTTTACTCTGTATAAGATACTTTTTATGTTACTATCACTAGGGGAAGTGATAGTACCCCAATGGTGTATTTGAGTGTATGCCTTTATTTTGTCCTATATAAGTGAATGACTCTAATTCAGGCATCCCCAAACTGCGGCCCTCCAGATGTTGCTGAACTACAACTCCCAGCATCCCTAGACACAATTTTTTGTGGCTGAGTATGCTGGAAGTTGTAGTTCATGAACATCTGGAGGGCCGCAGTTTGGGGATGCCTGCTCTAAATCACTCCTGTGAATAAAAGGTAGAATGAATAACATAGGACAACACTATACTATGCACAAGGCTTGCCCACTACCACTTACAAGGAATGAGGAGCAGTGTTGCTGCTCTTTCTTCTAAAGGCAAATCTTTCCTTCCTTTTTGCAGGGAAAATGTTTCTGATAACCCCTACCCACAAGAAAAAAGACACCGAGGAACCAAGTGTAGCAGGAAGCTATCACTGGGTTCAATGGCAAAGTAAGAAGATCACAAACTGGGAAATAATTATGGGATAGCCTACCCAGTTTCTTATACGTATATATTTAAAAGATTTTATACCACTTTTAAAAAACATTTATTCGAAGTAATTCACAACAAAACATAAAACATAAAATCCAATCACAAAAAGAAAGAAAACAGAACTGTAACACATATGAAAGAAGATGAAAAATTCCATAAATTCACTCTAGACATGTCTGACTCTAGGACCTGAGCCAGCTTCAAAAATTTGTTAATTAAAATGTTAAATCCAAAGCCAGCCTAATTAGAACAGTCTTCAAGGCCCATTTAGAAGATTTGTGGGGATCTGACAAATTTCAGGTAAGGAGCTTCAGAAGTGTGGTGCCACCACTGAAAGGTTCTGGCTGTGGTTCCCACAGCTCAGATCTGTGAACATGAATAGAGAAGAACCTGAGATTAGGACCTTAAGGACTATCATCTACCTTGAGGTAACTTGGGCCTAGCCTCTATAGGGCTTAGGGCCTATAGTCAGGTATCTAAAGGACAGAGCTGGTTTTCTGCAACCCTTTGAGGAAAAAAATGGGCTGTAATCATGAAGATTCTTGTGAAAGACAGAAGTTCCCCCCACCCTTTGAAGGGATAGGACTGTATATCTCTGTACTTTCTTCCAGCCAGTAATAAATCAGCTTTTACCTACTGAGGAAGATTCTGAACTAGCATTAACAATGTTCTAATCCCACTGAAATCTACATAGTCACATCACTTCAGAGTAGTAGCTGTGTTAGTCTATAGCAGCAAAAACAATGAGTTTTGTGGCACCTTTAAACTAATATATTCATTGTAGCATAAGCATTTGTGGACTAGAGTCCAATTAATCAGATACAAGAAGTGTAATTCTCAGTAAGCCAATAGAGTGAAGGGAAGAACAAGATAGTCCATTTTCAGGAAACGCAAGAGGCCTGGTCTTGCAACTTTTAACTCTCTTCAAAGTATGCAAGATAAGCATTATGATAATAGCAGCAATTGGTGATTTTAAAAATCTAGGAACGCCAAGTTCATTTGTAATGTGATAGAAATGATTGGGCCTTATGGAAACCAATCAAAATTCCTTGCTTTATTGAACACGCGCGCATGTGCGCGCGCGCACACACACACACACACACACACACACACACACATCTGCTCCTTGTTTAATGCCTCTGGTAGAACACAGAACCAATATAGCTGCAGGGAAGTGCTACCGATTCTCTCTTGGCACCCTGCATCAACAGAATTTTTAACTAAGATCCAATTACAGGATATTCATTATTGATGATAATAAGTGAGCCGTAATGAACTCACATTTACTTTCTGATGCCAGACAGTCAAGAATTGTGGCATCCTGTTAAAAGTTGTAAACTTAGCACTTTTGAAACCAACCTAGAATGCACCCAGGATCCTGGAATATCAGGACTGTGTTTGTGTGTGTCTGTTTAATTTTAGCCCACCTTTTTTCAAAGCAGCTCAGGGTGGCATGCATGGATTCCATGCCAACTCTCATAACAGAGACAGTTTTTGTGAGAAATTTGTACTTGGTGAATGTCATCATTGAGCAGTGATTTGAACCGAGACTGTCCCAAGTCTGACACACTGTAGTATACCATGCTGGCTCTCAGAGTTCAAGATGGTGAAAAGATATCACAGGGAAATAGGAAGTAAGAAGTGGATGTATAGAAGAAATATCTTTTTAGCTGATCATTACAGTTCTGGATAGTCAAGGAGCTTGGACTTCATCTCAAGGTCTGAAGGCACCTTGGGGTCATGAAATGTTAATCTCTGAGCCACTCTCTCTCCCGCTGCCCCATGGCTGTCCAGAACTGACAAGCCTGTCTGGAAATTGTCCAATTTGTCCAGGATTTTTTTTGGGGGGGGGGGGGCATCTGGCTGATGTTTTTTTTAAAAGTATCTCTACTAGAAGAGGAGCCACCTAATGGCGCAGTGGGGGAAATGACTTGACTAGCAAGTCAGAGATTGCCAGTTCAAATCCCAGCTGGCATGTTTCCCAGATGATGGAAACACCTATATCGGGCAGCAGTGATATAGGAAGATGCTGAAAGGCATCATCTCATACTGTGTGGGAGATGGCAATGGTAAACCCCTCCTGTATTCTACCAAAGACAACCACAGGGCTCTGTGGTTGTCAGAAGTTGACACTGACTCAACAGCACACTTTACCTTTACCTTACTAGAAGAGGAATGAAGTATTGGGATAAGAGAGTAGATATTCAGAAGTTGTATGATTTCATCTCCACTAAAAAACACTGTTTTTAGAAGCATGCACACAGCATTAGAATGTCAGGCATAGTTTCCAGGTTAGAGGATGTAGCTCACAGGCAGAACTCTGCCACCTCTTAAGAAATAAGAACAGCCCTGCTAGATCAGGGCCCAAGGCCTATCGATTCAAGCATCCTGTTCCACACAGTGGTCCACCAGATGCCTCTGAGAAGCCTGCAGGCAAGAGGTAAGGGTATGCCCTCTTTCCTACTGTCCCACAACTGGTATTTAGAGGCATCATACCTCTGAGGCTGGAGGTGGCCTAGAGTAGGGGTGTGCATTTCGGTTTCCCCCCCTGTTTTTTGATTTGGACCAAATCTGAAACACCCCCATTTAATTTTTGATTTGAAATGAACCCATCCAAAACACAGCAATTTAATTTTTGAGCTGAATTTTCTTGAGTTGAATCCAAAACGTTTTGGATTTTAAAAGGGGGCCCCTGGGGAAAACAGGTGTGTGGGAGTGGTAGTGCCCAATGGGTGGAAGCTACCACCCAAATTTTAGAGGAATTGGGCAAAGGGCTGATTTTTGGTGAATTTTTGAAGTTTGCAAGTCTTTAAGATTTTTCCCATATGGAATAATGGAGGTTTCAGCAAAAGTATAGTTTCATGTCAGGGGAAAAGGGGTGGCCCAGAGTGGGGTGTGGTGGTTCGTAGTGCCCAATGGGGGCAAGGAAGCTACCACAATTATTTCAAGGGAATTGGGAAAAGGGCTGATTTTTAAAGAATTAATGACATTTACGCGTCTAAGATTTTCCCCATAGGGAATAATGGAGGTTTCAGCAAAAGTATAGCAGATGTTCTGTTTCTGAAGTGTTCAGTGTAGAGTCTCTGCTGGCATATGAGATTTCCAGTGACAAATAAGAATCCACTGTCATCTGCTACCAGAGAGTCTACACTGAACATCTCAGAAACAACAAAACTCTGTACCCCACGGGCTTGTGGGTATGGGGTTGGTTGGCACCCTATGTGCACTATACCACCACCTGCTCTGGGCCACTTCTGTGCCCCCCAAGTGGAATTGTGGGGCTGTTGAAACCTCCATTATTCCCTATGGGGAAAATCTTAAAGATGCATAAACTTCATTAATTCTTTAAAAATTAGCCCTTTGCCCAATTCCCTTGGAATCAGGGTGGTGGGCAGGCACCCATTGGGGCACTACCACCTGACCCACTCTTCTGCTCCTGAAGCCCCCCTTTCTGCCCTGAATCTGGCCCAAAGACACCCAAACTTCAATAATTCCTAAAAAATCAGCCTTTTGACCAATTCCTTTGTAAACTCACCACCCATTGGGGCACTACCACTCGACCGACTCTTTTGTCCCTGGAGCCCCCTTTCTGCCCTGAATCTGCCCCAAGGACACACAAACTTCAACAACTCCTAAAAAGTCCACCTTTTGACCAATTCCTTTGTAATGACCAATTCCTACCACCCAATTCCTACCACTCAACCCGCTCTTCTGCCCCTGAAACCCCCTTTCTGCCCTAAATCTGCCCCAAAGAACATTAACAGCGCACACCAACAACAGCAGTGCTGTGCAAAGAACCAGGTTTCCAAAGCAGGGAATTTAACAGAATCGGACACAAATGGAACAATGTGTCAAAATAATAACTCTACTGACAGATGGATTTGATACAATGTCAATAACAAGCAGCCACCAGATAGATACAATGTGACCAGGGAAGACCTCTCTCCAAACAGGAAAATAACCCAAATACACAAATCAAGATTAGAGACATGTCTGTGGTGTGTGTGTGTGTGTGTGTGTGTGTGTGTGTGTGTGTTAAAATTATAAATGGGTACTCTCACTCAGTCTTCTCAAATGCTAGGTCTCTCTGTAGTCCACTGCTGTGGGTAATAATTCTCTCAGCAGCAGGAAGAAGTATAAAACAAAGAAAACTTTAAAAAAAAACAACCCCTCTTTTCTTCCAAATATCTCTTTCAGAAAAAGAAGAAGCAAAAAATGCAGGAGAGAATAGCACAGGTAGAGGTAGCAGGCTGGCAGCAAGCAATGGTGGCAATGCTGGGCAATAGCAGTCATGCTGAGCATTAAGGCTGAGGAATCAGGCAATAGAGCTTTCTCTTCTCCCACACACAAGGCAACAGAAAGGAAGAAATGGCACTTGCACCCCCAATAAATACCCTGGTGCAAAACCTCTCCAAAAATTCCCCCCAACATTGCTGTTCTTTGCCCTCCGCCCGGTCAAGGAGGGTGAATTTAAACATTAAAATTCCTTAAAAGGAATTAGGAGGCAATTGCCAGCAGATCAGTCCCTGCTTTCGCTGACCAGTCTGCAGGCTTGAAGGGCGGGAAATTCAAACAGACGTCAGAACTCAGAATGGAGACTGAGGAGAAAGACTTCTAGCGATCTCAAAATGGAGATCCGGAACGTTTTCCAAAATACAAAACTTTTGGATCCAAAATAGGTTCAGTTCATTTCATATACAAAAATCTTCAGAATTGGATTCTGTGTTTCATTTTATATTAAAAAAACACCCGAAAATGCCATTTTCAAGTACAAAATGTTTTGTACCCGAAACGAAAGGCACATCCCTAACCTAGAGCCACCACACTAGTAGTAGACTTGTCCTCCATGGAATTGTCTAAGCCCCTTTTAAAGCCATCCAAGCTAGTGGCCATCACCACATCCCATGGCAGAGAATTCCATAGATTAATTATGTGCTGTGTGAAAAAGTACTTGCTTTTGTTGGTCATAAATTTTCTGGCCATCAGTTTCATGAAATGACCCCTGTTTCTAGTGTTGTGAAAGAGGGATAAACACATTCTTTTTAACCTCTCTACTCCATGCATAATTTTATACACCTCTGCCATGTCTCCCTATAGTTGCCTCATTTCCAAATTAAAAAGCCCCAGATTCTGTAGCCTTGCCTCATAGGGAAGGTGCTCTAGGTCCCTGATCATCTTGGTTGTGCTCTTGTGGACCTTTTTCAGTTCTACAATGCTCTTCTTAAGATACAGTCACCAGAACTGTACACAGTACTCCAAATGTGGCTGCACCATAGATTTGTACAATAATATTAGGATTTTTATTTCCAACCCACTTCCTAATTATCCCTAGCATGGAATTTCCTCTTTTCACAGCTGCTGTGCAGAGAGTTGACACTTTCAATGAACTGTCCACCATGACCCCAAGATCGCTCTCCTGGTCAGTCACTAACAGCTCAGATCCCATCAGTGTATATGTGAAGTTAGGGTTTTTTACCCCAATATGCATCTCTTCACACTTGCTTACACTTAAACGTAGGGAAGTGCCCGGACTGGTTCGGAGGCCATGCTGGAGGCCTCTGAAACGGTCCGGTTCCGAGCCGGTCCGGCATGGAGGGGGGTTGTAGCTTTAAGGGCAGGGGGGTGGTACTTGTGACGTGTGACGTCAGCGGAGCATGCGCGCAGCGGCAGGTGCGCACGCGCGGCAGAATGGGTGCATGCGTGATCTTTACTTCGGTACTTGCAGGCTAACGACGGGGCCAGGGGCGGCAGGGAGGAACGCTGCTGCCCCAGAATCTTTCTCTAAAACCACAGCACCGGAGGGGGAAGAGCGGCGGTGGGGGGGAGTACCACCCCTGCCCTTAAAGCTACAACCCCCCCGTGCCCGTCCAGACTGGTTCGGACCCTTGCACACCCCTACTTAAATGCATTTGCCATTTTGTCGCCCACTAACCCAGTTTGGAGAGATCCTTTTGGAGGAAAGATCTTCTTGTTTTAGAAATTACCATAGATTGTAGGCCTTCAATATGATCTCATTGTCTCCTTGCAAGGATGCAGCCCTTGTTCTGCCCTCCTAACATTGCATAAAATGTCAACCAATAAAAATATCTTTGTGGTAGAACTTGGCAGCCTTATTTACAGGGTTTGGAGAACAGGAATTAATCCATCTTAGCTTTCTTCAATTTACTGAACCAGTGCAATCAGTATTTATATCTGAATCTTCAAATCCACTAATACCAATGTATGGCAAAATACTGTTTATACCTTGGTATTGGCGGGTTTCGAAGAATCTTCAAAACCCACTAATACTAATGTATGGCAAAATACTGTTCATACTTTGGTATTGGCGGGTTTTGAAGATTCAGGTGTAAATACAGACTGTACTGATTCAGCAAATTGAAGTCGTTCTTGTGACATGTGCATCAGAGCGTTATCTCAGAAACAGGCTGAGGAAAAATGTACTATGATGGATTATTTAGCAGAAAGAATTTTTTGAAATATTCATATTTAACAATGTACCAAGGCTTCTGTTTGAGCTTCGACTTTCCAAATGTTCCCTGTAGTGCTGAAGTCAATCTCTCCTCTCCCCACAAAGACCTAAGAATTAATTTTAAATGTAGAGACTCATTTAATGCCTGGATGTGGTACTGAAAATGAAATAGTGAGTGGTAATGTCATTTTGGGTGCAATTATATGAGATTCTGTTGGAACTAGGGGGCAATTATACAGACCACCTTACAGCAGCCGATATAGACTGCAAAGCTGTTGCTGTCTCCAGGATGTCAGTGATATGATTAAAAAAAAAAAAAAACAAACAAACCATAATCAGATATATTAATAATTGAGTTGGTGGCAAGAAAATAGATTTTAGATAGCCCCTTAGATCATCCTAGGTGTCATAAGAACTACCCTTCAATTATGTAAGTTTTCTGGGAAAGTATGAATTAAAAAAATTGTCAGAAAATTTTCTGAACAGTTTGCGATCACATTTGGCACTCTTTCCCCTGCTAATCAGAAAAGTAATATGAAAAGTGATGGATTAATCACAGAAAGCAAAAGGTGGCCAACAGGTGGCATGGCAGAAATTGTCCATGGTTCCTGCTGCCCATGTGACCTGTGCATGAGATTGCACTGGAAAAGCAGGAACTTGTCTCTGACAGTGCCTAAAATTCAGATGCAGGTGCATCTTTGTTTATCACATCCCACATTAGTTTGGATGTCAGCCAGTGAAATGGTTGGGGATACAATGGCACAATATTCAGAAACACACAATAAAACAATTAAAATAAAATAAAATAAAACAAAACTAGATTAAAATTAAAACTAGATATCATTAGCCAGGCTAAAAAGATGAGTCTTTAAGGGTCTCTTGAAGGCCTCCAAGGAAGATAATCCTCTCATGGGGAGTGACAACTGAGAAGCCTGATCCCAGGTCGCCACCAGATAAACCGGTGCACCTGAGGATGGACCCCTTCTGATGATCTCAATGAGTGGTGGGGATCTTGTAGAGAAAGGAACTCTCTTAGGAAACATGGACCTAAGCCATTCAGGGCTTTAAAGGTAATAACCAGCACTTTGTACTTTGTCCAGAAACGTCTTGGCAGCCAGTGCAACTGTTTAAAAGCAGGCATAATGTGGTCTTTCCGGGATACCCCAGAGACCAATTCCGTTGCCACATTTTAGACTAACTGAAGTTTCCATACTATGTACAAAGGCAGCCCTACACAGAGCACATTGCAGTTGTCCAACCTAGAGGTATGCTACTGTTTTCAGGTTATTCTCCTTAAGGAACAGGTGGAGTAGTCAAATCAATTGCAGTTGGTAAAAAGTGCTCCTGACCACAGCCTCAACCTGAGCCACCAGAGTTAGACCTGGGTCCAAGAGCAGTCCCAAGCTATGAACCTGTTTTTTTCTGGGGGAGTATAACCTCATCCAGAAGAGGAAGTTCTATCCTGTCTTGCAGATTATGACCCCCAACAATGAGCACTTATGTCTTGCTTGGATTCAGCTTCAGTTTATTATCACTCACCCAGCCCATTACTATCTGTAGGCAGGCATTTAAGGTGCTAATGCCATTTCCTGATACAGATGTAAAGGAGAAATAGATTTGGATGTCATCAGCATACTGATAACATCCTGCACCAAATCCCCTGATGTCCTCACCCAGAGGTTTCATGTAGATGTTAAAAAGCGTTGGTGACAGAATGGAACTCTGAGGACTCCATATAACAACGACTGTTTAGAAGAGCAACTGTCATCAAGTGCTACCATCTGAAATCTACCCAAGACATAGGAGCGGAACCAATGTAAAACAGTGTCTCCTATCCCCAAATCCCTCAGGCGTTCCAGAAGGATACCATTGTCAATGCTATTGAAAGCCGCTGAGAGATCTAAAAGAACCAGCAGAGTCACAATCCCTCTGTTAGTTCCCTGGTGAAGGTTATCTATCAGGTTGACCAATGCTGTCTCAACCCCATAGCCCATCCTACAGCCAGTTAGGGATGTGCACGAATTGAGATTCAAGCACAGATTTGAAGCTGAACCATTTCATGGGGCCCTCAACCGATGTTACTGGTGGAGGGCGGCAGCAGGTGGGGCGAGGCAAGCAGCACTTTTAAAAGTGAGGACAGCAGGTCTTTACCTGCTCCTCCGCCACTCTATGCAGCTTCCTGCTGCAGCAGAGCACCCCCCCACACAAGAAGTGCAACGGTGTTTGTGCCGATGGCACTCCCCCATAGCAGCACTCATGCGGTGGTGGCACATGGAGGCTATGTGTGTGCTGCCACCATGCGAGGGCTGCTGTGGGGAGCACTTCTGACACATGGGGGCTGCTGGGGTGTGTGTGCTGCTACAGCATGAAGCTGCATGGAGCAGCTGAGGAGCAGGTAAGGACCTGCTGTCCTCACTTTTAAAGGTGCTGCTTGCCACACTCCCAATGCTGCCCTCCTCCAGTCAAATCAGTTTGACAGCCCCACAACTGGTTCGGCTTTGAATCTATGCTTGAATCTCGGTTCATGCACATCCCTAAAACCAGTTAGAAATGCACAGAAAGCTAGTTTCTCTTATACAAGGAGTACCCACCCTGTTCCTGCTTTTCTTACATGTATATGTGTGAATCCATACTCCAGTGATCTTCACTGTTTTTCAAGTGAGGTCTTGAAAAAGCGGGGGGGGGGGGGACTCTGTCCAAAAAATGCTTCAATGTGCGAGCCATTTCTCATTGTGCTGACCTCCACACAGTAATGTGCTTTTCGCAAAACTCGCAGAGCCCTTTAAGAGAGATAGAAACCTCTCTTAAGACCTCTAGGAGGTCTGTGCTGACCTCCACACAGTACTGTGCTTTTCGCAAAACTCACAGAGCCCTTTAAGAGAGATAGAAACCTCTCTTAAGACCTCTAGGAGGAAAGCCCTGGGAAAGGCCACATTTTCCAGCACTCTGTGCATGCCTTCCGAGATGCTGCAAAGAGGCTCAAGAGGGCTCAGTTCCTCTTAAAGGAGCACACACACATACACACACACACACACCCAGTGCTGCACAAAGTCGACAACCCAGCACTGCATGGTTGTCTCTGCATGGTGTTAGGGGGATTGTGCAGAATATTGAGCTTTGGCTGACCCTCATGCAGGCCTAATAAACAATTAGTTTGGGGCCCACACTTAGCGTTGATGGGGCTGCCATTGGTTCCCAGACCTTACAGTGAAGAACACCACCATACTCAGTGTAAAACCAGGTGCTTCCCTCATGTTCACTTCTGTATTACAGTATGTATTACAATAGTATTATGGCAATACCAAAGCAAGAAAGGTGTTGTTTTATAACCCACAGCATCTCTTAGATGGTAAGAACATACCTGGATATTCTTAGGCCTATCATGTCATTGTCAGGTATAAGGTATAATTATGCAATCTATAAAAATTTCGATGTGGAGCACAATATCACACACCTGCTTAGTATTTTGCTGGCCTAGAGTGACTAGAAAGAAAATAAAATTCGTCTTCTATGTGATATTCTCAGCAAACATGTTCCTCCTTATGTACTGTGATCTACAATGAAAGTCATGCTCCTGTTGTTCCGCCAAATGATATCTGGGAGAAGTCTATCAGGAGCAGGACTTTTTCAATCATGGAATCAACTTTGTTGAAGATCTTCCCAAGGGAAGCTTTCTTGCTTTTATTCAGAAATCAAGTCAAAACTTTTCTTTTTAATAAACCCTTTGGGACTACCTGAATTCATTTATGGACCCCTCATTTGTTACTGTTTTTGTTGTTGTTGTTCATTGAAACTAATGAATGTTTATGTGCTTGATCCTTTATTTTTCTACTGCTACTGGTTTACTTAAGTATATTTTATGGATTAAGGAATGTATTGTTTTTTAATTATTGCTGTAAGCTGCTCTGAATAATTTTTGAATGGATATAAAGCAAGATATAATGTGTTTAAATACATAAATAAGACAGACTTTTCTCCTTACTTTCATACCAAACATAAATGTATCCTTGAGCCTGCAGTGCAGCAGGCAGAGATTAGCAAACTTGACTGCCTTAGAGCAGCCAACCCAACAATAGCCATTACCACATGATGACATCTGGTATTTTGACAGATATTGAACATACAAGCTTCTGCTATGGATACAATTAAATAGGCAGAAATCCTAAACCAAATGCTTTAATCTGTAGTTGGATAGAACATAGAGAAACACATTTTGGCATTTCTCTTCTCTATTCATCTACTCAGGGCAATCTATCAGTAAAGACAAATGGTAGATAGAGGCCCATAAACGTTGTTTACCTCAGAGCCAAACATTTATCTTCTCAGCCCTCATTTCAGTCAATACCTTTTGCTCCTTTCCTTTTATAATAATGCTCTTAAGCACTAAGCAAGATGGAGCCTCCTCTATAAATATGTAGTGGTGTAAGTGGAAAAAATAAAATAAAGTGCTTAGAAAAGTTTCAATCTTCAGCAAGTTACATTGTTCACACTTTATTTTAAATCTGGAAATCATAAAGCAACCCAGACTGTTTAAAATCCTTTCCCCTGAAGTTTATCTTCCAGCTGATGAGATGAAATCTGCTATTTGTTCAGCCAAGTACTAGACAGAACTGGAAATGAGACAATTTGCAGCTATCCACTGGCATACTCATGGCCTAGTTTATGTGTACTGTCTGTGTTAGGGATGTGCCAAACGTTTTGGATACAAAACATTTTGTACCCAAAAGAGCCTGTTTCGGGTGTTTTGTAGACAAAACAAAACACCCATTTTCCCGATCCAAAAGTTTTGTATACAAAACAAAACGTCCCTGTTTCAGCTACAAAACATTTTGTGGTTTCGGACCTCCGTTTTGTGGTGATCTCTGAGTCAGTCTCCATTTTGTGTTTGACATCTCTTTGAATTTCCACCCTTCCAGCCTTCTGATAGGTGACCTAAATCATGGGCTGACCTGCTGACAATTCCCTCCTTGTTCCCCATTGGCTCTTTTGCTTCTTCCCACTCTTTACTGACCCCACATTGGCCAGGGGAAGGGTTGCTAACCCATGGGGTGCTGGGTTCTGCTGTTTTTGTGGTGTTCTGAGTGTAGATTCTCTGGTAGCATATGAGAGTGGATTCTTGTTTTTCACTGAAAATCTCATATGCTACCAGAGAATCTACAATGAACACCTCAGAAACAACAAAACCCAGTACCCCACAGATTTGTGGGGGTGGTTGGCACCCTATGTGCACTACATAACCCTTCACTCTGGGCAACCCTAGTGCCCCCCAAGTGGAATTATGGGGCTGCTGAAACCTCCATTATTCCCCATGGGAGAAATCTTAAAGACATGTAAACTTCAACAAATCACAAAAGATCAGCCCTTTGCCCAATTTCTTTGAAATAATTCTGGAAGTTTCCTTGCCCCCATTGGGCACTACCACCCACCACACTTTGCTCTGGGTCATCCGTTTCCCCTTGATTTGAAGCGATACATTTGCTGGAATCCCCATTATTCCCTATGGGAAAATTCTTAAAGATGTGTAAACTTTAAAAAAATTCACACAAAAAATCAGCCCTTTGCCTAATTCCTTTGAAATTTGGGTGGTAGCTTCCACCCATTGGACTCTACCACCACCACCCACTCTTTTTGCCCTGGGATCCTTTTTAAAAATCCAAATCGATTCGGATTCAGAAAATTTGGCTACAAAACAAAACAGGGCTGATTTGGATTCAGAAAATTTGGGTACAAAACAAAACGGGGATGTTTCGATTTGGATACAAATCAAAACAAGAAAATTCCAAAATGCACACCCCTAGTCTGTGTGTACACACACACACACACACAGAGCAATTATCAACTCTGCTGCTCATTTTGACATTTACTGATCTTTCATCTATTTCACATTATCCTGCCTTGCTTCAATGACCCTAGGGTCAATTGGCCATCTCAAACAATTCAGAAAAATTTATCAAATACACCTTCTGGGATTAAGTTTACCTTTTAAAACTACAGTAAAACTAACCATCATTAGAAGTATTTACAAATTTCCCTTTTTATGCTTTCTTCATATTTTGCTTCAGATTTGAAATAATTTAATTTTAGCGTACAGCGTTTTGTTTTTAAAAACTCTCCATTGTTCGCTAACACAAATATTTTGTCACAAAGGAATATATATGGCTTGGAACATTGCAACTGACACCTGCCTTCCCAAAGTGACTTCGCTTGTGCATTAGAATGCCTTCACCGCCACACTTCCAAACACACTGACAACAATTCAATGGTTTATTGTTCTGAGTTAAAAAAGAACTTTTGAATGCTGACTAAGAGAATCAAAAATCAAGGAACATGCATGCGGTGTCAACCTTTAAAAACAATTATCCTGACACACCAAACATGTCTCGCTGATATGACTTACCATGGATATAACTGCTATTATGGTGGAATCTGTTAGTGAAGCACCTGGCACAGTACCTGTTCCTGCATTTCCATTATTTGAGCATGGCTATCTGACCATTCTATGACTGCTATGAGGTCAAGTGTCAAGTGATGTCAGTGACACAGAATACTTGGGTGGGTTTGCACATATGCTAGAAATGAAGGAAGAGGGAACAGGAGTTTCCTGGTGAGAACAAGCTCTCAGTGTGAGCTGGTACTCCCCCCACCCCTTTCTGTGATATCTGAACCTGCCAATGTTAGACAGAGGCACATCTAGGGAAAACAGCGCCTAGGGCAAGCACTGAAATTGCACCCCCTGTCCAAACATCTGACACCCATCTTTCAGATAGCTTTACGATGATAATAGCTAAATAAATAAACAATAATAATTAATAATTTAAAAAAATACAAGTCAGGCTCATTAATCTTTTAATATTTCAAAAACTATTTAGCAGTGGACGTAGCCAGACCAAAAAATGCTGGAAAACTACAAATTTCAGTATGCTGGGGCTCATGAAATACCCAAATACTATGTGGAGGTGTACTTGGAGAACTAAACAGAAGTGCCTGTCTAATTTTTTACTATGCATTGTAGCATCACTATTGCATGTTTTAAAAATAAATGGAGAATTTGACTTTTCCCAGATACTCTGAAAATAATTAAAGGATATGCAGAGTAAACTGTGTCACTGCTTGGAATATATTCTAGTCTTTCAGAAAGACAGTTAAAATGAGAGAAAGAGAGCAAGAAACTCCCAGTGGGCCTTAATACTAAGGATTTCACACTGATTCAAAGACAAACTCACCATTAATAGCCATATTATTAAGACATCAAATTTAACTCACTTATCACAAGAAGCAAAGTAAGAGCAAATAAATACAATCCTAGCTCATAAGCTTCAGCTCAGTATTCACAAGCCCTGATTCTCTGTACATAGTGCCAAACTGAATAGGTGTACAGTGACAAATAATTTTTATTTTTTTATTTTTTAACCTGTAGCCCCTTCAGGGGGCTTCCTAAAGGATGGGGGGGATGTCTGCTGGGGGACCATTTGAGTATGTGCGGTGGCCATTCTAAAAATATTTTTTAAACAAACATGGCCACTGAAAACAAAATGGCCACCGTACATGCTCAAATGACCTCTGTGAGGTCTGGCATGGACTAGGGCCTCACAGAAGCCATTTGAGCATGTGTTTTGTTTTTGGTGGCCATTTTTTCATGTTTTAATTTTTAAAAATGGCACCTCCCCTTCAAGTGGTGCCCGGGGCACGTGCCCAGCCTCCCTCACCCTAGATACGCCTCTGATGTTGGATTGATAATGTCAGGTTCCCATTCACCACTCAATTTCAAATGTTGATTACAGAAGTGAGGCAGAGACTATTCAGGGGCAGAGAGAATCCAACATTCTCCACCAGACACTGGTGGATCTAGCTCTCACAGAATCAAGCAGAAGTACTGGCTCATACTGAGAGCACACGCTTGCTAGGAGCCTCCTCCAGTTCTCTCTTTCCAATGGTGTTGTGAACCTGCCCATGGAAAAGGGAAGGGATAAAAATGCAGGAATGCATCCACTGCACACATGCTTCTATTGTCAGCAACACATAAAGAATTAAATAGGATGCAGCCATGGCTATTTGAATTAGATATTTCAATTCAATTAGTGACTGAAAGCTGACACAATGGTCACATAGCAAAACGATAGTTGGGGTTAGGTTCATTGGTGCTTTTGCTTATGTTTACAATTGTGAATTTACTGATTGTGTTATCTGTTTTAATCCACAGTATGAAGACACCCTTTGGCTTTCAACAGAACAAGCAACATAATGAACAGTGAACTGCAACTCCAAGCTGCCTTCTAAAGCAAAGTATATACTTTCACAGGAATGTCTAGGACTTTTGAAAGATAGGGAGAAGAGCACTTCTTTGTGTTATTCTGTCTGAAGAACTCCCAGCCCCAGAGTTCCTCAGTGCCTGCTGGCATTTCCTGTACACAAGTATCAGCAGGTGAGATGATTAAGAACTATAACAATCAAGGACATTGAAATCATAAGGACTTTGGTACATCAGTGCTGCTGATAGGATTTGCAGTCCCAAGTACACATGTAAGTGAGTGCACAGCAAAACTGACCTGAAATCCTACGGACAGGGAGTAGTATCTGGACTTTTTTCTTTATCTCAGTCTTTTCCTACTTCTGAGTCTGACTAGGTCTTCAAAACTACCCCTTCAACCCCTCTAGACCAGGGTTTCTTAACCTTGGGCCCCAGATGTTGCTGGACTACAACTCCCATCATCCCCAGCCACAAAGGCCATGTCTGGGGATGATGGGGGTTGTAGTCCAACATCATCTGGGGGCCCAAGGTTAAGAAACCCTGCTCTAGACTCTCTTTCTGCTTGTACCACACAGCAAGCATTTGGAAACAAATGTTTTAAAGGTAGAAAACAAAAGCAGCACCATAGTATGAAAGGATATGAGTTATTGTGGGGAAAGTTACCAATACATCTTGGTGAAATTGTGCTGGGTGTAATTGGTGAAGGAAAACCAGCTACAGGGGCTTAATTCAAAGTGTCACAACTGAGACCCTTTTTCATTATACAGGGTCATATATCATATATGCATGGTTTGATACATCAATTTGTAGAATGCATGCATTAAAAAAATTCAGACAGACCCAAATTTTCTGCCTAATATGCATTTTCTGACATTTTTGGACCAGGACAAATTGCTTAAGAAACTCAGATAATTCTGGTTTAAAGCACAGATTTCTGCTTACCTGATATATGAACAGTTCAACTATTAAAAGGAAATCTGCCCCAGGAGCTCAAAAATTCAAGCATATATAAAGCTAGCTGACTAATTTCCATCATAATGGGTTAGTGGCAAAAGAACTGCATAGTCTTTCAGTATTCTGAACCTAATTCATCAATACTACTGTTGGAAACCTGAAGAAACAAATGCTTCTGCTGGGCTCCATCTCTTTACCTACAAAAAACATATAATGTACCTAAAGAGGGCTCTTGATCTTGTTTATTTTGGCAGAGGTTGGAAATGAACTGTCAAGGAAAGCTGGAGCATAGCTAACAGTGGGGCTAGTGGGTGCATTGATAGCAATTTGCCCTATATATGTATTTTAAAACAACAGGCATGTTAAAAGAGAGCCAGTGGTGTAGTGGTTAGAGTGTTGGACTAGGACCAGGGTTCAAATCCCCATTCAGCCATGATACTTGCTGGGTGACTCTGGGCCAGTCACTTCTCTCTCAGCCTAACCTACTTCACAGGGTTGTTGTGAGGAGAAACTTAAGTATGTAGTACACTGCTCTGGGCTCCTTGTTTTTTAAAAAATATGTTCCAGTTCCCATGTTTTGCTAGTTCAATTTAAAGAATTTTAAGAACTGAAATCAATTTCAAGCCTGGAACATTTAGGAACATTTCTGCTTAAAGTAGATCTGTGGTGTCTAGAGCCCTCCTAAGGTAGAAATGCTCCAAACACCTGCTAACTGAATAAAAGAGGTACCTTTTTAAAGTGGTGATTATCTTTATTTAGCAGGGGGAGAACAACTGGCCCGATCCAACCCCAGCACAGCATCCCTCCAGTGGCTGTTGCTGGTGTCTATCTTATGTTTACTTTTTAGATTATGAGGCTTTGGGGATTGGGAGCCGTTTAATTTAATTTAATTTATTATCTATCTAAACTGCTTTGGGAACTTTTGTTGAAAAGTGGTATATAAATATTTGTTGTATTCATATTCGTAAACCCCATCAACTTGGTCTAATCACCCCAGTCCACGCAAGATTCTGTGGTGGCTAAGGTGGATTTTTCCAAGAGCACCCTTTTCATGCTACTAGGATTATCAAGGATCTCAAAGAACATGAGGGATAACTTAGAGAAGTAACTGCTGTTTCTTAAGGGAAGTATTCATTATGTGCACAAGTGTGGTTTTCAGCTTACTCATTTCTGATTGTAACTGGATAGTAAAACTGACAAGGCTTTTTGGTTTGTCCACCAGGTCTATACAACCTTTTATTGGTTCTGAGGAAAATGCTGAAATTTCATTGATTTTTTATTCATGAACACCCACCTGAACATGCAGTAGGCCGCTCAGACAATGAGGAAAGTTGTCTACATCCCTGTTATGTTTCAAAGTGCATGAAATCTTAATGAAGGCCTTATCCAAATCACAGTAGTTTGATATATTGTATACAGCATTCTGTTTAGAATACAATACTTTGAAAAGTTAATTCTACTGGCTGGTATCCTGATTAACAATGTACTGTGGCTGGAAGGTCCAGATGGTGAAAAAAGTAGATATTCATCACCAAAAAGTGGAACTAGAGGATAGATTTCACTAAAAAAATCTCTACTTTGCATGCAATTTACATATGTTCATTGGTGTTATATATACATATTTTGATACAAAACTGGATAATTTGAGAATACCATTCACCACTGTGAAGCTGATGACTAGGTGCGCTGTATGTCTGCTCAGTGGTTCGAATAGCTATAATTTTTTTTCAGGTTTTGCAAAAAAAAAAATCCTTTGACATTAATACCTTTGCTCACTATCAGAAATGCACATTTGACTTCTAGTGTTCCAAACAGATCTCTTTTGCCACATTATTTCATCACTTCTCATCACAAATTCATGGAAGACAGGTCTATCAATGGCTACTAGTCTGATGGCTATAGGCCACCTACAGCTTCAGAGGCAAGATGCCAATTGCAGGGGAGCAGCAGCAGGAGAAAGAGGGCAGACCTTCATTTCTTGCCTGTGGTCTTCCCAGAGGCATCTGGTGGGTCCCTGTGGGAAATAGGATGCCACAGGTGGGCCTTGATCCAGCAGCTTTAAGTGTCAAGCTTCCACTTACTATTCTCAAGGTTATCAATTGGAAATATCAAGTGTCCAAAGAATATTATGTTGAGAGGTATCTTTTTGACCTTTTTATCCCAATGAAATTATGTATTTATTTGACATATTTTTATACCGCCCAAAACTTACATCTCTGGGTGGTTTACAACAAAATAAAAACAGAAAAATAAAACGTTTGTTAAAACAAAAAGTTTAAAATATTACAATTTAAAAATAATACTTAAAAACAGGATTAAAACCATTAAAACAATATTAATTAAAAGCCCGGGTGAACAGATGCCTCTTTAAAGACCTTTTAAAAGCAGTCAGATATGGGGAGGCTCTTATTTCAGTAGGGAGCACATTTCAAAGCCTCAGAGCAGCAGCAGAGAAGGCTCGTCCCCGAGTAGCCACCAGACGAGCTAGTGGCAAATGCATACGGACCTCTCCTGATTATCTCAATGGGCAGTGGGGTTCATTATGAAGAAGGCGTTCTCTTAAATACCCAGGGCCCAAGCCATTTAGGGCCTTATAGGTTATAACCAGCACCTTGTATTTTGCCTGGAAACATATCGGCAGCCAGTGTGGTTAACTAGTTACTACAAAAACAATAGTAGCACTTACAATATTTTCTTTACTACGATCATTTTAATTAAGCATATGTAGTAAAGCATTCCTGTTAATAATTTTTCAATAAATTCTACAATTTATTGAAATTGTATAAATTTATAAATTCTACCCCCAAAAATGCTGTAAAATACACTGCAGTTTTATCATAGGTGCCTTCACTGAATTTTGACCAATGGACGTCAATGGCTTAATGGAATTCACTTAATTTATTTGCTTTCAAAATAGAAGCTGCTCCAGTTTCCCAGAAGGTTAAAATGGTGCCACAAGATCACTGTATGTAAACAGAATTATTATTAAATGTCTTTATCTGGTTATATGTTAAATTGCCCCAATAATTAGCGGATGAATCTTTTGAAATTACATAAGTCTTCTGCATAAATTCAACATAATTTATTCTGCTTAATTTTGCAAGCAATGATATTAATAACATTTACATAATTAAAGTGAAGCCATCTATTTCTTTATAGCTACAAAGCTGTATCATCAGTATACAGATTCTGCAGAGTTAAAAATAAGGAACAGGAGCTGCATCCATTCAAGAGGCTACTTTGGAGTTCAGTGAGATTGCTGGTGATGTTCAGTGAGAGGGAGGGGAAAACATCTGCAAAGAGGCACCTTTTAACATGGTGATTCTCTTTATTTAGCAGGGGGAGAGTAACTGGCCCTATCCAGCCCCAGCATAGTACTTCCAGTGACTGTTGCTGGTGTCTATCTTATGTTTCTTTTTAGAATGTGAGCCCTTTGGGGACAGGAATCCATTTTATTTGTCTTATTTGTTATTTCTCTGTGTAAACAGCCCTGAGCCATTTTTAGAAGGGCAGTATAGAAATCGAATAAATAAATAAATAAAATAAATAATAAAAACTATTTTTACTGCTCTATCCTCCCTCTGAAAGTGTTATTTGGCTGCCAAGAATATGTCCCTGAAGTTCACACAGTCCTCAGGGACATATTTCTGGCACTTGTAAATATCACTTTCAGAGAGAGCAGAGATCTGTTGAAATTGCTCTCCCTCCCTCCACACATGTTCAGGTGCTCAAAAACTATCTCACTGAGCTTTGAAGCAGCTTCTTCTCCTGTTCCATACTTCTAACTTTGTGGGGACCATTGTTCATAGGTCACTGCCCCACTTAAGAAGGTAGTTCCAAAGCCTATCACAAAGATATATTGAATGGCCTCAACTCTAGGTAAACTCCTTTCCCCTCTCCCTGCAAAAAAAATAACAGGGCTGCCATTTTTTTTACACTGTTCCCAAAGTGGTTTACATAGCAAAGGTATAAGAAAATGGTTCACTGTCCCCAAAGGGTTTGTTCTCTCTCTCTCTCTCTCTCTCTCTCTCTCTCTCTCTCTCACACACACACACACACACACACACACACACACACACACACACACACACGGAGAGGAGAGCAGCACAGAGCCAAGCCACTGGAAAGAATATGTAATGGGCTGAAGAAGGACAGTGGCTCTCCCCCTGCTATACATATGAAAGCCACCACTTTTAAAGTGTCTCTTTGCCCAGTTATCAGGGTTTACAACAAATAATAATACACCAAAATAAGGCAGAACTGAAATTAGAAGAAACTGGGGGTGACAAGCACTACCAGAAACGGGCGGATTAACTCTTTTGCTGCCTGTAGGCAAGCAAGGAATATGCTGCCCCCTCCCCCAAACTGACCTCTCCAACAAGTGTGTGTCCCAAGCCAAAGCCAATCCCCATTGGTCCCGGCTCCCCACGGGTGATCAAACAGGCTGGCAATAGTGGGTTAACTTTCCAGGGTTTTGCACCAGGGATATGCACAAATATTTTTTTAAAATTCATTTCATACCTAAATCAAATCACCCTGATTTGTTTTGGGTCTCAATCTGGCCAGCTGGCACAGGGGCGATTTGTTTTGTCCACAAATCTCCCAATACAGGTAGATTCGGGTACAAATCATTTTGTACCCATATTGATTCACACAGACAGATGATACAGGCAGTGATTCTCTCAGCAGCAGGAACGGGGTGGGAGAAAAAAACAACTCTTCTCTTTTCCTCAGTCAGGAAAGCAGGAACCAAAAGCAGAGAATCCACTCCAGGCAGCAGGCAGGCAAGGCAAAGCAAAGCAAAGCTCCTCTGGCTATCTTTCTCCTTCCACTAGGCAGAAAGGCAGAATGGTGGCTGCCTGACTCCTTAAGTATATTTCCTCCTTCGAACTCCTCCTACTCTAGTCCCTTCTTTGACCCTTCCCGTAGCCAATGCAGGGTCAATCACCCCTGGCAACATAAAATTTGAATGGAAACAAGCCAATCTGGAACCAGGGGGGAATCACCAGGCAATTGTCGTACACTGTAAATCAGCAATCTGAAGCTTGGGAGGGCGGGATTTTCAAAAACCTGACACTAAATGGAGACAGCAAGAGAGATCTCCACAAAATGGAGGTCTGAATCTACAAATTTTTCATGGCAATTTGTTTTGGACCTGAATCTGGCCAGCTAGAACAGGGTCAATTTGTTTGGTCCACAAATCACCCAAAACAGGTAGTTTAGTTTATTAATGTCTCCACTGCCCCTCCCGTAATCCACCTATGACTAGAAATGACTCATTGCCATACCAACAATATCTTACAGGAAAACTTTTCTGATTCCTATATGCTGCATAATTCAGGTTGAAGGCCATGATCTGTAGAATAATGTAGTCATATCCAGAGTCAATTACTTTGCACAGAAACATCAATGGCTCACCAAGGAAGCATCAGTATAGTGCTCCATGGGCAAAGCTGCTGCATTTCACACTAAAAATGTGGGGATTTTTGCTGATCTCCCCTGCACAAGAAGCACTCCCTGCAAGTTCTCTGCACCCTCAGTGACATTTTTTCAGGAGGCACAGTGGGCTTCAGAGGGAAGGGGAAATAGTTGAAATTGGCCCTGTCCCATCAGGCGATGGCACAGCATTAATCTAGATGTCAGATATTGCTACACCAGCAAAGTGCTAGTTCAGATGTCAACCAGAATTTGTTAGTTTACAATTGTGTATATTTCACCAGAAACATGTTTCGTTTTATACTATTCCAGCAATCAATTTCTAATACTTTTCTATAAAAATATATTGTATATAAAAATATAAACATATGTATGTACAATGAAAAAAGTGTTCTTTATGGTTGTGTGCTTGGGGCATTTCTATTTCTACAGCACTGCCTTCAAGTCTCTTCTGCATGCTCCCTATCAGATACAATTATGTGTGCTCCAAAAAAAACCCTGCAGGGGGCAGCATTAGTACAATGTCTTACTGGGGAAGAAGACATTCTTAATAAGGGTATTTAAAGAGTGCCTTATAGGGTCAATACCTCTGTAGCCCTGTAAGATTGGCTTTTCTGATGCCAATATCAAGTACTTTAAATGGACCTTGATTATGTATGATTAATGCAGTGCATCATTAGTCACTACAAACAACCCTCTCAAACTACAAAAATGATACAGTGACCAAATTATGTGACAAAATTGCATGCTTAAGATCCTTAAATGCCTTAGGAAACTCTGGCTCTTAGCCCCACTTGTCGGGGCATGGTTTGTTTGTCCCAGCTTCACTTTAGATCAAGCACAAGGCAAAGGGGTTTTCCTACTGGCTGCTGGCTTGGGGGGTGGGAGGAGCCTCTTAGACATTTGGGCTTCCTCCTTGCCCTGCCAGCAGTCCATGCTTGGAGCTCAACCGCTTCTCTCCCACCCTGAGGCATAATGTGGTTTCGGCTGATCGTTCTTTTGTGGCTGGGCTATACACTGATTGGCCTTGTGTGGAGCCTTTTTTCACCTGTCTTACACTATGTTCTTGTAGTTAGTTACAGTACGTTCCCAGTCACAACAGGGATAATACAAAGGGAAAATATTTTTCCAGGGTTGGTGAACACCTTGAGGTATACTTTTGGGTGTGTGAGGAGTCCCTGTCAGTCCCTAGACAATTTTCAGCTCTGGGAGTGCTGGCTAGGCATTCACTTCCAATCTGGCAAAGCATCACCTAACCAAAATTTTGGACAGCTTTGGGTAGGCAATGCTAAGGCAGATATCTGACTTTAGGCTAAGGCAACATCACCCACAGTGTATGCTGTCTGGAGCCAAGGTGTATTGCCCATTGGCATCTTAGGCAAGGTCACACAAGTCTCAAGTTTCTGCACTGTAGGTGGGTGGAGTGACAATCAGTGTTCCCTGCTGCCCAGAACAAAACTCCTTCTGCATACAGATGGGGGGGGGGAATAGGAGGGAATATTGGGCCAATCCCCGTTTGCTTTAATTATGTGAATAAATAAAGTTGTGGTCCTTTTTTTCCATATTATTGCCTTGTGTCTTTATTGAGTGTGGGTGCAAAGACCTACTACAATATCACTTTACAAGATGTGCAATAACCAGCTAATTTCACACTCTGAAATTAGATTGCACATGAAGAGAATATATGTAGGTTTATTATTGCTTGTCATGTTTCTTTCAAGGCCCATTTCAATTATTTTCCCCCCAAACAATCAACAAAAAGCAAGTTCCTGAATTACTGTCAAATAGGAGGAAACAGTATAGGCCTGTCAATGTGATAGATGGTAAGGTACACAAATTAGAGAAACATTTAATTATCTCTTTTTAAAAGGCATGCATTAAATTCTTCCAGCTTTCCAAATCTTCACTGATATTGAAATGATGTAATTACTAAGAAAGTATAATGATTCTTGAGGGTCATTTGCACTGGCCCTAAACCCCAAGTATCCCAAGAATTACAAGTATCATCATTAATTTCCTTTAAAATATATGACGAATAAAGCCTGCTGCTTGCCACCCATAGACATATCTCTACAAGATCCCGAAAGAATCAAGAGGCATTAGTATTACTATATTAGTATTACTATATAGGGATGAACTGTGGAATTGGTATTTTGCTTCATAATTACAGGTTTTATGACAGTGATACAATGATACGTTTACCATTTCAATTAATCTCCAAAAGATACAAAAGCTACTTTTGTACATTTTGCAGCCTACTCTTCATTCAGTGTTGGAAGAGTGGAATCTGGAGTTACCCTGCTCTATCCTCCATAACAATTTCAAGTGCTTAATGCAGCATTTCAGTTTGTAAATTGCATGCTTCCCTTTAATTTAACTGATTGGGTTGTTTTTGGAAGCCATATTTTCTATCTTTTTTAAAATCTTAGTTTTTAGTGAGCTCTAAAGGTTGTTTAGATTGGAAAAAGCAATTATGACAATAAAAACATAATGTTATGGTCACCACATAATATGTACATGGACAGCCATTTCCATGAATCAAGACAATGGTGGTATGAATGTGAAACAGGTAAATCTTGTATAGAAAGAAGGGAAATGCATATTTGTAAATGCGGAAATATAAGATAACCTTAGATGAGGATCATAATTGCTCTATTTTCGTTCTTGTGACATGTGAAACAAGTTGTTCTAGTAAGAACTAGTCTGCCTACTTTCCTTTCACTGTCTCTACAACTGGACTAAATTTGGTTCAAATCAAGGTCCATAAGTTAGATTTCTTGTGCCTCAAATGTTTATGCATCCACCATCTTGGATTGGGGTGGAAGACATCATTACAAACTACACCATTGAGGTGTCCTTATGTGTCACTCACTACAAATGTACCAAATTCAGTTCAAATCGTTTAAACAGTCCTCAAGTTAGTGCTTTAGCACCTCAAAAGTTCACATATCTACTATCTTGAATCCTCCATCTTGAATGAGGGTGGATGACATCATCACAAAATACACCGTTGAGGTGTCCCTAAGTGTTCCTACAGATGTAGCAAATTTGGTTCAAATTGGTTAAGGGGTTCACAAGTTAGCCCATTTGTGCCTCAAAAGTTTATGCATCCACCATCTTGAACACAAAGTATGCTGTTGATTTATAGAACCAAATTTATTGCTCCTATCTGAGACATTTATTCTGGTCACACAGACCAATTTTATTTGGAAATTATGCTGACCAATTTCAAACTTGTAATTTCAGATAATGTGGCAAAGTTCTGTTTCGTGACATTGAAGCTCCATAAAGTCTGTATTAGTAATTTAAACAGTTTGTGATTTTGTAAACTTTGAAATTTCTTGAATTTTCTTATTAATGTTATTAATTGTTAATCTGGTCTGTGGCCACAATAAACTTACTACTACTAGACTTAATTTATCATTGTAAATAATAATTCTGTAATTCTAATTCTAATTACAAATAATTCTGTAATTCTGACATGTAGAACAAAATATTAATTCCACAGTTCATGTTACACAAGAGTAGGCCAATTGAAAATAATGGGCTTGTTTTTGTGTAACATTGTGTGCACAGTTTTTGCATTTGTTCAGCTTGCATGCATGCAATGTTATTTGGCAGATGTCCTCTTTTATGGTATGCTGACGACCAATAGTAATATAACAGAATAGAAAACACGTAGACACAATCGGCTGGTTTGCTTAAAATTTTCATTAGGATGCTGTCTTTGTTAAGGAATTCATTGTGTTGTTTTGATTGCATTTTAAATATTATTTTACAACTTGGATAGAATTTTAAAATTTACAATGGATAGTATTTTAAATTTGTTCTACTGCATAAATTGTATTACATAAATCGTAAACCGCCCAGAGACTTGAGATTTGGGCAGTATATACATGTTTTAAATAAATAAATAAATAAATACTGACTTCCAGACTAGTTAGTCATGACTAACCAGGAGAGGAGAGCTGGTCTTGTGGTAGCAAGCATGACTTGTCCCTTTAGCTAAGTAGGGTCCACCCTGGTTGCTTATGAATGGGAGACTAAAAGTGTGAGCACTGTAAGATATTCCCCTCAGGGGATGGAGCTGCTCTGGGAAGAGCAGAAGGTTTCAAGTTCCCTCCCTGGCTTCTCCAAGATAGGGCTGAGCGAGATTCCTGCCTTCAACCTTGGAGAAGCTGCTGCCAGTCTGTGAAGACAATACTGAGCTAGATAGACCAATGGTCTGACTCAGCATATGGCAGTTTCCTATGTACCTATGACTAAGCATCATTGAAATCAATGAGATAAGTTAGTCATGACTAACTTAAGTAATGAATAATTTAGTCTGGATCTTGCCCACTGTCTGTTGCACTCATAAAACATGAACTGCTAATAGTATGCTTGTGTTAGTAACAAATGTGCTGCTACTAATGTCTAGGTTTAGATGTGACAATATATTATATTTTAATTTAAAGCAAAGGACATTTTGTCCATCAGAAACAGAATGCACCATTCCTCTGAGGGTTTATATGGAAGAAAAATGTGACCAGCTGCTAAAATCTCCTTGCAAGATGACTTGAACTTGGAAGTAATGAAAACCAAATTTCATGTAATTTTAAATTACCACAAAAAGGTTTTAGCTCTGGAAGCAATCAAACTGGAGCTCTTATGTAATTTTAAGCTATTTACATTGCTACTTGCCTAAAGCACCTGATCTCATTCTTATTGCTCATCCAGTATTAAAATCTGCATGCTCTCATCTAGTCTGAACATTTCGTGTGATATTACTTGGACTATCTAATCATATTTATGCATTTTAGTTGCTCAGAGCAGACCCAGGTTGTATACAAAAATGTACGCTCTGATGACAGATGAGGGATAGAACTGTAGTATAAGGTCAAATCCCGCATAACAAATGAAATTGTAACAGTTTGTATTCAGATGAAGTATATGCCAAATTCTTGAAGATTTGTGCCAATATGATGTATTGTGCTCCCCACCCCACCCCGTGTGTGTGTGTGTGTGTGTGTGCGCGCGCGTGTGTGTGTGAATGCTCTGAAACCCCTTTTAAAAAATCAAAACAGATATCCAGGTCTTTTTAAAAATAGCGGCCGACATTCTGTGCAGTACAGCATGGGTAATTCTGAACCACCTGCGCCACTATGGGTGTCTAAAACAATGGCCAGGGTGTTGTGGAAAAGGGCTGTTGCATTACCACTTAACATTAATGATACAGTCATTGGAAATAAAGATGATGATGATAGTATTGCAAAAGTGGGATGGTACAATTTTAAGTAGTAGATCACCAGCCCCAACACCCCGTGTGTTTTTTAATCACCTACAGTGGCACAGGAGGTGCAGAACCACCCAGGTTACACTGCACAGAATACCAACCAAAAAAATCACAGTGAAATGCAACACTAAATATCACAGCAAAATCTGCTTAGAAATGGGATGAGGGCATGAGGTGCAGGAAGCTACCTCTCTTAAACAGTTTCTGTTGAGAGCCATATCATACAAGAATCAAATATCAGGGGTTTACCAAGGTTGGAGTGGGCCCGGAGATGAGATTTTAAAATGGGCCCCTCGTGGTATATTTATATATGGCTTTTCAACAGTGGCAACAGCCAATGCAGGGATGCTGTTCTGGGAATGAATAGGGCCAGTTGCTCTCTCCCTGCTAAATAAAGTGAATCACCACATATTTATTTACCCACTCCCCCTTCTGTCTCTGAAACCATGAAGGACCAGTGAAAGGAGGATCGGGGGGGGGGGGTCAGGAGAGTGTCTGGGAGCGGGGAGAATAAAAATGGCATGAGATCTCTGCTTAGATTTCTCTCTTTTTCTTAAATTAAAAGTGGATTTTCCTTATTTAAACAGACAATAACAGCCCCTTTTGAATGACACTCGGGGTGGTGGTGTTGCCATTTAAAATGTGTGGGGTGCTTATGCTTAGTTTTTGAATTTGAACCAAGTTTATTGCACCCAGCCCAGTGATATGAGTAAAGAACACATGCCTCTGAATTCAGAAATGGATTTTAAAAAAATCATATCTGACCCAGAGATTGTCAAACTGGTTCCCCAGTTATTGTTGGACCTACAACTCCATTGTCCACAGCTTCAATGGCCTTCGGGCTGGAAGGAAGTGGGAGTTGTAATCCAATATCATCTGTGGACTCCAATTAGATAATTTACTGGATTAAGTAGATCTAACTTACTGTAGAAGCTTTATGCCATAAAGTGAGCATTTATTATTATTATTATTACTACTACTACTACTACTACTACTACTACATTTATATCCTGCTCTTCCTCCAAGGAGCCCAGAGCGGTGTACTAAAGTTACTTAAGTTGCGCTTTCACAACAGTCCTGTGAAGTAGGTTAGGCTGAGAGAGAAGCAACTGGCCCAGAGTCACCCAGCTAGTATCATGGCTGAATGGGGATTTGAACTCGGGTCTCCACGGTCCTAGTCCAGCACTCTAACCACTACACCACGCTGGCTTTTTATATGGTTCCTCCTCTTGTGAGAGCTCCTTTGTTTAGTATGGTGGAAACCCCTCCATCCGTGCATGTGCACAGCCCCTCCTCCGCGCCACACACTCCGTTTAACCCTGTGTTTTCTTGCTTGCACTCTCTTTCTTCTCCTTTGCTGCTTTCTTCCCCCCCCCCCCACCACGCTGTGAATGCTTGTGCACATCAAAAGCGGACAATCTCCCAGTATGGGGTCAAGGTGGTTCTCTAAGCTTATTTGGGGGATTCGAGCAGGGAAGTTAGAAACCTGTTCTGACTGAAAGAGATCGAGTGGGAACCTGCGCCCCTTTGCACCGATGTCCTGCATCTCTCCTATTTCCCATGAACCTATGGCTCAGTTCCCACACACTGCCATCCTCTGACCTTTCAATATTCTCAGCAACAGCTCTTTCCCACTCATGCTGCTTTCTTTGCCCCTCCCCAACCTCCCCCTCTGCAACAGCAGCTTCCACAGAGCCACTGCCACTGTCTCCCCACATTGGAACCTGACAGCAAGTGACTCTCCTCCTCAAACCTAGGCAGCATTCTGGAAGATACCATCTTCCCTGCAACTGGGGGAGAAGGTGGGAAAAAGTGGGGTGGGAAGATATGAAATTGCATCACTTGATGGGGGCAGAGCAGATCGAGAAGGGGGAACAGACTTCCAGTCTTCTTGGGTGCTGTTAGGGGGACTGGCCTTGGAGAAGGCTGGACCAGGAGACATTTGTCTCCCTTTGTCTTATTGACGGTATGCCCCTGGAATAAATATAATTAGCCATCACAGTACCACATGGCAATACTGGCCAGATTACTGCGCCACCAGAGCCCCTGGTGGCGCAGTGGTAAAACTGCCGCCCTGTAACCAGAAGGTTACAAGTTCAATCCTGACCAGGGGCTCAAGGTTGACTTAGCCTTCCATCCTTCCGAGGTCGGTAAAATGAGTACCCAGAATGTTGGGGGCAATATGCTAAATCATTGTAAACCGCTTAGAGAGCTCCGGCTATAGAGCAGTATATAAATGTAAGTGCTATTGCTATTGCTATTATTGTTCTGTAAGAGCACACAACCAACCAACCAACCAACCAACCAATAAAATAAATTTGATATTTGTGGTTTTGATACTGAAATAAAGCAAAATTTAAAAAATGTACTTCCACTGTAATGTTCTGAGGTAGTTAAGTAACTTCTTTTAACTTAAACTGAACTAACAGGCTACGAATAAAATATATACATTTAAGGAACCATACACTGGGGCATACTTTGAATTCCTCTGTACAGATCACAATTCCAAAGTGGCAGTCCCCTAACTAATCCAAAAGCAGCTGTCTCTTTGAAATTGTTGAACACTGGTTATGTGCACATCTATCCTTCACTTTTGCACAAAATGACTTCTTTGGCTCATGGCTATAGCTATTAAAATGGGTTTGTATTATAGCTTTGCTATGAAAAACACATACACATACACAAACACAAACACACAGAGTTGGGCTTATCCCTGCCATCATGCTTCAAGGATTGTTTCACCCCTACAGAGCCTTTTCCCATATCTTCTATCTTGGACAAGAAGGGAAGAAACTGAAAGTACCCAGTTCATGTCACTTAAGAGATTGCAAGAGTAGGTCTTGACCATTTTTATTTGGATCTAGGAGCCATCCCAAAAATGTAGGAGCCAGACAATAGACACATGGCAAAATTACCAGACTTACTGGTTGATACTGTGGAAGGATAGGGTAAAAGGTCTTCAGGACTGCCTGGGAGAAATAATAATGTTATTCTTTTTAAAGAACTATCCCTTTGGATGTCCTAATCTAGATGGCATGGTTAAATTTCTAGGTGCCATGGCTGCCTGCTGCCTAGCATTTGTCAAGTCTAGTGATAGAGGAATTGGAGAACTTTCTCCTGGGCAGCTTCCCTCCAACCTCTAACTACTGCCTGGTAAAGTGTAGAGATGTGCATGGAACCAGGTGCGGGTGGCTCGATGGGGTGTGTGTGTCTCACTTTAAGGGTGGGGGAGGGTGCACTTACCCCTCCCTCTGCTTTTCCTCCACCGGCGTCCGGTATTTTACAGGTCCTACAAGGCAGCAGCATACTTCCCTGCCGCCCCATTTGCTCTTCGGCCAGAAGAAGAAGCCTTTGGTTCCAGCCCGTGATATGTGATATAGCAGGCTATTTCATCTGGCCATGAAGCTTGACTATGACTGTTGTTAGCTTTAATAGCAAATGAAATGTCATGTAAAAAAAAAAGGAAAGAGAACAGTTTGGTGCCGTTTCACAGGCAATTTTAGATTGCTTTGCTCAACACAGCTTGTCTCATTTCTTACTACAAAGTTGCCCTTGACGAAGCCCTTCTTTTGCTTTTCTGTTCCCGTGTGTACATTTTATTTCACTTGAGCCTTGACTATGTCTTTGAAAGGTTTTCTTTTATTTGCTGATTTATAATTTACAAAGTCTGCTATGCTACATACTGGAGGAGAAGGAAGGGATGGATCTGATTGATTCATACTCTTTCGGCACACTGTATGTAAATCTTCGAGTGACAATCGACTTTATGAAACACACAGTGAGGTCATTCACACAGCTGAAATCTGGGTAGGACCAGTGTTGTACTCAGGTTTGGGAGCTGTGTGTGCTTTTACTCCTACCTTGGTAAAAAGCTGTGTGTAGGACAGCTTTTCCTTCTACCTTGGTAAAATGTTGAATATGAAATCTGGGTAGGACAGTTCTGTCCTGGCCTTGGCACATCCCCTTAATAATTGTGTGTGCCAGGGACTATATCATCCAAACCAACCTATTATTAAGCTATTTTCATATCCTTAGAATTCATATAGTTAATCAAACTCATCAACAGTTTAAGAACATCTCACAAATAAGGTAAGCTAGGTTAGAATTTTCTTGGGACGACCTAAACTTGCAGTTGTGTAAACTCAAACTGCCCAGTTGATTCCTTACTCAGGAATCCGAATAGACTGACGACTTTGACTCTCAGACTGATGCACTATTACCAATGAAAAGGTCACGATCTTTAACTTTTTCTTGCTGGAGCTGGTTATGGCTTGACCATCTCTGAAATATTTGGACAATTAATTTGCCCCTGCCAGATTTTGTGTGTAAAGGGTGATGTTTTTGCTGTCTATTGCAATTTCTTTAACAAAAAACTCTTATCTTTGCAACTGATATATACAGGATACTTCCACTCCCGACAGTATTATTTTGAGACTAGAACTGAAAGGTCAAAATATAAGGAACCCAAATATATGTGTTTTATTTCCACTTCTCAGAAATGAAAAAGAGTATGCCACAAATCTGCTCTAGGTTGCTGGGGGAGGAAAACTTGATTTACAACAAGCTTTTACAATGTCTATCATTACAATAGATGCTTCAAATCAATGTACCACTGTTGTATGTTCCCCACCACACACTACAAATATGCTAAAACAATTATTTGAAATTTACAATATTTTGCGTCGCCCATCATTTTCTATTTATTTGTTCTATTTTCTGATAAAAATTACCATCTGGAGTCTTCATAGTGTTCCCCCCCCCCCACTCTCCTACCTTACCAAATGTTCCAGAACTTTCGCATATCCTTTCTAAGGCTATCAGCACAGTCTGTAGTTTAGTCCTGTCAAGCAAGATCAGCCAAACCAAAAGGAAGTCAATAAAACCACCTCAGCCTTCCAAGCAGCAGCTATCTTGTTTGTACATCAGGAGAAAGATACAGTGTAGATATCATGGTACTGGATAACTTGTTCTGGATACTGAACAAAAGTTTATTCTAAGAGCTTCAATTTTAAGTATTTTCCCCAAAGTGGGAATAATTGGAAAACAACTATATTCTCTCTCCCTCTCTCCCTCCTTGCTTTCTTTAACAGACGATCAAGAATTTAAATTTCCTGTCATAATGGGCTGGAAGATAGAACACAATAATGTAATTTTGAGGGATGTTCATTTGGGGGTTTCAATATCCCTTTACAATAGGGGTGTGCACAGAACTGGCTGATCTGGTTCGGTTAGAGTCCAGACTGGACCCAAACTGGAACAAGCCAGATCGGTTTGGCACCCCCTTGAACCCCCCCCAGTTCAGTTCAGTCCGGAGGGATTCATGAACAATTTTTTAAAAATAAAAATTATTTTTTAAAATTACCCCCTTTGGGAGAGTTGGAAGTGGTGCGAGGGTCCATGGAGGTTCCCCCTCCACTGGCCTCCCTTTATGCCACCACTGGCCATTCAGCCGGCTCTTCGGCCCATTCGGGCCTCCCCCCTCCGGAGCAGCGGCCATTTTGAACCTGTTTGCACATCCCTACTTTATAATGGAAACAACTTCTGAAAATTCCTTTACAGTAAGGTAGTTCTTGTATTACATTACCCTGAGCAGTATTCATCTCAAAGTAGTTGCCATCTGCTGCCTCATTATGCAAGCTTCTATGTCAGAAGCTGCATACAGGTTGAAGTTATCCCTTGATAGACTACAGATTATCTCTAGTGAGTTACAAATAAGTAGACAGACCTACATTTAAGCAGAGACAGCAAAGTTTCTTGGTAAAAGCTGAGAAACATGGAAAAACATCTGCAAATCACAGTGTCTTAAGTGAGTGAGTAACAGATGTGTTTGCTGTTCAGTAACTTTCAAGCTGCTGCTTAGCAGCAGCAGAGTAAATGCAAATAATGTAATTTCACCTACCCTTTTAGAATGAGAAAGTACCCCCAACAATGGCTTCCTATTTTGTATTGCAATGAGTAGCAGCCTAAATGCATGAAAAACCTAGTACGAGGCAACAGCACCTGGCAGACACAAGTGTCTGAGTATAAATTTGCATTCTCCAAGACATTTTCACATAGATGATGGATTCAGAAAATCAGGGTTCTCCAACTGACTTAATGGAAACCAGGCAGACCAAAAGGCTATTCAAACGATGGGGGGAAACTGGGCTAAGGGAACCCAGCCCGGTTTCCCCTCATTGTGAGAACCACCGGGCGAGCCTGCTAGTTCCACTACAGCTGACCCGCTTAAAAAACCCTCCCCTTAAATGACGTTAATGGCGCAAGTGCTCCATTAACCTTGTTTGCTTGATCATGTGTCAGCCGTGGCTGCTTGCAGCCATGGCTGACACACTTGGGGTGGAGGGGGTACCCCAGGAAGGCACTGTGCAATTGCACTGTGCCTTCATAGGGCTCCGGGGCACCGTGCAGCAGTGCTCCACTTCCCCCAGAGCTCCCAAAGGAGCTGCAGCCAGGCACAGGAATGTCCAACCAAAGCAGTCACTCTTCTGGGCAGCTGATCTGGCCACCCAGCAAAGAATGACTGCTCATGTACGGGGAGAGCAGGCTAAGCCCACTCTCCCTGCATAACCCCATGAGACTCTACATATTGATCATTTGTAGAGCCTCCCAGACTGTCTGAAAGGGTTGAGGGATTTATTCATAAAATCAGCTTCCTGAAATCAATGAGACAGCAGAATCCATAGCAGACAATTTTATTCGATTAGATTCCTACATTTTGTGAGAATGCAAGAATTATCACTTGAAAGGGAAAGTAATAAAATAAACCTAAATGCACCATTAAATAAAGTTTAATATGGCTGTGACTAATATGATAGAGTTTAATCTCTGGACAAAGGGATGGTTTAATCTCTGGACAAAGGGCTCTCTCAGTATCCCTTCATCATCTGTAAAATGAAAATTACCTTAAAAAATTGTTGTTGAACATTGCTGAACATTGCAAAGATTCAAAAAACACTTTTCAGATTTAAAAAAAAAATCAATAAACAACAGCAGCATAGCCTTCGAGAAGAGAGCTGGTCTTGTGATAGGAAGCATGAATTGTCCCCTTTGCTAAGCAATGTCTGTCCTGGTTTGCATTTGAATGAGAGACTACATGTGTGAGCACTGTAAAATATTCCCCTTAGGAGATGGGACCACTCTGGGAGAGCATCTGCATCGTTTCATGAAGAAGGTTTCAAGATCCCTCCCTGGCATCTCCAAGACAGGGCTAAGAGAGAATCCTGCCTGTAACCTGCCTGTGAGCCCCTGCCAGGGTCCACCCAGCCCATGGTGCCAACTACCATCTAAACCCCAAAGCAATTGGACACTCTGCAGTTTTTAATATATTTTTTTTGAAGATTTTTTCATTTTTTGCATTTTCCCCATAGAGTATAATGGGGACTTGAACCGACCCATTATTCCCCATGCAGAGCACCTAGGGACTCAAAACTGGGGTGGGTGGTAGGCACCCACCAAACCTCAAAGCAATGGGACACTCCTGCGATTTTAGATGATGGAAGGTTGTCCCCCCCCCATTTTCCCCATATGGAATAATGGGGATTTGAGGATGCACTAACTTCCATCCTGGGGGTTGCCTGGGCACCAAAGTGGGTTTGGGTGCAAGGCAGGTACGGCCACAACTCCCCCTGGGATCCGTAAGCCAGTGGGGTTCATGGTTTATTTTTTTTATAATATTTTAAAGATTTTAGCCTTTCTCAATACAATGAATAGGAATCTCTTCCCCATCCAGAAAAAGAACAGTGTGTGACCTTAATTGCTGTGAACTCACAGAGAGTTCATGATAGTTGAGTAGGTCAGGTCACTCACTGTTCTTTTTCTGAATGGGTGAGGGATTCCTATTCATTGCTTTTAAGCACATCCAAAGATATATTGCTACTTATTACCTTTTCTAAATTTTTCTATGGAACTTTTGGTAGTGGAAAAAATTCTAAACATGTGTTGTTGTTTTTTAAAATTAGAAACAATTCTGTGCAGAACTTTCCACCCCACATAACTGGCATCCAGTATTAGCACAGCGCTTTGTATCCATAGCAGTTTTAATAGCGACTGAGGCTATTCTTACAATCGGCTAAAATTGGCTAGGGGCACCTAGCCCAATTTTAGCAGACCATGCGGAACACTGGGCTCGCCGGCAAGCCCAGTTGCCTCACAGCAGGTTACCCACTTAGGAATTCCTCCCCTTAGCCCAGGTTAGCGGAGCAAGAGCTCTGCTAACCTAGGCTATATGATCCTGTGCTGCCGCGGTGTGGTGTGGTGCCACGGCAACTCATGAGGAGACCCCTGACCAGTAGGCTAAAAATCAGCCTCCCGGCTCGGGGGTCTCTCCAGCATGCTCTGCACGCTTGCGCAGAGCATGCTGGAACTCCCAGGGGCCGCGCGGCCCCTGTACTCCCCAAACCCCACCGGCTCTGTGACGGAGCCAGCAGTCGTGTGGGTGGCTGATTCGGCCACCAGGGGAGGGCTAATGATTGTCTGCCAGGAGAGCGGGCTTAGCCCGCTCTCCCCGCAAACCCTCTGGAGGCAGGTCTCACAGATCGTGAGACCCGCCTCACTGTCTTCTCTCCACCATTTAACCCGAGTCAGTAGTTTTTTAAGCCATGAGGGGAAAACAGGGACTTTCTAGACATCTGGAAGCAATTTTACTTACAAACAGATTGTAAGATAGTTTTATCTGAAGTTTATCTGAGTCTCATTGTGAATTCAGTAGTCAATTCGAGAGAAAACTCAATGTCTACTACAAAAATTGAGACCCTTTTGAAATTTCCAAAGGATATTACATTAAACAGTATATTACATATGTTCCCTGGTACAATATGTGTTTCTGCATAAACCGAACCTCTTCTCCCACACAGGATAAGGAAGAACTAGGGTTCTTTGACCTTAGCATGCCTGCAATAGTAGAAGAAGAAGGATGATCCTAAGGGAGGGTTCTGATAATTGCCCAGACATTCACAGAGAAAAATGAAAGTAGTATTAAGATAATGGCTTACTTTTATGATACTTTAGGAAAGGAATGAAAGAAAAAAAAATCTTATGAGAAGGACTGGGGAGGTGCTAAAAGACAAAGAAAAAGATGCAAAGTGACAGAAGTACCAGGGTACAGGGAAAGGAGGTTGTAATAAGTCTGTCTTTTCACCATTAGTATCTAAAGATCGAGGAAGACCCAACTTGAGTTTGCATATCTAACAAGGAAGGCCGTTTCACATATAGACAAAGTGAAAACTCTGGGGCTTGAAATTTTATGTCCAATTATGGAAGGTGTAAATATCCTGACTAAGGAAGTGTAGGTGTTCCTAACATCAGTGACCATTCAGCACTAACCCCCATACTAGATTGCCAGGCTTCCAAGCTTTAATTATTATTAAAGTAAAAGGGAGGAATGCTCTTCTCAACCTCCCCTACCCCCAGCTACTGCCGCTGTGGTGGCTTTTGTTTTTTTAAGAGCAGCTAAAACCTTTTTGCCTATGGGTGGCAAAAAGGTTAATCCACCCCTGGTTAGTGCAGGTGATAGTATTGTGGCACTGTTGTGGCACTGATGTTAGGAGCATCCATGCTTTGTTTCATCATGTCAGCCAATACTATTTTGATGCAATCATCTGAGATTCAACCTTTCAGATCCAAGTATATCTCCAACCACAGCATTATTTCTTTACAAAGACAAGTGATTAATTGAAAGCCCTGCTTTTAATAACAAAGAGATAATTTGATTTATTTTTTTAGAGATATGGCTAGAGAAGTGCAGCTTTTCTAGCCATATCCATCACTGTTTATACTTCTGTGCAACTAATCAATGGCAGAGATACCATGTTTTGAATGTGGCACCTGTAACAACCATTTCATACAGCAACTTCTGCTTTACAATGCATTCCTCAAAGCCTATTAGCATGTTTAACTGTACAGTTCAGCTACAAATTCGAACTGAAAATTCACTCACAGAACATAAGGCAATCTTCTTGATAACATTTGTTCCTGCTATGGATCCTTCCTGCAACACTTGATTAAAAAACTTCATTTGACAGCAAGCAAAATGAACAATAAATTATAGTTCTTACATCCCTATATCAACGGAACTAGTTCTGTTACTTTGCAAAACAAAAGGGCTGACATCCAGACTCCAATACCAGTTTCCCTATGATGTCAACTGTTTCTCCCAAAAATATTCTCTAAGGGTTGCATAGCCTTTGGTAAATGTTTTCAGAGTGGGTTTTAGAGCAAAGGGGAGATTGATGAAAATCACCTCTCCCTCAAAGTATCAGTAGAACATTAGCAGAACATTGCCATCTAGATATTGGCTTAGCTGAATAAGTGCATGAGATGTGATTATACACAAATTAAAATAAAGCTTTAGAAGAAGTGAATATCAAGGTATAGATTCAAAATGTGTGTCCCATCAAAAACAGGTGATGATAAAAAACTTGGCAATTGAGAAACAATCATTTTGTCCTTCATCCAGATGGACACTGGGTTTTCCTGGTAGCGTGGAGGGTTGGGGGCTGGGATGCATAGTCCTTGCCCCTGGAAATCCCATAGTAAGAACAAAAGAACAGCCCTACTGGATTAGGCCCAAGGCCCATCTAGCTCAGCATCCTGTTTCACACAGGTGCACTGCACAAGTGCATTTTGGGGATGCCCCTGGCACTGACCAGGAGGCTCTGTCAGCACTGTGTGGTGCCGCATGGCACTGACACACGATAATTTAGCCCAGGTTAAGGTCACGCTCATGCCCTTAACTTCAGTTAACGGTCAGGCCTCTATGATGAGTTTGCCACTGAGGCACCAGCGGCAGCCATGTGACTGCTGGCAGTATTCTCATTCAGTGAAGCCCAGTCTTGGCTGCCTTAGCCCAGTCTTGGCTGCATGTGAGAACAGCCTTAGAATTTGCTGTTTGTGAAGATACAATTAAAATGGTTTATTGGCCTTGCTAAATAGATTGTTGAAAAGGCAACTATCCAGGTAAGCTGAAATGCTCAAAAATACCAAGCCAACATTAGCTCTTGGTAGGAAGCACTCTTTTACCCTTAGCTTAGAATTATACGCCTGATTAATAATCTTGCATTAAACTTGTATTGTGCATGCTAATCAAAATGGGGGGGTGCTCTCTTACTTATTGCTCCATTTATACCTTGTATCTGCAGTTTGTAAGATCAGGCAAGTTATGTTTAAGTTGGATATTTTTGATTCGTTGGATACTATAATTTAGCTGGTTATTATGGACTAGTGGACATTTTTTATTTTATGTTAATTTTTAGTTGTGTTAGACATGTACACAGTTGTTGTTTTTCCAGGTCATGTACCAAAATAAAGTTGTTACTACTACTACTACCGCTACCCATCAGACTCGTCTGTGTATAATATAATCTGTCCTGTCATTAGGTTGCATGCTACAAATGATTTCTGGATCAACTCTATTGTGGTGTAGTGGCTAGAGTGCTGGACTAGGACCGGGGAGACCAGAGTTCAAATCCCCATTCAGCCATGATACTAGCTGGGTGACTCTGGGCCAGTCACTTCTCTCTCAGCCTAACCTACTTCACAGGGTTGTTGTGATGAGAAACCTAAGTATGTAGTACACCGCTCTGGGCTCCTTGGAGGAAGAGCGGGATATAAAATGTAAAATAATAAAAAATAATAAAATTTATTACATATATAACCCTTGTATAACTGAGCCAAGCGGTACCTTCAAAAATGGTGACTATCTTATATTTAGTAGTGGGAGAATAACTGTTATTCAACCTTAGCACAGCATTTCTCCAATGGCTGTTGCTGCTGGTATCTACCTTGTGTGTCTTTTTAGATTGTGAGCCATATGAGAACAGGAAACCATCATTTCTTATTATTCTTTTTTCTGTGTAAACCACCTTGAGAACTTGTTTGTTGAAAAGCTCTACACTACTACTATGACTCTGACAAATACTTATACCACTTTTCAACAAAAGTCCTCAAAGCAGTTACACAGAAAAAATAAATGACAAGCAAAGATGCAAAATGATGGAGGAGGAGAAATTTTGTGAGCTAAGCCTATTCAAAAGGATGCTTCAGTACAGTTGCCTCTCAGCTGTTCCAGTTTCCACTATTGATATAATTTCAATTTTGCTTTAGAGTACTACATTGTTTTTAAATTAATAATTATTGTATGTAATTTTTTGCCCAGATGTGACCTTACAAAAAGTACTCAGAGATTTTCATGCAGAAAGCTTAAAGAAAAGGCCCAGGATCAACTAACAATTCTACCCTGGATCCCTCATAGCTGTGAAAACTTTTACATATGCAGTACCATTTGTAGCCATTCTACACTAAATAAGTGAACTCTTGAAATAGTGTACTTTTATAATGGGTTTTTAATCGAGAGATAACTGATTCTCCCAAGACGTCTCAGACATACAGTGCCAGTATATCTTGTATAAGTTGTAAACTGCCCAGAGACGTAAGTTTTGGGCGGCATGGAAATATGTTAAATAAATAAATAAAACAAATAAATAAGAAACCAATTATGGGTTGCTACAAAAGCATTTTGCTGCAACAGTTAAAGACTGCATGCTGCAATACAATATTTTGACCAAAGAAAACACTGTACATTATCTAAGCCAGTTGGAAATGTTGAGCAAATTCCTTGAAGATTGCACTGCTTCCATAATTATGTATATATGCAATTAATTCTATGCACATATTGGAGGATTTAAGCAAAATCATTGTGGAAACATTGTGATATCATTTGTCTTGATTCAGACCATGAGGCTGTTCTCATGAGCAGCCTAGCTCAGGCTAGGGCTGCCCAGCGTGGACTAGACTGCTCGTGTGCAGCATCGAGATCAAGCCCAATCCCAGTGCTGCCCACCCACCTAACCCAACTTTTAACCCGGACATTTAACCGAGGTTAAGTGATCCTGTGGTTGTCTGGGCGATCGCTGCTGGGTTAAAAGGCTTCGCCCTGGCCCACTGAAATTTCCGGCAGCAAGCCAGGGGGAAGGAGCAGCCACACACTCATGGTGTGGCATGTCCTGGGATGTGGGAGGGGCAAATCCTCCTGGCTACAGCCTTCACCGCGCCACCACTTGTGTGGGTGTGTGGCATGGCAAGAGCATAGATGGTCACTGCTCATCTGCGGGGGAAGGTAGGAGGGCTCCTGCCTTCCCCCAGTTCTCCAGCCCTCCCAGCTGAGGTTGTGTTAAAGACCTCCATCTGTCCTTCCATGGCTGTTGCTGGTATGTTTCTTTTTAGATTGTGAGCCCTTTGGGGACATCTTGTATTATACATTTTTCTATGTAAACCATTTTGAGAACTTTGGTTGAAGAGTGGTATATAAATATTTGTTGGAGATAGATAGATAGATAGATAGATAGATAGATAGATAGATAGATAGATAGATAGATAGATAGATAGATAGATAGATTCCCCTGTTATATATTCCCCTGTAAGGTAGAAAATTATGGTGACAGTGACTGGCCCAAGGTCTCTCTCAGTGAGTTTAACAGATAAGTGGGGATTTGAAGCTGGGTCTCCCCTGTCACTGTCAAACCATTACTTCCTTATGGCTTTCATTTGGGGAGTTCAGGACACCTAAAGAAAAAGCAGCCACAGTACTAAAAGAGCAAAATAAGTGGATGGGAACAATCTATAATTAATGATAAAACTTATAATGATTTATTTTGTTTAAATCCTATACATCTGAATGTCTAAATGCACATGCATATTCACAAACTGCTGTCTGGTTCACTCCATATGCATTGCTATTGTTTTATTGATTTCCTGTCTTTCTTCTCTGTTGGAACACAAATACATGAAGCTCCTGGGTGGGTTCCCATCCAGGCATACACAAACCTGCTTAGCATCACAAGCTGGCTGTCTCACATGCCTTGAGACTACACCCTGGGACTAGCTTAGATGTAGCTCAGTGACAAGCTGAAAACAGTTGACCACGTGGAATTCTGTCTGGTATATTACTTAACCCCTTCATATCTCAACAGATGCCAGAGTGATAATCTGTTTTTTGACAAAACATTTTCCAGTTGGCATCCAGATATATGAATAAATGCAATGGCCAACATCAAGGCAACAAAGTGCTAGTGCAGCAATCTCACTTCCTTCTGTGGGAATTCACTGAGCCAGGTCTCATGATCAGTGAGACCCTGTTTTGGGGAGTGAGCGGGGAGAGCGGGCTAAGCGCACACAAGCAGGGTGGGAGCCCTGGGTGGCTGGATCGGCCACCCACATGATTGCTCGCTCCGTGACAGAGCTGGCAGGGGCTGGGGGGAACGGGGGCCAATCGACCCCTGGAAGCTCCAGCATGCCCTGTGTAAGGGCATTATATTATAAAATTTGCATTATATTTTCCCTAATATATATATATAACTATACCCATTTTCATAAAGCTCTAAATAGATTATGATCTGATTTGGCATGTTAAGTTACCTATATTTATATGGGGGGGGGCACAAAAACAAAAAAACACCTTCACCATGTTCATTCCCACACTTTGACGCTATTCACACACATGTGCAAAACTGGGCTAAGGGAGCCCTGCCCAGTTTTGCACATGCATGGAAACTGCCAGCATCAGGCCCAATTCTGGCAGCACCATGGCAGCAAGCCTGCCTATGGAGGGAGGGGAGGGGAGTCCCCATAATACACTACACACTTGCATGGTGTATTATTGGAGCTCTGGGGGGCGGGGCGGTGGGGGGGTGGGGTATCCCAGCACCCTGGCCCTCTGAGCTATTGACTGGAGCCAGTGTTTATCTGGGTGGGTGATCCACCTGCCCAGAGATGGCAGGACAATTGTCTGAAGGGAATTAAGTGCTTTCAGGCTTCCTCCCTGCAAAACAGGTCTTCCTCCCCGCAAAACAGGTAGCCCTTTCTCACTGCACATGACAAAGGGCTCTCTCTCTCTCTCTCTCTCTCTCTCTCTCTCTCTCTCTCTCTCTCTCTCTCTCTCTCTCTCACATAAATGTTCCTACTAGCCAAGTAGTTGAAATGAAATATTTGATGGGGGAGGGGAATCAATGAAGACACTTGATGTGCATTGATTGTTATACTGAAACAAATTCAGTGTTATGTGGTAAGATTATTTTAAATTAGAATACTCAATCAATCATTAAAACTTTTTTTCCCATGGAAAATTTTCTGCCCCACATGTTTGAGTGGCAACAACAAAAAATGAAAATAATCTGACATATACAGTCTTGCCTGGAACATGAGGTTACAAGACACTATGCAAAATGCTACTGAATTAGTCATGTACATTAGCACAAAAATAAGTACTGATTGCCTCAATACCCTAAATAAACTGAAAATAGAAACTGGCTGCTATTTTCCATTTTTCATTACAAATAAAGATCATCAATTGCCTAAAGCTAGAGCAGCAAGTGCTGATCTCTTTGATTCATGACATGAACATGATTTGTAAGCTGAACTTTAATTGAGTGTACATCTCTATTAGCATTGCAATATACAATTTTAAACATTTCCTCCTTCTTCTTGTCCCAATACAGCATAATTCCTTCCAAAGAGCCAAACAAAAAAGGCAGAAGATGTTTTACTACATTAAAATCTCCTTATAAAGCAAATCAGAATCAAAGTCAGAATCTAAAGTTCACACAATCTATTTAAGGGAGCATGTATGTAAAAGGAGTCTCACCAGTCATCACAGGATACATTGCCTATCACTCCTGAAGATATTAAGGTGGAATGATCCCTGATGTCAGTTTTACATGTTGAAGTGAAATCTGCAATTACATGACAGTAGGACAATTTGATCCCTCCCCCCATCCCGCTCTCCTTATCTGGGCAATGGTAGAACTTCCCACGAACACTGGAAATTTTTTTAAATGTTTTTTTTTTGTTAATGATCTCCACAGATCATAATGAGACATTGTGTTAATTTGCATGACTGAGTCAGCAGGGTGGTGAGAAGGCAGGGGTGGATGATTGTTACACTCACCTTCCTCCCCAGAGGATAATTTTTTTGTTGCTGGGAACACGGACCATGCTTCCAGATGAGCAGCACTGTGTGCTCATCTGTGCTCACTACATGCAGCTCCAGAGCCCAAGATGATGCATCCCAGCCTCTGGAACTCCTATTCTGACACTACAAACCCTAGGATCCTAAGGGGTTTCTTTTAGGAAAAGTTAAAAATTAGTTTAAAATTGCCCACTTGCCAATTTCTTTTGTGGGTTGGGAGATAGGTAGCACCCATCATAACCTACTACATAAACCACTTTGTTATCCCTAGGAGCTACCCATGGGGAACAATGGCATGTATCAAGTTTCCCCATTGATTCCAATGGCCGGGAAAAGCTGCATTCACAGTGTGCATGCACGCAAGTTTTGCATTGCAATTTGCAATGCATTTTGCAACCCTGCCTTGAAAAAGAGAAACACTGCAGAAGTATACCATAAAAGGGATTCTGTCCTCCCAACACAGAACACACATTTCAAACACAGTCCAAAAAAGGCCAAAAAAGAATCCCTGACCCAGAATTCACAGCCAGACACTGTGCCTGTGCTGCAGTAACATCATTGGCACAAGTTTATCTCTCACACACAGTTATGACCTTCCTGGCATTGCAACAGCTTCCACAGCAGCACTCTAAGCATCAAGCATAGCTATAAGCTCAACTAGAGCAACTTCAGCCACATATTGCCTGAGAACACCTTGCAGTACAGATTGCAGAGCAGTGAGTGAAGCTCAACTTAGTCTTAAGGCCAGGCATGAAGCTCATCACAGCAATCACCAAAAACATCACACACGCACACACAGCTGCCACTGTCCATGTCTCGCCACAACACTACCTCACAAACAAACTCAACACTATCTCACAAACAACTCAAGGAAGGCAGGCACCCAAGTTTTGCCTTTGTTAATCTGAGATCCAGCCAGACCAGATACATAGTTATAGCACAGAACAGCATAATATACTCAGTGCTGAGAAAAGAACACCACAAAACCAAACCTACTTTCCTCCTCTCTTAATATATCTTCTTCAAGAAAGAAATAAGGATTCTCTGATTCTCAGTCCCTTTGAACAGTTTTGAAATTCCTTCCTTTTGTGTTCCCCCTCTGACCTCCCTCCACCCAGCCAATGGGGGCACAGTTGCCATGACAACACTTGATTTGTATTTTAACAAGCCAACCAAGAATCAAGGAGATCTCAAGCCAATTGGAAGCTAGTGCCAGAAAACCAATCAGCAAAAGAAAAACAGGCCTACAAAATGGTGCTTAAAATACTCAAAATGTTCCAATTGAAATGGTGTCATACTGTTTCAAGATTGAAACAGGCTCTTTATTTTAAGGGTGTTCTGTTTTGAGCTTGAAACACTCTAAATGGCCCATTTCAAGCTGGAAACATTTTGCACATCCTTACTAGATACTGCACCTGGGGGTGGTGAGGAAGAAGAGGTGTATATAGAGAGCATATCTGACCTGCTAATAATCGCAATCCTAATGCACCCTAGATGCGGAGAAGAAATTCTAAGGAATTAAATGCATACAGACATTCAGCCTTCTTTCAATATCACAACGGAATAAAACAAAAGGAAAAATTACAATTGATTTGCCTTTGGGAGATGTAAAACTGTCTTTCAGTCAGAAAATGTGATTAGCTAGCCTATTCATTAGGCACCAGTTTTTTGTTCTCTAATGTTCAGGATACATTGTTCCAAAGACAGGAATTTATTCCTTGTAACTTAAACCAAATTAGAAGAAATCAGTTATATCTATTTGTGAAAATGATAATCCATTTTTATCAATGTAAAACTTCCCTTCTTGGCATTATTATAGTATCTGCATAGGCATTATATTACTAACTGTGTCTAAACAACTTATTCGTGGTTTTACATTGTTGAAATCATGGCAGATATTTACAATGAAATATTTATTTAGTTGTGCTGACAGGTGAGGATATAATTTGTTCTTGTACCTTGAGGCAAATTTTGCATTATGCTCTCATAAGACAGTTCATACTGAGTCAAACCAGTGCTAGCTTTCCTTTCCTACTGGTCACTTTATTGCTTCAGGTAGCTACTTATTGGTTATGATATTGGTCAATGAAAAACTACAGAAAAGTTGAGGGAGCAACGAAAATTTAATTTTGATCATATATTAACCAATGACACACGGTGTATTTATGAGCATTCATCTTTGTGGATTATGAACACTCAGAAATTTAGTTCTTAGAAATGACTTAATAGATTCTGTTTAAACATTGGCCCTTTAAAAATAAAAACAACAACTGGCTTGTAGGCAGTTTCTCACTTTTGCACCTCAGTGCTCATCACAAAAACTGTAATACTAATCATGCCTAAAGTAGATGTTCTCTCTTACATCCTGACGTTCCCCCTTTTTAATGCAGTGCCTCTAGCCACATCACTTTTGCTTCTATGAACACAGTCTGGTGTGATGCATCACCCAATCCAATTTCACACACACTACATGGTGAAGTGACATCATTTCCAAGTGATGTCTAAATGTTAAACCATTTACCTTAATGTTTACTTCCACAAAGCTGAACACTCAATCCTATTCTTTTGCTGTTGACTACAAAAGCCACACATAAAATGTCAGCAATATTCCCAGGCACAACTATACCTTCTGTTCTGTTACTATACAATTATCCCTCCTTTATTTATTAGTGCAACAACCTGTTTCTATTCTCTGGGGAAATAAGGTGTACGTGAATGCAGCAAGCAATCCTATGCTCTAATAAATAGGTCCACATGGCAGCTTTTATATCCACAGCAGTGCAGCTCAGTAAGAATTTGCCATCAACAATGTATGCTGCCTCAAGACATTTGCAGTAATGAAAATGTTGCGAGTATCTAATGGTTATATGCAGACAAAAAGTAAGCAGCTAGTTAAGATCACCTCCTCATTTCCTGCTGCCTGAAGAGCAAAAGGCAGCTTTTAAACCTTTACGCTAACACATTTGCTATAAAACAGATTGGCCAAAACACTGTATATGCATATACGCCTGTCTGGCATACTGTACTGAGTAATTCTTATTACTCAATTAATATTATTACTTATTAATCTGCTAACTCATATGATTAATGTTCATAAGGAATTCTTAAAAGAAACCATCTGTAGAGTAACAAAACAGAACCTTGTAAATGTATGGCAATCCAAGGCCAAAAGGAGCAATGGAAGAATAATCTACACATTCTAGCATTCTGCCTTCCTTATTTGAAAGACACAGCAGGGTGTGAGGAATATTCTGTATGGTCTGCCAACTATACCATTTTGTACAACCAAGCAGATTCTGTCCCTGACTATTTGGCTCAAATTCAGCGCTGCTGGCAGTGATGGGAAAATTACTCACATCTGATGGAACTTTGGTACTTAAAATATGCAGGCTGAGCTAGTTACTTTCTAACAGGAGATGCTAGATAGAGTCAGCATTCATGCTAAGGAGGAAAACAGAGATGCTGTGTCTCTATTTCATTTGAGCAGTGGACTGCAGAGCTGACTGACCATACATGAACTACTAATTCTATCTTGCAAAACCATGGCTGTCATAGTAGTAAATTCAGGTCACCCAAAAGACCAGGGACCAGCTGGAATAGAAATGAAGTAAAATGCTGCCTGACAAACCTATGTTTCTAACACTTGGGCTATGTTACACATTCCAACTAAAAGCAATAATGAAAAAGCAAAGCTGAAATATGAAAAACAGAAATTAAAGTAGCAATTAAACATGGATCAAGATGGGAGTGGGGAAAAGTATACAGTAATTATCTGCCCAGGTCTGAAAGAGAGATACCGTATTTACCCAAATCACAGACAGCTATGAATTTAAGACAACCCCCTTAAAAATAGAGGTAAAATATAGGTTATACCACATTTACTTGAAAGGAAAAGGACTCTGAAATTAATATGGTCTCCCTATTTCTAATATCAAAAAACTTGGGGGGAAAACCTAGTCTTGGATTCAGGGAAATACAGTACCTACCTACCTCTCTCTCTCATATGCCCATGCACAAATAATCTAGCCAATACTTTTAATCATAAGCACTGATCAACCAGAGATATCTCAGCCAATATTTCACTTTCCCTCTCCTTTCTCTTTCAACATCCAAACTAATCTTTTCTTGTGATAATTCTCTTGGAAGCAAGTAAGTCCTTGTCCCAGTATGTAGAACGGCAGAATGAGACTGAAAAATTAGCCTGATGCATAATAAGGAAAAGAGAGAAAACAAGAATAAATGCAATTTGCAGAAGCATAAATGGCAGGAGGAACGGGAGTGGGGAAAGCATAGCATTAGGGCGACAGAGAATTCCAGTGACCAGGCTGGGTGTCAATCATGTGGCTTCCCAATAGCTAGACATTGCTATTGATACTACTTGGCTTGTGAGTATGTTAGTATCACAAGCACCAGCCAATGATGTAGACAACCAGATGACTGAGTATTTCTATGCCTACCTTATGAAAAGGAAAAGAGGGGGAAATGCAGAGATTTTTTTTAAAGAGTTACTCTCCCATTATCTTTTGGTATTCACCTTTCTCAGCAAACCTCTTTGGATTTTTTAAAGAAGAACAGCTCATGACATAGCTAATTCTGACATTTGTATCATTTTTCTGGATTGGGTTTTTTAAAATTCACAAGAATAGAAGGACTTTTAATCAGGCACTCAATAATTAGACATTTCCTTCCTGAGGAGTGGAAAAAGACTCACCATCTCTTTTTGCAATGACTGGAAATAATCAGAAATTCATTTAAATATAGTGTGCAAAATGTCAAGGTGTCAGCAACTCATTTATGGACATTTTTCAGACCATCTGTGCATTAGAGTAGCTCTTTGAAGAAATCCCATGTCTGCATTAAGATAGCCAGAGATTATTCTTGCAGCTTCCTAGACAGAAGTGAAAGTTCTAACTGCAGTTCTCAATGGCTCAAAATTCTGAAGGCACTGATTGCATTCTTGTTTCACTGAGTTCATGTAGGAAGGAATATGGACCACCAGGTATCTTTTGATTGCCGTGAATAATGGCGTGTAATAAAAAGTAGGAATATGATTTTTCAGAAAGAAGGGATTGAAAATGCAAACCCCTCAAATTGTACTTGAAAAAAACCCTATCCGTGGAAAATTTTTAGTTGACCCATATCCTGCCAAAAGGCAAGAGGCATTTCATACAAGTATTACTGTAGCCACTGGATGATATTCTGGATAAAACAGGAGAAGCACTGGTGCTTCTGGAAATGCTCAAATGCTCCTGTTCTGCTCACCAGTCCATCACCTGCCACCCCTAGCTGGAGACACTGATACAGCAGCATAGACTGTCCTAGAGAATGCTGCATACTCAGCAGTGGTGCTTCTGGAGTGGGGTAGGGGTAGGGCATGCAACAGTAAGTGGGGCAGAAATGCTCTGTTCTACAAATTGGTAGACACTGAAGCTCCGGTTACAGTTGCCACCGGCTCGTTTGGGGGTGACTCAGGAACAGCCTTTCTCTGTTGCTGCCCCAGGGCTTTGAAATATGCTCCCCGCTGAAATATGAGCAGCTCCTTCTCTGTTAGTTTTCAGGAAGACCCTCAAGACTCTCCTGTTAATTAAGTTTATTTTTTTAAAATAACTGTTTTATACTTTTAATTGTGTCTTGTGTATGTTGTGTATTTTAAATTTTGTACACCGTCTGGAGAAGTACATATCAGATGGTATAAAAATATGATAAATAAATACATAAATATTCACATACGCAGCCTAGGCCAGGTTAAGGCAGCCCTGCCTGGGCTAGGTTGCATGTGTGAAGTGCTGGGATGGAGCCCAATCCTGGTGCTGCCCTGCGCTTAGCCCCACTTTTGAACCCAGCATTTAGCTGAGGTTAAGCAAACCTGTGGTTAGCTTAACCTAGGCAGGCGATCATGTGTACGATCACTGCCGGGTTCAACAGCTTCCCCCCAGCCAGCTGCCACTTTCAGGAGCAAGCCAGGGAGAAGCATTGGCTGCACCAAGCATGGTGGCTGCTCTAATGTGAGCAACAGAGTTCCCTCTAACAGCGATTTCCAGATGTTGTTGACTACAGAATCCCCAAGCAAAAGCCATTGCAACTGGGAATTCTGGGAGTTATAGTCAACATCATCTGGGAAACCCTATTAGAGGGAACGCTGGTGAGCAGCCACCACACTCATCATGTGGGGCACCCTGGAGAAGGCCTCCTGCTTCCAGATCTTGCCTTCACCTCACCGTTGCCTGGGTGGGCACGTGGCACAGTGAAGGCATGAATGGCTACTGAGCATCTGCCAGGGAAGGTGTACGCCAACCTTAGACTTACCCCAACCTTAGACTTAAAGGTACCAACTCAGAAGTATGTGGAATTGAGGCCTGTGTCTGATTTCATTTTATATTAAGGAATGAATTATTGCCTGACTCAGGGTGAATTGAAACCCAGATCTGCCTGGGTATTTGTAAAGGCGGGGGTAATCTAGCATTGTTTATCAGTGTTTGTGAAACTCACTGAGACACAATGGGTCAGGCTTAATTACCAGTCTCACACTGCTGAAATTAACCTGCTATCCAGTAATCCCCTTACCTCACTGACAGGATGCTTCTGCCTTAGTCAAATGTATTGATTAACTCGTCTCACACATGTACCCCTTTTTATGTTACTTTAAATAGTCTCTTGTTATAATTACACACTAGATAGAGGTACACAAGAAATAATGTAATTGCTGTCTCACACAAATAGAACTAATTCTCTCACTAACTCCTGACTTTTAACACCTTTTGGGACCAGGCTAGCAAATCTGGGGGCCCATTTGCAACTCAGAGATGCAGATTTGCTTTGGGCAATGTCCCCCCCCTCAAGATAGCAGCTAACAGAAGATGGGATTAAGATCTCCCTGGACTGCCTGAATAATTAAAAGGACATTATCCAGAAGGTAACAGCAAATTGTCACCTTTTGGGACCCAGGAAAAGATGAGATTTGAACAGATCAAAGGAAAATACAACTATAAAGAATGAGGCTACTGGACAGAGAGTGGGCATCTTGTGCCTACAGGCATCTTGTGCCTACATGCAAGATTTGCTCACAAGCAATCCCAGAGTTTGCTGCTAAGCCGCGGGGCCACAAGCAGGAACTCTGTCCATGGACAGGAGCTGTCTGTGACTTCTACTGCGCAGTGAGAAGTCAAGACTTCCCCAGCCATGGTGCTCTGACTCAGCCGTGCTCTGAGCAAACTGCATGCTTGATCCAAAGCTCCTGTCTCCAACCAAAGGCCTTGCTCCTTCAGCTGAAGAGATCCACCACTCTCAAGTCTCTGATCCTGGTAATATGCTGCCCTTACAAGCGTTGAATCCCTTCCTTCCTTCCCCTTCTTCTGCTCCCTTATCCTCATCCCTCTACTAATTCCTGATCTCCCCCAAACCATGCCAGTCCTCAGCCTTCCTTACCCCCCCTTTTTCTGTCTATATCTGAATTATATTAGGCTTTAGGAAGATTTAATACACACAAATATGTTAGTTAGGAACATGGGTTGTACATTGGTGCTGGCTAGGATGTTCTGTTTAAATACTGTTAGTAATATTGATAAAGTGTTCTGCTTTCTGCTCAGCTAGAATTGATGTTGTTATTCTTTTATATTCAATAAAGCCCATTGAATCCTTTTAGGAGTGGTTTGATCTCCTTTCTTCCTTGCGCCCAGATCCTACATGGTCACTATATAAAAGAACTTGGTAACTTGGTGACACTATGGGACAGGCCTTATTTTGTATGCTAGCTAATGAGCATATTTAGTATATAAATCAGGCCTGGACAGTAACAAAGGCAGGCAAGCTCCTGCCTTCCATGCAGCCCATGATAGCAGCAGCTGAAGGTTGTGTGCATGACTTTAATATGTGCAGAATATAGTTAGCTTTACAGTGACTACTAGGAACAAGAATAGAAAACAAGCCCCCCAAAATCATTTAAATTTGGAGTGCTTGCAGTCTTTCAGTATAAAAAAAGATTGATAAATAAATAAATAACATAAGGAGAATCACCACTTTAAAAAAGATGCCCCTTTGCCGAGTTAGCAACTTCACACCTTTGATGCACAACCCTACCCTCTTTCTGCATGACAAAATACTACAGAACTATTACCTCCTATCTAATCTGTGAGAAGAGCTCAGGGGCGGTCTGCAGGGAAGGAGGGTTTAATGTACCTTCCTCACAGACGATTGCTTCTTAGTTCCTGGGCAGGAGGATCACCAGTCCAAATGAGCAGTGGCACTCACTGCAGCTCCTAGGGGCAGGTTGTCAGGATGTGCCGCTGTGCATCACCTGCCCCACAGAGTGCCAATAATGCACTGCATGAGTGCACAGTGCATTACTGGGATGCCTCCTCCCCCCTGAGTGTGCCAGCTGACACACAATTAAAAAAATTAGGTTAAGGGAGCACTCACTTCCTTAACCTTGTTTAACAGGGAAGTTTTACATTTAAAATATAAATGTAAAATGTTACATTTTAACTTAACTTTTACATTTAAAGAATGTAACATTAAATGTGGTGTTATCCTGGTTTTAACTTGTTTAACTTAAATTTGGTTAATTCTATTAATCTTATTTACATTGTATCTTTTTATTGATGTTATGAGCCACCCTGAGCAGTAGTGTACTGGAGGAGTGGGCTATAAATATTTCAAATAAATAAATAAATAAATGTGAGCAGAAAGTTAAAGAAATGTAAGCAATGTTTATTCTAGTTTTACAGCACACAGAAACTGCTTTTGATATGGCAAGGCATATTAATTTCTTGGAAATCCAGACAGAATCTTCTTCTTTAATAGCTTTTAATCCAAGATCTACGCCAATCTGTTTCAAACTACAGATTTAATCTATCTGGTTCTAGTGGTTCATCTTTCTTCACTTCAAAAAGTGAAATGAGGCGGGGGCAGATTCTGATAACATATGGAACTGCAGGTCCAGTAGACCCACAGTTCCACGTGTCCCCTTCACCCCAATCTCTGATTTGAGTTCAGACCTACAGCAGTCTTACTGCAGCGAGACTGCAGAGAGGTGGGGGAGCTGGCTGCATGGGCTTCCTTCTTTTCAGGACAGCCTGCACAGTCAATAGGAGCCAGAGTGAGGGGCAAGCTTCCTCCCTCAACTCCAGTTTGAGGAATGGCAAAGGAAAGGCAACCTCCAATCCACAGATCACACGTAATGAAGGCACTGCTGAAATGCAGTTGCTGGTGGCATAACTCACTAGAAACCGACGGTAACAGTTTGAGTTAGGGGAGGCAAACTATGGGTCCATTTTCCCTCCTAATTTCAGTTCTCCAGGTTCAGATGTTTGGGTAGTGAAGCTGGAGGTGACTGGACTTCCAGTTTCATATTTTGTCTGAATCCAGCCAGAGTGTGTATAAAATCAGCATTCAGACAACCAAGTGCCCCAAACCAGCTGCTTGTAAGCACATGCCCAAAGGATTTTGTAATGTTAATCCCTTCCTGACAATGAAACTCACATTGATTGTTGTGATAAGATGTGACCTTTAAAAACAGGCATTTCCTTTGCAAAACAATACTGAACTGCATGAACAAATGAAGTGTTTTCTGCAAACAAAATCATATATGTGGTACTCAACAAAACTACAAATCCTAAACAGATTTGGGGCAATGCAGTAATATTCATGCTGTTGTAGCCTTATAGCATGAGACAAAAAGAAAACATATGAGCTGTTTCCAAACCCTTGCTAAGGAAGCTCAGAAAAACTGAACTGATTCAAAATAAAGATTTCATCACTATCTAATATACACTACGATTAAAGTGTATTGCAATTTTTATGAACTACACCACTGTGCACTTACATGACTGTGACACTGTGGCCTCTATATTAAATTATGTAACTTCAAATTTTTGGTTCTAATTGGTTCTTAAAATTGAAGACTCCAATATAGAATGAGTGCAGTTCACAGTCCATACATAGCTCCATATTTAGAAATAGTGGCAGAGATCCAGACTAATGAAGCACTCATGCAGTGATGCTGTGTGTCCTCTGGGGTAGGGGCAATTTTAGTCAATCTCCTCTTGGATATCAGCCAGCATTTTTTTAGTTTCAAATTAAATATTTAATGTAGATTTCCACCCTTCTGTATATTTTTTGAAAGTGTCACAGCACTAATTATTCCATTCATTTTAGATATTCTATACTGAAAATAACATGTTCTTCAATTTTGTATTTAACTGTAAGTTAATATTACAGAAATGATGTCCATTTTGGAAGTAAAGCAGATATATTACTAATTCTTGACTGGATGCAGTCAAACTTAAAACATTCAAGGCCATGAAAGATGTATGCAAGAGATTAATTATCACTCTGGAAATCAATGGACCATAAAAAGTGTGTAAGTGTGACTAATCATGCCTTTAGTTTAGTTTGAATATTAAATGCAAAATGTATGCTTTAAATGTGACAATGGAAGATGCTGACACATTTCAAAACATGTTGCATGATGCCTTGAATAGCCTTCAGAGTGTCAATAGAAGATTGTTCACAAGTGATTCAGCAACAGTGTACAGCACTGCAACATCATGCAGTACTACAAACATCTTAAGTGTCCAAAATGTCTCTCAGACATTTACTCTCAATAACAGAGCAGCAGATCATCATTCTGGTAACAGCTCCAGGACATCCAAGCATTTTTTGTGTGCATTTCAAGCTCATTCATATAGTCATATGCCTTTAATCAAATTGCAAATCTGATCAAATTGGCAATTACTGGGGAAGTAATTGCTGATTTACTGAGGTCATTTAAACAACCTCACGCTGCCACTCGGAAGGGCTGGAAGCTCACCTGTTTTCCCCAGCAGATGAGTGGCAGCTGTATTTGCCTCTGCTGCACCTGTGCCCACATGGGCAGTGGCACGGCAAAAGCCAATGCTAGGATCAGGAGGAGGAAGAGCTCCCGAATGCCACAATGATCCTGTCAGCAGCTCAGCACCTGCTCTCATTAGAGCAGCCACTGCATTCGACGTGGCCACTCCTCACCCCCACCCCACCCCGCTCACTACCCCAAACAGTGGGAAGCCAGGGGGAGAAGCCTTCTACCCAATGGTGATTGCCTGCTTGTAAAATGTAGGGTAAAAGAACAGGGCTAGCCTTGGCTGCAGTAGCCAGGAGTGGAGGTCTCCCCGTTATCCAGATGACACAAACTGCCTGGGTTACCCCAGGCAGCTCGTATTGTGAGAAGAGCCTCACAGGAGTTCTCAAACAGAACTAGAGCTCCTGGAGTTTTGGGCTTCCCCCTTCGAGCAGGGAATTGAACTAGATAGTCTCCAGCTCTTTAGAATCAGGATCTCATGTGCTGATATCATGACTAGGACTGCATGGGTGAGTTCCAGACCACAGCTATGCACTCTTGTAACTGGGGGAATGGCCAGGTTTTGCCAATCTTTCCTTCCATCTGAACCTCTTTTGTGTCACAACAATATGTCCTCCAGGGACACACAACCCTCAGAGTCCTATTTTTCATGTGCACAGTGGACTTCAAAGGGAAGAGAAGATAGTCAAAACCATTCCTATCTCATTCACATGACACTGCAACATTAGTCTGGAATTCAGCACTATTAACCTTATGTAATGCTAATGTGGATGCTGGCTATAGAGTATAAATGGAATTATAATGGCAAGTGGGGTAGAGCTGAATAACTTGGCCCCTCTCTGACAAACATAACTGTTTTGGTTTAAGATTTAAGCCCCTTCACCATGCTGAATCCCACACCATTCCAGGGGTTTTTTGATCCTTCAGTATTGCTTTTCAAGGTCCTGCAGCAGAAGCAGGAGTGAGGATAGTTGTGTTCCATGAACTGAATATGATTCATGGAGGTTTAGATCTAAGCCAATTAAATTTCATGTACTTCTCTTATTTTCTAATATTAAAGAAATGCTATGTCCATACAATTAATTTTCAAGTAAAGCCTTTGATGGTGTGAACCATAATGAAGCTAAAATTGTGTATAACTCTCTCTCTCTATAGATAGATAGATAGATAGATAGATAGATAGATAAAATAAACTGTGTGACTATGTGTATACTGAATAATGAACTGCCTGTGGAAGGACATTGTGTTAGCACAGAACTATTGCCTAGCTAGTTGCACTGTCTGGTGCTTGTGCTCCAAATGGTGGTGCAGTACTGTACGCCTATAGTTGCACAACAGCAGCATGCCTCATTTGTTTTAATTTGGACATTTGTGCAAGAGCACTATAGCACAATTCTGCAAATCCCCATTTTTAAAATGCAACTAAGTGAACTAATTTGCTCACTCTGCCAATAGTTCATTGCTCTGAATGTTGTTCGTTTATAGATATCTAGATACACACACACACACACATAAATTATATAACACATACGTATGCATACATAAATATACATATAAATCACTCAAAATTGTATAAATCATTCTGAATAGATTATTTAAATTAAAATTGTAACTGGACTTGACATCAATTATTACAGAAATGATTGATTGATTGGCTGATTGATTGATCAATCAATCAATCAATCCCGTGTTCCTTATTGACTCTGCACATTTTTTAAACATTGGGCTTCTTGCCAGTAACTGAGACAACCGCTGAAATAGAATGACATATGACCTGTTATTACCAATACATAGCATCTGCTCTATTTTTATAGGGACAATGGAAGCTGACAAAATTATATATTTTATCTTTCTATGGTAATAGTGTAGTTAGACTTTAATTTTTATTTTGGGGTGCTTAAAAATGCTCAAGAACAACATTTCAAATAGCACACTTTTTTTTTTAGAAAAACAAATTATAGCATTATAGTACTATACAAAATGCCTTTGCTCCCACTATATAGTCCCTTAAAATCTGTTCTGTTTTAGTTCCCTACAAAGATTCTTGCAGTTTCTATGCAAATTTCTATGCAAGATCTTATTCTGCATTATCATATATTCTGTTCCTATAACATACATCTTGAAAGTATCACATACTATAAAATGTATCCGGGAATACAATAGGGATGTGCAAATGGATTTGTTGGCAAATCTATTCAGTTTGAATCAGGTTGATTCAATCAATTCAACCTCAAATCAAATCACCATTGGGCCCAAAGGTGATTCTAGGGGTCAAATTGAATCAACACTGATTTGAATCACATTAATTCAGTTATTCAAGCAGCCATTTTATTTGCCCTTTTGGTTGGTTTTCTGACTCTAAATAATGATTGGCTGGAGATCTCCTTGCTTCTTGTTTGGCTTGTTATCATTGAAATCTATAGTTGGCATGGGTGACTGCATCCCCATTGGCTTGAGGCAGAAGGAGGGAGTTTCAAAATAGATACATTTTGAAACTCTCTCCTTCTGCCTCAAGCCAATGGGGATACAGTCACCCATGCCAACTATATAGCTGCCCATGCCAACTATAGATACAGTCGCCCATGCCAACTAAGGGCATACATTTGGCATTGACCTTTCAGCCTTGAACTGAACTGCTGATTGCTGCCTGCCCTGTTGCAGTGGATTCTTCAGACTGCCTGGAGTGGATTCTTCAGACTGCTCCTGCTGCCTGTCTAGCTGACATCCTCTGCTCTGAGAGAATTTTTTCTTTTTTCTTTTTGCTGAAATCACTGACTGGCTGCTGAATCACTGACTCTCTGAACAGCTGAGGGTGGCAGGCACCTGGCCTGCTACCTACCAGCAGGCACTGCAGGTCTTCTTGTGGACTGCGAGAGAGACAGAGAGCCCTTTCTTATGGTTCGTGAGAAAGGGTTTGAAGGGGCAGGGGAGGAAGCCTCACAAAGCTTAATTCGCTCACAGATTATCTCTGTCACTTTGTTGGCCGGGCAGATCGCCCACCCATGATTGCTAGCTGCTGCTGGCAGCAGGGAGTTTGGGGGCTGGGAGACCCCCGGAACTCCCATAATGTAAAGCATGAGTGTGCAGTGCATTATAAAGATTCCCTCGATGCCAGCTGGGAACCCCGCAGTCTCCCAGCCCAGGCTGCAAGCAGGGTTGGCAGATGATCAAAAAATGGGGATAAGGAAATGCTTGCTCCCATAACCTCATTTTAAAAGTGGGCTCTGGAGACAGTTCTGATGATCAGCCAAGACCGGGTTGAGCTTTCTTAGCCCAGTTTTAGCTGATCGTCAGAACAGCCTCAGAACCTGTGTCCTGTGCCTATCTGTCTCTCCCATGTCCCCCCCCCACCCTTTTGCAGGAACAACTGCTATTTATTTTACATAGTATCAGCAACTAGTGACTTAACTAGGTGCTTTGGTTCCCCCGCATCTGCTGGCTGCTTCTCCTCCCCCGCTTTTAATTTTCTCATTCTTTAGGGTGGGTGGGTGCCTACCCTGTGGTGCTCAGCTACACCACTACCCCGGCTGTTGAGTGCCATTGTGTGCTACTTGGCTTGATTGCCTGCAGTTCCCAATCAGACTCTGGCTGAAGATGCCAAAAGACGAAGACTTCAGACATGTAAGCCCCCTTTTTTTTATACACACTCACACACAAACTCATGCACACACACTGGTTAGTTTAAAATGTATTTTAAATTGGGCTTACTTTGGGGGAGCTAATCCTAGATTGGTACTAGAGCTGTCAGGAGGAAGGGTAACTTAAACAGGCCACTGACAAATCCTCTTCCTCACCCCTTAGACTCATCCCATTGGCATTGTTGCTCTTTTGCCCCTCAAAACAGCCTCTCCTCCCTCAAATAAAGCCTGCTCTTTTTGGGGGGGGATTAATTTTATTTTATTTTTAAAGCTGCTGTATGTGGCCCTGGTGGCGCAGTGGTAAAACTGCCGCCCTGTAACCATAAGGTTACAAGTTCGATCCTGACCAGGGGCTCAAGGTTGACTCAGCCTTCCATCCTTCCGAGGTCGGTAAAATGAGTACCCAGAATGTTGGGGGGCAATATGCTAAAAAATCATTGTAAACTGCTTAGAGAGCTCCGGCTATAAAGCGGTATATAAATGTAAGTGCTACTGCTATTGCTATGTGTGCACTACAGTGCTAGCACTGTGTGTGTGGCACACACAACATGAATATAGACCACCACCCCCTACTCCACACACATTTTTTAGATACCAAATTTCTCCCCCATCCCCATTAGAGTTGGGGCTCGAACTAAAAACCTCAAACATGTCTGGGAGGGTGTGAGGAAGATCTAGGAGTAGAGTGGCAGGGAGATAGAGGGGTGATTATGGATACGGTGGGGGTCAATGACAGAGGCCTACTCCCCAAGTCATCCCTGCCACCCCTGCTTTTCGGCTGTGTGCACGCTCACCAACACCAGCTTGGGACGATCAACCATTTCAGATGGTGAAGAATGCCTGCTTCTGCCGGCCGTTCCAGCAGCTTGTCCCCAACTATAAGATCTCCTCATGCACCACCTTCAGCAGGTGGATGGTGCCCTCCCTGTATCGGGCCTGCAGGGAGGCTGTGTGCAGCAGGGCCTGAAACACCAGTGTGCATTTCACTGCTGATCTGTGGGCCAGCTGCAGCAGACAGCATACTGCTTTCCTGTACCTAACTGCACACTGGTGGGGGCAGGAGAGAGAGGGGATCTCATCTGCAGTGCTGGTGCGGACATCATTTTCCATGAAGTGAAGCCCCATTGGGGTTTCATGTGGAGGCTATGGACACAGATCACACCACAGATCAGGGTCATGGACCAACAAGTAGATGCCTGGCTTTCTGGGGAGCCAGGCCTCCAGCAAGGCTTCATGGTCACTGACAATGCAGCTCACATAGCCAGGGCTGCCAAGCAGAGTCAATTTGTGCACATCTGCTGCGTTGCACACGCTTTGAACCTGGTTGTGTAGGATGCACCTGGTCTCAAGGAGGTGAAGGCCAGGCACATTAGAGGGCTCCCACACACAAGCCCTGCTGCTCCATGGCCGCTCTTGTGGAGAAGTGCCACAAAATAGCCAGCCATTTCCACCAGAGTGAAAAAACAAGATGAATACTTAAAGAGAGGCAGCTTGATCCGGACCTGCCTGAAACGTTCCTACCAGGTGGAACTCCACCTTTCTCTTGCTCCAGTGCCTGCAAGAATGAAGCGGCCATCCACAGGCTGGCACAGTGGTGTGGCTTGAATGTGTGCAACCTGTCCAACCAGGACTGAAAGCTCATATCTAAGGTTGTCTTGACACTCAAGCCATCCTTTGTTGCTAAGACTGATCTGCGTCTTTTGTTGCCACCATACCCAGAGCAAGAGGTTGTTCTCTATGGCTGCGGACAGGGTGACACCTCATCACTCATGGCTAGATGCTGAGCTGGTTGAGCAACAGGTCTTCCTGAATGCCAACTTCCCTCTCCTGGCCTATCCTGAACTTGCGGTGGAGGAGGGTGAGTGACTCATGGTCACCCCCACTCACTGACAGCAACCACCACCACTGGCAGCTCATCCTGGCCCAATACCTGATATGTCACAGTCTGCCCCTTATTGCTATTGAAACACTCAGACACACACAAACCCACCCATCCCGCCGTCAGGCCAGGGATGATGGACTGGTGCCTGGAGGCCCAGCACCAATCGGATACTATGGTAGAGCAGGTAGGTAGGTTTGAATTTTGCTTGAAGTATCTGGTTTGCAGGATCTCAGATTGACAAAAGCAGAACTTGGGTGCCTGCCTGCCTTCCTGGAGTGATCTGTTTGTGAAAAGGTGTTGTGGCAAGAAATGGTCCAGACAGTGGCAGTGTCTGTGTAATATTTATTGGTGATTGCTGTTGTTGAGCTCCATGTATGAACTTGACTTTGAGACTAATTGCTTCACTCACTGCTCTGGTCTGCTCTGCAATCTGCATTCTGCTCTGCAAGGTATATTCACTCAATCAAAATGTGGCTGAAGATGTTGCTGTATTTGCTTGCTTTCAAATTCTGGCTACTAAGGGTGCTGCTGTGCTGTGGCAGCTGTCTCAAGTAAGAACAGAGTCATAATTGCGTGAGAGAGCAAATTGTGCCTAAGATGTTACAGAAGTGCCGGCACAGTGGCTGGCAGTAGATTATGGGTCATTTTGAATCATTTTTGGCAATCTACTTCTGAATGTAAATCTGAAATGTGTGTTCTGTTCGAAGGGACAGCTTGTGGGTGCTGTGTGCTATGTTTCTCCCATATGCTATGTTCTTCTAGGGAACAATGGGGAATCAAAACCCATTGGATGGTGGGACATAATGGACAAATCTGATTCGTGTACACTCCTAGAATACAAATTATTCCCATTATCTATACAAGATTAAAATTCACCAATTAATGTGACTTGTACTCATAAGGCTTCTGAGATGAATTTTAACATCACTTAAATCATACTGAAAGGTGTTCTGCCTAGTCACTGATATCAGGGATAACCTGCACCACAATTATCACACCAGTTTTCAACAAGAAAATTGTTTGCTTGTGCATCAAACATCATTCAACAGTTTTCTTTGTACTTACCATATGATTTGAATGCCACTTCATAGAAGAAAGGTGTAATATATTTGGGCTTTTTTATTGCTTGAGTAGAAAGTGCTCATTACCTTTTTTGTGTGTTTATACATAGGAAAAAAACAAAAAAGTTTTCCAAGTGGGATACATCACACTGTTGTAGTGGTTGATTTCCTCAAGATGGTCTTCTGGGGTTTTGGTGCAGTTTGTGGAGGCACAGTTGCAGGTCTGAGAGGAGGAAAGCTACTACTGGGGCTTATTCCCACTCCTCCATTTTCTAGTGGAAAAGGAGGAAGTGGGGGAGGTGGTGGTGGTGGTGGTAAGGGAGGACATTGGTGAGGAAGCTTTCCCAGCATGTGGGCTGCTTCACTGTGCAAGTGAACCTCCCTGTTTTTAATATTATACCGAACATCACAGTCGGCACAATAGCCATGGTACTGCACCTTTTCATTAAATCGTACCCGTTCTCGTGTTCCAGGCTGTGGATACCTGTCTCTTTCAGATCTGTGCATCAGAGGTTGCATTGGAACTTTGTCCAAGTTGCTATTAGGTATACAACATATATCTCCATTTGGAATTTTATTTGGTCCTCCCGGTAAACCTCCATTTCGCAGTAGAGTCCCATTAGTCTTTACAGGATTGGCAGGAGTAACTGGCCTGTGAGGGTCTTCACACTTCACAGGAGTCAACCGTGGAGGTGGTGGTGGTGGATTAGGCTTCCTTAGCACTGTGAGAATGGCAGATGGATGGGATGGGGGCTTAATGAGTGGCGCATTTGCTCGCACTTTGGCTTTTTCCAAACTGGACGCCGTTGTGCTACTTGAACTGCTGTTCAAAGTGTCCGTTTTAGAACTGTCAGTCATCTCATCTTCCAGCTGGAGGTCAGATGTCAGGGTATCAATCTGGTCAACCACCTGCATGAAAACCAAATGCAGATTGTAATAAGGATTGATGAGAATAAAAGAAAGAAGGAGAGTCCATTCAAAATCTGTTTTGCCTTTGCTAACAAACATTTTCCACAATAAACTTTTTTCTTTTTTCATAAAATAAATTCTGTTTCATGCTGAAATAATTCTATGTATACTTATCTCGCCACCCTAAGTGGCAGAGCAGGGAAATGCTTGACTAACAAGCAGAAGGCTGCTCATTCGAATCCCCACTGGTATGTTTCCCAGACTATGGGTAACACCTATATCGGGCAGAAGCGATATAGGAAGATGCTGAAAGGCATCATCTCATACTGCATGGGAGGAGGCAATGATAAACACCTCCTGTATTCTACCAAAGAAAACCACAGGGCTCTGTGTGCACCAGGAGTCAAAATCGACTCGAAGGCACACTTAACCTTTACTTTTATACTTATCTCACCTAAACTACAATGAAACAGCATCTTAACATTCTCAGAAACGAATTTCTGAATTTATATTCCTAAGCTTACATATACAGTAAAAGGTAAAGTTCAATTATTTATTCTTAGCTTAAACTAAATACAGGCTTGCCACAAACTGTTTATGAGCTGACAGTGAACAAAACATATAATACAAAAATATTATGGAGATGAGATGAAAAAGTCATGAAAATATACATGTGCTCTTCTGAATTGGACAATGAAGTGTAATACACTTTTAAACCTAATTAGTACATAACAGTCATCCATTTATATCAACTAGAAATCAGTGGCCAACATGATGTGCAAGGCAATGCCAGGGTTTCCTGATTGGTTGGAACTGCTGTGCACATGGAAGCCAGCCACAACCATGTTATACAGGAGCACACTTAAAACTTAAAACAGTGTGCTCACACTTGCGCAGTGGAACTTACATTCTTTAAGTTCAAGAGGTATATAAATATCCATTGTATGGCATGGCATGGCATGGCATGGCATTGTATGTTTCCAAGTTCTCCTGCACAAGTTCAGGCACACTGTTTTAAGTAGTTGTGCAACTGAACTCTTGCACAACACCATCAGGGATAGTTTCCACATGTACAGTAGTGCCTGCGCAGTAGTACCAGCTGATTGGGAATGCTGACATTGCCTTACCCATTGTGTCAGCCCTTCTTTATATTTTGTTTTCCTAAAACACATCTATTTAATGTTATGAATATTCTGTCTCATTCAAGTGAATAGCAGGGTGGCTTAGAAGAATAACATTAAAAATATCACAAACATTAAAACATAAGGCATATAATAATAGAAGACAGCAGCTATAACTGAACTAAAGCTATAACTGATTAGAACAATGCAAGGGAGAATGAACAGAGCTAAGTAATATTTAAAAATTACCATGAAAATATGGAGTTTACCTGGCACTGAAAAGACAAGAGTGAAGGTGACACGCTTATTTATCTGAGGGAGCTGCAAAGTTCAGGCACCACCATTGAAAGGGCCACCACCCACCTCACCTCTAAAAGCACGAACACTCCAGAAAGGGCCTCTGAAACTGACCTTAACTCTTAGGTAGGTAGGTACAGGAGCAGGAGCTCCTTCAATTACTCGGCTCATTAAGGGCCTTAAAAGTTAAACCTATTAAAACTACTCAACTTCAGAAATAATCCAAAGCAGAGCTATTTCACTGGTGGGGTGGGATCTATTAACCGGCCAATTTCAATGCACTATTTTTTATGATGAGATTCCAAATTTTACATTGCATCTGTTTCTCAAATATTTTGAGCAACACAACCACCACCTGCCACTTCTAAACTTGTTTTTCCTTCCAGGCCATTCTGGTTTGGATGCGTTCAAGGACTGCAACTGCTCATTTCCAGATGGTTCACTTATAATGCATAGGCATGAATTTATTATAGCACAGCTTCCAAAAGTGTATTCTCTATGAAACAGACAAGGGTACTATCTTTCTGACTTTGTTTCACATATCCTAAAGTATGGGAGCAGCTTCAGCCCTCTAGAGAGCAAAGCTGAGTTTACCAAAGAAACACGGGATATGCTTTCAGTGTTCATATTGATATGTGAAATGTTGTAGGGTATGAAATGTGGGAAGATAGACACATATATTTGGGCTGTACATGACTTTTGTCCCACATTTCATACCCTACAACATCTCAAATAGCAATATGAAAACTGAGTGTTATTGTACCCTTCCTCAAGGAACTCATGGCTACCTGCTTTAATCCTCAATGATACTGAAGAGCACAGAAACCATCATGGGAGTTAAGATGGGCTAAAAGAGAGTGGCTAGCCTAAGAACACCAGTATTCTATTCAATTCAGTTTTATTATTACAGCCTTAAGCCAACTAAGAACACCAGTATGCTTCATGACTGAGATCACATTTGAACCTGAGACGCCTTGGTCATAGTCGAAACAGACTAGCCATAACACCATATTAGTTCTCAGAATAGCTTTCTGTGTCTCATGTATTTACAGCTTATTTGTGCTCTTCCCCACCAATACATTCAAAATTCAAGGAAACTCTGTCCAAACCCTTTCGCTAAACAGACAGGGCAGGGGGGAGGGGGAAGAAACATGAAAGAACAAAATGCTCAAAGCAAATCTGAGAACAGCAACATTTTTATTGAAACATTTTTTGATAATTATTCTTTTGCTGTTTCCTATCTCTGTAGAGATTTTTTTACCAAGATAAAAAAGAGTGTTTTTTCCTTTTAAAAGGGAAAGATTAAAACATTAGTTTACAGTTGTTTTGAAGACAATGAAAAGAAAACCTTAAAAGGTTCTCTAATTTCTCAGATTTTTCATATTATCTTAATACACAGAAAAAGGATTTACATTTACACTTCTCAGAGCAGTTGTTTGAACAATTATTAAACAGCATGGCTGTGCAGATTTTCTACAAATACTAGGGTTGGAGGCCTATTTGCCTTTGGCGTACTTTCACCTGAATCAAAATGCCATCTGGTTGGGGCCGAAGCAGGCTGAAAGAAAGAAAGCCAGACTGGCGTGGCCCTTTGCAGCGTTGCTCCAGCCTCTACTACTCCCACCCCTAAAAGTATTTACAGGACCTGGCAGGAGGCAGGAGATGAACTGCTTTCCTGAATCTTGGCTCCTGGTGGTGGCTTGAATTTTAAAATGTCTTTTTAAAATGTTACTTTATTATGGATAAGTAGATATTTGTTCTGTTGTTTTTGCATGGTTTCTGTATGCCCTGTTTTACACTCTTATCTTCCCATTTAACTTGGAAAGTTCATGCAATGAATGTTGGAAATGATGTATGTATACTTTGCCGCAGTTGATCGTAAAGATCATCTTTATTTTCCCCTTCAGTGTATGAGCACTAGATGCCAAGATTCCCCTTTTCCCTGTGGTGTTTGAATCAATACAGATATGCACACATGTCCATAAGAAACTTGGGGGAGGGGGGGTGGGCGGAAGGCACACACTGAAATTTTTGCCACCAATTTTATGGGGAAAAGAGTGTGCCAGCATGAAAACCAGATCAGGTAATTCAGAACTGAGGCAGAAAATCAGATGAGGGGAGCACAGTGAAATGGCTGTAAAATAATTTCCTTCGGCATCATCTTACTCCCTCCTAAAACTTTATCAGGACTGGCAGGGGCCAAGAGACCAGCTTTTATAAGTCCTGTAGTCATTGCTGCAGCCTCGAAAAAGACTATAAATTCAAGGAGCACCTGGACTTTCCTGGGACTCTGGGGAAACAGGGGGAAAATGCGTAGTATCAGGGATAGGGCTTCAAGCAGCTGAAGTGTTCAGCCCAGTTTGCTTTGATTTGACCAGAGGTGCACCTAGGTAATTTTGGAGCCTGGACCTAAAGGCCTTTGGAGCCCCTGCCCCACCCCAATGCAAGTTAAGCATCATCCTCCTACATACACACACACACATGCGCGCACGCACACACACACCCCATGGCAGTATTTTTAACACATGGGTTCTTTAGGGCCCAAACAACAACTGAACTCACAAGAATGCAAGAATATAAAACAGGTGTATTTATACAAATATGCATTAGCAGAAACATTTCAAAAATTTCAACATGCAACTTAACGTATTCCCATCTCATGTTTCTTTCCCCATTCCCCCCTCTGTCTCTAAAGAGGATTTGGGGGCTCCCAGGGCACCCCTGAACTTTAGCCCTGGAAATCCAGGGGTAAGAGCACCACTGGCTTTGACCTTCCCTTCAACCCCCAGATGGTGCTTCACTATGGGCAGAAGGTGGTCAAATCACCCTGTGTGAACCCCTGAAGCTTCACACATTCCTGCCAACATGTCCCTATTTTCCCAATCAAGTGAATATATATAAAATCTCCCAATGCTGATGAAACAAAGAGTTGGGGGAGTGCACTCCTCCCAGAGATGTGACTGGTCTTAGGGTCTCCATACCATCAGAATAACCTTCCTGTAATCTCAGAACTTTCCAGTATCATTACAGTCTAGTCACAATTGACAAAGCAGAGAAAGTTTTGTCAGACTACTAAAAATTGATTTGACCTCATTTTGCTCTTCAAAAAAAACACGGTTCAAAGCTGAATTTCCCAAAAGCTTGGATGGGTAGCAACAGTTTCAATACAAAATCCTTAAAATTATAGGAACTAGAAAATCATTAACTGGTAGTTGGAATTTGAACCCAAATGCAAGCTTGACCATGAAGTAGGGCTTCAGTTAATCCTTTAGAGCCCTGCAGTTGCTACTATTTCCATGAGGTGGATCTAGTTAATTTCAGACTTCTATAATTTGGCCTCTGCAAACAAAACCAATACTAATATGATTTTCTCACTATCATTTGAGAAGAGGTTTTTTAAAGCCATTGAAGCAGGGTGTGTGTGTGTGTGTGTGGTTTGTTTAATATATTATCAGTTTCTGTACCAGAACAAAGTGACAGTCTGAATCTGGAGTCTCATTCAGGATTGGACAATTAACCAGAGCTGTTCATTGATTATTTATGTTGTAAACAGATTTATAAACTGATTTTAAGACTGACAAAACTCAGTCAGATCTGTCATATATATGCCTTATTGTCACGAACAGAAATATAAACTTGGATTTTGACTTTCAAAACCCATCTCTTTAGATATGTTAGATATGTTAGGCATCTCTTTAGATATGTTAGTCAGGGTTTCAGACTCTCATGCAATTGTCAAGATGCCTGTCATTAACAGGATATGAAAATCAAGTAACAAACACACAAACAGTTGCATTTTAGCCTGCTAGAAGTGCATACAACACTTGAGATCATAATTAAAATCCAAAACCAGAAATAAATAATTCAGATACACACTGCACCAAATTCAGTTACACCTCGAAGCATACACTCACTCTGTTCTTAAGAATTGTAGGACTTCTTACCAATTTTATTTGGTGCATTTATTTCTCACTAGACTTTGAAAAAACTGAACTTTCCACTTTGCAAACCTTAGAGTGAATAAAAACATGCTGGATAGATTCCAATTCTACAAAGTTGGAAAGACTAGCTAGAATATATCAAATATTTAATATGTGGATAATGAACAGGTCAGTATGAAAGAAAAAAACATAAACATCAAATAATTTAATGCCACATTTTTTTAAAAAAATGATATTTTAATATCTACAGTGCTTGTACCACAAATGCTCACTAGACACAGATAACTACAGGAAACAAAAAATAAATAAACATTTGCTTATGATTGCAACAAGACTACTATTCAGATTTTCACTTATTATGCTGGACAAAGGTCTGCTGCACTAAATAACTTGGAACACAACCTTCCACCAGGCATAAAACCAGACATAGAACAAGGATTTTCTAGATCCTTGTCAGTCGGGTTTCAGGCATAGCACGGAAATGGCACTGGTCATTCTGGTTGATGACCTTGATGAGGGTAGCACTCCACTCTGGGTCCTTTTAGATCTCTCAGCAGCTTTCGATACCATCGACCATGGTATCCTTCTGTAGTGCCTGCACTGGTTCGGTATTGGGAGCACTGTTTTGCAGTAGTTCCGTTCCTTCCTTAGTGAGCTTTTTCAGTCAGTGCGCATTGGTGACAAGTGTGCTACCCTGTGGCCACTCCTTTGTTGGGTCCCTCAGGTCTCAGTTCTCATACCCATTCTTTTTATCATCTTCATGAAAATGCTGTGACAGGTCATTCGTCGGCCAACTGCTGAGTCTGAGTATCTCTCTGGACGGGTTTGTGCTGCCCCGAAGGAGGTGGTCCATGACTTGGGGGCCCTCTTGGACTCACAGCTCCTGCTCAAGCAGCAGGTGGAGGCTGTGGCTAGAGGTGCCTTTGCTCAGAGGTGCCTTTGCCCAGAGGTGCCTTTGCCCAGCTTTGGCTGGTCCACCAGTTGTGGCCCTATCTCGACTGGCAGGCCCTGGCAACAGTAACTCATGCCCTCATCATCTCTCATCTGGATAACTGTAATGTGCTCTACCTGGGGTTGCCTTAAAGACATCCCAGAAGCTTCAGTTGGTCCAGAATGTGGCGACTGCTTATGGGCACTAGAAGATAGGATAGTGTTACACCTCTCCTGTGGTTGTTGCACTGGTTACCTATCTGCTTCCAGGTCCAATTCAAAGTGCTAGTTCTTACCTTTAAAACCCTTCTGGGCTTAGTGCCTGTTTATTTTCAGATCCGCATCTCCTGGCTAGTTCCATCCCATCCTGTGAAATCTTCTCAGGTTGCCCTTCTTTTAGTCCGTGGTCTTAGAGAGGTCGATAGTACTAGAGCCCATGAAAGGGCTTTTTCTGTTGCTGCCCCTTCACTCTGGAACTCTTCCCCCCACCATTCGGTCTGCCTCCTCCCTTTCAGCCTTTAAAACCTTATTGAAGACATTTCTTTTCCACCAGGCCCTTTAATGTATTTATTTTTAAAATCTTAAATGCTATAAACAAACAAACAAACAAACAAAAATACATGAAATAAATGGGCTGGTTTGAAAAAGGTTGCTCAATCCATTTTGAGAACAGTTGTTTTTTCAACCCATAAGCTAAATATTGATGTCTGTCTGCTTGTCTTCTGTTTAAGGGAGAAGTGCTCAGAGCTCCTGAAATAGACCAGGACAAAATTTTAACTTAAATTTAACTTTTATCCATATGGATCATAATGCCCAATCTAAGTGAGTATTAAACAGACAGAAAAGTGTTTTTGGGTATTGAGGAACAGAAATAAATTGATAAAATTAGTTCAACACATACTGAGCACCAATCTAACGTTCAGTGTTAGGTCAATGCAAACATTATCAGTGGAAGAGGTCATTATGTACACTACAGTGTTGTTTATGTTACTAACAGGGGCGTTGCTAGGTACTCAAAAGATCTGGGGCCCAGGTTTACAGCCTCACTTTTGATGGGTAATTCAGTTATGCTCCCCTCCAAAATAATTATGTCTGATTCCACCTCAAAGGGAAATTGAAGGAGACAAGTGCTGTATTGAGGGCTAAAGAATCTGTTTTGTTCCCAGCACTTTTAGGGAGGAGACAGATGAAAAATAATCATTGCTGCTGAAGCAGCAGCAGAGGCACCAGCCCATCACTCATGGAGGAGGTGGCTGATGTGATTCAGGGTTTCAACGTAGCCCCATGGGCCACGTTCTCCCTGGTTATTAGGCAGCCAGGGATTGCCTTTGTGGAGCACAAGATTCCACAACAGTGCTCGGAACTTTCTAAGTGTACTGAGCTCAGAATGGGGTCATTCCATTCTGAGCTCAGAACAGGCCCTTCATTTAAAGGGCATTCTGTTCTGAGCTCGGAACACTCAGAACAGCCCAGTTGTGGTCGGAGCATTCTGACTGCAAACCATTCTGCACATCCCTACTGGGAATGTGCTTCATGCAAGAAAAATAGCCCCATCCCCTAAGGGGAATATCTTACAGTGCTCATATGTGTTCTCCCATTCAAATGCAAACCAGGACATGACAGGCCCTGCTTAGCAAAGGGAACTATTCATGCTTTCTACCACAAAACCAGCTCTCCTCTTGCAGTGGCACAGACATGTAAGTCAGAAGTGCCTGTATTGGAAGTAGTTCCACTCACTGCTGCTCACTTGTGCTTTTAAACACCTGATTTGCAAACGATCCATACTTACAAAACTCCACACCATACTAAATGCATGAAGTCCCCAACTTACAATCCACACATACGTTCCCTCATAGGAACTATATACATTCTTAATTATGAGTAGCCAATTTACACACTAACTTATGAAACACAACCAATTTGTAAGTTGCAAAACCTTACATTTTAGGTATTTAGGTCCTAAATACCTTTCTGCCCTCTGCAACAGCACCAACTAAATATGAAAGGAAACTGAACACAGAGGGCAGTTTCACAAAAAATGTGATAAGTAAGGTTTCTGTGAACCACTAGTGTGTGCTCCTGGCATGAGCTGCTACTTCTGTGCCAGTTGTGTTGTCCACACCCAGAAATGTTGGCTTATCCTCCTGCAGTACTTCCATCTGTAACCAAGATGTGAAGTTGGTTTGGACAGTGTGACTGGTACAGAAGTAGCAGCTTGTGCTGGAGGTGTGAACTTGCATGGAACCCACAGTTTGTGGCAAGCTTGCTTGCTGTGTTATGCGTGAACATGCCCACAGGCTTGTTCTGTTCTCTTTCACAGAACTATGAGATCTGTGCCAAAGAATATTTTGTAAAGAGAGCTGGACCTCTAGGAAGCATATATTATGCTTAAACCATGAGGCCATTCACACAATTGAAAACTATGTTCTACCCAGGTTTAGGAAACTGTGTGTGCTCCCAATTTTCAGTTGTGTGGAAGCAAGGTAGGACAAAAAGCTACCTAGGTTTGCCTCCTACCTTGCTTCCATACAATCACTTCTACCCAGATTTTTCTCCTGTCTTCCACACATCCAAAAACTGGGAGTACACGCAGCTCCCAAACCTGGGTAGAATACCATTTTTGATTGTGTGAATGACCTCCATGTCTTCTAAAGATCATACATGTATAATATCAGCAGAAACAATTTGAGTATTGAATGTACTAGCTCCAGTGTTCTGGAATACCAAGATAAGGAAGGCTAAACATTTTTCTACAGATATGGCCTACAATTCCTGTATAATTCCACAAACTTGTTACTTTCTACAAAGTTCAGAATGCAACCTAAATAAAGTTCTCTTCCTGCTGCTGCTGCTTCTCCTTGTTGTTACTGTTGTTTATAAAGAATGTAGCTCTCCCACACAGTAAAATATATCAGGTTATATCATATGTAGTTGCTACATTTTAATTCATTAATTTCAGTCACATAAGATTGAGGGAGAAAATGACAAGGATAACAAAGAGATTTCTCATTTCAAGGTCAAATAATTTCAATCTACCAAAAATAACAATAAATAAGACATACTACCAGTGGTGAGTCCAGAAGATATCTAAAAAGGTAGCTAAAAGCACCTTAAGAGCAGGATTTAATGGCATTCTAATTTGACATTTGATTGTCCATTGACTTCGACAGCAAGACAAAAACCCAGCTTGTCAGATCACCCGGGTTTCACTTCTGGTGCTTTGCCTTTAATTTCAGCTAAGGTTTAATTAGAAATGTGAATAAAACAAATCCCATTTCCCCTGCTTAATTAAACTTAGTTGTCACTTCTCACCAGCTTTTTCTTTTTATATTTTTGGATATTACTGTGTATCCTTCTGTGGCAACAGAAGTTGAGTATACATATTTTAAAATTATGCTGCACCTTTAAAGCAGGTTACTTCAATTTTTCTGTGGCATTTACAACTAGGTGAGCTTCAGAGCAGCAATAAGAAGATTCACTTCCTGGGCATGCATATTAAAGAAATAAATTAATTTTCTTTTCATGGAGCTTTTCCTCTGCTGCATTTATAAAAAACTGAACATGCCTCTTTGCTGTTAACTATAGACTCCAAGACATTAGCATTCATAGTTTTTTTGGTCCATCACTGTGAAGGAGCAAAATAACTAAGCTGATGATATTAAAGGGAATGTTACAATTTTTCATATTTTATAGTACAACACACAATTAGTTTTCATGTAGATAAGAAGATGCATAATGGCAATCCAGGCTTCTGAGAGCTTCAAAATTATTTACATTACCCTGCTCTGAAAGCCGGCATGCCACATTATTTGCCATTTCACAGATCTTCAAAGCTATGGAACTATATTCTTCAAAGAAGAGAGACTATGAGTGATTACAGGTATTTTTGACACTACATAATGTTATACAGAAAGCATAATTACATCAAGCTTTGATGAATTAGTGTGTGAAAATTACAAGCAACAAGTATAGAAGCCATGCTTGCAACTACTGAACTTTGCCAAGAAAATGCAACCAATTTTTTATCCATATAAAAATACCAATTTTCTCAATTAACTACAAAAATCATCCAGTTTCTATTAAAAAGTCTTTCACTTCTACCATGGTTTTATCATCAGGTACACTACAGCCGCATATGCATGTAATGGCAAACCGCAGGTAGAAGAACTTACGGTTAATTTTTGTTACCATGAATCACATTGCAGACATTCTTCCAATTGTAGCCCGGCAACCTCCAGTTTCAGGGCAGGGCTACTCCCTCTTCCTGCTCTGCTGAGGCCACATCCCCACAAGCTCCATAGTGCTTGCATTGCCAGACTGTGAGCAAGGTGTCAGAACATCTGCAGGGCAGCAGCCATTGGTCACAATCTTCAAGGGGGCATGCTGAGCATGCTCATGCCCTTTCAGAATGGACCACCCACCCTTGGAAGGGAAAGGGCATTTAAATCCTTCCTTTAATCCTTTTAAGCCCTTCTCCTGACAGCAATTGCAGCCCCCCTCGTAAGAGCTCTGCAGCAAAACAGTCCCACACAAGCACAATTACTGTCAATGGGGGGAGGGGTGGAGAGGGGCACTATTTTTCTGTTACTCCTGGAAGGATCACAATGACTTACTAGGAGGGAATATGTATATGAGGGAGGGCAAAAGATCCTGGGGTCTGGTGAACTGTGACCAAGGATGCTTTTGCGATGGCAGACCCAGGCAGATCAGTCCAGGAACACCTAAGCACACTCCTGCCCCCATGTCGGCCTGCCATCCAGGGATAAACCCTCTCATGAGATGGCAAGTCCACTGGGGAGGACCAGAGGTTCAGTGAGCTTTGGGCCTCCATCAGACTGCACTCTCATGAGGTAGGCCATCCCAAATAAAGGCCCCCCCTGCTTCTGTGGGACCCCTGTTACCTCTGGTAAATAACAGAACTTTTACACCATGACCCTCTCCTTTCCAGGCAACCATTTCATACTCCCAAGCAGTATTGACAAATCCATGTGTCCAGGTGGTACTGGCTGGGCAGACTGGGAAACATCAGCACAGGGAATAGATCCTTACTCTCATTCAAAATTTCCAAGGTTTGGAATGACATTGCAGTGTATGCAGATCAGTCACCATGGGGAATCATGGGTAAGGGGAGCTATGATCATCAGTGATCCCAGGAAAGTAGGGTGGCCATTAGAGGCAAAAAACAAACATAGATATGAGCCAATGGATAACCGGATTGGCAGAGGGACTGCTTGGGCTGCTTCTTTACCACAGTCATCAGGATGGGGAGAGGTGTTCCCATGGTACACATCCCTGCAGCTGCAGCTTGCTTATGTTGAGCAACCAGGCTGGTGGACAGCTGCTATCTGGCCCACATGTTTGTCTCATGGCATTTCATTCTCATGAGAGAGCGGTCCATTTCGGAGCAGCATCCATCATCATCACACAGGGAGAAGCTCTCCCATGACTGGAGGCAATACTGCTCCTGCTTAATGGTTCCTATCATGAGTAACACCAGGGACTGCATGCTTTTACCCAAAGGGAAGGTGCTGGACCTCTCTTCCCCAACTTCATTATACAAAAAGTAGAGTGGAGCCATTCAAGAATCCTGGTTGGAATTCTTCTTTGAAGATGGCAGCGTTATGTCTGAATACCCATGTTATATTTGCATCAATCTAATCAGGTTGCCCTGTTTATGGTGCCACTGTGACTGCATGTGCTCATGAACATACTTCTTTATCAGTTTCCTTTTGGAGACCCAAGTGCCCATCTTGCCATCCCATCCCTTTTCTCTTCTGATTGCCTGAGTGGGGAACAAGAGACACAGTGGGGAAAAGGCACCCCCCGTCACTTTTTGGGACAGCATGGTGGGACAACATGGTGCCCCTGTTGCTGGGCAATGGCTTGAGGAGAGCAAAGACAAGGCGAATGAGTGCTCAGAGAGGTGGCCAGTGAAGCATGGAAGGCATAGAGTCGACATGTTCATGGGCAGGTCTGGGCTACCCTCTCTATTTTTCAGTTCCAGAAACAGCACAAAAACCCACATTCTGAATAACGCTGCCGTCTTCCATCCTCAGGTTGGAGCAGCAAAACTCACTACAAACCAAAGGTTCCAAGTGGAGTTTGGTGAGGGAAACTGCAGGTTGCTTTTGCTGTGAAACCACGGTTTCACGCGTTCAGAAATACATGAATTCCAACCTCTGTCCCATTCAACTCCGGTTTGGTGTTACGTGTGAATGCAGCCAATGTTGTTCCAAGTATAGGAAGAGTGTGATTAAAAAATAATACAACAGGAAAGCATTAAGGGAAATCATAAATACAAATAGTCAGTGGCAGATATCGAGACTAATGCATCAATGGAAGAATGTTTTCAATTGCATATGTGGGGGAGGGGCAATTTTCAATCATTCTCCATGCAGCTGCCTTTGACTCCCAAAATTATGTAACTGAGGGTACTCTAACCCTCAGGTTATCAGACTATATCAATGTTTTCAGCAGCCATAGACAGGTGCAGAGGGAAAGCGGGATCATTGAAAATCACCCCTCCCCACTTATTTATTTATTTATTTGATTTCTATACCGCCCTTCCAAAAATGGCTCAGAGCAGTTTACACAGAGAAATAATAAATAAATAAGATTGATCCCTGTCCCCAAAGGGCTCACAGTCTAAAAAGAAACATAAGATAGACACCAGCAACAGTCACTGGAGGTACTGTGCTGGGGGTGGATAGGACCAGTTACTCTCCCCCTGCTAAATAAAGAGAATCACCATATTCAAAGGTGCCTATTTGCCAAGTTAACAGGGACCACTTACACAACAGAAAACACTCTTCTACATACAATGTAGTCTGTATGTCAGGCAGTAGGTTTATCTGGATCAGAAAAAATAAGCAGACATCCATACCTATCTTAAGGTAATACTGGAAGTTGTCAAGTTGATTCTTAAACATGAGTTCTTAGAACTTGAAGTTTGAAGAACCAGCACAGCGTAGCGGTTAGAGTGTTGGACTAGGACCGGGAAGACCCAAGTTCAAATCCCTATTCAGCCATGAAACTCACTGGGTGACTCTGGGCCAGTCATGTATCTCTCAGCCTAACCTACCTTACAGGGTCATTGTGAGGATAAAAATAACCATGTATACTGCTCTGAGCTCCTCGTAGGAAGAGCGGGATATAAGTGTAAAAATAAATAAATAGAAAAAAATAGAATAAAATAAAATAAAATCACTAGTAATGCAATAACAATGGATACTTTTAACCAAAGCATTGTTGATTGTAAGAAGATAATTTAGTGCTGAAACCAATGTGCAAGTACAAATTCTTGTAGTTTGCAAATGACATCTTAGGTACTGCTCATTTTCTCAGAACTGGTGATGTCCAGGTTAATGTATCCCTAATGGCAGCCTGCATATCTAATCTGGTGTCTTAGGAAGGCACTTATTCCAAATTGTTTTCCAAACTTATCCCTTCAGAATATTTCCTTAATGTAACTTGATGATAAACATTTCATAGAAATCTCACATACCGGCTATGTTCAAGAAAAAAAAATCCTCATTTGCAAAGATAAGTTAATAATGAGATCTCATGTCAGACAAAGAAGTCATCCTCACACTCAAAAAATGTGTTCTATCTGGGTTTTGGAATTGTGTGTGCTCCCAAGTTTTGGTTGTGTGGAAGCAAGGTAGGAAGAAATCCTGGGTAGCTTTTCTTTATACCTCCTTCCACATAATCACTTCTACCCAGGTTTTCCTCTTTCCCTCTTACCTTGTTTCCACACAACTGAAAACTGGGAGCACACACAACTCACAAACCCAGAGAGAACACAGTTTCTGACTGTGTGAATGACCTCAGAGTTTACTTCAGTAACGCCAATTGCAGATATATTCTGATGACTAGACAAAATGATATTACAAAGAAATCTGTTCTAGAGCTATAGATTATTTTTGTTTCAGATCATTCATTCAGATATATTCTAACCCAAGTTCAAAGAGTGATTACAAAGGGGACGGAATTATGGGTTGGCTCGAAATAAATGTTCTATAAGCAAATAAATAATTTTCGTTTAGCTAGCATCAGATCAGTGCACATATACTGTAGATAAACATTACATGCACTGTTGATAGTGTTGATAGTGGAACTTTTACACTTGTATTCACTATATTTGATCACATACTCATAGGTACCCTGATTCTTCCTCTACTTCAGAAATGGTTTAGAATTAAATCCAGAAATCTTCAGAAATTCAGTACTTTAACACACACGAAAGCCATTTGATATGAACCATTTGCCAACTATAGTTCTAGCTCTTTCAATAGCAAACTAAACTTGTGAAAAAGAAATCAAGATACAAAAATATGTAGCTCAAGTGAACTTCATCTTCCCCATACTTTACAAAGCAGAGGATGATTTCACTGCAAATGCTTCAGGAGCATGCAAGAAGCGTCATGATTTGTTTGACAAACAGTGGCTGACATTCTCATGAAAGCTGCAAAGGTAGAGCATGCATAGTCCACCCAGAGATTTTTATATAGGATAGTATAGAAATATGCTAAATAGATTTAGACTTGGGGACAATCCTCCCTCCCCCCAGAGCACCCCATGTAGGTCCCTGAAGGGCACAAGGTTGCACTAAGTGATTCTGTGGGATGGGACAATTTTTGAAAATTGTTCCCTGTGTGCACAGTGCAACTATGCATTACTAAATGCTGAGGAGGCACTCTTCATGCTGTACCGCCACAATGTATATTGGAATGTCATCCAGACTTAGGAATTGAACATGCCACCAGGACCAAAAAGCATCTTTATTTAAAAAATAAAAAAAAAAAGGCATGGAGGGCAATCCATATTGGACCATTAAACTTACACCACCACACAGACTGCATCCCAATGGAAATAATTATGTCCCCCATAAGCTGTTATTTGTTCCATGGGGAAGGTGCCATGGGCAGCAAGGACAAACAGCATAGGACATTACTTTTTAAAAAGTCATACACACCATAACATTTTTAACTTCACTTGCAGTTTGGTCCTCAAAGTCAGCTCTGATTGTTAGTTACCAAGATCTGTGAATATCTATGTCATTATTATTAATGTTTATGGGATATTTCTGAAATACTTGGAATAACTAAATAGTTTATTGCTGAGCTTTTTACTGCAAACCGATTGTGCTTATAGTATTCAACAGGTAAAGGCAAAGTGTGCCGTCAAGTTGGTGTCAACTCCTGATGACCACAGAGCCCTGTGGTTGTCTTTGGTAGAATAGAGGAGTGGTTTTCCATTGCCATCTCCCATGCAGTATGAGATGATGCCTTTCAGCATTTTCCTATATCGCTGCTGCCTGATATAGGTGTTTCCCATAGTGTGGGAACCATATCAGTGGGGATTTGAACTGGCAACCTCTGGCTTGCTAGTCAAGTCATTTCCCCACTGCGCCACAGGCAGAAAATGCTTTTTGTGTTCAGATGCCCTCTGCTACTTACTTCAGTCTTGCCCCTGACCACTCACCCCATTGCCACTGGCAGTTTCAAGTTTACATCTGGGTGAGTGATGGTAGTGTGGCTTATATTTTTATTTTAAACTTTTATTTTAATCTTCCTGAGAAAGGACTGAGTTTGGGGTGGGCTGGGAACAGCATCGGCAGTCCAAACCCCAGCCCCAGACAGCCCTCCAGGCAATGGCTGGCCAACTCATACCTCATGCCTTTCCAAAGGCTGGGGCAAAAAGACCGCCCCCCTGACATGCTGGGGAGGAGTGGAACATTTTTGCTGTGCAACTGTGTGCAGTGACACATTCAGCAGCATTTCAAACAGAAACAACATAGCATACTATATACCAATGTGGCAGGAAAGGGCATGGGTTCATTTTCTACTTTATGATAGATTCAAAAGATGGTGTCCAACAAATACCTAGCTGCCAGGCACACTATTTCCACTTGCTGGATCCTCTGCAGTCTTCAGAGGTGTGGTGGAAAAAAGGAAGAGGAGCAAGCACCAGGGGCGTAGCTAGGGGAGAGAGGGCCCATGTTCGCACCTAAGCGCACCCTACTCCACTGCAAGCACCCTACACCCTGGAGTAGGCAATTGTGGGCAAGTTCCTTTTATAGACTTAATAACAAGGCTGCCTTAATGTTCCTGGACCACACCCTGGCAGAGAAAACAAGTGCTGCTGCAATCTTTACTGTCCACCTAGGAATTGTGGAGAGGTGCTAGCAATGCCAAATTCCTATGCAAGTGTGGCTTTTAATATTTTTCTTCCTTTTGTTAGTTGAGAAGAGTGGTTCCTTTGAAATTACATTAAAGAAAAAAGAAAACACGAGTTATCCCTTTTTATTTTTTTAAAAAATCCCATAGTTCTAGAACGCTGTGTGTGTGTGTGTGGGAGAGCCAGGAACACACCAATGGTCAAGCTGAGTATACAGTCATAAGCTAGAGTATCAAACAGGAGTCAAGAGTCAGGAACACATCAAGGGTCAAGCCAATTAAACAGTAAAGAGTCAGAGAAAACCCGAGATCACACCAAGCAGCCAGTCAGGATATACAAGAAGACAAACCCACAAAACCAAGGAACCTTAATACTGAGGCAGGGCCACTCCCAGCCAGGTAGGGATTATGCACAAACAGCTCAGGGCAGCTGGCAGCAGAGTGGGTAGCAGTTCCCTTTAAAAGCAGGTGAGCAGCTGCTTACCTGCTCGTCCCTGACCTGATGCTCTTCCAGCAGTGACAGCTTGGCCCCGCTCCAAAAAGCCATGTGGGGCTGCAGTGATGTTCCCTGAAGCCTCTGCACGGTTTTGGCATCCACATGGCTGGCACACACACACACGCTGGTCATTGGCTTGGTCAGCAACACCACAGTAGTATTAATAGTACAATAGCAGGGTTAAGAGAAGCAACAATGAAAACTAACCCTTACCCATAAACAAAAAGGTTTTGCCCCACATCAGGTCAGGAACAAGGAGGGCACAGAGATTTCTACAGCCAGGATGCAATGGCCCAAAAACCCCTGTTCCAGATTCCCACCCACCTAACCTCTGAATGGAGGGATGTGGAATAGGGCCTCAGCTGATTACCTGAGAGTGGACAGGTCACATGCAAGAAGGTCCCAGGTTGTTTAGGGATTATATGTAACACTATCCATGGTTTTAAATTTTAATGTTGGTTTTAAATTGTTTTAATGTTTAAATGATTTTAATTGTTTAATTGATTTAGTTTGGATTTTAATTAATTGATTTTAATTGTTTTTATTTTGTTGTAAACCACCCTGAGCCATTTTTAGAAGGGCAGTATATTAAATAAATAAACAAACAAACAAACAAACAAACAAACAAACAAATAATCTGCACAGTATTCAAAATTCCAGCCAACATGCTATATCTTTTAATGTGGTTTTCTGTCCTACACGAACACAGCCTCAGGTACAGGGACATGGAGCAATGGGGGATGACTGTCCCTGGCTGCCAGGATCTGGTGTGTGTGTGTGTGTGTGTGTGTGTGTTTGTGTGTGTGTGTGTTTGTGTGTGTGTGTGACAAGGCACCTCCTTGCCCTCGGCCAGGGCTCCCTCTTGCCCACTCTTGCTCCCAACCAGTGTTTAATTGGAATGTTGGCTGGAATGGGTGGGTGGGGGAGAAGTCCAGCCAGCCAGCTTTCCAATGAAATGTTCACTAGGGAGGATGGGAGAGGGTCTGAATGGACCCTCTCCTGGGCAGTATGACATCAGATGCAGGGGCAGGGCCAATACCAGGGATGGGGCCAGTCAGCCTGCAGAGTTTCCCCAGGGAAATGGAGAAGGCACAGAGGCAGGGAAAGGAGCTCCCCGTTAGCGACTAAACAAACTGTTGACTGGGGAGACTCTGCAAGGGCTGACTGGCCCCGTCCCTGGTATTGGCCAAACCCCCAGCATCTGGTGTCAATCGCAGGGGTCATGGCTTGGGGCATGCATTGCAAAACACACATCATTAATAATCAAAAGGGGTGGGGGTGCCGCTGGCAGGACTTTGTCCTCCAGCTACTGCTAAGCTCCTTTTCAGTGATAGGCCTCTGAAGAACTTGAGGTCTCTGCCTTCCGTGAGGTAGCCTCCTTAGAGAAAGCCAACTGTTTGAGCTCCCATATCAGAGGGTTGAGCAGGGAAACCAAAAAGGAAGGCAAGCCTTTAAATTATTTTAAAATAGCAACAGGAACTAGACACTTACAAAAGCCAGTCATGCGCCTTTCAGAAGGCCCCTGGTAGCAGATGTACAGAAATCAGGTAGGAGAAAAGAGAACAACAGGAAAAAGTTAAAAACTATCATTGTGAGTGGAGTTGTAGCTCAGAAAAAGAAGCCTAGGCTTACAAGTCACACTTCAGTTACAACAGATCTTTGAAGAATATTCAAGAATAGTTCTCACGTGCCTGAAAACAGCTAGGCTCCTTCTTGCCAGAAAACTTCTGATAAACTTTGCAGGCAAATGACTTGAGCATAAAATGTTCTACTTGAGAAGCATGAATTAATATCACTGAAACAAAACGTAAAGCTAATCATATTCTGCCTCATCTCTCTGGAGGCCTAGCACTCATGCTGTCCCTCCATACATTCCTGAATGTCAAGGCTGCTATCAGAGCAAAAGGGAAAAGGCAAGATTAAAACAAAATGTGCACTCCCATTTGCAGGTCAGACTTGAAGTGAACTATTAGCTTTGAAATGGATAAGAACAAAGAATCCATAACAGCAGCCAAGGCAATTAATTATACAGATAAGATGACAAAATTCAATTGGTATTTGACAGAAATATTCATGAAGAATGAAATACAATAATGCCACCAGCTATGACAAATGACTGGAAGTCTTATTAATGACAAAAAGAAAAGTGAAACTGACATCCTCAGAGCCCAGGACTCTTAACATAAGAAAAACTCTCATCCGTGCACAGAACATATAAGGCTTCAGCAGTAAACAATGGAAATCATTTGTATTTTAGGGTACAATCCATACAAATGTGATCTATTTCTTTCAATAGAAAAGTTAAGCATATTATTAAACTTCTACCTTTGAAATCATCAGTGAGCATTATACATTATTAAAATGGCCTGGATGGTACTCTTAATTCTGTGGATTGTCAAAACATGAACAATTTTAAAACACAGCCTATACTGCAGATTGATCTTTTGTGTATCTGTTACAATAAGTGGTTTATTCTTATCTCTCACAGTGAACATAAGAACATAAGAACAGCCCTGCTGGATCAGGCTCAAGGCCCATCTAGTCCAGCATCCTGTTTCGCACAGTGGCCCACCAGATGCCGCTGGAAGCCACAGGCAGGAGTTGAGGGCATGCCCTCTCTCCTGCCATTGCTCCCCTGCAACTGGTACTCAGAGGCACACCCTTGAGGCTGGAGGTGGCCCACAGCCCTCTGACTAGTAGCCATTGATAGACCTCTCCTCCATGAAGTCATCCAAACCCCTCTTAAAGCCATCCTGGTTGTTGGCTGTCACCACATCCTGTGGCAGAGAGTTCCACAAGTGGATCACAGTGGAGAGTTCCACAGTGCTGTTTTAAAACTCTAGCAATATATCTCTGACTTTAGTGAAAATGTAATTATTTCTGTGGTCTTAATGTTGCTATCTTGTATCTTGAAACTGCATTTTAGAATCCCTCAGTATTGTAAAACAAAGTAAAATTTCATTTTACACACGAAAGCTGAAATTAAACTTTAAGAAAAACACGTAGCTGCCACCAAAAGCAGCAGCCCCATAGCCTCCTCTTTTGTCCCATAACTTCCAGTCAATTTAAACACACAGCAAAAGTGTTATCATGATCAGCCAACACAGGCTTAAGCAGCCAAGTCCGTGCTGCCCATGAGAACTGCTGGGATCCACACAGAGGATCTGAGGTTAAGGGTGCAAACAAGCCCTTAACCCCGGCCCCAGGATTGTGTGTCAGCACAAGCTGTTTGCAGCTTGCGCTGACAGAGAGACGAGTGCCTTGAGAACCCATCCCCTGGGGAGATCCCACAGCACACTGAGCTCAGCAAGCGGTGCACTATGCGATTCATGGAGACCAGGACAAGGAGTCCCAGCCTCTGTTTACTAGCGCAGCCGGGAGCAGCTCGGAGAGTCATCTGTGCTACTCCCGGCAGCGCGGGTTGTGTGGGCACGTGGTTTGCATGCTGCCCGGGCTGCAAAGTGTAGTCTGGGGGAAGGCAGGTTGAATCCTGCCTTCCCCCTGCTTGCCTGTCTGCATGTGTGGTCATGTAAACAGCCCCAGCATATCATTTGGTTGCACATTTCTACTTCATTGCTTTTTTTCTGGAGGCAAGAAATTCACAAATGTGAAGACCACATATCTTGTAATTTAATTACCACGGAAAAGGTGGAGGCATATGGAGAAGAACTGCTTTCAGCAGCATACACACAATGTCTATAATACCTAGTTAAGCCTAAAACATGTGTCCCTGAACTCCAGTTTTTCATTGTGCATTGTTATAGGTTAGGAATCATTTTCAGTTTGCATTCATGAACCCATTGAGTACTAGAACTGAGGTGCACTATTTACACATGATGAAACCTAACCAGTAGTTTTCTGTCAAAACAAAACAAAATATACCAGTGGCCTTGACTACTTCTTGCATTAGCCTTTCTTTATTTCTTTTGGAAGCAATGATCCTTCTTAAATTTGCATTTAGTGTAGTCTTGCACAATTCCCATTCTGAATTAGCTGCACACTCTGTAAATCAACCTTTGAAAGATCTTCTGTTCAAGTGTCAAATGTTAATGTTCACAAGGCATTTTAAGAAGAATAGACTGTTCAGACCCCAATGTATACTAAATCAACCACACGGGTAATCCTTAGGAACAAGAAACTTGTTATCAGCCTTTCAAAAAGCTAATTGAATTAAATGTTGATTTTCAGGTCTCTCAACCATAAAATTTCCCCTTGAATTGAAAAATTCAGTGAACAGATCATCACTGACTTTCCTCTAATCATTCTGTGTATGCAAGCACTGTTTTCTATCAATAACCTGGCAGTGAAGATGTATGAGTAATATTTTAAATGCTAGTTTATAATATAAACTGCATTCTGTTGTTGATTTACTGATATACTTAGCTTGTTCAATTTATATTCTGGCTACAAACAGGTTCTCAAGGCGACTCACAATCAAATCACATCATTATTGCTATGCAGCAAATCTGCAAGATCAGTTGGACAGCGACTGTAGCCCTGTTATTATGCGCCACCTTGATGCATTGATTTAACATGACGAAGGGAACAGAATAATGCCAGCTGGTCTTATTACTTATTCAGGATACAGCTACAGGCCCTGCCCTCTTTGTGTCAGGGCACAACTTGTTTTGGGGCAGTAGAAGGGGTGGGGGGACCCCTATCACAACAGCTTACATAACAGCTTACACAATGGCCATCCCTACCCATGAAAAGCAAAAACACCTTGTACTGGCTTTGGCCTACATCTCCAGAAGGAGTAGGGTATAGTTGGATTAATGCCTCTTTTTAGGAGGGAGCTTATCTTCTTTTATATTGATGAGGTGTTATTTTCTACAGGATTTGTCTGGAAGGGCATATTGGTGTGGAGGAGGTCCTACCGATCGAGGTTGTTCTTCACAGATGGCAATATGGCAGTGAGAGATGGACATGCCAGGTATGGGGAAGGTAGGTGGTCTATGTCACAGCCATCACACCTTCCAATCTTCTCAGGGGACCCCAGTAACAATCTCAGCAGCCCACCTAGCCTGACACTTGTGCTACTGAATGCCAGATTTATAAATACTGAAATTTTAGCCATCTAGAAGTTATCCTGGATGAGCCTGCAGACCTGGCATGTATTACGGGGGAGGATTTAAATCTTTTCAAAATGTGTACAGGTTTCTGGGTGCTGCATCAGCCAAGACAAGGTAGGGATGCCCTGGTCCATTGGGAGTCTGAGAGATTATGTTCCTCACCAGATGAACTGTCCTCCATTCTGAACATTTTGAATGCGGTGTTGAAATTGTGAGACAAGGTTGGGATTCTGTGAGCATACCATCCACTTCACTGTCTAACATTCTCCCTGTCTGAGCTGCTTACTAAGAGGCATATCTAGGGGGAAAGCACCTAGGGCAAGCACTGAAATTGCGCCCCCTGTCCAAACATCTGACACCCATCTTTCAGATAACTTTATCATAATATCAGCTGAAAAATACAAGTCAAGCTCGTTAATCTTTTAATATTTCAAAAACTATTTAGCAGTGGACATAGCCAGACCAAAAAATGCTGGAAAACTACAAATTTCAGTATGCTGGGGCTCATGAAATACTCAAATACTATGTGGAGGCGTACCTGGAAAACTCAGCAGAAGTGCCTATCAAATTCTTTACAATGCATTGTAGCATCACTATTACATAAGTTTTAAAAATAAATGGAGAATTTGACTTTTCCCAGATACTCTGAAAATAATTAAAGGATATGCAGAGTAAACTGTGTCACTGCTTGGAATATATTCTAGTATTTCAGAAAGACAGTTAAAATGAGAGAGAGAGAGCAAGAGCAAGAGCAAGAGCGAGCGAGCGAGCAAGAAACTCCCAGTGGGCCTTAATCTAAGGATTTCACACTGATTCAAAGACAAACTCACCATTAATATCCAGATTTTTTTTTAATTATTATTATTATTACATTTATATCCTGCTCTTCCTCCAAGGAGCCCAGAGCGGTGTACTACATACTTGAGTTTCTCTTTCACAACAACCCTGTGAAGTAGATTAGGATGAGAGAGAAATGACTGGCCCAGAGTCACTCAGCCAGTATCCTGTCTGAATGGGGATTTGAACTCGGGTCTCCCCAGTCCTAGTCCAGCACTCTAACCACTACACCACGCTGGCTCACATATACTCACATTTAACTCACATCACAAAAAGCAAAGTAAGAGCAAATCAATACAATCCTAGCTCATAAGCTTCAGCTCAGTATTCACAAACCCCAATTCTCTGTACATAGTGCCAAACTGAATGTGTGTACAGAGACTTATATTATTATTATTATTTTTAAAAAATTAACTGTAGCCCCTTCAGGGGTCTTCCTAAAGGCCGGGGGGGGGTCTGCAAAGGTTCCCCCTTCCCCCACTGGCATCTAGGGGCTCACAGGGACCATTTGAGAATGTGCGGTGGCCATTTTATAATTTTTTTTAAAATGGTTGCTGAAAACAAAATGGCCACCATGCATACTCAGATGGCCTCTGTGAGGCCTGGCATGGCCTAGGGCCTCACAGAAGCCATTTGAGCATGTGCAGTGGCCATTTTTAAAAATGTTTTAATTTTAAAAAATGGCACCCCCTTCAAGTGGCACCCGGGGCACATGCCCTACCTGCCGCACCCTAGATACGCCCCTGTGCTCACTTCTCTGTAATCACTGTGTGCACTCAAGGTCATCTAGCAGAGCTTTTTTGAATGGTTTGAGGGTGATGCAACAGGGAAATGCTTGACTAACAAGAAGGTTGCTGGTTTGAATCCCCGCTGGTATGCTCAATCCTTGGCCTTCATGGGTGTTGAAGGCAGTCAGAAAAGGGCTGGGTCCATGGGTGGGAGGCTGATAAATGCCTCCCTGAATCAGGGGATGGTACCCTTCATGCTAAAGGAGGCAGTAATTAGACCCTTCCTCTTTGGTCCCAATAATCTTAAACAACTTTCAGTCAGTTTCTAAACTGTTATTTCTGGGCAAGGTATTGGAGCGCATGGTAGCATTTCAGCTCCAGGTGGTCCTGAATGAAACTGATTATTTGAATCCTTTCCAGTCTGGCTTCCAGCCTGGATATGGACAGAAACTACCTTGGTCAGGAGATGGATAGGAGACAGAGAAAATGTGACCCAGATGTTTCTCCTAGACCTCTCAGCACCTTTCAGTACCATTGACTATATTATCCTTCTGAGCTGCATTTCTAGGTTGGGATTTTGGGGGCAACGTGATATGGTGGCTCCGGTCCTACCTTGAGGGCCATAGTAAGAAGGTAGTGCTGGGGGACACCTGCTCTACCCCTTTGCTATTAGCCCCAGGCTTCTATTCTATTCCCCATGCTTTTAAACATCTACATTAGGGGTGTCAAGCTGTTGGCCTGTGGGTCAGAACTGGCCCACCGAGCTCTATTTTCCAGCCCCTGAGCTAGGAAGTTGAGCATCACCCTGGCCATGTTTCCCACCATGCACCTGAAGCAGTGACATTTCTCTGTAGTTGCCGGCTTCCTTTCTTCGTTCTTGCCACTGCCATTATTTCTCCCCGCCCACTGTGTGGTACCAAAGGAGAAGCATTTTGCTGAGTTGCTTCCTTCCTCCTGCCACTGCCTTGTTCCTCCCCTCTGCATTCTTTTGGGTTCCTCAGTGAAGAGGTTTTCTGTCAAGTTAAGCCGTGGACACGAAGTCCCCCACCCCCCACTTCTTCCTCTGCACTGGCTTAGTTGAGTTTTGTTAAAATGATTCTTCTTGCTGAGGTGGAGTAGGGGAGAAAGAGGAAAGCAAAGACAAAGGCAGCTCAGGGTGCATTCTCTCAGCAAGGGAGGAAGGAAGAGGGTGGGAGGAAGAGAGTGAGAGGAGGAGGAAAAAGAAGAAAGAAGGTGGTGAAAGGCGCCTTCTCCTTGCAGGAGTGAGTCAAGGGAAAGGGAGGGGAAGAGGGGTTCTGCTTTTCTTGAACATGATTTTGTTTTGGAAATATTGATCTGATTATTGAGTGTTAAAAGTATGTTGAGAACAATAGTTAAAATATCATTATAATCAGAATGTTTTTTCTTTAAAAAAAAAAAGGTATTTCAGCTTTCCCCAGAGCCTGTTCTGGTGTAAAAGTAGTGTATTCAGCTAATTTAAGGGGCAGGGCACGGCAGGGAGAAAGAAAGGAAGAGAGTGTTGATGTCATATCTCCCAATTAAAAATGGTGGATACATGAGCACTGGAACCAGAAATGGGCTAACGTGTGAACTGATTTGGACCAAATTTGAGACAATTGTAGGTACACATAAGGAAGCCTCAAGGGCATGAATGTTTGAGGCCCAAGTGAGCTAACTTGTGAACTACCTAATCAACTGGATCAAACTTGGTGTAGTTGTAGGTACAGATAGAGACACTTCAACACCATACCTTGTGATTATGCCATCCACCTCAGTTCAAGATGGTCTAATATGTGTGAATGTTTAAACCAGAAGTGGGCTAACTTGTGAAGATGGTAATTATCAATTAAGATTATAGTGAAAGGAAAGGAGGCAGATTAGTAAACCAGAACTTTTTGTTTGTTTTATGCTTTTCAATTTCATATTAATTTTATTGTTTTACTGTTGTGAGCCACTTCGAGCAGTCTTGTACTTGAAGAGCGGAATAGAAATATTTTCAATTCATAAAATAATAAAATAAAATAATAATAATAATGAGGAGGAGGAGGAGGAAGGTGTGAGCTATGCCAGAGGCCCAACCACACTGGACAGGTCTCACCAGAGGAGCCAGATGAAGAGTGCCTCTTCCATCAACAATATGGTGAGACGTAACTTTAATAAATCTATACCGGATCGGTCGTCTCCCAGGCCAACAAGGACCACGCCAGGTGCTGGAGTCCCCGGATATCTGGTGGCAAATGGGCTACAGGACTCAGGATCTTCAGTTGAGCAACCAGGGCTGGAGACTGCAAGGTTACTGGAAGAAACGTCGCGTAACCAGAAAAAATATACGAAAAATGCCAACAAGGAAATAATGAACTGCTATTACAAGTCTACTCCAACTGGAAGAGGTTATTTAAAAAGAATGTACCAAATTTGGAAAGAGAAGCATCCAGATACAAAAATAACAGAACAAAGGCTAGCAGACCAGAGAAGATTCATAATAAGAAATAAAGTATTCACAGGAGTTGAGCTGGAAGAACTGCAAAGAGCAACACAGGCTCAAGATATGGATGAAGAATGACCACCAACTGAAGCAGTTGCTCAGGCACAGGTGGAGGAGGTGTTGGAAATAGAGGATGCCACTGTTGCTGAACTGTTTCAAAACAAAACCAGGCAACCTCCCCTTTGACTTCACCTCAAAAACCCAAATGCCATTTAACAGAAAAGCAACAAGAACTAAAGCAAAAAATAACTTAGCACATCAACCAAACAACCACAGGGGTTCGACTTCCAGCTCTAAAAACAGTGGCCAAAAAACAACTTGCTCAGCCATTAAAAGATGTCAATGCTGCACTTGCAGAAATAACAGCCAATAATTTGCAAGAAACAAACCAACTAATGTATACTGCAGCAACAATAACAACACAAGAGCTTGGATATAAGATCAGTGGACCTGTAAAAAAAGAAAGTAGTACATCACCTAAATGGAAGATTAGATTAGAAAATAAAATCTCCAGGCTTAGATCAGATGCTAGTAAATTGAAAGATATGAAAGACAAGAAGCTGAAGCAATAAAATACCAAACAGTATCTGATCCAAAAATACCACCTAGATTCAAGGAAAATTAGAGAAGTCCTGGAAATAATTAAGCAGCAAATAACAGCAGTGTCAAAGAAGATTAGCAGATACAAAGCCAGAATTACACAACACAGGCAGAATCTCCAATTCCAGTCGAATCAGAGACGTTTCTACCAAAGCATAGAAGGATAAACTGTAGGAAACATAGAAAGACCAAATAAAGAAGAAACAGTGCAATTCTTGGGGAAATTATGGGACAATCCAATAGATTATAATAAAAAAGCAGGCTGGGTGAAAGAAGTCGAAAAATGTAACCAACAAATGCAAGATCTAATAATAACACCAGAATTAATAAGTGAAAGTGCAAAGAAAATTAAAAATTGGACTGCACCAGGCGACGATGAACTGCATGGCTTTTGGCTTAAACACTTAACAAGCCTTTATAAACAACTATCAAAACAGTTCAATCACATTTTGCAAGGAGGTGATATTGAACAATGGCTAACAACTCATCTCATAATGAAAGACCCAGCAAAAGGTGCAGTTCCAAGTAATTATAGACCGATAACTTGCCTGCCAACCATGTTCAAATTATTAACTGGAATAATAGCAGATGAAGTCATGCAACACTTATTAACTAATAAGCAGCTTCCAGTAGAACAGAAAGGAAATTGCCCGAACACCAGAGGCACAAAGGACTAGCTGCTGATTGACAAAATGATTTTAGAAAACTGCAAGAGAAGAAAAACCAATCTAAGTGTTGCATGGATTGACTACAAGAAAGCCTTCGATTCATTGCCTCACACATGGATACTAAAATGTTTAGAAACAACTGGTGCCATCAAAAACATTCAGATATTTATTTTAAAAAAGCACTGAGCTTTTTTGTGGAGTACACAGTTAACAATCAATGGTGAGAAACTTGGACAGGTTAGCAATAGAAGAAGTATTTTCCAAGGGGACTCACTATCCCCTCTGTTGTTTGTAATCGCCATGACCCCACTTTCACAAATACTAAAAAAAACAGGCATCGGATACCAAACATCTAAAACATCAAGTAAAATCATCCATCTACTCTATCCATCGATCTGAAGTTGTATGGAAAGTCCCAGTCAGAAATTGAATCACTGCTAAACACTGTCCGTATATTCAGTAGCGATATAGCAATGGAGTTTGGACTAGACAAGTGTGCTGCATTAATAATGAACACAGGGAAAATAACAAAAGCAGAAGGAATAGAACTGCCCAATAGAAGCAACATCAAGAATCTGGAAGAGAAAAAACATTACAAATACTTGGGCATTCTCCAGGCTGATAACATTGCATACACAAATTGGAAGTGAATACATCAGGAGAGTTAGAAAAATCCTAAAGTCCAAACTCAATGGCAGGAACACCATACAAGCCATAAACACCTGGTCTATACCTGTTATCAGATACACTGCAGGAATAATAGACTGGACCCAGGCAGAGCTAGAGACGCTAGATCGTAAGACCAGGAAAATCATGAACATCAATCATGCTCTGCACCCCCGCAGTGATGTAGATAGGCTATACCACCCTCACAGCTCAGGTGGAAGCAGAATGCTGCAAGTCCATCAAACAGCAGAAGAGGAGAAAAGAGGCCTGGAAGAATATATAAAGGACAGTGAAGAAGATGCACTTAAAATGGTCAATGATGCGAAACTATTCAACACCAATGAAACAAAGCAGGCCTACAAGAAAGAACAAGCCAAGAACCGAGCAGAAAAATGGAGAAATAAGCCACTGCATGGTCAATATTTGCACAATATAAGTGGAAAATCAGACATCACCAAGACCTGGCAATGGCTTAAGAATGGCAACTTGAAGAAAGAAACAGAGGGTTTAATACTGGCTGCACAAGAACAGGCACTAAGAACAAATGCAATAAGAGCAAAAGTAGAAAAGTCAACAACAAACAGCAAGTGCCACATTTGTGAAACAGTGACCATGAAACAGTGGATCACCTCATCAGGTGTTGTAAAAGGATCACACAGACTGACTACAAACAAAGGCATGACAAGGTAGCAGGGATGATACACTGGAACATCTGCAAAAAATACCAGCTACCTGTAGCCAAAAATTGGTGGGACCATCATCATATTAATTCTCATAGACATGCCTCTGTGGGGATGCATCCCAGCAACCCAGAGGATTGGCTGGGCAGCAGAGACGCTGGATTGGCTGGGCAGTGGTTGGCCGCTAGGGAAGTGGCTGCTTAGGAAGGAAAGCAAAAGAAGGAAATTGGGCAAGCAGAGAGGAGAACTGAACGGACTGGGGCAGAAGGGAGGGGGAAGCTGCAGGGAGAGAAAGCGGCGGAGCCTGCTGGGCAGAGACACAGAAACGGCTGGCTGCTTCGGAAGACACTCGCTAGAGGGAAGGCCATGCAGGAAGGAGCCGGCTGAACGCTTGGCCGCCTGACACTAGGGACTGGAGGAAGGAGGAGGCGGCAGTGGCGGGGTGGGGGGGGGAGAACGAATGAGAGAGAGAAAATTAGAGAGAAAGAGGGTGAAATGGAGGAGGGAGGAATCTGGGGCAGAAGGCTTGGGGGGAAGAGAGGACTGGGGCAGAAGGCTGGAGGGGAGCGGACTGGGGAAGAAGATGGGGGGAGTGTACTGCAGAGGCAAGCGGCGGGCCACGGAGCCAGTACTTGGCTCAGCGGCAGGCCTGCCAGACGGCGGTCCCGGCCCGCCCATGGAGACCAGGCGATGGCGGGCCCGCTCACCCCCACAGAGGCCAGGCGGCGGGCCCACCTCCCCACCCACGGAGGCCAGGCGGCGGCGGGCCCAGCTTGCCCATGGAGACTAGGCACCCGTGGGAGGCCAGGACAGGAGGGAACCGGGTGGCAAAACTTCCCTGTTCACCGACCAGGAGGTGGAGCAGCAGCGCGGGGGTCCTTTTCGGCCACCCGGTAAGGCCTGTGGCAGCAGAGGTAAAGAACTCAGTGCGGGGAGGCGAGGGCAAGAGAGAGTGGGGGAGGGGGATGAGGGAGGGCAGAAGAGAGTGGGGCAGGAGGGGGAGGGAGGGCAGGAAAGAGTGCGGCAGGAGGGAGGTGGGAAAGCCAGCCCCAGAGAGTGCACAGATGCTCTGTACAGGTCAGCTAGTAACACTGAAAAAGTTGTAGAAAATGAAGATGCAAAAATATTATGGGACTTCCAACTACAAACAGACAAACATCTGCCACACAATACACCAGATATAACTGTGGTCGAGAAGAAAGAAAAACAAGTTAAAATAATCGACATAGCATCTGCAAAATAATCGACATAGCATCTGCAAAAAACACAAGCTACCTGTAGCCAAAAATTGGTGGGACCATAAAATTGAAAAGGTTGAAGAAAATGAAGATGTAAAAATATTGTGGGACTTCTGACTACAAACAGACAAACATCTGCCACACAATACACCAGATATAACTGTAGTCGAGAAGAAAGAAAAACAAGTCAAAATAATCGACATAGCAATACCAGGGGATAGCAGAATAGAAGAAAAAGAAATAGAAAAAATCACAAAATACAAAGAGCTACAAATTGAAATTGACAGGCTGTGGCAGAAAAAGACCAAAGTAATCCCAGTGGTCATTGGCACCCTAGGTGCAATTCCAAAACAACTTGAAGAGCACCTCAACACCATAGGGGCCACAGAAATCACCATCAGCCAATTACAAAAAGCAAGTTTACTGGGAACAGCCTATATTCTGCGCCGATATCTATAATAACAGCAACAACATTGATAATACATTTCAGCCATCCCCGGTCCTTGGGAAGGACTCAATGTCTGGATAAAACAAACCAGTCAATAACACCTGTCTGACTGTGTAAAGAAGAAATAATAATAATAAACTGTATGTGCTCATTCGTAAATTGCCTTCAATGTACAGAAGGCAGGATGAAGGGCTGGTGGCTGCATGCTGATCAGAAGGTGGAGTAAGCCAGTTTGATATCTTTCTCTTCTATGTATTGAACAAAATATTAAGGTTATGCACACGAGCAGCCCAACCCAGGCTACAGCAGCCCAGCTCGTGTGACGTGCCTGGACTGGCCTCAATCCTGGCACTACCTCCTGGGTTGCCCGGATTTTTTACCCATTGTTTTTTGGCCCGGATTCTTCTTCTTATTATTATTCTTTTAGCAAGTGTGCCCTTCTACCCAGGTAAATGGTTGTGTGAGCTTGGGCTGCACGTAGCCCAAGCTCACACCTAGAGCATCTGGCTCCCGGGGGAATCCCCCAATGCACCATGTTCATTGTGCTGTGTCTTATGAGATTCCTGGAGGCCGGGACTCATTTCTCCAGCCTCCAGCAATCTGTGCTAAAGGGAACAGCGTGGATCATATGAGTGCAGGTGGCACACTAAAGGATTCAGCCACCCTCATCTGGGATGAAAGTAGGTTTATCCCCCCTGCCAACTGCCCATTCAGGTAAATAGTCTTATTGAGTGAGAAAAGGGCTTATTCCTTCCCTAAGGCCATTGAAGGAACTTTGTATCATAGCAAGCATTTTTATCATTAACACTTGTCTAATCCCAACATGCCTGTGTTTTACACACACACTAAGATAAAGAACCAATTGATAGCTTACTGAAAATATCCTGGGAAGCTGAAGAATAATCCCTTGCTTAAATTTTAAAAAACTTTTCTCTGTTTAATTATTTGAGAATGGATACTCAGTTATAAGAAGTTTATTAGTAAAATTCATTTATTAGCTATTTTAAGCAGCATATATGTTATGATAATTAAATAAAGATGACCATGCTATTTACATTTACTGTAGTTTACATTTGAAAAAATTCATTTTCTGCTGAGTGTGATTTGTTCTTCCCTGTACAGTTTGTTGTTTGATGTACTATGAATGGGTTAGTAATGAATTTTCTGAAGCTTAATTTGTGACCAGACAATAAATCTACCTTGCTTTATTATGAAATGTGTTTGTTAAAGATTTATTTCTCAGAACCGACCTAAAATACAACTAAGACTTCAATTTCTGTTAAACTGGGAACAAAAATTGCATTACATGTAAAATTATATCTCTTTTACTCTTCCTATGTCCCTAATTTGTATACAGCCACCTAATGGCGCAGCAGGGACTTGACTAGCAAGCCAGAGGTTGACAATTCGAATCCCTGCTGGTATGTTTCTCAGACTATGGAAAACACCTATATCAGGCAGCAGAGATATAAGAATATGCTGAAAGACATCATCTCATACTGTGCAAGAGGAGGCAATGGTAAACCTCTCCTGTATTCTACCAAAGACAACCACAGGCTCTGTGGTCGCCAGGAGTCGACAACCGACTCAACGGCACACTTTACCTTTTACTTTAATTTGTATTCATTGACAAAAATGAACTTATAGTAATGCCTACCATGCAGTTCTAATTGTAATGACTTTCCCACATAATAATGTTATTCAACCAATGAAATACAGGTGGTGTGTATGCGGATGTATTTAAGTCTGCACAGTACATTTAGCACCTATTCTATTCCATCCCTGTTTTACCGTTTTTCCACAGAAAGGGGACAGTAGAAGAAATTAAGGAGTTCTTACAATGTTGAATCTTTAAATTTACTGTGGTTCATTTGCATGTTGAATTTTAAACAAGAAATACGAACGTAGCCCAAAGATACTGCTTACTGATCAGTGCTTAATTTATATCACAGGCACAAAGAGAGGTAGCCTTGGGACATTATTAGGGAGCACAGTTTGTATCTAATTTCTTTGGCCATGTACCCATGCTTCTGTTATTTCGGAAAGGTCATGCTTTTTATGACACAGATAATTTTGCTAGAGCATGTTGCTAGAACTATGTCTCTCTTTCTATAAATTGTACTATCAAAACTCCTTAATAAACACATTTCAATACACTATAAAGCAGCACAAACATACAATACAAGGGGCATACCTTCATCTTCTGTATATGGTCTTCCCAGAGGCATCTGGTTGGTTGTGGAGAGTGGGGGGAGGAAGCTGGACTATATAGGCTTTGGCATGATCCAGCCGGGCTCTTATGTTGGTGGTTTTTATTAATTTATTGTTCAGTCCTTTTCATTCCCCCACTTCTGCTCCCTTATTCCATCTCTTTCTCCTCTCCTGCCCTACCACACTCCTGCCCTACCACACACCCCTAATCTCCACTCTGCAACTTTTTATCTAAAGATTTCCTCTTTCCCCCTTCTCCTTCTAGTTCTGCTATGTGTATAGATTCTTCATCCTCTCTGGTGGCTTGAAGATATTGTTGTGGCACTGAGCAGACTTCCTAGACCAGCCACTTCAGGACAGCACCATACAGGACAGCCCCAGGTTCTTGCTCATGTGAGGCAAGCTGCAAAACGAGGCATCAGGTCCCAAAAGCATTTAAAGGGCACAGGTTCAGGATAAGAGACTGTTTCCTGGGATCCTCTTCTCATTACCTTAACCACTTTTTTGGCAAGGGGGCTGGGCAATGAGAAGAAGCTGCTACCTCAAACCTGCATTCAAAAGCCATTCAATGGTGGGGTGGAAACATCTCCACCTGAGCATTGTAATAATCTGGAAGGCACCACACAAAGGCAGGCACCACACAAAAGCCGCTGGCACCCTTCTCCTGTATTACCTCTTCACTTTGCAAAAGTTTGGCGAGAGCATCCTCACTGGACTTTTGTAAGTCTCTGAAAAGGCACCTGTGAGGAGAGAGAGCTGCGAAAAACATAGCTTCACAAGGCTTGACTGGGAAGCTCCTGAAATGCACATTATTTCTGGTTTTTTTAAAAAACAAAACAAAACAATTTTTTAAAACTCATGAATCCCCTGAACCCGAACCAAACCAAACTGGGGTGGGGGGGGGGAGAGGGGGTTCCGAGGTGCACAAAACCAAACATGCCCGGTCTGGTTTGAGTCCAGTCTAAACTCTAAACGAATCAGACCACCCAGTTTTATGCACACCACTACACTCTTCCAGTTTGTCATCTCAAACATTGGCAGACTTGGATAAATATTGACTAAACTGAAATACAGACTGTAGAAAGAGCTTTCATTGAAACAGGAATAGGTTTTGCCTAAAGAAACTATATTTAGTATGTGTTTGACATAAGCAAACAACAGCTTGACAGGATCGCAAATAAGGAACAAGGTAGAGAATATTTACTATGAAATATAAATACATTTTGTGGATAATAAGAACTCAATTATAGTTCCTTAATATGACCTCACACTGGTGTTCACAAACTATATTATGCTCTCCTGCTAGACTCTAGATCTGTGCTGCTCCAGCTTTAAAGATCCATGAAATATCTATGTACATTCTAGCTTCAACACTGTTAAAAGAACAACCTGTTTGGGGTCTCCCAGAAGTACCCCTATATGTGATTTGAAATGACAGACTTGTAGCTTCCATTTGGACTATCTAAACTTGTGGGGTCGCAGGCATACCATTTGCCTACATGGGCTAACTCCAAAGGATAAATCACTTAGCAGGCAGCATGGGAAGGTAACTCCAGGTCAAGCCTAACACATGACTAGAGGGGGAACTATTCCCCATGCTCTCCTCCCCTGTTCAAGCACAGAGAAGGGTGTCGAGTAGACCTGAGTTAAGAAGTTATCTCTGTAAAGGAGTAGCCAAACCCCTCTCATTGACATAAAGGATTATCCTTCTAGCTAATCACATTCACAGGAAGAACAGATAAGATTGCAGCAGCTGCATCCCTCTAACAAAAGCTTTAATGTTTAGCATGAAGCATGGGGGGAAAGGCTCATTATGTTAAAGAAATTCTAATCTTCCACCAGGAAGGTATTTCTGACACAAGATAAGTACTGAGTCCACCTATTCAATTTTCATGCATACGGGTTGCCTAGACCTTTTCACTTCATTGTGCCTTAGAGCACACCCACCTAGTATTGAATAGTAGGGAGGTGCAAATTGATTCGGGTACAAAACGATTGGTACACAAATCTACCTGTTTTGGGCAATTTGTGTACCCAGAATGTTGGGGGGCAATATGCTAAATCATTGTAAAACGCTTAGAGAGCTTCCAGCTATAGAGCGGTATATAAATGTAAGTGCTATTGCTATTGCTAAAACAAATAGCCCCTGTGCTGGCTGGCCAGATTCAGGTCCAAAACAAATTGCCCAGATTTCTGACCTGAAAATATTGTAGATTCGGACCTCTATTTTGTAGTGATCTCTCTTGCTGTCTCCATTTTGTGTCAGGAATTTTTTTAAAAAAATTCTGCCCTCCTAAGCTTCAGATTGGTGACTTACAGTGTGAAACAATTGGCTGGAGATTCCCCACTGGTTTCAGATTGGCTCGTTTCCACTCAAATCTTTTTGTTGCTAGGGGTGACTGACCTCGCATTTGCTAGGGGAAGGATCAACAAGGGTGGGGGGGAGTTTGAAGGAGGGATTTTCAAATGCACTTATGAGGCAGCCAGCCACTATTCTGCCTCATGGGAGTAAAACAAGAGAGAGAGCCAGAGGAGCTTTGCTTTGCCCTGCCTGCCTACTGCCTGGAGTGGATTCTCTGCTTTTTTGTTCCTGTTTTCCTGACTGAGGAAAAGAGAAGATAACTTTTTTCACCCCTTCCTGCTGCTGAAAGAATCACTGCCTGCGCCTGCTGTCTGTGTGAATCGATTTGAGTACAAAATGATTTGAGTACAAAGTGAATCTACCTGTTTCAGGAGATTTGTGGACAAATCAAATCACCCCTGTGCTAGCTGGCCAGATTTGGACCCAAAACAAATGGGGGGGGGTTCGATTTGGGTACAAATCGATAGAAAAAAACTATTCATGCACATCCCTATCGAATAGATGTATTATTATGGCCACCACAAATGCCACCCTTCTCAAGAAAGAGGTATGGTCCACAGATGCCCAAGGGATACCTCTGCCTATTCCAAAGCCCATCAAGCTATGTGTCTCTTCACCAGATTCACCATCCAGCTGTGCCTTGGCCCTTGTGCCCCAAGCACGCTTTCAGCTCTCAGCACACTTAGCTGCATCAGAAAACTGGTTTCCTAAGATCAGACCACTGGCTTCCTGATTTTTGAAAGGCACACTTGTCTCCACTCTTGCATCTCATTTTCCTGCTTGTTCCTGAAGAAAGGTCACTCAGCATCCACTGAACATCTGACACATCATCGGAAGGATTCAGGTATACTAACCAACCTATGCTCCAAATCCTTTTGCTCCCCTCCATCCTTGCTCTCTCTCTTAAGTCTAAAAGCCATTTCTCTGGCCAACCGTGAGTTGATTTTAATTTGGATTTCAAGCTAAAACGCCTCTTTGTGAGCTTCAATTTAGTCTTATTAGTCTTATCAATTAATACTGTATTGCTTATTAATCAATTCTTCCTTGCTGTACCCCTATTACCCTTAATAAACCTGATTGTATTTTGACTCCAACTCTCTGTCCTTGATTTCCATGACCAACGCTTTGCACAAATTTATTCTGTAATGAATTGCTCACTCTAGATTTGCTGATCCCCCATCTCAGTCAAAACGTTATTCAGGAGTGCATAGCCAATACTACAGAGCAGTTTCATTAACACACCTAAAGTTTTGTTTCTTCCCTCCTGTATTTCTCTTACTCTTTCTTATACACACCCTTCTCTTCATGTCTCTTTATCTCCATCTTGACTAAATTAGACCTGAAGCAATCGGAGAATAGTTACTTCTTTCTGCAGTCCCAGTAGAATTATGGTCACGTACTGGCTGTTTATTTTAGACTTATTTCCAGTAGGGCATCAACTCATGTACTAGTCCAGCACATGTAAGTCCACTTCCTCCCATTCTGAGCTGAGGGGGGGCATAAAATACACATCATTGTTTTCCTCATATTCCTGCTGAACATCTGGCCTGGCATCCTGCAGCAGTATTACAACAAATGGCCATTAATCAGATGTCAACAGAGCTGTCCAGTACTCAGATGCTTCATTCAATCTCTACACTACATTCAGGGTGCTGGTGTTTACTTATGAGGTCTATACTGATACAACATCATTCTCAGTAAACTTACACAATGTTATAAAATGAAATATTAGGCTGATTCCCATGATCAATCCAACTCTAAAACCAAAGATTTAAAGTTTTTAAAATGAATGTTTCCATCCTGAAAGTAGTTATGTGTACTTAACAACTGCAATATTAATGTTACATACACATAACTGTTCCCGAAATGGTTTCTTCAAGCTTCTCTGTTTGGGCCCTAACTGTACTTCACATAATTCCAAGGAGAATTTTCTCACAATGCGTAAAATGGGAGTGCCAGAAATGTGTTCTCTAATTAATAATCCATGACCAAATGTGTTTTTGAATACTAGGATAGGTTTTAAAAACCAAGGATGAAATCCTCAAGTCACTTATTTCCCAGTATTGTAAACATGTCATTCATTTGATGATTGCAGTTTTAATATCGTATTTTGGTTTCACTAAAATTCCAACCATTAATTAATTTATTTATATTTATATTTATTTGTGAATTTCTATATTGCCTGATATAGAAATCTCTAGCCAGTGTACAGTTAAAACACAATATAAAAACAATATAATGCATAAAACAGATAAAAATCTCAATGAGTAAAAACATATTAACATTTATATTTCAATTAAATGACTGTCCAATCTCTTTTTGAAAGTTCAGTGGAGGGGGCCACATTGAAACAAAAGTACTGTTTGTCAGGGGGTGAAATGAGCAGTTCCTTGACTTGTCCCCATAGCTAAGTGGGGTCCACCCTGGTTGCATGTGAGTGAAAGTGTGAGCACTGTAAGATATTCCCGTTAGGGGATGGAGCCACTCTGGGAAGAGCAGAAGGTTCCGAGTTCCCTCCTTGGTATCTCCAAAGTAGGGCTGAGAGAGATTCCTGCCTGCAGTCTTGGAGAAGCTGCTGCCAGTCTGGGTAGGCAGTACTGAGTTAGATGGACCTATGGTCTGTCTTTGTATATGGCAGCTTCTTATGTTCCTATGTTCCTAACAGTGGTGAATGAATATACAACTCTAGGACCAGAAGGAAATTTTCCCACATCAAATGTGGTACGGCTCCCATTATATTGCATATCTCACAAATGCTCACTATATCAATCTCTTAACGGTCTCCCCGTTTCACTAATACAGAAACTTTATCTTATAAACCACCCCCACACCAACCCTCTCTCCTTTCTCAAATAGCACAATTTATAAACTCACACATCATATAATCGAGAGTTAACCCATTGTTGTTTCAACATTATTTGGTTAGTGTAAGCAAATGAAAATTATGTATTGACACTGAAAATGGTCTTGTTTTTAACCTGTAACATATAGTGGATGTTATTTTATCTTTGCATAATAAAGAGGTCTTGGCGGAAGAAATGTTTAGAGTTAATATGGAATAATTATTTGTCTAAATTATCTTCTGGATTATACTCAGATGCAGGAAAGAGCTGGTTAATATTGGTTTATGTGAAGTTAAAGATTATCAGACCTGTAGAAGCATTCAGGAATACTTAGAACACATACTATATATTAGTTAATTTGCATCATGCTATGAGGAGTTTGGTATCGAATAGTTTGGGCCAGATGGAATCTGCACTGAAAATTGATTTCTACCAGCACTGAGAAAATATGGAATACACACAGATTTTAGGAATAAGCTTATTTCCTTCACACTGTACATATGCAGCAGCAGTTTGGACAATGTTTGGTAATATGTTTTGGTACAATGTTTGGTACAATGTTGTGTAAACCGCCCAGAGAACTTGCATTTGGGGTGGTATAGAAATGTATTAAATAAGTAAGTAAGTAAGTGAGTAAGTAAATGATGAAAAACATTTGGTGCCTTTCTGAAAATATGATCAAATAATCCAGAAATCTGAAGAGAAATTCAGATGGACAAAACTTCATAACCATCCCTAATTAATTTTAATGTGTAATTAGTACAACATCTTGGGGTGGGGGCAGCTTTTACAATATAAAATATAGTGTATAATTAATCTTCCTGCAACTGTAACCTTTGCTCTCTGGAGATATAGTCACAATCAAATAAAACATGCTTTGCAATGGAGCCTGCATCTCTCAAAGCTTGAATCCTTAAGAGGCTGGTGAGAATTCACTGCTCCTAGACATGAAGGAGCCATTTCAAACACTTTATACTACATATCTATCTTTTGCATCATTACTAGCTGTTAGGCTACAATTACTAGCAGCTACTACTTCTTCATTTAAAAAATAAATAAACCCCTTTTTGAAAATAAAATCTTGATACTGAGATCGCTATACAGTAAATGTTTCATGCTGTTCTGGGAAGAGGAATAGTAATGCTACTGAAAAGACAAACCTACAGAACTTGGTTTTGAATTCAACAAGCATGTCACAGGAACTGAATATTCCTTGTGAAATAATTAACATATTTTTCACTATGCCATCCTAACGTAATTTTGTTTACATAGGGACAGAAAGTTACTGAATAATATTAGTAATGTCCCAAAACAGTTCTGAGAGACCTCTGAATTATTCAGCATTACTTTCTCCAGACACATTTTTTATAGCTACAATGCCTGCCTTGGTCATTTATTTTCTCAGAAAAGCTGATCTCAGACACAATGTCTAGTCTGCAAAGTGGCCCTGCTTCTACCACTTTACAAAGGCCAGTTTTACAGCACTGTCTGTGCACAGCGCTGAAAAATAAGAAACTGATTGGAATGCAATCTTTCTTCAACAACAGTTGTTTTGGAAAAAATATATACCCAAGATGAATTTCAGATACAAAAGCAACCTTATATATTTTTGAAAGAACTGGAAATGTTTTGGATGCATTACCAGAGCATTGTGGGTGGAGCACCTTCAGAGGTTCAGGGTAACCCACAGACACGTTGGTTTAACAAAAATCTGAAGGGAAAAATCTAAGGGAGCCAAAAACAACAAACAAAAAAACCACCCAACCCAAACTTCCCCAATGTTACTCAGTTGTTAGTGACTGAGTTCACTACAGAATGTTAGTGGACTTAGCAGACACTTAACAGACAATCAGGTGGGCGGGGCTAATAGAACTCAGTGGCAAGAGGCAGGGAAAGAGGGCTTGAATAAAAAGAGCAAGAAGTTTCTCAGCTTCAAGAATACTCATTCAAGACCACCAAACCCTTCTGCTTCTGAGGGGGAAAGTATCTAAAACTCAATAGTTTCCTAACCAGCCATTTCACAGCTGTGCGTTTCTGAGGGGGGGACACAATTCAGCTCTTGAGGTATGGGATTAACCCACACAAAATAACTTTAAAACAACTGTATTTGTGTGAATTTTTTGGAGGAATGTAGGGGTAAGTTATGCACTGAATCTCTTAATCGGCTGATCATTGTATGTGCACATGCACATACACATACAGCGACATGATAAACAACATTCCCCTTCAGATATAACCTATTCCACAGACCCTTTCTCTCCCTACAACCTCAGCAAATATTGATAAAAACATGAAACTGAACCTTCACAGACATTAACTCTTGAAATATGAGGGCAGGATGAAAAGGATCTAGGACCAAGCAATTATTTCAACTGTGATAAGGCTGTTCTATCATACTCCAATCCACGCAAACTACAAACATCATCAGGGGATGGGGAACCGATCATCCCTGTGGCAATCACTGCGTGCCAACATACTAGGCAAGATCAACACTAGAGGCAGAGAGGTAGTGTTGCAACAAGACAGTGATGGTAGCCTGCAATGCCTGTAAGAAGATCAGCCTATGATATGTAGTAGTTCCTGGGGTGGTTCTGTTTTGGGCCCCACTGTTGCCAATCAGAGTGATCTGGAAACAATTCTTCAAAAGGGCCTTCTAATTCTTCTAATTTCAACGTGAAATTAGAGAAATATATTCTAATTTTCAAAAGAAAGCTTATGAGTCATATTACAAGGATAAAATGTCAATAGTCAATTAAGCTATGCCAAGCAACGTTCACTTCAGCCAAATTACTTTGCATTTTAAAAAGAAAACTCTCATTGAGTTGTACAGGAAATCAAAAAGCCTTCCCACTTGCTTACTTTACTTTATACCAACAATAGCAGGAAAGAGTATGGCTGAATACCCACAAAAGAACTGCACTGATGTAGCATTTTTATTAACAACAAACAATGAAATATATCTGACTTTAAACAAGAAACGCCCCCCACACACACACACACAAAACAGTCCACAAAGTTCTGAAAAGTCATTCTTTGCATTTTTGTATGTCTGTGCTACAATATGTAACAAATCATATTGAACACTCATGTATAGACTGCATAGATTTGAGAGAATGTTTGACATAGTTGCAGGCTCAGAACTGAAGCACTATTACAAGAATTGGTCCCATATCCTCATCCACTACTGTCACTTTCTGATTGTACAGTACCCACAATTTACCATCCAAAATGGAACTATCCATCTATGTTATATTCCACATGAGCAGAATATTGATATTTCATAGAATATTTGCTACCACTGACAAATATGGCAATGAAATATAAGCATAGGTATACAACTTTACTACAAAAGCAGAGGAAGACAGCATAATAACAAAAGATAATCACATATCTATATTAATTATCAGAAGTTTATGGCCTGTACTACCCTTCATTGTAGAAGGATGTAGTTCAGAGGTTGAGCATACACTTTAAGTGAACAAGGTCCAAATTCAGTTTCTAGAATCTCAAAGTAGAGCTGAGAAATGCCACTGTTCAAAACCCTAGAGAAGTGCTGCAGACACTGTACACAATACTAGAACGGTGTATTGTGTCGACAGTACTGGCCTGGATGGACCAAGAGTCTGACTCGATAAAAGGCAGCTTCCTCAGATCCTTTTTCTAGGATTACATACACTATCTTGATCGTGTATTAAGAATCTCCAGTATAACTCTATCTGGGGCAGACAAAGGCATTCTCATCTCCTGCAGTCCTTTCCAAAATACCTCCAACTCCAAAGAGAGGGGCAGGAGAAGCAATTTCTGGAAACGTGTTTATTGTTGATTGATTGAGGGAAAATGCTGCTAAATTTGGAAAGGGCAGCAGGCGGCAGAGCTGTCACTGTCCCAGATGATCCTGAAATCTATACTGGGGGGTGGAAGGCGTCAAAACTACAGATCTCAAACTGCTGCCAGTCTGCCAAGAAGATAAGAGCACCCCCGGCAGCCCTGGCCCACTACCATGAACTTACTTGCAAAGTATTTCTTCTTCCTGATGTCCCGTTTTCTCCTACAAACTTGACAGCAACAAAACCCAGAGAGACCCTCACCTCCCCCCCAGGTTCTTGTCCCCCGCCCACGGATTGACACATAGTTCTAGGAGCGCAGCTCACAGCGTGCAACTCACTGTACACGCAGTAGGTCCGATCTATGGTCAACAAGCCCAGCTGCTGCTCCACCACCTGTACAGTATGCTGCAGTCAAACCTGTGTGGACCGGAGTGGGCATGGGTGGGAGGCACATCCGGAAGGGCAGGGCAGGGTCAGGAGTACGGAGGGGCCATGGGCAGAGGTCAGTGGCTAGAGGGAAGGCAAGGCTGATGAGGCTCAGCAGGTGGGTGGCTTGCAAAAGCAGGTCTGTAGCTGTGGAGGAGGGTGGATACAGAGGGGCTCATTTTGCCTGCTCCCGCATGCGCTGACACAGGAGGATGGCCATCGAGAACTGCTGCCAGCAGCTTTGGGTGTTTTTTTTAAATGCCCCTCCTCGCACATGGCTTATATTAGAGATGTGCACGGAACCAGCTGGCCCAGTTTGGTTTGAGTCCAGACCAGATTCGAACCTGACTGGACCAGTTCAGTCCGGCACCCCCTTGAACCCCCCCCCCCAGTTTGGTTCAGTCTAGGGGGGTTGCAAACATTTTTTAAACATTTTTTTAACCTTTTCCCCTTTGGGGAAGGTCCTCAAGGCAGTGGTGTGGGGGTCCACGGGTGTGCCCTCGCCCCGTGCTGGCCTCTGGTATCAACCCCTCCAGCCAGTTCAGGCCTCCATAGTTTGGTGTGGTGGCAATTTTGGACACTGCCGTGCATGCGCAAATGGCCTCTGTGAGGCACTGGGTCATGCCAGGCCTCGCAGAAGCCATTTGCACATGTGCAGCAGCACCCAAAATGGCTGCTGCTTTGAACTACGGAGGCCTGAACCGGCTGGAGGGGGTGATAACAGAGGCCAGCAGGGGAGCGGGAACATCTGCAGACCCCGCCCCGTGCCACCTCGAGGACCTTCCCCAAAGCGGAAAAGGTTAAAATAATAATAATAATAATAATAATAATAATAATAATAATAATAATAATTTGCACAATATAAGTGGAAAATCAGACATCACCAAGACCTGGCAATGGCTTAAGAATGGCAACTTGAAGAAAGAAACAGAGGGTTTAATACTGGCTGCACAAGAACAGGCACTAAGAACAAATGCAATAAGAGCAAAAGTCGAAAAATCCACCACAAACATCAAGTGCCGCCTTTTTAAAGAAGCAGATGAAACAGTGGACCACCTGATCAGCTGTTGTAAGAAGATCACACGGACTGACTACAAACAAAGGCATGACAAGGTAGCAGGGATGATACACTGGAACATCTCCAAAAAATACAAGCTACCTGTAGGCAAGAATTGGTGGGACCATAAAATTGAAAAAGTTGAAGAAAATGAAGATGTAAAAATATTATGGGACTTCCGACTACAAATAGACAAACATCTGCCACACAATACACCTGATATAACTGTAGTCGAGAAGAAAGAAAAACAAGTCAAAATAATCAACATAGCAATACCAGAGGATAGCAGAATAGAAGAAAAAGAAATAGAAAAAAATCACCAAATACAAAGATCTACAAATTGAAATTGAAAGGCTGTGGCAGAAAAAGACCAAAATAATCCCAGTGGTAACTGGCGCCCTGGGTGCAGTTCCAAAAGACCTTGAAGAGCACCTCAGCACCATAGGGGCCACAGAAATCACCATCAACCAATTACAAAAAGCAGCTTTACTGGGAACAGCCTATATTCTGCGACGATATCTCTAACAATTGACAATAAAATTCTGGCATCCCAGGTCCCCCACCCATTAAAACAAATAATGTTTTTAAAAATGTTCACGAACCACCACCACCCCCAACAGTTGGGGAGGTTCGGTCTGGGGCTGGTCCGAACAGGGGATGGTTGGGTTTGACGCTGGACAATCGAACCAAACCAACTTGACATCAAACCCATTCGACGTCCAGCCGGTTTGCACATTCCTAGCTTATATGAATGTTTTGACACTTGTCTGTCTCACACACCCTCTTCATCTCACCCTCTGCCTGGCTTGACTGTCTGGTTGCATCCCTCCCTGTCCCATGACTCACCTGTCCTTTACTTTCTATAGCATCTGCCACCTCCAGGCTGGATTTACCTGATCTTGCCTTGCAAGAGTGACGTGGTGGCGGGGGGGGGGGGAGGCGACAGGGAAAAGGCGGAGCAGTGGGGGGATGGGAGCAGCCACACCCTCCCAACATCAACGCCCCCCTGCAATGCCGTCTGCACCTACCATGTTGCACCAGCATTGGGAGACTGCTTCATATGTGTCTATATAAACATACACACACGCAGGTGCTACAGGGACAGACTTGCCTTGTCTTAAAACCCTAACTTCATTCAAGCATATAGTAAAATGTTACTAGCATGGATACTTTTTAAGCATAATAAACCCACACCTTTGTTTCCAACAGCAATTCAAGTAAATGTGTTCTGTTTATGGTGTTCCCCAGCCCTGCTACTGAGATTGTCTTGGAGTAACACAGAAGTTACTCCAGGCCATGAGATATTCAACATCTATCATTAACTACTTAGATTCTTTTAGTACTGTTTCCACCCTTCCCACCCCCAAGAGATTTATGTGCTAACACATCAAAATATGAAACTCAACAGCTGCTGAACGATGAAATAGGAGACTCCTAACTCAGGCCCTAGAAAACACAAATGTTATATTGTTTCATATTCCTCCTATCACAGGAGGTATTTTCTCTTATGAATACATAGACCTATCACATTCTTTATTGAGGCACCCAATGAAGTAGGCTCTTGCCAAACAAATAACAAACAAATTACTCCATTTGCCATAGGATGTGTCTTATCTGTGCAACTGATTAACACACCTAAAAGCTATTCACACAACTGGAGGTGGGGCAGGTTGCTGGGGAGCGAGCAGGTTATGCTGAACTTACCTTTTCCCCCAGACAATCTCCTTGCCCTCCCCGCCAACTCCTGGCCTTATGGCTCTGCCACACAAATGAGTGGCTCTCCCAGGAGTCATGCGGCTCTCTGGAGGCCAGGACAATGTGTCCTGGCCTCCAGGAATCCTACAGTGCACTTCATGATTACAAACAGCAATGAACAGCACTGGTCTACATCCACTGACTGTGGGGTGGCCATTCCGGTCGTGGTGGGGAACAGAAGAAGTAAAATTGGCAGGTCAGTGGGCCATTACAGGGGAAGTGGACTTGGAAATTTAATAGCTGTTTCCCCTTCCGGCTGTCCTGCCAGGTCTTTGACCTTGGGGAGCAGTGCCGATCATCCTTGGAACCTCACCTTGCTCCTCTGCAATGCCAGATCGGTCCAGAACAAATCAGAAACTATCCATGATTTGATTCTGGATGAAGGTGCCGACCTGGTATGTATTACAGAGACCTGGCTGGGGGAGGCTGGGGGCCCAGTGTGTTGATGCCCTGGTGGAGAATTGGAACAGCAAACTCACTGGGGCAGTAGACATGATTGTTCCTAAGCGTCCTCTCCGACCTGCTTCAAAATTGGCCCCCTGGTATACGGAAGACCTACGGGGGCTGAAGCAGTGAGGTAGATGACTGGAGCGCAAGTGGAGAAAGACTCGGCTTGAATCTGACAGATTGCAACATACAGCCCATTTGAAGACCTCTGCTCAGGACATACGTGTGGCAAAGAAGCGATTCTTTTCTCCCCGTATTGCATCCGCAAGTTCATGTCCGGCGGAGTTGGGTCAGGGTTGTGAGAGAGCTAGTGAGTGTCTCTCCTCCCTTAAATCAGAATCAGGAACCATTGATTACCTGCTGTGATGTATTTAATGAATTCTTTGTGGGGAAAATCTCTCGTATTCGGGCCGACTTAGACTCCGGGTCCACAATTACCTCAGTGTCTGATGTGAAGGTGTCCAGCGACTCCTCTTGTGTGAGTAGGTTGGATCGGTTCCAGTTTGTGACTCCTGAGGATGTGGACAAGCTGATTGGAAAGGTGCGGCCTACCACCTGTTCTCTTGACCCTTGTCTGACATGGCTTATATTATCTGGTAGGGGGTTGTTGTAGAAAGCCTGGTAGAGATTATAAATGCGTCTCTGAGGGAAGGTAGGATGCCTCCTTGTCTTAAGGAGGCAATTATTAGACCGCTTCTGAAGAAGCCTACCCTGGATCCCTCGGACTTGAAGAACTACAGGCCTGTCTCCAACCTTCCGTGGCTGGGCAAGGTAATTGAGAGTGTGGTGGCCTCCCAGCTCCAGACAGTCTTAGATGAAACTGATTATCTTGACCCATTTCAAACTGGCTTTCGGGCTGGCTATGGGGTGGAGACTGCCTTGGTTGGCCGGATGGATGATCTCCAATTGGCAATTGACAGAGGAAGTGTGACTCTGTTGGTCCTTCTGGACCTCGCGGCGGCTTTCGATACTATCGACCATAGTATCCTTCTGGAGCGTCTGAGGGGGTTGGAGGCACTGCTTTGCAGTGGTTCCGCTCCTACCTCTTGGGCAGGTTCCAGATGGTGTCTCTTGGAGCACTGCTGTTCTTCAAAATCTATACTTTTGTATGGTGTTCCCAAGGGCTCCATATTGTCTCCAATGTTGTTTAATATCTACATGAAACCACTGGGGGAGATCATCAGGAGATTTGGTGCAGGGTGCTATCAGTATGCTGATGACACCCACATCTATTTCTCCATGTCAGCATCATCGGGAGAGCGCATAACCTCCCTAAATGCCTGCCTGGAGTCAGTGATGGGCTGGATGAGGGACAACAAACTGAGACTGAATCCGGCTAAGATGGAGGTACTCATTGTGCAGGGTCGGAACTCGAGAGATGATTTTGATCTGCCTGTTCTGGATGGGGTCACACTTCCCCAGAAGGAACAGGTATGCAGTCTACGGGTGCTTCTGGATCCAAGCCTCTCCCTGGTATCCCAGGTTGAGGCGGTGGCCAGAAGTGCCTGCTATCAGCTTCGGCTGATACACCAGCTGCGTCTGTTTCTTGAGGTGAACAACCTCAAAACAGTGGTACATCTGCTGGTAACCTCCAGACTAGATTACTGTAATGCGCTCTATGTGGGGCTGCCCTTGTGCGTAGTCCGGAAACTACAGCTTGTCCAGAATGCAGCAGCCAGGCTGGTCTCAGGGTCATCTCGGAGAGACCATATAACTCCTGTACTGAAGGAGCTACACTGGCTGCCAATATGCTTCCAGGCAAAATACAAGGTGCTGGTTATAACCTATAAAGCCCTAAACAGTTTGGGCCCTGGGTATTTAAGGGAATGCCTTCTTCGGTATGAACCCCACCACCCATTGAGATCTGCTGGAGAGGTTGGCCTGCAGCTGCCACTGGCTCATCTGGTGGCCACTCAGGGACGGGCCTTCTCCACTGCTGCCTCGAGGCTTTAGAATGTGCTCCCTAGTGAAATAAGAGCCTCCCCATCTCTGACAGCTTTGTAAAGGTCTTTAAAAACACATCTCTTCACCCAGGCTTTTAATTAATGTTGTTTTAATGGTTTTAATGCTGTTTTAATATATTATTTTAAAATTTTAAAATTGTTGTAATGTGTGTGTTTCCCCCCTCCCCATTTTTGTTGTAACGAATGTTTTACTTTGTTTTTATCCTGTTGTAAACCGCCCAGAGATGTAAGTTTTGGGAGGTATAAAAATGTTTTAATAAATAAATAAATGATGAACTATGCTCTGTGTGTCCATCTCTGTTTCTGCTCTGGCTGCAAGAAGTCTGCACAAACACATGATCCTGGCTGTCTGGTTAGAGGCGCACTCACATGATCATGAGAAATTTTAGGATAAAAAAGGAGTAGATCCAAATCCAGATTCAGGTTGACCTCAGGATTCCTCACTTGACTCTTTCCTTACTTTACAGTTTGTAAATAAGTAGGGATGTGCGTACCGTTTCAAACTCGAACCAGTTCGAATTCAAACCAGGGGGTTTCGATGGTTCGAATTCGAACCAAACCAGCCATCAGGTTCGAGCTGCAGGTTCAAATTTGAACCAAACTGGGGGTGGTTCTGTTCAAAATGGTTTGAACCTCCAAATGTGGGTGGGGTGGTAGCTGGAACCCATGGGTACCTACCTTCCAAACTCCAAAGCAACCAGACACTTGTACGATTTTTTATGAATTTTTGAAATTTATTTTTATTTTTCTCTCATAGGGTATAAAGGGACTCGAACCAGCCCATTAGTCCTTATTGTGTAGCACCCATTGGTGCCAACAACCATCCAAACCCTGAAGCAACCGGACAGTCCTACAATTTTTTATGAATATTTGAAATATTTTTAATTATTTTTCTCATAGGGTATAATGGGACCAAACCAGCCCATTATCCCCTATTGTGGAGCACCTGGGGCACAAAAGTGGGGTAGGTAGTAGACACCCAGGGTTGTGTACCACCCACAAAACCCCAAGGCAATTGGACACTCCTCTGATTATTGGTGAATTTTAAGGTTATTTTGGAATTCCTCAAAGGGAATAATGAGGATTGCCGCAAATGTATAGCTTCACATTGGGGGGAAAGGGGTGTCCTAGAGCGGAGTGTGGTGGGTGGTAGTGCCCAAGGGGGGCCAGGAAGCTATCAGAATTATTTGAAAGGAATTCCCCAATATCCCTCTCCAGGTCAGTCACCAACAGCTCAGATCCCATCAGCATAGGTGTGAAGTTGGTTTTTTTTGCCCTGGTATGCATCACTTTACACTTGCCAACATTGAACCACATTTGCCATTTTGTTGCCCACTCCCCCAATTTGGAGAGAACCTTTTGGAGCGCCTCACAATCTGTTTTGGATTTCACTAAAAATGACACTAAATAGTCATTTTAGTGTCATCGGCAAATAGTGTCATCGGCAAATTTGGCCACGTCACTGCTTACCCCACTTGTGCAACAATACTTCCATTGTTTCCAATGGAAGTATCATCATGCAAGTGTGATTGTACAATTTTAAATATTATCACAAAAGTGCCCTTGTGCAACACCCTGGGCATCTTTTTAGATGCTTGCAGCAACCAGTATTCTGTAATTACATTTGCTAAAGAATAATACTACCAGAATAAATTTCAGAATAAATAGTACCAGAATAATAGTACGAGAATAAATATCAGAATAAATTTAAAAGTCTCAGTTTCATTTTATGTTATGCAAGGCATCAACATCCCCAAGAAACCTGCATCCTCTTAGCTTGTGCAGTGATGAAAACTAATAGATTTTTTTTTCCAGAAGTGAGCCTTCAGCAATTATTGCATATTCAAATGTATAGAACATTCAGAAAAAGGATACACATTATATAAAGTTGATGGGAAATGTCCCTGAGCCCAAACTGAATTATTATTATTATTATTTCTTAAGACCTTAGACTTTGTATGCAGGAAAACTGGTACATCTCTTTCCATTCCCTACAAAAATGCATACAGAATTTTTCTGGCAGAGAAAGGTTATTTTTAATGTGCTGCTTATATGTAAAGTAAAGTAGCACACATCATTCTGCATATTGTTATACGACATATTTAGTATAAAAACTTCTGTAAATACACAGTTTAAAAATAAACAAAATTCCCAGTGCTTTATGCAAGTTTCAGTGACAAAATAGTCAATATTTACAAGAGTTGCAAAAAAAGATTTTTCCTGCTGAATCTTCTCCAAATCATACACTGGGGCTATTCCCACAATCAGGCAAAATTGGGTTAGGGGAGCCTAGCCCGATTTTGCCTGATCGTGGGAGCCACCGGGCTCGCAGGCGAGCCCAGTGGCTTCCTGGCAGTTAACTAGCCTTCCCCTTAAACTGAGTTTGCGGAGCGCTCCGCAAACCTGGTTTTTAAAATCATGAGTAGCCACACCGTGGCTCCTCACAAGTAGACCCCCAGCTGAGAGGCTTAAAAGCAGCCTCCCAGCTCGGAGGTCTCTCCAGTATGCCCTGCGCGTTCGTGCAGGACATACTGGAGCCTCCAGGGGCCGCGCAGCCCCCGATCCTCCCAGCCCCTGCCGGCAGTTGTGTGGGTGGCCGATCCGGCTGCCCAGGGCTTTCGCCCTGCTCATGTGCAGGAAGAGTGGGCTCTGCCTGCTCTCCCCGCTCACCCTCCCCAGGCGGGTCTCTTGGATCGTGAGACCCGCCTCACTGTGTTACTCTAGAAAGTTTACACTCTTGAAAAATTCACACTCTTGAAAGTTTTGAATAAGTGTTGTGAATTGTGATTAGAATAGTGACCTTGGAAAGGTTTCCCTAAAGGATAGGGTAAGCATATAAATAATATAGAAGATTTTATAAATTTAAAAAATATATATCTTAGATACAAAGCCCACAAACTGTTTTGGTTTAAGTCAAACCCATTATTTTTTCATCATCCATCCTTCCCTTCCATGAGACCTCTGCACAGAACTTTCTCAATAGAGGGGTGTTTGCCCCTTGGGTAGGCCTTTTGCAAAAGGTGCAAGCAGCTTGCTGCTGCTCCTTCCTGTAAAACCCCAAGGGATATGGGACAGAAACTCACCCATATGGAAAAATGGGAGGAAAGGATAAAGAGAGAATGAGGGCATTCACATGCACGTGCAAAACCAGGCTAAGGGAGCCCAGTCCAGTTTTGCATGTGTATATGAACTGCCAGGATCTCACCCGATCCTGGTGGTACCATGGCAGCAAAGCAACCCTTCTAAACAGGGTTAGGAGAGTGATTGCTTCCCTAACCCTGTTTATTTGATCATGTGTCAGTCATGATGGCTTGCAGCCACAGCTGGAAGACTCAGGGAGGGCAGATGGTCCCTATAATGCACTGCGTACTTGTGCAATGCATTATTGGAGCTCCAGGGGGCAGGCAATGAGGGGCAACGTGTCCCAGTACCCTGACCCTTAGAGCTAGCAGCAGGAGCTGGTGCTCCTCTGAGTGGGTGATCCACCCACCCAAGGACAGACGACTGCTCATGTGTGAGAAGGTAAGCACTTTCAAGTTTCCTCCCTGCTGAACCGGGTAGCCCTTTCTCACTGGTCATGAGAAAGGACTACGTTTCTTTTCTGACATTTCTTTTCTGGGTTTTTACAGAAAGCAGGAGGCTACTGCTCCTTCCTACCAAACCGAGTGAGGGGGTAAAGAACCACCACTCTCTTGTGCTCTCTATCAAGGAGAGTCTGGGAATTTCTCCCTCATTCTTTTTGGATTTGGTAGGAGCAAAAGGTGACAGCAGTGAGGGGAAAGTCCAGGTTAGCCCAGCAGTGAGCTGAAAACCCAGAGAAAACACCTCTTTGGGAAAAGAAAGAGAGCACTTTCCAGACTAGATCCTAAAATGGGGTCAGGACGAATCTCGGAAGTGTGCTTCCACACTTCCTGTGTCATGACACCTCAATCCCTATGCAGACAGCAGGGTGCCATTCACATTTCCAATGCCTTGTGTAAATTTAATCACTGCGATATAGAGCAAGGGTGTTGTATATTCGGCGTGGAAAAGTTGCTGTTTTTTCAGATTGTTAATGGCTGCAAAACTGCTTCCCCTGCTGTTTACGGCCTGAATGTGACTTGCCCAAACGGAGGCATTTTGTTCTGAAGTGTTCTCATTTCCATAGCTGGGTGTTTTTGCAGAAGATACCAGCAGTGGCTCGCTGTTGCTTCCTGTAATAACCTAACCAAAAGGGAGAGAAAGGTGACTAGAGGAAAGATTATTATTCTTTCTTCCTCTTGTGTTTTTACAAGAGGCAGTAGCTAGATGCTCCTGGCATTTTTGCAAAGGGTCAACTCTCAGGAGATAAATCACACCTCTTTAGCCCATGGAGAAGGAAAAGAGAAGTGCTTTCCCTCTTGAAATGTGAAAGAACTGAACTGGTTCATGGAGCAACGGTTCAGTTCAAATTAAGTCCAAATTTGAACCGAACTGCAAAAATCAGTCCATGCACACTCCTAACACTGAATGTCAGCACATAGCCAGCACATAGCCAGCCAATACCCAGCAGAGGAGGAGGGTATTCACACTCCTCTCTTTCCTTCTGCAGTGGACACATCACTCAGGATGCTTTGGCTTGTGTGTGGGAAGGCAGAAAGGCTCTGAATATCCCCTGGGAGCCCTTCAAGTATCCCTGGAACCCCTGTTTGAAACCCCCACTGTAGCAATATAAACTAACTCAATATAAAACCATGCTAACCAGCCTAAGAATTAGCCAGACAGTCCTAATACAATGCCTAATACAATGACAGTTATGTGCATCTGTAATTTATTATAGGAATCTGCCCTAATAAAATACTTTTTTAAAAAAATCATTGGGAGCTTTGTCAACAAAGCTTTTGACCCCTGCTAACTGGGCAAAGAGGCACCTTTTTCCATGGTGATTCTCTTTATTTAGCAGGGGGAGAGTAACTGGCCCTATCCACCCCCAGCACAGTACTTCCAGTGACTTTTGCTGGTGACTATCTTATGTTTCTTTTTAGAATGTGAGGCCTTTGGGGACAGGGCTCCATCTTATTTGTTTGTTATTTCTCTGTGTAAACTGCCCTGAGCCATTTTGGAAGGGTGGTATAGAAATTGAATTATTATTATTATTTTTATTAATAAATAATAATAATAACAAAAGCAAAAGCAAAATGAAAATACAGTACCACTTGCGTTAACACAGGCCGCATTTGCACATAACAAGAAACTGGAGGTCAAAGAGCCTGAGGTTAACGTTCTTGTACATCCAAATCCATGAAACCCCAGTCCTGTCAGAAAAGCAACTTGAGTTTTCCGTTCCCAACCTCCAATTTGAAACATAGGGTTGTAGTGAGTTTTTCTGCTCCTACCTGAAGTACACAGTTGCCAGCGTTACACCCACATGCTGAACTGTAGGCTGTGCTTTCCATAACTGGAGTTGAGGGAGGAAGCTCCTCCCTTTCTTTGGATGTGATTGGCTGTTGGGGCTGTCCTTCATGACAGAAGGAAGCCCACATAGCCAGTTCCCCCTCTTCTATGCAGTCTCCTGGCAGCCAGTTTAGTTCCTTTCCATTTCATCCAAATGTGGGCAGATAAGCACATGGGGGGTGGGTGGGAACCATGGGTCCACTGGACCCTCAGTTCTGTATTACATATGAATGCAGCCACTTATGTGCAGCACTAAACAAAGTTAAGTAAAACTCAGAGACATAGGCGGAACTGGGGGGGCAGGCAGGGCACGTGCCCTAGGCGCCACTGAGGTGGGGGCGCCACATCAGTTCCTGCCACCCCCACCCCATTGCCCACCTGCCCAGCCCCAGGGCCCCTCAGCCACTTGCCTCCAGCTCCAGCCTAGGATCGGCGAGGCCTAGGATCAGAGCAGCCTGCAAACTGCAGAGCTCTTCTCTCCCCGCCTCTTAGCTAATCGGCGGGTGGGTGGGGCTTCCAGAGAGGCCTTTGAAGCCTGAACTTGGCAGGCCCCAGCAAGCCAGGAAGGAGGCTGGCAGAGCTCCCTGCAGCAGACCCTCCCTGCAGCAGACCAGACCATCCAGCACAGCTTTTGCAAGGTAGGCTGTGAATTCCTTTTTGTGGTTACCCCCGTATATAGGGATCTGCTTGCCAAAGGGCTTTGATATGGGTGGTGGGGCGAGACTGGGAAGTCTCTGAATATTTAATTTAAAACAGACTGAAAAATGTGCTGGCTTTAAAAACAAAAACTATCTAAGGCCTATAAGTGGTTTATTTCATGTCAGAAAATTACAAAAACTTCTGAACAAATATTCATTCATTCTTTCTTTCATTCATTTATAAATGCACTTATATTCAAGTTGTTTTGCAACCCAGAAGGTCTGAGTGAGAACTGTGAAGCATGTGTTGTGCTTTTATTTTATTTTATTTTTCTTGTGTGTGAACTGCTCTCCAATAACTTGCAGGGACTTCAGGGTAAATCTGGCCAACATGTGAATGCAGCACCTCCATTGCAGAGGAGATGTGTGTTAAAGCGCTTTAAAAGCCTTTGTGAAAAACCTCCTGGAATCAAACTTTTCTGAATTTGTTCACAATTCTGAGAAAACAAACATAGCCTCACCCTGCATGGTTGAAAGTCTCCTTTGCTAATCTGCAGCGAGAGAGCCATTTTAATGATTAGCATTGCTAGTAGGGGTGTGCAATTCAGGTTTTCGGGTGATTCGGCTCGGACCTGAACCGAATCACCCCTGTTCTGTTTTGTGCCTGAATCTAGGTCACCCGAATCACCCTTGATTCGGTTTGGATTCGGATTTAATCCGAATCCGAATCGGGGGTAAAAAGGGGCCCAGGGGCAAAATTTTGGGGTGGTAGTGCCCAATGGGTAGAGTCTACCACCCCAATTTCAGGGGGATTGGGCAAAGTCCTGATTTTTGGCGAATTTTTGAAGTTTTAGTGACTTTGGGGCAGTTCGGGGGCATAGCATGGGATCTGGGCAAAAGGAGTAGGGTGGGGTGGTAGTGCCTAATGGGTGCAGGCTACCACCCAAATTTCAGGGGGTTTGGACAAAGGGGTGATTTTTTGAGAATTTTTGAAGTTTTAGTGACTTTGGGGCAGTTCTTCTGAGGTGTGAATTCTCATTGTATCATAGCAAATGAGATTTTTTTTCAATTAGACAACTCTCACGACCCCACTTTCACTTCTTCACACTCTCTATTACTATGAATAATATGAGGAAGTAATCAATTTAGCACACTTCACCTTATGAAGACAAACCTCATAAAAATAAATTCACCAAAATTCACCCCTCTGCCCAATCACTCTTAAATTGGGGATGGGTGGTAGCCTCCACCCATTAGGCACTATCTACCAGCCCACCCCACTCCTTTGGGGCAGATCCACTTTCTGCCCCCAATCTGCCCCAAAGACACCCAAACTTCAAATATTCCCAAAAAATCAGCCCTCTGCCCAATCCCCCTGAAATTGGGGTGGTAGCCTCCAGCCATTAGGCACTACCACCCCACCCCACTCTTTTGGGGCAGATCCACTTTCTGCCCCCAAACTGCCCCAAAGTCACTAAAACTTCAAAAATTCTCAAAAAATCAGCCCTTTGTCCAAACCCCCTGAAATTGGGGTGGTAGCCTCCACCCATTAGGCACTACCACCCCACCCCACTATTCTGCCCCAGGCCCCACTTTCTGCCCCAATCTGCCCCAAAGACATGAAAATTTCAGAAATTTACCAAAAATCAGCCCGTTGCCCAATCCCCCTGAAATTGGGGTGGGAGCCTGCACCCATTAGGCACTACCACCCCACCCCACTCCTTTTGCCCAGATCCCATGCTATGCCCCCAAACTGCCCCAAAGTCACTAAAACTTCAAAAAATCGCCAAAAATCAACCATGAACCGAATCACCCAAATTTTTTGGGTCCAAAATTCGGGTGATTTGGCTTGTGCCCAAAAAATATTGGGGGACATCGGGGGTGATTCGGTTCGGCCCCAAATCACCCAAAATTGTTCATTTCGGGCACAGATCATTCTGTGCCCGAAATTTTTTGCACATCCCTAGTTGCTAGTGTGTTCTAGGCATTAAAAGTAGCACAAATATATAGTACTCAATGTATATCACTATATACTGTGAAGTGTGCATGTGTGTATTCAGTGAAATGTATTTCCAGGCAGCATACTTATTTTGAAATATCAGACTTAAATCCTTGGGGGCCTGGGATGTGTGGAGGCCCTGGACTTTGAGGGGCTGGGGGCCCATTTTAAAATCTCATCTTGGCCCATTCCAACCTTGCTATGCCCCTGGCAGTCACTACATATGGGTTTCTGCACAACACCTGCACAGAAGAAACTTCCATGTAGAAAATGTGTCTCTTGTAAATTGACCCTGAATTTTCCATCCATGACTGGGATATTTGAGAGTTAGAGTCAATAATAAAAGAACAGCACACTGCTTGTGACAGGAAGGGGCAAATTACAATGATTTCTTAGTCTGGCAGGGGCTGGTTTTGGCCCTGGCAGAACTTGGCTGTCTGCTCCTGTTGCAAATGCCTCTGTCTAGTGTGGCAAACTAATGTATCCTCCTCCCTCTTGGTGTCAAAGTAAGCACTGGTGTGGTGAATGCACATATACCCCATCATGAGCCAACAGTCATCATAAGACAAAGGCTGGCAGGAATCATTCATTGGTTTATAGACCCACCACCACCACCACCACCACCTTCTTCTTCCCCTATTTTGCTAGTGGCTATTTGGGCAGGTGATCCTCTAGGACAGGGATTCTCAACGTGTGGGTCCCCAGATGTACTTAGACTTCAATTCCCATAATTCCCAACCAAAGGCCACTGGGGCTGGGGATTATGGGAGTTGAAGTTCAATAACATCTGGGGACCCACACGTTGAGAATCCCTGCTCTAGGACAAAGTCATTTTTTTTTAAAAGAATGAGATGAGACAGAGAAAATGACACTTGGAATCCTCGCATAACTCCTGACTGTTGTTCTAAGTCTTTTACAGAGATGGCTTATGTTTTCAGGTTTTGATCAACAACCATGTCTAGATGGTACAGTGCTCCTTTTAACAGGGATTTCCAGATATTGTTGACTACAAGTCCCATCATTCCTGTTTGGACGGGGCGCAATTTCAGTGCTTGCCCTAGGCGCTATTTTCCCTAGTTACGCCTCTGCTCAGAGATAAGCAGCAAGTACCAGGTTCATATTTATTATCACTGAAAAGCTCAGATAATGGAAAAGAACAAACTATATTCCACCTCAGAGTGGTAAGTGCTTTGACCTATGTACTCCTAAGGAACTATGAGCTAGTGTAATTTGATCCATCAACTTTAGTGCCATTTAGGTTTGCATATTAAAGATTGTCATGACTTTGGCAGCCCGCATAATTAAGCATTATCATACTTCTAAAAAGTGCTTCAAGAATGAAGTCTTCTGCATAATTTGAAAACTATAACAGTTATAATATTTGTTACATTATATGAATGCAAGTTAAATTACATGAATGGAAGTCATCAAACTGAAGCTGAATCCACGTAACAATGAAATATTGATAGTCTCTCAGATTTATTTAGCATATCAGTACTTTGCACATTCCTCAATACCCTCCTCATATACAAACATAAAATATAATAAAACAACACACAAAGAAAAAGAACAAAGAAATATCTGTACATGAGATGGATAAAAATGTGCTAAATAAATAAATAAATAAATAAATAAAATAGACAAAAAGGCCTCTAGTTACACAATCACTCTGGTCACTATATTCTATTAAAAATATCATTCACAATGCACACAGTACCGGGAATGGTTTCTAAATTACCTGGAACCTGTAATGAGGTCCCCTCTTAGATTATGTGATTTTTTTCAAACACAACCAAAAGGAATAAATCAGAAATCCACTGTTCTTTCTTACGAGTGTCCTTAACTTTCCATTTCTGAAATATAAGCTGTTTAGTCAGAACTAATGCCCACAATAACCTCAGTTCCTTGTCTCTAGATAAATTCCCATTTCTTGGAGTAGGTCCACATATTGCTATAGAAGCTGTAAACTCAAAATTAGTACCTACTCCTAATGATAGTCTTTCAAAGATGTGCACCCCTTTCTATCTTGTCTGTTCTCTATTAGAGAATCTTCCTCTATTCCTCCAGATGCATGACCCAAACAGATATCTACAATTCTTTCTTAGCATACAGGACAACAGTTTTGTTTGGGAAGCTGGGTGATCTCATAAGCCTGGGTCCCCCCCCCCCCGGGCATTAGAGTGAACAACTGAAAGATATAATTCACAAACAAGAAGAACCAAATAAGCGATAAATCAAATGTTGATGGCTTTTCTTGAAATCTCCATATTGAAGTTAGAGTTTAATATCTACCAAGGAATTGGAATTAAATATGCTCTAATTCTAATTTGTAATAGGAATATGTCAACATGCAGTTCAAGTGGACGGATAGTATACTAGCAAAAACTCAATGACAAAAATACAGAAGAAATTAAAAGATAGCCACAATTCTTTCCTAACATAAAGAACTTCTGGTGTTAATTCAAATGCCCAGGAAAAATAAAACAGGCTTATAAGATCAGCCAGCTTGCAGGTTTGTTTGGGAAGCTGGGTGATCTCATAAGCCTGTTTGGTTTTTTCCTGGACTAACTGAATTAACAACAGTAGGCACAGCATGAAGGTTAAATTATTTTAATCTGTCAAAAATTATCCTTCTGTACAGTATCCTCTTATGTCAGGGATTAAGTCAAAACCTTCCACACCAATTGGTTCACATTCTTCTGCCTGAAACCCATCCAGTTTATCAGACATACTTACCAAGTTTTACCCATTTATGTTTATTTCAGGAGAAACATGAAATTTTGCTAATAATATGGCACAACAACTGGACAGTGAAACACTGTATAGTATCCTTGTATTATTTAGAATGCTTCTCTTTTAGGCAGACACACAAGAATTATTATGATCTATTTTAACAGGCACAACAATGTTTAAGTCCCTTTTATTCTGAAGCAGTCTGTGTCACCCAAAATATGTCTTGAGGGCTTGTAATCACCAGAATTGTCTCTGTTGCCTCAGAGACAATTTTGCAATGAACTTCAGAAGGAAGTGGAAATTGGTGAAAATTCCTCTCCCCGACATGCATGCCCATTCTGACACTACCATCTCCTATTGCTCATCCCACTGCTGCTCCAAGGAAGCAAAGGAAAGGAAAACAGATATCCAGAAAATTTATCTAAATTTGGAGAATAATTTGGAAGAATTAAAGAGCTTGCCTTTCCTTTGAAGTGGCCTTTTTGAACTTTCAAAACTCTTCTGTGTGGCCAAGCTTTGCAAAGTTTGCCAGAATTCTTACTATTTCCACAGGACAAATTTGTGCACTAAGAAGTACAAATTTGTACACCAAGAAGTACAAAATGGTGTGGAGAGAAACCTCTTGCATAACACTAGAACCGCAGGTCATTCCATGAAACTGATTGCCAAGAAATTTAGGACCAACAAAAGGAAGCACTTTTTCACACAATGAACAATTAAACTATGGAATTCCCCTCCATAAGATGTGGTGACAGCCACCAGCCTGGATGGCTTTAAGAAGGGCTTTGGTAAACTCATGAAGGACAAGTCTATCAATGCCTACTAGTCTGAGGGCTATAAGGTCACCTCCAGCCACAGAGGCAAGATGCCTCTAAATACCAGTTGCAGGGGAGCAATGGCAGGAGAGAGGGCATGCCTTCAGGTCTTCCTTGTGGGCTTTCCAGAAGCATCTGGTGGGTGAAACAGGATGCTGGACTAGATAGGCTTTGGTCCTGATCTGGCAGGACTATTCTTTTGTTTTTAAATGTAAGGCCATGGAATGCAAATGTCATTAGCTCCACTTATTTATTTCTCAGTTTCTATTCACCTTTTGATCCACTAAAGGAACCTTACATTCAGTTGTCATAAAAACAGGTAACTTTTTCCCCACAGACACACAACTAATTTAAATATGAAAGTTCACTATGTGCATAACAGCAGCCATAATCAGCTGACCTTTCACTATCTAAATCTACCTATGTGAAAAGTTACATGGGCTGATTCAAGTGATTGGGTCTCAATGTACAAATGACAAGAATTGTTAGTTCATGGCAACTTAAGCACATCAAAATTAACATGAGGGTCAAACCTTAGTTATCCTTGGGAAAAATTAAGCCATTTTTTGGTCCCCTTTCTACTCTAGTCAGCTTACTAGAGCACAGTCAGAAAATTCCTGCTCTAAACTAGTATGTAACACTAGCACAAGAAGAGTTCCTGGAATGCTAGCTTTTTATGTGACAGATTTTTTTTTTTATGGAACAGTATTTGGTCATATGATCCTCCTCACCTGCAGACAATCTAAAATAGTATAGCTCAGACACAGATTTATCATGGAGAACTAGACTAAATCAAAGTTAACAAGCCTGTTAAGTCTCCAGATCCACCTGCTGGCAATGTAAAATAATAATAATAATAATCTCAAAACAAAACTGTTACTGACAATTCTCAGCTGTGATTTTAAAGCTTTATATTAGGCAACTTGGGGATACAAAAGATATATATTAAAACATAAAATAATAACAAACCAAATTAAAATGCTATTTCTAATCATTACATTCAAATCCTTTGAATCTACTACAACAAATACCGCTCTTCAACAGAAGTTCCCAAAGTGGTTTACACAGAGAAATAAATATTAAGTAGCTGACCACGCACAGAGCATCTGTGCGGTCATACCCTGAGCCTGTGGCATCCCCACCACCACCACACAACTCTCTAGCTCGCTCTCTCCCCCCGCAACTCGCTGGCTCGCTCACTCCCCCCACAACTCTCTCGTCCGCTCGCTCCCCGCGCAACTCTCTCGCTCCCCCGCAATGCTCTCGCCCGCTCGGTCCCCCCACAACGCACTCGCCCGCTCGCTCCCCAGCAACTCTCTTGCCTGCTCGCTCCCCCCGCAATGCTCTCACCCACTCGCTCCCCCCACAACTCTCTCGCCTGCTCGCCCCCCCCACAACTCTCTTGCTCGCTCACTCTCCCTGCAATTCTCTCTCTCCCTCCCCCACAACTCTCTTGCTCACCTGTGTCGACGTGTCATTGTCCAACTGTCCTTCAGTCTCCATTTCTCTGCCAGCAGGTGAAGGCGGGCAACAGCAACGCGTTCTGAGGTGGCCGATCACCAGCCGCCCCCTTCTGCCAAACTCACTGGCGCTTGCTGATGTAGCCCAACGCAAACTCCCTCCCTCCAACCGACCCAAGCCGGCAAGCTTTCTCCTTATGGCAGGTTTAACAGGCGGGCATTAACAACTGCCTCCCTGCCGCCCAACTGCTTTCTGGAGCACCTTCTTCTGGCCTAAAGCTCCTTGGTGCGTTTTGAGTTGGCGAACTGCCACCTTCCCCCTTATGCCAAAATCCCTGGCGCTTTATGTTGCAGCCCTCCACAAACTCTGTCCCCAGTCCCAAAACTCCCTGCTTCATGACCCCAGCCTGCAAACTCCCTGGCTTCCGCACTCCTCTCCAGCTGCTGCCTTCTCGCTTTCTAAACTCTTGTCCTGTCAGCCAATCGCCTCCCCCAATTGCCTCTTTTTCTCCCCCCCCCGGTCAGCCAATCGCCTCCTTTCTGCCACGTTCCCATGCATGGCCCATCTTGGAGAATTAATAATATAGATTAATTAAAATGGCTTCCTATCCCCGAAGGGCTCACAAAGTTGCTCTCCCCCTGTTAAATAAAGAGAACCACCACTTTGATTATTCTGAGTTAATCAAAGGTTGTTTCACCTGGTTAATGCTTCTGTAGTGCTTGGAATATGATAGTTCAGTGAAAGGCATATTATTCTTTTTGAAGAAAATAAAAAGAATGTTCAACTTCTGGGAAAAAAAAACTTGCCAAGGATCTTAAACTTGGTCTAAGAGGAATCACAAAATGCACCATGTCATAAATATGCAGATTACTTGTCAAGCACTGCCAATGTAAGTGTTTTAAGTACAAAAGCAGCTAACTATTAATTAGCAGAAAGGTAATCTCTAACACTGCTTATCAATCACCATATATGGAAGGAGTACCATACTTTATTATTTCAAATATCCATTATCTAAACAGCACCACAACTTGTTCAACTGTCTGCAAAACCAGACTAGGCAAATCAAAAGCACATCAGATTAGGTCCTGGTCCACACATTCACTCCATCATGGCACTGCAATGTGTGGTAAGAAAGTAGCAAGAGTTCTTCCACACATATAACTCCGAGTGTGAACCATGCCCTCCGCATGACTCTCCAGATCTGAATGAAAGTTCTCTCTTTTAAAAAAAACAGAGGAAGAACCATCCAGATCAGGCCTTCATACCAACTGAGCATTAGAGCAGAAGACGTGGTTCATGTTGCAGGCTGTGTGGCAGAGGGCAAATGCTGGCACCACACTTGGGAAGGGCACCCAGGAACCATATGTGCAACCTTGCCCAACCCCATACCTCCCTTTTCACATGTTATAAGGACTCAAGTTAGATTTGCAGACAACATTTTATTTATGTGGTGAGATCAAACATATATTTGGGACCATTTAAAAACCTATATGTGATGTGGAACATAGGAAGCTGCCATATACCAACCTTTGGTCTATCTAGCTCAGTATTGTTTACACAGACTGGCAGCGACTTCTCCAAGATTGCAGGCAGGAATCTCTCTCAGCCCTATCATGGAGATGCCAGGGAGGGAACTTGGAACGTAGATACTCTTTCCAGAGCAGCTCAGTCCCCTAAGGAGAACATTTTACGGTGCTCACATGTAGAGCTGGGTCTCATGATCAGTGAGACCTGGTTTGTGAAGCTAAGCCTGCTCTCCCCACAGACAAGCAGGGCAGGAGCCCTGGGCAGCTGGATCGGCCGCCCACATGACTGCCGGGTCCGTGACAGAGCCAGTGGAGCCTGGGGAGTTCGGGGGCCACGCAGCCCCCGGAAGTTTGAATATGCCCTGTACGAGCGTGCAAGGCATACTGGGGAAACCCACGAGCCAGGAGGCTGCTTTTCAGCCTCCTGCCTGGGGTCTACTCATGAGTAGCCATGGCACGGAGCTGCTCCACGGCTACTCACAATCCCCAAAAACAGGTTTGCAGAGTGCTCACTCCGCAAACCCGGTTTAAGGGGCGGGCTACTTGAGCGGGTTACCCGCTCAAGAACCACCAGGCTTGCAGCCGAGCCTGATGGTTCTCATGATTGTAGAAAATCAGGCTAGCAGAGGTCTCCCATTTGTAGCCTCCCATTCAAATGCAACCAGGGTGGGCCCTGTTTAGCTAAGGGGACAAGTCATGCTTGCTACCATAAGACCAGCTCTCCTCTCTAAAACACAGGAAGCTGCTTTCTACTGAGTCAGACCATTGGTCCATCTAGCTCAGTATTGTCTACCCAGACTGGCAGCAGCTTCTCCAAGGTTGCAGACAGGAGTCTCTCTCAGCCCTAAGCTTGGAGATATTGCCTGGAGGGAACTTGGAACCTTCTGAGTGCGAGCATAGAGTTGCTCTTCCCAGAGCGGCCCGTAAGGGGAATATCTTACAGTGTTCGCATGTAGTCTCCGATTCAAATGCAAATCAGGGTGGACCCTGCTTAGCAAAAGGGACAATTCATGCTTCCTACTACAAGACCAGCATCTCCTCCCATGCTACCACCACTAAATTCTATCCTGAATTGGGTATCTGGCATTGGTGCTGTGTACTAGGGTAATGTGAGAAAAGACACCAACACTCCCTATAATGCAGAAGTGTGGTTTAGTTCACATTAAAGGTAAAAAGCTTTCATTATCCTCATTTCACATGTGAAAAAGAATGAGATTACAAGCCCATTACTCTAAGGAGGCTTGTTCTCGTAACAGGAAATCATGTTTACTTCTTACATCTTAACCCAGTCAGTGCTTGCTACCAGACAAGTGTACACAAATTAAAGGTATATTTATTTTTTCAGAAGCATTACTTTACCATTATGCAAATATATGGAAATTTAATTGATCAGCTCACTAAACATCACGATTAATTGACAAAAATTATTTAATCAGGTGACAGCCCTACTAAGTGAAGCAAATGCTCAAACTAATTTCACCACATTTTAGTCTTCAGCCTTCCCCTGACCTTTTTAAACTGTAGAATTTCCAACCAAGAAAAGGGTGAAGGTTTTATATATCTTTCCTCCCCTGCAGTCAATGTAACACAGAGGCATTAATATACAAATACTTGTAGTTATTTTCAATCTGTTTCAGCTTTACACAAGGTGACTGTCATCTGCTGTCATTTGCTCAAAGTGCACATAATATTTTAAATATTCTGCCCTGCTAGCTTGCTCATTTTTGAAGACAAGCACAGCAAGTGTGAGGATGAGCAGTTCAACAATTATTATTCTTTGAATTCTGAGATACTGTGATGAAGTGGAATGTGACAGAAATATCCTGGCAGGTACAAGATAAAGAATCAGAAAGTTTTAACAACCAAATTATGTGTATAAATAAAAACATGCATATTGCAGTTCTGTTAATTGCACAGTGCGACTGAACTCATGATCTATAACTTTCAAGTAATGTTTGTCACATTTTATGCATCAGTACGTAGCACTGGAAGAAATGTTACACTACCATTCATGGGAGGAACACAGTTCACAGTGCATAGTTTGCACAGGATGGGTTCAGACATAGCATGGAGCTGGTTTCACACACCCCTCCCCCCACTCTCCCGCCCACATTCGGACATTGGGGAGAGGGGCCTCTCTGGAGTCAGCAAGACTGTAGAGTGGCGGGGGACTGGCTGTGCGGCCTTTCTTCTCTCAAGAAGGAAGCCCACACAGCCAGTCTCCCCTCCTCTCTGCAGGGCAGCCTGCACAGCCAATCGGGCCAGAGTGAGGAAGTAGCTTCCTCTCTCAACTCTGGTCCCATCGGTCCCAAACTGCAGTGCCAGTGTTCGAACGTAACGCTGGCACTGCAAAACTGGAGTTACGGGCAACAAAACTCCACTCTGACAGAAGGTTCAGAGTCAGTTTTGGCGAGGGGAACTGCAGGTCCCTTTTCGCCCTTACCTCTGGTTTGCTGAGTTTGGATGTGTGGCTTGGGAAACCAGAGGCAAAGGGACTTCTGGTTTCCTTTTTTGTCTGAACTCAGCCACAGTCTAACGTTGCCATCAGCACTATTAGTCATGTAATCTAACACAGAGTTTCCTTGAAAAACTCTGAAGAAGTGCTCCAATTTTGCTGAGAGGAGATCCTAGCATATTATAGGGCTGTTCACACAACTGTTAATTGGGTAGGCCAAGCATCCTACCCAGCTTTGAGATTTGTGCACACTCCCTATTTTTGATGGTGTGCTAACAAAAGCGTAGGTAGGCAAAGGGGGAAATGACTGTTTGTGAGGCAGGAGCTGGGTAGGACAGCTTTTCCTCCTACTTTGTTAAAATACTGTATACTAGCAATGTATTGCTCATATTGTTTGCTTTTTTCCCTAAATACAAGCAAGAAGTGGATTATACAATATACAAAACTTGAGAAAATCAAGCACAACCTGCCAAAGCAATGGGTGTTAGACCAGACGTTTTTAGAATCTGGCTATTAGTAACTGGCAGTATAAACCCAAGGTGGGGAAGGCCACTGAAGTAGCCTGTATAAACTTTGTTTCAGATATAAATGTGCTGTTTCCAGAACAGGTGTGGAGAGAGAGAGAGAGAGAGAGAGAGAGAGAGAGAGAGGATTCAAATTATTGAGGCTTCCAAATATAACAAATGTTAGATAAGAACCAATAAAGGAAAGTCTTTTCTTAACTAGAAGCTGAGAGAATTACCTTCACTTGTCCTGCCAACATTCCTTTCACAAGCCCAATCAGTCATTCTACCAGTGCCTTACTGGAGAGCATCATGGCAGTGTGATGGCAATAGCACAGAGGCTTACCAGCTACTCAGTATTGTGGAAGTGAATGGTTACTCACTGTGTAGTAGTCTCTGTGGCTGTCAGTTTACAACATCTTCAGTTAAAGGTATGAGGCCCCTCCCACTTGCAGTGATGCTCAAGAGCTGAAGCTAGTAATCCTCCAGAAAGCTGTTTCAAGATGCAGCACTGATTCTCTCTGACCATTGTCCCATAATGTCTCTGCTCCCTACTTTTGTGTCCTGTTCCAACACTACTTTCCAGTGCCTCTTTGCCTGCTAACTGGGCCACTTTTAAAAGTGGTGATTCTCTCTTTTTTTTAATCAGGGGGAGAGCAAATGGCCCTATCTATCCCCAGCACAATACCCCTCCAGTGACTGTTGCTGGTGTCTATCTTATGTTTCTTTTTAGATTGTGAGCCCTTTGGGGACAAGGATCCATCTTATATTTATTTATTATTTCGCTATGTATCCTGCTTTGGAATACATTCGCCACCAGACCAAGCCCCACCCACCAGGTTTAGGCTTGAGGGTGAGCCTTTGAGCCGAGCCAGCTCAAATGCAAATCGGCTCGCTCAATTTCGAGCCGGTTCACACATTCCAAGTAGCACAGCCTTCCCTGGTAGCTTCCTGCCAATAGCACACATCTTTTCTCATTTTTATTTCTGAAGTTATTTCTCTAGTCAATTATTATTGCACAAGAAGAAAAACAAAAAGTTGATAGACATAAGACATTTTGGTGTAACACACCATCCTCAGATGTGATAATACTCTGTTCCAAGACTGGTGGAGACATAATGAGTGGGGTGCGGGGGGGAGAGAAAAGAGAAATCACCTGATTCTTCTCAGAGTCTAAACTTTATGGCATCGGCTAATTCCCAAACATTAATATCAGCTCTCAAATTCTCTATAAATAATGCTTCCTTTATTTTCCTTCTTTGTAGGTTCCTTTCAATCCCCAAAATAGATATTTAATAGGCACCATTTGACCTTCATGCTTTATCCTCATATGCAATGACCAGGGTTTTGTTCTCTGTGCATTTCAATAAAAATGTATCTCTATGTATAATTCTCTAAGGCATACCCATGGCTAATCCTGTGCATGGCAGCTATCCCTGCCAAGGAGGAAAGGAGTTCAAGGAGGAGGCAAAGAAAGAAAGAAGAGACATTGAACAATGGCATCCATCGCCGCTGAGTCTCCTCATGAGGAGGACAGCTGAACCGGGGCCAGGGATGGAATCAACATTGGACAAACGGGGGTCAAAGAACCCAGGCCACTGCCAATCAGGGGGTGCACCACATGGCCCCAGACATGCCCCCCATCTGGCATCAGATGTGGGGAGGTGATTTCACTCCCAAACGGGGCTGCGTGGCCCCGTTTGCAAGCGAAATCTTCCAGTGTTGCATTTGCAGTGCAGCTAGAGTGACTCTCCCTGCCTGTTAAAGGCAGGGAGAGCTGCTCCTGAACACGCTGCAAATGCAGTGCTGGCTGATTTCGCTCCCAAACAGGGCCGCATGACCCTGTTTAGGAGCAATGCCATGCCCCTTGCGTCTGACGTATGATGCGGGGGGCATGGCTAAACGTGCCTTGTGTCATAAGTCAGATGCAGGGGGTGGGGCTGGGGTGGCCACTGTGGCAGCAGAACCCAGGCCGCTGCTTGCTCCCCCCACACCTGACCAGGGCATAAGAGTGCACTGACCACCTTTGCAGGCTGGAAGGGAAGTCCCAGTTCAGCCCTCCTTGTGAGAAGACTCGGCATCTGTTGCTCAATGTCTGAGGAGAGACTGGGTGAAGGGAGATGACTGGCTGAGGGGGTGAATGAGCAATAAAGTTCTAGAGCTCATATACTCTGCTCAGGATAAGCTAGTTTTTATATATTTAGTTATTTTGAGGTTATATGAGTTTAACTTCACTTCAATACTCAATACTTTGCTCCAAACATACTTTTAATGTTGTACATGTTTCATATAATCTGCTTTAACGATTGTTTGCAGTTAGTTGTTTTGCATAGAGGCATGACAACTTTAGCACTATTATATGTTAATACTTCTGCGTGTCACGATGAAATAGTAAGGTTGTTCTACCTGGGTAGAAGAATATCCCACATGCACTGCAGGTAGCTTACCCAGGTAGCTCTGGTCATATGCACCACCTGGAGCCCTCCCAACCCAGCAGCTCAGACCCAGGGTAGCCCATATTGGCTGCCCTGTTAAAAGTAAGGGAGGATGCAAGCAGATCTTGTCCTACCTTTCCTTTTGGTTGTCTGGGCTCCTGTGCCATTTCACACTGTTCCTCGGAGACGGCAGCCATACTTTTCATAGAGTCCTGTGCTAAAACGGCCAGGCAGAGCAGAGTTGCTGAAGTTCTCAGGGCTGTGTCTCCACTGCTCGTGCAGTGCATGCAGAATACTGAAGGACTCAGCCCAGGTTTGTTTACATTCCCACAATGTGTGGCAGGCAATGGCAGTCCAATCATGAGGAGGTTGAGCAGGTAAGCCCAATGGCAGAGTGGAGTGTTAGATCATAAGGGAGGTATGCAATGGGAACATACTTACCCTCCAGCCCACTCCCATTTGATCATATGCATGAGCCCAGTGTTTGCCTCTATATGTTTTTTAACTAATCCATACACTCACACACTGAATCTATTCTCACAACCAACAGGAACCAGACTAAGGGAGCCCAACCTGGTTACTGCTAATTGTGAGAACCACCAGGAGCCACGCGGTTCCCAGCAGTGGCTCGGGGGCAAGCCCGTTTACGGAGCCACCCCTTTAAGTGAGGTTAATGGAGCAAACATTCCGTTGACCTCATTTTTTGTTGTTGTGTGTCTGCCGTGGCTGCTTGCATGTGAAACTGTAGTTTGCTGAACCCATGCTTAATTTTTGTAACTCTCAATCGCATCGCAGACATTCATCCAACCACAGCCCAGCGACCTCTGGTTTCAGGGTAGGGTAGCCACTCCCTCTTCCTTGTTCATTCGAGGCAGCAAGCATCAGCAGACAGTGGGCAAGATATCACAACTTTTCTAGGGCAGCAGCCATTGGCCACAATCTTCAAGGGGGCATGGCAAGCGTGATTGTGCCATTTCAGAATGAATAGATCATCCAACCTTGTCAGGGAAAAGGCATTTAAATCCCTTTAAATGGCATGCAAGCCCTTCTTCTGACAGCAATTGCAGTGCCACCCCAATTAAGAGCCCCGAACCAAAACAGTCTCACACAGGTACAATTGCAGGCAGTGGGAGGATGCTGAGGGGCACTATTTTTCTGTTACTCGGGAACGATCATGATGACTTCCTAGCAGGGAATATGCATGTGAGGGTGGGCAAAGGATCCTGGGGTCTGATCCGCTGGGACCAGGGATGCTCCTGAAATGGCCAACCCCAGCTCAGCCACCCAGGAAACCAAACCACACTCCTGCCCGCATGTTGGGTTGCACATAGTGCCCACCTTGCCATCCCGTCCCCTTTCTCTCTTGATTGCCGCAGAGGGAGGGACACAGTGGGAAGAGGGCACACCCCCATATGACTTTTCCATTTGACAGGCTTAGAAGCTTGGGATGGGATGTGGTGGCATCCCTCTTGCTGGGCAACAGCTTGAGTAGTGGGGCAAGTGCTCAGGGAGGCAGCTATCAAACAGTGTGGCAGGCATGAAGCAGCCATGTTCCTGGGCAGGTCTGGACCACCCTCTCTATTATTTCAGTTCCAGAAACAGCATGAAACTGCAGTTACGGGGGCGTCTGCATTCAAATATGATGCTGCCACTACCAAACTTCAGGTTGGAATGGCAAAACTCACTACAAACCTATGGTTCAAATTGGAGTTTGATGAGGGAAACCTCAGGTTGCCTTTGTTGCAAAACTGAGGTTTCACGCATTCGGAGGTATAGGCATTCCATTCAACTGTGGTTACATGCTATGTAACCATAACATGTAACCATGAATGGGGCCTTTAATTTTATTTATTTATTTATTTATTTATTTATTTTATTTATTGGGAGAGACAGACAGACAGAAAGACGTTGGGCTAGAGACATGATGAAAAGAAAACACACTGCTAAAAGCAAAATAAAGCCATCTTCATTTTTAACAGCCTCTTTCCTAAAATGGATGAAGTAGATATTTGCCCTATTTTGCTAAATAATTCACAATAACAACATCCGTTCAACAATACACTGAAACCTATCTGCCTCAGCCATCAACATTCCCATTCATGTTTATCAGCTAACTAGCCAGCAAGCAGCCATATTCATATAAGACTGTATATACATCCTCCTAGAGATGAACACCTGCTATGATTGATCACATTTGTCTTCAATACCATAATGGCCAGCCTGAGCTTGAGGAGTTGATTGTGCAAGCAGATGCATACTCTGAGATACCTGCCAGTTTTTTCATTTTAAGCAAAGCATTCAAAAACACCCACTCTAGAAAATCTTTTCTTTATTAAAATATAATAAAGACCAGCAATATTAATGAAGCTTGACCAAAGATGAGTTGGTGGAGGGGAGAGAAAGCAGCAGTGGGGACGGGGGAGAAAGCAATGGGCAACTGGAAAAAGTGACTGGCCAGGCGGTCAGCCAGAGAGAAAAAACACTGGAGGGGGGAAGAGGGAAGAGGAGGGGGAGGGCTTACAATGAGGGGCCAAGAACAAGGGAGGGGGCCGAGAATGAGGGAAAACTAGAGGTGCGGATGATCTGTGCCCGGGCCAACTAGTATACTATAAACTCTTAATTTAAAAGAGATTCCTGAAACACTTAAAAGGTAAAGTGTGCCATCGAGTCAATTTCAACTTCTGGCGCCCACAGAACCCTATTCTTTGGTAGAATACAGGAGGGGTTTACCATTGCCTCTTCCTGCACAGTATGAGATTATGACTTTCAGCATCTTCCTATGTCGCTGCTGCCCGATATAGGTGTTTGCCATAATCTGGGAAACATACCAGCGGAGATTTGAAACTGCAACCTTCTGCTTGTTAGTCAAGTATACATAGGCAAAAGAGAGTCTAAAGCCCTGTTCAGTTATCAAATGAGGATGTTGTTCCCAGATGCACTGCTCACAGGAGTGTGCCAGGAAGCCCCACCACCCTGCACAGACAAATGCACTATTGGCAGAGAACAGGAGCATGTTGGTACAGGAGAAGCAGAGAGGCTTTTTTTTTTTTTTTTTGCTAAGCAAGAGCGCTATATTTCCCAAAGATCAAACAAGGAAATAGCCATTTTTCAAAGATACAAAAGGTTAATGAGTAGCAGGAAAGCATATGTGGTCCAAAATAAAGTGCATAAGGGACATTTTACAAGTTAGGTGTCTTTAAAAAATCATGTATGAGTTCATAACTGTCATTTCTTGTATATTTCTAAAATCTATGCATTGAGCTTTTAGGAGATTTTGCTTTAGCTGTAGTTTTCCCCCTCCAGATGCTTTTCAGTCTTCAGCTGCTGACAACAGGGTATTTCAGAGCAGACTGTTATCTTTCAAATTGGGTCACAAAAGGTAAACAGAAAAAATCTTCTTGGAAAAGAATGTGACCCGTCTCATTCCTTGCTCTTTCCTAAATGTTATAGTTTGATTAAAATTAGCTTGTTACATTCTGGTTTTAAACGTTATTTGGAAACAGATTATTAAATACTACAAAATGGTAATTTTGTAACATTGTCTGACAGCAGTCTCTTCATCAGTAGAAAAAAGGGTCCGCCTCCACTCTGTCACTCAAATCAGAAGCAACGCTCCTTCCACTCTATTACTCTCAGTTAGGATCACAGCAGTCAATACAGCACATTTCATTTTTATTAGTTTTCTCATTTTCAAAGGAAGAACAAAAGGATACTACCACAGCAAATTCAGTCTTGCAAAGGCGCTTTAAAAATGCAAATTAAAAAAGACTCCATTCTAGAAATGTATCATGTTTCCCAGTAATGTGAAATCTAACAGAGTTTTCCCTCAGTGAAAAAATGAATCCACAAAGTAAGTGTGTGAAAGAACAAATGAAAAAAAGAGATAGCAGGGGAGTGTTGGTGATGTCTGTGTAATACAAAGACATTATTAGACTTGTAAAATGAAAAAGATGCAACTGGCATGGATCTTAGCTATCCAATACACTGTAATTACATTCCAATGCTTTCATATTAAGTTTAAAATCACATGAATACAAGTACATGTCTATTACACAAAAGCAGTGTCACATTTCAAGGTACTATCACAAGATAATTTCTTCATATTTTCCTTTGGAGGTCTCCAGAAAAGGTCAAAAAGCTCCAAATTACCTAAGAACAATGGTCAAAACTCACTGGCCACCATCCAGTCTAACCTTCCACTGGTGTGTCAGGCTATTCCATTGCCCAAGCAGAGAGGATCTATATCTTCCCTTCCCTCTGTAGCCTCCTCCTGTGCCTCATGAAAGAGAGCCCACGAAAAACTGCCAAGCTTCAGGGACATAGTTTCAGGAGGCAAAAACTGCTGAAGAGAGAAGGGAGATCCCTAAAAATCATGCCCCAGCTTGTGCAATGGAAAACCCTGTTTTACATATATGGGTGGAGGGTGGTCTGGAGGTTGGCTACTATTACTTCCCACTTCAAGTATGCTCCTTGAAAAATTGGTAAATAGATTAAACAAACACAGATTCCACCATACATACAAAAAAATATTTAATATCCCCAAGCAGTAGATCTCAGCTTACTACTTTTTCACATGGCATGTCGTACCTGAGTGCAAGTACCTGCTTGCATCAGTTGAAAATCATGCATTTGTGCATTGGTATCAGACAGTGAGGCTGTGTACATGAGCAGCCCTATCGAGGTTAGAGAAGCCCTACTCGGGTAGGGTTGCTCATGTGCAATGCTGGGATCGAGGCCGATCCCAGAGCTGCCTCCCCTGAAAGCCCGAGCTTTTACCTGGGTTAAAAGGTGCAAGCACTTTAACAGAGTCAGATGGCTAGAGTGCCCAAATCCTGGAGGAATCCCCCAATGCACCACGCTCATTGTGCGGTGCATTGTGGGGTTCCTAGAGGCTGGGAAAATGAGTCCTGGCCTTCAGAGATCCACACTGCTCCTTGCAGTGTGGATCATGTGGGCACATGGCAGCGCGCCAAAGAGAACATCAATGATCATCCATCCCTGTCTTCCTCCCTGATCTCCCTACTGACTGCGGTAATGCTCATGAGTATAGCCGTAGTATCAGGGAAAGCATCAGGCTTCCACTAAGGGTCAAACTACATGCAACTTTCAGTCAAATGAATGCCTTTCCTGAAGCTCATTATTTATCATCATCATCATCATCATCATCATCCAAAGCAGCCATGGAAAGCTGAACTCTGAGTCAGAACTTCACAAGCAGTTGGGAAGCTTTTCTGTCACCAGAGTAATTTTCTTATTAAAACTACTCTTTCCATGGAACTTTATCTTTGTCCATATATTTTCTCCCCACATGACCAAGGTAGGTTTGAAAGATTAATTAAAAAAAAAAATCACCAGTCCACAGAGGGAAAGATAACTGCACCTACCACCATATATTTGAACATCTGTACTACATTTCCCACAGCTACTTTGGATTACTCAACTAGTAGTTCACAAGTGTGTCCTTTAGATAAAACATCCTGTTATTACAAGGGTATGAATTTTTAAATATTTGGATAGATTATTAATAATCAATTTAAAAAAATGAGACTACAATCAATTTATGGATTGTAGTATCTGATGCAAAATTCGTAACAGCAAATTCTGATATACTAGCCACGTTTTCCCAACCTGCATGATGCCTCCAAACCAGGAAATAGGAGATGCTTGAGCTGTGCTAGCATGCAATTTCCAGTCACAAGAACCTGGAAATTTCTGGCAAGGTCAAGTTGGCATCAAATCATCCCAACATTTAACTGGGTTCAGCAATGTGGGATTTGATCTAGGGTTGCCAATCCTGGTTAAATGTTGGCTAGGCACAGTGACAATCCAACATCGGCTAAAACTTCCAGGTTTTTACGACCAGAAATCAGGAGCATGCATGGCTCACAAACCTCCCATTTCTCAATTTCCTTCTCATTTTTCAAATGTGCAAATCTCTCTTTTCTCCCAAGATAAAATTGTTGTAGACAACATACAAAACTCTCACATTTTGGATCACTTCAAAATAACAAGTGCACATTGCAAGAAAACTTGATCCCTGTGGATGTATGAGTAATGTAATCATCTAAGCAATGGGACTTCTTTTTAAACTGTAATCTTTTAAAACTTCTCTGTAATCACCTTTTATTTCAAAAGTTAGAAGTAAACGTTTATTAAATACATAGCTTGAGTTAGCATAGATCAATAAGAACCAACTTTCCATAATTTCTGTATAACTTATTACTATTATTTGCAAAAATTATCTTCCTAGTGCCCAGGGATTTCACTGACAGTTGGTAAGTAAAGTTAAAACAAAAATTTGAGGGAAAATCTTCAACTATTACTCATAAATGCTGAACAGAAAAAGCCTATTCTTTTGGTTCTATTAAAAATAATTAGCAGCTGTGCAACTGACAGAATTTGGCAATTAGTCTCTTGTATCTAGACGCACTGACAGTTTACCTCATTAAGAGACTCAAAGTACCCTATACTATAAATGCAGAAAGTCTACAACTTAAAGATCACATCATAAAACATTACAAATATCTAATGTAAGATCATATGAAATCCTAAGATCATACCACCAAGTCAAAGGAAGCCATCACATCAGAAAGTTTGGTCTCTTCTCTAAATGTCTAAATTATCAATCTGCTCTCAACCCACAGAAGAAAAAGCCATTAATATGGGATGTCTCAAATCATTCACCTAGGAATGTTTAAAGATTTTTTTTTAAAAAAAAAAACTTGGCAGAACTACAGGGTGAGTTTGGATGTCTAACCCTAACCAGGTCCTCTTCCATCTCCAGAGCTAGTCACAAGCAGGGCATGAACCTTAGCAAAACACTCACCATTCCCACTACCATATTAGGAAGTCACAGGGATGCTGCCTGGCATTGTGTTGCTGCCAGCTCTACTAAATGACTTGGAGATTAATCTGCCTTCTTTAACAAGGAAGAAGAGAAGATGACACTTTCACACCTCTCATATCTATGGCATTGGAGCCAATCAGAACATATAAATGGCAGAACCTACAGTGTAAACAGCAGCAATATAACTGGCACTTCTATACTCATATAATAGTTTGGGCATTTGTACCACAGATACTTTTTAAAATAATTTAGCTAAAATACAAAAAGGAGTCGCTGACATCCAGACTAACCAAGTATATGTGCAATGATGTTGAGTGCCCAGTACATCTCAGGGATGATTTCAGATTATCTCAATTTTCCTATGTAGCCAGCATGATTTCCAAAAATATGTCACTGAGGATTGTGCAGCCCCTCCCCCATAGTGTATGTTGTGCACTAGCACTTTGTTAGTCTGAAAGGTCAGCCAGTATTTTTTCCATTTTTAATGTTTCCAAAAGCTATATATTTTCATCAGCAACTTCTATATTTATAAGCACACTGAGTATATTATAAATGTAAAAATGAAAACAGATTGATAGATAGCACACACATACACATGCTATATATTTGGTTTCCTCTATCTCTGTTGTCAGTCATCTCTTTGTACTATATTACACTCACACACACAATTTAATATTATCTTTTTCTGGTTGAAAAAAGAAATAACTCCCCCCACCCGCCCCCAACTTAGAGAATGCAGGACATAGCAGCAAATGTTCAAGCAATTTAGTTCCCATGCCTACCCAAACACATTTTTAAAAAGGTGTCATTTAGACTTAAACTGTCAATAGCCACAAGGATCTAAACACATATCTGCAGCTAGATTTCCACTGGCCAGTTCCCTGGCAAGTGCATATAGGAGCAGTGGGATTCACCTGTAAGGTGCAGATTAAACAGAACTTTTATAGGCTCCAAGGGAACACAGTCATACCTCTGCTTTGCTACTACTTGTGCTTTGTTTCAATGTTGGCAGCTGCTAGACTGTGTGAACACAGCACATTTCAGCTTAGAAGAATGTCTTGCCACTGTAATATATTATTATTTCTTCTTTACACAGTCAGACAGGTGTTATTGATTCATTTGTTTTATCCAGACATTGAGTCCTTCCCAAGGACCGGGGATGGCTGAATTTTATTATCAGTATTGTTGCTGTTGTTATAGATATTGTCGCAGAATATAGGCTGTTCCCACTAAAGTTGCTTTTTGTAATTGGCTGGTGGTGATTTCTGTGGCCCCTATGGTGTTGAGGTGCTCTTCAAGGTCTTTTGGAATTGCACCTAGGGTGCCAATTACCACTGGGATTACTTTGGTCTTTTTCTGCCACAGCCTTTCAATTTCAATTTGTAGATCTTTGTATTTGGTGATTTTTTTCTATTTCTTTTTCTTCTATTCTGCTATCCTCTGGTATTGCTATGTCGATTATTTTAACTTGCTTTTCCTTCTTCTCGACTACAGTTATATCTGGTGTATTGTGTGGCAGATATTTGTCTGCTTGTAGTCGGAAGTCCCATAATATTTTTGCATCTTCATTTTCGACAACGTTTTCAATTTTACAGTCCCACCAATTTTTGGCTACAGGTAGCTTGTATTTTTTGCAGATGTTCCAGTGTATCATCCCTGCTACCTTGTCATGCCTTTGTTTGTAGTCAGTCTGTGCGATCTTTTTACAACAGCTGATTAAGTGGTCCACTGTTTCATGGTCACTGTTTCACAAATGCAGCACTTGCTGTTTGTTGTTGACTTTTCTACTTTTGCTCTTATTGCATTTGTTCTTAGTGCCTGTTCTTGTGCAGCCAATATTAAACCCTCTATTTCTTTCTTCAAGTTGCCATTCTTAAGCCATTGCCAGGTCTTGGTGATGTCTGATTTTCCACTTATATTGTGCAAATATTGACCATGCAGTGGCTTATTTTTCCATTTTTCTGCTCGGTTCTTGACTTGTTCTTTCTGGTAGGCCTGCTTTGTTTTATTGGTGTTGAATAGTATCTCGTTATTGACCATTTGAAGTGCATCTTCTTCACTGTCCTTTATATATTCTTCAAGGCCTCTTTTCTCCTCCTCTACTGTTTGATGGACTTGCAGCATTCCTCTTCCATCTGAGCTGTGAGGGAGGTATAGCCTATCTACATCACTGCGGGGGTGCAGAGCATGATTGATGGTCATTATTTTCCTGGTTTTACGATCTAGCGTCTCTAGCTCTGCCTGTGTCAAGTCTATAATTCCTGCAGTGTATCTGATAACAGGTATAGCCCAGGTTTTTATGGCGTGTCTGGTGTTCCCACCATTGAGTTTAGACTTTAGGATTTTTCTAACTCTCCTGATGTATTCACTTCCCATTTTTCTTTTAACTTCAGGGTGTGCAATGTTATCAGCCTGGAGAATGCCCAAGTATTTGTAATGTTCTTTCTCTTCCAGGTTCTTGATCTTGCTTCCATTGGGCAGTTCTATTCCTTCTGTTTTTCTTATTTTTCCTCTGTTCATTATTAATGCAGCACACTTGTCTAGTCCAAACTCCATTGCTATATTGCTACTGAATATACGGACAGTGTTTAGCAGTGATTCGATTTCTGACTGGGACTTTCTATACAACTTCAGATCATCCATGTACAGCAGATGGTTGATTTTACTTGATGTTTTAGATGTTTGGTATCTGAGGCCTGTTTTGTTTAGTATTTGTGAAAGTGCGGTCATGGTGATTACAAACAACAGAGGGGATAGTGAGTCCCCTTGGAAAATGCCTCTTCTAATGCTAACCTGTCCAAGTGTCTCGCCATTGATTGTTAACTGTGTACTCCACATGCTCATTGCTTTTTTAAATAAATATCTGAATGTTTTTGCTGACACCAGTTGTTTCTAAATATTTTAGTATCCATGTGTGAGGCAATGAATTGAATTATTATTATTATTATTTTACGTTTATATCCCACTCTTCCTCCATGGAGCCCAGAGTAGTATACATGGTTATGTTTCTCCTCACAACAATCCTATGAAGTACATTAGGCTAAGAAAGAAATGACTGGCCCAGAGTCACCCAGTGAGTTTCATGGCTGAAAGGGGATTTGAACTCAGGTCTCCTTGGTCTTAGTCCAACACTCTAACCACTACACCACACTGGCTTTGTTTGAAACAAAAACATTATATATGTTCTAATTAGCTCACATTTGTACAATATACTACACTTTGACATACTCTAGCATTGAACAGAAGGATTGACTGCAGCTGACACAAATGTTTAGAAAACAAAATAGCCAGGACAAATGTGACAGCATGCACCATTCTGTCGGGTTTCATGATGCTCCCAAACTGTACCAAACATACATACTGGTCTGTCTGCTTTTTCAACAGAACATTTTACTGGAATTACAAACCATTGTAATGTGGTGCACAACAGAAGCAAAATGATTTTATCCAGCCTCACCTGAGCAACAAATGTGTTCCTTATCATAAGCTATGTATCTGCAGTTCAAAGTTGCACATGATCTTCTTCATTTTATGTTAATATTACTTCATATCCCAGAAAGATTTTAATTTCATTACACTTTTAGCACACTGCCACATATACTTAAACTTACCCAAGATGTCCAGAAGATGCCAAACAGATTTCATGATATGTGAATTCAGCTAAACCCAATATTCATTTTTCAAATACTATACCACATAGGCTTCTGTCAAAAATATTTTTAGTTGAAGGAACAGGAAGGCATTGAAGGTTTCATTAAGCAGGAAGAATGCAGAGCAGAAGAATAATTTTAATACTGTGGCCATCAATGTAAAAGGACTTCAAATAAGAGAGGGCAACAAAGATTCGGAGTGCATCATGAAACTTTATGAGGTGATTCAAACATCACACAATCAAGAACTGTCTTCTACCCAGGTTTGGGAGCTGTGTGAGCTCCCCATTTTTGTTTTGTGGAAGCAAGGTAGGAGGAAAACCTGGGTAAAAATGATTGTGTAGAAGGATTTGGTAGGAGAATTTGAGAGCACACATGGCTCCCAAACTTGGGTATAACACAGTTTTTGATTGTGTGTATGACTTCTATATATAATTGGTAGATTTAGAGCATTAAAAGTGAGCTTGGGTACACATCAACACAGCCATTAGTAACATTCTCAAATAGGTAAAATTCACAATTGGATTTGAAATAGCTAGGCTGATAGCAAACACATTCCGGAAAAATAATCTATTGCAGGAAAAAAACCTATTCCAGGATTCACCTGAAAGTCATAGAGCCTCTTCTCATGATTAGTGAGAAGGACTAGAGGAAGGTATGGTGGAAGGCGGGTCAAGCTTACCTTCCCTGCAGATGATCGGCTAAGCGATGCTTGGCTCGCTCCCTGTGTACCAGATTATTCCTTGTGAGATGAGGCAGCGGGGAGAGTTGGGGGCCGGGATGTGTCATCCTGGCCCCTGGAACTACCAGGATGCACCACATGAATGCATGGTGCATCCTGGGGATTCCCCCTCCCCTGCCAGGGCTCCCCACTGCAAGCAGCCGTGGCTGCCACATGAGCAAAAAAAGGAGGTTAAGGGAGCACAGATGTTTTTCCCCAGAGCTGCCCCATGAGGGAAATATCTTTTAGTGCTCACACATGTCTCCCATTCAAATCTGATATGACTCCCATTCAAATGCAAACTGGGGCAGACCCTGATTAGCAAAGGGGACAATTCATGCTTGCTACCACAAGACTAGCTACCACTATGGGTGTGCAAACAGGTTCGATGCCAAACATGTTTGACATTGAAGTGGTTTGGTTCGACCATTCAGGGTCAAAACAAACCACCCCTGTTCAGTCCAACTTCAGATAGAATGCCACTGGGGTTCATGATTTTTTAAAATCACTTACCCCCTCTGGGGGATTTCCTCTAGGTGGAGGGGGTCCACAGGGTTCACCCTCCCCCCACCAGCCTCCATTCCACCCTAAATGGCTGTTCAGCCGGCTCTTTGGCCCGTTTGGGCCTTCCCCCTTCCGCGCAGCAGCCTCCAAAATGGCCACTGTACCAGAAGGGGAAGGCCCGAATGGGCCAAAGAGCTGGCTGAATGGCCAGTTAGGGTGGCAAGGAGGCTGGCAGGAGGGAGGAGGAACTTTCACAGAACTCCCCCCGCCACCTAGAGGAAATCCCCCAGAGGGAGTAAATGATTAAATATATATATTTAAAATTTTTCATGAACCATCCCCTCCCGGACTGAACCAAATGGGGGGGGGGGGTTTGAGGGGATGTCAGACCAAACTGGCCTGGTCCAGTTAGAGTTCGGTTTGGACTCAAACCAAACTGGGCCAGCCAATTCCATGCACACCCCTAGCTAACACAAAACCAGTACTTGTCTCACAGCAGCAGAGCATCTCAGTCCCCAAATCTTGTATTAATGGTACAAACAAATACAATAATTACAAATACAAACAAGAAAACTTGCTAGCCTTCTGTCACCAAGTGCAGCAGGTTTCAGTAAGACCAGCTCCCTCACTGCTAACTTCCCTAGCAGTTTTAGCGCTCGCTCTCCTAACCCCATGGCCACCCAGAGACGTATGTTTGGGTGGGGTATAAATTTAATAGATAGATAGATAGATAGATAGATAGATAGATAGATAGATAATTTCAAGGGTGGATTCATAGGCAGGTTTGCTGCCATAGTGCCACCAAGATCGGGCCCGATTCAAATGGTTCACACAAGCATGCAAAAGCGGGCTGGGCTAGCTTAGCCTGGTTTTGCACACATGTATGAATAGCCTTTTCGTCTCCCTTTTATTCTGTCCTTGGCCAATGAGAAAGTTTGTTTCCTCAGACTGCTAGAACCTTCTTTCTCTGCCTGAAGACAACCAATAGTAACTACAACTTTCTCTCCAAAATCTTGCAGCTGACAACTTTTACCTCAGAGCTTCTTATAAGAGGTAGCAACATTTTTAATTCTTACAGAGCTTGTCATGGATACAGAACAAGGCAAGCACAAAACAAATTACAAACCATGAAACAAAGGGGAAAGGGTCATTCCTTCATATCTCCTCACTCTGCAAGTTGCAGATATAAACACTTTTCATCCTGTTCCCCGAATTAGTCTAGATTTACAATTTAGTGAGGAGTAGTCAAGTGGCAGTGCCAGAGACTGGTAGTTTGTCATTTATGCAAAAGAGAGGAGAGTATGGCCAGATCAAACCCAGTTGCTTGGCGGAGGCTGAGTGTAAGAACTCATAACCTCCCCCAAGAGGATGGATTGTGAATCTTCCCACAACAGCAAAATGATACATCAATGTGATCACTATGCTAGGGAAATAACCCTTCTCTAGATCAATCCATGGAGCTGCTGAGAAGAAATGAATGGAGTGCTGTTTCCTTCTTCATGGAGCCCAACTTGGTATGTACTCTAAGTTCCTTAAGGTGGAATCGGTGCAATCTCCATTCCTGAGGAACATTTTCCAAGTACCCCAGTGTGTGCCTAGTACTGTCCTTCGTCTGGAAGCAGGACTGCTTAAAGTAGAGGCCAGTGCATGGATTAATATCCTTGAGTTCTGGCTAAAGCTGGTTTCTACCCCATTGGTTTAGTTCCACTTGTGCTAATGGATACCTACCACTCCAAGTTGATTGTAAACGCCCAGAGACGCATGTTTTGGGCAGTATAGAAATATTTCAAATACATACATACATACATACATACATACATACATAGGTGGTGGAAAGGCTGCATCATTATGGTTTCTCCCCTTCTGCACGGATAACTCTGGGGTGTGAAAATGCCAGGCCAACCTCAGGCAAAGGATATAAGATATGGAGCATCAAATTGACCAGGGCTATATTCCTAGTAGTTACCTTAAGTGGCGCGGTGAAATGCTTGACTAACAAGCAGAAGGTTGCCGGTTCGAATCCCCGCTGATACTATAGGGCAGCAGCGATATAGGAAGATGCTGAAAGGCATCATCTCATACTGCGCAGGAGGGAGCAATGGTAAACCCCTCGTGTATTCTACCAAAGAAAACCATAGGGCTCTGTGGGAACCATGAGTCAAAATTGACTTGATGGCATACTTTACTTTTACCTATTCCTGTTGGTGTCCATTTGGGCAACCAAGCTCTGAGTTTCAACACTGCTAGATATCTAAATTTGATAACTGTACCAAAATATTGCAGAGCATTGACACAGCAGTCTTGGAAGGGAGATACCAAAAAAATCCCCTACAAAGAACTTGCTTGTCCCTGCAACTCAGGAGAGATTGAAACAGTGGCACATGTGCTCTTTTATTGTCAATTTTACCAAGATATACAGCATAAATATATAACTCCTTTTATTAGCTGTCATCCAGGTTGCACAAATTCTTTTTATCTTGATTATCTTTTAACTGACCAGAATGGTTCAAGATCTTATAATGTGGCTAAATTCTGTTTAATAGCCAGTAAAATTTACCAGGAGCTCATTAAGAATCATTTCTAGCTGATCTACGTGTTTAACCACTGCATCATAACCTTGTCGGTGTATTTTGTTGGGCTTCTGTTTGTAAACTGTACTGGTATGCGACTGTAATAAAGGATTGATTAATTGATTGATTGAGGAGTGTTTCCAATTCCAATCTTTCAGAGTGCTTCTAGAGCATGGGAAGTACTCTGAACTCCAATGGCTCTTCGCAACAGGGCTCATGAAGTGGGGCTGGAGGAATTGCAGGAGCACTCCTTGTAAATCCCTGCTGTCCCTTCTTATGTATGCACCTCATTAGTCAGGAAGTCAAACACTTAATCCAGAATGTCTTCTCAATGAACAAGTACACAATTAATTGCAAATGTAAAGTTTAGACAATACTGGGCTGCACGTTAGAATTCCTTTAAAAAGCATAAAAATAACATTTGCTTTTAGTAAAGAACAAAACAATACTAATGGATATTTTCTAATAAATCACATACCTAAGCAAAATAATTCTATCTAGTAATTTATCTAGTAATTTTTCTATCTAGTAATCTTTTGTGTTTTGTTGTTCGGATGTTTGTCCCAGTGGGCATCCTGTAGAGAGTTTGTGGGGGGAGGCTGAAGTCAGAAGAGAAAAAAAGGAGGGACAGGCGAAGGAGAAAAAATGAATTTGCTGAGTTAAACCTGCATATTATTTCTTTGTGTTTACAAGGGAAGCAGTTATAAAAACAAATAAAACTAAAAAGCTCAACTGAATCTTCATATTTAGTGGTGGGCAAATTCCTATCACTAAATATGAAGCTTGAATCAGGTTTACTCGGTATAAAATAAGTTATTCCTCTCCTTACCATACACAAACATTATGGGAATAGTTTGTTTTTTTCTAAGCCCATCTGAATCATTTCTGGCCATATGCACAACTGAGAGCCTTCAAGTTCCTTTATTCAGTTTCATAGCCTTCTCTCCCCCTTGTCTCTCCTACTGAGCCTCCAAGCCTCCTTTCTCACCCCACCCACAACCTGATTGTGTGGCAGCAGCAAGTGTCCTTCTCCTGGTGCCTGGAACACCCTGTATCATAACCCTGGTGTCCCAGGTTGAGGCAGTGGCCAGAGGTGCTTTCTGTCAGATTCAGCTGCATCCGTCTTTTGAGATGAACAGCCTCAGAAAGGTGGTAAATATACTGGTAACCTGCAGGCTGGATTACTGCAGTGTGCTCTGTGTGGGGCTGCCTTTGTACATAGTCTGGAAACTGCAGTTGGTACAGAATGTGGTGGTCAAGTTGGTCTCTGGGTCATCTAGGAGAGACCATAGTACTCCTGTGTTGAAAGAGCTATTAAATGCCAATAACAGGAATGATAAGTTTCTGGGCAAAATAAAAGGTGCTGGTTATTACCTATAAAGCCCTAAACAGCTTAAGCCCTGGGTATTTAAGAGAACGTCTTCTTCGCCGTGAGCCCCACTGCCCGTTAAGATTGTCAGGAGAAGTTAGTTTGCGATTGCCACCAGCTCGTCTAGCTGCTACTCGGGGACGGGCCTTCTCAATTGCTGCCCATGGGATTTGGAATGCACTCCCTGTTGAAATAAGAGCTTCGCCATCACTGGCAACTTTTAAAAAGGCACTGAAGACATATTTATTCACCCAGGCTTTTAATTAGATTTATAGTTTTAATACTTTTAATGTTGGGTTTTAACTGATTTTAATTGTTTAACTGCCCAGAGACACATGTTTTGGGTGGTATAGAAATATGATAGATAGATAGATAGATAGATAGATAGATAGATAGATAGATAGATAGATAGATAGATTTGAATGGTGCAAAAAAAAAAAAACAACCCAAAAAAACCACCCTGACAGATGCCATGTTCAGACAGGATCCTGTGGATGTTTCTTAGGCAGCAAAGGCAAGCAGGAAAAATCCTTTCTGATAATTATATTTTACACATTTTCTTGGGCCAGCTATGTACATTATAATGCTCACTTTGCTTTTGAGATCAGCATTATCACTGTATTTCTGAATAATATCTGTGGCATCTGATTCATATTATTCTATCATATATTTTTAATCAACTCTTTAGCCAATACCAAAAACAGGAATGATTTTAGCTGCATAGGTGACATTACTGGATGCCAGTATGATCAAAAAACCCTAAAATATTATTTGCCCTTTTTCTCTACATTTACTCCCTCTGCAGAACACCACTCCAAACATGGTGGCCACTACTAAACAGATGCTTCTGGAATTGCAACTGCTGAAGGAAACAGAACTCAATTTTTCCTTAACTCTCAAATGCAAGTGCAAGCTTGGCTTCACCTTCTACCTTCCTCATTTTCTTTTACTTAGTTCCACTAATGTGAAACACATAAAACTCTATTTCATCCATATAAATATATTGGATAAGGAATGAGATTGAGGATACTATCTGTTCCTCAAACTCAAGTGACACCTGCATTTCTGTTTAAAAGAGCTACTGAAGTAGAATAGTCAGTAGTTTAGACATAGAAAGTTATTCACTAAATCCATCAAAACATGGAAAGTTTGAGGTAGAAATAGAAAATTCAGTGATGCTCAGAAACCACAAGCTTAATGGCAGGCAGTCAACTGAATGAATTGCTAGTGTAGGCAACACTTGCATGAAGCCAAAATAATTATGCATACAAGCCATTATTTTTATTGCATACCATACAATATAGATAGCCTCCATTTAAACTGATTTCTGCAGATTATTGGCAACAGCTTCCCTGTCTGCTCCCTTTTGATAAAAAGCTGAAGCATATTCATTTGCTTATTAAAAGTTATGCAAATATTTCACAAACAACTTTCATGCATTTGTTCTGGCTGATGAGTTTTTATATCCACAAAACTATTTACGTGATGTAAGAAAATTCTCTAGTGCAATCAACAGCAAAACTAAAATACACATGACATCTGCACATTCTGGATAGGAAGAAGAAAGCTTTGCAAGTGACAATGTCAGAAAAAAATAGGCACCAGTCTGAACGACATCATTTCTGCCTTTAGTCATACCCTTTATCTACAAACTCACGTTTCTGAAACATTTTAAACACAGTTTATTGTCATTATGCCCATATAACACAATGGGTAAATCCCTGACTTTTAAGCAATATGAAAACTGTGCATATTGTCAAGAATCAAAACCAACATGACCCCAGATCTGCTATTCTGAAATTGGAAGGTAGGCTGAAAAGGTTTCTTAATTGCACAAGGAGGTATGGTGCCAAACCACGATCCTACCCCACACTTGACAAGCACAAGATAAGCATTTTTCCACATATACCATGAATATTTATAGTGACACAAAGCACAAATAAAGGCACATTTTCCCCTGCTCTGCACACCTGGCCCCACAGCAAGGCTGTTCTCACATGAAGCCTAACGCAGGAAGCCTAACCCAGGCTAGGGAAGCCCAGCTTGTACGTGAGAATAGGGGTGTGCATGAGCCAGCTTGACGCTTCCAAAAGGAAGCACCAAGCTGGCTCGAATGCCAGCGTTCAAACTGGCTCAGCTGCTGAGGGGGTCCTTTAAAAGAGCAGGTAAGGAGCTCCTTGCTTGCTTGCCCTGACCCACCACATTTCCCCTGCTGGCACTCAGTTTTTCAAGAGACGCATGGGGCTGCAGCAGTGCTTCCTGCAGCCCCGATCAGTGGTGGCACACACATGGCCAGGGAGCACACATGCCAGCCATGTGATGCTGACGCCAGTCGTCAGCTTGAAAAAACTTAGTGTTTTTTCACTCGGGGGGAAAGCAGCACAGTAGGGGTGAGTGGCTCTTTTAAAGGCACCCCTCATGCCACCCTGGGCAGTGCATGGTTCATGCGCATCCCTACGTGAGAACCACCATGAACAGGCCCGATCCCAGGGGGGCAGCGCTGCCTAGCCTGGATTTTTAGCCCGGATTTTAGCCAGGGTTAAGGAAGTGAATGCTCACTTAACCCAGGCTCCACGGTCGTGTGCCTGCACAGCGTGCTTGCACCCCACACGGTCATAGAGCAGGGCACAAGAAGTGCCCATCTTCTGGGGGAATCCCCCAATGCACCACACTTGGTGCACAGTGCATTGTGGGATTCTTGGAGGCCAGAACAAGTCATCCTGACTCTCCTCCAGAGCTCAATCATCTGGAAGCACAGTCCACACACACAGCACACACTTTCTGTTAGTCTGAGGGGAAGGTCAGGTTTGTGCAGCTTTCCCTGCACCCGCCTCCCTGGTAGTGTGAAAAGCTCCAGCATGTCTCCATAGGACTCTTTTCTACTGATCTTCCCAGTTCTAGGACTGAGATAAGATGATGTTCTACATAGTAACTACATCTTAGACATGAGAGTTCCTATTAAATCAATTCTGGGAGCACATATGACATTACTGGGCTTGCAACCTGACTGAAAACCATGAAGATAACGTACCTGCACCCACTCCATACTAGCAATTTTACCCATTCAAAAACTGCCGTCACCACAAGTATACGCCACAGATATGACAACACATGTGGATAAATCAGTGGCACCTCAATACGAGCTCTGACAGGCTACAAGCCCAGCAGGTCCTATATGGTTCGAGGTTTAACTGCAAGGAAAGTGCTGTAAGGGGCTTAGAAAACTATCTACATATTCCACTATCTAAGAACTCAGGGCTTAGAGAACTAAGTATTACAATGCTTTGATATTGAATTAAGGAGGTTCCCTCTCTCCCTCTTTCTTCTCCTCTGAATTGCTCAAATATCACTCTGATGTGGACATGGCAGAGGGCTGTTTTGACACCGCAATTTGCCCTATGGGGCTAAAAGAAACTATGTTTTCATTAACAAAAATCTGCTGCCTGTGATAAGGATGTGTGCATGCAAAGTGTAATTGATGGACAGTGAAGTCCGGGCTGCGGAAGCATCCTACACAGCATATGGAGATCATAGACTGAGGTAACAAAAGGGAATTCTATCATTTAATTATAACATGTTCAAAAAAGAACTCTACAAAAAGAGAACAACTAAAAGTATCAGAAGAGATCAGACAACCCGTGGGTGGAGATCCAGGGGAAGAGTTATTCTCCTCACGTTTTGCCAAGCCATGGGCTTCTGAGAGCACTCAGCCCCTTACTTTGGAACTACATACTCAAACCTTGACCAAGCCAACATCCACTGCTTGCATCTGATACGCTCCGCGAAATGAACTCTGTTCTAATATATCCTCATCACTCCTTCCTCCTCCTCCCATCCTGTCCAGTAAATAGATCCCACCCCCTGCTAATTCTTGGTGGGTAATAATACCTTTATGCACCTTTCCCTTTTTCTTCTAAATAAAAGCTTAAAGGAACTCGGTGTGTGTTTCTTGTGTTTCTCTCCACAATAGCCAACACAAATAAGGAACCCGAACGAGCCTGTACCAGACTCCTGGTGCTTGTGCTGAGCATGCTGCAGAGCACATGCAGACTGCCCTAGAAGGCCTGGAGCACCACAACATTATGTAAGCTTTAGTGATTTTTTTAAAAAAATCATAATCCAATTTTTTTTTTACTTTGGGCTATTAGAAAAAGTTTTGAAACATTTATACGAGACATAAAATAAATATAGATATCTCTTTATTTAGGTTATTAGGTAAGTCAAACATGTTAAACAGAGACATGCTATTTTGAAAGTTTTGAGCACAAAAACAGAATTGGAGGACTCAAAAAGGCTCCCCTCAAAGGAAAGCTGAGCTCTTCAAGTTCCCACAATTCCTTTTCAGTCAAAGAGGATTGCTGCATCTCACCCCAGAAGGCACTACCCTCCTAGTCTATCTATAGCTTTCAACCACCCCTTGCCCTTAAGTACTTGTCCCCAACCAACAGTGAGCAAGAGCAGTCATGGCTCTTCTACTGTTCTATGTAAACCTCAGTAATGCAGCAGCAGACTGCTTTTTAAAAGAAAAAATACCTTTTTCTTCCCTCAGGCACTGAAGGGAAAGTCCAGTGCTCTTGGAACTGCCTGCAGCCCTTAGGAATAGTACTAGTCACCTCACTTTCCTTTGACATCATAGAGAAAGCCACTGAGAACCAGTAAATAAAGGGTGGGGGGATTGTTTTATGGGAGGACATTTTGATGGGCAACATGTAGAATTTTTTGAGCCATGAGATGGCTCAGAAAATCATTTGATTCCTCCCCCGGCCCCATTCTTGGGAGAAGAACTCATGTAATTTTCAAGCCAACTTGGGGTGAGCAGTAAGGGGATAGTTGACCATCTCTAGTGGTAAATATTGTTTTACCACTATAAATATTTCATTTATAGCTTTTCAACAAAAAACGTTATCAGAGAGGATTCATAGCAAAGGAATAAGAAAATTGTTCCCGTTCCCAAAGGGGCTTACAATCTAAAGGAGACAGAGACAGAGACACAATGGGAACGAACGAACACACACCACTGGGATGAGCACTATGCTGCGATGAACAGGGATGGTTGCACTCTCCTTTTAACACCACTTTATTTTTTTATCTATCTATCTATCTATCTATCTATCTATCTATCTATCTATACCACCTGGTATGTGTATCCCTAAGCACTTTTAAAAGTACATCTTTGTCCAGTTGACTTAGGATATTGAGAATTTTAAAAAATGTTTCTAATTCAAGTTTTTCTCCCAGAAAATCTACATCAATAATCAAAAAACATCCTGTCTTAGTCCTCATTTATTTATTTATTATTTATTTATTGCAATGAAATTACAACAGTGCTAAACATGATTGAGGATAATAATAGTATATGTGGAAGAAAAGAGAAGAGAAGAGAAGAGAAGAGAAGAGAAGAGAAGAGAAGAGAAGAGAAGAGAAGAGAAGAGAAGAGGGAAAAATCCCTTAAACATAACTTAAACATAAGATACAACCAACGAAGGAGAAAGTGGTGGGGGGGACATCTCCTTCTAAAATTATATATCTTATGGTTCAGAGCATAAACAATTTATTAAAATTCGACCAAATAGCTGAAAACCCCTCTTCATTACTTTGCCATAAGAAAACCAGATCAAATGCTGACAAAGAACACGTCAGTTATCCAAAGTTGAAGTTCAAAAGTAAATTTGTCCTTCCAGTGTTGTAGTATAATCATCCAAGTCCTCTTATTGATCATCTAGATTTCTTGCAGACTAGGTACTCATAAACACTAGTCCTCATTAAATATTATATATCTGAATATTAATATCATTAAATATCATTAAATATTATATCATTTGAAGGGGGTCTTTGCACCCCATCATGTGGAAAAAATATTTGAAATGGACTGCAAGTTGAAAAAGACATGGCAGAGACTGAATTTTGTTTAAGAATAAGTAGTTTAAAACATATTAAAGGTCAATCAAATCCTCAACAAATCTTGAAAACTGCTACTGTATGTCAGAACTTAAAATTTCATACTCTTGCCAACCCAACAAAAATTTCAGCTGCTCATATCATGCAATATTATTTTACTTTCTCCAACAATTAATGTGCTGCCTCAAAAGCATCATGGGTTTAGTATGCGTGAAAGTAGCAAGCCAGGTTAATAGACTTCCTGTTGGAGTATATAACTCTAGGTGAATGACTTAGTGAGGTTGTTCTCACAACCAGGCAAGTGGAGCAGCGGGTGGGTTACAGTGGGAAAGTCTGCAAAAGCCCACCTTCCCTGAGGACAGTCCGCCGCTGCCTCAGGGGGTGCAGAGGCATAGGGACCGGGATGTGTCTAAATCCCACAATGCACCATGCAAGTGTGCAGTGCATTGTGTAAATGACCCCAAAGACAGGCAGGCTCCTGTCAGTGCTTCAGCACCAGCTGCAAGCAGCTGGCGCTGGCACATGTTCAGGGAAATGTAGTGAGCACTCCCTTAACCTTATTTATGAGGCAAGCTCCCTAGGCTGGTTTGCTGCCGATGTGCTGCTGAGAGCCATGTGCCTTCTGGTGGTTCTTACAGGCAGCCAAGCCCAGTCTTGGCTGCTCATGAGAACATCCTCAGTCTCTGCTTTTAGATGAACTAGAAATCATGCTGATCATGTAAACAGAGAACAGCTGTACAGCCTATTTAAAATCAATGTAAGGAACAGAGGTGCACCTAGGTAATTTTGGAGCCTGGACCTAAAGGCCTTTGGAGCCCCCACCCCCGCCGCCACAAATTAAGCATCACCATCCTCTGCTGGGCGACCACACCACCCGGGACAGACTAGAGAGGATATGGGGGGCCCCAGGGGCTGGGAAGGCCCTGAGGCCCCCTATATCCCTACCAGAGGCATTACAACAAAAGATAGGTTTCTCTCATAAGGAGTTTAGGAGCTACAATTCAACACAGAGAAGGCTTCCCTTAAATCCTAGAGACCAGCTGTCTGTCAATATAGACAATACTGACCTAGGTGGTTCTATGATCTAATTCAATTTTTAAGGCAATTTTATACATTCATAAGCAGAGGAAGGGCAGGAAGCTGCAGCAGGAGGAAAGGCATTCCTTATGCATTCAGTCTTATGTATCTACTTATTTTATGTATTTATTTGAGGGGGGGAATACCACACTTTTCACATGTGTTTCAAAGTGGCTATAAAGAAAAGGGGGTGGGGGGCATGCAATAAGGAAATAAAATATAAATAAACCAGAGAAGGTCTTATCCAGATGCAGCCAGCATACGCAGGAGGCCCTCCCTAACAGTTCCTATAGGTCAGGAAAATTCATTTGGGGATTCATTAAAGACTGTAAAGGTCATTTACCCGTGCTTCTTGGGATTAGTTTAAGCAGGAGGGGAGAACTAAAAACTTAAGTACCAATCACATATGTTGTACCTACTTCAGGTGATTTCTCAACTGTTGTGTTTCCACTACAGGGTGATTTTTTGTTTTGTTTTGGCATTAATTTCTCATTTGAGATTCAAGTGGAGATAAGGAGGTATGGCCGTGTCTCAATTATACTACTTTAGTCAGCAGGCATGGGGGATACTAATACACAACAAGGCATGTCACAAAAATCTACATATAGAACACTAGCATGTTGGGAAGAAGGCTAGACGAGAACTTGTAGGCCTATGTGGGGAACCTACTAGTCTGTGTATACATTGGATATATACATTACATATATACAGTATATACAATGTGTGTGTGTACACACACACACACACACACACACACACACACACACAGTGTATATCCAATATATACATTGGATCAAGTTTCTCAGGTCACCTTGGAGTACTTAAGCAGCTCTAAAAGGCTGCTTCTATTCTCCTCAAATAGCCTTAATGCCCAGAAACATTCTCTGCCCTGAGCATGACCCATCCTAGGAAGAAACCACCAACATACTCACAGTTCAAAAAGCCAAGTAGGTAACTAGGTAATTCGCAAAACCAAAACAAATCACAATATGATCACAACTAGGTAATTCACAATTCTCAAAGCTACACAATTCACAACATGCTCACAACTAGGGAATTCGCAATAGGGGTGTGCATTTTGGAATTTTATTGTTTCGATTTGTATCCGTATCGAAACACCCCCATTTTGTTTTGTACCCAAATTTTCTTAATCCGAATCAGCCCTGTTTTGTTTTGTAGCCGAATTTTACGAATCTGAATCCGAATCAATTTGGATTTTTAAAAAGGGTCCCAGGGCAAAAAGAGTGGGTGGTGGTGGCAGTGTCCAATGGGTGGAAGCTACCACCCAAATTTCAAAGGAATTAGGCAAAGGGCTGTTTTTTTGTGAATTTTTAAAGTTTACACATCTTTAAGAATTTTCCCGTAGGGAATAATGGGGATTCCAGCAAATGTATCACTTCAAATCAAGGGGAAAGGGATGACCCAGAGCGTAGTGTGGTGGGTGGTAGTGCCAAATGGGGGCAAGGAAACTTCCAGAATTATCTCAAAAGAATTAGGAACATAGGAAACTGCCATATACTGAGTCAGACCATTGGTCTATCTAGCTCAGTATTGTCTTCACAGACTGGCAGCGGCTTCTCCAAGGTTGCAGGCAGGAATCTCTCTCAGCCCTATCTTGGAGAAGCCAGGGGGGGGGACTTGAAACCTTCTGCTCTTCCCAGAGCAGCTTCATCCCCTGAAGGGAATATCTTGCAGTGCTCACACATCAAGTCTCCCATTCATATGCAACCAGGGCAGATCCTGCTTAGCTATGGAGACAAGTCATGCTCAGCCACAAGACCAGTTCTCCTCTCACAATCAACACGAACACTGAAGCAGCTATCTCCATTGGTGATATTGGGAGCTGGGGTCTCCTGCTATCCCACAATGCATTGCATGAGCAGCGGAGAGGCAGTGCTCAGAACTGCAGCAGTTTCACTCTGCCTGGCCGCACAAGCCACAGAACTCTATAATAAACTGAAGATCCAGAGACCTTTAAACTGAATACTGTGGGGAAAGAGACAGAAGTCTGGAGGTACTAAATGCAAGTACTAAATAGAGCCTTGGGTGATATAGGAGAGACTGGAGCATTGCCTAGCAAACCCCACAGTGAAATAGCAACAGAGACCTTGAAACATCATATCTATGGCTTCTGATGTCTATACTCTAATGCAGTGTTTCTCAGGCACCGGTCCATGGAACGGTGCCGGTCCGCAAGGTGTTGGGTACCTGTCCATAAGGCATCATTAATAAAAATCACCCCCCAAAAGAACAATTTTGGGCCAGCAGGGGCCACCAGGAGCTCTCTGGAGTTCATTTCCAAACTGCCCTCATTGCTGGATAATGTTCATTTTGCTTCCTTGAAATGAATATTATCCAGCAACAAGGGCTGCCTGGAAATGAGCTCCAGAAAGCTGCCCAAAATTGTTTTGGGGGGGTAAGGTTGGGGGCAAGGGGGGTGATCCCTTTATTAACAGCTAGTCCTGGAAACTGTGCATGAATGATGACTCCAAAAATGTTGCGAAACACTCTATAGAAATTAAATAAGATAGACTTGAACTCCTGGTGTAGGATACTAAATACGGCTTGACAGTTTAACTAAAATTTGGTGGTTGATTCTCACCAAGGAATGGTGGGGGAAATGTAGCAACCAATGGATACGGCTTGTTCAGAAAAGAAATGCAACAGAAAGAGAGAGGGAATAGCACTAAATGTCAAAAATGCATACCCCTGCACAAAAATCTAAGAGGGTAAACATGGAAGCCCAGTAGGTAAATATAAAACAGAGAGCAATAAAAACAACTTTGCAGTAGAATCTACTGCTATACCAAGAAGAAAATGTGGATAATACTTTCCAAAAATAAATGTCAGATGTCAAGGCAGCAAGAATTAGTAACAAAGGCTACTTCACCTACCCTGATATCTAATGGGAGACAAACTCTTTTAAAAATTTAAATCACCAACAAAATATTAATATGCCTTGCTGGCCATTTCCTCTTTCAGGAAGTGAAGGAACTAACAAAGAGATTGGCTACCCTTGACTTGAACCAATCCAATAGGGAAGAGATAGTCAAGACATATTGAAAGCATCATGGCCATGCAATGCAAGAATTCTTTATCTTATGGAAAGCTAATAGTGAACAGAGTAAAACATGTTATATTTCAGGAAAGCTGATTTTAAATAGCTCCTTTAATAAGAAGTTACTAAAGAGGTAGTCACATACAATTTCAATGAAAAAGAAAAATGGCATTCATATTAAAAAGCCAATGTACCAGCAAGAAAGCTTGGTGATGAGCTGAAAATGAAAAACAGAGAGAGAGAGCATGCATAAGAAATGGAAGGAAGGACAGGTCACAGATGAGTAGCCCAGACTTGAAGGAATAGAGTCAGAAAAGCTAAAGAACAAGCTAAAGCTGGCTAGAGATGCTAATGACAACAGATACGACTTTTTTCAGGTATGTTTGGAAGGAAAATGTAGGCCTGCTTACTTTTAATATTAGTTAATATGGTGAAATATTAATAGTTACTCCTATTTTGCTTTCATCTTCTCAAAAGGGCAATCCCAAAAGAGCAGTGCATATGGTGAGAGGACAGGATTGCAGCTGAAGACTGATAAAGAGTTGGTCAGGAAACACTTATCTACACTAAATAGAATGGGTAAATTATATAAGTTACTAAAAAGAACTGTATGACATCCTCTCAAAACCCTGAACCCTCAGTACCCCTCTGTCATCTTTGACAAATCCTGGAGAATGGGCTAGGTGCCTTATGACTGGAGAGGGGCTACTGTAGGCCCAATCATCAGAAAAGAGAACAAGGAGGATCCAACAGACAAGTTAGTCTGACTTTGATATTAAGGAAGTCATTAGAACAGATTATAAAGCAGCCAGTCTGTGAACATCTTGAAAACAATGCAGTGATTAGTAGAAACCAGCATGGATTTGACAGTCATAAATCATGCCAGGTTCTTATTTAATTTTTTAAAAATTGTTTATTATCTTAATGGATTGTGGAAATGCTGCAGACATAATTTATCCTGCTTTCAACCATTTGGCATGATATTTTGGTTAGCATAGATAATAGTATCAAGTGGATTCAACCTTTACTCACCATACTCAAAGCATGCTCATCATACTCAAAGCTCCTCATCAAACTGCTTGCTGGGAGCGGGTGGATTATGTCGGCCACCCACACTGCAATTTGAAGGTGCCGTCCTTAAAAAATAGGCCAGGACCCAGCCTGAAGACACTTTGTCTCCAAGCCTGCTCCCAACCCCGTTTTTAAGAGCTGCATCCATGAAAGGGGGGGAGGGGCAAGGAAATTCCCAGCAAACACCCACTAGCCCAGTGGAACCCACCAGCCCAAGTGAACTTGGCCTCCCACTCCTCAATTTTGTGGGGACAGTGCATAAAAACTGAGTCTGGAGTTGGCTTAGAGACAAAGTGTCTCCAAGCCAGCTCCCAACCTGGTATTTAAGAGCTGCACCTGTGAAATCAGGGGGTAGGAGCCAAAGCATCTCCAAGCCTGATTCCAATTCAAACATTTCGAAGGAAGCTAAAGACCAAATTCTGATATATATTTTCGTATCCAATATTTTCGTCCACGCACAGGACTAAAAAGCAGTACATAAATATTTGTAGTAGTAGCAGAAGACAATGTAGAATGGGTTCAGAGGAGGGCAGTGAAGTTGGGCAGGGATCTGGAAAACAAATTCCATGAGGAAAGGCCGAAGGAACTGGGTATGATTAGCCTAGAGAAGAGGTCACAGGGAAGGACATGATAGCATTCTTCAAATATCGTAAGGGATGTCATATAAAAGAGTGAAAGAACATTATCTGCTGTTCCAGATCTGGGCTTAAAATACAGGAGGATAGATTTTAGTTGAACATTAGCGTTTCCTCTGAATGTTTTTAAGGAGGACCTGAAAACATACATGTTTAGCCAGGCTTTAAGTTTATATTTTTAAAGCTTCAGGTTTCAGAGTTTTTATTATTGTTTTTATTATGTCAATGTTTTAATGGCTTTTAGATTGTGAACCACCAAGGGACTTTTTGTATGGGGCAGTACAGAAATGTAAGAAATAATAACAACTTTAGAAGAAACTTCTTAATGGAAAGCACAGTTTGACGATGGGATCAATTATGTAAAGGTGCTGGGCTCTCCTTCATTGGACATCTTCAAACAAAAGCGGGAAAGCCATCTGTTGGAAATTCTCTAGCTCTGGATTTCCTATAAGGCCCTATAACTATAATCTTATGACAAAACACTCCATTATTCTGACCATGAAAGGGAAAAGGGAAACAGATAAAACAATTTTCCAGATGAATATCATGCTTGATTCAGAGTTACAAACATAATAGTTTTCCCTTATGCTCTCTAGCTTGGAGCTATGCCTACATCTTCAATTAAATGTTAGGTATTATTAACAGACTAAAGTTTCAGAAAATATTAATTTGTACTGAGCATTTCAGAAGTACACAACTGGCATTTTTACTCTTAAGAACGCATTTGAAGTCCCTGGGTTTTTATACTGTACTAGTGGTTTTGTAGCCCGTTGGATAACGGGTGCTAGGGGAGCTCTGCGCTCCAGACCACCGCCGCCATTACCCCTCCCGCCCGTGGCTCTGGCCGGGCCCGCCACTCACCGCCGCCCGCGGCTCCGGCCGGGCCCGCCACCCACCGCCGCCCGCGGCTCCGGCCTGGTCCACCGCTGCCCGGGCCCACCGCCGCATTCTTCTCCGCCGCCTCGTCCGGCGGCCATCCTGGGCGGCCAGAAGCGGCCGCCCCGAAGAAGCCAGGTCAGCGGCAGCATGGCCAGGCCTCGGCCATGGCTCTGCCGCCTCCTTGGCCGCGCCGTCTCCTCTGGCCGAGGCGGCGGCTTTGCCGCCGCCTCGGCCAGTGTCCCCCGCCGCCGCTTACCCGGCTTCTTCGGGGCGGCCGCTTCTGGCCGCCCAAGATGGCCGCCGGGTGCTGGCGGTCCTGGCTCCCTGGCTCTGTTCTGGCCATGCGCTTCGCGCATGCCCAGAAGAGGCCAGGGAGGCACGGACACACGCTTGGTGTCCGTCCACGGACGGACACCAAGCGTTTTATAGATAAGGATAGTCAGGGATTTTCAAAAAACTTTCCAGATAAACAACGTCTATAGAAAAACATATCTATAGATTTTTGTTTTTACAAAGATATGAATTATATTCTGATCTTTAAAAAAAAACACTAGAGTACTTTCAGAAAGAGTGAAGGTTTATTTATTTTATTTTATTTATTTAGCACATTTGTATACTACCAAAAATTGCATCTCATGGCAGTTTACGCACAAATTAAAACAATAAAATAATATTAAACCCATTAAAAAATTAGAACAGTATCAATAAACGACAGTCAAAATCAACTTATAGCTAGCTGAAGGCTGGATTAAACAAAGGTATATAAAGAGCTTTTTTAAAGGCTGCTAGAGATGGCAAATTCTTATCCCAACAGGGAATGTCTTCCAAAGCCTTGGCTATAGGGAAGGTGAGTCACTTTTCTGAGATGCCACCAGACAAGCTGGTGGCAAGAAACTGTAGGTGGACCTCCCAGAAGATATTAATAAATGGTGAGGCTCATGAAGAGGTTGTGTTTCATTACTTCCAAAGTATGATGGAAGAAGGCAGGATATAAATGTTATATCCTGCTTTCTATTGAATTCAAATAAAAATAGAATTAAGTCATTGTCAGGCATTTATAGTAACTAAAATGAGCATGCATGGGAAGCAGTATCACAGTGGCAGACTTCTCCTCTGACCTACACACATCCATTGTACCTACTGTGAATGCCTCATTAAATACCTATGTATTGTGTCAAGGATACAGAAGATAAGGATGAATGTGAAAAGAGACTGCCAAAGACCAAGAAAATTATGTCAGAATGGATGGTGGAAATTGCCAAGAAGAGGAGAGAAGCCAAAGTCAAGAAAGATAAAGACCTCGTGAAGGAACTTAACAGGGAATTTCAGAAAGCTGTTAGAAGAGACAAGGAGCTACAATGTAGTACAGATGTACAATGACATCTGTAAAGACCTTGAGGATGGAAATAGACACAGAAATACAACGAAAGTTTTCCAAAAGATGTCTGAACTCAGAAGGAGGTTCCAAGCTCGAATTGGTATGTTAAGGGATGCCAAAGGACAGATAGTAACTGATTCAGAGAAGACCAAACAGAGATGGAAGGAGTATACTGAAAATCTGTACAGTAAGGACATCAACATCCAAGATACTGTAAAAGATATTCCCTACTTGCAAGAACCTCTAGTATGGGAAGATGAAGTTAGATAAGCACTTGAGTCATTACCAAGTCAGAAGGCTACAGGAATTGATGGAATAGCTACAGAAATATGGCAGGCAACAGAAGAAGAATCAGTCAAGGCTCTAACCAAACTATGCCAGCAAATTTGGAGAATGACACAGTGGCCAATAGAATGAAAGAAGTCAGTCTACATACCTATACCAAAGAAAGGAGACTTAACAGATTGGGCAAACCATCACACAATATCCTTAATTTCACATGCTAGCAAAATAATGCTCAAGATCATCCAATGCAGATTAGAGCCCTACGTGGAAAAGGAAATAATACCAGCTGTTCAAGCTGGTTTCAGAAAAGGCCAATGAGCAAGAGACATGATTGCTGATGCATGCTGGATAATTGAGACAGACAAAGGATATCAAAAAGAAGTCAATATGTGCTTAATTGACTACAGAAAAGCCTTTGATTACATTAACCATGTCAAGTTGTGGAATATCCTTAGGAAAATGGGCATCCCAGAACATCTCATTGTTCTCATGAGAAACCTGTGGACAGGAAGCCACAGTCCAGCTGGAACATGGTGAAACAGACTGGTTCCAGATCAGCAAAGGAGTAAGACAAGGCTGTTACTTTCCCCTTATTTATTCAACTTATATGCTGAACATATACAGAGAGAAGCTGGATTGGAAGAAGATGAGTGTGGTTTTAAAGCTGGAGGAAGAAACATCAATAACCTGCTCTATGCTGATGACACCACTCTGATAGCTGAGAATGCGGATGATCTGCAAGCTCTAGTAATGAAAGTCAAGGAGCACAGTGAAAAAATGGGACTATGACTAAATATAAAGAAGACTAAACTAATGGCAATGGGTACAGCAACCAGCCTCAGAATTGATAAGAAAGACACTGAAGTGGTGGGTAGCATTTGCCTTTTAGGATTGACCTTCAACAGTAAAGGATCCAGTAGTCAAGAAATACGCCACAGACTAGTACTTGGTAGGGTTGCAATGAAGGCCTTGGAAAGGGTATTTAGATGCCGTGACATGTCGATACGTACAAAGATTAGAATCGTTTGGAAAATGGTTTTTCCCATGACACTCTATGGATGAAAAAGCTGGACTAGGAAGAAGCAAAATCAAAAAAGTATTGATGCTTTTGAACTTTGGTGCTGGAGAAGACTTTTCAAGATACCATGGACAGCCAGGAAAACAAACAAATGGATCATAGAACAAATCAATCCAGAATTCTCACTCGAGGCACAAATGACCAGGCTCAAACTATCATACTTCAGACACATTATGCAAAAATCCAGCTCCCTTGAGAAGGGAAAAGTTGAAGGAAAGAGAAAAAGAGGACGACCAGCAGCAAAGTGGATGGTCTCGATTGCGACAGCAATGAATGCACCACTGAGAGACCATAAAGGCCAAGTTGAAGACAGATCATCCTGGAGAGAATCTATGTATGTGGGCGCTAAGAGTCAACACCAACTTGATGACACTTAATCAATCAATCACAGAGGCAGTCTCTTATCCAGATAGTAAAAAGATGCAGACTGGTTTAGCTTGAGCAAAACTATTGTATGATGTGCTTCAGACCATGTCTAAAAAATTGGCTTTGGCAGTAAAGAAATACAAACCTTCACTCTTCCTTACCTCTCTCTTTTTTTAATGTTTTACTAGAGTATAGTTGAATACATTATAAATCTAACAATCTACATTGCTTAATAAGACTGAACAAATTTGTATAGCTAGACTTAATTTAACAAGCTAGGCACTACAGACTGTGTGCAGTGGGGGAGGCTTACCATTTTAAGGGAAGGCATAAGCTGTGCACTAAGAAAAAGTTTCTCGGAACAGGCAGTCTCTTAAAAATGTCTGTCTTCTGCACACAGTTTAACATTATAAACTGTAGTCTGTCCTGATGTTTTATACTTTATAACTTTACTTCTTCTGTTGTAACTGTAACTACAGCAAACCACCCTGTAAGTAGAAAAGGCCACCATTTGTTTTGCCCCCCCACCCGTAATGCAATCAACCACATTATACAAATTTGCTTACCCAAAACCAAACCACTCTGGCCAACATCCTGATAAATGTTGCATGCATGTCACTGATAAAGACATGAATGCAGCAATACTATCCCCATTTCTGAAGTATGGGAACTCATATGGAGGAAGGGCATTTTTTGTTGATCTCCCATTCCGCTGGAAGTGCTCTGAACAGTTTGAAATTATGGTGTTGAGTGTCATGCAGCCCTCAGGGATTTAGGTTTTTGCTGTGCACTTTCTGGGGAAAGGGAGATTGACAAAAATTTCCCCCTCCATTCAAGACCCCACACTTCAGAAATGGGACATTATTACCACAAGTGCTCCTTTTTTAGCTGTACATGCACAGTGTTAGTCAGGATGTCAGTCAGTCAGTTCTAATTTCAAAAATTCTGCGTGTTTTCTAGTGGGAAGCCACAAAAATGTATACAGTATGATTTACATGAATGGTACAGAAGACAGGACATTCTTCTTGGGCCCTAATCCGTAGTAGTACTGTAACTACTATTTGAAATTTAAGAATAAAACATTGTAAACTTATCACATTTTCAATACAAACAAAGAATATGTGCATTACATAAGAACAGCTTTGCTGGATCAGGCCCAAGGCCCATCTAGTCCAGCATCCTGTTTCACACAGTGGCCCACTAGATGGAAGCCTACAGGCAGGAGTTGAGGGCATGCCCTCTCTCCTGCTGTTACTCCCCTGCAACTGGTATTCAGAGGCATCATGCCTCTGAGCGTGGAGGTGGCCTATAGCCCTCAGACTAGTAGCCATTCATAGATTTCTCCTCTATGAAGTTATCCAAACCCTTCTTAAAGCCATCCAGGTTGTTGGCTGTCACCACATCTTGTGGCAGAGAATTCCACAAATTGATTTATGAGTTGTACAAAAAAGTACTTCTGTTTTTTGGTCCTAAATTTCTTGGCAATCAATTCCATGGGGTTATTCTAGTGTTATGTGAGAGGGAGAAAAATTTATCTCTACCCACTTTCTCCACACCATGCATGATTTTATAGACCTCTATCATGTCTCCTCGCAGTTGTCTTTTTTCTAAACTAAAAAGCCCCAGGTGTTGCAGCATTGCCTCATAAGAAAGGTGCTCTAGGCCGCTGATCATCTTGGTTGCCCTCTTCTGTACCTTTTCCAGTTCTACAATGTCTTTCTTTGGATGTGATGACCAGAATTGTATGCAGTACTCCAAGTGTGGCCACACCATAATTTTGTATAAGGGCATTATACATTCAGATATCAAGTCTGCTATTAACTTACTTGGTGTGATGAAAAGTGTGTCAATGAAGAAAAGCTACAAGAAAGGTATTGGTGAACCATTCAGCCAACTTTCTACTTATAAAGTCACTTAGAAAAAAGAATCTTGTTAAACCCATGAAACTAGGAAACTAACAGTTGAGGGAGGTTAGGGAGGGAGGACTTGTATGATGTAACATAAAGGATTACAAACTAATGCACACTCTTGGGACTTGAATTTCAGTGCATAATCCTACCATCTGTCCACCAGTTGTGCCACAAAAAAAGAATAAATGATTTGAAGAAGCTCCTAAAAAAGGACAGGCAACTTATGTTATTTGAACTGCAGCATTTTACTACTTCAGAATATTTCCACTGTAATTGCATTCTGTCTACAAATTAAGCTACAGGAGCTGACATTTGCCACAGGCTAAGGAAATATTATATTGGTTTCTAAGATACATGAGACAAACAGGTATTTTGTATAACATTTATTCTGGAGTTTACGTCTGCCTTTTCCCAGCAATGATATTTTCAAATGCAAAATACATCCATGGAGGCTCCATTCCCCAACACCTTTACAACTCAATTCATTAGCACCTACCTGCTAGTCAAATCAGTTTCTGAACCAGAAATTAAATATCATTAATATTATACTTTTTATTCAGGACTCTCAAATTCAGACAGAACTTCCAGGAAAATTGTTAAGCTTATAGTGTCAAACAGTGGGAAGGGGAGGGAATGGTCCATTGCTCTCCAGACCCTTTTTCATTCAGTTACTCAAATCCTTCATCAGTGTGTAAAAATTGGATATTGGCCTAAAAACACACACATACACACACTTCTGAATTATGACTAATGTTAATAACAAAAATGTAACTCTCAGTAAAGAGATTTGTTTTCTTTCATTGCACTAAAATTCCACAAACTGTCACTACCTGAAACTATCACAGCAAAACAGGAGTACCAAGTCTTTCTTTTTTTTAAGTGCCGCAAATCTCTTTGAAGATCACATCTGATTATTCAACCACATGAAGTTTTGGAAAATAGAGAAAGAAGGTGGTTGCCCCAAGTGATGTAGTCAAAGAGTAGGTAAAAATTTATTTAGGCTATGGTGCTGATTAAATCATCCAAGGAAAGGATCAGTAACACTGCTTGCATGTTTGTTTTGTTGACTTGAAAGGTTTAGGATTAATAGTCTTAAAGAAGCAATGGTAGTAGTTTTATGAGCAGGTAAGACTATACCATCTGCATTATGATAGCAGAATTTGGGAAGAAAATATTAGCATCCAGGACGGCCCACATATCTAGTCAAAATCCAGGAGAATGTTCCTAGATCTAGATGCATGCATGCCTGTCCTCCCCCAACAACCTATCTACAAGGAATACCCTTCTTCCTCCATACAGGAACTTTAATGAGTTTGACAGGCTGAAGCTGAGACCTCAAAGCTGAGACCTCCCCACCCCCAACTTCCTAAAAATAACACCCGCATCACATCAGTGAGAACAGAAATAACCACCCTCGCAAAAGAAAGGCGTAAAGTGGCGTCGCTGCTGTCAGAGAAGGAAGCATCTCCTTACTTAATGCAATGACTAAACGCTAAATCTAGATGCTAAGATATTGGAGAGGAGGGAACGAGAGCAAGAAATGCCCACACAGCCCTTCAGGCGAAGAGATGGAGAGTCACTCCTCCTCCGCCTTCCCCCGCTTCAGGAACCAAACTCCTAACTGGGCGGAAATGGGGAGCAGGACAAAGCGTCCGGCCGAGGGAGCCCCCCTCCCAGTCTTAAGCCACCCCTACTCGACTTTAGGACTGGGGGAGGCAGAACAGCCCTCTCTGCTCTTAGTCATCCCAAAGGAAACCAAAGGCTGCGTGTCTCCTTCACATCCTCCCCGGAGGGCTGAACCCAGGAGGCGTTTTCAGAGCAAGCCAAGCAAGCACCCAACGCCAAGCCGCTCCAAGGCAAAGGCAGCGGCTGCAGCCAGCAGCCTGGGGTTTTCCATCTACGCTGCCAGAGAAGGAGCCACTAGTTGATTTCCAGCCTGCCGAGCAAGACTCCGAAGTGTAACAAGTCTTGGCGCAGCCAGTCCAGTCCGGAGGCTGCCGCTGCTTCTCTATAGTTCCCCAAGAGTTGGGCCAGTCCTGCCAGAAAAGCAGCGCAGAAGGCGGGGGTCGGGCTCTCCCAAATCCCGAGCCTCCTGCCTTCCCTCCCATAGACACACGCCCCGCCCCAGGATATTGGCGGGGGGGGGTTGCATTGCGCGTGTGTGTGTTCCTCACCTCCTTCAGTTCCTTGGCCACGTCCTTCAGGTCCCCCAGGACTAATTCCAAATCGTCCACGATGATCTTGATCTGCTCCTTCACCTTGGCTTTGGAGGCTGCCGGCAGCCCTTCGGCTGGAGAGGACACGGACGAGGAGGTGGCGGAGGAAGATGTGGTCCCCTTGGACTTGGCTGACATTCTTTGGGGGGAGCGCCGGTTGGGGGGGAGGAGGAGGAGGAGGAGGGCGGCAGGCAGGTCAGGAGAGCTGACTGACCACCGAAGGACGCCCGTCCCCGTCCCTCTTCGGCCAGCCGGAGCTGCTGCATCCGCTGCCTCCGTCCCAGCTGCACATCTTGGGCTCGGGTCCCCGTGGCGCTGTGTTCTCGGCGCGCTCTGGCGCTGCCATCAACTCCCCGGCAACTGCACTGAGCGCGGCAGCCCGGGCTGCAGGCAGGCAAGCAGACGGGCGGGCGCTGCGCCTGCGCTCGCCTGCCTCCCCTCCCTCACAGAGACGCACAGCCACAGACATGCAGGGCGCTCCGTTCGCCCAAGGCTCCGGGAGGAGGGCGAGGGCGAAACCCCCCAGAGAGGGCGCAGCGGCCGCCAGCGGCACGCGTGGCTCGCCTCAAAGCCCTCGCCACATGGCGCGCTTAAAACCACAATCCCCTCTAATCCTCGGGATCGCGAGCGGTGCTTACAGGCTGGCGAGGCTGGGATGGGGGCAGGGAAGAGAAAGGAGCGCAGCTCCTCGGGAAACTTCCCCTCCTTTCCTCCGCCGTCCTTTTTCTTCTTCTTTAGAACTCCCCCCTTCTCAAGGGGATGGTTTTGCCCAGAGTCTGGGAAAGCAAAGGGAGAATGTTTATTTTCTCTGTTGGCTGCGACGGGGAAAAGAGGTGTAAGTGCGTAAGAGCCAAGGGAGGCGGAGAAAGTAGGTGGTAATCATTCCTCCACAAGATTCGCTTGCCTCCTTGCCTCCTCCTTGGCTGGCTTGCGGCACGCTAGGATAAGACCATGGCATTGGATGCTGATTGTGGGAGATCAGCTAGTGGTTCGGGTTAATCCCTTGCACGGAACAGATCGGAGCTTCCTCCAGTTATTTCGAGGTCACAGAGAGAGAACGACGCTGGCTGCTTTCCCTTGACGCTGGAGAATTTGGACTTTTCAGCCAGATTTGGCGCGATGGTTCTCGTCAACGGCGGCGGTTTCTGGATAGAACTGCCTCCAACTTTTCTAAATAACACCAGGCTCTTCTGCGCTGTAGCCCAAAAGGAAAAGGATTGGTAATGCCGATTGTAACACCTACGACGCAGGATCCCTGTGATGGTTATTCTAGATGAGAAAATTAAGCTTGAAAGAGAATGATGGGGGTGGGTGGGGTGGATACTGGCGTAAAAGGAGAAAACATTTAAATGGAATTGAGGAACGGAAGATGCACAGTCTTGGAGCCAGCGGCCAGTAGTTTCCAATTGATTAGTTTCCAATTAAAGTTCATAGAATAAACAATAAGGAACTTTTGGGATCAAAAGATATGACAATATTCTTAATTATAGCCAACTGAAATCTAAATAGGAAACCGTAGTGAAGAAGGTCGTTCGTGAATTCATATTAACACATAAGAAATGGTTAAAGGTTGATTATATAAGGTACAGTAATGTATTAAAGGGAGAATTGTTTCAAGTAATTTTAATTATGCTGCAATAAAGGACTACTAAATGAGATTCCATTCCCGTATGGCCAGTGCCTGAAATGCTCACTGAGAGTTACAAGAAGGTACCAAGAATACCTAGAGGGAGCTATTGCAAAGAAGAGCTGTATAAGTGGATAACAGAATGGAAACCTCTGGGAAACTGTCAGAAGCCCAGGGAAAGAAGAGGTTATTGGACACTTCTGAGGAAGTTAGGAAACAGGAAGAATAACTGGCACTGTTCTCCCTAAAAAAATTATCACAATGGAATTGTGCTTTATTTTAAAAGTGGCAATACTTGGAAAAAATGAGCAGGGTCAGTACAGTGTTCTCTAAGGTGTGTGTATGTGCATGCACTCACACTTTTTTTTAAGTCCACTCAGTTAATTTTAGATCCCACTCAGGCTGAATCAGGAAGGTCCCACTCTGAATGCATGTGCACGTGCACTGCCTTGATACTGCCACCCAGAACAAAACTCATCCCATACACAGATGGAAAAAAAATTAGAGAGAGCACTGGTCAGCAATGTAAATGATCTTATTTTTCCTTTACTTTCCTGTGCCCAGTTGCTGTTTTCCTGTGCTCAGCTGCTTTCCTTAACAAGATGTGACCATTCACTAAACTGGGTTATGAACGACTTCAGTTTTACCTAAGGGACAAACAGCTATATTTTACCTGGTTGGAGTAACCCCAAAAGTAGCATGTAATCTGATGAACAGAACAGTCAACTTATTAAAGACACACTTTCATTTCTGGTATATGATAAACAGAACATTTACTCAGAAGTATGTTCAAGTTCAAGTTCTAACAATTTCGTAAAGGTTGCTTCCAAGTGTCTATTTATTTTATTTATTGTTAAATTTATATACCGCCTTTATATACAACTGCAACCTAAGACTATGGTCTTAAGCAAAAAAAAAAAAAGAATCTTAGTTAAGATGAGTTGTGTCTGAGTAAACAATTAATATCGAGCCATTGTTTAATAACAAATAATCTCAGTCACTGAAATGGAAAAAAATACACATACTTCAGAGGCATACGATGAGGAATACGATGAATATTTATATACCACTGTTCAACAAAAGTTCCCAAAGCGGTTTACATAGATCAATACAAATAAATGAAATTAAATGGCTCCCTGTCCCCAAAGGGCTCACAATCTTTAAAATACCATAATTTGGCAACTAATTTTCATATTTTGAATAACAATTTAAAACAAAAGCAGTACACACAAAACATTATGTTGATTCTTCAATAGTTTTCAGATAAATGTGAGAACCACAGAATATAGTGATTATATACACTCCAAATTGACCTCCTATAGGTAATCTGTAAAAAGCAACAGAACTGTCAAAACAATAAAGCTCACTCAAGCTACTTAATGAATACTCATTAAATAATTAGACCTCTTTAATGAATGCTCATTAAATATATCTGCCATACAACATACCATTAACAGCTGTTATCTCATTAACTCTTACAAGATAAGATAAGCAAAGCTGATGCTGATCAGTAATTGGATGATCGAGACACAGGTACGGAAGCCAAGCTGATGATTTGTTTTAGTAACTTCTTAGTTGTCACTGAGGAAAAATCAGTACAATATCAGTAATGCAAATGAATCATTGCTGGAAACTGTTTTTGAACTCACACAACTCTGAGCAACAAGAAGTCCCTGTTTTTCATGTTAGCAGTTTATCATAAAAATCATAAATAGTTGTTTTGAAGGTGAACATGTGATTAGGGATGAGCACGGAACCACGGCTGGGCGGTTCAAATGTGGCGAAGGTGTCACTTAAAGTGCCGGACAGGGTGCACTTACCCCTCCCGACACTTTCCCCCCGCCAGCGCTCGTTGCTGTTAAAAGCCTTTGGGGTGGCAACGTGCCTCCCTGCCGCCCCATTGCCTTCCTCATCTGGAAGTGACCAGAAGTACCGAGAGCGCGTGCACCCATCACATGCACGTGCGTGCACAGATGGGTGCACACACACACACTACGGGCGCACGGGCGCCTGGTACTTCCTGCCACATCCCTACATGTGATGTGAACCTCCCTTATACTAAGTAAGACAATTGGTCCATCTAGATCAGCATGATCTGCATTGATTGGTAGTGGTTCTACAGTGCTTCAGAAAGGGATCTTTTCCAATCCTCCCTGGAGATGCCAAGAGTTGAACCTGAGACCTTCTGCATGCAAAACCTGTGCTCTGCCACTATGTTAAGGCCTTTTCCCTACCGTCTGAGAACAGTGCTGAGGATTGTACAATTAGTTAGGCATTTATATTAAAAGTAGAATGAGCTGTTTGCTCATTTTCCTACATCTTATTAGCTATTTGATCTACTCAGTGAACCATTTATTTATTAGAAGGTGAATGAGTAAGTACATTGGCTGGCATCCAGAGTGGCAATCTGAGGATTTTGCAGAAGTGTACCTTGTGCTGAGAGACTGGTCTTAACTTAGCCAGCGTCTTCTCTAGCAACAGGATATGTCCCTTAGGGTTGTGTGACCCACATGGACATATTTTTGTATTCAAAAATAAATGTTATTTAAAGTGCTTGAAATCTACCATTGAAGAACATCAATTCTAAACCAAGACAAAAAGAATTCCTCATTTCAATTCACTTAAAAAGCCATTTACAATTTTTTCAATTTTACCATTTTACACTAGTCTAACATTAAACAAAAATATGTATGAGTTTGTAGGGATGTCAACATTTAAATAGTATATATTAGAGAATGGAGCTGTGTCCTGGCTCTTAGAAGTAGTATTAGATTATTTTTGTTATTTCCCAGCTTTTTAGTCTAAATAGCCTATCAAGTTTCCTTCAGACATAGGAAATACTTTGTTCGGACCCACCCCTAGCTACACACTATGAATGATATATGCTCCTGCATTTAACACACTTCAGGACAATTAATCTAGATAGATGAGCCCCTCTTTTATTGACATTTCACTGGCTCAGCAGTAGGATGCTTTTGTCCTTCAGTATGTAATGAATGTAATGAGTACATATGTGATAAGGATGTGTGATGGGGATGTGTGACAAAATAACATTTCCCACATTCAGAGCACATGTTCAAAGTTGCCCGGAAATTTGGGCCATTATCATCTATATTATTAATTCTCCAAGACAGGCCATGCGTGGGGACGTGGCAGAAAGGAGGCGATTGGCTGACAGAGGGGGAGGAGAGGAAAGGGGGAGGAGAGAGGGGAAAGAGTTCCGAAGCAGCAGGGAGTTTTGTATGTCTGACATCTTTGTTCTCCTCCTCTTCTTCCTCCTCCTCCCTGAGAGGAGCAGAGAAAATCAGAAAATTCTTCCACTATCTGTAAAAAGAACAAATTACTCAACCAACAGCTACCTCATCCAGGGATACCCATGTACACTGTATTGAGTATCCTGATACTAGAAAAGTAGGATAGAAATAAAATATATACAAACTAAACACAAAAAATAATGCACCCTCTGTGTCTAGACACAAAGTACAAATTGTTGGGCTAGGCAACCATCTTCGATGGCTATCAACTTCCATGTTATTATTATTATTATTATTATTATTATTATTATTTATTTATTTATTATTAAAACCTTTATACCGCCCTTCCAAAAGGCTCAGGGCGGTTTACATTAAAATGTTATATTATAAATGTTATGAGTTTGTTCGAGACATTTGATTGGCCAGTGTTGAAAAGAGCATGCTGGGCAAGATGTCTGATCTAGCACTGGCTTTACATTCACAATGCACTAAAAAGTCCTATGCAGGTTCTATTCAAATAAGTGGCAGCTATGCAAAGCTTTCATTCATTACAATTGGGAGATATGTAGGAGAACCTTCCATTGGGCTGTAGGCATGCTAATTTTTAATATGGCATTAGTTGAACATCTCTTCTAAACATCTTGTGACTTTTGTTTGTTTACCAGCTAGCTATCTACTTTGTTTCACAAAAGAGCAATGGGCTGGTGTCAGATGCAAACTATTTCCTGTGAAAAAGTATCCTTTTACCACTGGCATTCACTTCAGTCATACATTATTGCAAACATCTGGAGCAATGCAGAGAAACTGCCTGGAATCTTTCCAAAAGCAGCACAATCAGGGCAGACTGAGAAAAAGAACTACACTGCGAAAAACAAGGAAATGATGTGGAAATGAATGGTAAACATTAAATCATTATTAAGAGTGGAAGGATAAATAGTGTTAGTTTTCCTTAAAAATAATTGTAGTAAATAAATATATTTGCAAATGCTTGTACTTAGTAACAATAACAATCAAAACCTTTGGCACCATTTATTGTAGAACTGTTTACAGTAGAGATCTTTGCATCTGCACTATTAAGAAGGTTTTATCACAGGCATTCTGTTCTCACACACACTCTCTTTCTCTATAAAATCTGATTTTTTAAAAGAATAACATACAAAATTAACAGAAGTTTGCCCTGCTCTCTGAGCAAAGAGATATCTTTTAAAGTGGTGATTATCTTATACTTAGCAAAGGGGAAGCAACTGGCCCTATCCAAACCAAGCACAGCATCTTTCCAGTGACTGCTGGTGGTATCTATTATTCATTCATTCATTCATTCATTCAATTTCTACCCTATGTTTCTCTTTTAAACTGAGCCCTCTGGGGACAGAGAACCATCTTGCCTATTAATTATTGATTTTTCTATGTCAACTGCTTTGAGAACCTCAGTTGAAAAGCGCTATATAAATATTCATTGTAGTAGTAACAGAAACATTCCTGTAAGGGCCATTCCTGTATCATTGGAAAAAATATGTATAAATCATTGAGTCATGCCTGTTATATCTTTCTATCTCTCCCTCAATATCGATATCGATATCGGTATATAATTGAACTTACATATTTCCGTAGGTGAAGTGCTCTACAGTTCACATCTTATTCCATAGATATTACTATTTTGATTTTACAAATGGGGCACTGAAACTGAAAACAATATTAAACAAAACCCACTGAAATCCGTGTGAAGTATTTAAAATAAATGGGCTAGCAGTACCATGGATGTTTGATATTAAAGAGAGCAGCTGTCATTCAGTTCTTATGTTCTAAGTGATGCATAGGTAATTAGATCTTGACCATACTGAGTGTAGTTCAACTGCATGCTCACTTTCACATGTAACTGGTTCATGTTCCATAAATTTACAAGTAGGCCCATAAAAACTATATTATAGTTGTGTTTCATATAATTTTAAACCCCAGAATTTGCCAGATGTTTCTATGAGTGTGAGTGTGAGTGTGAGTGTGTGTGTGTGTGTGTGTGTGTGTGTGTGTGATGTATCCTTTAAACATTTAAAATGTGCCCTATGGTGCTACATAGTTTACTAATGTGTTGGTGTTGCTAAAAAAAAAAGACCATTCCATTTAAAAATCAATATTGTGTTACTGAGAACCTTTCTACACTAGCACATAACTGGTTCTTCTCACCTGGATAGCCTGATCATAGTTCTACTCTGGCTGTTAATGAGCTCTCTTGCAAGAGAACATCACAGTATAAGATAACTGGACGGCAAATAAGGGGAAGGGCAAGAGTGCTTAAATTAAAGGTATAAATGTACAGTAGGATCAATGACATAAATGGAGGAACAGAAACTGATAAAAAGAAAAGAATTTAATGCGCTATCAAGTGGTAGGTAAAGGTATCGTTATAGCCCTACAAATCATAATGTCTTTTTTCTTGAGAATATTTTGTTTTTCAGTTCCCCAGCTGAGGTAATACATGTCATAGAGGGAATGGGGAGCAGATGATACCTCAGTCTAGTTGTTGTATGTTGGTTTTTGCCTTTACCAAGGCTTGCAGTCCTGCAAATTCCACCAAAATGAATGCCAGTTAAATAGCCCAAACAAGTTATTGGAATTCGTGCAGGAGCTTACAACCATGCCAGTCAAAATATTTCACATTTATCTATGAAAAGCATATTGCCTTTGGGAGGTATATGTGGAAGTTTGCCAGTTACTCTGATATATTCTCTAGCTCATTGAGAACTTTGTGCTGGAACAACCTTGGTGTACATGATGGCCAGCAGTTTCCCCCCAGACCTATGTAGTAGTAGATGCCTCCTCCCCATCTTGCAAGTGTGATAGGGAAAGCCATGTGTGAGGCTCTCTTTTTGAAGTAACATTTATGTAGAGCCTTCTTTGGACCGGGATCTGAAGGGACATCAAGTCCATTCCACACTTGCACAAAGTTTCCAGAGCAAAAGTAATGCAGACTTTGCATAGAAGGCTGGTGTAGAATAAACCTAACTGGTTTGAGGAACAATTTCCTAATAAAGTCCATTACATCTGTCCACACATAAAACATGAGGCAACCTCTCAGTTCTTCTGTCCCTACCTCTTGTGTCTGAGCCATGCAAGAGATCCTGTGCTGAGTTTTCAAATCACAAAGTTCTGTCATAGGGACTGAGCTCATCTGTGAGGTCTCTCAGGAGGTCTCTCAGACTTGCTGCTTTAGCACTGGCACAATGCTAAAGCAGATATTAATGTATAATATGCCTCAGTGTTTCGCAATGTCTTAATAAAGCTGTGAAGAATGAAAGTTCAGCACTCATCTTCTGCCTCAGCTAAGCCCTGTCCTAAGATCAGCTGAATTGCACCTTCATTTCTACTGAAGCTCACTGCACATTGGGCCAATACTTTTCTAATCAGAATATATTCTTCTTGCTTTACATGTAGTAGATTTAGTACAGGCCAGCACAACTCATGGTTGTAGTAGCTAGCACCAATAGGTGAAACACAGTGCCTGGCCATATATGATATGAGCTCATTTAAACTCCCTTGCTTTGGACTAGGATTCGACCTAGCAATCTTTTATGTTTTTTTAATTAGAGGTTTGTCCCGGTGAGGATCCTGTAGAGAGTGTGTGGGGGGGGGGGGGTGGAGGGGGGAGTCAAAAAGAAAAGGGAGAAGGAAATTTATCAGGAAAGGAAAAAGAGAAAATGGAGTTGTTTTCTGAATAGAGTCTTAGTTATATCTACATAAGATTGCTTTGTGTTTGTGAGGAATGCAGTTGTAAAAGATTGTCACATGCCTTGGACACCAAAATGCACATCTTATGGGCTGCATTTGACTCCAATCAACCACTGATAACTGGCCCATACACATTTAGAGAAAGTGGGTGCACTCACAACACACCCACCTGCTTTACCCCAGGTGGTTCATGTTGTCTCTGGAGCACCAGGACAGGACAGCTCTCGGCTGCTCCAGACTGTATTAGCCCCACTTTTTAACAAGGCATTTAGCCGATGAACCTGTGGTTTGTTTAACCTTGGCAGATGATCATCTGGGTGATCACTACTGGGTTAAGAGGCTTCCTGCCGGCCCACTGCCATTTACAGCAGTCAGCCTGCAGGGAGGAGTGGCAACACAGAGCACGGCAGTTGCTCTAAGAGCAGCTAGTTCACTTGTGCTGCGGGGTATATCCTGAGATGTGGGAGGGGGAAATCCTCCCACTCTCAGTTCCTGCCATCACTGTACCACTGTCTGTGTGGGCATGCAGCACAGCAGAGGGGAGCATGGCCACTACTCCTCTACCAGGGAAGGCAAGCAAGCTACTGCCTTCCCCACAGCCCTTGGGGGCAGCAGCCCAAGGTTGTGTGTATGACCTCAATAGCTGTTATACCGCAGCTTTTAACAAAAGCGAAAACTGCAAACAAGTCGTCAAACTACATGTAGAGAGTGGTTCTCAAACTGTGCATGAATCAGTTCTCTGTGAGCTCTCTACATGAAAGGTATGTGTGTACCTACATCGACACAGCTCCCTCCTTTAGGTTATCAAATGTTGTCTTGTTCAAGACCATGCTCAAGAGCTTGGAAATGGAATCATCACCCTCACCTGTCTGGAGGTGAACTTCTGAAAGATGGCTGGCATTTGTCCTAAGTCCATGAAATGCTTGTATTTGAAAGAGATGTCCATCATACTTGTCATAAAAATGCCATCAGTGGTGAGATCTGTCTAGCTTGTGCAGTGAAAGTTCTTTGGAAGCTATTTGGTGGGTAGACCAAACGTGATCTTATAGGGTTTAACCTTTCCCATTTAGGCCACTGAGATCCAAACAAGATAAGATGTTGGAGATTCATTCATGATTCTATATTACAAGGAAGCATATTTAGGCTTTCCCGAAAGCAGTCACAGGGTATGTGTGTGTGGACTGAGGCTCTGGTGTGAGGGAAAGCAAATTGGCCTCTCTCCCAGAGCAGCTACTGAAGAAAAAAAGGAAAACATACAGGCAGTGATATTGAGCCTATATGTTTCTACCTTTGTGATTAATAGGAGCTCAGGGATCATTAGGGCCACAGGAAACTGGGGCCACAGCACAGGAAGAAACGTTAAATCCTCTTCCATAATGCCAAGTCCCCCAATACTATTATTCCCATGGCTGGAATTAGAACACACGCACACAAAACCTGAGCGAGGGGGGGTGGGGAGAACCTACAGTAGATGCAGTCAATAGATGCATTTTCTCAATTTCAGAATTATTTAAGTTATATTTTAATAATGAAATGTATGTGCACTTAACTGTCTCAGAATTACATCTTAAAGGGAAATAATGAAAACTAGCAATTAATGTGGTGTCTTCTATCTATATGTGAAAACAAGCCCTATTTATCAGGCACTAGATATAGAACATAAAGTAGCCTTATAGCCCTACCTGTAACCAGCTATGACACTTTAATTGGATTAAAGTTCATTTGGGTCTCCCATCTAATCTCACCTATGCCTGAAGAAGTACTAATCAAAGTTATATATGAACAAAAAAGGCCCGAGCATGATGGTGCAAAGCTAGTAATTTAGTTTGCTTGTCTGAAGATCTTCTCTTTGAACAATAATTGTTTTATTTTAAATTTAGGAAACATTTTAAAGACAAGTAATTACAGCAAATCAAGCATATCTTTAGATATATTTAAACAAAACAAAAATAGCTGTTGAATGACAGCTTACAGCAATAGTTCATTATTTCCAGTCGCTTACTAGCATGTAGCCGGACAAAATATATGAATATTTCTTATATACTGATCCAATTGTTATATTGTCTTGGGTGAAAAACATGTCAAACTTAAATGTTCTTTCTTCTGCATAACTGTTTTAAGGTATCAACTCCCTGCTCTTACATGATCACTCAGAAGTGTCCCCAAATGAGGATGCATAAATATTAATTCTTAAGATTTGCAGATTAGAAAAATCCTTTTTATATCACTTCTGCAAGGAGCTCTGAAAAACCAGCCAACTGAGAAAGATTTTACGATGAAGTTCTGAAGTCTGATCCAAAGACCATCATCCTCAATTGCTGGGTTGCACAACCTGCTGCTTATGAATATTTCCCCTCTCAGCAGAAGCTGTCAGCTTTGATAGTACTGATCACCTGTTCGGGGGATGGAAAAATTGTATGTTTGGAAACAGTCCCCCAAAGAAGTAATTGGAACTGTCAAAACCAAGAAGAAAATTTTGTTTACAGCCATAAAGAGTTCCTTGTGAGAAGCTTGTTTCAGGCGTTCACAGGAGATTTTTGGTGGATCTGGACACAAATACATAACATTGGCCTCTTTCTGCTATGATCATTAATAAGTATGAATCTCAGCAACATACATCTGGGTTGCAAAATTGGACTGATGATTGTACTGCCAAAACTGTATGCAAGGACTATCCTAAGGCATTTTCTAGCTGAACCATTTTGAGTATCATGCATAAAAAATGTTACACTTTAGAATTTATCCTATCAACTATGCAAGGATCTCTACAAAATAAGTTAATTAAACAAATAGCTAAATGTCTCACCTCCTTTTGAATGCAGGATAGTATATTGGTCACAGAAAATCCACATCCTGCATGGAGTAATTTCCCCCACAACAAAGTCAAAACAGATTCCTGTGTGATTACATAAAGCTGGACTTATTCAGTATAATTAGTCTTGCTTTATGTCATCCAAGGACAGAGCTTTGGTCCCTTTAAGGCCTCAGAGATTTATCTGTGCAATCTTTAAAAAAAAAAAAAATCTCATTTAAGGCTCTTGCAGCTAGAGGATGCACACAACGGAAGCCCACCCTCTGATTCTGCGAGAGATGTTAGACACCTGTGGCTATTGACATGACAGTGGGGCAGGCCAACCCCTAGACAAGCAACCAAATGTTGTTGGTAGTGTGGACCACACTCCCAAACTATCTGCACTGTGTCACGCAGCGCAGAGCTCCAGAGTCCAGGACCACAGGCCCTGGCCCCCGGATATCCAACAATGCACTGAGTGACATGTATGGTGCATTGGCGGATTCTCAAAGGAGATGGGCCCTCTAGGTGCCTGTGTCTGTGTCTGTTTGGGCTGAATGCAGCCTGAACAAACACACAATCCCAGAGCCAGGTTTAAGGACATGCTCAGGCCTTTAAACCCAGCTAAAAGCCAGGTTAAAAATCTGGGCTAAGCGGTACTGCCCCACCGGTTCTCGTGCAGCCTAACCCACGCTGGACTTCCCTAGCCTCGGTTAGGTTGTGTGTGAGAATAGCCTCACTGTGTGTGTTTGAGGAGGGGAGGCATTGCTGCCCTCATCATCTCTCCCACCTTTGATGTGTCTTTTATCATTGGCTCATGCATGCCTAGACAGGAGAATGTGGCAAGCAACTGTGGTGGGTAATGTAATGTAATATAATGGGTGATATAACACCCTGGAGAAAAAACCCAAGTTGATGGCTCTTTAAAATATAACTTAGCCTGGGGGCCAAAGTGCACATTATGTAGGGAATCCAAGGCTGAATCTCCCAAGACTTGCATGCTTGGGAGTATCATACTCCCAAGACTTATTGAAGCTGCAGGGAAGGCAGGCTGTGAATTTGATCAGAGGAATGGGGAGAGGAAGTGTTTCTCCATACCGTTCCTACATACCATTTTCCCTGTCTAAATAATCCTCGAAAAGCAGCTGTTAGTAACCTGAGGGAAAATACAGCTGCTTCTTACACAATCTCCCTCAGGACTAATAACAGCTTTGAAAAGGGATGTACTTTGCATCCACAAAAGGGAACCCCCCATAAATGTTCAGGAGGATTTATTTATTTATTTATTTAAATATTTTTATACCACCCAGACCTTATGTCTCTGGGCGGTTTACAACAAAATAAAAACAAAATAAAACATTCGTTAAGACAAAAATGGTGGTGGGGGGGGGGAACACACACATTACAACAAAGTAAACATATAAAATAATATTTTAAAGCAGCATTAAAACCAATTAAAACAACATTAATTAAAAGCCTGGGTGAAGAGATGTGTTTTTAAAGACTTTTTTAAAGCTGTCAGAGATGGGGAGGCTCTTATTTCACTAGGGAGCGCATTCCAAAGCCTCAGGGCAGCAGCAGAGAATGCCTGTCCCTGAGTGGCCACCAGACGAGCTGGTGGCAGCTGCAGACGGACCTCTCCAGCAGATCTCAGTGGGCGGTGGGGTTCATGCCAAAGAAGGCATTCTCTTAAGTACTCCGGGCCCAAACTGTTTAGGGCTTTATAGGTTATAACCAGCACCTTGTATTTTGCCTGGAAGCATATTGGCAGCCAGTGTAGCTCCTTCAGTACAGGAGTTATATGGTCTCTCCGAGATGACCCTGAGACCAGCCTGGCTGCCACATTCTGGACCAGCTGTAGTTTCCGGACTACATACAAGGGCAGCCCCACATAGAGTGCATTACAGTAATCCAGTCTGGAGGTTACCAGCAGATGTACCACTGTTTTGAGGTCGTTCACCTCAAGAAACAGAGGCAGCTGGCATATCAGCCAAAGCTGATAGCAGGCACTTCTGGCCACTGCCTCAACCTGGGATACCAGGGAGAGGCTCGGATCCAGAAGGACCCCTAGACTGTGCACCTGTTCCTTCTGGGGAAGTGTGACCCCATCCAGAACAGGCAGATCAAAATCATCTCTCGAGTTCCAACCCTGTACAACAAGTACCTCCGTCTTAGTCGGATTCGGTCTCAGTTTGTTATCCTTCATCCAGCCCATCACCGACTCCAGGCAGGCATTTAGGGAGGTTATGCTCTCTCCCGATGATGCTGACATGGAGAAATAGATTTGGGTGTCATCAGCATACTGATAGCACCCTGCACCAAATCTCCTGATGATCTCTCCCAGCGGTTTCATGTAGATATTAAACAACATTGGAGACAATATGGAGCCCTGGGAAACACCATACAAAAGTTCAGATTTTGAAGAACAGCAGTCTCCAAGGTACACCATCTGGAACCTGCCCGAGAGGTAGGAGCGGAACCACTGCAAAGCAGTGCCTGCAACTCCCAACCCCCTCAGACGCTCCAGAAGGATACTATGGTCGATAGTATCAAAAGCCACCGAGAGGTCCAGAAGGACCAACAGAGTCACCCTTCCTCTGTCAATTGCCAATTGGAGATCATCCATCAGGCCGACCAAGGCAGTCTCCACCCCATAGCCAGCCCGAAAGCCATTTTGAAATGGGTCAAGATAATCAGTTTTATCCAAGACTGTCTGGAGCTGGGAGGCCACCACCCTCTCAATTACCTTGCCCAGCCACGGAAGGTTGGAGACAGGCCTGTAGTTCTTCAAGTCCGAGGGATCCAGGGTAGGCTTCTTCAGAAGCGGTCTAATAATTGCATCCTTAAGACAAGGAGGCATCCTACCTTCCCTCAGAGATGCATTTATAATCTCTACCAGGCCCCTCTACAACAACCCCCCTGCCAGATAATATAAGCCATGTCAGACAAGGGTCAAGAGAACAGGTGGTAGGCCGCACCTTTCCAATCAGCTTGTCCACATCCTCAGGAGTCACAAACTGGAACTGATCCAAACTAATCACACAAGAGGAGTCACTGTACACCTCCATATCAGACACTGAGGTAATTGTGGAGCCAGAATCTATGTCGGCCCGAATACAAGAGATTTTTTCCACAAAGAATTCATTAAACACATCACAGCGGGTAACAATGGTTCCAGATTCTGATTCAAGGGAAGAGGGGCACTCACTAGCCCTCTCACAACCCTGAACAACTCCGCCGGACGTGAACTTGCAGATGCAATACAGACAGAAAAGAATCGCTTCTTTGTCGCACGTATGGCCTGAGCATAGGTCTTCAAATGGGCTGTATGTTGCAATCTGTCGGATTCAAGCCGAGTCTTTCTCCACTTGCGCTCCAGTCGTCTACCTCACTGCTGCAGCCCCCGTAGTTCTTCCGTATACCAAGGGGCCAATTTTGAAGCAGGTCGGAAAGGACGCTTAGGAGCAATCATGTCTACTGCCCCAGTGAGTTTGCTGTTCCAATTCTCCACCAGGGCATCAACAGGATCACCAGCAGAGCCAACACTAAATCCCTCCAAGGCTTCTTGAAATCCTATTGGATCCAATAACCTTCTCGGGTGGATCATCCTAATAGGTCCCTCACCCCTGTGAAGGTGGGAAGTGATTGTGAGTCTGACCTTAACCAGATGGTGGTCCATCCATGAAAATGGGGAAATCACAGGATTCCCCACCCACGGAGCACCACCCTGATCAGAGTGAAAGACCAAATCAAGCGTGTGACCAGCAATGTGCGTCAGCCCCGAAACCACTTGGGATAGGCCCATAGTCGTCATGGCCACTATGAACTCCTGAGCCGCCCTGGAAAAATTGGTTCCAAAGTGGACATTGAAGTCCCCCAGCACCACAAGCCTGGGGGACTCCAACACCAAGTCCGAGACCAAGTCCGTCAGCTCAGATAGGGACTCCGTTGAGCTGCAGGGCGATTGGTACACCAACAGAAGTCCCAGTCTATCCCTGGTCCCCAGCCTTAAGTACATACATTCGATATGGTCCGACACTCCAACAGGGATCCTGGTAAGGGAAAGATTATTCTTATAGACCACAGCCACTCCACCTCCCCACCCACGGTCCCTCACCCGCTTCTCAACAGAGTAGCCTGGGGGGAGAAGCTGGGACCACACTGGGCCCCAGCCTCCCCCAGCCAGGTCTCTGTAATACATACCAGGCTGAGAAAATGACACGAGGAGTGGTTAAGCTACCCCTTTCATCATTTTGCTGCTTTGTTCACATTCAGAGTCCCCCTGAAATTGCCTTAAAGTGAGGCAATGGCAGGAGAACCAATTGCCAGTCTCCAAGTAATATGCAGCTTGGCTATGAGAAGGCACCTGATTTCTATCTTTAATCATTAATTGGACAGAAAAGGGAACGGTCAAAAATAAGAGTTTCATGTTTTTAAACCATCTGATATCTGCATCTCTAGGCAGTGAACAGAATTTTATAAAATTTGATGGAAATTTGCTTCACTTCCACATGCCTCAGCTGACTACTAAGATGCCCAATGTTCCTGTCATGGAAATGCTGATATTATAGTAAAGAAGTATCTCCATGTATTTGACAACAACAACAAACAAAACAACCCCCCCCCCAAAAAAAACAACCCCCAACCAGACAGATTTCCTGCACAGCAAGCCAAAACATATATATACATATTAGTCCAGTCATTTTACATCATTTTTTTGCAAATAACAGGAAAAAATCCCAGAGTTTTGAAAATTGGCACAGATGTTGGTGACATTGTTGTAATTAACATACTAAAAGTCCTGATAGTTACAACTTGAGCTTTGGCCGCCATCTTGGAAAATGGCCAGCAAAAATATTTTTTGCATATATTGCGCAAACTGTGGTTCCAACAGGAAAATGTTAAATATTAAAATTGTAGGGCATCAACTTTCCCATAAAACTGTGGTGTTCAATGTAGATTTCAACCAACAGCTTTACTGTAAAGTGAAGGTTTCCATGGGACACTATTTCATGGCTACTGCACCATTCCTGTTGTTTGTAGCTCACGCATATCAATCTTTCCTACAAAACCAAACTTAAATATAACTAAGGAACATGACATTTATTCTTAATCATGAGGGGTTCCCCCCACTTCTTTTTTGATGCACGATTCAAGAAATGCATGGAGGGTAGAGTGCATGCAGTTCATGAAACGTGTGTGCTAAACACTCGTTTCCACCCAAGAGTTAGAGTACCAGCCAACATGATGTCCCTATTAGGCCTAGTTTTTCCCCCAACATGGTGTCCCTATTAAGTCTAATCCACAAGCTGCAATTTAGAAAAATCTTATTTTCTTCGCAGCTTGGTTTGTACTGGGAGTATCCAATTCATACCTTTGCTCACAGAAATCATCTTCATTTAAATCAGAATGTTGAAAGGCATCAATAAGGGAAAATGTAAACTAATGCATTCTCTCATTACAGCAGGGGAATCACATTTTAAGAGTTTGTGTTTCAGTGTCGTAGATAGAAAGGCAGGGGTGCAGACAGGGGGAGGGGGAGCTTAAGGAGCAACTCCTCACTTAAACCGTTTAGGGGGAGAGGAAAGACATTTGGGGGAAAATGTGTTTTAAGGAGAGAGAAAAATACTGTTTAACAGTTGGAGCAGAGGAAAAACACTTTGTGGGAAGAAGGAAAACAATTTGGAGAGGAATAAAAAATAGGGGGAGGAGAGACGTTTAAAGTTCTGCATTTCAATGGAAAAACTGGCTATTCTCTGGTGTCTCTGGAGCATGCTCTATAGGCCCAAGGGTTGAGTACATGGGTGACTACAGTGGAGACGGATCAAGTAGGGCACTGGGACGGAGTGACTAGGACGGAGCGAGTAGGCCCCTGCAGCAACTCTGAATTTAGTGAAATATTTTAGTTTTGCTCCCCACTAGGAGCTTCGAAAGAGAACTTAAGAAAGAGAATAATAGCTTCCAGGCTAGGGTTAGGGTTAGGCTAGAGAACTTAAGAAAGAGAATAATAGTTTCCAGGCTAGGGTTGCCAACTAAGAACTTTCATAGAGGACATGTGACTATTTTGGGGACCAGGGCCCTTCCCAGACAGCGATTTTACTTCACTTCAACACAAAAAGGATGGATGTGCATTCATACATCAGGGAAATTTACATCAAAGTCTGTATGAGACATCAAGGTGCCCTCCATACAGGATTCGGATTTTTTCCTGCGTACTGGAGCTTAGCCCATATTATCTCTGTGCTAAAAAAAAATTCCACTTTTCATGGTGCCTTTTTTGGATACTTTGATATATCCCAATGTTTCTTTTGAGATGAATAGAGCAGTCATACTGATAGAGCGCCTTTTCTTAAAGCCTCACTTCTCTTTTTAGTTTTTTAAAAATAAATTTACTCTGTGATCTTGAAGAAGATTGACTGCCTGAAGTAGGAGCAATTCACCCACTTTTCTGGTTGATCTTCTGCAAGATTGACTGCCTGAAGCAGGAGCAAAAAGACAGAGAGAAAGAAACCCAGATAAATCTATCCAAACACAAAACCCATCAGAAGAGTGCAGTGGCATAGGGAGGGCATAGGTGGCCTGGGTTCGGGATGCCTACCAACTTTCACAGTGCCCCCCCTTGGCACCCCTTCTTTTTCTACCTTGCGGGGAGCCCCTTTTCTCCCAGCTGTGCATGGCAGTGGCAGCAGTGGTGGCAGCAGCAGCCTCTCTGAGCGAGCAGCCTGGAGTAGGCTGCTCTGCCCCTGATGCTCAACTGCCAATGCTGTTACTGCTGCACATGCAGTAGTAAGAGAAGGGGCATCCTGTGCACACAGCAAAAAAAAAAAAAAAAGAGGCTGTGTGTACTGAGAGGGAACAGTTTATGCAAGCACACCCAGGAGTCAGCAAGGGAAGGATACATGCAATGGAGGCCTAGATATGCCCTCTCCCTAGTGTAGGTCTATATCAGAGTGGAACTTGCATGTGTGAAGAGGTGGTGATGGCTGAGTGGCAGGAGCAGAGCAAACCATCCTGGGCTGCTCACCCAGGGAGGTTACTGCTATCACTGCCCCCGCTACTGCAGCCACCACTCATGGCAGGGAGAAAATGGTTGCCAGGGGCTGCCGCCAAGTGCTGTAGAGAACCAAGCCTGATTTGTATACTAGATATGCTCAGGAGCAATACAAAATTAGGCCTGTTTCATCAGTGTCACAGAGTGACCAGTTCTTTTATACGGTGACCATGTAGGATCTGAGCACGCAAGAGAGAAAGGAGACCAAAGCAATCCTAAATGATTCAATGGGCTTTATTGAGTATAAGAGAATAGCAACATCAGTCTAACTGAACAGAAAGCAGAACAATCTATCAGTATTACTAACAATATTCCAACCTTAGCCAGCAACACCATTCACCCAGTGTTCCTAACTAACACGTGTGTGTGTATTAAATCTTCCTATAGCCTAATATAATTCAGATATAGACAGAAAAAGAGGGGGGGATAAAGAAGGTTGAGGACTGGCATGGGTTGGGGAGATCAAGAATTCGTAGAGGGAAGAGGGGGAAAGAGAAGAAGGGGAAAGGATGGGGGAATCCAAGGTTTGTGGAGCAGCATATTACTAAGGTCAGAGGCTTGAGAGCGGTGGGGCTTTCAGCTGAAGGAGAGAGGCTGTAGCTGGAAACAGGAGCTTGAGAACACTAGTCAAGCAGGCAGTTTCCTCAGAGCAAGGCTGAGAGTGAGGGCACCATGCCTGGGGAAGTCTTGACTTCTCACTGTGCAGCAGAAGTCACAGACAGTTCCTGTCCATGGACAGAGTTCTGCTTGTTGCCCCGTGGCTTAGCAGCAAACTCTGGGATGGCTCTTGAGCAAGTATGCTTGTTAGGCAAGATTACTAGCTCTCTGTTTGGCTTGCTCCATTTTTGTAGTTGCTTCTCACTTTGATCTCCATAGAGTCTATTCAGAATATCCTCACCCTTCCTGGGTCCCCAAAAAGGTGACAGTTTGCTGTTACCTTCTGGATATTGTATTTTAATTATTCAGGCAGTCCAGGGAGATCTTAATCCCATCTTCTGTAAACTGCTATCTTGGGGAGGGGATGGTTCTATTTTGCCCAAAGCAAATCTGCATCTCTGAGCTGCAAATGGGCATCTTCTCGTGTCCCCAGATTCCTGGCCTGGTCCCAGAAGGTGTTAAAAGATGTTAGTACAAGGACTAAATCTACAGGTGTTTTCCTAGAGTGGAATTTCTATAGACAGCAACTGAGTATGCCCTTTGGGCATAACAGAGCAATCATTGACAAGGATTAACATAGACTTCTTGCAACAGGAAAGGAGAGATCAGCCTCTGGCCTCTTCCACAGACATTATCTGATAGTGAGTTACATTTTAGCATATTGATAGCTCAGGCCTAGCCCTTGCGTATCTGTGAGTACCCATTTCACAATACAATGCTGGATTGCCTCTTTCTTCACAGAGCAGTCAGCAGAGGCAGTCATGAGACCTGGGTGTCAGTTCACCTTGAGTCCAGGCATTAATTCATTCCTCAATAAAATGGAATCAGACACAGGCCTGAATTCCATATACTCCTGGGTTGGTACCTCTGGGTCTAATGTTGGGGTATGGGGAGGGGTCCCCAATAGTGCCAGATTACTGCTCCGTGCCTGGAAGAGTGCCACCTGCTGGCAATAGACAGAATTTTACCTCAGGCTTTATGATGGAGGGGAGGGTCAATGTGGTTGGTCTGGCAAGTTGTCGGTCACGTGGAAGTCTTCCTAAATATAAGGAAGGAGGGGAAGGAAAATGAAATAAATTTCCATGGGCCTGATTCAAAATTTTCAAAGATACACACCATGCATTTGCAGATAGGAAAGAGGAGGAGCAGTGTCCTGCTTCCTCTAGAAAACAATTGGGCAGAAGGGGCCAGAGAAAGTCCGGGGAACAATCGGTATGAATGGTGTATGGAAAAAATGGCCAGGAATGGATAGGGAACCCTATCAAAGCAACACTGATATGAATGGCCCCCAGATTTCTCAAAATTATCTTTACTGTGCTTATATGCAGCAAATCTATGCCCTCATAACTCACTACCATACCCCACTTAATCCTATGGTAAAGCCAGACTTCTGGGAGAGGCCCAAGTGACTTTCCCCCCCTTTCATTAAGAGAAATAGAGACTACTTTGGAGACCAAACAACATTGTTGGGGTTTTTTGCATGTGTTGTGGTGTCCAAAGTTCTGGGGAGTAGCTTGAACATTTTATTCACTCAGAACACTTTGCTTTCATGAGCAGCTTCTCTCCCTCTGTCTCCTTCCCCTTCCTACTGACCAATGGCGAAGCCAGAGGAGAGTTCTGCTTCAGTGATGGATTGCAGAGCCATGTGATGCAAGAGCATAAACAGGTGAGACCAGCAGGAACAACTTGCTTCTAGGGGTGTGCATGAACCAATGTTTTTGTTTCAATTTGTACCAAAATCAAAACATCCTCAATTTGTTTTGGGTCTGAATCTGACCCCCCAAATCACCCCAGATTTGATTTGTACCTGAATCTTCTAAATCTGAATCAATTAGGATCAAAAAAGGGCCCTGGGGCCAAAAGAGTGGAGGGGTGGAAGCTACCACACAAATTTCAAAGAAATTGGGCAAAGAGATTATTTTTAAATTAATTTTTGAAGTTTATGCATCTTTAAGATTTTTCCCATAGGGAATAATGGGGATTCCAGCAACCTTATAGCTCCACATGGGGGGAACCTGGGTAGCCCAGAGTGGGATGTAGTGGGTGGTAGTGCCCAATGGGTGCAAGGAAGCTACCACCCAGATTTCAAAAAAATTGGGCAAAGGGCTGATTTTTGAAGAATTTTTGAAGTTGGCATGTCTTTGGGGCAGATTTGGGGAAGAAAGGGGGTTTGAGGGGCAGAAGAGTGGGCCATGAAGTAGTGCCCCAATGGATGCCTGCTAACATCCAGATTTCAAAGGAATTGGGCAAAGGGGTGATTTTTAAAGAATTTGTGAAGTTTGTGTGTCTTTAAGCTTTTCCCCCATAGGGAATAATGGGGATCTCAGCAGCCCATTATTGAGGGGCACCATGGTGGTCCAGAGTGAGTGGTGGTGTAGTGCATATAGTGTGCCAACCACCCCACAAACCCACTAGCCCATGGGGCACCAGGCTTTGTTGTTTCTAAGGTGTTCTTCTGAGAGTATATTCTCTAGCAGCAAATGAGAATGGATGAAGAAAACCTCAGAAACAACAAAACCCAGACTATTGGATGATCTCCAATTAGGAATTGTGAAGGGGAGTGTGACTCTGTTGATCCTTTGGGATCTCTCTACGGATGCTGATACCATCGACCATAGTTTCCTCCTGGAGCACCTGAAGGGGTAGGGAGTGGGAGGCATTGCTTTGCAGTGTTTCTGCTCTTACCTTTCCAGTAGGTTCTAGGTGTTGTTGTTTGGAGATTGTTGCTCTTCAAACTGAGAGCTATTGTATGCAGCCCTACAGGGCTCCATGCTACCTCCAATCCTTTTTAATGAAACTGCTGGGAGAGATCATCAGGGGATTTGGTGCACAGTGATATCAATATGCTGATGACACCCAAATCTATTTCTCCATATCAACTTCATCAGGAAATGCCCTAACTTCCCTAAATGCCTGTCTGGAGGCAGTAATGGGCTGGATGAGGGAGAACAAACAAACTGAGGTCGAATCCAAGCAAGGTGGAAGTATTCATTGTGGGAGGTTGGAACTTAGGAAGTGGCTTAGATCTGCCTTTTCTGGATGGGGTTACACTCCCTCAGAAAGAGCAGTTATGTAGTCTTGGAATAAATCTGGACCCAAACCTCTCCCTGGTCTCTCAGTCTCTTGGCCAGGAGGGCTTTCTATCAGCTTCAGCTGATATGCCAGCTATGTCCATTTCTGCAGATAAATGACCTTAAAACAGTGGTGCTTATGCTGGTAACATCCAGACTTGATTTCTGCAATGTGCTCTACACTGGGCTGCCTTTGTACATAATCTGAAAACTGCAGTTGGTACAGAATGCAGCAGCTAGGTTGGTTACCCAAAGATATCATGCCACACCTGTTTTAAAATAACTACACTGGCTGCCAATAAGTTTCCGGGCAAAATACAAAGTGTTGGTTATTACCTATAAAACCTTGAATGGCTTGAGTAAGAAGTATTTAAGATAACACCTTCTTCTTCATGAACTCCACCGCCTATTAAGAGCATCTGCGGTGGTCCAGTTTTTGTTGCCACCAGCTCAATTGGTGGTGACTCAAAACCAGGCCTTTTCTAGGATTGCACCAGGACATTAGAAGGTGCTTCCTAACAAAATAAGAGCCTCCCCTTCTCTGGATGTTTTTAAGAAGAAAACAAAAACATACCTACTTAGTCAGGCTTTTTTGTTTATAGTTTTAAAATTGTAAGTTTTTAATTGTATATTAAACTGTTTTAATTGTGTTAATATTTTAATTGTGTTTTAGATTGTAAACAGTTCAGGGACTTGAGTATGGGGCATTATTAAAATGTGTTGAATAAATAAATGAATGAATAAATAAATATATGCATATATAATACCAATAAACATTTGCAAATTTTATGCAAATTGGAGACTTTGCTGGTGGAAAGCGTGCTCTATATCCACATTTTTGGTGATGGGTATCAACTTTTTAAACTATCTGGACATAGCAGCCCTATTCCAGACTGAAAAATGAGTCTGGACTCTGTGAAGGTGCGGTTTTCTGCTCCAGTATGCATCACTTTACACTTGCTTACACTGAACTACATTTGCCATTTCTCCCCCTGCCACCCCCAGTTTGGAGAGATCCTTTTGGAGCTCCTCAAATCTGTTGTGGATTTTACTACTCGAAAGAGTTTGGTGTCATCTGCTAATCTGGCCACCTTGCTGCTTACCTCAACTTCTAGATTATTTATAAATAAATTTAAAAAGCACTGGCCCCAGTATAGATCCTGGGGGGACCCCACTTATTACTACCTTCCATTCTTATTACAACTGTCAATTTATACCTATTCTCTGTTTCCTGTCCAGTTACCTATCCACATATGAACCTGTCCCCTTATCTCATGACTGCTATGTTTTTTCAGGAGTCTTCAATGAGGAACTTTGTCAAAAGCTTTTTGCAAGTCCAAGCATACTATGTCCACTGGATCACCTTTATCCACACACCTATTGATACTCCCAAAGAACTCCAAAAGGTTGGTGAGGCAAGATTTACCTTTGCAAAAGCCATGCTGTTTCTCCTTCTGTTCTTCTATATGCATTAGTTCTTCTCTATGTGTTAACAATTTCATTCTTGAGAATCCTTTCCATCAAATTGCCCAGAACAGAAGCTAACTGGCTTGTAATTTCCTGGATCCCCACCCCCACACCCGGATCCCTTTTTGAAAATTGTTACATTTCAGACTTTCCAGTCCTCCGGTACAAAGCCTGATTGTAGGGATAAGTTATACAGTATATATTTTGCAAGGAGGGCGGCAATTTCACATTTGAGTTCTTTAAGGAATCTTGGATGGCTGCCATCTGACCCTGGTGATTTGTAAATTTTTAATTTTTCCAAACAGTTTAGAATGTAATCTCTCATCACCTCTATCTGACTCAGTTCTTTAGCCTCTGTTCCTGAGAAGCTTGGTTCAGGCACAGGTACTCACTCAGTATCTAAGGATGTGCAAGCCTGTTCGATATCAAACCAGTTCGATATCAAATTGGTTTGGTTCAAAGGCTAACGTTGAGCTGGACACCCCCCAGTTGGGGGGGGGCTTTTGACGTTGAACTGAACCCCCCCCCCCGACCTGTTTGGGATGGTTTGATGTTTTTTCAATGCTTTTTTGAAAAAAGTTATTTTACAGGAGACTGCTCCAAGGCTGGGGGGGGGGTCCCTTGGAAGTTCTCTCTTCCCCTGCCATCCCCTTAAACCTTTCCCCAATGCAGTGGCCATTTTGGAGGCTGCCACACATGCACAATGGGCCCTTGCATGGCCAGGTCATGTTCTAGACCATGCAGAAGCCCATTCACATGTGTGGCCACTGATGGGGGAAAGGCCCAGAAAGGGCCAAAGACTGCCCGAACCGGGTGATTTAAGGCATAACTGAGGCCCGTGGGGAAGGGGAACTTCCAGGGATGCTCACACATACAGCCTCAGCGAAGCCCTCCCAAGAGGAGATAAGAAGCAATCATGTTTACCGCCCCGATGAGTTTGCTGTTCCAGTTCTCCACCAGAGCATCAACAGGCTCACTGGCAGAGCCAGCATTAAATCCCTCCAAGGCTTTTTGGAATAACCTTCTCGGGCAGACCATCCTAATAGGTCCTTCAGCCCTGAGAAGGTGGGAAGTGATTATGACTCCAACCTTAACCAGATGGTGGTCCATCCATGACAATGGGGAAATCTCTGGAGTCCCTACCCATGGAACACCACCCTGATCTGAGTAAAAGACCAAATCAAGCATGTGACCAGCAATGTCTATCAGTCCCAAGACCACTTGGGACAGGCCATAGTTGTCATGGCCACTATGAACTCCTGAACTGCCCTGAACAAATTGGTCCCAAAATGAACATTGAAGTCCCCCAGCACCACAAACCTGGAGGACTCCAACACCAAGCCTGAGACCAAGTCTGTCAGCTCAGTTAGGGACTCTGTTGGGGTGATTGGTACTCCAACAGAAGTCCCAATCTATCCATGCTCCCCAAACTTAGGTACACACATTCAATATGGTCCAGCATCTCAACAGGGATCCTGGTAAGGGAGATATTATTATTCTAGACCACAGCCATTCCACATCCCCACCCATGGTCCCTCACCCGCTCCTCAGCAGAGTACCCTGGAGGGAGAAGCTGGGACCAAACCAGGCCACAAGCCTCCCACAACCAGGTCTTCGTAATACAAACCAGGTTGGCTCCTGTATCCAGAATCAAATTGTGATGGTTTCTGATTTGTTCTGGACTGACCTGGCATTACAAAGGAGCAAGGTGAGGTTCTGAGGGTGGTTGGCACTGCTCCCCAAAGTCAAAGAGCTGACCGAGCAGCCAGAAGGGGAAACAGCTATTAGATTTCTGATTCCCCTTCCCCTGTAATGACCTGCCAACATTACTTCTGTTCCCCACCACCACTGAAATTGCTGCCCCATAGTCAGTGGATACAGCCCGTTTCCCCATCTCCAGCAAAACCCAGAGACATTATAAAAAGAATCTCACCCAGGTCTCAATTAAAAACAGAAACCAAACTATTAAATGCCCACCACCACTACATGTGAGTACTTGGACTAGGAAGGCTGGCCCTTGCCCTTGCGGTCCCCTGAAGTGGCTCCCTCAAAGGTGTAACCCCGTTTGGTGTCTCCCCTTCAGTGGCGGGCCCGCTGCCACTGGCAGCACCCTATATAGCCCTCAGTAGTCTCCCCTCAGTAGCCCCTTTTTCTAAACTAAAAAGCCCCTGGTGTTATAGCCTTGTAAGGCATATGCTCTAGGCCCCCAGTCATCTTGGTTGCCCTATTCTGCACCTTCTCCAGTACTATAATGTCCTTTCTGAGGTATGGTGACTAGGAAGGTACACAGTAACCAAATTTGGCTGCACCATAGTTTTGTACAAGGGCATTATAATGTTAGCAATTTTATTTTCAATCCCTAATTATTCCAAGCACCGAACTGGCCTTTTTCACATCTTCCACACATTGAGTCAACACTCAATGAACCAGATAAAGAGCAGACAGAACTAGATAAAGAGCAGACAGAAGGATGTGCTAGCTGGTCAAAGAGATCAAATGTCCATAAGAATGAGAGCACATATAAGAGATTCAGCATTTAGGTGCTTACAGTATATGCCAGTGCCAGAAGCCTCCCAGCCAAGATAGGTGAGCTAGAGTGCTTGGTTGCTAATGAAAACATAGGTATAGTGGGCATAACAGAAACATGGTAGAACAGTGAGAACCCATGGGACACTGTTATTCCTGGAGTTTATTTCTATAAACTCTATAGAAAGGATAGGAGGGGTGAATTGGGGGTGGAGTGACACTGTATGTTAAAGAAGGAATATAATCTAACAAGCTAGAAAACCAAGGAAGACCTGTTACCAGAACTGCTCTGAGGTACTGGCTAGACACCTCAACTATCCTTTTGGCTTAGAGTGGGGAAATTAGCTTGGCTTGAGGGAGCAGCTTCATTCCAGTATCAATTTGAGCAAATTTTGGTGTATTGGAAAAATGAGTTAATGGGAATACAGTTTGAACCTTTTGTTAAGGGTATATGGGCATACAGAAGATGCCACAGCAGGGCAGTTTTTGGCTCCCCTGGACTCCCGGATCCTGGTCAAATAATCCCATTCCTCCTCCTTCCACCCTTGGCTTGGGCTCTGCCAAAGGCCATCCCCCCAGGCTGTTCTGGCTCTGGGCCAGAATTCTCCATCCCCAATTCTCCATCCCCAAGCAGAGCTGAGAGAAAGTGGTCTCCCAGCAATTATTTTGATCTCTACTTCAGAGCCTAGCAGAGGCAGCAGAGAAATAATTCTGGGCTGAGAGGAGAAAGAAGGAGTGTGAAAGTTGTTATTGTACTCACCAGTCCTAATCTCACTGTAAATGGGTGAAAGATTATTATTTTGTGAATTTAGAAAAACTTCTGTACTTACCTGTGTGTGTTCGTTCAGTGACATGAGGGGGAAACTCCTGAAGTGTTTATGGGGGGATCTGTACCCCTGGTCAAAAGGCCGTGTATTTTAAGTCACCCAGCTGTCCTCCTTTCTTAAATTAGCGTGTATATATATACACACACACACTAAATATTTATATATGTGATATAATAAATATATATCAATATAAATATGATTGTTGAATTAATAACAGATACTGTACTATTCCTGAATTACTTATATATATTCTTTAGTTTTGTCATAAAGTAGAAGGTTCTAAGCATTCTCATTTTCCTGAATAATATTTACATTGATTAAAACTCTCATTCTCACAAAAGAGCAATAAAAATTCATTTTAAAACACATTTGGTTTCACATATGTTTCCTATAAAGCTGTTATTTTATATTGGCTTAATGAGAGCAGTTTGTCATATTTACTGGAAACTGGCATAATGGCCTGGTTTCAGCCACAGAATTTAGGCAGAGAGATGCTGGAGGAAAAAGACTTTGACTTCTAAAAATGTGCTTCACTTGATGTTCATGCAGTTGGTGTAGAACATGTTGTATTTAATGGTCTCTAAAAATCTCCAGAACTTTGGTGCTGGAGGAGACTTTTGAGGATACCATGGACAGCCAGGAAAATATAGATTAAAACAAAGTTAAAACACTAAAACAATTTAAAACAATGATAGTTTAAAAAAAAATCTAATTATAAGCCTGGGTCAATAAATGTGTTTTGATAGCCCTTTTAAAAGGTGAAAGAGTTGGGGTTAGCAAGCAAATGACTAGTTCATGCTGGTTAGGGGATACAGTGAGGGAGGGGAAAGAATTGAGGAGCTCAGAACCCACCTGATGCCCGCCCTCCCCTCCCCTTAGCAGTGAACCCCTGAGAAGCAGCTATTAATTGTGCTGCAAAGAGCTTGCCTCTGCGACCAACCAGGCCCAGCCGCATACAAGCCAACTATCATACACAACACTTACTTCTTGTTTGGGGTCCGGGCACTTGAGAAACCAGGATGGAGGTTCCCACCTGAGCAGTAACAGAGTAGAGGGAGGCAGGGAGAAAGCATGGACAGAGCTTACTGAGGAGATAGGTGGAATAAAGTGAGCCAGAGACCCACTAGGAGGTGGGCCCCACCCACTCAACTTTTTCCCAGGGAGATGCAGCATCCTCCAAGAACTGATGTCCTAAGTGGCCACCTAGGTTTAACTAATAGATTTCCCAGCACTGAATAGTTCCAATAATTTATCAGTAATGAGGAGGTGTTTGCTTTTTTGTCCTATCAACCTGGTCCTATTTATCAGTCTCCAAACTGAACAGAGGAAAGATATAGCAGTCTTCAAAATTGTGACAAGAATAAGCAAGGTTTTTATCCCAACAAACAGGAAAAACAAATTGAACTCAAACATGATGATAGAAAAGAGCACCATGAAAACACTAACTTGAGGGTTTCTCAGCAGGCTAGGAAAAGGATGGGGACATGGGTGGTCCACAAGTCACCTCCCTAGATCTAGGACAGTGTTTCTCAAACTTTTTGGAGTCAAGGACCGCTAAATTCTTTGTGCAGAGTTTCAAGGACCGCTACATTCTTCATGTGCAGTTTCCTGGACCAGCAGTTAGTAAAGGGGTTTCAAGTCTGTCTATCTATCTATCTGTCTATCTATCAGACTTCTATACTGCCCAAAACTTGCATCTCTGGGCAGTTTAGAATGAAAATAATATAAGCATTAAAATAATTAAATTTGGAATCTTTTGCAAACATGGAATATTAGGGGTTCTTAACCTTGGGTCCCTCAGTTAAACTCCCATAACCCCCAACAACAATGGCATTTGGCCATTATGGCTGGGGATTATGGGAGTAGAAGTCCAGCAACGTCTGGGTACCCAAGGTTGAGAACCCCTGAATCTAAAAGCCTGGGTGAACAAATTTGTCTCCAGTATGTCTGGAGTGGAGGTGCTTGTGATTACTCAATGGAGAGGGGATGTTGGGCCATTAGAAAAATTCAAAAGCTACATGGGGCCAATGAAAACAACATACAAGCAAGCCCCACTGATGTAAGAGGGAAACAGCGTTCCCTCTCAAGGCGCCTCGACCACAACAGGCAGCTGGGTTTCAATCAACCAACCTTTGGCTGCAAACAATGAGCATGCAAGAACCAGCAGCCCTTCAAGTGGCGCCCACTGCCATACTTTTTCCTCCATGCCCCCGCATCGCATACAATTTGAAGCTGTAAAGATAGGGAGTAAGATAGCTGTAGGAAGATCTCAGCAGCACGTGGAGGCAAGGCACAAGAAGGGTCCCATGCCTCCGTGATACTCTTCCTCTTCCGTGCCATGTGCAAAATTGAGGAAGTGAGTGCCTTGATTTCAGTTGGGGGGGGCGTTGACTCCCAGTCAGGGACCGGCACTCAACCCTTCGGGGACCAGCAGTGGTCCAGGGACCGGTGGTTGAGAAACACTGATCTAGGAAATAGAACTGCATTACAATCTAGAACATCTGGATTTGTAATAATTCATGTTTTTTGCCCTCAAGGCACTGCCCTGCTTTAGCTACAAAAACCAGCATCTGTTTTCTATTATACTGTTTTTTCCATCTCCCAATAGTAGAAATGTTTGACTTGGTATGGTTTCCATCTGTATAAAGGCAGATCTGAAGTTTTTCTTGCTACCCGTTTTACTGTTTCCTGTGCTCAGCCATGGAGGAATGTTGAGAAAATAACAGGTGACCGAATCCTTCAAACCCGATATAATTCCTATCTCCTCCTTTGTTCAGACTTGGAAGACAGCAAAGAATAAGAACAAGTGGTTTGAAGCAAACACATTCCTTTGAGGAAAATGGTCTTGTTCTCAATTTTGTGGATGTAGAATCCAGAGGAAAGAGTTGTGGCATGCAAGGACAAGTCACTGGAGTAAAATCAGGAATATTAATGGTTTAATGAAATAGATATTATTTACAGAGAGGCAAGTGCAGACTGCTTTCTTCAGTGTTCTTGCTGCTGGTTGTTTGTTTGCCCTGCCTCTACTCCAGGACGGGACTAAAAGTAACTAAAGCATCATTCAAAAGCTGGCCTGGATCAAGGAATGGATTAACCAAGAACACCACATCCTTCAGAACTGAACTCATTTATTTACGGTCAACAACCGAATAAACACTACAGTAAAGAGCAATACAGTACAATACAATTTAAAAACCACATCCTTCATTTCCCCCCAAATAAAAGACCAGTTCCATCAAAATGCTAACCACATTTGGAACACTAAACTATACACATAAAACAAGAAAACAAATCAAAAGCTGGTCCACAGATTCATGACCAGCTACTGCTATGTAATTTAGTCCTGTGAATAGCTTGGAGTTCGACGATTGATCCTTTACGGGTAATGTGAATGGCACTGCTCAGGATCACATGGGGCTGCAGACACTGGTGGATCAGGAGAGCTGGGTGGGATGACATTGTCATTGGATATGGAGTCATCATCATTTGAGCTTGAAGCCTGATGTGTGCTCTGCACTGGTTTGAATTGAGATACATTTTTTGTGATTCCAAGCTGGGCTGTGATCATGGTACCTTTTATCTGAATTATTTGATATAGTGCAGGATAAAAGGGCAGTGACAGTTTGTTCCAAAGCCAGAGGTACCATGTCACCACTTTCAATGGTAGTATAGTGGCTCGCTTATATTGATTGGTGTACTATTTCATCACTCTCTTTGCACTTCCATCACATTGACATAAAACAGTGTCCTGACATGGAGTGTCAAGTTGAGGCAATTTTGTCCAAACTAATCTGCCAAACATAATGGTAGCTGGTGCCACACCTGTAGAGCAGTGGGGAGTGGAGCTGTAACTGTGGAGGAAATAAAATAATTCTTGTTTCATCTTGGCATCCTCTGCTTTGGCAATGTGGAGAACTTTGTCTTCATGAACCCCTCAACTTCCCAATTGGCCTATGACCAGTATGGTGTGATTTTTCAATGTTTGAACCCTAGATAATCTGTGGATTGAGCAAACTGGGAGCTCTGAAAAGGCAGTCCATTGTCACTTTTGAGAACAGCTGGTATGCCATAGGAAGAGAAAATCTTATCCAACTTGGGTTCTGGAAACATTTCCACCTCTGGAAAATGGCTATAATAACCAATGATAACCAATAGATGCCTGCCATTGGGGAGATCACAAAAATCAATAATGACCTCCACCCATGGTGAGGAAGGAAGAGCAGAAATGCACAGTGGAGCTGAGTGACTCTGAGGAACTATAGCCTGGCACAGAAAGCAAGATTGCACATGTTGTTCAGCAAGGACATCAATTCAAGGAAACCATACTTTCTCTGTTAACAATGCTTTGGTTTTCACCATACTTTGCTTACCTCCATGAGCCAAATCAATGGCATGGATCCATAGAGCCTGTAGAATAACCAGTTTAGTGCCCTGAAGGAGACCATTGTCTGTGACAGTAAGTTCATTGCACACATTGGCAAAAGATTGAATTGTGGCTTGTGCCTCAGAAGTCAAATGTGCTAAATCATTCAAAAGTGCTTACCAATGACCACTGCAAATGGTCTTAATGACAACCTAGAGGCAAGAGTCATCATGTGTAGCAGTCTCTATTTCCTGCAAAGAGAGAGAGCTTTGGGTACTCTCTCAACTTGAGGAAGAAAGTTGAGAAGAAAGTTGACATGTGTCTCTGCCTTGGTTGTAGTGACATGATCAGAATCTATGCTGGAGATAGGATGTCTGGAAAAGTAATCAGTTAGATAATATTTACCTGAGCGATAAATGACCATGTAGTCAGATCCCTGCAATTTAAGCATCCAACATTCAATACGCACTGGAGGTTGACCGTTGAAAGCACAGATTGTTTAACATAGGTTCCCGAGACTTGTGGTCAGTTGTGACTGTGAAGGGACAGCCATGAATGTATAAGTGGAAATGAGAACATGCCCAGGCAAATGCAAGAGCCCCCCCCCCGCCCCACTGTTTGAGAATATCATTGTTCTGTGGGTGAAAGAGCATTGCTAGCATACACTATGGTAGAAATGTGGCTATGTTGATCTACTTGTGTGAGGACAGCACCCAGGCCAACAGGGCTAGCATCCACTAAATGTTCAGTCTGTTTGTTGGGGTCAAAGTATGACATGACAACATCACTTGCAAAGGGATTCTTGAGCTCTGTGAAAGCAGTTTGATATTCAACCAACTATTCCCATGGGGTGTGTGTGTGTGTGTGTGTGTGTGTGTGTGTAAGATCAGGGAAATTGTGGCAAGCCACAGGATGAATCTGCCACAATAATTTGTAAGGCCCCAAAGGCTACAAACTTCAATGTAAATAGTCAGTACAGCAGTATTGAGTATTGCCATTACCTTTTGGTGGTCAGCAGAGATATTGTCTTTGGAAAAGATTTAGCCAAAATACTCCAAGATGGTTTTTTTGAATTTCCATTTGCCCTAGTTAAGAGTCAGATCCTCCTGTAGATGCCATAAAACTGAAGTAAGATGAGAGTCGTGCTCCTCTTCTGCAGTGCCAAACACCAAAATATCATCAGTGACATTGAGCACACCTGGGAGTCCAGCTAGCACTTCAGAAATTGTATTCTGAAATATTTCAACAGCAGAAATGACAAAACGGAGGCGTTTGTAGCAGTGAAGGCCCACATGAGTTGAAAGTGTCATCATATATTTGGAATCAGGGAGGAATAAGTTGATGGTAATCAGCAGTAAGATCAAGCTTGGAGAAAAATTTGGTTCCAATGAGATCAGCAGTTATGTCATCCACAGTGGGAGTAATGTGTTTCTCCTACTTGATGGCTCGGTTGGGGAGGCGCAAGTCCACACATATTCTGATGTTGCCTGGCTGTTTGGGGGCAACAGCTATGGGGTAGACCCATGGGGTAGGGCCATCCATGCACTCAATGATATCAAGTTCCTCCAGGTGTCTCGAATCTTCTACAACCAGTTTCCTAATATAACTAATTACTTAATTAATTAATATTATTTATTTATTTTATTTAGCACATTTCTATACCACCCAAAACACAAATTTATTAGGAAATTAATTAATTACATTTCTATATTAATCAATTACATTTCTATACTATCCCATACAAAAAGTCCCTGGGTGGTTCACAATCTAAAAACCATTAAAAAATTAACACAATTAAAACAATTTTAAAAATACAAATAAAAACGCTAAAACCTGAAGCTTTAAAACTATAAACTGGACGGACAGGTATGTTTTCAAGTCCCTCTTAAAAATATTCAGAGAAGGGGAAACTCTAATTTCATTAGGAAGTGCGTTCCAGAGTCCTGGGGCAATTCAAGAAAAGGCCCAGTTTCAAGTCACCACCAACCAAGCCGGTGGCAACTGCAACCGGACCTCCTCAGATGATCTTAATAGGTTGCAGGGTTGATGAATAACAAGGTGTCCTCATAAATACTTTGAATCCAAGCCGTTTATGGCTTTATAGGTATCCCACACCAGGCTCCCCTCAGACATCCTCAGCAGCAGCTGCCCTTCTGGCAAATCTCTCTCACCGGTACTCTCACAAGAGCTGCCACACATGGGATTAGCCACAGGAACGCCTTAGAGAATTATATATATAGATGACCAGCACTTTGTATTTCGCCTGGAAACTTATTTTCAGCCAGTGTAGTTCTTTTAAAATGGATGTAATATGATCTCTTTGGGCAATCCCAGAGACCAACCTGGCTCCTTTATTCTGTACTAACTGCAGTTTCTGAACTATGTACAAAGGCAGCCCAAAGTAGAGCTAAGGGAGCCCAGCCTGGTTCCTGCTGCTTGTGTGCAGCAACAGGAGCCATATGGCTCCCAGCAGCAGTTCGGCGGCAAGCCCATTTATGGAGGCTGTTGCTTAACCCAGGTTTTGGGCACCAGAGCACCCCAACAGCAGGTTACAGGATCATGTGTCACTGTGGCGCAGGTCCATACCACAGCTATTCACAAGTAGCCCCCTGACAGGGAGGCTACAACAAGCCTGCAGGTGCCAGGAGGCTCCCCAGTTTGCCTCACACACTTGCGTGGGCCATTCTGGCACTTCTGGGGGCCAGGAGGCCCCCAAACCCCACCGCCCCAACCACTTCCATGACTGAGCTGGTAATCATCTGGGCGGCGGGCTGCCCGATCATCTGTGGGGAGAGCAGGTTGCCCACTCTCCCCACAAACCCCATTCAGGTGCTATACATGGATCATGTGTAGAGCCTTAATATGTTATCTCTATGAAGAAAAATTCAGAATTCCAAGTGAGGGAGAGACAGAAATACCAGGTAAGAAGAATGGTGTGTCTTTGTTTCTGTCCCTTGTGTTCCTTTTGTCCTCTCTGTGTCTTGCAGGCCTTTCCCTCTCTCTATTGCTTTCTGTTATTGAGAAGGGAGTTTTGTATGTTTGTGGGTTTACAGAGGGGTTCTTATCCACTCTCATCACCAGTGTAGAATCCAGAAGAAAGAGTTGTGGCATGCAAGGACAAGGCAGTGGAGTAGAATGAACAATGACAAATATTTATGTACCACTTTTCAACAAAAAAGTTTCCAAAGTGGTTTACATAGAGAAATATTAAATAAATAAGATGGATCAGGAATATCAATGTTTTAATGAAACAGATATTATTTACAGAGAGGCAAGTGCAGACTGCTTTCAATATTCTTGCTGCTGGTTGTTTGTTTGCCCAGCCTTTACTTCAGGATGGGACTAAAAGTAACTAAAGAGGAAGAAATGCCCCATGCTCAATTATCAGATAAGGCCCTACCACCACTGATACAGTGTGCCAATCAGGCTGATTTGAGTCATTTAATCCATTTAATCTATCATCAACCTGATACACATAATCAATATTAGAACTGATTTAGTATATTTTTTGTTTGGTGGGGTGCATAATCCAAGTATATGCATGTATATATGTGCATGTATGCATGAGCGTTCATGGATTTGTGTGTGTGTTTGTATGTGTATGTGATATTTGTTACCAGACAAGCTGTGTTTTGGGATAGCAAAGAAAAAGCACCCCTCTATGTGCATGGGACTGTGGGATCGCAGTCTCCATTTTGAATGCTTCAGTTCATGGGACCATGAACTTTTCACCTGTCTACTTTTGTCAAGTCTCATTTCTGGTCGCTCAACATGAGCAAAGCACTTCAGAGTGTTTAGATTGTGTATAGACTCAGGGCACATTTTGAGGGCACATTCTGAGCACATGGCTCCAGAATCTGTTTGGACCACTATCCTATGGACTCTCATACCAGTGAGTTGTAGCCTTTTGCTCCTCACTGTGTTTTCCCCATCTTTCTGTCCATTTCCCATGAGGAGACCTGCAAGTGTAATGAATATAGCACCAGACCAAGGATAGGTAAACTAATCTCTTGCCTCTTTGAGTCTCCTTGCCCACTTTTTCCTTCCTCCTCACTTCCAAGCACTTTCTATAGCAAGCCTTAAGCCAGGCTTCAGTCAAGTACCTTATCCAAGCCGATCAATTTATAATAAAACTTTCTGCTAAATCACTGCCAGCTATAGCCTTGCTTAGGATATTAATTGACTCATTGCCTTGCCTAACTCAACATTCACATTCTGTACCCCCCATATACCCTTAATAAAACTGTTGTATTGCATTTCTGCTTCTTCATAATTTTCAAAATGCAAAACTTGCTCAAATTGATACTAAAGCCAAACCGCTCGCTCTAGCCAAGCTAATTTCCCCACTTTAAGCCAAAAACATAACTGGTGTGCCTAGCCAGCACCCTGGGGCAGTTCTGGTAAAAGTTCATATACTCACACTACATTGAAGAAGAAAAAAATGGTATTGGATCGACTCTGATATGTGCTGTGCTCATATGTTTGAAAATGGAACAAATTGTTCTAGTAAGAACTAATCAGCCTACTTTCATTTCACTGTCTCTTCATCTGGACTAAATTTGGTGCAAATCAAGGTCCACAAGTTAGATCTCTTGTGCCTCAAATGTTCATTTGTCTGCCATCTTGGATTGGGGTGGATGTCATCATTACAAACTGCACCACTGAGGTGTCACTGTGTGTCATTTACTAAAGCTGTTCCAAATTTGGTTAGATAGTCCTCAAGTTAGTGTACTTGTGCCTCAAAGGTTTAGGCACCCGCCATCTTGGATCAGGGTGGGTGACCATGACAAACTACACCACCGAGGTGTCCCTATGTGTCACTCACTGCAGCTGTACATTATTTGGTTTAAATGGTTAGACAGTCCACAAATTAGCCCTCTTGCACCTCAGAGGTTTATACAGCAGCCATCTTGAATTGGAGTGGATGACATAATCACAAGCTATGCCATTGAGGTGTCCCTGTGTGTCTCTCACTACAACTGTACATAATGTGGTTCAAATTAGTTAGACAGTACACAAGTTAGCCCACTTGCTCCTCAAATGTTCACTTGTCCACCATCTTGGACTGGGATAGAAGACATCATCACAAACTATGCCACTGAGGTGTTCTTATGTGTCACTCACTGTAACTGTACCTAATTTGGTCTAAATTGGTTTGACAGTACACAAATTATCTTGCTTGTGCCTCAGATGTTCATGCGGCCACCATCTTGAACTGGAGTGGATGACATCATCACACACCATGCCATCTGGGAATCCCTATGTGTCTCTACAGCTGTAGCAAATTTGGTTCAGATTGGTTGGGCAGTTCACATGTTAGCCCACATACGCCTCAAAAAGTTTACACTTCCACCATCTTGAATTGGTGTGGATGACATCATCACATACTATGCCATTGAGGTGTCCCTACAACTCTACCCGATTTGGTTCATATTGGTTCAGGTGTTGCGAAGTTGATGGGGGGGGGCACACAGATGGACACATACACGGACAGACAGACACACAGAATGCCGGGTGATCTCATAAACCTACTGGAAAATAGGCTAAAAATGTGCTGCTGCTGCTCCTGCCAGTAAAGAAGTAAATTTCCTGTAAAAAGGAAGAAAAGGAGGCTGTTGCTCAGCTATCACATAAATAAAGCCGCTCCTTCCGACACAGTCTAATACTATACAAGAGTATATCAGACACCATTGCATTTGATCTCATTGTATAAGCTTATCAGACAAATGCTTCATCAGCATTGTATCTGATGAAAAATTGTCCAATAGAGCCTGCATCACATCAGTTCCTCTCACTGTATTGTTTCTGTGTGTGTTGTAGCCTTTTCGTGAAATTGTCAAGTTCATGAAAAAAGTGTTCACTTCATGAAGTGAAACCACTTAGTGTAATGACACTTTTTGTTCAGTAACTGGACAATATTTCCATCCATTTCATTCAAAGGAAATGTCTCTCCAATTAATGAAACTCTTAGAATTACAGCTAGTGGACATAGTGGCGGACATCCAGTGGCTAACATCCAGAGAAATATTGCATGCCCCCCAAAATGTTTTGCACATGCTGTGGGGGAGGGGTGATTGTTGCTGATCACTTCCCTCTGCAACCTATTCTATTACATGGTGCAAACACCAGAAATGTGAAAAGGATTGATCAAAACATGATTGTAATATTTCACAGTTACAGCACTTCATGCATAATGCAGATTCTTCAGGTTTTCCTTTCAAGAGGAAATAAGTGGGAAGAAGCAAAGACATCAGTAGAAATAAAAGGCTACACTTGCTGGGGTGCAAAGACTCCTAACATAACACTTAACTTGAGACACTGCATCAATACAGATGTTCACACAAAGCCTCATTCAGCCCACCTCCAATGTAACTAGACAAATGTGGCCATAGGCTTTCTTAGGCAAACCTGAATGTATTTCATTTTCAGCTACTCTTAACAAAAGAGCCAATTTTGCAGCTAGCCTAACTAGGGATGTGCAAACCAGCTCTATGTCGAACGTGTTTGACACTGAGCTGGTTCGGTTTGAGGGCTCAGTGTTAAACCGAACCACTCCCTGTGGTCCCCCCCTCCCCCTGCCGCTCATGCACAAATGGCCTCTGTGAAGCCTGGCATGACCCAGGGTCTCGCAGAGGCCATTCGCGCATGCACGGCAGTGTCCAAAATGGCCTCCATGCCGTTCCACAGGTCTGAACGGGCTGAAAAACCAGCAGGGGGTGATTACGAAGGCTGGCGGGGGGAGGGGGAACCTCCACGGACCCCCTCCCCAGCCACCTTGAGGAAAAAGGGGTGAAGGTAATTTAAAAAAAATTTTTTAAAGTTTTAAAAATTTGCAAACAACCCCCCCGCCCGACTGTACTGAACTGGGAGGTGGTTTGAAGGGGTGCTGGACCAAACTGGTCCAGTCAGGTTTGAGTCCGATCCGGATTCGAACCAAACCGGGCCAGCTGATTCTGTGCACATCCCTAAGCTTAACTTGACCATTATTGTAGCTTGACAAATATGAAGACTGAGGGGGCATTTATATAGAGACTTTTGCTTTGTCTGGCAGTCTTTGGGAAATGATTACAAGTGAGTTCAGTACAAAATTACTCCATTACCTGGTGGTAGAAAGTTGAAAGGAATACAACTGGTCTAACCATTTCACAAGCTATATTCTAAAGAGAATGCGTGTTTCCTCCTTCCAATATGTATCTCTCTGTATCATTTAAAATTTCTCTATTTGTATCATATAGAGTGGGAAACTGATACCATTTAAACTTTTTATTTCAAGTGTAAATGTGTATGAGGTCTTGAAAAGGAACCATAGACATGTAGTAATGCTTCTTTTTTTAAAAGCCTGTTACAAAGTGTGTTTGTGTGTAAGAGCTCATAACAAAGATTAAGCACTGTGGACATTTTAGTTTTCAGGGGAAATTGGGACATTTTTCTCAATAACCAGCTCTGCGATAGATAGGAGTGGTTTCTTTCTTGTTTGTAGGAATGAGTAGGGATCATTTTCTGGGACCACAGACAAGATAGCACCTCACAGTTGGGCACCCAGTGAGTGACCGTTTGGTCATTTCCTGATTGAGTAGGTGGGACATGCTCGGGGCCAGTTTTTACCTATGGTTGGGGTATTTGGGGCAGTCAGCTCCATCCCCCAACCATGTTGTTTTTGGTTCATTTGGGGGGGAAATGACCTGGCTCAAAGAATGCCAGTGGGTTTTTTTTATTCAACAGGCAAAGGAAGAGTTGATGTTGATCCAGGCTTTCATCCCCAGTGTAATCATTTGGTGAGTGGACTGACTTCAGCACAGAATTTGGAGGGAAGTCCAGAAACTGAAAGGGGTTGAAAGGGCCAGGCAGAAACTCAACAATGCTATGGGCAGGGAGGTGTTAGCTCAGCAGGGAGGGATATTTATTTGTCACCCTCAGATCAACCTTTCCTACCCTGAGTTGTTTTGGCCAGAAGTAGTCCATGTGTCTGCCTGTGGTTGCAACTACTACTATGTGTTGGATCTGAAGCATGGACTCCAGGAATTTTTGGATGGGTGGTGGGGGCAAGGCCAAGCAAGGCTTGCCTTTCCCTGTGGCAGAGCAGTGCAGGCTTTGCATAGTTTTAGAGTGGGGTTTCTTCAAGAGAAATCAACCTTGGGCTATTTAAATCAGGTGGGTGGTTGACCTGTCCTTAGAGGCTTCACAGCTCAAGGATGCGGTTGGTACCTGTACCTGGTTCCTGGGCTTCATCACTTCAAAGGCTGTGTGGCTTGTTCTGGTGAAGTTCACGAGAGGCCCAGACCCAGGTGCTCAGCAAAGAGGAGCGGGAAACAGCTTTCCCTGTTTCCAAGCTCTGAACCAGAATGTGTTGCCCAAAGGCTTGAGAAGGACAAGAGTGAGACATGCCTAAGTTGGGACTGCACTGCTGGGTGGATTTGTTGGTTCTTGCCACTATCCAACTGATCTGATTTGTTAATGCAGTTGTGACCCTTTCTCCCAAAGAACTTATGCATTTTTAATTGCGCCATGCCTGTGTGGCTTGTTCGTGTGGGCATGGGGGCAAAGGCATTTGGTTATCGTCTCTACATATACACTGTCAAAAATGCTGTTCTATGAAAACAGGAAGGCTCTACACACAACTAGTGTGTAGAGCCAAAAGGCATTCTGCTTGACCTGCTTTCCCTGAAGACAATCAATCACCCCTCCCCGGCTGGGCAGATCGACTGCCCAGATGAGCGGTGGCTTTGCTCCAGCGTTCCTGCGCCCGGCCACAGTTCGCTCGGGTGCTCTGGGGGCCGGGCGAACGGAAGCACCGCCACACGGTGCCCTGCTCCCCAGAGCCCCAGTAATGCACTGTGCAAGTGAGCAGTGAATTCCTGGGATCCCCCTACACTCCCCCCCTCCCTGGGTGTATCCAACATGGCTGTGAGCAGCTGAGGCTGACACACAATCTTGAAAATGAGATTAATGGAGTTCTTGCTCCGTTAACCTCATTTAAGGGGGAGGGTATTTAGGCAGGCTTGCTGCCATGGAGCCACCGGGCTCGCTTGCAAGCCTGGTAGTTCTCACAAGTGAGCAAAACCAGGGTGAGTTCCCTTAGCCCAGTTTTGCTGGCTCATGAGAATCACCTCCCTGTGTGGGTTTGTTGTGTTTTTTAGTAGGCAATCCTATGTGTAATGAGATTTTTTTCTTTTCCATATGATTTCATACACCTTAGAGCCAACTCCAATCTGTTCAAAAGACTGTTTAGAACAAATCAATGTACAAAAATCCCAGCGTGTGGAGTTAAAGAGGCACTGTCAGTTGTTATTCAAATGGCTTTTATTCTATTTGCAAACAATTTCCCCCCATTTTTTCTGGCATATGCCCTCCTTTTCCAGTCTTTAAAAAAATGTATACTGCATCTGTTTCAGAAAGACCATGTTTACTCTGGACATTTACTTCTGCATTCAATTTTTGCCATGTATACATTTGCAGAGAAAGTACAATGTGAATGAATGGATCACGGATACAGGCAAATCCCATGATTGCAGCAGCTGGAAAAAATGACACCATAACTGAATGAAAATTTGGCAGCTGCACGTGTAATTACTTCATTCACAGGTTCTCAACAATGGTTGGGAATGTTCACATGCAAAACAAAATGTCTTGTGGGAACAGGCCTTAGATCTGGAGTAAACACTAGCACTGATTCTTGCACAAAAACTCAAAGGATTACCTTAAAACAGGTAAAGTGCTATGAGCTAAGGTTATGAACAGATTTTTTAACAACCCTAGAACAGGGAATTTCATTTGTACTCTTAGCATAGGGTTCTCCCTAAAACTGAGTTCAGAGGATTATACAATGAATATTTATATACTGCTTTTCAACAAAAGTTCCCAAAGTGATTTAAATATAAATAAATAAATAAAATTGCTACAAAGAGACCTAAAATTATTAGGTCTTGGAGACTATAGGACTAATTGTAATAGAACTGAGATTTTGAAGTTTCCAGATTTGTTTCACTCTGGTGGCAGGCTTGCCAGAAACTTTCCCAAGTATATATAACCACTACATTTTGGGCAGTTCATATATGATGAGAAATGAGCACACATTCGATCTCCACAGCTGCCATGCCTTCCCACTAGGGGTGTGCAGAACTGGTTCGGTTTGAACCAGGCTCAACTTGAACCAGGTGAGTTTGGGCAGTTCGAACTCAAACTAAATTGGCCTCCAAAAAGAGGGGGCTGGTCTCAGTTTGAACAGGTTCAGTGATTCTGATGTCATGTCAGCCACCATTTTGTTTGGTTTGTTTATAACCTGTCTTCCTTGCTGATTGGTTTTCTGCCACTGCATTACGGTTGGCTAGTGATCTCCTTTCTCCTGGTTAGCTTGTCATCATTCAAATCTTAGTGTTGTCAGGGCAACTCTGGCCCCATTGCCTGGGGTGGGGGATGAGGGATGGGGAAGCAAAAAGGAGGGAGTTTCAAATTGTATTTATGCCCAGGCAGTGCCTGTCTGGCCTCACTATACTGTTGGTCTCTGGAAGAAGAGATTGCTGCCTTGCCCTGCATTGCTACCTTGCTCTGCTTTCTTGCTTGCTTTTGCTGTAGACCCCTACTCTGCTGGACCCCTAATCTGCTGGGCCTGCCTACTGACCTGCTGGACCCCTGCTCTAATGCTGGACCACCGGCTCTGCTTGCTGCATTACCTGGATCCCTGCTCTGCATTACCCGGATCCCTGGCACTCAACCTTTATGTTGAGTGCCAGTGGAGGTTGGCCTGATTGCACCAGCTGAAGACATTGGAGCTGCCCAGATTTTGTACTTTTTGTTGGTTTTAGGTTTAGATTTTGGTTTTTTGGAGGTTTTGTGCTTTTGGTGTGGACAGATTTAGAGTTAGGTTTTGTGCTTTTGTTGTGGTTTTAGGTTTAGAGCTTGGTTAATTGGTTAGAGTATTTTCTTTTAAATAGGGCCTAGTTTGGGAACATAGGAAGTCGCCATATACTGGATCAGACCATTGGTCCATCTAGCTCAGTATTGTCTTCACAGACTTGCAGCAGCTTCTCCAAGGTTGCAGGCAGGAGTCTCTCTTAGCCCTATCTTGGAGAAGCCAGAGAGGGAACTTGAAACCTTCTGCTCTTCCCAGAGCAGTTCCATCCCCTGAGGGGAATATCTTACAGTGCTCATACTTCTAGTCTCCCTTTCATATGCAACCAGGGTGGACCCTGCTTAGCAAAGGGGACAAGTCATGCTTGCTACCACAAGACCAGCTCTCTGGTAAGGGATGTCCAGGAGGGCTAGGAGCTGGGTCGGAGGGAGGGGTGACACTGGTGGGAGGCCAGGGCAGTGAGAGGGGCCTACTCCTCATGTTGCCACAGTCCTCCTAGAGGCCATTGCATGCAGGCTCATGTATCTGGTGCCACCTGCTCCCATAGTGCAGCTGCTTATGGTGGCTGAGGTAGAAGTAGGGGGAAGCCCTGTCAGGGAAGAATCTCTGGTTTTGATGCCTGCTAGCCCAGCCAAATGCCTCTCCTCCTTGCCACTAATCTCTTTTCTCAGTGCAACCCCCACCCCCCCAATCCAAGACTGAGGAGGAGCAGAAGTAAGTAATTCCTGTTGCACCTGGACCTTTTCAGCCCTGGACTGAGGGTGGTGGTGGTGGCGGCCTGGAACCAGCAGGCCCAGTCAGAGGCGTATCTAGGGAAAATAGCACCTAGGGCAAGCACTGGAATCGTGCCCCTGTCCAAACAGCATATATATGGACAGGATGCATGCATTTTAAACACCAAGTCTGGTATTGTATTCTGAACCTTTCCTGAACTTAGATGTAGAATATATCTGTCTAACTCAAGGTAGACAAGTGTGTGTGACAGCATGGTCCTCTAAATATGATTTAATTTGGAAAAAGAGAGAAATGGCCATTGTACCCTGGACGAAAGGATGCTTGTGGCTTCAAGTGGGTCATGAAAGCAAAAAAAACCAGCCTCTGTCCTGCTTTTCAAATAGTCAGCATCACACATGAAAAGAAGAGGCTGTCCAGGGGCATAGCACACAACTTAACATACTCCCATCCCACATATTTTCCCCTCCCCCACTTCCAGCTCTAAAGGATCCAATATTTAAGCAATTGAATTTTTAAAAATGTACAAGACTCTCTGTGCAGATATACATCAAAATAATTAACCCATTTTACAGCACTGCCATACACACACACATACATATGGGTTATACACAGCATCTGAGGTATTATATTATCATTATTTAATATGTGTGGACCCCAGAAACTTCAGGCAAGTGAGTGACACTTTGGGAGAGCTACCTTTCCGTCCCCACCTCTCCTCTTCTTCAGCCCCCTCCTCTGTTTATGTTTATGCTTTAGCAAGGGAATCCAAAAGTCACAAGCATCTTCTACATAGTCACTTGGAGTTATGTGGCATGGCAGCAGATGTTGGCCACACAACTTCTTGGCTGATATATAGATTTAATTCCTCTCTAGGCATTCCTCAATATAGAAATCACATCAACATCTTTTTAATCAAAGAAAGCCTTAAGGAAGACCTTGCATATCAGCAGCAAAATTAAACATCTATACAGGAGAAATTCTACTGTTGCTCATTAACATGTATTTTACAACAACCACACGCGCAATGCTATGCGGAGCACAGACATGATCTAGTTCCCACCCAAAAGGCTTGCAGTTCTATCTGCAACCCCTCAAAGGCGTAAAGGCATGAAAGAATTGCAGTGTTGCACACCTCAATTCCTGGTTTGGCTTCTCTCTGCCATCCCACTCCTGTTTCTAGCATGCAACAGCAAAAGATGGCAGGGGACGCAAAGGGGAAGGCGCTGATTCTGAATGCATCTGCGCACACAGTGCCTTGATACTGCCGCCCAGAACAAAACTCATTCCACACAAAGATGAAAAAGCTAGAGAGACCACTTCCCCCCACCCACCCCAACTCGTTTCAGTACTGCCACCACCCCATTCCTGAATGTTAACGTAGAGGGAAATGATGATCTTTCAACTAGAACATGAGAACTTCTTTCCCCAAGGTATCACACATAGATCGGGTTGCAGCAGAGTAAGATCCCAAACAAAACAGGAAACCATGGGGCATGTCTGGCTCTAGTTTTTTTCCACCCTTGAGATAACTCATATTCAGAATCCATTTTTCTTCCTCTTGTCTAGCATTCAGGAATGGGGTCAGGGTGCTTAAAGAAACCAGTTCAGCAGGGATGCAGCAGAAGAATTCCTGCCTCTTTTGCTTGCAATCAGATGCATTTTTATTGGAGCTGAGGAGGTTCCAACTTCACACACATTTACCTGGGAGTTAGCCCTACAGACCATAGTTGGATTTTCTTCTGAGTAAAAAAAAACACACACACACACAACACACACACACGAGTCAAGTTCAAGTCCCCTTGAAGTGAATGGGACCTACCTACTTCAGAGTAAATATGCTGCAGCTTCAACTGCAAGAAAAAGAAGCAAATCTCCCACCCAGATCCACCCCTGCCCTTCCTCTCGCACAACTTCGTTTAAGTTTTTCTTTATTACAATCCCCTTTCTTCCTCCCCCCACCCCATTGCCACCCCCACCCTTCTCACTACAAACATCCATTGCCATGGCTAGAAAGCTGAGCAGTGTGGGAGGAAGGAAATAATCTATATTATGTTTACCTCTCTCTGCTTCCCCCAAATGGTCTGCTTTCCAGTAAAAGAAAACAGCTCACTTTCCATGCTGAAGGTGGGAGAAGCGAGGAATCTTGATGCCTCTGAACCTACGCTAGGACGTGAAAACATTCCAAAGATATGAAAGTTACTGGAAAGTTAACCATGCCCTCCCTCTCTGCCTGTGTGGCTTCTCAGCTGTTGCTCCAACATTCTAAGGATGGAATCTCGAGCACGACAAAGTTCTAACCGCTGCTGCCAATGCAAAAAAGAGAGGAGGCTTTATCCTCTGAACTGCGGTAGTTTTTAGTTCCGATTCCTCATTCCCCTCCCCCAAAAGGGGTTGCTTCTGTTTGTTCTGTATTTTGCACTCAAGGAAAGATTGTTTTATTTTTGTTTTACTAATCAATTAATGAGTCGCCACTGTGAAGCAAAAGGAGTCAAAGGACGCCCTCCCTCTTGCTCCTGGTGAGTGGTGACACAGTATTATAGTGGCGGCAGGGAGGACATCCTTTTGCTTCAGTGGTGACTCTTTCATCACTTAGTAAAACAAATTAAAACAATCTTTCCTTGAGTCAGTGTAAAATACAGAAGCAACCCCCTTTGGGTCTTTAAGTGAGCAGAGATCCATTGCAGAAGAAGGAAAAGGACAGAGACAACTTCCAGCTTACACTCCCCCACTTTACCTGTGCAGCGAAAATGCTCTCTCTGGCGGTAATTCCTGCTCTTTATGTAGAACTACAATAAGAAACAACCCATGAAACCGGAAGCCCCAGACTTCGAATAAACCGGATTTTCTTACCAGAGAGAGCAGTGGGCTTCGTGGGGATTTCTGTCATAAGGTACTCCCAGATTTCTGGCTGGTTTTGCTGCAGTCAGCAGCGAGCAAACATGACACTTTACTGGAATTAGTTTCTTGAGGCGCTGGGCAGTGGAAATGCCAGAGCAGAACGAAACCGAAACAAGCCATTCAAAAGTCTGTGCTGAGCTAAGCTGCCTGGTTAGCAATTTGGGAATATTCCCGTGCCCACATGCACACCTAACCTTCCATTAATGTTTAAATTTTCAAAGAAAACATGCAACCCAAATCTTTGAACACAGGTGAAGGGAAGGGAAGCAGAGCATGTCTATTTTGTTTTGTGTTCATACCGGCGGCAGCACAGCACAGCAGCACTCGGAACGACCAGCATTTGCTGCTAGTCCCACGTGGTCATGTAGGCATGCGCTCTTTGCGCAGCAGTGTGGGGCGGGCAGGCGGGCGCTTCTTCTGCCAGCCAGTGGGAGCCCCGCCCGCCGCCCCGCCACCCTCCGCCACCTGGAATTTGGGGGGGAAATTTTTTTTGGTGGTGGGGCTTTCGTGGGGCATCGCACTGCTCCCCCTCCCAGAGTTGTGCCTAGGGCATGTGCCCTGCCTGCCTCACCCTGGTTCTGCCTCTGGGCCCAGTAGTACTGCCACCACCCAAATGGTCCAGGACTGGCAGCAGCAGCACCATGTGGGACCACAATTGGTGCTGCCCAAGTAAGCCTAACATGCTGTATGCACCCACTGCAGGGCACTGGTCATCAGGGGTAAGAACACCAAGCATCATTGGCTGTTGTTGATGTGCAGGCACCTCAAATGGCATCATCAGGCTATCCTTGCTTCTGCTGGCAGCACTAGGTCTCCCAGTGTTTTCTCAGCTAGTGATGGCAAGGCATGTGCTCCTGCTCTCAATCAAGGGACATTGCCTGTCACACAGTGGGTGCAGTTGGTGGTCAAGTGGTCTGGTTGCCCAGAAGCACCATTCATTATCCGAGCCATTTGAGACATGATGCCTCTGGATGACCAGCCATTTCAGATGGTGGAGAATGCCAGCTTCCATAGGCTATTCCAACTGCTTGCCCCTGACTGTCAGACTCCCTTACGCACTGCCTTCAAAAGGTGGGTGGTGTCTTCTTTGTTGTACTGGGCATGCAGGGAGGCTGTGTCAGGACTTCTGCAGTCAGCAAGGCCCGACACCACTCTGCATTTTACTACAGATGTGTGGACCAACTGTTCTGGGGTGCAGGCTGCTTTCCTGTCCCTCACTGTGAATTGGTGGGGGCAGGAGAAAGACATCATCCACTGTTGGTGGCATAGCCAGCCCCTCCCATGCAGCCAAGCCCAGGTGGGCTGTGCTGCTTGTGGAGTCGCTGTACACAGACCACATGGTGGATGAGCTGTCAGTGGTCATCAGACACCAGGAGAAGGAATGGTTGTCTGGGTGGTCAAACCTTTGCCGAGACTTCCTGGTCACTGAAAATGGTGCTGACGTGCTGAGGGCAGCATGTCAGCTGCAGTTTCTGTCCATACATTGTATGGCACACACACTCTGAACCTGTTTTGTTTTATTTATTTCATTTATAAACTGCCCCATCCAAAGGCTAATATTATTATTTTGGCTAATATTTATATGAATATTTATATACAACTTTTTAACCAAAGTCCCCAAAGCAGTTTACACATAAATAATATTTTTAAAATAAAATTTTATAATATATTTATATATTAAAAATATTTTTATATATGGTTGTGATGGATGTACTTGGCATCAAGGAGACTAGGGCCAGGGAATGTAGAGGCCTCCCTCTGGAGGGCTTGCTGCCGCCACAGCTGCTTATGTGGAGAAGTGCTCCAAGATAGCAGCCTACATCCACCACAGTGAGAAGGGTAGGTGGATGCTCAAGGAGAGGCAACATGAGCTCAGCCTACCTTCTCACATCATCCCAGTGGAAGTCTTGCTCCAGTGCTTGCACGAGCAAGAGGCGGCCATCCAAGCCCTGGAGGAGAACTGTGGTTTTTTGGAGTATGCAACCTATCCACTGTGGACTGGAAGCTCATTTCCGAGCTGGTCTTGACACTCAAGCAATTTTTCCTTGCAACAAACAGCTTGTGTGCCAAGGAAGCAGCTCTGAGCCAGGCTATGCCTACTGCTCTTCTCCTGGAGAAAACAGTCGATGAAGTCCAGACCTCAAGACATTTACAAACTGTTTCTGAAAGAGCTGGAAACATTATGATCCTCATGGACAGATAACCGGAGCACCTGAAGGTGAGTGGTAGATATCATAAGACTTGGCATGGGATGACCCACAGATATGTCCAAAAAATCTGAAGAAAAACTAAGGGTGAGGGGAGATCCTTAAAACAGTTACAATCCCCTTTCTTCTTCAGCTTGGAGAATACTCCCTTAAGACAGTTACATCGCCTTTTTCTATATTTCCTGTTGTCTTATATATACCTATCACTAGACTTATGATTTACATTTAAAAAAACTGTGATGGAGACTGAGGAGTGGATGGCCACTGGGAGAGCATTCCAGAGTCTGGGGACAACAACTGAGAAGGCCCTGTCCCGCATGCATGACAGCCGAGCCCTATCTTGTCCCCTTGAGTTGAGTACAGGATAGCACAAGTGGGAGATGGGGATTGGAGAAAATGCTTTATATAAAACCAAACAGTTAAGTCATCTCTGGGATTCAGCTATTTCTTCCAGAAGTGCTTGCTGCTGCTTCATAAGGACCACAGTCAAACAAATCTAAATCAATGCTAAAAAGTAGTATTAAAATATTAATGACTCTAACTCTGAACATCCTCCGCAGCATAGATCTAAAATGTTTTAAAAGAGAATAAATAACCTTTCCTAAAATTAAAAAAACGCAGTAGGAGAATTAAGAACATTTTCTATCCAAAGAATCACACAAACAGCATATGCCAGCGTGGTGTAGTGGTTAGAGTGCTGGACTAGGACCGGGGAGACCCGAGTTCAAATCCCATTCAGCCATGGAACTAGCTGGGTGACTCTGGGCCAGTCACTTCTCTCTCAGCCTAACCTACTTCACAAGGTTGTTGTGAAAGAGAAACTCAAGTATGTAGTACACCGCTCTGGGTTCCTTGGAGGAAGAGTGGGATATAAATATAATAATAATAATAATAATAATAATTAATACCCCCCAGTGAGGCACTACCTTGGCGTGGTTGTGGGGCTTGTGTGTTCTGAGGAAGGTGAGAGCTATGCCAGAGGTCCAACCATACTGGACAGGTCTCACCAGAGGAGCCAGACAAAGAGTGCCTCTCCCATCAACAATATGGTGAGATGTAACTTTAATAAATCTATACCGGATCGGTCGTCGCCCGGGTCAACAAGGACTGCGCCAGATGCTGGAGTCCCTGGACATCTGGTGGCAAGTGGGCAACAGGACTCAGGGTCTTCAGTTGAGCAACCAGGGCTGAAGACAGCAAAGTTACTGGAAGAAACGTCGCTTAACCGAAAAAAATATACAAAAAATACCAACAAGGAAATAATGATCTGCTATTACAAGTTTAGTCCAACTAGAAGAGGTTATTTTTTAAAAAAATGTACCAAATTTGGAAAGAGAAGCATCCAGATACAAAAATAATAGAACAAAGGCAAGCAGATCAGAGAAGATTCATAATAAGAAATAAATTATTCACAGAGTTGAGCTGGAAGAACTGCAAAGAGCAACACAGGCTCAAGATATGGAAGAAGAATTACCACTAACTGAAGCAGTTGCTCAGGCGCAGGTGGAAGAGGTCTTGGAAATAGAGGATACCACTGTTGCTGAACTGTTTCAAAATCAAAACCAGGCAACCTCCCCTTCAACTTCCAGCAATAAAAACAATTGCCAAAAAACAACTTGCTCAGGTATTAAAAGATGTCAGTGCTGCACTTGTAGAAATAACAACCAATAATTTGCAAGAAACAAACCAACTAATGTACAGTGCAACAACAACAACAACAACACAAGAGCTCGGATATAAGATCAATGGACCTGTAAAAAAAGAAAGTAGTAGATCACCTAAATGGAAGATTAGATTAGAAAATAAAATCTCCAGGCTTAGATCAGATGCTAGTAAATTGAAAGATATGAAAGACAAGAAACTGAAGAATGAAAACACCAAACAGTGTCTGATCCAAAAATACCACCTAGATTCAAGGAAAATTAGAGAAGTCCTGGAAATAATAAAGCAGCAAATAACAGCAGTGTCAAAGAAGATTAGCAGATATGAAGCCAGAACTACACAACACAGGCAGAACCTCCAATTCCAGTCGAATCAGAGACGTTTCTACCAAAGCATAGAAGGAGAAACTGCAAGAAACCTAGAAACACCAAATAAAGAAGAAACAGTGCATTTCTGGGGGAAATTATGGGACAATCCAATAGATTATAATAAAAAAAGCAGGCTGGATGAAAGAGGTCAAAAAATGTAACCAACAAATTCAAGATCTAATAATAACACCAGAATTAATAAGTGAAAGAGCAAAGAAAATTAAAAATAGGACTGCTCCTGGCGACGATGAACTGCATGTATTTTGGCTTAAACACCTAACAAGCCTTCATAAACAACTATCAAAACAGTTCAATCACATTTTGCAAGCAGGTGATATTGAACAATGGCTAACAACTGGGAAAACCCATCTCATCATGAAAGACCGAGTAAAAGGTGCAGGTCCAAGTAATTATAGACCGATAACCTGTCTGCCAACCATGTTCAAATTATTAACTGGAATAATAGCAGATGAAGTGATGCAACACTTATTAACTAACAAACAGCTTCCAGTTGAACAGAAAGGAAATTGCCCGAACACCAGAGGCACAAAAGACCAGCTGCTGATTGACAAAATGATTTTAGAAAACTGCAAGAGAAGAAAAACCAATCTAAGTGTTGCATGGATTGACTACAAGAAAGCCTTCGATTCATTGCCTCACACATGGATACTCAAATGTTTAGAAACAACTGGTGTCAGCAAAAACATTCAGATATTTATTAAAAAAAGCAATGAGCATGTGGAGTACACAGTTAACAATCAATGGCGAGGCACTTGGACAGGTTAGCATTAGAAGAGGCATTTTCCAAGGGGACTCACTATCCCCTCTGTTGTTTGTAATCACCATGACCCCACTTTCACAAATACTAAACAAAACAGGCCTCGGATACCAAACATCTAAAACATCCAGTAAAATCAACCATCTGCTGTACATGGATGATCTGAAGTTGTATGTAAAGTCCCAGTCAGAAATCAAATCACTGCTAAACACTGTCCGTAGATTCAGTAGCGATATAGCAATGGAGTTTGGACTAGACAAGTGTGCTGCATTAATAATGAAAAGAGGAAAAATAAGAAAAACAGAAGGAATAGAACTGCCCAATGGAAGCAAGATCAAGAACCTGGAAGAGAAAGAACATTACAAATACTTGGGCATTCTCCAGGCTGATAACATCACACACACTGAAGTTAAAAGAAACATGGGAAGTGAATACATCAGGAGAATTAGAAAAATCCTCAAGTCCAAACTCAATGGCGGGAACACCATACAAGCCATAAACACCTGGGCTATACCTGCTATAAGATACACTGCAGGAATAATAGACTGGACCCAGGCAGAGCTAGAGACGCTAGATCGTAAGACCAGGAAAATCATGACCATCAATCATGCTCTGCACCCCCGCAGTGATGTCGATAGGCTCTACCACCCTCGCAGCTCAGGTGGAAAAGGAATGCTACAAATCCATCAAACAGCAGAGGAGGAGAAAAGAGGCCTTGAAGAATATATAAAGGACAGTGAAGAAGATGCACTTAAAATGGTCAATAATGCGAAACTATTAAACACCAATGAAACAAAGCAGGCCTACAAGAAAGAACAAGTCAAGAACCGAGCAGAAAAATGAAAAAAAAAAGCCCCTGCATGGTCAATATTTGCACAATATAAGTGGAAAATCAGACATCACCAAGACCTGGCAATGGCTTAAGAATAGTTACTTGAAAAAAGAAACAGAGGTTTTAATACTGGCTGCACAAGAACAGGCACTAAGAGCAAATGCAATAAGAGCAAAAGTCGAAAAATCAACAACAAACAGCAAGTGCCACATTTGTAAAACAGTGACCATGAAACAGTGGACCACTTAATCAGCTGTTGTAAAAAGATCGCACAGACTGACTGCAAACAAAGGCATGACAAAGTAGCAGGGATGATACACAGGAACATCTGCAAAAAATACAAGCTACTTGTAGCCAAAAATTGGTGGGACCATAAAATTAAAAAAGTTGAAGAAAATGAAGATGTAAAAATATTATGGGACTTCCGACTACAAACAGACAAACATCTGCCACACAATACACCAGATATCACTGTAGTCGAGAAGAAAGAAAAACAAGTTAAAATAATCGACATAGCAATACCAGGGGATAGCAAAATAGAAGAAAAAGAAATAGGAAAAAAAATAACAAAATACCAAGATCTACAAATTGAAATTGAAAGGCTGTGGCAGAAGAAGACCAAAATAATCCCAGTGGTAATTGGCGCCCTGGGTGCAGTTCCAAAAGACCTTGAAGAGCACCTCAACACCATAGTGGCCACAGAAATCACCAACAGCCAATTACAAAAAGCAGCTTTACTGGGAACAGCCTATATTCTGCGACGATATCTATAACAACAGCAACAACATTGACAATAAAATTCAGCCATCTCAGGTCCTTGTGAAGGATTTGATGTCTGGCTAAAACAAACCAGTCAATAACACCTGTCTGACTGTGTAAAATAATAATAATAATAATAAAATACACCAGGTATAACTGTCGTCGAGAAGAAAGAAAAACAAGTCAAAATAATCGTCATAGCAATACCAGGGGATAGCAGAATAGAAGAAAAAGAAATAGAAAAAAAAATAACAAAATACCAAGATCTACAAATTGAAATTGAAAGGCTGTGGCAGAATAAGACCAAAATAATCCCAATAGTAATTGGAGCCCTAGATGCAATTCCAAAACATCTTGAAGAGCACCACAACACCATAGGGGCCACAGAAATCACCATCAGCCAATTACAGAAAGCAACTTTACTGGGAACAACCTATATTCTAGGACAATATCTATAATAATAACAATGATATTGATAATGAAATTCAGCCATCTCAGGTTCTTGGGAAGGACTCAATGTCTGGATAAAACAAACCAGTCAATAACACCTGTCTGACTGTGGTGATGATGATGATGATGATGATGATGATGATGATAAATACCCATACCAAAGAAAGGAGACTGTTTCAGACTATTCCTATAATTAAAACTTTTTGTAAGCACTGAGAGGGAAAGAGCCAGGTTTAGCAGGTGAGCACGAATCTCTATACTCTCCCCCGTATGATATGAATAATAGCCAGCATTTATCATGATTTTGTTGCTGATGTATTTAATTTATTTGACAAAATTAGGGAAGCAGCACTGGGCATCTTATATTCCTTTGATGAGTAGAACAAAGCCTACAAACAGATACATGTCAATGAAAGAACACACTTACACCTACTTGCTGGCATTTGATGAATTTCTACAAATACATTCTGGCAGGTGAAGCATCAGATCTTTTTGGCAGCCTGGTCGCCTGGTGATTGATGATAAGTAGAAGCTGAAAGCATTTGACTTAAGAAAATGATGCAGCAGTCACAGTGACAGTTTAAAACATCTGAGAGTCCGATGTTAGGGTTAGGTGTGTACTACTTTGAATATTGTCTCAACACCATTCTCAAAACAGTGGCAGATTGTAAAAAAAACAAAACCAAAACAAAACAACCCACACCACCTACATTGTTCATGAGCCTCTTGACAGCTGTGAAGGAGCATTAGGCACCAAACAGCACTGGAGCCAGCATGGGTTTGTCAAGAACAAATGAAGATTATCATCCTGTCTCCTTTTAACTGAATTACTAGTTTAGAAAACCATGGCATTTTGTGGACCCATTTTCATAGGTAATGGAAATTTTGTAGACATAATGGGTCTCCCATAGATGTTAAGTGTCGCCCACTTAGTTTCAGCAAACTTTTAACACTGTCTCCCATGATATCCCTGTGGATGATTAGCCTGGATGGTATGATTGTTAGGTGAATTCACACACATTTGAACAATTGTACCCAGGGCGTATTTGTTAATGGCTCCACATCAGATTGGAGAGAATTATCAAGTGTAATCTTATGGGGGTTTGGGGTGTTTTTTTTAGGATCACATGGGGGTTTGGGGGGAAGGTTAAAAATCCTCTGGGTTTTTTAGGATCCTATGGAGGTTTGGGGGGAAGGTCAAAAGGAGTTTAATCACCTGCTTGCCCATTTCTTTTGTGGGTTGGGTAGTAGGTAGCACCAATCACACCCTACTACCCAACACACTTTGGTGTTCATAGGACCTACCAATAACAATGAGATGTTTTGTGTTCCCCATTGTTCCCTATGGCTGAAACAAACTGCACTCACAGAATGTGCATGACAAGTTTTGCATTGCACTTTGCAATGCATTTTGCATCCCTGCCTTGCAAAACACTACAGATTAGAAGCACACAGTTAAAGGAATCTGTATCTCCCGACTCAAAACACACATTTTTCCAAACACGGACCAAAAACTGACAAGAAAGAATCACTGATCCAGAATCCACAGCCTACCACAGTACCTATGCTGCAGAGAGCAGTTGCTCTCTCACACACAACTATGACTCCTTACTTCAGCACTGCAACAGCTGCCATAGCAGCAGCAGCAGCAAGCATAGCCATAATTAAGCTCAAGTACAGCCAGATATTGTGTGAGTACACCTTGCAATGCAGATTACAGAGCAGACAGTGACGCACAACTTAGTTTCAAGACCAGACATGGAGTTCATCAGAGCAATCATCAAGAAATATTACACAGAGAGCTACCTCTGTCCATTTCTCACCACAACACTATCTCACAAACAAACCAAAAATCACAATTCAAGAAAGGAAGTCACCCAAGTTCTGTCTTTTTCAATCTGAGATCCAGAAAACAAGATAGCAGCAATACCACAGCATATTATACTCAGTTCTGAGAAAAGAAAACCACAAAATCAACAAACCTTCCTTGATTCTTTCATCCTGATGTAAGGTCTTTTTCTGTCCCCCAGTCCTTTTGAATACATTTTGAAATCCCTTCCTTTTCTGTCCCCCGCATCCCTTCCCTCAGCCAATGGGGGCACAGTTGCCCATGACAACACTTGATTTGTATGATAATAAGCCAACCAAGAAGAAAGGAGATCACAATCCAATTGGAGGTCAGTGCCAGAAAACCAATCAGCAAGGAGTAAAAACAGGACTCAAAATGGCACTCAAATCAATTTGAGCTCAAAATGGGATCATTTCAATTCAAACTCAGAAAAGGCCCTTTATTTTGAGGGTGCTTTGTTTTGAGTTACTTACCTCAGCCCAATTCAAGCTCAAATCAATTCAAATTTGAATCAATTTGCACATCTTTAGTTTGGAGCACTCACACTAGGCTCTTCTGGATGTGAGCCACTGTTTCCAGTTTTGGGGACCACATTTTAGAAGGTCAATGAAACTTGAATGGATTCAGAGGAGGGAAACAGAGATGTTGAGTGGACTGGAAACCAAGTTTTCTGAGGTATTGAGGCTGGGCATGAAAGCTCTTTTCAAACATCTGAAGGGCTGTCATATAGAAGAAGTGGTCTTCGGTTTCTTTTGAGTGCAGGATTAGAATTAATGGTTTGAAATGACAAAGATGCAGATTTAGGTTAGATATTAGGAAGAACTGATAGCTGCAAGAGAAATATGACAATGAAACAGTCTGCCTCATGCAATGGGGAGCTCTCCTTTAGAAGTTTTCAGACAGAAGTTGTGTGGTCAGCTGTCAGGGATCCTGTAGTTGTTTCCTACAATAAGAAGGGGTTATAACCGTATTATTTATTTATTTTTTCTGTTGGAACTTCATTGAAAAGCAGTATATAAATATTCATAGTATTAGTTTGGACAAAACCTCCAACACTAAAATTCTATTAGGCTCAAGAGAAAATAGCTGACAACTGGTTGTTAATGGAAGTTTTTAGTCCCAAATACTATAATCAAATACAAATATCAGCTACAGTGGATAGCATTGACAGTTTCACTAATTCAGCTCTCAGAATGGAGCTTCTTAGAGCAGAAGGTACAGTCCAGTGCACTTCCTAGTTGGCTTTCATCCTAGATCAGGCAATTTTCTCAACATCCTGTCCACAGCATCCAAACTGGTGCTTTAAAATTCTTTCAAGGTCCAACTCTTGCATATCCTCAAAAGCTTATCATAGGAAAAGGCTATCATAAGAGAATGGGCAGCCTTCTGTTCTACTCACCCCTGGAGTGTTTTGTGATGACTTATCTCTTAAAACTTTGTCTCATTTGGTAGTAACTTCCATCTACATACACGCATCTACACTAGGGAATGTACAGAGCCCCTAAGAACATGGTGGTCTCTTTCACTGGGAATTGATAGCCAAGAAACAAACATCTGTTTCCTGGGTGTCGATTAGCAAAAGCCATGACTCAGAAATGCTCAGTGTAATGTGATCAGACAGCCTGGCTCTTCCCATAGGCATGTGTATACACATGCATTCACAAATCCTTAAAAGCAGCACCCAACATCAATTCAAACAAATTAACACACTCCTTTCTGATCACTAAACTTTCACCCTTAAACTGAACCCCTGACCTTCTTTTCCATTTCTCTTGTCTTTTTTTTAGAGAGGAACATGTATAATGACAAGGTTTTGCACAGTAAGAACATGAAATTTGTAAAATGAAGTCTGTTCCCCCCCCCCTTTCAATGTGAAGCACTAATTGGAACTTTACTGCTGAACAAAACCATTTGTATTCCTTTTTTCCCTGACTCACAGTTGCAAGTTTCTATTGATCCTCATCAGAACCAAAGCTGCTGCAGAAGAGTCACGCTGCTCTGATCAACCAGCATTTAACCAGGATAGATAACCAGGATTGAGTTCTGGTAAAATGCAGAGCAGTTTGTTCAGGATTGCTCTGAAATTCTGGGTTCTAATGATCAGCTCCACATGGCTCAGTAATCCTGATTAACCTTTTAACCCAAATCCTTGCAATTGTGTGAATCCAGCACAAGTAAAATTATCTTTGGCCCACAGTAAAAGTGGACTAAAACACACAATGAAATGAACACATTGTAATACACTGCATAGTAACTAACCATAGAGGTCTATCAATAGATAGAGATCAATATAAAGCATATGATCACTGTAATTGATGTGAACAGTACTGCTGGCATGTCCTGCAGTACTACAAATGTGGAAGAAGCATTTCAAGACTGCAAACAGGCTTGCATGGAGTTGCGATGCAGCCATGTTGCACTGCCCAGCAGAGGGGGAGCAATTTTTGATGTTCACCCTTCCTCCAGAAGAAATAGAATAACTCACTGCCATCAGTCCAGCTATTCACCCTGATAATATGAGGTCTTGAGCCTTAACGACAACACAATAAAGTTATGAACTATACTGCTCTTCATCATACAACTAAGTGGAAAAAAATGGTATTGTGTCATATGATAAATTGGGTGCGGGTAAATAAATAAAACCACAGTCAATGCTGGAAGCATGAAGTCTCTGCCTTTTCAGAGAAAGTCTAGGGAAACATTTGTATGGCATCAAAACCTGATGACAGGAGAAACCATGAGAAGAAATGCAACCTCTAAGTGCTCATTCTATCAAATTGATGCTGTGAGCAGCTACATATGTCGCCAGATAGATTGTTTATGATTATGAAGCCAGAAATCCCTACATATATTCCTTAAAAATATTGTGGGCTATAGTATAGGGATGTGCGGCTAAATGGGCCCAAAATCTTAGAGCCAGACTTGTCTTGATTGTATAAATAGTCAAACATCTCTGCTATGTAAGTGGGCCTGTGTTTACTACATTAACTAACTTCCATACTAAACAAGAATGAAAAACAGTGATCCTTGAAATATCTTTGAATCTTAACCTAAATAATGCTTTTGTAATGAGTTTAAATACATTCCCCCCAAGATGAGAATTCATATAGAGTGTTTAAATTCATTTACATCTTCATTTTGTGTGGCTGTTGTATCTTCTGTATCCTATGATCAATTTTCCCCTACACCCACTCAATAAACCATATGTGGTGCTCTTACCTATTACAACTTCTGCTCAATCAAAAATTTTCAGCATGAATTAAAGTTACCTACCAAATAGGCGCAGCAGGGAAATGCTTGACTAAAAAGCAGAAGGTTGCCAGTTCAAATCCCCGCTGCTACTATATTGGGCAGCAGCTATATAGGAAGATGCTGAAAGGCATCATCTCATACTGCGCGGGAGGAGGCAATGGTAAACACCTCCAGTATTCTACCAAAAGAAAACCACAGGGCTTTGTGGGTGCCAGGAGTTGAAATCGATTTGATGGCACACTTTACCTTTACCACATAGTAACAACATATTTACAGAAAGTACTATGACATTTAAATAAATTGACCAGTTGAACAATTATCAATATGAATTTATCCAAACAATATAACATTAAATTTCAACATTTATAGTGCTGATGTGTTATAAGACAATGAGGCTATTCACATGAGCAGTCCAATCCAGGCTATGGCAGCCCAGCCTGACTTCCACCCCTGCTGGCCTGACTTTTTGACCCAGCTGCTTATTGAGGTTAAACAAACCTGAGGGTCATTGAACTTTGGCAGGCTATCATATGCACAATTGTCACCAGGTCAAAAGACTTCCCTCCAGCCCACTCCCATTGCTAGGGGGAAGGAGTGGCCTCACTGAGTGCAGCTGCTGCTCTAATGCGAGCAGCCACTCAATGCGGGATAGGGAAGTTCTCCCACTCCCAGTTCTCATCTTTGCCGCATTGCCACTCATGTGGGAACACAGCATGGCAAAGGCATAAATGGCTGCCGCTCATTGGTCAGGAAAGCAGGAAAGCTCCTGCCTTTCCCCGCAGCCCTCCAGAGTGGTGGCCAGGAAGTTGTGTGCACAACCTCAATTAAGGCTTAAATGACAGTTCCATCAATGAAATAATTGTTAAGACAATCCAATAAGTAAATGAAATTTCTACAGAAAAACTTGTAAATTGACAATGAGCACAACTGAAATTTACGTAGAAAAAATTTAGAAACATTGCAGACAAGGATAATCACATTTAGGCTGTGTTAATTTTAATGACAGAGTTGAGAACGAGTTTACATTTATAAATGAAAACTTTATAAATGAACACTAGGCTAAAGCAACAGGACTAGTAATGTAATACGGGTGTCATGGCTCAGACCTCTGACTCAGAAGAGTCAGAGGACGAACGGGAAGATTCGGTTGGTAGTGAGGGCTCAGAGGCACAGCAACAGGATTTGGCAGGGAGACCAGACTCTGGAGCTGAGGAATCAGAACAGCTGCCAGACATGAAGGCTGATCAGCAGGAGGCTGATCAGGAGGAGGCTGGGATTTCACCTGTCTTGAGAAGACGTCTCAAGAGGAAGGCTCAGTGGGAGACACGCAGGCGCAGGATATCACAGGAGAGGAAGTAGTAGTGCTGACTTAGGGAAGTCTGACTGGCTGCCGGTTCTCTTGAGCCATATATTAAGCAGTCTGTGACTTGCACAGATGCTGTTAGCAATTTCCGCTTACAACAGACTGTGTTTCTATTTAGAATTGCTCAACTTTTCGAGTTCCAGTTTGCCCTTGTACTGTTCTTTCCTGTTCTTTGTTTCTTGTTCCATTAATTCCTTGCTCTGGTGTCCTTTGTTCTATTCATTCCTTGCTCTGTTGTTTTCTTTTCAGTTATTACTCAGTTATCATAGAGCGGGATACCTAGTTTAGTTCAGGGGACTTGATTTGTTTACTACTATTTTTCTTTGTGAGTCTTTCATCTTCCTTCGTGCAGCTTTGCTGCTCCTTTCCGTTTAACTCACAGGGGGAGAGATGAAGGGGTTGTAAATCCTGTTGGGTTAGCCGAGCTAATTGCAACTGCTTTTAAGAAAGAAAATGGACCTGCAATTCCCCTCCCTGGACAGTGATTTGTACTTTCAATTTGTAGTGAGGTCCATCACCTGAACCTCTGGTTCCACAGTGCCAGCATTACATTCAAATGCTGGCATCGCAGTCTGGTTGCTTTGCAACTGGCGTTGAAGGAGGAATCTCCTCTCTCGCTCTGGCTGCTATTGGCTGTTGGTGCTGTCCGTCAGTAAAGAAGGAAGCCCAGTATCCAGTTCCCTCTCCTCTCTGCAGTAAGTGATACTGCAGAGAGGGCACTCTCTTTAACGTCTGAATTCAGATGGGAGACCAGGAGGAGTGGGAAGTGGAACCGTGGGTCCATTGGACCCACGATTCCATGTTACATGTTAATGTAGCCACTGCATTTACCCAAATTGAAGATGACCCTGAATTTAAGATGACCCCTTAAAAAGTAGAGGTTGGATACAGGTCATACCTGCATTTACTTGAAAGAAACAGGTCATTATTTAAGACGACCTCCTGATTTCTAATATAGGCTTGTGGGGGGGAACCATAGTCTTGGATTCAAGTAAATAAAGTAACCAATGCTCTTGCTCTGGAGCCATGTCTCATCCTCTGTCCAAGGGCAAACACAGCAGCAGCAGCAGCTATCAGCCGAATTATGTACAGACAGAACATTGTTAGGGATTAAGATCATGACATATGCACCAGTAAGCCCAAAAGCCTTCACGGGCCTTCAGAGGGAAGGGGAAAGCAGCAAGAACCATCCTTTCTCCTGCTCACGCAAGAGCCCAATAGTAGTCTGGAACTCATCCTGTAAGGTGCAAGGTGCAGGGCGAAAGCAAGTAAATGCAGCTTTATTACATTTTAGTAACTGATGTCTAATCAGGGTTGAGGAGGGCTACAATGATGAAGCTCTGTAATACTAACCTTCTAATGATGCATTTCTACATTTAAGTTCTGGGTTGCAGTATCTTCTTCAAATCAATGCCAGCCCAGACTACATCTACAATAAGAAAGACCTCCCCCAAAAGGAGTCTGATGTTCTCAGGATTATTGCAGACTCTAGAGGATAGAAACTCACACTTTTATAATTTGTAGCAAATTAATTATCTGGCATACTTGATAGGATAAAAAATAATTGATATTGTTAGTACCAATGATATTGATATTATTGGTAACTTCTGGGCAGGCCACTAGAGAACCCCAGTATTCATACTTGAATAAATCTCATGAATGGCAAGTAGTTTTATTGGTTGTTTTAATTTTCAGTTCTGAAAAGAAAATAGCTTGTTTTATGGTGAAACAACATGTTCCTGGCTGTTAACTATAAACATGATCCACACTTGTTCCAAATGATGAAACTCTCAATAGGGCCATATTAATTTCAACAAATTGCTTTGTTCTGATAAGACAGAATTAGTCAGATAAACAGATGAGTATCTCTTACAAAGTTTGCCAGACTAGAAAATATATTTTCCAAAATTTCCCAAATGAATTGCAAATGCAGATTTTCAGTGGTACTAAACAGAAACATCATGGCCACTGAAAGCTTGCCAGTCAGTGCTGATGATAACTCATGTGCAGATCTTTTACACATATAGACAGATGAAGAGAAAGCAAAATAGCACATCTTTATTGTATTGACTCCCTTCTATTTTAATTAGTCTTACAATGGAATTGTAAGCTATACAACACTGACAATGATTTCAAAACCATTTTCAGTTGTCTTTGGGATTTGAGATTATTCATGGCTGACAAGTAATAAATGGTTAATACGATTTATTACATAAGTAACTTTCAAAAATGGAAGACATTACTTTCTAATAAAGAATAAAATGGGAATATACTAAAGCCTATTTAAACAGAGTTGTCACCTTAAGTGGCGCAGTGGGGAAAGGATTGACCCACAAGCTGAAGGTTGCCAGTTCAAATCCCCGCTGGTACTGTATCGAGCAGCAGCGATTTAGGAAGATGCTGAAAGACATCATCTCATACTGTGTGGGAGGAGGCAATGGTAAACCCCTCCTGTATTCTACCAAAGAACATCACAGGGCTCTGTGGGCGCCAGGAGTCGAAATCGACTTGATGGGACACTTTCCTTTATCATCTCCTATGCAACATGTTGAGAGAGGAAGACAGGCTATAAAAAATAATCAACCCAGAATCTCTTCAATTTATAAGTCAGAAACATTTGAAAATGTGGATGTTTCTTTGGGACAAGAGGAGAGCTGACATTCAGACCAATGCTGCGCTAATGTAAACATGTTGCACTAATGCAAGGATGTTCCACTAGCTCATTCTGCTATGTCGGAGCTTGCATTTAGACTAGTGTTGTGAGGGTGCAACAGAGTGTGCATGCACAGACTGTGGTGCTGTCAAACCTCTTTCTCAGCACATAAATGCTGCAGAATGATGCAAAACTATCAGCTCTACTTGTTGCACAAATGAAATGCTAGCACAAGCAGACCGAGAAAGCAAGGGATTGCACAACTGTGAGCATTTGCTCTGTTACATGAGCTTCAAATACATGCGCACTTTGCAGCACTAGCTTAGCATTAGCTTGGATGTCAGCCAAGGCTAACAGACACATTGGATGTTTTCTCTTTCTCTAGCTTTGGGTTATGATGGCCTTTGGCTAGAAGCAATACAATTTGTATCAGTTTAATAGACTGCATTCTGATCAAGCAGAATTTATTCTGTTCAGGACAAAACACTCGAGTCAGGAAGAGTCCTGCTAAACTATTAATTTTCTTTCTCAAAAAGCTGCAATAAATTCCCTCTGTAAGAGACACAGAAGGTAGTCTTTGCATAATTCAGAAAACAATCGACAGGCGATTAAAAACATCTTCCTTTGCACTGTAAAAGGCAGAGCCCACAGGAACTGAACATTCATGGATGATATCAACAGCAGCTGTGTTGAGAGGGCAGTCGAGAAAAACAACCAGTCATCTCCATCATGTCCAGCTTTTCAGCTTCACTGGGCACCTGGCTATCCAGCGTGCAGAACTTGATAAAACTTTCAGTCTGGTTCAGGGAAGGAATTCTTATGTTCTTATGACATGCCAGGCTCGACAGCTGCGTATGCATGAAGTCTGATTTGTCAGCATTTAACCATCATAAAGCAATCATGAATAAGCCAGCCACTTTGTTCTATTACATGCAGTGCTGTGTCCTATTACATCAGTGAAGCTGTAGCATTGACGGTAGAGCTTTGTTCCCGTAGAACAGGCATCCCCAAACTGCGGCCCTCCAGATGTTGCTGAACTACAACTCCCAGCATCCCTAGACACAATTTTTTGTGGCTGGGTATGCTGGAAGTTGTAGTTCAGCAACATCTGGAGGGCTGCAGTTTGGGGATGCCTGCCATAGAAGATGGAATAGGCCATATGTGTTTATGTGTGGGGCAATATCCTTCAGTGATTGAAGGATATTGCCCCACACATAAACACATATGGACTACTCCCTCTTCTTTTAATATTCATTCTTATATTATATGATGTACAATTCATTATTTATTTATTTATTTATTAAACTTCTATACCGCCCAAACTTTCGTCTCTGAGCGGTTAACATAAAAACAATTAAAACACATATAAAATTTAAAACAATGCAACATTTTAAAAACAGCCATACAATTAAAAACAGACAATTTTAAAAAGATGGGAAAGCTTGGGTGAAATGATGGGTTTCATGTGTTTTTTTAAAAAATTGCCAGAGATGGTGAGGATCGTATCTCAGCAGGGAGAGCATTCCACAATCTTGGGGCAGCAGCTGAGAAGGCCCGTCTCTGTGTAGCCACCAAACTGGAGACGGACCTCCTCAGATGACCTCAATGGGCGGTGTGGGTCATAGTGAAGAAGACGCTCTCTTAAATACCCAGGGCCTAAGCCGTTTAGGGCTTTGTAAGTTACAACTAGCACTTTGTATTTTGCCCGGAAACCTATTGGCAGCCAGTAAAGCTCCATCAGCAGAGGAGTAATGTGGTCTCTCCGAGATGACCCAGAGACCAGCCTGAGACCAGAGACCAATTCTTTCTCCACTCATCCCACCATATAGTTCCTGCACATGAGAACATGATTGTTGCACTCCAGTGACAAGGAAAAAGTTATTATGCCTTGATAACTACTGTAATATTGGGTAGAAAGGCTGTGATGGGTATGTTATTAAAAGTTGCTTATTGCTGCCTGTGGCATTTATGCCAATGCAGCATTTACTCTAGAATTCAGGATCAAGCTGTAGTAAAATTTTAAGCATTTAACACACCAGAAAAAATAATGCATGATTTCCCCCTCTAACAGCGGCAATACTCAGATGTCACGTTTATTCTGGGTTTCTGCAATTTTTCAGCCTTTTTTCCTTATTGCAGCTTTTACTGTGTTGTTTCTGCCCATAATTACAGCAACATTTTAAATGCACCAGGCAGAAGTAGAATTGCTTCACTTATCTACCTAAAGGTACTCTGAGATAACTATTATGCTACAGCAGAAGGTCCAGCTGGATCTGGGAGCTTACTATGTAGAGCTTACTATATATTTCTGAACCTTGCTAAATAGGTGTGCTTTACTCTAACAGGATGAAAACACTTTTTTCCATCTTTCTGATTGAACATAGATTTGCATAGTTGTCTCAGCTCTAAGCAACCATGGGAAGCAAATCTCCTGTTGCCCTTCTGATATTCATGAGTAAGTACCTTATTCTCCTGGTTTTTAAAATTTATTTATTCATTCAGTCATTCATTCAATTTATATACCGCCCTTCCAAAAATGGCTCAGGGAGGTTTACATCAAAGTAAAAACAATTAAAATCAATTAACAATTAAAATAAAATCTATAAAAACAGTATAAAACTAATTAACAGTTAAAACATTTAAACAGTTAAAAACCCTAGAGAACCAGGCTGAGCACTTACAGCAGTTAAAAACAATTTACAACAAATTAAAAACCCTGGAAGGCCAAGCCAAACAGATAGGTTTTAATTATTATTAGTCCTCAGGGACTCTCATCCTTGGATCCCTAGATGTTGTTGGACTTCAACTCCCATAATCACAAAACAAAGGCCATTGGGGCTAGGGATTATGGGAGTTGAAGTCCAATAACATCTTTAGACCCAAGGTTGAGAATTCCTGGTTCAAATGAATACTGCCCATTATGCTTTGAACATGACTACGAAATGCACATAACAGCCCATGCAATGGGTAGCATATTACTTCTCAATATATGTCTGCTTGCTGCTTATGTCTATTGCTTTGAGTTCTATTCTATTTCGATTACTCTTGAGAGGTAATTGAAAGTGATTGGAGATTCCTTTTATATTAAAGGAAACACCTAAAGTAACTGTAGTAATTTTATTCCGGTAAACCACTTTCAGAAACTTTCAGAAAGGGCCCCAACAACTATATTTCTATTAATAATTCTATTATTTGTTGAATTAATAGAAATATAAATTCACTACAGCATAGCATAGTGGTTAGAGTGTTGGACTAGGACCGGGAAGACCTGAGTTCAAATTCACATTAAACCATGAAACTCACTGGGTGGCTCTGGGCTAGCCATGTATCTCTCAGCCTAACCTACCTCACAGGGTTATTGTGAGGATAAACAGAACTATGTACACCGCTCTGAGCACCTCAAAGGAAAAGCGGGATATAAATGTAAATAAATAAATAAATAAATAAATAAATAAATAAAGACTGACTGACTGACTGAATGAATGAATGAATGCTATGGTTACTTGCCATTGCAAGGCTATCTACCAAGTAGATGGGGAAAGAAAGACTCTCTTTCCCCATCTACTTGGTAGATAGGCTTGAAATGGCTATCCTGAGACATTCTGGGGAAATTTGGCTATACTTCAAACCTGACTGGTTTGGCCACTTTCCCATCCTTGCTCTTTCAGGTAGAATTTGGTATTCCTAATCCAGACATTAGTGATATCAGTCATCTGTCTTCAGTGAAAAACATCATTTCTTTAACAGTATTGTATAATTTAAACCAATACTGGACAAAGTTCCTAGCCAACTTCACAACCCAAATAATAAATAATAAATAACACTTTTCTATTATTTTCTCACCAGCAAAAAGGCAAGCACTGAACACTCATGCTCAGATGCCATTTCCTGATGCTGCCCAAAACCTGCTGGGAACAGGAAATGTCCTGCTCCCGCTAAGATGCAGATGGGCAAACAGAGAACCAGGCTGCTGAATACAAACTGCCTGGGAGTGGCGGGGAGGGTGGAGCTAGGGAGGGGCAGGTAAGACCTGCCTTCCTCCTTTTAAAGTGCCTGCTCTCTGCCCCTTCCCGCCAGATGTGCACATAATATCTATGTATATTTGGACACACTGTAAAGCAAAATTTCTTAAGCTTTTTTCTTATTGCTTAACACGTAGGAATAACACAACACATTGAGGCTCTGCACACGATCAAGGTGTAGAGCCTCAAGGGGTCTGGTGGGGAAAGTGGGCTTAGCCTGCTGTCCCTGCACACGAGCAGTCACTCATTGCTGGGCAGCCGGATTGTCTGCCCAGACAAGCGGTGGCTTCGGTTGGGCGCTCCCACACCTGGCTGTGGCTTGCTGGGGACACACAATCAAAATAATGAGGTTAACAGAGCACTTGCTCTGTTAACCTTGTTTAGTGGGAAGTTTACTTAGGTGGGCTAGCCTCTGTGGAAAGCCCAGTGGTTCCAATGATCAGTGGAAACCGGGCTGGGCTCCCTTAGCCCAGTTTCTAGTGATCGTGGGGATAGCTTCTTCATGTTATGCTCAGGTATTCCTAGTAAAGTCAACAGAGATCAGACTGTAAAGTAATACAAATTGTTAGTTCTTAAAGAAATATATAGAAGAGTCAGATCTGTTCTTTCAGTTTCTAACCTTATACTTTTTCACACTGCTTGCCCTAGACAAGCTAAGTGACCTTAACAACTGGAGTCATATATCTCCCCAGGGACCACCATCTCTGTTCTGTTTGGTACCATCCATATGCCAGTGTTGAACAGCAAAGATAGACCTTACAATTCAATGAGTTTGCACTTCCCCTAGAAATCCATCAAGCTCTAAGCCTGAATACATGTTGAAAGTACTTTAAGGGCCACTTTTGATAATACTTTTGCAGCCCATGTGATTAAAAAGCATATACACTGAAAATGCACCTCTCGTCGTGTCTTTTTCTGGTGTCCCTGTGTCTTCCTGGTGTATTCCTTTATTGCATGGGGATAGGGAGTAAATAGACCTAACTGCCATTCTATAAATATTAGCTTAAACTAGTATTTGTAGCATGTGTAATGCAGTGGTTAATACATCCGTCTCCAACATTTGATAAAGGAACATACTGGGAGGACATCAGGACGTTTGTGAAAAATGTTACATCAGGTGCATTCTTGGTGCATGCCTCTTTTAATCAAATGGACTGGAAAAGTATCATTCAAACTGACCCTAAAATCCTTCTGTCTGAGGAAGCTTTTAATAATTAGGGTGAAACAGACTGTATTTCTATTAGGGGTGTGTGAACCAGCTTGACATCGAGCCAGCTCGACTTCAAGCCATTCGGCTTGAGGAGCTTTGGGTCAAGCCAAAACACAAAAATCCTCCAGTAAGGAATCCCCTTTACCAGCAAAGGAGGGGGCTGAAAGAAAAAGAGTTTGAGTGTGAGGGGAGTCAAAATTTACCTTCAATTTGCCACTGCTGCTGGCTGCAGCAGCTGCAGCAGTCTCAGGTGGCAGCAGGGACTCCCCACACATGCAGAGGCCTGAAACAGGCCCAAAATGGGCCCAAATATTGCCTGCCTGCTCTGTTGGGAGGGGGTCCCTGCCGCCACCCCCAAGACCACCACAGCTACCACAGCCATTGGTAGCAGCAATTTGAAGGTAAATTTTGACTCCCCTCCCACCCCAACACTTTTTTTTTTTAGTCCCCCTGATCCCCCCCTTCCGCTGTACTGGTAAACCTTCCCAGATTCCCCTTTAGCAGTACAGCCTCAAACCCCACCCCCGAAACAGGCTTGAATTCAAGCTGAACCAGGCTGTGCGCAAAACTGGACCAGACTCAGTTCGGTTTGAGTCCAGTGTGACTTGAACTGAACCGAGTTTGGAGTTATCCCTCCACTTTAAGAAATAAGATTGACAAGACAGTGTAGAAATACGATCAATCAATGAAACACACAATTTTTAATAGAATTCATATTTCATGAGATGTCCTTTTCTATTTCCCCCCCCAAAATGTGTGAACTGATTTGAGCTTAAAATTGTGAGCCCTTAGATTGTGAGCCCTTTGGGGACAGGGATCCATCGTATTTTTCTGTTAATTCTCTGTGTAAACTGCCCTGAGCCATTTTTGGAAGGGCAGTATAGAAATTGAATGAATGAATGAATGAATGAATGAAATACTCGAAGAACTGCCGTAAAATAATCAGGTTGGATAATAATGACAATTGCTTGTGAGATGCCTAGTAACAGGCAACCAATATAATAATGATGCCTCCTGTGCTTAGGGCCAATACAAGTAACACACCTAATTCTTGTATAAGGAAAAATAGGCTAAGCAGGAAATTGAACCTAACGGGATGGCGGTAATCCCTGCTCTTGGTCATTTGATATGCACCTCACCAGTGCACTGACAGAAATGAACTGCTGTATTTGTGTAGGAACCGGCTTACTTCTATAAAATGTGTTTCAGGTGAAATTTTTTAAATTATACATGAATTGTTTGGGATACGCTTAAATCAATGCACATCTAATTCTGTGCTGAATTACTCAGAGTACCAACTTTCTTTCCTCAGCAGCTCCACGTGGATCAGTAGTCTCTGCAATGAAAACATGCCTGCCTAGGCAACAACTCATGTTTTTAGTGTTACAAGCTAAATTCATATTTTTGGTCAGCATTCTAACACAGCACCTGTACAACAAAAAGCATGTGTGTAGCACTAGTATCTGCATTTTTGAAATGCAGTAAACATAGGAACATAGGAAGCTGCCATATACTGAGTCAGACCATTGGTCCATTTAGCTCAGTATTGTCTACCTCTGGGAGACTGGCAGCAGCTTCTCCAAGGTTGCAGGCAGGAGTCTCTCTCTCAGCAATATCTTGGAGATGCTAGGGAGGGAACTTGGAGCCTTCTGCATGCAAGCATGCAGATGCTCTTCCCAGAGCGGCTCCATACCCTAAGGGTAATCTATTACAGTGCTCATATGTAGTTTCCCATTCATATGCAACCAGGACAGACCCTGCTTAGCAAAGGGGATGTCATGCTTGCTACCACAAGACCAGCTCTCCTCCCTGAGTACTTATGTGGATGAGTCAATTTTCACCATTCCACACTTCCTCCAAAAGCACTCCATGTGACCTGGAAGCAGGTTCTTGAGAGCTGCATGTTCCTCAGAGACAAAACTGTGGGTTGCTTCACAGAACGAGAAAAGAGATGGTCAGAAATTGGTGCCCCTTTATGTGCACAGGTGCTAGTGCTGAAATTGCGCTTTCTTTCCTTGCATGGTCTCAGTTAATCAGGATATTACATGATGATGATGATGATGATGACAATAACATTGGCTATCATACCTAACCTCCATAAACAGCTGCATGAGAAATTCCCTGATGTGCCTGGCCCTTAGGACCATTCTTTATTCAAATACATAATAAGGTTGAGGATATGATTAGGCAAACTAATCTACATTTTTTGGCCTTCCATCCCAATCCAGAAAACATTTCCATGTAAGTTGGCCCCACTAAGTCTAGCAAAGCTTACTTCCAAGTAGCTTTGCTTAGGATCACAGACAAAGTTATGAATATGAACAAGGCCTTTCAAAAAAACAAAAAAACACCACAACCTTGCATTCAATTAAAAGAAATTGAAGGTAGAATGCGTTTTGCCTGTGCAAGTAGCAGGCTTACACTGTGAAAAGTAAACTGGTATTTGATAATACAGGAGAGTGATTCAAGTATAATGCAGCTCAATAATTATGAATGAAAAGCAAGAAGAAAATGAAGTTAAATTGAGACAGGTGTCCTTGTTTTCTGAACAAAATGAACCTCATATAATTCAAGCAACTACTTAAACTGGCATTGTGTAAAACAATCTCAGCATGAGATGAAATGGTAAATGTAATAGATGCAATCCAGAAATATTTTAATCAATAGGAGCTTTTCCATTGACTTTACTGGAACTAAATTGCACCCAATGTGTCTGGAGTGAATGTACCGAGATTGCTATTGAAACAGATAACAGGATAATAACCAAGCTAGACAAGGGGCTCTTCCAAACAATCACACCATCTGTGCCCCAAATGCATTTTATTTATTATAAATTCCTAACACAGGTGGCAATTTGTATAATATTCATATCTAATGTCGTGCGGTAGGGGAGCCTGAGATAGCATCACAGAAGGAGTGCAGTACAACTATGCTGCTGTTGCCTTTGTCTACCCCAAAGTTAAATATTTGTTTTGTTCTATCTAGTTCTCTTTTGTTGTTTGGATGTTTGTCCCAGTGGGGATCCTGTAGAGAGTATGGGGGAGGGGTGAAAGGAAAAAGGAGGGAAAGGAGAAAGTGAAAATGGAGTTGCTGCTGAAAAAAACCTTTAGTTAAATCTACATACGTTTTCTTTGTGTATATGAGGGAAGCAGCTATAAAACAATACTCTAAGGATAGGTAGAGCCAAGCAGCTGCTTGATAACTGAGATCCTTTAAAAAATAAACAACATATTGCTATATGTGCTCTCTTGCTGAAAGCTATGTGATGCAGAAGCATATACCCGGCAAAAAGACAGAAAGAGATAAAAGAAAAACGGTTTGCTAAGAAAATGGCATGTGATGGGAGTCTGTCCAATGACAGTCAAAATGAACATTTTGACTTCCCCTTCCCCTGAAGCCCACTGTGTGTCCCAAAAAGATGTCCCTGAGGGTTTCACAGCCTTTTGGAACATATTTTTCTGATGCACAAGGGGCTTCATAAGGTAGGGGTGATTGTCAAATACTGCTGCTTCCCCCATGCACAAAATGACAAAGTGGTATTCTATACTATTCTAGTATTTCAGACAGTTAAAATGAGAGAAAGAGAGCAAGAAACTCCCAGTGGGCCTTAAAACTAAGGATTTTACACTAATTCAAAGACAAACTCACCATTAATAGCCATATTATTAAGACATCATATTTAACTCACTTATCACAAGAAGCAAAGTAAGAGCAAATGAATACAATCCTAGCTCATAAGCTTCAGCTCAGTATTCACAAGCCCTGATTCTCTGTACATAGTGCCAGTCTGAATATGTGTACAGTGACCTATATTATATTAATTTTTTTAAAAAACAATTCACCTGTAGCCCCTTCAAGGGGCTTCCTAAAGGCCATGAGGGGGTCTGCAAAGGTTCCCCTCCCCCCTCTGGCCTCTAGGGCCTCGCAGGGACCATTTGAGCATGTGCAGTGGCCATTTTTAAAAATATATATTTTAAAAATGGCTGAAAACAAAATGGCCTCCACGCATGCTCAAATGGCCTCTGCGAGGCCTGGCATGGGCTAGGGACTCACAGAGGCCATTTGAGCATGCACGGTGGCCATTTTGTTTTTGGTGGCCATTTTCAATTTTTTTTTTAATTTAAAAAAATGGCGCCCCCCTTCAAGTGGCGCCCAGGGCACGTGCCCTGCCTGCCCCACCCTAGATATGCTCCTGCTCCCACGAGTGCAATGGAGCAGCAGCAGTCTGGATGCTGACATGGATTCACATGTGCCTTGTCAGCATTGGTATCAACCAGTGTCTTTATGCCACCTTTATGCCTTATATATTTTGTAAACATTCCTATGGCAAAATACATGGGCTGCTACATTGTATTCATGACAGAATCATGCCATCTTCTCCATAACTGCCCATTGATAGCCACTGATATAGTTTGATTGATTGGTCGGTCATTAAAAGAGATTACAAAAACAGCAAAAAATGCTAGTGCTGTTTCCTTTTAAGGAAATTGAAGTGTGCTCCTTGGACTGCCATGTAAGCTTACTTGGAATCAGTGTCCTTGAAAGCATATTATGTGTACTAATAAGCCCTATTCACAAGTTACGTTCAATGCACAAACAATGGTACACTTCATATCTGTAGCCTGTGTTTGAGGGGCCTGTACTCAGGTCCACCTTTTAAATGAATCCATGTACAAGCATTCACAGAAAAATGTGTACATGTGTAGCATCTGTAACATCTGAACATAATCTAACATCTGAATAGGGCTATAGATATAAATAAAATCAGAATTTATCTGATGGCATTTTCAGCTCACCTGAACAGAAAGGAGTGCTTACACATGCATTGTAGAATGTGGAGCTGGTTTTATCACCTTTTTGAGACAGAGGAAGCAACTTATGGATGTGGATTTTAAAACATCCGCACATGTGGTACAAGAAGTCCATATAGAGTTTTGTGACCCCTTCTTTGCATTTGTGCACCTTTTGGAAGTTTGGAACTCATGAAGCTATAAAACAAAGGGATTATTGAAAGAATAGTTGGGTGCTTTTAGATTTTATGTATTAGCACATATGAAATATTAACATAATGGGTATTATTGGTTATTTTAATGTGTGTGTGTATGTGAATATTGATGATTTTAAGGATTTATGTATTGATTTGAGTATATATGTGGGTAATTCTAAAACAGTATATATTAAATATCCAGCAGCTTTCATCCTTTGGTATGTTTTGAGAAAAATCCTTACAATATTAGGTTGCAGTTGAATGTGTCCCCTTAATGTCTTTTTACAGATTTATTTAATATTGCATACAGCAAAGGTTTTGTGTGGGTGGGTTCTTGTGGTGCAATATAGAGTTTCTATTGGACTCACCTTGGTCCTTCTTCTTTTTGTTGCCATTCTTTCACCTGAAACATGTCCTTTATTTTTATTTATTTATTGTGGGGGGGGGGGACTCTTTCAAAAGTTGAAAAACTTCTGTGGAGAGGGGTGGGAAAGTTGGCCTCATGACTGTAAACTATGAGAGCAGGTCCGCCCCTCCCCGTGCCAGGGATGCACCTAGGCAATTGGGGTGCCTCCAGCAGCCACCCTGCGTCTGCCACACCATGCCTCTGTTTTTTGTTTTTGCATAAATCAAGCCACCATGGCATGTGTGTGGCTGAGGGGTGGCCGGGGGGTGAGCTGAGCAGGACTTGCCTCCCACCCCCCGGTGGTGGTGACCGGAGTGACCACTCGGCCTGTCCATTCGGCCCAGAGGTTCTTGTTTACTGCGAGGTGCTACAGCGCACCGGTGCAGTTATAATAGATTGCCACAAGCCCATGATGCCACGCGCTGGAGCACCTCGCAGTTATCAAGAGCCACTGGGCTGAATAGAGAAGCCCAGCGGACACTTCAGACAACACCAGGGAAGCAGGTAGGCAAGTCTTGCTAAGCTCACTCCCCAGCTGCCACTCCTCGCTTAAATTATACAAAACAAAAACACCGGACGTATGGTGTGGCGAGGTGGGCACAGGTGGTTGCAGGAGAGGGCCCCCCCTGACCATTTGGAGTCTGCCCCTGGAGGCCATGGACCAGGGCCCCAATGTCCGGGGGTAAGAGCGCCTCTGCCCCCCCTACCCTACCAACCAGTCAGTCCTCAAGGAAAAACATTCTGAGCAAAAAACACTCTGAGCAAAGTGACTTTCAACAGCAACTGAGTGCTTCCATATTTCTATGTGACACCTTTTTGCTTCCTGATAAAATAATATACTGGAGAGAGTAATTGTAGTGCTGTTGGTGGCAGCGGCAGCTAGAGGGGCAGGAAGTGAGGGATACATACCAGCTGACAGAATGTCAACAAAACATTAAGCAAAAGCACTTCCAACAACAACATATGGTTTAACTGTAGTGGCAGAAATAATAGCTGTAAGGAGGCAATCGCTAGAATGCCTACAAATGTAAGAGTAGCAGCTTTAGCGGGATTCATCCATCCCCTGTGGGGCCATGAGCTACCATGGTGGGTCTTTTGAGAGGACAGAGAGGAGGTCCCTTTGTCCAATGTTCATTTTAATGTGCAGTACATCAAAATATATGCAGCAGAAACTAAGATTTTGTACAGTTGGGCCTATAGAGTTTAATAAGGATGTGGATTGTTTCCTAAGAAGAAACAGAAGGGGCGGGGATAATTGTTTGCTTTCCATTGTCATAACCTTATACAAAAAGTACATTACAGCCTTCTGTTGCACCCTCTCATTCTTTGTGGGCCATCTTCATTTTTTGTGCTTCCCCTCTTTCTTTGTCCTTCTTATTTCCCCTCCCTCCCTCTCGGTCACTTTCGATTCATTCGCCTTTTTCCGTCTGTAAGCAAATTCTGAAGGAAGGGGATGCTTGTGGGTAGGGGTGGGCTGCAGCCTCTGCTTGTGCAGTTGGACACAAAGTTTATAATAAACCTGCATGCTTCCTCTGTAACATGTAAGAATGCAAAGGCAACAGCCGCACCCACTGCATGTCCCCAGCATCTGGGATTCTGCCTGTGCACCTGGAGGTTCTCTATAGCCATCATGACTAATAGCCACAGAGGGATCTCTCCTCCTCCGTGAATGTTTCTAACCCCCTTTCAAGCCCATCTAAGCCAGTGGTCATCACCGGATCTAGAGGTGGTGAGTTCCACAAGTTAATTGGCTTTCTTTTTTTGTGTATTCTGAACAGAGACGGGCCTCAGTGCTGAATGTGATTTAGAGGAATTTCCTAGCTAAAGGACTTCAGCAAGTGATTAGGTGGAAATCTAATCTAAGTGATTAGGTGGGAAATTAGCTGGGGACATGCAATGGATGTGGCTGTTGCCTTTGCCCTCTTACATGTTACAGAGGACTCATGCAAGCCTTATTATAAACTTTGTGTCCAACTGTACAAGCAGCAGCTGCAGCCCACCCCTATCTACAAGCATCCCCTTCCTTCAGAATTTGTTAACAGAAGGGGAAAGTCAAATGAATAGAAAGTGACATGTGGGGAGCAGGGAGGGCAGGACTGGGATGACTTGCCCCTGGTGCTCTGACACTTTGAGCTGTACCCCCAAGACAGTGTTTGGATTCAAACCAGAGCCAGCATGACCAGTAACAGTAACTTGTGACTTCACAGTCAGCCACAGAATTCTGCCATCATGGTTCCCCTTGGAAACCTGTGAAGATTCTGCAGCAGGCTCACTTAGCAGCGTTTTAGATTAGCTGAAGCATCTTCGATAAATTGGCTGTCTCCGGCTGTCAGTTTATTAGCAGCAGAGTACCCAGAATGTTGGGGGCAATATGCTACATCATTGTAAACCGCTTAGAGAGCTCCGGCTATAGAGCGGTATATAAATGTAAGTGCTATTGCTATTGCTATTGCTATTATCAGCTTAGTTGTCAAGATGGGTGGCTGTTGGTCATGTGTGGCCTGCAGGTAAGTCTCTGGCATGGTGGGTGAAGCAAAAACTAATGGCGGTGTGGACTTGGTTTTTAAAGATGCCCTTCTGTTGTTTTAGCCTGTCTGGGCAGAGAACTGAAGCCCAGCCTGCTGTGTTCACACGTGTTTGTGCTCCCTGTGGGAACTTCAGTGGTCACAAGTTCACCACCACTATTCACACCACACAGCTTCTCCTTGAAATGCAGGCGGCCCTCAAAGGTCACCTGCTTGGCTGATTTCCACTGTGTTTCTTCAGCTTGGAGGTCCTAGACCGGTGAAGCTGTATCACTCAGGAGCTACTGGCTGGCTCCTGTGGGCCCACTTGGGGGGTTGTGGGGAAATCCTGCCCACCAGTTGAAGCTGACTTCAAAAGCTGCCCCCCAGCACCCCCATGTTATTTCCAAGAACATGCCTAACCTTTTCTTCTTTCATGTTCCCATAGGTCTCACCCAGAGGCAGAACCAAAGTGAGTTGCTCTCTTCTCTACCCTTGACTCCTCTTAATGCTTTTGGCTCTGGTGTGGCCAGCTGAAGGGATCGGAGGGGGGAGTGATGAGGGGGAGGTGTTCAGACATAGCCCAAACCCAGGTGTGGCATATATTGCCTCATCAAGGTGAGCCCATCTCCTTTCCATGTTCAGAATGCCAGTAATTGGCTGCTGAATCAAATGCCAATTTCATCAACTGTCCCCTTGATACCTTTAGCAGGCTGCCTCCCTCCTATTTAAAACACAAAACAGCATGTATGTGTCCCTTTGGGGGGGATGACTTTTTAAAAAGTGGGGAAACTACACTGGAGAGGGGTGGGAAAGCTGGCCTCATGACTGTGAACTACGAGAGCAGGCCCACCCACCGCCCCGCCACAACCAGTCAATCCTCAATGAAAAATACTCTGAGCAAAATGCAGTGAGTGACATTCAACGGCAATTACATTCACTGCTTCCAACTATGGAATCATCCAAAATTAGCAGGGCCAGCTAGAAGGATTAGGGGAGAGGACATACCTGGCTGCATGTGAATTAAAATTAGAGAGAGGGCACATACTAGTAATACCCCTAGTAATACTAGTAATACCCTAGTATTACTGGGGGAGGAGACCCTCTCTTTCCTGTGATTTGCTACTAAGAATATTTCTCCTTATCTCTGCAGGGATGAAGATGAAGAGGGGGCACTGACAGGTAAGTGGATGATGAGAGTGCCTGCTTCTCCTCAGGGCTCCTCAGCCCCCCAGGGAAAGCCTCCTTGGAGACCTGTTTCTCTTGGACAATGGAGAGAGAGGGGCAGACATCCATCCGATTCATGGATAGCAGGAGGGCAGGTTCAGCCACCTCTATCCTTTGTTGTTGATGCAGCCGAAAGTGTTGGAGGAGATCGGGGGCGGGGGGCTCTGTGAGTCACATCTAGCTATCCTCCATTTGAAGAGGAGATGGGGAAAGGGCTGTGGCAGCAGGCAGGTAGGTTTGGTCATTCTCCTTTAGAGTTTGTGCACTTTTGAAAAAGTCCTGCAAGAACCCTTTGCCCACACCCAGCCCCAAGACATCCTCTGGGTCTTTTTCTCCCTGCCTTCAAGAAGAGGAAGCTAATTGTTTCCAAAGTATCTCATTTTTTGACAATTACATGGGTCAAGATGGAATTGGAGGATCAGCTGAAAACAAGGGCAACATTTCCTGGCCAATGTGCTCCGAGCTTGGTCCAAAGAGACTCTTTCTTTCTCCAACCACAGTTTTCTACCTCTAGGAGCCAGGCCTGCATTCCTGAGATCACAGCTATGCTTCTTGCTTATGGCATCCAGAGAGATTTTCAAGACCCTCACCCCACTAGGCCAAGAGGCTGTAACTGGGGGTTTGTTCGTGAAGCAGAGACAGTCCATGTCAACCATCAGCTCCCATTCTGCTCAAAGAAAAAGCCTCTTTCCTCACACAGAAGGGAGAGCCCATAGCCCAGTAGTGGAACAATTGCTTTGCATACACAAGGTCTCCGGTTTAGACTTCATCATCTTCTGTTAAAGGATCTTAGCTACCTAGGAAAAGGCCTCTGCCCAAGAGTGGCTGCCAGCCTGAGTAGGGCAAAGAGAGCCAGGAGTATGACTTGGTAGAAGGCAGCTGCACTTATTTATTTTATCATATTTATTTATTTATCATATTTTTCCACCACCCAAAACTTACGTCTCTGGGTGGTTTACAACAAGATTAAAAAAGTAAAACATTAATTAAAAACAAAACAAAACAAAAAATTATAAAGCAAGAAATTTAAAACACAATTTAAAATTTTAAAACAATATTCTAAAAACAACATTCAAAACAATCAAAACTATATCAGTTAAAAGCCTGGGTGAAGAAATGTGTCTTTAAGGACTTTTTAAAGGATGTCAGTGATGCGGAGGCTCTTATTTCACTAGGGAGTGCATTCCAAAGCTTCGGGGCAGCAACGGAGAAGGCCCATCCCTGAGTAGCCACCAGATGAGCCGGTGGCAAATGCAGACAGACCTCTCCTGATGATCTCAGTGGGCAGCAGGGTTCATTACGAAGAAGCCATTCTCTTAAAAACCCAGGGCCCAAGCTGTTTAGGACTTTATAGGTTATGACCAACACCTTGTATTTTGCTCGGAAACATATTGGCAGCCAGTGTAACTCCTTCAATGTGGGAGTAATATGGTCTCTCCTAGATGACCCAGAGACCAGCCTGGCTGCCGCATTGTGGACCAACTGTAGTTTCCGGACTACGTACAAGGGCGGCCCCACATAGAGCGCATTGCAGTAATCCAGTCTAGAGGTTACCAGCAGATGTACCACTGTTTTGAGGTCGTCTAACTCAAGAAACAGATGCAGCTGGCGTATCAGCCGAAGCTGATAGAAGGCACTTCTGGCCGCTGTCTCAACCTGGGACACCAAGGAGAGACTTGGATACAGAAGCACCCCTAGACTGCGTACCTGTTCCTTCTGGGGAAGTGTGACCCCATCCAGAACAAGCAGATCAAAACCATTCCAACTTGTATGTACAGCAGACAGAGCCTGGCCATTGCACTCCCTTCTGAAGTTTACTTGGTGCGGGCTGTTTTGCCAGTCAGTGCTATGCAATGTACTCCTCTTCAGTCCTTGCTTGTTTCCTTGGGTGGCCCACCTCACCCACAATCCCAGGATACTTCCCAGCAGGCTAACCTAGGCAGAAAAGGGAGGCCATTTCTATCAGGCCTACAAACCACCATCATTTCCTGATTCCTGTTTTATTTTCTCTCTTTCAGGTCATCCCAGAAACCCAAACCATGTTGCACCATTTTCTGGGGGACCTCCCAATGTTTTGTGGGACACTCTGGGGAAAGAGCTCATTGAGGAACCCTCCATGCCAGAACCCCTTCCAGCACTTTGCATCACCAACGACATCCTGGGGGAAGCGCTCACTGAGGAACCCTCCGTGCCAGAACCTCTTCCAGCATCTCGCATGACCAACGACATCCTGGGGGAAGCGCTCACTGAGGAACCCTCCATGCCAGAACCTCTTCCAGCACCTCACATGACCAATGACATCCTGGAAGAAGAGCTCACTGAGGAACCCTCCATGTCAGAACCTCTTCCAGCACCTCACATGACCAATGACATCCTGGAGGAAGAGCCCACTGAGGAACCCTCCGTGCCAGAACCTCTTCAAGCACCTTGCATGACCAATGACATCCTGGAGGAAGAGCTCACTGAGGAACCCTCCGTGCCAGAACCTCTTCCAGCACCTCGCATCACCAACGACATCCTGGAGGAAGAGCTCATTGAGGAAACCTCAATGCTTGAACCCCTTCCAACCCCTTGCATCACCAAAGACCTACTGGGGAAAGTGCTCATTGAGGCTACCTCAGTGCCAGGTCCTTCCATCCTCACAGACACTCCAAAGGAAGCAGCTTCTGTGTCGGAGCCCTTACTAGAGCCTTCCATTGCTGATAATTATCTTCAGCAAGATTTAGAACTACTCAAAGGGTTACAACATGACTATGTCCAGCAGCGTAAGCATTGTGACACCTCAGAAACCTTTTGCATATACACCCAGCACAAAGATCAGCTGCAGTTTTGATACCCAGCCCAGATGATGGACTAAGCACTAACACTGCCCTTTTTGCAAGTCACCAGTACTCAGCCTGGTCAGCACATACAACATTGTTCCTTTTTGTTCTCTTTGTTGCAGAACTGAGGGTTCGCCGCATTTCCCAACAGTTCCCTCGTTCTCTCTGGGCCATCAACCTGCAAATTGGACACATGCAGACAAGGCTCATCCGCTGTGAAGTTCGGCTGCATTGGTGGGAAAGGGAAGGTATGTTCACAGCAAGCCCCTGAAATTGCTGCTGGGCTAAGAACGGTTCTTTTGTTTATTTTATGTTGAAATGCTTGATTTGAGTCTGCATCTAAGGTTTCAGGGGGGAAGCCTGTGAGTGGGTTGTCAGTGCTTGCTGAAGTGTTCCTTCGTTTTCTGTCTTTCATGTGTCCAACTCCAGTGCCTGTAATCCAAGCAGCTTCTCAGAGTGAGCAGTGAGGGCAAGTGATGGTGGGTGTGGTAGGATGTCAGCCTTTGCAGCTGACCTCCTGCTTCTTCTCTCTTGCAGATGTTCCTGCAGGCCGTGCTGCACTTCTCCAGCCCTCTGGGTCTGATTCATCATTGTCTTCTGCCTCCCTTGAGGTTGCCTCCATCCCACCCTCCACCTCCACCTCTTCCCTCCTGCTGCATCCCTCTCCACCTCCTCCTCCTTCCCCACCTCCTCTGAAGCCGGACCTCAGCAATGTGAAAGAAACTCTGCAGAGTTTGGTAGAGATGCAGGTCCATCAGCTGCGTGACCATAAGCCTCACAGAGGCAGCACTCCATAACCTCTACCTTTTCCATTCTCATTGTGATTTTACAATCTAAAAAACTTATAGTCTAAAAACAGAGGCAGGGATACAATAGAAGTAGTAGAGGGAAGCTGAGGTGGGGGCAAGTGGGGGAAGGATGTGTATATATTTCAGCTGCACCTCCTTACCTGTAGGACCAGGGAGACCCAGGTTTGAATTCTCATCCAGTCATGAAACTCTCTGGGTGACTTTGGGCTAGTCACTTGTCCCACAGCCTAACTTACCTCTTAGGGTTATTGTGAGGAAAAAATAACCATATATAAACCTCCCTGAGCTGCTTGAGGAAGAGCAGAATATGAATGCTAAAAGGAAAACAAATATCAGCCCTTTTGAGTTTAAGCTGAGATGAAACAGGAAACCAAGGGGGATGATATATAATTGTGCATATTGCAAATCCTCCTTATAGTGTCATCAATGTACATGGGCAAAAGTTCCCTGCCACCAGGAGCATACAGTCTAAAGTTTGGCTTTGGAGAGAGAAGTGAGGAAGAGGAGGAATGGGAGAGGAAAGCATAAGGGGCATTCAATTCAAGCTGATGGAGCTGCCTCTACTGAGGCATTACGCCAAAGGCTGCGCAGTGGAGGTGGGTTTTCAGGTATCATTGGAGGGATAGGAGAGAGACGAGGGGCCACATCTGAGTGGTTGTTCCAGACTCAAGGGTCAGCGAGAGGGAAGAGAAAGAGTTGTTTTAGAGAGCAGGAGACCTTCAGGTGGCTCCTGATGACAGAGAAGCTGGAAGAGCAAAAACCAACCTGACGAGGTGCAAGTTCACCGGGGGGGTACATAGCCATGGAGGGTTTTCAAGACAGAGAGGAGTCTGTGCTGGGCATGGAAGGAGACTAGAAGTCTGTGCAGGGACTGACATGGTGGAGGACAGGCCCCTTCACCCTGTTTGTTTTCTCTCCTTCAAGGCCAAAGAGACCTCCGCAGCTGCCAGGAATGCTTACAAAGCTTCAAGGCACTGAGGGGACAATTGAGGCGGCTAAGGAGCAGACTGGTCAGGGTGGAAGCCACTATGGGGATCGTGGTTCCTCCAAGGGAGCTGGACATTGCTGAGGAAGAAGGGGAAGGCAAATTAAAAGAGACAACTGTGCTACTATTTACATAAGTAGCAATAAAATGCTGTGTATATATTTTTTAAAAATTAAATATTTGTTTTAATAGGATGTAGAGATAGAACAGCAATAAAACTAGCATATTTATTGTTTAAAAAAATAAAATGTTTTATTTTAAAGAAAATACATTTGTCTTGCTTTGAATATTCTTTGGGTAGAGTTGGGTAAAAAGGTCTTTGGGTCAAACTCAGCTGCAGAAAAGACTCTCTTGGCCAGTCCACTCAGGGCCAAGAGATATTTGAGAGGTTCAAGATGTAGCTCAAGATAGACAGTTTCTTGCCAGGAGGCTCATACAGAGCTTGTCTGCCCCAACATGTATGGCTAGGAGGCTGGATTTTGGCCCTGAAGAGGGATGTGCCCCATGTGGAAGAGGATGGAATGGTGATGCGGAAGAGGAAGCTTGATTTAGGGCAGGGCTGCACAACTCCAGCCCTCCATCAGCTGTTTGGCTACAGTTCCCATCAACCCTGACTATTGGCTACTGCAACTACTGGGGACTATGGGAACTGTAATCAAACAACAGCTGGAAGGCCCAGGTTCAAGGCCAAATGTTATTCTCCAGCCCTCTTATTTTCCACCAAGAGCCAAAGCAGCAGCTGGAGGCTTAGATCCAGGCGGAGTCAAACTGAGTGACTGATTTGGCCCTGGGGGAACAGCTAGGAGGTGGCACCTCCATTTCCTTTGCAGGAAGAAAAGCCGTGGGGGTGGCTCTCTGAAGAGCATGACAGGAAAGAACCAGAAAAAGCAGCCTCCATATCAGGCCACCTCCCAGGACCTTCCAGCCTTGCTTGTACTCTGGCAGAAGAACCCAAGGAGACCACCTTTATATCATGAGAGCTCTGTATCAGACCTCCACCCAGGGCAATCCATCCCTGCTGATACTTCAGGGAAAGAGAATGAAGAGGCCCCCTACATAGGAGGCCTCCTCCCAAATGCAGGATCAGCAATGAGATTAGACCTTTAGCCTCCAGGCTGTTTTTCTGCTGGAGAAGAGAGAAGGAAAGCCTGAAAGAGAGCACTTGTCACTGCAGATGTTAGATTTGATATGACAATGAAATAAGACAGCAATGCAGGGACCACTGCATTAGCTACACAACTCAGTGGTCGAATGCCTGTCCTTGACCATCTCTAACAGCCCTTAAAGATGGTCAAGTGTAAGGACAAGAATATGTTTGTTCTTGAGGCTCATTGTGCATGCACTGAGAAGAATCATTAGAATCAACAGAAGATGCCTTCTTAATGGGATACATTGGGCTGAGTGTTTGCACCTAGAACACCACATCACCATGGGAGTGCTGTGCCCATGAATGCAGTAATGCAAAGAGGTGATGTTTCAGACAAATGGTGCACCTGATTCAGACAGCTCTAGGCAACAAGCTTGATACTCTGGCAATGATTCAGGAATATCATCCAATCTTCAATGTCAGTTTCCTTTTAAAAGTGAAGAGAGAGTTTCTGTAATCCTGACACCATTATTACATTTTATTAACATTATGCTAACTGGATGGTCATACATTGATTTTCTTAAAAGGATTCAATTTCCTGGCCAGAGTGACCAACATTTAGTCTACTAATTGTTTTAACTTAAGAGAAATAAACAGCTCCAGGAGATATGACTGTTTTGGATGCCCCCTTAATAAAAATGGAACTACATTTATAGAATTTCCTTATTTTGCCAAGACCAGATGGCTGAATTTTGAAAGCACATTTAGCAAATAGTTTCTCTTTCTCCCTCTCTCTCCCAGCCTCTCTTCTTCTTCTGATAGAGAATAGTTCATATCTGTATCAATATATGCCAGCCCAGGGTCAACTCCAAAAGTAAATGGGATATTTGGCCCAGGGGTTGGGGAGCCAACAAAACAGCAGCTGAAAGTCCCTTGCTGTTGCCTAGCAACTAATACACAACCCTTTGCCTTGGCTCAGCAAAATTACCAAATCAGATCTCAACATGGATATCACAAGCCACTGCACACCTAACCATGACAGTGCATGCAACGAGGCAAGAAAGGATGCATCTTGTCAAGAGAAAGGCACACCACCTGCATTCAAGGGTGGAACTTGGGGGGGGGGGCATCCAGGGCACATGCCCTAGGCGCCACTGAGGAGGGGGCACCACACCAGTTCCTTCCACCCCCACCCCATTGCCCACTGGCCCGGCCCCAGGGCCCCCTCAGCCACTTGCCATCCTGCTTGCCTTTCCCTCTGGCTCTGGCCTAGGATCTAAGCGGCCTGCAAACTGCAGAGAGCTCTTCTCTCCCCACCTCTCAGCTGATTGGCAGGTGGGCAGGGCTTCCAGAGAGGCCTCCGTGTAGGCCTGCCTGAACTTGGCATTCCTCCGCAAGCCAGGAAGGAGACAGGATGGAAGAGTTCTCTGCAGCAGACTCTCTGCCCAGACCATCCAACAAAGCTTTTGCAAGGTAGACTGTGAATTCCTTTTTGTGGTTACCCTCCCCCCACCCCAGGTATATAGGGATCTTATTGCCATAGGGCTTTGATATGGGGTGGGGGGAGACTGAGAAGTCTCTGAATATTTAATTTAAAACAGATTGTAAAATTTCTGGCTTTAAATTTCTGGCTTTTTACTATCTAAAAAGGCCTGTTGCTTGTTTCATGGCAGGAAATTACAAAAACTTCTGGAACAAACAATATTATATTCATTCATTCATGTATAAATGCACTTATAGAGCCCCTGGTGGCGCAGTGGTAAAATTGCCGCCCTGTAACCAGAAGGTTACAAGTTCGATCCTGACCAGGGGCTCAAGGTTGACTCAGCCTTCCATCCTTCTGAGGTCGGTAAAATGAGTACCCAGAATGTTGGGGGGCAATATGCTAAATCATTGTAAACCGCTTAGAGAGCTCCGGCTATATAGCAGTATATAAATGTAAGTGCTATTGCTATTGCTTATGTTCAAATTGTTTTGCAACCCAGAAGGTCTGAGTGAGAACTGTGAAGCATGTGTTGTGCTTTTATTTTATTTTATTTTTCTTGTGTGTGAACTGCTCTCCAATAACTCACAGGACTTCAGGGTACATCTGGCCAACAAATTGATGTGAATTCCCTGGCTCGTCTTGGGCCCGCTTTTAGCCAATCAAACAGACTCAAGGGAATCAATCAGAGGCGTTTATTGCTTCGCAATAGCAGCAGGTAATCAGCGGGCTTTACTCTCTCAGGCTGAATACAAATTGGTTATAGGTGCATCTTACATTTATACAAACAATCTGAATGATGCTGATAACCTAGACATGGAAACAAAATGGTGCATTAAGTATCTAGTACGCATGCGAATGATTCATTGTTCATCTGGTGATCACTCCTTATTTGGTTACATCCTGTTTTCTTAACTTGTCAGCAAAAGAACAGTGAGAACCCTGTGAGAACCAAGTTTCATAGATACATTTTAGTGGGGAGAGATAATGACGTTGATCATGTGAGGCCTTGATGGCTCTGAGCTCAGCTGGGGTTACTTTAAGTCAAACTGAGGTTTTCTAAGTAAAATGGAGTTGCTTTGGTTTTCTAAAACACATCAGTGTGAATGCAGAACCTCCATTCCAGAGGAGATGTGTGTTAAAGGGCTTTAAAAGCCTCATGTGAAAAACCTCCTGGAATCAAACTTTACTGAATTTGTTCAAGAATTCTGAGAAAACAAACATAGGCTCACCCTGCATGGTTGAAAGTCTCCTTTGCTAATCTGCAGCGAGGGGGCCATTTTAATAATTAGCGTTGCTAGTGTGTTCTAGGCATTAAAAGTAGCACAAATATATAGTACTCAATGTATATCACTATATATTGTGAAGTGTCCATGTGTGTATTCAGTGAAATGTATTTCCAGGCAGCATACTTATTTTGAAATATCAGACTTAAATCCTTGGGGGCCTGTGGTGCGTGGAGGCCCTGGACATTGAGGGGCTGGTGGCCCATTTTAAAATCTCATCTTGGCCCATTCCAAACTTGCTATGCCCCTGGCAGTCATTACACATGGGTTTCTGCACAACACCTGCACAGAAGAAACTTCCATGTAGAAAATGTGTCTCTTGTAAATTGACCCTGAATTGTCCATCCATGACTGGGATATTTGAGATTTAGAATCAATAATAAAAGAACAGCACACTGCTTGTAATGGGAAGGGGCAAATTACAATGATTTCTTAGTCGGCCAGGGGCTTGTTTTGGCCCTGGCAGCACTTGGCTGTCTGCTCCTGTTGAAAATTCCTCTATCTAGTGTGGCAAACTAATGTATCCTCCTCCCTCCTGGTGTCAAAGTAAACACTAGTGTGGTAAATGCACATATACCCCATCATGTGCCAACAGTCATCATAAGACAAAGGCTGGCAGGAATCATTCACTGGTTTATAGACACACACATACACCACCACCACCTTCTTCTTCCCCTATTTTGCTAGTGGCTATTTGGGCAGGTGATCCTCTAGTCTAGGACAAAGTCATGTTTTTTTAAAAAGCATGATATGAGACAGAGAAAATGACACTTAGAATCCTCACATAACTCCTGACTGTTGTTTTAAGTCTTTAACAGAGATGGCTCATGTTTTCAGGTTTTGATCAACAACCATGTCTAGATGGTACAGTGTTCCTTTTAACAGGGATTTCCAGATATTGTTGACTGCAAGTCCCATCATTCCTGTTTGGACAAGGGCGCAATTTCAGTGCTTGCCCTAGGCGCTATTTTCCCTAGATACGCCTCTGTATGGATGTGCCTTGTTTGTTTGTAGGATCACATGTAGCCCCACTTTCAACTTAAGAACTCAAGGCAGCTAACAACATAAATTCCATTAAAAATCAAATTTGAATGAATAAGCATGTGGGAGTCAGAGAGCAGAGACTGTGACCCACAGAGATGGGGAAGAAGCCATTTTCCCTTAGCCTTTCTCTGCCATCCTTGGCAGTTCTGATTGAGATACATACACGCACACACATACGCACACGCACACTCCATTAAACTGCCCAGTATAAATTTTATATAAGAAGATAAGAACAGCCCTGCTGGATCAGGCACAAGGCTCACCTAGTCCAACATCCTGTCTCATACAGTGGCTCGCCAGATACTTCTGGGGAGCCCACAGGCAAGAGGTATGGGTATGCCCTCTTTCCTGCTGCTGCTCTACTGCAACTGGTATTGAGAGGCTTCATGCCTCTGAGACTGGAGATGGCCCACAGCTATCAGACTAGTAGCCATTGAGAGACCTGTCCTCCATGAATCTGTCTAAGCCCCTGTTATAGCCATCCAATTTGGTGGCCATCACCACATCCCATGTGGAATGGAAGGAATTCCATAGATGAATTATGCGCTGTGTGAAAAAGTACTTCCGCTTGTCAGTGCTAAATTTCCCAACCTTCGGTTTCATGGGGTGACCCCTGGTTCTACTGTTGTGAGAGATAGGGGTGTGCACGGAACTGGCTGGCCTGGTTCAGTTCGAGTCCGATCCAGACTAAAACCAGACTGGGCCAGTTCGGTCCAGCACCCACTCAAAACCACCAAGTTTGGTTCAGTCCAGGGGGGTTCATGGACCATTCCACCCCACCCCCAATTTACCTTATTCCCCCTTGGGGGAACCCCTAGAGGTGGTGGGAGGGTGGAGTCTGCAGAGGTTCCCCCTCCCCAGGCCGGCCTTCCTCATGCCCCTCTGTGGCCAGTTCAGCCACTTTTCAGCCAGTTTGGCACCCGGGCCATGCAGAGGCCATGTGTGCAGGTGCGCGGCCTCCATAATGGCCACTGGGCCACTGGGTGAAGGCTGAAAACTGACCATAGAGTGGCTGAACCAGCCAAAGAGGGGCATGATGGAGGCCAGCGGGGGGAGGGGGAACCTCCATGAACACACACACACACACACACACCGCCACCGCCTCCAGGAACTCCAGGGAATAAGGTAGAAAAAATATTTTTATTTTTATTTATTTTTTTGGAAAATGGTCCGCGGACCCCACAAACATTCAGGGGTGTACGGTCTGGGGTTGGACTGAACAGGGGATGGTTCGGTTCGACCCCGAATGGTCAAACCGAACAGGTTCGACGTCGAACCTGTTCAGCGTGGAACCTGTTCACACATCCCTAGTGAGAGAGGGAGAAAATTTTCTCTCTCTCTGCCCTCTCCACTCCATGCATAATTTTATACACTTTGATCATGTCTCCGCTTAGTTGCCTCTTTTCCAAGCTAAAGAGCCCCAGATGCTGTAGCCTAGCCTCATAATGAAGGTGCTCCAGGCCCCCGATCATTTTTGTTGCCCTCTTCTGCACCTTTTCTAGTTCTACAATAGCCTTCTTAATATATGGTGACCAAAGCTGTACACGGTACTCCAGATGTGGTCACACCATAGATTTGTGTAAGGGCATTATAATATTATAATATTTTTATTTTCAATCCCCCTCCTAATGATTCCTAACATGGAATTAGCTTTTTTCACAGCTGCTGTGCACTGAGACGACACTTTCAATGAGCTGTCCACCACGACCCCAAGATCTGTCTCCTGGTCAGAAACTACAGTACTCCAGGCTGCAGTAGTGATTACCAAGGCTGGCAGTGGGAGGGGGAACCTTCACGGACACACACACACACACACACACACACACACACACACACACACCCCGCAGCCTCTAGGAAGACCCCCAAAGGGACTAAAGGTAAATAATTTTTTTTAAAAAATGTTTTTTAAAAATTCGCAAACTGGCTGGGGAGTTCAGTTCTGGTCCGGATGCAACCAGGGGTTGGGGGGTGTTTCGGTTCGACCCCGAACCAGCAAACTCCCGAACTGAACCCTCAAACCAAGTCACACATCCCTAATAGCTATATGCTCCTCAAGCTCTCTATTTGCATCCCTTATTGTGTCCTTGCATTTCTTTTGCCAGAGTTTATGTTCCTTCCTGTTCTCTTCATTTGGGCAGGACTTGCATTTTCTGAACGAAGTCTTCTTCCCTGTTATAGCTTCCTTGACTCTACTTGTTAGCCCCTCTGGCATCCTCCTGAACTTGGTGGTACCTTTCGTCCTTCTTGGTATACATTCCAACTGAGCTTCTAGTATTGTGGTTTTAAATAAGTTCCATGCTTTCTGGAGTGATTTGACCCTCCTGACTTTCCCTTTCAACTTCCTTCTTACCAGTCCCCTCATTTTAGAGAAGTTTCCCCTTCTGAAGTCCAACACATCTGTGTTGGACTTCCTTGACAATTCTCCACTCGCATATATGCTCATTTGGATCACACTCTCCCAATTCTCCCTCACTGTCCCTTCTATAGAGTTTATACCCAGGAATAAACGTGTCCCACTGGTTCTCACCATTCCACCAGGTTTCTGTTACACCACTATGTATATATGTTTTCATTAGTAACCAAGTACTGCAGTTCACCCATCTTGGCTAGGAGGCTTCTGGCATTGGTATATAGACACCTATACGTTCCTCACCTGGTGTTGGTGTGTGCTATCCCCCTTACCATCATTTGACCTATTTGGCAAGCTGTCCTGTGTTTCCTTCTGCTCAACTCTGGGCTCTACTCTGTCCCCTTCTCATTTATCTGAAACATGTTCACCTCCACACCTTAGGGGATTTTTCCAGCCCAAGAAGATACTACCTATTCCCACCGGCAATCCCCCAGGTGTCATTTGAAAAGCTGCTCTGCAACCATTTGATTTTTAGTGCCAGCAGTCTGGTTCCATTTTAGTTCAAGTGGAGCCCATTCCTTTTGTACAGGCTTTGCTTCCCCCAAAATGTATCCCAGTGCCTAACAAATCTAAACCCCTCCACCAGGCACCACCGTCTCCTCCACGCATTTAGACCCCTCAGCTCTTCCTGTCTTGCTGTCCCTGCATGTGGAACAGGTAGCACTTCAGAGAACTTTACCTTGGGGGTCCTGGACTTCAGTATGCTTCCTAGCAGCCTAAATTTGGCTTCCAGAACCTCCTGACTGCATTTCCCAACATCATTGGTGCCAACATGCACTATGACAGCTGACTCCTCCCCAGCACTGACCAACCCCTACCTAGACACAGTGTGACATCTGAAACCTTTGGACCAGGCAGGCAAGTAACCGTGCAGTATACATGCGGGTGACAGATCCATCTCCCTATGCCCCTAATGATCTAATCACAACTAAAGGCCCCCATCCCCTGGAGGAGCATCGTCTGTGCAAGAGGATATGGGCACATCACCCAAGGAAGGGGTTCCTGATAAGGGAGTGTTTCCCTCGTCATCAGACCGATGTCCTCCTTCCCTGAGACCCTCATTCTCCATGACAGCAGAAGCACTGTCAGCATGGGAGTGGGATGCCTCTATCACATCCCTAAGGGTCTCATCCACTCCTCTCTGCCGCCCTGAGCCTCTCCAGGTCAGCCACCTTGGCTTCAAGAAAACAAACCTGTTCTCTTGAGAGTCAAGAGCAATTTGCACCGAGCGCACACCCACAACTTCTGCACCTCAGGTAGATAGTCATACATGCAACATTCTGTGCAATACACTGGGAAGCAGCCCCTCCCCTGCTGGCATTCAACTTTCATAACTAGTTTTATTGGCTATTTAGAGTATATGGGGTTTGAAGCTACGTACTGGGTACAGTTGTCAGCTAATTAATGGTTTTTAGTTCTGTTTTCCAATAAAATTACAAAGGTTGGGTAGTACTCATGTTGTTCTCAGCTTGTGTGTCTCCCCACAGCTTTTCCCACCAATCTCCCGCTAAACTCCTTTGTTATCTGTTTGCAAACTCCTGTTGGGAAAGTTCCTGGGAGCAAAGCTCTCTGGTTCGAGCCTTGTATTCAACACCAGCAGTCAAACTGACTCAGCTCTGGAATGTGGGGCCTCCCACAAGCTGGGGCCCACACCTTGAATGAATGAATCCCCCACTCAGGCTTCTACTTTGACAAAGACACAAACACTGTCAGCCAGCCAGAAATCCAACCCTAGGAGATTTCCAGCCCTAGCAGACCTAGCTTCCCCTTCCCCTCTTGTTTTCTGGGTGATTGATTTAATGTCCTTGCTATAGAAATGTTGCTACAAGCTTGATGTTTCCTTCCTTCTCAAGACCAGCAAGCAACTGCCTCTAGATAGCTAGACAGACAGATAGTGTAGTGGTTAGAGTGCTCAACTAGGACCGGGAAGACCCGTGTTAGAATCCCCATTCAACCATGAAACTCACTGGGTGACTCCAGGCCAGTCATGTATCTCTCAGCATAACCTACCTCATTGGGTTGTTGTGAGGATAAAAATAAGCATGTACACTGCTCTGAGCTCCTCGGAGGATGAACAGGATATAAATGATAAATGATTGATAGATAGACATAAATAAACAAACAATGATTATATTCCATTGGCTCTTATTTAATATTTATTAAAATATTTTTGTGGTGCGTGTGTGTGTGTGTATTTAAGTTAGAGTAAAAGTACTGCAAAGTATTTGATTTTACGACCAGTAGGTATCCATAGTCAGAATATGCTTATAGCTCTTGAATGTGTGCAGTCATTTAAAAAAAGATACTGCACATAGTAATTATAATTTACTCTGACACAAAATATTTATACATTAGAACACCTGAATGGTCTAAGGAAAGAGTTTTTTGAGGTCAGATTACCAAGCTAGCTCCAGCCTGTCTTCCATTGGCCATTCAAATTAGAATCATGTTTCCTGTTTACTTGACTGAACAGAAACAATTGCTGGACAAACAGAGTACACTATACCAAGAGGTCATTCACATGACCACAAGAGGATGGGCTGTGGGGGGAGAAGGGAGCCTACCTATGTTCACCCAGATGACCAGAGCCTGAACAGGGCTCTGCCACCCATCCACCCACATGAGAGGCAATGTAGCAAGCCAGTTGGTGATAGGAAGTCGGAGGAAGGAAACTGGGCATCCAGGTATCCCACAGTCCACCCACATGAGAGGCACTGCAGCAAGCCAGTTGGTGATCAGAAGTCGGAGGAAGGAAGCCAGGCATCCAGGTATCCCACAATGCACTGCACAAGCAGCGCCGTGCATTGGGAATGCTCCCTGCTGCAGGGTTGCTCCTTCTCCCCAGTTCTATGACCAAGATTGATGCCAGCAGCCCAGGAACAGCTGCTGGCAGCCTGACAACTCACACTACCAGTGAGTGAGGTAGGAGGCTTGTACTTGACCTCCTACCTCACTATAAGCTTGGATTTAGAATCAGGGCTATCCAGGGGAGGAGAAGAAGGATAAGGAGCAATCCTATGGTTTCTTGTGACCAGCCCTACCTGGGCTAGCACTATCCTAACCCAGGTAAAGCTGGTCATGAGAACAACACTGAATATTACAAAGAAGATGGGAAGCTTGTAACATTGGTGATTCTTACCTGAGGGCAGAGTGGGAAGCGCCCACCTGAAAATGCCTGAAAATATTTGTCAGCCACTTTACCTCCTTTGTATTCTGTAGCCATTTCTGTGTCTGCTTCCCTGCCTCCTTGTCTGTGCTTCTTCCCTGCAGCTTGGTCCCAGTGTGTACATAGGGTGAGTGACTGTACCAGCATTATATAAACACCAATAGGAGCACAGAGAGTTGTTCAGATATGAATATTAATGAGGCAGGGGGCAAATTAGAAGACTTACCTTTATTTTCAGAAGGTGGGCAGAGCTTAAAACACCCTGAGTACCAATCAGGCAGCATTTGCTGATTGACTCCTCAGGCAGCCAATCAGGGAGCTCAGAAGGTGGGGAAGTCTTTTTCTTTTAGCTGCTTGTTGTATTCTATTCAGTAATCATTTGCAGTTTGTTTGTATATTTGTCTCAAGGGGGCTCCTGTAGACAGTGTGGGGGAGGAGTCAAGAGGAAAAGGGAAGGGAAGGAAATCTACTTAAGATTTCATTGTGTGTATGAGGGAAGCAGCTATAAAACACTACTCCAGAAGAATCCAGTCACCAGTTTGGTTTGAGAGTGGGTAGGCTGTTTGTCTGTCTCTTGGTAAGTCTGACCTTTTGGGGGCTTATTTGTTTGTTTGGAAGACAGGAATTCGACCTTTGCTTTCTCTTCCTTGCTCTCTGATCTGATCTGTATGCAAAGTATCATGGCCCATTCCCAAAATGATATGCCATAAAACATTCGAAGGAACAGCAAACTGTAAGACTAGACTAATTAGATTAGAAACTGGCATAAGAAGCAGGAAAGTTATTTTAGGGCACACACATGGATTTCTGATTCCAAACTGCTTTTCAGATAATTGCAGAAGTGGCTTTCCATGTGGGTGTGAAGTATGTGGAGAAGGAATGGAAGGAAAATAATTTAAAAAATCCATTTGCTATGCAGACAGCTAACAAGGTTTCCCTCTGGATTGTGGCCAGTATCTGTAACATCAATATGCCCACTGGCAGTTAGGGTTTATTGGGCAAGGGTTAAGGAAGTGATCTCCATTAAAAATATTTATTGCTTGCTAGGCTGGACATCCAGGCTAAGTGGAGGGCACCCAGGGTGGGTAGAGAGTGGCACCCAGCTGTTCAGAAGGCATGGAGTAGGGAGAGGGTGTCCCCATGCATCTTTGCTTCCTATTGTGTCCTCTAAGTTACAGGAGATGGTTCCTAGCTGCAGCAAGCATCATTGAAAAACCTATGATTTGTCTATTATTTATGTATGCATTTTAAATTGGCAGGCCTAGCTGCCCTTGTAACTTCAGAATGCATTTGTTCTCGACTTTTGTAGCTGGTCTCTGCTTTACCTGTGGCATATATAGATTTATTTATTTTTACGCTTATAGGCTGTGCTTCCTCCAAGAAGCCTAGAGTGGTGCATATGGTTACATTTATCCTCCCAACAGGCCTACGAGGAAGGTTGTGCTGAGAAATGTCCCAGACTGTCCCAGAGTCACCCAGTGAGTTTCATGGTTGAATGGGGATTTGAACTTGGATTTCCCCTGGCTCTGTAGCACTCTGGCTCCATACATTCTTGTTATTTATTATTATTATTATTCATTCTTAAAACAATCAGGCAGACAGAGCTGTCCTGGTGACTTCAGAATGCATTTACTCTCCACAGAAGCAGCCTTTTGCAGCTAGTCTGTGCTTTACTATCTGTGTGTGCTTGTGTCTGATCCTGTCATGTTAGATACAAATCTACACCCTGCTGTAGTCCTGTTAAGCACTATAAAGCAACTTATGTTTTCCATATTTCTCTGTATCTCTGCTGATGAGCAACTGAGATTTGTGTGCTTGTGTATGTGTTTGTATTTTGATCCCACTTGTTAGCTACAAATCTGCCCTTTGCTAGACACCCACCTAGTCCTGGCTCCACCTCCACAGGTGCCCACAATTGGCTCCTGCAGTCGCTATCTGTGGCTCCACCCATCATCTGTCCTGCCTAGCCCCCCACCCCAGTCCCAGGAACCAGCCGCCGCCACTGAGTTGTAATGCTCATTAGGTTAAAAAACACTGTTTATAGTCACAGATGTAAATATCCATTAGCACACTGAAATAAAAAGGTTAAATTCATGTAACTTTGCATTAGATGTGCAAGGTTGCCAGGATCCAAGGGGTATACTCGTGGGTAAAATGGGCTGTAACCCAAAGTTTGGCTAAAAATTAGCCAAATCTAGCAACCCACATCATGTGGGTCACTTTAATTACCTTTCATTACTAGCCTATTCCTGGCACCATATAAATCAAGTTATTCAGATTGCAAGGAAAATTGAATGGATGCAGAATATTGAGTAGTTTTGTCTTCTTGTACCCTGTAGCCATCTAGAATTTTGTCCACACTCCTAATGCAACTGCTGCAGTCTGTGAGAGCTTCGATGAATGAACCACTTAAGGCAAACACACAAGTTTATGGAATATAGCTTGACTCCACACTTGCCTGTGTAACAGTGTATTTACAGTTCATAGCTGATGTGAGAATATGTATTTACTTCCTGCTGCTTTTTGCTTGAGAAATATGGCCTTCTATATAGAATAGTAATTAAAATAAGTTACTTACAGATGAGAGTTTTAAAACTCATAAGCAGTTACAGAAGAGAATCAATTTTCATTTAGAATAAGCTCAGGTTCCGTCATCCATGCTAATATGGAATGCCAATTTAATCTCACCAATGACTTCCACATTATTGCTTTGAATTTATGTGCCTATAGCACAGTGGAATTTGTCTTACGGCTTGTGTCTACTGCAGATCTTCACTGCAGCTCATACAGTGCTAGCTTGCATGGCATTCACTGCCTCTGTATCTGACCATCTGCTCTTCTATCTGATTCTGAATTACAAGTGAATTCTGTGTTGGCATGGCAATAGGCAATCCCTTGCCAAAAGTCTTGTTTTCTGTGATTGTCTCTGACCTTAACTGGTGAGGGTTTTATTTAAATGGTTTTTAAATGCCTGAGAAAAATATAAAATTATGCATGCCCACTAAACTAAAGCAGCTCAGCTACATAATCCCATTTTCAACCAATTCCAGAAAGAACAAGGAAACTAAACAGAAACTAGGCTTGTCTAATATGTTATTACCTTTTGTTACAGGAGAATTAAAGACACAAAGCAAAGAACAGGATCTGGCAGACCAGCTTGGCCAACAGAGAGATTGTCAAAATTTGTAATTCATTGGCTTAGAATATGAAGCTCAGGTAGGGATGTGCCTGAAAGGGTTCAGTGCCTCCTTAGGGAAGTGCCAAATTGGTTCGGTGGGGTAGGGGTCAGTTCCTTTAAAAAGCAGGTAAGCAGCACTTTACCTGCTCCTCCACCACCCCACCACGTTTCTGGGTGTGGTGTTTACTGTTCAAATGGCTGCATGTGGCTGCAGCGCTACTCCCAGCAGGCTGTGCACAGTGTCGGCATGCAGATGACCACCACATATGTGTGGCGGCCATGTGCGTGCTGGTGCCACACGCAACCTGGTGGCAGCAGCACTGCAGCTGCACACGGTGTTTTGAACAGTGAGCACCGCACCTGGCAAAGTGGTGGAGCAACGGAAGAACTGGTAAGGTCCTGCTTACCTACTTTTTAAAGGAACCCAACCCGCCCCAACCCGCTAGGGATGTGCAAAGTGGTTTGACATTGAACCAGTTTGCACTTGAACTGGGCCAGTTTGGATGCTTGACCTTGAATCCAACTGGACCCAGTTTGGTCCAAGGTCAGACTGAACCTCTCGGGCCAGCTTTGGCCTGATTCAAGGGTGATGAGGCATTAAAATAAATGATGAATTACATACTGCCAGCAGCATCCTTGGGGGTCTCCAGAGGCTCCCCCTCCCTCCCCTGAGTTTCCCAGGGCCAGTTCTGGGCTGGTTTGGCACATGTGTGGTGGCTACTTTTTGGGCCACCACACATATGCATAGGCCATTTGTGTGACCACGCAAAATGGGCTGAACTAGCCCCAGGAGACGTGAGGAGGCTGTTGGGGAAGGGCAAGACACCGGATAGTCCCCCCCCCCCCGAGGCTACCACCTAAGCTACCAGTGGTGGTAAGTAGTTCATTATTTTACAGAATCTTAGCACACCCTGCCACCCTTGAACAGGGCTCAAGCCAAGCCATGTCCCCTATTCAAGGGAATGAAACCACCAAACATGCCCAGTCACAAACCCCTTTCCTCCATCTCACCTGCCTTAGGACCACTGTAATTCCTCAATGTTTCTTGTGTCCATCAACTGCTATAGCAGTGTGAGATGTGGAGCGCTTTGGAGAGGGGTGGCTGGATGATAGGAGAGATTATGAATAAGTAGATGAGTCTGGAGAGAGCAGATTGATGGGAAGTTAGAGTGAAGGAGATGGGTGGAGGAGGGATGAGTTGCCTTTGGCTTGCCTCTGTTCAGTTCTTCTGGATTTCACAGAGAACCAGCAAAAAACCTGGTGGTAGTTCTGAGCCTTTCTGAGAAAGCTTGAAAGAGTAACAAAGCCTAGGAAATCTCACCCACCTCTACCTAATACGGGCTTTAGTTGAGACATCCAAAATATCTGTGTAAGTTTTTAGACATTATTCTATTTTAACAGGAATGTGTCCCTTTTCAAGATGGCATAGCTTATATCATGCAGTGGCCATTCCAGAGGAACCATTGTAACTTCCAGATGCTTTGGAGGGCATATACTGCAGGCCATCAACTGCAGTTTTTCAGTCATTGTGTACTATGTACAATTGTTTAAAGGTAACGTTTAGGGATGTGTGAAACAACCCGTTTCGGGTGTTTCATAGCCAAAACAAAACATCCGATAGCCCAACCGAAATGTTTTGGAGCCGTAATGAAACGCCCCTGTTTCGGCTCAGAATGCTTTGTTGTTTTGGCCCTCTATTTTGCACTTGCTGTGCTAGTTCTTGAGTTCTGATGTCAGTTTGAATTTCCCACCTTTCAGTCTTCCATTGTAATCAAATTGAAAAAGTCCGATCTGCAGAGGAATGCCCATATTTGGCTATGCAGGAACCAAATTAACCCCCCATTGGCCAGGAAGGTTGATGAACTTGCAAGGGTGGGGGCGGATTTTCAGAGGGATTTGCACCAGGTGTATTTATTGGGGCTACAGGTGCCATTTCTGCCATTCTGCTGCTTTGTGTGGGAGAAGAGAGAGCTCTGTTGCCTGATTGTTGCTCAGCTTTTGCTGCCCCATCATCCACCATTGCCTCCATTTGCCCAGCATTGCTACTGCTGCTGCTATAGCATTGCACCACCATTGCTCAGCCTCGCTGGCTCCCAGCCTGCCTTTTCTCCTGCATTGATTTTTCCAGCCTTTTTGGAGAAAAAAACAGATTGGGAGAGAAGGAGGAGATTTTTTTTTTTCCTGCTTTGCTGGCTGTCCCAGCCTGCTGCCTCAGCCTGTGCCATTCAAACCTGCATTTTTTAAAAAAATTGTTATTGTTGTTCTAGATATTGTTCTAGATATTGTTATCTAGAATTGCTAGAAATGATTTTTTTAAATACTTTTTTTTGTTTTTTTCTGATTTTTAAAACCTTTTTCCAAGTTCCTGCTGCTGAGAGAAACATCACTGCTGCCTGCCTGTGCAAGTAGCTTCCAGCCACACCAGCCCCAGCGCAGTGGCCAGCCACCTGTGACCAGCCAGCGGCCACCAATTTTCCAGAGAGGCTGCCCCATCTGAAGAGGAAGGAAGACTGACTGAGCAGACCCTCTCAGAAGTGGACTGCAGAGACCCAGTGTTTGGAGAAGCCTTTGAATGAGTGAGAGTGGCCCAGCCATTTATATTTTAACACACACGCACACATACCACACCATTACACACAAACGTCTCTAGTCTTGAATTGTGTATTTGGGGTTTTTTTTTCCCCTGTTAGGAGGGAGGTTTGGGTTTTTTAAAACTGAATTTTAAAAGTTGTGTGTGATATATTAAGAATAAGTTTTAACAAGGGGTTCAATCTGTGTAGCTTTAGAGTTTAAATATAGATCCCCATTAGCTAGGTAGGTGGTTTAGAGGGTAGCATAGCCTAGTGGTTAAAAAAAATTCTTTCCCCCCTCTTCCAAATAATGTTTTTGCACGTACTTGCATTTTTTTAAAGTTAAGGAGCCTGTCTTCCTCCAATGCTACTCGTATTAATAAATTAATTTAACAAGCTAGGCTCTGCATTCCTGCACACTTTGCACTGATTTCTAAAACAGAAGCCTGCCCACTGCCAGTTCTCTCTCTGCCCATAATTTGTGAATTAAAACATTGCTTGCTTGTGTGTTTGTGTAGGCCCACACCACAAGGTACATTATATCTTCTGGAGCTGCTTGAAGTTGATATTGACATAATTTATATCAATCCATCTGTCCTCTCCTAGGGTTTTTGTTTTTTTTAAATACATGCATTGCTCTAAATTCCCTGAATCTTGTTTCTCTGTTCTACTGGCCCCAGGAGTGAGTGAGTAAGTGCCAGCCTTAAAGAACTGCAGCAGCTGCATTGGCATTCTGCTGAAGTCATCCCCCCAATGCAGTATATGTATTGCAATGCAATCCCAAAATGCCTTGGCTTGCTGTGTGCCTATGTTCCGAGGGACCTCATGGGTGTGGGCAAAGGACAGGTTCACTAGACCTCTCTTGACTGTGCAGACTTGTTTTTTGCAATGAAGATTGGGTCATATTGTGAGTTGTCAGGATATTTTTATTCAAAGACTGCTTGCATCTACATAGGTTGTGCTCATGCCACAGGCTCCGATCCGTTGCAGAAATGTGCCAAAAAATTGTGTGCTGCCATTGTTGTTGTCAGTTCATCACTCTTTCGGTGCCGGGAGGGGGGCCAAGAAGCCTCATTGCTCCACTGGCAGAATGTTGTTTTGCATCCTTACTGAATGTGCTTTTATGGCCAGGTGCCACAGATGTTGCTGACTGTGTCTCTGTTGCTTGTGGTGGACAAAAATGCTTGGGGGAGGGAGGGCAGAGCACTGTTGTTGGCCCTAGGGCTTAGTCTGCTCTGCTGCATCTGTGTGATATCATGCTTGCTCTGGGAACCTGGTTCTTTGCAAAGCTCTGCAGTTGTTGTGTGTGCTGTTATGTTGTTCTTTGGGGCAGATTTGGGGCAGAAAGGGGCATCTGGGGCGGAACTGCTAACTTGGCAAAGATGCACCTTTGAACGTGGTGATTATCTTTATTTAGCAGGAGGAGAGTAACTGGCCCTATCCACCCCCAGCACAGTACCTCCTGTGACTGTTGCTGGTGTCTATCTCATGTTTCTTTTTAGATTGTGAGCCCTTTGTGGACAGGGAGCCATCTTATTTATTTATTTATTTCTCTATGTAAACTGCCCTGAGCCATTTTTGGAAGGGCTGTATAGAAATTGAATTAATAATAATAATAATAATAATAATAATAATAAGAAGAAGAAGAAGAAGAAGAAGAAGAAGAAGAAGAAGAAGAAGAAGTGGGGTGGGGTGGTAGTGCCCCAGTGGCTGCCTGTCACCACCCAGATTCCAAAGGAGTTGGGCAAAGGGTTGGTTTTTTGTGATTTGTTGAAGTTTTGAAGATTTGTTGAACCAGCAACTTCTTGCTCCCTAGGAAAGTTTTGATTATCAAGCCAGAGGTTGCCAGTTCGAATTCCCACTGGTATTCTATGGGAAATAGGCTATGGGAAATGCCTATATCGGGCAGCAGCAATATAGGAAGATGCTGAAAGGCATCATCTCATACTGCACGGGAGGAGGAAATGTTAAACCCCTCCTGTATTCTACCAAAGACAACCACAGGGCTCTGGAGTTGCTAGGAGTCGAAACCAACTTGATGTCACACTTTACCTTTACCTTTAAAATTGCTTAACCCATTCTTCCTCCCAATGCCTTTTGACTTCATTGGCTGATAGTGAAACTGCTCCGAGATTATTGACAAACACTCCGAAATCTACCTTTGGGCTTGTGTGCAGGAAATTAGCTCAGAAAGGAACAGTTTCACTTAAGTTTTACTTTTCGCAAAGTTCTGGACTCAGGAAATGACTGGACTGAGACAAGATTTAAGTTTCATAATTAAAAGAAGATAAGATATTTTCATAATTATAAGAAGATTGTAGGGAGTAGTAAAAAGGAGAGAAAAGTGTGGTTAGAGCAATATTACTATCAAAAATGTCTGAGTTGTTCTGAGAGTAGATTCTCTGGAAGGAAATGAGAGACTCCACTCAATTCCTACCAGAGAATCAACTCTCAGAACACTTCAAACTTTGAAAACAACAAAACCCAGTGCCCCATGGGCTTGTCATTCTGTGGCTGGTTGGTACCCTATGTGCACTACACCACAACCCACTCTGGGCCACCCTGGTGCCCCCCAAGTGGAATTATGGGACTGCTGAAATTCCCCATTATTCCCTATGGGGGGGAAGCTTAAAGCATGCAAACTTCAGGGGAAAAAATAAAAACCACCCCTTTCACCAATTTATTTGAAATCTGGGTTTTAGCATTGAGGTACTACCACCTGACCCACTCTTCTGTCCCCCAAACCCCTTTTCTGCCCCAAATCTGCCACAAAGACATGCCAACTTCAACAAACAAACAAACAAACAAACACCCCTTTGCCCGATTTCTTTGAAATATGAGTGGTAGCTTCTTTTCACCAATTGGGCATTGCCACCCACCACAACCCGCTTTGGGCCACCCTGGTGCCCCCCCCCCGGAGTTATAACTAAGGCTGATGAAATCCCCATTATTCCCTATGGGGAAAAGATTAAAGACTTTTCCCATACGGAATAATGGGGATTTCATCCCCATTTATTTCATTTTAAAGAGTTCAAAAATCTTTTTAAAATCACCCCTTTGCTCAATTCCTTTGAAATTTGGGTGGTAGCCTCTACCCATTGAGCACTTCCACCCACCCCACTCTTTTGCCCCGGTAACCCCTTTTTTGCCCCAAATAGATTCAGATTTGGAAAATTTGGGTACAAATCTAATCAGGGTGATTAGGAGGGGTGCAGATTCAGACCCAGAACAAATGGAGGGGGGTGATTTGATTTGGATACAAATCAAAATGAAAAATTGATTTGTGCACATCCCTACTGGGGGGTGGGGTTAATACCTGCACCAGCACAGGTGGTGTGGAAATGGTGTGGGCCATTATTTGAATGGAAGTATAGAATAAAACCCCAAATAAAGTTACTTTGTCATTTGACCCATACACGTTTGCTCATCCCACTGTGTTCAAAGAGGCTTACTACCTATTAAATGTGTTTATGATTACAGCCTCAGATTCACTCTCACCATTTTCTTTTATCTGCTGTGCTGTCAATGTGGAATTCTTTCATGCTGTTTCCAGTGCTTTTTTCACAGGTTAAAATGTGCAGCTCTCTTTTTGAAATATTCTCCCAAGACAATGACAATACCTTTAGCTGCAGTGCAGCTTAGTGGGTTGAGCTGCTGGAGAACTGCAAGTGATTATACACGAGGCACATAATACAAGCTGCTGACTCAACTTATTTTCTTCCATGGGCATTGAACCATGGTTTCATGCTACAAATGTAGAGGTGAAGAAACAAGCAGGAGCCATATCAGTGCTCAGCCATAACAAAGAGGAAATCCTTCTGTACTTACAAATTAGAGATGGCATATAAACATGCAATCTCGAGTCAGATTATTCCCTCTAACAAACAGCAACAATACGGGCATCATCAGCTCTTTTTTTGCCTCAGGCCATCCATGTCTTACCAGCCCAAAATAAATATGGAAGAACTGGGAGGAGAGCTGGTCTTGTGGTAGCAAGCATACATTGTCCCCTTTGCTAAGCAGAGTCTGCCCTGGTTGTATTTGAATGGGAGACTACATGTGAGCAACACTGTAGGGATGGGGCCGGTCTGAGAAGAGCACCTGCATACCTGCATGCGGAAGGTTCCAAGTTCCCTCCCTGACATCTCCAAGATAGGGCTGAGAGAGACTGAGACCAAGATAGGCTAAGAGAGACTCCTGCCTGCAAAGTAAATACAATAAAAGCAAAAATAAAATAACTTTAATTTTTTTTAAAAAACATTCACATATTACTAAAAACCAGCCTAAAAAGATGCGTCTTAAGGGCTCTTTTAAAGGTGGGTAAAGATGTTGAATCATGAACGGCTATAGGGACTGCATTCCAGAGCCCAGGATCAACTATAGAGAAGGTTTGTAAGCGAGCTGCTGCCAGGCGAGCTGGCGGCATCTGCAGACAGACCTCTCTTGAGGGCCTTAATGTGCAGTGGGGATCATGCAGAAGAAGGCACTCTCCCAGGTAACTTGGTCCTACGCCATTTAGGGATTTAAAGGTAATCACCATCACTCTGTATTTCATCCAGAAACCTAATGGTAGCCAATGCAATTGTTTTAAACCCGGCATAATATGATCTTTCTGAGAAACCCAGAGACCAATCTAGCCACTGCATTTTGGACCAAATGAAGTTTCCAAACCACATACAAAGGCAGTCCCACATAGAGCACATTGAAGTAGTCAAACCTACCAGAGAATGCACCACAGTTCTGAGATCATTATCTTTAAGGAAGTGGCACAGCTGTTATATCTACTGAAGTTGATAGAAAGCACTTCTGGCCATAGCTTCAACCTCAGAAACCAGATTGAGGCCTGGGTCCAGAAGCACTCCCAAGCTACGTATCTGTTCCTTCGGTGGGGGGATTGATCTCACCCAGCAGTTTCATGTAGATGTTAAAAAGCATCGGAGATAGGATGGAACCTTGAGGGACACCATACAATAGCACTATCTCCTAGCGACAACTATCTCCTAGCGACAACTATCTCCTAGCGACACCATCTAGACCAGGGGTGGGGAACCTTGGCACTCCAGCTGTTGTTGAACTACAACTCCCATCATCCTTGTGGCTGGGGATGATGGGAGTTGTAGTTCAACAACAGCTGGAGTGCCAAGGTTCCCCACCCCTGATCTAGACTCTACCTGAGAGATAGAAATTGAACCACTGCAGAGCAGTATGCCCTATTCCCAAGTGCCCAAAGTGATCCAGAAGGATACTATAGTTGATGGTATCGAAAGTCACAGAGAGGTCCAAAAGAACCAACAGACTCACACTCCCTCTGTCCATTCCTTGACAGAGATCATCCATCAGGATGACCAAGGCTGTCTCCACCCCATAGCCTGCACTAAAACCAGTTTGAAACCTATCTAGATAGTCAGTATCATCCAAAACTGCCTGGAGCTGATCAGCCACCACACCCTCAATTATTTTGCCCATCCAAGGGAGGTTGGAGACTGACCTATAACTATCCAGCACTGAGGGCTCTAGGGCAGGCTTCTTAAGTAAAGGTGTTAGAATTGCCTCCTTCAAACATGGAGGCATCCTGCCCTCCCTCAGTGAGGTATTTATGATGTCAGCTAGGCCATCTCTAACAGCCTCCCTGCTAGATGTTATAAGCCATGTTGGGCATGGATCCAAAGGACAAGTGAAAGGCTGAACAGCTCCAAGGAGCCTGTCCACATCCTCAGGAGTCACAAATTGAAACTGATCAATTCTAATTAAACCAGAGCAGTTACTGGACATGACTACAACTGACTCCACCCTAACTGTGGAGTCCAAGTCAGCTTGAATGCAAGATATTTTATCCGCAAAGAAGTTGTTAAAAGCATCACAGCGAGATGATGAAAATTCCAAATCTAAATTCAAAGAGGTAGGAACCTGAGTCAGTCCCCTCACACCTCTGAACAACTCTGCTGAAAGCAAACTTGCAGACACAATACGTGCAGAATAGAATTGCTTCTTTGCTGCACGTATTGCAAAGCCTTCAAATGGGCTTAGTATTGTGTCATCAGATTCAAGTTGAGTCTTCCTCCACTTATGGTCTAGTCTTCTCCCTTGCTGTTTCAGCTCCCATAGTTGTTCAGTATACCATGGAGCCAGTTTCAAAGCAGAACGGAGAGGACATACAGGGGCGATAATGTCTACTGCCCGGGTAAGCTCCCTATTCCAGGTCTCCACAAGAGCATCAACAGAATCATTGGGTGAACCAACTCTAAAACCCTCCAAGGCCTCTTGGAATCATATAGGATCCAGTAGCCTTCTTGGACAGACCATCCTAATAGGTCCTGCACCCCTGAGGAGGTGGTTTGTGGCCACAAAACCAACCTTAACCAGATGGTAGTCCGTCCATGACAATAGAGAAGCTCTAGGAGTCTCCACCACGGAACACCACCCTGATCTGAGCAAAAGACCAAATCGCGAGTATTACCAGCAGTGTGTGTTGGCCCTGTAACCAATTGGGATAGGCCCATAGTTGTCATGGCCACTATGAACTCCCGAGCTGCACCAAGCAAACCAGCCCCGAAGTGAACATTGAAGTTACCCAACACCAAAAGCCTGGGTGACTCCAACACGAGCTCCGCAACCAGCTACGTCAGCTCAGTTAGGGACTCCACTGGGCAACAGAATCCCCACTCTAATAGAATCCCCTCTCTATCCCAAGTCTCCAGGCCAAGATACACTCAATATGGTCTAATTGTCTCACAGAGATTCTAGTAAGGGAGATGTTATCCATATGGATCACAGCCATTCACCACCTTGCCCTCTTCCCCATACCTACTCCACCACAGACTACCCAGGAGGGAGGATCTGAACCCATACCAGTCCACTAGCCTCTCCCAACCAGGTCTTGGTTATACAAGCCAAATTGGCTCCCTTATTCATGATCAAATCATGGATGATCTCAATCAAATCATGGATGATTTTGAACTGACCTGGCATTGCAAGAGAGCAAAGTCAAGAACTGAGGGTGGTTGGAACTCCTCACAGAGTCTTGAAAGGACAGCCAGAAGAGGAAATGGCTATTAAATTTCTGGTCTCCTTCCCCCTGTAACGGCCTGCTGACCTGCAAATGCCAAATCTTGCATGCCAAATCTTCTATTCCCCATCACAATTGTAATAGCCGCTCCAGAACCTCCAGAAGTCCTCCCTACTCCCACACCTATACCAGATCCCTGACAAATTGCTGCAAATAGCAAGGCAATAACAGAAAGCCTAGCACTGTAGGGAAGGAGTCCAAAATAATAAATTGGTTCCAGCCCTCAGACCCACCCACAAAGGCCAGCCACCTTTGGTAGCCAGCTTCAGCTTTCAGTTTTCCAAGTACACCTCCACATAGTATTTGAGTATTTCATGAGCCCCAGCATACAGAAATTTGTAGTTTTCCAGCATTTTTTGGTCTGGCTAAGTCCACTGTTAAATAGTTTTTGAAATATTAAAAGATTAACGAGCTTGACTTGTATTTTTGAGCTGATATTATGGTAAAGTTATCTGAAAGATTGATGTCAGATGTTTGGACAGGGAGCGCAATTTCAGTGCTTGCCCTAGGCACTATTTTCCCTAGATACACCTCTGGCCATAGGAACAATAGGAAAACTCTAAACACTCCATCATCCCCCATGGGTAGCTCCTACGTATACCAAAGTGAGTTGCTACCTAACACCCAACCCGCAAAGGTGGGCAAGCAGGCAATTTTAAATACATTCCTTACCTTTCCACAAAACCCCATAGGATCACAAGCCAGTGCCAGAAAACCAGCCAGAAAGTGGGGGAAAGGCTTCCATAATGGTGCACAAAATGTTGAACTATTTGAAATCGAAATGTGTATGTTTTGTTCCAAACCCAGCCCTTTATTTAAAGGGTGTTTTTTCCCAAGCTCAAAACACTCAAAACCTTTTTACAGTCGAAACGTTTTTATAGTCAAAACATTTTGAATGTTGAAACATTTTGCATATCCCTAATGTACATACCAGATACCACCTTGGTTTTTGTTTTCATTATCTGCATAGATGGATAAAGCAAAACAAATTTATTCCAAAATCTATTGATTAGCTTCAAAGTTGAATTTAGGCAGCAGTTCTCAAACTGTAGGGTGGGCCTCACAGGCGTGAGGTGAGCCACAAAGCACGATATGTACACAGAGATCCAAGCAGGGAAAAGATCCTGCAGCTAGCAGAGCCAGAGTTGCTTTTCTTTCAGCTGCAGAGACTTCAGTTTTAACACAGAAGACATCAGAATGCTAACCATGGAAACTACAGTATAAGGTAACCATGAAAACTGCAGAGGCTAGGGAGCTTTCTGCGTCCATCTCCATCTCCTGCCTCCTTTCCTGGCTGAAGCAGACCTCTAACTAGAAAAATACCATAAATTTGAAAGCAACAGCAACAGAATTTTTGTGGTGCATTTTAAGCATTAAAAGCACTAAACATATATTATCACAGTAATCCTTAACACAGTAAGGTAGTCCAGTAATTTATTCCCCAAATTGAATATGTGACACTTAGACAGATGGAGAAAAATAATAAGGAATTTCAGAAAGCTGATAGAAGAGACAAGGAGCATTACTATAATGACATCTGTAAAGACACTGAGGATGGAAATAGAGGTGGAAAAACAAGGAAAGATTTCCAAAAGATATCTGAACACAGAAGGAGGTTCCAACCTAGAATTGGTATGTTAAGGGATGCCAAAGGAAAGATGGTAACTGATTCAGAGAAGATCAAACAGAGATGGAAGGAGTATACTGAAAATCTGTACAGCAGGGACATCAACATCCAAGATACTATAGAAGGTATTCCCTACTTGCAAGAACCTCTAGTATGGGAAGATGAAGTTAGATCAGCACTCCAGTCATTACCAAGTCTGAGGCTACAGCAATTGACGGAATAGCTACAGAAATATGGCAGGGAACAGAAGAAGAATCAGTCAAGGCTCTAACCAAACTATGCCAGCAAATTTGGAGAATGAGACAGTGGCCAACAGATTGGAAGAGGTCAGTCTACAGGAATATAAATGTAAAATAATGATAATAATAATAATTATTGTTGTTGTTGTTGTTTACACAGTCAGACAGGTGTTATTGACTGATTTGTTTTATTCAGACATTGAGTCCTTCCCAAGAACCTGAGATGGCTGAATTTTTTTATCAATGTTGTTGCTGTTATTATTATAGATATTGTGGCAGAATATAGGCTGTTCCCAGTAAAGTTGCTTTTTGTAATTGGCTGATGGTGATTTCTGTGGCTCCTAGGTATTGAGATGATCTTCAAGGTGTTTTGGAATTGCACCTAGGCCTCCAATTACTTGGTTGGACCTCTGGCATAGCTCTGGCATAGATAAAAGGAGATTACCCAGGCCAGTTTACCTTCTCTTCAGGGGGCAGACACTCAACTATTGATTACATAGTGACATCTTGAGATCTTCTAGGGAGGATAATAGAATTTAAGATCGTACCGAGACCTGAAAGCGATCATTTCCCTCTCATTTTGGTCTGCAATTCATCTGGTTTAGATTCAAAAAAGGCATTATGTAATTCAAATGAGTACTATAAAACCAACAGAGGCTTAGGGTGGCAGAAGATTAAATGGACACAACATTCTGCCCAGGCAATTAACGACTGGTGCAATTCAGAATCAGGGATGAGGATACGTGATATTTAAATTGGACATCTGGGAACTGTGGGATGATCCCCAGGTAAATCTGCAGGCTATTCACTAGTAAACCATGCAGGGATGATTTCTAGCGATGAATGTTTAATTTTCCATCTTAAGCCCTTATTGGCGAAACCAAGTATGAGGAGAGCGGACAGTCAGGCTAGAAATAACAAGAAATGGTTTGACCAGGAGTGCATTCTTGCTAAAAGAGCCTTAGTTCAACTTTCAAACTGCCTCAAACAAAATTTTTCACCATACCTAGAGCAAGAAATGGCACAGTGTAAAAGAGAATACAAATCCCTCTTAAGATTTAAACAGGAAACAGCCATGAAAGAGTGCTGGGCAGCAGTTATAAATGCTGTAAAAAACAATGACTCGATCAGCTTTTGGCGGTTAACCACGCCACATGCTTACCCCTATAGACATATTCCCATTTCGGCTGATCAATGGGAGAACCATTTTGCGGCATTGTATAGTGTATATATATACCTTCCCTGCCATTGGCTATCTCTTTGACTTCTTTGTCACATTGGCCCTCGGACACAACTCATGAAGTTAAATGTCTAATTACACAGCTAAAGAGAGGGAAATCACCGGGTAATGATTTCATTTCCCCAGATTTTTTGTTATCTAATATAGATTGGTGGGCCCCAATTTTGGCAGCTTTGTTTACATACCTAGACCATACAGCCCATATTCCTAAAGATTGGGGGATTGCGGTTGTCATCCCGATCCACAAAAAAGGAGTATGGGAAGACCCTATGAACTATAGACCGATAAGTCTGCTTAGTGTAATTAGTAAACTTTACGCAAAACATCTCTGTGTTAAACTTTGTGAATGGATGGACCAGGAGGGCATTTTAGAACAGGAACAAGCAGGGTTTAGACCAGGTAGGTCGGTGTTAGACCACTGCATTGTGTTTAATCGAAAAATATGTGCATATAAGGAAAACCCCACTTTATGCTGCTTTCATTGATTTTCAGATGGCATTTGACTCTATTTCAAGAGGCATTCTTTGGGCAAAACTGTTTCAAACATCAATTGATAGGAGGCTATTGTTATAGACTTCATGAAAACTCAACTCTCTGTGTATGCCTTGATTACATGGGTCATCTCCCACAAAAAAGGGAGTCAGACAGGGCTGCATATTAGCCCCTTTTTGATTTAATTTCTATGTGAATGGCTTAATCCAGCAGCTACAAGTTTTGGATACACATGCCCCCAAACTGGCTGATAAATATATATTGATTCTTATGTACGCCGATGATGCGGTGATCCTGTCCCAAACCAGAATAGGTTTAAAGAAAGCTCTGGGAGTGCTAGCTGATTACTGTAAAGAAGTGCAGCTAGTAATAAATTACACCAAAACTAAGATTCTCCGTTTTAGTACAAAAAATCGTAGCTTCGACTGGTCAATCGATGGCCGTAGAATAGACCAGGTAAAGCAATTTAAATACCTAGGGGTAGTTTTTCAGTTCAATGGCCATAAAACTGCCCATATGAGATCTGTTGCAGATAAGGCCAAATGCAGTACTACAGCTATACTAAGATTCTTTTGGTCTCAGGGGGGACATTACATTCCAGCTGCCATTAAACTTTACACGGCCAAAGTAGTCCCTCAACTTCTTTATGGGACACAATTGGGGTCATACTCTAACTTTAATGAACTTGAAAAAATCCAAACGAGTTTTTTGAGAACGCTATTTGGCGTACCTAATTGTGTGCCCAATGTGGCAGTCTGCCGGGAGGCGGGCCTACTCAAATTGGAATCTAGGGCATGGCTAATAAGAATATTTTACTGGATTAAACTCCATCTTTACCCGACGGGACTAATTCCTAAGTTCTTATCGGTTGAGCCGCAATCATCCTGGAGTAGGAAGATAACAGACAAACTTAGTCAAAGTGGACTATCTCATGCCCTACTGCTGGAGGCTGGCGAAAACATGGCCCGTAGACTGGTGAGACAGAGATTGATAGACATAGATTTACAAACTGAGAAGGCCAGCTTACTGCTTTTCTACAAATCAATCTATGCTAAGGCGGATCTTACTCTGGCAGCATACTTATTTGCAATCACCTTAAGTAAATTTAGATGGGCCTTCTCTAGGGCTAGGTTCAACGTTTTCTCATCGGCTTTACTGTACGGGAAATACACAAAATTACCCTATGAAGAAAGGAATTGTTCTTGCGATCAGGCGGTCGAAATTTAAATATGGCCCACATTTTATTGAAATGCCCTATATATCAGGACATAAGGCATCACTTAATTCATCCATTATTAAAAGATCTGAATGGAAAAGAAGATGACCTGGTGGTAACGTACTTATTAGATGACAAGGATATATCAACTTCTGCCGCAGTAGCCAAGTTTTGTTATGTGGCCTCAAGATTACGGCCCTCAAAGGAATAGAGTCTCTAAGGCTTCTGGGAAGCTACAATATGCACATGTACTCCATTTTAAGTGATTAACTGGTTTTTATTTAATGTTTCAAATTTTAGGAAAGTATGCTTTGTTTTCTCTTTTTTGTAAATGCAATTGTGTTGTATCATTTGGTCAAAGACCATAAATAAATACTAAACTAAACAATTGGTGTCAGCAAAAGCATTCAGATATTTATTTTAAAAAGCAATGAGCATGTGGAGTACACAGTTAACAATCAATGGTGAGACACTTGGACAGGTTAGTATTAGAAGTGGTATTTTCCAAGGGGACTCACTATCTCCTCTGTTGTATGTAATGGCCATGACTCCACTTTCACAAATACTAAACAAAATAAACAAAAACAAAAACAAATACTAAACAAAACAGACCTCGGATACCAAACATCTAAAACATCAAGTAAAATAAATCAGAAATCAAATCACTGCTAAAAACTGTCCGTATATTCAGTAGCGATATAGCAATGGAGTTTGGACTAGACAAGTGTGCTGCATTAATAATGAACAGAGGAAAAATAACAAAAACAGAAGGAATAGAACTGCCCAATGGAAGCAACATCAAGAACCTGAAAGAGAAAGAACATTACAAATACTTGGGCATCCTCCAGGCTGATAACATCGCACTCACTGAAGTTAAAAGAAAAATGGGAAGTGAATACATCAGGAGAGTTAGAAAAATCCTCAAGTCTAAACTCAATGGCGGGAACATGATACACGCCATAAACACCTGGGCTATACCTGTTATCAGATACACTGCAGGAATAATAGACTGGACCCAGGCAGAGCTAGAGACACTAGATCGTAAAACCAGGAAAATCATGACCATCAATCATGCTCTGCACCCCTGCAGTGATGTAGATAGGCTCTACCTCCCTCGCAGCTCAGGTGGAAGAGGAATGCTGCAAGTCCATCAAACAGCAGAGGAGGAGAAAAGATGCCTTGAAGAATATATAAAGGACAGTGAAGAAGATGCACGTCAAATGGTCAATAACGAGATACTATTCAACACCAATGAAACAAAGCAGGCATACAAGAAAGAACAAGTCAAGAACCGAGCAGAAAAATGGAAAAATAAGCCACTGCATGGTCAATATTTGCACAATATAAGTGGAAAATCAGACATCACCAAGATCTGGCAATGGCTTAAGAATGGCAACTTGAAGAAAGAAACAGAGGGTTTAATACTGGCTGCACAAGAACAGGCACTAAGAACAAATGCAATAAGAGCAAAAGTAGAAAAATCAACAATAAACAGAAGCAGATGAAACAGTGGACCACCTAATCAGCTGTTGTAAAAAGGTTGCACAGACTGACTACAAACAAAGACATGACAAGGTAGCAGGGAAGATACACTGGAACATCTGCAAAAAAATACAAGCTACCTGTAGCCAAAGATTGGTGGGACCATACAATTGAAAAATTTGTCGAAAATGAAGATGCAAAAATATTATGGAACTTCCAACTACAAGCTGACTAACATCTGCCACACAATACACCAGATATAACTATAGTCGAGAAGAAAGAAAAACAAGTCAAAATAATCGACATAGCAATACCAGGGGATAGCAGAATAGAAGAAAAAGAAATAGAAAAAATCACAAAATACCAAGATCTACAAATTGAAATTGAAAGGCTGTGGCAGAAGAAGACCAAAATAATCCCAATAGTAATTGGAGCCCTAGATGCAATTCCAAAACATCTTGAAGAGCACCACAACACCATAGGGGCCACAGAAATCACCATCAGCCAATTACAAAAAGCAGCGTTACTGGGAACAGCCTATATTCTATGACAATATCTATAATAATAACAACAACGATATTGATAATAAAATTCAGCCATCTCAGGTTCTTGGGAAGGACTCAATGTCTGGATGAAACAAACCAGTCAATAACACCTGTCTGACTGTGCTGCTGCTGCTGCTGATGATGATGATGATAAATACCCATACCAAAGAAAGGAGACTGTTTCAGACTATTCCTATAATTAATACGTTAACTTGTTTTAAGCAATGGCAAAAGGACATAACTAAATTTGTTTGGCAAGGGAAAAGACCAAGATCTAAATTTAAAAATTTAGCAGATGCTAAAGAAAGAGGTGGTCTTACCCTGCTGGATTTAAAGTTGTATTTTGATGCTGTTTGTTTGATGTGGTTAAAGGAATGGACAACATTAAGAAATCCCAGAATACTTGATTGGAAGGATTTGGTAGAAGGTTTGGATGGCATTCTTATTTGTGCTATGATAAGACTAAAGTGCATAAAGATTTTCTTAATCACTATGCAAGAAGGAGTCTAATGCGAATGTGGCTAAAATATAAAACATGGCTGGAACCTAAAACTCTATTATTGGTATTCCCAATTGAAGCTTTGGCATGTAAAGAGAAAAATATGCAGTCTGAATGGTGTACCTATACAGTTTTTTAAAATGTTTTCAAGATAAGGGCTGTAAATTAAAAAAATCTAGTTGAAGTCCCAAATTTGGTTAGCAACTGGTTTCAGTACCATCAGCTAAACAAAATTTACAAGAAGGATCTTAAAGCTGGATTTGTCAAGATGTCAAGATCTGAGAAGGAGCTGTGTGAAGATGATTAAAAATTAGTCTCTATGATGTATAAATTGTTGCTTTTGGAGGAGACAAGAGACGAAGTGGTTAAAACGACTATGATAAAATGGGCTCAAGATGTGGGTCATAATATAGAGATGGCAGCTTGGGGGAAATTATGGAAAACTGATTTAAAGTTCACTGCCTGTTATACTTTAAAAGAAAATTGTTGTTAGATGATGTACAGGTGGTATCTGACACCAAAAAAATTAGCATTAATGTATAAAAATGTTTCAAACAAATGTTGGAAATGTGGACAATGTGAAGGAACTTTCTTCCATATGTGGTGGTCATGAAAGAAGGCAAAGGCCTTTTGGGATATGATATATAATGAGTTGAAGAAAATTTTAAAAATGACATTTCCTAAGAGGCCAGAATCCTTCTTGTTGGGAATAACTCAAGGAGAGTTCTCTAGAAGAAAAAGAACTTTTTTTATGTATGCAACCACGGTGGCTAGAATAGTATACGCGTAGAAATGGAAAGACAATAAAATGCCTTCAAAAGAAGACTGGTTGATAAAAATTTTGGAATATGCGGAGATGGCAAAACTTACAACACTTATAAGGGATGAAAACTTGGAATGTTTCAAAGAAGATTGAGAACCTTTCTTGCTTTACTTAAAGAACTATTTTTCTAACATGGACCTTTCAGCAGGGTTTGAAATTTAGTAATTACAGCAGGTTGGGTAGGGTAAAATCAAATTGTGAGATGAAGTATATATGTTTTGTGTTATTATAGCAATGGCTTATATGTATAGTTAACAAGAACCGCGCAGACTGGTAAGCGGGAAGTCAATATTTACTTAATTAAGGTATTGTAAAAATCAATAAAATTTTAAAAATGCAAAGAAAGGAGGCTGAACAGATTGGGCAAACCATCGCACAATATCCTTAATTTCACATGCTAGCAAAATAATGCACAGGATCGTCCAACTCAGATAGGAGCCATATGTGGAAAAGGAAATGCTGGATGTTCAAGCTGCCTTCAGAAAAGACTAAGGGACATCATTGCTGATACACACTGGATAATTTAATACCAAAAAGAAGTCAATATGTGCTTTAGTGACTACAGAAGAGCCTTTGATTGTGTTGACCATTTCAAGTTGTGGAATATCCTCAGGAAAATGAACATCCCAGAACAGTTCATTGTCCCAGAAGATCTCATTGTTCTCATGAGAAACCTATACGCATGAGAAACCTATACACAGGACAGGACGCCACAGTCCAGATGGAACATGGTGAAACAGACTGGTTCCAAGATCAGCAAAGGACTAAGACAAAGCTGTATACTTTCTCCTTATTTATTCTACTTATATGCTGAACATATACTGAGAGAAGCTGGACTGGAAGAAGATGAGCATGGTTTTAAAGTTAGAGGATGAAACATCAATAACCTGTGCTACGCTGATGACACCACTCTGATAGCTGAGAATGCGGATGATCTTCAGGCTCTAGTAATAAAAGTCAAGGAGCACAGTGAATAAAATGGGGCTACAACTAAATGTGAAGAAGACTAAACTTATGACAACAGGTACAGCATTTGGAACGTTGGTGCTTGAGAAGACTTTTGAGGATACCATGGACAGCCAGGAAAACAAACAATGGATCACAGAACAAATCAATCCAGAATTTTCACTTGAGGCACAAATGACCAGGCTCAAACTATCATATTTTGGACACATTATGCGAAGACTCAGTCCCCTTGAAGTCCATAATGCTGGGGAAAGTTGAAGGAAAGAGAAGATGACCAGCAGCAAGGTGGATGGACTCGATTATGACAGCAATAAATGCACCACTGAGAGACCTTAAAGGCCAAGTTGAAGACAGATCATCCTGGAGAGAATCTATCTACGTGGTCGCTAAGTCTCGACACCAACTTGATGGCACTTAATCCATCCATCAATCAATCATTCAGTCAGTCAAGACTGATGGAGAGACAACAGCTTGCCTAAAAACCACCTAGTGAGTTAATGTCTGTGGGAAGATTTGAACTGGAGGCTTCTTAGCTTGTAGTACATACTTTTAGGGTGCACATTCACAATGGGAATAAATTTCCCAGAATTCAGTAGAGCTTACTTCTAAGTAAACAAGCATAGACTCCATTATGTTGTCATGCTACACCAGCTCCTTCTATCAACAGTATGCCTTTTTCTGGAAACTAAAAGAGAAAGTTTTGAGAGCATTCAAGACTCTTTCTAGTAAATCTGGATGGAAGGAATAAATGGAAGTTGAATGAAAATATCCACTTAGTTTACACACACACACACACACACACACACACACACACACACACACACTTATCATCTTTCACGAAGGTTTGACTGCAATAATTGTACACTGCAGACTTGGAGATGCCTAATTTGCACGGCTATTCAGTGTCTTATTGCTATGGAACAGTCACACTGTTTATCTTGCAGAATCATTATCTTGCAGAATCTGTTATGAGCCTCCAAGGTGGCATTTTAGCCATTATCTTTAAAGCTTATGAAGTTGCTTCTAGAATAACAAGATTACAGCAATCTGGAATCAGGTAGATAGTATAAAAGCACTGATAACATTACTGGGTTAAAAAAAAATCTCACAACACTTCTAGGAAATGCAAACTTTAATGCGTAGGAAACCTTGGATCTGCTTATTGGTTAGAAGTAGTGTAATCCACCTCACCTCTTTCCCCTAATGCTGTAGAAAATTCATTTCCAAATCTTTATAAATTGAGGATTATTATTCAGTTTTTCATTATTATTTATTTGTGGGTCGGGACTAAACACAGGCATACTTTCAAACATACATCTTTCAGTAATCCTATATTTTCCCCATTCATTTCAAGATGTACTTGGTGAACTAAATTTCATTGAAGATGTGGCACATCAGGCCCATCCCTGCTTACATGGAGTACTGTTCATATTGTTAAGAGCCTGGATTTGTGATGTAATATCATTGTAATTAATAACACTGCAATTAATATTAAATTTGAATAAAATTAATTGTTTTTAATTATTTAATTATTTATTTCAATCTAATTTTTTTATTATTATTATAGCCTCCCATCAAAGCCCATTTCCACCGTAGAAAGTGTTAGCTCTTCAATTTTAATTTCAGATTTTAAAATGACCAGAAACAGGCAGCTCAAAAGAGTCTAAGTAATATTTTCCCCACAATTCACAGGCCTGTTTTAATAAATATCTGTCCGTTCAGCTCCATCCAAATACTAGCTTTGTTTTAATACTAAAAAGTTTGGTCCCAAGAGTCATATTTATATTCTCCCAAGGTTTCTCAGAACTTGTTCTAACTATCTTGGCCCTATATATGTATCAATTGGCAATGCATAGTCACAGATCAGTAGAATAAATGGTAAATTAATTAAAAATTGCACCTTGGGAATATTACTTTAATAAGGCTAGCAGTCACTTGGAGCTACATTCAGTGTTATCTTCATAATTACATAGCAGTACTTTTTGGAAATAATTTCTTTTTCAATATTATGGTCTGTTAAGTTGATAATGCATCATCAGTCTGTTTTCTGGGTCCTTATTGTATGCACTGATCTGTCTACTTTTGAAAACTTAAAGCTAACCTGCAAATGGCAATTAATCATATTGTGATTACTATCTGTATGAGACTGTATAACCCATTATTTCCTAAATTAAAATGGGCACAATTCAACTAAAGTGGAACATTTTTATACCCCATTGATTTCAGTGGGGGAGATTTAAGCATATAGTGTATTCTACTATTAAAATCAATGGGACTTAGATATATTTAACTTAGGCGGGCTTACATCCTATATTTTAACCTGAACATTTGAGATTAACAGACAATTTCATTTTTTGAGGTTGAACTATATTATGTTCAGAGCAACTTCAGAATTTTGAAAAAATGAGCCCTTTCTCATGATCGGTGAGAAAGGGCTCAAAGAGGTGAGGAGAGGAAGACTTGAAATGTTTACGTCTCCCGCAGATGATCCCTCATCCCTCCATCTGTGCTGGGCATGGAGAGTGTGAGAACAGTCTCTATATTTTGTTTTGCATTTCACAAAAAGTGGAACTTCTTTGGATTGTGTGTGTGCATACCATTTCCTTTAATAAGAGCCCCTGGTGGCGCAGTGGTAAAACTGCCGCCCTGTAACCAGAAGGTGACAAGTTCGATCCTGACCAGGGGCTCAAGGTTGACTCAGCCTTCCATCCTTCCGAGGTCGGTAAAATGAGTACCCAGAATGTTGGGGGGCAATATGCTAAATCATTGTAAACCGCTTAGAGAGCTTCCAGCTATAGAGCGGTATATAAATGTTGCTATTGCTATTTAGAAACATAAGGCAACCAAAACATTTAATGATAATGGCTCACATATAATGGGATACCAGTGGACTGTAGAATTCACACAACTGTTGCTTCCTCTACAGACAGCTCCTTGAGGTTAGCCCTTGATGAGGGCAGAGGAACCTTTTCCAATGCTGTGGGCTATGGATGCGTGGCTGCTGTGGGGAGGAAAGAGATCCTAGAAACCAGGCAGAGCATCAGTAATAGAACAGGTGTTTCTGCCTGGCTCCTTCTGATGTACATTCTGGTCCCTAGGCACAGTCAACCCCAGAAGACTAGCGAAGCCATGAACTATGTGCACCCCCCCCGAGGGTGCTGGATCCGAAGCAGCTGCCCAAGAATGCCAGTACCATGTTCACATTGGTAAAGTAAAGTGTACTGTCTAGTCGGTGTTGACTCCTGGCGACCACAGAGCCTTGTGGTTGTCTTTGGTATAATACATGAGGAGTTTACCATTGCCATCTCCCTCGCAGTATGAAATAATGCCTTTCAGCATCTTCCTATATCGCTGCTGCCCAATATAGGTGTTTCCCATAGTTTGGGAAACATACCAGCAAGGATTCGAACCGTCAGCCTTCTGCTTGTTAGTCAAGCATTTCCCCACTGCAGCACTTAAAGTAACTAGACTCACTTTCTGAGTGTGGATTCTATGATAGCAAATTAGAGTGGATTCATGGTGTCTCATTGAAAATCTCATTTGCTATCATAGAATCCACACTCAGAAAATCTCAGAAACAACAGAACCCTGTACCCCATGGGTTAGAAACCCATGGGGGTGGTTGGCACCCTATGTGCACTACACCACCACTCGCTCTGGGCCACCCCAGCACCCCGTAAGTGCACTTATGGGGCTGATGAAAACTCCATTATAACTTATTATGAGGAAAAACCTTAAAGACGCGAAAACTTCAACAATTAACCAAAAATCAGCCCTCTGCCCAAATCCTTTGAAAAAATTCAGGTAGCTTCCTTGCCCCAACCCAGCACTATCACCAACCCCACCCCGCTCTAGGATACCCCTTTCCCCCCGACATGAAGCGATATACCCTTCACGGGGAAAACCTTAAAGATGCGTAAACTTCAGAAATTCACCAAAAATCAGCCCTCTGCCCAATCACTCTGCAATTGGGGTGGTAGCCTCCACCCATTAGGCACTACCACTCCAACCCACTGTTTTGGCCCATATCCCATGTTATGCCCCCTATGTGCCCCAAAGACACTAAAACTTCAGAAATTCACCAAAAATCAGCCCTTTGCCCAATCCCTCTGCAATTGGGGTGGTAACCTCCACCCATTAGGCACTACCACCCCACCCCACTATTTTGCCCCTGGCACCCAAAATTCGAGCAGACGTCACATCCAACCTTTTTGCATTGAAGTCAATGGGATGCAAAAAGGCGGGAAATTCAAATAGACGTCATAGCTCAAAATGGAGGGGGGGAAAGAAGGCCAAAAAATGGAGGTCTGAATCACCCAAATTTTCGGGCCCAAAAATCGGGTGATTCGGCTCATGCCCGAAATGTCTCATCTTTTCGTGAGTGATTCGGTTCGGCCCCGAATCATCCGAAATTTGCTGTTTTGGGCACAGATAGTTCTGTGCCTGAAACATTTTGCACATCCCTAGATGTCATTCCATTTTATTTTATCACCAAAATCCCGCTTCTCACTTCCCTAGCTTTACTGATTTTTTGATTCTAAGAATAGCATTTATAGGAGAATGGAAGAAATGGATGATCACCGCCATCACAGGAAGAAGAGAATTTCCCACCTAGACAGCAACTGCTGGCTGCTGGCTGAATCAAATTTTTCGCTAGGAGTCAGAGCAGATATAAACAGTGGGCCTCCATGGCTGACACTGGCCCTTTAGAGAAACATGAATTTCCCAATTTAGCCCAGTACAAATGCAACTTGTTCTGTCACGTTACATTTATAACTTGATCTTTCGGGTGACAGACAAACTGCAGGTTCGTCTGCAGTTGCCACTGGCTCATCTGGTGGCTACTCGGGGACGGGTCTTCTCCATTGCTGCTCCGAGGCTTTGGAATGTGCTCCCTGCTGAAATAAGAGCCTCCCCATCTCTTACAACTTTTAAAAAGGTGAGTCAAGACACATTTGTTCACCCAGGCTTTTAATTAGATACTGTTTTAATAGTTTGATTATTTTTAATAGTTTTAATATTATTTTTAAATTTTAAATTGTTGTAATGTTTTAACCTTTTAACTTGTTTTTGTTTTGTTGTAAACCACCCAGAGACTTGCATTTTGGGGCGGTATACAAATATCTATATATATAATTCTCCTGGGTGTGCCCAGGAGAAATGTGTCCCGGCAGCCCAGCTGATTGGCTGGGCTGCAGGGGGCGCCCGATTGGCTGGCAGCACACCCAGGAGAATTCGCTTGCTGGGCGGCTGCGGAGGCAAGGCGGTGGGCCCAGGGCCGCGGCAGCGGAGCCCAGCAAGGTGGCGGCGGCGGCCCCGGCCATGAGGCGGGGCGAGGCGGCGGGCCCAGAGCGATGGCGGCGGGCCAGGCCATGGTGGCGGGGCCCAGCGAGCGGCGGGCCCAGCGAGGCGGGGCAAGGCGGCGGGGCCCAACGAGGCGGCGGGGCCGGGCCCGGCCGCGGAAGCGAGGCGGCGGGACTGGCCGGGCCGCGGAGGCGAGGCGGCGGGACTGGCCGGGCTGGGCCCGGCCGCGGAGGCAAGGCGGCGGGCCTGATGGCGGCACTCTGGGGCCGGCCGCGGCATCGGCGGCGGCACTCTGGGGCCGGCCAGGCCCGCTGGCGGCGGCGGCTGCACTCTGCTTCGCCGGAGATGGGGGGCGGGAGGAGAGAGAGAGGTAGCCTGGCCTGGCCGGGCCCGGCCGCGGAAGCGAGGCGGCGGGACTGGCCGGGCCACGGAGGCGAGGCGGCGGGCCTGGCCAGGCCCGGCTGCGGAGGCGAGGCGGCGGCGGCCGCACTCGGCCCCCGCAGGGCGGCGGCGGCCGCACGGGTCAGCTAGTGTTAAATAAAAATGAGATAAAATTACCACTGCTATTCTGTAGGGAAATGGGAAATGCAGATAGAGTTATGTGCCGGATAGGTATGGATGCAATCTCATTGGCTACATTTGATCTGACCAGCTTACATATGGTTTCAAGGTGATCTCCAATCCAGGCAATACTCAAAGGTGGTTATGCAGTTAAAATCAGAATATAATGAATTTAAAATATAAAATCCCCCAATTTGTAATACCCAGCTATATTTGGAGGAGATCTTCCTTCCTTCCTACTGGATTTGCTCAGTACGCTAAATGAGGCAGATGTGGACTTGTAGAAATTAAGACTGTTTTGAGTTTGTGCTGCTTGTGCGGTCTGCATTCATCATACTAGATGCTCAGCAGCTGGCTTTGAGCATCTAGTATAATGAAGGCAGACCACACAAGCAGCACACATGCTCAGAAGCCCATTATTTAATGCTTAAACCAGCAGCCACTGGAAGAAGAAAAAATCAGGTACATTCCAAGGACATGCTGCATGCCAACTCATTGTGTTTTCTCTCTGCTTGCAGCTGAGGACACTGAAGAAACCACATCACAATATGTGCCAGCTCTTGGGCAGGAGCCTTCAACCATTTGGTGAGCAGCTTTGCTGCCATCAGAGTTGCACTACAATTGCTAAGAGGCACTATGAAAACACATAAGTACACATTCTCCTTTCCAAGAAAGAAAACATGAATATGCCAACAACAAAATGAGCCTTTAGAGAATGTTTTTCTAAAGTTCTTTGAGAATGCACATAACTCTTGACCCAATTCAGAACTGAGCTGAGAGGTTGACCACCATTACTCAGAGCCAAAGCTGCTTAATTTTATTTCTATACCACCCAAAACTTGAGTCTCTGGGTGGTTTACAATTAAAATCTTTTAAAACTTTAGTCAATTAACAATTAAAATTATTAAAAACATTTAAAACATTTAAAACGCAGCGGGGAAGCAACCTGCCTAGAGAGCAGGAGGCTGTTGGTTCAAATCCTCACTGGTGTGTCCTCCCAGAATATGGGAAACTCCTATATCAGGCAGCAGTGATATAGGAAGGTGCTGAAAGGCATCATCTCATATTGTGCGGGAGAAGGCAATGGTAAACCACTCCTGTACTCTACCAAGAAAACTACATGGCTCTGTGGTCACCAGGAAGTCGACACCGACTCGACAGAACAACCTTTCCTTTTTTCCGTTATTAAAAATATTAATACTGCATTATTATTATTAAAATATCCAATATTAAAATATTAATAAAAATATTAATACTGCAATATTAATTGTAGCAACAGAACTGTGCAATGCTCATTCACAACATTTCTCTTGTACTAGCTTAATACATGCCACATGCATCTGCATAGATCTACTTAAGCCAACATGCTAATTTGTTATATAAATTGGCCATCAGATAATTATATTACAAAAAAGCTCCACATCTGTCTGGGCTCCTTCCCATGAAATTTCACACAGCACAATAGCTAGCACAACTTAATGTAGTCTGATTGAGTGTCAATTCACACAACCACTTTGCCTATGGTAGTCAATAGCACATGCTCCATTTTGCCTGCATATTGTTGGCCCACTGGTAAAGTGATTGAACAAGGGTTTAAGTACAAGGGCAGCTGTGGTGATAGCAAGGGTGGAAAGTGCAATAGGAAAATCTTCCAAAAGTGAATGATGACAGAATCCATCAAAATTTGACCTCATGATACCATCTTCATGTGATCACCATAGAAAAAGAGTAAAAATATTAGCCACAGATCATGGGGAAAGATATAATAACTTAGGTTGCTGTTCTCTTGTGACTAGTACAACCATTCTAAATCCTGAAAAGAAATCACTCTTGAAGCTTTGATTTTCCTACTAACATCAAAACACTCCAGAATACACACTTTGTTGTTGTTTCTCAGCCTTTGTCTATTAAATATTTTTACTTGCCAAGTAAGGAAAAGGTCCAACCAAAGGAGAATCCTGTCTCTTATTCTGAGAGTTATAACCTTCTTCTTAGCCATCTAAAAACAGCTAAACAGCCCTTCTCATGCTCATATCCCAAGTAAATCACCTGGCTCTTATCTGAATGAGGCAGACAAAGCAAATTACCACCACCAGCAATACAATGCAAATGATGGAATTAGATTTACTCAGAAGTTCAACACTGAAGTGTGTTGGATAGTCTGATGTTAAGGCAATTTTGAAATAGAGAAGTCACCAGCTTTGGCCATCCTGAATGCTTTTCCTGGGAACTTAAGGACCAGACCAAAAAAAATTGAAACATGTAAGAAGTTCAAAAAGTAATGGCTAATTTACATTTTATTTACTAAATAAATATGTTAAAAAATAAACTGTGGCAGTTAAGTAAAACACGATAATAAATATCAAAGAGCTTTGAGGAACAAACTATGGTGGCTCTGATGTCACTGTAATTTCCCTCTCCCTTTGAAACAATCTATAATTCATATATTTGTCTAATTTTATTCTAACCACTAGAGGATAGCGCAAACATATTATGTTATATTTATCTATCTGTGGCACGCATTTTGTTCTTTTCAAATCTGGTTGAGTAACTCTAACAGTTGAATTAGACGATTCTGCATCCGTAACAACCATAGTGTCCCCCCACCCACCCACCCACCCACTTATGTCTAGGTGCAAATGGTAGCCATTTTTATTTTGGCATAACTCAATTGAAATGAATTGAAATTATCTGTAGGGATAAGAGGGAAATGTTTCTTGATGGGGTTATTTATTGCTTTTATAATACTTATATACAGCAAAATTATTGCACAGCTGTAGCATTTGGCTCACAAGCTGTAATTCTGAGCATCGTGAGACTTGTGAAAACCAACATATAAAACCTAAGCAATAATAATTCCCACAACAGCCATGGTGATGTCAGTATAAGGAATTTATTTCCATCACAGGAGGAAGACTTTTCAAGGAGGGATAAAGCCTCTGAGCACAGCAATCCCATTTTTCATCCAAAGAAATAAGGGACAAAAGCATGGGCTGCAATACAACATATTATAAGAAGAAATATACAAACATTATGACTCAGTGGAAAACTGGAGTTTGTGGTTATTGGTTTCTGTGTTATTTACTTAAAGCACGGGAGTTGACATTGTGACTACTAAGGCAATATGGATGTGCCAGAAAGATGTGTCCATGCTGCGGAGAGCTTCATCAGCTGCACAGAGTGGAGGGGAGGAGTAAATGTCATTGATTTGTTCTGCCTGCAAAAATGTCTTGTGCTGCCCAAAAATATGTCCATAAGAGTCACACAGACCTCAAGGACATATTTTTGAGTGACACAGGGCATTTTTGGAGATAGAGCAGATAGTCAAAAAATTTCCTTTTTTCCACTGCATGCCTGATGCTGTGTAACTGAGGAGGCTCTCTGCAGCATGGATGCATATTCTTGATGTGTCTACGCTGCCTTAGTCAGGTTGTTGTCAGCCACTGTGGTGGTGGTGTTTTGTGTTCACTGTCTTCTATGTCCTCATTATTACAGGCACACAGTACTGGAAGCATGGATCTGTACACAAGACAGTGAAATACAATACATACTATTTACAATTAATTTTTCTTGAATAAATTTGGAAATATTATTTGAACTTCAGTTTCAATAGAAGTGTTAATCAAATTGTGGGCACTCAAAACTGAATGATTCTTGACAGGAAGCTTTAAACTGATATTAAGCATCAAAATTGGATGAAATCACACCCCATGAATTTGTTTTTTGCTGTACAGAGCTAATAATAATATTCTAAAATCAAACTCTGTAACAAAGAACAGAAAGCCTTTATTGTACTCTGTCATTTACTAACTAGCTTATCATCCTCTTTTTCCAATTATATTTCTCAGAATATAACCTTTTCTATTTAAAATCATTTTAACAACCTTTCAACCAGTGGTGGCTGGTTATTTTTCCCCGTTTTGTTTTTTTGGCTTAACTTTGTCTGCAGTTCAGCTGTCACATGAGGCTTCAACCATGGACAGTATCACAAACCTTCAAAAGGTGAGGTGAGGAATGTTGTGCTCAAGCAGAATTTGAATTTCAGTGTTACAAAAGAATAAGCAAAAATTAATCTGGAAGGTGGGAGGGGCAGGCAGACTGATCATTGGCAAAGTGATCATGATAGTCAGTCCAAAGTCTCGATAACAACTTGGATTATTTTCCACTGGTAATTTTTAAAAAGTAAGGCAAATCATGGACAAGTGACTAGGGATGTGCATGAACTGAGGTGTGTCAACTGGTTTGTTGCCGAACCCGTTGGGGGCTGCAGGGAGAGAAGTGGCAAGTGGAATCTTTAAAAAAGAGAAGAGCAGGTCCTTACCTGCTCTCTGCCACCACATGCAGCTTCCTGCTGCGATGGCACTGCCCCCAAGAACCCATGCATAGCGCCGACATGCACATGGTGTCCGCACATGCACGGGTACCATCTGCGTGGTCAGCAACACCATGCTGACTATGCAAATGGTGCCAGCACATTTGCAGTAAGGAGCTGCTCTCTTCTTCTTTAAAGATCCCACTCGCTGCTCAGCTCCCAGCAGGGCCAAATCTGAACATGAGTTTGTGCAGATCCCTACAAGTGACATGCTAATGTTAATAAGTGTAGAAGCTGAAGGACATAGTCTGCTCTGTAACTATGTCTCCAAAACCAGTAGTGGCCCAAGACCCAGGGCACCTGAGGCAGGACATCAAATGCTGCCTCTACACCCTTGCAAACTTCCTTCACTGTGCATGCACAAGAGACATATGCTGACATGAGAACACCCATCTATGCTTCTGCCTCCATCTCCACCTGGCCTGACACACACCCTCCTACCTCTCTTGTACCAGGCTGGTATTGTAAAAGGGAAGGAAGTGGAAGAGAAAATGATAAATGGGCTCCAAACTTGCAGTCAAAAACTTTGGATAACTAAATCACAAGAGGTACTGAATGGCCAAACAGACTTTATAAAGCTGTTGATTTCACAAACCACATAATATCTCATTTATAAACTTCACCAATATGGAATGGGCCTGGACCACATAAGAGCAGTTCCCATGACTCAACTCTAAAGTAAGATTCAAGCACTAGTAATACCAAAACAAACAAACAAACAAACAAACAGAACAGAATCCTCTCTAGACAGAGAATGAATCTGGGTATTTAACTGCATACAATTATTGTCATTAGCACAGAGTATTTGGTCATTTAAAGAATTGTGCTGCAGTGCATATGGAAATAATTAGGATAGAATTCATTGAATTTGCAAGCTGCTCATCTTTAAAAACATGCACAAGCAAGAACAAGAATGGGAAAATAATATATATTTCAATATTATATATTGAAAACATATAATATCATAAGGGCAGTTGGAAAATGTTATGTATTATTTACATTTTAGAAGAAAACTGTAGACAATGAAAGATTTTCCATCTCTTGCTTACACTTGATATAAAGGCAAAGCAGCTGATCTTTACTTTTTTACAATCAGAAACTCATTTCAGAAGCACAGGTTTGACAAATCAGTCTTAATTTCTCTGAATCTCCTACAGTATGATTTGAAAAGTCATGTTCTTTCTAAACGTTTATCTAGTCTTTGTTGCCAAGGTAATAAATAATAGTTTGATGATTCAAGGCACAAGATTTCCTTCATACTTCTATAAGAGACTTCACAGCTAATATCACCATATGGCACTGATCAAGTCAAGTTCCTCTCTCGTAAAAAACAACAACCTGAATTCAATTTCGCCTTGTAAAACAAAAAAAAACAACCCTGCAGCAAATTTCTATACATTTTGGGATGTGTGCATTATTGCACACCTAGATTGCTACATTACAGTTTTCAGATTCTTCAAACAACATTCCCAACTTTGTTATTGAAAACAGCTTCTTGTAAAGATAGTAGTCACTTTAATAGCTTATAATGTGTCAGAAAGAAGGCTAGACAAGAAAACTATTCTCTAATATGTAAACTTTTTACTATGTGACATTTTTCAGTTGGTAGCATTTTCCAAAAAGCAAATTGCCATGTGAAATATTAGGTGGCAAATTTGCAATAAGCTGCAATTGGCTGAAAAAGGACATGTATATTTTTACTGTGGTTTTGATTTTATGGTGTTGAATTTAATTATGTTTTATATTGGTTTTATTGTAACCCGCTCTGAGACCTTTGGGTATACGGTGGGCTAGAAATGTAAGTAAATAAATAAATAAATAGATAGATAAATAAATAAATAGAACATCATGAATGCACATATGCTATGCCACATTTTTCTCACATCTTCTCTCAGCCTGCTCTCCCTCAATTCGTTTGCAAACCATTTTCTCTCCATGTTACTAAGATAATAAACTGAGTGGGAATGAATCATATACATTCCTGTCAGGAGGCATGGTGTTAGAGCTGGAAACTTCAGGCACTCTGCACAATTTCCTCACATGGTGAGCCACAGGCCTACAGTCTGAACACGGCATAGGGAGGGCATGGGCAGCCCTCCTGTGGCAGACTCCCTCAGCGGCAATGGGGGAGGTGTGGCAGGGCAAGCCTCCCCTTCCCCAGCAATGGCAGAGGCATGCTCTGGAAGCACCTGCACTCCGGCTCTGATCCCAAGGTGGCTGGGAATGAAGAGTAGGGTTGTCAGGTCCAGGTGGTGAAAATAGTCGAAATCTGTAACCAAAAAAGCGGAAACAGTTGGTGCTGCTCACCTGAAAAGTCTAAATTTTGCATTTAAAAATGCCATAAAATTTACATTTGGTATAATATATGCATGCTTTGCTAAAAACAGGATATTTTAAGAAAAAATACAACTCTAACACCCCTTTTCCCAGACTTCCTCTGACTGGATCGCAGAATCCTATGGGACAAATGGTGCAGTTTCTTTTCATTTTCAGGGGGGAGGGAAACCACCACAGAGCCCTTTCCACACAGTTCAAACACCAGTAACTTCTGGATCACAGAATCCAATGTGGCAAATGGTGCATTTTAATTTCATTATGGCGGGGGTGGGAGGATGCACCCCTTCTCCACAGTTCAACACTAGCCTCCTCCACTAGTGGTGCATATAGGGGAAACATAAGTTTCCTGACCTGGAGGGAGTTTGCTGGTTGTCTAGAGTGTGTATCTGTAGAGCAGCAGATACACACACCAGAAGAAGAAGTCCCTCCTTGGGGTCACTGGGCCAGTCATAGTGAGTCACTGAGAAAACAAAGAAAATACTTGGCTGGGGAAATGGGTTGGGAATTGCCAGCACAGCAGCAGCATACAAATAAGCTCCTCCTGCCTCCACACGGCAAATGTTACACATGAGTAAGCTCATTGTTTCCAATGGTCCTGCTCACAGGTAACAGCCGCTGAGTTATCTGAGCCACTCAGCATTTGCAGCAGGATCGCTGGAACGCGGGAAACTCCTTCCAGCACAGAAATGCAGGGGCTTCAAAATAGTTGCAACAAACCAGGGGTAAAGGTCCACATCTGGGGATCTTAGCAGCAGGAATGGCTGGTGTTGAGCTGGCCAGAGAGGGAGGGCAGAGGAGGGAGGCAAGTGAGAGGACTCCAGAGGCAGGGGGCATTGGGTTTTCAGACTCATCCACCCTACTGTAGTTCTTCCCCTTTCACCCACTGGCCACTGTGTCTTGTTCGCAGGAAAGCTGCTTGTTAGTAAATAAGGACATTGTCTGGCTTCTGACACTCAGATTGTCATTCAGTTTCTCTTTTTGACTATTGGTTTGTGGCCCTAATGACTGCTGAGCCCAATAGTTTGTATTATATACTAAGGCCCTACACTTGATCTTACCTGGGCAGTGGGGAGGGTGGGCGGAGAGGCAAGCTCCTCCCCGCCTCCCCACAGACAATCAACAAAAGAAGAAATATTTGCCTACATGTGCCGGGGTGCCAGTCAGCATTCTGCCAGCTGGAGGGAGGAGCATGCTCTGGGTCTTCCATGGACCCAGAATGCAGCGTGCAGAGCGGAGCATCTGCTATTAGTATAGCAGGTGATGCGTTCTATGCAGCTGCACTTCCCCCCACCAACTCACTGTAAAAAATGGCAGCAGGCCAGTTGGGAGCCCAGGTACCCAGCACGATCGTTCACGATTGCCCACTAAGATAAAATGAGACATTCATTTTACCTTGGTAGAACTCTGGATAGAAAAACTGGGCTACTCAGGTCTGGAGCAGCTGGGAGTGGGAGGGCTTCCAGTGCTCCAGATGACATGAGCTACCCAGGCAGCTCAGTTCATGTGAACAGCTTTATTGTAGCACACCTGTTGTTGCCTAGATATATAATAGTGACGATATATTATTTATCTAAAATAAATAGATACTATAATAAATAGATCAGTCCACCAGATTCCCACAAGGGAAAGCTTGTATATGCACATCCGCTTTCATCTAGCATGCCACCCCACCACATAATCATGTGTGGGAATAGAACATCTGAACTAAGTTTCATCATGACTGAAACACTACTTTAGAGTACTGTTTGAATTGCATGGTGTGGGATGGCTTGGATGTTCCACCTTCCCATATGATTACTGTGAAGATGCGGTGGTGAGAAGTGCGTGTTCATGTCACATCACGTGTTTGGTTGGGATAATTGAAACTGGCCCATAATGTTTATGCTGTTTGCAACATAATCACCTGAATCTAGCTTTCTGTTTCCAAAATGCAATGATTCTGTAAATCAAACAAGAGTCATACTATAAATGTTAGTGTCATCAAATAAACATATATGGCTGATTATAAAGCATATTCTATATTTTCAGTACTCAGTTTTCTTTTCTGGCTCTTCAAGGCTGCTTAGTTCCTTTCCAATAGCTGCTGTTGTTTATATGTTCTTGGCACATATGTGTGCGCACGCACGTGCACACATTTATGTTTCTGTTTAAGTGTGAGGCCCTTTGGGCCATATGCTTCATTTTCTAGGTGTATAACTTTTTTCTGCTCTTTTTCCTATATGAACTACTTTGAGGTTTTTTGTTGAAAAATTGTATATTGATAATGTTAAAAAAATAATGTAGATTTTTTATAAAATACTGAAAAACATGGTTTTGAAAATAAAAATAAAATTTAAAAAAGATGTGTAAAGGTGAAATTATATGGCCATTTTACCACACAAAAAAGCCACATGGAAAAGCTGCCTTTTGGTACTTTTCCAAATCACATAGCAATGTCCTGGGCCCTACTCTAACATTTTCATCATCACTTAGATAAAGAGGTTGCTATCATGTTTGTTCAGGCATGTGATTGCTGTCAAACCTTGTTATTACAGGGTCCAGAAATTGAACTCTTTACACACATGCTTGGCACCCCTACAGAGGTGTCTGTCTTGGCCTGGCTTTGCCTGACTTGTGTTTGAAAGAAGTTCAGGAAGGAAACAGTGCTCATCACTAAAGCTAAGTGTAGCCTAGGAAGTCAAAGTAAGGAAGCAAGCATAGTTACTGCATCCTATCCCCACAGGAGGTCCATGGGCCTGTCTCCCTTCCAGCAAGTACCTACATTCCTCACCTAGGTGTTAAAGTCACAGTCTTCCCTAGAGTTGCCATGCCCCCCGGAATTTCAGGTTTCACCTGGATTTTAAGCATCTCACCCAGATTGCTTAGCTCACCCAGATTCGCCCGGATTTCAGCTTTCATTTACAAGAAAAATCTAAGCTCTAGCCTTTGCAGAAGTGGAGTTATGGAGCAAAATGTGTAGTCACTATTCTGCTCACAAATTATTTTCAAGCCTATTTACATAATATGCAAATTAGGCACCCGGAATTGGAAAGCCAGAATATGGCAACCCTATCCTTCCCAGATCTGCCTAAGCCTTAGAGTCAATAAACACCTAAATCCTTGAAGCCAGCATTTGACTTCCAAGTAATCCCAGCTCTCCATCTAGCCCCTTTGAATCCATTGTTCTATTGTTCCCCAGTTGAAGACCATTTCCCATTTACCTGGAAGAACAGTAACATGTCCTCTCTTTACACTTTACGTATGGCCAGTCAATTACCACTAAATTGCTCAGCCTTAGGGATTCATTCTGAAGGCAGTTAGACCTTCTGCTTTCCCACCATCACACTCCTGGAAAGTTTGGCTTCTCCTTCCTCTACATTGGGCAGGGAAATATTGTGAGAGCCCTTCTGTTCCTTGTTCCTAGGAGTTTTCTCTGTTCCTCCCACTTTCCCTGGGTCCATGTGTGTGCATGAATGCTTGTAGTACCAACCAGCTCGACTAGAAGGTTTTTGGTAGATCTGTCTTTTACCAGAGAAAGCAGGGATGATGGTCAACTCCTACCCTTGGGTTAAAAAGAGAGCACCTATAGGGACCCTCAATCCAAAGATCACTGCAGAGACTGTGAAGATCCACTCCAAGAGAAAGACCAAATGGAGTGCCAAAGCCAGCCGCCGTGTCTCAGAGCTTACAATCCTCTTATGAGAATGCAAGCCAAGGCAAGACATTGTTCCAACAAAGTGAATCCTAGCCCATTTTCTGGACAGGGATACCCAGAGGTTGTCCCTTTCAGTGCCAGTGACTCCAGCCACATGCTCCCCTCCATTACTTCTAGTGGTCCAGTCCCCACAAACACCAGAATGCCCCTCCCCGCCTCCATTGGTGGCCCCTAGCAAGCCTGGGACTGCCTTTACCCAGACTTCACTTCTTGGTTCCCAGCAAACTCTCTTCATTTGCAGCCCACAGAGTTCATCCTGCAGCCAGAGAGCCGATCTTCAGCTCTCCCCTTATAGAACGATGCCGTTTCTCCCCATACTTGCCTAGTTTTCTACCTGAACTCATTTGGGGCTCTTTCTCTGTTCACTCCACTCTTCAGATTATATCACCCATCTCTCTTTGCCCTATTTTATAGGGATGTGCAAAAAATTTCGGGCACAGAACGATCTGTGCCCGAAACGAACAATTTCGGGTGATTCGGGGCTGAACCGAATCACCCCCGATGTCCCCCATATTTTTCGGGCACGAGCTGAATCACCCGAATTTCGGGCATGAAAAATTCGGGTGATTCGGTTCACGGTTGATTTTTGGCGATTTTTTAAAGTTTTAGTGACTTTGGGGCAGTTCGGGGGCATAGCATGGGATCTGGGCAAAAGTAGTGGGGTGGGGTGGTAGTGCCTAATGGGTGCAGGCTACCACCCCAATTTCAGGGGGATTGGGCCAAGGGCTGATTTTTGGTAAATTTCTGAAAATTTCATGGCTTTGGGGCAGATTGGGGCATATTGGGGCAGAAAGTGGGGCCTGGGGCAGAATAGTGGGGTGGGGTGGTAGTGCCTAATGGGTGGAGGCTACCACCCCAATTTCAGGGGGTTTGGACAAAGGGCTGATTTTTTGAGAATTTTTGAAGTTTTAGTGGCTTTGGGGCAGTTTGGGGGCAGAAAGTGGATCTGCCCCAAAATAGTGGGGTTGGGTGGTAGTGCCTAATGGGTGGAGGCTACCACCCCAATTTCAGGGGGATTGGGCAGAGGGCTGATTTTTTGGGAATTTTTGAAGTTTGGGTATCTTTGGGGCAGATTGGGGGCAGAAAGTGGATCTGCCCCAAAGGAGTGGGGTGGGCTGGTAGATAGTGCCTAATGGCTGGAGGCTACCACCCATCCCCAATTTAAGAGTGATTGGGCAGAGGGGTGAATTATGGTGAATTTATTTGTATGAGGTTTGTCTTCATAAGGTGAAGTGTGCTAAATTGATTACTTCCTCATATTATTCATAATAATAGAGAGTGTGAAAAAGTGAAAGTGGGGTCATGAGAGTTGTTTGTTTGAAAAATATCTCATTTGCTATGATAGAATGAGAATTCACACCTCAGAAGTTTTTTCTGAGATGTGAATTCTCATTCTATCATAGCAAATGAGATTTTTTTCAATTAAACAACTCTCATGACCCCACTTTCACTTTTCCACACTCTCTATTACTATGAATAATATGAGGAAGTAATCAATTTAGCACACTTCACCTTATGACCCGGAAATCCTGAATCACCCGAAATCCCGAATTGCACACCCCTACTATTTTATTTGGATCTCTGACACTCTCTTTCTTGCTTTCTGGCTGGGTCTTGGGACCCGACATGTCTTTCCTCCTGACCCAATTTGGTCACTTCCTTTTCCACTTTTAATCCCTTGCCAGATCTCCAGATTGGCTCTGCTCCCTCTCTTAACTTGGTCCCAATCAAATCTCCTTCTATCTTTTCTCCACTTGCCTATCAGATTTCTGGTCCACCTTGACCCTCTCTTCTTGTCCAGTTTTACCCTGGGTGTATCTGTCTTTCTCTCTTACCGCTTCTCCCCTTCCTCACGGCATACACTATACATCCAAGTAACGTATAGTAAAGCATCATAGCCAGACCCATGAACATCTTAAGAGTATGTGTAATCAGGAGAGTAGCTATAATTGAGCTTATGGGTTAAAAGATCCTGGGGGGCCCACTCCTGGAGGCCCCCAAGCTCCACCCATCCCTATTTTCTTCATTATCTCCTTCACTCCAAAGGGGCAGCTGGTGTGAGGGGCAAACATGGGTTCCCTGTCCCCTAGCTACACCGCTGTGTGTAATGTTGGAATACTGGTGTGTCTTATTCAATAATATGTGTTTTATTTGGACTTTTAAACCAATGTTTATGACTTTCCTGGGGAAATGGAAGATTTATAAACTTGCTTTAAAGGTTCCACAAGGAGCTAGGGATGTGCATGAAACTCATGCGCAATGTGCGTGTGCATGTGTCAACGTGCACACGCACATGGGCTACTTCCAGTCACTTCCGGTCCGAGGAACAGATGAGGCAGCAGGGACGTACACTGCCACCCTGCTGTACTGGTTTTTAAGCAAGCGCCGGCAGCGGAAACACAGCGAGGGGTAAGTGCACCCTCCCCCACCTTCAAACTGGCCCCCGCAGGTTCCGTGCACATCCCTACAAGGGGATGGAAACACCCCTTGTAATACTGTGATTATTCTTTTGCTGTGGGGGAATTAACTATGAAAACACAAACGTGCAATCAGCTATAAGTTTTGGGGACCATTGGTTGCAGATAAAAGTAGATCAGTGTTAGGGTATCCCTAGTGGATCCACAGACTTAAAATAAGGCTTTTTGAAAACAAAGAATAAGTTTACTAAAGACAGAAGAACTTTATTTACAATCAATGATCAGATACACAAAAACCAAAACACCCCTCAATACATTAAATATAATAAATCAAAAGAATATGATGATACCCCTCACATTCATGATTGTATTATACCTGATTGGTGGACCTTTGTTGTCTGATTTTAATGATTTGTGCTGCCAAGCACAAGTTAGCTACTTTTTGAGTAGTATCTACACAAACATCAGAGAGAAGAAATTGTGTATTGTAAGACCCATCCCTACCTGGCCAATTCAATAGCAAGAGCATAATCAAGCTGGCAAAGGTCGCTAAGAGTCGACACCAACTTGATGGCACTTAATCAATCAATCAATCAGTCAGTCAGTCAGTCAGTCAAGCTGGCATGTGAGTCTTCATAGAAGGAGCAGTACAAAAGAACATGCTGTATTGTGTCAAGCATTCCTTCACCACAAGGACAGATTCTATTGGCTTGAGGCATTTTATTATACCTGCCAAAAACTACTGCCAAGAGGAGTACATCAAATCTGGCTCTGAAAAATGCTTTACATGACCTGGGGAAGGTAAGTGATGATAAATATTTTGCTGGAGTATGGCTGATACTTGCATAATTCTTTCATCTTCAGGCAGAGATCATACTAAGAGCCTTTTGACATTCTACATTCTCTAATCTCTGCTCAGGTATCCTCTGAGCTTGGACTAGGTCCAAGGACAGCAGGTGCTCTGGGGACAGTCAATGGGACAAGAATTTCTTACCGAGTGCAGTGTCCCATCCCTATCTGTAATTATCAGCCAGGACCAAAGGGGCTAAACCCACTGGAAACACTTAAAGCTTCAGGCAATAGTTACTAGGGATGTGCAAAACGTTTCGGGCACAGAACGATCTGTGCCCGAAATGACCAATTTTGGGTGATTCGGAGCCAAACCGAATCACCCATGATGAGACCCGATAATTTTCGGACCCGAAACAAATCACCCCTGTTTCGGGTCCGAATTTTTTGGGTGTTTCAGGTCTCCTTTTTGTGCCCTAGAAAAGTGACAGTCTTGTCTTCTTCTTCCCCCTCCGTTTTCAGTTTGACGTCTCTTTGAATTTCCCGCCTTTTTGCCTCCATTGATTTCAATGCAGAAATTGCTTTCCTTTTACTTTAATTGAAAAGGTCCTGGGGCCAAAAGAGTGGGGTAAGGTGGTAGTGCCAAATGGGTGGAGGCTACCACCCCAATTGCAGAGTGATTGGGCAGAGGGCTGATTTTTGGTGAATTTCTGAAGTTTACGCGTCTTTAAGGTTTTCCCCCATTAAGTATAATGGAGGATGTATCACTTCACGTCGGGGGGAAAGGGGTGGCCTAGAGTGGTGTGGGGTTGGTGGTAGTGCCGGGTAGGGGCAAGGAAGCTACCTGAATTTTTTTGAGAGGATTTGGGCAGAGGGCTGATTTTTGGTTAATTGTTGAAATTTACGCATCTTTAAGGTTTTTCCTCATAAGTTATAATTGAATGGAGCTTTCAGCAGCCCCATAAGTGCACTCGGGTGGTGCTGGGGTGGCCCAGAGCAAGTGGTGGTGTAGTGCACATAGGGTGCCAACCACCCCCATGGGTTTCTAACCCATGGCGTACAGGGTTCTGTTGTTTCTGAGGTATTCTGAGTGTGGATTCTATGATAACAAATGAGATTTTCAATGACACACCATGAATCCACTCTAATTTGCTATCATAGAATCTAAACCTTAAAGACATGAACTTCAACAATTAACCAAAAATCAGCCCTCTGCCCAAATCCTTTGAAAAAATTCAGGTAGCTTCCTTGCCCCTACCCAGCACTACCACCAACCCCACACCACTCTAGGCCACCCCTTTTCCCCCGATGTGAAGCGATACACCCCCCATTCTACCTAATGGGGGGAAACCTTAAAAATGCATAAATTTCAGAAATTCACCAAAAACCAGCCCTCTGCCCAATCACTCTGCAATTGGGGTGGTAGCCTCCACCCATTAGGTACTACCACCCCACCCCACTCTTCTGGCCCAGATCCCACTTTCTGCCCCGATCTGCCCCAAAGACACTAAAACTTCAAAAAAATCACCAAAAATCAGCCCTTTGCCCAATCCCCCTGAAATTTGGGTGGTAGCCTCCACCCATTGGGCACTACCACCCCACCCCACTCTTTTGGCCCCAGGACCTGTTTTTCTTACCCGAATCGATTTGGGTAAATCCGAATCTGAACCAAATTGGGGGTGATTCGGGTGAGCAAAATTCGGGCACAGAACAGGGGTGTTTCGGTTCAGGTCCGAACCAAAACACCGAAAATACTGAATTGCACACCCCTAATAGTTACCCATCGGCCTCAATGCCCTACTCTCAAACTTGTATAGGGCATGCATCTGAGTGTGCCAAAGTTTGCCCTCAAAAATTTAGTTTGGATAATCTCTCAGTCTCCTTATGCTTAATGTAAATTCCTAGTTGTGCACCATATAAAATTTTGGCCAGAGATTTGGCCTTGAACAGCTTCAGGGCAGCTGGTACCAATTCACCTTTAGCATAAAATAATCCTAAAATAGCTGTAGAGCTCCTCTGAGCTGACTGCAGGACACTTATTCAAAGGTTGTACTCTGATAACTCATTAAAAGTAAGATGCAACCCACAGGGTTTATTATCAAATGCAATACCTGAGTCAGACAGGGTTGTATTCTGGCTCCTTCTCTTTGCATTTTTTAAATATCTCCTCATTGGCCATTAGCCTAGATAAGCCAGATTTTCATGCCCCAACATTGGCAGGTATCCAGGTTCCTCTTCTGATTTACTCCGATGATGCCACTGTAATCTTGCATATACCAATTGGCCTGAAAAGAGCTCTCAGGAGTATCTCCCAGTATTGTTTGGAAAATGTGCTGGAGATTAATTACCAGAAAACAAAAAATCTGATCTTCACCAAAAGATGGCAGACAGTCAGTCCAGGGTAATAAAACTGTACAGATGCATAACTTTAGATATTTGAGAGTAGTTCTTAGTGCTACGGGCTCATGGAAGCACCAATCAACAGTGTCCTGCAATGAGGCAAGTTTTATTCCGTACTTTAAAGGAAGATGGTCACTGTCTAACCTCAGCTTCACCCTCAAATATTCTACATTCTGCATCAGATTTAATGAAATGAGCTAGTAGTCTATGATGGACTTTCTTTCCCCAGATCAATATGTAAATTTGGCTAATCTGTTGCTGGTGACTGAACCATTCAATACAACCAGATTGAGTTTATTGGCCAATTAAATCAAGCATAACCCTGCACAATTACACTTGTCATCTTTAGCTACTCTTAGCATAGAAAAGTCCTCTAAACCTCTTCCGGGAGACTACTCCTAAATCTGTTATATAATGTAGCATCATCCAATCCCTGTCTAGCATTTAGGTCCCCTCCGATTCCTATATAAACTTCAGGATGGAGTTCCAAACAGTTCTCAGCAAAACTTCCCAGCCTATTCCACTGTTGCCTAATTAACAGATAAGTGGATAGTGGGGGGCCTGTAGAGATTAAACAACAAAATTGTAACCTCTCTAAAATGCAACAAGGAGAAAACCAGCTAACTTTCGGAAGTGTGAAGCAGCAACTAGCTAACTTGCATCCTGGTAGTGATTATTAGTATACACACACACCCTTTGGGTCTATCTCCATGCAGACAGCACAAAAACCATCCAGTTCCACCGTATCTGTAGCCCGCATCTCTTGTAAAATATATATATATATATATCACATTTTACCAGGTAATTAATAAAATTTGGATCAGATTTTCTTGAAGCCCATGCCGCTATGTTCCATGTTACCAAGGTTAAAGTACTAGAGCCCTAGGGTACTAGCGTGGTCATTTTGCCTTAGAAACTAGACTTTCATCACACGGCTGCAAGTGTCCATCTTGCCACCAGTGCAGGCATCGAAGGAGACTCCTCCTTGCCTTGCCATGATGGAGGCTGCAAGACTCCCTCTCTTCTTACATGTGGTCCCCTCTCTTTCTGCTGCACTGGTAACTTGTACTCCAATTGTGTCAGCGTTAACAATATTATACTGCCATGGTGATCAGAATAAAGGCAGTCCTCTTTATTGCTTAGATCAACAGCTATCTCACCAACTCCTTAGATGTTTCCTCCATAAGCCCAAGCAGCCTCTGGGCCTCCGCCTTGGTAATGGACTTTACAGGTCCACCAGTTCCTTGAAAATCTCCAGCAACTGCCAATGGGTACATACCTTACATCCTTCCTCTGACAGTGGTGTCCATTGTGCCTCTTGGGCATGTTGTCTGGATGGTTTTCCTAGCTGCCTTGGTGCCCCAAGATCATGGGCATTGCTGCTCTTCCTTAATTTGTATTCCATACCCAAGGCCTCCTCAGACAGATCAGCTTGAGTTCTTGGTGCTGCCAACTCTCTTATCTGTGGAAGCCTTGGAATTAAATCTTTGTCTGTAGCATTAGGGACATCCACAAGAACAGAGGAGGGAACCCCCTGCTCTTTCTGAAAGACAGAAGCATGCAAATAAATAGTCTGACAAGGGCAGTACAATTACAAGAATGTTGTTCCTTAACCAATGGAAATACCAAACTGCCAATAAGTTTCCATTTGAGAAAATTCTTCTCAAGGGAAGGAGGGGGGGTGTGGCAGACAGAGAAAGAGAGAAACAGATTATATGCCTCTTCTAACTCTGCAGAGCTTGTGACCCAAGCCTTCAGGTATGTTGGCCATTCTTCTTTGGTTCTGGTTGCTATACTATAAGGTGAAAGCAGACAACCACAAAGAAAGCAATGTAGATAGGGATCTGGGAAACTGACCCAATGACTAAAGCTTGAAGAGAAAAACTGGGTATGTTTAACCCGGAGAAGAGAAGACTGAAGAGACATATGAGAGAGCCAACATGGTGTAGTGGTTAGTGTGCTGGATGAGGAACGGGGAGACCCGAGTTCAAATCTCCATTTAGCCATGATACTTGCTGGGTGACTCTGGGCCAGTCACTTCTCTCTCAGCCTAACCTAGTTCACAGAGTTGTTGTGAGGAGAAACTTAAGTATGTAGTACACCGCTCTGGGCTCCTTGGAGAAAGAGTGGGATAGAAAATGTAAATAAATAAATAAATAATAGCATGTCAAACACCTGAAGGGATATTACATAGAGGGCAAAAATAGATCTACTGGGCTTAAGTTACAGAAGGGTAGATTAGTCTAAACATTTAGGGGAAATGTGAAGGGAGGCTCACATTACTGAAGGTCAAGCAGAGCGAAATGCTTTAGCTCTGCATTTTCTGTATCAAGCAGGGGATTGTACTAGATGGCCCCTTTAATACTGATGCTGTCATTCTGTGAAAATTCTCCAGAAGCCCTTTGCCAGGAATTTCATATGGTCCTCAACTCTCCCAGACCTGGCCATAAAAAGCACCACATAAAAGGACACAGACAAACACACAATGAAGAGCAAATCAAGGAACAGATTATTATCAGCATCCTAAAAGCTTTTTGCTTAGGCAAGAGTTCATGCCTATAACTCTGCAGAGAAAACAATGGAGACATTTCCTAAACATTAATGGCTGTTTTTGTAATCCGATGTTTTAAAAATGTTGAGACCTTTCCCCCACAAGTTGCAGAGGTGATGAATCATCTCCACATTAAAAGTTAACCCTGAAGCAATGTTTTGTGACTGTAGTTTTTCTAAACTTCAAGCGTCTTCTATAAAGGGGGAAAAAAAGTATGATTTTACATTGTTGGTTTAATACAACTCAGTGTTATATCACATCTGGCAATCATCTGTTTACCAGCTGAAATTGTCAGACTGTGATGGAATCCTGAATGTTAAGAGCCTAGCCTAGTAGTGATTCAACCTAATGGATAATATGCTAGAAGAATATATATAATAATTATAACTCATTATTGTAGGCAATTTCAGTTGAATTGTACAGTTTTCATATAGGTGGCATATTAAAATATATCTTGCTGGATACATTAGGCCTAAGTGCCACCTCATTCTAAATACGCAGCCTCAAACAGCTTTCTGAACAATATGAAGTTGTTAGACTCTTCTCATATATCCCACTATACTGACAAATGCTTTTGAAATTGCTTCCAATTAAAATGCAGCGGTCTTGCTAGCGACCATACAAACCCAAACAAACTATGCTTTCCTATTTACATGAAGAGGAGTGGCTATACAAAGCTTATTTTTTAGAAGAAGAAACACCTGTATAACAAAATAAGGCAACCAATGATTTCTACTGCCTTGGCTCCACTCTTTCAACTTCCTTTCTAGGGTCTATAGTCCTGGTCATCAACAAGTTTGGCTAGAAGACACTTTTGAGGAGATCACAGCCAAACCCCAAATGTGCTCTTCTCAACAAGTGCCTTGCCAACTAGTCCTTTTGCCATAATTGACTCCTGTTCCACCCCCCTCTTGCAGTTAGCACTGCAGGCTTCTCTCCTAACATGAAAAGGTACACTCATTAACAGTTTTTTAAAAGTGAGGTACTTTTGTGCAATTTAATTGGAAATCAAATTTAGAGTGAAGCAACGGCCTTTGATAATCACATGTTCCTGCTAATGAAATGTGATCTCTACAGGACCATATTTTGTTTCTTTCTTCTGGTAGTCTACTAATTAGTTGTGAATTGGTTGGCCTTGTGCCTTTAGACAGCCACTCTAATGCTGGACAAGGCCTCCTATTGTGACACTTCAGACAACAGAATCTTGAAACTGTCCATATAAGATGAGAATAAAATAATTTCTTATGTGAATCAACAGGAGGAAGACCAGTGGGAATCAAAACAACTTATCTTTTGATAAGTTATAATGTGGGGAGAATAATGGTGGCAACATGGATACAATAATTAAGGGAGTGCACCAAAGAGCATGCATGTCCAGTTCCAACATCTTTCTGACTCCCAGCACATTCCTTTATCTCATGGGAGGGCAGTTTTTCTGAACTGTTGCTCTACATGTGGCCCAAACACAGAAGCTCCAAATATTGTATTTGGATCATGTGCAGAGCAAAGGTTTGGATGAACACCACCACCACCATGCAATCAACAACCCCCCCCCCAAAAAAAACATTAGGAGGATGTCAGCTTTTCTGGGGTGGGGGAGTCAGGGTGGGCACTCTCTAAGTGTGGTCCTCTTCTTAATCATGTAGGCCTGTTCTTGGGGGAAAGTATCATCTGAACTGCCCTAAGGTCATGAAAATGAAGGTTAAAGGGTCAGCTGCAGAGCCTGTAGTAAGACCTTTTGCTTATGCTACTAACTACTTGGGTTGGGAAGATTCCCAGAGGTTGTTCAGACAAGCTCTGAGGATGCACAGCTTCCCCCCTCTCCCAAGATTTGTGGGAATGGTGGAACTTGCCCACCACTCTCCAAGATTAAAATCTTCTTTGGGGGCCCTTGCTTAGGTCTGTGTGAGCACTAATTGGTGTCCAGTATAAGCTATAGATTTAAGTTAAAATGCATACTCTGTGCATGTTCAGAAACCAAATTTCTTTTCTGAGCTGTAGAAGATACTTCGATCTCTTGAAGCTCACAGTACTTTATGTAGGTATTATGAGCTGCTGAGAATCAAATTTCATGCTAGAAAATACAAAATGTGGTGACATCTCTACCAGAGAGAGTTCAATTCCAAGGGCAACTTATGTTTTCCACAGAGCAGCAGCTTGATTCTTTATTACATCACCCTAAGTGCATTCACAAATTAAAGAGGTCTCGATTAAGAAGTTACTGATTGTGAGAACCCAGAATTTCTAGGCAATCCTATTCAAACCACTGTGGTTAACCTGAATTAAACCAGGACAGAGAACCAGAATCAGCTCTAATAGCACTGATATAAATTACTATTATTGTATCTTATACATTGCCAGGAAATTATCATCAGGAGTGCTATATCACCATGAACAACTGAATCAAGAAATCCTGCAGTTATTTGTTCTTCTTCCTAAACATGAAAGAGTGACACCTGAGGGATCACCTGCTCCTAAAGGTTGCTGCCTGCTCAATGAGGTCATCTGAGGTGACTCTGCTCCAGGTGCTGACAATGAAGAAGGCTCGGCTCTCATGCACACGGGACAGGGCCTTCTCTGTTGCTGCCCCCAGACTCTGGAATGCTCACCTGGTGGCTATTTGCTCCTCGGTTTCCATTACAATTTTTAGAAAGCGTGTGAAATCTTGGCTTTTTACCCAGGTTTTTATATGATTGTCTCTACTGCTGCTTCTTTGTATTTTGTATGGTTATATTGTGCTTGTATTTTAAATCTTTTTAGTCAGAGCTATGTTTTTATATTCTAGCTTAATATTTTAATTGTGTAATTTTTATAGCATGTTTTAATTTTTGTGGTTGAACCGCTTTGGGATTGTTTTAATAAAAGGCAGCACATAAATTTAACAATAAAATAAAATAGGTAGCTACTAGCTATAGTGGCGCAGTGGTAAAACTGGTGGCGCAGTATCCCCTGGTGGCGCAGTGGTAAAACTGCCGCCCTGTAACCAGAAGGTTATAAGTTCGATCCTGACCAGGGGCTCAAGGTTGACTCAGCCTTCCATCCTTCTGAGGTCGGTAAAATGAGTACCCCGAATGTTGGGGGGCAATATGCTAAATCATTGTAAACCGCTTAGAGAGCTTCCAGCTATAAAGCGGTATATAAATGTAAGTGCTATTGCTATTGCTATAGTTCAAAAACAATTTTTTAAACATGTTTCATATCTCACTCTTCCTCCAAGGAGCCCAGAGAAGTGTACTACATACTTAAGTTTCTCCTCACAACAACCCTGTGAAGTGGGTTAGGCTGAGAGAAAAGTGACTGGCCCAGACTCCACCTAGTATCATAGCTGAATGGGGATCTGAACTCAGGTCTCCCTGGTCGTAGTCCAGCACTCTAACCACTACACCATGCTGACTCCCACAACAGAATTTCAGTACCCTAACTAGTACTACAAGTATTTATATACCGCTTTTCAACAAAAGTTTCCAAAGTGGTTTACATAGAGAAATAATTAATTAATTAATAAGATGGAACTGAACCAGCTATGCAGAAGTTATTACCCCCACAAAACAGAAATATTGACATTTTTAATTCAGTATTGAGATTCAACATCTCAGTAGACTATGGCTTTACTAGGAGTGCAAATTAAAGCACAGCCTCTGGCTAGCTTTAAAGCATCTAATTTCCCAGCCACAGTCATTATGATATTCTGACAGCCTATATTCCCAACATGCTTCACATTTGGTACCAGTGTATGGTATTCAACTTTTCATTTTAAAAGTTGTCATCTGAGCCACAGGGATCTCCTTTGCTTTCCTCCAAACTATAGAATCCTAAACTTAGCTTACGCCAGTATATGGAACAGGAAATACTTTTTCATTTTATTTTTCATGCCATGTACTTCGCTGGCTTAAGAAAGGAAAATGTATGATGGGAGATAGGTGGAGCGTAAAAGCACCTTTGCTCTTTGCATCAGCATGTCTCTCTGTCCCTTTTGGCTTCAGTATGTTATTCTCAGGTTGCTTAGCAAACATGATTTTTGGGGCGGGGAATAAATATAGATTGTAAATTTTCAAGAGCAAAATTTGAAGCTAACTGATTGTGTTCTGAAAGGAATTACATACAATACACAGTAACAAAACAAGTGGAGAATGTACAATATTCATTTCTTTTTTCATTGCTTTTCCCTCTCTTTGCTCATCCTTCCAATACAGATGGTGGATGTCACTGTAGGACAAAAGTGACAAAACAAGTGGGCACTGACACTCCCATGCTGCTTACATTATTTCATCAGCACAACGAATGTGGGTTAGGGTAATATTCTTTCAGGCTTTGTGCATCTTGTGGTTTTCATAACTTTTACATAAGTAATAACTAGCAAGGTCATTGTACGTTGAGGGATAGAACTGAATTATTTAGTCGTCGTCGTCGTAGTAGTAGTATTTATTCGATTTCTATACCGCTCTTTCAGAAATGGCTCAGGGCAGTTTACACAGAGAAATAATAAATAAATAAGATGGATCTCTGTCTCTGCTCCCAAAGGGAAGGAAGTTGGTGAACATTACAAGGAATCACTTGAAGGATAAATGTTGTTGCTGCATATTGGTCTCTCATGGCTATTCAGTTTAAGGAATATGGGATCTGACCCACCTGGGGGCAAGACAAGTGTATGCCTCATTTACTCATATCCAATCACCTTGGGGCTGGTGACTCCAATAGCCTCACTTGGAACTTTTTAAATATTTGGCCTGCAAGTAACCAGAACAGAATTTGCAGCCACTCCATGACCCTGAGCCAAAGTTTTGTTGTCTGATATAGATATGAGAAGTGTGTTGGTTAACAGGGGTGTACACAAACCAAAAAACGTGATTCAGTTGGAATTCAAATAAATTTGAACTGTACCATGTTGCTCCGAACTGGTTCAGTTGAACCGACCAGCCAGTCCGGTCCATCGAACCGGTATGGGTGGTTCAGGTAGCCAATATACTTTTAAAGGGAAATCCAGTGAGGATTCCCCTTTGAAGGTACAGGAGGTGGGGGGCCCTTCAAAAGGTAAGGAGTGGCTGGGCAGGGGCAGCGAGAGAGATAAAAAGCTGCTTACCCAGCTGGCATAGCTGCCAGTGCCGCCACTCGCTACCGCTCGCCCTTGCTGGTGTGGCCTCAACAAGCATGCTCCCCCCCCCCTTTACCAAGCTGCTGGCTTGACGGTGGCTTGCTTCTTGCCTCCGTGCATGCCAGCAACTTGGTAAAGGAGGTGGGGAGTGCACTTGTTGGGGCTGTGCCAGGGAGTGGTGGCACCAACAGTCACACTGGCCAGGTAAGCTGCATTTTTACTCTCTCGCCACCCCCAACCCCACAGTAAGTAACCGCCCTTACTGTGCTGAACTGGTTCACCCAAACTGGGCCAGGTTCAGTTCAATCACAGACTGAACCGTGCATGGGTCAGACCATGATAGAACCTCCAAACTGGCCCTAGTTCAAGGCAAACCAGTTCACCCCCTTTCTCCCATAAGGTCTAGATATCCACAAGGACTAGATGTATTATAAATTAATTATTTTTAAATATATTTTAAATATAATTAATTTACTGCAGATCCATATATTAATCAATAAATTATTTGTCTTTTATATTTATCTTGAGTTTTGGTTATTCCTTCCTTGTCAGTGTGCAATTTATTGTGAGAAGATTCAGACAGTCTTCTGAAAGGGAAAGGAAAGAACTATCTTCTATCATTGTTTTGAGGTCTTGTGGAACAGGTACACGTATCGCTCACAGCAAGAAAATTGAAGAGAATGGTACATCGTTCTAGGAAGACTGTATCTTTCAGTAGGTTGTTTTGGGGAAATATGAAATAACCAATAATTAGCATCAATATTTTCTTCTCCAGGGTGCTTAAAATATATGTGTACTTCATCTTACAAGCATTTAAGTTATTTGGATAATTACAAAACATTTAACAGAACTCACAGTGTTTGAACCATGCAATATCCTGATAAAAACAGCAAAAACCAAACTCTTCAATTTTTCTAAAAGATAGCATTCAGTGGCTAACATGCTGAGCAGAGTAACAGGGGTTGTTCTGAACAATCTGCTGCACTGTGGACATCTAAAACAATGCCTGAGGTGATGTGGAACAGGATGGTGATACTATTTAATACTGCACCATTTCTGTGATGCCATGTACATTGGAAATAATGTACATAGTGTCACAGCAGTGCAAGTGCTGTTAGGACTGTTTTGTTTCATTAATATATAAAACCAAGACCTTATCACAGTGTACTATATAGCTGGAATGATTTTTAATTTTTAGACCAGTAGAAAGCAGCATTAATGGGTCCTACTTATGCAGTATCACTTTTAAATTGATTTAAATCAATGCAATATGAATGAAACTCGAACCATTTTATTAACAAAAGGAAAACATTACTTATTATGTATAACTTTTTATGATTAACTGATAACATCTTTCTAGGCTGAGTAATCAAAATCTTAGACACAAAAGAACAGCCTTCACCTGTGTCCTGTTCAAAATTGTTATTCTCCAAGTAGTTAGATTTCATGGTGTGAGAAGGGACAATTACGGTAATACTGTTTTCCTAATAGAGATTTTTTTTAAGCAAAAATATTCTTTTCATAATGGAGGATAACATGAAGGTTATTTTATCTGCCTCATTTTTTTGTTCACAAAATATGCACACACTACACATGCAAAGTTTCTTTTACGGCATTGGAGTGACAGCATTCTAATAGCAGGTCCAATAAAAAGTATGGAGATTTTAAGCTGTTTATATAACTAAATAGCAATAGCAATAGCACTTAAATTTATATACCGCTTTATAGCCAGAGCTCTCTAAGCGGTTTACAATTATTTAGCATATTGCCCCCAACATTCTGGGTATGTATAACCAGGGTATGTATACCAAACTCTAATATCTAGAATTATCCCAACATTATTTTGTTTCCTAACTAGCAGACTTATGTATGGTGACTCCCTCTTCCAGTATACCTCCTGTATAGTTCATGTAGTACACATTGGATGCCACTGGTCCAGTAAGATGGCCAAGGCCTACCCATCATGCTTGACAGATTTCTTTAGGCTAAACACGTATTGCTCCTACCTATGTCTGTTTGTTTCCTAATATCCATAAATTTAACTGTTCTCTCTATCTTGAAAAGAGCCTCAATTTACTACATACTTTCTGGAAAAGAGAAGTCCAAAGCAGGATGCGGTGCTCCAGTGGCAGTCTGCCAAGTACCAGCACAGTAGGAAGCAACTTCACATGGTAGGAAAAACAACCTGCCTTGAAGCTATAAAAATGAAATAAAGAGCAACTGACTGTACTCAGGGAATCATACAGATGTGACGTAAGTAAAAATACTCTGACCAGGACTTAATACTCTGATTAGGAATATCAGTATTCCTAACAAAAGAAAAAGGGAGGCATAAACCTTTTCCCTATATTTAAAAGAAACCCTTTTTGCCGTCTTCTTTTTCCTTTCAGTATTGAGTCAAATGGTGATAAACAGTTGGAACCCAGAAATGCTCTAACTTTTTCTTTCCCATCTTTCCTGTATGCCTTTGGAATGAGATTTTAAGGTGCAAAAGATCCTAACACTGGCAGCTTTATTTTCATAATAAATATCTATTATACAAGTTACTCGAATTCAGCTACTTGATCTTTTGAAGAGCAGAATTAAAGGTGAATTAGATAATACATATGAGCTACCTGTATTCTACAAAAGAAAACCACATGGCTCTGTGGTCACCAGGAATCGACACCAACTTGATGGCACAACTTTTCCTGTTTACACTTATACCACTGTAGGATTATATTGGAAGTAAGAGTGCTATAATTGTCAAGAATCCAATAGTGACCTGGCAGCCAACCTTTAACTGAAGAACAGGAAAGATGACATATCTTTAGATATGGCTCTTTGAAACCCGTAATATATCTTCCAAATCAAATCTCTTTGATTGAATAAAGAGATTTGATTATCTTCCAGGAAGTTATTGTTTTTAAGTATTTTTTATTGGTTTTAAATGGTTTTGAACTGATTTAACATTGTTTTTATATTATTTTAAGCAGTGTCTTTTAAATTGTGTTTGTTTTTGTGTTTTTTAAACTTCTTGTGCACTGCCCAGAGCCTTTGGATGGGGCGGTCTAGAAATGTGATAAATAAATAATGAATAAAAAAGACTAGCAATGTTGCAAAGAAAGAAATAAGCCATTGTTTAGGTTTTGGATTTTCAACTGGAGAATGGGAGCTTAGTCCCCCTTATGTTAATGGGTTTAAATACAATATTAGCTATTTATACTTTACATGAAAAATGAGGAATAATTCTGAAATTGCTTCATTAAATGAATGTGTTAAGGATGATAAAATACTGATACTTCCAAACTTGTTTTTTTCATATAGGAATTTATACTCAAGAAACATTTCCCCCAGCAATGTTTTTGTCATCTAGAATGACTTCATTTGAGATAGGCAACCCATGTCATGCATTTCAGAAATTAAATAAAGCCAAAGCTTGAACTCGTAATTCTGCTAAAGCAAAATCTGTGGGACTGAAAGGCTTTTTAAATGTGTCGAAACTAACAAGAGGTAGGTCAAGCACATGCTGAATCACTTAAAAAGCAATGCATGTCTAAAGATAGGTCACAAATGTACTACTGAGGGAGCAGTGGGATTTTTTTATTGCATATCATTTTGCACTCACTTTTCATTTCATTTTTTATTTACACATGGATCTGATCCTCTTTTCCTTGCTAAGGCTCTCTGTATAACAGTGGGGATGCTATGCATTTTAGCACACTTTATGACAGTTGTGCTTTTAGATTATATTGGACAATAAACAGCTGCATGCAGCTGTGAATATTACTCTTCACTTATCTGCAGTAAAGGTTTGGATCTCACCTTTGTCTGCTAAGCAGCTTCCAGTAATCCTGATAAAACATACTTACATAAAAAATCAAAAATGACTAAACTGATGGGAAACAATTAGAAACAATAGAGCCATAGATCCTAAAAGAATGAATGAAAACAACTTTGAGTTTGTTTCATTGTCATTTTTTGAAATTGGAATCAAGTTGTATTTTCCAGTGAATTAACAGGTAATACTATTTTTCTTCTTTTGAAATATTTGTTTAAAAATCACCTCAGTAGATACACTCTTGGACGAACTCTCTGGTACTTGTGTCTTTTAAGACTTCCCCAAAGGGTCCTCAATAAAATCTTCTATTCTTTTCTGGAATCTTTGAGAATATGTTATATGATGCCCACACCTCAGTGGAAGAGCACCTGATTTGCATGCAGAAAGTTCCTAGTTCCATCCTTGGCATCTCCAGGTAGAGAAGGAAACCATGGGGGGGGGGGGCTGCTGCCAGTAAATGTAGACAATACTGACAGATTGTCTGCATCAGTACAAAGCAGCTCCATTTGCTCATGAGTAATTTGAGTGGTACAAGGTTGCTGTTTTGTGTACACATCTGCAAAGTTTCATGTGGTAGAAAACTGGAAAATCCAGATATCCTGATCCATTATGATGAGTATAAAGAAAAGAAGGGAACACATACAGAGGAGACATGATCAAGGTGTATAAAATTATCCATGGAGTGGAGAGAGTGGACAGAGGGAAAAAATTTCCCTCTCTCACAACAATAGATTGAGGGGTCATCCCATGAAACTGAAAGTCGAGAAATTTAGGACCAACAAGAGGAAGTCCTTTTTCCTTTTTCACACAGTGCATAATTAATCTTTGCCATGGGATGTGGTAGGAATGAGAGTGGATTCAATGTTTGTTATTGAATCCACTCTCATTTCCTACCAGAGAATCTACTCTCAGAAGAACACCTCACAAACAACAAAACCCAGTGCCCCATGAGGCTGTCATTTTGGGGTGGTTGGTACCCTATATGCACTACATCACACCCCACTCTGGGCCACCCTGGTGTACCCCCAAGTGGAGTTATGGGGCTGCTGAAATTTCCCATTATTCCCTATGGGGGAAAGTTTAAAGATACACAAACTTCAGAAACTCTTTAAAAATCACCCCTTTCACCAATTTCTTAGAGATTTGGGTGGAAGTAGGCACCCATGGAGGCACTACCACCTGACTCACTCTTCTAACTCCAAAGCCCCTTTTCTGCACCAAAGACATGGCAACTTCAAAAATATTTTAAAAATCACCCCTTGGCCTGCCAATTCATTTGAAATTTAGGTGGTATCTTCTACACATTGGGGACTACCACCTACCCCACTCTTTTGCCCCCAGGACCCCTTTTCTGACCCAAATAAATTCAGATTTGGAAAATCTGGGTCCAAAATGAATCTGGTGTGATTGGGGGGGGGCAGATTTGGACCCAAAACAAAACAGGGGTGATTCAATTCAGGTACAAATCGAAACAAAAAAATCAATTGGTGCACATCCCTGGTAGGTAGGTAGGTAGGTAGGTAGGTAGGTAGGTAGGTAGGTAGGTAGATGAAGCTGTGCTAAGTCTTGCAACATGGCTGTAGTACAGTTGTCAACATTTCCTTCTTAAGTTTGTAAATATTGTATTTCACAAATATTTTATTTTTTATGATCACACTTTTCAAAACAATTCCTTATGTTCTTTCACACTTATCTACTTTATTTAGCTAGAATCCTCCCTTCAGTGACTTATCTTTACAGCATGTTCTAATGCTTCCAGTCTCTGGAATGATAAAATTACTCAAGAGAACAGTATACTAGCTAGATTCATATTTGACTTCAGAAATACCCCCATGACTAAAACTTGCAAGGCTACATTTATTTTACTGTTTCAGTGAACCATTGATTTTTAACTGGATGACCTAACTAGATGTTTGAGAAAATACTCATAAGAAAATAAAACCAAATGCTATTCATTTCCATGGTAGAAACTGGCAGGGACAGAAAAATCAGTCTAATAACCTATATAGTCAATGCAATAATAATTATTGTGATGCAATGCAATTATTATCAATGCAATAAAATGACAACAACAACAACAATAATGCAATAGAGCTCGGATATAAGATCAGTGGACCTGTAAAAAAAGAAAGTAGTACATCACCTAAATGGAAGATTAGATTTGAAAATAAAATTGCCAGGCTTAGATCAGATGCTAGTAAATTGAAAGATACAGTATGAAAGACAAGAAGCTGAAGAATAAAAACACCAAACAGTATCTGATCCAAAAATACCACCTAGATTCAAGGAAAATTAGAGAAGTCCTGGAAATAATAAAGCAGCAAATAACAGCAGTGTCAAAGAAGATTAGCAGATACGAAGCCAGAATTACACAACACAGGCAGAATCTTCAATTCCAGTCGAATCAGAGATGTTTCTACCAAAGCATAGAAGGAGAAACTGCAAGAAATGTAGAAACACCAAATAAAGAAGAAACAGTACAATTCTGGGGGAAATTATTGGACAATCCAATAGATTATAATAAAAAAGCAGGCTGGATGAAAGAGGTCGAAAAATGTAACCAACAAATGCAAGATCTAATAATAACACCAGAATTAATAAGTGAAAGAGCAAAGAAAATTAAAAATTGGACTGCGTCAGGCGACGATGAACTGCATGGCTTTTGGCTTAAACACCTAACAAGCCTTCATAAACAACTATCAAAACAGTTCAATCACATTTTTCAAGGAGGTAATATTGAACAATGGCTAACAACTGGGAAAACGCATCTCATAATGAAAGACCCAGCAAAAGGTTCAGTTCCAAGTAATTATAGACCGATAACCTGCCTGCCAACCATGTTCAAATTATTAACTGGAATAATAGCAGATGAAGTGATGCAACACTTATTAACTAACAAACAGCTTCCAGTTGAACAGAAAGAAAATTGTCCGAACACCAGAGGCACAAAAGACCAGCTGCTGATTGACAAAATGATTTTAGAAAATTGCAAGAGAAGAAAAACAAATCTAAGTTTTGCATGGATTGACTACAAGAAAGCCTTCGACTCATTGCCTCACACATGGATACTAAAATGTTTAGAAACAACTGGTGTCAGCAAAAACATTCAGATATTTATTTAAAGAAGCAATGAGCATGTGGAGTACACAGTTAACAATCAATGGTGAGACACTTGGCCAGGTTAGCATTAGAAGACTCACTATCCCCTTGGTTGTTTGTAATCCCCATGACTCCACTTTCACAAATACTAAACAAAACAGGCCTTGGATACCAAACATCTGAAACAGCAAGTAAAATCAACCATCTGCTGTACATGGACGATCTGAAGTTGTATGGAAAGTCCCAGTCAGAAATCGAATCACTGCTAAACACTGTCCATATATTCAGTAGCGATATAGCAATGGAGTTTGAACTAGACAAGTGTGCTGCATTAATGATGAACAGAGGAAAAATAACAAAAACAGAAGGAATAGAACTGCCCAATGGAAGCTACATCAAGAACCTGAAAGAGAAAGAACATTACAAATACTTGGTCATTCTCCAGGCTGATAACATTGCACACACTGAAGTTAAAAGAAAAATGGGAAGTGAATACATCAGGAGAGTTAGAAAAATCCTCAAGTCCAAACTCAATGGCAGGAACACCATACAAGCCATAAACACCTGGGCTATACCTGTTATCTGATACTGTGCAGGAATAATAGACTGGACCCAGGCAGAGCTAGAGATGCTAGATCATAAGACCAGGAAAATAATGACCATCAATCATGCTTTGCACCCCTGCAGTGATGTAGATAGGCTCTACCTCCCTCGCAGCTCAGGTGGAAGAGGAATGCTGCAAGTCCATCAAACAGTAGAGGAGGAGAAAAGAGGCCTTGAAGAATATATAAATGACAGTGAAGAAGATGCACTTAAAATGGTCAATAACAAGAAACAATTCAACACCAATGAAAGAAAGCAGGCCTACAAGAAAGAACAAGTCATGAACCGAGCAGAAAAATGGAGAAATAAGCCCCTGCATGGTCAATATTTGCACAATATTACTGAAAAATCAGACATCACCAATTGCCAGACCTGGCAATGGCTGAAGAATGGCAACTTGAAGAAAGAAACAGAGGGTTTAATACTGGCTGCACAAGAACAGGCACTAAGAAAAAATGCAATAAAAGCAAAAGTCGAAAAATCCACCACAAACAGCAAGTGCCGCCTTTGTAAAGAAGCAGATGAAACAGTGGACCACCTAATCAGCTGTTGTAAAAAGATCGCACAGACTGACTACAAACAAAGGCATGACAAGGTAGCAGGGATGATACACTGGAACATCTGCAAGAAATACAAGCTACCTGTAGCCAAAAATTGGTGGGACCATACAATTGAAAAAGTTGTAGAAAACGAAGATGCAAAAATATTATGTGACTTCCGACTACAAACAGACAAACATCTGCCACACAATACACCAGATATAACTGTAGTCGAGAAGAAAGAAAAACAAGTGAAAATAATCGACATAGCAATACCGGGGATAGCAGAATAGAAGAAAAAGAAATAGAAAAAAATCACCAAATACAAAGATCTACAAATTGAAATTGAAAGGCTGTGGCAGAAAAAGACCAAAATCATCCCAGTGGTAATTGGCACACTAGGTGCAATTCCAAAAGACCTTGAAGAGCACCTCAATACCATAGGGGCCACAGAAATCACCATCAGCCAATTACAAAAAGCAACTTTACTGGGAACAGCCTATATTTTGCGACAAAATCTATAATAACCAACAGTATTGATGATAAAATTCAGCCATCCCAGGTCCTTGGGAAGGACTCGATGTTTGGATAAAACAAACCAGTCAATAACACCTGTCTGGCTGTGTAAACAAGAAATAATAATAATAATAATAATGCAATAAGAGCAAAAGTAGAAAAATCAACAACAAACAGCAAGTCCCACCTTTGTAAAGAAGTAGATGAAACAGTGGACCACCTAATCAGCTGTTGTAAAAAGATCACACAGACTGACTACAAACAAAGGCATGACAAGCTTGCAGGGATGATACACTGGAACATCTTCAAAAAATACAAGCCACCTGTGGCCAAAATTGGTGGGACCATAAAATTGTAGCCAAAAATTGGTGGGACCATAAATTGAAAAAGTGGTAGAAAATGAAGATGCAAAAATATTATGGAACTCCCGACTACAATCAGACAAACATCTGCCACACAATACACCAGATATAACTGTAGTCGAGAAGAAAGAAAAACAAGTCAAAATAATCGACACAGCAATACCAGGGGATAGCAGAATACAAGAAAAAGAAATAGAAAAAAAAAATATTCAAAGATCTGCAAATTGAAATTGAAAGGCTGTGGCAGAAAAAGACCAAAATAATCCCAGTAGTAATTGGCACCCTAGGTGCAATTCCGAAACACCGTGAAGAGCACCTCAACACCACAGAAATCACCATCAGCCAATTACAAAAAGCAACTTTACTGGGAACTGCCTATATTCTGTGATGATATCTATAATAATAATAACAGCAACAATTTTAATAATAAAATTTAGCCATCCCAGGTCTTTGGGAAGGACTCGATGTCTGGATAAAACAAACCAGTCAATAACACCTGTCTGACTGCATAAACAACACCAACACCAATAATCATAATAAACTAGCTGATCTGGTACAGAGCATCTGCGCCCCTAGTCCCCCCCCCCGCTGCTTTTTTGCTTGCCACCCCCACCGCATTCTTTCCAGCCATCCCTCTTCTTCTCCTCCCTCCCGCAGCCACTGCGTCCACCCGCCTGCCGGGCCCACTTGCCATTTGTGGCCGCTTTGGCCGCCCACCATTTGCCACTCCAGCTGCCCGCCAGTCATGAACACCTGTCTGCCAGTCGTGGCCACCTGCTATTCACAGCCGCCCGTCTGCTGTGCCCGCTTGCTGGTTACAGCCACTGTAGCTGCTCCAGCCTCTCCGGCCTCTTCGGCCGCCAGTCATGGCTGCCCGCTTGCCGGGCCCACCAAGCCAGTCAGGTCTGCTAGGCCAACTTGCTGGTCACGGCTGCTCCGGCTGGCCACCTGCCAGGGCTGCTCACCTGTCTGCCAGCCTCCTGTCTTTTCCTTGCCCCCACCCCGGCGGCTGGCCATTCACCTGGCAGCTGCCTGTCCCTGCCCTGCAGTCCCCTGCCGCTAATTGGCAGCTCTTTCGCAAGAGCTGCCACACATGGGATTAGCAAAAGGTGCGCCTAAGAGAATTAAATATATAGATTAATAATTAATAATTAAAAATAAACAAACAAAAGGTCTCCTCTATCCTGGCATGGGCTGTATTAGGGCAGTTATTTCTTGCTAGTGTTGTTGCTGAAGTTTGTATGTAACTTGTTCAGAATACAAATGTTTCCAGAACAAACGCCATTGAAAACTTACCATTACATAAACGTTCAATGGCAGAGGAGCTTTTGTTGAATGGCTCACACAAAAATCAAGGTGCAAATCCTGGACTTTAATCAAAGTCAGATCAAACTGTGCTGAAGCTCAAAAAGGCTGATTTAAGGATTTTCAAGGCTCTAGGGAACTCTATGCTGGAATGTTTCAAGTGTTCCGAGAGCCAGGGTGGGCAGTACCTTTAAAAATCATTACCTAATTACCGCTTGCATTTCTGAAACCTCACGAGCAGTGTCACCCCACCCAGCATCTCACACCGAGGTTGCTTCACCTATTGCACTCTTCTGATCTCTGCGCATATGCAGCAACCATGCAAATGGCTATCTCAGAAGCCATGTGTACATGTGCAGAATCCAGAAGAGCACCATAGGCAGGGCAGCCTCCGCGTGAGATGCTGGGCTGGGCACTGCTGTTTGCAAGAGTTTGCAGGTGCGAGTGGAAACCAGGTAATGATTTTTAAAGGTACCTCCCACTGCCTGTCACCATCCACCTTGGCTCTTGGAACACTCGAAACATTCTAACTCGGAACATGGTTGTTCTTTTCCAAGCTTGAAACAGTTCCTTTCAAGTTCAAAATGGCCCATTTTGAGTCGGAAAATTTCGAGCTCGAACATTTTGCATATCCCTACTGAGGAAGCTTGAGTGAAACCCAAATGTACTTACACTTTAGATACTCTGAAAGTATCTCCCCAGACTATGTAACTGTGATTAGAATTTGGGGTGTGCTAGATTAGGTATCTTACCAATTAAATGGATTATGGGAGGGTGTATAGAAAATATACAAGGAATTCAGCCTAAACCTTAGATTATTCCACTTGACAAGCTTTTCCTGTCTTGGTCAGATATTAGGAGTATACAACTCCCCAAAGCTCAGGAGCATCTCTGAGTTGTGCTCTCAGGGCTAAACCAGGAAGCTTTGAGGAGTTTTGCACAGCACTGTCTATACTGTGAATAGTATTCAGAACTTAGAGACAAAAAACAGATGAACTTTTGAGGGGTAATTGAAAACGCACCAAAAATTGAGGTGCTTTTTTACTGTAACAAGCTTGAAAACAAAACTAAAAGAAAGATTTTGGCCCAGTCTACTATACGGATCAGTTTTATCCATTGTTTTATTCCAAATGAATGTCCATCTAGTTATAAAGGTCTTTTTTGTTGATATAGACGTGATAAGAGATGTTCTAAGCTGTACTAGCAAATTAAAAGTTGATTTAAAAATGACCTGACAACTTTTTAAAAAAATGATTGTGGGGGTGGATGAGACTCAGGAAATTACAGGGCAGTTAGTTTAACATGATTTCCCAAGGATCTGCACGGAGACCGTTACTTTTAACATGGCCAAGCCTGCAGATAACATATCTATAATTTCAGGGTAGTGAAAACCCAAACATATTGCAAAGAGTTCCAATAGATCTTTTTAAATTGGGTGAATGGGCAAAATTGAAATACCATTTAATGTAGATAAGTGTAAAGTGATACAAAATGTGACTCAAAAAACCCCAAACTTACCCATATATTGTTGTTTATAAACAGGAAAGAGAACTTGGGGTTGGGCTGGGTAGTGCAGGAACTACATCGACCCAGCGTGCAACAGCTGAGAAAAAGGAAATTGCATGCTAGGGATCATTAGGAAATATATTGAAAATGAAACTGCTACTTTTATAACGCCTTTATACAAATCTTATAATGCAGCCACATTTGAAACTATGCACATTTCTGGTCTAGAATCTCAAAAAGGACATTGTAGTGTTGAAGAAGCTACCAGACTGCAACCAAATAAACAAAGAGCTGAAGTACTTTCCTTTTGAGAAAAGTCTACAGTGTTTAGGGCTCTTTAGTACAGAAAAAAAATGACTAGTGGGAGACACGATAGAGATGTATAAAATTATGCATGGTGCAGAGAAAGTAGAGAAAAGTTATTCTGCGTGTCTCACAGCACTAGAAGCAGGAGTCATCCAATGAAACTGATTTACAGGAAATCCAATGGAAAAAAGAACTTCTTCACACATGGCCACTAGCTTAGATGTCTTTTAAAAGGCAATAGACAAATTCATAGAGGACAAATCTTTCAATGAATAGTAGACTATGTGCTACTTTCAGGTTCAAATGCAATATGTCTCTGAAAACCAGTTGTAGGCAGCAAGAGAGGGATGGAACCCTCATTTCCTCTTGTCATAGGAACATAGGAAAATGCCATATACTGAGTCAGACCATTGGTCTATCTAGCTCAGTATTGTCTTCACAGACTGGCAGCGGCTTCTCCAAGGTTGCAGGCAGGAATCTCTCTCAGCCCTATTTTGGAGAAGCCAAGGAGGGAACTGGGAACCTTCTGCTCTTCCCAGATCGGCTTCATCCCCTGAGGGGAATATCTTACAGTGATCACACTTCTAGTCTCCTATTCAGATGCAATCAGAGCAGACCCTGCTTAGCTATGGGGACAAGTCATGCTTGCTACCACAAGACCAGCTCTCCTCTCCTGAGCTTCCCCTGAGGCATCTGCTGGTAACTGCAGGAGAAGGGATGCCAAACGGAATGAGATTGTGGTCTGATCCAGCAGGGCTCAGTCTTAACAATTGATTTCTCTTAATTATTGATTTCAAAAGAGATTGGTTTAAGGCAGGCCTGTTCAACTTTGGTGCCCCCAGCTGTTTTTGGACTACAACTCCCATAATCCCCAGCCACGATGGCCAATAGTCAGGGATTATGGGAGCTGTAGGCCAACATCTGCAGGAGGGCCGAAGCTGAGCAGCCCTGGTTTAAAGCCTTTATTGGTGCCCTACACTTGTGCCCTTTCTTAACCTCTGGTCCATGGTATTACACCCTTTGGGGAAAGATGTGTCATCATGCAGAAAAGTGCTCTACACATTTGTAGCATTAACAGTAAATTTAGAAAAAAAAATCTATGAGGCACTGCCAGATTAAGGTCACTGAAAAGTCCTTGACACATGTTCTTCATAGTGTTTACAAGTTCTTCATAAGAATTCTTTCCTCATTTGTGTCAGAAATCACTCTTTCATATTTAAACTTATTTCACAAACACATTAATCAAGAAATCTGAATATTTAATGTATGAACTATATTAAAAAGAACCTGGCAATATTCCAGAGGGAAAGCCATTTATTCATTCATCTTAATCATAAAAAGCAGAGTGCTTTGAATGCCTGTGACTTTTAAATTATAATTGCATCCTGGCTGTGGGTAAGGGACAAATATGTATACCTACACACAGAGATGAAAAAATAAATTAGGACTACCAGAGAAACATTATGGTATAAAAGGCATCTATCAAGCAATGTATTCTAAAATTAAGGGAGGATGCATGTAGATTAGTTTTGTTTTGTTTTTTAGTATGCCAAGTGAAGAAGCTGAAAGCAAATCCAACCATCCCAGGTGCAAGAATTATGGGAAGATTTTTAATTTGGAAAGACTGTGTGGCATTACGGTAACATATTATTTTAGAGAGACAGTAATTTATTAGCTAAATGGAACATGGAACTTCTGAACAGAAGAGGTGACAGCAAGTACGCTGACAGTTCCACTATATTCAACTCAGCAGCAATTATTCAGCTTCATGCCATGATCAGCAACAATCTGATCACTGCAGTGAAAAATTAATTCGCTAAGAAAGAACGTTTATTTTCATTATTAAAGAAAAAACTTTTCTCCTTCAAGGGGATCTACAGGGAAAGTGTTTTAAGCAACACTGCTATCCTCAGATCTAGTAAAACTTTTTTAACTCCTTGCTATGACAACAGAAAGTTATATTTGTGCACAAGAAAGCCAGTAACAAGTAGCACAACAGTAGACATTAGTTCACATATGTGTGATAATGGCAAGAAGATTACCATCTTTCTGTTATCTTAGAGTGTCAGCCAGTCATTCTAAAGTGTTGTGGAACTCACATTCAGTACATATTGAAGAATTTGTTTTAGAGAAGGTATGTTTGATGTGTGATCACAACTCTGCTGACACACTAAGAACGTATGCATAGTTTCTCAGTACAACCTTGGTACAAACAGCCATGTGAAGATCTAAATACTGACAGAGACACAGAGACAACAGCATGAGAAATTCACTATTACTCCTCAGTGTGAAGCCTATGGACCAATGTGGGGAAAACTCAGTGGTGGACTTTGACTGTGATTCAGATCACCTAAGACAATAACCTGAATCCTGCAATGAACCAACTACATTTAGTAGTAGTAGTAGTAGTAGTAGTAGTAGTAGTAGTAATCCACTGTGCATAACATCATTTAACCAAAAAATCCCACAATGATCCAACTATATTAATTAGTAGTAAAGTCAGGTTGCTTACTACTACTAATTAGTAGTAAAGTCAGGTTGTTATTGCTGTAACAATAGTTCTTGTAGTAGTCCATTGTCCTTCACACTTTGGATGTCTGCGCCTGTGCAGACATGACCAGGGAAACTTCTAGATCTGCTTTTTGGTGCTAGCCCCACCCTCTTTGGTGACATATCCCTTCCCTCAGATGTTACCTCCTTCAGTCCCTGACTACCACGATCAACATAATCATATAGGTTACATAATCAGGTAACATAATCAGGTAAGCTACAGCGAGGAGGAGAGAGGGTTGTGTGAATAGACCACTACAGAAACTACTGTTACAGGTAAGCAACCTGATTTCCTTGTTAATGGTCCTATTGTCCTACACACTAAGAAAATTAGCAAGTTACTCACCAGGATGCAGGAGGTGGGCATCTACTGAAGAACTGTGTTGTGGATTGCTGCTCCGAACTGTGAATGGGCTCTTGACCTGGTGTCCAAGGCACAGTGGTGATTTGAGCAGGTAGCCATAGGTTCAAATGGCTTATGCATGAGGGAAGACAGAACCAATTTCAGATCCCATGAAACTGCCAACTTTGGAGCCAGCTAATACAAATGAAGTTTTCCTTTAAAAAACCTCTTAACAGGGTCTGAAGAAAAGATGTGAACAGGCAAAGTATAGGCCGCAATGGCAGCAAGATCAACTTTCAATGAAGGAACATAGAGATTCAACTTCTTCAAACGTAATAGCTAAGAAAGAACAAAGTCCAGAAAAGTTGGAGGCATCTGTTTTGAGGGACATTGTGGCCAGCGGCTGTACATACAGCCTGCGTTCTATCAGATTGGAGATTTTGGACCACCAGCTGATGGACCAGTGAGTATCATCTGGTAGTATGGGCCTGATGTTCATATGGTCTTCCCATGGGTGCAACACTGACAGAAACCACTGTTGTAAAGGACACATCCGGAGGCATGCCAGCACTAGGATGCTGGTAGTGGAAGCCATACATCTCAACATATTTTGTATGGACTTTGCTGGATGTCTGTTCGAGGCCAGAATCCTGTGGGCCATGGCTCTGATGTCGGCAATCCTTCATGATGGCAGGGAAGCCAGCATATCCTGAGAATCAAGAATTGTGCCTAAGAATTCTATAGTTCTTGTGGGTGTTAATCTTGACTTCTCCTAATTCACACATAGACCCAGACAGTCTATGAGTGTCAATGTAGCTTGAATGTGTTGATGAGAAACGAAACTTCTCTTTCGTTTGTGCCACCAAGAGTCAGTAATCTAATTACAGAAATAGACAGATGGCCTGCTGATGAAGATGTGCTACAACTATGTCCATACACTTGGTAAAGACTCTTGGTACTGTGGACAGGCCAAAGGGCAAAACCTTGTAGTGGTAAACTCTCCTCCCAGTGCAGGAACAAAAATACTATATGTGGCATGGCCTGATTGAAATATGAAAACAGGCATCTTTCAAGTCTATCACTGCAAACAATCATTGTGGAACAAGAGTTGTAAGAACTGGTTGAGGGTAGTCATTCGGAAATGCCTGGAATGAATTAAACTGTTGAGGCTGCGGAGATCCATGATGGGTCTTATGTCTCCACCTGTTTTCAGGATTGCAAAGTAATGTGAATACAACCCTGTTGAGGTATTGCTGTGCACTGCTTGATGGCACCCTTTTTGGGAAGCGATTGTACTTCTTGTCGAAGGGTTGGGTTGGATTGCATACAAAGGGTTTCTAAAAAGGGTAGTCATGTATGGAACTCTATCGTGTATCCCATACACATGATAGTCAGCACCCATTGGTCCGTAGTGATGTCTTTCCACACAACTGCATAAGGGAGGAGTCAGGAGCCAGACAGTGTGTCAGGCCCTTTTATTGTAGGACAGTTGGATGGAGTGGATGACTTGCGAAAGAAACTGTATGGCTGGTATCTGTTCCATCTTTGTTCCTGGTGGCAGAACGTCTGGTATGTGGAGCTCTGTTGTGGCTGTTGGGCCCAAGGGCATTATTTATTGGGCTTCTGCTGGAAAGACCGGATCCCCATAGATCTTGCAGTAGTTTTCATTTTGTGAATCCTTTCCAACCTATCATCTGTTTCCTTACTAAAAAGGTTGTTCCCATTGGAGATTCTCAATTCATAGCTTAGTTTCTGGTACAAGAGAAGTAGATTTAAGCCATGCATGCCTGTGCAATGCCACAGCTCGAGAACCACAGTCCATCTCATGGCATGCTGAGTATAATTGTTATTTTGTAGTTTGCAGGCCTTCGGAAAAGAAAGTCATGGCTGCTTCTGATCTGGTTGAAGTTGCTGAATGAACAATTATAACTTTTCAAAAAGAAAATGGGTAATGAGCCATGCACCCCTGATAGTTTGATTTGCGCACCAGGAGACTTGCAGTAGCATAGATGGGCTTTCCAAAGTTTCTTCCCATCAGGTTCAGATGAGGCAGACAATCATTTTTGCTCTGCACCATGTTGAGAGGACTCTACCACTATTGAGTTAGGCTTGGGGTGCAGAAATGGGTATGGTGTGTCCCTTTGGTGAATCCTGTAAAGGTTCTCCAATTTTCTAGATGTTGGTTGGATGGATGCTGGTTTGGTCCAAGCTGCTTCCATCACTTCTGTGACAGTAGGTATAAATGGTAGAGAAACTGAGGCAGCGGAATCTGACTTAATCAGGCCAAACACAGGGTGTGCTCTCTCGTGTTTTAATTGCTGTGTATCCAGTCCAAGTGTTGATGCCATATGTTGGACTTTTTCAGAATAGGGCCTATAGTTCTCAGATGTAAACTGCCCCTTATCCCCATCTAGAGGATCCTCTGACCCAGGAGAATCTGATGGCACATCTGGATCTTTATGTATGGATGATACAGTGTCAGAGCCAGGTGTTATTTGCCCTGCAGGGGCATCAGCTTTGTTGTTCTGCATATGCTTGACAGGCTGTGATGGTAGTATAGCCTGTTGGCCCTGGTTATCCTTTGTGGCTGTGGCTTTTTTTCTCTTTTCAGGAATAGGTCCCTTAGCCTGCTTGCTGGAAGAGGGAGAACGTGACCTGGATTGGGAGCTGGATCATCTAGGGCTGCATGCATATCTATGAGCCCTATCTCTGTCCTCTGGTCCCCAGCAGGGGCACCTATGGTGAGTTATTTGGGTTCCATCCAAACATATTCCATGCGTGGCCTATGGCCATTATAATCTGAATAATCTGGGGCTGTCTAAAACACCGTTCAGGGTATAATAGGCTCTATCTCTGTGCCTAATTGGGTTCTTGCTCTCATAATGCCTGTCCCACTCAGTGCCCATAATGCTCATAAGGCTCAGTATCAGAGAATTGAGAGCATTCAAAAGCATGACCCCAATCCAAGTTCCCTTCCTTGGACTCCATGTCAGGATCATGGTGTTCCTCCACCGAATCCCCATCACTGGCTGGCATTGGAGAGGTAGCCACAGAGATGGGGTAGTTTTGAGCAAAGCAGCTTACTTCTTTTTCACCGCTTTTTTGCCCCAGCATCATCATTCTTGCCAGGCTTCATTCCGGAGGTTGAAGCCTTCAGTACCAAAAGCACCTGTTCCTTAGGTGCTGGGAGCACCGGTCCTTGCTTAGGTACCAGTGGTGCCTGTGTCATCATCTCCAGGTCCACGGAGCACAGCATTCCAGAGCTTGTTCAGCACTGCTGAGATGGCTGTGTAGTGGGTGGAATTTGGAGGGCTGAGGCACAATTTCTTCTGGCCTGTATAGTACAAATAGTTCACAGATCTTACAAATAGTTCACAGATCTGTCCGATGGGTTTCCCTGAGGTATGCTAGACAGTTGCCATGTCCGTCCGATTTAAACATAGATGAAAAAATAGAGTGTGGGCAAATGAAGTGCTCATTATAGTGGTGGTTTTTTGTGCTTTTTAAAGCTCAGGTCACAGAGAAATTGTGGCAGAAAGTCCCCTGAAGTTGCCATCAAGGTGGCTGGGAGAAGACTGAGGGAGGTAATGTCTGAGGGAAGGGATCTGTTACCAAAGGGGGCAGGGCTATCCCCCATAAACTGTGTCAGCTCTAGAAGTTTTCCAGGTCATGTCTACACAAGTGCAGACATCCAAAGTGTGGAGGACAATAGGACCACTAAAAGAATAGCAGTATTAGTAATATTAGCATTAGTAGTAGTTATCTTCTGTTTATAATATTATTTAAGAACAACAAAAACTTATCAAAGCAGTTTGCAGACCACAACAAATAAAAAAATGATTCTCCCACAAGAACCCAGAATCTAGAAAACAACTCCCAACTGTTGTTGGGAGTCACCAACAACAGCCACTGGAAGGATGCTATTTCGGAATTAAGAAAGACAGTAGCACCTCCCATTAATTAAGAGATTGCCACCACTTTTAATGGTGCCTCTTTGACCAACAACACATGAAGACCTTTGTAGGGGTGAAGGCTCTAACCAAGTGCTACCCTTAAGTTCATTTCCTCCATCTTCTGGGGGGCACGGCTAAGGCCAGCAGCATAATATTAATATCAAGCCTGCAGCATAATATTACTGTGCAGTGTATTATTCTTGAGGCTTGTTGTTGGATCAACTTTCTGTTGTGAGATGTCCATGGTTCTGCAGGTACTGCTTTGAACTCTGATTGGAGAGAGCTATAAAATAAAGAGAACTCTTTGTGGTCTTCAAAGGTGCTCTTAGCCAGCTTTCAAACCCAATGAAGAAGAAGAACTGGCTAAAGCATTCCTCCCTTATCTTTCTCTGTTTCATCAATTGCTAGAGCTGCCACTACCTGTACTACCATCCCTCACCCACTGCCTCCATCTGGAAAAAGCTCATTCTCCTAGCTGTAAAGTCTTAATTAGCTCTCCCTGGCTGGTATGGATGCTGAGGAGAAGGCAGCCGAGGTCAGGACAAGGAGGAGGAAGCAGCAAACAGAGCCAGAAGGTAAAGGCAAGATTGAAGGGCTTGAGCCAGCATTTAAGTCACTGGTTTGAAGTTAGTTTCAAAGCCTGTCTGAAGAAATGTCCTGTGAGTTATCTTTTTATCTTATACCTGCCTTCATCCTTTGATCTGCTAACTGCTACTCCTGCTGCTCAGGCAACACTGCCTACCTGCTGTCATTACCAACAACTTGACTCCTGCAATCAGCTGCCATTCTGTTTCAAGCCAGGCCCCTTCCCCATCAGAACAGGATAAATGACTCAATTAGTAAAGTGTGATGGTGCTTTTGTGTAGTGAATCTGAAAAATTGGCAGTTTCAGAATAAATCAGAAAAAACTTCATTTATGTAGTAATAATCTTAATGCAGGAATACTGGTGAGTATGTACCCTCATGTATATTCTGGAATTTTTCTTTTAATACAGCAGTGATACAATCTGAATGTGCCTAAGCACCTGTTCCACATCTTCTCTCTGATGATCAAATAGACTGTCAGACTATCCTCTTAAGAAGTGAAATGTTTAAAGATAATAGCTTTACATAATCCAAGAGATTGAGAATATTACATTCCTATTATAATAACATGCTTTTAGCACCATTATTACGTTAAAAGGTCAGCTGGCTGGGAGAGTAAAATATAAGTCGCCAATATCAACTAATATTCAAAAATTAGTGGGTTGTTGAGCTGTTCCAGAAAAGTTAAAACAATTTTCTAAGACAAATGCATTCAACGACTTTGCAGAACTTGCTATGACTGATTGGGGAGCAGTCATCCATTTTAAAGGAGGCTAACATATGCATAGAGTTTTGTAGTCAAGAAAAATGCATCAAACCAGTTGCATTCAGCATGATTTGTAATTAAACTTTGTAAGATGATTGCAGAGGGCAGGAACTGTAATGCAACCATCTGGCAAACATGAGATTCTAGCTTCCAAGAATAAACAATTATATATGTTTTATTTTAGAAACGATGGTCTAAATATAAACATTCATTCCTGAAACAATTCACTATATTCACTATATTTCTATGAATATAGTGAGCAACTAATTAATGTAATCTGAGATCTAGCCTGACAAAACACGGTTACAATAGATCATTGTAGGAGAGCTGGTATTGTGGTAGCAAGCATGACTTGCCCCCTCAGTTAAGCAGGGTCCGCCCTGGTTGCATATGAATGGGAGACTTGATGTGAGAGCACAGTAAGGTATTCCCTTGAGGGGATGGATCCACTCTGGAAAGAGCAGAAGTTTCCAAGTTCCTTCCCTGGCATATCCAAGATAGGGCTGAGAGAGATTCCTGCCTGAAACCTTGGAGAAGCCGCTGCCAGTCTGTGTAGACAATAGGGATGTGTGTTTCATTTTGGATACAAAACGTTTTGTGCACAAAACAGGCCATTTCGGCTGTTTTGTATCCAAAACAAAACACCCAATGCTCAAAACAGAACATTTTGTAGCCATAACAAAACATTCCTGTTTCGGAAACAAAACATTTTGTTGTTTCGGCTGTTTCAGAACTCCATTTTGAAATCGCGAAAAGTCTTTCTCCTTCAGTCTCCATTTTGAGTTTTGACATCTGTTTGAATTTCCAGTCCTTCCAGCCTGCAGATTGGCCAGCGAAAGTGTGGGCTGATCTGCTGGCAATTGGCTCCTTATTCCTTTTAAGGAAATTTAAGGGTAAAATTTACCCTCATTGGCCAGCGGGGCAGTGTGCATTTACCCTCATTGGCCAGTGGGGCAGTGTGCACACTGCATGGGGCAGTGTGCATTTCACTGTTGTTGTTTCACACTGTTGTGTGTAGATCAATTGCATTTCTGGTGGGTTTGTGTGTGTGGATGTGCATGACCTTTGGAAATCTGTCTGGTTCTTTGCAAAGCTCTGCTGTTGTTGATGTGTGATGTTGATGTTATTTGGGGTGGATTCAGGGCAGAAAGGGGGCTTTGGAGGCAGAAGAGTGGGTCAGGTGGTAGCACCCCAATGGGTGCCTGCTGCCACCCAGATCCCAAAGGAATTGGGGAAAGGGCTGATCTTTTAAAAGGATTTCTGAAGTTTACATGTCTCTGGGGCAGATTTGGGGCAGAAAGGGGGTCTGAGAGGCAAAACAGTGGGTTGGGTTGCCCCAAGGGGTGCCTGCCACAACCCAGATTCCAAAGGAATAGGGCAAAGGGCTGATTTCTTAGGAATTGTTGGAGTTTATGCATCTTTAAGGTTTTCCCCCCAGAGGGAATAATGGAGGTTTCAGCAGACCCATAACTCCTCCTGGGGGGGCACTGGGGTAGCCGGGAGTGAGTGGTGTTGTAGTGCACATAGGGTGCCAACCACCACCATGGGTTGCTAACCCATGGGGTGCTGGGTTCTGTTGTTTCTGACGTGTTCTGAGTGTAGATTCTCTGGTAGCATATGAGATTTTCAACAACAAACCATGAATCCATTCTCATATGCTACCAGAGAATCTACACTCAAAACATCTCAAAAACAACATAACTCAGTACCCCATGGGTTAGCAACCCATTGGGTTGGTTGGCACCCTCTATGCTCTACACTACCACTCACTCTGGGCCACCCTGGTGCCCCCCAAGTGCAGTTGTGGGGCTGCTGAAACCTCCATCATTCCTTATGGGGAAGAACCTTAAAGATGCATAAACTCCATTGCATCTTTAAAAATCAGCCCGCTGCCTAATTCCTTTGAAATAATTCTGGCAGCTTCTGGCAACTTTTGTGGAAACCTCCATTATTCCCTATGGGAAAAATCTTAAACTTCAAAAATTCACCAAAAACCAGCCCTTTGCCCAGTTCCTCTGAAATGTGGGTGGCAGCTTCCGCCCATTGGGCAGGCACTACCACCCCCACCCACTAGTTTTGCCCTGGGGCCATTTTTTAAAATCCAAAATGTTTCGGATTCAGATTTTACAATTTTGAACAAAGAACAAAATTGGGGTGTTTCGGATTGGCAGATTTCAAACAAAGAACAAAATGAGGGTGTTTCAGATTCAGGCCAAAAACAAAACAGAAATAAAACAAAACGCACAACCCTAGTAGACAATACTGAGCTAGAAGGACTGATGTTATAACTCAACATATTTATTAATTTATTTTTTTCACAAATTTCTGTACACCCTAAACTCACATCTCTGGGCAGTTTATCATAAAAATACAATTAAAACAAAATTAAAACATTAAAACAATTTACACTTTAAAACATGTTAAAAGTGCTAACTATTAAAACTATAAACCGAATTCAATGCCTGGGTGAACAGATGTGTCTTGACTGACCTTTTAAAAGTTGTAAGAGATGGGGAGGCTCTTATTTCAGCAGGGAGAGCATTCCAAAGCTTCAGGGCAGCAATGGAGAAGCCCCATCCCTGAGTAGCCACCAGATGGACTAGTAGCAACTGTAGACAAACCTCTCCAGATGATCTTAATGGGTGGTGGGGACCATGGTGAAGAAAACGTTCTCTTCAATACCCAGGGCCTAAGCTTTTGGGGTGTCTGGAAACGGAACTCCTTTGGGGAATTTCTTGACTGAGTTTTAGAGCTCAGGGGGTGGTGGCTCAGACAGTTCTTCCCTCTACACAGAACACTGTATCTCCAATTACATGACTTTTACCAGAACCTTCATGGCTTACTACCCAGTACTGGCGACATAATAATCACCTGCTGAAACTGCCTCAGAACTAGGTTTCCTACCTGCACTTTAGTTTATGCATTATATTGCAGAATGTTATTGTTTATTAATAAAGTGGGGTTATGTTTCAGGTACAGAGTGTGCACAAGTTTGGTAAGTTCGAACTGGAACCAAACCGGCCTCAAAAAAGGCAGTCAGTCTGAGTTCAAATGGAAACTGGCCTGGTCCGTTACGGTCTGGCTCAGTCTGTTATGGACTGGCTCAACCTGTTCTGGTGGTTTGAGGGGTGATGCTAATAAAGGGGAATCCAGTGAGGCGACTCCTTTACAAACAAAGGAGAATCCTGCCTTTTAAAAGTATCTAGGGGCAGGCAGGGGTTGGTGAGAGGGTACCCTACCACTACTGTCAGTGGCGGCGGCAGCAGATCCTCTAAATCCTGGGGCAATGGTGCAGTTCTGTAGAGAACCAAGCCTGATTTGTATACTAGATATGCTCAGGAGCTTAGCATATGAAATTAGGCTGGCTTCACCAGTGTCACAAAGTGACCAGTTCTTTTATATGGTGAACATGTAGGATCTGGGAACACAAGGAAGAAAGGCGATCAAAGCAACCCTAAATGATTCAATGGGCTTTACTGAGTATAAAAGAATAACAACATCAATCTAACTGAACAGAAAACAGAACAATCTATCAGTATTACTAACAATATTTCAACCCTGGCCAGCAACAACATTCACCTAGTGTTCCTAACTAACATATGTGTGTGTGTTGAATCAGCTGGAAACAGGAATCAGCTGGAAACAGCAGTTTGCCTGGAGCAAGGCTGAGAGTGAGAGCACCATGGCTGGGGTAGTCTTGACTTCTCACTGCGCAGCAGAAGTCACAGAGAGTTCCTGTCCATGGACAGAGTTCCTGCTTGTTGCCCCATGGCTTAGCAGCAAACTCTGGGATGGCTCTTGAGCAAGTATGCTTGTTAGGCAAGATTGCTAGCTCTCTGTCCAGTAAGCCTCATTCTTTATAGTTGTATCTTCCTTTGATCTTCATAGAGTCCATTCAAAATATCCTCATCCTTCCTGGGTCCCCAGAAAGGTGGCAATCTGCTGTTTCCTTCTGGATATTATCTTTTAATTATTCAGGATATTAGCTCAGTCCAGGGAGATCTTAATCCCATCTTCTGTTAGCTGCTATCTTGGGGAGGGGACCAAAGCAAATATGCATCTCTGAGCTGCAAATGGGCATCTTCTCTTGTCCCCAGATTTCCCGGCCTGGTCCCAGAAGGTGTTAAAACGTGTTAGTACAAGGACTAAATCTACAGGTGTTTTCCTAAAGTGGAATTTATATAGACAGCAACTGAGTATCCCCTTTGGGCATAGCAGAGCAATCATTGACAAAGATTAACATAGACTTCTTGCAACAGAAAAGGGGAGCTCAGCCTCTGGCCTCTTCCACAGACATTATCTGATAGTGAGTTACATTTTAGCATATTGATAGCTCAGGCCTAGCCCTTGTGTTTCTGTGAGTGCCCATTTCACAATACGATGCTGGATTGCCTCCTCTTTCACAGAGCAGTTAGCATAGGCAATCATGAGACCTGAGTGTTAGTTCACCTCGAGTTCGGGCATTTAATTGAACTCTTAATAAGATGGAATCAGAAACAGGCCTGAATTCCATATACTTCTGGGTTGGTACCTCTGGGTCTAATGTTGGGGTACGGGTGTCTCCAACAATTCCAGCCTCTGTGAATGTCCAGAGGCCATTTGCATGACCTCTGCCCATGTGCGGGGGATGGAACTGTGCCACTGCCACACAGACCACGCTGCTGGGAGGAGCGCTTCAGTTTAGAGGAGCCACCACTGGTGGTAAGCTGCCCTCTTGCACAGAAGTTCTGACCTCTGCACATCCATCGAGGCCAGAACCACACCGCCACCATTCAGGACCATGCTGCTGGGGGGAGCACCAGGGTTTAGAGGACCCACCGCAGATGCCAGTAAGGTGCCCTCTCGCCACCCACCTCCAGCTGCTCTTAGAAACCTTTTAAAGGCAGGATAACCTTTGCTTGCAAAGGGGAATCCACACCGGATTCCCTTTTACAATCATAGCCCCTTGAACTGGTTTGAACCAGTTTGACCCAGTTCAATTGAACAGAATGGACCACTGGCCAGTTCGATCAAACTGGTTTGCAGACCGATAGTTCAGTTTGATTTTGGTTTGAATTCGAACCCAACTGCCAAAAACAACTCTGTACACCCCCACCCCCCCGCCCTTCAGTTATAGCTAACACGTCTTTTCTCTTTTTTAAGGTCTCAGTGCAATTCACAGTTCCCATTCCAACTAGTTGTGAGAGAATTCAGCCTTAAAAACAGTTTGACAATCTAAGCCTCAGACTCTTTAGAATATATTTTACTGGAGGCGTATGCCTTTTTGTCTCACTGATTGCACCGGGATCCCTAGCCTGAGTTCCCATTTCTGCATTAAGCTCATGCCATGATGCTGTTTCTTCCTCTTACAGCCAAATATGCAATATCTGCAGATGGATGCTGAAATATTTCAAGTTCACTAACTTTAAAAGTGTTTAGCAGTGGATGAATCCCTCCCACAGTGGTGGGTTCTCATCCACTGAATGTTTCAACAGAGCTGGCAGACCATCTGTCAGGAATGCTGTAGCAGATTCCTGCACTGAGCAGAGCTTGGATTAGAAAACCTCAAGGTCCCTTGCAACTCTAAAATTCTATGATTCTAAGTATATCTGTTACATATGGAATAGTTGACAGTTAAATTAGACTTGACATTAAACACACAATTGCCTGTAATTCCAAATAGATATCATGCAAGACCCCAGTCTGGATCCTAAGAATATCCTAGAGCAGGGCTGCTAAACTTCGGCCCGCCTGCAGATGTTGGCCTACAATTCCCATAGTCGGCTATTGGCCACTGAGGCTGGGGATTATGGGAATTGTAGTCAAAAACTAGCAGGGGGGGCTAAGTTGAGCAGGCCTGTCCTAGAGGGAGAAAGTGTCTAACCCTTCTCTACCATGCTATTTTCCTGCTGAAAATTCCCCTTCCGAAAGCTTCTATAGGTCCCAAAATAAGTAACTAAAGAAAATACCATTTTAAAAAAATTGAATTGGGTAGTGGGGTGCATTTTTCACAGAGAAAACTGCATGGAATGCCAGGTTAAACACATTCTACCCTTCCATGACATGGCCCTAATCTAGAATGGGGGCCCCAAGGCTGCTATTTTAAAGCTAGATAATGTTGTGTTTAATTCATCTAAGTTTGCTCCTGGGATAGCACAGGCATAGTTCAGAAGTTGGATAACATATATATTTAGTTGTATAAAGGCCCGGAGCTGCCAAATTTGTTCATTAATATAAAGTGTGGAGCATATCCTCCATGGAAAGAGGCTTTTGGTTAAATGGACTCCAGCAGAGGATCATCATTGGATTTGTGGGGGTGACTGCTCCCTGCTTGTTCCAGCATTCTAACCTAATTTTACAAGAGTTGTTCCTTTGCCTTAGTGGTATTTCCCTCTGTGAAGTTTATGAAAGTATCAGAGCTGTCTTGGTCTATACCCCTTCCTGATGCAAAGTAGATTTGTGCCCCAATCCACAAATCTTTACATAACTGTGTGTCGATATTTCTGCATGCTCTTTTGTAGAATAGAGACAGTTCATATTGGATAGTGGGGGCCCAAAAAGTAGAATGGGGTCTTCTTCCTATATTTGTAGGATGGGGGCAATATATTTGTATGGAGACAAGGAAGATGTGTGCTAGGCCGTGATAGTTTAATCTGCCAGCTACAAGACATCTTGTAATATTCTGCAGGAGACAGGAAGGTGCCGTAATTAAAGGCCACCATTTTCCTCTCCTCTCAGACATAGCTCGGATGTAGAGCTAGTCAGCTGAGGGATTCAGGAGCTTACTATGAGGGCAGTTACAGTATGAGGGCATTACCTTGAAGGTGCAATGACCTCTAACTGGATATCTGTGTGGTGGGGAGGCCTAGGCAAATTCTAGCTGGGCAGCTGGACTTTGCCTGGATTTCTTCCTTTGGCTACCCTTAAGGGGAATGTCTACTGGAATTGTCTAGTCTAGAGGAGGCATGGGGATGAACTTTGGTAGGTAAGATTCCAATCCATTCCACATGGTAATTAAACCTGTTTTAAAGCCTTTTTATTGTTACCTTAATAAAGTTTTGACCAGGTGTTTTCTATACCATTTACTCATAAATATTGTTTCTGAGTCTTTACTGATCTGCAATAAGTTCCAGTGTGCATTGTTTTTAATTACTGATCAAGAGAATAATAATATGAAGGAATACTTCCTACTGAAGGAATACTTCTTGATATTGGTTCTTTGTCCACAGGCAAACTTTATTACTCAGACTCTATATCCTCGGTTTTTGTGTGTTCACAGGTGTCTAATTGGCACCCGGGTTCATTATCTGTGGATACGAAAGGATTAAAAGGGAACCACCTATCCAATGTTCCTAGAGGGCCAGAAGTGGCCATGGAAGTCACATCCAGCTGCCATTTTGTCTGGAGAAGTCAGGAGGAGCCATTCTGTGGAACATTTCTTCAAAATAATTATATTATTTTTTGCTGGGGGGGATTTCAGGGGCATTTTGCAGATGGGGCAATCTTGAGCACATGGGAGCATGGTACAGTAAACAATTTTAATTATGTTTGCATTTTTTTACTTTTTTTAATGTTTTTTCAACCTTTGGGGTCCATTCTGGAACCCCCCCTTTCCCCATAGGTACAATGCCTCATTACTCGCAATTCTGTTGCTCGCAGTAGTAGGCAAGGAACAGAACGCCCGAGAGTAATGAGGTTTGTCTGTATTGCAGGCCCAGAAATCAATTTTGTGTTTTTAAAAAGGCACATTTTCCTCCTAATCTTCAGCACTGTAGAATATATCATTGCAGTTGGCTTTAATACTCCTTTGTCATTGAATCTTAAGGTGTGCATCGTCATCTTACAAATGGACCGTGCTACTTTATAATTCTGCTACAAAGAGACAGATCTCATTTTATACCCTTCTAATAATCTTGCCAGGCAGGTAGAATAGAACTGCAAGTCCAAAAAAGACTGAAATAAGTTAAAAGGTAGCAGGTCTATTAACAAAAAAAAGATACAGTAAATGTTTCTCAAGGGATAATTTCAATCTCTCTAAAACTAAAAGTGTCTTTTTTTTTAACCAGTCCTTTTACCTGTTGTGCTTACATTCTGAAGACGTTAGCAAGGGATGTCACTTCTAATTATGGCAGTGTTCTATAAGCACGCTCAAACAAAGATTAATTCATCTCAGCTATGGAATATTTTCCTCCAATTTTTTTTTAATTTTTTTTTTTTGCAGTGCAGTTCTATATGCTATAATGTGGAGAAATCCACAGTAAACAATGAGGCTATTCTCATGACCAGCCGAAACTGGGCTAAAGGAGTCCAGTTCTTGGCAGCTAGCCCTCTTAAATACCCCCCCCCCATTAAACCAAGTCAGCAGAGACCCCATTTTCAAACCCCATTTTCCTGGTCATGTGTCACCACAGAGCAGCTTTGTGGCATTGCGACTCATGAGTAGACACCTGACAGGGAGGCTACGACAAGTCTCCTGGCATTGGTGGACTCCCCAGAATGCCCCACACACTCACATGGGGCATTCTGGTACTCCCAGGGGACAGAAGGCCCCTGATCCGCCACCCCAACTGGCTCTGTGACAGAGCCGGTAATCATGTGGGCAGCCAATTCGGCTGCCCAGGGCAAGCTGCCTGCTCATGTAATAAACCAATTCTGCCACTTGATGCAAAGAAAGAACTCTAATCTTTACTTATAGATTGTATGCAATCTGTATATAATTCTATACAAGGAGAGCAGGTCAAGTACAAGGAGAGCAGGTCAAGCCCACTCTCCCCGCAAACCCCCTTATGACGCTTCACACTGCTTGTGTGAAGCACCTCAATGTTGGTATTATTCACAGTGATATACCTCTCTCTTTAGGACTAACAACATCTTGCATAGAGATGAAACATAGGAAGAGCACCACATCTGAATTTGTGAAAGTGAGTAACACAGTGAGAAGAACCAGATTTTCTGGTTTCACATCTGTGAATAAAAGTATTCTTCATAGCTTTAAAACAAAGAAAAACCATTTTTATATCATATCAAAAATCAGAATTGCAGCTCAAGAGGATATGAAATCACATAGGGCCAACTTTTAATAAAGCAAATCACAGAAAAATTCTGTCAGTTAGTTTCACTACTAATTATGCACATATTAAGGATTTCACATGTATTGAAGCTCTCCATAAACACACAGATACTAGGCCTGTACCAAGATTCAGCTTTGAAGGATGAAAGCGGAATCATGTGCATATCACCCCACATGGAGGCCTTCCAAGATGTCACTGGTGCGGATTCTTACAGGTCCACTAAGACCCCTCCCCAGTGCTGTGCACAAGACTGCTCTGTGTGGAGGTAAGGGGTGGGAGTGGCCACATCTTTTACACAGGCCTAACAGATACCACCGGTTTCAGTTACAGGTTCAGGACTTGGTTCAAACTAAATTTGGAAATGGTTTGAATTGATATCATCTCACAAGTTGAAGGGATGAATTGCAGAAGAAAGGTTAATGCATAAAGTCACTTTTCCCTCTCCAAAGATTAGATTTTGATCCAAAACTAGATTTCTCTCAATGAGCCTCTGAGAAAGACTGCCTTATAACACAAATGAAGCCACTTAAGCTAGTATTTTCAAATCAATTTGGAAATAGTTTGAATTGATATCAGCTCACAAGTTGAAGGGATGAATTGCAGCAGAAAGGTTAATGCATAAAGTGACTTTTCCCTCTCCAAAGATTAGATTTTGATCCAAAACTAGATTTCTCTCAATGAGCCTCTGAGAAGGACCTGCTTTATAACACAAATGAAGCCACTTAAGCTAGTATTTTCAAGTCAATTCAATCTTCATGTTTTCTGGATTTAATGAAGCACACCACAGAATTGTATACAGATTGCATACAATCTATAAGTAAAGATTAGAGTTCTTTCTTTGTATCAAGTGGCAAAATTGGTTTATTAAATCACAGATATCCACATCAATACGGATCCATCTATTTTGTTCTTGGATAATACGGATTCCTTGTATCAGCTGACATCAAGGTTACTAATCTTAAATATTCTGGATGCTATAAACTGGTTCTTGCAAGATTCTGGAAAACTGCTACTATAGTAACTAAAGCAGAATGTTTGAGAATGCTGAGAAGGATAAAACGATAAACTTTAATCCGACTGATTGCTCCCCAGCCTAACAGTATTTGTAATATTGCCAATTTAAATATTTCCATGTCACTGTAACATAAGAATAAAATTTAGTGGCCTAAATATTGGACAGCACGGATCTCCCCATGCTGCTGCAGGCTTCTAATTAAGTGCTAGCAGTCTTGCGCTTTTGTGCAAGAGCACAAATATTGAAAGTGGTGCACCTGCACTCTGGAAGTACTACTTAGATTGGAAACAGATTGACTTTTCACAGCTTCTAGAATGCACGTGCACTATTTTAAATATTTGTACTCTTGCACAAAAGTGAAAAACTGCAAGGGCTTTGTTAGGAATCTGCAGCAGCTAGGGTGAAACAGCACCACCCACATTATTATTACAACAAATATTTATATACTGCTTTTAACAAAAGTTCTCAAAGAAATATATCTTTGAGAAAAATATATATCTCAAATAGAAATATTTTTCTATTTTACATATAAAAATAATAATTAATTAAAAAAGATGGATCCCTTTCCCAAAAGGGGCCAGACTCAAAATATAAAAAGAAACAGAAGACAGACACAAGTAACAGCCACTGGAGATCTGCTGTGCTAGGGTTGGATAGGGCCAGTTGCGGAGAGAGAGAGAGATTATTTATTATATTTGTAATAAATAAGGCAGTGGCCAGAGATGCTTTCTATCAGCTTTGACAGATACACCAGTTGTGTCCATTTATTGAGATAGATGACCTCAGAACAGTAGTACACATGCTGGGAACCTAAAGACTTGGCTACTACAATGTGCTCTCTGTGGGAGTGCCTTTGTACATAATCTTGAAACTGCAGTTGGTACAGAATGTGGCAGCCAGGTTGGTCTCTTGGTCATCTCAAAGAGTCCATATCGCTCCTATATTAAAAGAATATAGCTACCTGGCTACCAATAAGTTTCCATGCAAAACACAAGATGCTGGTTATAACCTATAAAGCCCTAAACAGCTTAGGCCCAGGGTATTTAAAAGAACATCATCTTCACCATGAGTCCCATTGCCCATTTAGATCATCCAGAGAGGTTCATTGGCAGTTGCCACACCAGCTAGTCTGGTGCCTACACAAGGGTAAGCCTTCTCTGTTGCCACCCCGAGACTCCAGAATGTGCTCCCTGGTGAAATAAGAGCCTCCCCATCTCTGACAAGTTTTAAAAAGTCTTTAAAGACACATTTTTTCAACCAAACTTTTTAACTAGACTGCAGTTTTAAATTTGTTTTAAGGTTTTTATTTCTGTTTTAACTTGTTTTATGTTGTTGTAAACTGCCCAGAGATGGAGGTTTGAGGGTAATGCACAAATATGATAGATAGATAGATAGATAGATAGATAGATAGATAGATAGATAGATAGATAGCATCACTGAATTGGCTCCTTTCCTTATGTGACCAAGGAGCTAGAGTGGGGGCATACTTCCAGGTATGCAATAGTGCATCTCCCACCTTGGTTAAAATTCCTGGAATGTGTTTGGCAGGAAATAAAATATTATTTAAAATAAGAAAACCAAAGAAAAGAGGTTGGCAAAAGCCATTACTGTCAAAGATTTTGAAATCTGAGAATTAACCAATAATGCCATCACCAATTATCATACCACATTATCATTCTCCCAGAGTAACTGGGAGAAAATTCTAAATAGGTAAAACCAAGTCTCAAGCCGCTGAAGAGCAGACCCTCAGAAAATACTGGAAGGTCCAAAATCCCTTTGGAGTGTCAGAATGGCTCTGCAGTCCAGCTCAAATAAAATTCCACTCAATTGAAAAGGGAATATTTTAACAATATGCCACCCAGAGACGGAAGTTTGGGGCAGCATATAAGATAGATAGATAGATAGATAGATAGATAGATAGATAGATAGATATTTTAAAATAGCTAATAGAGGAATCTCAGACTCTAGGGCAAGGCTACACAACTTCTGCTGTCCAGCTGTTGTTGGATAGTTGTCATTGCTCCTGGTGGTGTTGTAGTCTAACAACAGCTGAAGCGTTAAACTGGCTAAACTAAAACAGTGAAGCAACATACCTCTTTTATCACCTCATGAAGAAACCAGCAAAGGGAAAAGGCAGCCAGGGCAACATTAAGGTGCTCAATAAGTAACTGAAATTCCTTGCGGGTGGTTTTCTTCTCCCAGGAACTGTATGCTGGGTTCCTTAAGAATTCGAGTTCTTTGTTTGCTTCCCCCCCCCCCAGGTAAACAGGAAACGTGTCTACAAAATCTATTTCAATCCCTAAGTAAGTAACCTGAGTGGGAGTCTCCTTTTTTTCTCTGTTTTGAAAAACCCATACCAGCAACTAAATGTTGAGACAAATTAAGGAATGAGCACACTTAGCAGTTTCTGCCCTACCAGCAAACAACCAATTATTTAGGTAATGGGAAACTAGGTAGGAGCCAGATCAAAATCAAATCACCCTCTCCAGTGTGCTAAAGGAAGAAAAGGCTATAGAAGTAACATAAATGCATGGCCTTATCAAAGTAAAAATTGAAGAGCACATTAAAACATTCCTGAGTGAACTATGAACAGCCAAAATACGGGCTCAGTTGTTCCAAGAAAAGAGACGTTCTGGGAAAATAGCATCATTTATTGTATAAGAATAAAATTAATGATAAGTAATGAAATTGAACAAAAGCTTTTAAGAACAGTGCCTAAAGGGAATAATCTTAAATTAGGTAAAGTGGAGAAGTCTCAGAGCCTGAAAACCCCTATTGAACATCTGAGTGATTTTGGCCAAAGTATTAACATTATTAACATTATTACCTCTTTTAGATCAAATCCAGAAGGCCTCTTGGTGAAAAGGCCATGTGAGTGAACATGAGCAAACCGTTTCTGTTTTGCATCAGAAGCCTTTGTGAGAGTTTGGGTCTGTATGCTTTCCTCAGGGGCCTAAATAACCCTAGGCCCAGATGGACTTCCCAAGTGCCATTGGTTGGGTATGTATGTGTTTTAATCATACTAATTTTTATACACTGAGCTTTCCCAAAAAGTGTTAGTAATTTTAAAAATGAGTTATTACAATAGGTCTGCTGTGTGCTGCTCTTCTTACATAACTGATAGCTCCAATTGGGACTCTATTTCCAATGAAAATTATCCCAAACCCAACTTTAGCTAAAATTTAACAGTATACTTCTCCAGGTAAAGAGACCACAAACTAACTAAAAGATAACTAAAAGATCATTATAGAGCACTGAAGCAGTGGAGGCTCCTCTTTGGGGCCAAATGGGGCCAGACCCTAGGGGTGTGCAGAAAACCACCTGGCGAAACTGGATCTGAACCAGTTTGGGCCAGTTTGGTTTTGCCCCCCATCGAACCTTCCCCCCCCCAGTTTGGTTTGGTTCCGGAAGGGGGGTTGTCAAACATTTTTGGACAAAAATATCTTTTTAAAAAACTTAACCTTTCTGGGGGACTTCTCTCAGATGGTGGGGGGGGGGTCCGTGGAGGTCCCCACTCCCCACACCGACCTTCCTTTTGTAAAAATCACCCGGTTCTGGCATTTTCGGCCCTTTCCAGGCCTATTCCCTGGTGCAGTGGCCATTTTGGAGGCCTGGGTCATGAACTGGCCATGCAGGGTCCCACTCAGGTGTGGCCTCCAAAACAGCCACTGCACTGAGGAATAGGCCCAGAAATGGCCAAAGACTCCCAAACTTGGTGATTTTTAGGGGGGGAAACTAGTGTGGGAGGGGGAACCTGGAGGGGGTAGTTGTAGTAGGCCAAACACTGGAAGGGGTGAATTTTTTTTAAAGGAAAAAATTGTTTGTCTAAAAAAGGCTTGACGAACCCCCGAATTGGGGGAGGAGGGTGGTTTGGTCCAGGGTCGGGTTGAACCGGGGGTGGTACGGCTCAACTCCAAACCTCTGATTCAAACCTGTTTGCACACCCCTAACAGCCCTCCCAAAAACAAAAGAATTAAATTAAATCAATGAAACCAAGATTTCTGTGTGACCTTAATCCCTGCTGACTATTTAATCCTAGTTTTATTTTGTTTTTTTCCATTGCTTCTTTTAATTCTGAATCATTTGTCAACGCTCTTGCTGGCAAATGAAAGGACCTGCAGATTACAGATCACATGACAAGGTTTCTTTGCTCCAATCGTATCAATACAGGGAGGGCCACACTGGCTTCTCTTGTTTTGGCCTCCTCTGGGCAGGAAAAGTCCTTTGGAAACTGCTGAGCTGGCAAATGATGAATCAATTGACGTTTTAATTGAAAAGGAATTTTCAGCCTATCATATAAAGCACAATGGCGCAAAGTAATTTTGGGCAGGGCCAGCCCCTTGGATATCTCATTAGATACAACTTCTCTCTGATTGTTCAGCTTTCCACTGTGAGGGCTGGGCCATGCCCACAGAGATCAATTAGCATATTGGGAAAAAGAGACACATTTCTAAAGAGCAGATTATTCCCTTCCTATTTTGTTTTGCTGTTTCTAGACACAGCAGAAGAGCCTGGCTGCAGTAGATGGAATTCAAGGTAAGTAGGCCTAGGCTAGTAGGCCTTCATTTTGTGTTCCAGTTAGTTTTGGCAACTCCTACTGAAGCTATTCTGCAGAATACCCACCCTAATATTCACCCTGGGGAAAGGCCTGCCTGGCTCTTGTAACAGGAAGCCCAGTGGGTGAATTATTCAAGGTACTAAGTCCACTTAGGCTTTTATTTTCAAATGTGTGTTACAGTTAGTGTTGGCAACTACTACTGAAACAATTCTTGGAGGATTACTCCCCCTCCCCAACAATGTATTTCACAATATTACCCTACTTAATATTAATATTAAGGAGGACCTGCCTGCTTTTCAAAGCAGTTTACATAGCAAAAGGCAAGAAAAAATGATTTTCAATCATCAATCAATCAATCAGTTTTTATTATGATCTTTGACCACAGTAAAAGATGTGGATCACATTATATAGATCACATTAAAACAACAATGAAGTAGCTTTGAAGCAGACTATTCCTAGAACTGTGAAGACAGTAGCTATGAGTAGATGGTAATATAAAAGCTATGCACTGCTATATAGCTACTGTTAAGCTGTGGTAAGCTATCTTAAACCTACAGTTAAATTAATGTAAAATAGATAAAGCTTTAAGTGCTTAAAATCTATTCAGTCTGTGAAGGCTGTCAGTAAAAGCTATAAAACTATAAAATACTATGAAATTAAAACTGAGACAGTAAAATATGCTATAAAAGATAAACTGTGTTAATTGGCACTGTGTTGTGCCTGCTTAGTTCTTGCTATCAATCAGGACGCAATGAATATTACACACTGTCGCACAAATTTGGCAATGTTATATGTTATGATGGGTTTAGAGTCAGAGAGAGAGAAACATAGGATTGGCCTGAGAAACTTGGAGTCTCGACTAATAATGGAAGAATGAGGGTGATACGAATGTGTCTGTAGAGTGGGCAGTGGAGAAGGACATGCTCTGTTGTTTTAACTTGCCCAGAATCACAGGGGCACAGGCATTCCAAGAAGGAGTCCTCCTTCTAGCACAGCCAAAGGAAAGGCACCACAACAAGCCAGGGTGAAAACCCTTCTGTGTTTGGGGGCTTACAGCTGCATGAGGTATACAATGAGAGCTGCTATGTATCTTAGACTTTCATTGATGAGGAGGTTTGGGACCCTGCCTAAATCAGTTTGGCGCTCTATGTCCATTATGCATTGTTTGACGAGCGTTCCTGTCTGTTTGTACCCCATGGAAAGTAAGAGGGGAGGGGGAAGTACCAGGGATGACAATTTTGTCAGCAATGTTCATTTCCAGGTGGATTGATAATTGTCCTGTAGTGTTATAGTAGAGCTAGACCCAGTTGAAGGAGGGATAGTCTTAACTTGTAGTTGAGTATGGCCACCCAAACTCTGGCCTCCACTTTCACCAGACCTGTCTCTAGCATTAGAAACTCAAAATGGTACTTGGACAACTGCTCTTAGGAATTTTGACTGGACAAGCTCCAATGGGACAAAGTTGGTGAAGGGGCCCAGTTGTGTGCCATAGAGGAGTCGTGCCAGCAACTTGGCTTCTAACAGTTTAAGGGCTGCAGGTATGTAGTGGACTCGTATTGATCGGAAGAATTTTAGGATGGCAGTGGTGCTTCTTTGGGCATTTTGGGCAGCCTGAGAGCAGTGAGCTTTTCTGGTGCCAGAGGAATGGAAGACCACCCCCAGGTATTTAAAGCATGAGACTTGCTCAATTGTGTGCCCATTTATAGGCCAGGAGTGTGTCTTGGGTCTCTTAGCAAAGGCCATAATTTTGGTTTTGTGGTAGTTAATTTCCACCTGGTCTTCCTTGCAGTATTGGACAAGGGCCCTCAGAGCTCTTCTGAGACCTATGGGTCTCCAAGAGACAATTGCTGCATTATCCACATAGAGCAGGTAGAGATGTGTTTCTCTGCAAACTGGGAAGGTGAAAGTCTAGTTTATTAAGGTCACCCACTATGGTGTTAACATAGAAGTTAAGCAGGAGTGGAGCAAGAATACAGTTTTGTTTGAGACTTTTGGTTGGAACAAGAGGCGTAACTAGGGAAAATAGCGCCTAGGGCAAGCACTGGAATTGCGTCCCTGTCCAAACAGGAATGATGGGACTTGTAGTCAACAATATCTGGAAATCCCTGTTAAAAGGAACACTGTACCATCTAGACATGGTTGTTGATCAAAACCTGAAAACATGAGCCATCTCTGTTAAAGACTTAGAACAACAGTCAGGAGTTATGCGAGGATTCCAAGTCTCATTTTCTCTGTCTCATCTCATTCTTTTTTAAAAAAACATGACTTTGTCCTAGAGGATCACCTGCCCAAATAGCCACTAGCAAAATAGGGGAAGAAGAAGGTGGTGGCGGTGGTGTCTATAAACCAGTGAACGATTCCTGCCAGCCTTTGTCTTATGATGACTGTTGGCTCATGATAGGGTATAAGTGCATTCACCACACTAGTGCTTACTTTGACACCAAGAGGGAGGAGGATACATTAGTTTGCCACACTAGGCAGAGGAATTTGCAACAGGAGCAGACAGCCAAGTTCTGCCAGGGCCAAAACCAGCCCCTGCCAGACTAAGAAATCATTGTAATTTGCCCCTTCCTGTCACAAGCAGTGTGCTGTTCTTTTATTATTGACTCTAACTCTCCCAGTTTTTCGCACTGTCTGACTCATGATTTGGAATCAAATGCAGCCTTGAGGACTATAAAAGCTATGTAGATGAATGCTGTAGTGTGGGTGAAATATTTATCAATTAGATGTTGTAGAACTTGACACTGGTCAAGCCATCTTTCTCCTCCACAAGGATATTTTCTCCACCACAAGGATATTTTCCAGCCAGTTCCTTAGCTTCCAGTATAGATGTTTTTCATAGAGCTTACAGACTGTGCTGAGCAGACTGATGGGTCTGTAGTTTGCTGGGTCATCCTTTCTGCCTTCTTTGAAGATGGCAACAATGACCAGTAGCCTCCAGTCCTTAGGAATATGACCATGTTTGTCAATAAATGTGAATAGCGAGGCCAGGATAGGGGCGCACCACACTGAATTGTTTGTAAGTAGGATCGTTGGTACAAAAGGTTGATGCACTGGAACTCCAACAGATAAACTGTGTGTGAATTCAATGTGCAAATGTGCACATTGTGCAAATAAACAAGAGCAGCAAGAACAATCCTAGAAACCAAGATGAGATATAAAACCATTTCTTAAAACCATTTAAGACTTTAAACCATTTCAGGTGGTAAAGGGTAAAACCCATACAAAATGCAGGTCTTAAAGTTGAGGAAGGCAGGGAGAGAGGAAAACCCTTACAAAATAAGTGAAGCAAGGGAGGAGGGTAGGTATAAACAGAAATGTAATAAAGAGGTAAAAGAGAGAAAAAACCCCAATAGATTTTTTTAAACCACCATTATATCTGGCAGATGCAGATATATCGGGCAGCAGCAACAGCAGCAATGTGTCACAAAGGCATTAAATGCCCTTCAGAGTAGCAATAAAGACTGAGGGGGATGTTAAAAATGAGGGGTCAGCCCATCACCATGTTGTATAATGGATACTTGATAAAAGTCCTATTCAGACAATAAGTTCATTCACTCAACCAGCCCTAAGGAGATAGGACAGAGCTACCCCAGGTAGGTCTCATTGTGTGCAGCACTGGGATTGCTCCTGATCCTGCCACTCTTCCCCCCGGGTAGCCCTGCTTTTGGACCCAGGCTAAAAATGAGGTGGTAGGAAGACAAGCGCAAGCCTCTTACCTCACTGCCTGGTCAGGTGAGCTGACAAGCTGCTGGCAGCCATTACAATAATAGATGCTGATGGAAGGAGCAGCCTGGCAGCAGGGAGATTGCCCAATGCACCGCGCTGCTCGCACAGAGTATTGTGGGATTCCTGGCGACCTGGCTTCCTTCTCCCCGCGTCTCGACTTCTGCATTGCTCACAGCAGCACCACTTGTCTGGGCATGCAGGTGGCAGAGCCCTGTTTGAGATTTGGTTGTGTGGGAGAAAGCAGGTAGGCCTTCCTGCCTTCCCTCAAGCTCCCCTCCATTTGGTCATGTGAACAACTTCATTATGTTGTGTTCAGATGTATGTACATGTTTTTATGTGAATTTTATTTCACACAAATAAAATACTCATTTTAGCTATAGTCATTCATTTTAATAATGAATCTAAATGGAGGCTTCTTGAAATGCAGGATACAGACAGGAAATGTAATGCTGTACCTCCGTTCAACATAACATGTGAATAACTGTACCTGCATACAGATTGAACGAGTATTGAACATAATGGATGGATGGGGCTTATATTATCAGACTTAGTGATGGACATTATAGAAGGGGGTTCTCTCATTCAGACATTCAGCCTAAAGAGGTAGACTTTGGGAATGCTGTCACCGAGGTTATTCTATTGAGGTGGGCCATAATCTCACAGAGCTTGCTGCCATTCAGTTATTCAACCTGAAAACCATTACTGGTAAATGGCAGATTTTTTTGCATATTTACTTCTGACCTGGTAAAATATTCAAACAATTATCACTGTATATCAAAAATCAATGAGTTTCTAGCATTTGCTTGAATACATATATCTTTTGTTCCAGTGACAGAAAATGCTAATATGCTGCGCATGGTAAACCCCTCCTGTATTCTACCAGAGGAAAAAATACAGGGCTCTGTGGGTGCCAGGAGTTGAAATTGACTTGACAGCACACTTTACCTTTACCTAAGGATGCAGTTCTAGTTCTGCCATCTATTTTTCACAGGAAATATCCACCAATATCAGGGGGACTTACACATGAGTAAACAGGATTAGGGCTGCAGCTTTACATATGTAATGGTATCTAGAGAATCTGGCTCCACATACACAGAGTAATCTTAAATTCTTTTTTCCATTAAGAAAACCCTTATTCAGACTTGCATTTCATCCTTGGAACTTACATAAAGTGCATTGATTTACACTTTAGCAGTAATAACTTTTGGCTATTAGAGAGCTCGTATTGTCCTTTTTAAAAAGTGGGTGCAAGCATTTGGAAACTTCTTTCTGAACATTGTTGAAGGAAAGGAATCCCACTGATTCTGCATAAAGACCAGCATATAACCTTCATCACTTCCCATAACAGTGCACATATTTCAATACTATAAATCGGTAATAGATATTATATTAACAGCCTTGTGCTATTATGCAAAACACCAAGGTTGTACATTCTGTTCAAATTCCAGGAGTGTATTCTGCAGGATTGTCATTTTGCTCTTGGAGCAATTGCCTTCTTAATGCTCTTGGAAGATCCAAATCCTTAAAGCTCTTGCTTTTAACTATTAATTAAATATGACCGTGGCCTATTGGTAGGAAGGTTATATTGTATCTATATTGCTGAGATCCTTCATGGTTCTTAGATAGCAGCTAATGCTGTTCAGCTCAACTAGTGACATTTAGATCTGATTTTGTAAAAATTGGCATAAAATACAAGAACTTCAGGAAAGATGGCATCTGACTACATTCTGCAGCAGAAGAAGGTGACGGAGTGGACTGTACCACTTTGGTAAGCAAGAGAAGGATTCTGAATGTCCCACCATTTAAAAAAGAAAATCTGGTAAGTAAAAATAAATAGCATAAGCAACAGGTTTCTAGCCCGATCGACTCCCTAGCTGTTTTCTCTGGCATATCTTTTGTACATAAGGGAGGATTGATCTCTTCCAGAAAGCCCTTGGGAGCACCATTTGCTGAGCCCAGGGGAGGTTCAACACATTTTGTGGCCTGAAGCAAAGAGTAATAGAACACAGACCCCTGCAAGTGGAAACTCAGCATTTTCAGACTATGCTTCTGAAAAGCAGCGGTAGTGACATGCAGATACTCCCAGATTATACCAGTAAGCCAGGCAGTGGTGGCTTTAGTGAAGGGGAAGAAGGCATGCCCTCTAGTGAGGCAATAAGGAGAAAATGAATAGTGCCCCAATGGGGCAAAGAAGGGCATAAGCAAGAGCCCTTACTGTTCCCTGTGCCCTTCCTGAACCCACTCCTGAGGGGATCACATCACCCTGCCTCATGGAAGGTCCACTTTTTCCTGAATCTTGGTGTTAAGGCGGGCGAGTGATGCAGGCTTGCAGAGCTCACTGATACCATCACTGAATCTTTTTCCCCTCTGGCACTGGTGCAGTGGCAGCCAGTGAGGGCGGTGCTGGGTGGTGGTGAGAGGTACTTTGAAAAAGTGACTATTGGTGGTACTTCCTTTGATTGCCTGAGGGGGCTTCTTTCTTTTGTTTCAGCCAATATAGGTATTGAAGGGAATAGCCCTTTATGGCCTTATTTAAGTATGCATTCATTCTGACCCATCGCTGACATTTCTTTTTGTCTGTTACACTTTGTTGCTCCTGCCATGACTTTCTTAGCCTCTTGATTCTTGGTATAGTGTGGTTGTGGATAGAGATGAGCTTCCTTTCCATATATGGACACCAGTGCAGTGGCCGGTGAAGGCAGCACTGGGGAGGCGGCAAGAGGTACCTTAAAAAAATTATTAGTAGCAGTAGTGCCGACACTGGTGAGCAGCCACAAACAGCAGCGCCCTGCCTGGCATCTTGCGTGGTGGCTGCCACAGCTGCAGCAGTCACCTGGCCCATGTGCAGAGACCATTTGCACGGTGAGTGCTGCATGGTAAGCAAGAGAAGGATTCTGAATGTCCCACCATTTAAAAAAGAAAATCTGGTAAGCAAAAATAAATAGCATAAGCAACAGGTTTCTAGCCCGATCGACTCCCTAGCTGTTTTCCCTGGCATATCTTTTGTACATAAGGGAGGATTGATCTCTTCCAGAAAGCCCTTGGGAGAACCATTTGCTGAGCCCAGGGGAGGTTCAACACATTTGGGGGCCTGAAGCTTTTGATCAGTGGGATGCCAGATGGGGCACTGCTGTTCGCAATGGCTTGCAGGTGTCAGCGGTACCACCAGTAGTCACTTTTTAAAGGTAATTCTCACACACACACCCGACACCACCCTCACTGTCTGCCACTGCACCAGTGCCAGAGGAAAAAAGGTTAAGTGATGGTATCAGTGAATGCTGCAAGACTGCATCACCCACCTTAGCAGCAAGATTCAGCTGCTACACACTACACATCATATGCGTGGAGACCCTTTCTCCATTCCTGGTGTGCCAAGTGCCTTTTGCGATTGTGTGGGAGGGACAGTTTATTTCCTCTTTATAAGCACTAGGAATGTTAGTTGAAATCATAGGGACATAGGAAGCTGCCGTATACTGAGTCAGACCATAGGTCCATCTAGCTCAGTATTGTCTACACAGACTGGCAGCGGCTTCTCCACCTTCTGCTCTTCGCAGAGCAGCTTCATCCCCTAAGCGGAATATCTTACAGTCCTCACACAACAAGTCTCCCATTCATATGCAAGCAGGGCAGGCCCTGGTTAGCTAAGGGGACAAGTCATGCTTGCTACCACAAGACAAGCTCTCCTCTTGCTAGAAGCAGTATTTCTAGCATGTGTAGAGGATGGTTAAGATGAACTGCCCCTCCCACACAGAGAAAGGTGCCCCTGCACACTAGCTGAAGAGCAGAAAGACATGCACAGAAGGACACATACAGCTAAGGGGTGGGAGGAGAGGCAGGGATATTGTTGTGTGTTTTTTACTGCATGACACAGCATGGGCAGCTATGAATGGTGTCTTTATGCTCCTCCTGGGTTTGGTTTGGGTTTTTTTACCAGTGGCAAAAAATTAGACTGTAATTTAATTGTCTCTAAATTTAAATTACACTATGATTTAATTGTCTTTAGTTATATATTATCTTGAAGTAATTTAAGATTTGAACTTGGGTACAAGAGCACTAATATAGGACTTAGTATCTTATCACATATAATTAACCACATCTGATAATATTGTCATGCCACAGGCCATTTTTAAAATCTTTTTGACAGAAGTTAGAAACTGCTTAAAGTAATGCAAAAGCTGGTGAAATTATGCCTCAGATCTGAATTTCAGATGGCCAAGGTAAGAGGAAAGTAAGATGCAGACACAATATGTAATCTATTATGGGAAATGGATACTTCCAAATGGAGTTTTGTATGTGTCAGATATGCATGAAAACCATATTACATAAAGCCCTGTTGAAAAGGGTGTGATCCCTGTGCTGATCATATGGCTGGTTCTCACAGTCACCCTAATGTCAGTAACCAACATTTACCTGGGATTGCAGCAGTCATGAGAATGTACCTATAGAAAAAATTGTAAACTCTGGATTACAAAGGAAGGCATAGAGGACCCAGTTCAAATAAGGTTTTATTTTGAAAAACCCTGTACTATTTTTTGAAGATTCTTTTTCCTTCTGTCAGGTTTAGTCCTAAATTGAACAATCAGCAGCATAAGAGGCCAGAATCTAGACATAACCATAGATAATGCTTACAGCTTTATACAGGGGATGCTGAAACAGCCACCTGTCTTGTGCCATCCGGACTAGGAAAAGAAAGGTTGTGCCATCGAGTCGGTCTCAACTCCTGACAACCACAGAGCCATGTGGTTTTCTTGGTGGAGTATAGGAGTGGTTTACCATTGCCTTCTGCCGCACAGTATGAGATGATGCCTTCTGCACCTTCTTATATCACTGCTGCCTGATATAGGGGTTTCTCATATTCTGGGAAACACACCAGCTGGGATTCGAACCAACAGCCTCCTGCTCTCTAGGCAGGTTGCTTCCCCGCTGTGCCATTAGGTGGCATTTGCCCTCCTGACTACTGTTTGTAATTCAGTGCTAAGATGGTGAGGGACTGAAATTAACATTACTTAGCCTAGTAAATTATTTAGTCCAGGTTTGGAAAAATGGAAAGGATTGTACTAAAATTATTATTATTATTATTATTACATTTATATCCCGCTCTTCCTCCAAGGAGCCCAGAGCGGTGTACTACATACTTAAGTTTCTCTTTCACAACAACCCTGTGAAGTAAGTTAGGCTGAGACAGGAGTGACTGGCCCAGAGTCACCCAGTTAGTTTTATGGCTGAATGGGGATTTGAACTCGGGTCTCCCCGATCCTAGTCCAGCACTCTAACCACTACACCACGCTGGCACTCTCTAAAATGAAGCATACTGGCAAGGGAGGAACAGAAAAACCAGGGCTAAGGCCCATCCATGCTATTTTAGAAGCAAAAGCTATCACTGTGTGCTTATCATGACCAACTTGCTTTCCACTGACAGGTACTCCATGTTCAAAGTGGAAAAAGCTCTATCTGTGATAAAAGTTCCCAATAAGCAAACTATCATATGAGAAAAATGATAGCTTGAAGATACCCTGGAAAAATGCAACTAAGACTCTGATTTACAGAATGTAGGGGAATGAGGTGCCAGTCAAAGCCAGGTTGCTTTCATATACGGTAAAATAAAAAAGATAAGCTATGACTGATAACCACACTATTTCTAGTTTTTCCCATCTCTCATTATGCCACTGTCAGAATGAGTCTCACATTACCCAGCATGACACGATCAGGACTTGTCTGTTTCAATGTCAGCACAGGAGTGACATCACCTTTAGGCAGCGATGGCTTTTGATAGACTGTATTTTATCCATGTAATATAAATATGAGGAAATAAAACCATTCCTTTCAAATATTAAAGAGAAAACAGACTCATCTTTACACTTTGGTGATATATTGCTGAACAAATGGATGGCAATATTTCAGAACTCTTTTTTCTCATTGGTTTTACAAATACAGAGAACAAAAGTGTGAGATAAATTGCCCAAGCTTGGGAAACTTTGTGTACAAGTATGGACCCACAACAAAATGTTGCAGTATATCCCTGGAGTCCATGTATTACCTGAAAATGGTGGAAGCTTTAGCCACCTTTTTTGCCCCTTAGAAGCAGAAGGAGTTATGACTGTCTTAAAGGAGTATTCTTCAAGCTGAGAAATGTCTTGCTTTTTCTGATCATATCCTTCTTCCCCTTGCCACTAAGTTTCATTAGCTCAGCCTACTGGGTTGTCTGTTGGAACTGCCCTCTGAGTCTGCAAACATTCTGCTCCACTGAGTTGCACCGGGGCACTTTGAGATGGGGTCTTCTCTTACATCATTTTTTCCACTCCAGATTTTTGCAAAACTGATGTATCTGCAGGTTATCCCAAGGCTACTAATACCACCTCCTTTCACCAAAAGGGGCTCTGGAGATAGAGAGAGCGAGAGAGAGAGAGAGAGAGAGCCAGTGGAAGAAGTAGGACATGAAGCAATGAAATGTTTGCATCTATGACAGAATCTAACTCCTATTTATGTAAGGTGCAAATATGGAATATTTGCTTCAAATAATTCACAAGAGTCCCTCTTTTTTCTTATTCTGATTAGATTTTTTCAATTTAATAGATTTAAAATTATTTGAAGTTTGCTTTCATCACTTATTTACAAATAAAAGTGATGGTTAGGTATTATTTATGGATATTAATGGACTATTTTTAGATTTACAAGTATTAGCAAATTAAGATAGCATTCAAAATATTTAGTTCTGATAGTTTAATAATTGTTTTCAGATGGCTTAGGAATATATATGAATGAAAAACATGGTAAACAATGTCATGGATAAATGCAATCTGGCCTTCCTGCTTGACATGAGAGGAGCCATCTTTGAGCCAGATCTGCTTGGAAACTGGAAAGAATAACCTTTGCGCTGTTCAGCAGTTTCTGTGTACACACATCAAGGCCTTACATTTCACTGTTAAAAGACTAGCCTGACCTTAATGAGGAGAAACAACACAACTAACCAAGACAAGCCTGCTAATTTGTCAAAGCCTGCTAACTTGGCAAAGAGGCACCTTTTAACGTGGTGATTGTCTTTTATTTAGCTGGGGGAGAGTAACTGGCCCTATCCATCCCCAGCATAATACAGCACAGTGACTGTTGCTGGTGTCTATCTTATGTTTTTTTTAGAATTGTGAGCCCTTTGGACAGGGATCCATCTTATTTATTTATTATTTCTCTGTGTAAACTGCCCTGAGACATTTTTGGAAGGGCGGTATAGAAATTGAATTAATCATCATCATCCTGTCTCTACTCATGGCAACTTTTTAAGGACTAAATAACATTGTTTGTTATTGTCAAATGTAAATTGATTGTTTTGAGGAGGGGCCTAAATTGAGGAGGGGCTGTTAAAGTGAAAGTACTCCATATAGGTGAAGTGCCCCAGAGCACACACAGAGAGAACTTTGAATCATGGGGTGAGCAGGCAGTCAGACTGCCATAGGCTAAAAAAAAAAAAGGACTTTTAAATATACTTTTTGAAAAAGAACTTTTTCAGAAGTTTTAAGATGGAGCCAGTCTTTTCTGAGACTAGAAACAACAGCTTGGAATTATATCATTTTAAGCATGTTGTTTGAGATGCCAGGCAAAATAAAGAACTATTTTTTGGATGCAAGCTAAAGTTAGTCTTTTGCGACCAAAATATTATTTCAAGTGTCTTTTCAGAGTCAGAGTTAGAGTTAGAGTTTTCCAAGCCTTGATTGGTTATGGATTATTTTTGAGAGTTTATTTCAAAAGATGATTTGTTTTAATCCATGCATTTCTTTTGATGCAAGCCTCTTGATATTTTTGATGTAAGCCTTTTCAGTGTAAAATTTGTATTATATTGTTTATATTAGATTTTGTTAGACAATAAAAGCTGTGTAAAGAAGAGGAAAAGAGGCCCGACCTATCATTTGTCCAAACTATACCCCTGTGTTATCAGTGGGTGTTTGTTTCATGTTGTGAAGTGTTGACCAGGATAATTTACAAGTCCCTGGCAGTTAGCACCTATCACACGGATCTCATCTTGACAATAGTGTTACTACATTTACTCAAGTGAGTGTTTGCTATCATACCCTGTGACTATGTTTTAGGATCTGAGTGGGAGCATTAGCTCAAATTAGATGCATGCAGCAATAATACATTTGGGGTGATTGGCATGGGTAAAGGCAAGTCAGAGCTAGGGTACTCAAAAGGAGTCAAGATGAGGTTTCTTTGAAAACAAAAGTTAAGTTTATTAAAGAGAGTTGAACATAAGATAAAACAGTTGGCAACCTCTTGGGGAGCCAAAACAGAAGCACCTAAGTACATGTTGTTGGTCATTAAGCATAACATTGAATGCCAACAACTGCAAATTTGGGAGGAGTTCAACATAGACAGGAATGAGAATGGTTCAACTACCTGAACAGGCTGATCTTAGGACATGTTAGGAAGTGTGTGTGGTGTCCATAGGGAAAGCACATATGGTGTGCAGCTGGGCATATACACATGAGAACTGTGTGCATATGATTAAGGGGAGGGGGGAAATCCTTTATAAGAATCATTCAGTTGCCCTAGGGGCAGGGTTAAGTGGCTGTTTATGTTGAAATGATCCTCAATAGCTAGTAACAAAAGCTTGATTGGACTAAGGGCTGGTGATACCTCTTCACTCTATTCAGGTAGTTGAACAGACAAAAGGAAGGTGTGCTCTCCCCACCACCACCAAAGGATCAGTAATTCTCAGGCAATTGTGCTTTCATTTCTGTGTGGGTTGACACTGAGTATTCCACGGAGACATCTGTGACACACATTGTACTAGATCTTGAACTTCCCTCGAGCAGGAATGCTGAATCAGTGTTAACACCCTAGTAAAGTTAAAGTGTGCCGTCAAGTCGGTGTTGACTCCTGGCGACCACCGAGCCCTATGTTAGTCTTTGGTAGAATACAGGAGGAGTTTACCATGCTGCTCTCAGCCTTTTGCAAGTCATGTATTCTTTGGGAAACAATTAGGAAGGCCAGATCATGCTGATCGTATTCCCACATGCAGTGGCAAATCATGGCCATTGCCTGACACCCAAGAAGACACGAGACACAAGGTATTGGTATAAATCAGGGCCACAATTTATTTAAAACTATAACAACAACTTAAAGAGCAGGGATTGGCTCCCATCCCTCTACAGTGCGGTGCTAAGGCATGCGCCACCAGGGCATGCCTACCCTATGGCATAGGGCGATACACCTTGGCTCCAGGCAACCCCAACTGCTCTAAATCCAGGGTTGCCTATAATAGCTAGCCTAGTACCAGGCCCCTGAGCTGGCCTTGCCCCCCAGGTAGCCGTTCAGCCATTCCATGGGGCTTAGCCTGTCAGAGTAGGTCGATCAAGGGCAGACATCCCTGAGCCGTGCAGTCTCTAGGGAGTTGCCCTTCCTGACCTGTAGCCAAACGCTTTACCTGAAGGTGCTCACCGGCCTGATAAGCTCTTCCCAACCGCACTGCACCTGCCATAGCAGGGGTTAGCCTAGCTTAACCCCTCGCTGCCCCACCAAATGCGTAGCAAAACAGCCAAGCCCTGCTCCAAGTCCCTAAGAAACAAGCCAGTCCCCATTGGGGAGAGGTGTACACCATCCCCTCTAAATAAACTGGACACCGAAAAGTTGATTTCAGGGTGGCCTATGAAGCCACCACCCACAGAATTCAGGAAACGTGCCATCTGGGCGTTGACCTTTTTCCTAGCCCTGTCAACCTTATAGGGATCCCCTGCTCCTCTCCAAACCCTGCGTTGTAGCATATCAGACCAAACAATGGAAATTCCTGGGCACCACTCCAGGACTTGAAGTATGTCTTTTCGCAGGCCATGGAAAATGGACAACCCTGACTGAGAAACTATATCATTCTCCCCGAGATGAACGACCAGAATATCAGGCGGTGAATTCACCGCTAAGTATTCTCGAAACACAGGGAGAAATTGGGCGATGACCATCCCTCGACGACCGATCCAAGAGATCGATGCCCATCGACCAAGGCCCAATTGTGTTCCAGGAGGCGCTCCGCATGTGGCCTTGTAAGCCCAAAACACAATGGAATGACCGATAATGAGGACCCGAGCCCTTGTCACCCCCCGAACAGGGCCTGCAAGAGAAAACACATGGTCAGCGCACGTACCTCTAATATGTGGCAGACCGCCAACGCCCGATGCGCTGGATGGACTCGCCCAAAAAACCCAGTTGAGAGGCTGCAGAGGCAGCACCGATGCGAAAAGAGTGAAGAGAAAGCTGTGTGGTGGCAACACCGGCTGCTTCCAGTGCCCAATGCACCACAGCCCAAAACTGATTCTGAGACAATGGGCTCCCATCCTCGTGATTAAAAAGGCACCCAGGACCTGAACCCCGCAGGGCCATGTAAGAATTCAAGGCCCGAACAGGGCATAAGATCGTGTTGTCAGCCTGATGCAGTGAGATGACCTGTCCCCTGCCCCTTTGATCCGTTTTGGAAAAACGGAGGCGTAAACGCACTATGGCAGGTTCAATAGTAACATCCCTAAAGTGCACCACCTTAAATAAGGGTCCTCCCCGTCCCCTCGGGAACAACTCACTGGCCCGGAAGGCCCCAAAAAACATATCTAACGTGGCAGCGTGTAAAAGCGCCGCCTCATAGGGAGACCGGCAAAGAAGTGAAAAGCGCCCTATGGCCCCCTGAACATCCGTGGGCAGAAGGGGCCTCCTGCTGTCAGCCACCGGTGGATGCTCACGAGCCCATCCTTCCAACATTCTCTGTACCCTAAACTCCCCCGTGGTGTCAGCCAGGCCCTGAGATTTAGACAGAAAGGCCAAAGCTGCCAAATAACCCGATAAAGCCCGGGGGGACAGACCCTTGCCCTTGAGATGTACCAAGAACTGCATCAACTGTTCTGCAGGAGGGGGCCACTCCTGGTTCAATCCTACCTGTGTCCTAAATTCCTGGAAGACCCTGCACTGTCTAGAATAAGTCGCCCGCGTGCTGGGGGCCAGAGAAGCCCAAACAGCCCTCTGCGCTTCTAGGCGCCAAGGCTCCACAGCCACGACGGCATCAGCTCGGGAAGTAACTCCGCCTCCAGTGCAAGCTGGTGAAAGCGCTGCACCTGAAAACGAGACAGCGCGTCCGCCAGGCAATTTTGCATACCGGGCACGTGACATGCCACGAACTGGATATTGTAAGATAAACAGGCCAGGACAAAGGCCCTAACCAGTCTCATGACCCTGGGGGACCTGGAAGACTGCCGATTGATAACCTGTACTGTGGCCTGATTATCGCACCAGAAGTGCACAGTCTTGTTCTGAAAGATCTTGGCCCAGAGATATATGGCGACCACTATGGGGAAGAATTCTAAAAATGTCAGGTCCCGAACAACCCCATTTTCTACCCAGGCGGCAGGCCACCGTTCAGCGCACCACCGGCCCCGGAAGTAAACACCAAAGCCCAACCCGCCGGCCGCATCGGACTGGACCTGCAGGTCTGCCTCTAAAAGCAAGGAGTCTCGCCAAAAGGACACCCCGTTGTAGGAGTCCAGGAAGGACGCCCACATCAGAAGGTCCGCCCGCATGGGGGCAGTAACCCGGACCCGGTGGTGGCCGCGCTGAACACCCTTAATGGCGTCACAAAGGCGGTGAAGAAAAGGCCGGCCCGGCACCACCACCCTACATGCGAAGTTCAGGTGTCCGATAAGTTGCTGCAGCTGCTTCAAAGTGACCTTATGTGCCTGAATGCAAGAGGCCAACAGAGACCACAGCCTATCAAGTTTGGCCAGGGGAAGTCTAGAACTGCCAGAATTGGTGTCAAGCTCGATGCCCAGGAAAGTAAGAACAGTCGAGGGTTCCTCAGTCTTGTCCTGGGCCAATGGAACGCCCAGTTCAGCACATAGGGCCTGAAAAACGTCTAGAAGATGGCTACATTGGCCAGACCCTGGGCGGCCTGCCATCAAAAAATCGTCTAAATAATGAGCTGTGGTGTTGAGGCCGGCCCGAACGCAGAGGGCCCACTCCAGCATGGAACTAAATGCCTCAAAGGCCGCACAAGAGACCGAGCAACCCATGGGCAGGGCCCGGTCAACGTAAAATTGGCCCTGAAATGCAAACCCCAGCAGATTGAAATCTGCAGGGTGGACTGGAAGGAGACGAAATGCAGACTCAATGTCGCATTTCGCCAAAAGGGCACCTGGACCACAAGACCTGACAACCCGGACGGCCTCATCAAACGAGGTGTATCTAACAGAACAAAGCTCATCTGGGATCCCATCGTTAACGGAGGAACCATGTGGGAAGGAAAGGTGATGAATCAGCCGGAACTCACCCGGTGCCTTCTTGGGCACCACCCCTAGGGGAGAGACCCGCAAATCAGGCATGGGCAGTTCGTCAAACGGGCCGAGGACCCGGCCCAATGCTATTTCTTTCTGCAGTTTCCGAAGCACCACTGTTTCCATTCCCACAACCGACTTAAGATTGGGTGCCATACTGTGAACCCTAATACCTACAAATGGAATACGAAAACCTAAGGTAAAACCCTCCCACAGGTATGAAGCCCGGGCCCTTAACGGATAATTCCTCAAAAGGCGTGCCAGGACCGGGACCCTAACTGGGCTGGGGCCCTTTACCTGAAGGAGCGCCTTGAGCGGTGCCTCCGCCTCTCCTACCGCCTGCGGGTGGGTCCCTCGATCCACTCCGGGGACCCTTGACGCGTTGGCAGTGAATGCTGGCATGTTTTCCACCACAAAACCCGCACTCATGCCGGAAGCGGCAGGGAGATCTATTACAGCTGCCACTTGTATTAAAGGCCCAGCACGGCAGGGTACTTTGAACACCCTGAGCAGCCACAGGCCCGGGGGACTGAGCTGCTGGAGTCCTAGAAATAAGATGGCCGCTATCGGCCCGCTCATCCTGAATAGGCCTGGAGGGGGTCATGATAAGGAGCCATAGCTCCTGATGTTGCCTGTCCCATGGGATAGCTGGATTCAGGGAAGCCCTAAGTCTGAAGGAGCGATCATATCGCTCCCATGCATTACCCATAAAATCCATGTAACCATGGTGAATTATGTCCATGTACTTCACCAAGGCTGGGCCTTTGGAGACGTGCACTTGCAGCATAACACCCATGTAAACAGTGTACGCAGACAGCCAGTTGGCCCAATTATGTTCAACGGGCTTACGCTTTGATTTTACTTCCTCCCTCTTCTGCTCACCTTCCTTCAAGGCTCCCTGAAGAGCTCCCTGAAGAGGAGTTGGAAAATATCCACAAATTCAGGCTCCCTGAAGAGGAGTTGGAAAATATCCACAAATTCCCAGCGCCAGATGCGCTCCTTCACTGCGGGCAGCAGGTGATCGCCCAATGGCAGTGAGGTGTCGCATGGCGGGTAAGGAACCTGCGCACCTGAGGCATCCCCAATGGCGCCTGCGACTGCAGGTGGCCCACCCCCGGATGAAGAAGTGGCCCCTTGCCAAACCTGTGCACAAGCCCCATATGGGGGCAAAGGGCCAAATGGGGCAGGCTGCCACCCGTAAGGTGCAATTGCGTGACTCCAGGGGGACATTCCCCAGGGCCATGTGTAGTGCAGGGACTCACCAACCCCTTGTTTGTCAGGCGGCCGTGTGTCTCCAACGCTGGACTTGGGAACCATAGAGGGACCATCACTGCCCAACGTCAGATCCTCCACTGCCGGTACTGGGTGCGAATCGCATGCCTCCAAAGCTTCAATCCTGGACGAAAGTGACTGGATGAGTTTAGCACGTTTGGCCCCCCGGGTAACCCTCTTAGGCCCAGCTGGAATCCCAGATGGCCCACCCTTCTCAACCCCAGAGGGCGCCGCCCGCTTTCCTTTTTCCAATGCCTCCAAGCGGGCTATGAGCGCCCGCACAGTACCCATGTCCCCATCATCCTCAGAGGAGGAGTCGGGAACCGGAGCCGGGCGTGGCGGAGGCCGAACGCGCTTCACTCCGGACTTCGCCTTAGCTTTTTTCGGGCCCATGGAGATAACCCAGATAGGCAGATCGCAGCTAATACAAACACCCCACCCTTCCAGTTATGACTGAAGAGAACAAATGGCTTTGAAAATCCCCCCCCCCCACTGCCACCAGGGAGATGCCCAAACAACGCCCTTGTTCCAAATTGCTGCGTACCAGCTACTGCTGCCCTTATTCACGCCCCCCCCACAGGCACGAAGGCCTTCCACAGGGCCTACTGAGAAACCTCCCGGGGAATACACCCCCCCCCACCCACGATTGTGCCACGTAGCCCAAGACTCGCCCCCTCAAAGCTGCCTGGAAGGAGGGGGGGTCCGCCAAACGCCCACACCAGGCAGATAATACACCCGCTGGCCGCCCGCCTAAAATACCGAGGAGCACCAAACCAGCCGGCAGCAGCAGGGGCCCTATGCCGGTGGGAGCTACCCTCCCGGACCCAAGGCCCACAGGCCTGTGAAAAGGCCAAGCCACTGGCAGCCGCCGGGGCCCAGCTCCACGGAGCCAACCGCCGGACCGAAGGCCACATGGGCCGATCAACCTTGGGAGGGGGCCTTAATAAGCCACCCCCCGTGCTGCCGCCACCCGCTCGGGTGGAAACCCAAACCCTGGCCCGGACTGCAGGAGAAAGGCAGGAGCCGAGAAAGGCGTCCTGCTTCGTTGCCTGCAGAGAGCGAACTGAGCTCTCTGAGACCCAAAGCAGGACGCGCGGCTAAGGCCCCGCCCCCTGCACGGGCCTTTCAGCCAATCAGGCCCGATCTTTGCCTCGTGCTTCCCAGAGGGGGCCAGGCAAATACGCTGCGCCGCTTATACAAGCGGCGTACAGCGGGATAATGGAGGTTGTGTAGAGAAAAGTGGGCTTTCAGGCTGACTGTCTTTAAAAAATATAATCCTTTAATTTTTACAAATTTCCTTTCCGTTTAGGAAGTATGCTATCGCAATTACATGTGAGAGTACTTCCTCTAAAGTATATTTATTTTAGGCAAGTCATGGAAATATGCTGTAGTGTTTAAATCCCTAGACTCAAATGAATAAATTCAGCGATTTAAGAAGAATGCTTGTGCATTTTCCCACAAGTAAACAGGCTCATGGAGAAGCACAGCTATCCATTTCATGAAGGAAAGGAAGAAAAAGAACAATGTGAAGCTCTCTCTTGACAAAATTTGCCTAAAAATTAGCAGCAGTTTACCATTTAAATCTCAGTTCAGTCTAATTACATCCAGAAATATCTTTAAAGTTGTTGTCCTTCACTTTATACCATATTTTAAATGCTGCCCTTCAAATTCTTAAGGTTCAAGTATTATTACTGTGTCATAAAGCTGCTGTTCTGAAGAGCAGTGAAGAAAACTTGAACTTTAAGGCATCTGACTTGCACAAACCTCAATTAAAGTCAGAGCAGAGGATTTTCAGAATAAGAGCTTTAATGATTATGCCACAGTAATTAGGATGAATGAGCAAAGCACTGTGAAGTACACTGGACATTAAAACTGATAGAGAAATAGTAAGTAAAAACAACAAGCATCAATAAACAATCATCTCTGGTTAGTTGTCAGGGGTAGAAAATACATTAGCTCCAAAGTTACTGTGGCTTTCTAAACACAATTCAAGTTAACTGGATGACCCCGCACAGAGCATCTGTGCGCTCTTTGGGGCCGGCTACCTCTTCCGCCCACCTTCTGCCCAAGTCTCTAACTGGCCTGTGCCGGGCCCAAGCTGCCGGGCTGAGTGCCACCGCGGCCAGGCCGAGTGCCTCCACCGGGGCCAGGCTTGCCGCTGCCTTGCCTCCATGGCCAAGCCCGCCACCTCGCCACCATAGCCATTTGCTAAGAACAGCACCACTTTGCTAAGAACAGCAGCCAAGTCACAAGAGTTGTGTACTGCACAAAAAAATGCAGCACATGAGTCTTTCAGTGGAAGGGGGAGAAGAGAATGAGTCACAGAGGTTATTCTCATGCTCAGTGAAAACTGGGCTAAGGGAACGCAGCCTGGTTTCCACTGCACATGAGAACTGCCAGGAGCTGCGCAGCTCATGGCGGCGGTGCAGCAGCAAATCCTCTTGGGTAGCAGCAAATCCTCTTGGGTACCCAAATCCTCTTGGGTACCCAAATCCTCTTGGGTAGCTGCCGCTTAACCCGAGTTTCAGGCACAAGAGTGCCCAAAAAGCAGGTTAACTGATCGTGTGTCTTTGTGGTGTTGGGAGGCTCACACGGTGCCTTATGGGACTTCCGGGGGGGGGGGAGGAATTGGCTCCATGACGGTAATCATGTGGGCAGCCGATCTGGTCACCTAGGGAGGGCTGCCTGATCATCTGCGGGGAGATTGGGTCAAGCCTGCTCTCCCTGCAAATCCCCTATTGGCCCTACATACTGATCATGTGTAGAGCTTTAGAAAGTGATCATTGGCCTACTGAATTGGGCTACGGGAGCTAGCAAAACAGTGGATGGCTCCAGTAGCCCAATTTCTTCCTCACTCTCCTTTCCCCTCTCATCCTTCCACTGACAAACCTGTGTGCTGTGCTTTCCAAAGCTCAGTGTAGAAATCTGTCAGTGGAAGGCACACAAAGGCAGAGGAAGAGAGCGAGAGAGAACGTGTTCAGGCTACTGGAGCTAGCCACCGCTTTGCTGGCTCTAGTAGCCTGATCGCTTTCTCTCTTGGTCTCTTCTCTTCTTGCTCTCCACCAACTTTGGTTTTGTTGTTGTTGCCTTGTTTCCCCCCCAAAGTCCACCAGTCAGAAGGTCGCGGGAGGAAAGAGAATACTACTTGGGCTACTAGAGCTAGCAAAGCAGCATCAATGAGGCCACTGCTCCGTGCTAAAACCATCCTCACTGCCTCTGCCTTGACATTTAAAACAGGCACAGCAGCACACCCAGAAGTGAAGGTAGCCAGGCAACAAAGAAGGTCAGGCCTGCAAGAGAGGCAGGGCTGACAACAGCATTAGAGGGTTGAGCCAGTGGCAGCTTGGCTTTTGCCACCAGAGGCAGAAAGTCTGAAACCACCACTGATAATAACAGCTGCAATTTCTACAATACTACAATACTATTTCTTTGACTATATGTCAAAGAAATGATCAAGATACCCCGCATGACAATTTCCACCATGCACTATGTGCATAAAATGTAGAAAGTTGCCCGACAGTTCTGGAATTATTTTTTCATGGAGATTCAGCATGTCTACAATTCTGTGAATACTTAGTTAGAACTAAGACCTATCTGATGGACTTTCCCCCAAGCACATGTGCATAGGATTGGATCTCCAGTCTCAAGATTTACTTGTGATTGGGAATATCTCAAAAGCCCATATGCTGTCAGCTTCTAAATTCATCTCTGAATGAATGTGCATATAATCTGTGAGTTCTCCAGATATACTGGACCATACATAAGATCTTTCTATTTTGAACTGGCTTTCAACTATAACCAGAGTTTAGGCTATATTTTTAAAACTAAATAGGTCTTCATTATTTCTCTTAGACACTGGATGACTGAATGAATTAAACATCTGCTCAAACTGTAGCATTACCAGGATCTGTCCATTCTCTTTCAATAGTTTGGAGAAGATTTCTCAGAGAGATTTTTCTTGGCAAATAGTTCATGGGCTATATTATTAGGCCTCAGAACTGACAGCTGGGTAGGAGGAGCATCCAGCCAGGCCCCAAGCACTATGCACACTCTTAAGAAACAGTCATGTGTTGGCAAACATCTGGCGGTGGGGAGGAGGTGATCATGTGCCAGCCATGGTCTGGGTAGGATGGTGGTGGCCAGCCTGCATCAAGTACCCAGAACTGTATCAAGAGTGGAGGAAAAGCATGCCCCGTTCTGTCCTACTCAGACCACGGCTTGCACACAATCACTTCACCCGCCTCCTGCCTCAATTTTTGCGAACACGGGCCATTTATTGGGAGCACACACAGGACTTATAGCCTGGCTAGACAACTCTTCCTATTCAGCTGTTGGTCATGAGACCAAGCCAATGCTACAAACCAGGTTAGTTCCACTTCCACGTTTGGAAAACAGCAGCCTAACACTGGAACCTTCCATTGCCTTCTCCCTCATTAGTTTGCATAGCCATCAATACTTTACAAGATCTAATCTAGTCATCTCTCTCTCTTTCTCTTGAATTGTGTTTCCGGCAGATTTCTAATAGAAAAAGACGTATAGAAGTTATTTGTTTTTTGTCGGCTATACTTATAAATAAACCTGGGGGAGGGAGAGAGAGAACGAGCAAGCAAACAAATACATTCAAAGTATAATCATGCCACAAGTCATTGCAAGTAAAGACGTTAGTTCAAAGAGACAGCATTAACAAAATAACTGAATCTTTTCAAAGTTAATATGGTGCATTTACTAAACAATCTGCATATATACAGAGATTCTATGACAGGTAGTTTACTTATCGTCTAACAAATGCACATCCTTGTCTGGCTTATTTGCTATGACTGCCAGTGTAAAAGGAGGAAAATGCAGCACTCCAACTTGCAGCCCAATTGTAAGCACGGGCACTGAGAAATAATACCCATGGAATTCCTGGTAAATATGTTTAGGATTGCCAGGTAATAATCCTAAAGCATGTCTACAACATGAAAAAAATGATTAACTCTGCTCATTATTAAGATGGCAGGACATTAATGTGCTTACTTACAACCTGCCATTCACAATTGTTCTAGATTGCTCTTGTTCTTTACAATTCTGTCTTCCTTCAGTATTTATGTATCCCCAGATAGGAAGACAGTAGAGCTTTTCTCACAATCACTGAGAAGAGCTTGCAGGCTGTCTGCGGGGAGAGCAGGTTTCACGTACCCTACCTGCAGATGATCTCCTGTCCGTTCCTGGGTGGGCAGATCAACCGCCCAGATGAGCAGCAGCTCACCTTCAGTTCTCCCAGCAGCTCCGGGGGTTTGGGGTGCCAGGATGCGCCACTGCACATCGCCCTGCCCCCAGGAGTCCCAATAATGCACTGCGCAAGTGCATGGTGCATTACTGGGATCCCCCCTCCCCCCACCCGAGTGTGCCAGCTGCAGCTGACACACGTACATGAAGTCAATGGAGCATTTGCTCCCTTAACCTTGTTTAACTAGGTGGCTAGTTAGGTGGATTTGCCACTGTGTAACCACCAGAATAGGGCATGATCTCCGTGGTTTGCACAAGCATGCAAAACTGGGCTGGGCTCCCTTTGCCCAGTTTTGCACACTCATATGAATAGCGTGTGTGTGTGTGTGTGTGTGTGTGTGTGTGTGTGTAAGCATAACTATGTGGAAAACTAGTGTTGTCTTTTTGGACAGGGCATGTTTATGAAGCAACAAGTCAAGGTATCTCATTGTCATCACAATTTCCTGATATTTGCCTGTAACTTTAAGCATACTACCAAGATCCAAAAACTTCATGAGGAGCTTCACTTTGCATCAGAGTTTTTTGCTCAGAGTTTCTTTTGCTCAGAGTTTCTCCAGAAGTAAGCAGTCTCTTGATTTCATGAAGGCAAGTCTGTAGTGATCAGGCTCCCCTCCCTCTAAAGAGTAAATACGAAGTGAACCCTTGTATTGACTGACAGGCTGGTGAGTTCCAGGGCAACCAATAAGTACACCAGGTGGGTGAGACCTAGAGAGCTGTCTCTGCTGGAGGAGTGCAGGGGAACATGCGGCAATGGCGTTTGCTGCAACAAGATGACTGCATATTCTTGGAAGATAGAAATGCAGGGGATTTATTCTTATCAGGAGTTTGGTGAGTTTAAGGGAAGGAGCCAAGGCTTATGGCTTCAGGAAGTTTAGTCTAGGGAAGAGTTTGTTTAGTCAGGCTTTGCATAAGAAACTCATATTTCTTTGTGTGTGCTTGACATTTTCCTAAATATCTGTTCTTTGTAACTGAGTAACCAAATTTTTTTAAAGTGAGCCACCCTGGAATCATCGGGTTGCTTTTGAAATATTCTTGTTACCAACTAAGTATTTTTAAGTGTACCTAAAGAACTAAAAGCCTCAGATGGAACTATTCTGTAGTAATCCTAATAAAACTTTTCCCCCTGTTATTTACTTTTTACAAGCCTCCAAGTCTTAGTAATTAACCCAGCAAGAGAAAGGAGGGCTAAAGGGGGGGGGGGGGTTCTGATACAAAACGTACCTCAATGAGAGCTTGGCCAAATTAACAATTAACTCCATGTGTAGGCAGAAGGCCTGGGAAAACAATTGGTTTTATTCTTGCCTATTAGCAAGGGGGAGCAGATTTTTGTATTTGCCCAATGCCCAGTTACAGGAGGACCTTGGATTAAAGCACCCAATCTATGGGTCCAGTTCTCTGCAAGTCTTAGGGTGCTTTGTGGCAGTGAGATTTACTCTACCAGAATATTTTCTTTTTCTTTCGGAGTTTTGGAAAGTTAAAGATTTTTAAGACAGCCAGTCTGCTTCTCAAGCAGAGGAAAGGGATGACTCGGCACTAGAGCCATCCCTCATGCTGCAAAACTGACTCAGACTGGTCAGTGAATTAAGCATTAACTGGCTGAGTCAGGAGGACAGGAAAATTTCTTCCAGCCTACGTTAATTCACTACAAAGTCCAACTGAGTTTAGTGGAATTCCCATGTAAATATAACTCCCACATGCGCTTACTGCCATGAATTCAACCAATCATTTTATTTATATGGTGTTCCCTTTCACAGCATTGCTTTCTATTGTGACTCTTCTAATTGTATCTCTTGTAGCCATCATTGCATTAATTTTGCAGAGGCTTTTGCTTATTGAGGTAATGCCCTTCACCATTCTGCAGAGATTGCAACTGCTGTTCACCAGCAGTTGTAAATGTTACCAGGGAACATTTTCAAACAGTGTGAAATAAAATTAATAGAATGCAATAGAGTTTTTGTCTTTGTTAAACATCCACCTAGGATGAAAAAAGTTACATAGAATACACAGTAAATTATGCCCTTGGGTAAATTGTTGGAATTAATGAAACACACAGGGCTGCTTCAGATTATACAATCGCTGGAACATGCAATTAGGGATGTGCGGAATCAGTTTGAATTGAACTGGGCTTGAACCAGCCCACATTGACCTGTTTGAGCTCGGACTGGAATAGTCTCCATAAATGAGGCGGTGGTCCGAGTTCAAGCCGAACTGGTCCCAGTTTGGATTGAACCAGTTTTGCTTGGTTCCACCAGTTTGATGTGCTTGCAAAGGGGAATCTGATAAGGATTCCCCTTTACAAGCAAATGGGGAACCCTAAGAGGTTGAAAAAGGGGTTGGGGAGGAGGTCATCTTACACACCGCCGCAGCTCCATGCTGGCAGCAGCTCTCCTAGACCGCACTGGTACTCCCCCTCCATTAGTGCAGGCTGGCAGGGGCCTGGTTTGGGCTTTTGTGCGTGCATGGAGGCCTGAATAGGACCCCTGTTGGCTCACACTGATGGGGGAGCACTGTCAGGGCCTAGGGAAGCTGCCTGCTACTGTGCATAAAGGTACCTCCCATCTGCCCTTTTCAACTCCATCGGGTTACCTCTTTCCTTGTAAAGGAGAATCCTTACTGGATTCCCCTTTGCAAGCATGTAGAACCAGGCTGAAATGGTTCAACCTAGTTCGAGTGCATGAACCAAACTGCTGGCCAGTTCTAACTGACTCATGGACCAGCGTTTTGGTTCAAATTCAATTTGAATTCAAGCTGAACTACCTAGAATGGTTCCTTGCACACCCCTACATGAAATGAGAAAGGGGAACCTGGTGTCCTTCCTCGGATATCTGGACAACCACCAGGGAACCCCTTTATCAAATGGGGTATAACAAATGGGGTATTATCAAATCCAAATAGCCCCTTTAAATGTGCTCCAAATATTTATGTAATGTATTCTCAGGGCCCTTCTTAGAACACACAGACACACGACTCAAATGCTCTGATTTTCAGTGTTCATCCAAGAAAGGTTGGCTCCTCAAATTTGGAAGCAGCAGGATTGCTGATTTCATTTCATAACTGAAAATAATACTCAGAGGTGGAGTATTCTAATGCTATGCCTATACAACAGAAGAACAGTCCTGCTTCATCAGACTATCCTGCTTTGGCCAATCAGATGCCTCTGGGAAGCCCACAAAAAAAGGCATGAACAAAATAGCCCTCCCATTCAACTGGTATTCTATGGCATACTGTCTTTGAAAATATAAAAGTTCCTATATCCACCAGGTCTACTCTATTCCCTTTTCACTCATTGAATATGACCTTCTAGGTCTTACTCATATGTCCTTGATTAAGGTTGGCTGTAGTGCTCCAGGCAGACTAGGAGCTCTTTTGAGTTTTTGAGACTCCTCACCCTGGTACAAGATAGAAAATGAAAGCAGAGAGGCCATTGTGTTCTGCCAGGGAATTTCCAGACAGAACCTTAGGTGACTCACCCCATCTAAGAAAATAAACAATGTTGACACACTTGGGCCACAGCCGTACACATACTTGGGATTATGTGTGTTTATTTATTTAGAGAATTTATACCCAATCTTTCATTAAATATTTGTAAGGTCACTCACAATAAATAAGAAGTGGTTAAAGCAACAAAAGCACTACCAATATAATATCAAAACATATCAATCCCTTTTTTGAAATCCTTTGTTGGCTGCCTTTCCTGTACTCAAGGCAGTGCTCAGCTCAAAGCAAATCAAAGAACATTGAAACAACAAAAGCAAAACAAATAGCATTTTTAAACTCACTCGACAAACTCTGTAGACATGCACCACTCTGTTGAATGTCAGTCAAAATGGGCAAGCTTAACACGTCTTCCAAAAACCCACCAGTCAAATCAAGCAGCACTGTTGATATCAAAGTGGAGATTCTTCTGGGCAATACATGTTAACATCCTGCACTGAGCAGCAGCATCCTTGCCTCACACTGGAATATGAAGCAGCGCCTGACCAGATGAACAGAGTGGGAACGGGGACAGTACAAGACGAGGTGGTCTCTGATATATGTGAGACTCAGACTTTCAGCCTGGTCACTCACAATAAATAAGAAGGACTTTATAGGCAAGTACCAGCACCTGGCAGCCCATACAGCTGATAAAGAATAGGCAGAAGAGGATTTTTGCAGGTCCAACTGCAGGGGCGTAACTACCATTAGGCAAGAGGAGCCAGTCGTCTTGGGACCCCACTGCCTCGAGGGCCCCCCCCCAGAGGCATGTCACATGACTCCCCACCTGCCGGTGTTGCACCCCCTATGAATTATGTTGAGTCTCTTGGAGATCGGCAGTAGCAGACAGTAAAAAAAAACTAGATTCAATGTGAACTAGATATTCACCATATTCATAATGGGAATGTGAGTGTGAGTGCACTATATAATGTGAAGTGTGTTTGTGTGTGTATATCAGTGAGGGGCCCATTTTAAAATCTTGTCTCTGGGACCACTCCAACCTTGCTACGCCCCTGACCAACTGTATATCCAACAGGAACTGTGCTGCAGCATTTTGCAGTGGCCAAAGCTTCTGAATGGTTTTCAGGGGAATATCGGGTAACATTTAAATGGCAGGAGAGCAAGAACCTGAAACAGCAAAAGAAAAGAAAAGAAAACTCAGCTGATTTTAAAAAAAAACCTGGGAGAATGAAAAGGATATTATTTGATGCCATAACAGCAGAAGAGTAGGCCCCAAGAGAGTTTCCTGGGTAAGCATTCCAGAGCTTTAAAAGATCCTCTCACCTGTCACCACCCAGCTAACTAGAAGGTGAGACCACCTGGAAAAAGGTTTGAAAGTAACCTCACTACATGGACAGGAGTGTGTGGGAAAAGGCACTCCTGATTCATCATTTTATCTCTTTTTTCATGGTCAACATGGCTGAGTGCTGTAAAGCTGTCAACAAGAGGCTTTGAAATATGGTGGCTGAAAGAATGGATAAAGCTGGCAAAAAGGTGAAAGTCAGATCTAATGAAAAGGAGGACAAAGAAAGGAAGTAGATATGAAAGGAACTTTGAAAGTTTAGCAGCTATGGCAGCATGGAAAATAAAAAATATACCGGGGGGGGCGGTATTCCCCTTTCTTCTACATCATGTCTCCTATTAGCTGGTTCATGTGTGATGCTTCATTTATGCAAGCATTCTACACATGCACATGTTGCATCAAAGCATTTTTCTTATCTTAGAATATTTTTATATAATAGCACCAAGAACCAAAGTAAGAACAAAAGCCACTTGAATACCTAGGTAGGAACTGGTGATTAGTAGAACAATTGGCTCTTCTGAGTTTTATTTTGGGGAGGCTGGATGTATTCACTACAGCAGTTGTACAACATCACAAACCTGGATCAGTTCTGAAGTCCAGCCAGATGAACATGGAACGTTCAGAAGTACTAGGGTATGGTGGCTATTATCATCTTCTGTAATGTTTTTCAGTTTCTGATAATAAGAATAGGGATGTGTGAAACATTTCGGGTACAGAACAATCTGCACCCAAATCAGGCTATTTTGGGTGATCTGTACACAAAACAAATTGCCCGATTGCTAATTCTGAAAGTTTTGTATACAAAACAAATCGTCCAAATTTCGGCACTGAAAGATTTGTTGTTTCAGACCTCCATTTTGTGGCAATCTCATTGTAGTCTCCAGTTTGTGTTTGACGTCTATTTGAATTTCCTGCCTTCAGATCAGATCAGTGAAAGAAAGCATGGGCTGATCCGCTGACAATTGTCTCCTTGTTCCCTATTGGCTGTTTTGGCTCTTGCCACTCCTTACTGACCCCACATTGGGGTCAATCCCCCAAATGGGCACATACAGTGCCCATTTCTTCCTGTGGATGCCTCCTAGGAGTGCCAAAGTGGGTCAGGCTACCACCTAGATTTGAAAGGAAATGGGCAAAGGGTTGATTTTTAAAGAAATTTGAAGTGAAGTTTGTTTATCTTTGGGCCAGATTTAGAGCAGAAAAGGGGCTTCAAGAGCAGAAAAGTGGGTCGAGTGGTAGTGCCCCAATGGGTGCTATCTACCATCCAGATTCCAAAGGAATTGGGCAAAGGGCTGATTTTTTAAGAATTTGTGAAGTTTGTGTGTCTTTAAGCTTTTCCCCCACAGGGAATAATGGAGGTTTCAGAAGCCCCATAACTTCACTTGGGGGGCACTGGGGTGGCCCAGAGTGAGTGGTGGCATAGTGCACATAGGATGCCAACCACCCCCATACCCACAAGCCCATGGGGTACTGGGTATTTTTGTTTCTGAGGTATTCTGAACTTTTTCCCCATAGGGAATAATGGGGGTTTCAACATCCCCATAACTCCACTTGGGGGGCACTGGGGTGGACCAGAGTGAGTGGTGGCATGGTGCACATAGGGTGCCAACCACCCCCATACTCACAAGCCCATGGGGTACTTGGGTTTTTTGTTTTTGAGGTATTCTGAGTGTAGATTCTCTGGTAGCAAATGAGAGTGGATTCATTGTTTGTCATTGAAAATTAATCCACTCTCATTTGGAACTGAGAACCATATTAACATTCCTTTTGCTAAGTAAACTGCTTTGAAAACAATTTTGTTGAACAGTGGCGATATGTATTCTATAATAATAATATATATATATATATATAATTATCCTAAATGTACCCATCGCTAATCCCATGCTAGGTAGTTCACAGCAACTAAGGTTACACACAGTTCTCCTTATGAATGGGGAGATACTCCTCCTATGCATTGTAATGAAAGAAAGAAAAATCTTTTGATTTTTTTTTTAAACCAATAAATCGTACCAACTTGGGGCTGCCTGGGGGGAGTTGAGGCCATACCTACCATGCCCCCAGACCCACTTTAGGGTGCCCTGGCTCCCTTCCCAAAGGGGGGAATGGGGCTGCCTCAAATCCCCATTATTCCCTATGGAAGGAATGCAAATATTTGAAAAACCTTCAGAAATTGATTAATAATCACAAAAGTGTCTGATTGCTTTGGGGTTGGTGGGTGGTTGGCACCCCTGGGTGCCTACCACACACCCCGGTTTTGTGCCCCTCGGTGCTCTACATAGAGAGTAATAGGCTGGTTTGAGTCCCCATTATACCCTATGTAGAACCTTTTCGAACCGGTTTGAATTGGGTTCGAATTTGAACTGAACCAGGTGTGGGGGGGGTGAGGTTCAAGCATAACCAAAACCAAACCTACCCACCCTGGTTCGAAACTGGTTCAAATTCAAACCAAACAAGCCAAGCTGGTTTTGTGCACATCCCTAGCTGAAAGGCATCATCTCATACTGCACGGGATATGGCAATGGTAAACCCCTCCTGTATTCTACCAAAAAAAAACCCCACAGGACTCTGTGGTCTCCAGGAGTCAATATCGACTCAACAGCACACTTTGGTTTACCTTTACTTATTTCAATGGTAAAACATGTCCATATGGAACTAAGGCTGCAGTTATAAGTGCACTAGCTGGCATCCTGACTAATGATGCATGTGTAAAGAGGAACTGTAGGGATGTGACTCAGGCCAGGTGCAACTCCCCTAGTCCCTCTACACATGTGCTGTTGTGCATGATGTTGCACAAGAGAATGAAAAGCCCCCATTGAGGGCTAGTGTCATGCTTCTTCTGTTCCAGGACACTTCTGGAGCATCCAGAGCTGGAAGATTTGCCTGCTTGCACAAGAGCATGTGTGTAGATGAAATGCAGCAGGAGCTGAGTGTAGGCCCCAGCTGTGTCCCCACAATACCTCTTTACATGTGCACCTCATTAGCCAGGATGTTAGTCACTCACTTCCAAGTGTCCATTGATCTTCTTACCAATCTCAGTTACTGAATTCCTCTTACTTCTGAATACACATGCATAAGATTGACCTACATGTCATTTACTCTTTATTTATTTGTATGCCACCTCGAAGGACAAAGCTTCTCAAAGCAGTTCCCGTACAATTAAAGAAAAGCAAAAGGATCACGTTCCTGGATGTAGCTGCTGGTAGTTCTTAGAAGTGCAGGAAGCCCAAAGTAAATAGACCCAAAGGAAGTGGTCCTGACTATCCATAGTGTACATTGCACATTATTATCTCTGTTTCATTGCACATTATGCTCCATCACGGCTTTAAAAAAAAATCTTAAAAGGAAGCTGTTCTTTCAAGAATCAGTAGGAAAATAAATTCTGTAATTTATGTTTAAATGGGTTTATGTCACAGCATATTTGCAGCATAATTGGAATCCCTCTTATAATTTATCGGTATGCTTCAAGGTGACAGAAAGAGCTGCATTCATTTTTAGTGACACAGACAAACAGTATCCTATAAATTATAATTTGATATGAAACAATGGCCTGAATTGTTGCTGTGTGCTTGAATGTAGCTGTTGTTTAAGAGTTATTGCTCAAAGAATCTTATTCCTGATCTACCTATCCTAAGAGTGTGCTTAAATCTCTAAAGGGCAAAACACAGCAGAATTATGGTTAGAATCTATTAGGGGAGGAGTAATAGCTCAGTAGCAGAGTACATTCTTTGGATGCAAACAGTCCCAGATTTAATCCCAAGCATCTCCAGAGGAGGTTGGTAAAGACCCCCTCTGCAACCCTGGAAATCCATACCCAGTGTAGATAATAGTTGCCCAGAATTCTTTGGCTAGTTCAGACATTTCATTGTTTGTGCAAATGGCAGGTGCTTCTTGGTCAATAACATAACTCGTTCACTCAGTGGCTGGCATCCTGACTAAATTTATTAGAGGAAGTCCAATTGAAATTTAGTAATCCTTTAGAATAACACCTGAGTACTAATATTGAGTAATTTAATCAGGATGCCAACCACTGTATAAAGAATGTGGGCAGTGTGGAAAAACTGGCCAATTTTGTTCAGCATTGCTATAGAGGATGTTAGCTGAGTTATCAGAATCAAAGTGATAAGGTCATGGGCCCACAGAGCCTTCTGCTACTTGTCCCTACAATCAAACTACTATGGAAGGAAAAAATACACCAGTATCCTCCTTAGATGGAAACAAGACCTTTCTCTAGAAAGAAACTACCAAGGAGAGGCAGTAATGTGCTTCATGACAGAGAAAGGGTTTTTTGACCAAGGATCCATTAAGTCATAGCATGAAACCTTGAGTAGATGAAGCTGTGGCTAATCTATGAAGCTGAGAATCATGCTGCAGGTAATTGATCAGTTCAGCAACCTCCAGCTTCTGGGCAGAGGAATTTTTTTTTTGAGAGGGTGTGATTAGTGCGCTCATGCCTTTTGGGCATCAAAAACCCATCTCAGCAGGGTAAAGATATTTTATCCATTTCCTCACAGAAATTGCACCACTGCCTTTGCAAGAGCCCTGCTGCTATAAAGTTTCGCACAAGCACAATTACTGAACCTGGGGGATGGTGAGGGGCACTTACAGATGGCAATGGGGTCTCAGGGGAGAGAATGACAAGAGCAACTGAGAAATTGGGGCAAGGGGGCAGTGGATTGGTGGTTTGCATTGTTTGCAGTGGAGGTCATGTTGCTGTGTAGCTTTGATTCTGTGGTGAAAATTATATGAATTTGTTTGTTTGTTTGTTTGTTTGTTTAACTTGTACATAAAGGTGGGGGAACCAGACCTAGGAAAGTGCCAATGAATCCCAGAGGAGGACCCCCGGTGCCAGACTAGAGGAAGCTCTGAGGCTAGTGATCTGTTACTCTGGGAAGAGATCATAGTGACTTTCTAGCAGGAAATATGTATATGATGGCAGGCAAAGGATCCTGGGGTTTGGTTCACTGTGACAAAGGAAGCTCCTGGATTCGCAGAACTGGGCCAAGCCATCAAGGAAGCCTCAACACACTCTTGCCCCCATGCCAGCTTGCCAGCCGGGCATCAGCCCTCAAATGAGAGGAGCAGTCAGAGAAAAACAGAGACATTAAGTGCTTCAGCTCTCTGTTTAACCACACTCTCATGAGGTAGGCCTTCCAACTATAGGGGACCCCACTGATATGGGGCTCTCAATATCTCTGGTTAATAATAGAATTCATACTCTGTACCTTCCCCTCTCCACTCAACCCTTCCAGATTCCCAAGGAGTCTGGTCCGCTCCATGTGTCCAAGCATTTTCAGGTGGGCAGAGTTAGGAAGGACTGTGAATGGATCCTACATCCAGAGCTAAGCAGGCTGGGTTAGGACCAGCATTGCGGCATATGTAGAACAGCCACTGTGGGTCATCCTGAGGCAGGACACTTGTAGGTTAGAGCAATCCCTGGCTAGCCAGGTGACTGTGTGGGGCAAAAAAAAAAAAAAGCAGGGATATGTGTTACGGTAGGACCAGACTGTCAGAGGGAGCACTTACACTCTTGATTTGTGGCAGTTACCAGGACTAGGAAAGGTGTTGCTGAAGCACCCTTCCCTGGGGTTTGCATGGAACTAGCAACCAGGCTGGGCAGAAACAGTCCTCCAGCCCGCATGCATGTCTCCATGGCCAGGCACTCTGATGAGAGAATGGCCCTTGGGCGAAGGGCATACGCATCTTTTGCACATTCTGTCATTGCACAGCCCAATCCCTTTGTCCCATTGGATGGTTCCACTCATGAAGTATGGCCAAGACTGCATGCTTTCACTCCAGAAGAAGGGACTGCCCCCACTTCCCCTACAAACTGGAACAAAAAATATAACAGGATCACTGGGGAAAAAACAAGTGCTTTCTTTTAACTCAAACTTGGGGTTATCCTATTCATGGCAGTTTTTCCTATACTGAAACACATAATACTGCACCAGTCTGGGATATCTCCAAACCTGGGGTCAAAGCCTTAACATCTATCTGTCTGTCTGTCTATCTATCCATCCATCCATCTTTATAGACATCCCTCTATACAGTTGGAAGGAGCAGTACTGTCCATGGGAACTTTAAAAATACAGTGTTCAGGCATGCAAGGCAAACAATGTCTTGCTGCCCAGCAGAACAACACACACAACACCTTTAAAGGGATGCCTTGCTGAGCTGCCATGCTAGATCGGGTGTTTTGTGAATGAAAAGGTTCTTTGCAAGTGTGCCTCTTCTCTTTCCCTAGATGGAAGCTGTCAAACATTTTCTATGGTAATTCTAAGTAAAGATCCTGCATGCCGGGCAATGTGCCAAAGTGTGCATTGCAGGTTGCTCAGGAAATCCAATCCTCAATCCCTCTTGGTGCCAAGCATGCAAGAAATCAACCACTCCCTTCCTCGGAGCAAGTCAGACTTTGCCTGTCAAAACCTTTGGAACCCTCATCTTTCAATTTTCAGCATAGCAGAAATGCCACAGAGAACCTGACTTGCTAGCCTCCCACCACCTCTCAGCAAACAAATCTCATTGTTGATGAGCAGGTGCAATATACATAGGCAGAAACCAGATTTGGGGGTTGACGTGTTGTCTCATTAATTGATTGGGCCACAGGAAGGTTGCCACAGCTGGAGGTTTACGCAGGTGTATTTCTGATGTAGCATTGATAGGAACCGCGCTGTGCAATGCATGGGGTTGGCACATTGGTATTTCTGAAAGGCTTCCTATCACTCCCTGAAAGGCCTGGCATATGTTCCCTTCATGTGGGGTGGGAGGGGTGGGGTGGGGGGATATAGTTCTGTTTCTTGTGCTACTGGGACTTCATGTGTTGGTGCACAAATCAATGCAGTCCTGAATTGCAGAAGCTGTCTCTTGCTGTTCCTGTCTTGTTATCCCATGCTTTTAGTGTGGTTGGACAAGGGGGGCCACTAAGAGGCAGGAGAAAGTGGGCATTCACCAATGTGGTTCTTTCCCTTTAAAAGAATGAACTCTAGGGGTGTGGAATCCCTGTTGCCAAGCACCAGCAGGAGGAGTACAGAGATGGCAAAAGGTGGGACACCAGCTCTGAGAGGCAGTCAGCGAGAAACGCAGCCGGCATAGAACTGACCCATTTATGGGCTGTTCTGGACCGCCCTCTCTATGGAACATAGGAACATAGGAAGCTGCCATATCAGCTTCCAAGTCAGACCATAGGTCCATCTCGCTCAGTATTGTCTACACAGACTGGCAGCGGCTTCTCCAAGGTTGCAGGCAGGAATCTCTCTCAGCCCTAACTTGGAGATACCAGGAAGGGAACTTGGAACCTGGCTGCTCTTCTCTGAGTAGCTCCATCCCCTAAGGGGAATATCTTACAGTGCTCACACTTCTAGTCTCCCTTTCATATGTAACCAGGGCAGACCCTGCTTAGCTAAAGGGACAAGTCATGCTTGCTACCCCGACTCAAGGCCCATCTAGTCCAGCACCTTGTTTCACACAGTGGCCCACCAGTTGACTCTGAGAAGCCCACAGGCAAGAGCTGAGGACATGCCCTTTCTCTTGCTGTTGCTCCCCTGCAACTGGTATTTAGAGGCATCTTATGTCGGAGGTTGGAAGTGGCCTATAGCCAGTGCCACCAGATTAGTAGCCACTGATAGACCTGCCCTCCATAAATTTGACTAAGCTCCTTTTAAAGCCATCCAAGCTAGTGGCCATCACCACATATCATGGCAGAGAATTCCATAGATTATCTATCTATCTATCTATCTATCTATCTATCTATCTATCTAATTTGTATAATGTTCCAAAGTTTCATCTCTGGGTGATTTACAACAACGTAAAACATGTTAAATCAGAGGAAAGAAAAACCTTAAAACAATTTAAACCACAGTCACATTAAAAATCTTGGGTTAAGAGATGTCTTTTTAAAAGTTATCAGAGATGAGGAGACTCTTATTTCAGCAGGGAGAGCATGTCCTTCTTAAGAAATGGTGACAAACCTAGCAGCCACATTATGAAGAAAGCAGGGTGGAGCCATGATGAAGGCTCCCTATTCCTTCTTAGAAGTGCTCCACCATAATGAAGGACAGCTACCAATAAGTAGCTAACTGATGTTGTTCAAAGAATAATATTTACCATATTTATACTTTCCAAAGAAATAGTTTAGCTGTCACGGGTTCTTTCCTATAAGATCCTATCACAGGCTGTCTCCCACAGGAACATAATAATGATGGATTAGAGCAGCAAGAAGATGTAGGCTTGCCATTTTCTAATCGCAAGGATACTCTTAAGTCCCCCCCCCCATGTCTACACTTTCCTTTTGTTAGTAGGGTTCTTTGCAACCCAATCGTGATATTTCATGTGTTTCAAAATGTGCCTTTCATCCAGCTCTTCTCATTATAGGAAGTGGAAGTTTATGGGCTGCACACAGGTACATGATTGAAGCAACATAGCAGGAAAATTGGAAAGCCTTCCAGTGTTCCAATGCAGCAATATTAAAGGGGAAAATAAACAATCACTAATATCCTGTGCAATGTTCTGTCTCTGTTTTAACAAGATATGTGTGCACAAGAGTGCTTTTGTGCAAATGCAAAAATTGATAGATGGCCATTATTTCCAATGGCCTTCATCACACAATCCCATTTCATAATTTCTTGCATTTGCACAAGAGCGCTTTGCACAACTGCTCATATGTTTCTTTAAAACACAGTCAGAACATTGCACAATATGTCAGCTAATCTGCTGAACTACAACATCAAGATAGGTTCTCACATTATAACTTATCACCCATTGCTGATGCAGTAGAAGAGTATTTAATTTTACTTACTTACTTACTTATTGAATCTATATACTGACTAATATAAAAATCTCTAGGCAGTATGATAGTTGCACAATGTTAACTAGAAATGAATAACTAAACTATATATATATTATATAGATCTGACAGATCAGCATTCATACATACTGTACTTTGGTCAGCAACCCAAGGTGTCAATAGTCAGTTTCTACACATTCTGTTAAATAGAACTGCAGTTTTGCAGTTTCTTCCCAGCAAAAAATAACTAGGAAAAATATCCTTCTGTGCAAGTAATACCTCCCTGAGCAAAACATATTCTTATTGATTAGGAAAATAGAAGGCTTGCAGTCCAAATCAGTTGAGCATGTTTTTCTCTAAGTATTACAAGATTCTCAATACCATGGAGTTATTTTTAGTATGTTGTTTAGGAGCTACAAATATTAATGCTTTAATGCCACCTTAGTAAGCTCTCCTTGTTTGAGAAATTAAAAGAATACTGACATAATTAGCCTTGATGAGGTCTTTATGGTATCACAAACCAGATGTTTATATTGCAGTTAAATCATATTCAATATTCAAACCAAATTCAGACATAACAGGAAACCAGAGGACCCTTCACCTTTGGTTTCCTCACCTGCATGTCCAGATTAAGGAAAACTGAGTTTGCAGTTTCCCTATCCCCAAACTCCACTCTGAACCTTCAGTCAGAACAGAGTTTTGCTGCCACAAACTCCATTTCCGCAGTGCCAGCATTACATCCAAGTGCTGGCACTGCAGTTTTGGCCAAAAAAACCAAAGTTGAGGGAGGAAGCTCCTCCCTCATTCTGGCCTGATTGGCTGTCAGGAAGAAAGTCTGCACAGCCAGCTCCCTCACCTCTCTGCAGTCTCTCTGACTGCAGAGAGGCAGGTCTCGAACGTGGATGGGAGAGAGAGAGGGAGGGGACACGGAACTGTGGTTCTGTGTTACGTCTGAAGGCAGCCACTGAGTTCTAATGTGAGCCAATACTGCTTGCCTACAGTGTTTGTATAGCTAGGTCCTAGAAAGGACTTCACCTAATAAACTGGATGTTCTTGTAATTTTATTTGTTTGTTTGTTTGCTTGCTTGCTTGCTTTATATACCACCTGACTCTAGTCTTTAGGCGGTTCACAAAAATAAACACAAGAAAAACAAAACAAACTTAAAATCAGCAATTTAAAAATTTAAAACATTCAGTGCTGGTGATTACCGTTAAAGCCCTAAATGGCTCAGGACAGGGTTATCTAGGAGAGCACCTTCTTCTGCATGATCCCCGCTGCACATTGAGATCCATAAGAGAGATCTGTCTTCATATGCCACGGCTCATCTGGCAATGACTCGGGAGCAGGCCTTCTCTGTAGTTACTCCTATGCTGTGGAATGCGCTCCCTATAGACGTTTGTGGTTTAACATCTTTGCCAGACTTCAAAAGAGCCTTTAAGACACATTTTTTCAGCCAGGCTTTTAGTAACTGGTTTCTCTGCTTCTTTATCCCCGCTGCTGCCCATTGCACATTATTCACATTAGAAAGTAGGGGATAAAGAAGCGGAGGAATGAGAATAAATGTTTTAAATTTAAAAATTTAAAACATTCACTTACTAAAAGCCTGGCTGAAAAATTGTGTCTTAAGGGCTCTTTTGAAGTCTGGCAAAGAGTGCATTCCACATCTTTGGAGTGACTACAGAGAAGGCCCGCCCCCGAGTCATTGTTGATCTCAATGTGCAATGGGGATCATGCAGAAGAAGGTGCTCTCTGGGGTAACCCAGTCCTAAGCCATTTAGGGCTTTAAAGGTAATCGCCAGCACTTTGTATTTTGCCTGGAAACTGATTGGTAGCCAATGCAATTGCTTTAAAACTTCATAATATGGTTATCAGAAAGTCATAATATGGTCATAAAAAGTCATAATATGGTCTCTCCGAGACACCCCAGAGACCGATTTAGCCACTGTGTTTTGAACCAATGTAATTTTCCAAACTACATACAAAGGCAGCCCCACATAGAATGCATTGCAGTAGTCAAGCCTAGAGGTTACCAGCGAGTGCACCACAGTTCTGAGATCACTATCTTTAATTCCTCCACAGATCTATTTATTATTCTGCCGAAGCTTCACTGTACCCAAATAACTCTGTTTATATGTCCTCACAAGCAAGATTGCAAATGGCACCTGTCTTTGAAATAAATAGTGTGAAGGGAGAAACACATGTTACCTCCAGCGCATGGTTTGTAGTTGCCCTCACTTTTTGAAATGGGAAGCTTGCAGTTCCCTTGTACAGAAGTACTGCCCTGAAGCATGAGGAAACCTGATCTACAGAAGTCCCATAAGCACTGGTGTTATTTTAAACACAGAAGTGTGTAAACTAATTTATTGACCCCTGGTAATCATCACTATCCCCCATTCCCCATTTTAAAACAAATAAAGTAAGGCTATTAGATTTGTGGAGTAGGCGAGGTGCAACTATGTGTACTTTTTGAAATACTTGGAAAATGTAGGCATATAATTGTACCCATGTGCCTTGTTCAGTTGAAAAAAGCAACAAGAGAGCCATCCATATTACCCTCCGCCTCCTGTTGCCCTAATCTTTAAAGAGCACCTGCAACATCCTAGTAAAAAATAAAATCTTGTCCCAAAGAAATATATTTCAAATAACCTTATGTGCAACCAAACTGTCATTCTGAGGATCTACTCTACTCTTACAACATTTCTGGTGTGGTAAAGTTCTCATGCAATGGTTTAGCACTGCAGTTTCATATCAGGAGCAATCTGACAATTTTCACATGGGGCTAATTTAAGACAAAATGCTTTCCACAGGAAACAGGAGTAGTAAAGCCACAGCACAAAACAAACCTTAAACTATGGCTCTGTCCACTTGAAAAGGAATTTGTTGACTGAAAAGTCGGTAAGGGATCATGCAAAACACTTTTCTCAGTTTCCTAAGTGAATGTTCATCATGGCCACAATCTATCACAGAATTAGTGCCCATAATCCCATTGGCTGACATACAGCACAAGAGCATGTCAGCTTAGTAACATTGCATTTGAGCAATGTGCACAAATGGGAAAATGTGTGCAATTATAATTACACAAGAGTAAGCCCATATTTCCAATAGGCTTACTCTTGTATAACATAATTTGCACAAATTTTGCATTTGTGCAATGTGCACTATGTGCAAACACAATATTACTAGGCTGATGTACTATTTTGCAGTATATCAGCCAGTGATTTTTGCAGCTTTAGAAATACTGAATGCTGTGCTGGATTGTGGCTAATTACCAGACATGATCCAGTCACCAAAAAACACCTTTAAGCTTCATTTATTTTTCAATGCATGCATATGCTTAACAGCATTGCTGTTAACAGCCCAGTTAAAAGTGCTGGATCATGCCTATTGTTTAAGAAAGGCTTTATCTTAGTTTATCTTAACCTATCAAGTCAAACTGCAAGGTAATGCAATCATTATATAAATCACTGCCTTTTTGAATTAATATTGCTGCTCTTAACTTTGGTGTCTACTGATGGGTCACAGTGGCTTTAACTATTCACTTCTCTCCAGATCTTTTCTATTAAAATTGTTTTCTATTAGAAAAATACAATTTGTTTTTAAAGTTTCAATTATTTGAATGGAACATCAGTCATCACTTACATTATTCACTGATATGAAAAAAAAAGACTCACAGCTCATTTATATGCAGAAAAAGAAGAAAAAACCCACCACATTTATTTCCCTGCCATATGAAGCGCAACTGAGGAAAAACGGTGAAAGCCTTGATGCATGATAATTTTTCTTGTTGCATTTGTAGGCTTCCCCCCTACACTTCACTGACTTCTTTATTCCACATCCTTTCCTAAAGAGGAAAACCAGTATTTGAATTATTTTTTTAAAAAAAACACCAATGCATTGAAGCAACTTAACTGTGTACTATTTACTGAAAGTCAACAGGAGCTTAGTATGTACTACCTGAAGCTAAATAAACTGAAGCTAAAAATACCTGGGCTGATGGTGTGAGTAAACAGCTGAACTATATTAAAATGTAATGATGATATAATGTGAAATATGCATTTTCCACAATTCACCAGTTTTTTGAGACCTCTTTAATGCTCAAATATATGTTAAGAACAGGTGTTCAAGATAGCAGGCGTTTTGATGTAAAACATCAGCTTCAGTGCTATACAAAAGTGTCTGAGTCGTGCTCTTAAATGCAACTCAGTGTCTTTTTTGCTGAATCATGGCACAGCCAGTGCTGTGTACAGTTCTGTTTTCTGCACTGGCCCTGCCGCCTTGCATCTGATGTCAGATGCAGTGGGTGTGGCTTGGAGCAACACCCGGGGCAGAGGGGCCGCAGATCACACTTTGTCCCCCAACCCCCACAAAGCTCGCTATGCCCCTGCCCTCTCCCATTGCATGAGTGAAACATACCTTCAAGCAACATCAGTCTGGATTTTGCTTTAAGTTATGTGGATTTAGAAAAAAGCGGGGGCAGGGGAGCTCTGTTTACAATTTCTTTCTTAATCCTTTATCCTTCTGTGGTATTTTGTAAGAGCGTTGAGTTAGAAGATGCTGCAAAGTTGGCATTGTAGCAGAGAATGAGGGAATTACTTCATCGGTGGCTAGAAAGACTTGGGATGTTCACAGAGAGCGACAGCTTGCTGAGTGAGTTTCTCTACAATTCTGGCCACAGTTCACAAACAAAAAGAGCTGTTTTTGAGCTAGCTGTCCCCTCACCCATTTGCAGTCACTCACCAAGCACAATTAACCATTTCCTATCCACTTAGCACATCTGAGTAGCACATTTTAAATCAAAATGTAATTTTAGGCTGTGACTTGCTGGTCCAAACACCATTTCCCCACTCTTTTTTCCTCTCTGCAACTACCTGTGGCTCCCAAAAATATGTCCCTGAGGATCCCCTAACCCTCAGGGACATATTTTCAGAAGACACTGGCAGCTGCAGGGCAGTAGCAGCACTAGAAAAGAATGAGGGTGGCACAGAAGGGCCAACAAGCATTTATGGGTAGAGGAGCATTGTCTCACACATTAGACTTCTAAAACAGAAATGGGGGTAGGTGGAGGGGCAAGAAATGGGGGCAGGTTTGAGAGGGCACTTGCCGAACCTTACCCACCCTCTGGAACCACCCTTGCTAGAGCCGTAAGGGGAATCACCTAAAACCACTTCTCCCCTTCATGCCCAAGTGGAAGTGTCCCCCTGCTCAAACTTAGTCTGGATGTCAGCCAGCAGGTATCTTCTTGGCAGTCTTAAGCCTTGGCCTAGGTACAGAGAAAAAGAAAGAATACTATATCTGGCAGTTGGAATTAATACAAGACTTTTAATATATGTTTTGCCTCCCAACTCTGACTGCAGTGAGGACAGTGAGAGCCTCTTTTTACATGCCATCTGTAGTGTGGCTATATTTAATTTTGACAGGTTCAGCTTATAAAAATAATAAACACATTTATGGTTCCAATACTGTTGACACATTAAACAAGTGTTGTTTGTCACTACAGTATTTCAGTCACTAGGCTAATGTAGACTTCATGGACTAATACAAATCCCACATGGATTTTCACCCTGAAGTGTTCTTATAACTGTTACAGTTATTATCATGCTTAAAATTGAACTGAGAACTATATAATGAATAAAAATGGGCAAATCCTTGACTACATAGCTTAGAGTTTAAAAAGACAAAATACTGAAAGGAAAGGAAAATCTGTACAAACATATGTACAGACTTGATGTACCCTTGCTCTTCATATCATTACATACATGGCTTTATTGTGTAATTTTATTTACAAAAAAAAATAGTACACATTTAGGCAGCGGGTGAGGGGGGCAGAGAAAGACATGATTTTAATAAAGGTTTAAAAAGAAAGCCCTGAAGAACATAAGTTGGGAGAGCAGTTGCATACAAAGTGCCACAAAGAAAAGAGACACAACACAAGAGATAAAGATTGAGGTTGGCTGAATGCAGGAGAGTGTGTGAAGAACGGAGTCATGTGTGCAGATGAGATAAGAGGGGTGAGATAAAGTTTAAAGTAGCAATCAGAATAGGGCAGAAATAGGAAGCAAATGAAAAAATATAGAAAGATATGATTACATAAACAAAACATTAAACAAGCTGCAGAATTCTAGACAGAAGCCAAAGCAAAAACTAAGAAATTCTTGTTTAGACTTAATTAGAATTCCAGACAAGGAATATATCAGTACCTAGATAGTAGTGAATGAAATATATTGGTGAAATATATATAAGAGAGAGAGAGAGAGAGAGAGAGAGAGAGAGAGAGAGAGAGAGAGAGAGAGATTCAGAAAGCCAACACTGTGAAGAGAAATATGGGATTAACAATACTGAGGGAGCTAATGCAACACTAAGGACCAAACTTGATGTGCTGTGTAGATTCCATGATTAGAACTTTTGAATTCTTTTTCATTTACAAATAGCAGCCATGATGGTCCCAATTTTGATTGCAACCATGGCACTTGGGCACCTTCATCTAACCTTTGTTCCTCGGCACCACTTATCTGATGTAAGTTGCTGTCCCATCATCGATTAGATGTGAAGGAGAAAGCCTATGGACATAAAATATGTACTCTCTGTCAAATCTTCACCCACAGGTAGTGGGCTGGAACTTTCCTGCCAGTGTTTGTTCCCCCTGCCCTAACTGCACCTAGGCCTAGGATCCCAACCCAATGAATCCTTCAAAGTGAGATGACCTAGGCAAACCCCAGCTGCCCAGTTTGCCCTAGCCTTCTTACCAGACCGCTACCCAGCTTAAGATTGCCCAAACTTAAAGCCAGCATCACCCACGCAACAGCTGTCTTCTCAGAAAGTTACTGAACCCCATCCCACAGCCTACCATCTTGACTTACTTGCTATCACCTAGCTAATTCATCAGGCAGCAGCCTAACTCCAACTAGAGGAACACAAAATGACCACCCATACCCACCCTGGTTTTCTGTCTCTTGCCCCCTTTTGTGGGATACTGCTGTAGAAACCCCCAAACTCTACCCATCTATATGTCTCTCACTGAGCCAATGCAAAAATTTCCTCCCCAGCAAAATACTAAAGGGAAGGCCCTAATCTGCTTACCATGTTTGTATTGTCACAGTGATATTTCTGGAGGCGAGTATCATGATCAGTGAGACCTACCTTAAGAGGTTTTGCGGGGAGAGTGGGCATAGCCCGCTCTCCCCGCAGACGATCGTCAGACAGCCCTGGGTGGCTGGACTGGCTGCCCACACGACTGCCAGCTCCATCACGGAGCCGACGGGCTGCGGGGATCGGGGGCTACTCGGCCCCAGGAAGTTCCAGGATGCCAAGCATGTGGGCCATCCTGGAGAGACCCCCAGGGCCGGGAGGCTTGTTTCAGCCTTTCAGCAGGGGTCTCCTCATGTGTTGCCGTGGCACGGAGCCACAGCATGACAATACAAATCATCTAAGGGGACGGGGAATTGGGAGGGTTTTCTGCCAGGAGCCGCACAGCTCCCGTGGCAGCAGACGATTGGGCAAAAGTGGGCTAGGCTCCCTTAGCCCGTTTTTACCCGATTGTGAGAATCTCCTCTTGGTATACTAAATTTCTATAATAGTTTTAACAGTGGAACATAGGAAGCTGCCATATACTGAGTCATACCATAGGTCCATCAAGCTCAGTATTGTCTACACAGACTGGCAGTGGCTTCTCCAAGGTTGCAAGCAGGAATCTTTCTCAGCCCTATCTTGGAGATGCCAGGGAGGGAACTTGGAACCTTCTGCTCTTCCCAGAACGGCCCCATCCCCTTAGGGGAATAACTTACAGTGCTCACATGTAGTCTCCCATTTATATGCAAACAGGGTGGACCCTGGTTAGCTAAGGGGTTTCTAAAATTTTATGTTGTTTTAAATTTTGTTACCAATGTATTAATCTGTTGCTTATGACTCCAATATTCCCAGTGCTGTTTTGGCATAAGCACAATTGAAAATTATTTAAGTTAAATAGGATGATCATCCCCTATGTTTGGAAATGCATGCTTGAAGAAGAGTTTAATGACTATGGGTATATAGTTGATCTGAAGGTGGCTGTGCTCACTTAATTCCAATTAAACTTAATGGAACATTCCCAGTCTCCTATGGTCAGAATAGATTATTTTAGTGCCCTCTTATTAGATGGGCAACATTTACCTTCATAGACCCTTTTAAACCTTGCAATCGTCTAGAAGCCATACATATATATATATATATATATATATATATATATATATATATATATATAACAACATGATGTACAACTAAAAATGTAAGGTGGGAAAATGCTACCTTGAAGAGAGCTAGAGAGCTGGTCTTGTGGTAGCAAGCATGACTTGTCCCCTTAGCGAAGCAGGGTCTGATTGCATATTGCATATGAAAGGGGAGCTACATGTGTGAGCACAGTAAGATATTCCCCTTAGGGGATGGGGCCACTCTGGGAAGAGCATCTAGGTTCCAAATTCCCACCCTGGCATCTCCAAGATAGGGCTGAAAGTGATTCCTGCTTGCAACCTTGGAGAAACTGCTGCCAGTCTGTGTAAACAATACTGAGCTAGATGGACCAATGGTCTGACTCAGTATATGGCAGCTTCTTATGTTCCTAAGAAAGTTTTAAAATGTGATATTCTCTTATCTAGAATAAAGGGCTGTTCATAGAATTCTAGCGTTGTCAACTGACCAAAACAAAGGGTTGCCAACCAACCAGTATGTGGTGCTCCTAAACCTTTAACAGCCATTCAAGAACTTAACCAAAACCTTGCTGGATCAGAAGGCAATGCCACATTGCACAGCCTCTCTTTAATAATCTTAGTACTATTGCAATAACAATTATTTACAGGAGAATTCAGATGGTGTGAGAAAGTAGCTATTTGCATATCTGAAAATATTACATTGCAGGGGGTGGAAGCAATATATTGTGAGGTCAGTTTGGTGATAACTACATCACTGTATGTTCATCTGTGCAAGTATTCAACCATGAGCTTTTGTCAGACAATAATTTGGTTTGCCAGTCCTAATAACCAAGCTTAAGCCAACATTTCCAAATTACGCCTTCCTAATTTCCTTCCACTATATTCCCTGTCACGTAAGAAATTTGGAATGCTAATAATTATTTAAAGCATTTGAATAGTATAAACTTTCCCATCTTCTGCCCTGAAAAAGAACATTAATCTGGATAGGCTTAATATTAACCTGGATAGGCTCCTAAAAGTGTGTTAGTGAAACAAATAAAATGGTGTTTGTGCAACTTGTAGAGCTTCATAAAGCTATAGTGCTCCACCAGCATGTTGCACAACTGCAAGTGGAAAGACCTTCTTCAGGACATGTACAAGGTTATGTAACAAGGGTTGTGAAACAGCCGTTATACAACACTGTTGTGCAACAGAGTTGATCAGCAACATGGAACTGATCTGAGCAGCAAGCTTGTGGAACTCTCATTGCACAACTTGTCAACAGCTTTTTCTAGAGCAAGGACTAGTCTTGAACAGACATCCATTCTTTGTGCAATATCTTTGCATTACCTCTTCAGGCTTGCACAACAGCATTAGCTAGTGCAACACCACTCTACCATGCAAATTCCTAATGTAGCAAAACTCACCTGAGCAACGTGCTTGCACAAGTGCAATTCCTTTTCACAAGCACACTGTTAATCAGGATGTTGGCAGACCTTTGTTGTTGTTGTTGTTGTTGTTGTTACTACAGAAAGGAAACTTAGTGTATCTTGACTCTGGATTAAGAATGACATATATAACACCTAACCAAAGATTCTAAGAACCTGTCTTGCCTGTGGGAGTGTTTGGGCTTCGATTCATATCCTCCCAAACAGCTATCTGCACAGCTGATAGTGGCAATTATCAGCCTGCAACTAAACAAACAAACAAACAAACAAACAAATAATAGGCAGTGTGACACTGTAGGCCACTACTACACTGTAGGCCACTAAACTGTAGTGTGACACTGTAGGCCACTACACTGTAGACCACTAAATAGGCAGTGTGACACTGAAGCCACTATTAAATGTTTGTATCTCTTGTGGGAGTGCAATAAGCAAATATGGTAGGAATAAACAAACATCTAATAGAAACTATAGCCTCCAGACCAATCATCTGTAACATATTGAAGCTCTTCTCACAATCAGTGAGAAGAGCTTTGGTGGGTCTGCGGGGAGAGCGGGCTTAGCCCACTCTCCCTGCAAATGATCAAACATGCAGCCCTGGGCAGCCGTATTGGCCACTCACACGACTGTCGGCTCCGTCATGGAGCCGTTGGGGGCTTCAGGGATCGGGGACCACGCAGACCCCAGAAGTCCCTGGATGCCCCGCGTGAGTACATGGGGCATTCTGGGGGGACCCCTGATGCTGGCTGTCACCACACACCTCAGCAGCTCCCACTCCGTTAACCTTGTTTAAGGGGAGAGTATTTTAGTTGGGCTAGCCACAAGTGTTTTAGTTGGGCTAGCCACCTTGGGAGCATGAGGCTTGCCTGTGTGCCTGGTCGTTCCCACGATCACTGGAAAGCGGGCTAAGCTCCCTTAGCCCACTTTCCAGTGATTGTGGGAATAGCCTCATTGATTTATTTATATTTTATGTTATTTATTAATATACTTTTACAAGCTTAAGGCAGCATACTACAACATTTCAAATGAACTATCAAAAACAAAATACAATGCAATATGATATGATATATGATACAATACAACAAAACAAACATATGAGCAAAATTAAATGAGCACATTAAGTGAGTTCAAAGGCTTTGCTAAAAATTCAAGACTTGGCCACAACACAAAGCCAACAGTTAGGTGGACATATGGAGAAGGCATATGCAACCTACCTGTAGGTGCTGTAGTCAGGAAAGCCCTTCTCTTGTTGCCACCCTTGTTCTTTCAATTTAGAATCAACCGTTTATAGTTTAAATAAAGCTAGATGATACATCTGGCATGCAGAATTTCCCAGTGGATGCACTATCTGAAGGATGAAAGCCATATAAAAAGACAAAAAACAACAAACAACAAACCCTCACTCTAGAGGCGGAAAGCATCCACACAAAAGAGACTGAGATTTTTTTCTAGCTCTACTTAATGTGATATGCATCTATACATTTTAGAATGTTTAGAGGATTTAGTAGTACCATGACAGATAAAAATAGGGATCAGCATTCCCCTTGAGTCAAAATAATATATATAATCTTACATTGCATTATTCAGCCTATGTTAATATCAAAGATAGGATACAGCCAATTTTTAAAAAACTGTTTCTCACATACTGATACGATCATGCATCATCTTTTGCTTGAAATTCTATAAACATTGGCAAAGAACCACCTAACCCAGGGCATCATAAGAGTTGCACTTGTGGTTTGTCATAGCCAGTAGCACAGCAATACACTGTAGTTGTGCAACAGTGCAGCCTAGCTCCATTAGCTTTGCAAAAAAAAAAAAAAAAAAATCCAGTGCAAATACAGCATAAATTGGCATCATGCAGCACTGCAGCATGGTCCAGCATCAACCAATATAGCTAAATATGAAAGAGCAGGGCTGTGGATAGCTCATCAATGAATACTGACTTCCATACTCTATAAGGGGATATGGGCAAGTTGAGCACTGCCCATGCCCTTATGCACGTGTAAACAGCTGCTAAGGGCAGCACTTGGCAGCCATGGCTCAGTGCACGATTTGCTTGACATGCCACCCATTATGTCCAATGGATGATGCATCGCACAACATGCATGGAGCCCTTACCACCAAGTGCTGCTGCCTTGCAGTGCAGACCCATCACAGCTGTTTACACACATGCAAAGGCGCAGGCAGTGCTCAAGCCGCCGGGGTCCCCTTGCACACTATGGCAGCCACGAACTCTTTGGCCAAATACTGACAGCGATATTGACCTTCATGCTCAAAAGAAATTAAAAGTCAACTAACTGACCCAAGCACAGAGCATCTGCACACCTAGTTCTCCCTTCCTCCTCCTCTATTTTAGGGCTCAGTCAATTCTCCTCCCATCCCTTCAGCCAGTCTCCCTCGCCACCCTCTCTGCCAGTAGCTCTCATCCGCCTCATGAGGGGGCTGGCATTTTCGCTGCCTGCTCGGCTGCTTGCAGTGGCGGTGGTTGTGCCTACTCCTCCTCAACTCCCCCCCCCACCAGCTCCCGTCCTCTTCATGAGGAGCCCAGCAACCATTTTTCTTGGCTGCTCAGCTGCTCTCAGTGGTGCTACTGCCTTCTCGACCTCCCCCACCAGTTCCCATCCTCCTCGTGAGGATCACAGCGGCCCAATTTTCTGGGTCTGCTTGGCCATCTTCGGCAGCTCACAATAGCTCTGCCTCCTCCTCAGTCTCCCTCCCTCCCTCCTCGGCAGCTCTTGCAAGTCCCGGCAGCTGCTCACAAACTCTCACGAGAGCTGTCATGCACGGGATTAGCCACAGGTGCGCCTTAGAGAATTAGATAGATAGATAGATAGATAGATAGATAGATAGATAGATAGATAGATAGATAGATACTAACACAGTAGGATAGATTTGCCCTGAACATTAAATACTCACCACATCACATTTTGTACATTTTCATAGATGAATCAATATCAATGGGGTGCAGTATAAATATTCCAATGGAAGTATTGGATAAAAATATGTTAGATGCACCATATAACATAATGCTTTACTATGTTACCCAGATAGCCTGTTTGGGGGTTCCCAGGAGCACCCATACACCTGATTTGAAGCTACAGGCTTGTAGTTTCCATTTTGCCTCTCTGAACCCATGGGATTGTGAGTTCACCTGAACTAACTCACGGGGTATGCCACTGGGCACATAGCATGGGAAAGGTGACTCTAGGTCAAGTGGAACGCACAACTGCAGGAAGACTATTCCTCCATTCGCCTCTTCCTCAGGTGAGGAAGCCAAAATAGACAAGAGTTAATTAAGTGCTATTCTTCTGCAGAACTAGCCAAACGCTCTCCCCCTGTGTTGGCACATCAGAACAGTTCAAAGCTTATCACCTTTGCAAGAAGGAATGAGATAAGAGGCTCATCTTCCCTAACACAAATGTTAATGCCTGGCTCAGGGCACAGGAATCATGCTTGTTGATGCACCGATTTCATTCCACCCTACACAGGTTTCATAACCTATTCTCCTCATTGTGCTGGTAGAAGCAGACCCAGCAAAGTTTGAATCTGACCCAATGCATTCTTTTGTTCATCACCACTGTCACCCTTCTCAACAGAAAGGTGTGGTAGCATTAGGAGTGTACACAAAGCCTGTTTGTCTGGTTCAGTTCAAGTCTGGACTGGGCATGTTCAGTTTTGTGCCCCCCTGGAGCCAGTTCAGGGGTTCTAAGTGGAAGGAGGATTTTAGAGTCACCGCCTATGGTACGGGGTGGCGGCAGCAATGGAGGGGTCTATGTCATCTCCGCCTCCCCCTGCCAGCCTTCTCCCACTCTAAAAAGGGACAGTCTGGCCCATTTGGGGGCTATTCCAGCCCTTCCTCCAGTTGTAGTGGCCATTTTGGAGGCCACCGCAAATGCCCAATGGGCCTCGGCAGCCAGTGGCCATGCAATTTCTTTTTAAACTTAGAGCCCTGAACCAGCTCTGAGTCAGCTCGAGGGGTTCTGCTCAAGGTTGATCCGAACTGGGCTTGGTCCAACTTGAGGGCGAGCCCATAAGCCGGCCCTGTTCAATGACAAATCAGCTCGACCTTGAGCCAGTTTGCACATCCCTAGTCAGCATGCCGCCTCAGGGCAAGATGCTGTCTATTTCTAGCCAAGACACAATCAATCCGTTTGTCCTTTCCTTGGATTCACAAGCTGTGTGTTCGTGCACTTGGGCATTAGCTACACCAACTTGCTTTGCCGGGACTCTCGTTCCCATCCCACTTGTCACCTCCAGATTGGCCCTGCTTCCAAGCCCAATCTGTGCAGTGCACTTGGTTACTACTTTCTATTTATTCATATCACATATAAGCAAACAGATTAGTTTTTTCTAACTGAGCAGAAGCTTTCTCCCTTTAAAAATAATTAAAATATTCAGTGTCCAAGAGCCTAGAGCCCACAGGCCTGAGTCAAGAGGTGTAGCTATAATTGAGCAGATGGGTTCAAAGAACCTGGGCCCTCTAGCTCCTGAGGGACCTCCAGATCCACCTCTCCCAATTTTCTTCATTATCTCCCTCATTCTTCATTATCTTCCTCATTCCGAGGGGCCACTATAAAGAGGGGTGCACACTGGCCCCCTCTCCCCTAGCTAAGCCCCTGCCTGAGTCACATGCCCCTAAATTCAAATTCAGGCCCACTGTTGAATCAACACCTTTTGCACTTGCTTCTGAATAACAAGAGCCGCTCCTCCACACCACTGTTCTCCCACACTCTCTCTCTCCACTCATTTCCTCTTTCTTGGACCCAGAGAAAAGGTCAGGCAAAGAAAAGTTAAGTAAGCGAGCGAGCAAGCAAGCAAATAAACTAACAGTGGTCCACGATAGACAGTAGTGGCATAAAGAGCAATACTATGAGCTACTGCCAGCATTGCTACTTCTCCAAAATATTCAGTTAGGAATTCTTACTACTACTGCTATTACTACTACTATTCCTTGGAGGGAGACTGAAGTCTTTAGTAGTCTGAAGCCTAGCCTACTTCCCCTGGGCTTCACCTCCCTGCCTGGAGAGGAGAAGCCTTAAAGGGGAAACCATCTGGAGCGTGAGACTCTTTCTCTACTCTACCTGCTCCTGCCAGGCTTGTTCTTAGCACAGACATGCAGACAATGCAAGGCATGATGATGTGGGAGAGGCCAGCTCTGTAGTGGGCTTGGATTCTGAAGATGCTGTCTCGGAGACCGCAGACCCTGTGGGGCCCTTCTCTGGAGACCCCATCCCAGTCCAGCACTGTGATTAGTATTAGTCCTATCTCTTCAGCATCTGACTTAGAATCAATACTGAGCAGGGGATGCCACATGAAAGGCCATGACACGGTTTGCAAGATTAATGATGCAGTATCAAGATCAGTCACACTCCTGTAACTAGGGCAGAAACTGGGGCAATGACCCCATACTCCCAACTTATTGCTCTGAATTTATTTAGATGATTCAAATTGTTTCTATGTATAACATTGCATGCTATGACACTTTCAGGAGATTGCTTGCCTGACGTCCTAGCCATTGTTTTTGTTAGAGGCCATCTTTCATTTGGCCCTTCCTAGCTATTGCTCAATTTGCTAAGATGAGAAGGTCATGGAAAATGACACCACTGATGAGGAAGGAACACGTCTGAGTTGACAGTTATGCAGCTTTCCTCCCTCATTTGGCTCTTCCATTTCTCTCTCCATTTTCTCTCCATTTTTCTTCCTTAAGTGTCTCAAACAAGCATTTAATTTGCATCTTAAAAAGCGGCTTTATTGTAAGTTAATTAAATATTGATCACTAAAAAGGCACTTATTGAGATTTAGTATGAATACAAGAGATAAGCAAAGTCACTAAGTCAAATTACCTCAATAATACATGTATAATTACATTCTTACTTTTGAATAGGTAACCACATTTGCTTGAAAATACTATTTGGAAATTTAATTGGTATAATAAAATTGTATTACTTTTTTAAAAACTTTGTTCAGTCTATGAGCAACACAAAATTAATAGACATACTTCTTTTATTTTACTAGTAGCTTTGATCCATGACTTGATTGTGGATGAAGAAGCCAATCTGGTGTGCATTACAGAGACCTGGTCAGGAGAGGCTAGTGGTCTGGTTTGGTCCCAGCTTCTCCAAGTAAGTTATGCCATGATGGAGCAGGCAAGAGGATATGATCGGGGAGGAGGGGTGGCCGTGGTCTATAATAATAGCATCTCCCTTACCAGAATCTCTGTCAGGGAACTGACGTATATTGATTGTGTATACCTAAGTCTAGAGACCAAGGATAGACTGGGACTTCTGTTGGTGTACTAATCACACCACTGCCCAATGGAGTCACTAACTTAGCTGACAGATCTGGTTGTGGAATTGGCATTGGAGTGGTCCAGGTTGTTGTTGTTGGGGGACTTCAATGTTCATTTGGGTCCGGGTTGTCAGGAGGGGCTCAGGAGTTCATAGTGGCCAGGACGATTATGGATCTATCCCAGTTGGTTTCTGGACCGACACATTATGCTAGTCACATGCTCAATTTGTTCTTTTGCACTGATCAGGGTGATGTTCTGTGGGTGGGGACTCCTGTCATCTCCCCATTGTCATGGACGGATCACCATCTGGTTAAGGTAGGACTTGCAGCCACAACCCACCTCTGCAGGGGTAAAGGTCCTATTAGGTTGGTCTGCCTGAGAAAGTTATTGGATCCAATAGGATTCCAAGAAGGCTCAGGAGAGTTTAGAGTTGCCTCTGCTAGTGATTCTGTCAACATTGTGGTGTAAATATGGAATAATGAACTCACTAGAGCCGTGGACACAATAGCTCCTAAGTGTCCCCTCTGACCTGCTTCAAAGTCAGCCCCCTGGTATTCAGAAGAACTAAGGGAGCTGAAGCACCGGGGTAGATGACTGGAGCACAACTGGAGGAAGACTCAGCACAAGACCAACAGGTCGCAACACAAAGCACATTTGAAGATCTATGCTCTGGCAGTGCAGGTGACAAAGAAGCAAATCTTTTTGCTTGCATTGCTTCTGAACGTGCATGTCCAGCATAGTTATCTAGGGCTGTGAGTAGGCTAGTTTATGCCCCCTCCCACTTGAATTTAAACTTGGAACCATCAGTCACTCAATGTGACATCTTCGATGACTTTTTTGCAGATAAATCTTTCATATTTGAGCCATAGTTTTTACAGAGTCTATTGTAGAGGTGTCCAGCGACTCCTCTTATAGGATTAGAATCAATCACTTTCAGTTTGTGACTCCCAAGGATGTGGACAAATTGCTTCAGACTGTGCATCCTACAACCTGCTCTCTTGACCCTTGCCCAATTTGGCTTATCTCATCCAGTAATCTTATTATCCAAGAGGGTCTGGTAAATATTATAAATGCTTCTCTGAGGGAGGACAGGATGCCCCCTTGTCTTAAGGATGCGATTATTAGAACTTAACTGAAGAAACCTGCATTGGATCCCTCGGAGATGGCTAATTACAGAAAGGTTTCTAATCCTCCATGGTTGGGCAAGGTGTTTGAGTGGTTGGTGCCCTCTCAGTTCCAGGCAGTTTTTGATGATACAGATTATTTAGACCCATTTCAACTGGCTTTTGAGTAGGCTATGGGGTTGATCGGCTTTATGGATGATCTCCAATTGACTATCAACAGAGGAAGTGTGACTCTGCTGCTCATTTTGGATCTCTCAGTGGCTTTTGATACCATCAACCATGGTATCCTTCTGGGTCACTTGAGGGAGGTGGGATTGGGTGGCAATGTTTTAAAGTGGTTCTGTTCCTACCTCTCTAGTAGATTCCAGATGGTGTTGCTTAGAAACTGTTGTTCTGCAAAGCAAGAGTTACTGTATGGAATTCCACAAGACTCCATACTGTCTCCAATTCTCTTTGACATCTACATGAAACCGCTGGGAGAGATCATCAGGAGATTTGGTACAGGGTGTGATCAATATGCGGATGACACCCAGATCTATTTCTCCTTATCAACTTAATCAGGAAGGCATAATTTCCCTAAATACCTGTCTGGAGGTGGAAATGGGCTAGATGAAGGATAACGAACTGAAATTGAATCGAAATAAGACAGTGTGGGTCCAGGACATGAGAGATGGTTTAGATCTGTCTGTTCTAGATCTAGATTCAAGATTCAGGGGGAGTATAACCCCATCTGCCTGTTCTAGATGGGGTTACATCCCCCCTGAATGATCAGGTACATAGCTTGGGAGTGTTCTTGGCTCCAAAACATTCTATGGTTTCTCAGGTTGAGGCAGTGGCCAAGGGTGCTTTTTATCAACTTTGGTTGATACATCAACTATGCCCATTTCTGGAACAGTTATGTTTTTAAATTGGTAGTTCATATTCTGGTAACCTCCAGGCTTGACTACTGTAATGCACTCTACATTGGTTGTCTTTGTACGTAGTCCATACACTACAATTGGTACAGAATGCAACTGTCAGATTGGTCTCTGGGATAACCCAAATGGACAATATAACACCGATTTTAAAAGAACTGCACGGTCTGCCGATATGTTTCTGAGTGAATTACAAAGTGCTGGTTATTACCTATAAAGCCCTCACTGGCTTGGGTCCAGGGTATTTAAGAGAGTGCTTTCTTTGTCATCAACCCTGTTGCCTACTAAGATAATCTGGAGAGGCCTGGTTACAATTGCCAGCAACTCATTTGGTGGCAACCGGCACCAGGCCTTTTATGTGGCTGCCTGTGGCTTTGGAATTTGCTCCCTGTTGAAATAAGAGCATCTCCTTCTATGTTTGGTTTTAGGAAGACCCTCAAGATGTACTTGTTTTCTCAGGCTTTTAATTGAAATTAATTTTAAATGATTTGATCTGTTTTTATTTTGAGAGATTGTTTTAATTATCTTGTGAATTTTAACTGTTTTTATTTGCTTTATATTTGCTGTGCTTTCATTCTGTACATCACTGATATACTGTACTTGCCCATACATATACCAAGTGTATATCAGTTGTTATAAAAATATGATAGATAAACAAACAAAGGATGTCATTGGTAAGCTTATGTGATTCACAGCATTATCTTTTGGCTCTCACAATTATGGAAAGATTTCTAGTGAAATCATTGGGATTTATCTCAGCGACTTCTGTAGCTTCTGAAACAAAGCTTCACAGATTCCTAGGAGGGTATTCAGAATAATGGTTCTCAAACTTACTACACTTAAGGAACCTGTCCACATTAAATCAGCTACTGAAGAGTCCTTGTACATGGAACCCCAAAGCAATGCAAAGTATTATGGGGCAGACTCCAGTTCATGCAGGGAAATTAGCCAGGTCTAGTGGTCCCACTTGTCTTGCATAAACTGAAGAACCCACCCTCACCTGCAGCAGAACACTGTAGGAGACCTTTGGCAGCAGCAGAAAGCCTATCTTTCAATGAAGCTTGTCCACCATGACTGTTCATCTGCTAAGAAATCCTCATAAGCTTTTGAGCAACCTCAGGGTCTCCAGAACACAATCTGAAAAGCACTGCTGTAGAGCACATCTATTTCCCGTAAGAATAATGGCACCATGTTTGCAATGACATAATTTGTCAAATTATTCTTGTTAACATTCTCTATCACAATTTCTATCACAGAAATTGTTTTGGAGGCTATGGCTGTGTTCCATGGTCTACAGAAAAAGTAAAACAGCAAAAATGGAAATGGTGAAGCGATAATCTTTATGTAGGGAACTGAAACTATTAATATATGACAGTGATCTAATTTTATGACAGGTTCCAGTTATATTCATCTATCACACTTTCAAGGCTGGTTCCTAGTTTATAATTATTTTTAGATGTACAGTGTTAACCAACTTGTGAAATTACAATATCACATATTTGTTATTGTACATCATATTTCACGTTTCCTTTTGCATACCCATTGTTGATAACATTATCACTAAATTCCACGATGTTGCTTCTGTCTATGTAGAATCTGGAAACAGGAGAAAGAACCCTTTCCTAATCATTAAGTCTTACCCAAACTGAGGCCAATAGAAGCAATTACATTAAATGATATTTAAAACCAAAGATTTTTGAAGTACAGCTATATCCTTTCCTCTACCCGGCTTAACTTCTTCTGAAGATGATGTCACACACTTTAGTAAAATGTCTTTTATTTAATCACACTTTGGAGAAATCTAGCCCCTTGGCTACCCTTTGACCAAGCCACTTCACTTGTTCAGTATAACAATTGATATAATAATTTTGTTTCTTTGTTACATTTCTCTACTTAATTTCTACAATCACCTCCATCACAAGTCTAAATTTATATAGCTTATTTATTTGTTGCATTTCTAGGCCAAACCTTCTAAAGGAATACAATAAAACAACTACAATAAAATTTAAACAGGCAGTAGAACAATAAATACAATAAAATCACAGAGGACAGATTAGACAAACATCCTAATAGATTAGTCTGGATTCAGCTTAGGTCTTATAAGAAAGGGTCCTTTAGTTCCTATAACACCTGAAATTACTTTATTTGATGAACCCAAGCTATGATTATATCCCTGTTCTCTAGTGCTAAATCCTTTACTTGAAAAAGGCAATCACTAGTGTATAGTTGTGTGGAGTCCCTGAGGATAACAATTAGCTGCTGGTTGCTTGCAGGTAGGACTAAATTATCTTCAAAAGACTATGAAAGCACAAGGTAATAAGGCAATATATAACATGATAAAGGGAAACTTTTACTGAGTATTAATTAGGTGTTTTCAGAAATAGGCAGCAGGAGCTTTGATGTTCCACTTTAAAATATAATGTTTGTTGCTTTTATTAATTTATTTCCAATCCACATTTGGAATCAAATTATTGAAGCCACAAGGAAAGTCTTCTACAAGTTTCCTTTCACTGGGGCAAACTTAGCAGTAGGGGGTGTCTGTGATCAGAATATAATGAATGTCAGCCTCTCTTGCCAAAATGCTTCACTGTACTTGATGATAAGTGGAAAGATAACTAAAAGGCCGTAGAATACAGTTGTGTTAAAAACAAGGCTGAGACATTGTCATTTTAGGATTCGTTGCACTTTCATTAGTACATCCATTTCTGCTGATCTTTGACACCATTCTTGAAATATATTTCATTAATGCCTGTTACCATGGGTTCCTGCAATCTCCCAAATGATCTTAACTGAACATGCCACCTCAGAGACACACATCCCACAAGTGACTGCTAAATGAAAAGCTTTGAGATAAAGGGTCCCTGTAGAAGGAGAGGCCTAAATTATGGCAGTCCCTTGAACAAGCCCTATATAACTATTCTCAGGAATGCTTCCCAGATGGAATGAGTCAGAATTGTGCCAGTCTGAGCATGATTATCTTGGACTAGCTCAGTAATTGCATGGTTCTTCCTCAATGGTCTCTCTAATCCCCAAGTATATGGACTTGGCGATCCACACACCACATATCATTGGGGATCCACACACCACATAAACTTAGCGATCTTTCATGGACTGCACAACTCTGAGACCATGAAATTATTCCAATGAAATGAACAGCTCTATTGGATCAGGATCAAGGCCAACTTGTCCAGCATCCTGTTTTCCATAGTGGCCCACCAGATGCCTCTGGGAAGCCCACGGGAAAGAGGTATGTCTTCTAAGGCATGTCCTCTCTCTTGCTGTTTCCCCCTGCAATTGATATCTTGCCTTAGGCTGGAGGTAGCCTAGAGCCATCAGACCAGTAGCCATTGATAGTCCTGTCCTCCATGAATTTGTCTAAGTCTCTTTTAAAGCCATCTAGGCTGGTGTTCATCACCACGTTGTGTGGCAGAGAATTCCATAGGTTAATTACACACTGCGTTAAAACATGTTTCCTTTTCTGGGTCCTAAACTCCCTGGCAATCTGGTTCTAGTGTTGTGAGAGAGGGATAAAAATTTCTCTCTGTCCACTCTCTTTCAAACAGATTCAAAGTGATCAGTTGTTTGCATAACTTGCCACCATCCTGATTCCACAAAAGACTCTACCAAAGAAAACCTTTGCTGCAGTAACTGACACTTCCAAAATAGATCTGAACAACTCTGGGGGGGAAAGGCAGTATGATAATAATGAAATTCCGTGTCACACAACATTTGCATTGCCAGCAGTCTGATCAGCCTTCTGCAAAATCTGTATCTATCTTCTTTAAGTTTTAGCAGTACACTTTTAAAAATATTATCTGAAGCTATTTTTAAATGAAGCCTATATGGTTCCGTTCTGTGTTCTGTCAAAGCCATGTTCCATCTAGTATATTAATCTACTAATTTTTCCTGTAGGTGTTCATGAACAGTGCTTCCGAGAAGTGTAATAGAAAGAACATGAATAGCATTTGCCAGCACTTACTTTTGCTTTCTGGCAAAACAATGGATAATGAGATCTTATACTGTACATTCTTGCGTAGCCTGTGAGGTTTCTCCAAGTGCAGGAAAGGGAAATGGCTTCAGTGTGAGGGAACCGAGGTTGCTTCACCTTGCCACTTGCATTCACAGTTTGCAAGATTTTTCATTGTCAGGCCATGACATTGTCAGGCTGCTTCAAATGGAACACTAAAATGCATTCCCTCCTTTTTGGTGTTAAAATCACCACTCCACTTTCTTCCTTCAAATTTGTTTCTCTTTCTTCTTCTTTTTATTATTATTTGGAAAAGCAAAGCAATGTGGTGCCATTTGATTTCCCCCCCTCTGAAGGGTCGGGGGAGAGGGGCTTCTAATGCTGCACCTGAAACAGAATGTTCCTCATCCATATGGGAAAGCTCTATATACCAGAGCTTCTACCATCACCACTAGGAGATGGCACAGGCTCCTCTCTGCCCTAGCTTTGCCCCTTTCTAGCAGCTTCAACAGAATGGATTATTATTATTATTTCTTGTTTACACAATCAGACAGGTGTTATTGACTGGTTTGTTTTATCCAGACATCGAGTCCTTTCCAAGGAACTGGGATAGCTGAATTTTATTGTCAATTGTTATAGATATCATCACAGAATATAGGCTGTTCCCAGTAAAGCTGCTTTTTGTAATTGGCTGATGGTGATTTCTGTGGCCCCTATGGTGTTGAGGTGCTCTTCAAGGTCTTTTGGAACTGCACCCAGGGCGCCAATTACCACTGGGATTATTTTTGTCTTCTTCTGCCACAGCCTTTCAATTTCAATTTGTAGATCTTTGTATTTGGTGATTTTTTCTATTTCTTTTTCTTCTGTTCTGCTATCCCCTGGTATTGCTATGTCGATTACTTTGACTTGTTTTTCTTTCTTCTCGACTACAATTATATCTGGTGTATTGTGTGGCAGATGTTTGTCTGTTAGTAGTCAGAAGTCCCATATTATTTTTACATCTTCATTTTCTTCAACTTTTTAAATTTTATGGTCCCACCAACTTTTGGCTACAGGTAGCTTGTATTTTTTGCAGATGTTCCTGTGTATCATCCCTGCTACCTTGTCATGCCTTTGTTTGTAGTCAGTCTGTGTGATCTTTTTACAACAGCTGATTAGGTGGTGTACTGTTTCATCTGCTTCTTTACAAAGGCGGCACTTGCTGTTTGTGGTGGATTTTTCGACTTTTGATCTTATTGCATTTGTTCTTAGTGCTTGTTCTTGCGCAGCCAGTATTAAACCCTCTGTTACTTTCTTCAAGTTGCCATTCTTTAGCCATTGCCAGATCTTGGTGATGTCTGATTTTCCACTTATATTGTGCATATATTGACCCCGCAGGGGCTTATTTCTCCATTTTTCTGCTCGGTTATTGACTTTTTCTTTCTTGTAGGCCTGCTTTCTTTCATTGGTATTGAATAGTTTCGCGTTATTGACCATTTGAAGTGCATCTTCTTCACTGTCCTTGATATATTCTTCAAGGCCTCTTTTCTCCTCCTCTACTGTTTGATGGACTTGCAGCATTCCTCTTCCATCTGAGCTGCAAGGGAGGTATAGCCTATCGACATCACTGCGGGGGTGCAGAGCATGATTGATGGTCATGATTTTCCTGGTCTTACGATCTAGCGTCTCTAGCTCTGCCTGGGTCCAGTCTATTATTCCTGCAGTGTATCTGATAACAGGTATAGCCCAGGTGTTTATGGCTTGTATGGTGTTCCCACCATTGAGTTTGGACTTTAGGATTTTTCTAACTCTCCTGATGTATTCACTTCCCATTTTTCTTTTAACTTCAGTGTGTGCAATGTTATCAGCCTGGAGAATGCCCAAGTATTTGTAAGGTTCTTTCTCTTCCAGGTTCTTGATCTTGCTTCCATTGGGCAGTTCTATTCCTTCTGTTTTTGTTATTTTCCCTCTGTTCATTATTAATGCAGCACACTTGTCTAGTCCAAACTCCATTGCTATATCGTTACTGAATATACGGACAGTGTTTAGCAGTGATTCGATTTCTGACTGGGACTTTCCATACAACTTCAGATCGTCCATGTAGAGCAGATGGTTGATTTTACTGGCTGTTTTAGATGTTTGGTATCCGAGGCCTGTTTTTTTGAGTATTTGTGAAAGTGGGGTCATGGCGATTACAAACAACAGAGGGGATAGTGAGTCCCCTTGGAAAATGCCTCTTCGAATGCTAACCTGTCCAAGTGTCTCGCCATTGATTGTTAACAGTGTACTCCACATGCTCATTGCTTTTTTAAAAATAAATATCTGAATGTTTTTGCTGACTCCAGTTGTTTCTAAATATTTTAGTATCCATGTGTGAGGCAATGAATCAAAGGCTTTCTTGTAGTCAATCCATGCAACACTTAGATTGGTTTTTCTTCTCTTACAATTTTCTAAAATCATTTTGTCAATCAGCAGCTAGTCTTTTGTGCCTCTGGTGTTCGGGCAATTTCCTTTCTGTTCAACTGGAAGCTGTTTGTTAGTTAATAAGTGTTGCATCACTTCATCTGCTATTATTCCAGTTAATAATTTGAACATGGTTGGCAGGCAGGTTATCAGTCTATAATTACTTGGAACTGCACCTTTTGCTGGGTCTTTCATGATGAGATGAGTTTTCCCCGTTGTTAGCCATTGTTCAATATCACCTCCTTGCAAAATGTGATTGAACTGTTTTGATAGTTGTTTATGAAGGCTTGTTAGGTGTTTAAGCCAAAAGCCATGCAGTTCATCGTCGCCTGGCGCAGTCCAATTTTTAATTTTCTTTGCTCTTTCACTTATTAATTCTGGTGTTATTATTAGATCTTGCATTTGTTGGTTACATTTTTTGACCTCTTTCATCCAGCCTGCTTTTTTATTATAATCTATTGGATTGTCCCATAATTTCCCCCAGAATTGTACTGTTTCTTCTTTATTTGGTGTTTCTACGTTTCTTGCAGTTTCTCCTTCTATGCTTTGGTAGAAACGTCTCTGATTCGACTGGAATTGAAGATTCTGCCTGTGTTGTGTAATTCTGGCTTCGTATCTGCTAATCTTCTTTGACACTGCTGTTACTTGCTGCTTTATTATTTCGAGGACTTCTCTAATTTTCCTTGAATCTAGGTGGTATTTTTGGATCAGATACTGTTTGGTGTATTTATTCTTCAGCTTCTTATCTTTCATATCTTTCAGTTTACTAGCATCTGATCTAAGCCTGGCAATTTTATTTTCAAATCTAATCTTCCATTTAGGTGATGTACTACTTTCTTTTTTTACAGGTCCACTGATCTTATATCCGAGCTCTATTGCATTATTGTTGTTGTTGTTGTTGTTGTCATTATTTTATTGCATTGATAATAATTGCATTGCATCGCAATAATTATTATTGCATTGACTGTATATGTTATTAGACTGATTTTTCTGTCCCTGCCAGTCTCTACCGTGGAAATGAATAGCATTTGGTTTTATTTTCTCATGAGTATTTTCTCAAACATCTAGTTAGGTCATCCAGTTAAAAATCAATGGTTCACTGAAACAGTAAAATAAATGTAGCCTTGCAAGTTTTAGTCATGGGGGTATTTCTGAAGTCAAATATGAATCTAGCTAGTATACTGCTCTTGGGTATTATTTTATCATTTCAGAGACTGGAAGCATTAGAACATGCTGTAAAGATAAGTCACTGAAGGGAGGATTCTAGCTAAATAAAGTGGATAAGTGTGAAAGAACATAAGGAATTGTCCGAGCTCTTGTGTTGTTATTGTTGCTGCACTGTACATTAGTTGGTTTGTTTCTTGCAAATTATTGGTTGTTATTTCTGCAAGTGCAGCACTGACATCTTTTAATGCCTGAGCAAATTGTTTTTTGGCAACTGTTTTTAGAGCTGGAAGCTGAACCCTGGTGGTTGTTTGGTTCATGTGCTCAGTTATTTTTTGCTTTAGTTCTTGTTGCTTTTCTGTTAAACGGCATTTGGGTTTTTGAGGTGAAGGCAAGGGGGTGGTTGCCTAGTTTTGATTTTGAAACAGTTCAGTAACAGTGGCATCCTCGATTTCCAACACCTCCTCCACCTGCGCCTGAGCAACTTCTTCAATTGGTGGTAATTCTTCTTCCATATCTTGAGCCTGTGTTGCTCTTTGCAGTTCTTCCAGCTCAACTCCTGTGAATACTTTATTTCTTATTATGTATCTTCTCTGGTCTGCTAGCCTTTATTCTGTTATTTCTGTGTCTGGATGCTTCTCTTTCCAAATTTGGTACATTCTTTTTAAATAACCTCTTCTAGTTGGACTAGACTTGTAATAGCAGATTATTATTTCCTTGTTGGCATTTTTCGTATATTTTTTTCGGTTAAGCGACGTTTCTTCCAGTAACTTTGCTGTCTTCAGCCCTGGTTGCTCAACTGAAGATCCTGAGTCCTGTTGCCCACTTGCCACCAGATGTCCAGGGACTATAGCACCTGGCGCGGTCCTTGTTGACCCGGGCAACGACCGATCCGGTATAGATTTATTAAAGTTGCGTCTCACCATATTGTTGATGGGAGAGGCACTCTTTGTCTGGCTCCTCTGGTGAGACCTGTCCAGTATGGTTGGACCTCTGGCATAGCTCTCACCTTCCTCAGAGCACACAAGCCCCACAACCACGCCAAGGTAGTGCCTCACTATTATTATTATTATTATTATTATTATATTTATATTTATATCCCGCTCTTCCTGCAAGGAGCCCAGAGCGGTGTACTACATTCTTGAGTTTCTTTTTCACAACAACCCTGTGATGTAGGTTAGGCTGAGAGAGAACTGACTGGCCCAGAGTCACCCAGCTAGTATTTCTTAGTCCCAACTAGATAGCCAGTTGCCCAGTATAACCACTAATGCACAGAGTCTCTAGCAATCTATAACCTCACAGCAACACCAAGAAAGCTTACTTGCCAACATGAAGAATGTTAATGTATTCCATCTTCCCCTTCAACGAGGTGTTTTTCATTACAACTTGAGCCCATAGCTAAGAACAAAAAAGGTCCCTAAAATAGGAAATTTATGGAACCCATCAAGTGTTGTGATGAAGCAGTTGTTCCATACTCTGATTTCCAGTTTCACACATTTCAGGTACTGATTTATAAACAATTGTCCTTATTCTTCACACATGATCTTTGTCTATATTAGTTTTTTTGTAGTACAGTACAACAGTATCTGTTATAGTGTTTTGGAGAATGAGAAAAATGGAACATTACCAGAACATGTCCTATTGAAATACAATGTCAAAAGAGTGCCATAAAGCTATTCACAAGGATGTCTTTAAATACTATCATCTTTGCCAGAAACAGAAACTTTGGTGATAAAGTGTTTATAGTAGGATGCTTAAAGCACTTTCTTTTGAAATGTTTTATGGTCTGTAGAAAAGGCAAAATTCTTTAGTGTACTGAATTTAAGAACAAAAGAGAGAGACTTTTTACAGCAACATAACTTATAGAACATAACTTATAATTTTTGTATTGTAATTATAAAGTCTGAGCTGGACCCATACATCTTATTTTCTCTGCACCTTCAGGGATATTACCTCAGAAAATCGTGTTGTTTATAATCTGTCACTGATGCATGAGTACATTATATGTTAGAGACTCTATATTAAAGGTTTGTTCTGGGTGACTGTCATGCTCTTCCAGCATGAATGTGCAGCATAAAATGGTGAGCACTTTTACACTATATAAAAGCTTCTCTATAAAAATGTTTTAATTAATTCATCCTTGACTGAACAAAACACACTGTATGGTAATTCATACGAAGCAAGACAGGCCAATAACTCTAGTGGCATTCTGAAAGACTTTCCCTTGAAATGCTGTTCTTACAAAATACATTCCATAATTTTGCCCAGCCACTCTTATTAAAGTATAGTGAACTATTACAATTTAACTTCATTAGTTGTGCATATTAAAAATGAACATTTTCCTACATAAGAAATGCAGCTTTATAGGGAAATGTTATAGAACAAAAGAACTGAAGTTTAATTTGCCACTTTGTGCTGATGAAGCAAGAACAATTTTACTAGCACACACCAAGGAAACAAATATTAGGGCAAATAACTATACTGAGCTTGAATATTTATGGTAAAAACAGCAAGAATTCAGACATTACATTGTACAAGTGTATAAATATCTGTACACTCATACATGTTTTGTGTGAATGATTGTTCCTGTGTTCATTTTAAATGTGAACCTCAGTACAGGTCCCTCAAATGCATGTTGCAGATAAGAAGAGTACTTGTGTACCTGCATTCAACATAACATATGATTGCCTGTACCTGTGTACACTGTACAGATGTGAATGTTCAACAAAATGCCTAAATAGGGCTACTGAGCAGGATTCAGACTACTGTTGCACTAATGAAAGGCGAGAAAACACACACCTCTAAGTTGCTTTGGCTGCTGCACAATGTTATGCAACCACTAGCAGAAGAAGAGCAGAAGGGGAACAATAATAGCCATTTTCTTCAGAGAATATATGGGATTGTGGAATGGGCAACACAACCTGTTCCTCCACAGAAGTTTAGTGAGCCCTCTTCCACAATTGGTTGCACAAGATCTTGCTCTAATGCAGGAACTAGTTTGTAACAGAAGCTCCTTTCTTCATACAAGATTCTTACACTGCATCCTTAACAGGGATGTGCAAATTGATTTGGGTACAAATAGATTTGTACCAGGATCTAGCTGATACGGGTGATTTGGAGACAAAACAAATCACCCCTGTGGTCCATTGGCTAGATTTGGGTCCAAACTGAATTGCACCTGGTTCTATTCAAACAGCCTCAATATGATCCTCTTACTTTACCTTCACAATGCAGAACAAAGGGAAAGTTGACTAGATCAGATTCTCCACCCTCCTAACATATGGTTGTTGGGTGCCTACTGGCACTGTCAAAGCAAGCAACACTTTCCATCCCATTGACACTGTGTACAACTCAGGAAAAGAATACATGAATTTACAGGTATGAGTATCCAGCTTAGTGAGTATCCAGCTTAGGGATACACGCGTTTCCATAGACCCTTGTTAGATCAGGCCAATAGCATTCTTCCTTTTAAAGTCTACTTTCCAGTAGGCTTATGAGATCACCCGGCATTGCATGTGTATGTGTCTGTATGTGTCCCATCAACTTCGCAACGCTTGGGCCAATATGAACCAAATTGGGTACAGTTGTAGGGACAGATATGGACACCTCAACAACATTGTTTGTGATGATGTTATCCACTCTGATTCAAGTAAACTTTTGGGGTGCAAGTGGGCTAACTTGTGAACGGCTTAACTAATTTGAACCAAATCTACTAAAGCTGTAGAGACACATAGGGATGTCTCAGTGCCATAGTTTGTGATGATGTCATCCACCCCAATTCAAGATAGTGGATGCATGAATGTTTGAAATGCAAGTGGGCTAACTAGTGTACTGTCTAACCGATTTGAACCAAATTAGTTAGTTGTGGTGAGTAACACACAGGGACACCTAAATGGCATAGTTTGTGATGATGTCATCCACCCTTGATTCAAGATGGTGGACATAAACCTTTGAGGTGCAAAAGGGATGAGTTAGATCTTCCTGTGCTGGATGGGGTTACACTCCACCAGAAGGAACAGGTACTCAGCTTGGGAGTGCTCTTGGATCCAAGCCTCACTTTGGTATCTCATGTGGAGGCTATGGCCAGGACCTTCAGCAGATTCAACAGCTGCATCCATTCCTTTAAGAGAATGATCTCAAAACAGTGGTGCATCAGCTGGTAACCTCCAGGCTCGACTATTGCAATGCGCTCTACGTGGGGCTGCCTTTGTACGTAGTTCGGAAACTTTGGTTAGTTCAAAATGCGGCAGCCAGATTGGTCTCTGGGGTAACCCGGAGAGACAGTATTATGCCTGTTTTAAAACAATTGCACTGGCTGCTGATATGATTCCGGGTGAAATACAAAGTGCTAGTTCTTACCTTAAAAACCTTGAATGGCTTGGGTCTGGGCTACCTTAGAGAGCGCCTTCTTCCATATGTTCCCCATTGCATGTTGAAGTCATCTGGAGAGGTCCGCACCAGTATGTCTGGTGGTGACTTGGAACCGGGCCTTTTCTGTAGCTGCTCCTGGCCTATGGAATGCACTCCCAGCAGATATCTGTAGTCTAGGCTCTCTGTTGGCCTTTAAAAGAGCCCTAAAAACTTACTTGTTTGGCCTGGTCTTCCAAGGTTTTTAAATTGGTTTTTTTAAAAGTATTTTAATTGGTTTTAAATGGTTTTGAATTATGGTATTTGAATTATATAAATTGTTTTTATATTGTTTTGTGTCTTTTAAAACTTATACACTGCCCAGAGCCTTTGGATGGAGCGGTTTATACATGTAATAAATAAATACATGAATAAATGGGCTAACTTGTCAACCGCCTAACCAATTTGAACCAAATTTGCCACAGCTGTAGGGACACATAGTGTTGCTCCAATGGTGTAGTTTGTGATTATGTCATCCACACCAATCCAGGATGGCAGAAACATGAATGTTTGGTGTCCAAGTGGGCTAACTTGTGGACTTTCTAACTGATTTGAACCAAATTGGCCACCCTGACGGCCACATTAGACCCAGAGTTACCAATCCAAAATTATGTGAAATCCAGGCCTGTGTCTGATTCCACTTTATTAAGAAATCAATTAATGCCAGAACTCAGATGAACTGACCAGTGCATGACACCCAGGTCTCATTACTTGCCTTTGAGACAGATGGTAATTACTTTGGAAGGTAGGGGCAATCCAGCATTGTTTTTCAGTGTTTGTGAAATGTGTATGCAAGAGACACAATGGCCAGGCTTGTTTTCCTGTCTTACACATATCCAAACACTATCACTGTGGAATGCCTTACAGATGTATGTTAGGAAGATTTACATGCACTAGCAATTTGGATATGTTGTTGTCCAGCTCATTCATGTTCATTCCAGAACTCATAGTTCAGTGGGCTGGGCTGAGATCTGTATCTTTGCCAGCACCACTGGACTCCTTGCAACAGGAGTTCAATGGAGTGAAAGGATTAAACTCCTAAAATCATCTGGAACTTGCTCTCAGGTAATGTCTCTGGGGGAAGCATTTCCTCTTACAGAAACAGTCATTGGTCATTGCTTTGCTATCCAGTGAATTGCCTTGAAAAGACAGGGGATAATCCTGTTTTTCTCTGAGGAGATATTTGCAATGTAGAATTAGAAGCATTGTTTATATCCTCTTGCTGTTTTTAGAATTACACCCTAGGGAGATGTACACAAAAGAAAATGATTTAATTACTCTTTCACACATATAGCCTTGCTAATTCTTTCCTAATACCTTTGACTTTTAACCTTCTTGAAGACCAGGCGCCAGAAGGTCTGGGGACAAGAGAAGATGCCCATTTGCAAGCTCGGGGATGCAGATTTGCTTTGGAAATGTCCATAGAACAATATTCTTCCCGACAACAGTTAATAGGAGATGGAACCCAGATCCTGTTTACCCTGGACTGACCTAATATCTGGAACTGATCAATAATTAGAAGACAGGATCTAGAGGGTAACTACAATTGACACCTTTTGTGATCCAGGAAGGATGATGATATTTTGAATAGACTCTTTGGAGATCAAATGATGGAACAGCTATAAGAAGTGAGCTCACCAGACAGAGAGTCAGCAAGCTTTGCCTAACCAGCAGATCTTTGCTCATGTGTGCATCCCAAGTGCCTGCTGTCTAGCAGCAGAGCCTGAAACCTGCAGACAAGAGAATGCTCAGTGATTCTTGCCATGGGGCAAAGAATCAAGGGCTAACTCTGTCTGTGAAATCCAGTGCCAGCTGTTTCTATCTGAAGCCTTATCATTCCCAAGTCTCATATCCAAGCTGTGTACACTTGCTGCCTCACGTCGGACCCTGGTAAATATGCTACACCTACAGCCTTGGTTTCAATTTCCCTTCTCCCTTTCCCTCTTCCTCCTCCCTCTACTAACTCCTGATTCCTGACCATCACGTTCCTGTGCCTTCCAAACCTCCCCCTCCCTCTTTCCATCTATATCTGAATTGTGTTAGGTTTTAGGAAGATTTAATACTGACCTTACATGCATCTACACACATGTGATAGTTAGGAACACTGGGTTGATGTTATTACTAGCTATAATGGAAATATTATTAGTAGTTCTGATTGATTGTTCTGTTTTCTGCTCAGGTTGATGCTGTTGCTCTTTTATACTCAATAAAGCCCATTGAATTATTTGAGAGTGTGTTGGTCTTCTTTCTACTTTTGTGCCCAGACTGTACATGGTCACTGTATAAAGAACTGGTGACTTTGTGACACTGGTGAAACGAGCCTAATTTCATATGCTAGCTTCGGAGCTTATCTAGTGTACAAATCAGGCTTGGCTCACAACACATCGGGTTGCTCCAATGGCCTAGTCTGTGATTATGTCATCCACACCAATCCAAGATGGTGGACACATGAATGTTTGATGCGCAAGTGGGCTAACTTGTGGACTATCTAACTGATTGAACCAAATTAGGTACAGTTGTAGTGAGTGACACACATAAACTGCCTAACCAATTTGAACCAAATTTGCTACAACTATAGGGACACATAGGGATGCCCCAATGGCATAGATTGCGATGATGTCATCCACTCCAGTTCAAGATGGTGGACACATAAATGTTTGAGGCTCAAGTGGGCTGACTTGCGAGCTGCCTAACAGATTTGAAACAAATTTAGTCCAGTGTAGGGATAGTGAAAAGGAAGTTGGCAGATTGGTTCTTACTAGAACAACTTGATTTTGAATAGGTACAGAAGCTGCCACAGTAAGTATACACAAAAAATATAGAATAATATTGCATCACATAATATTTACAGGAGGGTACTGAATTGGACAGAAATTACAATGTGGTATACTAGAAGGAAAATAAGAATTACATGATGTCAGGCTAGTACAAATGATGGGTACACAGATCACATATTCCCTCATGTTATGCAACACTATCTTAAACATGTTAGGATTATGCATAGAAATACACCCCTCTGTGTTCAGTGAAACTTACTGTCAAGTAAATGTGTCTATAATTCCAGCCTTAATGTGCACTTGGTCCCTCACTTGGTTTTGAACTTACATAAGAACAACCCTGCTGGATCAGGCCCAAGGCCTATTTAGTCAGGTATCGAGTTTCACACAGTGGCTGAACAGATGCCTCCAGGAAGTCCACAGGCAAGAGCTGAGGGCATGCTCTCTCTCCTGCTGTTGCTCTGCTGCAACTGGTATTTAGAAACTCCATCTTAGGCTGGAGTTGGCCTATAGCTCTCAGACTAGTAGTTATTGATAGACCTGCCATGCATGAATTTATCTAAACCCTTCTTAAAGCTATTTATGCTGTTAGCTGTCATCACATATTGTGGCAGAGAATTCCACAGGTTAATTATGCATTGTGTGGAAAACTACTTCCTTTTGTTAGTCCTAAATTTCCTGGTAATCAATTTCATGGGTTATCTTCTGGTACTAGTGTTATGAGAGAGGGATAAAAACTTCTCTCTATCAACTTTCTCCACACCATACATGATAGGGATGTGCCCGAACCACGGTTCAAGCAGTGGTTCAAGACCTGTTTGGGAGCGGGGAATGGAAACTTTAAGAAAGATGAGAGCAGGTCCTTACCTGCTCTCCACTGCCCCATGCAGCTTCCTGCTGGAGCAGCGCTCAGCCCAAGTACCCACGTGGCACCAGCACACACATGGCATCTGTGCATGCGTGGGCACCATTTGCATGGCCTGCAGCACCATGTTGACAACGCAAATGGTGCCTGAGCATGCCCAGATGCCATTTGCATGCTGGGGATAAACAGATACTTGGGCTGAGTACCACTCCAGCAGAAAGCTGCATGGGGCAGTGGAGAGCAAGTAAAGACCTGCTTTCCACTTTCTTAAAGCTTCCACTCTCCGCTCTCTCATCTAGGACTCAAGATCATCCCTAATGCAAGATTTTATAGACCTCTATCATGTCTCCCCTCAGTCATCTTTTTTCTTAACTAAAAAGCCCCAGGTGTTGTAGCCTTGCCTCGTAAGGAAGGCCCCTGATCATCTTAGTTGCCCTCTTCTGCACCTTCTCCAGTTCTATAATGCCCTTTATGAGGTATGGTGAACAGAACTGTACACAGTACTCCAAATATGGCTGCACCATAGTTTTGTATAAGGGCATTATTATATTAGCAGTTAATTTTCCGTTTCCTTCCTAATGACTCCAAACATGGAATTGGCCTTTTTCACAGCTGCCACATGAGTTGAAACTTTCAACAAGGTGCTCACCATGACCCCAAGGTCCCTCTCATGTTCAGTCACTGACAGCTCAGACCCCATCAGCATATATGTGAAGTTGGGGGGTGGGGGGTTGTCCCAATATGCATCACTTTACACTTCTTTACATTGAACCGCATTCGCCATTTTGTCGCCCACTCCCCCAGTTTGGAGATACCTTTTTGCAGCTCCTCACAATCTGTTGTGGATTTCACTACCCTAAATAGTTTAGTGTCATCTGCAAATTTGGCCACCTCACTAGTTACCCCTACTTCTAGATCATTTATGAACAGGTTAAAGAACCCCAGTCCTAGTACATATCCCTGGGGGACCCCACTTTTTACTTTTGTCCATTTAGAGAACTCTCAGGGAAGAGAACTTTCTCTGAAGGAAAACCAGCATGGCTTCTGAAAAGATAAATCTTGCCTCACCAACCTTTTGGAGTTCTTTGAGAGTGTGGATAAAGGTGATATAAAATAATAATATATTTGGAACTTTCAAAAAAGATTTCAGGTCTTGAGAAAACTTAGTGACGGGATAAGGGGACAGGTTCATGGGATAAGGGAACAGATTCAATCCGGCTGGAACCTACAACCTGGTTCCAACCAGATTGGTAACTGGTTGGAGGATAGGAAACAGAGGGTAGGAATAAACTGAGAGTTCTCTAAATGGACGAAAGTACAGCCCCAGCATGCAAATGGCATCTGTGCATGCTGACCATTTATGTGGTCAGCATGGTGTTGCAGGCCATGCAAATGGTGCCCACGCATGCACAGATGCCATGTGTGTGCTGGTTTTCCCTCAGCAGGACCTGTTCTTCTATATGCTTAACAATTTTATCCTTGAGAATGCTTTCCATCCATTTGCCTGCACAGACATTAAGCTAACTGGCCTGTAATTTCCCAGATCCCCCCTGGTTTCCTTTTTGAAAATCGGTGTTACATTGGCTAATTGCCAGTCCTCTGGTACAGAGCCTGATTGTAGGAATAAGTTATATATTTTTGCAAGGAGGTCAGCAATTTCATATATGAGTTCTTTAAGGACTCTTAAGTGGATACCATCTGGCCCTGGTGATTTGTTAATTTTTATTTTTTCCAGACAAGTTTAGAGCATCCTCCCTCAACACCTCTATCTGACTCAGTTCTTTAGCCTCTGTTTCCAAGAAGCTTGGTTCAAGCACAAGTATATGCTCAGTTTCTTCTGCCATGAAGACAAATACAAAGAATGCATTTAGCTTCTCTGCAACCTCCATATCCTTCTTAATAATCCCTTTCAGTCCCTCATCATCTAACGGTCCAACCACCTCCCCGGCAGGTTTCCTGCTTCTGATGTATCTAATTATTATTATTATTTCTTGTTTACACAGTCAGACAGGTGTTATTGACTGGTTTGTTTTATCCAGACATCGAGTCCTTCCCAAGCACCTGGGATGCCAGAATTTTATTGTCAATTGTTATAGATATCATCGCAGAATATAGGCTGTTCCCAGTAAAGCTGCTTTTTGTAATTGGCTGATGGTGATTTCTGTGGCCCCTATGGTGTTGAGGTGCTCTTCAAGTTGTTTTGGAATTGCACCTTGGGCGCCAATGAGCACTGGGATTATTTTTGTCTTTTTCTGCCACAGCCTTTCAATTTCAATTTGTAGATCTTTGTATTTTGTTAATTCTTTCTATTTCTTTTTCTTCTATTCTGCTTTCACCTGGTATTGCTACGTCAATAATTTTAACTTGTTTTTCTTTCTTCTCGACTACAGTTAGATCTGGTGTATTGTGTGGCAGATGTTTGTCTGTTTGTAGTCAGAAGTCCCATAATATTTTTGCATTTTCTACAACTTTTTCAATTGTATGATCCCACCAATTTTTGGCTACAGGTAGCTTGTATTTTTTGCAGATGTTCCAGTGTATCATCCCTGCTACCTTGTCATGCCTTTGTTTGCAGTCAGTCTTTGCATCTTCTTCACTGTCCTTGATATGTTCTTCAAGGCCTCTTTTCTCCTCCTCTGCTGTTTGATGGACTTGCAGCATTCCTCTTCCACCTGAGCTGTGAGGGAGGTATAGCCTATCTACATCACTGAGGGGGTGCAGAGCATGATTGATGGTCATTATTTTCCTGGTCTTATGATCTAGCGTCTCTAGCTCTGCCTGGGTCCAGTCTATTATTCCTGCACTGTTTCTGATAACAGGTATAGCCCCGGTGTTTATGGCTTGTATGGTGTTCCCGCCATTGAGTTTGGACTTGAGGATTTTTCTAACTCTCCTGATGTATTCACTTCCCATTTTTCTTTAAACTTCAGTGTGTGCAATGTTATCAGCCTGGAGAATGCCCAAGTATTTGTAATGTTCTTTCTCTTTCAGGTTCTTGATGTTGTTTCCATTGGGAAGTTCTATTCCTTCTGTTTTTGTTATTTTTCCTCTGTTCATTATTAATGCAGCACACTCGTCTAGTCCAATTTCCATTGCTATATCGCTACTGAATATACGGACAGTGACTAGCAGTGATTCGATTTCTGACTGGGACTTTCCATACAACTTCAGATCGTCCACGTACAGCAGATGGTTTATTTGACTTGATGTTTTAGATGTTTGGTATCCGAGGCCTGTTTTATTTAATATTCGTAAAAGTGGAGTCATGGCGATTACAAACAACAAAGAGGATCGTGATTTCTGCCTTGGTGATACCTTTCCTTCTTTTTGGTATACATTCTAACTGGGCTTCTATTATTGTGGTTTGAAATACACCCAATGCATTCTGGAATGAAGTGACTCTCCTAATTTTCCCATTTAGTTTGTAGTATGATCTTAAAACTAAACATCCCATTATGTTAAAAGTATACATGAACTTCAAATACCCCATCCCTAAATATTCCCACCAGCTGGTACTCTCATCCATTTAGGGATGGACATCTCCTTTATAAAATGCTGCTGTTGTTGTCTGTTTTCTACAGATTATCTAGCCAATCAGTGCTAAATCTTAATTTTAAGAGTATTTTATTTTACTAAGGTGATAATGACAGCCAGTGATATACAGTGATTTGTGTGTCAGACAGAGATCTGGGAGACTTGAATCCCCATTCAGCCATGAACTTCACTGGGCCACCCAGGCTAGTCACACTCTCCCCACCTACCCTACCTCTCAGAATAAAATGGGGCAATATACTCCTATTTGTTTTGATTTCCTATTTGTTTTGGATGACATACATAGCTAAATGAGGAGGGGGGGATGTAGTTTTTGCCATACCTTTAGTTTCAAATCAGGTTTCTATTGTTATTTTTAAACAATATTGTTAATTAACACAGTTAATTAATTGAATTTATTAGTAGATTTATATGGTGTTATTTTGTAATATATTATTTTACCAATTTTCTCATACAGCTTGGGTATCTTGGTTTTTAAAAAAGACAGGATAAAAAAAATCACATCATTTTCTTCTTTCAATAGAAACTGATAATGACCAGGCAGACACCTATATTTTCATAACAATTTTGTTGGAGATCCAGCTCCAGATGGTATCAACCTTTTGCACCAGTAACTCTAATGACCACTAGGGGCTTTGGGAGTAGAGATAGATAGCCAGGGTCTCCTTCTCTTTCCTGTTTATTAGGGGGTGTGCATTTTGGAATTTTCTTGTTTCGATTTGTATCCGAATTGCAACACCCCCATTTTGTTTTGTACCCACATTTTCTGAATCCAAATCAGCCCTGTTTTGTTTTGTAGCCGAATTTTCCGAATCTGAATCCGAATCTATTTGGATTTTTAAAAAGGGTCCCAGGGCAAAAAGAGTGGGTGGTGGTGGTAGTGTCCAATGGGTGGAAGCTACCACCCAAATTTCAAAGGAATTAGGCAAAGGGCTGCTTTTTGTGAATTTTTTAAGTTTACACATCTTTAAGAATTTTCCCATAGGGAATAATGGGGATTCCAGCAAATCTATTGCTTCAAATTAAGGGGAAAGGGATGACCCAGAGTGGAGTGTGGTGGGTGGTAGTGCCCAATGGGGGCAAGTAAACTTCCAGAATTATCTCAAAAGAATTAGGAACATAGGAAACTGCCATATACTGAGTCAGACCATTGGTCTATCTAGCTCAGTATTGTCTTCACAGACTGGCAGCAGCTTCTCCAAGGTTGCAGGCAGGAATCTCTCTCAGCCCTATCTTGGAGAAGCCAGAGAGGGAACTTGAAACCTTCTGCTCTTCCCAGAGTGGCTTTATCCCCTGAGGGGAATATCTTGCAGTGTTCACACATCAAGTCTCCCATTCATATGCAACCAGGGCAGATCCTGCTTAGCTATGGAGACAAGTCATGTTCAACCACAAGACCAGTTCTCCTCTCCATTGAGCAAAGGGCTGATCTTTTGTGAATTGTTGACGTTTACATGTCTTTTAAGATTTCTCCCATAGGGAATAATGGAGGTTTCAGCAGCCCCATAATTCCACTTGGGAGGAACTGGGGTTTCCCAGAGCGAGGGGTTGTGTAGTGCACATAGGGTGCCAACCACCTCCATACCCACAAGCCCTTGGGGTACTGGGTTTTGTGTATCTGAGGTGTTCATTGTAGATTCTCTGGTAGCATATGAGATTTTCAGTGAAAAACAAGAATCCACTCTCATATGCTACCAGAGAATCTACACTCAGAACACCATAGAAACAACAGAACTCAGCACCCCATGGGTTAGCAACCCTTCCCCTGGCCAATGTGGTGTCAGTAAAGAGTGGCAAGAAGCAAAAGAGCCAATGGGGAACAAGGAGGGAATTGTCAGCAGGTCAACCCATGATTTATGTCACCAATCAGAAGGCTGGAAGGGTGGGAAATTCAAAGAGATGTCAAACACAAAATGGAGACTGACTCAGAGATCACCACAAAATGGAGGTCCGAAACAACAAAACGTTTTGTAGCCGAAACAGGGACGTTTTGTTTTGTATACAAAACTTTTGGATCTGGAAAATGGGTGTTTTGTTTTGTCTACAAAACACCCGAAACAGGTTGTTTTGGGTACAAAACGTTTTGTTTCCGAAACGTTTCACACATCCCTACTGTTTATCTCTGCCTCTACGACCCCTCTATGGATAGAATGTACTCAGGAACTTCCTGGGAGTGATTTACTTCTTCTTCTTCCCAGAATGCTTCTAGGTCTTTTTCTGAGTACCATGCTTCTATAGGTTTCTCTCTGACCAACATGTAGCCAGAAGTTAGATATAGATCTTTTCCTATCATCACACACCTCTGAATAAAGTAGATTAGTTTAACCTTACATGAATCTCCATGCTTATCATTTATGAGCTGTTGCCCCTGAGACTCTTAACTTCTGCTGTAATGGGAGTGAGTTAGCTCCTGAAATACTCTGCTATGTAAGTAATTAACCCCAACACATTTGATAGGCACTGACATAAATTACTAACAACCTAGTCATATGCAACTGTTTTAGGAGTAGCAGCAGGAATGTAAGCATCCTATGGCATTTAGGCAACACAACAGGATCGCTACTGTGAGGTTTTACTATTAGACAGTAGTTGTTTGTCAAACTTGTGCTTTTCTCAAGGTCATACACTGTATAAGTTATAAATATAGCAAAAGTAGTTTTTGTTGTTTTCTTTTAACTGTCAAGTATGCTCTTTGCCTCCTTTTTATCTTACTTTCCTTAAAAACCTGATATTTCCCTCTCTAAAGTGATAAATCATGAAGCCCAAATTTTAAAAGTCCATAGAGAGGAGTATATGTCATTGTGACTTTCAGTACCATTTATACACCAACTGCCTGGGCTAAAACTAGAGTTGTACTGAAACAGACTGCAAAGCTTTTTTTTTTTTTTTTTAAGGACTCTGCCCAAAAAAGTATACTTTTGACAATAGGGAAGGCTCAAAATGGTACAAAAATGTATGTTGATAAGGAAGAAATACATCAGGCCATTCCTGGCACAATCCCATGGGACAGTTGTAAAGGTCGTTTACACAACCATAGTGGTTGGGGATGGGGAGGGCAGGAGCCTTCCCACACAAACAGAGCCTGAACAAGGCTTCAACACCTGTGCACCCAAATCAGCAGCTCAGTGGAGAGTGGGAGTAGGGGAGGAAGGAAACTGGGCCACCAGGAATCCCACAATGCACTACGAGCAGCAGCAGCACAACTGCTCTCCCTGTCTTGGCAATTGCTGCCAAGTAGCTGTCAAAGTGTGCTGCCTGCCAGCCCATCCACCCATGTGGGCATGTGTACCCTTGCTTGTGCCCAAAATGGTGACCTGACTCTCCCGGGGTCACTGGAAATCGGGGCTCCCCCTCCCACAATTCCTTGCACTGGCAGATCTGCATACGGTGCAATGCCAGACCAAACCCAGGAATTTTGAATGGGTTTAAAGATCCATCCATGCATCTTTAAATGGATGTTCTACCCCTGTAGATTTTCAACCTGGTTTGGTCCTGACCAGTTTATAATTATTGTTCTTATACCTACAGCTTTCTAACCTGAACAGCTTCTCCCACTTCTATAAATACATCAGAGTGTTGCTAATACAAAACGGAATCCATGCACACAGCCAGGTTCTGACACATGAATAATCAATACTCCTTTGGGTGTGTGCAAGGTTTGGTTTGCAGCTATTCTGTTCTAATTTTTACCATGAAGAGTTGGGGGCTCCACATAAGTGGAGGCCCCTTTGTTGCGTTAACTCAACTTGTGAGTATGTAGTCTGAAGGGAGACTTAGAGGTTTCAGCAACATGGTCCTCCGCGGTAGACTGGCCCTTTCATGAGAGGATGAGCAGGAGTACTCTTTGGGTGCAAGGCTCCTTTGGGGATGGTAGTGCCATAACTGTAAGAAGGACTGGCATGGCATAGCATTTACAGGGATTTAAATGCCCTTTTCATGCCGAGGGCTGGCGGAGCACTCAAAAAATGCACAACCACCCTTAGCACACCCCATTCGAGATCATGGCCAATGGCGGTGGAGCTTCCTGGGATTGGCCTCAGCAGCCAAGCAGCAAGGAGGGGCTACCCTCTCCTGGAACTAGTGGTTGGCAGGCTGTGGTTTGATGAACATCTTTGGTACAAATTACAGTTTAGAATTGAAACTGTGAGTTCTCCAATCTCCGGTTTCATTCTACATCTTAATGCAGCACATGTGTGTTGCACAACCCTCAGAGACATATTTTTGAGTAGAGAGGAAACATAGGAAGCTGCCTTGTACCAAATCAGACCATTGGTCCATCTATCTCAATATTGTCTACACTGACTGTCAGCAGCCTTTTCCATTTCAGGCATGAATCTTTCCCAGACCTACCTGGAGATGCCAGGGATCTTCACAATGCAATGCAGATGCTCTTCCACTGAGCACAGCCTCATCCCCTAATACAGAGCACATTCAGGGGAAGAGGCAGTTGTCAAAATGTGTTCTACAACAAAGTTAAATAGGCCTGTTGTTCATGTTACTTCCAAATGCGGGGATAAAACTGACGGTTCATGAATGACTCCAATCGGAACCCTCGAGTTGAATTAAATTTCATCACCTCAACCCAAGGTTCCCAGAAGCCTGTGGTACGTCTGAATTTAGAACCGCAGGATGCTGTCCCTGGAACCAGAGTTGAGGAAGGAAGCTCCTCCCTCAACTCCAGCCTAATTGACTGTGCAGGCTGTCCTTCTGTCAAGAAGGAAGTCCCCACAGCCAGCTCCCTTGCCTCTGCAGTCTCCTGAATGCCCGAATTTGAACAAGAGAGCAAATGGACCCACAGTTGGACCCACTACATGCAAATGTGCCCTCTGGTTTTTTCCTGTTGAAGCCGGTTTGCTCAGTTTGTTTTGGAAGCTGCACTGGAGAGACTAGCTAGAGCTGCATGGCAGTAACTAAATAAGGTTAAATGGATGAAGCGTCATTTCCCCCCTTAATCAAAACAACACACTCCTTGCTGCATAAGCAGTGGAACTGAGTTAATTGAGCTCTTTTAGAAACACCAGTGCTTTCCCCATAACACCAGTCTCTTGTTAGTAAGTCTGGGTGTCCACCCCGATTCCAAAGAAGGCCCTCAGGAAAATTCAATGTACAACTGATTGCCAGGTGATCAGATCATATGACCAGTCCAAAACCTACTTCTTTTGTAACCCTTTTTGCATCTTATTTATTAAGAGTTTCCTCACCCTGAAGATGAAGCAGCCTTATTGTATGTAAGAGTTTACTCATTCTGGTCACTGGTTTTCATTCTTTTTTTCTTTTATTTATTTTTACATTTATATCCCACTCTTCCTCCAAGGAGCCCAGAGCGGTGTACTACATACTTAAGTTTCTCCTCACAACAACCCTGTGAAGTAGGTTAGGCTGAGAGAGAAGTGACTGGCCCAGAGTCACCCAGCTAGTATCATGAATGAATGGGGATTTGAACTCGGGTCTCCCTGGTCCTAGACCAGCACTCTAACCACTCTGGCAGAATTCTTAAATTCTGGCCCTGAAATCCTAAAAGTAATATAATTGGTGAAATAATAAAACAATAAAATTCCAACTTCAGTCTTCCAATCCATTTAAGACTAAATGTTTTTATCCATATAATTTAAATGCTAATAAGTAGTTAAAAAAATTAACTGCCTTTCAAATCCAAGATGACTGATGATGGAGCAAGAGCATGAGTAACTTTAAAATACAAGTAATTACCTAGTGAAAGAGAAGATAAAAAGTAGAATAAAATTATATACATAGACTATTTATTTGCATATATCTTTTTAAATCCAACACAACTAAAACATGCAGGCACTGGGAAACTATTTCTTTCAATACAACACTCAAGATAATGAGTGCCTACAGATTGATTAAAGGGCTGTGCCAGCATTCCATTATCAGACACTAATTAGTTATTTATGCCATTAAGCCAGCTACTTGACAGGTTATTTTCATAACCGAAATGTACAGGTATTCAGACAACAGGAATAAAAGTAATGAGATCACACCCATACCTGGAATGTATGTGCTATTGTACATGCCTGGCATAATTTGCATGAGGGTACAGACATGGCTCAGTATAGGCCATCCCTATATATCGGGCAACCAATATATGGGATATAGTGCATATCCAATTAAAGACACTTGCCAGTGTGGTTGCAGCCTAATTCACTTATTAGCTTGGCACAATAAACATTATCTCAACCCACCCACCATCATGGAGATTATATGCCAGAGAATATTTAATAACTAGATTTTTTCCCCTCAGAACTTCTCCAGTCCTACAAAAATCTGAAATGAGCACATATATTCAAAGAGGAGGAAATATAAGTGCATAAAGGTTGTAATATTCAAAATGAAAATTGGGGTACAATTATGGAGATAATAATAGAAGACTATGGCTATGCAATTCTCTATAAAATGACAGAGGAAAAGTCTATCAATTGCTACTAGTCTTGATAGCTATAGGCTACCTCCAGGTTTAGAGGCAGGATGCCTTTAAGGGAGGATGCCTCTGAATACCAGTTGCAGGGGAGTAATGGCAGGAGAAGGGGCATGCCTTCATCTCCTGGTTGTGGGCTTCCCAGAGACATACGGTGGGCCACAGCGGGAAACAGGATGCTGGACGCGATAGGCCTTGAGCCTGATTCAGCAACACTCTTCTTATGTTCTTAAGATAATAAAACCATCACATTCTTATCACTTGTTCCTTCTGTCCTTCTGCAATGCGCTCAGTTGACATAGTATATCTGGACATCCAAAAAGCTTTTGACAAAGTTCCTCATCAAAGACTCCTGAAACTTAGTAGTCATGGGATAAGTACATATGGGACTAGTACATATGGGACTAGTGGAAATGGGACTAGTACATGTGTGGATTGGTAACTGCTTGAAAAACAGGAAACAGAGGGTAGGTATAAATGGAGAGTTTTCACAAGGGAGGGAAGTAAGAAGTGGGGGTCCCCCAGAGATCTGTACTGGGACCGGTGCTTTTTACTTTATTCATAAATGATCTAGAAGCAGGAGTAAGCAGCGAAGTGGCCAAATTTGCAGATGATAACTCTTTTGGGTAGTGAAATCCAAAACAGATTGTGAGGAGCTCCACAAGGATATCTCCAAACTGGGGGAGTGGGCAACCAAGTGGCAAATGTGGTTCTATGTTGGCAAGTGTAAAGTGATGCAGTACAAGTCATTAGGAAGGGACTGAAAATAAAACGGCTAATATTATAATTCCTTAATACAAAACTATGGTGCAGCCACATCTGGAGTACTGCGTACAATTCTGGTCACCACATCTAAAAAAGGACATTGTAAAACTGGAAAAAGTGCAGAAAAGGGCAACCAAGATGATCAGGGGCCTAGAGCACCTTTCTTATGAGGCAAGGCTACAACACCTGGGGCTTTTTAGTTTAGAAAAAAGACAACTGTGGGGAGACATGATAGAGGTCTATAAAACCATGCATGGTGTGGAGGAAGTGGATAGAGAGAAATTCTCCTCCCTCTCACATAACACTAGAACCAGGGGTCACCCCATGAAATTGATTGCCAGGAAATCTAGGACCAACAAATGGAAGTACTTTTTCATACAACACATAATCAACTTGTGGAATTTTCTGCCACAAAATGTGGTGACAGCCAACAACCTGGATGGCTTAAAGAGGGGTTTGGATAACTTCATGGAGGAGAGGTCTGTCAACAGCTACTAGTCGGAGGACTATAGACCACCTCCAACCTCAAAGGTGGGATGCCTCTGAGTACCAGTTGCAGGGGAGTAACAGCAGGAGAGAGGGCATGCCCTCAACTCCTGCCTGTAGGCTTCCAGCGGCATCTGGTGGGCCACTGTGTGAAACAGGATGCTGGACTAGATGGGCCTTGGGCCTGATCCAGCAGGGCTGTCCTTATGTTCTTATGTTCCCTTCCCCCCTGCCCCCCCAAAAGCATTTTCCCCCATTCATTTAATTACTGTTCTATGGGAAACATAAATGGACTCATCTTTCCATTGTTTAAGTTAAATATAAACCAAAGATGTTAGAACATGCACTCTTCTGTACTTTATACACTTTAGAGCAGTAACTGGCCATTTTATGACTATCACCATTTATTGTCATGGAATGAAACAGAGTACTCTCAAATGGATGTATCATACATCTTAGTGATATATCTAAGATTTAGTGACAGATGACTTCTCCCTCAAGTTCCCTTGTAATTAGTTCAGTTGTTCCAACTTTAATGGAGAACTACCTGAAAATGTTATGAACAGTTCTTTGTCTTTTCATAATGGGGGAACTCTCTGCCAGTCTTCCCCATCAGATCCTCCACTTCCCAAAATTTCCTGCTGAGGGGTTGCAGCTGGGATGGGGAGTGTGGTGTGTTTGTGGCAGCAGAAGAGTACTCATATTTAAGGCCTAGGCAATAGATCCTCATGTGGAGCAGTCATGGCTGCAGTTTTCTGTGCCTACCTACCAACTCAATCCATTAGCAGAGGTGCACTGGAAAGTCCTTGTACAAGATATCCACATAGCATATCCCTCCTCCTACAAAGGAGGCCCTTACAGCTGCCATAGCCCCCTCCTCTTGTACAAGGTTGCCTGCTGCAGAAAGGAGGAGACTAGCAGACATGAGTACTGGCTCCAGAATAATCCCATTATGGCCCAGAACCAAATGTTGGTATAGTTTTGGGCTTGACATAATGATGCAGTGTTTTTTCAAACTGCATCATAATTTGCATCACTGCAAATTATGTTCTTATGCTCTTATGTTCAAACTGCAGTAATTCATTTCTTACCTCCCTGCAACCACTGCCTGCCCAGTTTCAGATCATGGTATCATCACTTTTAATAATAATGTATCACAATACTTTTAAATTAGGGAGAGCTTTACTGCTCGGAAGGGATACATTAGGAAGCAATTTGGTGCTTGATGAACCTTGATGATACATGAAAAGAATAAACAAGTCAAAAATTCCAGGTGAAACACTCACAGATGTGACAAAGTTCAGCTTTTTAGCATAGAGATGAAAAAAATCATTTTATTTTTAAGTTGGTTAAAAACTTAGCTAAATGAATAACTTTATTTTTTTCAGCACATTAAATAGAATTGACATTTTGAACTGTAGGTGTCACAGAAAGATGTAACAGCAGGGAGAACATCTGAAAGCCCTAAAGAAATACATCTTGAGATGGTAGGTAGTATGAAGAGAAGTTCAGGGTCAGCACAACAAGGCCTTGAAGCAATATTCCCATCATTCAGACATGAAGGTCCAGGGCTGTGAAACATGTTCACAGTCACTGTTGTTTTCATTATGCTATATAACAAAACAGGATAAAAGCTTTCAAGCAAAGCAGATGCAAAAATGTTCCATTTGCAATCCAATTACCAAACTGGAATCAACTAAGCATTTGCATCTGTTATTTAAAAATGGCCTTCTAAATTGGACAGAGTAAAAATTATAAGTTTTTTTTTTTAACTCCAGCAGTAACAGTAATTGCTTAGTTTCTCTGTGAGGACAAGATGCAAGGTAATTTCTCAAAGTTTCTCTGTGATGGCAAGAGGAATGCTGGCACTATTCATACAGTCACAAATCTAATCCTATTCAGACATTGCATTGTACATATCTTACAAGATGTCTGTACACATGTGCATATTTTTGTGTGCAAGATACAGATGGGAATATCCTATCCTAATCCCATGACAGAACCTCATACATTTCATTTCATGATTCAGCAGCACATGATCTCTAATATTCCTCCTACTGAAGACCCTAGCAGTTCTGTGCAACACTTTTTTTTTACTGCCCCTATGCTTCTCTTGTGGTTGCTTTGTCTTCCTTTCCCCCAGATCCTGAAGCAAGTGACCTAGATGTGCTATACAATGCCATTTAACAAGAAATACTGAAAATCAGCTTCTGAAGTTCTGCACATCAGATCTGTACCAAAACTACTTAGGCTAGAAATTTAGTAGTCAAATAAGAGCTATCCTGTAGTTTGACATCTTTGAAGCAGTAGACCTTTATTTCATTACTTTTGTCCTAGGAATGCATGCACATTGACACATTTATTGTATGAATAGGGATCACAGATCTAGCTAGAAGTCATTGCTGTAATCAGAGAAGGAATCTGGGAATTAGTGCTGATTATATCCATGGATATCCAGTTTATACTTTAGAGTTGTCCACAAAGAGGCACACCTGGGGGTGATTGGGGTTGCTCTGGGGCTTTTTTGGTTAATTTTTAGATGGTTTTTAAATGATACAACCTAATAGTGGACAATAGGAAACAGAGGTCAACATCCTGACTAATGGTACATACAAGCCTCTAACAAAAGCACATGCACAGTGCTAGTCTGTCCCCTTTCAAAGTTCAGGAACTCTTGCACAAGAGTGTGGTGATATTTGCCACTTTCCCCTTACTCCAACAGTGCTCTTTAACCTATGGGAAAATGTCCCTGAGGGCTCTGAGACTTTCAAATATAGTTTTTCTTAGAAGCATACATGTAGTGTTAGTTAGTCAACGTGCTAATCCTTACCTCCCTCTTTCCCCCCAAATGTCCCACACATTGTCCCTACTCCCAGTCTTGGAATGCCAAGTTATTAGAAAATAAGAAGGCAAAGGTGATGAAAGAAAAGAGAAATAACAGAGACAACTCCACTCAAGTATGTGCATACGCATACAACCATACTTGAACTGGATAATTGTGATCTTGGATTTAGATCCAAAGATATGGCATTTATATACCTCTTTTCACCAAATTCTAGAAATTTGTGCTAATCATTCCTATTTTGTATAGAAAACTGACTGACTAACCCTAATGACACAATTAATTGCCACTCTCTAACTTGTAATTCTGTCTTAAAGGTAAAGTGTGCTGTCTAGTCGATTTTGACTCCTGGCGCCCACAGAGCCCTGTGGTTTTCTTTGGTAGAATACAGGAGGGGTTTACCATTGCCTCTTCCTATGCAGTATGAGATGATGCCTTTCAGCATCTTCCTAAATCACTGCTGCCCGATAAAGGTGTTTCCCATAGTCTGGGAAACATACCAGTGGGGATTTGAACCAGCAACCTTCTGCTTGTTAGTCAAGCATTTCCCTGCTGTGACACTTAAGGTGGCTCAATTCTGTCTTGGGACAATGTAAATGAGATATTCATTTAACCATTTTCTAATGTTGCTCTTCAGACATTATTATCAATCTGTTTTGTCTGTGTTTTCAGCGATAACCAGTGGTGGCTGGTGGCTCCTGGGACTGGGTGGGCACTAGGCAGGGCAGGTGATAGGCAGAGCCAGGTCGGGGGTCCTGGAGGCAGAGCCAGGTGTGGGTGCTGCTGGAGGCAGAGCATTACAAATAACTAGAAATCCAATGGTGACACATATGAAGTATTTCTCTCTGAAAATAACACAAATTTGTCATCTAAGACTGTGTGGTGTGTGGTATGGTGGTTAGAGTACTGGACTAGGACTGAAAAGAACCTAGTTCAAATTCCTATTGAGCCATGAAACTTAGTGGGTGACTCCATGATTTATTCTGGACTACTCAGATCTTTCTCAGCCAAATGTACCTCACAGGATGGTTATGAGGATAAACATAACCATGAACATCGCTCTGGGCTCCTTGAAATAGGAGTGGGATATGCTGTAAACGTAAACATAAATTCAAGGAAAGGACATGCAGTTCCTCATCTAGAAGCACTAGCAACACTACTGCTGATGTTAAATATTTGTGGCTTCTATTAATTGCACGGCCTGTTGCCTTCCCTCACTTTATTTGCTAATATAAAAGTCAGTGTCCTTAATGAAAGCCACATACATTGAAAACTAAAACTGAGCACCCCATAGACAAATGAAAAAGGGAAGCAAGCAAGTAACAACATACGAACCACCATGCACACCTATCCACCACACCTGCCTACTCCCATCCCTCCCTTTGCTTCTTTCAAACCTGGCTTTCCCCAGAGTGGCTCCATCCCCTAAGGACATCTTACAGTGCTCACACATCCTCTCTCCCCCCGCCCCCCGCTCTCTCTCTCTCTCTCTCTCTCTCACACACACACACACACACACACACATACTCAACATTAGCTGTGTGGGACAAGTGGAGAAAAAGTAGGGCTTAATGGATAAAATGGATATTCAAAGCTTACTCTGGTTTGAATATACAATGTGTTTTGACCAGGATCAATAATTTGTACTGTATAATATTGTACTGAATCAAGTACTATTTGTAATGTACAATATTGTGCTGTATCAAGTACAATACATTCTGTCTAGGATCAATAATTTAGAGAATAGAGCAAGAAGGAATGAAACAATCTGAAACATTATTAAAAAGTGGAACAACTTATATGAATGATATAGTTTCAATAATATATGCATATGAAATTGAATTTAAAAAGCATAAATATAAAAGTAATTGGGAAAGAGATTTAACTGGATGAAACCCAATTTTGGTCACCGATATTATCAAGTGGTCCCCTAAAATCAACTTTACTAAATATCATTCTTATAAGATAGGTTGTGATGATATAGAATCCCAGTATGCTTGTCCCACTTAGACTCATAGAAGACATCTCTATGCTGCAGAAATTGAGGCAAAATAGGTACATGTTATCATATATGATGATCTTGTGCTCACATAAGCCCATTGTGGCAAAGGTTACTCCAATATATAAAAAACATAATTGAAAACGTGTCACATAAAACAGAAATCTCTTTACTTAATGGCTCAAGAGTATATTAATAGTGTTGAATTTTGTTTGTATAAGCTAATTTTATACAATACATTGTTTACATTATTATTTGTTTCAAATGAAAAAAATGATACAGAAATCTCTTTTTTTAAAAGAGTAAGGTACTTTTGACTCCTGACTTGAAGCTAGCAAGAATTGCCAACACTTTGGGTAGGTTTCACAGTTCGACACAGAAGGCTCCAAAGGCAAAATCACTTTTATAGTTAACAAGGTGGCAGTGTGGCAGTTTCAATTCAGGTGACCATTTTAATTTAATTGCTATTCTAGATATGTTTAAGAGTAAATCTCAATTAAAATAGTTTGTGCTCTTCGAAAAATCAATCTAAATCAGAAGACCAAGATACATTTCATTTTCTTTCAAGAATATAATTATTTTATCAAGTACATTTTTCTTTTTAAGTAGTGGATCCTTCATTTTTGAAGTTTTGTCGCTGACACTGCTTATTTCAGGTTTATAAACAGCCTGAGTGATTTGCCATGAAAATGCTATTTGATTCACCAGTCCTGGAGAACGCTCTGAAATAAATTGGGCCCCTGAAACCATACCTTGAACCTTTGAATCATGACTGTTAACTGTAGAGGATTCCATGTTAGTGTGTGCAGCCAGAAATAGCGGTGGGGTGCAGGGAGCTCTAAGGACAAAGCTGCTTTCCCGGTGACTCAGAAAGATTTTTTATATATTTCACAGTTGTCACAAAAAGGAGATGGTCAAATGATGGTCACAAAAAGGAGAGGGTTCAGATAATGAAACATCAGCAAAAAAATAAAAGACTTTCTGTCACACTGTGAAGGCACCTGTACTTTGTAAGAGCTGCAGCATAAGCACTGCTAGCATTTAAAAAGAAGACATGCACTTTGTTCTGCAGTTTGTAAGTTCAGAACAAAGTGCATTTCTTTTCAATGCTAGCAGCTCTTATTTCAGCTTAGTTGATAAGACAAATCGCCAGCTATTCAGACATTATGAGGCATCTGCTGCAGTGAAATAAAACGTGACCGGGTGAAGACCTCAATTATTCTCATCTCTCCACACTTACAAATTAAAATACTATATACAATGAATCTGATTGCTACTTGATAATCCCAGAGCTGTTAATTTTTCAGAGCCAATCAAGATCAGCTTCCAAATATGCTTCAATTAATCAGGGCACTGATTTTTGATCAATTTTTTTGGATCAAATCCTAACCATTGCAAACATAAACAGTAGGTAGTGGACCGTGATATTGTTTGCCACTTGGAAATAAACTTGAAAAAATGTATACTTCCCCATTAATGCTGAGTAGCAAAGAAATGCCCAAGGTCTTATTTTTAATATCCTGCAAAAATGTTAAAGATACTTTTCTTTTTTAAAAAACCAATATGGTGAGGATTAAGCTGATAAGAGAAAGAAACACTGTGTATTTTAGAGTTATTACATCTTTATCGGTTAATGAGAACTTTAAAAAATCTTTTCTTCACTTCTCACCACACAATATTCCTACTATATTACAAGAACCAAAAATAAACAAGATGTGCTTTCTTGAGTCTGGTTTCAAGGCATGACACAGCAGTAGTGACTGCATTATTTCTTTTCATGCTTTCTGTGTAATATCGAAAGGGAGAACTCATAAGTCACCTCCACAGAGAGAATGTAAGTTGTTACTGTCATATATCTTGCTGCCTAGGTGGGTGATGTGTGAGTTTCTAGTTTGGATGTTACAGAAGAAGAATTCGGGGGGGGGCATAAATGTTACTGTGCTCTGACTAAATGTCTCATGCCACTCTTGCGGCAAGTAGACAAGATATTTAGCACACACTTTGTAACCGTATGTCTTGGTTTCATTTGCAAAATAGCAGCTATGGGGAATGACTCCAATCTGAACTAAGACTGACATGAGGGGGAAGTGTCTTTGTCTCTACCACGGTACCAGTCCAGACCGGTAGACTCCCCATACAGGTGAAACTCGGAAAATTAGAATATCGTGCAAAAGTCCATTAATTTCAGTAATGCAAATTAAAAGGTGAAACTGACAGACGCATTACATGCAAAGCGAGATAAGTCAAGCCTTAATTTGTTATAATTGTGATGATCATGGCGTACAGCTCATGAAAACCCCAAATCCACAATCCCAGAAAATTAGAATATTACATGGAACCAAGAAGACAAGGATTGTAGAATAGAACAATATCGGACCTCTGAAAAGTATAAGCATGCATATGTATTCAGTACTTGGTTTGGGCCCCTTTTGCAGCAATTACTGCCTCAATGCGGCGTGGCATGGATGCTATCAGCCTGTGGCACTGATGAGGTGTTATGGAAGACCAGGATGCTTCATTAGCGGCCTTCAGCTCTTCTGCATTGTTTTGTCTCATGTCTCTCATCCTTCTCTTGGCAATGCCCCATAGATTCTCTATGGGGTCGGGTCAGGCGAGTTTGCTGGCCAATCAAGCACAGTACACTGTATACTTTTCAGAGGTCCGATATTGTTCTATTCTACAATCCTTGTCTTCTTGGTTCCATGTAATATTCTAATTTTCTGGGATTGTGGATTTGGGGTTTTCATGAGCTGTACGCCATGATCATCACAATTATAACAAATTAAGGCTTGACTTAGCTCGCTTTGCATGTAATGCGTCTGTCTCATATATCAGTTTCACCTTTTAATTTGCATTACTGAAATTAATGGACTTTTGCACGATATTCTAATTTTCTGAGTTTCACCTGTATAGTTGCTATTTGCTCCCAGAGGAAAGCTTCATTATAAAGTGGGGAGTTATATATAAAGGCCCCTGAAATCATAACGTTCTGTTTGGACCTAAAATCTTTTGGGCGGGTTCAAATGTCCATATGGATTCACCACCACAGGATTGGAGCTGCAAATGGACATGTCCTCCTCCACAGCTTGATGAGCTGTTCTATGAGTCTCTATGTTTTTTCAAAGCCATGCTGCTTTAATAATTCTGTTGGAAGGACCATGCAAAGCAAAGGAGTCCTAAGAAGTTACAGACATCAGTGTAACCCAGCAGCTCTACACAAATGTTCTCTCTTATGTCGTATAACAAAGATGTGTACTTTCATTATTTCAATTGCCCGGATCAGCGGGTCTATGATTTACATATTCAATTCTGTATACACACCAGAAGCTACATTACACCATATAACTATATATAATCACCTTGGTTAACACACACATTGCATAGAGCATTGGGCATTTGAAATATTTTTAAAAAAACAATGTGCTGGCTATAGCTTACTCAGAGAAAGGGGGATTACACCATAGTGACATTTCCAGGCTTTCTTCCAGTTACGTCAGTGGTTAAAGTCAGATGCAATATAAGGCATGTGTTAATTTTTCTTAGTAATTGCAATCTTTCATGATTTCACTGTGCAAGGAAGCCATTGTAGCACTGTAATCTAAATCACATTGCTCTGAACTGCCTGCTATTGTGCCCAGACCCCGAGCCCAAAAATGACAACGACACTTATTTGGGAAAAGGGCCACAACTTTATTTAAATGAATTAAATTAAAGCGGACTGGCAAACCAGAGGTGATTAATCACCCTATATTAACAGTGCGGGTCTGCTAAGGTTGGGTTAGGATTCCGCATCCTTTCCCCAAACCTATAAGGGCGACACACCTTGGCTCAGGCAAGAAGCAGGTACAACCTGCCTTCCGCCTTCAAGGCCAACCCCTTCACCTGAAGGGGCTTGAATACTTCTAGGTTCTCGCCAGTCCCGGACCGCCCAGCCCAAGGACCGGTGAATACCTGAAGCTGGTGTCATGGTGAATCAATCTCCCTGGGCCGCACAAACCACAAAGGAGTGATTGACCAATCGACCTGATAATTATTCAAAGGTGCTCACCAACGATTATTCCTGAAATTACCCCAAACCCGCACTGTTCCTGCTAAGTCGTGACCTACCTAGCTAGGGCAAACACCTGAGGACAGAACGGAGTAGGCAAAAAAAACCCCAACAGTGGCCAATGCGTTGAAGGTAAAAAATTCCTACTCGGCCCAATGCGACCAGTCGCTAGACCCACTCTGAACCAGGGATGGGAGGGAGGGGGAAAGCCAGCCTCCGAATGCGGAGCCTGGGGCGGGCGACGCGGACCAGGGCGGAAGTCCCGCCCCCCTCCCCAGGCCAACCAATGAGGCCACTATTTTGGCCTCGTGCAGGGCAGCTGGCACAAATAGCCCTCCCCTCTGCACGAGGCCAAGGGGAGGGGCATTGTGCCCAGACCCCAAGCCCAAAAATGACAACGACACTTATTTGGGAAAAGGGCCACAACTTTATTTAAATGAATTAAATTAAAGCGGACTGGCAAACCAGAGGTGATTAATCACCCTATATTAACAGTGCGGGTCTGCTAAGGTTGGGTTAGGATTCCGCATCCTTTCCCCAAACCTATAAGGGTGACACACCTTGGCTCAGGCAAGAAGCAGGTACAACCTGCCTTCCGCCTTCAAGGCCAACCCCTTCACCTGAAGGGGCTTGAATACTTCTAGGTTCTCGCCAGTCCCGGACCGCCCAGCCCAAGGACCGGTGAATACCTGAAGCTGGTGTCATGGTGAATCAATCTCCCTGGGCCGCACAAACCACAAAGGAGTGATTGACCAATCGACCTGATAATTATTCAAAGGTGCTCACCAACGATTATTCCTGAAATTACCCCAAACCCGCACTGTTCCTGCCACAGAGGGAGTTTAGCCTAGCTTAACCTCCCTGCCCCATACCTTTCCAAGAGTTCAACAAGCCGACCCCTGAGATTGCAAAGATAAATATCGCAGCCTTCCTCAGAAAGGTGCACCCCATCGGGGCGATACAGCTGCGGGAAGCAAGCGGAGAGCCCGGGCTGGCGCACAATCGACCCACCGGCCGCCACCACCAGCTTGCCGATAGCGGCCGACGCCTTACGGCGAGCTCTTTCAATGCCCCTAATGCTCCGGGCTCCGCGCCAGGCCCGCCGCTGTATCCACTCAGTCCAAACTATGTGAACATCCGGCAACCAACACCTCAAGACCTGCAAGTCCGAGGCGGCCTGTTGAACCAAGGAAATACCAGTCCGCTTACCCAAATCGTTTTCACCCAAGTGAATGACGAGAACATCAGGCAGGGGCATCCTACCTAAACAATCCCAAATAGCCGGGAGCAACTGGCTCCACAGCATGCCACGCATGCCCTTCCAACAAACAGACGCCCGCTCCGCAAGACCCAGCTGGGTGCCCCAACTGGAGGTGCTGGCCCTCTTGAACGCCCAGAAGACCAACGAATGGCCGCAAAGAAGTATGCGCACAGGAGCCGCTGCCCCGCCAGCACCTGCCAGAAGAACAAACAAGTAAAACAATTAATATCATAGCGAGCACCTAATGCACATAGCGCTGCATCGCCAGGGACTTCCAACGCCCAATCCTCATTATGGCCTCCTCCCGCATCCCCAGCCTGCTGGCAGTAGTTGCCGCCCCAATCCGAAAGGAATGGAGCGTAAAGCCCGAGGCAGACACCCCGGCAGACACCAGGGCCTTACGTAAGATAGCCAAAAACTGAAATTGGGTGAGTGGGTCCCCGACCTGATGAACAAAAAGGCAACCCCCTTTCTGGGGGCCCAAGTCCACATAGTGCCGCAAAGCCACCACGGGACAGACCTGGGGCGCCCCCGAGGCCACTAAGCGGACCTCCTGCCCTCTCCCCTTCTGATCGGTTTTCGACCAGCGCAGAAGCAAGCGTGCTTCCCCCTCCATGAGAGACAGGTCAGCGAATTGCAAACAGCAGTCGCGGGAAGAGCGGCCACTCCTAGGCAATAGCTCACCCGGCTGGAAAGCCCCAAAGAAAGCCACCAAGATGGCTGCCCGAAAAAGAGAAATCTCCCAAGCAGACCTGCAACACAGAGGTAAACGGTCAAGTAATAATTGAATCACCTCCAACGTAAGCGGGCGCCTGGTGTCCCCCGCCCTGGGAACCTCCCGGGCCCAACCTTCCAACATCCTCTTCACCCGAGGATCGCCCGAGCAATCCGCCACCCCACGTGCCTGAGCGGCAAAGGACAGAGCCGCCACATAGCCGGTCAACGTAGAGACCGCACGCCCTTCCCCCCGCAACTGAACCAGAAACTGCAACAGATGGTCACTCGGCACAGGCCAAACCTCCTCCAGACCCACGCCCTTCCTGAAAGAGGAGAAGGCGGCTATTTTGGAAAAATAACTCGCCCTAGTACTGGGCGCGAGCGAGGCCGCGATGGCCCGCTGGGCCTCTACTTGCCAAGTTGCCACAACGCGACTGGCATCGGTTCTGGGTGAAGTGCTGCCTCGGGCGCTAATTCCCTGAACCTGTCCACCTGAAAGCGAGACAGGGCATCAGCAATATCGTTTTGCAACCCGGGAACATGACGTGCCACGAACAAAATGTTCTCTTGCAGGCACAGCAGCACGAAGGCCCACAGCAACCCCATCACCCGGGGGGAGCGAGAGGTCTGGGAGTTAACAACCTGAACCACCGCCTGGTTGTCACACCAAAAGCGGACCGAGGAATTAGCAAAATCCCCAGCCCATAGGTGTACCGCCACCACGATGGGAAAGAACTCCAAGAAAGTTAAGTCCCTAGTGACACCCTCAGACACCCACTGAGCAGGCCAGCGAGCGGCACACCAGCGACCCCTGAAGTATAATCCAAACCCAACACCCCCGGCGGCGTCAGAATGAACCTGGAGCTCAGCTTCCAGCAGCTGTACGCTCCTCCAGAAGGACACGCCATTGAATTCCAACAGGAACGCCTCCCAAATGGCCATGTCAGCCCTGATGCCCGCGGAAACCCTAACCCTGTGGTGTGGGGCATGCAAGCCGGACATAATGTCACAAAGGCGCCGCAAAAAGGCCCGGCCGGGAGCCACCACCCGGCAGGCAAAATTAAGGTGGCCTGTAACCACCTGCAGCTCCCGCAGCGAGGCTTTGTGGGCCCAACCCAGGGTCCTAACTAAACCCAAAAGAACCCCCAGCTTTCCAAAAGGAAGCCGGGAACAGCCGGCAAGGGTATCAAGCTCTATGCCCAAGAAAGAGAGCCGGGTAACCGGCCCCTCAGATTTGTCTGCCGCCAGGGGAACCCCCAACTCCCATGCCAGTGCCATAAAACAACCCAGCAAGTGCTGGCATTCCCTAGAATTGGCCCTCCCTGAAAAAAGAAAGTCGTCTAAAAAATGTGCCGTGAAGGGCAGGCCGGCCCTGCGCCTCAAGGCCCACTCCAGAAAGGTACTGAAGGCCTCAAATGCGGCGCATGAAATAGAGCAACCCATTGGAAGAGCCCGGTCAAAGTAAAATTTCCCCCCAAAAGCAAAACCTAACAGATCAAAATCCGCGGGGTGAACCGGAAGGAGGCGAAAGGCAGACTCTATGTTGCATTTTGCCAACAGAGCACCAACCCCCCGATCCCGAACCATCCGTACTGCCTCATCAAAGGAAGTGTACCGGACGGAGCAGAGGGCATCAGGGATGCCATCGTTCACTGAGGAGCCCCGGGGATGAGACAAATGATGAATCAGCCGGAATTCCCCCGGTGCCTTCTTCGGCACAACACCCAGGGGGGAGACCCTCAAGTCGGGAAAGGGGGGGCGGTCGAAAGGCCCAGCCACTCTACCCGCTGCCAGTTCCTTACCGATCTTCCTGAGGACCACAGCCTCCATCCCAATTACGGACTTAAGGTTCCTGGCCATGGTGGGCTCCCTACGGGACGTGGAGGGAATCCGAAATCCCTCTGTAAAGCCCGCCAATAAATAACCAGCGGCTGCCCTGTCCGGGTAGTCCCTCAGCAAAAGCTCCAGCACATCAAGCTTGATTGGGCTGGGCCCCTTTTCCCGAAGGGGGTGGGGGAGGCCCGCCCTTCCTACCACCCCCGGGCTTGAATCTAACACCCGCCCCGGAAGATCGGGCTCTAGGGCAGGTAGAGCTTGGGTGTCTGCCCCCGCAGAGGCCACAAGCATGTTTAAAACGACAGGGTGTCCTCGAGCACCGCCCCCCATTGTTATACTCCCAGCAGACCATGTGGGGTTGAACCCACTGTTGGCCCGCTGAAGAGGCAGCGAGCCCACCCTGTGGCCTGGAGAATAGATGACCGCTGTCAGACCGGTCCCCTTCGACCGGCCGAGAGGGGGACATAATCAGGAGCCAAAGCTCTTGCAAAGGGGCATCCCAAGGGAGGGAAGGGTCCAAAGCCGCTCTCATCCTAAAACTCTCGTCATACCGAATCCATGCCGTGCCCGCAAAGTCAGACATTGCCCTATGGATGATATCCATGTACTTGAGGAGGGACGGCCCCTTAGCCGGCTGGGACTGAACGACCACCCCCATGTAAATGGTGAAACCCGAAAGCCAATTATGCCATGTTTTCTCAACAGGCTTCCGCTTGGTGGCTTCATGGTCCCGACACGATTCGCCTTCCTTATGTTTCACCTCCGGTTCACGGAACAGAAGGCTGAAAACATCTACGTACTCCCCTTTTAAAATCTTCTCCCTTGTGGCAGGGAGCAGGTGATCACCCAAAGGGAGCCCAACAGCACCATAAGGGGCATGTTGCGCGGTGGGCATTATCCCCATAGGATAAAAACCCGTCCCACCTGTCTGAACCGGAGGAGTGGCAGTCGACCCAGCAACGCCAGTAGGGGGCAATGGCAAAGCAGGCCGTTGTCCCAACCACACCTGCTCAGCAGCCCCAAGAGACCCAGCCAAAGTGCAAGGGAAACCCTGTGTGTAACCCCAGGGCGGTACGTGACCCATACCCCAATGCTGAGTGTAAGGCGGCCACCATGGGTTACCCCATCCGCCTGTTGCGGGTATCGTCCAGGGCACTCCAGGCCACTGGCCGGTACCGCCCGGTGGTGTAGATGGAATGGACTCACCCGGAACCGCTGGAACAGACGGGTCCGTCGGGCTGGGCCCAGCCGGCAACACAGGTGCAGAATCCGCAGGCAGGGTCGGTTCCGGAGCTCCAGGGACAGGCGCAAGCACGTCCGGATTGGGAGCCCCAGGCAGGGGTGCGGGATCCGCGGGGGCCGTCGGGGCCACAGGCCCAACAGGGATGGTTCCTTGCTCCAGGGCACTCAACCTGTCAGAGAGATCTTTCAGTAATTGTGTTCGGGCAGCAACCCTCGTGCGCTTGGGCGCAGGCTTAGGCACCCCTGACGGCCCGGCTCCCTTATCCGGAGGCTCCCTTATCCGGAGGCGGCGCGGCCCGGGCCCTCTCAAGGGCTTCCATCCGATGCACGAGACCCCTGATGAGCACCATCTCCTGATCTTCTTCCTCATCCGAGGATGGGAGAGGTGCAGGCCTCTTAGGTGGCTTCACGGGCCTACCACCCTTCTTGCCCTTAGCTTTACCGGGCATTATACCACTCCCTTCGTCACACCCTCACCTTATCCTATGTAATGAGTATATATGTGTATATATCTATATACCTATATATATACAGAGATATAGAACCAACAGTATCAATAGCAATGCCAGCTTACCCAAAGAAAACACCCAGCAACTATAACATGAAAGAACCACGGGGAGGAAAACCCCTCAGTAAACTAAGCTCCCAGCCAAGTAATGCCCCAAGAACAATCACAAACAAGGGGAGTAAAGAGACACGAACGAAAAAAGGGGGGGGCAGGAGGGAAGGCAATGCCAAGGAAGGAAAACAAAGAAGTAAGAGGAGCAACACCCAGGGCGGAACACAGGCCCTAGATACCCAAGCCTGCGGCGCAGGCCCCCGCCCTGAAATGGAAGTGGCCGCTACCCGGCCTTGCCAAGCACTTACAGCCCCCGGGACAGCGTGGACCACCCCGGGCACCCCCCCAACTGCGCCACCACCCGGTCCCACAAACCAGAGGCCCAGAGGCCGAAAAAACGCCACGCAGCCGCCCGCCATTAAAACGGCCGTTGCCGCCCCAACCGCCGAGACCGCCGCCGATGCCGCCGCCAGTGAGCCTGAAGGCAGGGAAGGCAAAGCCGCCCACAAACGGGCCGCGAGATGCCTGCCAACGCCGCCGCCAGGCCCACGAAGGAGAGGAGCCTTGAGAAAGAGCTCCTCTCAGAGGGAAAGCCAGCCTCCGAATGCGGAGCCTGGGGCGGGCGACGCGGACCAGGGCGGAAGTCCCGCCCCCCTCCCCAGGCCAACCAATGAGGCCACTATTTTGGCCTCGTGCAGGGCAGCTGGCACAAATAGCCCTTCCCTCTGCACGAGGCCAAGGGGAGGGGCATTATAAGCATCCTAAACTATTGAGTACCCAGAAATGTTGGGGGCAATATGCTAAATCATTGTAAACCGCTTAGAGAGCTCCGGCTATAGAGCGGTATATAAATGCAAGTGCTATTGCTGTGCCATTTTTTTTATGCCCAGCACTTTCTCCAAAGTTCAAAAGTGTTGCAGCTGTTCTGGGGAGATCAGAAACTTTGAAACTTTCTTGGAGGGTACCCACAAAAGCATTGAATAATTGGGGGGGGGGTGTGCTTCAGGGCTTACCAGGGATGGCGATAATATTTGTTGAACTGAAAACACCACTGTCACTGTGGATGGTGTTGGCAGCCGTGCTTCCAGCAGTATTTATCTTTATAGCAGGTGCTTGGTGCATTTTTCTTTTCTGGAATATACTGGGAAAGCTTTATTCCTGGGTGCATTCTGTGAAAGGACAGGGCAGATGGCAGTCCCCAAGAAGATAAGCCGTATTGCTGATACCATCTACATTCACAGGCCACATTTGCACATAACAGGGGAATGGAGTTGCAGGAACCCATGGCTTCCTGCCATTACGTCTGAATGTGTGCAATTCTGGTCCCGTCAATAGTGCAACCTGACATTGCGCTGAGGAGACTCCAATTTGAAGCTTCATTTTGTAGTGAGTTTCACTGCTCCAAACTGAGGATCTTCAGAGCCTTCCTGCTGTCCAAATGCAGTATTGGAGGCTGCATTTGGCTGGACGGAGTTGAGGGAGGAAGCTCCTCCCTCTCACTCTCCCTGATTGAATGTGTGGGCTGTCCTTCAAGCAGGAAGGGAGCCCACACAGCCAGCTTTCCATCCTCCCTGCAGGCTTGCTGACTGCAGAGATGACAGTCTCCAGTTCATCCAAATGTGGACAGGAGAGAAGGGAAGCGGGGTGCGGAACCATGGGTCCATTCCATTTTACATGTAAATGTGGCCAGTGTGTCAACTTCAGTAGAAGAAATCATTATTATTACTGCCCTACCTCCACTGGTAAGCCACACTTGCTGGCAGGTAATTTCTGTGCTGCCCAGCTAACTGGTATATTGAAATTTCTATTATGGGAGAGGAAAAACTAGTCCCAGGTGGAAACAATAGGTTTAATGGTGAAGAAACTTCTATAAAATACCTGGGTACTTTTCTCTGCAGAGCAAATTTATGTGTCCAGTCATTATATGGTGAATTCTAAACAATTACTGTATATGAACAATTGAGGATATGTGAAGGAATGATCAAGAATAATATTTTTTCATTTAGCTACTTTGAATCTATGAGCAGGAAGTCAGCTTTTATACACATGTTGAGGGAAAGGATGCTTTATAAAAAGACCGTGAAGACAATGACAAGAAGAGCACAGCAAGGATGTCTGTGTGTTATTTTTAGCTACATCTTTCTTGCCTTAAGCTAGTACAGCTGTTCCTTTGCTTCTGTGGGCAAAACATGTGGATCCTAAGTGACAGAGCTTTTCTTTACACATCTCCATTGGAGAATGAAACAGACCTTTTCTACAGGTATCTTCACCTGTCTGAAAGCCTCATAACCTGTATTCAGTTGGACTTGTAAAAAGGTTTCTGATGCTTTTTTGTTGCCTTCAGAGCAGTGCTTCTGAACATTCCCCATAAAGCATCAGAAGAATGCAGAGAGAATGCCAACCGTTGTGACAGTCAGAATACCCAAATTAAAGTGTAATTGAGAACTATTTCCTCTCATAATTTTAAAAACCAAAATGCACACACAAATATTTTCAAAGACAGCAGTACTGTGTTAAAAAGCATATGAAGTCTCTGTATAGAATTATGTAAACTTATTTAAAACAAGAAAACATTTTCCTTCTTTCTAAAGAAGATTTCTTTTTATTATAAATATTTTATTTATTTCAGACAATTTGTTAGGCACTGTTCAGTGCAGAGCTTCTAGAAAGCATATTTCTTGAAATAAATGAAGTGCAAGCAGGGCAGATCAGCAGTTACCCATGATAAACAGCTACTGTAGTGCAGACATGTTCAAAATCAAACTGCAGTAACAGAGACCACATTTGATTATAGATTCCACTCAAGTGATTGTAATTCATTCCAGCGGACATACAAAAGACAATAAAGTATCTAACTGATTTTGGACAATGACATCTTCTGTAATTTGTGTGGCAAATACTGCAGCAATGACATCCCCCAAGCATGCACAAATGCACCCCAGTTCCTGAAAACGTATTTGTCATGCTTGTATTTGTTATTGATTTATTGTTAAATTTGTATACTGCATATCATTTAAAAAATGTCTCAAGGTGGTTCCAAGCACATACATTAAAAACAGCAATAAAACCCATCAAAATTCAAAGTTAACACATAACCAATAAAACAATAAGATACAACCATAGAAACAGTACTAGAAGAAAATCTATCTATCTATCTATCTATCTATCTATTTGAAGTATTTACATCCTGCCCCTCTAGTACACTACTGCTTAGGACAGCTTTCAACATTAGTAAAATAGTTACAATATAGAATAAAAATTTAGAAAATAAAAAAGTTTAAAATCAGGCTAAAAACAACATTTAAAAATTACAAATTTTTAAAGTTTAAAACTAAAAGTTATAAATAAAAAGCTAGAAGCAAAAACAAAACAAAATACCCTACCAGATATAAGCAGCAGATATATCTTAAAACCTCTCTAAAAAAATGTGCCTTCAATTCATTCTTAAAAACACAGAGACATCTTTCCAGATTGTCCAACTCTGTGTGGGCCAAGGACCTTATGATGTCCATATCAGAGAAACTGCAGGTAGTAATATCACATCACTTTGGAAAAGGCAGCTCTCCTAAGGTCAAAAGGCCTGTTTGATAGTCCCTTTTGCAATGGCTGAGCCTAGTGTTATTTGTTTATTTCGGCCCAAGGCCAGCATATAGTGGCACAGGAGAATTTTGTTGGCTTGTAGCATAGTGTGCCAGTCCATTATGCATTCTTGGGGAAGCTCAAAATGTTGAACTATCTTGTTCAATTGCTAGTTACAATTTGTAAAAAAAGATATAAATATTTTCCAGTCATTCATAAAAACTTCATTTATATATAATTGACTTTGCCTTTCTTTTTATTGAAAAGAGTTAGTTGCAGCAAACTACACTAACAGTCTGTTATTGTAGTATCATTACATAATTGTGAGTTGCTTTTATCAAAGTATTTCTAGGACAGATATTTTGTAAACTTCAGTTCCTTTCCTAGAACACAATACTCTCACCTTGGCTGCATCTTCAGTGCCACACACATTTGCACCCTCTGGACCAGACTTACGGGCATAAATCCAGTTCCCAGTAGGCCTGGGAGCTTCCCAAATGCTGAGCCTGAGATTGTTAGTCACTGCCACACTGCCACTGGCCCACCCGTGCTATGACAGGTAGCTGAGCCTGCCGGTGCAACTTGCGCAAGTGACAGCTGTGCAAGCAGCGAGGACTGACTGAGTGTTGCAGTGCTGCCTGCTGACCTGTCCAATCCAGCCAGGCTCGGCAACAGAGCAGTGGTGGGGCCAAGCCAGGTGAGAAGGTCGCCAAGAGAGCAGACAGCCGAGCCACTTCCACCCGGCTATGTGCACACTCGCACACATGATGCCACCGTGATGTCATGCTGTCATGTCACCGCATCAACATCATCGAGCCATGCATGGCACACGCACTGCATGAGGCTCAGGTAAGGAGGGAGGACGAGCACGAGTCAAGGCAGCAGCAACCAGCAGGCAGAAGCCACAGTTGACTCGAGCCAGCAGGCTCAGCTGCCTACCAGGAGGAGGAGGGTGGCATGGGTGGTGAGTGGGGGGAAGAAACACAGTGGTGATGGCAGCAGCAGTTGCTGGGACTGGGGACAGGGGTGGGACTTGGAAGAAAATTTGCTAGTAAGCTGGTTCCCAGCACCACCAGCACATTTCTTCCTCCTTCCCCTGCTATGCCTGCATTCCAAAGAGTTTCTTCACTGTGTTTCTCCCACCTATCTGCCTGCCTATGCTGAAGTGGAGGCAAGGGAGGAAGAGGAGAATGTGGAAGCCTGGAAGAACTGTCTCCATGAAAAATGTAGTATGTCCACATCAGTAGGAAGTATTTTATTCAGAATATATTTTTAAACATTTCCACCTTTCCCTGAGCATATTCTGGTGTAAAAGGTAGTGCATTCAACTAATTTAAGTGGCAGGGCTGTCCATGAAAAACATGGTATCTGCAGGTCAGTGGCAAGTGTCTTGTTCAGAATTTCTACAAAAAGTTTTTTTTAAAAAGTTCTAACCTTTCCCTAAGCATATTGTGGTGTAATTAAATTCAAATAATTTAATTAAACTTATTTAATTATTTAATTAAACTTATTTAAGTGGCTGGACCGAATCTGTGTTTGCCACTACTATTTAAATATTGGCAGAAACAATGATGGTAAATGCCACTGTTTTTACAAAAACTTGGGGGTTGCAAGGTTCATGGTGCCTGTGGTATGATGTAATGGTAAAATGCAATGATATAATAATATGATATGTTGTGTTTCAAGGCCATAATGAAGTTTGGATAACAACGTAACAAGGGGCTGAAGAGAGAAGGGAATAAATAGTTCTTCCTTATCCCCAGCTAGCATGGCTGCATACACCATTGATTTTTATTATCTGAGTGCTTTTTTAGTGATATATTGTAAGGTGCCCTAATGATTATGTCACTGGTGGAAAAGCAGGAAACAAATGTCTTTTGAGAGCTTGTTTGCTACACTTTTTTTATTCTACAGGCTTTCATAATTTCTAAATGTACATATGAACGTGGGGCTTCAAAGAAGAAATTAGCCAGATATCGTGCGCACTAGCCCACACGCAAACATGTGTGTATATACATATACATACATATATGGAGAAGATGCTTATGTTGCAAATGTGGTGTGTGTGCATTAGCCCATTAGGTGCAGGCTCCAAAATTACCTATCTTGTGGCAGGCATAGGGGCTGCAAACGGCCTCTAGGTCCAGGCTCCAGAATTACCTAGGTGCACCTCTGGCCACACGTCACTTCCTTTACCACATAATCCCCATTATTTTGAACACAGCTAACTCACTCCACTCTTCTCTGCATTACAGATTTTACATGTTCAGTGTTTTTCAGCATCTAGTACACCAGTCACCCTCAATAACTATTAAATAGATTTAGTCAGGGCCACCTTTAAGGAAGGGCTGGAGGGCTGTTTCTCTGGCTGCCTGTCAATGCTGCCTTTGCCATCAAAATCATCCTGTTCCCACTAGGCAGCTGCAAGGGCTACAGGCAGCTCTTGCAGCTGCATGATGGCAGCAGCAGAAGACTATGGTTAGTTATACTACCAATGGGCATGCCCCCTCAGCAGGCAGGCAGCTGCACTGCCTTCACTTTACGTAGTTGTGCCTCAATTTGAAAATAGAGGGGGTAAGGCCGGCAGAAGGGGAAATAAGAGCTGTGTCTCTACAACACCCATTTGTCACCATGTTCCTGGGAAAGGAGCCCACCCAGCTGGCAGACACTGGGACCAATTGTCCCCAATTAGCTTTGGGCCTCTCTAGAAGCACCTGGACCATGGCAATCGCTCAAGGGTGATGCCTTTGAATGCTGCTGGCCCTGTATATCCCTCTTGTGCTGCTATTATCCTATTGCGCTCAACTACCATTCTCAAGCAAGAGTCTTGTAGTCTCTCACAAGACCCTCACAGGTTCTTTTGGACAATGAGTAATTCTTGATACCCTAGCAGTGAATCACTGAAGCTGGAGGGAGAGTATTTATTGGAAATAGTTTGAGATTTAATTCAGTTTTGAGATGGGGAAGCATTCATGTCTGAAATACACGAAAAGTGACTTTCTGTCAGTTTTTACAAATACAACTTCAATTGGTTTTTGCATTTCCCATGTCTGTAATTGGAATGTAAAATCAACATAGCTAAAAAGTACATTCACCTAGTGGGTCTTTTCTCCTTTTTGCCCTGCCATAACATTCACAAACAAGTTATTCCAGACTAAAAGGCATTTTTAATGACACTTCTGAAGACAATCTAATATAGCAATGATAGTTAAAGTAACCTTTAAAAACAAAGAGAAGAGGTTTACATGAAGACCTCATTGTGTGAAAATGAGCTAGGATCACTGGTTGAACTGTGGGTGAAAGCTAGAACCAAGGTAGAAAAATACATCATGAAGCAAAAAAAAAAAAAAACCCATACCCCAAACCCCTGATTTTAGGCTTGATCCTATTTGATTAGGAGCTCCTGAGAGCCCCCAAGCTTCACCCCTCCCTCTTTTCTTCATTGAGGCTATTCATACGGCCTCTCAAAAGGGGGCTAAGGGATCCCAGCCCCTTTTTGAGCGGCCGTGAGAACTGCCCAGAGCTGCACGACTCCCAGTGGTTGGCCTGCTTAATTCCCCCTTCCTTAAATGAAGTTAGTGGAATGAGCACTCCACTAACCCCATTTTGGCAATCATGAGCGACATGGCGTGGCTCTGTGCTGTGGTGACTCACAAGGAGACCCCCGACCAGGAGACTCCAACAAGCCCCCCGGCCTTGGGGGTCTCCTCAGAATGCCCCGTGTACTCATGCAGGGCATCCTGGGACTTCTGGGGGCCAGGCAGCCCCTGATCCCCGCCGTCCCTACCAGCTCCATGACGGCTGCCCAGGAACAGCTCCCTGCTTGTGTGCGGGGAGAGTGGGCTAAGCCCGCTCTCCCCACAAACCACCTCTAGGCACTTCACTTTGATCGTGTGAAGCATTTCATTATCTCCCTCACTCTGAGGGGATGCTGGGGAGAGGGGTGATCATGGGTCCCCTCTCCCCTAGCTATGCTCCTGTTCTAAGTGGAGTCAGTGCACTGACTACCTGAATCCCCATCCCTGTACGTACCAGATGGGCCTCTCTTTAATTTGATCATTCCCAGTTGTGGGGGAGCAGTGGCTTCTGTGGTTTCACTTTCAAAAAGATGCACTTTCAAACAGATGCAATTCCTGGAAGAACTGTTGTTCCAGTTATTAACCCTGCAGTCCTAGGACTGAAACAGAGTTTTTTTTTGTTTGTTTTGCAAATGGCTGCAGCCCCAGAAAGGACTAAGATTACTGAGAAGTCTTGAACCTAATTCTGAGCCCAGTTCAACCTGAACCAGATGGCAGTTCTATTCAGGTGAGATTGGATTCAATTTGAACCAAAGTAGACCAATTCCTTTTGGGGCCCATAGGCTTCCAAAGATTCAAACTTCCCTTCTTCTCCACCAAGCCTTTCTCCCCTTCAGTTATAATACGAATGGCTTGACCAGGAAGTTGGGGGGCAGGATAAGTTAAAGCACCAAAGAGGATATGATAGCTGAGGGGAAGGGGGTTCTAGTGGTGGGAAGGATTTGAGAGAGGACTAAACCTCACTTAGAGGAAAACTTCTGCTATTATTTTTCACTAATAAATGGAAAGCCCAGGAAAATCAAAACAAAAGGACCAGTCCCGAGGACTGTGTGGGAACTACACACACAGCCACCTACTGAAGCAGAGAAAGCTTTGTTCTTAATTTGTTCTGTCCCAGGAGTACCCTGAGGAAGAAGCTGGCTGAGATGATGCAGGGTAAATGGGAGATCAAGATCCCTGTCTGTGAGTAATAAGATAGGGGCCAGTTTAGTTAGATATGTGAGGGAAGTTCTTTTCCTTTACTGTATTGCTTGAATCTAGTTGCCAGATTAATGAAAATTTTCTCTCTTACCATCTGCTTTATGAAAACACAATTGTTCTTATTGCATACCTTTTCCCTTTAATCTAATAATAAATCCTAGTTGCTGAACTGTGCTACTCTTATTTATTTATTTATTTATTTATTTATTTAACACATTTTTATACTGCCCAAAACACAAGTTCTCTGGGTGGTTTACAAGAGTGGTTTGTCTTCATTTTGGGTCTGCCTTAGTCACACATCTTTGGAGGCCTAGGACTGCTCAGCCATTCTAGGGAGGATTTTGCCACTTTTAACCCCCACCCACCCCACCCCAGGAATCCTATGTGGAAAGAGTGGTTTGCCCCACACTAAAATAAAGTGGATGGTGGTAGCCTCACAGTCAAGGATTCACCCCAGCGGACTCCCCTCTCTTCCTATGGCTCTGGTAGGAGCTATGACAGGGGTTGTGTGGGTTATTGTTATTTCTCTATATTATGATTGTTCTAATATGTAATAGTATCTTGACTATATAAAATAAAGGGGTAAAAACAATAAATTTTCAACAACAAAAGGATGGTCACATTTAGACAGAACCTTAAGTTTGTTTAGGTGGTCAGTCTTTCCCTAGAGGCTGAATGGGGCCAGCAATTCCAACCTAGCATACCACTCTAGGTGGCACTTATTAGGTATACACCGACTTATAATAGAGAAATGCTCATCATTGCATTTCCATCTGGTTTGGTCAACTAGGGGGCCAAGAAGGAAGTATGTGGTTACCCCATCTGTGCTTGTGTGTGTATATACACATACACACACTGTAAATAGCAGTCAATGGAGGCCTCCAATTTATTTGGGACTATGGCATATTGAGAGGGAAGCTTTAACTCTTTCCCTTGCCCCCTGCAATAGCTATTTCCCCCCAAGAGGAAATCTCTTCCCTCCCACCTTATTCCATTCTCCTGATCCATATTGTTGCCCCCTTCTGCTGCTATTTGCCTTCTTTTTTTGAGCAGTGATTTGCCAATCACTCGTTTCTCATATAGTATGATCCTTATATATATATTTTATTTTTAATTCTTAATCAGCTTAAACTGGGGAACCACTTGGGAAACATCAAGCTGGATAATAGTAAAGATGGGCAACTTGAAGTCTCTGAACATGCTCCATGTTTTAGAGGAGTTTGCTTCTCTGCTTAGCCATAGGAAGATAAGTTCATTCTTTTAGAAGGGGAAAAGAAGAGAGAAAAATTAAGAAAAGAAAAAGAATCTACTTTGTGATATTTAAGGCTATTCCCCCCCCCCCATGCTTTTAAAGGGAGCTGAAACACATTTATTTTGAGACCTTGTGTTTCTCTTAAACAAACAAACAACCACAACAACAACACACATACACACTTCAGCTTACTTTATGAAGGCATTTGCAAAAGGTTCCAATGTATATTATACAGCTACCACCTGTCTATGGTGGTCAGAAAGCAGTGATGACTGAGAGTTTATGTGCATGGAAATACCATACCAGTGAAGGAGAGTGGTAAAGTATATTTCTAAGCCAACATGGGCAAAAAGAAAGCCTTGGAAATAATCTTAATATGTCTGATCTCTGACACTGTTGCTTGTATCCTTTTAGAAACTGAATATCTAGCATCTGATTTTATGGAAACATTTTTTAATTTAGTCTTTCCAATGTATGATATATCCTAAGCAAAAAGCATGCAAATAAAGAAAGTGCTTTCAATCCAGCGATTTCTGTTTAATTTGCTAGAAGAAAATTCCATTAACAATGAAGTTCAATCATTTCAGTACTGATGAACTTTAAAAACTTTTCTTGCTCAATATGCACACTTACTTCCAGTGCAGCAGATACATTAAAATAATGGCATTCTTTTCTCTTTGCATTAATTTGATTTAAGGTAGAAACCTAAGCATTTTTGTTGCAGATAATTTGAGTTCATCTTGTTCTAAATCACAAGCTGTTCTTACTTCATCTTGAAAAAGTGGAGTATTTCCATATGCTAATATAGTATGCCATCTTTGCTTTCTGTGAATAAATATTGAACCATTAAATAAATATTAAATATGTTTATGTACACAAAATAAAGTTAACTTGGATTTTCACAGAATAATATGAATTAATTTTATAGCATGCATATTTATTCTTTTGGAAGCTAGTAACATAAGGCATCAATCAGCTAATGAAAATACACATCAAGATATTTACTTAATTATCTGCGAAGTCAGAATTACCTGCATTTATCTGTCAAGTCTTTCTATACCTTATTCAGCATACTGACAAATATTCTTAATTTGTTTAGGATGCCTCTGCATACCAGTTGCAGGGGAGTAACAGCAAGAGAGAGGGCATGCTCTCAACTCTTGCCTGTAGGCTTGCCCCAGCATCTGCTGGGCCAATGTGTGAAACAGGATGCTGGACTAGATGGGCCTTGGGCCTGATCCAGCAGGGCTGTCCTTATGTTATGTTCTTAAGTCCTTAAACACCTATCCTAGGCAACATTTTTATGGCCCAGTACCATGAGTCTAGTCACTTTAAGTGCCGCAGGAGGGAAATGCTTGTCTAACAAGCAGAAGGTTGACAGTTCGAATCCCCACTGGTATGTTTCCTAGACTATGGGAAACACCTATATCGGGCAGCAGCAATATAGGAAGATGCTGAAAGGCATCATCTTATACTATGTGGGAGGAAGCAATGGTAAACCCCTCCTGTAGTCTACCAAAAGGAAACCACAGGGCTCTGTGAGCGCCATGAGTCGAAATTGACTTGACGGCACACTTTACTTTGTCATGAGTCTGCAATGATGCAGCCACATCAGTGCCAACATAATGGTAGGGATATCATTTTAGGTTATTGTAGGGTTGCATACATTGATTTCACTGGAGTGGGGGTGCGTTGAGGGCAAGGTTCAGAGCAAGTTTCAAAGAATTGGTCTTTGATCTGTTCACATAAAACTGCAAAAAGCAGTGTTGTTTAAGAGTATGTGTTGTGACTACTTGTTATACTTTATAATAACCAGAAATATAGGTGCTGATGAGGAGTAATCACAGTGAACTCAAAACATGAGGGTGGGGTGGGGAAAAGCCTTCCTTATACCCCTGAGCAATGGGACAGTTTGCTCCATCATTCTGATCTAGACTTACTTACTTACTTTATTTATTTATTTATTATATTTTTATACTGCCTGATATGTAAATCTCTAGATGGGATACAAATTTTAATATTAAAAAATGACAGGTTAAAATACACTAAACACAGTGAAAACAATAGAAAACAAATTATTAAAATTATTAAAATTCTAATTAAAATTTTGTGAGAACAGGAGAGTCTTGAGGGTCTTCCTGAAAACAGACAGAGAAGGAGATGCTCTTATTTCAGCAGGGAACATATTCTATAGCTCTGGGATAGCTACAGAGAAAGCGGACTTAGACTGCTATGGAAAGGTGCAGTGTTAGGGTGGTCATGCGTCCACCCTCTTTTGAACCAGATGTGTGGGTGTTTTTTTAAATTTTAATAGCTATCCAAGTTCTGGTCTGGTGTTGGTCTTCTGGTGCAAGCAATGAGCAGATGTTTCCTGTACAGTGAGGACGGGGATGCTGCCAAGCAATTGTAGCATGGCACTCTGTGATTGAACGAAAAGTATACAGTGCATTCAAATTCTGTATGATCGGCCAAGAAAATAGGGGCAAGGCCCATTCTAGGGACCACCTTGCTACTTCTAGAGCTCCAAAATATTCCTCTCTTGAGATTAAGTTAACATGCTTGGAAAAGGAAGGGGCACCGACCTTCCAGGAGGAGGCAAAATAATAGTTGAAGGTAAAGATAGGCAAATAAATACAAATTAGAAGATTAGATCTCGGGTTTGTTGGTACTTGTTGTGTTCACTTATCTATAGCCTTACAAGCCCAGGAATGTAGGTTCAATGAGTAGTCTTGATTCCCTTGATGTCACCCATTAACACCCCTTCCCCCAAGTTAAGGATCCATGTGAGAGAAAGGTAAATGAACTAGACTACAATCGTAAGCAAGACCCATTATTGAAATATTACTGTTCCTGAGGCTACACTGAATTAGTCCACTATCTGAAAATACACTCGAGATATAACCCCAACTGCACTCCTGTATTGAGCTACAGTTTCCCCCCACTGAGTTGAGTTGAAAAGCATTATGGCTTAACACAGGAGACAATGTTGGCTCTCTAGCTATTGTTGAAATACAATAGCAATAGCAATAGCACTTACATTTATACACCGCTCTATAGCCGGAGCTCTCTAAGCGGTTTACAATGATTTAGCATATTGCCCCCAACATTCTGGGTACTCATTTTACCGACCTCGGAAGGATGGAAGGCTGAGTCAACCTTGAGCCCCTGGTCAGGATCGAACTTGTAACCTTCTGGTTACAGGGCGGCAGTTTTACCACTGCGCCACCAGGGGCTCTCAATTTGTTGTGGCTGGGGATGATGGAAGTTAGAAGGCCTTCCCTGGTTTATCAAAATTTTGCTAATCAACCTCAAATTTTCTTGTAGTGCAATGCTTTCTTGTATAGGCTATAGCACATTATAGATGTGCCACTCAGCACACTTATTTAGAGAGAGCATTGATCAGTGTGTAGAATTCAGATAAAAAGCATACATGGCCTGGTATAGGCTGATATATGGGGATGCTGTGGGACTCAACCAAAAGGAAATGTCATTACAAAACTGTTTTTGAAGTGCTCAACCAACATTTTAGTTGAGCCTTTACTGCAGATTGGTGTGTGACTAGGGGGTGGTGGTGGTGGTTGTGCAGGCAGACATGTTTGAATTGGCAGCCAAATACAGCAAAGGATCCATATCTAAATTTTATCAGTAACACATTACCTTTGTGTACCCAAACGCACATTTCAGAAAGTTCCATTTTTGAGCCCAGTTCTATAGATGTTATAACTCAGATATTGCTAATAGATGAGAAAGCAAAGAAGCTCTTGAGTAGATTGGTTTGTTTTTGTTTTGATTACTACATTCAGCCAATTACTGCATATGGTTAATAATCTCTAGATGCCAACATCAATATTTTACTGTCATTAGCCTCAATGACGACATCAGTTATTTCAGCAAACATATGTCTTGCTAAATCACTGAAGTATCATTACATGAGAACATGGCTGAAATTAAAAAAACATCTATCCCTCAACAATGACAAAAATCTAACCCTCAACAACAATGACTCATTCTCACAGACCCACAAATTTCAGAGAAATGAATAAAGATAACAAGAAAGTTCTTGATTTTCAAATCAAGAACTAAACCTAACATGACATATTTTCAAAAATAAATGTGTTGCTGTGGCAGCACTGGAGGGTGGGGGGGGGTGGAAGAATTGAGCGGTGGGGCACAGATAATTGGGATCAAATAATCTGCTCCCAAACCATTTAGGGCCTTAAAGCAACACTTTGAATAGCCAACTCCCTGAATTGTGTCCAGAAACAACCTGGCAACCAACCAAGATGAAACAACATGAGAATATTTCTTTAATGCATTTGTATACCACTTTAAATATATATAATGTTATAGTAAAATGCTTTGGGATTGCCCCGAAAAAGATCATTTTTCTACCAGCTGATGATTCTGAACTCTTTTTCCAGGGGCCCCCCACCCACATATAATGCATTGCATTAGTCTAGTCTAGAAATGACAAGAGAATTTTCTTACTGCCTAGATAGGCTTTCCATAGGAATGAGACACTAACCCAAATTGTGCAAAAATGTTCCTGGCTACAGCTGCCACCTGATTAGGCACATAATCAAGTCCAACAGCACATCCAAGCTGCAGACCAGGCCCTTCAAGGTGAGTTAGGGATGTGCATGAATCAAATTATACAGTTCAATTTGTGTTTGAATTGAAATAGCCCATTTTGATTCAGATTTGAAACTGTTGCCATTTAATATGGGTTGATTTGATTTGAATTCAATTTGATTTGAATTTGAATCAATTTGAGCACAAGTTAAAGTGCTAAGAGCATCAAAGTGAGTTGGGTGGTGGGGCACCAAAGGTGCAACCAACCACCCAACCCACTGAGCAATTGGTGACTTGGTTGATTTTTGGTATTTTAAAATTTTTTCACATGGCAGACCTGTAATTTTACCTGGTCTACCCTTTGCATTCAATGAGTAGACTAGCTCTCCAACAAACACAACGGGTACCCATTTGGTTTGCTGGAGAGCTGGTCTACCCCTTGAATGTAGGTGAGGGTGTTTAGAAAGCCAAGAGGGTAGACTTCAGCTGTGTGTGCCATTGTTACAGTACTGTGGGCACACACAAGCTGCAAAATATTAAAACACAAAAATGAAGGGGTGTGTGTGTGTGTGTGTGTGTGTGTGTGTGTGTGTGTTTTAGGGGCCCAAGGACCAAAAGGCCAAAGTGAGGTGAGTGGGGTGTGTAGAAGGGGGGAGGTAGACTTCAGCTGTGTGTCTCATTCAAACACAGTACAGTGTGTCTCATTCAAACACAGTGTCTCATTCAAACACAGTCTCATTCAAACACAGTACAGCACAGTGGGGTGGGCACACAAATGCTTCAAAATATTAAAACACAAAAAGTTAAGGGAAGGTGTTGTCATTTTGGGGGGGGGGGCAAGCACCAAAGAGCCAGAGTGGAGCAGGGAGGGGTGGAATGTTTAGATGGTGGAGGTAGACTTCAGCTGTGTGTGCCACTCACAAACAGTGCTATGGCCATAAGCTGTGTTTATTGTTATTGTTGTTTTAAGTGGGGTGAGTGCAAGGCAAGAATGGGAACTCTACCCAAACTCTGATACCTACCTTTTTTAGATTGTGAGCCCTCTGGGGACAGGGATCCATCTTATTTATTTGTTATTTCTCTGTGTAAACTGCCCTGAGCCATTTTTTGGAAGGGCGGTATAGAAATTGAATAAATAAATAAAATAAATAAATCACTGGGAATCGCTCCCCACCAAAAAAAAAACCCTATTGAAAATAAAACATTTCTTAACCTAAGTAAACAGTTAACTGAATGATACCGTGTGTGCGCACGTGCGAACGCGTGAGTGCGTGTGTATAAACTGGGTACTCACCAACCAAAGTCTTTTCCCGTGGTGTGGAGTTTCAGTCCTCTCCTCTCGCGCTGGTCTTCAACGGGAGTCTCCAGGAGCGGCTGCCTGCCAAACAGTGCACTGGCACCACTCAACAGTCAGCGGGAGGGTAGCTGGGCACCACTGGGTGGCTACCCAGCACCCAAACAATGATACAATTTTAAAAGCTGGAAGCAACAAGCAAGTCAGCAGGAAATTTAAAAATATATATTAAAAGAAGCGGGGCAGCAGCAGGGAGGGGGGCAGATGGGCACACAGGCTCCTTATCTCTAGCAGTCACACAGACCAGGCAGGCCGGCCAGGCACTGCTGCAGTGATTTTCAGCTCAGTGAATCTTCAAAAAAGAAAAAGCAGCAGAAGTATCTGCTTCACTTCAGGCTGAGGCTCCTCCAGCAAGCAGAAGAATCCACTCCAGCAGCGAGCACAGAATCCTCTTTCTCTCAGCAGCAGCAGTCTCTTCCTCCACACGAAGGATCTACAGCACCAGCAGAGTCTTCTCTATGAAGGCAGCAGAATCAATAACTGCCTCAGAGACTCCATCCTCTTAAATACTTTTTGAATCTCCCTCCATCTGCCTCCCTGCTCCTCTGACCCCCTGCCCAACCAATGGGGACAACATTTAATTTGATCAACGAGCCAACCAAGAAGCAAGGAGATCACCAGCCAATCAAAAGATAGTGCAAGGAAACCAACCACAAAAACCTGGAGGGCTGGCATTCACAATAGAAAATGGCTACTCAAATCATCTAATTGATTCAAGTCAAATCTGGGGCAATTCAATTCAACCCCGAATCTTGCCACTGCCTTCAAGGATGATTTGATTTGTGGTTGAATCACTTGAATCAACCAGATTCAACTTGAATTGATTTGACCCCAAATCGATTCACACATCCCAGTTCAACGTTATTCACAACTAATTGGAGTTTCAAGTGCTGAACTTTGGTTGATCGTGTTCTTTGTTAAGTTCACAATGCTGCTGCTTTTTTAAAGCGCCATTCAAGCTTTGCTAAATGTGAAGTCATAAATGTGAAATAAAAATTTTACCGTCACTGTACCAGATGACATAATTGCCATATAATATACTTTTACGAAACTGATAAAACATTTAGTGTCACTGTCAGAATAAAGAAACGTCAAAGGATAAAGTTCTGTGAGAACTCAGATGGAAGAAGAGCTTTAAAATGTTTTCATCTGCTCAACCAGAAAATGAGGACTGTATCCTCAAGAACTGATGTGAAGAAATGCATTTTGAAAAGTTAGTTGAAGACACTTCTACCCACACATAGTTTATAAATTCACTTCATAAATGTCCCTGTCTATATGGGTGTTGTATTCTTGGTATGTCCTCATCCAACAGGTTGTGCAGGGGGATAGGTCCTTGTCCCACCCCTGATTGGTCAGGGCTCATCAGAGGGCAGGGACCACACACTGCTTAGGCGGCACCCTCACCTCCTCTTTCTTTATGCTTTGGCTGGCTATGGCCATTTTGTCATTTGAGGCACAGGTCTTGAGGGTGTAGTACACTACATGCGATGTTAGGGTGAGGTGCATGCTGGAGGGCTGGACTAGGGAGCGTGCCTGGGTCCCAGACCACATAGGAACCTAGGAAACTGCCATATACTGAGTCAGGCCATTGGTCCATCTAGCTCAGTATTGTCTTCACAGACTGGCAGCAACTTCTCCAAGGTTGCAGGCAGGAATCTCTCTCAGCCCTATCTTGGAGAAGCCAGGGAGGGAACTTGAAACCTTCTGCTCTTCCCAGAGCAGCTTCATCCCCTGAGGGGACTATCTTGCAGTGCTCACACATCAAGTCTCCCATTCAGATGCAACCAGGGCAGACCCTGCTTAGCTATGGGGACAAGTCATGCTTGCTACCACAAGACCAGCAATGACTATCGAGCTAGTCGCAGCCCTTCTCAGGCAACTCCAATCCCTTTGCAGCTCTCCTTGGGAGCTTGTGCTTTACCAGGCAGCAGTCATGATAGCCTTCTTTGGGGCTTTTCAGCTGAGTGAGGTCTTCCCTAGTTATGGCCAGGCCTCGGGGGATTGGTGCCTGCAATTTGCGGATCTTTCCTTTGGGGGATCTGGCATGCAGTTGTACCTCCATTGCTCTAAGACCAATCAGGAGGGCAAGGGGCAATGAGTTGAGCTGGCTCCAGCAGGTAGTGACTTGCTATGTTCTGTTCGGGCTTTGTGACAGTACATAGCACTTCAGCCTAGCATGGCAGGATGCCTTTTTGTGCACTCAGACGGCCTGCCCCTGACACAGTACAATTTCTGGGCTGTCTTGCAGAAAGTGCTATTTGCATTGGGCAAACCAGCTCTCCGGTTTACATTCCTTCCGTATTGGTACTGCCATGACCGCCCATCAGTTGGGCCTCGAGGATTCTGAGATCAAGCATATTTGTTTGTTTGTTTGTTCCATTTAACATATTTTTATACCGCCCAAAACTTACGTCTCTGGGCGGTTTACAAAAAAATAAAAACATAAAAAGTAAAACATTAGTTAAAACAAAAACCAAAAAGTTTAAATCATTACATTACAACAATTAAAAATGTTAAAAGAATATTTTAAAACAGCATTTAAACCATTAAAACAATATTAATTAAAAGCCTGGGTGAACAGATGTGTCTTTAAAGACTTTTTAAAAGCTATCAGAGATGGGGAGGCTCTTATTTCAGTAGGGAATGCATTCCAAAGCCTTGGGGCAGCAGCGGAGAAGGCCTGACCCTGAGTATATGAGATTTTCAATGACAAACCATGAATCCACTCTCATTTGCTACCAAAGAATCTACACTCAGAACACCACAGAAACAACAAAACCCAGTACGCCATGGGTTAGCAACCAATGGGGGTGGTTGGCACCCTCTGTGCACTACACCACCACTCGCTCTGGACCACCTCAGCACCCCCCAAGTGCAGTTATGGGGCTGTTGACACCTCCATGCTTCTTTATGGAGAAAAACCTTAAAGACGCCTAAACTTCAAAAATCACTTAAAAATCAGCCCTATGCCCAATTCCTTTCAAATAATTCTGATAGATTCCTTGCCCCCCCTTGAGAACTACCACCTACCACACTCCACTCTAGGCCACTCCTCCCCCCCACAATAGGGGATAATGCTCCACAATAGGGGATAATATGCTCCACAATAGGGGATAATGGGCTGGTTCAGGTCCCATTATACCCTATGAGAAAAATAATTAAAAGTATTTGAAATATTCATAAAAAATCATAGGAGTGTTTGATTGCTTTGGGGTTTGGATGGTGTTGGCACCCATGGGTGCTCTACAATAGGGAATAATGGGCTGGTTTGAGTCCCATTATATCCTATGAGAAAAAATAAAAATAAATTTCAAAAATTCATAAAAAATCATATGAGTGTCCAATTGCTTTGGGGTTTGGGTGGTAGGTACCACCAGCTACCACCCCACCCACTTTTGGAGGTTTGAATCAATTCAAACCAATTCAAATCGGTTTGGTTCAAATTCAAACCCACAGCTCAAACCCGATGGCTGGTTCGGTTCAAATTTAAACCGGTTTGTACATCCCTATAGAACACATTGCAGTAATCCAGTCTGGAGGTTACCAGCAGATGTACTACTGTTTTGAGGTCGTTCACCTCAAGAAACAGACGCAGCTGGCGTATTAGCCATACCTGATAGAAGGCATTTCTGGCCACTGCCTCAACCTGGGTCACCAAGGAGAGGCTTGGATTCAGAAACAACCCTACTGCATACCTGTTCTTTCTGGGGAAATGTGACCCCATCCAGGACAGGCAGTTCAAAACTGTCTCTCAAGTTTCAACCTCACACAATGAGTACCTCCGTCTTATCTGGATTCAGTCTCAGTTTCTTATCCCTCATCCAGCCTATCACTGACTCCAAGCAGGCATTTAGGGAGATTATGCCCTCTCCTGATGATGCTGATATGGAGAAATAGATTTGGGTGTCATCCAAAGAGCTGGCAGGACAGCCAGAAGGGGAAACAGCTATTAGGTTTCCAAGTCCCCTCCCCCTGTAATGGCCCACTGACCTGCCAACGTTGATTCTTCTGTTCCCCACCACCACCAGAATTGTTACCCCATGATCAGTGGATATGCTCCTTGTCTCTCCATTTGCAGATAAGCCCAGAAACATTTATAAACAGAATTAAAATGAAATCACCCAGGACTAATTAAAACAGAAGCAATATTAAATACCCACCCACATGTGAATTCTTGGGTCAGGAAACCTGGCCCCTACCCTCACTGTCCCTCAAAGAGGCTCCCCCAAAGGGGTGACCCCCTTTGGTGTTGCCCCCTCAGTGGCAACCCCACCAGTGGCAGGCCCACCGTCACAAGCAGTGTCCCTTTATAGGCCCAGAGATGACCACCCTGGTCAGATGGAAAGCAAGGACTGCTGAGTCATTCCTGGGGCCCAATCTTGCAGAGCAGCCACAGCCATAGGCCACAGTCTCATAGGTCAGGCAGGGGGCTGGCAGATGGTCTCACCTTCTCCTTCTCTTGCAGGCAGACATTCAGCAGCCGCAGCAACAGACAGTCAACACCAGTCTCTCACCCTGGGGGCTGTCTGGGAAACAGGTGGTCTCTCCCTCTGCTGTAGGGCTTCTGCAGCAGTGGAATTCCAAGGTTTTTGGGTGGTGGAAGTCCAATATTGGGTGGTGGAATATTGGGCAGTGGAAGTCCACAGTTGTTATGTGTTACGTTCATTAATCACTTTTGTACTGTTGTTTCTTGGCAGGTGCTGGTGGAGCAGCGGCTTCTGTGCGTGTGTTAATCTACAACCACTCCCTGGTATTCTGGGCCAACAAACAAGCCAGCACCTCACCAATCAGCACACAATTTGGTTTGGGGAAGCATGCCAGCGTGCGCTGGCTTGGGAAATGGAGTGTGCTGTGGGACCAGTTACTTCCAGCAATGTGGGAATATTTAGCTGTTAGCCCGTCCCGTCCTGACCCCCACCCCCACCCCCAAGGTTTTGGCTGTGCATTTGGGCAAAAACTATCTGGAGAAGCAGACTGGGCTATCCCTGATTCTACAAGCCACGTCCGACTTTGCCACCATTCACAAGTGGGTTCCTGGGGTGACCATTGTATGGGCCAACTGGCTTCAACGTAGAGTTTAGCAGGGGGTTCTGAGCCTGCCAGGTGTTGAAAGGGCAAGGAAGAAAGGGAACACCATCATTGGGAAGCACGTCATGGCCCACAGCAGCACATTTATCACACATTCATTGCCATGCCTTTTTCAGCCTGATGGGATGCATTTGTCCATGACAGGGTGCGATTTATATCTGGCTAACCTTCGAAGGGGGCTTGTTGAAGTCTTGGAGGGCTGTGGGGTAGGAAGGCCAAGTTAGGCTGACCTCCCTTTGTGGCAGGTAAGGTGTGGGCTGGGTGGAGGTGTGTAAGGGTTTTAGATTGGTGAGCACCCTTGGTCAGTTAAAATGGTGGATTGGTCAATCGGTCCTTAGAGGCTTCACAGCTCAGGGACTTTGATTCACCAAGAAACCTGCTTCTAGGCTTCATACACCTTAAAGGCTGAGCGGCTTGTGGGGTGTGAAGCCCTAGAAACTGACCTGACCCCTTGGGGTTGACAAGGTTGACAAGGCCGGGGATGATGCGGGTTTATCCCACTTCTAGCCTGAGTGAGGGTGTGTCACCCATTTGGGGCATGGGTGAGCACAGCAATGTTCTAACCTGGCCTTAGGTAGGCATGCACTGTATGATGTTTGTGCAGTTTGCTGATTATTCTGCATTAATAAAGTTGTGGACCCTTTTAATCCAAGCCAATGTGTCTTCCTTGGGATGGAGATGTGGGGACAATGGCTTATTTCTGTGGCTTATCTCTGTTAGGGATGTGCACGGAACCGGCGGGGGGAGGTTCGAAGGCAGGAGGCATACCTTTAAAGGTGGGAGATGGTGCCCTTACCCTTCCTGCCCTATTTCCCCTACCAGTGCTCCATTTAAAAAGCATCCAACAGAGTAGCAGCATACCTCCCTGTTGCCCCAGTGTCCTCCTTGGCCAGAAGTACCCAGTGTGTGCGTATGCATGACAGGCGCACGTGTAAGCAAGCTTGACGTGCATGCACATCTGCCCGGCATGCGCACACACACCGGGTACTTCCGGATACTTCCAGCTGAGGATGATACCCGGGCAGGGAAGTATGCTGCTGCCCCGACAGACACTTTTTAAATGGAGCTTGTGCGGGGGAACACGGTGGGAGGGGTAAGGGCACCCTCTCCCACTCTTAAAGTTATGCTCCCCCGCCTTCAAATTGGCTGAACCGCCGGTCATTCGAACTGGTTCAGAGACCATAAAGGGCCTCTGAACCGGTTCCATGCACATCCCTAATCTCTGCGCACAAAATATATACAGATTTGTCACACACACCACCTATCATAATGACTGGCCTTTTGATTATCATTTAAATGCCTGTTCCTCACTACTAGCGGATGACAAACCCAGAGGCACTTTCTAAAAAAATTTCAACTTATGTTCCATCATAGGCATCAGGGGCATTATGCTTATGATGGAACATGACTTGCAGAATGGTTTGAAAGACTTTCACCACCTTCTGCTCCACCATATATAATGTGGGCACCAACTACAGCAGAGGTTCCCAACCAATCAAACTCCAGATGTTACTGAACTACAACTCTAGCTGGGGATAATGGGAGTTGTAGTTTAGCAGCATCTGGAGTACCACTGGTTGGGCACCCCTGAACTACAGCATGAGAAAAGGGTCAGGAGACCCTAGAGAAACAGAGGTGATTTTTTTCACTTCTATCTTAATGATGGGCTTCAGGTCACCAAAGAAGGAATTTCAACTTCCTGTTTGCTAGCTTGTTATCCAAACAACTGCTGTGGGGCAAGTGATGAAGGCAAGGTGCAGACCTGGCTCTACTATTTCCTTACCAGTCATGCTAATTGTTTGGATAACAGGTTAGATCAGTGATCTTCACTATTTTTAAGGCAAGAGCCACTTTGGAGAGGGGAAAAAAATCTTTTATGTGAGAGCCATTTCCCATTATGCTGGCCCCTGAACAGTACTGTACTTTTCTCAGTGCAGGGAGAGCCCTTAAGAGAGACAGAGTCGTGTCTTAAGCGCTCTGTGGGGAAACACTGGGAACAGCTACAATTCCATCACTTTGTGCACACCTTTGAAGATGAAGTAGGGGCTCAAGAGGGCTCAGTTGCACTTAAAGGAGCCCCATCCTGGCAAAGCACAGCACTGTGCAGTGAAACTGGTCATCTCCACATGGAGCCAGGGGGACTGTGCAGAGTATTTAACTGTAGCCAAAGTGTCACACAGGCCCAGTAGCCAGAGGGGCATACTTAGGGTTGTTGGAGTCCACCACTGGCCTTACAATGAAGAAAACACTGGGCAAGAGTACAGGAAATGTTTCTAACCTCCGCCCCATTCATCAGTGGTTAAATAATGATTAAAACTGCATGTTTGTGTCTCACACTTTAGCACTGAATTGGCAACAGAGATTGGCTGCAACTGCACGTAATACAAAACTGGAGGTGAAGGGGACTCTGGTTTCATTCTCAGTATGTCTGAATGCAGGCAACCACAGTTTCGCTACAAAATGGACCATGGTTTCCCTCCCCAGACAAAGATTTGTACCTTAGTTTGTAGTGAGGTCCACTGCCTGGACCTTCAGTTCCACATTGCCAGCATTACGCCTGAATGTTGGCACCGCAGTCTGGTTGCCTTGCAACCAGAGTTGAGGGAGGAAGCTATTGGCTGCTGGGGCTGTCCTTAAGTAAAGAACTGAGCCCAAGGAGCCAGTCCCCCCTCCTCTCTGCAGTCAGCAAGACTACAGAGAGGCTGCTCCCCTGAATGACCAGATTTGGACAGGAGAGTTTGGGGGGGAGCAGAACTGCAGGTCCATTGGAACTATGGTTCTGCATTACATTCATTGTGTTTCCCTTGTAACATATTTAGTATAGTTCCGTTACTATGCTCTAGGCCCAAGTTTAGCAAAAATTTGGCTCAAGATCCTTGATGTAATTATTTATGTTTCTAAGTTTATGCATCAGCAGCAAATGAAACACATTCTTTTCTGATTAAGTCTGTGTTGCTGGATGTTAGACCAATCTTCTTATAAATTATAAATGCATTTAATGACAACACAGAATTATTAAGATACATTTGATGTTTTATAAATATGTAGCATAAGTATTCTGATATTAAATTAGTGATTCAGAAACTTCCAGACAATTTGGCATTTACATTATATGCTAGAAAATTGCACTAATTATACATAATGCATGTGCCATTTTAATGAACACCTTTAGAAATAAATTCAACAGCTGGAAAGTAAGACTGTTGCCCAGTAATAAAGGGCTGTGTCTATTTTTTTAATGTTAAAAAAAAAATCAAGTGTTTTTTCTAGAGTCAGTATTAATCAGATAAAGGATAGCTTTTTCCACCAATTCAGCCCCAAGTAAAAATATATTTACTGTTTAAAGCAGGCCTGCTCAACTTAGTCACCCCACCACCACCACTGTTTTTGGACTACAACCCTCATAATCTCCAGACACGGTGGCCAATAGCCAAGGATTATGGGAGCTGTAGACCAACATTGCAGGAGGACCGAAGTTGAGCAGCCCTGGTTTAAAGAAACTTAGATACAGCTTTCTTGAGCTATATTATTAAACTAAAGTCACATTGTCTGCATGGCCCTTTCAAAATGGTGCTGCAGGAAAGTTAGTATCTTGTCATTCAAAACACAGGGACCAAAGAAATGGTTGGAATTACATGGTAACTAGCCTCCCTTATACATTAGTAAATGTGATACATTACAAAATAAATATAAGAACATAAGAAATAGCCCTGCTTGATTAGGCCAAAGATGCATCTAGGAAGCCTGCAAGTAGGGAAAACATGGGAAACCGCCCTCTCCCATTGGTGCTTCCTAGCACCTGGTGTTCAGGGGCATGCCACATCAGATTCTGATGCAAGTATACAGCTAAGAAGGCTAGCAGCCATTGATAGCCCTATCCTCCATAAATTTGCCTAAGCCCTTTTTAAAACCCTCTGCAATTGATCTACACTGGGCATGATTTTATACATCTCTATCATGTATAAAATACCCACCCTTACCCACCTTCTTTCTAAATTAAAAAGGCTGTATTCTTTTCTCATAGTCACTCCGAAACCCTAACCATTTTGGTTGCCCTTTTCTGCACCATTTCCAGCCCTGCACTATCCCTTTTAAGGTGCAGAGACCAGCACTGTACACAGTATTCCAAGAGCCTGCTTTTATCTATTTCATGAATATCTTGGACAGCAAAAGCAAACACATGTTCTCTGGCTGTGCAAAAGTATTTTGAGATTATTTGCTCTAACATTCATTCAGTACAGCGATACACCATTTGCCACCACAAACATGTTATGCCAGTGGCCAGAGGTACACCCTACCTCCCAGGAAGATCATCTCAGCAAAGAGAAGACTAGTCTGGCCCCAACCATTGATCAGAGGAGCACCAACTTAGGAAGCTCACCTTCCCTGCCAGACAGAACTCTTCTCTGCTCCATCTGCCAGTTGACTAATACTGCTGAAGGAAGCATTCTCTAGCCTCTGCCATTGGCCAGAGGATTACGGGTTGTTGAAGAGTGTGTATGTGTTAAATAGTTTCACAATCTGTTGTAAAGTATCTTGAAGAGGATTCAGTCAAAAGGAAGGGTAAAAATCTACTAAATAAATAAGCAGATGACCTGTGTGCTGGGAATTTTGGACTGAGAGATAAAGAGCACTTTCAGTAGCAGTTCAAAACCAAGGTCAGAATTTTCAAACACAGGAATAAGATTAAATGTGAGTTTAGGTGCTCCCTTGATTCTACATTTTCTGAAATGCAAGCATTCATTAACTGCTAGAACAGAACAGAAACAACTAGTGCTAGAAAAGATACAAGCACACAGATTTAATGAGGCCTATGTTGAATCAATGGTGCTTCAGCAGGAAACTTTTAAAACTTTTATGACATTCACAAATTGGCAGGGTACTGTTGTGGATAGGGGAAGCCTTAAAGCATGATGTTCAATGCTTTAACAATATGGCTAGAGCAAGAAAGGGTCAATGCTTTTAAAATATGGCTAGCTGCCTGGAGACAGAAGTTTGGGGCGGCATACAAGATAGATAGATAGATAGATAGATAGATAGATAGATAGATAGATAGATAGATAGATAGATAGATAGATAGATAGATAGATCACAGCCACGAAAGGGTAGGGTAATACCGAGGCTCACCAAGCCCTATAAAATCTTTTTAAAGTTTAACAAAAACATGCCAGCATGGAAGCAGCAGGATATCATGTTGATCATCACAGTATTTCACAAAGAGACCCAATAGATGCTGATGAAACTCTAATAGCCATGTTGTACACAGTGATCACAACAGCACATAATGTACTTTGTAGAGAAGAATCCACTTTCTCACCTCCTATGTATTACAGTTTGAGTGCTGGGAAAATATGATCTCAGGAGTATAATCTAGGCCAAACTAGACAGGATCTATGACAAAAGATCCATGGTCAACTCTCCTATGATTTGATAAAGGTACAAATGCAGCCTTGGGTACAGTACAAGTCAGATAATGGTCTCATTTGCTGGGAGAGATGGGGCTTGACCCTTTCCCAATATGAATTCCCTTCCCATAGAACTACTAGTTGCCCTGAAGGTACCATATAGGAAAACACATTGGATCAAAAAAGATGCAGAGCAAAATGATGTTCTCCAACACAAAAACCCGAATCAGAATCAGGGTTCCCCACAGCTGCATCATTTGCCTAAACCCTTTTAAAACCTATCTAGATTGGTTTCACCATGACCACATCTGGTGTCAGCTAATTCAATAGTTTAATTGTACAGTGGTCCCGTTTGGGCATAACGCCAAACCAGAAGTGAACATGCCAGAGGTTTGAGTTTATGATTGCCCAAAAGTATGAAGCCACAATTTTTTCACCCAAACATGGTTCCCTTTTCACTCCCAAACCTGAATTTGAAACCTCTATTTGTAATGAGTTTTGCTGCTGAAATCTGAGGTTGGAAGGCGGCATTGCTGCTATAACCTGGGTTTCGTGCGCAAGCTCCTCCTGCTACCATCAAGAGGATGGCTCAGAGCAGCCCAGAAATGTGTGAGTTTGAGGGTGGTCTTGTTTCTTGCAGACCGCCTCTCAGAGCTCCTGTCCCACTCTCTGCCATCTCCTTTCTCCTCTTGCTGCTGCTTGGCAACAGGGATGCCATTCATTTAAAGGGGCAGACTCATGTTGGAGAAAGCCTACTTTCCCCTGAGTGTTTTGGATCTCATGTGTTCCTTAGCAAGAAAAGGATGGTAGAAAAAAATGGAGGGATATAGGGGGTGAAGTCCCCCATAATTCATCACTGCAGTGCTTTGTTCACAAATACGTACAGCCTGTTAGCACAAACAATGGAACACATTCCCCAGCAAATACATCCCACTCACTGGCATACTGCTCTTAAATTGCAAGAAGCTTGCAAGCTCCTCCCTGCACGGCTGAGCTTCCATCAAGGCCCCATCAGCAGTACACCTGCAGTAGTCCCACCCATAAAAACCTTCCTCTTCTTGATCTATTAAAATGACATCTAGCCCCATTAATTGTGATGTCTGTCTCTGTCAACATAAAACGTGACAGGTTGCAATTAAGGAAGTAATAAAGGCACACATGCAAGGAACCTTTTTGTTTGCCCGAGGACCCTACCTAGCACACCTTTCCAGGTCTATAAAGGTGTGTTATCTGGTTGGGCAGCACCACATAGGGTGCCTGGCATGGCTTGACATTGTCTGTATTGTCACAATGGACATGGACAGCAGTGTTCCCCACAAATATTTGCACCTGTGTACAGCATGAGTGCTTTTCAGGGCAACAGTGCAGAGGGAGTGTGTGGGCTCATGCATCCAGATTGCGTATCGCCTGGCTAAACTAAGATTAACTACATGCACATTGAAAAGCTAGAGGGTGCAGGCATGTGCCTGGGCCCAGAGGGAACACTGCTAGACAGGTAGCAACTGGCCGCTGTAGCCCACACAGGGTGCAAGTGGCAATCTGTTTCTAAGGTTTCTAAATGTATAGCCTGGTCCAATCTTTAGGAGGTATCCAAGACTAGAGCAGTGGCATATGTTTCCACCGAGGAAAAGCAGCCATGAATCAGATGCCCTCTATCCCCTTCCAAGAAATGCTTTCCATGGGTTTCTTGGGCTTATTCAATGGGTGCTTGTGTATGTGTGTGGGGGGGGCGGGCGGGGGAAACAAGTTCCCAAGAGGCAGGGGTGGTATTGTCAGGTATTGACATTGTTCACGTTAAGACATGCCAATGTGTGTGAGCAACAGCCCATTTCAATGGATTTGAACCCTGTGGGGGAAATGCCCCATTCTGAGGGAATGGGTGAACACACTGCCCTTGTACTGATGGCCAGGGCAAAACTCATAATGAGCACACCTGGGGACATGTAGAAGGAAAGCTTTTGCAGTCTACCATTAACCAGTTAAAGTGGGAAGAAAGGCATCCAATCCTCTCTTCCTGGGGGAAGAGTCCCTTCCTTCCCAACTGAAGAAGATAGTATCTCTTTCCCCATGGAGATTGAAAGAAGGCCCCCTCAAGGAGAATGCAGGGATCCTCACTGACAGAAATGACAAGCCATTTTTTTGGATGTTTAAGGCCAATGCAACAAATAGTTTCCCCCTCGTGAGAGTCCACTGGTTGGTTGTAGGTTCACATCCAATGACAAGGAATGGGTTGGAATTGGAAACAGTAATGGGGGGAGTCCCCACAACACCCTTTAACATGCAGCGACCACAGACTATGAACAGAACCCCACCCCCACCATGTCTCTAAGCTAGGATTCATACAATGCAGCAAACTCCTCCTGCCCATAGGTGGCAGTTACAATGGCTTCACAACATGCTGCCTTTGCAAGCAGGTAGCAGTTCACAGAAATACCAGCAGCAATTAATTTGCATCAGATCCTCCTTTGGGTCCAGGAGCAGTTGCGTGGAAACCACATAGTATCAATTCTCAGGGGGCACCATCCCTTCTTGCACCTGCCAAGCAGAAAGCCCATCAACCACTTCTCCCCATTTCTCAGGTACTGTTCAGTGTCCATCCCCCAAGATATAACAATCTGAAAGTGCCCCTTGCCATCCTGAAGTTGTCAATTATTGTGCTTGTGCATGACCGTCTGGTTTCATAGTTCTTGCAAGGGCAGTGCTGGAGTGGTGCGAGGAAAGGGTTAAAATGTCTCCATCCTGCTGAGGGTGGATGATCAATGCCGAAAAGGCACGATCATACTGGGCACACCACCTCTAACATCATAGCCAATGGTTGCAGCTTCAATAGCGTGCTGTAGGGATGTGTACGAACTTGTCCGGATGCCATTTTCTGGGTCTCCGAATAGGCTCGAACGCCCGGCAGTATGGAAGGTTCTAAGACAAGAGTGATAACTTTAAGGGTGGGGGAAGGTGTACCCCCCCACACACCGCTGTGTTTCCCCCGTCGGCGCTCTCTTAAAAACCGGTACAGTGGGGCAGCAGCATGCCTCCCTGCTGCCCCATCTTTTCCTCAGACTGGAAGTAACCCAGGCACGTGTGCACACTGGGCACGTGCGCATGCACATTGTACTCGCTCACACGCATGCACCCGACATGTGCATGTGCATGGGTTACTTCTGGACTGAGAAGAGGACAGGGCAGCAGAGAGGTATGCTGCCACCATGTCATTTTTTAAGAGAGCGCCGACGGAGAAATGCAGTGGGGGGGGGGTAAGTGCACCCTCTCCCGCCCTTGATGTTATCCCTCCACCTTCGAACCAGACCCTGCTGGTTCCATCCACATCCCTAGCATGCTGATGTCTTGGCCATAGCATGGCAATGCAAGCGAAACAAAGCTTGCTGGGATGCAGACTAGGAAGAGGGAGGGGTTCCTCTGTCCAAAAGCCAGAGGTTTCAAAACCGCAGTTGAACAATTGTCTGTGGCATGATTCCTGGCTTCACACATTAACCACAGCTTTGTCTGCCTGAGGTTTCACGCTATGCCCGAATGGGGCCATATGAAAAGAAGTACTTTCTTTTGTCTATTCTGAACTTCCTAGCATTTAGCTTCAGTGAATGATCAAGATCATACAAGATTCTTATAGTCTTGTAGAGATGGAGAAGAACTTCTCTTGATCCACATATGCATAATTTTATACACCTGTATCATGTCCTTCCTTACCTGCCTTCTTTCTGAAATAAGAATACCCAAATGCTCTAAGTCTTTCCACATAGGAGAGTCACTTCAGCCGCTTGATTATTTTGGTTGCCCTTCTCTGCACTTTTTCCAGCTCTACAATATTCTTTTTTGAAGTGCAGCAATCAGAACTGTACACAGTATTCAAAGTGTGATTGCACTATAGATAACACAGAGATCCATCTCACTTTGTCAAAAGAGCCCAGGGAATTGGCGGAGGCTCTTGCGGAGTTGTGCACACTTCCATTTTTCAGTTGTGTGAGAACAAAAAAATAGGTAGGTGGAGGCAGAAGTAATTGTGTGGAAGATGGGAGCTGGGTAGGACAACTTTTCTTCCTACTTGTTCAAATATTGGGTATGAAAGCTGGGAAGATGGTGCTGGTCTACCCAGCTCCTATCTCCCACACAATCACTCTCCCTACCACTTACCTAGTTGTTTACTCCCACAAAACTAAAAATTGGGAGCATGCACAGTTCCCAACCCTGGGTAAGATACTTGTCCTACCCAGGGTTCAGTTGCATGAATAGCCACACTGTGTAGCTTCAGCTGCTGTTTGCATACAAGTAAGTAACTTGCACATAAGAAAGTGCCTTTAAATCATGCTCAGAACTGTTCCATATGGAACAGTGTCCAAAATATAAAAGTCCTGCTGCATATGCTGCTGTGAAAAAAGATCTGTCCTGCCAAACAGATTATTGGTTGTGTCAGCTTTAGCACAGCAGATCATCTGTTGTGTGGAAGTTGGTGCCTAGATACAGTCTCTTAGCTACCAAAAACATGATTGGTGCTGTCAATGACAACAGTATGGACCATCTGTTCAGCTGCATGCACACAATACTGAAGCACCACACAGCATCCCAAGTCCCAGATGCAAGTATTTTTTTTCCACCCATGTAGAACACACTTTCCCCAAATCTAACCCTAATCTGGAAAGGAGTTCTGCATGACAGAGGTTGCTTCCATGAACAGATCTCACTCCTTGGTTTGGGAGAACTGGTCCTTCATTCTTTATATACTGCATTATATACTGATATTATATTATAGTAACCATTGCAATAGAAGCCTTCATCCAGACTAACACAGTGCTGGTACTCTCATATTACACTATAAGGCTATGGGGAGGAAAGGTTATTTTTGTACATCTCCCCTCCACTCTGAATCCCTCAGGGACACTGTGGGAGTCAGTGGACTTCAAAGTAGGGGTGTGCATGGACCATTCGTGGTGGCTTGGTTCAAATTCAGACGGAACCACTGCTCTAAGAACTGGATTGGTTGGACCAATTGGCTGTGCCAGTCAAACCATCAAACTGGCTCAAACTGGTTCATAGCTGTTCATGATCAAATTGCTTGAACCGACCTGGTTTGCAGTAGACCAGTTTGACCATGAAGCAGTCATACACTCCTTCAAAGGGAAGGAGAGATCCACAAAAAATGCCTTTCCTTCATAGTGTCACCACTGCATTAGTCTGGATGTCATCTAGAATCTTTACAACAAAATAGTGAACTGAACTAAGCATGACATGAATTGCTCAAAAGCTGCTAAAAATGAAGAACTTAAAAGAGTAGGCATTAGAAAGAAAAAATTAGTTTTGTATTTCCCCCCCTAAGGAGTATAACAGAAGAAATAATTAAAGTATTATCAAAATTGCAAAACAACACTCCACTGTCTGTGACATTTGCAACCGATAGCTTTGAACCAGATAGAGAGCAGCAGCATTGTCATCCTCTAAAAACCACCACAACTTTCAAGTTATAAAGATGTTTAATTAGAAAGAATTCTGAAAACTGAGCTAGAGAAGAACAGATATAACAACAATTACCTCTATGTGATTTCTGGGCTTTAGTTTCTAAACCACTAGGGATGTGCACAGAGCAGATTTTGTGTTCCGTTCAGAGCTTGGAATGGGACACAAAATCCCCGGAACATTCCATCGGAACAACAGATTTAGCTGGTTGTTCTGACGGAATGTTCCCCATTCCTACTCAGCATGTTCAGAGCACCATTTTCAACTCCAAAATAATGCTCTTCAGGCCTCTGTGCACATGCGGCAGCCATTTGCATGGTGGAGCTGACCACACAAATGGCTGCTGCATGTGCAGTGAGGCCAGAAGAGTGCCATTTTGGACTCTAAATGGCACTCAGAACATTTTGAGTGTTCTGAAGCAGAACAGGGTCATTCCGTTCTGAGCTTGGAGCAGGCCCTTCATTTGAAGGACATTCTGTTCTAAGCTCAGAACACTCAAAACAGCCGGTTTGCAGGCTGAATGTTCCTACCATGAACCATTCTGCACATCCCTATAAACTGTCACATTTAGAGTGAATAAGAAACATCTCATTGAACCAAAAGAAGATCTTTTCTTTCATTCTGCTGACTCATTTGCCTTATTCAGGCATTGAGGCTGTGCACACAAGCACACAAGCAGCCAAACCCAAACTTGGGCAGCCTTGCTTTGGTTTGGCTGCTTGTGTGCAGCACTAGGATCATGGGTGATTCTGACACTGCCTCCCTTGCAAGCCCAGGAATTTACTCCAGGTTTGGAGCCGTGAAAAAGCTCGGGCTGCATACAACCAGAGCACACACAGAGTCGGGCACCTAGAGTGCCCAACTCCCAGGGGAACCCCCAATACACCACATTTGTTGTGTGGTGCATTGTGGGATTCCTCAAGGCTGGGGAAATAAGTCCTGGCCTCCAGAAATCCATGCTGCATGGAGCAGCACGGATCTTGTGGGCAGGCAGTGGGGTGCCGAAGAGGACATCGCCATTCATCAAGGGGGAAGGTAAGTCCATCCCTGCCTTCTCTTCCCACCCTGTCTCTATTATGGCCATGAGAATGACCTTGTCATGTTCTGTTTGCATTCAGATGTGTGTACACAGACACATGTTTTTGTGTGAATAATTGTCACACAATTATTGTGTGAATAAGTGTTCATTTCAAAAGGGAACCTGGGTACATGCATGGTTCAGAAATGTTGTACCTCTTTTTCACATAATGTGAACATAATGTGTGCCTGCATATAGAACTGTCTGTACCTGGGTACACTGTCCATAATGTTGAACACAACATATCTGAGTGTGGAACATATTATGTGACTAAGGCTACAGTTACATAGAATCAGCTTCTTTGGTTTCCTTCAGTCAGGGGTGACCTTCCCGTGAGGCAAAGTGAGGCAGGTCTGGGCACAAGAAGGGACACATAGGGAAGCAAGCCCCATTCCCCATTTTCTAGCCTTATGATTCTTGGTTGGAATCTTGTGACTTAACCTGTAGTAAAATCTTGCTCTCTCAGTAGAGGGTTTTCCAAGGGTTATTCCTAAAAACTATGCAAATATTTGCCAAGCAGCAGTAAAACATTGGACATGCCTGAATTATATTTTAAAGATTTTCTCAGATGCCAGTTAAATAAAAGGTTGACATGCTTTGAATGCAAAAGGCAGCTAACAGCAAAATTTAAATACATCCAAAAACTATGTAACACACCAATATATAAAGAAAATACAATTAAGTGAAACAGATGATTAAACCAACTATCAGGATTCGAAAAGAATAAAAGAACTCAGATATCTATCTGTTGTAGTTACGTAGTGGATTCTGGGAAGTTTCTTTCACACAGAGCAAAGTGAACTATTTTTCATTTATTTAAACAAACTCAAAGTAAAAACAAACAAACCTGGTGACTGATCCCCTTCCTGACCAAAACAAATACTCTATGTAGACCAGGCCCATCATGTTTTGAATTTTTTTATTGCATTCACTTTGTATTGTGCCATCTGTTTCACTTAAAATAGTTGTCAGTTGATTTTAATCTAATTGAATGTAGAGAAATGGGAGGTATCAGGAAAGGGAAAGCTACCCAGTTATAAAGGCTGTCCAGACCATTGTTCTAGAAATGTCCAATCCTTTAAAAAGATCCCATTTGCACTTATTAAACAGCCATTTGCAGGAGTGGGGTGGGGTAGGGAGTGGGGGCAGGAATACCCATAGGTTCAAAGAAAGTTCAAGTGTTAGCTACTGTATTTAAAATCAATTAAAATTAATGATGCCTCTTCCAACTAGTGAGATTTTTAAAAGAGTATTCATATGAAATATGTAATTAAGATGATGACGGGTAGAAATCTGTCATCCTTAATTATATATGTTTTATTCCAGACCCATTAGTCTAGACTAAGGGGGGATCTGTTCTCTTGGTACTCATGTCAGAACATGATCTTCTCTCTGGTTTTATGTTATTATTTTATTTTATTTTTATTTTATTAATTTATTTGCCTACACTGGCCCAGAAATAAAAAGGTGGGATACTCTGATGGGGTAAATAAGGGCAACAACTACCATATTTATCTGAAACCAAGATTAATTCCCCACCCCCAATTTTGTCCTTAAACATTGCAGGGGCGGGGGTTCATCTTGAATTCAGAGTCCTCTTTGGAGTAAATACAGGTATAACCTGAGGTATAACCTGTATTTAACCTGTATCTTTTAGGGCATCGTCTTAAATTCAGAGTCACCTTCTATTTGGGTAAATCCAGTATACTAATTTATAAACAAGGATCCGCAATGCAATTATCTAATCTAGTTAGAACTAAAATTTCAACCTCCTTGTGAGTAACTTTGGTCTGTGGCAGCACAGGCAACTTTAGTGCCAATTGCAGCTTCAAAGCTGAGAAGAAGTCCACTCTGGATCAGGGCTGGTGATCAATACCTTTCTTGATCTTGGCATCTCCTAGCCACATCACTCAAGGTATCTCGAATGAATTTTATCCTCACCCCCACTACCTGAGTCCTTTGGCTCTGAGTGTGTAAGTTAGATAGTCCCCACCTTCTACTCACACTAACCCTGATGGTTGTGATGGATGCTTAATGATTTAAATTGCCAGTCCTAGCATTCTTTGCTCCCAGCTTGGCAGTGCAGAGTCTTAGGAACACACCTGTCCCCAGGTAACTTTGGGCCAGGAGAGGCAAAACCCTACTCTGCCCCAAGATGCAGTCAGCTAGCTCTGCACTGCTGACTGGCTGGGAGAATAGCTGCTACTGTTAACCACAAATGTGGTCAGGAAAGAAGATGCTTTTAATTGCCAGGCATCCTTGTCCTCCTTTTCGGTGTCTTGTACGAGGCTGACATGGGCCATAAAGACATAAGACATAATTCAGAACTCTTTAAAGAATTATTCTTCAGCAGTCAAGGGTGTCAAGAGTGGAACCCGCTTCTCATCACAGCTAATTAGCTATAACATTTCAAACCCACAAGGTACTTGTGGTCATTCGTCCTTCAATGTCTGACAACATGGATTCATTCTGAGGCATGCTGTGAGTGGCTAATGCCAGCGAATGTGTCACTATAGTTTGATGACCAATTATACTGACCCCTGAAGGCCTCAGCTCCATGTGCACTCATTTCATGTCCAATGCCAGAGTCTGTTCTGCATTTCACAGCTCTCAGGCACAACAGATGCTGACACTCACCATTTCTTTATCTTCATATACACAGGGAGGAAACAGTCAAGCTGTTAAAAAAAAATGTTTAGAATAGTTCTGCTGAAGCCCTTCATTGAGAATGCCATTTTGACTTGCTCATTGGTCAGGGACTGATGGAACTTCATTTTTCTTTTTTGTTGTTGAACACAACTGAACTTTCAAATATTTTGAAATGCAAGTTTTAAATATCAGAAGCTAATTAAACAGCTTCAGTTCCCTATACTAAAGCACAGTTTGTCAGAACAGATAACGTATTTGTGATCTTTGGTTTCATTCACATGTTATATTAGCTATAGCATTTCGACCACGGTTGTTCTGTCATTATATAACATGTAATGCATGAAAAAGAAAAGACCATGGAAATCTAAATTTCCCTTTTCTCAAAAAAAAAAAAATAGAATCAAACACTTTTAACTTGGGAGAGAGGTTTTCTCAGCTTACTGGTCATAGGTATCACATTGCCATTCTATAGTCCATCACAGTTCCCAATTCAAAGCTTATTGTTTACTATTTCACATGGTGCTACAATATGATTCACCATGATTTCTGATTATTTACCGATATTTCACATCTAAACCATTGTCTGCCAATCATTCCTCAACAGATCAGCCTTTTGTGCATTTTTCATCATTCTTTATTACTGGCAAATTTTTTATATTTAAAAGACTTAGGACGTATGTAACAAATCCCATGGTATGTAGCACATCTTGCAAGGGTTCTGACAACAATCAGAGAGAGAGATTCATGGAGGAGGATGCTGAGGAGCGGATGGAGGGGCAGCTGCTGCCGTGGAGGAGCAGGAGGACTGAAGAAAGAGCAGTGGCATCGCTCATTCACTCACTCCCTCAGCTCCAACCGCCAGCCTCTGATGCCTCACCGAGTCTCCTTGCAAGGAGGACAGCAAAGCTGGGGCTTCCTATCCACCCTGCATGGATGGCCCTCGGTGCTCTATCCCGCCCTGGCTTGGCCATCCTCCTCATGAGGAGACTCAGCAGGACGTCAGAGGCCAGCGGATGGAGCTGAAGGAGTGAGCAGCGGTTGGGTGAGCTGAGAGTGGGGGAGTGGAGGAGAGGGGGTGGCTGCAAGTAGGGTGGCTGAAAGTGGGGGAATGGAGGGGTGGCTGCGAGTGGTGGTGGAGAGGAGAGGGGTGGCTGCGAGTGGGGGAGTGGCGGGGAGGGTGGCTGCAAGTGGGGTGGCTGAGAGTGGAGGAGTGGAGAAGAGGGCATGGCTGGGAGTGGAGGGGGTTGTGAGTGGGGGAGTGGAGGAATAGGGGTGGCTGCGAGTGTGGTGGCTAAAGGTGGTGGAGGGGAGGGGAGGGGTGGCTGTGAGTGGGGTGGCTGGGAGTGCAGGGAGTGGCTAGGAGTGGGATTGCTGGAAGTGGTGGAGGGAAGAAGAGGGGGTGGTTGTAAGTGGGTGGCTGAAAGTGGTGGAGGGGTGGCCGAGAAGGGGTGGGAGGGGTGGCCGTGTGTGGGTTGGCTGAAACTGAGCAATAAAGTAGGGGTTGTGGTGGGACTGAAAGGAGAGCAATAAAACCAAGTGTGCAGATGTTCTGTGCAGGGCCAGCTAGTTCACCACATTTTTGTGCAACGATACACAACTTTTCCCCCACCAACTTTTTTTCATCCTACAATAATAGTTGCGAAACCTGTTGTTTTATTTGGTATATCACTCAACAACTGTGAATGTGTGGTTTTCACTCCCAGATACTAAAATCACAGATTTTGCAGCAGCCCTAATTTTATGACATTTTCCTCTTCCTTAGCCCACTCATTGCATGTATGTGTCTATCAAAAATGAATGATGCTTCATGCTATAGTTCTGGTTATTTCTGGCCACAAGCTATGTTGGTGACATCAATTGATACAAGCCTGGAGAATCAAATCTTGTCTGATGATGGATTTAGACATATGCAGACATAACAACCATAGCTTTATAAAAATGCTTTATAGATAGAGGCTGACAGGGTTATAGGTCCATTGTCTGTCTAGCTCAGAGCCATGTCATACATTATGAGGTACACATTACAAGCCCAAATCGTATGAAACCATAACAATTCAACATACATGTGACCTTTAAAAAACAAACAGAAATCCACCATGGGGACAACTAGTGAGGATACATTGCCCAGTGTCCTAAAATCCAAGATTTGGGTGCTTTTAAACTTTGAAGTGTATTTCATACATCATTGTCATTTTGTTTTCGAGTCTCCTTCCCCCACTGTCATTACAGTGAACATTAATGCAGATGCGGGAAGAGATTTCTAAGGCTGGTCATCTCAATAAACAAGATGTAATGTTTCATATGGGCACCATAGGAGAAGATTACTAGAGGTATGTGAAATGGACATTTGATACAGAAAGAAACCAATTTTGTTGCACATATGTTATAGCTGAGTTTTATTCACTTTCTCATCTATGTCAAAGAAAAATCAGATTAAGAAGCAGTCGTGAATGTAATACACAAAGGTCTCAGTCAAACTGGTTATTACAAAGTTATGTTGAGATTTAATACTGCAGTGTAGGAATCAATCAAATTGTAGAGCTTGTATGTGATGCTGAAATATACAAGCGTCTTTATTGGCTTGCTTGTGTTATGTTTCAAAGATGTGAGAGAACAACAGCAAGTTCCAATTCCTGTCCCTTAATACAGCTCTTGAAAAATATCTCTGTTGTGTGTTTGGGCTTATTGGCAATATTCTGAAGATAAAAACACCTTAAAGACAGAGGAAGACCAGACTGTGAAGGTAATGAAAGATTGTGGGGGAGGGATTTCAGAATTCTCTTTAAGGATAAATTTATTTTAACTCGAATTATGAACAAAAAATTGGTTCTGTGAAGTAATATGATAAACTTAGAGACTGGATTTCTGTGGAGAGATGGGTTGACGAAACAGGTGACTGTAGATGTGTTACATATTGAACTCATCCATGTATATAAAATCTTAACTTGCCAATAAAACAATTGCAAATGCAGCAGTGATGACTGAGATATCCATCCTGACTATTTTCCAGTGTAAGCCTCGTGCTAAAAATTATTCAAGGCTTAAGCAAAACATTCATATCAATGTTCAGTGCATACCTTGAGATTTCCATAGTGTTTTTATCACTGAATTTCCATCATAACACACAGGCTTCCCTTCCTCTTAATAGATTCATTGCTTGGGGTAGTTTTTCACTCTGTCTCTGTAGGACTCATGAGACCAAATGGACACAGCACCACAAATGCATATAATGCTGTCACATCGACACTGGAGGAGGAGGAGGAGGGAGGAGGAGGAGGAGGAGGAGGTTATCATTTCATTTTTTTAAATGAAGAATATGCTGTTAACATGTTTAAGCCCTGTATGCCTGTAACTATAGAGAGGTATAATGAATTATTTGGAGAAGTGCTAGGCAAAAGTCTAGCCATTAACTCAAAGCATTGTAAGTTGATGATTTCAATAAACTCTACTATTGCTACCCATTTAGAAAAAACAGAGAATGAAGAGAGCAAACTGAGATATTTGTTTCTTGGTGTTAGAGTTCCATACACTATAAAGTGAACACTCCTGGAAAAACAGAAAAAATAAGATGGTATATTCATTTTTCCCCTACCCATCCATAATTTAATTCAGTAAAATCATTTTTATGATTGTGAGGAAAATGTGAAAAGCAGAAGCAAACAAATATAACATCTGAAAAGTTGCTGTTTATTAGCATTCGAGATCAGGCAGAAATCAATATCTTAATTCTGAAACACTTCTGAACATACAGTATGTCATATCGAAGAAAAAATAATTTTCTGAACAATTTAAGACAGCACAATTTAATAATGATGACTTAAATCTATTTAAAATTAAGTAGAGCAATTTTGTGTGGATACAACTACTATTGAACTTTAGTACTAGCAGATAAGATCTGAACTTGAGACATTTCTATGGTTTTAATAAGGCTAACTCTATTCAACTCAGCTGCAAAATCTTAACTGTGGTCAGTCAGAAAACTATGGTGTACTTCTATGATGCCACACCATTCCGAGATCTGGTATGGGTTTTTAATAATCTGTCCCCTGGGATGGAATCCTCACACTAACATACTTGTGTAGGTTTGTTCAAAAGGCAATTTTTAATATTTTAAGCTAATAAATACTCTAATCTCAGTGATCTATTCAGTGATAGAAACCCTAAAGCTAGAACTCTTTTGCCAACCCATTCAACTGAACAGAGGGCTATTCATAAAGGGTATACAGGAAGATGCCTTGTACTGAGTCCATCAAGCTCTGTCTACACTGGCTGGCACCCAGACTAGGACTGAGCTTGCTTAAAGGTGTGCCATCACATGAGCTTCAGGGACATATTTTTGTGATGCATAGTTAGCTTCAGAGGAAAGATGAGATTACTGAAAATCATCCCTTCCCTCACTTGTGCGAAGGCAATACTGTCGATTTGGAACTGAGCACTGCTACACCTGTACAGCACTAGTCTAGATGTCAGCCACTAAGTAGCAGCAGCATTTAAGGGTTTCAAACAGGAGCCTTTCCCAGACCTACCTGGAAATACCAGGAATTGAAACTGAGATCTTCTGCATGGAAAGCAGATGGTCCGCCATAGAGCTGTAGCTACATCCCTAATCTCCACAAAAAATGTGCAGGTGGATTGTTGAATGAATGGATATCCTAGGCATGCGATAGATGCATGTGCATATTAAACACACATGGATGTCTAAGTCAGAGCATAATGGGGATAGGCTATTTGGAGGGTACACCAAATGTCCATCTAAGCTTTGCTATCTACAGTATAGCCTCAGCACATGCTAATGTGCATTTCTCTGAACTGCAAACTGAGTGTGAGTTGTGCAATTGCAATCCATACAGAAGAAGGATTAATGTTTGCATAACATATTTGTACAGCATATTGCTTAATTTTCTACAGAGAAGATGCCCAATACTCCTCCTTTTGAACTAAGACTTATGAGAAGGACTGCATCCATAAGATGCAAACAGTGCATAGTTGGTTCATTATGCAAAACTAAACTTTTTCTCCATATAAAATATTTAAGACAAATAATAAAAAGCTGCCTATACAAATGAGCTCTGTTCCAAGTCCGTTTGGACACAATCATGGACTTGGATGAACACACTTGGGTTTTTTCTTCAGGGGGCCTTCAAAAGCAACTTCCACTTCAGCATGTATAAACTGTAATTCAAAAGAGAAAGTAGAAGCCTTACTGTAGGCATAAAACTTCAAGTATTACCTTTATTAATTTGGGACCCTGGCTTCAAAGTGGAGACATTTAGGCCATAACTGCACATTTTTAGAACATATGAAGTGGCACCTTTTCTCCAACAAAATGGAGATGTGGGTTTTGAAAATTCTTGAGAACCTATCTGAAAATATGCCTTTTTAAGGCCTTGGACAAAAACCTCTGTAAAATGAAAAACTGGACTATGCAAAAGCCAAATTATTTTATGTCTTTATTTATGTATTAAATTTCTATACCATTCCATAGTAAGGCTCCCTGAGTACCAATAAAATCCAGTGAATACAGAAATGAAAAACACACACAAAATAATAATCAATGAAATTTATTCAGTATAACAATAGAAGCACAAGGATTAAAATACCAATGCTCCAGCTTAAAACCTGAATCAATGAAAAGCAACTTGAAATGAAAAGCGTTTTCACGTGCCGTCAGAAAGCCAGGAAGGAGGGTGCCAAACAATCCTCCCAGGACAGAGAGTTCTGTAAGTGGGTCACCACCCAAGAAAGCGCTAGATCTTGACATCCACCATAACTCCAACAGTGACAGAATTTACAAAACTGTCTTTTATGATCCCAGTACATTTTATTACATGGGACGTGTGTCCAGTTCTTACTTATCTTCAAGCTTTGCAAATTTTTCATCATTACACTGACAGGTCCTATATGAATATACCAATTAAAAGTGTTATAAATGTTGCCCTGTGTTAATTGAACCTTGAAGGCATATCACCACACACTGTTCTGAATTCCTATTGTCTGCCTGCTGAAGTTCCAGCAGAAGCTTAGCTATTCAAATAGTAAATGGCTATAATAGCATTATTAACCATTCTGGCTTGGATAAATGGTCTAAATATGAGCTTAGTTCTCTCATTTGTTCTGCCCACTGGAAGTGGTAGAGTTATTTGGCAGTTTTTGTCTCCTTTTGCCTCCTTCTCCTAAGGAATCTCCTTCTAAGAATTAAAAAGCAAATAGAAACACATGCAAATGCCTATTTTGAGTTTTTCACTCCTCAGTACGACAGGATCAGATTTATTTCTGGTAAAATGATAGATCTATTTGGAACTTGCCTATTTCTGTTCTGGAACCTTCATTCATACACAGAGAGAGAGAGAGAGAGAGAGAGAGAGAGAGAGAGAGCTGTGAGAATATATATCACCTGGAGATTGGACATTTTCCATCCTCATCCCCACAGATCTACCCATGTGACCCTACTTCTACATCTCCTTTATGGTGGACATAAAACCTCCAGGAATTGCAGTTAAAAGAGCCAGAACAGCAGCAGTTACAATGGGGCTTGGAGAGTGGACATGTTATGTCATCGTCTTTCCAGAACATTCTTGGGCATCCCTGCCACTAGGAAGAGCCAGAGCTGAAGACTGCCCAGCTTTGAATGCAAGATCCCATTGTATATAATGCCTAGATAGGGCTTAGATTCTGCCAATTGACTACCCTATTATTTCCTCTGTAGCCCTCTATAGACTACACTTTGTGCATCTGATGAAGTGGTAGACTGTAGTCTTGCAGTGTAGCATGCTTATGTTTAAACACAGTATAGAAAGCTTCTGCTAAAATAAATGTATTAATCATCATACAAACACAAAAGGAAAAGACAAAAGAAAACAGTAAAAGACAAACAGAATGGAGGGTAGAGTTTTAATGCATGCCATGGCAGGGCTTCCAAGAATGTATTTGAGGATGCTGTACCTGAGTATGGAATCCTGCTTATGTAACAGCTGAACAAGTCTCTACTTGTGATGACATGAATGAAAATGATGCAACAAAAGCTGGGTTGATGCAACAAAAGCTGGGTTTTTCTGAGCCATTTTGGAGATTTCACGGAAAATGTTTGAGCTAATAAATCTGAGAAATCTCCAAATCTGAGGAAGACTCCTCTCATTTGACAGTTTTTCTTCTCTTCCATTTCCCCAAACTTACAAATTGTGAGGAAAGGAGGAAAGAAAATCACAGCCATTTTCCGAGATGCCCAAAGCTTTCACTGTCCACATGATCTGTGGGGCTTGTAATTTTTCATTCCTCCTGGTAAATGAGCCAGGTGAAATAAAGAACAACTGTTCTCAAAGTCAGCCACGCAAACTTTGAGAGCATGACATCTTTCGTGCTGAGCAAGTGCTTAGATTATTACTCTAATTAATTATAATTAATAATTATATTAATTTATTGTGGCTGCAGATGATGGGAGTTGTAGTTCAGCAACAGCTGGTGTGCGAAAGGTAGCTTACCCTTAGATACTTTAACTCTGGGAACTATGGCTGGTTTGGGGGGTTATTCTTCCTGAGTAAAACTACATTTCCCAGAGTCCACATCTGCAGAAAGCTATACTGCTGCTGCAAAGCAAACTTTGTATTTAAAGTGAGGACAATGTTCCTTTCTCTCCCACTTCAAAAGTTTACAAAGAGTTTATAAAAATGTAGGAAAAGAAGAAAACTGGCAGGTACCAACCATTATGAGCAGAGACAAAATTCAGAGGTCGTAGGTGAATTTGACTCAGCTCATCAAGGTTCAGGGAGATCTGGAAAGGGGGAGCTTAATTCTAAACCACTCATTCCTAGTTACTACTGTGTGGAGGATTGCTGCTCAATTTTCATTGATTTTTCTTGTAATTAAAGTTGCAGTATTATATCCAAAGCAGCTTTACTGTTCAATAAGCAACATAGTACTTGTGGTTTATTCATCCAAAAGGGGTTAATTCTGGTAAAATTAATTGTAAAAATCATTTTTTAAAAAAAACATTTTCTTGTCCAGGGTATCTGTTATGCTGAGAGAAGGATGCAGTGTTAATATTTAGCACACAGCAGCAACAATCTTTTGTTTAAATCAAAAAACAAAAAACCTCCAGCAATGAGTTGCACATAAATCAGGATTGACTGCCAGTGTTCAATGCCCAACAGTTAAAAGAAAATACCAATGGTTACCTATTAAGTGTTCCCACCTAAATGCAGGAAAGCATGCCATGGTTATTTAGATGTTAAAGTCAATGGCATGCTGTTCAATTTCAGCTTCATTTTGCGTTGGAAAAATCTTCATAGAAAAATAGATGTAACTAAACAAAATTGGTTAGTAAGCTCTAAAAGAGCTAAACTGGAGTTTTAAATAAAACCTATCACCAAAATCTCAGGCTGAAACTTAAAAAGCACTTTCATCCATGGGAAGCTGGCAATTTGCTCACTGCTGTTCAAGCTGCAAGAGCTCCAAAGCTCCATGTATCATGCAAACAGAGTGTTACTTGTGATAGCTGTGTTACCAGATGATGGAAATGTATTTTGAAAGTTTACTCCACATTGGTGCAAACATTGCAAAGTATGCTTACTGAAAAGATTTGGATGAGACTGATAAGCAGATGACTTTTAGGATATAAAAGTGTATCCTTCGGTATGCTGACATTCACATCTTTCCCATAAAATATACTCTCGAACCTTGTTTTTAAACATCTGTCATTGATCTTCCTGAGTTTTCGTCACCTTTGCAACAAAGTTTCACATGCAAAAAGTATACACAAACTCGGGGTACTCAGCCTTGGCCCTCCGGGGCGCTTTCCAGTTTATAAGCTTAAAAAGTGTAACTACGTGTCCGGTAAGTGTGCTTCTGTACTCCCTGTGTTTCAACATTGCAGTCCCTGCGCTGTAAGCAGAGCGCTGTTCACATTTCTGATGCCTTCTTTGGGGTTTTATCTTTGCATTACAGTGCTACAACGATGCAAAAAGAAAAAGAAAAGAGCTGCATGTTCCCATTTTAGGAGGTTTGCACACAGGCGCGTAACAATGATAGGGCAAGGGGAGACAGTTGTCTGGGGGCCCCACTGCCTGGAGGGGCACCCCAGAGGCACCTCATGTGACTCCCCATTGCCCCCTGCCCAGCCCCATAGCCTCTCAGCCACTTGCCCTCTTCGCCGTCTCTCCTGCTTGTTCTGCTGGCCCGCAATCCAAGCAGCAGGCAAGCTGCAAAGAGCTCCTTTTCTCCCGCCTCTCAGCTGATCGGCGGGTGGGCGGGGCTCCCACGGAGGCCTCCGTGTAGGCCGCAGTGAAGCCTGAACTCGAGTAGGGCCCAAGCAAGCCAGGAAGGAGGAGGCAGCCAGAGTGTTCTCTGCAGCAGAAGACCCCTTGCTGCCCTGCTTAACCCAGACCAGCATTTGCCAGGTAGAGTGTGAACTCCTTTTTGTGGTTACCTTTCCCGCCCCGCCCCCCCCATATATAGGGATCTGCTTGCCATAGGGCTTGGATATGGGGGGGTGGGGAGGGACCGAGAAGTCTCTGAATATTTATTTTGAAACAGCTTGCAAAATTTGCTGACTTAAAAAAAACTATCTAAAAAGTCCTATAAGTGGCTTGTTTCATGGCAGAAAATTGCAAAAACTTCTGGAACAGTATTTTATTAATTTTATTCATTCATTCATTCATTTATAAATGCACTTATGTTCAAGTTGTTTTGCAACCCAGAAGGTCTGAGTGAGAACTGTGAAGCATGTGTGGTGCTTTTATTTTATTTTTCTTGTGTGTTCACTGCTCCCCAATAACTTGCAGGGACTTCAGGGTCTATCTGGCCAACATGTGAATGCAGCACCTCCATTCCAGAGGAGATGTGTCTTAAAGGGCTTTAAAAGCCTCCTGTGAAAAACCTCCTGCAATCAAACTTGACTGAATTTGTTCAGAATTCTGGGAAAACAAACATAGGTTCACCCTGCATGGTTGAAAGTCTCCTTTGCTAATCTGCAGCGAGGGGCCCATTTTAATAATTCATCTTTCTAGTGTGTTCTAGGCATTAAAAGTAATACAAATGTATAGTACTCAATGTATATCACTATATATTGTGACGTGTGTGTGTATTCAGTGAAATGTATTTGCAGGCAGCATACTTATTTTGGAATATCAGACTTAAATCCTTGGGGGCCTGGGGTGTGCGGAGGCCCTGGACTTTGGGGGGGGGGCATTTTAAAATCTTGTCTCTGGGCCCACTCCAACCTTGCTACGCCCCTGTTTGCACAAGCTAGAAAAGACGCTTCCCCTGGTGGTGGATTTGCACAACACTCTTTATTTATGGTTTCCATATGATCCTGCCAAACCAAACTACTGCTGTTGTCGTGTGTGTATCTGGAAAGCATCCAGCTGTTGATGTACAGTACAACTCCCATAATTTCCAGCCCCGTGATCTGACTAGTTTTACTGCTGCTACCAAATAGATTTCATTATTTTTCCCGACTGTTGCTACTAAACAACCTGCCAGACCTCTTGTCACTGACTTACATTAGGTAGAGTGGTAAGGCATCTAAGCATGGGAATACCGATAGAGACAACAAGTGTTGAATCCAGCAGTGTAATTTTACATAAAACAAAAATCATCCAATTCAAATTAAGGCTTTTGAAAAATATTACATAGGAAAAACTGTAACCATAAGAGCACAAAGGAGCAAATAAAATTGGGATAAATATAGGGTTACCAACAGTCCCTTATTACTAGAGACGTCCCTTATTTCAGTCCCAATTTGTCTGTCACAGACAGGACACCATTTGTTCCTTATTTTCAGTTAATGGGAAGAACCTATGGCTCAGATCAAATTAGTCATTTTAAAAATTTATTATTTTTATTGATTTGATTTATACACCACCCTTCCAAATATGGAACAAAAGTGATGATCATGAGCTTCAACTCCTTTCCCTTCCTCCCTACCAGAGTACTCTGTGGTTCTGGTGGGCTGCAGGCTTAAGGTTGCCAACAGTGGGGACATTAACAAAAACATTAACAGCTGCCAATGATCAGCCAATTTACCATTCTCCAGCTATCAGAATCATGGAAATCATGCAAGTGATGATTACTAGAGATAGTGGTCGTGTGAAACCTGGCTAACAACGCTTCTCTTAATAGAAAACAAAATTATGTCACACACAGCTCAGTTAACCATTGTTACAGTATAGTAATAAGCAGGGGAGAAGCAATCTAAGTTGTATGTAGTTAAATCCTACCCCCGCCCCCACTGATGTTTCTGAATCCTCAAAAACCTGTGGATATGTCAGATCCAGCTTGTCCATACAGTAAGTTTTAATAGTCTTTTTAGTCATGGCAATTCATAATCATTGCCTCTGCCTTATTAAGGACCCCTGAAGTATTTGGATTGTCTCCCTATCAAATTGTCTACTCATACAGCTATTGCGCCAACTAGCCAATCTCCTGCCATTACTTTACCTGCCACAGAAATATCAACTAAGGGAGACCACATGCCAGTATTACTGGATCTTGTATGCAATGTGCAAAAACAGAATTGAACACACTAAATTAGTTCTGCACAGTCATAGCCTTCAATAGTTTGATTGAAACTTTGCACATAAATGATACAATAAGAATGAATTTATATGGAAATCCTACAAAAGTTGAAATTATGTCTTCTCAGATAGAAACGGTTAAACTAAAAATCAAAAGAAATCTTGTTTAAAATTATTTGCAGTGGGCTCAAATATGAAGTGTTTAAAAAAATTTCTGTTTGCGAAGTATGTTTTGTCTATTCACAAATTGTCATACAGAGATAAATGGCAATGACTAATAGAATTCTACAGTGATTTTTGCATTTTTCTTTCTAGCTGTGTTGGTGATAAATCATCAAAATACAGAAGAGCTTTGGTTTTGCTGCCACTGCGTACCCATGGCTCTTGAAACCCTGACCTATGTCACCTCTAACAGATAAATAGGAGTGCTTCAAACACAGTCATATCTTTGTGGCTAAACACAAAGAATAATTTATACCCTACAGAATTGGGAACTAAAGGGTATGAAGAGAAGAGAAAGAGAGATGATCTGTGGATAATTTAAGAATGTATATACAGTACATATATCACATTGTTCTAAATGACTTTTGAATGCTACAAGCTATAGACTAAGCATATTGTGAAAATGCCACAGTCCGTGGGCGTGTAAACAAAAAAACAAACAAAACCCACAAACCCAGCGAGTATCAGTAACATATCAACATGTTCTGAATATACATATGACAAGGGGAAATTCTCATATTTTCTCCTTCATAAAAACTGCTCCAAAAAACCAATATTTCTTCATAGTTGGTATTGATATATAGCAGACCTTTTAAAAAACCCACAAAAAACCACAACCCTGCAGGACTAAAGCATTCATTCTTGGAGGTTATAGGGCCAGTTTGGATGATCCATGATGGAAAGACTCTAGAATACAATCATCCCTTGCCAACCGCGGGTTTACCAATTGCGGTTTTCAGTATCCATGACTGGGAAATTGTGGCCGGTCTCTCCAACTGCAACCCAAATATCTGTGATTTGGCAAGATTTGGGGGCAATTTGGTTGGAGGGGTGGCATCCTCCTGCCTAACGCCTCCCAGATGACCTGCAGCTGTGGTTGGGTTAATTTACCCAAGCCCCAGATGATTGGACTGTTGTGTGCTCCAAGAGGGAAGAAAACCTGAGCTGGGTTCTCCACTATCCCAAAATGCATCATGCAGGCAGCAGAGAGGCAGTCCTCAATACTTCAGCTCTGCCTGACTCTGGAAGCCCAGAACTCTATGATAAACATAGTTGTTGGCAGCCGGAGTGGTATTTATTGCAGATCGCGCACACAGACCACCACAGAAGAAGCTAGGAAGGGCTTGGTTGTCCTCCTACCTCACTTTTAACCCAGATAGCAAATCTGGGCTGCTCAGGTTCGGTACAGCTGGGTCAGGAGGTTTCGCAGTTTCCCACATGACCAAGGATCCCTGGTTTAACCCTCTCCTAGACAGGGATCTCTGAACATGCAAACAGCCTCATTGTTATACAAATATACAGATGTCTGTACACTTGTACATGTTTTTGTATGAATGACTATACATGCATTCATTTTTAAAGTGAACCTAGGTGCAGGCTCTTCAAATGCATGGTACAGATAGGAAGCTCACTGTTGTTCAACATAACATGGGAATGACTGTACCAGCATACAGATCTGTACCTGTGTACACTGTACATTCATTTAATACACTCGTTGAACATAACTTGTGAATAGGGCTAGAGCATGGAGAGTAAGAAAACACTAACTTACAGGGAAGGGTGCTCTGCTGTGCCCTGCTCTCTGAAAACAGCTTCCAAAGAATGAAACCATTTGGGTATTGTTTAAAAAAATTTCTAGCCCACCTTTTAATTCAAATCAAGCCCTAAAGGTAGTTTACATATGTAGTGTTCCAGGTATTAGCTATTCATCACTTTCCAAGCAGGCTTCAATAATTTTATATTTTATATTGTTTTGAGAGGATGACGCTTCATTATTCTATCTCATTTGATTTCCAAGGAACATGCTTAGAAATTCAGGTCATCTGAAGTCTAAGTACATCCCCTTCAGTCTATGGCAAGTCCAATATTTCAGCAATGATCCAATGAAAGATGTCAAGCTCTCAGCAAAGGTTCATTTATCTCCATTCACCTCTTAAGAAAAAGGTCCAACGATTCTATAAGCCACTATCACTCTTAATTGTCAGATGGATGAATGCATTTTAAGATTCATTGAACAGCTTCCTATTAACTGTTTTTCAATAAAGGTAGGTTCTTCTACAGCTTACATCAAGAATTCATTTCTTCCTGATGTCATGTATTAGCCTGGGATGCTTTCAGAGTTACACTAAGAAACACTAATTCTTTCTGAAGCTTCTGTCTTCTGTAAATGTTGATGGTTTGTGAATTTATATTAGGTAGTAAAAAGATAATTTAAAATAATTTGCCCCTCAAAATGGGATTGCAAAGTACATTTGAGTTGAATTGAAAAACCCTGATAACTGGGCAAAAAGATGACTCTCTTTATAGTCAGTAGGGAGAGAGCAGCAGAATATATTCAAACCCAATACAGAATCCCTCCAGTGGTTACAGCTGATTTCCTTTTAGACCGTGAACCCTTTGGGAAAAGAGAGATAGATACCTTCTTATTAAGATGTAGGACAGTAGAAATGTGAAGGAAAGGGTATTCAATGGATAAAGGAGAGAACTGGAAAACAAGAACAGCAAGGGATACTGTGAGCAAAAGTAATTACATGCACATATACTTTATTGTGGTTGGTGGTGAGAAGTAAGGGCTAAAACCAAATGCTTCTCAGATTGGGAAAATGATTTAAAGAAATTCAGAGAGGTACTACTACACATGAGTTCTATTTTCAGAGTTAAATATAGTATTTGTGAGTGAAGTTTTGTGGAACTGATCTGTCCTTTTCCTTTGTCATGTTTAAACAATGCAGAAGGGCTTGTCTGCATTCCTATTTACCCTGTTCTCTTAAACTATAAGATGAAAATAATACAAGAAATCTACTTCAACAATCTACTTCTACTTCTATAAACAGCATCTTTCGGTGTTTAGTGCTCAGATACTTTGAAAGCTTTATTGCTTTTCACTACAAAAAATAAAAAAAATCTACAGGATAAGAGTCAAATAAAGTACATGCATGTATGGGAGAGAGGTGGAGCTGTTATTGGCTTTGCTACAACAGGTTTCTTTCCCCAAATGACAATAAATAAAACAAAACAAAACAAACAACTCTTCAGAATCAGGAGTAGAAACTCTTCTGTGGAAAAAATAGGAAAAGGTACTCTGGCCTTGAATGCAGTTCGCTCTCAGAATGCATGCTCCTCCTTTGTGTCTTGGTCGCAGAAAAAGAATGTATAAAGATTAGGGATGTGCATGAATCAATTTTTTCATTTTGATTTGTACCTGAATCGAATCACTCCCAATTTGTTTTGGGTCTGAATCTGCCCCCCTCGCCCCAATCACCCCAGATTCTATTTGTACCCAAATTTTCCAAATCTAAATCGGTTTGGATCAAAAAAGGGTCCCAGGGCCAAAAGACTGGGGTGAGTGGTAGTGCCCAATGGGTGGAAGCTACCACCCAATTTCAAAGAAATTAGGCAAAGGGGTGATTTTAAAAGAATTTTTGAAGTCTTTAACCTTTTTCCAATAGGAAATAATGGGGATTTCAGAAACCTTATAGCTCCACGTGGGAGGCACCAAGGTGGCCCGGAGCAGGTTGCGGTGGGCGGTAGTGCCGAATGGGTGCAATGTTTGTCATTGAATCTACTCTCATTTGCTACCAGAGAATCTACTCTCAGAACACCTCAGAAACAACAAAACCCAGTGCCCCATGGGCTTGTGGGTTTGGGGGGTGGTTGGCACCCTATGTGCACTACACCACCACTTGCTCAGGCCACCATGGTTCTCCTCAAGTGGAGTTATAGGGTTGCTGAAATCCCCATTATTCCCTATGGGGGAAAGCATAAAGATGTGCAAAATTCAGAAATTCTTTTAAAAAATCACCCTTTTCACCAATTTCTTTGAAATCTGGGTGGTAGCAGGCACCCATTAGGGCACTACCACCTGACTGACTCTTCTGCCCCTGAAACCCCTTTTCTGCCCTGAATCTGCCCCAAAGACATGCCAACTTCAAAAAAAAAGTTAAAAATCAGCCCTTAGCCCAATTTCTCTGAAATCTGAGTGGCAGCTTCCTTGCAACCACTGGGCACAACCACCCACCAGAACCTGCTGTAGTCCACCCTTGTGCCTCCCCCCCCCCCCCGGAATTATAAGTAAGGCTGCTCAAATCCATTATTCCCTATGGGGGAAAGCTTAAAGACGTGTAAACTTCAAAAATCATTTAAAAATCACCCCTCTGCCCAATTTCTTTGAAATCTGGGTGGTAGCTTCCTTGCACCCATTGGGCACAACGACCCACAACAAACTGCTCTGGTCCACCCTGGTGCCACCCCCATTCCCCGGAGAATTATAAGTAAGTCTGCTGAAATCCCCATTGTTCCCTATGGTGAAAAGCTTAAAGATGCATAAACTTCAAAAATCATTTAAAAACCAGCCCTTTGCCCAATTTCTTTGAAATATGGGTGGTAGCTTCCTTGCACCCATTGGGCACTACCACCCACCACACCCCACTCTGGGCCACCCTGGGGGGAAAGCTTAAAGATGTGCCAACTTCAAAAATTCTTAAAAACCACTCCTTTGCCCAATTTCTTTGAAATTTGGGTGGTAGCTTCCACCCATTGGACACTACCACCCAACCCACTTTGGCCACAAAATGGAGGTCTAAATCAGTATACCTTTTGGTTCTGAATCTGGGGTGATTTGCTTTCTACCCAAATCTGGGCAATTGGGGACAGGGGTGATTTGTTTTATCTACAAATCACCCAAATCAGCCAGATTTGGGTACCCAAGCCATTTCACACATCCCTAATAAGGATAAAATCTTCCAGAAAAGGGTCCATTTGTCCAAGTTCATCTGGATGTGAACAGCTAGTAAATGCACTGGACTAAACTCTTGACTGATCCCAAGTTCAGTAGTCAAAAACGCTGCCCTGAACAAGAGTCCTTCAGACTAGAAGTTCTCAAGCCGGATACTACCAAAGGGCCAGCATCCTCCCCACCAACGCCTTGTGTTTTCCTGAGCCAGTCCATCACATCCAGGGAAAGATAATGATGTGGCAACAAATGTCCAGTCTCCAGGCCACAAGGCTGGAACTTTTATTCCTTGGCAAGGGGTGGGGTAGGAGGGGCCCAAGGGGTCAATTAGCCCTATGCCATCTTGTCTGAAAATTCTGTATTTCACTTGAATGCTCCTCTGCTTCTGAACCTCAGTGTGGATCTACAGTTTGACCTGCTGGCTCATGCTCTTGCACTGTACTCCAGATGACTTTGCCTTGACCTGCTTTCTCCAAACCCTCCCTCCTGAACCTCTTACCTTTACTGGACATTATGTTTATGCATATATAAATTTGGGGATTGGGGCAAAACATGCAAACACAATATATCAAGTATGGTTTGAGAACATTTTGTTACTTCCTTTCGTTCATCATGTATCCACTACCACATAAATTCCTTGAATGAACCCAAGTTCTGCATGCTTTGGAAATGTTCTCCCAGCTATATTTATTTATTCAACTTCCCTAACTCTCGGTTATCTGTGGTTACCAAAAAAAGTGCTGAGTTTGGTGCTTTCTCCCTCCAGTTTATTGTCCCTGTGTTTTACCAGTGCCAAGGCTATTATGATCCAACGTCTTAGAGACATTGAGTACCAACACCTTGTCTCCCTAGTGAATAGATGCTGTTTTCCCATATATCTTGGTATTTCCCTCCCTGCTCGAAATCATCCTGCTAAATATCTCTCCATGCTCCATCTGGTTAAATTGAGGTCCACCTTTGCAAGAGCCAGGCTGAATGTTTTACCCTCTGCCTTGCTCCTTAGAAGGTTTTGCAAGGATTCCCCTGTTTTGGGGCTATGCTCTTGTGGAGAGGGCTGCTTAGAAACAGTTGCTCATGTGCTTTCGTATTGCCCTCTGTTCTGCAACTCAAGAAAGAATTATTGACCCCTTTATTTGATCAGTTTCCAGGCAGGCCTGACTCATTTTATCTTAATTTATTTCTTGCTGATGTTAATGTGGGTATTACTAAACTGGTTGCTAAATTTTTATATGGGGCTATGAAACTGACCTCTCGTCATGGGGTTTTATGAGGCTGGTTGTGTATCTTTTAGTTATTTTATGTTGTATATTTATGCCTGGTAACAGTCTAAAGTTTTAATTTTGTTTGGCTTATGGCTGTAAATAAAATGATTCTGATTCTATATTTATTTATTTATTTATTTATTTATCTATAACTAGTATACATGTGAGCCACTTATCTATCAGCAGCTTCCATGTGGCTGGGAGAACATTTAAACAACCCAGTCACATGGACGGGGCCCAGAGTAGGTACGCACTGGCACCCTGAGCTTCTAAAGGGTACCCTACAGTTTTGGGAAAGTGACTAATTTTCTCTTCACTCTCTTTAACTGTATTTCTTATTTTAAGAACCTCTATCATGTCAAACATAATAATAGAGACAAATTATAGCTGAACACTTATTAAAGTGCAGCATTTAGTAATCAGCGATAAAGAAATTCATTAGAATAGTTAAATGGAACGATCAGTTAACGCAAATTGACAGACTGTGAATGAACATAATAGGATTCTACAATGAGGCTGCTATTCAAGCTTAGTTCATATTAGATGTTTTTAAAATAAGGATTACTACAAATTAAAACAGCGCAACTTGAAGAGATGCGGTGGTTTAATGCAACACACGATTCTAATGCATTGGGTGGGGGGGAGAGCACTCCTGCACACAGTAATTTAATGTGTATTAGAAGTAATTAAAACAATTAAAGGATGATATATTACCTTCTCATAAAGTTTTAATATTGCTTAAAAAGAAATACTGTGTAACATTCTGAGCACGGCTTTTAAGGGGGAAAAATTGTAGGCAAACTGGAGAAAATTACAAGGAGGTGAATATAGACCATGAAGTATTTTAAAATAAGCACAAAAAACTAAGTTTGTTTTACGAGCGAAAAGAAGATTACAACTGAGTGGCATATAAATATAATTAATGAAAAAAAAACACAAGGGGACCATTGTAACTAGCAGCAATGCCCCCGACAAGTTAAACAGACCGGTAAACTGCCACACCACTCTCTGTATGAAAGGCGCAGCAGCGTAGGGAGGCTGGCAGTGGCCCATGTGTGGCTGTCGCCATGGCCCCCTAGCCCCACCCCCTGTGCCCCACCCCTCAGATGTGAGGGGCATGGTCTCCTTCCCAAAGGGGGCCACGTGGCCCCATCTGGAAGAGATCATCCCATACTGTGTTGGGCAGCGTGGACCAGAGCGACTCTCCCTGCCTTAAAGGCAGGGAGAGCCATTCCAGCCATGCTGCCAATGCAGAGCAGGCCGATCTGTCTCCTAAATGGGGCTGTATGGCCCTGTTTGGGAGGGAGATTGATTGGCCCCTCTGCACTGGTAGCTAGACCAGGAGTGACTCAGCCTTTAAGGCAGGGAGAGTCACTCTGGCCGCACTGCCAATGCAGCATAGGCCAATTTTGGCTCCAAATGGAGCACGTGGCTGTCATGCCCTCGAGCTCCGAGGAGGAAGGGGAAGCTGTCAACTTTCCAGCCAATTCAGGAGTGTCTGAGGGGCAGAGCCCAGCTGTCAGCGTTCATGAAATTGCTGTGGTAGATCCAACTAATGATTTAGAGCAGGCACGGCAACCTGAGTCAGCGGAAGGCGTGGGGGACCAATGCGAAGAAGAGCTAAGCAATGAAACACCACTGACTCCACAACAGCGCAGGCTCACGAGACGTAGAACACAATTAGAGGCTGTTAGGAGAAGCAAACGCCTCTTGCTGAGGGCTGACAAGCCTTGAATTCCTACCAGCTGGGAGCTCTCGGCTTGCTCTATAAATCACATCTCCAGCCTCCTACTCATTGCTGAGAATCAACGTTCGTCAACATTCTTGTCGACAAGCGTTCAGCCAAGCCGTATCCGATTCCAGCAGCTCCACTTGCTTCGTGAACTTCCCTAGCAGCTGGCCAGACCTTGACAGTGGCCTCGTTTGAGACTGAAATAATCTGACATCACACACATCTGACGTCACACACGGGGGGCGTGTCTGGGGCTGCACTTGTGGTCCTTTATTGGTGGCGGCCCGGGTTCTTTGAACCCATTCACCCAATGGTGGCTCTGCCCCTGGAATGGCGGATGCTTATTCTAGTTGCTCTGCAGATTTCACATGCCTGCATAGATCTGCCTAGATCTAAATTTGCCTTAGGTTTGCAGTGCTTTCTAATACCTGCCATCCTAGGTTCATCTACCCCCTCAACTAATCACATTTCTCTGGCATTTTCACAACTTTCTTGTCAAAATTGGCTCTTTCTATAGAGATGGATCTGCTTTGATTCTGTGTAGCTGCTTTACAATTTTGTGCACAATTCAAAGTAGGGATGTGCCTGAACTGAAAGGTGCCTCTTCCGAGAGACATCGAACCAGCTCGGGCACCAGCATTTGAACCAATTCAGTGGAGCGGGAATTGGTTCCCTTAAAATGCAGTTAAGCAGGTCCTTACCTGCTTCTCCACTGCCCCACTGCTTTTCTGGGTGCAGCGCTCACTGTACATAAGGCCACGCACAGTTGAAGTGCTCCTCCCAGCAGCCTTCACGCAGTGTCTGTATGCACATGGTCGCCAACACTGCGTGTGCAGACTGCTTTGAGGAGCGCCGCAGCTGCACACAGCCTTTTGTACAGCAAGTGCCACACCCAGAAAAGCAGTGGAGCAGTGGAGGAGCAGATAAGGATCTGTTTACCTGCTTTTTAAAAGAACTGATCCCCACCCACGGCTGCCAGAGCCAGTTCGGGCACCTCCCTAATACAAAGCACATTGGGGGATCCAGACAGAGGAAGACTGGACAAAACTTGAGGGTGACACCAGAAGTGATCTTCAACACATTGGCTCTGTGTTTTTGCCTCTTGATTGTGAATATCCATGCACAGGATCTGCACTGGAACAGCTTCACTGGGGAAGAAGGTTTTCACCCTTTGCCTCTAGATATGCACCCCTTCCATTATTTGCACCTGAGTGGCCAATAGCAGCCTCCCTTCTTGGGCAAATAGACAGGGAAGTTTGCAATCCAAACCAGGGCAGTAGGGTGGGGACATTAATCCCACTGCCCCCTGTGTCACCATCCTATTTTGAATCAGGGTTTTACATCAAATAAAAACAAACATAAGGTACCAAACAATGTGATATTTGCCATGTCTAGTTCATCCCTTAGTTTGACTGTTTAAATGCAGCTATGAAAAAACAGCAGTTTTATCTGTGTGTATCTCTATGCACACTCTGTACAGTCATTTCAACATTTTCTCCATTATTTTATTTTTTAAAAACTGATGCAAGAACTTTCAACTGAACAAAAGAAAATAGTTCATTATACTGAAACTGAATTCTAGTACTGAAGCCTTCAAGAGAACAGGATGCATGAAAGGGCCCTGTGCTGAAAAAATCCTAGGCATTCACAGACGCAGGTTGTTCTGATAAGATCTAATCTGCCTACTTTTCTTTCACTATAATCTTAATTGATAATTACCATTCTCACAAGTTAGCCCACTTTAGCCTTAAACATTTGCTTGTACACCATCTTGAATTGGACTGGATGACAACATCTCTAACTACGCGTTTGAGCCGCCCTACACCTGTAGCAAATTTGTTTCAAATTGGTTAGGCAGTCCACAAATTAGCCCACTTGTGCCTCAAACATTTACACTTCTGCCATCTTGAATCAGCATGGATGACATCATCACAAACTATGCCATTGAGCCATCCCTACACTTGTAGCAAATTTGGTTCAAATTGGTTATGCAGGTCACAAGTTTTTTAAGTCGAAAGTGCTGAGTGAACTACATGGTGTCTGTTCCAGGATGGTGAATGCAGATTCTTGAAAGACAGGATTGCAGGGGACTTGAGCTTACCATGAATTTTGGTGAGTTTTCAAGGGAAGGGATACCAAGGCTAGTGGCTTCGGAAGTTTAGGGCAGGAAAAAGTGTTTTAGTAAGAACTTGCATTAGAATTTCTGTTTCCTTCTGTGTGTTGCCATGCATACCACAATATTTGTTTCCCCCTCCCGCTTCCTTGTAACTGAGTAACTGAATTACCTACATGCCACCTTAAAGGATCTGGGCATTTTTTAAATACTCTGTAACCAAAAAGCTGGAACATAAGCCAAACTATTTTTGTAGCAATTTAATGAAGCATTTTCTTTTCTTTTTTATAAAGTCCCATAGAGTGCTTCATTTACTCTGGAAGGCTGGTGTGGGCCCCTAGTGCAAATGACTCCAGCAGGGCTGCTAAAGCCAGCTACCTTGTTGTCTCACCAAGTGTAGGCATATACATGGAAAGTTTTGATATTTGCCCACCAGCAAGATAAAGAGAGAAGTCTAGTCTGTGGCACTCCAACCCAGGCTGTCCAGTCTCTGATAAAAAGGTGTCTGGTGGCAGCATTTTAATTCTACCAAAGGTCTAATGTAAAAAAAAAAATTAAAATGGAAGCCCACTCAAGCAGCTCGGCAGAGATGACTCAGCAATCTGTCCCCTCACGTGAGCTGGATCTGAAACAAAGGCTTAAATCTACTACAGTATGTAGATCACATAACACAGAAAAATGCTATGCTGGTTCTCACTAGTGTAAACTGGGTAGGACAAGCATCCTACTGAGCTTTGGGAGCTGTGCACGCTCCAATTTTTGCTCACCTATCATCAAAAATCTAGGTAAGAGGAGGTGGATGTGATTATGTGGGAGGTGGGGGCAGGCTCCAATGGCATTTCCTGCATCCTCAATAGTACGTTGGGTGAAAGTGCTAGGTAGGATGGTGCCATCAGAGTCTGTGTCCACCTCCCACAGGTGCACTTCCCCTTCCTTCCGCCTAGGTTTTTACTGACAGATGGCCAAATATCAGGAGCATGCACAGATCTTGAAGCTGGGTAGGACACTTGTCCTACCCAGTTTACCATTGTGAGAGCTGCCTCACTATATTGTGATTATGTTAAGGTGCATTTTTCTTTCAGCATCTTAACATTAACATTAGTTCACCACTGCCTCCAGGCCTTCAAGTAGCAGCCTTTAAACCCTCAATAGTAAGTGAGTTTCATAATAAGAACTACAATATCAGAGCTACAATATCATGCTAATTTTGAATCCATTTCCCTTGGCATTGGAAGGCATGAAGCGAGACTGTTCTCAATACCAGCCAAGACAGGCTAGGGCAGTTAAGCCTGGGCTTGGCTACCTGTGGGAACCACGGGGAGCCAAACAGCTCCCTGTGGTGACTCAGCAGCAAACCCAGCTAAGAATCTGGGCTCTTAAACAAGATTAAGGGAGCAAGAGCTCCCTTAACACCATTTAACTGAATGTCTGTTGGCGCCGGCCGGCTACTTTCAACTGATGCTGAAGCACTGATGGGTGCCTACCCATTGCTGGGGAGATCCTCACAACACACCACACACTCACACAATGCATTGTGGGGTTTATGGGGACTGGGACAATATGTTCCAGCTCCCCACACCTCTGTGCTGCTTGTGGCAGCCATGGACTATCTGGGTGTATGATCAGCGCACCCAGACCCCCCCACCCGGATCATGTGTGAGGAAGAGAAGCTTCTGCTGCGTTCCCCATCACCAGTGTTCCCCATAACAGGGAATTCCATATATTGTTGACTCCAAGTCCCAGTATCCCCAGCTGCAATGGCCTTTGGCAGGGGATGCTAGAAGTTGTAATCAATGTTACAGGGAACACTGCCCACTGCCTGCCCTCAAGCCCTCTCATGTGATCGTGAGAAAGGGCTCACAGTCATATTGTGGAGAAGTTGTTTGGTAATTGGAGATATGTGCCACAAATCATTGTTCAAATTTATTTTTATGCTGTTACAGCTAATGACTAATTACACACACACTCACAGAGTGCTTTTTTATATTTTGTAAGGGAACTTAAGCAGAAGAATGTATACTATACTACATGCTGGCAAAACAAGTTTAATCCAAAATCTATAACATAATAGATAGAGATGTGCATGAATCTTTTGTTTGTTTGTTTCAATTTGTACCTGAAATGAAACACCCCCGATTTGTTTGGGGTCTGAATCTGACCCCCACCGAATCACCCCAGATTCTATTTGTACTTGAATTTTCAAAATCCAAATCTGAATCGATTTAGATCAAAAAAGGATCTCGGGGCCAAATGACTGTGGGGGGTGGGGTGGTAGTACCCATTGGGTGGAAGCTACCACTCAAATTTCAAAGAAATTGGGGAAAGGAGTGATTTTTAAAGGATCTTTAAGATTTTTCCCATGGGGAATAATGGGAATTCCAGCAACCTTATAGCTCCACATGGGGGGCACCTGAGTGGCCCAGAGTGGGGTGTGGTGGATGGTAGTGCCCAATGGGTGCAAGGAAGCTACCACCCAGATTCCAAAGGAATTGGGCAAAGGGTTGATTTAAGTTTGCACGTCTTTAAGCATTTTCTCCATAGGGCATAATGGGGATTTCAGCAGCCCCATAACTCCACTTGCAGGGGAACTAGGGTGGCCCAAGTGACTGGTGGTGTAGTGCACATAGGGTGCCAACAACCCCCATACCCACAAACCCATGGGGTACTGGGTTTTGTAGTTTCTGAGGTATTCTGAGTGTAGATTCTTTGGTAGCAAATGAGAGTGGATTCATTTTCAGTGACACACAGTGAATCCACTCTCATTTGCTACCAGAGAATCTACACTCAAAACACCTCAGAAACAATTCTAGGGCTTGACCCATGTTGTGTGTCCAGTTGTCCACTTCTGTGGTCTGGTCTCTGAATCTGCTCTTTCTTCTTCAATCTTCTTCTCCTTCAGTCTTTAGATTGGGGTGGAGGGCAAAAGCCTGGAAAATCTGGGGGCCAGGTTGCCAGTGGCCACAGGGGCTGGGGCTGGTGGCTGGCACAGACACAGCAGGCACAGGCAGGCAGTGATTGTCTCAGCAGCAAGAAGGGGGTGAAAAAAGAATTCTCTTCTCCTCAGGAACAAAAAAGTAATGCAGCAGAGAATCCATTCCAGGCTGGCACACAGCAGGGGCAGGCAGGCTGGATAGCAAGGCAGCCTGGGCTCAGGCTGCCAAGGCAGAAGGCAATAGGCAAGGCAAAGTTCTCTCTCTCTCTCTCTCGCTCTCTCTCTCTCTCTCTCTTCTCCCACAAGGCAGAATGGTGGCTGCTGCCTCTTTAAATCTAATTGACAATCGCTCCTTGAACTCCACCCCAACCTTGCCCCTTCTTCAACCCTTCCTCTGGCCAATGTGCGGTCAGTCAGGAGTGGCAAGAGCCAAAAGAGCCAATCTGGAACCAGGAGGGAATTGTCAGCAGATCAGCCCATGCTTTCATTCACCGATCTGAAGCTTGGAAGGGCAGGAAATTCAAATAGACGTCAAACACAAAATGGAGACTACACGGAGATCGCCACAAAATGGAGGTCCTAAACAACAAAACCTTCGGCTCCAAAATTCAGGCAATTTGTTTTGGAGCTGAATCTTTCAGGACTTAAAGTTGGGCAATTTTTGTGCACAAATCACCTGAAAACGGCAGATTCGGGTACAGATCATTCTGTACCCGAAACATTTTGCACATCCCTAATAATAGATTTCTTAGATTTTATCTACAGTATAAAAATGTAAATAATAAATAATGAATGAATGAATGTTAATCAATATGTTCCTGAACTATATCACCAGAAATTTATTTTTAACTATGTCAAGCCAGAATGAGTCATGTCAAAAAAAAAAAAAAGTCTGCCCTTTTCATGTATAATGTAACAGATTGCTGGACAAAAATCAAATGGCAGTTTGTGTCCATCATGTCAAAGGAACTAACAACCTTTGGGGTTATTACATAACTCAGATCTCATCAATCCAAATAAACATCAGCTTGAAGCATCCCGAGGCTTGAACTAGGAAGAGCAAGGTTAGATTAGCTGAGCAAAAGATCCTGCTGGGAGCAAATATATATTTCATATTTGAAGAGTGACCTATTGGTCTACTAAGAAGCCATAAGCCGTAATACAAATTAGGTCTGCAACAGCAATCTCATCAACAGTTGATATTTACCTCTGGAATGGTCTCACTCACTGACTTCAAAAGGGAGGATTTGAATACATTATATTTCATAGTACCAGACAGAAAACACAAAAGTTAGCAAGTTCTGTCTTTTTAATTTAACTCAAAATGGCAACCAGAAGAAACATTGGCAAGACCTATGACAAAAAATAATCCCTAATGTAAAGGTGCGGTTTCCCTCACCAAATTCCATTCTGAACTTTCAGTCAGAGTGGAGTTTCGCCACTGCAAACTCCATTTCTGCTGCACCAGCGTTACGTATGAACACTGGCACTGCAGTTTGGGCCTGCCGGATCCAGAGTTGAGGGAGAAAGCTTCTCCCTCACTATGGGTCGATTGGCTGTGCAATCTGTCCTTCTGTCAAGAAGGAAGCCCACACAGCTATCTTCCCCACCTCTCTGCAGCCTTGCTGACTGCAGAGAGTCAACTCCGCTCAATAGGACCCACAGGATTTAGACTGTCTTAAATTTAGCAAGAGGAGAGAAATTGTCCCTGTTCAACCTAGTATGGGATCCCTCCCAGTGGCTGTTTGCTTAGTGTTGCTCCTTTGTTTTTCTCTTTAGATAACCTCTTGGGACATTGAATCACATTCTCATTCCTTTTGCTATGTAAACTGCTTTGAGAACTTTTTTGCTTAAAATGAGTATAAATATTCTAAGTAATAATAATAAATAATATGTGTCTACCCATGTGGCACACTGACTTGGATACTGGGCTTTGATCTTTTGGCCAGATCAATTCCCCACACCTCTCCATGATCTCATGTAGAAGCCTTGTTCTTATGCTCCGATTACAAAGAAAATCTGATAGATCTGGAGTGAGGGGGGCGGGGGTAAAAAAAAAAACCTGAAAAAGAAAAGCAAATATGGGAAAGCACTTTACACATTTAAAAAGTGCTATGGATACCAGTACTTACACATACAACTGCCAAGGAAGGCATTAAAGATGTATATGACTGACTTATCCCTAAATACCCTTTAAAGGGGTGTTTTTCTTTTTCTTTTTCTTTACAGCCTGACAGAAAAACACTTAATTGATTCAAAGGAAAAAGAGGAACATTCCAAACACTGTTGTTCCTCTGTTTTATTTTCCACTTAAGAATATGCCTAACCAATCTTTTCCAAAAGTAATTATTTTGAACAGAACATTCTGTATCTGCCTCATTGCTGGGCAGTCTTGTGCTTGAGGGTACTGTTCCTTAAACCACAATGTGAAAATGATTTAGCAGCTTCTCAACAAAACTAAAAGCAGTCTCTCTCTTTTTAATTTCATAACAGGTTGGTTCTCATTTTATTAAAATGAAACGAAACATTTCCAAACATTTTCTGTTTTAGCATCATTCTTGGAATATATTGTATGAAGAAAGGCATGGAAAGCATAACAAGTAATGATTTTTGTTGATCTGGACATTAGTAATTAAGGCCACTAACAAAGTTGCAATATATTTTTACACAGAAATAAGAGCAAGAAAAGGTCCTGTGGCAGAGGCAGGAAATGGATGGTGGAAGAGGGCAGTGGTGGTGGTTACTGGTATTTCCTAACTGATGAAATTTATGGGAGAAGGTAAGGTAGCTCAATTGGCCAGAGATGTCAAAATGGCCTGCAGGTAATCCACCTTATCTTTCTATTCACCTACTGAGGCATCCATGGGAACCTTGGACATTCAATGAACACACAGGGACTAAATGTAGAGTTAGTCCCATGCAAAAGTTACAGTGGATGGGGACCATGGATATTCAGTGAATGTGTAGGGACATTCATGAACCCCGTCATGAACCCCACCACCAACTGAGGTCATCTGGAGAGGTCCGTCTGCATTTGCCACAGGCTCATCTGATGGCCACTCAGGGACCAGCCTTCCCCGCTGCTGCCCCGAGGCTTTGAAATGTGCTTCCTAGTGAAATAAGAGCCTCCCCATCTCTGACAGCTTTTAAAAAGTCTTTAAAGACGCATCTGTTCACCCAGGCTTTTAATTAATATTGTTTTAAAATTTTTAAATTGTTGTAATGTTTTAAACTTTTTGTTTTAACTAATGTTTTACTTTCTGTTTTTGTTTTGTTGTAAACCACCCAGAGACGTATGTTTTGGGCGATATGAAAATATGTTTTAAAAATTTAAAAATGCAAAGTTAGTCCCACACCAAAGTTACATAAATTGTCCATTCTTGATTGACTTTAGAACTATTAGAAGAATTTAGAACTAATAGAAAAATGTAGCATTTACCTATGTGTCATAGAGTTTTAAAAAGAAAGATTGCTCATTACAAATCCTTCTCACTTTAAGAAAGAGATTGAAATGGCATGTGGTATATTGCTTAGCTTTAGCAAATTAAGGAATCAGATTTTAGAACACCCTTAGTTTAAAGATTGAAGTGGCTAGTCAGACAGATAAAAAGAACAAAGTGTGATGAAGGAGAAAGATGGTGGTTGACATGTTGTGCAACATTATGCACATGGTGAAATGTAATGTTTATGCAGTTGCATAAGCACAGAAATTGCATGACGTTGCACAATGTTGCAGATAATGGTGTTCATCTGCATCATTTTTGCACTTGTGCAACAGCACTCTTGTGCAACTGCACAAACATCTTCCATTGCATGTATAACATTGTACAGTATAATTAATTAGTGTTGATCCCCATTTGGCTTCTATCATTATGGACAGAGTCCTTAAATATTAACTGTCCATAAAATTATGATCAGGTGGCAATTTCCATCTGCATCCAGAACTGGCCATGACCACTGAAGGACTGAACAGATTGTCTGTAAGTATGGGCAGCCTAGATGGATCCATCAAAAATACTAGTGTTACCATGGGCTGGTCACAAAACTGGTTTTTGTTGCAGATACAGCTCCAGCAGCATTGACCCTTGACACCTTCTAGCCTAGTGAGAAGTAGGGGCATCGGGAATAGAGATAGTAAGCAAGGGTCTTCCTCTTTGTTTCTCCACTCTTGTTGTCTCTCTCTCTCTCTCTGCTCTGGCTTCTGTTTGGTAGACTGATACTCTCAGGTTCTCCCCCTTCTCTTTATACCTGTTTGTTGCATTTTTACCTTTCCTCATTCCTTGTCCTGCTCTGGCACTGTGGAGACATGGCTCAGAGACATAGGCTTTCTATCCAAGTATATAACTTCCTTAATATAGCTTTACAAGCATTTGGACCTTAAATGTCTGCTTCAAAGCCTGTTTTAACTGGCTTGGTTCTTCTCACACATGCTTGCTTTGTTATCTTTGGGACCATTAAAATCCCTCCCCTACAACAGTTTTCTCATACAGGGAAAGTGGCTTTTGGATCGTTTTGTGAAGTACTCTCTGGTTCCTAATTTATCAAATCTTTATTGTTATGGTGATTTGACCAGCAAAAAGTTCCTAGTTTAAAGAAAAGACACAAAAAATATGCAATCTATTTCCAGCTTACCCAGTAATCTTAATGGGTTCCACTGAACCAGGGGTGCAGCAAGGTTAAAGTAGGCCCTGTGACAAGAAACAAAAACGGGCCCCCGTGCCCTCTGCCTTCTTCTCCCTACTCCTGCCGTGTCTTTGCTGCAGAAAAACTATATGTATGTATGTATTTGTTTATTTCGGCCCAAGGCCAGCATAAATACATGAAAAAGAAACAACAACAACAAAATACATAAAACATTAATAACTTCAAATACCATATACAGTACATGACTAATTACATTGATGATGATGAAATGAAATAAAACTGGTTAATCTGAAATGCACAGCCCAGCATCTCTTGCCTCAATCACTTTAAACCGAATCTTGCTTGCTATAAAAAAAAAATTTGCTACCCTCCTGCAGAAAAACTATATGAACATGGTGAAAAATGAAATGTCCTCAGCATTCCCTCTTTCTTGTTCCTATGCAAAGAATATCCCACACTCCAGTCAGGAGCCAGCAGCTTGCAATTGGGTCAGGGAGGCAACAGCAAAGAAAGGGTTGTTTAGCAGTCAATGCCCCCCATCCCACTGGCCCAGGGATAGTTGTCACACACACACACACACACACACACACACACCCGTGTTCAATTATAGCTATGCCCCTGTGCTGAACTTAATTCCCGGTAAGTATGTTTAGGACTGCAGCCTTTCACAGCATTGAGCTAAACTCTGGAGGTATATTTCTGTATAGGGAGATGGAATTCAGGTGCCATTGCTATTTGTCAGGTTCACAGCTGATGGGCTGTAAAAGTTGCGGGAGGGGCAAGAAGAACTCAGTGAGCAGAGCTGCTGCCCAGGCTTCTAGAGGCATCCCAATCTGTCAGCCCTTACCTTGTCTGTATTGCAAAGGGATCAAACAGTTACGAACAAAGAAATATGACAAAGACCATTAAAAGCAATGCAGATCTCTCTCTTGTGAGCTGCTACACTCCTGCTTGGGCTTTCATTTGACCACATGACTGAGCCCCTAGGGTGCTGTTGACTTTCCACCTGAACCCTTTCAATTATCTGTAGCTGCACACAATTGATGCTTCAGTCTCTCTTCTGGCACTCCATTTCTTATGGCAGAGAAGAAAGGGGTGTAAATGAAAATAAATGGAACAAAAACAAACAAAGAATGGGGACAAAAATCAAAAAGAAATGCTTTCTCTCTGCTCCAGGGGAGATGCAAAAAGCTGCCTTGATAAAGAGAGTGAGAAAAAAGGAGTGACAGGCTAATATCATTCACACTTTATCACAGTCAAACAAACACATTCTCACTAGAAAAGATTCCCTTAGCATGGAGAATGGTTCTTGTTAAGGGTGTTAGCCTAGGAGCAAAATGGAGATCCCCAGAGCAAAGATCCCCAAAGGCCTTGCTGAGTGCTAAAGGACTCAGATGACTTAATTTCTTTTAACATCATATTTTTGCAAAGATATATTACAAGGCTGTTCTCACGAGCAGCTGAGACCGGGTTAGGGCAGTTAAGCCCAGGCTTGGCTGCCTGTGAGAACTGCCAGGAGCTGCATTCGTCTCAGCGGCACCTCAGTGGCAAGCCTGCCTAGGGAGCCCGTCAGTTAGCCAAGGTCAGTTAGCAAGAGGGAGGAGAGCTGGTCTTGTGGTAGCAAGCATGACTTGTCCCCATAGCTAAGCAGGGTCTGCCCTGGTTGCATCTGAATGGGAGACTTGATGTGTGAGCACTGCAAGATATTCCTCTCAGGGGATGAAGCCACTCTGGGAAGAGCAGAAGGTTCCAAGTTCCCACCCTGGATTCTCCAAGATAGGGCTGAGAGAGATTGTTAGGGGCACCCCAACATATTAGACCCAGAGGTACCAGCCCAGAAGTATATGGAATTGAGGCCTGTGTCTGATTTCATTTTATATTAAGAAATGAATTAATGCCTAGACTCAGGGTGAATTGACACCCCAGATCTCAAATGGTCTGTGAGGGAAAGGCGATCCAGCATTGTATTGTGAAATGGGTACTCAAGGAAGCACAAAAGACAGGCCTGAACAATCCAAATGCTAAAATGTGACTCACTATCAGATAATGTCTGTGGAAGAGGCCAGAGTCTGATCTCCCCTCTCCTGTTGCCAGAAATCTGTGTTAATCCATGTCAATGATTGACTCAATTGCTCTCTATAGAAATTCAACATAGGTAGATGCATACAAAGAAAACACCTATATACTTTAATTCTTACTTTACTAACACTTTAACACCTTTTGGGGATGAGGCTAGCAAATCTGGGACAAGAGAAAGGGCCCATTTGCAGCTCAGAGATGCAGATTTGCTTTGGGCAATGTTCCCCGCCCCCTTCTAAGCGCACAGTTTACAGAAGATGAGATTCAGATCTCTCTGGACTGGCCAATATCCTGAATAATTAAAAGACATTATCCCGAAGGTAACAGCATTGTCACCCCTTTTTGGGGACCCAGGAAAAGATGAGGAGAGGTGAATAGATTCTATGAGAGATCAAAGGAAAATACAGCTATAAAGAACAGGCTTACTGGACAAAGAGCTAGCAATCTTGTGCCTACAGGCAAGATCTGCTCACAAGCAATCCCAGAGTTTGCTGCTAAGCCGCGGGGCAACAAGCAGGAACTCTGTCCATGGACAGGAGCTGTCTGTGACTTCCACTGCGCAGTGGGAAGTCAAGACTTCCCCAGCCATGGTGCTCTGACTCTCAGCCGTGCTCTGAGCAAACTGCATGCTTGATCCGAAAGCTCCTGTCTCCAGCCAAAAGCCTCGCTCCTTCAGCTGAAAGATCCACCGTTCTCAAGCCTCTATATGCTGCTTCCACAAGCCTTGGATCCCTCCATCCTTTCCCCTTTTTCTCCCTTCCCCTCGTCCCTCTACTAATTCCTGATCTCCCCAAACCATGCAAGCCCCCAGCCTTCCTTACCTCCCCCCCACCTTTTCCATCTATATCTGAATTGTATTAGGCTCTAGGAAGATTTAATACACACATATGTTAGTTAGGAACACTGGGTGAATATTGGTGCTGGCTAGGGTTGAAATAATGTTAGTAATACTGATAGAATGTTCTGCTTTCAGCTCGGTTAGATTGATGTTGTTATTCTTTTATACTCAATAAAGCCCATTGAATCATTTAGGATTGGTTTGATCTCCTTTCTTCCTTGCGCCCAGATCCTACATGGTCACTATATAAAAGAACTTGGTCACTTGGTGACACTTATGAGACAGGCCTAATTTTGTATGCTGGCTAATGAGCATATTTAGTATATAAATCAGGCCTGGACCACAACAAGTTTCCTGCCTGCAACCTTGGAGAAGCCGCTGCCAGTCTGTGAAGACAATACTGAGCTAGATAGACCAATGGTCTGACTCAGTATATGGCAGTTTCCTATGTTCCTGAGAGCACCCTTAACCTGGGCTAACTGCTTGTATGTCAGAGCTGGCCGCTCCTCACCCAGTGCATTGTGGAATTTCCAGGGGCTGGGATGATGCATCCTGGCCTCCAATCCACTGTGCTACCTGGGGCAGCAATGGCTCGTCTGGGTGCATGATCCGCACATCCAGCAACTCTTCTGGGTCATCTGCAGGGAAGGTAAGCTGCAGGAGCCTTCCCTGTTGCCTGACCCCAAGCCCACTCATGGGATCAACAACAGCAAATATTTATATACTGCTTTCAACAAAAGTTTCCAAAGTGGTTTACACTGAGAAATAATGCAATTATAATTAATCAAAATCAATCAATCAATCAATCAATCAATCAAATACATACATACATACATACATACATACACACATACATAAGATGGCTCCCTGTCCCCAAAGGGTTCACAAAAACCAACAACATAAGATAGACACCAGCAACAGACACTGGAGGGGTATTTTGCTGGGGGTGGATATGGCCAGTTGCTCTCCCTGCTAAATAAAGAGAATCAACATGTTTAAAAGGTGCCTCTTTGCCCATTTAGCAGGGATTGTGAGAAAGGGCTATATATTTACTTCAATAAACACAAAGCAGTTAACCAAGTTTGTTAACCCAGCACTGGTGCTGCTAACACGGCACTGATTAGGAACAATTTACTGGTGCTGCTAACACTGCTTAGGGGCAATTCACTGGTGCTGCTAGTGGCGAACTAGCAGTTTCAATTTAACACTGTAAATCATGCTGCAGATGATTGCCAAACTATGGCTCGCCATCCTCCAGTTCCAGAAGAGGGAAGCCCCTCCTTGCTGTCGGCTGCAAAGGCTGACCCCAGCAAGCTCCATGGCCAGAATGTGGGCAAAGCGCTGGAATGTCAGCGGAGCAGCCACGACTGGCCACAGTCTTGAAGGGGACATGCTGAGTGCAATTGTGCATTTTTAGAGCACACCACCCGCCCTCAGCAGGGAAAAGGCATTTAAATCCCTTTAAATGCTGTGCCATGCTAGCACTGCTTCTTGCAGCTATGGCACTGGTGGCCTCTAAGGAGCCCTGCACCCTGATAGTCCCACACAAGCATGATTTTTTGCGGGGTGAGAGGCTAGGCAGAAATATTTTCCTGTTACTCAGGGAAGGGAAGAGAAAATGGAGGCTTCCTAGGAGAGAATATGAAGGGAGATGAGGGAGGGTGTTTATCCCACCATAATCGAGGATGATGTTTATTTTATTTATTTATTGTTAAATTTCTATACCGCCTTTCATTCAAACAATCCCAAGGCAGTTTACAGCAAAATTTAAAAACAAAATTGTAAAAAATTCACAATTAAAATATTAAGCTAAAAATATAAAACAAATCTGATTAAAAATTTAAAACAAAAGCATAAACGCAATACAGAGTACAAAGAGCAGCAGCAGAGACAATCAAATAAAAGCCTGGGCAAAAAGCCAAGATTGTACATTCTTTCTAAAAGCTGTGATGGAGACCGAGGAGCAAATAGCCACCGGGAGAGCATTCCAGAGTCTGGGGGCAACAACAGAGAAGGCCCTGTCTCACGTGCACGACAACCGAGCCTCCCTCATTGTCGGCACCTGGAGCAGAGTCCCCTCAGATGACCTCGTCAAGCAGGCAGCAACCCTTGGGAGCAGGCGGTCTCTCAGGTACCCCGGGCCTAAACCGTTAAGGGCTTTAAAGGCCAAAACCAGCATCTTGAATTGGAACCGGAAACAAACTGGTAGCCAGTGCAACTCTTTCAAAATGGGTGTGATGTGCTCCCACTGGGCAGCTCCAAGTAAAACCCTAGCTGCCACATTTTGCACTAGCTGCAGTTTCCAAATATTCTTCAAGGGCAGCCCCACACAGAGCGTGTTACAGTAATCCAGCCATGATGTTGTGAGGGGTAGCCCTGGCAAAGCAGTCTATGCAGAACCAACCAATATCCAGCTCAACTGGCAGCTTTCTGCCAGTTAGCTTGCCCTCTCATGAGATGGCCAGTCTACTGGGGAAGCCCATGCGGCTGTGACGGTGCTGGTCTCCCTTCACATAGTGTGCTCACAGGTTTTGTCAAGCCACCTAAGGGGGCCACGCTTGTGTGGGGCCACCAACTCTCCATGGTGAAAGTTAGAACAGAATTTCTGTCATAAAAAACCTACGTTCCCTGTGAAGCCTACGTGAACTCAAAGGAGATTTTGATGCTCCATGTGCCATGAAATGGCTGCATACACGGACAGGGGAAACACTGGGACAGAGCTTTAAACCTAGTCAAAATTCCTGGGTTTGGTTTGGTGTTGCACCATATGCAGAGCTGCTGGCACTGGGATTCATAAGAGAGGGAAGCCCCTGCTTTTCAGCAACCCCGGGATAGTGGGGTCCCCATTTGGGGGCAAAGGCAAGGTTGGGCATGCTTTGACACCCACTTGGTTGCTGTTGCCAAAACTTGGGAAACAGTCTCTGAGGTAGCTGTCCCCACCTTTTTCCTCCACACAGCAACCTGGCTCAGTATTGAGCCCCAATGGCCTGTCACTCTCATGAGTCAGTGGTCTATGGGAGAAGGGGATGTTTTGCCATCAGGCATCATTAGAGATTTTGCTCAGCAATTCTCTCCCCTCCCCTCTGATAGTCCTTATCATGAGTTGCAAGGGGGTGTTCCCATGGCTTTATATTCTCATGATTGAGCGGTGCACCCTGGGTCAGGTGACTCTGTCTTCACAGTCACTGACCTAAGACTGGAGCACTACGACCCTGATGACTGGCCTTGCTCCTGACTAAGCCTAAGAAGCACAGACCCCCAAAAGGGGAAGGGGCTGGCCCCTCCTTCCCCAACCTTTCAGTGAAAATATATAACTTGGCTGCTCTAGAATCTCTGCTTGGGGCTGCCTTATAAACCCACCCCACCCAGCCCCACAACCATTTGCTCCCATCCGAGCATTGCGATGGGGTGCCCTGCTCATGTTGCTTGCTGACAGCTGGCTATCCCTCTCATGAGAGGGCAAGTCTACTGTGGAGAGGGGAGCCCCAGATTCTGGTGACACCAGGATACTGGGGACACCATTTCAGGGCACTGGCAAAGGTGCACATGTCCACATGGGTGGACGGGCAGGCAGGGGGCATGCTTTGACACATACATGGCAGCAGTTGCCAGTACCGGGACAGCAGTCATCGATGCACCCGTCCTCACAGCTTTTCTCCATAGACCATCCTGGCTCGATATGGAGCCCCAGTGGTCTGGTACTCTCATGAGAGAGCCGTCCATGGGAGAATGGGGCAAATCCATTGCATACAATGAGAGTACCACCTACTAAATATGTGCCTATTCCTCACAGATGGTTCTTCTTATGAGCAAGGGTAGGGAAGGGGCTGCCCCCCCTTCCCCAACCTTTCAGTAAAAAAATAGAAATTGGCTGCTCCAAAATCCCTGCTTGTGGCTGCCTTTTGGACAAGACCTCAAACACCTTCCCCTGCTTAATTTTCCTCTCCTGGTGCTGTGAGGGGTTGCCCTGCTTATGTTGCCACCTGGAGTGTTTGTTCTTGTGAACATACATTACTGTTGTTTCCTTCTCTGGGAGCAAAGCACTTAGTGCCCAACCTGGTCTCCTCTCAGACTGTCCCCTTTCCCTCCTGCTTGCACAAGGGACAGAGTAGGAAGAGGGAATGCTCCTGTGTGTCTGTGCCACTTGAGAGGATGAGAAGCCTGCAATTGTATCTAGCAGCCTCCCTGTTGCTAGGCAACTCCATAGCTGACAGGAGGAGAGGGGCTGGTTCTCCAAGAGGTGGCCAGCGAAAGCCACAGTGTGCATAGAGCAGCCACGTCCCTGGGTGGGTCTGCGCCACCGCCTCTATGATTGCAGTTTGAAAAACTACATGAAACCATGGTTATGGTGGCATCCGGAGTCAGACTTCTGTGGCCAAACCGGAGGTCTTGGTAGCAAACCTTTGTGCAAACCGAAGGTTCATTTTTCAGTTCGGCAAGACAAACCAAAGGTTGCTTTTGCCGCAAAACCACATGTTCGAATGTAATGGCACTCCAACCACTGCCCTGTTTCACTCTGATTTGGCGTTACGTCTGAACCCAGCCAATACTGGAGCTCCATGATTGGTATTTGCAAGAGCAATAATGAAGGGAATGATTTGGGCAACAATGCAGGAGGAAGTTGAACTTTTTCCCTTGCTAATTGCCAAATATAACCCCCCCTCCTCCTACAGAGCTGCAATTAGCTGCGGAGGTGAAAACATATAAGCAATTATTGTGGCAGCATAATTCCCCATTCTCAACTAACAACAGTTCAAAGAGGGCAATCTGTATTGGGGAACTGATGTAAGGAAGCCTTCAGTGCAGGCTCCAGTGGAGATCCTGAGTGCAGTGGCGGTAGTTGAGGTCAGTGCAGTGAGAGATACTTTAGAATTCCTTATCGGCCATACAGCTGGCACTTGCAAGCCCCGGGAGCAGCAGAGCTGGCCTCTGCACCTGCATGGCAGACATTTGCGTGGTCAACAGCACCCTGCTGACCATGCAAATGTCCACTGCACATGCGCAGAGGCCAGGTGAGTGCCATAGGCGAGGCATCCTGCTGCTCAGGATGCTGGGCAGTACTCTGCTGCAAACCATGGCTTGCAGGTGCCAGCCATATGGCTGATAAGGAGCTTTACAGATACCTCTCAACACCCTCACTGGACCCACTGCCCAAAGCTCCTCTCTCTCTCTCTCTCTCTCTCTCTCCCTAAACTACTGCCACTACCTACCAGTTTAAACTGAGGCTGATAGCCACCTCTTTATAGAGCTAGCAGGACCTTAATACTTGGAGTGTCCACAGACTTGTATCAGAAAGCCCTTTTTGACTCAGACAGGCCCAGGCCTTGATATTATAAAACCATCAGGTAGCATGGAGGAATTTGAGTGTATTCATGGTACAGTAGTATGATAAAGTAATATTACAGTTATTTAAGGACATCAGTGCATAATGAAATTAAAGAAAAGGTTCCAAATAAAACCGAACAATAACCAAACGGTTCCAGATGAAAGTATAGCAATCATCTGACTATCTGGCTATATGATGTTAATCTGGCCAGGTAATCTTGCTTTAAGGGGTTCCCCCCGCCCCCACAACAACTAAGAACTGCAAAGCCAAAGTCATCTTTAAAGGAAAATGGCCTTCCCAACAAAGGAAAGGAAAGATAGTGTGATCTTCCCTTTCCCATTGTCCTCTTTGGCGATTTCTGTTCCATAGGAACAAAAGAAGTGTACCTGTTCTTTGAGATCTCTCCTCTCAATGAGAAAGCTGACCAACTGCATGCCATTACTTCTGCTCACATATTCATTCATTCATTCATTCATTCATTCGATTTCTATACTGCCTTCCCAAAAATGGCTCAGGGCAGATTACACAGAAAAATAATAAATAAGTAAGATGGATCCCTGTCCCCAAAGGGCTCACAGTTTAAAAATAAACATAAGATAGACACCAGCAACAGTCACTGCAGGTACTGTGCTGGGGGTGGATAGGGCCAGTTACTATCCCCCTGCTAAATAAAGAGAATCACCACATTCAGCAGCACCACCCCTGCTAACTTGGCAATGAGGCACCTTTTAATGTGGTGATTCTCATAGGGGGAGAGTAACTGGCCCTCTCCACCCACAGCACAGTACCTCCAGTGACTGTTGCTGGTGTCATGTTTCTTTTAGATTGTGAGCCCTTTGGAGACAGGGATACATCTTATTTATTTGTTATTTCTCTGTGTAAACCACCCTGAGCAATTTTTGGAAGGGTGGTATAGAAATTGAATTTAAAATATATTTTTATTATTATTATTATTATTATTATTATTATTATTATCATCATCATCATCATTATTGATGCCTCTTTGCCAAATTAGCAGGGGTTAGGGTTACTCAACAAAACTGGTAAAGCATCCTGATTTAAAGCCTCCGCACTGATGGAAAACAAATGTTTTAATTGGCTGAACTGTGAGGATTGACAAATTGGGTAATAGAGAATTAATGGAGGCAAAACCTCCAATTAGAGAAGTATAGGTGATAGAAATTACGGTCCTCTGTGTTAATTTGTTTGTGAATGTAACTGACCTGGACACCTGCGAAGTATTAGCACATTCACACTCATTTCCAACAGAGTGAAAGACGGAAAGGGTCCCCCAAGTGACAGATGTCTAATTTGCACAGAAGGACATCTGCTAACACAGAGATGCAACTTTGAGTAAGTGCCTGTTTTGAACAGTGGACGAAATGGAATTTTGAGGTCAAACTCTGGAAATATAGAACTCCACTTCAGCAGCACCTTGCCAAGGCCTCTTTCCAAATTATATCTCATCCATCCCACCGCTGCCCATGACTGGTTTTAGCTGTTTACAATAACTATGACACCACCTAGATATGTGTACATCAGGCGCTATAGAAATAAAATTGCTAGATAGATAAATAGAAAAACAGCAATTAGAACATTAGAAGTCATGCGGAATCCAGTCACAGATTTCCCATGCCATTCTTTAACAAGGACATTTATAGACCTCATTTATAGACCTCTTCATAGGCCAATAGAATACTGCTACCAAAGGCCACCTAATGGCACAGCGGGGAAATAACTTGCCTAGGGAGCAAGAGGTTGCTGGTTCAAATCCCTGCTGGAATGTTTCCCAGACTATGGGAAACACCTATATCGGGCAGCAGCAATATAGGAAGATGCTGAAAGGCATCATCTCACACTGCGCAGAAGATGGCAATGGTAAATCTCTCCTGTATTCTACTAAAGAAAACCACCTGGCTCTGTGGTAGCCAGGAGTTGACACCGACTCGATGGAACAAATTTACCTTTACCATAGGGCAAGAGAGTATCCATAAAACCATGGGTTTTAATGGTTTCTTTGTGGACAAAATTCTCTTATATTCTTTGACTCCACTGTTTCTGCAGAATCTATTAAGGTGGTGTCCAGAAATCCCTCTTGCAGTATTAGATTGGATCCGTTTCAGTCTGTGATGCCTGATGACGTGGACAAGCTGCTTGGAGTGGTGTGGCCTACCACTTGTTCTCTGGATCCTTGCACAACTTGGCTGCTTCTATCTAGCAGGGAGATTGTTGGAGATGGCCTAATTAATATCATTAACACATTGCTGAGGGAGGGTAGGATGCTTCCTTGTTTGAAGGAGGCAATGATTAGACTACTTCTTAAGAAGCCTTCCCTAGATCTCTCAGTGATGGATAGTTAGAGGCTGGTCTCCAATCTTTCATGGTTGGGCAAAGTGATTGAGAGAGTGGTGGCTAACCAGCTCCAGGAAGTTTTGGAGGAAACTGATTAACTAGACCCATTTCAAACTGGCTTTAGAGTGGGCTATTGGGTTGTGTCTGCCTTGGTCGGCCTGATAGATGACCTTTACCAGGGAATTGACAGAGGGATTGTGACTCTGTTGGTTCTTTTGGATCTCTCAGCAGCATTTGATACCATCGACCATGGTATCCTTCTGGATCACCTGGGGGAATTGGGGATAGGAGGCACTGCTTTGCTGTGGTTCCGCTCCTATCTCTCAGGCAGATTCCAGATGGTGGAGCTTGGTGACAGTTCCTCTTTAAAATGGGAGCTATTATATGGAGTCCCTCAGGGCTCCATTATGTCACCAATGCTTTTTTAATATTTACATGAAACCGCTAGGTGAAGTCATCAGGAGATGTGGTGCAGGGTGTTATCAGTATGCTGATGACACCCAAATCTATTTCTCATCATCATCATCGTTGTAATCAGGAAATGACATTCACTCCCTAAATGCCTGCCTATAGGCAGTAATGGGCTGGATGAGGGATAACAAATTGAAGCTGAATCCAAGCAAGACAGAGGTGCTCATTGTGGGGAATCAGAATTTAAGGGATGAGTTAGATTTTCCTGTGCTGGATGGGGTTACACTCCCCCAGAAGGAACAGGTACACAGCTTGGGGGTGCTCTTGGATCCAGGCCTCACCCTGGTATCTCAGGTGGAGGATATAGCCAGGAACGCTTTCTATCAACTTCGGCTGATTCAACAACTGCATCCATTCCTTGAAGAGAACGATATCAGAACAGTGGTGCATCAGCTGGTAATCTCCAGGCTCGACTACTGCGATGTGCTCTACATGGGGTTGCCTTTGTACGTAGTTTGGAAACTGCAGTTAGTTCAAAATTCAGCAGCCAGATTGGTCTCTGGGGTAACAAGGAGAGAATATATTATGCTCGTCTTAAAACAGTTGCACTGGCTGCTGTTATGTTTCCGGGTGAAATACAAAGTGCTGTTTGAAGGTTATTACTTTTGAAGCTCTGAACGGCCTGGGTCCGGGTTACCTTAGAGAGCACCTTTTTCGACATGATCCCCATCGCTCGTTGAGGTCATCTGGAGAGGTTCGTCTCCAGTTACCACCGGTACGTCTGTTGGCGACTCAGAACCGGGCCTTTTCTGTAGCTGCTCCTGGAATCCACTCTCGGCAGATATTCGCAGTTTAGGCTCGCTGCTGGCCTTTAAGAGAGCCCTAAAAACCTATTTGTTTGGCCTGGTCTTCCAAGGTTTGTAAAGTGTTTGTAAAGTGTTTTAATTGTTTTTGATTTTTTAAAATATTGTTTTTAGCACTGTGTTTTGAATTGTGTGTTTTTATGTCTTTTTACACAGCCCAGTACACAGTACACAGCCCTGAGTCTTTGGATGGGGCGGTTAATAAATGTAATAAGTAAATAAATAAAGATTACAACATATATACCACACTTTCCCCTAGAGTCTGAACTACTCTGCATTTTACATTTACTTGATTTTATTATTTTTGAAGCTACCTTTTAACACTCACATCCAAATATTTCTTAAATTACAGGTCCTGGGCTTAACTAAGTAGGCAATCTCTGCTAATATTAGGACCGTGCTCTTGTAATGCGTGGCTTGCTGGCGGGCTCCCCACTGAATTGTGCATTAGAAAGCAGCTAGAGCCCCCGTAGGTACACCATTTGTGCAAGGGGGGTTGAATGGCATATGAGTGTAACAAGAGACGAGAGCTTTCCAGATATTATTCTGTAGAAAAGTAAATGTGTGTTGATGAAGGAGATAGCATCATGGAGGTAGGTTTTGTCTCCAACCACGTAATTGTCTCCTTGTCTCCAACCTAGTAATTCCTCCTTAGTAATTTTGCTTTTTTTTATTGTTGTTTTAAGATGTTGTGATTAATTTCTTTATGTGTAGACTACTTTGGGGGTTGGCAAAAAGGGGCCAAGAAACATAAGAAATATCTGTTGGTTTCAACATGTGAAACAAGTGTGCAGGTGTAGGCATGTCCCCAAGCCGGGGAATTTATCCCAGGCTTTAACCTGGGTTTAAGGGCTTGAGTGTACCCTTAACCCCACATTCAGGCATCCCACGTGCACACAGAGCCAGGCGGCAAGAGTGCCCAGCTGAGGGAAGATCCCTCAATGCAAAATGCTCCTGATGTGGTGCATAGAGGGATGCTGGAGGATTTCCTCTTCTGGCTCCCTGCTCTGTCAGTTGCTATCGCGCTGCTTGTGTGAGCGGTGAGCACATGATCGGCAGAGTGAAGAACAGTCACTGGTCATCTGGGAGGATGCAGGTAAAAGCCTGCCTTCCCCACCTACCTTGCTGTTGGGTCGTGTGCACGACCTCATAATCTACAGAAGCATTTTTAAAGATTTAAGATGCATGAGAAAAGAGCTATGAAGATGCATGTGCGGGGTAGGGGGGGAGGGCTATAAAGATACAAGTTAGTATCTCCAGTTGTCCTTAGTCTAGAACAGGGTTTCTTAACCTTGGGTCCCCAGATGTTGTTGGACCACGACTCCCAGAATTCCCAGCCACAAAGGCTATTTCTGGGGATTCTGGGAGTTGTAGTCCAAAAACATCTGGGGGCCCAAGGTTAAGAAACCGTGGTCTAGAACAGGAGTGCCTGCTCTGAAGTAAGCAGTGCTTACACCAGAGTAAGGACAGCTGTAGATGCTACTTCATAGTAAAAAGCTTATCCATGGGTTCATTGCACAAGCAGCAATAATTAGGATTCACATCATAATCAGTACGCAGTCTTCAAATAGCATATAAATAATGACACAACGTACGTTTAACCTGAAATGTAATGTCCTATAATACCATCATAGTTCACTTTCAGACAGAAATATAGCTGTATTGAGAGTTTAAGAATTCTGTTTCAATGTCATTCTGTGTGAAGTTATGGAGCCAGACTTTTATCTCAAAGTAGGGGGAATGAAAAATGAAAAATTAAACCAGACTTTAGGCATTATTGCAACAACATCTAATTTTAATGAAGAAAATTACTGACCACATCGCCAGTATAATGTAATCTAGACAGATCCCACAAGTTTAGACAATATTACTCATTCTTTATGGTTAAAACAGGCCATTAATACTAGCAATATTTGAAGTTCCATTTAAATATCAAATTTTTGCTTCTGAACTCAGAAATGGTTGGGAACATGTTTACTTAAAGGGTGTTTTTTTTTAATCATGCTGCATTGCTGAGGGCATCTTACAATATTTAAAATGTACAAATAATCAAATGTACAAATCATCATCATCATCATCATCATCATATTAAGATATTTTAAAAACTAATGTATATTTTGCTGGAACAACATGGCAGGACTGCTAGACCACAGTGGTTGGCCCCCTGCGTAATTCAGGACTCCGTCTCAGGCGTACAGCTCAACAAACTATATTTGTGCTTCTTGTAATCAGGCCTGTCCTTTGGGCAGGATAACTGGGGCAGTCACCCCCATCCCCACGCTTCCCCATGTCCTGCACACAGACTCTTCCACCTGCCCCAGCCACCACCACCACCACCACCACCACACAGCCTAGCAGCAGTAGTGTGTCTTCAGCTTGGAGGAGTTGCGCAGCTGACAGGCCCCATGCAGGCTGTATGCACCCTCTCTTCTCCTCTCCCAACTGCATCTGTGGATGCTTTCTCCCTTGACCCTGTCCCCTGAGTGTCCTTGACCCTGTCCACTTTTTCCCTTGACCCTGTTCCCTGCTCGGAGGAGGCATGTGTGGGCTGGGCCCAGGACTCTGAGGAACTCTGAGCACTCTCCTCCGGGATGTGGCTGAAAGTTCCTCTGAGTTCCATCCTATCCTGCATGCCTCCTTGGAGTGCAGGTGGCAGTGGCCTGGTCGAAGAGGATGGGTGAGTGGTTGAGTGTTCCCCATCGCTCCTTGCCTCAGCTGCAAAGTGGTGAGTTGATGTGGCAGCGAGGAGGGCAGGAGTGCACTCCATCACCGGCCTGGCACCCATGTTCCTGCCCACCACATGCTGTGGCCAGGTGGGAGATGCCCACGCAGGAGATGGAGTGGTGGTGGGTGCTCAGACGGGCTTCACCTGGGGTGCCCCTGGGCTGGAGGAGACTGCTCTCCCAACGATCTGCAGCTGCATGCACTTTCCGCCTATCCCCCAAGTGACAGCTGCACGGAGGAGGCATGTGGCCAGGAGCTGGGAGGAACTCTGGACACTCTCTCTCCCACCACCACCAGGGGCTATGTGCTTTCTCCCTGCATCTGGGAGGAGACTGTAGCTGGGAGGAGGCTGGCCCCACATGCACTCTCCCCATGAAGCCATGCACATGCTGATTCACCCTCAGCCCTGCTTGTAATTCTTGCTTTCTCGGCAAGCAAGTGGTTTGCAGAATGTGATCCTCATTGCCAGCTGAATATTCATTTCCAGAAAATCAGGTGCATTTATATATTGAACTTACATATTTTATTTTCACATTGGGCCTGTGTCAAAACACAATCTTATTTTCTATATGCCAATCTAAAATAAAGCATAGTTACGTTTAACCAAGATGAGCAGTAATAAAAACAAAAAATTCTGCATGCCAACCAATCTCACATAGTTATGAAGCCAGTCAGCACACATATTAATTATGTCATATTCAAATTAGCTCTACCAAATAACAAGCTTAACTAGGCTGAAAAAGCTCTTCAATTTCTGTACATTGAAGATTGCCACAAAACGGTAAATAGGGTTGTTGTTAATAAGCCCTGTTCAGTTTGCAACTGTTCCTGTTCAGCCTCCCATTAGCTGTTGCGGGTGTTTCTCTTGTGTTTCTTTTTAGATTCTAGAAGCCTGATGAGACAGGAAACCTTTTTTTTTTTCATTTTGAAAAAGTCAAAATGAGTTTCAAGTCAAATGAGTCAAGGTCAAAAGTCATACACTGCTTTGTGGACTTTGGTTAAAAATGGTTTAGAAAAATATTAATAATAATATTACTCCTGGGGGCTAAACCCACGGGCAGAAGAAGGCAAACACTTTCAGTTCTTATTTCCTGACTCAAGTACAAATGGACCTTTATATGCACTTCATGAACTGGGGAGGAACTTAGGATTTTGTCCATTTAAAATATGGCAGTAAGGTTGTGACCGATAGAGAACATGATATGTCCTGCCTTCCCCCCATTTGAGGTGGGAGGGAGGCAAGACATAACTTGAGGAACAATGGCTCACATGGGCTCCACCACACTGTATGCCCACACAATCAGTGGGGCAGCAAGGCCCTGAGCAGGGCTCTGGAGGAGGAAGTCCTCCAGTATCCCAGAATGTATTGTGTGGGCCACGGAGGGGCTGCTTATGACAACACAGCAGCTCCTGGCTTCCTGGCCACTCCATATGCAGCACTCACTGGTGGAGATAGAGTCGGGCTGCTGGGAACTGCTGTTAACAGCCCCGCTCACACACCCAATTGAGGCTGTGTGGCAGAATGAGGCTTACCACCACTAACCTTGGTAATGACCAAGGTATAAATATCGGATAGCCCTGGAGCAGCAGGGAAGAAGTGGGTCCCATGTTTCCACTTAAGCCTTTCTCCATTGGTTTTCCCACTCTTGCCAAGCTTTGGCCACTTGTGAAAATGACCTTAGTATTTGATTAAATTAATATACATGTTTTTAAACATGTTTTTAAAAGGGATATAGTTTAATCTGCCCTAACTGGGAGAATACTGGAAAGACAAAGACATAAAAATAAAGTAACAAGATGGTGACAAATACTTTAAAATTTGGATGTAGCTGGTGTAAAAAAACATTTTCAATCTCCTAATATCTTTGGTTTAAGACCTCCCTCTACATAAGAATATTTCCCCTTTATGTATAAGAATATTTACACAGAAGAATATTCTCTGTATAAGAATATTTCCCCTTCCAGCTGTTAGATGGAATGATCAAGTGTCTTGCTTTTTCAATACTATAATTCTGAAATTTCTTTGGTCAAGACATACCAGCCAGACTGTAATGCACGGTCCATTGGCAATAGACCATATGAAGCTTCCTGTTTCCCCAAAGCACTGGATACAGATGGGAAACAGACACTATCACAGAAGTAGGAGCGTAATCCAAGTTTATCCATATATTTTAAACAAAAAAAAATCTGAATTCATACAGCTACTTCTCTTTGCTTGGATATTGTGAATGCTAAAAAAAAAATTACAAAGGCTTTTGTTAAGTCACAGACACCTCTTCCTTGCCTTCAGTGTGGAATATAGCAAGGAAGTACACAGTAAATACATCCTTGCTATATTCAGTTGTATACAACTGAATACGGCGAAGAATGGTGTGTAGTGGGGATTGCCAAGGGGAAGGTCAGGAAAAGGTAACTAGCCTTCCTGTTGTTAGATGTGAATTATGTTTTACATACCCAGACAGTGAGATGGCTAACAAAGCTTTTATATACAGCTTTACAAAAAAATTAGATCAGATTACTGTGTACTTACACCACTGAAGAACAAAACATCTGTTTAGGACAGAGTTCACCCTGGGTTCACAAGCAGCAGGAATGTATGTGTTATATTCAGTTTAGTATATTGGGATTTTCAATTCTGTTCCTTTCCTGAAGCCCTTGAGATTGTTTCTATACTACTTCTTAGGGTACAAAATGCCTTATAATCCATATTCCATGGATCCTGAATACCCTGTGAGGTATTAGGTTAGGATGAGAGATGGCAGCTTGGCAAGAAAACCCAGTGAGCTGAATATGAAGCTGAATGTCAACTTTTCCCATCCAAAGCCATTACAACTAGGCACTGTTCCAGACTGATCCACATAGTAGATAAAAGTTATTCAAGGCAGGGGATAAAAGGCTTATCCATTTACTCTGGGTTTTGCCCAGGAAAAACAAGGGTAACAGGAAAGTCATTTTCTTAACATCTTTATACTAAAGTTTTCTTTGTTACATTGAGCATGAATATCTAGACCATCTAATCCTGGCAGAACATTTCTCTTTGATTCCAAATCTTAATTGTCTACATCCAAGGTGATTAATTTAACTTTACCTACTTTTTGGTTTCTGCTTATTTAGAATATACATACATACTTTTCACTGTTTGTAACACTATATTCTAATTGCAATATGTTAAAACTATCATAGCCAATCTGAGACCTATAATTTCCCCACTGTTTTGGTTAATCTTTTCAATTGAGAAGTCTCAGTTGGCAAATCTGCTGATGTTTTTCATTTGACTCAGGCTGTAAAACATTTAAGAACATAAGAACAGCCCTGCTGGATCAGGCCCAAGTCCCAACCAGTCCAGCATCCTGTTACACACTCTTAATTACTTTGCTCTTAATTTGACATTAAATATAGACAGTCATTTAGTACTTCACTTTGATATGATATCAGGTGTAAATGAACCTGTTGAACAAGTTCCATTTCCATTTAGTGCCATCATTCTCCATCTTTTCTATATTATGATTAATAAGTGGCTGAAAATGTTTAGATTACTATCTGTATTTCATATGAACTCACCATCTCAACAGCCTTATAAATTATCTCAAAGCATTCTATAGCCATCACATGGTTCTCAGAATGGAACTTCTTTTGTCAGAAAAGAGATAGTGCTCCCTGACGAATGTTCAGAAATTAGAAATGAAAGATGTGTGTGTGTGTGTATGTATGTATGTATGTATGTATGTGTGTGTGTATATATATATATATATATATATATATATATATATATATATATATATATATATATGCTGTGCACAAATTAAAATGAATTCTATCATAGACAGCTAGTTGGTAGAAATGGGCTTCTAGTCAGCTATTAAAAGACTTTCATAGTTGATTAACCTATAGTGTGTTAAGGTCTACTTACAGAACACAAACGGGGAGGAAACCTTTCAATTTTTCTTTTATTATACTGCTATCATTTGGTAGTTAGTGTCAAACTCTCTAACACAAGGTCTGATAGCTACATATCTCAAGTCTACTGTAAAGCTATGGCAACAGTTGAATCTTCTTACTATGTACTATATTAACAATTAGCGGCCAACATTCTGACTGCACTTCAGAAGAAGTATCTTTGCTGAAGAGTACTTCCTGACCTACGCAGCACCTACTGCACAAAAAAGGGCGTGATTTTCACCAATCTCTCTGTCTCCTTGAAGTGTCCTGGACTACCCAAAAATATGTTCCTGACAGTCTTCAGCCACCCTTAGAGCCAAGAGCTTGGCGTCCCAGCATGGGCTGATGGTGTAGCCGCCCCCGACCTCCGGTGGGACATTTGTGCCCCTCACCTGGTGTTCAGGATGGGACTTCCACCCAGAATCCCCCTCCCCTTGCCTCGTGCAAGTGGGAGGGTGTTTGTCCCAGCCCGGGACTCACGAGCCCAAGAAGAAGCCTGATTGGTTGGCTGGCTCGTGGTGGGCGGGGCTTGCTGAGAGGCCGAGCGTTTCCCCGCTCTGGCCTCTCAGTCGGCTGTTTGTTTCCGATTAGGAAGGAGCTCGGTCCGGGAGCTCCTTCCTCGAAGGCCTTAGTTGGGGGGGTGCGCCCGACAAGCGGGCGAGGCGGCATTCGGCGGCGTTCCGTCGAGGGGGCCATAGTGTCAGCGGTGGCCCCGCTGGTAGGGGGTTACTCCCGGGACTGCTCCCGGCTGGGTTGCAGCTGCAGCAGCAGCGTCTTTGGGCCTCTTCAGCGCGGCGTCGGCACTCGGCTTCCTGGGCGTGGTTCTCCTTCTGGGCGTTTGCCCTTTTGGTTTGTGGGGTATTTGGGGGGTTTCCATCAGCCTGGGTGGCTGGGCAGCGGCCCCTTTTCCGTTCCCTGGAGCACTACTTTTGATGCCAACATTCTTTTATTTGTTTGGTGGGTAGCAGGTGGGTGTTTGTGCTCATCAGTGCCCTGGTGGGCCTGGCCTGGTTGAGAGTCAAAAGGCCTTTTCAAGCCTTCTCCTTGGGTGTGGGGCTCTGGTGCTTTCCTGGATAGGATTGAGTATTGTTTTTGATTCAGGACAAGGGCTTGGCTTTTGTTCTATATCCTTGCTACCTTCATTCTGTGCGTGGTTGGCGCTTTTTTCCTCCAACCCCTTTTGGAATCCCACTATTTAGAGGCAGTATGCCGGGGAAGGCCAAGGGCAAGAAAGGGGGGCGCCCTGTTAAGCAGCCCAAGAGGCCTGCTCCCCCGCAGTCCTCCTCGGAGGAGGAGGAGGAGGAGATGACTCTGATACGGGGGTTAATTAATAGGATGGAAGCTTTAGAGAAAGCAAAAGCAGCCCCCTCCGACAAAGGTGCGGGTCCTTCAGGTGTGGGGGGGGTGCCTCCTCCTAAGGTCCCTCGGAGGACCAGGGGTTCTGTGAAAAGCCAGCTGCTAACTTCTCTCTCTAGTAGGCTGGCTGCGCTGGAAGAAGGGCTGAACCCTGCTGGACTGGGCCCTTCTGCTCCTGCGTTACCGCTTCCTGAACCTGAGTCTCCAGTTCCGGAGTCGCCTTCACCATTGCTACCTCCGCCTGCGGCACCAGTTGTTCAGCCTCCAGTGGATACGGCTACTCCTTTGGCCCAGGGTGAGCCAGCAGCACCTACACCGCCCGGCGTCACCGGCCAGTGGCTTTGTCCCTGGCCGATGCCTGCCATGGGTGGATGGGGCCCAGCTTCTTACTGGCCCCCATATACACAACCTTGGGTGGCGGCTTCCCCGCCGGTTTTTCCTGGAGTTATTGCAGGCTTACAAGGCGCTGCGGAGCAGGTCTGGTTGGGCAACCGGCCCTCCAGCGGGTCGCTCCCACTCCCAGGGGTGGCCTCCTCTGCTGGAACTGCCACGGGGGTGCAGGCGGGTTATTATCCGATGGGGATTCTGCCGTCACCTCAGCATGCGCCCTATGGTAGCATGGGCCTCCCGTTAGGGGATCACTTACTCCCTTCTACAAAAGAAAAAATCCTTAAGGGTGAATATGTGGACATTTTTAGCTTGTTGTTCAGGGAACCTGAGGTTAAGCATAAAGAGGGGGAATCTTGTAAGGAGCACGAAGCCACCAAGAGAAAGCCGGTCGAAAAGACTTGGAATAATTGGCTTTCTGGCTTCACGATTTATATGGGGGTTATTGTCCAAGCCCAGCCTGCAAGGGGCCCTGCCCTGTTAAAATACATGGATATAATTCACAGGGCGGTCTCCGACTTTGCTGGATCTTCCTGGGTACGGTACGATGAGAGTTTTAGAATGAGGGCTGCCCTTGACCCCACATTGCCCTGGGATGCTCCGTTGCAGGAGTTGTGGCTGGTTACTATGTCTCCAGCCCGGCCCATAGAGGGAGATAGGTCTGACAGTGGGCATTTGCTTTCTAAACCATCGGGGGTTTTGCCCTCAGGGAGTCCTGGGCAACAGTGGGTTCAACCCCACCTTGTTTGCTGGGAGTTTAACTCCAATGGCAAGTGCTCCCGTTCCCCTTGTCGGTTTAAGCATGCCTGCGGGGTCTGTGGGGCGAGGCACCCCAGTTCCTCCTGCCCCAGGGCCAAGTTTGGGGGTTCCGGGGCTAAGTATAGGCAGGGGAGCAGTAAAAAGGGTGGCCCTCCTCCACCCGCTCCGAATAAAGGGTCCTAGCCCTATCAAGGTGAAGGTGCTTGAGCAGTGGTGCTGGACTATCCTGACCAGTCAGCAGCTTCTTATTTGTTATGTGGCTTCCGGGATGGTTTCAGAATTCCCTCTTCGGCCCGTAGGGGATTAGGCAGTTCTCGCAATCTGAGATCAGTGGTTGGTAAGGAGGAAGTCGTTGTTAGGAAAATTGGTAAGGAGGTGGCTGCGGGCAGGGTGATGGGGCCTTTTGCCAGTCTCCCCTTCCCCAGCCTTAGGGTCTCCCCATTAGGGGTGGTCCCTAAAAAGGTTCCTGGTGAATTTAGGTTGATTCACCACCTTTCTCATCCCAGGGGGTCCTCAGTAAATGATGGCATCCCTGATAGCTTATGCTCTGTACGTTATACCTCATTTGATGAGGCCGTGGAAGTGGTCAGGGGTAGGGGCCCCGGGGCCCTTTTGGCGAAGTGTGATATTGAATCCGCCTTTCGCCTGTTGCCGGTACATCCAAATGACTTCGAGCTGCTGGGCTTTGCATTTGCTGGCCAATTTTATTTTGATAGGGCTTTGCCTATGGGCTGCTCAATTTCCTGTGCAGCATTCGAAACATTCAGCTCCTTTTTGGAGTGGGCAGTTAGGCGCCAGGCGGGTCTTCCCTACACGGCTCATTATTTAGATGATTTTCTTTTTACAGGCAGGGGGAATTTTCTTTTTACAGGCCTCGCCTTTTTGGGGATTGAGTTGGACACTGTTGCCGGTTGCTCCAGGCTGCCTCAGGCCAAGCTGCGGGTTTTATTGGACATGGTTAGGTCCCTTGGTCGCGCCCGTAAGGTCTCCCTTAGGGATCTCCAGGTTGTTTTGGGTCACCTCAATTTTGCCTGCAAAGTGGTGGCTCCGGGCCGGGCCTTTTTGCGCCGGTTATGTGACCTGACTGTGGGCGTTAGGGCTCCCCATCACAGAGTACGAATTACGGAGGGTGCCCGGGCCGACCTGGCTCTTTGGGAAGCATTTCTCACTGATTTTAATGGGGTGTCTTTCTGGCGGGATGTTAGACTTCTGGAAACCGACCTGCAGGTCCACTCTGACGCTGCAGGTGGAATAGGTTTCGGGGTTTATTTCAGGGGACGTTGGTGTTCTGCCAGGTGGCCCGAGGACTGGTTCAGGCAGGGGGTTTCCCGGGACCTGACTTTCCTAGAGCTCTTTCCAATTGTGGTGGCCGTGCATATTTGGTCCACTGAGTTTGCCAACTCCTCAGTTGTGTTTTGGTGTGACAATCTGGCAGTTGTCCAGATTGTCAATAGTCAGACTTCCCAGTCCCCGAGGGTCATGGTTTTGGTTAGGGCATTGGTATTGCAGTGTCTGCGGGCTAACATCCTTTTCCGGTCCCGCCATGTTCCGGGTATCCGGAATGACATAGCTGACGCTTTGTCTCGTTTTCAGTTAAACAGGTTCAGAGCGTTAGCGCCCGAGGCCGCCCTTCACCCGGAACCCATGCCAGCTTTTCTGTGGGAACTTGGCAGGCGGAGGCACAGCGGGCCATAGCGGCATCTCTGGCGCCTAGCACCAGAGTGAGCTACACAGCCAAGCTTGAGGCTTTCTCTCTTTTTCGAAAGACTGAAGGTTTGGCGGAGGTGCGGCCGGTCCCTGTAGAGCAACTTCAGCAGTTTTTGGTCTTCCTCCGCAGGGCGGGGCGTGCGGTATCCACTTTGGGGGGCTATCTTGCCGCGTTAGCTTTTGAAGCCCAGGTTCGTGGGGTTGGTGATTCCTCCTCCGACCCGCGGGTGCGGCGCATGTTGGAGGGTTGGGCTAGGGGGGAGCCTAGGACTAGGGACCCCAGACGCCCTTTTACTCTGGAGTTGGTGGCTTCAACGCTGGGCCACCTAGTGGGGTGCTGCTCTGGCCCATGGGAGGTGTCGCTGTTTAGGGCTGCACTGTTGGTTGCCTTTTTTGGGGCCTTCCGTCCAGGGGAGTTGCTTCCCCGCAGCGGGTCTTCCCCCAGGGACCACTGCTTGCAATATTCTGATTTATCTTTCGGTGACGGGGAGGTGCGTTTGCTCCTTCGTCGCTCCAAGACGGATCAGAGGGGCAGAGGCCAGACGGTTCGCCTCGCGGCGGCCGGGAATATCAATGTATGCCCCGTGGTGGCCCTGAGGCAGTACGCTGGGCTGGGCCCCTTTTCGGGGGGAATGTCTTTTTACCCACAAATATCGGACTCCTCTGACGCAGTATCAATTCTTGGCGGTGGTGAGGAAGGCTCTGTTGGCCGCGGGGGTTGCGCTCCAGGGGCTTACTCTACATTCATTTCGTATTGGTGCGGCCACCACCGCTACACGTATGGGGCTTCAGGAGGTCGAAGTTCAGAGGATTGGACGTTGGAGGTCCGTGGCGGTCAGGCGTTATGTGCGCTGACAGCGGACAGGTGTGGGCTCTACTGACCTGTTGCTTTCTTTTGGCAGGTGCTGGCGGGGCGGCGGTCCCGGTCCGAGTCCTGATGTGTGGCCATTCGTTGGTCTTCTGGGCTTTCAAGCGGGCCAGCACCACCCGCTGGGGATCCCAGTTGGGTTTAGGAAGCAAGGCTTCAGTTTATTGGTTGGGCATGAGGGGCATGCTCTGGAATCAGTTGCTTCCAGCATTGAGGGAGCATTTAGATAGGTTTCCCATTCCCGACATCCTGGTTCTTCATTTAGGGGAGAATGATTTGGGCCGGCGGCCTGGCCTCGCCATCCTTCAGCAAGCCTCCTCGGATTTGTCTATTTTGCACAGCTGGATGCCTGGCGTGCGCATAATATGGGTTAATTGGCTCCAGCGCAGGGTGTGGCGGGGTGCTCATTCTTGCCTTAGCTTGGAAAAGGCACGCAGGAAGATTTCAGCCGCAATAGGTAAATTGGTTTTGGCGGCCGGGGGGTCTGTGGTGCGGCAGCCAGATATAGCTGCTCGCTTTCCCGAGTTATTCCGCCCTGACGGGGTCCACCTGTCTGAGAAAGGTTGTGATTTGTATCTGCATAATATCCGGGAAGTGATTGCTGAAGGTTTGGAGGGGGTGGGGCAGGAAGGTCAAGCGAGGGCTAACCTTCCTGGGTGGCGGTAACAGTGCGGGCTGTGGGTAAGGAGGTCTAGATTTCGGTGAGCACCCTTGGACATTTTAAGGTGGATTGGTCAATTGCTTCCTTGTGGCCTGTGCGGCACGGGAAGAATTACATTGCCAAGAAACCTGCTTCAGGACTTCACCTACCTTTGGGCTGTGCGGTCCGGGGAGGTAAAGATCTGAAGCTGTCCAGATCCCCTCTTCTAAAAGGGGTGGTTGGCTTTGAAGGAATTGGGCGGGAGCTACCTGCCTCTTTCCTGAGCCAGGGTGTGTCGCCCTTGCAGGCGATGGGTAGGACGTTTTGAATCCTAGCCCACGCCTAGGTGCCCGCACTGTTTTTATGTTGGTGATTAATCACCTTGTTTCCAGTCCGCCACAAATGTTGTTATATTAATAAAGCGTGGCCCGTTTCTCCCATTAAAAAATGTCTCTGTGTCTTCTTGGGCTGGGGTCTGGGTACAAGTCCAGTCCAGAGGGCACCTCTGACTCTGGCCTATTGGAATGAAGAAACTAGTTTCCCCTCTGCTGTACCTTTTGACTGTATAGTAATACACAAATTGAATTTCCATTAACCTTTACTTGGCTCACCAGCTTAAGATTCAGTTCCTGACAGAGTAAAAATATATACTCCTGTGAAACACTGGGGGGTCCTTTCACCAGTCAAACATCTTCAGACTTTTCCTCAATTAAACATCCTTGACCTAAATGTACCTCCTGAATCTCTTATAACAATACTTCAGTGTAATATAACTTTAGATAGTTGCTAACTGTATATTTTAAGAACAAGCAACAGCTTCTATTTTTGAAGACTTATTATTTATTTATTTATTTAATAATTAATTTTAAATACCACCTTTCATTAAAACAATATCAATGCAGTTTACAAAACATTTAAAACTATATAAGACTATAAAACAGACACACAATACAAATAATAAATTGGAATTGGAATATAAAAATACAAATCTAATTAAACATTTTCAAAACCCACACAATAGGACCATAAAATACAGGGTAGCAGCAGCAATAACAACAACATCAAAGTTAATAATGACAATGATCAGCAAACACAATCACACAACAATTTTTAAGGCCAATTTTTAAACAATTTTTAAGGCCAATACAATTTTTATTGTATTTAAAAATAATAATCATCATAATCAGCACTCAAAATCACTCAATTGCAATGCAAATACTAATAAATATTTGTAGAAAAAATAATTGCCCCTTGTAAATACTCATTAGTCTGTCTTCTATTTTTCCCCTTTCACTTAGAAGATGAAATATTGGCAGACACATGTAATAGCTTTTTAAAATAGAATTAATGCAGCAGATTCAACATATTAGATTTTAATAAAGTGAATGATATCAGGACTTGCAAAATATTACTTCCGGGAACATAACACACACATTTAGCTTGCAACACTGACAGAAATATATCAGGCAGTGCTGTAGCCCAGACTTTATTCCTTCTGGAGTTTTTACAGGGCTCTAAAAGGCACCAGTTATCTTAAACCTAGGAACTTTCAGCCTGGCAACCAAACCCAAGAATCTTATTCTCTACATAAAGTGTGCTGTCGAGTCAATTTCAACTCCTGGTGCCCACAGAACCCTGTGGTTTTCTTTGGTAGAATATAGGAGGGATTTACCATTGCCTCTTCCTGCACAGTATGAGATGATGCCTTTCAGCATCTTCCTATATCACTGCTGCCCGATAGAGTACCAGTGGGGATTCAAACTGGCAACCTTCTGCTTGTTAGTCAAGCATTTCCCTGCTGCACCACTTAAGATGACTATTCTCTACATACCACGTTTTTTTTTCAGAAACATGAGCCATTGGATGCTAACTGCTGCTTTTTGTTGCCACCAGTGTCTCATTCAGGAGCAGGAACACAGCTTAATGATTCAGAGATTATCAGTTCTCTTGGTTCAGAGTTAGTCCCTTTAGGAGTGGACTATGTGAGCTCCTCTGGCCTGGGTTCTCCTCTTCTTCTGTCTCTCGGGGACACCGGTCTTGAGAAGCCCCAGTAAAGTGGAGAAAGGCTTGCCCCAACAGATTCCTCAGATCAGATCAAATTCCTACTAAGTATGTGTGATAAAGTTGTTATGTTTCTCATACTGTAGGAAATAAACTGTTAGGTTTTTTAGAACATAAAAATGTTAGTTTTTTAAAAACCAAAACCTCTATGGACAAGGTCTTGCTTCCACTCTCTCTGGAATCAATGCATTCAGACTCAATCAGTGAGACCCGCACACAAGCAGGCTGCAGCCTTGGGCATCCAGATCGGCCGCCCACACGAGTGTCTCACTGACTGTGAGCCTGATTGTGTCACAGAGCCGGCGGGGGCTGCAGGGATCAGGGGCTGCATGGCCATGGAAGTTCCAGCATGCTCTGCGCAAGTGCACAGAGCATGCTGGAGAGACCCCTGAGCTGGGAGGCTGCTTTTTAGCCTCCCAGTTGGGGGTCTCCTCGTGAGTTGCCACAGCAACACACTATCCAGAAACACCAGTTGGCAGAGCACTTGCTCTGCTAACCTGGGCTAAAGAGAGGGCTGCAGAAGCGGGTTACCCTCTGTGAGGCAACTGGGCTCACCTGCGAGTCTGGTGGTTCTCATGGTCCGCTAAAATCAGGCTAGGCTCCCCAAGCCCGATTTTAGCCAATTGTGAGAATAGCCTCCTTGTGTAAATAAAAATGGTCCCGGCTCTGTGAAAATTATTCCCCAAAATGTGTGTTTTGAACAAAAAACTGTCATGTCCATTTTTTTTTCATGTCCTAAGTATGTTACTCTAAGTGGGTTTTTTCCCCCCCAGGATCCTAAGAACAGTATAGTTTGCATTTCAGATCTGAATCTCATGCTTTAAGTCGTATCTTCACTGACTAGAAGATATCTAGAAAAAGAGAGAGAAAACAAGCAGATGACTAGATTATCTCAAAGGAAACAATCTCTAAGGAGCTATTAGAAGTGCTAGACATATAAACCATGACAACCACTAAAACAAGAGAAGAAGAGAGAGGCGCCAGCTGTCATCATGTGAGATAAATGTATTCGTCATATGAACCAGAAGGAGTTTAAGCAAATATTGGGAAGTTGATAGAATGTTTAATATAGAAAAAATTCAAGTAGAATAAATTAAATGTTCTTTCAAGATGCTTCCTTTCCTGCAACTTCTTGTCGGTTTTGGAAGTGATGGCAATTGGAGACGAATGCTCTGCACATCCTGTAAAGTCTTCTGCATGCTTTCAGAATTGTAAACAAAGCTTAGGAAGAAGTTCAGGCTGATGATAAGAAAAAAAATCATGAGAAAGAAACAAATGAGGGCTTTGTCTCAGGAAGAGAGAGGTGAGAGAAACAAAGACATGTCCTTGGTTCATAGAAACTGACATGCCTGCAAAAAAGAAGAAGAAGTTTGCCAACTTTTGAGAAAACGATTCATCTTCATACTGGATGAAATCCAGAACAGAGTGAAGTGTGTTTAATTCTCACTGTGTGGTGATTGAGTGTGGGATAGTAGCTAGAATGTTGGCTTTATAATGGAGATGGGAAATGCAGGCACATCTATATCAAGCCATGAAGCGTTCTGGGTGGCCTTTGGCAAGTCATAATTTTTCCATCTAATTAACTTTATGAGGTTGTTTTAAGGATAAAATAAGGTACATCCCATATGCTAGTCTGAGCTCCTTCAGAATGTTCTCCCTGGAAAAAGCCAAACCTCAATAATCTCAGCTGGAAAAGAGGCTTTCTTTGCAATATAGAGGCCTATGTTGTCTAAAGCTAGGTCAGAAGGATCATGAAGGAGCAGCCTGTACTAAAGCTGTATAAAAACTGCTGTATTTTTACTTACTGCCATTGTGCTTAAGCCAAAAAGTTATAATAGCTGATTACATAAATATAAATACTCACTGACAAAACTGGCACATGCATATTCTTTTAAATGCAAATGTCAATTTATTCCCTTTAAAATTTCCTCCCCAAAGCCTCAGTATTAACTGAAAATACATTTAATGCTGGCTTATTATCACTCCCTCTCTCAGTTCTCTGAGTTATGATTATACAAAAAACCAATGAGGTGGTGGAGGACAGAAAATGTGAGAATAACTGAGTAGGTGATTGTTAAAGGGAAAGACAGCCATCTGGAATTACTAATAATGTTTTCAGGGGTGAGGGATAGAGGAAAGGGAGGATAGAGGAACGTGCGAGGATGCTGGAAATGGAAGGCAGCATGTGCTTTGATGCCTAAAAGACAAGTGCATGCACACCCATCATTTTTTAGCCAGGCTATGCAGTGGTAAGTGGTTTCATGGCTTCTCTCTTCTTTGCTCAAGCAAGGAGAGAAACCATAGGGTCCTTTACCACCGTGCAAGCCAGCAAAGAGCATCAGGAAGGAAGCAAGTGCAGGAGTGGAGAATGGCTGCATGGCAGGTAGTGCCTTTTTCAAGGTGACAGCGGGGAAACATGGTCTTAGAACATGTCTACCCAATTATAGTTACACCCATACTGCCACTATTTAAAACTATTGCTGGGTAATCATCATTTTCTGCCTCTTCTCTCAGCTTCACTGCAAAGATTTGCTACCAAGCGAGGCTGTTTGGGGACTCCTCAGAGCACCCCTATACCTAGTTTGGGGCTACCAGCTGGTAGTTCCCATCTTTTGCTGTTCAGCTCCCACAGGAATGTGAGATCTCCATTTTGGTTCACATGAGCTAACTCATAGGGCATGTGGCTTGGTGTGTAGCCTGGGATGATAGCTCTCAGGTCAAGTTTAATTTTTGGAATGCAGGAGAATCTTCCTGCACTCGCCTCCTTGACTGCTTTCAGGTGAGAATGCCAGAGTAGTCGTGAGTGAATCAGTGCTATTCTTTTCAAGAATCAGCCAAGTATTCTCCCTATGTTGGCACAGTGGATCAGGTCATGTTACTGGCTCTTCAGGAAGGAGCAATAAGAATTTAGCAGGTCATCTGCTCTGCTAGCGAGTTTGTCAATGGTTGGCTCAGGGCATAGGAAGCTAGCTGGTTTACATTTTAGTCACTCCCTAAAAAGATACGAGATAAACCTTGATGCATCCATTGTACTTCTCCCTACATGGGTCTTTGAGACTTATTTAGCCTTTCTACTGAAAGGAAGTCCACTCATCACATTTGAATAGGGCAGTGCTTCATCCTGTCCTGTGTCCCTTTTGTCCACCTTTTCAAGGTGTTATCAGCATAATGCATTCAGGCAAGATTTTTCCTATAACCAAGTAACTGAACATAATCATTCAGTGTGTCTCTACCCCAGATTCACCAAGTATTTCTTTCTCGGATCCACCAACTGCTGTTCACTATATCTTGGCATTGCACCTCCTTGCCTTGACTCTTGCTCCTCTCCCACTTGTTGCCTCCAGATTGGCCCTTTCACCTGACCCAGTCTGTGCAGCACTCTTGGCTGCGAGATTCTGGTCCCTTTTGGATTTTTAAAAATTATTATTATTGTTATGTTCCTGGACCTCTGCCTGGTCCCTGAGTTCCTGTTTCTGCCTTCCTGCCTACCTCAGAGGAAAGAAGTTCCTCAGTAATTACTGAGCTACAAGGATTTACAATACCCGCCAGAAAGATTGGTAGTAGCTAATAGGGATGTGCACAGAACCCAATTGGAGGACCTTTTATGGACCTCCAAACCAGTTTGAATGTCCAGTGGTTCCACTGGTTTGAAGGTGGGGGGGTACCTTTAAGGACTGGGGACACTGCTCTTACCCCCCACCATGTTTCCCACACTGGCGCTGTCATTAAAATCAGTCCCACGGAGCAGCAGTGTACCTCCTGGCCACCCTGGTATGTCACAGACTGGGGCAGCAAGGAGGTACACTGACATACCGGGGTGGCAAGGAGGTACACTGCTGCTCTGCAGGACCAATTTTAATTACATTGCCAGCAGGGGAAATGTGGCAGGGGGTAAGAATACCCTACCCAGTCCTTAAAGGTATCCCCCCAGCTTTGAACCGTCAGTCTCGTCAGTTCTATGCACACAACTAGTAGCTAACCCTATTCTCAAACCTCTCACTCATTTCCTTCTTGCTTCTTCTAAAATCCAAGCTGTTCTCTCCAAAGACTGTTTCTCTCTAACAAATACTGAGAGAACTCAATTTGGAAACTCAAGCCAAATTGCATCCTTGTGAGCAGTAACTTAGTCCTTGTAACTTGTTGGCCTTGCTAGTTTTGTTAGTTGAATATTGTTGCTTATTAATCATTATTTCTCATCCTGTACCCCTAAACCCTCAAATAAACCTGATTCTGTTTTGAACTCTAATCTCTCTGTTCAGTTCTCCCTGCAACCGAAGCTTTGCACAAATTTATTCTGAGGTGGGACTACTTTATTTACGCTACCTAATTACCCCACAACAAGCCTAGAATATAGTCAGAGGTATCTGCCAATTCCCTTGGGAGCAGCTCCTAGGCATTTTGAAGACAAGAGGGTACTTACTTCTGAGTAAACATGCACAGGATTGCAATGAAAGTCAAGCAGAAGGACAAAACCAGTGAACAATCTTGATGCAAGAAAAGGGTAGGGCATGTTTTTGTAGCAGGCTTTGGGATCTCTTGGCAGCTGTTGAAGTATCCTTCTGGACCATCTGAGAGGGTTGGGAGTGGGAGGCACTCCTTTGCAGTGGTTCCACCCCAACCTCTCAGACAGATTCCAGATGGTGTCTCTTGGAGACTGTTCTTCAAAATATAAATTTGTATATGGTGTCCCCCAGGGCTCCATCCTGTCTCCAATGCTTTTTAATATCTGCATGAAATTACTGGGAGAGATCATCAGGAGGTTTGGTGCAGGGTGTTATCAGCATGCTGACAACACCCAAATCTATTTCTTCATGTCAACATCATTGGGAGAAGGCATAACCTCCCTAAATGCCAGCCTGGAGGCAGTAATAGGCTGGATGAGAAATAATTAAAACTAGATAAGGCAGAGGTACTTATTGTTCAGAACTCAGGAGACAATTTTGATCTGCCAGTTCTGGTTGGGGTCACACTTCCCCAGAAGGAATAGGCACTCAGTCTAAGAGTGCTTCTGGATCCATATGTCTCCCTGGTGTCTCAGGATGAGGCAGTAGCCAGAGGTACTTTCTATCAGCTTTGGCTGATATGCCATCTGTGTCCATTTCTTAAGATAAACAACCTCAGAATAGTAGTACATATACTGGTAACTTCCAGACTTGACTATCGCAATGCACTCTTTGTGGGGCTGCCTTTGTATGTAGTCTGGAAACTGCAGTTGGTGACAGCCAGGCTGGTTTCTGGGTCATCTTGAAGAGATCATATTACTCCTATATGAAAAGAACTATACTGGCTACCAATATGTTTCAGGGCAAATATAAGGTAGAGAAGACACTCAGACACAAAATATATACCTGCATGAACTGGGGAAGGGTGAGGAAAATTAGAGTCGAGAAGTTATTTTGTTGCCTTATAGAACAGCATCTATTATCCAACCTGGAGAGAGAATTGTGAATCAATTTGAAGGAGAGGTGAAATGGATGGAAGATCATGCCCTACACCCACTGCAGAGATTAATAGGTCATACAGCTGTGCTACCATCTATAACCATTGAAGCAACCCCCAGTTTGCCCACAGGAAGTCAGATATGGGAATGTACTCTCAACACAATTTAGAAGTGCTGGTTATTTAAAGCCCTGAACAGCTGAGGTCCAGGTCACATTAGAGAGCACCTTCTTCTGCATGATCCCCACCACACCAGTTACCACCAGTGCGTCTGGTGGCAACTCAGAGGCAGGCCTTCTCTGTAGCTGCTCCTGGGCTGTGGAATGCACTCCCAGCACAAACCCATAGTTTGAATTTATTGTTGGCTTTCATGAAAGCCTTTAAAACCTATCTGTTTGGCCTGGTCTTCCAGAGTTTTTACATTGTTTTAACTGTTTTAATTGTTAATGGTTTTATACTGTTTTTAAATTGCTCTGCAATGATTGTTTTTTAAACAGATTTTATGCTGTCTTTGTATAGCTCCTCCAACCAAGTTGCAGTTGTAGATTTTTAGGGAAATTATCCCATGGGGAATCAAGGGAATCAGAAGTTTATGCTGTTCATTTGTTGCCCACTAATCCAAAGAAGCAACACAGTCCATGAGTTTTCAAATGCAAGAACTTATTCTCACCAGACTTGACGGGAGTAGATAACAGCAAGGCAGTCTTGTGACCACATGGATTCACCAGAGCCGGCACCAACCAGTCACTTGAGACAAACACACAGGTAGACTAAAGATAGTTAGCAAAGGCACAAGATAGAGAACAACAAGAAGTAACAAGAAATGAGAAGACAAAAGCAGAAGCCAGAACTAGCAGTACTGCCTAACTCCATCTAATTTTTGTACCCCATCTTTGGTAACTTTCACCTAATTACCTTCCCCCTTTTTATTTTCCAATGATTGGTTGGTACTCCTAAATTGCCTCTTTCACTTGTTCAGATACATCACCCCATAAATTGAAGTCACAATTACACAAATGTTGGTCTACAGTTACACAGATGTGATCTGCATTATCCTGTGCCAGTGTTTTTAGAACATTGTCAGAAAATTCCCTTTTGATATTAGAAACACTGAGTACATTGAACCACACCTGTTCTACCACCTTCCTGTTATTTCACAGTTCATTTACAGCACACAGAGAAGAGAGCCTGTTTTTTCCCCTTTATAGAGGCCTAGCACCGGCCCAAAAGCCTGAACCTTTGGTCAAGCCAAATGGTTAAGTTAGCTATTGTTTTCCCCATCCTAGGATTCTATGTTATCCAGCATGGGGGGGGTGTCTCCTTTAAGTGGAAAAAGAGCCATCTTGAGTCCCCACACCATCTTGGATGGCATGTGTGCACAGAGCATTAGGAAGTAAAGCCCTTCCCAGCATTTTCCCCATAGAGGTCTTAAGAGATGGCCCCATCACTCTGAAAGGGCCCTCCCAGCATATAAAAAAGCACAGTACTGTGTAGACATCAGGACAGTGGGAAATGACTCTCACACTGAGTGTTTCTTCCACAAACTGCTACCCACTAAAAAACTAAAAAAGATCACTGGTCTAGGCTGTGAAGCAGAAAGACAGCTGCAGCAGTAGGAGAAGAAGTGTTCCTTTTTAGCATTTTGCTTTGAGAGGAGGTAGGAGGAAGCAAACAATTAAAGAAGTAAAATGGGTTGAGCACTTGTCTAGCTCCTTCATCACCTCTGCACTCCTCCTCTTGTCAGAAGAGGAAGTGGCTGGAAGATGAGTTGGCTGATCTGTTGGCACGTGTTTGGAGAGCACTGATGGAAGGAATGGGGAAGGAAATGGGGAAAGGGAAGAAGACATCTGTAGGGCAAGGAGGACAATAGTAGGTGGGCAGGAGGGGTGGGTCCTATATCTGGAACTATCACTGAGGCAGAGTGAAGGAGGTGGCTAAAGGGTAGCAGCCTACAGCAGAAGGGTTGGTGTGTGCTGCTGCTGCTGTTGATGCTACATGAGAACCACTAATGGCCCTCTTGATACTCAGGGGAGGTGCCCTGGTTGCCCTTTGTCCTGGCACTCTAAATAGCCAATTGAATCCTATGGATGCCAACAACTTAATTTCCAAATTGACCTTTAACACCAGCATTACATAGACCAGCTTCTCAATTATGGAATAAAACCATAAACTGTTAATAGTAAGCCATTCTAAAAAGTAATAAGCCAGGGGCAAAAAAATCCTCAACCAAGGGCATGTTGTGAATTTGCTGTCTGATTACTGTGAATAGGTCTATCACTACAGTTTTGCTGTAAAGAGATGGCTAATTAGACTCTGATGTATGTAAATTGTTCATAATTGGCAATTCACCTGCAGAGTTGGGGGGGGGGGAGTTTGCAGGAGAAACTTTGCTTGGCAGATTGTGTTGGCAGTTTGGAAGACACAGATGCATACAGAGAGAGCTGCGAGTTGGGTTAAGGTGAAATGCCTTGAGTGTAGCTTCACTTTCTGTGGATTTGATTTGAGTTAGCAGACCCTGATACCCTGTAGTGGTGCTTCATTACATCCACTTATGTTCTTCTTGTATATTTGTAAATAAAACAAATATTTCAATGATACCTTAAGTGTCCAGTACTCTCCCATTCATAAGAACAGCCCTGCTGGATCAGGCCCAAGGCCCATCATGTCCAACATCCTGTTTCACACAGTGACCCACCAGATGCCGCTGGAAGCCTACAGGCAGGAGTTGAAGGCATGCCCTCGCTCCTGCTGTTACTCCCCTGCAACTGGTACTCAGAGGCATCTTGCGTTTGAGGCTGGAGGTGGCCCATAGCCCTCCGACTAGTAGCCAATGATAGACCTCTCCTCCATGAAGTCATCCAAACCCCTCTTAAAGCCATCCAGGTTGTTGGCTGTTACCACATCTTGTGGCAGAGACTTCCACAAGTGGATTATGCATTGTGTGAAAAAGTACTTCCATTTGCTGGTCCTAAATTTCCCAGCAACCAATTTCATGGGATGATCCATGGTTCTAGTGTTATGTGAGAGGGAGAAGAATTTTTCTCTATCCACTTTCTCCACTCCATGCATGATTTTATAGACCTCTATCATGTCTCCCCATAGTTGTCTTTTTTCTAAACTAAATAGCCCCAGGTGTTGTAGCCTTGCCTCATAAGAAAGGTGCTCTAGGCCCCTGATCATCTTGGTTGCCCTCTTCTATACCTTTCCCAGTTCTACAATGTCCTTTTTTAGATGTGGTGTCCAGAATTGTACTCAGCACTCCAGGTGTCGCCGCACCATCATTTTGTATAAGGGCATTATAATGTTAGCCGTTTTATTTTCAATCCCCTTTCAAATGATCCCTAGCATGGAATTGGCCTTTTTCACAGCTGCCGCACATTGAGTCGACACTTTCAACGAGCTGTCCACCACAACCCCAAGATCCCTCTCTTGATCAGTTACCGACAGCTCAGATCCCATCAGTGTATACTTGAAGTTGGGGTTTTTCGTCCCAATGTGCATCACTTTACACTTCCCATCATTTAAGTGCATTTGCCATTTTGTCACCCACTCCCTTAGTTTGGGAAGATCCTTTTGGAGCTCCTCAGAATCTGTTTTGGATTTCACTACCTGTATCATCTGCAAATTTGGCCACCTCACTGCTTACCCCTACTTCTAGATCATTTATGAATAAATTAAAAAGTATCGGTTCCAGTACAGATCCCTGGGGGACCCCACTTCTTACTTCCCTCCATTGTGAAAACTCTCCATTTATACCTACCTTCTGTTTCCTTTCTTTCAACCAGTTAGCAATCCACACATGTACTTGACCCCTTATCCCATGATTGCTAAGTTTCCTCAGGAGTCTTTGATGAGGAACTTTGTCGAAAGCTTTTTGGAAGTCCAGGGATACTATGTCAACTGGATCACCTTAATCCACACACTTGTTGACACTCTCTAAGAACTCCAAAAGGTTTGTGAGGCAAGATTTACCTTTGCGGAAGCCATGCTGGTTCACTCCCAGCAGGGCCTGTTCTTCTATGTGCTTTACAATTTTATCTTTGAGGATGCTTTCCATCAATTTGCCTGGAACAGATGTAAAGCTAACTAGCCTGTAATTTCCCGGATCACCCCCTAGATCCCCTTTTGAAAATCAGTGTTACATTTGCTACTTTCTAGTCCTCTGGTACAGAACCTGACTGTAGGGATAAGTTATATATTTTAGCAAGGAGGTCGGCAGTTTCACATTTGAGTTCTTTAAGGACTCTTGGATGGCTGCCATCTGGCCCTAGCAATTTGCTAGGGTTTTTTTTTCCCCAGACAGTTTCCATCCTTAATATGGGAGATCCTCCGTTTAGTGGAGCATCTGTTTTGCACTCAAATTCACCATCAATAATTGGCATCAATGGGAAGCTGTTAGGTTCCTCAGAATGGCCCACTGCTAATCCCTCAAAGCACCTCTGTACCCACAGCTGTCATGTAATGGTGATGGAGTTATTCTCTTGGTAATCACACCAGTAGGAGGAGACTGCCATAGAGACTGCAGCACAGAGGCCACCAGAATTCCCAAGACTGCATTGATTTAATTATGAAACATGGTCATTCAGGATAGAGTCCTTTTTCATGGCTCAGGGAATGGAAAGCATCCTAGAAGAGGACACACCTGAAGCAGCTGGAGAACAAGCAGTGTGGGATGCTAAAAATAGAGAAGTCTACAGACTCATCTGCTTGCCTGTGAGTGACCCAATCATTGTTCATTTGAGAATCCTCAGGATAGCTTGGAGGACTTTAAAATGCCTCTATTCTAGAAAAACAACTAATACTAGTGTTGATCTGATTGTAGGACTGTGTGATATGAAACTCAGAGAAGGACAGAATTTAACTAAGCATGATAATCAAATCCTAGACATTGCAAGGTGGTGTGCACAAGAAAATGATGAAGCAATTGTTGGATTTATTTTGAATAGTCTGCCTGAGAGATTTCAAATGATACCTTTTGTTTTGGAATCAAAGGATGAGATTGATTTTGAATTTGTGATTTCTAGTCCAGGATTTTGATATGAGATCAGATGCAGTGTCTAGTAAAGTCTGACCAAATGAGTCAGAGATGATACATCATGATATATGTCATTTTAATTGCAATTTTAATCTGCTTTTAATTGGTTTTTATTGTAATTTTAGTCTACTTTTAATTGGTTTTTTATTTTAATTGTTATGTATTTTTTTATTTTTGTGCAAATCACCCAGATCCACTTTAGGAAGGGTGGTATATAAAATGAATGAATGAATGAATGAATGAATGAATGAATGAATGAATGAAAATAAGGGTCAGGTTACAGCATTTCAAACCAAACAAAAGAGCAAGGTGTGTTGGCTCTGTAGGAAGACAAGCCATCTACAAGTGAATTGTCCTCAGAACAAAGGCCCTGGCCACAGCAGGGCCACTGAAAGAAATTCCAAGAGGGATTACTCATCACCCAGAATCTCTCCAAACCAGATAAACAGGGCTAACAGGGAGTCAAATAAAAGGACAGACAGAAGGCTTGGAGAAATTTTTGAAACTTTTGAATCTGTTGAAGGAGGTGTTGGAAGTAATTGCAAAAATGAAATATAGTTGTTGATAGTGGTGCAACTGCAAATCTGATTAAAGATAAGGAACTGTTTAGTGAGTTGGACTTGAATTATAAAACCCCAATAAATTTGGCAGATGGCAGAAAGATCATTGCAGAGGGCACAGGGAAAACAAAAATCAGACACAAGCTGCCAAAGGGAAGGACTGAGGAAGCTCTTTATGTCCCTGCACTTGAAAGCAGTTTAATTTCAGTCACTCACTGAGGTGATGAAGTAAAATTCAAGAATCATTGCTGCTGAATCAGAGACAAACAGGAATTGTTAATGAGAGATTCTTTAAGAGAAAGTTGCTTGTTTGAGATTGATTGCATTAACAAGAAAACTGATGTTACAAAGGGATGTTTGCATAAACAATGTTTGAAAATTTGTTGCACAGAGGATTCAAACACAGAGAAGTTGAAGTAATTTATCAAAAGGGGGATTTAGCAAGAGGCGTGAGAGTTCAGCCCTCCAAAAGTAATGACTCACGGAGGCTATTCTCATGATGGGGGGAAACTGGGCTAAAGAAGCCCAGCCCGGTTTTTCCCCATTGTGAGAACCAGCAGGCGAGCCCAGGTTAGCCCAGATTAGCAGAGCAAGTGCTCCACTAACTCGGGTTTTCTGATCATGTGCTGCCACAGTGTGGCTCCATGCCATGGCGACACACGAGGAGACCCCCTCTGGGAGGCTTCAAGCAGCCCCCCAGGTTCAGAGTTCTCTCCAGGATGCCCTGTGCACTCGGGCAGGACATCCTGGAACTTCTGGGGGCCATGTGGCCCCCAATCCCCACCGCCCCTGTCGGCTCCATCACGGAGCCGGCAGTCATGTAGGCAGCCGATCCAGCCACCCAGCTACAAGTGGCTGTTCATCTATGGAGAGAGCAGGCTGAGCCTGCTCTCCCCATAGAACCCCCTCTGGTGCTTCACACCAATCATGTGAAGTGCCTCACAATGTGTGTGCTGTTTGAAAAGCAAAGGAATCAGTGAAAGCTTTCACAAGAAAAAAGAGAGTCATAGCACTCCCTAGAATTGATTCATAGTGATGTCCGTGGACCAATGCAAGTTGAATCATCAGGAGGAAATGGATATTTTTTTACTCTAATTGATGACTACTCGATACACTTTTATTTATATGCTAAAAGAGAAAAACCAAGTTCTGGAGAAATTTAAGCAGTACATTGCAATAGTGAGTAACAGGTTTGGCAGAAAACCTCAAAAACTAAGAACTGATAATGGGGGTGGTGCTTACATCAAAGGAAATGGTGAATTATTTAAAGGAACAAGGCACTGAACATGAACAAACAGTGACTTACATCCCTCAACAAAATGGTGTGGCAGAAAGAAAGAATTCCCTATTAGATATGACAAGGTGCATGTTGCAGGATGCAGGATTGGCAACGGAAATTTGGGGAGGAGGAGTCATGACTGCCAACTACCTACATAACAGACTGCCAACAAAAAGAACAGATGATAACCTTTTGAATTCTGGCATGGGAACAAACCTACCTTAGGACATATTGGAATGTTTGGATCAAAAGTATATACATATGTTCTAAACAGAAAAGAAATAAACAGAACTGCAGATGTGAAGAAGCAAGAATCTCTGGATATACACAGGAGAAAAAGGAAACAGAATCCTTGACATGGCCCCTGGAACAGTGAGAATATGCAATGTAGTAAACTTTGAGGTAAGACAAAGGCTAGTCACAAGTCAAATGCCAGAAACTGGACCAGAGATCTAGATGGAAGAACCACCAAGAAAAGAAGAAATTTCCATTAGCCTGGAGCTAACTAGCGAACCAGAACCAGAAGGTGAAGCAGAAGCTGAGCCAGAAGTATGCTCACAAAGACCCAACAAACAGGTTCCACCAAGGAGACTCTCCGACATGGCCAAAAAGGAAGAGACCCAGGAACCCTGCACATGGGAAAACAGTGAAAGACTGCCAAGACATGAAACTAAAAGTTGAAAAAAAGCTGCAGACAGAGAGAGAAAGAGACTCTCTACATAAAAATAAAACTTGGACCCTTGTGGAACTACCCACTGGAAGAAAGTCAGTAGTATGAAAATGGGTCTTCAAAACCAAATACAATATAGAAGGAGACAGCAAGTGCTATAAAGCCAAATTAGTAGCCAGAGGGGCCATTAGTTGCCCAAGGCATTTGAAACTTGTAGCTAGCCCTGTCTCCACTTCAAAGGAACTCAGATTGGCAGGGCTAGAAAAGGAGGTGAAGAAAATGAGCAAGTAGAGGAGAACGCCTTCAGTGCAAGAAGTCCTTTAATGTTCAGACAGAAGGGAATCTAACCTTATATTATATCTATTGGCTTTTCTACTACTAATCTGCTAACAGATTTATTTTCCCAAATGAGTGTTTGGAGTTCTGAATAACAATTCAAATAAATGGATTCATGATGTCACTGCAATGAAAACGAAGTAACTAGCATATGAAAGATTTTAGGTTATGCTTTAGAAGTTCACACACATTTTTCTTCAAATATTTCTGTTGAGTTGCCATCAAAGGCTTTGCCACAAGCCAACAACTTTATAAACCATTGTACTTATTGTTCCTGGAACTCATTTTCCTGGAAACAAAAACAAAACACACACACACAAAAGGCCAACACAGGAAATGAAATTCTTATCTCTATTTATTTCTCATTTTAATTTGCCTCTGAACTTTTCTCAAAGTTAGGATGTGAAAGACAATGCTACTTTACAGCTTGGGTGGTGCACAGGAATTGGTCTCTATAGATGTATATTTCTTCCCAGGGATAAAAGTAAAGGACTTGGTCCTTGTTTTTAAAAAGCCATTCAGAATACACAATCTGATTTTCATGTTTCTCATTTGATTTGCATTCAACTCTGTATTGATGAGATTATTGAATTTTATCTTGTTTATTTGGATAGTAAATGTAAGGTAGATGATAGCTCTGCCCACTTTTTATCCTTTTCATATATTAAAGTACTACAGCTGATATTGGGACAGGCATAATTAAGTACTCAGCCTTCCAAACCACATCTTTAGACTCAAGAAAGGAAATAACATAAAAGAAATAAATTAATGGAGTTCATTGTATTAGAAATGCTTCAGGCATGGCTACACTTTCTTAAACCTTAAGGGCAGATTGATATGGGGAACATAAAAAACAATTCCTGATGGCACTTAGGAAGATAAACCAGTAGCAAGTATGCTTTTCCTAAAATCCAAACAGGTTACATGTCTATCACTTTCAGGCGAGCCCATCAGCTATCTAATCCTCTCTAATAAAACGCTTGGTGTCCGTCCGTGGACGGGCACCAAGCGTGTGTTCGTGCCTCCCTGCCCTGTTCTGCGCCTGCGCGAAGCGCAGGCGCAGAACAGGGCAAGGGAGACATGAGGGCCGGCACCCGGTGGCCATCTTGGGCGGCCAGAAGCGGCCGCCCCGAAGAAGCCGGGAATGCGGGGAAGGAGGAGACTGGCCGAGGCGGTGGCGAAGCCGCCGCCTCGGCCAGAGGATGCAGCGCGGCCAAGGCGGCGGTGGAGCCGCGCCGCCGAAGCCGGGCGGGGGGAGGAGGTGACGGGGTAAGCCGGCCGAGGTGGCGGCAGAGCCGCCGCCGAGGCCTGGCACCGCCGCCGCAGCCAGGCGGCTGCGAGTCCTTGGGGCCCTTGCCCTTCCGGGGAGACCGGCCGGGAATGTGAGGCGGGGGCGGACCGGACCGGCAGCGGCGCCCCCAGAGTCTGCCCGGCCACCACCACCGCCACCGCCCACTCTCCCGCCCTCCCAGCTGCCCAAATACTCCTTCCCCGCTCCCCCCCCGCAAATGATTAAGGGCCAAAACGGCCCAGAAGAATGCCTCCGCGGCCGCCGCCATGGCCGCCAACCGCCCTCCCAGCTGGCCGAGACTTCCTTACCCAGAGCAGCCCGCGAGAGTCGGGCGATCAAAAATCCATTTTTTGCGAAGAAGAGAGGAGCTCCGGAACAGAGCTCCTCTCTGTGCTAAGCCAATGCCCAAACTGCTGCTATGGACGCAAAGGACGCCTATTGCGTCCTTTGCGTCCATAGCAGCAGTTTGGGCATTGGCTTAGCACAGAGAGGAGCTCTGTTCCGGAGCTCCTCTCTTCTTCGCAAAAAATGGATTTTTGATCGCCCGACTGTCGCGGGCTGCTTTGGGTAAGGAAGTCTCGGCCAGCTGGGAGGGCGTGGGGGGGGGGAGGCCAGAGGAAGTGGGGCGGGGGGGAACTCTCCCCTACTAGCGCCCGTTATCACAACGGGCCTGAAACACTAGTACATTATAAAGATCGTATCTGAATGGGAAACATGTATGAGCACTGTAAGATATTCGCCTCAGGGGATAGGGCCGCTCTGGGAAGAGCACCTGCATATTTGCATGCAGAAGGTTCCAAGTTCCCTCCCTATCATCCCCAAGATAGGGCTGAGAGAGACTCTCCTGCCTGCAGGCTTGGAGAAGCTTCTGCCAGTCTGTGTAGACAATACTGAGCTAGATGGGCCAACATTCTGACTAGGTAGAAGGCATATTCCTGTGTTCCTGTTTCCTATGGGAAATGTAGTTCTTCCCAGCACTTTTAGCATAGAGATCTATGGGGAAAGTAATAAGATGGATACACTTCCCAGCATTCCATGTGCACTTTCCAAGATGGTGCTGGATTTGACAGGGCTCAATATCCTTTAAAGGCACTGAGAGGCCCCGGTTCTCCCCAGGGTTGCACTCCCTCTGTTTACTCCCAGCTACTTGACTATTTCTCATCATCTGCTACTTGGTACATTTTAACCTGGAGATGGTAGGGACTGCAAAGGTTTTGCTCTATGCCAGTGTTATTTATTGTAAGGCCCAGGAGCCAATGATGGCTCCCTGGCTACATGTTTATTAGGCCTGTGCAGGTTCAGTACTCCACCCAGCCCCCGACACTGCATAGAGGCAACCATTCCCACCACACAATGCTGGATTTTGCCCAGCACCAATAGGGGTCCCTTAAGGGAAATGGAATCTTCTCAAGCCCCAGCACCATCTTGGAAGGTGTGCACAGACTGCTGGAAAGTTTATTCTTGCACAGCATTTCCCCATCGACATGAGAAGGTTCTGGGAAGGACTGGACTTCCCAGTTCTCCATGTGTGCCCTCAACGATGGCACTAGGGCTTGACACAGACAGTACTCTATTGTTTCTCTTAAAGGCATCTCCCCAGTGCTGAGGAAAACTCAGCACTGCAGTTCAGCTTGGAAGTTTTACAGACAGGGCTTTCCCCGCTGATTCCACTCCTGATTGGAGTGTGCCAGTCCACATATTCTCTGGATTTAACTTGACCTCCCTGTGGGTTATCAGGGACCAGGACAGACAGGGCTTTGGTTTTCTCCAAAGGGAAGCTGTGAATTCTGGCTTATTCCAAGTTATGTCCAGGGTAAAAAAAAATCCTCTATTTCTAGCAGCTTTTGAAAAAAACTCTGGGGCTTCTGCTTTCTCTGAAGGTATTGATGGAGGTGCTGGTGGCTATGCAAATGGTCCATCTAATCCAGGGGCGTAACTATAATAGGGCAAGGGGAAACAGTTGTCTGGGGGCCGACTGACTGGGGGGGGCAGAGGCAAGTCACATGATTAACTCCCCCAGCCGCGCACCCGCCCGGGCTTCCTTCAGTTGTATTCATCCTCTGAAATTAATGTGAGTGTTAAGACCTGGAGCTACCAGAACAGCATGTCTTAAATGACTTGCATCATCCACAATTTACAAAACCTTTTAAAAAATAATTTAGGATGATGTTCTTTTGTGGCACATAGGAGATAGATAGATAGATATAGATATAGATATATAATTTTACTATGCTTTTTGTTACCGCTGTTCAGCCTCATTTAAGATTTCTTTACTTCATGAGCTGAGCTTCAGTGAAGGGGGGGCGGCATTTTAAAATCTTGTCTCTGTGCCCACTCCAACCTTGCTATGCCCCTGATCTAATCCCTCAAATTAAAATGCCTGGTATCTGCTGCGAAGCACTCTTCAGATACCTCGAGGCATAGGGCTATGTGTGAAAAACCTCCTAATGGGAACTTAGTCTCACACTGAAGCGTTTGTTTGTTTTTTGCCAAATGGGGGGGTTGCCCCCCCATTTGAAAAATTGTGAACATCATCTCTCTATACACAGATCCTCCTGTTCATGGTTCTGGATCATAGCTATACTTCACCCATTCCTCCTCATTTTTTTCCCCATTTGGGTAGGCAAATATTGATGAATGTGCATTAAAATCCTTTATAGCTCTACTAAATTTAAATGACATTCTGTTATAATCCTGCCAAAATGTAAATTCTTTAGCCTATTTAAGAATAAAGGCTTCATCTATATAAAAATGACAAAATGCATCACATTTTAACTGGTAGTACAGTTATAATGTAAGGGAGATGTAGCTTAATTGGATCATTTCCTCTAGATAGAGTCAGCTTGTCAGTGTCCTGTTAATTATTTCTGGATACTAAACCTACAATCACCTATTACTGTTATACTTACTACATTACAAACACTGGCAGTTGTACAGGATTTTCATATTTGAAAAGGAAATGATACCATCCCATCCGAAATTTAAAAGAAAGAATGGCAGAAAATTCATTATCATAGACCCTATTGTGAATATCATAAACCCAGTGCTAAATCATAAATCGAGTAGTATCAGAACAATTGCCTGTCATTAGCCAATAAAAAATAACCACCATATCTAAGCATAAATTTGTATAGCTTCATTTATTTATATGTATCCATACTGTCAGCAGCACTCAGTGGTAAGGGCTTTGTGCATGGAGTTCCGTGATGCAACACCCGTTATTTCCAATTGGTGGAGCACAACTCCATGCACAGAGACTTCTGCTGAGTTCTGCTGTCCTGTGGTACAGCCTCCTCACCGTTATTTACATGTACACAGGCTCGAACCACCCATGTCCCCTTGTATAGTATGTAAGCCACTATGACTACTTTTATAACACGCTCTTGTCGAAAGGAGTTGAACGCAGTATACATACAATATAATACACACACACACACTCTCACAACATGAACTATGATGAGTCCAGGATCACCCAATGATCTTCATGGCTGAGTGGAAATCTTGCAACACCTTTAAAAAACATCATCATCTGACTTCAGATAACCATCAAGTATTTTTTACCCCAATTTGAATGAAAAACAACTTTAGTAGTATCAACCATTACTAAGTAGGCAAAGAGGCATCTTTCAGGTGGAGATGCTCTTATATTTAACAAGGAGAGAGCAACTGTTATAGTTTAACCCAGGACAGCATCCCTTCCAGTGGCTTTTGCTGGCACTGGATCTCGCATATACCATTTTAAAAATATATTATTTTAGGACAAGAAGCCATTTTTTCCCAGTCCTCTGCTATGTAAACTGCTGTATGAACATCTTGTGGGAAAGTGGTATATACATTTTCTAAATAAATAATGTCAAAAATGTATCCATCACTGCATTCCGTGCATTCCATCATTGTTGCATAGAGATTAAGTCAAGTAACTCGGCATCTAATCAATCACTGTATTAATTTTCATCTATAGATAAGCAGAGCTGGTGCAATTTTCCTAGCCGGCACAGCAAAATGTTTGGAGATGCTCACAGGGCATGCCATCTCTCTAGAATTAAACTTCTTCCACTTTGTTGTGTCCCTGTAGACGCCATCACCTGGAAAACTTTTATAGCTGCAAGAACCAGACCAGAGACACTTATTAATCTATTCATGGGCATACTGTACACTGCAATCAATTTGTGGCAAATGAAAGACTAGAAAATATAACATGGTTATATTTTAAACATACTTCTCCAAAGCACAGGTTCCATTTTCATTGCCTCTTTGGAACTTCTGAGATAGTATGCATAACATTGCAGCCTTTTAAAAAATAAATGTTTTGTCTTTCATTATCATGTGATGTGGGTTTATTTTATCAATATGTTCTTAAAATGTTTAATATACACAGATATTCCAACCAATACAAATGTTTGGCTGTGATGGCTAATCATATAGCTTTGTCTAACTGGCATTCTGGTGCTGTTGAAAAGCATTTTTAAAGCCTGCCTTGTTGTGAGCCAGGCCTGATTTGTATACTAAATATGCTCATTAGCTAGCATACAAAATTAGGCCTGTTTCATCAGTGTCACCAAGTGACCAGTTCTTTTATATAGTGACCATGTAGGATCTGGACGCAAGGAAGAAAGGAGATCAAACCAATCCTAAACGATTCAGTGGGCTTTATTGAGTATAAAAGAATAACATCAATCTAACTGAGCAGAAAGCAGAACGTTCTATTAGTATAACTAACAGTATTTCAACCCTAGCCAGCAACAATATTCACCCAGTGTTCCTAACTAACATATGTGTGTGTATTAAATCTTCCTAGAGCCTAATACAATTCAGATATAGACGGAAAAAGGGGGGGGTAAGGAAGGTTGAGGACTGGCATGGGTTGGGGAGATCAGGAATTAGTAGAGGGATGAGGGGAGAGGAGAAGAAGGGGAAAGGATGGAGGGATCCTAGGCTTGAGGAGTGGCATATTACCAGGATCAGAGGCTTGAGAATGGTGGATCTTTCAGCTGAAGGAGAGAGGCTTTGGCTGGGGACAGGAGCTTTTGAGAGCGGTGATCAAGCATGCAGTTTGCTCAGAGCACGGCTGAGAGTCAGAGCACCATGGTTGGTGAAGTCTTGACTTCTCAGTGCGCAGCAGAAGTCACAGAGAGTTCCTGTCCATGGACAGAGTTCCTGCTTGTTGCCCCGTGGCTTAGCAGCAAACTCTGGGATGGCTCTTGAGCAAGTATGCTTGTTAGGCAAGATTGCTAGGGAGTATCATGGCTGGGGAGGCTTGACTTCTCACTTCGCAGCAGAAGTCCCTTCTCCCATGGAAAGAGTTCCTGCCTCTAGCCCCGCAGCTTGGGCAGCAAACTCTTGGATTGCTCATGAGCAGATCTTGCTTGTAGGCACAAGATTGCTAGCTCTCTGTCCAGTAAGCCTCATTCTTTATAGTTGTATATCCCTTTGATCCCCATAGAGTCTATTCAAAATATCCTCATCCTTCCTGTGCCCCAAAAGGTGACAACTTGCTGTTATCTTCTGGATATCATCTTTTAATTATTCGGCCAGTCCAGAGAGATCTGGATCCCATCTTCTGTAAGCTGTAAGCTTAGAAGGGGGGGACATTGCCCAAAGCAAATCTGCATCTCTGAGTTGCAAATGGGCATCTTCTCTTGTCCCAGATTTGCTAGCCTGATTCCATGAGGTGTTAAGGTGTTAGTAAAGTAAGAATTAAAGTCTATAGGTGTTTTCTTTGTGTGCATTTACCTATGTTGAATTTCTGTAGAGAGCAATTGAGTATAGCGGAGCAATCATTAACATAGAGCTCTTGCAACAGGAAAGGGGAGATCAGCCTCTGGCCTCTTCCACAGACATTATCTGATAGTGAGTTACATTTTAACATATTGATTAGCTCAGGCCTAGCCCTTGTGTTTCTGTGAGTGCCCATTTCACAATACAATGCTGGATCGCCTCTTCCTTCACAAAGCAGTTGAGATCTGGGTGTCAGTTCACCCTGAGTCCAGGCATTTAATTCATTTCTTAATAAAATGGAACCAGACACAGGCCTGAATTCCACATACTTCTGGGTTGGTATCTCTGGGTCTATAATGTTGGGGTACATGTGCCCCCAACAAAAGGGAATGGACTTGTGTGCCCCCAACAGCCTGAACTTCTAACAATTATTATTGTTATGACAGAACCAATAGTAATTTGGGTCCATAGGTATGCCTGTATGAGAAGATTACTGTTAGAAGTCTACATTTTTTAAAAAATGAAATACTTGGTAATAGGGATCATGACCAAATTATTTCTATTTTGTATATGGCAGATTCTTGGACAATACTGTTTTGCACTTAACACGGCTAATGGTACTTCAGAATTACTGACTGTTTCACCATGGTAGTAAAATAAAATTCTCTTTGTTGAAAGGTAGTCTGAAAAGGACAGGAGTTCTAACATAACCATGTCCCTAACATAGCAGTGTTCTGAGCACAATTTATTTACACACACACACACACACACACACACGTGTTTATTAAAAACATGGCAGCCATTTGCCACCGCCTCTTCCTCCTCCAACAAATATTTATATACCCTCTTCAACAAAAGTTCTCAAAGTGGTTTACATTAAAAGTAAATAATAAACCAATAATATGGTTCCCTGTTCCAAAAGCGCTCACAATCTAAAAAGAAACATAAGGTAGACACCAGTAATCACCACTGGAGGGATGCACACCTCTGGCTAAGTGTGTGTGTATACACACACGCACACACCAACTTCAAAGGTGCCTCTTTGCTCAGTTAAAAAGAGAAAATGAGCAAACTAGATATTCTGACCTAGTAAAGCACTAGAGGGATGTGCCATGAAATTTTTCTGAACAAACAGCTTGGCTTAAAGCAGGAGCAAGCATAAAAGGGTGAAAAATCTAAACTTTTTTATTAATGGTCACTGCCAGTTGTGGGACCAGTGAAGCATCTAGTCCATATGAACGCAGGGGATCGGATTTGCTGAAGCAATGTACCTGCTTCCTAAAATTAAAGTCATCTGTACCCTTTTCTAAGCAGCTGTCTGAGCCCTGCCCCCCCTACCCCCGTTGGTGAAGGAAGATCAATGTGATTCCTGCTAAAATATCCCTCAGTATTTGCACTGCCAACACTTAAAATTAGTTTTGATTCTGAGTGTTTGGAGAATGCCTGAACAAACAGACTTGACATTAGGACCAGGAAATTGAAAACTGAGATCAAAGTGCAACCCTAGATGAAATTGAGTTCTAGAAGGCAAGTAAACAAGACAGCCCACAATGATCTAAAGAAAATTTAATATATCTAAAGTAGATCTATGGATCTCTGGCAGATATGTGTATGAACCCATCTATAAACATTAATGCATTGTGTGCTTGGCTGAGGTATTTTTAGAAATATTAGCTGAATCACAATAATCACAAATAAGGTTTAAATAGTACATTCATAAAAGGAGGCTTTCATATAGTTAAAATTGATGATTGTCCCATGGATCAATTTCCTGACATCGAACTACCAGTTCAGCAGCACACATTACAATGTGGACTTTAGCACAATACCTGACAATGCAGCCTCATCATTTTTGCATAATTCTGTTAATTAACTTACATGGCATAAAATTGCCCCTCAGTTGTTAAGTCAGTTCTGACCCAGATATGGCAGCATAAAAGTTCATAAAACTCCAGTCAACTACACTTTGCACTTTTAGGAGCAATTCAACCACTAATATTAAGTCACAAACACCATCAGCAACATTCAGACTAAGCTGGTCATGACTAAGTCACACAAGTTAATTGGATTAATTGATTTCAGTGGTGCTTAGTTATGAATAACTATTTCCCATCTTGATTAATAAAATGCTATATGACCAAATGTTAAGAATAAAATTGGTATAATTGAATTTCAGATATATGCAAAATATTTGAGTAGTCATAATATCGAGGCAATCACTTTATTCCTCCATAGTTCTCAAGGATCAGAAATAATCATGTTGGTTGATAGAAGCAATTTGGGTACCATCTATAGATATCTATAGGTACCATCTTTGGGTACCATCTATAGATGTTTCTCTTAAACAAACCCATCGTTAATCCTATGCGTGGCAACTCTCGCGAGAGTTTGTGAGCACACTGCTGGGGGGGGGGAGCGAACGGGCAGAAATGGATGGACGGGTGAGAGAGCGGCACCAGGGAAAGCGAGAAAGTGGTGGAGGGGGTGAAGAAAGTGGGCTGGGGAAAGTGGTGGTGGTGGTGAAGAAAGGGGCGGCAGTGGGTGGCGGGGAAAGAAAGGGGTGGTGGCCGGGAAAAGCAGTTGGCCAGGCATATCAGGAAAGGATGAGGTAGGGGAGAATGAAAAGCTAGCTTGTCAGAAAACCCTACAGGAAAGGGTGTGTTGATAAATATGAGAGAATGTTGCTACATTGGCCAGAGAGGGGGGACATTGGAGGGTGGGGAGGGATGAGAATGAGTGGCTGAGAACTAGCAGCACAGATGCTCTGTGCCTGGCCCAGCTAGTTACTTATTAATTACAATAAGTTAGTACCTTGCTCTTCAGTCCATCTTAAGTAGTTTAGAAACCTTAAACATGCATAAATAAATAATGTTTTAAATCTGCAAAGAAGCATTGTCATTGGATGATGATGATGATGATGATGATGATGATGATGATTTTTTAAAAAGATGATTTTAATTTTTTATTATTTTAATAACAAAAAATGCAGATGAACCTCTCAAGATGATCTTAACAGGTGGTGAGGCTCATGGCGAAGAAGATGGTCTCTTAAATATCCAGAGCCTAAGTTGTTTAGGGCTTTATAGGTAATAACCAGCACCTTGTATTTTGCCCAGAAACATATTGGCAGCCAGTGTAGTTTTTTCAACACAGGAATAATATGGTCTCTCCTGGATGACCAGAGACCAACCTGGCCACCACATTCTGGCCCAACTGCGGTTTCCGGACTATGTACAAAGGCAGCCCCAAATAAAGCACATTGCAGTAATCCAGCCTGGAGGTTACCAGCATATGCACCAGGTTGTTTATCTCAAGAAAAGGGCTCAGCTGGCAAATCAGCCAAAGCCGATAAAAAGCACCTCTCGCCACTGCCTCAATCTGGGACATCAGGGAGAGGAGATGATCATCCTCCTCCTCCAAGATGCAAAGGAACGTTCTTGAGCTCTAAGTGTAAAGAGCTCTTCCTACCCAGTGCACAAGCACAGCTTCTGTCTAACAGATGGACAAACATATATAGATACAACAGAAGGTATAAATGTAGATGAAGGAAAAAGGGCACTGGAGTATGTTTGGGGTCAAGTGAACTCTGTATTCAGTAAATATAGCGCAAATACCCATCCAGTTCAGATGCCATATTTGTTTTAGTTAGATGTTGATAAATTTCTGTAAGTTGTCAACTATCCCCTAAGTTACTGTAAAGTATGAAGATTATCAATCTTTCTATTTTATGTAATCTAATGTACACAAAAGTAATGTTGTGAGCTAAATGGGATAACAATTGTATGTCAGTGTTTGATAGAGTGAAAAAGGCCATCACATGATTATTAATAATTTTGATAGCCCTTTTCAGTACACCAAGTGCTGCTTGGCATGCAGTGTTAATCTCATTTTGTTCACAAAAATCCTTTTGTGTAAATTAGAACCACAGAACTTCTGCATTCATCTTGCCCTAGGTTTTGACTGGTGTTGCTATATATATTTTCATAGCATACATTTTAGCCTTAATGACTTCCTCACCAGGCAAAAGGGGGATTGGTAATATCTGCCGAAGCACATGAACTGGAAAAAAAACACAAACCTAACTGATGGATTGTCAGTTCTTATTTATTGTTCTCAATATATTTCAGTTTTGTTAAATCTTTTACAAGGGATTTTGAAATCTTAAAGGAGCAATTCTGCACAACTTCACTCAAGCTAAAATACCTTTCCCACAAAGTTGTACTGATTTCAACAGCATAGGGAGGCTGGCGGTGGCCCGTGTGTGGCGACCACCACAGCCCTCTGGCCCCGCCCCTGTGCCTGATGTCAGATGCAGGGCCCGGCTAGCCATGCCCCTGCATCTGACACCTGACGCCTGACGTGGGGGACATGGTCTCCCTCCCAAACGAGGCCACGCAGCCCGGTTTGGAAGGGAGAACGGCCCACGCTGCGTTGGGCAGTGTGGGCCAGAGCAACTCTCCCTGCCTTAAAGGGCCCAGACTTGCCCTCCACATCTGAAGTCATGTGGGGGTGTTATTTTGGTCCCAAACGGGGCCAGCAACCCTGTCTGGAGCCGAAATCAGCCTGCGCTCTGTTGGCAGTTTGGCTGGTGACTCTCTCTGCCTTAAAGGCAGGGAGAGTCATTCCAGCCATGCAGCAAATGCAGCGTGGGCCACTGTCTCTCCTAAATGGGACAGCGTGGCCTCGTTTGGGAGGGAGATCAACCAGCCCCGCTGCGTTGGCAGCGAGACCAGGAGCGGCTCTCCCTGCATTTAAGGCACGGAGAGTCACGCCAGCTGTGCTGCCAACAGAGTGCGGGCCGATTTCGGCTCCAAAGGGGGCCGCTTGCCCAGTTTTGGACCAAAATAATATCCCCCGCGTCAGACATCAGGCACAGGGGGAGTGTCTGGGGCCGCACTCGTTGTCCTGATTGGTGGCAGCCCCTGGTTCTTTGAAATCGTTCGCCCAATGGTGGCTCCACCAATGACTGGTTTACTCCTTAAGACATAAATTACCTTGAAAAACTGTTGTTTCAAAATCAAAAGTGTTAGAAACAAAAAAATTAGATCATCAAATCTGTCAGCTCGGTTTTGTATCTTTCCTATCAGCTGTTGTTTCTGGAGCTCAGGTACTCAACTCAGCTGTTCCATCTCCAGCTGGCATTCTGACGTGCCTGATGAAATTCTTTAACTGACAGAGTGGGGGAAGTGTTTATCTCTTTTTATGACCCATATACATTTTCCTTAATCAGCTTCTTTCTCTTAAGCCGGTGATTAAAAAAACACAACCCACACAGTTCTTCCAATCCATTGTCTCCAAGCAAATGCATACACACACCAAATCAAACTTTAAACAGGAATATAAATATACTGTGCTATTACTGTGGAAACAAACTGCAATTGAAACTTTTCCAAACTCATCAACATGCAACTTACTTATGGCTTGGCACTAACTATCATTTATTTTCACTAATTTATTACACAAGTGCTCTGCTTTCTGAAGCCCAAATTCTCCCTGAGTTCACCTTGATTTTGTATTCAATTAATGCTCTTAACATTAAGTTCTAACTAACATACACGCCAAATGTGGTGTTAATGCAAATAGATGATGTGATCATACTGACAAAGACCTATGCAACTAGATCATTTAAAAAACCACCTTGAGAACATGCTGTTTACCGGAGCCATACATAAAAGTACATTATTTGATCACTGACATTATGTCAAGGAGTCCTTGAAAATGCTAATTCTGGAGTTTTTCTAGGTGTTTTGCTGTAATTGTGATAGATGTTCTTAGATGTGCATCTTTCATGAGCTTAGGAGTGATTAATGGCAAGTTTCTAAATTGAATTTTTGTTTCACCCTATAAAAGGTATGGATACAGGCAGGAATAGCAAGAACATTTATATATGTTACCTTTGCAGTGAGTCAGCATAATGTCAACTGTTCAAAGATGTGATGCGTAAAGCTTGTACTGACAACTTAGAATTCTATGAGGCTGCAGAATACTACTGTGCATGCTACTGCAGTTATTCATTACTACATTTCCCATCTCCATTCACCAATGATCAACATTCACAAATACACTAATAGAAAAAACTGGGCAATGGATTGGATCAGGAATTTCTGATACTTTGCAAGCACCTAATCAATTTCTGATAACTTGCAAAAACCCAATTATGTTCAGATAATCTGCTGTTAATTTAGAGCCTGTAAGACATTCAGCACTTGACTGTCCTATCTGACGACATATGTACTGACCAATGTATTGAGTATAAAATGAGGCCATGTATATGTACTTTAAGGTATTAAGCAAGTTACATACACTGCTAAGTCTTTTAACAGTGTGGCTTGGCTTTTTCATGATTCCCTTTAGCACCTGAATTATTTCTTGTTCTGTTAATATTACTGAAGTATCCAGGTCCCTATCATGCAGAAACTTCTATAGACCCATCTGCAGCCAAGCCTGAAAGTACTTGGATTTAAGCTGCTTTCACTGGGCTTTACTATAGCTCTTCCAAGCACTTTGCCTTAAACTGAGCTGTAGATTTGATAGAGGTCAGCTTGGTAAAGGCAGTTGCCAGAGTTCACTGACTGACAGGAGGGCACAGAAGGGTCAAAGAGCATTTCTGGGTGGATGAACTGTGTCCTACATTTTCAAATCAAATCTATCTATCTATCTATCTATCTATCTATCTATCTATCTATCATATTTATATACCACCTGAGATATAAATATCTGAAACAGAAGTGGGGGGGGCAGGCAAGTGAGGAGCAAACTATTTGTGAGAGGGGATGCTTATTCCGCCCCCCCCCCGCGCTTCAAGAGCCACCCATTCCAGGCCCTAGGCTAGCCCTGCCCTCCGAAGCCTGTCATTGTCCATCCCTCCATCAGAAATGTTGTAAGAGGCTTGTTGTCTGAAGCAAACCTTGCCTTGGTTTCAAGGTCTCTTTATCTTTGGTGCATTGTGTCTTCTTCTCCTGATCTGACTATTTGGCTTCCTGACTTTCTTTGTTCTAGATCTTCAGCTCATTGCTTATCCCCTGGATTCTGAATCATAAGAGCATAAGAACAGCCCTGCTGGATCAAGTCCAAGGCTATCTAGTCCAGTATCTTGTTTCACACAGTGGCCCACCAGATGCCTCTGAGAAGCCCACAGGCAAGAGGTGAGGGTATACCTGCTGTTGCTCCCTTGCTACTGGTATTAGTGGCATTGTGCATGATCATTTGCATGATTTGAACTTTGTCTTTGTTGGAACTCCTGGCTTGCTGCGGATACCTGGAGCTTCCCTAGGCAGCAGGCTTACTATGGGTTTACTGGGAGTTTGGGGCATATTGGATACTGCAATGCAAAAAGTGATAATTTTTTTTAACCCCAGACATAAATCAGGCTAGGCTCTAATACGCAGGGGGAAACCCAGATGGAGTGCCCTCTGATATGTTGCACAGACTAAATCTGGCCAATATGTGAACACACACACTCCTTTCTGGTGGAGATGCGACCTAAAAGCCCCATTTGGGAATGCTCCTGGTTCCTGATTTGTCCATTTGGCTTGAGTCTTGGCTCCATTCCTGTTCTCTGGCAGTAATGTATGCACAGTCCTAGTTGGTCTAATCCAGTTTCTGACTCTGTCTTTAACCTGATCTCCTGCCCTTACTTCTTGGTTGAATTTCTCTCTCTCAGCTTTGAGGTCTGTATGACTTAGAAGCCACTGAGAATCTAACAATAGCTGTATTCTTGATATTACTTCTGGGATGCCAAAGGTATAAGAATTTCAGTGGAATCTTACAGAATGTGTGTGATGGACAGATGTGTGTGATGGCAGGAGCCTTTGTTCAGCCCAAAAACTTATTCAAGTTTCATTTCAGAACTTCCCTCAACTCTAAAAGCCATTTTTGGCCTGGCTTCACTGTGGATTTCTCGTCTCTCACTAGCCTGTTGCGAATCAGGTGATCTCCATGTGTCTCTTTAGCCCAGAACAGCCTCAAAGTTCTGGGAACATCATGCAAATGATTGCTCCTATCGTTTAAAAACCTACTACTATCAGAGAGCACGATTCAGCCTTTGAAATAAATGTCTGAGCCACCCGATTCAAGATGTTTCCCCCATTCAGAAGAATATAATTAGCAGCTGGCTTTACCTCTTTTCTGCACTCGATGCTAAATTTGCAAACTTTTCCTTATAAAAGAAAAAGCCAGCTTTTGTGTGAAGTTAAGTTGAGGTGGTGTGTCATCAGAGGGAACTCTTGAGGCTGCCGTTTCCAAAATGTTACTTTTGTGTTAGTTTAGCTTTGTTTGCTGAAGCTGAGACTATGCTGTATGTCTCTTCAGAGCATGCAGACTTCGCCATGATGCAAGCTTTTATTTTGTAAAGTACAACGTAAGACCTAAGATCTACTGAACCTTCTGTCTAACACCAGACAGGAAGAAAGGGATGTGCATGGAACCGGTGTGGCCGGTTCGGTTCAAATTCAAATTTATTATTTATTTATTTATTCATTTATTCGATTTTTATACCACCCTTCCAAGCTGGCTCAGGGCAGTTTACAATTAAAAAACAGAAATCATTAAAAACAATTAAAATAGAAATACAAATATAAACATCAAATTTAAAAACATCTTAAAAAACAATTAAACTATCAAAACAATTAAAACCCTGAAAACCAGGTTAAAATTAAAACAATCAAAACTAAATTAAAAACCCTGAAAGGCCAGGCCAAACAGATAGGTTTTAAGGGCTCTCTTGAAGGACAGCAAAGAATGAAGATTACGAATTTCTGCCGGGAGTGCATTCCACAGTCCAGGAGCAGCCACAGAGAAGGCCCGCCTCTGAGTCGCCAACAGACGAACCGGTGGTAACTGGAGACGGACCTCCCCAGATGACCTTAACGTGCGGTGGGGATCATGTAAAAGAAGGCGCTCTCTAAGATATCTCGGACCCAAGCCATTCAGGGCTTTAAAGGTAATAACCAGCACTTTGTATTTTGCCCGGAAACATATCGGCAGCCAGTGTAGCTGTTTCAAAACAGGCAACATATGGTCTCTCCGGGTTGCCCCAGAGACCAACCTGGCTGCTGCATTCTGAACTAACTAAAGTTTCCGGACTACGTACAAAGGCAGCCCCACGTAGAGCGCATTGCAATAGTCAAGCCGGGAGGTTACCAGCTGATGCACCACTGTTCTGACATCATCCTCTTCGAGGAATGGGCGCAACTGTCGAATCAGCCGAAGCTGATAGAAAGCACTCCTGGCCATGGCCTCCACCTGAGATACCAGGGTGAGGCCTGGGTCCAGGAGTACTCCCAAGCTGCGCACCTGCTCCTTCTGGGGGAGTGTAACCCCATCCAGCACCGGAAGATCTAACTCACTCCACAGATTCTGAGCCCCCACAATGAGCACCTCCGTCTTGCTTGGATTCAGCTTCAATTTGTTATCCCTTATCCAGCCCATTACTGCCTTCAGGGAGGCATTTAGAGAATGAGTGCCATTACCTGAAGATGAAAAGGAGAAGTAGATTTGGGTGTCATCAGCATACTGATAACACCCAGCACCAAACCTCCTGATGACCTCACCCAGCGATTTCATGTAGCACTTACATTTATATACCGCTCTATAGCTGGAAGCTCTCTAAGCAGTTTACAATGATTTAGCATATTGCCCCCCAACATTCTGGGTACTCATTTTACCGACCTCGGAAGGATGGAAGGCTGAGTCAACCCTGAGCCCCTTGGTCAGGATTGAACTTGGAACCTTCTGGTTACAGGGCGGCAGTTTTACCACTGCGCCACCAGGGGCTCATGTAGATGTTAAAAAGCATTGGTGACAGAATGGAGCCTTGAGGGACTCCATATAACAGCTCCTGTTTTGAGGAGCAACTGTCACCAAGTTCCACCATCTGAAATCTACCCGAGAGATAGGAACGGAACCACTGCAAAGCAATGCCCCCTATCCCCAACTCCCCCAGGCGATCCAGAAGGATACCATGGTCGATGGTATCGAACACCGCTGAGAGATCCAGAAGAACCAGCAGAGTCACACTCCTTCTGTCGATTCCCCAGTAAAGGTCATCTGTCAGGCCGACCAAGGCTGTCTCAACCCCATAGCCAGATCTAAAGCCAGTTTGAAATGGGTCTAGAAAATCAGTTTCCTCCAAGACTGCCTGGAGCTGGTCGGCCACCACACTCTCAATCACCTTGCCCAACCAAGGGAGATTGGAGATTGGCCTGTAGCTATCCATCGCTAAGGGGTCCAGGGAAGGCTTCTTTAAGAGTGGTCTAACCATTGCCTCCTTCAGGCAGAGGGGCACCCTACCCTCCCTCAGCGATGCATTTATGATTTTAACTAGGCCACCTCCAACAATCTCCCTGCTGGATAGAAGCAGCCAAGTCGGGCAAGGATCCAGAGAACAGGTGGTAGGCCGCACCGCCCCAAGCAGCTTGTCCACATCCTCAGGCATCACAGACTGAAACTGATCCAATCTAATACTGCAAAAGGGATTGCTGGACACCTCCTCCATAGACCTTGCAGGAATAGTGGAGTCCAAGTCAGCCCGAATACAGGAGATCTTATTAGCAAAGAACCCATTAAAGGCATCACAGCAGAGCAACCCCGGGGACCGATTGGAAGAAGAAGGAGCAGAAACCAAACTCCTCACAACCCGGGATAGCTCCGCCGAGTGTGAACCTGCAGCCGCAATGTGCGCAGACCAGAATCTCTTTTTCGCTGCACGCACTGCCACTGCATAAGCCTTCAAATGGGTCACATGCTGAATCCTGTCAGATTCGAACCGAATTCTCCTCCACTTGCGCTCTAGTCGCCTACCCAACCACTTCAGCCCCCACAGCTCCTCAGTATACCAAGGGGCCCTTTTTGCAGCAGGTCGGAAGGGACGCTTGGGAGCAATCGTGTCTACTGCCCTGTTGAATTCCCTGTTCCATGTTCCCACCAGGGCATCGACAGAATCACCGGCCGCACCAACGTCAAAATCCTCCAAGACCTTTTGAAATCCCACTGGGTCCAGCAGCCTTTTTGGATAGACCATCCTAATAGGTCCACCACCCCTGCAGGGGTGGATTGCGGCTGTGAGACCAATCTTAACCAGGTAGTGGTCCATCCATGACAATGGGGAAACCACTGGGTCTCCCACCCACGGAACACCCCCCTGATCCGAACAAAAGACCAAATCGAGTGCATGGCCAGCCACATGAGTCGGTTCAGAAACCAATTGGGATAGGCCCATAGTTGTCATGGCTGCTATGAACTCCTGAGCCACACCAGACAAGCCAGCCCCAAAGTGGATATTGAAGTCACCCAGCAACAAAAGTTTAGGAGACTCCAACACCAACTCCGTGACCAGCTCCGTCAGCTCAGTTAGGGAGTCAGTTGGGCAGCGGGGTGGACGGTACACCAACAGAATCCCCAATCTATCCCTAGTTCCCAGCCTCAAAAATATGCACTCAATATAAGTCAGCTGTCTCACAGGGGCCCTGGTAAGGGAAATGGTATTCTTATGGACCACAGCCACTCCACCCCCCCCCCCGCCCACTTCCCCTGGCCTGCTCCATGACAGAGTAACCTGGCGGGAGAAGCTGAGCCAACACTGGACCACTAACCTCCCCCAACCAGGTCTCAGTTATACATGCCAGGTCAGCTCCCTCATTCACGATCAAATCGTGGACAATTTCAATCTTATTCTGAACTGACCTGGCATTGCAGAGGAGCAAGGCCAGATTCTGTGGGTCGTTGGAGCTGCTCCCTGAGGCCAAAGAGTTGACAGAACAGTTGGAAGGGGAAACAGTTACTAAATTACTGATTTCCCTTCCCCGGTAACGGCCAGCTGCTCTGCCAGCGCCAATTCTTCTATTCCCCACCACTACAGTAATAGCCGTCCCTGAACTGCTAGACACACCCCCAGCACCATCCCACTCAAGAGAGCCCAAACACATGTCTGCTAAAGGCCTGGCCCAACCCAACCCCTCAGCCCCCAGTCCCACCCCAACTTGTGGGGGACTTCTTGATGGAAGGGATATGCTGACTTCTTGATAGAAGGGATGTCTTGAAGATCTTCCAACTCCAGACAGCTCGCCCCAAGGCTGAGAGCCACAAGGACGAGAGCCCTTGTGCTCTCGCCCTTCGGCTCACACCAAGAGGCTCACGCCCCTGGCTCAGCCTGAGCTTTAAAGCAGCAGAGGCTGATGGTAGATGGTACACACCTGGAGAAAGGTGGGGCAGAAGCAAAAGCACAGTCACTGCCTTGCCCAAGATGTTCCCTCTTCCCTTCTCAGCCGTGACCCAGCCGTGTTCTGGCCGAACCAAGCCTGGTTTGGCCATCAAACCAGTTTGAGTCAATGCTTGTAACTGGGAATCTGCTGAATATTCTCCGTTACAAACAAAGGGGAATTCCCTAAAGTGGGGGAGGGGAACTTATCTTCCCGGCAGCGGTGGGACAGTGGCAGTGGGACGGCCAGGGGCTCCTCTAAATCCCCTTCCGGCCTCCCCAATAGCAGCCTGGGCTGGCAGCTGCGGCCTAGTGAGCCTCTGTGCAATAACCGCAGAGTGTGCACGTGCAGAGGCCATTTGAAGAGATAGCCCAGTGCTCTGCAAGAGATAGTCCAGTGCTCTTTACAAAAGCACTGGGCTAATCCTTTCTAATGCTTTCCACGTGTGCAAGGAGGCCTGCTATGTGCACAGCAGTTACTGCACAAAGGCCTGAACCAGACTGCAGCTGCCTGCTATTGGGGAGGCTGGCAAGTGGGGCTGGCAAGGGGGGCTCTTTTGAGCCCCCACAGCGGATGTCCCACCACTGCCCTGCCACCAGGAAGGTAAGTTCCCCTCTACCCCCCCCCCCCATCCCTTCCTTACAAATGTAAATCTTCAGCAGATTCCCCTTTACAAGCATTGCCCCGAATTAGTTCAGACGAGTTCTGTTTGAACTCAGACCAGTCAAACCAGTTCACACAGCCCTGTACCTCGCTTGCGCATTTTAACCATTTCTGTCTTATTTGCCTGTAAACTGTCCTGCTTTTCACATCTACTTAAATAAACAGTTTAAAATTCTGAACCACCCAGGGACTAGTGGGTGGTTCTGAATTTATGCGGTGGTATAAAAATGTGCTATTTATTTAAAATATTTATATAGCAGCCAAAACATACATCTCAAATCGAACAAAATCAAAAAATGATTAAAACATTAAAAATCTTTTAAAACTCTGTGTAAACTGCCCTGAGCCATTTTGTGAAGGGTGGTATAGAAATCAGATAGATAGACAGACAGATAGATAGATAATAAATATGAAAAGAATTAAAACATTAAAATATTATAAAACAAATAGGCAAGCAAACAAACTTGATTCTGATTGTGTAAAACTTGTTCTGGGCTGGACATGTGCTTTGTTCTCTCTCCCTACGTGCCTGCTTGGCCTGCATGCTCTTTAAAAGGGCTTTAAGTTAGTTTTGTCTCATAGGAGACTGGTGGCAGCTCTATGGGAGGAAATTGTAAACGAACCCTGTAGAGGTCCAGGTTAGGCAACCCATAGCGTTAGTATACTAGCTTGTTCCTTTTGCTCCACGCACTATGCTGACAGGGTAACTTTTCTTTCCCTCAACTGCCAAACATCGCATGGAATTTAAATACTCTTCATAATTTTAAACATGTGGCCTCTGTTATTTTATAACTTACATTTTGGATTCCTCCTATTGCCCATGGCTGATATGGAAATAAAACTGATCATGACCTAATTTTGAACAACCGCATTTTCCAAATCTGGTTCATAATGCAATGTTTTCAGATCATGCAACATTGGCTTGTAATTAACGTTAACCCAAGCCATCACCATTATCAGCAGTGACTAAATACAATTTGTGAGTAAGAGTGTCACAAGCAGAATGGTGGCAGCTGGATGACAGCTGCTCTTACTACATAACTGATGCTCGCAGCTGCCTTGGAGCACAGAAAGACCACAGCAACTAACACTGCCAGTGAATAGATCTGGAATTGGCTCCACTAAATATTAAAGCCTTTAAAGCTCCAAAGTTGCAGTTATTCAGTAATAACTACGGTAAGACCCAATGTTGTAGTTATTACTGAATATTTATTATTTACTTATTTATCACATTTATAAACCGCTCCATCCAGAGGCTCTGGGCGGTGTACAATAATAACTATAATATGCATTGGCTGACATTCTGTGCAGCCAGAACAGAGTCAAAGCAAAGGATCTTCCAGGGCTGCTCTGCAATTGCAAAAGGCAGCCCCAATAACATAGCAATGGCATTCCAGTGGAATGCCTTTAAAGCACTTCGACAAAGGAGTGCAGTGTTGCTCTTCTATTGTTCCTAGAAGTGCAGAATTTCACAGCAGCCCCATAGCAACACTGTTGAGGCTGCCTTTCAAGTTGCACAGCAGCCCCAGAGGGTTGTTAGCCTCAATGGAGGCTAAGGAATGCAGAATGTCACCCACTGTTCACATATTCAGTCTGCTCAAGGAGAGATACATCCCCAAGGAAGCTGCCTTATACTGAGTCAGATCATTGGTGCATCTAGCTCAATATTGTCTACACTGACTAGCAGCGGTTCTCCAAGGTTACAGGCTGGAATCTCTCCCATCCCTATATGTAGATGCCAGGGAGTGAACCTGAGACCATCTGCTCTTCTTCTGAGCTATTACCACACTGTTGGGTTGACAGCCTTCCATTTCCTGAATTAGGGATGCAAGTTGGGGGAGGGAGTGGGAAATTAAAAAATAATAATAACACAAACCCCATGGTTCAACACACAGCCTCTGGGTCACAAACCCACTTGAACAGAAGGCATTTAAAAAACAAAAAAGAAACACAAGCCCCATGGCTTCACACACAGTCTCTAAATCACAATTCACAAACCAACTAGAACATTAGTGTATTTGTTTAAAAAGCAAAGAAACCAAGCCCCATGGTTTCACACAACTTCTTGATCACCAGCAAACTTGGACATAATGCATTTGTTAAAACACACACAGAGAACCCCATGGCTTCACACAGCTTCTTGATCACATTCACAAACCAAATGGAACATTCGTGCACTGACGGGGGATTACACAATACCCCAGTGGATCCATGCACTTTCTTGACTGTCCACCACAAACCCACCATTCTGGGACAGTGTGTTTGAAAACAAAGACTACACAACCTCTAAAGGCACCACACACTCCTTGATCATTCACCATCACCACAAACCCAAAGGTCCAGAGTACATTTGGGGGGTGGGGAGAAAACAACACAACTCCCAAAAGGATCTAAACACCTTTGTGATCATTCACCACAAGCCCACATGTCTAGACTGTTGGAGATGTAGCTCCTGGTGACATCGACTCTTAGTAGGGGTGTGCACAAAACAAGTTTCCTGGTTCAATTCTAGTATGAACCAGACTTGAACTGGGGGCCCTGGTCTGAGTACCAGTTCCATTGAACCAGCCACTGGTTCAGCTCGCACTAGTGTTTCGCCCATAGGGAATAATGGGAATTTGAACTGGCCCATTATTCCCTATGGGAAGCATCTAGGGAAACCAATATGAGTTGGACCTATTGCAAGTGACCTTCCATGCTGGTCAGTGATCAAAATTGGCTAGGTGGGCAGAGTCTCCACATTGCTAGCATTGTTAGTTCCTCTTTTCTTGTGCTGCCATTTTCTGGGGTGGTGTCATACAAGAAGACTGGAATTGGAAGGATTTAGCCTGAACAATAGAGGTGGGTTTGGGGGTACCAAAGAGAGTGTTTTGGCACAATAATGAGCATCTTCCACCCTTCTAGCCATCTCTATAATTTTATCCAAGGTATGTTTCCGCTCCAATAGCAGTTTTTCGTGCAGTTTGGAGCAGTTTGTTTTCATAATGAGCCCCTGGTGGCGCAGTGGTAAAACTGCCGCCCTGTAACCAGAAGGTTACAAGTTCGATCCTGACCAGGGGCTCAAGGCTGACTCAGCCTTCCATCCTTCCGAGGTCAGTAAAATGAGTACCCAGAATGTTGGGGGCAATATGCTAAATCATTGTAAACCGCTTAGAGAGCTCTGGCTATAGAGCGGTATATAAATGTAAGTGCTATTGCTATTGGTATTGCTATAACTTAAAAGCCTTTGGAAACACTCTTGACAGAAAGTATGACTAACATTCAGACTAACACTGCACTGGCACATTGGAGAAAGGTGATTTTTGCTCTCTGCTTCTCTTTGAAGCTGACATTGAGGGTCAAGACACATCATCCCGCACCACCCATGATGCACTGTGTGAGTGCTCAGTGCATTATGAGAATTTGCCTGGCACTGGCTGAGAGGCTGCTGCTGTGTTGGAGCTGTGTGGCACTGTGTGGCACCAACACATGAACATATAGCCCGGCTTAAGGGCATGCTTAACTAAGCAACAGGCCTCTTTGGTGGGTTTGCCGCCACGCCACCAGGATCCTCATGGATCCCGGCAGTTCTTCCAATCCACCAAGAATGGGCATGACTTCTTTAGCCCAGTTTTGGCTGATCATAAGAACAGCTTCATTATCTCCTGAAAATATTCCCTGAGGGTGACACAACACTCAGGAAATATTGTGGTGGTGGTGGTGGTGGTGGTGGTGGGTGTTCCACAATGGGTTTCAAGAGAGAAAGGAAAAGTTGGCAAAAATCACCCTTTACCCTTAGTGCCAGTGCAGTGTTAGTCTGAATATTAGACATACTTTCTGCCATGAACCAGCATGGCGTAGTGGTTAGAGTGCTGGACTAGGACTGGGGAGACCCAAGTTCAAATCCCCATTCAGCCAAATACTTGCTGGGTGACTCTGGGCCAGTCACTTCTCTCTCAGCCTAACCTACTTCACAGGGTTGTTGTAAGGAGAAACTTCTGGGCTCCTTAGAGGAAGAGCGGGATATAAATGTAAATAAATAAATAAGTGTTTCCAAAGGCTTTAAGGGCATATAAAGTATGATGCAGAATCACTGTTTTAATTTTGTTTCCTTCATATTGCGGTAGAGTAATATCTCAGCAACAGTAAAGGGCACCAGTGTGGAAATCACCAATCAGGAGGGGAAATCTTGTGATACCTTTGTCCAGACTTATGAGCTGAAAAGCTTAAATGCATTTTAATGAGGTACAAACTTTCATGTGAAAAAAGAAAGGAAGTTGAATGCCAACTATCTCCAACCTGAACTTTGTTGCCTCCTCTTTATTTGCCTTTAAGCAGCAACATCTGAAGGCACTTTTCATCTGGAAGGCTTTTCTGGGTGTTGTACGATATCTGTAGTCTGCTAATTTCCCATTTATTTGTTTGTTTATTTATTTGCTGCTTCAAATAACTCATTTTAATCCTTAATTTAATCCTTAAAATAAACAACCTATTAAGCCTTCTTTTTATGTTTATTTTATTTTTATTTTTTTAAATCATATTTTATGGTTTCATGCTTTTTCTTATAAACTAGAGTTCCTCAGACAGTAGGCAGAAATAATGTTTTTAAACAAATTAATAAATAGCATGAGCTGTGGGTAGTCTTTAAGCTCTTATCAGTCACTGACTGCATGAAAAACAGTTATGAATAATTATTTGTTCCTGAAGATAAGAGCTGAACCAGGCGTGGCTCATGAACTCTCCTCCGGGGACGGGTCGGCGGGAGGCTTCTTTAAGGTAAACGGAGCCGGTGCTCTGTGCCGCCCACAGTCCCCACAGCAGGGAATTGCCTCCGCCAATCACCTGGCTGCTGGCGGGGGCTCGCCTCTGAGGGAGCCAGGTGAGTGGTGGAGGCGATTCCCCGCTGCGGGGGCTACTGGGCGGCACGAAGCACCAGCTCTGTTTACCTTAAAGAAGCCGCCCGCCCCCGGAGGCGCATTCACGAGCTGTGCCTGAGCTGAACATAGAGTGATTTGATAAACATCCAAGTACTCAACTGAATTTGATAGGTCCATAGATCAGAGCCTCTTTTTTACTATAGCAGGTTACAGGTTCAGTTCCTGGAATCTCCAGGTAGCACTGAGGAAAACTCCTGTCTGAACCTAGGAGCACTCCTGCCAGTCAGTGTAGACAACACTGAGCTAGATGGACCAATAGTCTGAATTAGTATGAAGAAGTTCCCTGTGTAAGAAATGATCCAGAAAAATATAGTCACTATGGATGTAGCTTCAAATAATTGATATCTGCTGGTTGCAATACCCCATACATAGAAGCATACCATAAGACCTACCAGCATGGTGTCAGTCCTACTCATTCCAAATTACCTTTGTAGTTGCTGGCAGAGAGAAATGGTCCCACAGCTCTCTCAAGGACATAGAGAGAACAGTGCCCCACCCCACATTGAACATCATTATTGTCCCATTCATAAAATAATGCAATCCAGCAAAGCTCTGTAGCCAAAATGTGTGCAGGAAAAAAGAAGGAAATGTGTAATTTATTCTACGTACATTTGCCAAAATATTGCAGAACAATTGCCTCTAGATGAAGAAAAATAGTTTTCTTTCTTTCTTTCCTTCTTTCTTTATTTCCTCCTTTCCTTCCTTCTTTCTTTCCTTCCTTCTTTCTTTCTTTCCTTTTTTTGTTTTCTTTTCTTTCCAGTTAGGTATTTTACAAGAATACTCTCACAAGAATGTTTATATGCAGAGAAGCAATATTCTATAGTCCATGTGTATTCAAAGTGTATTCAAATTTGGCATATTTAAAAAGAAAAATACTGCACAGGACAGTGAAGTATCAACATTTTACAAATTAACATTAGGGATGTGCACGGAATCAGCAGGGGGCAGCTCAAAGGTGGGGGGGGATACCTTCAAAGGTGGGGGAAGGGTGCTCTTACCCTTCCAGCCATATTTCCCCCACCAGCGCTGCAATTTAAAAGGGAGAACAGTACCGCTGTGGGGCGGCAGCATACCTCCTTGCCACTCCATAGCCTTGTCAGACCAGAAGAGACCTGAAATACCAGGTGCTCATGCGCACATCAGGCACGTTCCCAACATGCCTGCAAGCGAGGGTGACGTGCATGCATGCTCAACGTGCACACGAGAACCAGGTACTTCTGGTCACTTCCAGTCCAACAAGGGTATGGGACGGCAGGAAGATACATTGCCGCCCCACCAGACCCTTTTAAATTGCAGCACCAGTGAGGAAAACGCGGTGGGAGAGGTAAGAGCACCCTCCCCCACCCTTAAAGGTATCCCCTCCACCTTTGAACAGGCCAAACCACCGGTCATTCGAACCTGTTCAGAGGCCCATAAAAGGGCCTCCGAACAGGTTCATGCACTCCCCTAATTAACATGTCATAATATACAAACATGCTACCTAGTGGCTCAGCGGGGAAGTAACTTGCCTAGGGAGCAAGAGGTTGCTAGTTAAAATCCCCGCCAGTACTTGTATTGGGCAGCAGTGATATAGGAAGTTGCTGAAAGGCGTCATCTCATACTGCACGGGAGATGGCAATGGTAACCCCCTCCTGTATTCTACCAAAGAAAACCACATGGCTCTGTGACAGCACATCTTTACTTTAATATACAAACATAATATATTCAGTTTGAAATGAATATAAATACAATCTCCCTCCCCCCCCCCCCCCGCTTTTCTTTTTGGCAGCTGGAAACATTTGGATTTTACAACCATGGAGCTGTGGGTTGTGTCTATCACGTACAACAAATGTGTTTCCATCATTCTCCCCCCTGCAGCTATTTTGTCTTCTTATTAACACCTAAAGGCCCCTAAAGTGAAGTTCTTCACTGTATATGAACTATAAGTAGCTGCCAACAACATATTGACTGTCTCTTGTGTTAGAAGAATTTTGCCATCTTTATAGTGCTTATCAACTGAGTACAATATAAAGCAACTGTCATTCTATCAAAGATTCCCAAAGGCACAAAACAACCATTTTACTTTGAAAACTTCTCCAACATTCCTTCCACTTGTAGTCAATAAAACCTTTTATTTTACTGTAGATCTGATAAAATTCATAGCAGCAGAGCTGCCTTGCCTGAAATTCAAAATGTATCAAAGACATGTCATGTGTAGATACCCTTTTGAAAGAAAAGTTCTGTTGTGTGGTCTGTGTTAGTACGTTGGCCCCAATCCACAGTACAAAGAGATCCATCCAACCAATTGATGCAGAACAGATGGTCAGTCCTGTCAATGTTGACAGTTGACTAGAAACCTAAATCCCAGTTACTGTGGAAAGAACCATCGTATGTAAGCATGGCTCAATTTCTCCAAAGTAGTATAATAAATAAGAAAATAATCTAGACACTTTGAGTGGCTGAAGGTAAATTAGAGTCAACAACACATCAATTTAATGGTGTACTGTAGGCATGAAAGTAACTTTCTAAGTGCTTTTCAACAGCTCTGCTGCCAAGGGGTTTTCAGGGCTGCTTTGCATGTTTCCAAACATGCAACAAGTGAACCACCATAACATTTAAAGGGGAGGTATCCCTTTATGTAGCAGTCACATACTGAGGAGTCACAACTGGCCTCAGCTCCCAAGCACATCTACATTACATACTTTCTGACACCTACGGCATCACTATACTGGGCACAAAGGACATATACCCCCAATGTTTGCCTGAGTGGCCTGAACCTATTGGCAGCCAGTTCCCTCCTCCCACCACCACTGACATTGTTAGAAGAAGCAGGAGGTAGTGGGGAAGGGTGTGCTCTGGACTGGAACCGAAACACTCCATATCACCATCACCTCTGTCACTGAGTCTCCATTCTCTCCCTTCTGGTAATGGAAACCAAGAGGGACAGAGCTGAGTGCCTTCCTTTTCTCTGGCAACCCAGCTGCCAGGCTCAGTGGATGGGGTGGCAACTCAGTTGCTGGACATGCTGGGTGGGGTTCTGGAGGAGGAAATGGGTAGCCTCATGCCTAATGGCAACCCAGCTGTTAAACACAATGGAGGGGCAGCTAGAGTCCTTTGCACCCAGGTGTTGAGAATGCTGGAAGGGGTAGTGGGAGGCCATTGTGCCCAGTGGCATCCCAGTTGCCAGGCTCAATCGAGGGTTGTGGGAGTCCTCATGTCCAGCAGAAACCCAGCTATCAAAGTCAATGGGGGGGGGAGAGAAGGGCAGTGGGCAGCCCTAGCACTCAGCAGCAAATAAGCTGCTGGGTCAGTAGAGAGAGAAGTGGGCGGCTGTCGCACCCAGCAGTGACTGAGCAGCTGGGCTCAATGGAAGAGGTGGTGCTGAGGGCCCAGGAATGGGAGATGGATAGCCTTTCCAAAAGGTACTGTTAACAGCAACCCCACAACACGGTTGAAAGTATGAGATAGTAATTCACAACACACCCCACACACTCCCAAATTTCATGCAGTGTCAAGGCCACTACAAGGCCACTATTTATGGTCACTGGAGGTACTGTGCTGGGGGTGGATAGGGCCAGTTACTCTCCCCCGCTAAATAAAGAGAATCAACACGTTGAAAGGCACCTCTTTGCCAAGTTAGCAGGGGGTTGCAGAAATGATTTCCAAAGGGAGGGAAATCCAAAAATAAAGCAAGTTCTGTGAGCCAGGGACCCAGTCCTAATAGGACCTAGTAATACCCCTGGTCAAAACATGCCAGCTATATTTATTATTTAGTAATGTAGTACATTTATATACCACCCCATACAAAAAAGTCCCTGGGTGGTTCACAATATAAAAAGTATGTCCTGGTGGGTAATGGCTTCAAAAGCTAGAAGAGAGTTTTGGATTCTCTAAAACCTAGACAGCATGGAAAGATTCAATTATTTAAAAAGGTTAGGGTTGGGTAAACTGTATCTAAGCCAAGCCCTGTTGGTCCACGGAATATCCTGGGCTGTCTCCACATTCCAGAGATAAACCAGGGCCCCAAAGAGTCACCAGTTCTGGATAGTGGAAACTCCCCAAGGGCTGTATGGAAACCAAGCGAATCCAAAAGCCTTCAGGGGCAGACCAGTCTAATTGGGCTATCACCCCTGCAGAGGTTGGTCAAAGCAGTCAAACTAAACATTACCAGATGATGATCTGTCCATGACAAAGGAGTTATATCAAGCTCCTCCGCCTACAGATCATTCAGTTCCCATTTGGCAAACACCAGATCCAGTGTTTGTCCCACCATATGAGTGGACCCGAAATTAGTTAAGATAGGCTGATGGTTGTCATGGTGACCATGAAGTCACTATGAATAATTAATTCGAATAGTATATACGACTTTTCAACAAATCTTCTCAAAGTGGTTTACACAGAAACATGAAAAATAAAGTTGCTTCCCTGTCCCCAAGTGACTCACACCAAAAACAACCACTGATGCTGTGCTGGGACTAAATAGGGACAATTGCTACACACACACACACACACACACACACACACACACACACACACACACACACACCACCTGTTAAATACAAGAGAATTACCATTTGAAAAAGTTCCTTGTTGCTCAGTAAGCAGGGGTTATTTAAAACATTTCTGCCCCAGCTTTCTAGTGTACTGCTGCTTCAGGCAGCTTACAACATGAAGAAAAGCAATAACATGCAATTAAATGCAATTAAAAACAAACACATAAACAGCAGACAAAATTTAAAGTAACAACACAGAGGCTGGAAAAACCAATTAACTGGAAAACCAATTAACACACCTCTTAGAAAGGAGGAGTTTCAAGTGTTTTTTAAAACTCATGAGGCAGGAAGATTGGTGAAGCTCCTCTAGGAGGGCATTGTATAGGGGTGTCCAAACCAGTTCGAAATAGAGCTTGGTTCAAACTGGCTTGGTTTGAAGCCCCTACTGAGCAGTAAAAAGGGCTTAAAAGGGTTATTCACAGCAGCCGTGGCTCCCCCAACCCTTGCCAGCCTCTCCATGAGTCTCGAAGGCTGGGCTGGGGACAGTCCAGGACTTCTTCAGCCCGTTTTGGCCTTCTTCAGGCCATTTTGGGCCTCCGCGTGTGCATGGAGGTCATTTGTTTGACCTCCACACATACAATTCTATGCTGACAAATTTGAACCAAACCAGGGCCCAATTCTGGGGTGGGGGGGCAGTGCTCAGCTGGTCCAGTTCAAATGCAGTTTGGATTCGAATAGGAAAAATGGGTTTTGTGCACACCCCTAGCATTGCAAAGATGGGGGGTCATTACTGAGAAGGCCCTGTTCTTGGTTCCCCCACCAACCAGATCTGTTTCAATGGCAAGGCCAAAATCAAAGCCTGAGAGGATGGACCCTGGATGCCTCTGAATACCAGTTGCAGGGGAGTAACAGCAGGAGAGAGGGCATGCCTTCAACTCCTGCCTCTAGGCTTCCAGGGTCCATCCTCTCAGGCTCTGATTGGTAGGCCACTGTGTGAAACAGATGCTGGACGAGATAGGTCTTGGGCCTGATCCAGCAGGGCTGTTCTTATGTACATATGGGCAAATGAGGTCCAACAGATACCATTTAGAAAGACTGGTGCATATAGCCCTGGCTGGATTGGGGCATTTCTGTTTCTTGAAATGTGCCACGCTCCAGATAAAAGATACTGTGCAATTATATGCTGACTAAAACTACCTGAAAGGCCAACACAACTCCTTCAATCAATTTTAGCAGGCTTTTTGAGAACAGCATCCATGCTAAATTTAAAAAATGACAAAATAGTTAAATTAACATAATGAGGTTTGTCAAGAATTTAAGAAGAGTGTTGTGGTTCCACAAATGAAACACCCACAAGAAAATCAAATGAATTCAACAATTACTCTTCATTCTCAGTGTGTAGCCCCACTAAATAAAGACATACATATTACAGAGAACCAGAAAAATACTATCATGAATCCAGATGCTGCCCTTCTGCCTCAGCAAAGCTCTAGGCTCTAGTATCTCTCTCTCTCTCTCTCTCTCTCTCTCTCTCTCTCTCTCTCTCTCTCTCTCTATCTATCTATCAATCACATTTCCATACCACCTGATACTCTAGGTGGTGTACAGATACCAACTTTAAAATCACAGGTTAAAATACATAAAACACGATACAAAATAAAACAAATTATTAGAATTATTAATTATTAAAATTCTGATTAAAAGCTTGAGAGTCTTGAGGGTCTTCCTGAAAACAAACAGAGAAGAAGATGCTCTTATTTCAGCAGGGAGCATACTCCAAAACCCTGGAGCAGCCACAGAGAAAGCCCAGTTCCAAGTAGACAAGCTGGTGGCGACCATAACTGGACCTCTCCAGAAGATCGTAAAAGGCATCAGGGTTCACGACAAAGGGGGCACTGTCTTAAATAACCTGGTTCCATGCCATTAAGGGCTTTATAGGGTTAGGGTTAACCAGCACTTTGAATTTCACCTGGAAACATATTGGCAGCCAATGCAGTTCTTTCAAAACTGGTGTTATATGGTCCCTTGGTGTTGTCCCAGAGACTAATCTGGCTGCCACATTCTGTACCAATTGCAGTTTCCGGACTATGTACAAAGACAGCCCAATGTAGAGTGCATTACAGTAGTCAAGTCTGGAGGTTACCAGCATATGTACCACTGTTTTAAGATCATTCGCCTCTAAAAATGAACATAGCTTTTGCTTGTTTGTGTTGTTTTTCTTTCTTTTTTTCCTTTTTGTTTGTGCGTGTGTGTATCTTATGTTTTGAAAAATAGAATAAAAAGGTTTTGTTTTTTGTTTTTTTAAATGGACATAGCTGATGTATCAGCCGAAGCTGACAAAAAGCGCTCCTGGCCACCACCTCAACCTGAAAAACTAGGGAGAGCTTTGTGTCCAGGAGCACTCCCAAGCTATGTTCCCAATCTTTCAGGGGGAGTGTAACTCCATCCAGAACAGGCAGATCTAAACCCTTGGGTCCCGAACCCCCACAGTCAGTACTTCCATCTTATTTGGATTCAACTTCAGTTTGTTATCCCTCATCTAGCCCATTACCCCCTCCAAGCAGGAATTTAGGGAAGATATGCCATTTTCTGATGAGGTCAACATGGAGAAGTAAATCTGGGTGTCATCAGCATATTGATAACACTGAGCACCAAACCTCCTGATGGTCTCTCCCAGCGGTTTCATGTAGATGTTAAAGAGCATTGGAGACAGTATGGAGCCTTGTGGAACTCCATACTTCAGTTCTCACTTTGCAGAACAAGTCTCCAAGCGACACCATCTAGAATCTACCAGAGAGGTAGGAGTGGAACCACTGTAAAACAGTGCCACCCAATCCCACCTCTCTCAGGCAGTCCAGAAGGATACCATGGTCGGTGGTGTCGAAAGCCACAGAGAGATCCAAGAGGATCAGCAGAGTCATACTCCTTCTGTCGATAGCCAATTGAAGATAATCTATCAGGCTGACCAAGGCAGTCTTGACCCCATAGCCCACATGAAAGCCAGTTTGAAATGGGTCTAGATAATCTGTATAATCCAGAACTGTCTGGAGCTGAGAAGCCACCACCCGCTCAATCACCTTGCCCAACCATGGAAGGTTAGAAACAGGTCTGTAATTAGCTAACTCCGAGGGATCCAGTGCAGCTTTCTTCAAAAGTGATATAATAACAGCGTCCTTAAGACAAGGAGGCATCCTGCCCTCCCTCAGAGAAGCATTTATAATATTTACCATACCCTCTCTGATAATATAATTAGCAGACAAGATAAGCCAAGCTGGGCATAGGGAGAGCTTTGTGTCCAGGAGCACTCCCAAGCTACGTTCCCAATCTTTCAGGGGGAGTGTAACCCCATCCAGAACAGGCAGATCAGGTTGTAGGGCACACAGTCTGAAGCAGTTTGTCCACTTTCTCAGGAGTCACAAACTGAAAATGATCCAATCTGAACCCATAAGAGGAGTTACTGGATCCCTCCACAGTAGACCCTGCAATAACCATGGAATCCAGCTCAGCCAGAATGTGAGAAATTTTATCCGCAAAAAAGTCATTTAAAATGTCAGTGAGTAACTGATGGTTCCAAATTTAATGGGGGGGGGTACATACTAGCTCCCTCACAACCCTAGACAACTCAGCTGGACGTGGGTTTTCAGAAGCAATGTGGACAGAAAAGAACTGCTTCTTTGCTGCCCGCACTGCCAGAGCATAGATCTCCAAATGTGCTCTGCATTGTGTTAGTATTAGTATTAGTTTGTTAGTTAGTATTGGTAGTATTAGCAAACTTACTTGAAAGCAAGTCCCATGGAGAACAGTGAAACCTGCTTCGACGCCAAGCAATCTTGATTAGGATATGAAGGAGGCAGCCGGCCAAAACCATGGTTAGTCAGAGTCAGGGAAAGCTATTAACCAACCTTTATGGAGCCTATGAAAGTGCCTTCTCCCATATATATTTAATCTCATAGAGTCAAACTAATATCCAAGGTCCTGCTCTGTGTATGACCTCATCCCATCTGAGGTTTAGTTGCTGCCTACAAAATGCAACACTTTTCCAGTCATGACACCACTGTTATGGAATATCAACCCTGGACACTCTGACAGTACCATTGCTGCTCACTTTTCATTGTGTGCTGGAGACTTCGGTTTTCAGAAAGCCTCTAGTGATGACTGGTTGCTTTTGCAACTGCTGTGATTTTGTACACATTACTATGCATTGTTTTATTTATAACATTTCCATGATTACTTTAATTACCTCCATGTTAGCCACCTTGATTTTTTTTTTTTTTTAGGAAAGATGTAAATGGTGGGGTTTTTAAAAGTGTTGTTGGGCTAGTTTTGTTTTTGTTTCGACCCAGGGCTGTAAAAATTGTCCTATGTATCTCTCAGGAACCACCTGGACTTTATTTAACACAGAGGTACTCTGAGGAGGATGAGGCAAGACCCCCAGTGCCTTGTAGATCTGGCAGACCCTGAGCATCCAGGGCTTCTTGCCCCTCGAGGAGTCTTGGAGCTCTGGGGACTTGGTGTCCCCTTTCCTCTGGACCTATCCCCATAACCCCTTCCATTAACCTCAAGACCTCCAGGGCAAAGCAAACACCACCACATCAGATTCCAACAATGGAGGCAAAGCACCTGACTGCTCAAAACCATGCTCAGAAAGGGCCTACTAGAGAACTCACCTTAGCCATCTGCTTTGGACCTGAGCTCCAGGAAGGTGTGGGGCTCTTGGCTCCTACACAACTCTTTAATGTTAAGCTTCTTCTTTAAGCTCTTCTTTCAGTTGTACCTTGCTAGACCTGCTTTGCACAAAGGTCCTGTTATCCCTATTATGTCCGGGTGGGGCTGGGAAAGTTCCTTGTCTGAAATGCTGTAAAGTTTATATCAGTCACTTAAGTAAATACAATCCTGAACTTATTTATTTATTTAAAATATGTATATCTTTATTTATATCTATATCTTTATTTATTTAAAATATGTATATCCTCAGAGGAGTAAAATATCAAATACTACAACTAAAAGATCAAGAGGAAGGAGCAGGAAGGGATGGATGTATGGATGTATGGATGGCCTGAAAGAATGGCTAGAAATGGACACAGAAGATATCATCCATGATTCTAGGGACCATGTTCTATGGCTTTTGCTGGCTGTCAACCTCCCATTCGGAGAAGGTACATGAAGAGAGATGTATATCTTGCCACTCCAGTGCAATATTATTTGGGGCAGTTCACAAAAATGGGAATTGACTAAGTTAAAAAAGCAGCTTAATATGTCTCTCTACAATGCTCTGAGAAAAGATTACAGAAAATTGTAGTGTTCATTTCAAGATGTAAATAAGATTATGTGAGGAAGATGTTGATTGCAAGACATGAAATATGATCCAATCCAATTACTACAGAAGGGGAGAAAACACCCTCTCCTTTCATTCTGAAAAACCTCTTTCATCTCTACTTAGCTCAAGCTGAACTTCAGGAAAAAAGATTCTTTAGACAGTTACTGGAACTTAAACCACTGGTGTTTTCTGACAGGAAACATAAGTGACTATAAAAGATGCGTTTAAAATGCATGAACATCTGGAACATTGCTAATTGCAAACAGAATGCTACATAAAGCTAGAAATCAAAGAGTTTCTCTGACTCATATGTCTTTCATCAAGAGAATTCACTTTACTCTGAAAACTCATATATTGAAGTAATTGATATAACGCCAACTGCTTTACCAGAATTAACATCATAAGTTTTGAACAGAATCAGGAACACAATGGTCTCTCAAGCTGCACTGACACAGAGTGGTATCTACAAGGACATTGCTGTGGGTTGTGAAAAGAAAAGCAATTATTAACAAGTTAACTTCATAAGGTTGTGATTTCTACTGATCTTTCAGTGAAAAGCTCATATTAACTTTGACTAGAAAGGGAAAAAAGGTTAAATGAGATGTTTGGGACAACTTTTCCCAAACTTTTTCACCTATAAAGTGGAGCTGAGAAGGTCCATATTTAATATTAACCTTATCCTGCCTTCCCTCTCTGTGCTCAGCTAATGCAAGCGCTTTTCTCCTTGTCTGGCTCACTTCCAGTATTAGAGCCAGGCTGGGAAAATCTTCTTGGGCAGCCTCCAGACTTAGCGTCATGACTAAGTCTCATTGACATTAATGAGACTTAAGTTAGTCATAGCTAACTTGTCTCATTGGTTTCAGCTGTGCTCCCAATGCACACTAATTTTGATAGAAAAAGTAGAGACCACCTCCAGCTTTATTGAAAAATGGAACAAGCATGTATTTCACACAAGCACAATTTCTTCAAATGTCAAGTTTGGTGCTCAGGGCCTGCCTCTCTGAGGAAGAAGAAACAAAGGAAGAGATATAGTATACACAAAAGACACATAGGCCAAATTCAGACTTAACATGAAACCAGAGTTAAATGGAACTCCATTATGTCTGAATTCATGAAACCACAGTTTTGAGAAGAAAGCAATCTTCAGTTTACCTTGCCAAACTCCAATTTGACCCTTCGGTTTGCACAAAGTCCTGCTGCCGAGTGTATCAGGCCATTGGGGCTCTATATCAAGCCAGGTTGCTGTATGGAGTAAAGCCACAGGGATGGGTATCCTGGCAACTGCTCTCTCTGTCTTGGTAACTGCCACCCAACTAACTGTCAAAGCTTGCCCCCTGACAGCCTGTTCACCCACGTGTACCCTTGCTTATGCCCTGAAATGGTGACCCCACTCTCCTGGGTCACTGGAAATCAGGGCTCCCCTCTCCCATGATTTCCCATGCCAAAAGATCTGCATACTGTGCCATGCCAGACTGAACCCGGGAATTTTGAATGGGTTTAAAATCCATCCACACATGGTGTTCCCCTGTCCACAAACGTGGCCAGGCTCTGACATATGGAGTGTCAAAATTTCCTTTGTTCAAGGCTTCACAGGGAAGGGGCAGTTGCAGCACCTCTGTTCTATCTTTTACCATGAAAAGTTTGGTTGGTTACCTCAACTCGTGAGTGTGCAGTCCAATGGGAGACCTAGGGCTTACAGCCCCATGGTGTCAGCAGCCTGTCCACCTGGCGTTGGAGTCTAGGTGGTAGGTCACAGTCTTTGGACCCTTCCTCCGACCAGATTCCACGGAGCCAGTGCGAAGCAAAAAAGTAAGACGCTCCCAGGAGGGACAATGCAGTGGAGTCTAGCTGTTCAGCGTTCAGAGCAGAGCAGGAGACAGGGTTCAAGTAGGAAACCAGTCTGGGTCGCAGAGGCCAGCACACAGCTGGGAATCTCCTTTGCTCAGGCTGGGGTCTGGTGTACGCTCCACGATAGACGTGTGTTGTTTTCCAGTGTCTGGCTTCAGCCTGCAGACTTGATTTATAGCCTGGCTTGATTGCTCTCAGCTGGCATGGATTCAGGGTTTATCTGCCTTTTTAAGGAGGCATTTACTTCTTCTGATAACTTCCAACTGTTGTTGGTGTCTCGTCATTCTCCTCTGTTGTGGAGTCAGAGGGGGCTCCCTGTTTAACTCAAGGTTGGTTAAGGGGAGGAAGACAGAAGGAGAACAGCTTGGGTGGGGCACTGACTGACTGCTGTCTTTGCCCCTGCCCCACCTTTCCTCAGGTGTGTGTAACATCTCCTTGGGCTGCTGCTGGGGCTTTGGCTGCTGCTGCTGCTGCTGCTGCTATATAGGGCAGGCTAGCCCAAGGGCCTGGGGGAGGAAGACAGAAGGAGAACAGCTTGGGTGGGGCACTGACTGACTGCTGTCTTTGCCCCTGCCCCACCTTTCCTCAGGTGTGTGTAACATCTCCTTGGGCTGCTGCTGGGGCTTTGGCTGCTGCTGCTGCTGCTGCTGCTGCTATATAGGGCAGGCTAGCCCAAGGGCCTGGGGGAGGAAGACAGAAGGAGAACAGCTTGGGTGGGGCACTGACTGACTGCTGTCTTTGCCCCTGCCCCACCTTTCCTCAGGTGTGTGTAACATCTCCTTGGGCTGCTGCTGGGGCTTTGGCTGCTGCTGCTGCTGCTGCTGCTATATAGGGCAGGCTAGCCCAAGGGCTCTCGTCCTTGTGGCTCTCAGCCGTGGGGCGAGCTGCCTGAGGCCCAGAAGATCTCTCTCCTTCCGCCCTGAAGAGCCATCTTCTCACAATTAAGAAGTCAGCAGGAGACTACGCAAGCCTGGTTTTGTTTTGTTTTTAATTAAGCCAAGAAGCCGTGGTGGGTTAGTCTGGGGAGATGTGTCTGGGGGAGCAAAAAAGTGGGTCTGGAGCGGGGGCGGCAATATCACGGGTAGCGGGCAGAGGGAGGTATGGCGGTGGGAGTTGGGCAGGCCGTTACAGGGGAAAACGGTCCAGGCAATTGAGGCCTGTTCCTTTTTCCGGCCCTTCTCCCAACCCTCTGACCCTAGGGAGCTCTGGGAACACTCCTTCGAGGATTAGGGTGCTGCTGCTGAATGCCAGGTCAGTTAACGCAAAAACATCTCTCATCCACGATCTGATTGTGGATGAGCGTGCTGACCTGGTATGTGTGACGGAGACCTGGTTGGATGCGCTGGGCGGGGTCGGTCTCTCTCAGCTTTGTCCTCCAGGTTTCCAGATCGTGCAGCAGCCCCGCCTCGAGGGTCGGGGAGGAGGCGTTGCGGTCATCTTTCGAGAGACCCTCCCCGTTTCCAGGTGCCCGGTCAGGCAATCTCAGAATTTCGAGTGTTTGTCCTTGAGGGTGGGCCTCCAAGATAGGCTGGGGATTCTGCTGGTGTACCGACCACCCCGCTGCACTTCAGTCTCCCTACCTGAGCTGGCGGGGGTGGTCTCGGAGGTGGCCTTGGGTTCCTCCAGGCTTATTGTTTTGGGGGATTTCAATGTCCACGCTGAGGCCCCCCTAGTGGGTGCGGCTCAGGATTTCATGGCCTCCATGGCAACCATGGGCCTGTCTCAATTGGTATCGGGCCCTACCCACGTGGCGGGACACACTCTGGATCTGGTTTTTGCCGACCGGGAAATAAATGATCTGGAGGTGGGGGAATTTGAGACCACTCCCTTGTCATGGACAGATCATCACCTGGTAGGGTTTAGTTTGACTGCTCCGTCTGCCCTCTGCAGGGGTGGTGGGCCGATTAAGATGGTCCGCCCCCGGAGGCTTATGGATCCGCTTGGATTCCAGACGGCCCTCGGGGAGTTTCCAGTGTCCAGAGCTGGTGACCCTGTCGACGCCTTGGTTGATCTCTGGAATGGAGAGGTGGCCCGGGCTGTTGACACGGTTGCCCCCAAGCGCCCTCTCCGGCTTAGTGGAGCCCGTTCCGCTCCTTGGTTTTCCTCGGAGCTTAGGGCGATGAAACAACTCGGACGACGGCTGGAGCGACGCTGGAGGAAGAGTCGTCACGAATCCGATCGAACACGGGCTAGAACCCATTTTAGGGACTACGCCGTGGCGGTGGGGGCGGCGAAGAAACGTTTTTTCTCCGCCTCCATTGCGTCTGCTCAGTGCAGGCAAACAGAGCTGTTTCGTGTGGTGAAAACATTGCTCCACACATCCCCCCGGACAATGGGGGAGGAGCCATCTACAGCTCTTTGTGATCGGTTTGCCTGTCATTTTGCAGATAAAGTCGCTTGCATCCGTGCTGACCTGGACTCCAGAGTTTTGGCAGTTCCGGCAGACGTGCCTTTGGTACCATCTGGTCCCGTTGTGTTGGATTCTTTTCGGTTGGTGTGGCCTGAGGATGTGGACAAGATCCTGGGCAGTGTGCGGGCGACTTCGTGCGCTCTTGACCCTTGCCCTTCATGGCTAATAAAAGCTGCCAGGGAGGGGACAGGTAGATGGCTGGAGGTGATGGTTAATGCTTCATTAAGGGAGGGCAGGATGCCATCGTGCCTTAAGGAGGCGGTGGTAAGACCTTTATTAAAAAAGCCCTCCCTTGATCCCTCCAGCCTGGACAACTATAGACCTGTGTCTAACCTGCCCTTTTTGGGCAAGGTGATGGAGCGTGTGGTGGCGTCCCAGCTGCAGAGGGTCTTGGATGATACGGATTATCTGGACCCTTTTCAATCTGGCTTCCGCCCCGGGTATGGGACTGAGACTGCCTTGGTCGCTCTAGTGGATGACCTACGCCGGGAACTAGACAGGGGGAGTGCGTCCCTGTTGGTTCTGCTGGACCTCTCGGCGGCGTTCGATACCATCGACCATGGTATCCTTCTGGGCCGCCTCTCGAGTATGGGAATCGGAGGCACTGCGTTGCAGTGGTTCCGGTCCTTTCTTGAGGGGAGGGTCCAGAAGGTGGTGCTGGGGGACTACTGCTCGGCCCCGTGGCCGTTGGCCTGTGGGGTCCCGCAGGGTTCGGTCTTGTCCCCCATGCTGTTTAACATCTACATGAAGCCGCTGGGAGAGGTCATCCGGGGATTTGGACTGAGTTGTCAGCAATATGCGGATGACACTCAGCTCTATCTCTCCTTGTCATCTGATCCTAGGGAGGCGGTGGATGTCCTGAACCGGGGACTGGAGGCCGTGATGGGGTGGATGTGGGCTAACAAACTGAAATTGAATCCGGATAAGACGGAGGTGCTGTTGGTCAGTAGGAGAGCCAATCGGGATGTGGAGATTTTACCAGTTCTGGATGGGGTTGCACTCCCCTTGAAGGAACAAGTACGCAGCTTGGGGGTACTACTGGACCCGGCTCTGCTTTTGGAAGCTCAGGTGGAGGCGGTGGCCAGGGGTGCCTTTGCACGGCTTCGGCTGGTGCGCCAGCTGCGTCCCTTTCTCGAGAAGGCAGATCTGGCCACGGTTACCCACGCCTTAGTCACGTCGCGGCTGGATTACTGTAACGCGCTCTACGTGGGGCTGCCCTTGAAGAATATCCGGAAACTGCAGCTAGTGCAAAACGCGGCAGCGAGGGTGTTATCCAGAGCTGCCCGTTGGGAACATATCACCCCCATTTTGAAAGAACTGCACTGGCTACCGGTTCGTTTCCGGGTCCAATTCAAGGTGCTGGTTTTGACCTTTAAAGCCCTAAACGGTTTGGGCCCAGGGTATTTGAGGGACCGCCTGCTCCCAAGGGTTGCTGCCCGCTTGACGAGGACATCTGAGGGGGCCCTGCTCCGGGTGCCGACAATGAGAGAGGCCCGGCTGTCGTGCACTCGGGACAGGGCCTTCTCTGTTGCTGCCCCCAGACTCTGGAATGCTCTCCCAGTGGTCATTCGCTCCTCGGACTCCATCATGGCTTTTAGAAAGCTTGTAAAGACTTGGCTTTTTATCCAGGCTTTTACATAATCGTTTTTACTGCTGCTTCTGGGTGTTTTTATTTCTTGTATTGTTTTATGCCTGTTTTTATATGTTTTTATACTCTTAGCATGTTGTTTTTATTGTGTTTTTATTGTATGTTTTTAACTTTTGTAAACCGCCTTGGGGTTATATTTTAACGAAAGGCGGTATAAAAATGCAAAAATAAATAAATAAAAATAAATAAATAAATAAATAAAGGTTGTGCTCTCCACTCCCCGTTGCTGCTGCCTCTGACTGCTCTGCTTGTTCTGGGACTGCAACTGGTCCTGGCTGTCAGTGTCCTCTTCCCCTTTGCTATCTGAGGACAGGGGCATGACACCTGGTCCTCACCAGTAGACCGGCCCTCTCATGAGAGGTATAGCCTACCGGCAACAAGCTGCCAGCAGAGAAGAAGTGTGGTTAAGTCTGCATGGACTGCTCTGATGGAGTGATCCCTCACCATAGCATCCTAGGTCATGGTGAGTCAGTCCCCCACCCCCCACAGGATCCTTGGCCTTCCCTCTTATACATATCCTCTCGTAGGAAGTCTTCATGTTCCTTTTCCTTTGTAAAGTAAGAGGGAAATAGTGCCCGCCAATACTCCTCCCCCAAATCGTGCTTGTGCAGGAGGCGGTGCCATCGCTGTCTAAAGAAGCACTGGTGTGGCATGGCATTTAAAGGGATTTAAATGCCCTATCCATGCCAAGGGTGCGTGGACTGCTCTGAAAATGCATGATTTCTTTCAGCACTCCCCCTTCAAGATCATGGCAAATCGTGGCCACTCTGCTGACATGCTGATGCTTTGTCCACAGTCTGGCCATGGAGCTTGCAGGTATCAGCCTCAGCAGCCAAGGAGCTGGGAGAGGCTCCCCTCTCCTGGAACTGGAGGTTGGTGGACTGCAGTTGGAAGAACACCTATGGTGCAATTTACAATTTAAAATTGAATCTGTGGGTTTGCCAACCTCCGGTTTTGTGTTAGATCTTAATTCAGCCATAGTGAAAGCTGTCAGAAGTAAAGTCCTGGTTTGCTTTGTTAGAGAACAAAGGAAACTGGAATCTATTCAAAGCTCTGTTCATATCACACATCTTCCCACATCATCATAAGCATACATACCTGGTATCACTACAACTAATAGAAGTTAATTAACTGGGCAAAGAAGCACCTTTTAAAGTAGTGACTCTATTGTATTTAATTATTAAGTACAATATGCTTTGACTTATCAAAAGGCTTTGATATAACAGGATAAAGAATATGATGGCCCTTGAATAATATATGGATGGCCCCATATAATGACTTCATGAAGGTTATATCCATCCAAATGGACATAAAGATGGGGATATGCAAACGGGCTCAACCTCGACCTGGTTGGACATCAAACCAGTCCGGCTCGAGGGCTCACCCTGGAGCCAGACCAGGCTCGGTTCAGCTCAAGGTCGAGCCAAACTCCCTGGCCAGCTCAGGAACAGTTCGGGGGTTCTACAATTTTTTTTAAACCATTTACGGCCCCGGGGGCTTCAGCGGCCTGAGGGGGTGCTGCTGTGGCCATGGGGGGTCTACTGCAGTTCCCCCTCCCCCCGCTGGCTTCCCTTCAGACTTCTAAGGGCCATCTCAGCCCTTTCTGAGGTGGCAGCAGTCATTTTGTGGTGGTGGTCATTTTGTGTCAATAGTCATTTTGGAGGCTGTCACGCATGTGCCCTGACTGGCCATGTAAATGGCCAGGGCGCATGCATGGCGGCCTCCAAAATGACCACTGCCACCTCAGAAAGGGCCAAAGGCCTGAAAATGGGCCAAAACTGCCCTTTGAAGACCAGGGTGAGGCTGGCAGGGTGACCCCGCACAGCCATGGTGGCAACCCCCCCCCGAGGCTGCTGAACCCAGCCGTAAGTAAAAAAATTTAAAACCCTGTAGAATCCCCAAACCGGCTGAAATTCCAGCCAAGCCAGGCCCCTCATTTGGGCTGACAAATATGAACATGCCTAGTCCAATTCAAGTCCAGTTTGAACTCGAGATGAAGTGGGCAAACCAGTTTTGTAGGGCACACCCCTACATATTGATGGTGAATTCCAAATAGGAAAGGTAAGAGGCAGCTTTAGAAAGTATTTAAAGATGAGTAGCTCTAGACATGCCTATGTGCTTGTACAGAGGAGCTGTTTGGTAGTGGCATACAGCCTGTCTTTTGAGTTGCTTGTCCACCCTTACTGATGTTCTTGTCTTCCTGGAATTCTCTAAAATGCAGACAGATCAGTACGGAAAGTATTCCTTGATGGGAGCTGCAACTCCAGTATTGTAGGTTGTGGATTAGCAGTCTAGTTATTCACCGTAACAACTCTGCATAAAATGTTCTGTAGATGAAAAGCATCAGACAAGATCTGTGGCCGAAAAAAGATCTGATCAGGAATCTAGAGACATCCAATAAGTGTATTTTTATTTATTTATTTACTTACTTACTTACTTACTTACTTACTTACTTCCCTTCCACAAATGGCTCAGGGCGGTCTACTTTGAAGTATGGAACTTACTAATTACTTATTGTTATTATTATTATTATTATCATTATTATTATTACTGACCAATATGATGACCACCCCCATGTTGGCATGAGGGACCCACTGTGGCTGCTGTTCAACTGGAAAGGCAGCCCCAAGTGACCACTGACCATCAGGACCGCTTTTCAAGTTGTGCAGCAACTCCTGTGGGTCCCTAACATCAACACAGAGTTGCCCATCATGCTGATCATTATTCATATACTGGTTTTCAACATCGTTTTCAAAACATTTCACATAAAAAAGGGAATGAAAAGATGGTTCCCTTTTCTGTCCCAATGGAGTGCAAAATAAAAAAAAGACATTCAGAGACACCAGCAACAGGCACTGTGAATTATACTAGGCTGGGTTGAATAGGGACAATTGCTATCCCCCTGCTGAAGAGAAGTGCCTAAATAATTGTGTGTGGCTTGTATAACTCCAGAGGGATAACTAAAGTGATTCATACCTACCTAATTATGTCAACAGGATATCCAATTAGAGAGAAGTCAACAATTTACTATCCATATTTGCATTCAGAGTCATTCCTGAATAGCAATATCACAGCTGTCCTAAATAAAATATACTTTGAATTAAAACATTTTCATACCTAGAAACACATGAAGAACTAATTAAACCAGCAGCTGAAAACGTTTGTCAGGGAACAAGCGCAGGATGAACAAAGCATCAGAGGCCTCTTCTCTTCAACAGTTGACTGCATGCAGTTCATATGTGTCATGTTGGTTAAGAGTGCCATTGTATCTGTACTTAATGTCTGCAGGAGTATATCATGAAGAAAACAAGCTCTGTGATGGCCATCAGTTTGTAGACCATCAAACTCAATGGAGATTACAGCCTGTTAATGACATGTTACTAAGGTGGCCTAGTAAAGGCAAAGTTGTGCTGGTCAAGTCGGTGTTGACTCCTGGCAAGCACAGAGCCATGTGGTTTTCTTTGGTAGAATACAGGAAGGGTTCACCATTGCCATCTCCCATGCAGTGTGAGATGTACCTTCTTGAATAACAACTTCACTCTGGTTTGGTCTCACATTGCCATTATAACATATGAAGGATTTATCACTAAGCTCACTTGCTCTTGTGATTCTTTCCTATATTCCTATTATCTTTCCTATATTCCTATATTCCTATATTCCTATTAGTGGGGGAGTGAGTACAAGTATAGGAAAGGCTGATGTGATCATCACAACCCATATTATCAGAGCTTCAAAAGTCAGCAATTTAATATAGGATAAACACTTAGGAAAGCAGATTTTCAAGTATGGCACTCCTGGTATTTGAAATGGGTCTGAGTTCAATGCTGTTAGATGGTCATGTAATCTGGTATTGTGATACATGCCTGCACAACAATGGAATACTTTCATTTCATTAAATCATTTGGTGTCTCAGTGACGGAGATAACTCACTATAAAAGAAAATCCAGCAATAATTAGATGATGGACATTTACAGTAATTTGGCATTATTTGGTCCCTTCCAGTAATTTGGCCCCTTCCAGCTCTGTGATTTTATGCATTTTTATTGCGTCTATTCTGTAACCTATATAGCACACTTTCCTAAAGAAATACAGTGATTGATTAAACCAGAAACAAGCACACTGCTATTGTCCTGTTTTATTTTAAAACAGAAAGGGCAGGGTCCATGCAAATTAAATTGCTTTTAAGCCACCATCAATTTCAAGGAGAGGAATGTAAGCACGTGCATAATTCCCACATTTAAATCAATGGGAATTAAAACCACTCCATTTTGGCTGAATTGTATACCATCCTGACAAGAGAATTTCATTTCCGTGCAACTATCACTTTTCCTATTAGTAAAGTATGTGTCCAATTTGATTGGTGAGACCCGCCATAACAGGGTTAGCGGGTAGAGAGGGCTTAGCCTGCTCTCCCACGGACGATCCCTGCTGTAGCCCTGGTTGGCCGTATCTGCTGCCCACACAACTGCCTGCTCCATCACGGAGCTGGCGGGGACTTGGGAGTTCAGGGGCCACGCAGCCCCAGGAAGATCCAGCATGCTCTGTATGAGCGCACAGAGCATGCTGGAGAGACCCCTGAGGTGGGAGACTGCTTTTTAGCCTCCCAGTCGGGGGTCTCCTTGTGAACTGCAACACACGATCTGGAAACCCCAGTTAGCAGAGCTCTCTGGGACTAAGGGGAGGGCTTAGCAAGCAGCTACCTGCTTATAAAGCACCAGGCTCACCTGCGAGCCCGGTGGTTTACACAACCAGCAAAAATCGGGCTAGGCTCTCCTAGCCCAATTTTTGCTGGTCATGAGAAGAGCCTCATTGTTTCCCAACAGGCCTATGAGGAAGGCAAGAGTATGCCACTTCTGATAAAGAAACCGCAAAGATATGCAGCAAACAAAAGACTGAGCTCTTTCTCACGATCAGAGAAAGGGCTGAAAAGGGGCGAGGGGAGGAAGCCTTAAAATTATTCCCCCTGCAGATGATCCTGCTCTTCTTGCTGGGCAAGTGGTTCGCTCACCCAGACGTTTGATGGCTGCTACTGGCAGCTGTGAGATTGGGGGGCTGGGAGGCCCCTGGAACTCCCATAATGCACTGTGCAAGTGCGTGGTGCATTATGGGGAGCCTCCCAGCACTGGCCAGGATGTAACTCACATGTCGGAGCCACACAACACCAACACACAAGCACTAAGCCCAGTTTCTGGGCACCCTGGCAGTTCACATGCACCAGCATAACCGGGCTGGGCTTCCTTAGCCCAGTTTCGTCTGTGAATGTGAATAGCCCCACTACTTTGTGTTGGTTTTTTTTAAAGCTTTGCAAAACCATTGGCCTATACATACCCAGTTGGAAGATTCTGAAAACAAGCAATAGCAAAGTAAAGTAAAGTAAAGTGTGCCACTGAGTCAGTTTTGACTCCTGGTGCCCACAGAGCCTTGTGGTTTTCTTTGGTAGAATACAGGAGGGGTTTACCATTGCCTCCTCCCACGCAGTATATGATGCTTCCTTTCAGCATCTTCCTATATTGCTGCTGCCCGATATAGGTGTTTCCCATAGTCTGGGAATCATACCAGCGGGGATTCGAACCAGCAACCTTCTGCCTGTTAGTCGTCATTTCCCTGCTGCTCCACTTAAAGCTATAGTAGTTGATGATTATGTGCCTCTCCACAATGGCAGATGGGAATGGGATTTACAGAACACAGAATATCTGTTTTGTTTAAGTTTTGTTCATCTTCAATATACATCAGTGGGAAGAAAATGAGAAATTTGTTTGTTTATTTAAACGTATATCCTACCTTTCGTCTCCGAGAAATAAAATCAGAAGGTGGCTCAAAATTTAAAATTAAAACAGGCAATAAAATCACGAGTTAACAACTTTGGGATGGATCTGGAGCTGTGGTAAAGCATCTGCTTTGCATGCCAAAGGTCCCAGGTTCAATGTTTGGTACCTCCAGGTAGGTAGGGCTGGAAAAGACCTTCAACTAAACCTTGGAAATCCAGGTACAGAGAATTTGACCTAGGTGGACCAGTGTTCTGACTCAGTAAGGTCATTCATGCAATCAAAAACTGTGGTCTACCCAGATTTGGGAGCTCTGTGTGGTGCCAATATTTGGTTGTGTGGAACCAAGGTAGGAGGAAAACCTGGGTAGTTTTTCCTCCTACCTTGATTCCGCACAACCGAAAACTGGGAACACACACAGCTTCCAAACCCGGGTACACCACAGTTTTTGTTTGGGTGAATGACCTTAGTATCAGGCAATTCCCTATGCTCCTGTGTTCCTAACATAAAACACAGTTACACAGGCATAACCAGCAGCAGTAAAACCAAGGCAGAAATACTCAAATTGTCTGTCAAAAGAGGAACAACCTAACACTCCTACAGAAAACAGACCAAGCAGGGATAGCTCAGATGTCATCCAGCAAGAAGTTTCACAAGCCAGATGCCACCATAACACAACCCTCTCATTCCCAATATGTGTGAAGCAAGCAATCTGCTCAGCCATGGAACCATGGGCTGTGCAACCCATTTGGTAATCTTAGCTAAAGTGTTTGCGGATTTAAAAAGTAAAAATGGACAATATTATCAGATCACTGGGTCAGCACGTCTGCATTTCTGAACATGTACAGAGGGATTAAATAAAGTTAACGATATTGGGAAATATGAAGAGAAGGGAAATATGAAGTCCAGAACAGGAAGTAAAATGATGGCAGGGAGTTTCAGCAAAGATTAGAACACTGGAAAAGTAATTCTTAGCTTGACAGTTGCATAAATCTGAGATATTGCAGCTAAATATTCCCAACCACTGTAGAATATGTGAGAGAAAGGACAGTTACAGAATGAACCAGACCAGTTTCTCAGATAGAAGGAAACACTATACCAAAGTGATACAAAGAAGGTAATAGTCCATAGGGAAGACACATAAAATAGAGAATGATGAACCAAATTATTAAAGAGATGAAGATATACTGTGCATCTTGGGAGGGAAATGCACCATAGAGCTGAATCCAAAAAGAAGGGAGAGGAGGGGAAATACTATACTGCTAGTATAGATCCATAAGTAGTAGCATAAAAGCTTACATGAAAGTTTTTGCAATGCTATAATATGTAGGTTCTCTAGTAGTTCTCAATGTTCTGCTTACACACAGGGATGCAGAAAGATTGGAGTAGATCCTGGAACTAGATCTGAAAATTGTTCCCCTGCTGGCCATGCCCCCTAATGCTGATGGCTCCTCCGGCTGGTCATGAACTGGTGAGTCTACAGGGGAGGGAACAAGAGAGTACTAGGAACCTGTTGCAGGAAACCACAATCCATCACTGTTCAGAAAGTGGTTTTCAAGCAGCACAGCAGGCGTATCTTGCGGGATCCTCCCTGGGTAGCAGGGACACAGCAGGCATACTTGTGGGTGCCCCCTCCTCCGGGAACACAGTTGTCAAGAAGGGGTGGCGCTGCATCAAGATTGGTCAATTAAATGCTCCCAGTAACCATAACTGTCCAGTAACAGTAACTGCCCCGTCTGAAACCTCCTACAGGTTCTCCTGTTGCATGTCCCAGTTACCACATCCGAAAGTGTGCATGTGAAGAGTTCCTCTGAGTGCTGCATGTCCGGTATTTCCCCTGTAGGCTGCTTGTGCCAAGTGTAGCATTCTGCGCATGCTCCCACTCTAGCATGGAACCCTGGCTCTCCTCATTGTAGTAGTGGGTGGGTGTGAGGTGCTGTAGGGACTCGATCTGTGCCTCCTCCTCCTCCTTCTCACCTGAGTCCATGGAGTAGAACCTCAACTGGAGGGGCTGTCTTGTGGCATTCACAAACTGCATGAATATGGGTGCACTGTGCTATCTGCCTTCCCTGGAAGGTTTAGTGTCAACAAGCAACCTGCATGCTACACAGCAGGCTGAGGCCCGTGTAGAGGGTGTGCCACCCCAGACCAGCTTGGAACGTCTGTTGCCCTGTTGGAATGTCTGTTGCCCAGTAATGTAAGCATGTCTGTTCGATGCACCATGGCCTTGGCTGCCGCTGGACCACCAGGACAGGCAAAGGGGATGGTGGCTGCAGGGGCAGTAGCCACGGCAACTCCCTGTGCAAGTGGCCTGCTGCTTCCTGAGTGTTTGCCGTTGCCGCCATTTGGCTTGCCTTTTGCCTCTTATATTGAATGGTGTGCCCAGTCCCAGAAGTGGCCTTCAACAGAATGTCCCTCCTATGTAAGAAGACCTATGCCAGCTGGTCATTGTGGGACATGGTCCTCAGCTCCACCCGCAACAGCTTGTTGTGGGTGGTCACTTCCTTGAACTTCTTTGGATGGCAAGGCGGAGGTAGTACGCAGAGACTGCATGGCTGGTGCCAACTGCAGCTGAGGGTTTGAGAGGCAGGTACTGCAAATTGATGTCTTCATGCAAGGGAGAAGGTGCATGGATGGGGGTGTCTGTCATGTGCACGTGTGGCCAAACTGCGTGGGAGGGGTCTGACCAGCAACTCAGTGCACGCAGGCAGTCGTGGTGCAGAGAACAGCCCACAAGGCCTTTAGATAAGTATAAACTAGCAGTTAGCTGTCCCCTGCTAAATGAGTAATGAAGCACCTTTTTAAAGTGGTGATTCTCTTTATTTAGCAGGGGGAGAGCAACTGTCCCCATCTATCCCCAGCACAGTATCTGCCTTCCAGTGGCTGTTGCTGGTATCTATCTTGTGTTTCTTTTTTAGTTTGTGAGCCCATTGGAGACAGAGCGAGATTTAATTATTTATTTTTATCTATGTAAACTGCTTTGGGAACTTGTGTTGAAAAGTGATACATAAATATTCATCATATTCATACCTATACTTCTCCCATGAAAGCCTTAATACAGGCATTGTTCACACAAGCAGCTGCAGGACAGGAGATTGCACCAAGGACATTAAGTATGGACAGTGCTGAAATATTCATGGAGGGGCTTGTAGGGGACAAGTCTGGCCATGAAACCTATCTAGGGAACTCAAGAAGGCACCTTGAAGATAACAATCGCAGAGCTGTGGTGCACGCTCTGGTAACCTCTAGGCTTGACTACTGCAATGCGCTCTACATGGGGGTGCCGATGTATGTATGTATGTATGTATGTATTTATTTATTTATTTAATACTACCTTCTGGATGGTTTACAACAAAACAATACAAATTACAGCAAATAAAAAGGTTAAAATATCACAGTAATTTAAAATTTAAAACAAATTATTAAAACTATATCTAATTAAAAGCCTAGGAGAAAGATGCATCCTGAATGCCTTTTTTAAAGCTGTCAGAGATGGGGAGGCTCTTATTTCAACAGGGAACACAATCCACAGCCACGGGGCAGCAGAGAAGAAGGCCTGTCCCTGAGTAGCCACTGTCCCTGAGTAGCCACTGCCAGTGGCAACTGCAGATGAAACTCTCCTGATGATCTCAATGGGCAGTGGGGCTCGTGGCGACGAAGACATTCTCTTAAATACCCAGGGCCTAAGCTGTTTAGGGCTTTATAGGTTATAACCAGCACCTTGTATTTTGCCCGGAAACTTATCGGCAGCCAGTGTAGCTCTTTCAATATGGGAGTAATATGGTCTCTCCGAGATGACCCAAAGAGCAACCTGGCCGCCACATTCTGGACCAACTGTAGTTTCTGGACTACGTACAAAGGCAGCCCCACATAAAGCACATTTCAGTAGTCAAGTTTGGAGGTTACCAGCATATGTACCACTGTTCTGAGGTTGTTTGTCTCAAGAAACGTACACTGATGGCATATCAACCAAAGCTGATAGAAAACCCCTTCTAACTTGGCAAGGCGGCACCTTTTAACATGGTGATTCTCTTTTTATTTATCAGGGGGAGAGTAACTGGCCCTATCCACCCCCTGCACAGTACTTCCAGTGACTGTTGCTGGTGTCTATCTTATGTTTCTTTTTATTTTGTGAGATGGACAGGGATCCATATTATTTCTCTGTGTAAACCGCCCTGAGCCATTTTTGGAAGGGTGGTATAGAAACTGAATGAATGAATGAATGAATGAATTTTTAAAAATAAAACACCTCTGGTCACTGCCTCAACCTGAGACATCAAAGTGACATTTGGATCTGGAATCACTCTCAGACTACATATCTGTCCCTTCTGGGGAAGTGTAACCCAGTCCAGAACAGGTAGATCACACCCATCTCCTGAGTTCCTATCCCACACAATAAGTATGTCTGTCTTATCTGGATTCAGTTTCAATTTATCCCTCATCCAGCCCATCAGTGCCTCCATGCAGGCATTTTGGGAGTGTATGCCTTCTCCCTATGCCTTTTCCATGTTAACATGGAGAAATAGATTTGGGTGTCATCAGCATACTGGTAACACCCTGCACCAAATCCCCTGATGATCTCTCCCAGTGGTTTCATGTAGATGCTAACCAACATCGGATACAATATGAAGCCTTGATGGACACCATACAAATGTTCAGATTTTGAAGGTCTCCAAGGGACACCATCTGGAACCTGCCCAAGAGGTAGAAGTGGAACCACCACAAAGCAGTGCTTCCCATGCCCAATTCCCTCAGACACTCCGGTCGATAGTATCAAAAGCTGCCAAGAGGTCCAAAAGGACCAACAGAGTCACATTCCCAATTGGTATGTGTTTCGGAGACTTCAGTTGGTCCAAAATGCAGTGGCTAAATTGGTGTCCAGCATTTATCGGAGATACCATATTATGCCTGTTTTAAAGCAATTGCGTTATCTTTACCAGCCTTCAAAAAAGAGCCCTTAAGACACACTTTTTAAGCCTGGCTTTTAGTAATCTTTGAATGTTTTCAATTGGGGTTTTAACAGTTTGTTTTATTTTGTCTTTATTTTTGTAAACTGCCTAGAGCCTTTGGAGTCAGGCGGTATATAAATTAATAACAAAAATAAATACCTGTGCTTTTTTAAAACTAACACCTGGTTCTGGGTCCACCCCCTACCCCCTCATCTTATACTATCCCTACCTTCAGTTTTCTCTCTAATTTTTTTCATCTGAGCATGGGCATGTGTACACGCCTTAGAGGGAACACTGCCTACCTTTAGATGTTAACAAATAACCTTGTGGCCACTGTAAGGGTAATGTAAAGCAATGGTCACTTGAAGGTCGCTGCTGAGCGCTCAGAGCTCTCCACTCCCACTGCAGCTTCACCATCCCCTCCTCCCAGCTCAGCCCTAGTAGATTAACTCCCCTCCTCACTACATCTGAAGCACTGGTGCTTGCATAGAGTGAGCAGGCAAGTGCTTTCCATTACTTCAAATCAGCCTGCCGAATAAAACCCACAGAATACATCCCCAGTGTGTCCCCTTTATGTGCTCCCAGAAATATCCACTGTCCAGCCACCGAACAGAAGTGTGTTGCCACAGGGTGCATTGGCCTATCATGTTGATCCCCTGCATCACTGTGAGATCACACATTAACAGCTTGGGCCACTTGCACATTGGCCAGGTGGCACATTTGTGAAGTGGAGCAGAGTTGCATAGTACATGGCACAAGCACCATGGAAAGTGGGAGAGATGTGGATGTAGGAGGAAGCAGCCCGCATTGAAAAACACCATTGCGAGGGCCCATGTTTGAATGATTGGAGGGCGGGGCAGTGGCAAAAGAGACATGTGTGCTGTGGAGGGCACTCCGTGTTTTGTGCTATAAGAGTTCCATGTGCTTTTTTTCTATGAGGCACCACAGTGATGGATCACTGGAGAACCTCTCATGATATAATCTTCCTGTCTAATATTCCTTTCCTGGAAGGGAACACCAAAGTCCCCAAACACACAGTGGCATCTGCCAATGTGCTTCTTTCCCTTTAAATGCTGTGACCAGAGGGATGTGGCATCCCTGTCGCCAAGCAGGAAGCTGGCCAGTGAGAGACATGGCAACCCTCGAACTGATGTATTTCTGGGCTGCTCCGACCCGACCTCTTGATGGTAGTGGGAACCCAGGTTACAGCAGCATCAGAATTCAGACTACATGATGTCACCTTCAAACCTGAGGTTTCAGCAGCGAAACTCACTACAAAACAAAGGTCCAAATTACAGTTTGGCGTTGAAAACCTCAGGTTGGTCAGATGAGAAAACTATGGTTTCATGTATTCAGATGGCCACAAAATCGAACCTGGCTCATTCACATTATGTCCAAATGTGGCCTGTGTGTACGGTAAAGAAAGTAAGCCGTTAGTAATTTTGAAAGTTAATAGAATATAATGAGTGGAAGAAATAATTGTATTAAAAAGCAATAAAACACAAGGAGTCTGGAAAATATAAAACAAGGAACTGAAAAATAAAACTGCTCAATGTGATGCAATCTACCGCATATTAATAATAAAAAGCAGCTGAAAAAGACTTGTCCAAACAATCTGATGAAGATATACTAGCCAATAGCCAGATTAACATTCCACATACAAAATGGGGGAAGGGCAACTTTTGCCAATCCCCGTTTCTCTTTGAAACCTCTGTGCTGCTCAAAATTATATTTCTCAGGGTTATGGGGCCATCAAGAACATATTTTTAGGATGCATAGGTTATGCAGAGGGAAAGGGTCTGCGAAAATCATCTCTCCTCCACTGTGAACATGAAATATTATTCCACGCAAATGGTATTCCTGGATGTTGGCAGAAATGAGCATTAATTAAACCTATCTTTAATGTATTATCTCCCCCATACAAACAACACATATTTCTAAAAGGGGATTACATCTTGACATGTCCAGTTTAAGATCTTTGGATGATTTAAATATGTAGGTGAACGATTTAATCAATGTATACAATAATTAATTGCATTTAATTAAGTAGTGAATTGCCACCTAATGGTGCAACAGGGAAGTAACTTGCCTAGGGAGCAAGAGTTGCCAGTTTGAATCACCACTGGTATGTTTCCCAGACTATGGGAAACACCTATATCGGGCAGCAGCGATATAGGAAGATGCTGAAAAGCATCATTTCATACTGCATGGGAGATGGCAATGTTAAAGCCCTCCTGTATTCTATCAAAGAAAACCACATGGCTCTGTGGTCTTCAGAAATCGACACCGACTCAACGGCACAACTTTATCTTTAAGTCAGTAATTAAGCAGATAATACATTGGCTGATATCCAGACTGTTTCATGAACTGAAAAAAACATTTCATACATGCTCAGTTGGAAAGTTTTACCAATCTCCCTATTCTTCAGAAGCCCAGTGTACACCCCAAAAAGAAGGTTTAGCAACCTTTAGGAACCTTTTTTTTTGGAAAAAACATTACGCTGTAGAAGGAGAGATCGTTGAAAATTGCTCCTCCCCACTTGTGTGTGTGCAATGTTAGTCTGAAGGTTAGGCACTAATTACATTTTATTAAATTAACAAAAAAATTACAAAAAGGTTTTGTGTTAATTAATTAAGATGTATAACCTATAGTTATACATCTTAATTTTCTCATTGCAGCCCTCAGAATCTTATGTTCAAGTGGCAAAGAGCTCTTCTGGGGAAAGGGGAAATTCTTCCCATCCTACCTCCACACAAGGACCAATGTTGGGAGGAGACCTGGCCTTGTGGTAGCAAGTATGAATTGCCCCCTTTGCTAAGCAGGGTCCAAACTGGTTGCATTTGAATGGGAGACTACATGTGAGCACTGTTAGATATTCTCCTTAGGGGATGAGGCCGCTCTGGGAAGGGTACCTGCATGTTTGCAAGCAGAAGGTTCCAAGTTCCCTCCCTGCAATTTCCAAGATAGGGCTGAGGCTGAGAGTGAGAGATTCCTGCCTGCAACCTTGGAGGAGCTGTTGCTGGTCTGTGTAGAGCTAGAATATGGACCAACAATATGACTCAGTATATAAGGCAGCTTCCTGTGTTCCTGTGATGCATTCGTCAAGGAGAGCTCTGAAGTATTTGCATTCTTGCTCAAGATTACCCACACTTCAGGAATATGGGGGCCAGCACTACGTGCAAGCTGCTGTTTGGAACCTGCACACAGTATTAGTCAAGGTATTCTTTAATTGATATAGGTCAAGTTGAGGAAGAAAGTCATGGAAATAAGTCAGAAAACAGCACTCTAAAAACAAGCAAAACTTTGCTGATCAGACATGTTCTTAATTCAGTTCTGGAAGAAGTGTGTCAAAATATAACTGAGAAGAATAACAAAATAAGTACAATACAATACAATTCAATAATACATATTGATCACACTGTTTTCAATATATGGGAGTGGGGGGGGGCAGCTGACAAGCAAGCTGTGCTTTTAGAGAGAATGGATGAAGAAATTAAGGCAACAAAAAGCTCCCTTGAAATGATGGAGGAGAGAAACAAAATTGAAGCGGAGTGCTGTAAGCAAGTCATGATCTATCATCTTGAATAGGAAAGTACTCTTATTGAATTACTAAGCAAGCAGAGGCATCAACAACATGCAATGTGTAATGGAAGTTTTAAAGAGAGAAAAGGAAAAATAAATACATGAGGATTACTGCTAATATGTGTCTGCCGTATTGCAATTTTAAAAGGTTGTATTTTAGAAACGGAAGTTTCAAAGAGATTTTTAAGATGCGACCAACATTAAAAGTAACAACAAAAGAATAATGGCAAAGAAAAGTGGTGTAACTGTTTGATGAGTACAACTGGTATGTTTTTATTTTGACTGCACAGAATACAGACAGTGACAAGAGTGTGAATGTGTGTGTGTGTGTTCTACAAAAAGAACTTTAAATTCATACACATTTACAAAGTGATTGAAACAGATATGGATAACATAGGCTTCAACTGTCCCAGAGACTGCCACTGTTTTCTGGAATCTGTCCTTGTTTAGGCACTGTCTCAATGTTTGCTTATTTCTCTCTGTCTTTACAGGAGTTTCTAGAATTCTTCTTCTTCAGGATTCAGATCCCTCGAGTCTCTTGAAATTAAATTTGCAAGCGGGTGACTGGATGCATCATGTCTCTAGTGCCCCTGCATGTCAATGGGTTCAGAACAAAAGCAGTCTGCAATGCACAGTAGGGATATGCACGAATCAATTTTTTAATTCAATTCGAGCTCAAATTGAATCAGCCAGATTCAATTCAAGCCCGAATCTGACACACACCCCAAATCATCTCTGATTCGATTTGGATCTGAATTAATCCAACTCCAAATCCGAATTGATTCTGGGGGCAGCAGATTAGATTGAGTGGTAGTGCCCAATGGGTGCCAGCTACCACCCAAATTTCAAAGAAATTGGCCAAAGGGATAATTTTTTTACAAATGTTTTGAAGTTTGCATGTTTTTCCCCCCATAGGGAATAATGGGAATTTCAGCAGCCCCATAATTCTACATGGGTGGCACCAGAGTGACCCAAAGTGGGTTGTGGTGTAGTGAACATGGGGTGTCAACCACTCCACAAACCATAAGCCCATGGGGTACTGGGTTCTGTTCTTATTTTCAATTTTTGAGGTGTTCTGAGTTTATTATTTGGGACAAAATGATTGTGAGTGGATTCTTTGGTCATTCATCATCACCAAAGAATTCACTCAGAACATCTCAAAAATTGAAAATAAGAACAGAACCCAGTGCCCCATGGACTTGTTGGCACCCCATGTGCACTACACTGCAACCTGCTTTGGGCCACACTGACGCCACCCATGCGGATTTATGGGGCCACTGAAATCCCCTTTATTCCCTATGGGGGGAATTAAAATGCTCAAACTTCGAAGAATTGTAAAACACACACACACACACACACCCAAAAAACACTTCTTTGGCCAATTTCTTTGGAATTTGGGTGGTAGCTGCTACCCATTGGGAACTACCAACTAACCACTGTGGCACTCCTAGGAGGTACCCACAGGCAGAAATGAGCACTCATGTTCTCATTGTCCCCTGTTGGTGGTGCAGCACACATCAACAACAAATATTTATATACTGCTTTTCAACAAAGGTTTCCAGAGATCACAGACCACATCCACTGTGTCCACCCTCCCTCCAACAGAAATGCAAATGATTTACACAACAGTGCAAAACAATGAAATGCACTGCCCACGCCATCCTCCCCCACAAATGCAGGATAACAGCAGCAGCCACCAACCAGCAAACAAGTCTGATAGCACAGACTACTAGGACCAACATCAAATGCCCTCCCTCCCCCAAGCATTTCATCAACAAGAACACAACACCACTACACATACACAAAGCTGAGACCTGTGTGTACTGCTTTGGCACCTGGCCTTAAGCAGATTAAGTTCAGCTCTCTGGATGCAAAAACAGGGCTGGTAGTGGCACAGCAAGGTTACTTGCTGCCCCCAGCCACACACACACACACACACACACACACACAAGTATAAGTGAGCATTTCAATAAAGAATTCTGCAATGGAACAGAGCCTGTGGCAACAACAGAACCTATTGTAATGCAAACAATCTAGTTTGAATAAAATGTTGGTGCTTCTAGAACACAAGTCACGATATGACCCAATCTTCATTGCAAAGATGTCCAACACAGAACCTGTGCCCATCCATGAGGTCACCAAAATACAGGTACAGGCATAACGAACCTCAGCTTGTCCCTTCTCTCTTGTGGGCTGGCTTATCTGGGTTTTTATTTGGTTTCACCTGACTTTGACCTGGCCTGGCTCTCTTTCTCTGTGAATCCAAACTGTGTGACTGGCTTTCCTCATCCTCAGGAAAACTGAGAGAGGGAGTGGAGTGTAGCCTAAAACAAAACAAAATACACACACCACCATTTTCTAAACCAGAGTTTTCCTTGTTCTCATACATTTAGGAAATAATGGGGCAGTGTGATAGACTTGGCATTTCCAACACATAAGGTGTGAGCAAGCTGGACCTTTATAAAATACCAAAGGAGACATTTTCAGTGCTATCACAGTTTATGCGCCTGTAGTTTCTAAAATATACCTGCAATCTAACAAAATTTATATTTTTCTTCACTGTTTCAAGAATTGCATTCAGAGGTCATGATGAAAGAACATACTTCAGAGGGGAAAGGTCAAGTTAGGTATTCTATTTCCCTTTGGATAATGTGATCAAAATGATTGCCAGTGGGCTACAAAGTGTTGTTTAATTTCACAGACCACAAATCTCAGTAAAAATGGTTATGCCCGGCTTCTGCTGACAACATTGTAATGAAGCATTGAACCTGAGAAATAATGTTTTAATGTTTTGAACAAGAGCACCTTTTCTTATGTACTTGAAGTGCTGCAGATTTAAACGTGAAGTAGTCTGAGTGGTTCAAATTTTAAAATATCAAACTTAATTCACCAAATGGAAAGAATTAAAGAACTCAGTATTACTGATGTGGAAAAAGCTACTCAAGTTTATGGTGTCCATATTTTGCTACAGTAAGGTCAACAGAAAACTGAAACCAATGCATGAATTTACACTTGGTTGTTTTTAAACCATGATCTAAAATTATACAACCAAATGTGCATTAATGCATCACTTTCAGCTTTCCATAGATCTTATTTATTTTAGTGTAGCAAAGTACAAACAAGGTCAATGGACAGCTCAAGATGATACCTGTACCTCCATTTGGTTATTGTTGAACCTTATATTACTGAGAGATCTTGTGTATTTAGGTGTGTTGGATCCAAAGCTACTTTCTGTATTTGGAAGGCATTTCAATCAACATAGTCTCTATAAAGAAGGCAATTTTACTAGTTGCTGAGGAAACAAATCCTATTTAAGATAGCTGTTGCTATGCCTGAACTTACCCCAGTGCAGATAGCTGGTATCATATCTTGTCTCAGCAGCTATGTCACAAAGACTTAAGCAAACAAACAAAAAAACCGCAATGCCACCATGATAGGCACCTACAGTATTTAACAACTCTGTCTTACCAACCAGTCATATAGCTACATGCCCGTAATAGGCATGCATGGAAGGCACCAGTTCACATGTGGCAACAGCAGAAATACATTCTTCATGTAAAATATTTTTGTCTGCATTTCACAGAGCTTACAGTAAAAACCATAAATCACAACAAAATATAATAATAGTGAAATAATAGGAAAACAGGCTGTTTCATAATGACATCCTATTCCATTCTATACCCTTTCCATACAAAAAGCATCTTCCTGAAGGAGCCCACACCATCTGCCCGACACAGGCAGCCCTCCAGCTAGGACCAGAGCCACCATAAAATTGTCTCTTCAAGTGCCAACCCAGAGACACAACCCAGAAGGACACCATGTTTGATGCTAGCTAAAGCTGCAGGCCCACAAGAATCAACAGGGCCACACTCTTCTGTGGAGTCTTGTGGAACTGTCAGATACTATGAACCATAGTATCCTCACTGGATTGACACCTGGAGGGACCACTATATGGTTGTCCTACCTGGAGGACCAGACCCAGGAGATGGTGCTGAAGTATGAGGCCTACGAGGTGCCTCAGCATTCTATTCTGTCCCCCATTCTATTCAATATATACATGAAACTACCGGGAGAGGATATCTACAGGTATGGACCATGGTATCATCAGCATGTTTATGATACCCAGCTCTACTAACCATTTAAATCAGCTGATACCATTGAAAAGAGAGTCCCCTATAGACTGACTGGTCTGGTATTGACACTTGTCCAGTAAAAAGTCCCCTTCAGACTATCCCTGAATTTGTCTTAGATCCTAATGGTTAAGTGTTCTTAGGTCTTATTGGCTTAAGTGTTCTGAATTCGTCAATTACTATGACAATAATTTTATCTTTGTCCAGCCAACATCACTCAAAAATACATGTACAGTCTGAAAAAATGCAAGTGAAACCCAATGATTGCTGACCCTGCCAGGAATGTAAGAATATGAAAAAGCCTATTTAGCCCCAGAGCGCTAAAGTAGAAATGTGTGGTAGATCTATTTGCAACTTACTATAGAATAAATGTTTCAAGCACTATTAATTATACTCAGCTAAAATTGAACTGTCAGAAAACATGACACACAAGAAAAATAAAAACTACAAAGAGCAGTCAGCCAGAAAAAGATACAGAATAATTTACTGACTTACAATCTGGTTTTTTATGCATATGCATACACATGGAAATGTAATGGGAATTGCCTGATCAAAATTCTCTCTCATATATATATATATATATATATATATATATATATATATATATATATATGTAATTTTTAAAATGGCTAATCTTTAACAGTGTGTGTGTGATGACAGTACAAAGAAACATACTGGCTACATTCAGATGTAATGCAGAACCGCGGGACCAATGGACCCACAGTTCCGCGCCCGCTCTCTGGTCCACATTCAGACATACTGAAGAGCGTACTTTCTTCAGTCTATAGTATGTTGCAAGTAGATCAAACATTTTCATTTTATTGAATAATCATAATTAATTGATTGATTGATTGATTGATTAAGTGCCGTTAAGTCGGTGTCAACTCTCAGCAACCACATAGATAGATTCTCTCCAGAATGATTTGTCTTCAACTTGGCCTTTAAGGTTTCTCAATGGTGCTTTCATTGCTGTCATAATCGAGTCCATCCACCTTACTGCTGGTCGTCCTCTTCTTCTCTTTCCTTCAGCTTTCCCCAGCATTATGGACTTCTCAAGGGAGCTGGGTCTTTGCATAATGTATCCAAAGTATGATAGTTTGAGCCTGGTCATTTGTGCCTCGAGTGAGAATTCTGGATTGATTTGTTCTATGATCTATTTGTTTGTTTTCCTGGCTGTCCATGGTATCCTAAAAAGTCTTCTCCAGCACCAAAGTTCAGAAGCTTCAATACTTTTTCTTGCTTGCTTCTTCAGAGTCCAGCTTTTGCAGCCATAGAGTGTCACGGGAAAAATCATTCTCCAAACGATTCTAATCTTTGTAGGTACAGACACAGCACAGCATCTACAGTAAATATCCTTTCCAAGGCCATCATTGCGACCCTACCAAGTGCTAGTCTGTGGTGTATTTCTTGACTACTGGATCCTTTATTGTTGATGGACAATCCTAAAAGGCAAATGCTGTCCACCTCTTCAATGTCTTCATTATCAATTCTAAGGCTAGTTGCTGTACTTGTTGTCATTAGTTTAGTCTTCTTTATATTTAGTTGTAGTTCTACTTTTTCACTGTGCTCCTTGACTTTCATTACTAGAGCTTGCAGTTTACTGCATTCACATAATCATAATACATAGTAAATTTGAATCATAGTCAATTTGAATCTAAGAAAGATCTTCTGCTTCTCTTTGGCATGTCATTTTTGAAAGACAACTGATTATTGAATGTTAAAAATCTGTTAACAGTTAAAACAAAAGTATTATATTCAGCATTTCTTATAAAAGGTACACAAATAATTATATGAGAACATAGGAAGCTGCCTTATACCATCCATCTAGCTCAGATTTGTCTGCAAAGACTGGGAGCAGCATCTCCAAGGTTGCAGACAGGAGTCTCCCTCAGTCCTATCTTGGAGATGTCAGGGAGGGAACTTGGAGTCTTCTGTATGCAATGCTCTTCCCAGAGCAGCCCAATACCTTACATTGCTCACATGTAATATCCTATTTGTATGCAAATCAGGGCAGACCCTGCTCGCAAAGGGAACAAATTCATGCTTACTACTGTTGCGGGGGGAAACCTTTAGAATCTATCCTTCTTGTTTGATTCAGCCACTGGCTTTCATCCTCCTATCGTGGATAGGGAATGGGGCATCTTGCCAGAACCAAAGAGGATTAGGCTCAATTCTCGCTGATATACTTGCTGTCCAACTGAATGGAGTCAAACAACAAGGGTGCGTTGCTCAAAAAAGCTTTTATTTCATGTCATGAAAGGCATGAGTATCATCAGAGAGCATCTGACTGATACTGCGCGCCCGAGCCATACAGTTGGCTAGTTTTTATAGGTCTCAAACATACAAGCATATCAACAAAGCGATTAATTCACATTATTAGTTATTAAACTTACATATTCCAGAGGTGCCATCTAGAGCCTGAGAAGATGAGTTACACCTGGCTTTTATGACAACTTTAATCCCTATGGTATCTCTTCGTACCAGCAAGACCCTCTTTCTGCTGACTGGGGAATTTAGCTAATGGCCTGTGTTTGACCACTCCTGGTACCTGTTATCTCTGGTGGGCTTCTCAACCCACATTCTTGAGAGGAGGCCTCCCGCTCTTGACTTTGGCCTCTGTTACTGAGAGGATTCTCAACTCTGAGCAACCTACTGGCTCTATACTCCATTAGGGATATGAACCAAACTTTTCTTGAATTATACTTTTATATACTTATTTGTAGGCCTGGATTAAACAATTCGTTATCACTACCACAAGATCCGCTCTCCTACCCTTTCACCTAGTATATTCCATGTAAAAAGCAGTGCATTAAGCCAATCTAATGGGCAGGATTGTTTATGCAAAGTTTGGTATCTCTAAGTAATCAGGATGAATTTATTTTGCACAAACAAATCACAAACAAACTATTCAAAATATATAACAGATTGACCAGATCTCCATACTTTACCAAGAGGCAAGAAAAAGAGACCCCAAAGAACACCCAGGAATCTACACCCACCCCTGATAGGTTGCAGTCAGCTTCTGCCACTCTGAAGAAGTGAGTTAAGCTATGTTAAGATAAGCCATTAAATAGCTAATTTCTGCTTCCCTCCAAAATATTCTGTTGCACACAGGGATGGTTGATGCAGGGAGCTCCTCTGTCTGGGTAAAATTGTGACATTTGTGATTGACAACCAGCAAGCACCCAGGGGGTTGGTCTGTTAAGAAGCTTTTACTCCCTAATAGTTAAGTTTGGAGTCCTGAGCCTGCAGGAAAAGAATACAATCTCTGTGTGAATAAACCTTTAGTCTAAAAGTACAGAACTAGGTGGTAGCTGCAAAAGTTTTATTTCATTTTTTATGCTTGTACTTTTACCTCTCAACCATTAATCTCTTCTTCCTGCTTCCCTCAATAAAAGTGTTCTAATTGTTAAGTTGTAGTAAGCCACTGGTGTTTGACTTGTGGAGCGAACTCTCTCCCATATAGGCCTGCCACTCAGGTGTGTTATTCTCTGGGCACCCAAAAGTGGGGAAGACTTGCAGATGTTGATTGCCAAGGTGGCACAAGTCCTCCTGAGGTGTCCAGGAAAGGGGGAAAGTTCAAGGAGACAGTGGCAGCAGACCAGGTTGGAAGGAGTAAATGTGAAAACAGTGTGTGTAGGGAAATCCCACAACATAGAGACCTACATATGCCATCACTGTAAATGTGCTAGCAGTGTATCGGTGGGCAAATTAACACGGTTCCTATGTCTCGGCAGAAATAGGCTTGTGGTGCATTGTGTGCTTGATAGTGTTCATTGCATTGCTTTACTCGAGGAGAACAGGTCAATATGCAGCTGAGTGGCCCAATCTTGTGGAGGGTGAGCACAGGAGAATAGGGGTGCAGCTGTTTCCCCCTCCCGCTGCAGGGCCATAATTTGCCATTCTACACCCAGTCCAGCATGGGACTGCATAGTTCAAAGCTGAAGCATGACCCACCAGCCATGCCCATCCGAGATGCAGCTTCTTCAGCCTGGTGCTGCCTCCTGGCTTGGCACATTTATAAATGCCCAAAGTTCAGGCTCAGCTTGAAGCACTGCAATGGAATTTGAAAGGTCAAGCAGACCTCAAGTATTCTTTGCTCCCTTGATCAGATGTGCATTCCCCAAGCTGCTTCTGGCCAGCTTTGGACATAGAGTGAAACCGCAGGTTGACAAGCCCTAGATCGCAATGCCCTTTGTTCTCAGATATGCAACTATGTCACTTATTATTTCTTGTTTACACAGTCAGACAGGTGTTATTGACTGGTTTGTTTTATCCAGACATCGAGTCCTTCCCAAGGACCTAGGATGGCTGAATTTTATTGTCAATGTTGTTGTTGTTATAGATATCGTCGCAGAATATAGGCTGTTCCCAGTAAAGCTGCCTTTTGTAATTGGCTGATGGTGATTTCTGTGGCCCCTATGGTGTTGAGGTGCTCTTCAAGGTCTTTTGGAACTGCACCCAGGGCGCCAATTACCACTGGGATTATTTTGGTCTTTTTCTGCCACAGCCTTTCAATTTCAATTTGTAGATCTTTGTATTTTGTTATTTTTTTCTAATTCTTTTTCTTCTATTCTGCTATCCCCTGGTATTGCTATGTCGATTATTTTGACTTGTTTTTCTTTCTTCTTGACTACAGTTATATCTGGTGTATTGTGTGGCAGATGTTTGTCTGTTTGTAGTCGGAAGTCCCATTATATTTTTACATCTTCATTTTCTTCAACTTTTTCAATTTGATGGTCCCACCAATTTTTGGCTACTGGTAACTTGTATTTTTTGCAGATGTTCCAGTGTATCATCCCTGCTACCTTGTCATGACTTTGTTTGTAGTCAGTCTGTGCAATCTTTTTACAACAGCTGATTAGGTGGTCCACTGTTTCATCTGCTTCTTTACAAAGGTGGCACTTGCTGTTTATTATGGATATTTCTACTTTTGCAGTTATTGCATTTGTTCTTAGTGCCTGTTCTTGTGCAGCCAGTATTAAACCCTCTGTTTCTTTCTTCAAGTTGCCATTCTTAAGCCATTGCAATATAATAATAATATTTATTTATTTATTTATTTACACAGTCAGACAGGAGTTATTTACTGGTTTGTTTTATCCAGACATTGAGTCCTTCCCAAGGACCTGGGATGGCTGAATTTTATTGTCAATGTTGTTGCTGTTGTTATAGATATTGTCGCAGAATATAGGCTGTTCCCAGCAAAGCTGCTTTTTGTAATTGGCTGATGGTGATTTCTGTGGTCCCTATGGTATTGAGGTGCTCTTCAAGGTCTTTTGGAACTGCACCCAGGGCTCCAATTACCACTGGGATTATTTTGGTCTATTATTTTGGTCTATTATTTTGGTTGTGGTTGTGGTTGTTGTTGTTGTTGTTGTTACATTTATATCCCGCTCTTCTTCCCAGGAGCCCAGAGCGGTGTACTACCTACTTAAGTTTCTCTTTCACAACAACCCTGTGAAGTAGGCTAGGCTGAGAGAGAAGTTACTGGCCCAGAGTCACCCAGCTAGTATTATGGCTGAATGGGGATTTTGAACTCGGGTCTCCCCAGTCCTAATCCAGCACTCTAACCACTATACCACGCTGGCTCATGACCCAGGGCATGGCTGATAAGCCAAATGGCAGCACTTAGTATTGGTACACTGTGTTGCCCATAGTGAACCAGATATTTCTGGTGGTCTGCTCTTATGCCTATGTGAAAGTAGGCACCCTTGAGATCCAACAGTGCAAACCACTGTTCTTGGAATAGAAATAGTAATATGTCCTGCCACATTATCATACAGAACATATTCATTCACACAGTCATATTTGTTGAACTGTCTCAAGTCCATGATGAGACATATGCCTCCATCCCGTTTGGGTATCTGGAAGTAACAGGAATAGAAGCCGTCCCTTCGAAATATCCAATGCACAGGGATGATAGCTCCCTTTCCCAAAAGACCCTTCACTTCTTCCATGATGGAGGGAACTGCAGGGGTGTATCTGATGCCCCGTAAAAACTGGAAGAGTCTTGAACTCTATTGCATATCCCACAGAAACAATCCAAAGGACCTATTGGTCCTATGTTATGTGGTGCCATGCTTGCACCTAGCTTGCCAGTTTGATGGAATTGGCAATTGAAGGTGGAATTTGCGATGCCAGTTTGGTAGAAATGGCAATTGAAGATGGAATTGGCATCAGATTAGATGTTTCTTGCTCTTTGTTACGAGAGCGTTGGTTGTTTTTGCTCTTATGCCCATAGCCCCACTTTTGGTATGGTTGATAGGGCTTATGGAACTCTTTGCAACCTGCAGGTTTCTACGAACATTATGGTCTGCCAGATGGCCTGCACCTTGAGGTTGAGTAAGTGGAAGAAGATGCAGTGCAGTGAATGACTTCACGGTGAACTTTGATTTCTTAAGTTTCTACAGGTCATCACTGAAGATGATGACCTTTCCCATCAAAAAGCAAGCCCTCTGTCTTATCCTTTATATCAGATTGTAGGCTGGCTGAGTGGAGCCAGACATGTCTGCGGATGGAAATTGCAGTTATCATGGTCCTGGACTCTGCCTCTGCCAAGTGCTTTGCAGTACTCAACTGTTGTCAAGTAATAGCCATGGATTTAGCCAATGTCTAAAAAAAAAATCTTAAATTCCTCAGGAGACATAGTGTCATAACCCTGGTAAAGCTGTTCCCACGGGGAATGGTTGTATTTCACCATACAAGTGGCATAATTTGCTGTCTTCACTGATAGGCAAGCGGTAGAATACACCTTTCTGCCCATCCCATGTATTTTTCTACCCTCTTTATCTGCAGGAGTGCACATACAGGCCAATAACAGGAGACTAGATATACAGATTTGGTTGGCTCAAAGAGAGCTAGACTGTATTCATACACTGAGAACGTCGTCCCCATTTGGCCTGAATGAGCAAGTCAATTGGCTCTTAGTTTGAGGTATAGTGCATTGTTGGCCATTGTTTTGGATTCCATAAATGGATATTCTTTGTATATATGCTAAAAGTTTTTGATATATTGATGGTTTCATTCACATATATTTAATATTCTTGTACTGATTTACATAGTCATATTCAGTTTTGTATTGATTGATAGCTATATTTATACAGATTAGTGTGTATTCACATTTCATACACACACACACACACACACACACACACACACATACTCTTTTTGTACTGTTTTAAGCTACGGGAGTATGTTGCAGGAGGATTAGAAGGCAGGATACTTAATTCAGTGGTGCTACCAGATGTTTTAAATCCCATAATGAAAAAGGTCAGATAGAATATATTTAAGCCATAAGAATGGAGTTAAGAAAGTAAGCTGAAGGGACAACCTAATAGCAGTTCAACCCTTATGTTGGATAGCAACCCCTAGCAGAAAGAGATTCTCCAGAAAGTAAGTACTCTGGCTGGTCTGCAGGATAACTTATATTTGAGGAGATTTTAGTTTACTATGTCAATGTTATGACAGACATCAGTCTTCATTAAGGTTTATCATTTGTATATTTTGTTTTTGATATATAGGTAATCCAGCTTATTGCAATTCAGCTCACTTTGAGTATTCATAGGAAATTCATATCAATATAGTATGTATGCTTCCAGACTTCATCAAGACATTTTATACTGATTATATTGCCTCATTCTATAGTGGTATTTTGTTGAATATTGTATTTGTATATCCATGGTTAATTACAATTATATATATTGACACTAAAGAAAACGTGGTAGAATCAAAACGTGTATGGTGAAAACATGGTGTTGGCAAAATCATGACAGAAGACTTCATCTTCTGATTGCAATATGATATTAGAAATATTCATTTACACTTCTCCCATCTCACCAGCAATATGAACTACTGGATCCAATCTTTTCAATTGTACAGACTATTTTAATGATTATATTTTGCATAAATATTATTGAAATACACATATATTTTTATTGATTCTGCATTATTAGAATTTATGCATTTGCACCATTTTTTAAATTATACGATTCTATTACTATTATATTAAACTATCAATAATATGGGACACACACACCCCCAACATTAAACCCAGAATTGTGTAGAATTCAGGCCTGTGTCTTCCATTTTATATTAAGGAACGAATTAATGCCTGAATTCAGATGACCGAACCAGTACACGAAACTCATATCTCATGACTGCCTGGTAAATGATTTGTAAAGACAGGGGCAATCTAGCATGGTTTATCAGTGTTTGTGGAACTCACAAGAAACACAATGGGTCAGGCTTAATTACCAGTATAACACTACTGATATTAACTGGCTCTCCAGTAATCCCCTTACCTCACTGACAGGATGCTTCTGCTTTAGTCAAATGTATTGATTAACTCTCCTCACACATGTACCCCTTTTTGATGTTACTTTAAATATTCTATTGTTATAATTACACACTAGATAGAGGTACACAAGAAGTAATTTAATTGCTGTCTCACACAAATAGAACTAACTCTTTCACTAACTCCTGACTTTTAACATACTTGGGACAAGGCAGGAGAAGATGTAGATTTGTTTTAGGGAATGACAATAGAACAATACTCTGCTAACAGGAGATGATCTGAGACCCTGTTTACCCTGGACTGACCAAATATCCTGAGCTAATTTTGATAATTAAAAGACAATATCCAGAGGATAGCAGGAATAGATCCCTTTTGTGATCCAGAAGACTCAAATGGACATCAAAGGATGGAACCACTATAAGAAGGAGTCTCTGGACATGGCAGATTAGCAATCTTTTTCCTGCTAGCAACCTTGCCTACAAGCAAGACTTGCTCATGAGTAATCCAAGGGTTTGCTGCCCAAGCTGCGGGGCTAGAGGCAGGAACTCCTTCCAGGGAGAAGGGACTGTCTGTTTGTGACTTTTGCTGCACAGTGAGAAGTCAAGACTCCCCAGCCATGGTACTCCCTAGCAATCTTGCCTAACAAGCATACTTGCTCAAGAGCCATCCCAGAGTTTGCTGCTAAGCCACGGGGCAACAAGCAGGAACTCTGTCCATGGACAGGAACTCTCTGTGACTTCTGCTGCACAGTGAGAAGTCAAGACTTCCCCAGCCATGGTGCTCTGACTCTCAGCCTTGCTCTGAGCAAACTGAATGCTTGATCATCGCTCTAAAAAGCTCCTGTCTCCAGCCACAGCCTCGCTCCTTCAGCTGAAAGATCCACCATTCTCAAGCCTCTGACCCTGGTAATATGCTGCTCCACAAGCCTTGGATCCCTCCATCCTTTCCCCTTCTTCTCCTTTCTCCTCTTCCCTCTACTAATTCCTGATCTCCCCAACCCATGCCAGTCCTCAACCTTCCTTACCCCCCACTTTTCTGTCTATATCTGAATTCTATTAGGCTCTAGGAAGATTTAATACACACATATATGTTAGTTAGGAACACTGGGTGAATAGTGTTGCTGGCTAGGGTTGAAATATTGTTAGTAATACTGCTAGAATGTTCTGCTTTCTGCTCAGTTAGATTGATGTTGTTATTCTTTTATACGCAATAAAGCCCATTGAATCATTTAGGACTGGTTTGATCTCCTTTCTTCCTTGCGCCCAGATCCTACATGGTCACTATATAAAAGAACTGGTCACTTGGTGACACTGATGAAACAGGCCTAATTTTGTATGCTAGCTAATGAGCATATTTAGTATACAGATCAGGCCTGGTTCACAACAATATAATATTTGGATTCCCTGTTGATGTTCAGATTTATGAATGTCCAGGTTTTTCAGGCTAGCTGAGCAAATCGGTCAATGCATCTTGTTCCTAGTGTGCATGTGGACAAATGCATGCATGAAGCAAAAAACAGGTTGCTTATCAGTAACTGATGGTCTGGTAGTGATCCATTGCCATTGATAAGGATTGGGTTCTGCACCTGTGCAATGTTGGAGAAAAATCAAAGATGGAGAAGAAAACCAAAGTTTTAACTCCCTGTCTGATTTTTGTAAGAATGCTACAGTTGGAGATGTTGAACAGTTGCATTATTGTGATATAAGGTTAGACATGTGCATAGCTCTAGAGAAATGTTTTTTGTTAGGTGACCATGATTGGTCAGTGCTGGTCTGAAGATGGACAATGTGTTGGTGCATTTTTGGATCCTATTATTTGCATAAATGATAAAGCTTTGGTATATATACTCTGTACCCACCCATGATTGGGGCTTTTTCACCTTGTGACTGATGCCCAGCATATTGTGATCAATAAAGCTTTGAATCTGATGGAATGGTGTAGTCCCTGCCTATAAAACAACACTTTAAGGAGTTAAATTTCTCCTTCAGGAGGGACCTCGCGGAAGGATTAGCTAATTCCTCAGGCACCCTCTCTACCTTGAACGTGGTCTATGCTTCTGTTGGTATTGGAAGTCATGTGTTCTCAAGATACATATATATTTGCATGTGCCTAATTCACTACTGAATCAGGGTGGCCATGGGAGGGTCTTATGAATGATTAGCCAGCTTTTCTAAAGGAGGTAAGTGCAGTAGACGCAAAAGCTGTTATTGTAGCACCCGTTTTAACACACTCCCCCCAAAGTTAGCCTGCACTGATCTATAGCGGAGATCTATAGCATAATGCTGGATGAACAGTTGTTGCGACAATGAAGTTGCGGCTGCACAAATGTCCTGTATTTTAATGCCTGACGGGCGCTGCTGAGGATCCATAAGACCTGGTGGAATGGGCTTTGAGATTTTGTGGCATCTCAATTTTCTGTGCTCTATATGTGAGCAGAATCAGCTCCACTCACCAATACAGAAGTCTCTGTTGTGATATAGCCTTCCCTTTCACCTTGCCCTTAAATGAAACAAAAAGGTTTTTGGTTTTTCTAAAGCCCTTTGTCCTTTGCAAATAATATAGGAGGCATCTATTCACATCTAAGAAAGGAAGCAATTTCTCCAATGGCATGCTTGGGTCACAAAAAATGGTAGGTAGTATAACTGCCTGGTTCAAATGAAACTTTGTTATAATTTCTGGTCAGAAATCAAGGTCTAGCCTCATGACAACCATATTGGGATAAAACTATGTATAAGGAATATCAGTCCTTAATGCTGTAAGCTCACTAGCCCTCCTTGCAGTTGTAGTCAAAATTAAAAATGCAGTCTTTATTGTCAGATGCCTAAGTCTGCTAGTGGCTCAAATGAGGACTCTGTCAAAGCTGAGAGTACCAGTGAGAAATTCCACTGCTCATAGGCTGTCTTACAGGAGGGTAGAGATTATTGATCCCTCTGAGAAAGCATTTGCAGTCAGGATGTGAAAATTCAATTTGCACCATCCCATCCCCTATGCTTTGAAGAGATTGCATCAAGATGTACCTTCAAGGACAAACCTTATACCTTCAAAGATGTCATCTTAATTAATTTATTTATTTAACACATTTGTATACCCAAAACGCAAGTCTCTGGGCAGTTTACAACAAAACAATAAAAACAAATTAAAAAGTTAAAACATTACAACAATTTAAAATTTAAAACTAAAACTTTTAAAAACACAATTAAAACAATATCTAATTAAAAGCCTGGGTGAACAAATGTGTCTTGACTGCCTTTTTAAAAGTTGCAAGAGATGGGGAGGCTTTTATTTCAGCAGGAAGTGTGTTCCAAAGCCTCGTGAGAATGGAGAAAGCCTGTCCCTGAGCCACCAGACGAGCCGGTGGCAACTGCAGATGAACCTCTCCAGATGATCTCAATGGGTGGTGTGGTTCATAGTGAAGAAGGCGTTCTTTTAAATAGCCAGGGCCCAAGCTGTTTAGGGCTTTGTAGGTTATAACCAAAACCTTGTATTTTGCCCGGAAACTTATTGGCAACCAGTTTAGATCTTTTAAGATAGGAGTGATATGGTCTCTCTGAGATAACCCAGAGACCAACCTGGCCACCGCATTCTGTACCAATGGCAGTTTCTGGACTACATACAAAGGCAGCCCCACAAAGAGTGCATTGCAGTAATCAAGTCTGGAGGTGACCAGCATATGTACCACCGTTTTGAGGTTGTTCGTCTCAAGAAATAGATGCAGCCAAAGCTGATAAAAGGCACCTCTGGCCACTGCCTCAACCTCTCCCTCAAACCTCAAGGGAGAGGTTTGTGTCCAGAAGACTGCATCCCTGTTCCTTCTGCAGAAGTGTGACCCTATCCAGAACTGGCAGATCAAAATTATCTCCCAAGTTCTGGCCCAGCACAATAAATACCTCCATCTTATCTGGATTCAGCCTCAGTTTATTATCCTTCTTCCAGCCTATCACTGCCTCCAGACAGGCATTTAGGGATGTTATGCCTTCTCCTGATGATGTTGACATGGAGGAAAAGTTCTGGGTGTCATCAGCATACTGATAACACCCTGCACCAAATCTCCTGATGATCTCTCCCAGCTGTTTCATGTAGATATTAAACAACATCAGAGACAATAAGGAGCCTGAGGGACACCATGCCGAAGTTCTGTTTTTGAAGAACAACTGTCCCTGAGGGACACCATCTGGAATCTGCCCGAGAGGTAAGAGTGGAACCACTGCAAAGCAGTGCCTCCCATTCCCAACCCCCTCAGATGCTCCAGAAGGATACTATGGTCAATAGTATCGAAAGATGCCAAAAGGACCAACAGAGTCACACTTCCTCTGTCAGTTCCCAATTTGAGATCATCCTTCAGGCCGACCATGGCAGTCTCCACCCCACAGCCCACCCAAAAGCTGGTCTGAAATGGGTCTAGGTAATCAGTTTCATCCAAATCATATACAATAGCAGCTGATTGCCTGCTGTAGAAGGAAGCCATTTGTATTAGCATAAGCCTGAAATCGCTTCCACTTTATATTATAGTTTTTACGTGTTGAGGGCTTTCCATTGTTAAGCATTATTTTCTCAGCAACCAACCCTCCACTCTGTCAGCCTGAGGGTCTTCAGGTCTGGGTAGAGAGTACCTCTCCCTGTCTCTTGTTAGTAGAACTGGATGCTAGGGAAAATAGTAAAAAGTCTGTCTGGACAATCTGAGTAGATATGCAAACCGTGGCTGGCATGGCCACCATGGTGTGATTAGGATTGCTCTTGCCTTGTCTTATGCCAGTATTCTGCTGATCAACGTTTGAGGTGGGTACATGTCCCTTCCTCCAAAAATATCTCCTACAGAGGCCTGCCCTATCCCTGCTCTTGAACAGTAACTAGGGCATTTTCCATTTTCTCCTGTTGCAAGCATATCCACTTCTGGCTGTCCCCACAACCTGAACACCTGAGCCAGATACTAGTATTTTATTTCCCATTTGTTATGGTAGTGTATGAGGCTGTTGCAGCTGAGATGATCCACCTGTATATTGTCTGTCTGTGCCCTTTATATGTATAGCTCGTGGATATATTTTGTGAACTATGCACCAATTCCATATTTGCATACTCAGCGCACATAATTATAGGGACATTGTTTCATCCTGTTTGTTGACATATGCCACAGCAGTGGTATTGTCTAGCTGGAATTGAACAACCCTGCCCTGCAGAAATGGTTGAAACTATTTCAGAGCCAGAAACACTGCTAATAGCTCTAGGAAACTGATGTGTAACTTCTGCTGGTGCAGAGTCCATAGTCTTCACATCTGATGCTCCCTGCAATGGGCACCCCAGCCTGTCAAGGATTCATCTGTGGTCACCCACTAAGTAGGTAATGGCGGCTGAAAGGGCACCCCTTGAAGTAGATTTTCCTTCTGCAACCACCATCACAAAAATCATAACACTGTGTCTGGGACAGTCAGGAGCATATTTTGACTGTGCACATTGGGTCAAAAACTTTCGAGATACCACAGCTGTAGCTTGCACATCCTTAGTCACACTAACTCAAGCATAGTGTATTGTGGTATTGCAAGAGGCCATCACCCCAGTAGCCTTTGAATGTGGTATTCTCTCTGCATCAGATTGGAAAGGAACTGGGTGATCAAGGTGTTGATTTGGAGATATTGCTCTGCCAGCAGGAACACCTACTTTGCTTGAATATCTAGTATTGCTCCAATGTAAGCTATTCTTTTTGCAGGCTGCAGATGAGACTTCTTGTTAACCTTCACATCTAGATCTTTTAATAGGTTCAACACATATTGGATCTGCAAAAGTAACTCTTCTCTGCTTTGTCCTACCAGGAGCCAATTGTCTAAGTACGGAAACACCACTATTCCCTGTGTTCGAAGGTGGGCAACAATTACCGTTATACATTTTGTGAATACTCTTGAGGCTGTGAATAGTCCAAAGGTAGGGGGAGCACCTTGTATTGGAATATCAAGTCTCCCACCATGAACTTCAGGTATTTCCAATGGCTCTTCCTTGCTCAGAAGAAGCAGTATGCCCTGCAGTGTTGTCATTCTGAATTTGTGTACCTCTATAAAGAAATTGCTGTCATCCCGCCATCCTTTTTTGGTATCTGGAAATAACAGGAATAAAAGCCCTGCAGATTCTGCGTCCACTGCACAGGAGTGATTGCCTACTTTTCCAACATAATTTGTACTTCCTCCAGCAAAATTGGAGTTGCTAGGATAAACTTCATGCCCGAAAATGGTGGCATAGCTTTGAACTCTATGGCATAACCAGTGGTTATAATCCCAAGTACCCACTGATCCGATGTTATGATATGCCATGCTAGGGCATGACTTCCTAGTCTGATGGTATTGGCAACTTCAAAACAGATGGTTTTTTACCTCAGGAGGTTGTTGTTTTAATTGCTTCTGTTGATATTTTTGCAGTGGATGCACCAATGAATCAAAGAGACCATTTGGAGGAATCCTTGGGAGGATGCCCACCTTGGTTCTTTTCCTTTTGTCCAAATCCTCTTTTCTTTTCTTTTTGGTAAGGCTTGTGTTGATGCCTACAGTCTTGCCTATCAGGCTGGTTTTTTTAAGTTCCATGTTGACGTCCAAATGTTCCGTTACGCAACGTAGAATATGTTGGTGCATTTGTGAAGGTTTTGGCGGTATATTTTGATTTCTTCAAAGATTCCATTTTTAAGCCTGTACTCTCACTAAACATCAAACCCTATGCTCTCAATATGCTTCTTCATGTCCTGTTGTAAATTGGTGGATCTCAGCCAGGCATGTCTATGAATTGCAATTGCAGTAGTTATCGGACACAATTCAGTTTTTTCCAGGTGTTTGAATGTAATCAACTACTGCCAAGTGATAGCTGTTGATATGACATAGGTGTCTTGAAAGATTTTGAGAAATTGTTCTTGGGTAAGATTTATGGAGTCCTGGAGAAGGGCATCCCAAAACAAATTATTATATTTTGCCCTACAATCAGCATGGTTTGCTATTCTTGTTGCCAAACTCGCAATGGAATACACTTTTCTCCCCAACATGCCAGTTTTCTGCTCTCTTTTTCATATGGTGTTGAATGCCTGCACCCTGAGCTTGAGGATGACGCACAGACTATTACTAATGGCATTGCTTTCGTCTTGAATTCTATACAAACCCTTTCAACACTTAGAGGTGAGTGTTGAAATCTGTAACACCTCCCATGCTGACTGCACAGCTTGAGAGATGACTGGCAACATTGGTAGGGCTACCACATGACAGGACTTAGCTGCTGCCATCATATTATATACAGAATGGATTCTTTACCTCTGATTCAGGAAGCTTTACATCCAAACCCAATGCTTCTGCCATTTCTGTTAGGTGTATATGATATGACTTCATTTCTTCAGACAAAGAAGTGGATGGTCTCATTGGCACATCAGATGGCTGGTCAGAGGGGTCAAGTGTTGTAGTAGACTCAGCTTCAGAATCTGTTGTCTCTCTCTCATCCCCTGATGGTGGGGCTAGGGATATCTCCTTTTCTTTTGGTTCCTTTTGTAGAACCTCCTTTGGTTTAAGAAACTCTTTTGTCAGGTTTGCTTGGCAGTTCAGCCTGGGTCAACCTTGTCACTGTTTCAGGAGGTGCAACCTGTTGTGTCATCTTAGACAGTGAGCACACCTGTGGTTGAGCAAAAATAGCCTGTGGTCCGTGTACGCAGCTTGAAGCCATGGGTTAATCATCTGCTGACTAGTATAGGTAGATTGTGCCACATGTGGAAACTGATTTATCTGCACATGCTGTGCTGCCCTTTGCGCCATCCAGAGTTGAAACTCCACATAGTCATCTAGCATGGATGTTGCTGTTGTATGTCTAAAGCCACAAGAGTGCGTTATTTCCCTCTGGTTCAGCAGCCCTTGCATGCCCACATATGGCAGTGGCAACTTCCAAATCAATGGTGAATAGGATGTCGATGGCATGTTATCAAAGGTTGAGTTGTCACCTTGAGAGCCTTCGATACCAAAGCCTGTTGTGAGGTGAAACATAAAGGCAATATTGATGGTGTCTTTGGAATCAGTGCTGAAATCTCTTCTACATCAGGCTCAATGTCAAGACCGCTGCTTAGAAATTCATGAAAGGTAGACTGAGATGGTGCACTCAATGTCGAATCAAAAATGGAGAGTAAAGTATTTGCTGTATTGGGATCTAACGCAGGTTCATCCTCCAATAAATTTGCCTTATTTTCATATTTAATGAGCAGTTCACTATGTGACTGCCGAGGCATGGCTTCCCTAAGTGTCAAGGGAGTCGCCACTGACCTTGTCTTTGTCAGTGTTTCTCCATCTTTCTGCCAGGCTGGGAACCTATGGAGCCAAAAGGAAGGATTGATTCTGAGAAAGGGGGAGAGAAGGAAATATGGTAAGAGAATTAACAGTGAATCTGCATCATATCTTGTATCATAAATGTTGAGGAAGAGGCAAATAGGAAAACAAAAGATCTCGGCACTACTGACACAACTATGTAAGTCATAGTTGTAAGTCATAAGTTACATAGTCTATGTAAGTCAAGATTTGATGCTTGCTACCTCTACTGTCCCTCTCACCTCTTCCATTGGGAATTGAAGAATTTTTGAAGCATCACCTTTGCCCTGGCACAGTAGTGATGCCCAGCAGTGTAAGGAGGACAAAAAATCTTTTGCAAGTAACTGTCATATCTCCAAGATAGAATCCCCCCATATCTGTAGATGAAGCAGAAAGCTCAGAGTATAAGAGAGAGTTAGAAAATCCTCATAGTTCTGACCCAGACAGCCCCACTTCTCATTTGCATCAGTGATAGGAAGGCAATGGAGGAGACAGATCTAGCACCCCTTAATGGCCTGAGGATAGAGCTCCACCTTCGTCTTCTGACTCCCATTCCTCCTCTGTAGGGAATGTAAGACTTGTATAAAACATATGTGTAAAGGTCTTAGATTGGAAGCTGCAAGTTCTTTTAACACACTCTGGGATGCACTGCTAGTTCCATCCAATCCTGGGGCCAGCCATTGCTGCTGGACCTGCAACAGAAAGGTTCAGCACAAGCTCAATAACTGGAGGGCGAAATATGCATTTACTTAGACAGTGGCTGACATCTGGAGTAACACAGCCCTTGCGGAAGGGCATTGTGCAAGTGCAAAACTGTTACGCTAGCTGGAGATCCATACTGGTGTTGTACTACCGCAAGTCTGCTTGTGGCTGCACAACAGTTGTGCCAACAAGAAGAGATCATGTCTCAAGATATTTATTAAACCCAATGCACTTCAGCCATAGGGTGAAGCTGTCCTCAGAGGCAACGCTAAAACATGCAGACATGAAACCAATTAACAACATTTTTAAAAATAGAAAAGGAATAACCACAATAAATATTTTCATAAACTCAAAGCACATCATAATGCACAATTTTAAAAAAAAAACACTTTTAAAATAAACCTGCTTACATTTTCCTGAAAACCTTACAAGTGGTATCTTCTAAAAAGGCTGTTCACCAATGTAAATCTATTGCAACAGTCTCTCACAAAAGGAGTGAATATAACCCTCTGCCAAGGGTCATTGCTTTTCACATAAACTCTGAAGGTAAGGCCTTGTAGACAAATACCTCATGCTACCTCTTACCTCAAAAGTAACTACAAAGAAAAGAAACTCATTGAAACAAATGGGAAAAATCAAGTTCCTCATTTAACCGTTGTGGAAACAGAGTTTTTACTTCAAAAATTCACCACACTTCTTTTTTGAGTAGAATTTTATCATTTCCCTGATTAACTTTTTTAACTGCCCAGAATTGTTTGTCTGTTACAGAATGATCTTATTAAATTAAAAACAAACACCATTGCAGCACCCATTTTTTAATGTTTAATATTACATAGATGTTCCCCATCCGTCTCTTAAGGGATCTAGATATCTTTTGCACAAACAATTTCTTACATAGCATTGAATGATGTATCCCACATTTGAAGTGCTGCACATTGTGAAAGAGTTTAACATACATGGTTTATGGGTGAAATAATCCTCAAAGACTGTCATTTTACATGTGTATTGGCAATTAACGCAGTGGCCCCAAGGATAATGCCCTTGGTTTGCAGGTGCCCCTGGCAAATTGTTAAGTACGATTATTTTCCTTGAATTAACTCCTCACCAATTCATCTTTTTATATTTCTAATTCTCTTAAAATAGATAACTGGCTTCTCCTGGGAGCCAAATATGCTCTGTAAAATATGCCAATGTTTTTTGATATTCCCCTGTAAAATAATTGTAAAATGATTAAATGTTAGACTGCAGCTCACAGGGTTATTTGACATCTTTTGTATGTCTCCAAGAGCTCCGTGTATGAAAAGCCCTCCTCAAACTCTTATCAACCACTTCTCTGGAATAGCCTCTCTCCATGCACTGATCCCTCAGTAACCTAAATGCACGCGCACATACACATGACTGGTCTGTTGAATAGATGCGTCTCAGTTGCAAAAACTGTCCATATGGCAAGTCCTCCCTGATGTGAGCTATCAAAATTCAAATAGGTGTTCTTATCTGTGGGTTTTCTATAAACAATTGACCATTCTCATTTCTAATTAGCAGATCCAGAAAGTTAATCTCGTCATAACTCTGATGGACATCAAATTGGATATTAGCATGCCTTGAGTTAACCCAACCAAAAAATGAATCCAAATCTGCTGCATTGTCTCTCCAAATTTAGAGAGAGAGAGACGCAAGATGGCGTTCCACTGGGAAGCACCCGACAAACTGGCTGCTGGGGTCTTTCGCTCCCGTTTGATCTAACTATCTCTCATCGGCAAGATGGAGATTGGAATGCAAAGCAGGACTTGCCAGAGGTAAGCGTTATTAGAGGAGAGCTGGCTGAAAGAGGAAAGAAGCTTTATATGATTGTCGGTGAACTTTAATTAGTTCTTACTTTCACTTTGAAGAACTCCTGCAAGTAGCCTTGGAAAAAATTAGTTGCTCAAGTGATTAATTACTCTTCATACAGCATTGGATTCTTGGCACTGATAAAATTCTTTTATGGCTGGTAATTAAGCTCTTTGCTTACTTTTTGTTTTGTACCTTCAGAAGCACTGAAGTGGGGATGGAATAGAAGAAGGTTTAAATACAGTACTACATTGAAATTTGGTAATAGAAGCTTTCTTTGGAAAGGGGTTTCGTAAATTTTTAGTCCTTGTGATTATTATGAACTATGGTGATGGAAAATGGGGGAGAAGATAAAATTTGGAACTGTCCGACATCTTTTGGACTATTTTCATTTTCTGCTTATTGGATGAAAACACTACTGATGGAGTATAAACATCATCCAGCATTGTAAATCTTACTTAGAAGTCAGGCCTGAAATTCAACATTTTGAAACTGGAATCATCATAAATAGAAGAACTAAGACTTTTCTCGGCTGTTTAGTATGGAGGGGGGGGGATGTTTACTACATGTAACCTGATAACACATTTTCTCAATGTGCAAGTTGATCCAGTTGACATAGTCTACCTGGACTTCCAAAAAGCTTTTGACAAAGTTCCTCATCAAAGACTCCTCAGGAAACTTAGCTGTCATGGGATAAAGGGACAAGTACATGTGTGGATTGCTAACTGGTTGGAAGACAGGAAACAGAGGGTAGGTATAAATGGAGAGTTTTCACAATTGAGGGAAGGAAGAAGTGGGGTCCCCCAGGGATCTGTACTGGGACTGGTGCTCTTTAATTTATTCATAAATGATCTAGAAGCAGGGGTAAGCAGCGATGTGGCCAAATTTGCAGATGATACCAAACTCTTCCGGGTAGTGAAATCCCAAATGGATTGTGAGCAACTCCAAAAGGATCTCTCCAAACTGGGGGAGTGGGTGACAAAATGGCAAATGCGGTTCAATGTTAGCAAGTGTAAAGTGATGCACATTGGGACGAAAACCCCCAACTTCAAGTATATGCTGATGGGATCCGAGCTGTCGGTGACGGACCAGGAGAGGGATCTTGGGGTTGTGGTGGACAGCTCGTTGAAAGTGTCAGCTCAATGTGTGGCAGCTGTGAAAAAGGCCAATTCCATGCTAGGGATCATTAGAAAGGGGATTGAAAATAAAACAGCTAACATTATAATGCCCTTATACAAAACTATGGTGCGACCACACTTGGAGTACTGCGTACAATTCTGGTCACCACATCTTTAAAAGGACATTGTTGAACTGGAGAAGGTACAGAAGAGGGCAACCAAGATGATCAGGGGCCTAGAGCACCTTTCTTATGAGGAAAGACTACAACACCTGGTGCTTTTTAGTTTAGAAAACAGGCGACTGTGGGGAGACATGATAGAGATCTATAAAATCATGCATGGTGTGGAGAAAGTGGAGAAAGAGAAATTCTTTTCCCTCTTACACAACACTAGAACCAGGGGTCACTCGATGAAATTGATTGCCAGGAGGTCTAGGACCAACAAACGGAAGTACTTTTTCACACAACGCGTGATCCACTTGTGGAATTCTCTGCTACAGGATGTGGTGACAGCCAACAACCTGGATGGCTTTAAGAGGGGTTTGGATGACTTCATGGAGGAGAGGTATTTCAATGGCTACTGGTCGGAGGGCTGTGGGCCACCTCCAGCCTCAAGGCAGGATGCCTCTGAGTACCAGTTGCAGGGGAGTAATGGCAGGAGAGAGGGCACGCCCTCAACTCCTGTCTGTGGCCTCCAGCGGCATCTGGTGGGCCACTGTGCAAAACAGGATGCTGGACTAGATGGGCCTTGGGCCTGATCCAGCAGGGCTGTTCTTATGTTCTTTGTCTAGTGCCGGCATTGTTTAGTCTCCCTGCAGAGTTTTGATATCTTTCTTTTGGGAATGTTTGTTAAGGCTTTCTTGTTAACCCTTTGATGGTACTCCAATGATTCTTAATACTATCTAATTTGATTTGATTTTCTTTGGACTCTGGGGTTCTTTATTATTTTACTTTGAAATTGGAATTACTTTGAAATATTGAGAATTACTAAGGAAATAAGTAATAGGGTTTTCTTTCTTTTTCCTTCCTTTGTAATTTCATTGCCCTTATTACCTTTTTTATCCACTAATGAGTTTTTTTAAAATTTCTTGATTCACTTTAAGATTAAAATGTATACATCTAGGCTATAACAACTGATATACAACCATTGATATATATGCCCAATTTGTTATTTTAGCTATTACTATTACTTAACTTATTTAATGTTAACATACTCAGTTTTATTCCTTCTTATGAAATAGCAAATTTAGGATATTGGTAATAGGGAGATCTGTGTTTAAGGGCATATAGTTGAACTTTTCAGTTGAAACTATAAGGTTGAATAGATTTTACTGAAAGCTGATCTTTTATCTTTTTTCTGCATTGGATTCCCTGTTATTATTTGCAAAAGTATTATAGGGACTAGGGAAATTAGTTTATATATGTATACATTTAGTTTATTATTATTATAACTGTTATATTTTTGTCTTGTACATGTAATTAGTTATTTCCAACATGAAGACTTGACTGCTAATTTAACAGCTGTTATCAAAAAAATTGCGAAGAGGGAAGTATTTATACCAAAGGGTAATGTTTTTCTTTCTTTTTCTTTATTTTTCTTTTTTTATTTTTTAAAAAAACCATGGGTTAATTATCTGATTTCTATAAGATCGAGAGTCCCAGATTTCATATTAGTATTTCATAAAATCTCTTTTTTGCCCTCTTTCTCTTTTTCCTTGTTTTTTTAAACCATGGGTTAATTATCTGACTTTCAGAAGATTGAGAGTCCTAGACTTTATATTAATATTTCATAAAATCTTTTTTCTCTTGGAATTAACTTTTTCTCATTTCTTCTTCTCTCTACCCCTCTTTTAAATTCCATACTGTTGTTCATTTCTCTTATATATAAAAGGTTTTGGATACTAGTCATGAACATTTGTCAAAGCGTTTTGCACTTGGGTTGTATGGGATGAAAATGCAATCATGGCTTTGTGTTTACTATATTTAAGCTTCAGGTCTTTGCTGGTCAGTCTTTTCCTCTTTAACAAGCAACTTACTTCTTTCCTATGACTAACTGGAGAGCTGGATGGGAGGTTCAAAATCCATTTTTCTATTTTTTATAAGATAGATTCATTTTTGTAGTTATTTCCTTTGTTTGTTTGTATGTTTTAGTGACATTCCTATAGATAATACCTTTTGAGCTTATAGATTTTAATATGATTCCTTGCATTGTTGTTTCTTCTTTCATGTTCCCATTATTTTTGGACCTCTCATTGAGGCTTTTTATGGAGAGGAGAGCCAGTATGAAGTGATTGATGTGATCTGCTTAAGATTTTGCAGTATAGTTATGGCACAGAGTTGGATATTTATTTTATCCAGCTTATGTTCTACGCTTATGGAAATATGAAAATTACATACTTATTTTAGAGCTTTTATAAACAGCATTGAATTTATGAATTTCTCCATCTGCTACTTACAGCATTGGGAGAAGTGTATGTGAATTTATAGCTTTTTACTGGAGAAGCCTGTAATAGAAGCTTTTCAATGTCCTTGTTTTATCAGAATAAGGATTTCTAGTGATATTGAATATTTTTGGCTTTTTTCTAGACTTTTGGATTCTTTTTCGATTATTTAAGATTCCATCCGTCCATCAGCTTAATGAACAACATAATTAAAGGAACTTGTATTCATTGCATAAATCATTCATTATCCCATATGGAACTTTTTTATTTGTTGTCAGAGAGAAGCTGGGACGAAAAAGATTAGAAGATGTATGACCTTTTAATATATTTTCTTTTTATTTAGAAAATTTTTATTTAGTACTGAAAAATACAGTAAAACTTTTAAAATTTACTCTTTTCTCATCAGTTTCATTAGATTTAGGATTTTGAAAGCTTCTGAATAGCTTTTAGATTTTTTTTCCCCTTCTCTTTTTTTCTTTTCTTTCCATTCACATAGGACTTAAATCAGATGAAGGATGAATTGGTAGTGGGGAAATTTATATTCTCTCTAAAGAATATAGTTTAATGTGTGGGATGGGTATTTTTACTGCAGAACACAGCAGGTGTTTGAATTACCTATATGGTAGGGTTGGTTCTCCTCTCTTTATCCAGCTAGCTCCCTGGGAGGTTCAAAATTCCATATAGATGCCTAGATTTAGACTTTGTGTGGCTAGTCACTTAAATATCTTTTACTCTTTATATACACTATTACTATTTTTGTATCTTTCTTATGAATGGGGTTTTTGGACGGATAAGATCTTGTTTGTAAACATGTATGTTTGCTGGAATCTCAGAGATGTGACATTTTCTGTTTTTACTTATAATACTAATAAAAGCATTTAAAATCAAATCAAATGTAATATATATAGCCTGAGACTGAGCAAAGAGTGAGGCGCCAGGTTACTATACAACCCCTCAATTTGGCACTAGCCTTTGCTGAGTCAACAGCTGGTTAACTGAATTGCTGTCTTGCTGGACCCAGGCACCTCACAACTTCCTGTCCAAATCCTCAGGCTGAACACACTGAGACATATCCAATGGAAAACCACCATCAAGCGTCCTGACTTTGGTACTCACTACTTCTGTGGGTTCTCATTCCTTCTCTAAATGAAACATAAGATTTGCATAAAACATACATGGACATGTCTTTAATTGGAAGTTGCAGGTTTTTGTGACAGTGGCTGGGATGCGTAATCACTGTGATCCTTGAGTCAGCCATTGCTGCTGAACCTGCAATAGATACGTTCAATACAAGGCCAATGATGAGAGGGCTGAGTCTGCAAACAGTAGTTGGACATCCAAAGGATACTTCACAGATCCTGTCCACATCATCAGGTTACAGGAACAAGCAAGCTGTAACATATCTAATTGAAAACCACCTTCAAGCTTCTACAGTTTGGTAGTTGCTACCTCTCTGGTTATCTCTCCTTCTCTAAAGGGAATGTAAGACTTTTGTTCAACTTCCATGTGACCACCTTTCACTTGATGCTCTGAATTGCTGCAGCTGAATCTGGAATGCATACCTGGACACTCCCAATTCCACAAGTGAGTGCTGCTGTTGGGCCCGTGCCTGGAAGATTCAACACCTGATCTGTAACTGGAGGTTCAAAACTGCATTGACTGAAAACATGTCAATATGGAAATGAAAAAAAACAACATCTCTACATATTTTCCTCACAGGATTTTCAAGATATTTTCTTAGCTTACAAACCCCACCTTCCATTCCGACACTGGACAGGATCCAGACTACATTAGGCATGACTAAACACCACTGGAATCAATGAGACATATCAGGACTAACAAATTAATTTCAATAATTGATGCCTCGTGTGGTGAGAGTGAATAGAGAGAAATTTCAACACTAGAACCTTTCAACACCAGAACCTTTCAACACTAGAACATTCTCTTTCAACACTAGAACCAGGGTCATCCCATGAAACCTATTACCAGAAAATTTAGAACCAACAAAAGGAAATACTTTTTCACACAGTGCATAATTAATCTATGGAATTATCTGCCATGGAATAAGGTGGTGGCCACCTACTTGGATGTCTTTAAAAGGGGCTTAGACATATTCATGGAGGTCAGGTCTATCAATGGCCACTAGTCTTGATGACTATAGGTGACTTCCATAGCCATAGAGCCAGGAGGCTTTTGAATACTAGTTGCAGGAGAGCAAAAGGATGATAGAGTACATGCCTTCACCTCCTGCTTGGCTTCCTAAACACATCTGGTTAGCCACTATGGGAAACAGGATGCTGGACTAGATAGAGCCTGAGACTGATCGAGCAAGACTCTCCTTGCGTTTTTATGTTCTTTATGACTTAATTATGACTAAGAGTCTGGATCCTGCCCTGAGTGCAAAGCTGCATTATCAACACATACTGGCTTTATTATTAGTTTGACTACCCAAAGAGGTCTGGGACTTGTGGTCTGATAAGAGTGCTGAGAACTCTCTGTAAGAAATCCCTAATTCCATCAGAACGTTGCCTAGAAAGGGGGACTGAATTATGGTTGCACTCATTTTAATAAGTCTATAGTGGAGATGAGAATATGGCATGGGCAGGGGTATGCATATAGGCTTTTTTGCCAAAAGAAACACTAAAGATCAGCATTGCTAGCTGGAGATAAACAGGTTGCTTACCTGTAACAGATGATCTGGTAGTGATCAATTGACATTCATAAGTATGGGTTCTGTGTCTGCGCAGACAATTCAGGTAGAATTCAATAGCTCCTTGTGGCACCAACCACTGCCCTCTGCACATGCTCTGCGTTTATTTTTTGCATTTCGGTGCCATTTCCTTTCCGTTCCTTGATGGCCACCAATAGAGTAACTGCCTTTTAAATAAGTCTCAAAGCAAAGGTCAATTACATATTTGTAATATCATTAATATTGTACTCAATTTAAAAAAGAAAAACGATACTGAGTATTATTAAGTTCACTTTCTGCAGTGGGGATGGATGGGAGGATCTTATGAATGTTAACCGATGACTCGCAGATCATCTTACAGGTAAGCAACCTGTTTATCTGGAACGTGGTGCATTGACACACATAAGTATGGGTGGATTACATGCTTTCCCACTGGAGGAAGGCGCAGAAAGCTACTGAAGCACTCTTTTCAACACACTCCTCCCAAAAGTTGCCTCAGCCGCAGAGTGAAGGTCAAGTGCATAAAGTCTTATGAAAATCTGATCAAAAGACTAGGTTGCAGCCAAATACCTTTAAATTTGATTCCAGATAAATGGGCTGCAGAGGTAACATATGGAGGCGGGTCTCACGATGTGTGAGACCCGCTTTTTACAAAACTGCGGGGAGAGCAGGCTAAGCCCGCTCTCCCCGCAGGCGAGCTCTGCAAAAGCCCTGGGTGGCTGTATCGGCCGCCCACATGATTGCCGGCTCCGTGACGGAGCCAGCGGGGGCTGGGGAGCTCAGGGGCCGCGTGGCCCCTGGAAGCCCCAGTATGCCCTGCACAAGCGTACAGGGCATACTGGGGAGACCCCCGGAGCCGGGAGGCAGCTTTTCACCTCCCAGTCGGGGGTCTACTTGTGAGTAGCCACAGCATGGAGCCGCCACTACTCACGGTCAGGGATCCCGGTTTTGCGGAGCACTTGCTCTGCAAAACCGGGCTAAGGGCAGGGGCACTTAGGCGAGTTACTGCCTAGGAACCACCAGGCTCGCAGCCGAGCCTGGTGGTTCCCACAAGTGAGAAAAATCAGGCTAAGCTTTCCTAGCCCAATTTTTCCCTATGGTGAGAATAGCCCCATGCTCTTGTGGAATGGGCCATGATAAACCTTTGGTGGATCCACCTTCTGCAGTCTATAGGTAAGGTGTATCAACTCCACCAACCACTGAGAAAGCTGTTGTCTAGACAGTGGCAGGCCTTTCATTCTGTTCAGTTTTGTCTTTCAAATGTCATGACTCCTTTTCAAATAGAACAGCAAAGACCTGCATACATCCAGACAATGCAGAGCCTTTTCTAATGGCGAAGATGGGTGTCTTTAAAAAGTGGATAATATTACATCTTGGTTTAAGTGAAGGTCAGTAACCACTTTTGTGCAGAAAGTAGGGTCCAACCCCAAGACAACTTTGGTATATGGCTAATCAATGTATAAAGCTGTGAGTTTGCTAACTCTGCGAGCCATAGTAATCACCACCAAAAATGCTGTTTTAAGAGACACCAACTTCAGGGATGTCATAGCCATTGGTTCAAAGAAGTTTTCCATCAGAGCTGTGAGAACAAGGGAAAAGCTCCATTTCTCCATAGATTCATGAACAGGTGGGTACAAATTGTTTATCCCCTTCAAAAACCTCTTACAATCTCAGTGACTAACAATCATCTTTCCATCCCAGCCACCATGGTGAGAGGAGATAGCAGTCAAATGGACTTTAAGGGAGACATTGGCCAAACCCTTGACAGTCTTTGTAGCCTTTGAAACCATGGTGGCCATAGCCACCATGGGGTTATAAGGATGTAGTCTGTTATGTCCTGCAGAATGTTGGCCACTACTATGTTCAGCAGCGGGTAAGGCAGGAACAAGTAGAAGAAATTCTCTGTCCATCTGTACTGGAAGGCATCCCCTTTGGAATACCTTCCCAGTCCTGGCTTTGAGCAATACTGATCACCCTTTTTGTTTAATTATGTTGCAAAAAGGTCTACTGTTGGTGCCCCCCATACCTCAAATAGCGGGAGCAGTTAATTGAGGGTTCAGTTCCCATTCATGCTGTTGCAGGAGCACCTGTGACCTGCTCAGCACATCTGCCAACATATTGTCCACTCCCCTTATATGGATCACAGTTAGAAAGATCTGGTTTGCAATGCACCAGTTCCATATTTGCAAACTCAGATTGCACAGTGAACGTGGTATAGTTCAGCCTTGCTTGTTGATGTAGGCAAAGGCAATTGTGCTGTCTAGCTGCACCTGGGATATGTGGCCTATCAGCTATAGTTCCCATATTTGAGTGGATGATGCACTGCTAAAAGCTCTAGGAAGTTTATGTATAACTGTCTCTGCTGTGGAGTCCAAAGCACCTGTGCCCTGAGTTTATTTCTGTGAGCACTTCAACCCTGTAGGAAGGCATTGGTGGTGATCCAAGCCATAGGCACTGGTGTCCTGAATGAAATGGCCTCCATGAGATTCCTTTGGTCTGTTCACCAATTTAAGGATTCCAACACGGAGTCTGGAACTGTTAGAAGCATATGTGGGCTGTCCACAGGGCAGAACACTGAGAGGTACCACAGTTGTCGCCTTTGCATTCGTAAGCATGCATATCTGACTTTTGATGTGCTGGAGGCCAAGAGGCCTAGAAGAATGAGCGTGGTATGAGCTTTTTGAGAAGGATTTGAGCTCAGTGCCATGATCAACTTTAAAATCCTTTGATAGCAATCCTCTGGAAGCAATGCTCTTTTCTGTTTATTTATTTATTTAACACATATTTATATCGCCCTAACCCAAGGTCTCAGGGCAGTTCACAACAAACAAATACTAAAAACAAAACAACTTTTTAACTTTTTAACAACTTAAAAAAAAACTTTTTAGCTTTTTAACTTTTTAAACTTTTGATTGTTTAATTGATCCATTATCAGACTGATTCTCTCATCCTGCTTTGGTATTTGAAAATAGTGGGAGTCGAACCCTTTGTTCAGAGCTGTCCACCGCGCAGAAGATATTGTTCCCTTTTCCAATAGTGTCTTGACTTCATCCATCAATGCAGGACGGTGTTGCAAGCGTGTATTTCACCCGTGTAAAGGTTGATCGAACCTTGAACTCTCTGGCCTAACCGGTCTGAATTATTCTTAAAACCCACCATTCTGATGTTATGTGTACCATGCATATGCATGACTTGCCAGCTTGACAGAATTTGTGGCATTGATGGATGGTATTAATGTTGGTAAGGTTGGACTATTGGATTGTGCAGGTGGACAGAGGGGCTGATAAAATATATTGTTTTGTTTTCTCTGCTGTCTTATTACGGGAGACCTGATTGCCCTTGGTCTTCTAATTATAAGGCTTCCGAGTGAATCTTTGGTAAGGCCTTGTGCTTTCTTTTCTCTTGTTAGGTCAATAGGAGCTCTGGTGACAGTTATCTGCACAGTACCATCAGCCAGAGTATGAAGACATGGTTAAGGTAAACATCTTACCAGTATACTTGCACTTTTTCCACTTTTCCATGGTTGCATCTGTCTTTTCATAAAACAGGCCCTTCCCATCAAAGGGTAGTGCTTCCGTTTTCTCCTTCATATCCTGCTGGAGATTTGAAAAGCGCAACCAAGCATGTCTACGTATGATGACTGCAGTTGCTAAAATATCGGATTCTGTCTTAGCTAGATGCTTAGCATTGCTAAGCTGTTGATGAATGGTCGGTGATTGTCTTTGAATAGATGTCTACAAATCTTTTCTGAAATTTTCAGGGGAAAGTTTATCACGCTCCTGAAATTAAAAAATCCCATAATGAGTGAGTGTGTTTAAATAAGCATGCCATATAGTTCGCAATTTTCAAGGAGAGGCAGGCTGTGGCATATGTCTTCCATCCTAACACATCCAATTTTCATCCTTCTTTGTCAATTGGCATTGTATGTCTCTGGCCAGCCTTAGAGGATGACGCACAATCAATAACTAGAGAATTTGGAATTGGATGTTTTAGTAAATAGTCATTTTGCTACTCTTGCATTCTATACAAGATCTCCAAACACTTCGAAGTGCATGATGATGTTTGGAGGACTTCCCAGGCGAACTTCACTGCCTTAGTAATCACTGGCAGCTTGGGCAGATCCAGCTGTGAAGCTGTTGAAAAGTGCATGAAATTGTAGACTAGATCAACCAAAGCACTGGTTTTCTTTTTAAATACCAGACCCAATACAGAGGCCATTTCAGCAATTTTTTAGTGATATGAACACATTTCTTCTGTAGGAGAAATCGACAGAGCAGTTGGCACATCAGGATTAAGATCTGAATGGTGGCCTGTAGAATCTGAGGAGCCCTCTGATGCATCTGAATCATAATTTTCCTCTTATGAGGCAGGATCCTCAGTCTGAGAGGTCGAATGGGTTTTGGTTATAGTCTGGGGCTGTGATGATTGAGCCCTTTGCAAAGACACGTTCTGTATGCCCCGTGGCAGCCTCAGGGTGTGGGCTGTGGATTAGGAGTCAGTGTCTGAGTCATAATAGTCATAACAGCCTTTGGCTCAAGGATCTCAACCTCAGGGAGTCTTGGTGGGGTCACTTGAGTGACCAATTGAACTCTATGGTTTGATGTTTTCTGGCAGACTTTCCACACCTTAAATTCATAAATAGTCTGCTGGTAAAATGGGAGACTCAGAGCCCTTGGAGCATGTGACATCTCCCCAGACATCTGTTGGATAAAGCCCTTGCCTACTAGAGTAATCCTTTGGAGGCTTCCAAGTAGAGGTCTGCATGGAGGGCATTGTGCATGAAGGTGTGAAGGCTGTTGACTGAGCTCACAACAGTCTGGCTGGTGACGTGGATGGAGTCTTTGGGACAGTAAAAGGAATTTCAACTAGATCATGATCTTTATCTTCATCCAGTCCCTGAATGATGAAGCATTTAAAGGTAGAAAGTGAAGGAGTGATCTCATTAGACTCCAATAATGATAGCAGGTTCTGAGCTGTACAGTTACTCAAGAGAGCTCCGTTCCTCGCCTACTGCTGTGAGTAATGAACCATGACTAACAAGGCATTATGCCTATGGGGAAAGGAGGAGTGAGGTTCCTGGATTGGTTAAAAAGGGCAAAAGACATTAAAAAGGTGGGAAAGCTTTTTAAAAACCCTGCTGCACAGTGCTGCATGGGGTCTCCTTCTGCTCTCCATGTGCCCAGCAATGCCCCCCTAACCTGCAAAATGCCCCCAAAGCTTCTGCCCTAAAATAGGGCAGAAAAAGCCCCCCAAAAAGACAAAAACCCTGGACTGTGCTCTCCAGAATATCCTTGTGTCCTCCTTGTGTCCAGCAATGCCCCCAGCAGCGAAATGCCACCCAAAACTGTGAAAAATCACAGGAAAAAATACCTGTCTTTAATAGAAATGAGCCACAAAATGCATGCTGCCTACATTCCAGACCCAATCATTATTGGAGTCTAATGCATTAGGAAATGACCCCACAGTCACTTCTTGGGTTTGATACTTGCTATCTCTCTGATTTTTTCTCTTCGTCCATAGGGAATGTAAGACTTTTGTTCAACTTACATGCAAATATCTTTCATTGGACACTGCAAATTGCTGAAGTTGACTTCAGGCTGCATAGCTGGACACTCCCAATCCCACCATTGGGTTCTGCTGTTTTCAACACCTGATCAGTAAGTTGAGGGTCAAAACGTTTTAAAAACCCTACTGCACAGTGCTGCATGGGGTCTCCTTCTGCTCTCCATGTGCCCAGCAATGCCCCCCTAACCTGCTAAATGCCCCCAAAGCTTCTGCCTTAAAATAGGACAGAAAAAGCCCAAAAAACTGCACCGTGCTCTCCAAAATATCCTTGTGTCCTCCTTGTGCCCAACAATGCCCCCAGCAGTGAAATGCCCCCCAAAACTGTGAAAAATCACAGGAAAAAATACCTGTCTAATAGAAATGAGCCACAAAACAGATCCTGCTTGCATGCTCCTTACAAATGCATTAAAAAAATGGCAGCAGGAAATGACTTCACAGTCACTTCTTGGGTTTGATACTTGCTATCTCTCTTGCTATCTCTCCAATTTTCTCTCATCGCCCATAGGGAATGTAAGACTCTTACATGCAAATATCTTTCAATGAATGCTCCAAATTGCTGCAGTTGACTTCAGGCTGCATAGTTGGACACTCCCAGTCCCGCTATTGGGTTCTACTATTTTCAACGCCTGATCAGTGAGTAGATCAGCTGTCTACTGTTAAAGGCCAAAGCAGGTAGGAAGGGACATGTTTTGCAAAGTGGAAGCTGGTGATAGAGGGAGATGGTAGGAGGTAAACGGAACAGAATGATGGGCCAGCATAGGCAGGGTAATATCTCAATAAAACAGAACCCAGCCCTGGTGATGCTGACCAAGTCATTCTAACCCAAGTGGACTACCAGAACACCAGGCAGAGGTCTCACAGATACCAGCTCTTCAAGAAAGTATGTATTTCATTTCATTCTCCATTTCATCCCCCTTCTGCACTCTTGGTGAAGTTTGGGTCCAGGGTAGGACCCCAGGTGAGGGTTTTTGCAGTGCCAGGAGACCCAGTAAGTGATGCTATGTCCCACTACCTATACAAGGTTGCTCCAACCTTACTCTGACATCTAGAAAGAAAAGATGGGGAAAGGAAATTACAGTAAGTAGGTTTCACACACAAAAACCTAGTTCTACTTAATCACTCAGCCCCTTTCGAATGTAAAGTCTGTAAGTCCTGGATTACCAGAAGCCAATTTTCTTAAGGGCAGTCTCCATAAGCCCTTCAGTTGCCACCACAGAAGTAGCACCAATCCAAAAAGACTTCAAGGCAAAATGCCCCAAGGGGAAACCAGCCATTGACAAAGAACTGGGACTGAGTGAGATTCCTGCCATTTTCATGCCTGGAGGGGGGCGAATTGAGATGTGATTGCACAAAGACTGGGTGTTGGGATGCCATGTTACCTGGTTGCTCGAGTGGCCCTGTAGAGTCTGGAGAAGGGTGGGGCATCCCTCCTGTAGGGCTTTCATTCCCTTCAGGGAGCATTAGGGATGAGAAGGCTCCAGGCTGGTTTGATCTCAGTGGGGTTGAGAGGGCAAGGCAGGGAGAGCTACAGGAAACAACTCAAGGAAGACAGCTAGGTTGGGTGTGGCCAAAAAAAGGAAGCAAGGTCAGGAAGAGGGCAGGGCTAGAAGTAGGCTTTAAGCCCTGTCAGCTCTGCAATGGGGTATTTAAAGATAAGGCAGCTGATGATGAGGAGCTGCTTCTGAGTATGGGAGCCAGGAGTTCTCCAGCAGAGGGAAGTGGCTGAATGCAGCAAGCCAGGAGGACGACTTAGGTGACAAACTAATTTCCTCCCCTGGCTGTTCCTGAGGCTGACCTTTTTTCTCTCCCCCCCCCTGCCCTTTTTGTGCTTATCCAGTCATTCGGGAGTTCATGAAGGGCTAGGAACCCACCCCATCCCCTGGGAGTCTGACACTGGGCAAACGTCAGAGGTTTCTCTGCTTTTCAAAGTGATCTCTTCTCAGCCTAACTGATCCATTTTAAAGAACATAATCCACAAGACCAGGCTATTCTCGCCAAAAGAAACATCATCCCATCCAAGAGAACTGTCAGATAAATCAAACCTGAACATAAGAACACAAGAACAGCCCTGCTGAATCAGGCTCGAGGCCTATCTAGTCCAGCATCCTGTTTCACACAATAGCCCACCAGATGCCTCTGAGAAGCCCACAGGCAAGAGGTGAGGGCATGCCCTCTCTCTCTCTCCCCTGCAACTGGTATTGAGAGGCATCTTGCCTCTGAGGCTGGTGGTGGCCTATAGCCTCTAGCCTATAGACTAGTAGCCATTGATAGACCTAGCCTCTATGAATTTGTCCAAGCTCCTTTTAAAGCCATCCAAGCTAGTGGCCATCACCATGTCCTGTGGTAGAGAATTCCATAGATCAATTATGCACTGTGTGAAAAAGTACTTCTTTTTGTTGGTCCTAAATTTCCTGGCAATCAGTTTCATGGGGTGATCCTAGTATTGTGGGAGAGGGAGAAAACTTTCTCTCTATCCATTCTCTCTACTCCCTGCATAATTTTATAAACCTTTATCATATCTCCCTGTAGCCTCCTCTTTTCCATACTAAAGAGCCCCAGATCAAGACACGTCCCTCCTTCACAATTTATGTAGGTTATTGTTGTAGTATTGTCCATGATCAGATGACCCACCTTACCTTGCAATAGTGGGAGAAATGATTATGTCTAGGAAGGATGAGCTCCAGGAAGTTTATGAGTATGCCTTTCTGCCAGCTGTTCCATAGGCCCTGTGCTCTTTGGTTTTTGCAATGTGCCCCCACATCCTGTTAATGATGAATCCATTGTTACTTATACAACAGGTGCCAATGATGGAAAGGGAGTGCATCTATTGAAGTTTCTTTCCCTCACCCACCACTGAACTGATTATAGAATACTTGGTGACAAAACCAAGAACATGGTCTGATTGCTAAACTTTGGCTTGAATTCCTGTAGAAACCACATCTGTAAAGGATACATCTGCAGCCTTGCATATTATACTGTTCAATTTCAGGATGCCATTAAACTCAGTAGCTTTTGTATTTGTTGCACATTTTTCCTTGGTTTTTGTCTGAAACTCATCACTAATTCCACTATTGTTGAAATTCTTTCTTGCAGAAGTGTTCTTGTCCTGAGTCCGTACTGTATCTGTGCTGATAGGCAATCCTTGCAAATTGCTGCCACCAACCAATCATCCAAAAACATTAATATGTCCCTTGTTCCCAGGTATGCAATCACCACATTATAAACATTCTTGGAGCTGTATTGAGGCCAAAAGGAAGAACCTTGTACTGGTAAACTGATTCCCCTAACCATGAATCTTAAGAATTTCCTATGGCCCTCTCATATTCCTACAAGGAAACAAGCATCCTTCAAGTCCAGAGTTGCCAGCCACTCCTCCTTCACCAATAATGGAAGAATGCCCATCAATGTGATCATTCATGGGTACAACTGAAGTTGTTCAACCTCCTCAGATCTAATATGGGATGTATTCCCTCATATCTTTGTAGGGCCTGAAGTAAAATCCTCCATAAATCCTATATGACTCTCACAGGTTCTATCTCATCCATCTCCAGAAATGATTTTACTTCCTCTACAAGTGTAGGAGTGGGGTGTGTGTGTTTTATGCCTGTAAAGACAGGTCTTTTGGTAAACTCTATTGTATACTCTGATGTTATTATCTTTGCACCTACATGGCATCAAATAACAGATGCTTCAGTTTCAAAGGGCACTAGCTAAATGGAATTTTGACAAGTTCTTATTTGGCATTGCATTACAGAGGTGTCAAAGATGTTGTTTTGACATGTCCTTTGGCTGTAGGCAGTTTTGTTGATGTTTGGATCTTTGTAGCAATAGGAATTCCTTTGTTGAAGACAATGGGAGCATTTGAACTTCCTCCTATCAGACTGTCTGTATTGCTGACATTGCCAGCCTGTGTTGTAACCCCAATCCTTTAAGGAATAAGTTTGTTGAGCCTAATGTTGAGCCTGTTGAGCATAATGCTGTCAATCAGCAACAGCCTAATGCTGACCCTTGTTGATAGGAGCCGTGCTCATGGACTGAAAAAGTTCCAGAGTCAGCACAGAGAGATCAAGGGAAATACTCCATTGTGCAATTGATGGATACAAATTTGTAAGGCCCTGCAGGAAAACTTTGCAGTCTGGATGTCTAAATAAATAAAGTCTTGCTGTCTCAGCCGGGATTCATTGCTGAGAGAGATGTTAAGTGTACTTTTATGGAGACATTTGACAAACCTTGTGACATTAGGGTGGTCTAATAAAGAACCTTCTTGATTGATGCCTGCAGTGGTTTGAAGCCTTTCAATTTGGCATAAACCTTGAACCTTTTTCCATTTATCAGAACCTTTTTCCATTTATTTATTGCCATAAAGTTGTATATTGGATTATCAATAGTAGCTAGTTGATTTTTAAGTTCCAGTCCTAGAGCTTCAGCCATTTCCTTGACTTGCAAGCGGTAAGCTTTCATCTCCTCCATTGAGGAGATACAGTATGAGTCGCAAATGGAACATCTGGAGAAGGATCATTTATATTCTCAGTGCTTTCATCCTCTGACTCAAAGAGAAGAGCCATGGTGTTCATATGAGGATTATCAGGCTAGTGAGTGAGTCACTAGAGTCTGTGTCTCAGTGGATGCCTCCTCAGTACATTTTATTGTCACTGAGGTAGTCTGTGTAGTGATGGAGACCACTGTAGGCTTAGCTTGGACTGGAAGCAAAGGCACTGTCGTTTGTGTTGACATAGCCATTGTTGATGGTATAAGTTTTGCTTGAGTGGTGGAAGCATCACCCCCAGCAAGAGTCCTGACTGGTAGCAAAGGTGCTAGAGCTGATGTTATCGGAAAAGACATTTGGGTATTTGAAGGCTTTGATTGCTGTGTCTTCCAAAGTTTATAGTCTTGGTAATCGTAGGACAATCCAATAAAAGACAGCCCCAATACACCTGTAGTTGAAGCTCACCAAGTTGGTGCCTGTGCATGGTGTGAGAACCTACATGAGTGCCAAGTAGAAAGGGTTGCCAAGTGAGAAGCTGTCAAAGCATAACACACTGGAGGATAAGAATATACTTGCAGAACTGTTGATAAAGGCCTCTGTGTGTAGATGTGGATGGGATAAGTTGAATGTCTGGGTCCTCCGCTAGTACTTCTGCACTCTGAGGTAGAAACCCTTTGAATCCTGTTGTAGTTGGAATACTATTATTTGAGGCAAGGAGAGGAATGTCTGAGCGGTCAGATGGTCCAATCTGGTTTTAATGCCCTCGATGTCATCATTGACATCTAAGGTGCGGGAAGGTTCTCAGTCCCAAGGTGTCATTTGTTTCTACATACATTGTGAGAACTGGGGTGTTCAATGTTGATGGAATTCCTCGATGCCAATCCATCAGTATCAATGGAGTTGGGGATTGTATAGGTGTAATCACCAGAGAAACTGAAGAGTGATGCCTGGATATTGCATGTGTCATTGGCTTCGATTCCAAAAGTTGGTGCTTAGTAAGCGGTGTCAAAGGGCACACTGTTGAAGTTGTCAATACTGATAGCTTCAGAGTTGAGTGAATCAATGCTGAATGATCTTTTGATGTCATAGCCATGGCCAATGCCAAAGACTCTGCTGTCTGTTTTGTAGATATTGCAGTTTACAGTCCTGATGGGGATGGGGTTTTGACCTTTGCCTGATTCAGATTTTTTTATTTCTTCGGTGCCAGAGCTGAAGAACTCCCATCAGAGGAGTGGCATTTCTCTTTTGCTTTTGAGTGTAGAGAAGAAAAGCCTCCTGGTGGTTTGGGGGACTTAAAAGCCTGTGAATTCAAGGTAACAGTAATGGGTGCCAAGGGTTTAGACTGTAGACTGCTTACATTCTGCAGCCCTCAGCACTGGTGGCAATGGACTCGGGACATCATCATATAAAGCAGCATGTAACCTGAGGGCACCATTATTTTCTGGTCTGTTTGGAGAAGGACATACAAATCGTGTAGGCTGCAGTGTCATGTCGTTCCCCCAGACAAATTAAGCAGAAGTCATGGCAGTCTTGGGATAGCAATTTAGCCACTCACTCCGAATACCTCTTGAAGGATTTCTTTCCCTCTTTTGATTCCATGTTCATTAAAGAGTGGTCAGTAAAGAAGTCTGAGTCTATACCATGAAATCCAATAATGGTTTTTAGGTTTTTTTTGCTTTTTAGAGAACTTTTGAAAGAACCAATTGAGAACGAGGAATGACAGTAAACAAAGTCTGAACACAACAGCAATTGGAAAGAAAATGCCATCCTGCACTCTTTAAATAACAGCCATACTGATAGCATGGGGTGGAGTGAGGACACTGCGAGGAACTGTAGCATTTAGCCCGCTAGGTTCCAGCACAAGTGCATAACCCATTCTTATGGCTGGCAACAGAGCATGATGCAGATTAATCTGAACAGAAAATGTCTCTCAAGAACCAAACCAAGCCAAAGAGTAAAGCCCTGATGAGGACAATGCTGTGGTTGTTAGAAAGAAAATGAAAACTGCTGCTACAAACTAAAGGCAGTACAAAAAACACCTCTGTCAACGAAATCCCCATAGGCAAACTCTTTTCAGAGCACCAGTCTTTGTCTCTGGTCTAACTCTGCACAACCTTCCTTACATGGAAATCATCACAGGGTTCTGCGAGGCAGCCACTTTACAGGAAAAGGTGATGACAGCAGTACACTGTGCGATAGCGGATGGGAAAAGACCCTTCCTGTGGAGGTAAACTGGAAACTGGAGGTAAAACCTGAACAGAAGAAAAACTCTGTTGCCCTAGTAGTGAATCAACACCTCAAAATTATCTGCCTCGCTCTGAGCAGAAAGGCATCCGACTGAACTCCAATGATATGTAAATGAAACACCCAGTGCAACAGGCAGGAGGGCAGTGAGCCTGGCACGAAGGACAGGGGCAGATGAGTGTCTGTGGTGGCCTCCCAAAGGTATGGGGAAAGCAGGGGTGAGCCTCTGGTGGCTCCAGGAAGTTCTCACGGCCACATTGGCTGGAGGATGCCCATTCCACCAAGCTCAATGATAGCCATGTAGCCATTATGTGAAATTTTAATGACTGACTGTTGATCATATGCACCTTTGCCAATGTATAGCACCAAAATAGGACTAACCCGTTTGCAAAAACAGGTCTCCACAAGATGTCAGGTGCAGAAAAACTTCAGAATTGTCAAATCCCTTGTCAAACCTAACAAGACCCAGTCTGGAATCCAGTGAGCAGTCCATGGCCCTGCCAATGAACAATGGAGCCTGCTGCATATGATTGTACCTGAAAACCCTCCTCCAAACACACAGAAACCCTCCAAAAGGAGACTCAAATTATCCTTTAAAATGTTACCACACAGCTAGATCTTCATGGAAGCCACAGGATAAATGGATACGGTGATGAGGCAATTTGGTTTGCATTGTAAACACATAAATGCAACAACAAAAACTCTGCTGGGTGCCACAACCCTGCCAGCAAGATTGAGATAGTCTGCCAAAACCTGATATAAACATCCTGCCAAAATATCCCTGAGAGTGGCTCTCTCTTTGGACTGCAGGTCAGTCACCAACTCCCTTAATGCCTCCAATTGAGCCCTGGGCAACCCGGACACTCCTAACTCAATGCTCCAAAACTACAAAACATATGGGCCCCCTATCTTCTCTGGGGCCAAAGGGACCCCAAGGTCAGAGATCAGGCCCCCCCAAATTCAGCAAAGCTAAGGCCCAAGCATTGGAATCCACCAAGCCTGTGGAAAAGAAATCATCTAGAAAATGGAGAACAGAGTCAAAACCAAACACATAAGTGCACCACTGCAAAAAAAAAAAGAAGACGCAGCAGCTAAAACATTCAAGTGCTGAACATTGAAATGAAGGGAGCACTTTATCAAAATAATACTTTATCTGGTTATTCCAACCGGAAGCCCAGAAGATCAAAGTCATCAGAGTGCACCACAAGCAAGCAAAAGGCTGACAGTGCCTATTCTGGCGTATCAAGGCCACAGTAGCATCAAAGGAATTGTATTTCACAGAGCAAAGCTCAGGGTCAATGAAGTCAATGACAGAATTCCTTTTTGGGTGTGATAGGTGGAGAATCAGCCTAAATTCCCCAGGAGTCTTCTTGAGTATCAATAAGTGGAGTATCTTAGTGAGTATCTTATCTTGAGTATCTTAGTGAAATCTTAATGTTGGCAGAGGAGATTGCTCATAGAGCCCATAGTCTCAGTCTCCTTAATCAGTTTAACACCACCTCCTCAGAGCCAACCAGATACTTTAGGTTAAAAGTTATATAGTGACTTTCTGTCTTAAGGGCAGGGTTAGGCAGATGTTCATGCTGGAAATGACCCACAAATGGACAAAAACAAACACTTGATTAAATTAAGGATGTGATGCTCCTTGTTTCTTTTCAGGTAGTCCAAAAAAACAGTAGGCAAGTAGGTTTTGCTTTTACTTTCTTTGTTACCTGAGATCCCCAAGCAATTACCCAATGATATGTATTAACTTCTCTGAAAAGAGGGAGGCTTGCTGACCTTGATGGCTCTCAGTGCATCTAATATATCAGAGCCAATTACTTCCTAAAGCTGAGAAGCTCAGTACCAATCGTCTTATCAATCCAGAGCAACTGTCAGCCTTTGTTATACAGCTAGCCATGCCCTCAGGCTGCTGTCAAACTAGTATGGTCCACTTAGCCCTTTCTGATGCCGGGTTTCTCTTGTCTCTGGAGCACTAGGAAGGCCATATCAATGATTCTGACTGCACTCCCACATTTTGGAACCAAATCATGGACACTTTAAGAATTGCAAGGAAAGAAATGACAGGTTCAGACTATCTGCCTTTTTAAACATATGACTGTACAATAGTTACTTTTAATTAAATGAAAGATGTGATCTGGAAAAGAAATCCATTACTTCTGCATGGGGTATGTGTGTGTATATAAAACTAAGATCCTTACTGAAGAGAAGATGCACAGAAAATCTATTGAACCTAGGAACTGTTTAGTATCCTAATGTACAGGAAAATGCCCATAGCTATATAAAACACAGTCACTTGGCAAACTATCTTAAATTCATTAAATAATGCATTCTAATTCACAGGATCTCACCATTAAATTAACTTCCTTGGAATAAAATAATGTTTCACATTTTTATTACAGTTCTAAAACAATTTTGAAAGCAAGTGCATAGAAGAAAGGAAGGAAGGAAGGAGGGGGGGATGAAAACTGCACAAAAAATAACAAAACCTCCCTCATCCCTGCAGATTAGAACACAAAATTGAGTCACAGAAATAACCATGCTGAAAAATTGCAGTCCCTATACCCACTGCTTTTCGTTTGTTTCTTTTCAGATTTTAATAAGGTTTAAGGCCAAATGGGACTACTACAAGCCTCTACTTTGACCTCCAGAATAACACAGGTCACAGAATTTTCACTGGATCCTGTCTGAAGGGAATAATTTTTCTCTGCTGTATAAACCAACATATTTCAAGTCAACTATCTTAGAATGAACTGCAACACTTTTAATGCTACCTGCTTACAGGGCGTAGCAAGGTTGGAGTGGACCCAGAGACAAGATTTTAAAATCGTGTGTGTGTGTGTGTGTGTGTGTGTGTGTGTGTGTGTGTGTGTATCTCCTATGCGCCACAATAGAACATCATCCTAATTTTTTTTGAAGGTTTTGTAAATTGTGGATGATGCAAGTCATTTAAGACATGCTGTTCTGGTAGCTCCAGGTCTTAACACTCACATCAATTTCGGAGGATGAATACAACTGAAGGAAGCCCGGGCGGGTGTGCGGCTGGGGGAGTCAGTCATGTGACTTGCCTCTGGGCCCCCCCAAGGCAGTGGGCCCCCAGACAACTGTCTCCCCTTGCCCTGTTATAGTTACGCCCCTGCCTGCTTTAATGAATGAGAGTACTAAGCCACTGTGTATCATGTATGACATGTAAAAGATAATTGACCAAGTCTAATAAACACAATGCACAGGCAAAACTGGGTTTCTCATTGTGTGCACAAGATTCCTCAGAGCTGCTTCACGCCTTACTCAAGGTATAGCAGTATTACACTATTTTTGCTATAATACACAAAGTACAAAGGGCAGCCATAGGGCACTTTACACTTGGCAAGATGTGCCAGAAATTTCCATAATATGTCATGGCTTCTTATAATATGTCAGCTGATGTTAGAAATGTGCCTGTTCCCTTCACAGTTTGTGCGTTTACCACAAGGAACACCAGTGTAGCCATGATAGACACTGGCTGCTTATTGGTTTATTTATTTATTGTTCAATGTTTATGCCACCTTTCATATGGCATCCCGAGGTACTTTACAAAAGTTAAAATACAATAAAACTCCATAAAAATCACATTTTAAAACCTTAAAATCAATTTAACAGACCATAAAATTAGAACTGACAATTTTAACAAGCTGAGAAAGCTTCGGCAAAAAGATGGGTTTTCGGGTGGTGTTTTTTTTTTTATTGCAAGAGATGAGTGCATTCCACAATCTTGGGGCAGTGACTGAAAAGGCCCATCTCTGAGTAGCCACCAAATGAGTCGGCAGTAACTGGAGACGGACCTCCTCAGATGACCTCAATGGGCGGTGGGGCTCATAGCAAAAACACTTCCCACAGATGTTACCTAGAGGCTGCAGTCCCACAGGGGAAGCAGGAGCAGGCAGGCAACAGCAGAAGGAGCGCCCAGCACCCACCTGGTCTCTCACCCCAGGCAGCACTGGGTAGGAAACAGATAGACTTCTCCCTCTCCTCCTCTTCTCCCCACAGCCTACCAGTTTGGTTGAGTGAAAGATGTTACCATCTATTAATGTATGCATCAATTTTCGTGTTTCATGTGTAATGTCAGGAGGATGTCAAAAACCTCCATAAGAACCTGAGAAGAGCCTTGCTGAATCAAGCCCAATGCCTGTATAGTGCAGCATCGTGTTTCCACAATAGATGCTTCTGGGAAGCCCAGAAGCAGGAAATGAAGGCATGTCCCCTCTCCTGTTGTTGTTCCCCTGTAATTGGTATTCAGAGATATCCTATATCTGAACCAGAAGTAGCCTATAGCAATGAAGACTAGTAGCTATAGATTTATAGACCTGTACTCCTAATACAGATGAGTATGTATGAAGCAAAACTCCTTAGCAATGTTTAAATTTAGTTCAAATGACAGGCCTAAGTGAATTAATAGAGGGAAGATTAAAAACTGTAGAACTGTTAAAGCATTTCTGGACTGAAACAAGCATTTCTGGACTGAAAATATGTATGTTTTCATGTTGTTTCCTGAGATTTTAATGCACTCTCTGTGGCCATGGAGTCTTCACTAGCTGAGCTTTTCTGTGTGGTCCTTTGGAAGTGTTAGCAATGTGAACAGCTATGATATAATTCCAATCCAATTCAAGATATTATTGTATTTTTCCTCTGGTGCAAATGGCAGCCCAGATCAACTCAATCCAGTGCATCATATCATAATGATGCATTTCCCATAGCAGACAACAGTAACCCACCAATAACCTCCAGAAAGGGTAAAACTTTGTTAGGGTTGATGGTGAACCCTTCTTAGGCCTACACCACCCCAATAGCATGTAGAAGCCAGGGTTTCAAAGAAGGAGGTGTACACATTCCTTTTCATATGAGAATGATGTATTTCCCATAGTAAACTGGGAAATCAGGCTTTTGGTTTACGATGTTTTATAGTTTTAAAGTTAATTTATAGTAATTTTAATTTGTTTTTACATACTATTTAGTTGTTGTTTGGTCAAATGGTAAACTGCCCTGAGATTTTATATAGGGTGGTATAAAAATATGATAGATAGATAGATAGATAGATAGATAGATAGATAGATAGATAGATAGATAGATAGATAGATTAACCACCTAAATACCTACTAGGATGGAACTTCCTGGAATCATAGAGCTTTGTTAGGGTTGATAGTGAAGCCTTGTTATGTTTAATACCAACCCAACTTCATATAGAGGCCAGGGTTTCTGAAAAGGAAGCATATACATCCCTTTTCACATTTTTGCTTTGCTTAGATGTTTGGATCCTTCCTTTACTTGGATAGCCATTTGTCCCCCAACATCAAGGCTATGTGCTGGATAGGAAGGAATGTGCCCTTTACATTTCTGCTTTACTTGGATGCTTTACCTCTGCAATGACTTTGCTTCTCCTAAAGGTCACTACCTAAATGGAGGATGTAGCTTGACACAGAGTCTAACATATTGCCCGAATTCATGCATAGCATGAAACCAGAGTTAAACGGGGCAGAGGTTGGAACTCCATTATGACCGAATTTATGCAACCATGGTTTCGAGCCAAAAGCAACCTGCAGTTTGCCTCACCAAACTCCAGTCTGAACCTTCAGTTTGCATAAAGGTTCAACGCTGAAGCATTATGTCTAATCTTGGACACTGCCATAACCATAGTTTTGTGCCAATTTTCAAACCACAATCATAGAGAAGAAAGTGCAGACCCATCCAGGAATGCATCTGCACCATGGCTGGGGCACTCCTTGCTGGCGGCCTCTCCAAGAAGAAGCCCCACCCCCTTCTGGCACCTATCCAGCTATGGAATTGCCCAACAGCAGGGGGTCTTCATGTTCCTTTCTCTTTCCTAGGTAATAGGAAAATATTAACACAAACAGCTAATTGTGCTTATGTGCAACTATTTAGGTGCAGAGTTCTTTGGAGGGCAGCGGTGCCATAGCTGGCATGGCATTTTAAAGGAATTTAAATGCCATGCCGAGAGTGGGTGGAGAGCTCCAAATATGCACAGCCTCTCCACTGATGTGCTGATGCTTTTGTAGAATTATGCTAGCCTTGTAATAATAGTGATGCATGAAATACCTGGCTGAATTGCAAGTTTATAATGAACCAGAGATAAGGAACCATATACTAATTTGTAACAGCTCATTTGTAACCCCATGGGCTATGTGATCTTGACTGATTGAGAAACTTAGGTAACATTTGCAGACAGTATGTATGGAAGAATGCATGAGTAAGCAACATCAAGTGTGCCCCAGCCCCACTTCCTCTCAACCATGAACAATGTTGGGTAAGATGCCAAAGGCCTGAAAAATTGGTGAGAACCAGGGAGAAATGGGAGACATTGTAAAGGAGAAAGAACTGGAAAAGAACAAAAAGATAAGATGAGTACATCTTGTGATCACGGAAATGAGAGTGGACTACAGATGTACCAGCTGAAGTGGAAACATCCCTTTATAAGTCAGGCAAGAAAGCAGAAGATCCCTGAGAAGCACCACCATCCAGAGTGAGGCCTCACGCTTCTCCCAACATCCCCTTTCAAAGACTGATCATCTTTGGAGTGGGGCTGGTGAGTATGAGTGTGTGTATGTGAATTAGGAGCTAGCTTGATGTTTAATCAAATATAATAAAGACATATATTCATTGATTCACTAAAACCAGCTGGTGTCTGTGTCCGTTTTCCTGGGGCTGCTTTGCTGTTGGGCCGTACAGAGCTAGAGGACAGAGTAAATAGAGTCCCACACTTTCCACACTGTCTGGCTGTGGTGCTTTCTGGCATCGGCCCCGACAGCCAAGCAGCATGGAGGGGCTCCCCTCCCCTGGAATTGGAGGTTGGTGGAGGGCGGTTGAAAGAATGCCTGCCGTGCGATTAAAAATTTCAAATTGAAAATGCAGGTTCACCAACCAGTTTTAGGCTACGTCGAATTCAACCAGAATGTATGTGTCCCTCCCCAAACACTGAGATTGGAAGGTAACAGAGGTGCAGTTAAACTAATTGCAATATGCCCTCAGTAGCTATAAGCCTGAGAAGACATTCAAGCAATGGCCAGCTATAGGTTTCAACTCCTCTCCTCTTCCCTCACCTTCAGCATTTTCCATATATGGAAAATTACCAGATTCAATAAGATACAAGCTTTGAAACATACCAACTGGGGTGAAGGTAACTATCTGAACTCCAATTTACTACTTTGCGATGGCAGGGAAGGAGCCAGAAAAACATCAGCCAGCATTCTATTAGATGGGGCACATTCTTCGGAGCTTCACAGAATCAATATTTCAGGACCTTCACTGGTTACCAATTTATTTCTGGGCTAATTTTAAGATGCTGCTGGTTTAAAGCCCTATGGATAGGCTGGATTCTGGATACCTGAAGATGCACACCCAATCCAAAACTATACTTTTCTGATCAATGAATTCCAGTAATAAATTACTGCTATAGTATATAGTACCAGTAGGTACTATATCGCGAACTGGCAACCTGCTCCTTTTAAGTCAAGCATTTCCCCGCTGCGCCTATAAAGCCCTGAACAGCTTGGGCCCTGGGTAACGTCTTCTTTGCTATGAACCACACTGCCCATTGAGATCATCTGGAGAAGTTCGTTGGCAGTTGCAAACAGCTCATCTGGTGGCTACTCAGGGACAGTCCTTCTCCATTGCTGCCCCGAGGCTTTGGAATGCGCTCCCTGCTGAAATAAGAGCCTTCCCATCTCTTACATACTATATCGGGCAGCAGCGATATAGGAAGATGCTGAAGAGACAATGGTAAACCCCTCCTGTATTTTCCCATAGACAACCACAGGGCTCTGTGGGCTCCAGGAGTTGAAATCGACTTGACAGCATACTTTACCTTTACCATCTCTTACAACTTTTAAAAAGGCAATCAAGACACATTTGTTCACCTAGGCTTTTAATTAGATAGTTTTAATAGTTTGATAATTTTTAATAGTTTAAAGATTATTTTAAATGTTACATTGTTGTAATGTTTTAACCTTTTTATTTGTTGTTTTTATTGTATTGTTGTAAACCACCCAGAGACTTGAGTTTTGGGTGGTATATAAATATGTTAGTTGAATGAATGAATGAATGAATGAATATTCAGCCCTTCGTTGTATTCAGCCCACAATTTAATTTGGGGAAGATTATAAACAGAAAAATCAGTGACTGATTACCTAAACTTGAAGCTTTAGCACATACTTCTTGCATACTTGGAGTAGCAGGTTATATCCTAAGTGTTTGCAGCATGAGTGAAGAAAGTGGTGCTTGCACCAGGGGAAGGAGCACTTCCCACCAGTCTTCCATTCCCTTTGCTGTTTCCTGTCACACTGAAAAATCTTCCCTTGAGTGTTGGGAAGCCCTCTGGAGCAGGATAGTATGTGGCACTGGGAGGCTGCAGCAGGAAGCAGAGGAAAAGCAGAGGGAGTCACCTCTTCTAGTTCTTCTGCTCATGCTATGAGCACCATGGATGCAACCCATAATTATGTATCGCACCTTTCCCCTCCAAAAATGGAGGAATTTGAATCATTTCTGCCAAACTATTACTTGCAATATCCTAAACTGCAAAAGATGTTCTCTCCTTTGCTCCAGAACTTCCCTGTGGGAAGAAAAGATGATGCACATTAGCAGGAAACAGTTACCACTGCACATTTCCCATCTGAAGCAGCATTATGTACAGTAAAAGCAAGAGGGCTGGTGGAAGTGTGTTTTTATACATATTTGGATTTAACTTCATGTTTGGCCCTTAGGAATCAGGAATGGTAACTGTCAGCTGCCAAAGTATTTAGAACATAAGTCAATTTAAAGATATTTTCACAATGTGTGTCCTTTTGAATCAGCAAGTTCTTATCACTTGCAAGGGTGGCTGTCAGATTAAACCACTTAAAATGGTTTTGCTTCTGAATGGACTTCAAAAGCATCTACTAGAGCAGTCAACAAAATTAGCTATTGAATTTACCATCATGCAGGGATGGGGTCATTTGATTAGACAGCTATCAGACGGCTCCCTAATAAACATGTTTTGACAGTCCCTTACACCCACTTGATTTTTCTCTTTAAATTAATAAAATGATCATTTGGAAATTGCATAAAAGTAGCTATCTTTCATGTGTGTTGTGTTTTTTTTTAAAGTAAGGCTGTACCTTTAAATCAGGTCAGGTCTATTTTCTCCAGAAAATTAACAAACTAGCCTATGCTCAAACCAAACACTTGGCCCCAACTGCCACCTAAGTGTCCAGAAGCAGAGCCTGGGCCAGTAGCACCTGCACATTGTGACTGGGTTTTTCAGAGGAATGCAATCCTGTCCAAAACAGCTGTATCCCTTTGGGAAAAATTTAAGTGTGCTACCAGAAAGAACCACATGTGCATAAATGTGTGAATTTTCAGTATGTCAGATCCAGATCTCTGATTCTTCACTATTCTAGAGGAGTCCAAGTAGCAAGAGGTCCTCCAAACTCCAAGAAATCATACAATGTATCAGCAAGCTACCATAATCATTATGTACCTTGAGGGCATTTTTGCAGCTTTAAGGTATTTCGGTGCTTAAAGAAATAGATTCCCTTTACTGATAACATCTCATCAATTCTGTGCACATTTTCCTCTTCAGCAGATAGGGGGTCATTGCTTGCATAACCTAGGGCACTGAATAAAGCCTGGTATAATCAAGGCTACTATCTATCTCCGTGTGCATTGTTACTACATATGCCTCAGTGTACAGAAATTCAACAACCTGCTTCTAATTAAAAGGAAACAGAGCTAAATTGTCCATCTACAACCTAACTATAGTTAGCAAAAACTATCCGGCCATTTACTAGTGCAAATAAAACACAAACAGTTAGGGAAAATTGATGTCTATTTGTTTGTTTGTTTGTTTGTTTGTTTGTATACCCCTGCTAACTTGGCAAAGAGGCACCTTTTAATGTGGTGATTCTCTTTATTTAGCAGGGGGAGAGTAACTGGCCCTATCCACCCACAGCACAGTACCTCCAGTGACTGTTGCTGGTGTCTATCTTATGTTTCTTTTTAGATTGTGAGCCCTTCGGGACAGGGTTCCATCTTATTTGTTTGTTATATCTTTGTGTAAACCGCCCTGAGCCATTTTTGGAAGGGCGGTATAGAAATCGAATGAATGAGTGAATGTTTGTTTGTTTGATTTTTATATTGCCCTTCCAAAAGGTTTACAATTAAAATAGAAACCATTAAAACCAATAACAATTAAAACAGAAATATAAATATGAACACCAATTTAAAAACATCTTTAAAAACAAAACAATTAAAACACTGAAAACCAGGTTAGCATTAAAACAATTAAAACTAATTAAAAACCCTGAAAGGCAAGGTCTAACAGATGGGTTTTAAGGGCTCTCTTGAAGGTCAGTCAGGAATTAAGATTGCGAATTTCTGCTGCGAGTGCATTCCACAGCCCGGGAGCAGCTACAGAGAAGGCCTGCCTCTGAGTCGCCACCAAACGAACCGGTGGTAACTAGAGACGGACCCCCTCAGATGACCTTAACATGCAGTGGGGATCATGACGTCATGTAACAATGACATCATTCACACAATCAAACACTGTGTTCTACTTGGGTCGGCTTTCCTCCTACCTCGCTTCTGCACAATCACTTCTACCCAGGTTTTCCTCTTACCTTACTTCCACACAACCAAAAATTGGGAGTACACACAGCTCCCAAACCCATAACAAAGTTTTTGATTCTGTGAACGACCCCAATGTCTATCAACGTGGTGCAACATCATGAATTAAAAAGAACTTTATAGTGAATTATGTTTTCTAATTTTATTTACACCATGTACAGTCCAATTTGCTGTTACATTAAAGGTTGTATCCTGTTTGTCTAACAACCAACTCACCTTTTTGAATAGAATAGAGCAATTTACTAAATGCTCTCATTTGACTTCATCTGCAAAGACATTCAAAACTACAGTGACATTTAATTGCTTGTGCTTGGCATTAGGGCTGTGGATGAAGTTTCAAACACCTATTTTCATGGGGAGACCCATGTCATTTTCTTGAGTTACAGAAGGGTTACTTAAGTCAGTTATGGTTATGGTTTAGTATTTATCTTCCTTAAACTAGTGCCTGCTACCACTGCAGGCAGATTCAGTGCCATTAAAAGTGCCATATGCCTTCTGGTCAACAGTATTTTACTTCCTGAAATTCACCAGGAGCATTTCCAGACAGCAGGCTTTAGCATGGGCTTACTGAAAGGTGTTAGGGTCCCATCGTAGTGGCCTTCTCGTCCAGGGCAGTGGGCGGCAGTGACAGACCCCTCCCTTGGCATCCAGAGACTACCCCATTACATCTGGACTCCATGATGGGCCCCCGACCAAGTATGGCCAGCTCCTCCTGGCCCCCATCTGAGCCTGACAAAGCATCGGGCTCAAATAGCAAATTCTCATGAGATCCAGGAACAGGCTCGCACCAAGATCTCATGGGGTCTGGAGATCTTGCAAGAGTTCCAGCGAGACCGGGAACTTTAGCTAAACTACCATCTCGCCTGCATATAAAGACTGGCTAACCAATGATGAGGGGACAATCTGTTGAGAGCTGCCCAGCAAGTGGGAGCTCCAGGATCCAAGGGCCTAAAGGGGCAAGAGCATCGTAATGGGCAGCTGCAAAGAGGTGCAAAGAGGCTCAAGGGCCCAAACTCTGAGGCTCGAGTCTAAGCCACTGCAAACATAGGCTACAATGGGTGCCCAATATTAGGCCTGAAACCCAGGAGCGCTCTTGACCAAAGGTGATTACTTCTCCGCCTGTAGGGCCAACAGACGTTCCAATGGACCTGACCCAGTTCTGGCAATGGCTTGTGGAGCAACAAACTGCCTTTACGCGAGACCTACTCCAACAACAGGCAGCCCAAGTGGATCTGACGTGGAATCTTTGCAAGGGCTTGGCAATGCATCAGAAAGTCCTCAGCAGTGGTGCAGGTATCAGCCCGACTACCCGAGAGTACCGCTTCACCAAGCTGACAAAAGAAGATTATGTGGAAGCATTTATCTCCACTTTTGAGGGGACAGCCAAGGCGGCCCAGTGGCCCCTCCCACAGTGGACTACCATCTTGGGCCCCTATCTAACCAGTCCAGCCCAGACAGCTACAAGAGCTATGCCAGCCAGGGAGGTGAAGGATTATGATGCAGTAAAGCAAACAATATTGAACTGCTATGAGATCAATGAAGACAGATATAGGCAACACTTCCGCTCCATCCATTTCACTTCAGGAACTCGTCCATGAGCACTGTTGAGTGTGTTAAGAAAAGTCACCTGCAAATGGCTTCAACCCCAGGCAAATGGGAAAAATCGGTTAGTGGAGAAAGTCATTGTGGAAGTTACTGGCCATTTTGCCCCCAGGACCACGCACTTGGGTCTCCCATAATAGACCCCCAAAGTTCCAGGCAGCAATCCGACCTGGAAAATTATCTGATGTCTGATAATCCTGACAACTGTCAGAATGCAGAGGGGGGGTTGCCCCAGTTCTCTGGATGGAGACCTCCCGGGGCCCATACAGCACCGAACTGAGACTCGCTTTTCCCTCCGGGTCCCCCTGGAGTCCCATCTGCACCCCAAGGGGGCTAAGCCCAACAGAGCACCCTAGGCAGAGCTGGCTGGTCCCCCTGAACAGAACCACCCAAGATGCCCCTGGTCCCGCACCAACCCCACATGGCCCACCGAGAGACAAGTGGTGGAGGCAACTCCAACATAGATGCTCCCAAGACGTGGGCCGTGCTACACCTGTGGCCAGATGGGCCATTGGCAGCGAAATTGTCCATACATGGAGTGTGATTGGCAGGGCTGGACTGCCTGGGGTTGGCAGGACCCCCCAACAGATAAAGAGCCTTTATGGGTGCATGGTGTAATTTACGATACTCCGATCCAAGACTTGTAGGATTCTGGTAGTTTAGTATCCATGGCCAAGGCAACGCTGGTACCCCCATAAGTGCCCCGCCGAGGTGAGGGGTGGGTGGCCTGTATCCACTTACACCACTGTCTATTGCATTTGATACATGCTCAGATGTTGCTACAGGGGCAACTGTATGAACTGGAGTTGGTCGTGGTACCGGAACTACCCTGTGACCTGTTGCTGGGACATGATGTGACCTGTTGATGAGACATGATGTCCCCAGTTTTCCGACTCATTCCGGAACCACCCAAACTCTGGTTGCTGAAACTGACGACGCACTCCCAGGTCCCTTGATGGAACCAGGAAGGTCAAGCACGCGGGTCAACCGTACTCCTAACCAAGCCCCAAGCCTGCCGTCCCTTAAGTCCGACCCCGCATTTCTAATGGATCAGAACAGTGACCCGTCGTTACAATGGCTACGAGTCTGTGTAGCCTGAGATTAGGGAGTAGTTAAGGATCCTCACTTAGCCAGTCGCCTACCCTGAATAGAACAGCAGGGAGGGGGCTGGTGGTGCATAACCCTGAAAGATCACCAAGGGCCAGAAGTATAGCAAGTATATTGCATGTGGTCAACAGATACTGGGCTATACCCATGACTCACCATGGACCAGCCATCAAGGGCACTGAAATATGTTGGCTTGGGTACTTAAGGGGTTCTTTTGGCCATCCAAAGTGTGTGAGGAAGTGAAGGCCTACTGCAAGTCCTGCCCCACCTGCCAGGTCAACAACAAAAGGGTGCCCCTCCAAAGCCCCATTACATAATCTCCCAGTCATCGATACCCCCTTCAACAGGATTGCTATGGATTTCATAGGTCCATTGCCAAGAACACCTTGAGGTTAATGTTTCATATTAGTTATAATGGATTATGCCACCCGCTACCCAGAAGCTATACCCTTGAAAACCATGGCCGTTCCTGCAGTTGCTCAGGCCTTTTTGGCCTCCTTCTCAAAAGGCGGTATACTTCAGGAGCTCCTCTCCTTCTGCTCCACTGTCATTCAAGCATTGACACAGCTATTGGGTGTGAAACAACTATTCATGACCGTTTACCATCTGCAAACAGATGGTTTGGTGGAGAAGTTAAACCAGACCCTAAAGCAAATGAGAGCAAAGGCAACAGCCTCCAGACCCAACCAGTGGGATCTGTATTTGAACCCACTGTTGTTCACCCCCAGGGAAAACCCAAAAGCTTCCATGGGATATGCTTTCAAGCTGGTGTATGGGAGAAAGCCACGTGGACTACTGGGAGCCCTGAAAGACACTTAGGTGTTGCCAGAACTGAGTCCCACACTCACGCCAATGGAATACCTGGCAGAGCTTCAGGAGCATTCATGGAAAGTACAGACGATGCTTGGGCCAACCTGTACGTGGCTCAAAACCGCCAAAAACAGCATTATGACCACAAGGCCCAGACCCGTACCTTTGCACCTGGATCCGCAGTGTTGTTACGGCCCATGGTTCTCCCCAGAGCACACCTAGAACCTTGGGCTGGCCCCTATCAGGTGATACGGCAACTGGGACCCATCAATTATGAAATAGCCAGTGGGCCGGTCTGAAAAGGGCTTAAGCGACTCCACATAAACCACTTTAAGCAATGGATAGACAAGCCTCCTCACCCTACACCTGTCTGCTATCAGACGGGGTCCTCAGAAACCGATCATACACCTCCTCAGACAGACCCCAACCTTAAAGGGGAGCAGGATGAACAGTTGATGGCCCTTTTGCATGACATTCCTGGGCTCTTCTCAGTACACCCAGAGAAACAGAACACTGGATTAATACGCCTCCTGGGGTATTAGAACATTGGATTAATACCCCTCCTGGGAAGGTCGTACACACAGCCTGGCACCCAATGCCTTGGAAAAGACAGGACGACGTAGCCAAGGAAGTGGAACTCTAACCGTCGTTACGTCCCTGGAGTAGTCCCATTGTTTTAGTGCCAAAGCTGGATGGCTTGACCCATTTCTGTATTGATTTTCATGAAGTAAATAAAGTTGCTGCTTTCGATGCATATCCAATGCCCCAAGCAGATTTCATGACTGAACGCTTGGAGGCTGCCCAGTACTTGTCATCTCTCGACCTATTGGCAGATACTGTTGCGCCCTGAGGACCATGAAAAGACAGCCTTCGCCAGCCCACTGAGCTCTTTCAGTTTGTAACGATGTGTTTCGGCCTTCATGGGGCGGCTGCTACCTTCCAGTGGTTAATGGATCAGATACTGGGCCACTGCAATGGTCTATCTGGATGACATCATTGTCTTTAGCTCTTCCTGGGCTGAACATATACAACATCTCTGTGAGGTATTCCTAGCTCTCAAGGATGCCGGCCTAACCACCAACCTGAAGAAAACCCTTTTGGCTGCCCATGAATTTCAGAACCTGGGATACCCTGTGGGGCAGGGCACCATGAAACCACAGGAAGCCAAGGTAGCCACTCTTCTGCAGATGCCGCAACCCAACACTAAACACCAACTACACTGTTTCTTATGCATGTCTGGCTACTACCAAAAGTTCATCCCACACTACACAACATGGGCTGCCCCTTAATGGACATGTTGCAGAAAGGAAGCCCCACATGCCTTTCATGGACAACCCAAGTTGACGCCTTATTCCGGGATATACAAACAGCCTTATGCTGAGACCCAGTCTTGCGTTGCCTTGACTTTAACTGACCATTTTGTTTACAAGCCAATGCATCAGCCATTGGGGTGGGGGTTGTACTGTCCCAAGTCTGGGACAATCTCAGCCAAAAGCTCCAGCCAGTGGAGCATAATTATTTGCCTTGAGATTGTCTTAATGAAAGGCGGTATACAAATTTAACAATAAACTTAACAATAAATTCCACCATAGAGAGGGAGGTGTTAGCCATGCTCTGGGCCATAACATCACTGTGTTATTACCTCGAGAACAACCCCTTTATGCTTGTGACAGACCACACCTTCCTTCAGTGGTCACACCTTATGAAAGACAGTAATACCCGTATCCTTCATTGATATCTTTCACTTCTGCTTTTTTCTTTTACAGTGCAACATTGCCGGGGGACCGATCATACCAATGCTGATTTCTTGTCCTGTATACCTGAAGATACTGAAACTGAGTCCTCCAAGGACCTAAGTGGGGTATGTGTGTGTCAGGGTCTCATCACTGTGGCCTTCCCACCCGGGGCGGTGGGCAGCGGCAGCGACCACTCCCTTGGCATCTGGAGGCTACCGCGTTACCCCCAGGCTCTGTGACAGGCCCCCACCCTGGCCCCCATCTGAGCCCGACAAAAGCATCGGGCTCAAATGGTGAACTCTTGTGAGACCCAGGAGCAGGCTCATGAGATCTTGCACTGAGATCTCACGGGGCCCGGAGACCTTGCAAGAGTTCCGGCAAGACCGGGAACTCTCGTGAGACTACCAGCAAGATCTCACCTGCATATAGAGACTGGCTGGCCAATGATGAGGGGCCAGTCTGGTGAGAGCTGCCCAGCAAGTGGGAGCTCCAGCATCCAAGGGCCTAAAGGGGCAAGAGCATTGTAACTGGCGGCCTGTGGCGCAAACAGGTATCTGTGAGGAGGTGAGCTCAAGGGCCCGAACTCTGTGAGGCTGGAGCCTAACCTGCTGTGAACACGGGCTACAAAGGTTGCCTGACATGAGTTTGAATCGGCCTGCAAAAACAATGCAAAAAGTTAACCCAGACATAAATCAGGCTCTGCTCTAATGTGCAATGAAAAACCCAAACCATGTCTGGAGTGCTCCCAATAGCTCCCAGGGACTTCAGGGGTAAATCTGGTCAATATGAGAACACACACACTCCATTCCAGAGATAAAGGTAAAGTGTGTCATTGAGTCAGTGTCAATTCTGGTGACCACAGAGCCCTGTGGTTGTCTTTGGTAGAATACATGAGGGGTTTACCATTGCTATCTCTCACACTGTATGAGATGATGCCTTTCAGCATCTTCCTATGTCCCTGCTGCCCGATATAGGTGTTTCCCATCGTCAGGGAATCATCCAAGCGGGAATTCGAACGGGCAATCTCTGACTTGCTAGTCAAGTCATTTCCCTGCCACCCCGTCTGGAAATGCTGCAGGGAATAACACTGCATCATGACAGATCATCATCCAATGGCACTTTCCAGCAAAAATGTAGGAAGCTATTTTTATTAAGCCCTACTTAAACACTACTTTAAGGGTGGGGGAGAAAATGGGGTTTATTAGACTAAATAAGGGTTTCTTCACTTTTTAAACTTCATCCTGGAAAATGAGTAGCTTGTAGTTTAGTGCTGCTGCTGTTAAAATATAGCAAAACTTTTTTTCTTTGTATATATTCAGAGTTTATTTGTACATACAGTTTAAAAACCTTTCTATTTGGCACTGACCTACTGTTTTGCGTTCCAACCAATCTTTCTGCAAACTTCAAATTTGCTCAATTATTTGCATGCTTTAGTTCCATCTATTAGAATTCCTGCCAAATTTTAAATTAATTTAATAAGGCATTGTTAGGTTCCAGAGCTGAATAGCACAATATTGTCTAAATGCTAATTTGGTGTTTGCTCAGACACTTTTTAAAGCTTCTATCTCCTCCACTTTGGATGTTCTATTAAACCATTAAAAAAAACCAATCTGGGCCCCTCTGTTGATTTGTTGCCACACTTTGCAATTTACTATGATGACAAACTAAGTATTCTTTCTCCAGCACTCCTCTTTCTTTTCTTTTTTTTAAAGCACAGTAAATAGCATTTCCCCCTTTGAGAATAAGTGTAATAGAGGAAAAACAGAGAAGGTCAAGTCTGAGCAAAATCCCATGACAATATTGGAGCACTTTCAATGGGCTCTGAAAAATCTTTTCAGCAGCTACTTCTTGGAGCAATGAAATGAAAAATTACTTATGGAAGTAGAATCAAAACTATATATTTGTTTTCCTGTAGTACATTACAGTAGTAAAGATTCTTTTCTTTGGCTGGATCCAAAGACCCACATAGCCAATTCCACGTGCCCAAGGGACTTCATGCATGCGTTTCTCAACCAGGAGGTCTTGCTTCATGCCACATGACCAACCAATTCTTGGAAATTGAGGGGACACTCCAAAGCTATTTTTGATATGGCATGGTAACCTACCATTCAAAGTGGGGGGGGTTGTTATTTTTAAATCACACTGAGCATTGTCACAACTCTAGGCAAGCTGAAAGCAACTCTTTGGAATCCAGCTATTACAAAGGCCAAATTTCATCATCGCCTTTGACAGAGAGTATTCACAGCAAGCATTTTCCTGCAAAATATTAGTCCAGTACAACCCCTCCTGTATTCTACCAAAGACAACCACAGGGCTCTATGGTCTCCAGGGGTCAAAACCGACTCGACAGCACATTTTACCTTTACATTTAGTAACCTATGAATAGAATGTTCTGTGAGTCAATGAAGTGTTAGGCTTGTTTGTTCCCCAACAGCAGGCTACCATGCAATATTGCAAACCGTTTTTGAAACTGAGGGGAGTTTGAAAAGCAGTTTGTGTTCTGTCATTGGGCGTCAGCTATCAAGAGCATTCAACTAGGCTAGCACAAACTCAGTCCTTGACTCCTTGGATCCAGGCCAGCATGTCTACTGCCCATGTCCTGAATTTTTGCGATAAAAGTCTCTCACTACATGTCTCTCACCACATATCAGCTCATTCATGTAATCATTTGCTACACAAAATTACAGGGAAATGTCAAGGTGTAAGAAGTTTGTGTAGTCAACAACAGCCATTAGCATGAGTCATGAGTCTGGAATCCCATGTGTCTTTCACTTTCTCTAAAATTATACAGTATTAGAATTAAATCAAAATGAGCATATATGTGAATGAGAAATGGATCAAGTTAATTGTCATGAAGTTGTAAGCAGTCATTGAAAAGTTAATAAATGATGCCAGAAACTCGTAACTAGTAATGAAAGATTTCTATGAAAAGAAATGCAATGGTTAAATGAAGATATAAGGCTTTGGCATTAATCCATAGAAACTACCAAATCAAATGTATTTCATTTTATTTTAAGTATTTATACCCTATTGTTAAAAAAACCAAACCCTTAAAGCCATCATTTTGTGAAACTTAGGCCACTATACATTAGAAGAAGAGATATAGTGGGTATTAACTACTCCAGGTAGAAACTGAAACACTTACCTCAGCCTGGGTAATGCAAATATAATCAGATTTTTGTGGCAACCAATGAACTGTGATGTCACAGAGCACATTGAAATGTGGCAACAGTAAAGGTAAAATGTGCCATCAAGTTAATTTTGCCTCCTAGCGCCCACAGAGCCCTGTGGTTTTCTTTAGTAGAATACAGGAGGGGTTTACCATTGCCTCCTCCTGCGCAGTATGAGATGATGCCTTTCAGCATCTTCCTATATTGCTGCTGCCTGATATAGTACCATACTTTATTATTTAAAATATACTGTTATACTGTTATAAATATAACCATACAACAAAGAATTCTCAGTGCTCTCCTGGAGTGAATAATTGAGACAAGAGGAGTATGTGAAAGACTGGATTTGTTAGAAAAGCAATCAATAAATAACCTCTAAAAATAAAAACCACTCAGAGAAGACCTGCCAGTGTATTAAGAAAGGTTAGCACTTCTTAACTGACTCGATTGTATAATGTGATATGAGAGGTAAAAAACCAATTGTAACAATGTAGTCAGTGGCTGAAATCTTCTGCAGAGCTATGAAGGCAGAATTTATTTATTTATTATTATTGTTTTCATCATTATTGAAGATATTTATAGCCCATCCCTCCAGTACACTACTGCTCGGGGTGGCTCACATCATCAACAAAACACATACAATGTAAAAGAAAAAATAATAGTTAAACAGGTTAAAAGACCAAGCTAAACCCACATTTAAAATTATGAATTTTAAAAGAATCAATTCAAAAAACACTAAAAACTAAAGAACCTACCAGATATAAGCAACAGATAAAACATTTGTGATTTATTAAAAATTTATTGTATACCGCCTCCTCCAAAGACTCTAGGCAGTGAACAACAACACTACCAATAACAACTTTTAACAAAAATCAAAGCACAAAAGACTGGCAAAATAGGTAGGTCTTAAGAAGGGCCTTAAAAGCAACTATGGAGTGGGCCTCTTTTAAAATATGTGTTTTTATTTCATTTTTGTAAACACTGAGGGAGGGAGCATGGCAAAGCTCTTTGGGGAGGGTGTTCCAAAGCCAAGGGGCCAGAACTGAAAAGGCCCTGTCTCTAGTCCCCACCAACCGGATCTCTGTTAGGGGTGGGGCCATGAGCAGGGCCTGAAAAGAAGAGCAGAGGACCCTGGCAGGTTCATTGCACCTGTGAACATCCTTGTATCAGCGTTCCTTGTATCAGCGTTCTTTTGAACTGTCTTCAACGGCAGCCCCACATAGAGCACAATGCAGTAATCCAATCTGGATGTTACCAAACCATGAGTTACTGAGATCAGGTCCAACTTCTCCAAGTAGGGTCCAGCAGTTGTACTAGCCATAGCAGGTAAAAAGCACCTCTGCACACTGCTACCACCTGGGCCTCTAAGGACAGCGTCAGGTCCAGAAGAAGCACCCCCAAGCTGTAGACTTTGTCTTTCAAGAGGAGTGTGACCGTTTCCAAGACCAGATTTACCTCACTACTTGTATGATCAGTTTTACCAATCTAAAGCACTTCTGTCCTATTTGGATTAAATTTCTGCATGTTTGCCCCCATCCAGTCCAGAACAGCATCCACTGCCTCCCTGATGTCTGCTGACTTAAAAGATATGTAGAACTAAGTATCATCAGCATATGTTGATGGTACCGCAGCCCACAACCACAGATGACCTCTCCCAGAGTTTTCATGTAGATGTAAAACAGCATAAGGGACAGAATGGTGGGATAAGGCCAAAGGCCAAGGGATGGAGCAGGCATCCCCCTGTACCACCTTCTGAGTATGACCCTCCAGGTAGGAGTGGAGCCAATGTATAACTGGTCCTAACCTAGAGCAAGGACTCATTCCCAACCCAGAGCAAGGACCCAGAAGGATACCATGGACAATGGTATCAAAAGCCACTGAGAGGTCTAGGAGAATCTACAGAGTCATACTTCTTCTCTGTCTATCTTCCAGCATAGGACATCCACCAGGGCAACCAAGGCAGTTTCCATCCCGTATGCAGGCCAGAAGCCAGACTGGAAAGGATCTAAGTAATCAGATTCATCCAGGGCTGCCCGGTACTGAGACGCCATCATGTTCTCCAATATGTTGCTCATGAAGGGGAGGTTAGATACTGATTGAAAGTTATTTAAATCATTAAGGAACAGTTCCACCCATCACAGGTGAAGGGGAGGGGAAACATTGTTTGCTTTGCTCCCTTCCAAAGCCCTCTTTGCTGCCAAGGATATGTCCCTGAGAGTCATGCATTCCTCAAAGACATATTCCTGGCAACTAAGATGGCTTTTGGAGGGAGGGAAGACAAGCAAAAATTGCTTCCTCTTCACTTGTGCTGGTATGTAGAGCAAGGATCAGCACAGCTAGGTTGCTGCCACTCTATATGGTGGAGCCCTACCTTTACCCTTGTAGTGCTGTGGACGTGGGCCAATATATTTAGATGACTCTGCATTTACAAGATTAGGCAAAATTATACACTATTATTTACACTGATATGTTTATGCAATGTTGGTATTCAGCTCTTTCTTCACATCTTCCTCTTTAGCCCACTTCTTATTTTCTCTGACTTGGATCCAGTGAGCATGAGAAAACGTCCTAGTGGTGCTTCCCAAACGCTTGCGTGTGGGCCAGAGGAAGACTTCCTGAGGTACAGAGCCACAAGATATCAGGAGTTGCATTACAGGAGAAGAATCATGGAAGATACAGGCTGTAGCATATATACTCTAGTGGACCAGTAGAAGATTTTGAAAGGAGTCTCCACATAGCCTTACGTAAGAGCTTACCCAACTGCAGTCACTTTTCTCATATAACATTCCTCTGTTAAGTCAAAAGCAGCTCTTCCATGAGTAAAAGAGGCCTTCTGCTAGCAGAAGGACGGGAACCTTGGGGTACATTCAAGCCTCTGTTTCTTTACCATAATGTTTTCAACTATATAATGTTTGTTTTCAAGGCATCGTGTAAAGATCATACCAATGTAATATTCGATGTGTTTACTGTATTTACCTGAATCCTAGGTTTTCCCAAGTTCTTTGATGCTAGAAATCAGGTGGTCTTCTTAAATTTAGAGTCCGCTTTCTTTTGAGTAAATACAGGTATAACCTCCATTTAACCTGTATTTTTAAAGGGGCTTGTCTTAAATTCAGAGCGGTCTTCTATTCAGATAAATACAGTAATATATTGGGTTTAAAAAAAAAAAAAACCACTGTCCAAGCTAATTTCCAAAAACCAGAACGTTGTTGAGTAAGTTTGCATGCACCAATTGAAATAAGTGACTCAACTAAGCACACCAGGCTCACTGTAGGATGGTTGCCAATGTGTATTGTAGCCCTTCTTAGGGGAATTAGCCCTAATTAAGGGACCCTGAGTTCTCTATTCTGTGGAAGAGGGGAGCCCTGCCCATTTATAGCTTCCCTGGTCTCTAGATAATTCAAGAACAATTAAGCCCCTGGTGGCGCAGTGGTAAAACTGCCGCCCTGTAACCAGAAGGTTACAAGTTCAATCCTGACCAGGGGCTCAAGGTTGACTCAGCCTTCCATCCTTTCGAGGTCGGTAAAATGAGTACCCAGAATGTTGGGGGCAATATGCTAAAATCATTGTAAACCGCTTAGAGAGCTCTGGCTATAGAGCGGTACATAAATGTAAGTGCTATTGCTATTGCTAAGTGCTATATAATTCAAAAACAAACTGAATACATAAAAATAGCAAATATAGATAAATCTACTAGTCACATTATTATATTAAAAGAAGGCATACAGGGCAATAATAAAGTGGGGTGTCCGGAATAAATGGAGCTGGTACCTATATTGGGCAGCAGCAATATAGGAAGGTGCTGAAAGGTATCATCTTATTCTGCAGAGGAGATGGCAATGGTAAACCCCTCCTGTATTCCAGCAAAGACAACCACAGGTCTCTGTGGTCACCAGGAGTCGACACTGACTCAATGGCACACTTTCCTTTCCTTTAATAAGGAAATGTACATCAAAATTGTAAGCATTCCATAGATGGTTAAAGACACTTGATTTCTAACTCCTGAACAGTAATATGACAACCCTTATCTCTTTTCAAGGTGATATATTGTTGTAACCAGATGTCCTCAGTGAAGTGACAAGCAAAAAGAAAGAATTGCTGCATTCTGTACTTTGTTTCCTCTGCCGTCTTGTCTTTCCCTTGCTATCTTCTTTTTCCTTTCTTTCTCTCTTTTTCTCCTCTCTCTTTCTTTTCTCTCTTCCTTGTCTCTATAACTCTTCTCCTCAGAGCAACTGTCGGTCTCCTAAGTGCTGCCAACATCTCTTCTCCCTTCCAGCTGGCTCCTGCCCACTGGAGCATTCCGAAAATTTATTTGTTTGGTTGCATTCCTTTCCTTCTGGTTTTTTTTCAAGCCTGGTACAGTGACTAAAGCCAAGCACCCTGGCGAGAGTATTTGTTACTGGATACAGATCTATGACTCAATAGCATGGGATATTTATTGAACAAGATTGCCATTTTTACAGTCAAGGTCAGAAATTAGAGAGGAAAGCCAACATGTTTGGTATATAGGGCATTTGATTGTATTCCCCAGCAACAAAGTGCCTGAAGCCTACAGCGTACATCAGATTTAATTAATGAGAATACTGGCATCCGTGTTATTGGAAGGCTAGGGAAGATTTTACAGAGCTACAAAATTCAAAGAATCAAGAGCATTAAAGGACATAAAAACTAGACAATCTTAGCAGATATTTCATATCCTAGTCACTTTTAGAATGTTCTAATATTATAGTAGAAAATAAATGCAATATCTTATTTTTAAAAATCAGCTAAGGACATAAGGCATTCCAGACTTCATAAGTATTTTTATTTATTTATTTATTTTTACAATTCTATACCGCCTTTCGTTAAAAGAAAACCCCAAGTATAGCATTACTACACTTGCTCGGACTCTCGTTCTACATATGTGTGTGCTTTAGGTGTGTCCTGTTAAGTACACAATTTTTCCTCTAAGCCTCCAACTCACTCAGTCTCTCCCCTCTTAACTTCCAACCAAACTGTCCTCCAGTTGATCTCTAACTGCTCTCCATCTTCTCTCTCCTCTGCATTTCTAAACACTGTTTCTCTGTCCCTCCTACACGGGTCTCTCACTACCACTGCAAAGTCCCTTTCACTCAAACTCCCTCCTGCACATACTTTTTACACAATTTACACATCTCATAAACATAGGTTTTAAAAGAACACCTTTTAAAGTTGTATTAGAAAAATCACATTTATACTCAACACCAAATTACGAGTTACCAAAAGAAAAAAACCACAAATGTTACCAATCACAAATGTTACCAATCACAATTGTTATGTCATTATTAACATTAGAAAATTATTTAAAATTTGTACTTCTTTTTATATTCTCTTTGTAATGCTTTCTAAAGAAAGGAAAACCTTGCAAGCATAGAATCATCATCCTGTTGTTAATACTATTCCAGTAGCCTATAAGCTGGCTCCATCTCTCCAGAAATCTGTCTTGTCCCCTTTCTTTCAGTGCTTTTTAAAATAATATGTTAATTTTATCATCAAAGCAACATGCCAGACCTTCTCAAACCAGTTCTGGAAGGATGGGGCCCCATGAGATTTCCATTTTGTGGCTATACATAATCTGGCCACTGTTAGTAAAGTCAATATCAGTTCTAAATATCCACCCTAGCACAGTACCTTCAGTGACTGTTGCTGGTGTCTAACATGTTTCTTTTTAGATTGTGAGCACTTTGGGGACAGGGATCCATCTTATTTATGTATTATTTCTCTGTGTAAACCACCCTGAGCCATTTTTGGAAGGGCGGTATAGAAATCTAATAAATAATAAATTGATGATGATGATGATGATGATGATGATGATGATGATGATGATGATGTAACCAACAAATGCAAGATCTAATAATAACACCAGAATTAATAAGTGAAAGAGCAAAGAAAATTAAAAATTGGACTGCACCAGGCGACAATGAAGTGCATGGCTTTTGGCTTAAAAACCTAACAAGCCTTCATAAACAACTATCAAAACAGTTCAATCACATTTTGCAAGGAGGTGATATTGAACAATGGCTAACAACGGGGAAAACTCATCTCATCATGAAAGACCCAGCAAAAGGTAGAGTTCCAAGTAAATATAGACCAATCACCTGCCTGCCAACCATGTTCAAATTATTAACCGGAATAATAGCAGATGAAGTCATGCAACACTTATTAACTAATAAGCAGCTTCCAGTAGAACAGAAAGGAAATTGCCTGAACACCAGAGACACAAAAGACCAGCTGCTGATTGACAAAATGATTTTAGAAGATTGCAGGAGAAGAAAAATAAATCTAAGTGTTGCATGGATTGACTACAAGAAAGCCTTCAACTCAGTACCTCACACATGGATACTAAAATGTTTAGAAACAACTGGTGTCAGCAAAAATATTCAGATATGTATTTAAAAAGCAATGAGCATGTGGAGTACACAGTCAACTATCAATGGTGAGACACTTGGACAGGTTAGAATTAGAAGAGGTATTTTCCAAGGGGACTCACTATCCCCTCTGTTGTTTGTAATCGCCATGACCTCACTTTCACAAATACTAAACAAAACAGGCCTCGGATACCAAACATCTAAAACATCCAGTAAAATCAACCATCTGCTGTACATGGATGATCTGAAGTTGTATGGAAAGTCCCAGTCAGAAGTCGAATCACTGCTAAACACAGTCTGTATATTCAGTAGCGATATAGCAATGGAATTTGGACTAGACAAGTGTGCTGCATTAATAATGAACAGAGGAAAAATAACAGAAGGAATAGAACTGCCCAATGGAAGCAACTTCAAGAACCTGGAAGAGAAAGAACATTACAAATACTTGGGCATTCTCCAGGCTGATAACATTGCACACACTGAAGTTAAAAGAAAAACTGGAAGTGAATACATCAGGAGAGGTAGAAAAATCCTCAAGTCCAAACTCAATGGCGGGAACACCATACATGCCATAAACACATGGGCTATACTTGTTATCAGATACACTGCAGGAATAATAGACTGGAGCCAGGCAGAGCTAGAGACGCTAGATCGTAAGACCAGGAAAATCATGACCATCAGTCATGCTCTGCACCCCCGCAGTGATGTCGATAGGCTATACCTCCCTCGCAGCTCAGGTGGAAGAGGAATGCTGCAAGTCGATCAAATAGCAGAGGAGGAGAAAAGAGGCCTTGAAGAATATATCAAGGACAGTGAAGAAGATGCACTTCAAATGGTCAATAATGAGAAACTATTCAACACCAATGAAACAAAGCAGGCCTACAAGAAAGAACAAGTCAAGAACCGAGCAGAAAAATGGAGAAATAAGCCACTGCATGGTCAATATATGCACAATATAAGTGGAAAATCAGACATCACCAAGACCTGAAAATGGCTTAAGAATGGTTACTTGAAGAAAGAAACAGAGGGTTTAATACTGGCTGCGCAAGAACAGGCACTAAGAACAAATGCAATAAGAGCAAAAGTCGAAAAATCCACAACAAACAGCAAGTGCCGCCTTTGTAAAGAAGCAGATGAAACAGTGGACCACCTGATCAGCTGTTGTAAGAAGATCGCACAGACTGACTACAAATAAAGGCATGACACATCGGGGGGAAATACAAGCTACCTGTAGCCAAAGACTGGTGGGACCATAAAATTGAAAAAGTTGTCGAAAATGAAGATGCAAAGTATTATGGGACTTCTGACTACAAACAGACAAATATCTGCCACACAATACACCAGATATAACTGTAGTCAAGAAGAAAGAAAATCAAATTAAAATAATGGACATAGCAATACCAGGGGATAGCAGAATAGAAGAAAAAGAAATAGAAAAAAATCACCAAATGCAAAGATCTACAAATGGAAATTGAAAGGCTGTGGCAGAAAAAGACCAAAATAATCCCAGTGGTAATTGGCACCCTAGGTGCAATTCCAAAACAACTTGAAGAGCACCTCAACACCATAGGGGCCAAAGAAATCACCATCGGCCAATTACAAAAAGCAACTTTACTGGGAACAGCCTATATTTTGCGATGATATCTATAATAACCAACAGTATTGATGATAAAATTCAGCCATCCCAGGTCCTTGGGAAGGACTCAATGTCTGGATTGACAAACCAGTCAATAACACCTGTCTGACTGTGTAAACAAGAAATAATAATAAATCCATTGCCAGACCTTCTTCCTTTATATAACCAAACAATAATATTCTTGGATCTTTTCAGAGTGCATATCAGTTATTTCTGCTATTTTTAGTTATTTCTGCAGTTATTTCTTCTTATTTTCTGTTGGAGCTCACTCCAAAAACTGTTTATTAATGGGCATTACCACATCAGATGGTGTGTGTGTGTGTGTGTGTGTGTGTGTGTGTGTGTGTGTGTGTGTGTGTGTGTGTGTATCTGCTCCATCTACCTTACACTTCCAGCATTGACTTTGGTTTAGATTATCAATATATTTTAGTCTAACTGGAGTCAAATACCAATGGAACCGAACCTTTAAGAAGCTCTCTCTCAATGATATACTCATCAACCATTCCCATTCCCATTGCTGTTGGGCCCACTCTTCCTCAAGCACTGTCCCCATTTTTAACATAATTAGCAGGCTTATCCTGCTGCTCTTGTAACAACCTGTACCCTTCCCCATTTGACCTTTTATCAAGGAAATTTTTTATTATACGTTCTGCCTGTGTAAGATCTCTGTGTAAGGCCTAAAGCTCTGATACTACATAATGGAAGCAATTGGATCCTACAGGCTTAACACCTGCCATTTTCTCTTTATTTGTTCATATGGGATCGAAGTTCAGTTTCCCAACCAATCTTTTATTTCAACTGAATCTAAGTTCTCCCAAGATGATATTTCCCCTAACATTTCCAGATCTGGGGCTTCTGAATGATAAAAGAAAGAAGTTAGAGGAGACAATCTTGAGCTTACTTTATTTCTTAGTGAATACCAAATTTCCAAAACATTCCTTGTTGTAACTATTGGGGACACGCCTGGTTTTTATTTTAAATACACCAAATACACCAAAATACACTGCTCGCTTTAATTAATTTCTCCTCCTTTTCATACCAGCCTTATATAGTTGCTAACTGGGCTGCATTATAGGTAGGGGTGTGCACAAAACTGGTTTGTCCAGTTTGGTTCAAGTCCAAACTGGACTCAAATCAGACCAGACACGTTTGGTTTTGTCACCTATGAACTATAAACCTAGCTCGGCTCAAATCTGAGCCGGTTTGTGATTCTAAAATGTGTTTTAATTAAACTTACTGCCTGGTTCAGTGGCCACCAGGGGGGCGGGTTGCTGCCATGGGGGGGGGGGGTCTCCAGTGGTTCCTCCTCCCACCACCAGCCTCTCCCCAGTCTTCTATGGGCCATTTTGGCCATGCATGCGCGGCAGCCTCCAAAATGTCCCTCACAATCACATAGATGGCCAAATTGGCCCACAGAAGGTGGGGGGAGGCTGGTGAGGGGAGGGGGAACCACCGGGGTCACGCACACCCTGCAGCCGGTCTGGCTCAAGGTTGAGCCCTCAAGCCAGCCCAGTTCGATGGAAAAGCAACTCGACCTAGAGCCAGTTTGCAAATCCCTAATTATAGTATACTAGTATGTTCCCTAGATGGTTTATTCATCCAGACATAGTCCATAATCAATGTTTGCCAGTTTCTGAGAATAGACAGTTCACACTTCAGGGGAATATTTGCAAACAAAAATAATATCCTAGGAAAGATTTTTTTTTTTTTAATCTGCTATCTTACCCATCATGGAAATACGAAGAGTCTTCCAATGTTTCAAATCTTTCTCTCTCTCCAGCCATAATTGTCTATGGCTATATACACTTATTTTACTCAAGTTCTTTTGCACTCAGATACCTAAATATCTTATGGGAGTCAGCTTTCTTTTTATTCCATACCTGCCAATGATATCCTTTATTTTTTCAGGAATCAGGAGTTAAATTTATACTCAACCCACTCTGACTTCTCCTGATTTACCTTATAACTAGAAACCTGACTGACTTTCTCTAAGATTTCAAACACAGCTGAAGTCTTTTAGATCTAAAAAAGTTAACATACTATCAGCTACAGAGAGGGTAATCTTAAAGTCTTCTTTTCTTATCCAAACTCCTTGAATTCGTTTTTCCTTTCTAACTAAACTTGCCAATGGTTCTATTGCCAATTAGGGATGTGCATGAATTGAGATTCATGCACAGAATCAAAGCATAGATTTTGCACTTCTAAAAATGAAGAGAGCAGATCCTCATCTGCAATGCTCCATGCAGCTTCCTGCTGTGGTGCCCCCCCCATGAAGCCTGTGCATGCCAGTGATGCTCCCCCAGCAGCCCATACGTGGCAGCAGCACACACAAGGCCAGCACTCATGCATGCAGGTCATGTGTGTACTATTGCTATGTCACTGCCGCATGTGGACTGCTAGGGAAGCACCACTGGAGCGCACAGGCTACTGAGGGAGGGCACAGCAGCAGGAAGCTGCATGGAGCGGCAGAGGAGCAGGTAAGGACCTTCTCTCCTCACTTTTAAAGGTGCCAAATCTGTGCTTCCAATCTGTGCACAAATCTCAATTCATGCACATCACTGTTGCCAATGCAAAAAGGAAAAGTGATAAGGGGTATCCTTGTCTTGTGCTTCTCTGCATCCTAATTGGATCTGAGATCATTCCATTACTAAGAAGTTGAGCAGAAGCATTATGGTATATTTCCTGAATCCATCTTTTGAAACCCCCTCCCTATCCTACTGCAGTTAATGCTTCCTCCTGTTATGTTGGTTCAATTCTGTCAAATGCTTTTTCTGTATCTAGGAAGATAACTGCTCACTTAAATTTTTTCTGTTGCATTTTGTCTATTATAGTCATCATTCTTATGATACTAAAAGACATTTTTCTCTTTCACAAACCCCCCATTTGATCACAGTCTATAAACTTTACTAGTATTGTGCCTAAGCTGGTTGCTAGTATTGCCATACAAATTTCATTATCTTGATTTAAAAGTGTAATAGGTCAATATGATCACTGGTTTGGGTATAATAGCTATCCTTGACTCTTTCCAGGTTTTTGGTAATTTTTTCTGATCCATACATTCATTTATTATTTCACATTAAGATTGTGCTAAAACTGCATCAAATTTCTTATAAAATTCTACTGATGGGCCTAGGGCCTTGTTATTTTTCAGTTTCTTGTTTTTTGTTTAATCATTCCTTTCCATTCCTGCATTGTAATGGGGCTTTCTATTTCATCCACTTCCTCCTGTGAGATCTTTGATATCCCTAATTTCTTAATAAAGGATTTAATTGAAGCTTTCATTGGATGAGCAGAAGTACATAATTCTGTATAATATGAAACAAACTATTGAAGTTTCTCTTTAGAGTTTGAAGACATTTTCCCTTCATATTTTATTATAGGTATTAATCTTTTTTGTTGTTCTTTTTCTGCGGCAATCATTCTAGCCAAAACTTTATTGGGCTTATTGTCTTGCTAAAAAAATAATAAGCACTACACTTTCAACTATGCCCTTAATGCATTTAGTTTAACCCAATCCTTTGCTCTTTGTCTTTTTTAATGTTCCATTTCCTATTAGTTTATTTGTTCAATTAAACTTTTTTCTTCCTTTGATCTTTTTCTATTTAAATCTTTTATTTTTCCAATAAAGATTCCTCTTATATAAGCTTTAAAAGCATCCCATATATTATCAGCTTTTAGTCTACTTTGGCAGTTAAGCCTAAATCATTCTGCTATTAATATCTTGATCCTGTAATAAAGCAGTATTTAGTCTCCATTGCCATCCTTTCTCTTCATCATATAATTTCCAAATAAAGGATACTAGGGAGTGGTCTGCATGTGTGATTGTTCCTATTTTTAGTTCTTCTATATTCTTTAATATACCTGGTGCTACTAGGAAAAAATCAATTCAAAGATAAGATTTGTGTGGGTTGGAGTAGAATGTATAATCCCAATCATTATTATGAAAGTACCTCCAAACATCTACTAAATTATTTTTCCATTCCTTTAAAATATGTCTTGGGGAAAATTCCAGTTGTAACATTACTATTTGACATATCTAGATCCTTATTTTGTATACCATTGAAGTCCACTCCAAAAATTATATGCCCTATTGTCACTTTTTCAGTTATATCCATCACCTCCTTGCAAAATGTTGATTAGGCCCATTTGGAGCATAAATATTTATCAGAGTCATTTCCCATGTTTCTACTGTTCCTGTTAGAATAAAATACATTCCAGCCTTATCTTCCTTTTTGTTTTGGGGAATAAACCTTTCGTTATTTATTATTGTGGCTACTCCCTGCTTTTAAAACATACTACATGCTGTATAAATATCTCCCAACTTTAATCCACTCAGATAATTCTCCTCAATTCTTTTAATGTGTTTCCTGAAGAGAAATATACTTTTTCCCTTCATAACCATCTTGCAGTTTTCTTTCTATTTATTGCTGAGTTTAAACTCCTAACATTAAGAGACATTTAAATTTAAAAACCATGTTATCAATTTATTAGAGTAAAAAAGCTTTCTGCAAAATCCCTTTCTTCTTTACCTATGCTCAAATAATCTCTCTTTGTATTATCCAGCCTAATTCTATGTCCCCCTCCTGATTACTAACTCTGGCTGTCTGCTGCATCCACCAGTGCTGCATTCTTCCTGTACTGTCTTCACTATGATCCATTAGGATCTTAGAAGAGGAGAGTTGGTCTTGTGGTAGTAAGCATGACTTGTCCCCTTGGCTAAGCAGGGTCTACCCTAGTTGCTAATGAATGGGAGACTAGAAGTGTGAGCACTGCAAGATATTCCCCTCAGCCTATGGAGCCGCTCTGGGAAGAGCAGAAGGTTTCAAGTTCCCTCCCTGTCTTCTCCAAGATAGGGCTGAGAGTTATTCCTGCCTGAAATCTTGAGAAGCCAGTGCCAGTCTGTGAAGACAAGACTGGGCTAGATAGACCTATGGTCTGACTCAGTATATGGCAGCTTCCTATGTTCCATTCAGACTTCATGAAGACATTTAAACTAGCTGGACTGGGCGCAGAGCATCTACGCCTCTAGTTTCCCCCCAGCCACTGCCAATTTCTTTACCAGCCTGCCCGCCGCCACCACTTTCTTCTCCCACCTGCCACCGCCATTGCTGTTTTCTCCCCCCACCCACCCCAGCCATTTTCTCCAACCCACTCCTGCCCCCACTGCCACAGTTCCCCCACCACCGCGATTTTGCCCACCCCTGTACCCACCATTTTGATTCCCACCTCACCTCTGGTGCCGCTACTTTCCCCTTCCCCTGCCAGCAGCTTGCTCGTGAACTCTCGTGAGAGCTGCCATGCATGGGATTAGCGATGGGTATGTCTAAGAGTAATAATATAGAAGGGACAACAGTGTTGTTAAATAACACCTTGAACGACATGAAACAAAGCAAACCATCACAATGCTTGCTACCACAGCACTGACTCACCACCCCATGATAAGATAAAACTTAATACACCTATCATTGAAGGTGACTGACCAGATAGCATATTCCAAATACACGCATGCTTGTTGACTTCCTCGTAGATATAATTTGAGATGTCATAGTTGTAGTGAATCTCAAGAGTAGCGCTTTCACCCTAAGCTTTTAAGCTTGAAGAGGTCCTGTTGAAAGGAGGAATAAAGGAGCAGGTTCTTCATTGCAGAAAAATGTATTCAAGAGAAATAGCATAGAGAAGTTGGCAAAATGAGATTACGGCCTTCACATGCTGTACAGTATTGATCTATACTATTTTTCAAGTGGTGGAGTCACTTTTGTTAAAAGAAAAAAACCAACCCAAACACTTCTATGTGAGAGCAATTTCCCACAGCACTGACCTCCGTGCAGTGCTATACTTCCCCACGTGTTACTGGGAGGGGGATTTAAGAAAAACAGAAACCTCAAGTCCCAGTGTCATTTGGGAAGGTGTGCACAGGAAGCTGAGAAATATAGTCTTTCCCAGCACTTTCCCCTAGAGTTTTATGGGGAAAGTGCTGTGAAGGACTACTCTTCCTAGTGTTCTATATGACCTAAAATGGTGCTAGGACTCAAGAGGACCCAATATCCCTGAAAGGATCCCTGCCGGCACTGGGCAAAGCACAACACTGCACAAGGGGGTCATTTCTGCATGGCCAGAAGGGGCTGTGTAAAGTATTTGGCTTTGGCTAAAGCTTCATAAACGAAAAAGGAAAAGTTGTGCCATCGAGTCGGTGTCGACTCGTGGTGACCACAGAGCTATGTGGTTTTCTTGGTAGAATACAGGAGTGGTTTACCACTGCCTTCTCCTGTGCAGTATGAAATGATGCCTTTCAGCACCTTCCTATATCACTGCTGCCTGATATAGGAGTTTCCCATATTCTGGGAAACACACCAGCGAGGATTCGAACCAACAACCTCCTGCTCTCTAATTAGGTTGCTTCCCCGCTGCACCATTATACAAGCCTAATAAACAATAAGCGAGCCACACTTAGGATCAACGAGAACCATCACTGGCTTCCAGATTGCAATAAAGAATGCTGCTGTACAGTCAAGATGGCTATACAGAATTGAAAGTTGTACCCCATAATTAAAGAAATATTAGACAATAACAGCTGATAATAAGTGGCATCAGCTGGATGATTTTGCCACTGTTCAATACAAACTCAAGTGCAGCCCCCCACCCACACACACACAATTTTCCAAATGTACAGCAGTACATTTGAAATTCTTTTTGACTGCCTCAAAAGCACACTGATCATTATTTACAAGTTGTGGAGACAAGCAATCCTGATGTATCTCCTTCTCTAGGCTATTGCCATCACAAATAAAACCTCAAGTATTTTTCTTCACACAACCTTAAAATATTTACAGTTTGCCAATAACCATATTTTCATGGGCCCACTTATAGAAACTGTTCCAATTGTTAAAATTACACTGATGGCTGGGTTACTAGAGAAAGATGAATATATTTGTGTAGAAATATATCCAGGAAAACAACAAAATAAAAACCATTAACCCAAGACTGCAACTCCAGGAATGAAAGCCCATGCTCTCCTAAGCATTTATTGTTTTAGATTGGGGAATTTATTAAGCAAAAGCTATATATATTTCCAAGTCAAGAGAAACAAGATGTAAAGACCTAGGGGGGGAAATATAGCTAAACTCCTCCTAATTGATTCCCCCCACCCTGCTGTCAGTGGTTACCCATCCAAAGACTGAGCATCTCTTTCATCTTTTAAGTCTGTCCTCAGCAACATCTTTTCCATAATCCTCTTTTTCCCCATTCCCCTATGGTTTCACTCCCAAACACCATAACTAATCTAGTGTATGCTCAATTGTATTTGTCTAGATAATCTTGATGCATAACTATTATCCCTCTCTTGTCTCTGACTGAAGATACTACTTGGAGTAAAAACTTATCCAACAAAAAGAAGGCCTCTTGAGAAGCATTATTTGAAGGCATCAGGACATTTTGCCTTATGTTTTCCCTACCCTGAAACTTAAATGACCTTGCTCAGAGGGTAACTGCTGCATTCATTTTGGATAGCTCAAATGTGCTGCCTTTATCTCGTGAATATTCAGGCTGCCTTGTGTGTTGTTTCTTATGAAGAACCAGGCAAGGATGATGAGCTTACTTACATTTTATTTACAGATATACAGCTCTCGTGGAGTCCCACTACTCACTGCCACCTCTTCTAGACCAAGACTGTTACTCCCATCCCCTTTGCACACCAGGATGTTTCCCTCCAGAATATAACTTAAATTCTTAAAGTGATACTAACATGATATCACCACCTCTTGGAATATTTATACTGAGAGGGAACAGAACATTGGTCATAGATGGGAGTCTAATTGCCACCATCCATTATAGGAGTTCTACAGAACTGTTCCTTGCTATAAGAGGAGATGAAAGTTTGGGCGGTATATAAATTTGATAAATAAATAAATTAATGTGAGGTAGAAGCTGAATGAGAATAACCACAGCTGCTATTGCCACAGCAACTTGGGAGTAGACAGAAGACAGTTTTTACATCTGTAGCCCAGGAAAATATAACTTACATTTAAAAGGGGAGGGGGATCCCTTGTCCATTCTCCTTGCCAATTTATGGCAGAGGTGGGCCATTAATCCATCAACATGTGTAAGTGGAGGGTGCTCCTGGCTGCTTTTGGTTTGGGTGACCATAAAACTATGGTCAGATCCATGGAACATTAGGTTTTTAACCTGATGGTCCACTTTCAATCTCTATCGGGGCATACATGAGAAGCCCCATCTTGTAGTCCATAAGCAAATATACAAAAAAGAAAAAGAAAATATACATCTTGGGGAATCCATAATGAAACAAGTATAATGAAATCCATAATGAATTGGATTATGGGAATCCATAATGAAACAAGCCACCTTGGAGGAGGGGTAGCACTGTATGTTAAAGAAGGGATAGAATCTAACAAGCTAGAAAACCTAAGTGGACTGGAGTCCTCCACAGAAACCCTGTGGGTGACTATACAAGGCTGGAAAGGAAACGTGCTACTGGGGACGTGCTATCGCCCTCCGGATCAAAATGCCAACAGTGGCTGGGAGTTGCAGGAGAAAATCAGGGAGGCATCAAGGAGAGGCAGGGCTGTAATTATGGGTGATTTCAACTACCCACACATAGACTGGGTAAATGCACATTCAAGTCAGGACAAAGAGGTCAAATTTCTAGATACGCTGAATGACTGTACCCTAGAACTGTTGGTCATGGAACCGACCAGAGAGAAGGCAACCTTGGACTTAATTCTGAGTGGCACCCAGGACCTGGTGCGTGATGTCAGTGTCATCAACCCTTTAGAGAACAGTGACCACATTGCCATCAAATTCAGCATACATGCGGGGAGAGAATCACCAAGGAAGTCTAACACAGACATTTTGAATTTCAGAAGAGGAACCTTCTCCAAAATGAGGAGTATGGTGAAAAGAAAGCTGAGGGGGGAAATCAGGAGAGTCACTTCTCATGGAGTGCATGGAGTTTACTCAAAACCACAATACTAGAAACCCAGTTAGATTGTATACCCAAAAGGAGGAAAGGTACCACTAAGTCCAGGAGGATGCCAGCATGGCTAACGGGTACCGTCAAGGAAGCCCTAAAAGGGAAGAAGACTTCCTTCTGAAATTGGAAGGCCTGTCCAAATGAAGAGAACAGAAAGGAACACAAACGCTGGCAAAAGAAATGCAAGGTGACAATAAGGGAGGCAAAAAGAGAGTTTGAGGAGCATTTAGCCAAAAGTATCACAAGGGGAATAACAAAAACTTCTTTAAGTACATCAGAAGCAGGAAACCTGCCAGGGAGGCAGTTGGACGATTAGACAATGAAGGAATGAAAGGGATTTTTAAGGAGGATATGGAGGTTGCAGAGAAGCTGAATGAGTTCTTTGCATCTGTCTTCATGGCACAGGATACTGAGCATATACCTGCTCCTGAACCAGGCTTTTTAGGGATGGAGGCTAGAGAGCTGAGTCAAATAGAAGTGACAAGGGATGATGTTCTAAACTGTCTGGAAAAACTGAAACCTAACAAATCACCAGGGCCGGATGGCATCCATCCAAGAGTCCTCAAAGAACTCAAATGTGAAATTGCCGACCTCCTTGCCATAATATTTAACTTATCCCTGAAATCGGGCTCTGTACCAGAGGACTGGAGAGTAGCAAATGTAACACCGATTTTCAAAAAGGGATCCAGGGGCGATCCGCGAAATTACAGGCCAGTTAGCCTAACGTCCATTCCAGGCAAATTGATGGAAAGCATCCTCAAGGATAAAATTGTAAAGCACCTAGAAGAACAGGCCCTGCTGGGAGTGAGCCAGCATGGCTTCCACAAAGGTAAATCTTGCCTCACCAACCTTTTGGACTTCTTTGAGAGTGTCAATGAGTTTGTGGATCAAGGTGATCCAGTTGACATAGTCTACCTGGACTTCCAAAAAGCTTTTGACAAAGTTCCTCATCAAAGACTCCTGAGGAAACTTAGCTGTCATGGGATAAAGGGACAAGTACATGTGTGGATTGCTAACTGGTTGAAAGACAGGAAACAGAGGGTAGGTATAAATGGAGAGTTTTCACAATGGAGGGAAGTAAGAAGTGGGGTCCCCCAGGGATCTGTACTGGGACCAGTGCTTTTTAATTTATTCATAAATGATCTAGAAGCAGGGCTAAGCAGCGAGGTGGCCAAATTTGCAGATGATACCAAACTCTTCCGGGTAGTGAAATCCCAAACGGATTGTGAGCAGCTCCAAAAGGATCTCTCCAAACTGGGGGAGTGGGCGACAAAATGGCAAATGCGGTTCAATGTTAGCAAGTGTAAAGTGATGCACATTGGGACGAAAAACCCCAAGTATATGCTGATGGGATCCAAGCTTTCGGTGACGGATCAGGAGAGGGATCTTGGGGTTGTGGTGGACAGCTCGTTGAAAGTGTCAACTCAATGTGCGGCAGCTGTGAAAAAGGCCAATTCCATGCTAGGGATCATTAGAAAGGGGATTGAAAATAAAATGGCTAACATTATAATGCCCTTATACAAAACTATGGTGCGACCACACTTGGAGTACTGCGTACAATTCTGGTCACCACATCTTAAAAAGGACATTGTTGAACTGGAGAAGGTACAGAAGAGGGCAACCAAGATGATCAGGGGCCTAGAGCACCTTTCTTATGAGGCAAGACTACAACACCTGGGGCTTTTTAGTTTAGAAAAAAGATGACGGCGGGGAGACATGATAGAGGTCTATAAAATCATGCATGGTGTGGAGAAAGTGGAGAGAGAGAGATTCTTTTCCCTCTCACATAACACTAGAACCAGGGATCACCCCATGAAATTGATTGCCAGGAGGTCTAGGACCAACAAACGGAAGTACTTTTTCACACAACGCGTGATCCACTTGTGGAACCCTCTGCCACAGGACGTGGTGACAGCCAACAACCTGGATGGCTTTAAGAGGGGTTTGGATGACTTCATGGAGGAGAGGTCTATCAATGGCTACTAGTCGGGGGGCTGTGGGCCACCTCCAGCATCAAGGGCAGGGTGCCTCTGAGTACCAGTTGCAGAGGAGTAATGGCAGGAGAGAGGGCATGCCCTCAACTCCTGTCTGTCGCTTCCAGCAGCATCTGGTGGGCCACTGTGCGAAACAGGATGCTGGACTAGATGGGCCTTGGGCCTGATCCAGCAGGGCTTTTCTTATGTTCTTATGTAAGTATAAGTGGGGTATCATTCTTTTCATTAGAGCAGGGAGCATCCAGTTCTGGATGGTGATGGGCTTTAAACTCTGCCTGGTCAACATTCTACGGGGGAAACAAAATGGCACCCCTGTACGCAGAGTTACATCCGTGTGATCCATGGTGGTACATGTATAAATGGGGTACCATTCTCTTGGTTAGAGTATGGAGCATCTAGTTCTGGATGGTGATGGGTCAAAACCCTGACAGATAAAAGTTGGGGGGGGGGGCAAAATGGTGGCCAAATGTTTCAGAAAATACATATAAAGCAGTATTTTGTACATCTGTGTGCCATTAAAAATTACTGTTGCACATTAGTCAACCAGAGACATTTATTGGTTTTACATAGCACAAAAATAACATATATGGTACAGTTGCAGGCATTAATGTAGGTAGGGTCTGTTGCAAAAGTTATGTGTAATAACACAGAAATGCATAACATCACCATCATTACTAATATTAAATTCTACTTCATCTTAATGAACATCACTGAAGTTGTCACAAACCTTGGTCTCCTTCACATTTACACATTTCAGGCTGCTTCCGACCATTTGCCAGACATGTGCAGTGTAGAGAACATCAGTCAGTCAGTCATTTATTGTTACGGTCACAGACCAGTACAATATGAACAGTACATTAGATAAAAGAACTTAAAATACATTTATATCTAAGATTGAAAAAGTTAAGACAACGATAATTTCTTATTAACCAATTGCCGACAAGTATTAATAGCAGCAGCACAGTATCTAGCAACTCTGTTTGCAATTGTAAGCTCAGAGTCTGAAAGTAACAGAGAACATTAAAAATGGCTCTGCCAACCTGGAAATTTACCTAATAATGGTGTAAAAATGCTGCACGAATATCCTTATAGAACAAACAGAATAATAAAACATGTTCGATGGTTTCAATCTGATCCAAACCGCAAAGACAAAGCCTCTCTGAAAAGGGGATCCCCCTATAAGGACCCTCCAGAACTACTGAGGGTAGACTGTGACAACGAGCTAAAGTAAAAGCTGCTCTGTACTTGGGGATTTTGAGCCATGTCAGATAATTCATTGGGGAAACTAAATACCTACGTTGTTCTGTGATATAAAACTTTGAAACCTTACCAAGGTCAATTTGTCTCTCACAATCTAGAATTCGCTGTTTAATTAGCGATTTTGCTTGATCATATCCCACCTTATATAGGAATGAAGAGGAAAGGCCCAATGTAGCTATTTTAGCCTCAATAGTCTGAATCCATCTAGATCGATGGTTGTCTTCTAAAACTAAAGAGGCTAACCCAATTGGATGATAAACTAACTGATTGAAAGACATCTTCTTTGGTTACTTGAACAGATACACAGTTCCAATATAACAGAAAGTGCACAGAGCATGGTAATATTTTATATTGAACTAGCTTAACCTGCACAGAGCATCTGCACGCTAGTACTTGATTGCTCCCCTCACCACCCGCCCCAGCCCCCTCACCTCAGAGATCTCTCTATCCTCACTTGAGCCGCACTCCTCCTCCTACTCATCCATCCCACTGCTTCCATTCCCCTCACCGCTCTGGGTCACTCCTCCATCCTATTGCTCCACACCCCTTGGTCACAGCTGTGGTGCTGAAGGGACCAATTGGCCAAGCCACAGTCCCCAACCCCAGAGACCTTCCCACCCTCGCCCCAGCACCGCTCCTGCACACAGGAGTAGCAGCAGTGGTTGACCAGCCCTTAGGAACATAGGAAGTTGCCATATACTGAGACCATAGGTCTATCTAGCTCAGTTTTGTTTTTTAAGCTCAGTACTGTCTTCACAGACCAGCAGCGGCTTCTCCAAGGTTGCAGGCAGGAATCTTTCTCAGCCCTATCTTGGAGATGCCAGGGAGAGAACTTGGAGCCTAGATGCTCTTCCCAGAGCAGCTCCATCCCCAAAGGGGAATATCTTGCATTGCTCACACATCAAGTCTCCCATTCATATGCAACCAGGGTGGACCCTGCTTAGCTAAGGGGACAAGTCATGCTTATTACCACAAGACCAGCTCTCCTCTCTTCCCTGCTGCTGCTGCCACGACTGCAGCCACTCGTTCCCCTCAGGATGCTGACAGGCCCAGACCCGCCCCTTGCCTCCCTCCCTCCCTCTGCAAATGGCCTCGGTATCCCTAAGCAGCAGCAGCAGCGGTTGACTGGGCCATTCCTTGCTGCTGCTGCGGCCACCACCATGGCCACTCATTCCTCTCAGACCACTTACAGGCTCAGGCCCATCCCTTTCCCTTTCTTCTTTCTCTACCCCCTTCCCTTCTTTTTCTTTCCTCCACTCTTTCATTTGTGAGAAAGAATTTGAAAGGGAAACTTCCGGTCGCTGGTTTTGAGCTCACAGAATAAGATAGATCATGACAAGGAAATCAGTAAACATAACATATAAAGGCTTATGATACTCAGTAGTGGCAGAAATATCACACTCAACTTGATATAAGAATGAATGAAATAGAGCTTGCTCTTATGCCTAATGCATTTAGCTAGCCATAAGCTGCACTTTTGCAGGGGTAGGAAGATTCAGAACCCAGTTGGCCAGCTGGGACTCTGAAAGTTCCCCTTGTTGCTCAGGCCATGACCAATTTTATGTTCAATTAATATAATAACTGTGAATTTTGGAATTCAATGTCAGAGCAAGTTTGGTCTGGAACAGTTTACAGAAAAAGACATGTCACTAGAATAAATACATTCACAAATACAACAGAAACCTCATCTTCACAGAGATGAGCTATAAGATTGATGTAGGGTTGAATTCCTACACAGAACCAGAGCTTTGGGCTCCCGCTCAGAAACATGCACACACACACACAGAGGCTTGTCTTGTGTATTTCACAGAACAAAGGACTAAACAAAAGAAATTTCATATGAGTCACAAAGAATTTTATAACATTTCAATGTGTTAGCCATAAACTCAGTTAAGAAAGTAGCTTAAACAGAACAATCACAGTCATCTATGAAACAATCTGTAATTCTATATTACCTTTCCACATCACAACTTATAACTTACTGGTGCTTTTCAATCAATTTTCTTTTTGTTAACAACTTTCAATCAAAATCATTTCACGTCTCCTTCTAGTTCTTTCTTTCTTTCTTTCTTTCTTTCTTTCTTCTTTTTTGCAATTCCCTGCACAAACTTCAACATATGCATTCCTTCAAACTCCATTTTCTTTCCTCTTCTCCAACTGCAAGCAGTTGAAGAGAGGGGGAAAGGAAAAAAGGGAAAAAATGAGAACAAAAGCAGTCTTTTGTTCGGATAAACTTTTTGCAGCAAGAACACTGTTATCTTTTGGCTTGGTTACAACGGGATAGTAGCAGCAAGAATTTAGACTGTTTGCAACACAAGGGCAGCAGGCAGCTGTTTTGAGCTTGGAAACAGAAGACAACATGATTTTAGCAAAAGGCAATCATTCTTTTCCTCTTTAATACTTTCTTCAGTTCCCTTGTTCTCCATAGCATGTTGGAAAGGAAAAGCTGCTTGGAGCATGATGGTAATACATATGGTGGGGGGTTTCTTTGGTAGGCCTGTGCATATTGGTGTTATTAAAACTTACTGGTATATGTAGAAATAAAAGCAATTTCAAAAGGATGTTACTGAGCTCATGATATGGCCAACTTCCATACAGAGGCGTTTTTAAAACTTTCATTCTGAGGGCGCCTCCCCCTCCTGTGAGAATCATCCAATTTTTCAACACGCATTCTAAAGGTACTTGCTATTTCTACTCCCCATAACACCCCTCTTATGTTGCCCCTGCATGGGCTGCCCCTATATGGGCTTAAGTTTGTCCCTTCACGGACTGCCCCTGCTCAGGCTGTAAGTTTAAGTTTGCCCCTCCTCGGGCTGTAAGTTTGCCCCTCCTCGGGCTGTAATTTTCCCCTCGCCCCTGCTCGGACTGGGTACTCACCAAGAGACATCTCTGGATTTCACTCTCTCACTCACTCTCTTTCTCCGTTCACACTTTCATTCACTCTTGCCTCGATTCCCAGATGTGGCACGTTGTAACGACTGGCGCGTCCCGGGGCCCATGAGAATCCTCCACAGACAAAGGCTGTGGGGTGCGCTGGATCTCATTGTCCCACGACAGGTCAAATCGCCCACCCAGAGTCACATCCGAGTCACGGCACCAAATTGATGTGAATTCGGTTCATCCCTGGGTCCGCCTTTTAGCCAATCAAACAGACTCAGTGGGAATCATCTTAGAGGCATTTTATTGCTACTGCAGTTGCAACAGGTAATCAGTGGGCTTTACACTCTCAAACTGATTACCAATTGGTTATAGGTGCATCTTACATTTATACAGACAATCTGAATGATGCTGACACCCTAGACATAGTATACGTGGCAACAAAATGGTGGACTAATTATCTAGTACGCATGCAAATGATTTATTGTTCATCTGGTGATTACTCCTTATTTGGTTACATCCTGTTTTCTTAATTGTCAGCAAAGAACAGTGAGAATCCTGTGAGAACCAAGTTTCCTTAGATACAATTTAGTGGAGAGAGATAATGACGTTGATCATGAGAGGCCGTGATGGCTCTGAGCTGGGCTGGGGTTACTTTAAGTCAGACTGAGGTTTTTTAAGTAAAGTGGAGTTACTTTGGTTTTCTAAAACACATCACTACCACTTTCTTTCTTTCTTTCTTTCTTTCTTTCTTTCTTTCTTTCTTCCTTCCTTCCTTCCTGAATTAACAGATCTTGTTCATCTTGTTTCCTCATCTAATCTGCACAGTCGCAGCCTCCTTCTCCTGAAGAGACTCTTTCCTCCCTCATGACCTCTCTCTTCACAGACCCCTCCCTCCCTCACACACACTGTTCTCTCCTCTACAATCAAACAAATCTTCTGACCAGTAACAGTTGCATTCCAACTGATCTTAACCCTCACAGGCTCTCCCTCCCTATCTGCATATGGAATCCCCACTACCCAATCACCATGGTGCTCTGATTGGTAAAGCACTGTGTGGGCGGGGCTTGTCACATACATCCTTAGCCTTTTATATATAGAGATAGGATCTGATCCTTGTTGTTGAATCACCCTTATAGCAGATTTCAATGAACCAATCTTATACAAAGCAAAAACCAAATGAGCATCTTCATAATCCCAGAATTTTTCATCTATCAATTTACAAAAGTATTCCTATGTCTCGGCATGTGCAGCATAGCCATACCATTTATGATTGCTACTTTGGTCACGGTGTGTAATTTTTCAGCATTTTCTGAAGCTATGATCAGCATTTTCTGAAGCTATGATCATTTTCTGAAGCTATGATCATTTTCTGAAGCTATGATCATACTTGTCTCAATCTCTGACTTATTAATGTTAAAGCTTCCAAAATTTCTATAAGCTTATAAGTAACCAAGCAGTGATGCATCTTTCCATCAATAGCAAACAGAGATTGAGAAATTGCTGAAAATTCATATAGGCTCAAGTTTGATTAATAGCCATGCTTGGTCTAGATCTGGCGACTCTAGATAACCTTGCTAATAGTAACATGTTTTATTTCTTCGCACAGGTCTTCCCTTTCAAAGCAATGCTGATATTTATTTATTTAGCTGCCACTGAATTTGTGTATTTTAGGTTTCTTCGTTGGAACTCAGATTTTGTTCTTGTTGGTCTGAACTCACTGTTAAATGAAGGTATGTAATAATTCTTGTCCAGCTTCTTTCACACAACTCATGTCTATTTGAACATCCTTTGGAAGACTATGGCATGAGAATGTAGACTAGCTCAGTGTGTTTACATTGAAATGGACTTCAAGCAGGGCTGAGCTTAGGGGGATCATGCTATTATTTATTATTTATTTATTCGATTTTTATACAATTAAAAAACAGAAATCATTAAAAACAATTAAAACAGAAATACAAATATAAACACTAAATTAAAAACATCTTAAAAACAATGAAACAATCAAAGCAATTAAAACCCTGAAAACCAAGTTAACATTAAAACAATAAAAACTAATTAAAAACTCTGAAAGGCCAGGCCAAACAGATGGGTTTTAAGGGTTATCTTGAAGGTCAGTAAAGAATTAAGATTACGAATTTCTGCTGGGAGTGCATTCCATAGCCCAGGAGCAGCTACAGCGAAGGCCTGCCTCTGAGTCACTACCAAACGAACCGGTGGTAACTGGAGACGGACCTCCCCAGATGACCTTAATGTGTGGTGGGGATCATGTAGAAGAAGGCGCTCTCTTAGATAACTCAGACCCAAGCCATTCAGGGCTTTAAAGGTAATAACCAGCACTTTGTATTTTGCCTGGAAACATATCAGCAGCCAGTGTAACTGTTTCAAAACAGGCATCATATGGTCTCTCCGGGTTGCCCCAGAGACCAATCTGGCTGCTGCATTCTGAACTAACTGAAGTTTCCAGACTATGTACAAAGGCAGCCCCATGTAGAGAGCATTGCAATAGTCAAGCTGGGAGGTTACCAGCTGATGTACCACTGTTTTGAGGTCATCCTCTTCAAGGAATGGGCGCAGCTGTCAAATCAGCCAAAGCTGATAGAAAGCACTTCTGGCCATGGCCTCCACCTGAGATACCTGGGTGAGACCTGGGTCCAGGAGTACTCCCAAGCTGTGCACCTGCTCCTTCTGGGGGAGTGTAACCACATCCAGCACAGGGAGATCTAACTCACCCCTCAGATTCTGAGCCCCCACAATGAGCACCTCCGTCTTGCTAGTATTCAGCTTCAATTTGTTCTCCCTCATCCAGCCCATTACTGCCTGTAGGCAGGCATTTAGAGAATGAGTGCCATTTCCTGAAGATGAAAAGGAGAAGTAGATTTGGGTGTCATCAGCATACTGATAACACCCAGCACCAAACCTCCTGATGACCTCACCCAGCAGTTTCATGTAGATGTTAAAAAGCGTTGGTGACAGAATGGAGCCCTGAGGGACTCCATATAACAGCTCCCATTTTGAGGAGCAACTGTCACCAAGCTCCACCATCGGGAATCTACCTGAGAGATAGGAACGGAACCACTGCAAAGCAGTGCCCCCTATCCCCAGCTCCCCCAGGCGATCCAGAAAGATACCATGGTCGATGGTATTGAATGCTGCCAAGAGATCCAGAAGAACCAGCAGAGTCACACTCCCTCTGTCAATTCCCCAGTAAAGGTCATCCGTCAGGCCAACCAAGGCTGTCTCAACCCCATAGCCAGCAATAAAGCCAGTTAGATGTCACTATGTCATTGAATGAGATGGAAAGGACCCCAAGGGGGTGGGATGGAGCATTGTGAGGGGAGGGTGCCTGCTGTGAACTCTCCCTCATGTGAGACAGAGCTCCTTGTGAGCAAAGATGTCACCCCAGGGGTACATGTTTAGGTCTAGCTCATACCCTGCAGTGCTACATTTCTGCTTGCAGATTTTTTTTCTTTTCCCCCCATTAAAAACTCCCTCTCTCACAACAGTAGAACCAAAGGTCACCCCATGAAACTGAAGGCTGAGAAATTTAGGACCAACAAGAGGAAGTACTTATTCACACAGTGCATAATTAATCTATGGAATTCCTTGCCATGGGATATGGTGATGGTCAACAGCTTGGATGGCTTTAAAAGGGGCTTAGACAGATTCATGGAGGACAGGTCTATCAATGGCTACTAGTCTGGTGGCTGTGAGCCATCTCCAGCCTCAGAGGCACAATGCCTCTCAATACCAGTTACAGGGGAGCAACAGTAGGAGAGAGGGCATGCACATACCTCTTGCCTGTGGGCTCCCCAGAGGCATCTGGTGGGCCACTGTGTGAAAAAGGATGCTGGACTAGATGGGCCTTGTGCCTGATCCAGCAGGGCTGTTCTTATGTTCGCATGTTCACTCGATAAAGAGACTATGCTACACCAATTAGGATGGTAAAACAAGCCCCAGGCCACATCTATTCAGCAATCAGGATCCAAAATGGGCCACCCCAAGTAATAAAGGGCAGCATCGGCCATGAGTACTTCAGCCGCAGACCCAAACCATCCTTAGTTGGCTGGGCTCCCCATCAGTCTCACCTGAAGATTCAGGCATGGCCTTCTCCACTGGGGGATTCTCCAGAACAGATGGTGGTGCTGATGCAGGAGCAGATCGAGGTGCTGGCACAAGAGTAGCTGGGGGCAGCAGGTCGCAGCCACCTTCATCAGGGGGCACTGATACAGAGTCCTCATTGGCCTTTTCCTGTGCTGCCAACCTATCAGACAAAGCCTTGATCAGAGCAGGCCTTGCAGTACCCCAGTATGCTTCTTTCCCTTGTTAGTGGCACCTGATGGTCCAGCCCTTTCCTCAGGCCTCGCTTTTTTGGCCTGCTCCAAGGCCTCCATTCTGGCCATTATTGCCCTCAACTCCCCCACGTCTGCTTCATCCTCAGATGATAAGAGTTGGGGGGAAGCTTTGAGGGGTTCTGAACAGGACACCCTCCTTCTTACCTGTGGTCTTCTTGTGGGGCATGAACCAACCAATGATACTAAGAACCGAACTACAAAATAATAGCCCCAGAGCAGCAGTCAAGAAAGTATACAAACCAGCAAAGTGTTGGGATTTTATTTTTGTTTTGCTAAGAAAGCCCAAAGGATTGAAGAGGCAGTGCCTATACCCAGGGAGCATCCTACTCAGAACCAGATGAGTGACAGTATATATTACGCAGGCCTATACTGAGAGGGTGCAGTACTCCGGCCCAAAAGAGGACAATATACAGTAAGCAGAAAACTGCCTTCGCATCACCAGATTGCGGACTAGGCCTGAAGGCCTCACTGGCTAGGAAGGACAAACACACAAGCCCTCCCTTCCCAAAGCCAGAACTTGGTGGACTGAGTAGGAGGTTGGCAGGCAAAGAACCAATGGTCTGCTAGTGCCCGCCCACTCTCAATCCAGAAACCAATCAGGGCCCGCCTTGTGGCCATGCATGGGGACAAACAGCCACCCCACAAGGCAGTGGGCTGACCCATTGTTGTGAACTGCCATGAGACTTTATCAACTGGCGGTATAAAAATACAAAACAGATTTAAACTCCCTGCAAATCAACAGCAGCAGCACCATGCAATATGGAAGCCAAAAGCCTCTAGTAAAAACTAAGGTTCAATTTACATATTATGACTGTCACTTTGAAGGTGCTTCAGCTTGTTGCATGTGGTAGTTCGTCATTTGAATTATGCACTTTCCACAAGCCCACCCCAAAATAAAGATTTACAACAGAGTACTGTAAAGTGAGACTCTCTACAAACTGTTTACCAGTGATAGCACCCAACAAGTGAAGCAATGTCACATACATCCAGTAATAATACATCCAGTAATTTTCTGTAATAAGGAAACTGGCCCTGATACCCAGCCATGTGTCTAAAAATTCCCATAATGGGCACCTAGAACTGTAATCCATTTTAAAGAGCTAAACTACTCTCTTTTCCTGTAGCAAGGAGTATTTATGATATATCATTTTTATGTTACTTCTGCAAATTCTGAAAAGGTTTAAATAATTTATAGAGGCACCGAGAAGTTATCACATGAAATAAAGATGAGTTATTCTTCCCAGCACAAAAGCAAAAATTGTTAGCATTCAGATCTTTTCACATTTGTCTATTGACGTTTGAAGATTGGGATGCTGTACATCTTCAACTTACTAAATACTCTCCACCTGAGGACAAAAAGCTCACTTGATCAGCAGCAATGTGCAGCTGAAGATATTTGAAAAGCACATGGTAATTGCATTCTAAAAAAGCAGTTTGACAGCATCACTTGCTGCTGTGAAACTCCAGATGGGATGCAAGGCTTATGTAGGCATAGAACTAAGATACTGCAGAAGGTCTTGAAAGATTTTGAAGTCTTGAAGTATAAGCAGCATGTGTTAAAGCAGGTACAGCATAAATGCAATGTACCCTTATTTTTGCTTTAAGTAGTTATTCTAGTATTCTTAAGAACCAGCAGACTTCTAAGACAAGATTTCCCAAATTTGGGTCCCCAGAAGTTGTTAGACTACAACTCCTATCATCCCCAGCCACAATGGTCAGAGCTGTGTAGTCCAACAACATCTGGGGACCCAGGTTTGAGAACCCATTTTCTAAGATATTCCTGACTTTACTAACATGAGCTAGCTACATCAACTCTGTTCAGTTCATTACTATCATTGATAAAATAAACAGATCTCAGACCAGACCCAGATAAAAAGGACATAAAAGGTAAATATCAATATAGGGGTGTGTGTGTGTGTGTGTGTGTGTGTGTGTGTGTGTGTGTGTGTGTGTGTTACAAAACTGTTACATAAAATTAATATAAAATAAAATAGAGTGAAGCAAACTAAAAGCCTGGATTAACCATTTCTAACACACCATGAACAAATCTTAATCACAGCTGTACAAAATTTGGTTACCAGATGCAAAAATCAGTGTATTTAACAGAGAGAAATAGGTTAATATAAAACTCATCCGAGTTATTTGGGTATCTAAAAACAAGAGGAGCAATATATCTAGAATGCAAATCATGGTAGAATGAACAATACAAAAGCACATGGCCAACTGTCTCAACATCCCCATTCCCACAATGACATAGTCTGTCCAGGTAGGGGACTCTCCTGAACCTACCTTCCAATACCATGGAGGGCAGCACATGCAGCCGGGCTAATGTCAGAATTCTTCTGTGTATTGGGAATGTCAGATTATACAAATATTTCACGGGCTTTTGCAAAGGCTTAGCAGCTCCAAAGTACGTGTAATTTTGTGCCTGGCATAGATCTAACTTGTGTTCCGTATTGGTAATACACTGCTTAAGGATTACTTTGCCATTATCATAGCACAGAGGGAGTAGATACTCCATAGAAAACCCATAATATTTTAGCTTTTCAGTGATTAAATGTGTCCAATCTGAGGAATATTCTTCCTTAAAGATTAAGGGAACTAAACCAGGAGGAAAATAAATCAATTTCAACCAAAAGTTAAAGAAATAGATTCTGGCACAAGACTCCAGACTTAACAGGCCCGCTTCCAGTCACAGCTTCGACACTAGGCACATCGTTTCGCTAACAGCAGCTTCATACATTCCATGACAATCAGGGTTGCCACATTTTCATACCAAACACAGAAAGCCTGAATGACAGAAATGCCTGCTGAAATACTTGTGTACATGTAGAGGAAGTAGTGGCCAAATCAGAGCATACAGACATGAGTTAAAAGAGTAACATCTGTCTTTCATACTTCAAGAGTTTGCTTTGGAAAAGCAACAACTTGCAAACACACTAGTATGTAAGCATGGAATTCCTCTAAACCATTCCTTGCATTGTACCGGTGCCTTGACATGGGCACTTTGTATATTTTTATATTGTGCTTTTCATCTTAAATAATGTGTATGAGAGCCAAACACATGATCAGAGCAGTCATACAGTATAGCTTTTGATGGATCATAGAATTTCTAATTGCAGGTATAGGATTTCATCTATGAATGAGGTCTTGTTCTCTTTCCCGCTCCCAGTTTGTCTCCCTGTACAACAAAATAGCACGTTGAAAAGAAGGTTTTTAATATCTCTTCAATCGTTTTGAATTTATAGGGAGACTTTTTCTATATATGGAGATAGCATTCAAACATACAATCCCCACCTGCACCAGAAATGGTACAGTCAAACCAAAGCTGCACAATGTGATTGTTCTAATCATGTTTCTTTTTAGACTGTGATCCCTTTGGGGACTGGAAACAATCCTCCAAGTATTTTTTTTCCTATGTCAACCACTTTGAGAATTTTCTTTTACTCGAAAAGCATAACAAACAAACAAACAAACAAACAAACAATGTGTTCCAAGTAGCCATTGGTAAAGGGTGAGTGAGAACTGATGCTTGGAATGTACTGTTTCCTTAGAGAAGGCAACTGGACTAGATCAAAAGACTAGATCAAAAGTTCCTTGTGCAATTAGAATTGTACTTTACCACAAACATAATGTAACATATGCACATTTAAGAAAAGCCAAGAGAGAAATGCATTTTAAAAAATCACATAGGTTTTGTTGTGTGAGTTGCATAAATATAAAGTTTTAACTCAGTAGACCTGAAGTATAATTTATTCACCATCACTGCCTCACATCCAGACTAGTGTTGCAGTAGCACAACCGGACAAATTGCACACATTTAAACAGTTTACAGATCTGTGCAAAGTTGCTGTGCTCCATGATGTTGTGCAACCACTAGTGGAAGTTGTATGTGACACACACAACTTGGTCTGGGAAATACCTGAGACACATACATGGCTGTGCAACATGCTTTGCAAGCTGTTGTGCAAGCCATTGAATGACATGTCAGTGTCTTCCACTAGCACAAGAACCAGTCTGGAACAGACTTTCTTTCTTTGTGCAATGTCATTGTGCTATGCCCCAATGCTAGTATAGCAGCATTAGTGCAACACTAGTCTGAATGTAGTCCACTCTGTCAATTGCTGGCCATCAAAAAGAGTATTTATTCTTAGTTAATTACACTTGTATCCCTCCTTCCTCCAAAGAGCTCAATTGCTGTGCATGGTTGTCCTCCCTATTTCATAGTGAGGTGCTAAGAAATAGTGACTAGCCCAAGATCACCAATAGCTTCATGGCTGGATGAGGATTCAAATACTGATCTCCTCACACTAAGCACTGCACATGAATACCATACAATTTACCTGACATTTTAACTTTCATCCATGTGCTGAAACAAACATTCATTATTATCTACAAACAAATTATATTATAATCTAACTTGTCCAGAAGGAAGACTTACACTAACCAGAAGCAATTAAGGTATTTCATATGCAGAAACACATACCTTAGGATTTTCTCTCTCTCTCTCTCTCTCTCTCTCTCTTTCTCTCTCTCTCTCTCTTCTCCAGATATTGTTACAGGAAACAACTCATCCAAATTGCAACATCCCAACATTTCCTATGTTTCAGAAGTTAAGCACTTGCTTACATCTGCCCTATGAAATGATTTAAAGACTGAGACTTAAAACTGCTCAGATTTCCTGAATGTGCTCAATCTCTGAAATACCTTTTTTTCTTTTAAAAAAATGTCATTGAACAACTGAAAGGTCCCCATTAGCTCAGTGGAAAAAATAGTGTGCTTTTAATCCATGTTGTCTTTTTATTTCATGTGAAACATTTTGCTTACTGGTGTACGCAAGGTGTTCTACTTTGAAATGATTTTTTTAAAAATGCACAAGTGTGTTTTTCATATGCAAAGGAGGATTTCTGCAGAGGGCATTTTTCTACTCAAAGAAGGGAAGTGGGGAGTAGAAAATGCTTCATAAGTGATTCAAACGAAAGTCAATAATGTGTTATTCTGAAAATGGTTCAGTTCTGCTTCAGATTCTACGAGGAATCACTCCATACATCATTGTCAACTGTATCTGTGAAGTCCACCCACAGAATCAATTATTCAGAGAACAGAATGAGACAAAGCAGAACATTTTAAGCTCTCTCATTTGCATGTTAACACCTTTGAAAGATCTAGAACAAGATGGGCAATACAAGGCCCACTGACCTTTGGCAGACAACTTTTTAAAAAAATCTGCCACTGATATAATAGAAGGTGATTAAATGTACAGGAAAGCAACCAGCCTGCAGACCTTTACTAGACCTTCATGAAATTGAATTGACTACCATTGCTTGTCCCAGAAGGAGGCAGAATGGATCCAGTTTGGAAGAGGAGGCTGAAGAGGAATTTGGATGGCATGCAGAAGCTAAGAGATGGAATGACAAGCTGGAACTATAGGGCACAATGGCAGGAACAAGCCACTGGGACTGGAAGAAGAAACAGAAGCAAAAAACCAAGGCATGGTCTGGAAGCTGACTCTAGAGGAGCTCTTGGTATAGAGCTGTTGCACCTGCAAGTGCCTGGCTGAGATTGAGGAGTTAAGAGCAGGACGTCCCACAATTAGGAAATGAGATGGACAGTTCAGGAGATGAAACAGAGTAGGAAGACAAATGACCCAGATCCCAGGCAACCCCATACCACCAGAATGCCCCTATAAGGAGAACTGAGAGAAAGAGTTAGCAGCACCCCTGCTGTAATCCTACCTTCATCCTCTGACTCGCAGGAGTCTTTCAAGGGTACACCTGTCCAAACAGAGATTTTCCCCAGTGCTGCAAGAGCCAACACTCCAACTGGCAAGGCATCTTTAAACTACAAAGCTTTGTCCTTGGAAGGCAGAATCTATCTGGTCAGCAGCCACATAATCCAGCAGTCAGTTCCAAGTATCTGCTGAAGCAACTTCTCTCTTTCCTTGTATCCAGCTCTCTTGCTCCCCTGCTCATAAATATTTGAACTCCTAATTCCATGTACTGTAGTGCTTTCCTGGAAACTGTCTGAAGTTTCCTTGCGTCCCAAAACCTCTACTGACATCTGGATCCCTGCAAGCATGTTGCACATGTGTTGACACTGGGGCAGAGCCACCATTGAGCAGATGGGTTCAGAGAACCCAGCTGCAAACTAGGGGCCACACAAGCCCTCTAGAGTTCATACTCAAATAGCATTTGTAAATGGTGGCTAGGAATGAGCTCTGAAGGACTCATGCGGGCCCTCCAGAAACCAGGCCATGCCCCTTTTGCACGTGTCATCAGGAGCACATGGGCATGGCCCAGTCTCCAGAGGGCCCACACGAGCCCTCCAGAGCTCATTTCTAGCCACCATGTGCTGACTGGGTGCATTTACTTCCTTTTCTCTCCCTCCAGCGTGGGAGATAAAGGAAAATAAATGCATCCATACAGCAAACGCTAGCTGGGAATGCGCCCTAGAGGGAAAACGCTATGGAGGACTTGTGCAGGCCCTTCAGCGAATGAGCCACGCCCACGTGCATGTGATGTCAAATGCAAGAGGCATCACTGGCATGCATGGTACATGCACAGTAGGGCCAGGGCAGAACCTGAGACTCCATTCCCTGGCTCTGGCTGGTTTTGACACCACAGATAGAAAAAGCCCAAGAATACGTTTCTTCCACCATTAACTGCAGAACCGTGTCTTGCCTGACTGTTAACTGAAAAGTGCTCTCCATCCATATCCCCAGGATTAAGGAGAAAGGACTCCTAGGCAGATGGAATCTTTCCTGGCAGTGGTGGTGGGTTGTGGAGGTGCTCTTATCCCTACTTTAATTTAAGTGATGCCATAGATCTGCCTGATATCTCTGGAGCTGAAGTACCATAAGATCAGAGTCCCCACCACCACTGAAAGTAAAAAGCACTTTACTCTCCACACACTTGTTAGCCAGCCCTCTCCTGCTCTGCTTCTATCTTCATCTTCTTGACTGTCCCAGCTCAGGGTATTTTCCCTTTAGGAATATGGGAGAGATTTAGGAAACACAGTTTCCTTGGGCTTTCAGTGTAACTAAATAAACACCCCCTTGTGAAGATGCTGCCTGTAGTTTGCTTTCTGTTTCCCCGCCACACTCCTCACGCCCAGGATCACTAGAGACTGTGGTAGAGCAAGGGCTCCTCAGCTGCCACACCTGTACCCCACAAAGTACACACCAAAGGCCTGCAAATACACCAAAGGCCTGCAGTATCAGAGAGAGTTCCCCCACCCCAGATGTGATCTCTTGCTTGCCTACTGCTCCCCCCATTCTCCAATCCCACCCTCAGGTTAACTAGAGATGGTGGTAGAGAAAGAGTTCCTCATCTCTCCTCCAGTATCCCCCAAATCAGGGGTGCCACCGCCTCATACACCAAAGGTCTCCAGTATCAGAGAAAGAGTGAGTTCCTCAGGTTCTCTCCCCCACCCAGCAATACCTCACCCAAATCAGAGCTGCAACCTCCTCATTACCTGGTAGCAAAGCTGAATGATTCCGCCACCTTCCTCCCCCATGTAGTTTTCTCACCTTAATAATGTTAAGGCCTGTTAGTAGGCATCAAAGAAGAAAGCGGAGAAAACCCAGCAGAATAAGCTGCAGTATCTCTAACCAGAGCAGAACAAGAAAGTGATATCACATCACCTCCAATGGGGTACATTGTCTCTTTCCAGGATTGCAGTATTCAGCTAACTATAAAGTACTTTTTAAAGGAAAACTATAACAGAACACTGATCCCCCACCCACACCCACACACACACACACACACACATCTTGTAGGTATTGCATGAGTAATGGTTGATAACACAAGGAATTGTGCAATTTAGGAAAGTATCTCATGAAAAATGGCCAATATGACATGCAGTGTTCTGGCACTGGAATGTTCCATGCTGGGGATGCTGCAGATATGCAGGCAGTCCCAACACTGCTAAAATGAGTGGCTGTGCAAGCAGGCTACTGCAGTTAATCTGAGATCTGTAACTTTATTTAAGTGTTTAATTTCATGACATCCAAGAGTTTCAATAATGTTTCTTTTTGAATGGGTTGTGAACTCTTTCCAAAGTCTTCCGTAGACAACTCTAGCTGTTGTAAACTAGTAAGCCATTACACTGTAGAATTCTTTTGGATTCACAGTTAACATAAATTACAGGAAATACTGTCTGATACATTGGTGAAAAATACAGTAGCTACAGTTTATTGAAAATGTAATTACAAAATGTATTTAAATATGTATTTTAAAAATTGTACTATAACTATTAACCAGAACCTTTAAGTTCTCAGCAAACCCAGCCACACATTAATAAAATCTCCAGAAATTCCTACATTTTGGGCACTGCCTATCATGGCTGAAATTATTGGGGGGGGGGGGGGGTTGGCATCTATTAGGGAAAATGGAGAATCAGTCAAGAAGGCTCACAGTTGTATTTTATAATAGCCAGAAATATTCTGTTTTATAAAGTGGGTTGATGTATTTTACAATACTCTTTTGAAAAGCAGCAAAGCATTAATCTATCAAAGTTATAGACATTAAATGTCTAACCCCAACTTTAGAGCAACTAAGGATATATTGTTTACCTTCAAAGACTATTCCATCAAATTTTATGGACTTAATATACAACAAAAGAGAAGGGAGACAAACACATTCATAGAAGTAGCAATCTGCTAATATAGTGCAGTGCAGAAATTAACTGGTTTATAGTCCACAAGGACCTAAGGGTTCATATCATCTTAGGGTCCATATAATCTAATAAACATATCCAGCTTGTTCAAACCACTTTATTTTTAGCACTTGTTATGCTCATAGAATGAATTGATCCTATTCAAATGAATGCAACTGAAATCTCAGCCATGCAGATTCTTAGGCAACATGTTTAACTGTTAATTCATAATATATAACACATGCCTCTGAAGTTGGATACACACATCAGTATTTTGTAGAAGTATCATCACCTTGATTATCAACAGGATGGATCTGAAAGAAAGGAAGTAAAATCTGGGGGGGTGGGGGGTTAAGGGCAAGGAAATACAGATTAAGGACAGCTACATCATTTGTGTTCTACAGAACAGATAATAGGGATCACAGAATAAAGTATAAGCATCAAAATGATATCTATCCATTTCTATTTCTAAGAATCCATGATGTTTTCAACCCAATTGTTAAGAAAGGAAGGAACTTTTATGGCAGCTAACAGTCTACGCTCTGAATATTATCCCCTTTCCTTTCCGCATTAATATGTAATGCTTGTTTTGTGTATTTGAAGGATAGGAAAACTCAGGAGAGTTATAATTCAGCACCAAATTAGTCACATATGATAAATGAGATCAGCAGCCATATGAACTAGTCAGAGTTGAACTGCAACCAAGATGTGTTTTCCAGTACAATCATTAGTGTGATTTCAGGCGAAGGCATCATCTTCTATTAAAGCCTGCCAGGAAAGCTAATCAATGGTACCCATACACCTAAATCCATCAAGGTGTTTAGATGAGTAAGCAGAAGATGCACTTACCCAATTGACACAGGCTCTTTCATCTGAGCCTAATGGTAGAAAATATCCTGGCAGAAAGATATCATTAATTGGTCATTGAACTTCTGCAACCCATTATCTGATCCTAGTAAGAAAGACTGCAATACTTTATATTCCCCTCATGGGAACCTATAAATTGCAAATATGAGTGCTTGGATGAAGACCAAGATTTGTTTACAATGGAGTCAGGCCCAGACAAAAGAAACTGAATGGAAGGAACAATTTTTGCAATATTCCCTGCAGGTCAGAGGACTGGTTATTATTCCTGAATTATACTAATCTGCCATTGATCGAAAGTTAAACATAGGTTCCTTTAAAAAAGTTAAACTCTTCTGTGTTGTCCTTCAGTCACATTAAAAAAAAACAACTAACTGGACACACAAGCATGTTTGCAAGCCAAGAACGTCTATTGCCTCTGCTAAGTGCTAAAGCTCTTCACAGCTGTCATTTATTCAGAAATGTTGGATTCATTCTTTTGGAATGTATGATTAATCAGGTGACAGAAAAGTGCTTTCTGAAAGCCCTTGAACCCTCTTAACATATCACAGGTGTCAAATTATGTGCAGACCCTGTGAGGTTCAAGCTGAGCACACTTCCCACTTGGCTTAGCAATCTGAAAGTCAAGATGGTGATAAGCATTTCTCACCATGTGTGCTGAGTGTAAAAAATATGGCCTTGGAAAGGAGCCAGCATATGGGTGAAACTAGTGAGCAGAGAAACACTGCAGGATACCTTCTCAAATGTTAGTCAGACTTTTGGCTTTGAGAAGTTTATTTGACAAGGATGCAGTGAGGAGGTCAAGCTTCTTCCTACACTTCTAGCATTGCAATGGGCAAATATTTCATTGTAGACATTTGATCTATGGTAAAAACACAAAACAGAAGCAATACCTTATACGAGGACAAGCTAGTGCTCGAAATGGAGGATACATGCTTTTAGGAACATAGGAAGCTGCCATATACAGAGTCAGACCATAGGTCCAGTTCAGTACTGTCTACACAGACTGGCAGTGGCTTCCCCAAGGTTGCAGGCAGGAATCTCTCTCAGCCCTATCTTGGAGATGCCAGGGAAGGAACTTGGAACCTAGATGCTCTTCCCAGAGTAACTCCTTCCCCTAAGGGGAATATCTTACAGTGTTCACACATGTAGTCTCTCATTCATATGCAACCATGGTGGACCCTGCTTTGCTAAGGGGACAAGTCATGCATGCCACCACAAGACCAGCTCTCCTCCCTCCGTTTGGGTTCAATATAGCTATTCCTCAGGCTGGGTGCTGGAGAAATCACACACACACACACACACACACACACACACACACACACACACACACACAGAGGTCCTTTTGTGGCAAAGTATTTCGCATGCTGATTGAGATCTGTGCATAGTCGGAAGATGAAGGAGGGGTGTTGAAACAGATATCTAATGTAACAAGCCACATGGAAAGGCTGTAATTTACTCCATTTGTCCCAAGCAAGGACAAAATCAATAAAACAACAATCAACCCCCTTTAAAAATTCAAAACCTAATTAATAAGGGATAGCTGCATCTCTAACATGACTTGTAATTGTGAATTCCTTGAACATTAAAGAATTAATTAATTAATTAATTAATTAATTAGATTTTTCATATATACCAACCTCCTCCAAAGACTCTTGGCGTCTTTGAACAACAATACCACAAAAATTTATTATTATTATCTCTTGTTTATACAGTCAGACAGGTGTTATTGACTGGTTTGTTTTATCGAGTCCTTCCCAAGGACCTGGGATGGCTGCATTTTATTATCAGTGTTGTTGCTGTTATTATTATAGATATCGTTGCAGAATATAGGCTGTTCCCACTGAAGTTGCTTTTTGTAATTGGCTGATGGTGATTTCTGAGGCCCCTATGGTGTTGAAGTGCTCTTCAAGGTGTTTTGGAATTGCACCTAGGGCACCAATTACCACGGGGATTATTTTGGTCTTCTTCTGCCACAACCTTTCAATTTCAGTTTGTAGATCTCTGTATTTTGTTTTGTGTTTTCCCCCCTATTTCTTTTTCTTCTATTCTGCTATCATCTGGTAGTGCTATGTCAATTATTTTAACTTTTTTCCCTTGCTTCTCAACTACATGAGCCCCTGGTGGCGCAGTGGTAAAACTGCTGCCCTGTAACCAGAAGGTTACAAGTTCGATCCTGACCAGGGGCTCAAGGTTGACTCAGCCTTCCATCCTTCCGAGGTCGGTAAAATGAATACCCAGAATGTTGGGGGCAATATGCTAAATCATTGTAAACCGCTTAGAGAGCTCTGGCTATAAAGCGGTATATAAATGTAAGTGCTATTGCTATTGCTAAGTGCTACAGTTATATCTGGTATATTGTGTGGCAGATGTTTGTTTTTAGTCAGAAGTCCCATAATATTTTTGCATCTTCATTTTCGACAACTTTTTCAATTTTATCGTCCCGCCAATTTTTGGCTACAGGTAGCTTGTATTTTTTGCAGATGTTCCAGTGTATCATCCCTGCTACCTTGTCATGCCTTTGTTTGTAGTCAGTCTGTGTGATCTTTTTACAACAGCTGATTAGGTGGTCCACGGTTTCATGGTCACTGTTTCACAAATGCGGCACTTGCTGTTTGTTGTTGATTTTTCTACTTTTGCTCTTATTGCATTTGTTCTTAGTGCCTGTTCTTGTGCAGCCAGTATTAAACCCTCTGTTTCTTTCTTCAAGTTGCCATTCTTAAGCAATTGCCAGGTCTTGGTGATATTTGATTTTCCAGTTATATTGTGCAAATATTGACCATGCAGTGGCTTATTATTCCATTTTTATGCTCGGTTCTTGGCTTGTTCTTTCTTGTAGGCCTGCTTTGTTTCATTGGTGTTTAATAGTTTTGTTGTTGTTATTTCTTGTTTATACAGTCAGACAGGTGTTATTGACTGGTTTGTTTTATCCAGACATTGAGTCCTTCCCAAGGACCTGGGATGGTTGAATTTTATTAGCAATATTGTTGTCATTATTATATATATCATAAAGAGATAGAGATAGATAGATAGATAGATAGATAGAGAGAGAGAGAGAGAGAGAGAGAGAGAGAGAGAGAATTGTTATTCTTGTTATTATTAAAGGGCAAACACCTGGCAAAACAGGTAGGTCTTAAGAAGGGCCTTAAAAGCAGCCAGGGAGGGGGCTGAATGAATCTGGGTGGGAAGAGTGTTCCAAAGAAGAGGGGCAGCCACAGAAAAGGCGCTCCCATGGGCCCAGGCACCACGCACTACACCAGGGCCCAGGACACTAAGGAGGGCCAGCTGAGAAGTCCTCACAAGATGGGATACAACCAGCCAAGAGAGACAATCCTGGAGATATACAGGTGCTAAGCCCATAAGGGTTTTTGTAGGTGAGAACCAGCACTTTGAATTGGACCTGGAAGTGAACAGGCAACAAGTGCAACAACTGTAAAAGAGGTGTGACACTATCAAATCCTGGTATGTGACCTGGTATGTGTGACAGAGACCTGGTTGGATGAGTTGGGCGGGGTTGGTCTCTCTCAGCTGTCCTCCAGGTTTCCAGATCGTGCAGCAGCCCCGCCTCGAGGGTCGGGGAAGAGACATTGCAGTCATCTTTCGAGAGACCCTCCCCATTTCCAGGTGCCCGGTCAGGCAATCTCAGAATTTTGAGTGTTTGTCCTTGAGAGTGAGCCTCTGAGATAGGCTGGGGATTCTGCTGGTATACCGACCACCCCGCTGCACTTCAGTCTCCCTACCTGAGCTGGCAGGGGTGGTCTCGGAGGTGGCCTTGGGTTCCCCCAGGCTTATTGTTTTGGGGGATTTCAATGTCCACGCCGAGGCCCCCCTAGTGGGTGCGGCTCAGGAATTCATGGCCTCCATGGCAACCATGGGCCTGTCTCAATTGGTATCGGGCCCTACCGACGTGGCAGGACACAATCTGGATCTGGTTTTTGCCAACCGGGAAATAAATGTTCTGGAGGTGGGGGAATTTGAGACCACTCCCTTGTCATGGACAGATCATCATCTGGTGGGGTTTAGTTTGACTGCTCCATCTGCCCCCTGCAGGGGTGGTGGGCCAATTAGGATGGTCTGCCCCCGAAGGCTTATGGATCTGCTTGGATTCCAGATGGCCCTCGGGGAGTTTCCAGTGTCCAGAGCTGGTGACCCCGTTGAGGCCCTGGTTGATCTCTGGAATTGACACGGTTGCTCCTAAACGCCCTCTCCGGCTTGGTGGAGCCTGATCTGCTCCTTGGTTTTCCTCGGAGCTTAGGGCGATGAAGCAACTCGGACGACAGCTGGAACGACGCTGGAGGAAGAGTCGTGACAAATCCGACCGAACACGGGCTAGAGCCCATTTTAGGGACTACTCCGTGGCGGTGGGGGCGGCGAAGAAATGCGTTTTCTCTGCCTCCATTGCGTCTGCTCAGTGCAGACAAACAGAGCTGTTTCATGTGGTAAAAACCTTGCTCCACACATCCCCCCAGACAATGGGGGAGGAGTCATCTACAGCTCTTTGTGATAAGTTTGCCTGTCACTTTACAAATAAAGTCACTCGCATCCGTGCTGACATGGACTCCAGAATTTTGGCAGTTCTGGCAGACGTGCTTCTGGTACCATCTGGTCCTGTTGTGTTGAATTCTTTTCAGTTGGTGCGGCCTGAGGATGTGGACAAGATCCTGGGCAGTGTGCGCGTGACTTCGTGCGCTCTTGACCCTTGCCCTTCATGGCTAATAAAAGCTGCCAGGGAGGGGACAGGTAGATGGTTGGAGGTGATCATTAATGCTTCATTAAGGGAGGGCAGGATGCCATCGTGCCTCAAGGAGGCGGTGGTAAGACCACTATTAAAAAAGCCCTCCCTTGATCCCTCCAACCTGGATAACTATAGACCTGTGTCTAACCTTCCCTTTTTGGGCAAGGTGATAGAGCGTGTGGTGGCGTCCCAGCTGCAGAGGGTCTTGGATGATACGGATTATCTGGACCCTTTTCAATCTGGCTTCCGCCCCGGGTATGGGACTGAGACGGTCTTGGTTGCTCTAGTGGATGACCTACACTGGGAACTAGACAGGGGGAGTGCGTCCCTGTTGGTTCTGCTGGACCTCTCAACGGCATTCGATACCATCGACCATGGTGTCCTTCTGGGCCACCTCTCGAGTATGGGAGTCGGAGGCACTGCGTTGCAGTGGTTCCGGTCCTTTCTTGGGGGGAGGGTCCAGAAGGTGGTGCTGGGAGACTACTGCTCGGCCCCGTGGCCGTTGGCCTGTGGGGTCCCGCAGGAATCGGTCTTGTCCCCCATGCTGTTTAACATCTACATGAAGCCACTGGGAGAGGTCATCCGGGGACTTGGACTGAGTTGTAGCAATATGCGGATGACACTCAGCTCTATCTCTCCTTGTCATCTGATCCTAGGGAGGCGGTGGATGTCCTGAATCGGGGGCTGGAGGCCGTGATGGATTGGATGTGGGCTAATAAACTGAAATTGAATCCGGACAAGGCGGAGGTACTGTTGGTCAGTAGGAGAGCCAATCGGGATGAGGAGATTTTACCGGTTCTGGATGGGGTTGCACTCCCCTTGAAGGAGCAAGTACGCAGCTTGGGGGTACTACTGGACCCGGCTCTGCTTTTGGAGGCTCAGGTGGAGGCGGTGGCCAGGGGTGCCTTTGCACAGCTTCGGCTAGTGCGCCAGCTGTGTCCCTTTCTCGAGAAGGCAGATCTGGCCACGGTTACCCATGCCTTAGTCACATTGCAGCTGGATTACTGTAACACGCTCTACGTGGGGCTGCCCTTGGAGAATATCTGGAAACTGCAGCTAGTGCAAAACATGGCAGCTAGGGTTTTATCCAGAGCTGCCCGTTGGGAGCACATCACGCCCATTCTGAAAGAGTTGCACTGGCTGCCGGTTCATTTCCGGGTCCAATTCAAGGTGCTGGTTTTAACCTTTAAAGCCCTTAACGGTTTGGGAACGGGGTATTTGAGGGACCACCTGCTCCCAAGGGTTGCTGCCCGCTTGACGAGGACATCTGAGGGGACCCTGCTCCGGGTGCTGACAATGAGAGAGGCCCGGCTGTCGTGCACTCAGGACAGGGCCTTCTCTGTTGCTGCCCCCAGACTTTGGAATGCTCTCCCAGTGGCCATTCACTCCTCGGACTCCATCATGGCTTTTAGAAAGCTTGTTAAAACTTGGCTTTTTATCCAGGCTTTTACATAATCGTTTTTACTGCTGCTTCTGTGTGTTTTTACCTGTTGTATTGTTTTTATACTAGTATTTTATGGATTTTAAATTTGGTCTGTTTTTATATTTTTTTAGCTTAATATTTTTATTGTCTTTTATTGTATGTTTTAACTTTTGTAAACCGCCTTGGGGTTGTCTTTTAACGAAAGGCGGTATATAAATGCAACAATAAATAAATAAATAAATAAATAAATAAATAAATAAATAAATGAAATCTATAGCCACTCATAAGGAGGAGGGCCACTGCATTCTGGACTAGTTGAAGCTTCTAAATCATTTTCAAAGGCAACCCTAGGTAGAGCACATTACAGTAATCCAACCAAAAGCTAGCAATGGCATGAGTTACTGTTCCCAGGGCCTGACAGTTGAGAAAAGGACATAACTGGCGAACCAGCTGAAGCTCGACAAAGGCACCCCTGGCCATGGCCTCCACCTGCTGTTCAAGTAGGAGCTGTGAGTCCAGAAGCACCCCCAGATCACGAACAGTCTCTCTAAAGGAAAGCATAACCCCATCAAGAGATAAACTCACACGGCAATTGGCCAGATCACAAATTGAACAAGAGCAACTCTGTCTAGGAAGGATTAAGCCTGAGCTTGTTTTGGCCCATCCAGGTCCTGAGAGCCTCTAGGCATTGAGCCAGCACATGGACGGCATCACCTGTTTGGCCAGAGGTAGAGATATAAATAGCAATAGTAATAGCAATAGCACTTACATTTATATACCGCTTTATAGCCAGAGCTCTCTAAGCGGTTTACAATGATTTAGCATATTGCCCCAAACATTCTGGGTACTCATTTTACCGACCTCGGAAGGATGGAAGGCTGAGTCAACCTTGAGCCCCTGGTCAGGATCAAACTTGTAACCTTCTGGTTACAGGGCGGCAGTTTTACCACTGCGCCACCAGGGGCTCATAAAGCTGAGTATCAGCAGCATATTGATGAAAACTTACTCCAAACTGATGGATAACCAGGCCCAGCGGCTTCATGTAGATGTCAAAGAGAATGGGAACAAGGACTGAGTCCTGTGGAACCCCACAAGAAAGGGGCCAGGGCACAGAACACTCACCCCCAATTGACACTGACTGGAATCGCCCAGTGAGGTAGGATTGAAGCCACTGAAGAACAGTGCCCCCAAGGCCTCTTAAGTGCTCCAGGAGGATAGTATGGTCGATGATATCGAAGGCCACAGAGATCAAGATGAACCAAGAGACGTGCACTTCCAACATCAAGACTACAATACAGATCATCCAACAGGGTGACCAATGCTGTTTCGGTGCTATGCTGTGGACCAAAACCTGACTGGCAAGGATTCAAGAAATCATGACATAATAGTAGCAACTAGAGCTTGAGATTACTTCTGACATGCACTAGATGCACTTCTGCTTGCAGAACGTGCTTCCATCCAATCTCTAGGTATCCCCCCCCCACAACTGCAGCCAGCTGTAAGCCATTTTCTCCATCCCCTCCTCCTTGCTCTAGGCCCCATAGCCCCCTAAAAGCTATAACTGAGGTCTGTACAGGACCCTAAGCAGCAATATTCCATGCTGGGGGTCAAAGGCCTGCAGCAAGGAGGCAGGGATGGGGAAAACAGCCTGGGTAGCACAGCTGCACCAGCACCATTCTGGATACTTCTCAGTGACATGGCATACAAATCAGATTTTCAGCCCAGTTTGATAAATGTTCATTCAAAAATAAGTTTCAAAACTATAATGAAGTTTACACCCAGTAAGCATATATAGGATTACCACCATTATCTCCTAATTTGTTTAATGAGGGGCTTCCCAGATTTCATTCCTGTGCATTACAGAGAGCAGTGCAGCAACTGGGCCTTTTGTGGCAAAATAAACCGATGGCCCATATATCTGCCTGAGATGGCACCAGTATACAGTATGCACCTTGAGATCAAAGATTCTGTCTTAGGACTTGGCACCAACTCCTACTTACACCTATACCAGAATTTATTAAAGGTACAGATACCATATTGAATGCTTTCCACAAAATTAAAATCGATTCAGTAAAAAAATGTGGTGACCTTTTAGAGTCATCACACTACACAGCCTAGAAAAGAAACAGACTAAATTACCTTGGTATTTCAATGAGTTTAGTACAATAGTATTTGAAATAAGGCTTATACAGTTTCATGGATGGAATAATAAATGTTTGCAAGACTTGGGGAGCTGAACCCATCATTGACATTTCATATTTGCCAATATACGTGCAGTTGGGCCTACTGACTATTGGTCAGACCCTTGACAATGTACCCTTGTCTTGACTTGAGTTGGAGCTTCCACCAGGGACGGAGCCACCATTGGGCCAACGGGTTCAAAGAACCCAGGCCAGTGACCAATCAGGGGCCGCAAGAACGGCCCCGACACGCCCCCCACATCTGACGTCAGACATGGGGGCGGTAGTTTGGGTCCCGAGTGGGGGCCATGCGGCCCCTTTGGGAGCTAAACTAAGGCTGGCGCTGCAAACGCAGCGCCAACCAGGAGCGGCTCTTCCCTGCAAAGGCAGGGAAGAGTCGCTCCTGGCTGCATGCTGCGAATGCAGCGCCAGCCTAACTAGCTCCTGAAGGGGCTGCGTGGCCCCTTCAGGAGCTAAGATTGGCGCTGCCTTCGCAACACAGCCCAGGAGCGACTCTTCCAGGGAAGAGCCACTCCTGGGCTGCACTGCGAAGGCAGCGCCAGCCTTAGTTTTAACTGCCATAGGGGCCGCGCGGCCCCTTCAGCAGTTAAGCTTCAACTCCCGAACGGAGCCTCAAGGCTCCGTTCGGGAGCCAGACCACGCCCCCGCATCTGATGTCAGATGCAGGGGCGTGGCTGTCCTCTGCGTCTGACATCAGACACGGGGGCGGGGCTATTGGGGCACTTGACACAGCCGCACACGGGCTGCCAGCGGGCTGGCTACGCCCCAGGCTTCCACTATTGTATTTCATGGCTGAATAAAGAAGTGCACAAGTTTTGAGGGACTGCAAGTGTAATTTTTTGGTTTTTTTAGTGGGTTCCAAGGGACTACTCACTCATTGTGTAGAGCCCCTGCATGTTCTGTTATCCTTCATCAGCAGAAGCCAGAGAGAGGGATTCTTAAAACAGTGGCCCAGTTCAGATGTAATATGGAACTGTGGATCCAATGGATCCATGCCATGCCCCCTGCTCTCCTATCTGCAAGACTGCAGAGAAGCGGGGGAGCTGGCTGTGCGGGCATCCTTCGTTCCTGAAGGACATCCCACAGAACCCATAGCAGCTGGAGCAAGGGAGGAGCTTCTTCCCTCAACTCCGGCATGGGAGAAGGCTAATAGCAGTGCAGAGTTCTAGCGTACAGCTGCCATAGGCAAACCGGAAGTTGGGACAAGCAAACCTAAAGATAACCCTAGGTAACAAATGGAGTTTGGGGAGGGAAACCGTGGGCCCATACCCCCCTTTAACTGTAGTTCCCTGGATTCAGTCTTTGATTAGTGAAACCAGAGATAGAGAGACCTCTGGTTTCGTATTTCATCTGAACCCAGCCATTATCTCTTGATTGAAACTAAACACAAACATGAAGGTACTACATACTACTACTACTTTCAGGTATAAAATACACGGAGACTACTTCTAACCACACCCACAGAGTAGCCAGAGGGAACCTGGGTAACTGCTTTCTAGTCTTCTTAAAGGTACATAACACATATGCCACAGAGAGGACATGCTGCATGCAAGCTATTGCACCAGAGCTCTTAGAGAATGGAGTGCTCCCTGCTCTGTAAGATCAGAACAAGTTGCTGAGGATCATGAAAACCGAAGGGATCTGGTGTACCAGAATGCTCACAGGGGGCCAAAAGGAGCTGTGCAAGGGTTCCTGGCACTTCTCTTCAGTCACATCAAGTGTGCACGCTTTGTTAGAATGTCAGCCGGTTTGTTTAATAAAATGGTTAAAAGCTGTTTAGAGCCAACTACATGTTTTTAGTCTTTTTGCCTTCATGTTGAGAACTGCCAAGCCCTGAAAAACAGAGAGCAAAGAACAACAAGAAGTGGATATAACTAATCCATAAGAGACTGTAAAAAGGAAAAGACATTAATCTTTGCATTAGTCAGCTTGTGTAAAAAGCAATGAAGAATGGTCTTGGGAGAAAGTGTTCCTTTGTACCTATTTTGTCCCAGACTAATTCCAAGCCACATATTGATGACTGGAACTAGTCTTCCTTCTCTCTGCTTTAGAAAAACAATATGTCATCATAGTTGACCATGCAGCCAATCAATACTCGTTAGTATTAATCACTTTGAGTTTTTTTGTGCTCCCAGTGCTCATTCACTCAGGATTAAGCTGAATTGCTTTTAGGTTCTAGCTAGGTGAGTTCTTTTTCTCTCTTCGTTGGTTTTGTGTGTGTTGACCATCAGATCAAAACAGAGCTTCCCTTACATCATAGTTTCACAACTAATATCACATTTTCACCCTTTCCATGCCGTATTTCACTCCATTTCAAACAATATCAATGCCCTCCTTTGTCACAACTTCCCTATCCCTTTCCCTTGATGCATCATATACTTATGGATAGATAGTACCAGCCTGCAGTCCTTACCCATCCTCAAAGATAATATTTACCCAGTGGATTTATAAGGGAATATGATGCATCAACGTTGTTTTAAAGAATTTGTGTGCAGGGGCACCATTTACAGAAGTAAGTATAGCATTCCACACACACCCAAGTGTTTCAAGACCATGAAGCTATTCACACGACCAGGAGAAATCACGTTAAGGGAGCCTAGCCCACTTTCTTCTGGTTGTCTGCTGCCACGGGAGCAGCATGGCTCCTGGCAGCAAACCACCTAAAGTACCCCTTCCCTTAAACGAGGTTAGCAGAGCTAGCGCTCTCCTACCCCCATTTGGTTGCTTGTGTGGTGCCGCAGCATGGCTCTGCGCCACGGCAACACATGAGGAGACCCCCACCGGGAGGCTGCAAGCAGCCCCCCGGGCTTGGGGGTCTCTCCAGGATGCCCCATGCACTCACGGGGCCCCTGATCACCACAGCCCCTGCCGGCTCCATGACGGAGCCAGCGGCTGATCCAGCCACCCAGCAATGAGCTGCTGCTTGTCTACGGGGAGAGCGGGCTAAGCCCGCTCTCCCTGTAGAACCCTGTCAGGTGCTTCACACATGTAGTGTGAAGCTCCTCCATGTGTGATTATTTCTCAGGAGGATCTACAGCAGGCCTGCTCAACTTTGGCCCTCCAGCTGCTTTTGGGCAACAAGTCCCATAATCCCCAGCCACAGTGGCCTATAGCCAGGGATTATGGGACCTGTAGGCCAACATCTGCAGGAGGAACAAAGTTAAGCAGCCCTGATCTAAAGGTATACCTCTGGTGACATGTATAAGTGGCCCCTTGACATGTATAAGTGGCCCCAGGCTGGTGACATGTATAAGTGGCCCCTTTTCCAATTGAAGCCTTTTTTGCATTTTGATAACTACTCACTTGAGGACAACTACAGCTTTGTCCTGTGTATGGAAAGTCACAACTCTAGGATATTTGGAAGGCAATGCCATCCAACCGGTCTGTGTATGAGAAGAAGCAATTGAAAACCCCAACCTATTAACAGCAGAGCTACAAACACCGATGAGAAAATATTCAGAGATTAAATTTAAAAAATGAAATTATTAAATAATGAAAGACAGCTAGATATAATTCATTTGTTTAGTGGATAATGAAATCATACCAGACATGAACCTGTGTGTGCTCCAGCTTTCCTCAAAAGATAAGAGTTTGTGGTGAATCTTATTGTTTTAGAGTGCAATCGTTTGAACTATAGAAGTTTGGAAATGAACCTAGTGAGTATAAATGAAAATTTAATAGCTTTCCACCTACAGCAGCTGAACAAGCGAAGAACTTCAGCCCACTGTAAGTATAACAGCTAGGTCAGTCAGTATTCATTTGCAGAATCACTTCCATCATACACAGTAATGCTATAAGGGTCCATACTGGAAGCACATTCACAACTTGTGCAGAACCAAAAGCAGTTCCTACAAACTAGATAAAGAAAAGTTTTTTTTTTTTCAAAAGTCACGAATAATCAGAAATATAAGAGCAGTCTGTTAGAAATATTTCTCATCTATTTTGTATCTCTGAATATTTCTCATCTGTTTCTTGGAATGAGAATAAATCTTCCTACACGGCAAGGTGAAGACAACTGAACAAGATGTGGATCATGTAGCCATTGCTTTAACTAAAATGAAGGAAACAACTGGATATCCGGAGTGATTTTCTCTCAATATTTTTAAAGCATTTGAGGATAATTTTATACTGGCATGTATTTGACCCTTTCAATATATTAGTCTGGAAACATGCAAATTAAAAATGTAACAACATAATTTAACTCTGCTGAATATGTAAAGATCTAAATGGTGAGGGTTTTGTTGTTTTGATTTGTTTTAAAGACTGCTGCTTTTTTGAGGGCTACGCTAAAGTTATTTTTAGTATGTCATGTGGTGTTCTTGCTCTTAAACTTTTTTTTAAATTTCATTCATTTATAGCTATAGCATAATTACATGATTTTCTTGCCTCATTCACATTTGAACCACTTATACATAATATAGATCAATGTCTCAGTTCTATTAATGCAATGTATCACTGTAGTTAATCATTTATGACTCAAATTTTGTAATTATAATGTTTTTCCCAAAGTCTATTTTCCCTCCCTTTTAATGTCTGTTCTCAGAACAGTCATTTGCTAAATGCGTTCTTACATCTGGTAAACAAAGCAGAATGCCCTGTCTCCTTGACCAGGATTTTTTATTTTTATTTTGGGGGGGGGGGTTAGAGTGCAGGGACTCATTGCAGGCATCAGCAGTGGTGAGCCCAACCAGGGTCCTGGGGTCTTGCATTTGTCCCAGGATGTTGTATGCTGATGTCAGCATTTATTGTACTTGACCTTGATCTATTTTCTGGCAGTCAGTGAAATGAATAGGATCTACTTGTGGAATATGCAATGCATTGTCTAGTTTAACCTCAAAAGGTCCCTCTATTCCTCAAATATTTCAGTCTAACCTTTTCTCAATCAATCAATCTTTATTACGGTCACAGACCAGCATAAAGTATAAGGGTGATTACATGTTAAATGTGGGAGGAGATAAAAAGTGATTACATATAAAATGGTACATATTAATACTAAAAAAAACTTTAAAAACTTAAAAAAACACCTAGCTAATATGCCCAGGGCATGAGGGCCTAAACGCCTGAGAAATAGTAAAAGCCATAAAAATGCATGAAGGGCATAAAAGGGAGGGGCATAAAATGGATGTTAAAAAGTTAAAATACTTGAGAAGACAGAAATATATAAAATCCTGAGTAATAAAACTGGAAAGCAGTCAGATAGAGGTTATGAGGAGCAATAAAAAGGGAGGTGCGTGAGAACATTTTCTCTAGATCTTCCTGGAAAGGTGATTCCTCAGTCAACCAGGCAGCTTAGTCTGTTCCGGATCTGGAATTAAAATTACATTGTTTCTCGAATGATTATCCCAAATCTGTCTTCTAATCTAAAATAGATCAAAAGCATTTTTCCTGATGTATCCTTACAGGAAAAGATATGTCAATTTATTCCCCTTCTTTTCCCTCTTCTTTTGCACCTTTAAGTATACAGTGCTTGTTCCCCAAACTACAGGAATTTGAATCTAGGACATCTCACAATTGTTCAGAACGTAGCTAAATATCCTATATTGTAAGGACAATGAAATTATCATCAGGATCTCTGTGCTCTGTGTTATTTACACAAACTGATCATAGGAACATAGGAAGCTGCCATATACTGAGTCAGACCATTGGTCTATCTAGCTCACTATTGTCTTCACAGACTGGCAGCAGCTTCTCAAAGGATGCAGGCAGGAATCTCTCTCAGGCAACCCCCATGATATGTTAAAGATCATGGCCCAGTTTTATACAAAAGTGTATGCACTGAAGGATATTTCTGTAAAGGACATTCAATCCTATCTAGATAGGTTCTGCAGTCTGAATGAATATGGTCTCGGCTATTCCCTCACTGAGGGGGGAAAAAGCTCTTTGACCCATCCTGTAATGATAGAAGAGGTCAGAGCAGTTATCTCAGCGGAAAAGAACACATCGGCTCCAGGGCCTGATGGTCTGACATGGCCTTTCTATAAGATTTACGCAGACCAGCTACTACCAGTTTTAGTAAAATTATTTAATTTTGTCCTAGACAATGGGCATTTAAATAGGTCCTTTGGGGATGGCCTCTTAATTTCCCCCCCCCAAGAAAGGTGACACCACTTTACCACAAAACTGGAGACCGATAACCCTCACAAATATCGATTACAGAATCTTTGCCAAAATCCTAAATAATAGATTGGCGAATGTGGCCCCTAAATTGGTCCACAGCTTGCAGACAAGTGCTATCTCGGGAAGAAAGATGACAGAGTCATTGTGTCTGCTGAGAGAACTTTTTTACTCTATACAAAATGAAAGTTGGAAAGGTCACCGCCTCTTATTGGATCAAGTTAAGGCCTTTGACAAAGTGAACCACAATTATCTGTGGACATTGTTGAAAGCTAAAGGTATACCACTCCTATTCGTTACTTGGATACAGCTGCTCTATACAAATGCAAAGGTGACACCACAGATTAATGGATGGCGGGGCGACCCGATCATTTTGCATTCGGGTGTCCGCCAAGGATGCCCACTGAGCCCATTACTTTATGTTTTTGCCCTGGATCCAATCCTGATCAGGTTTCAGAGAGAACCCCATCTGCAAGGACTCTCGGTCTCTATCCCTCCGCCCTGTGAGATCTTCCCGGGAGGGAGGAGGAGGGAGAGTGATGGGATAGCCGAACCACCTGTCCACTCAGATCTGCATACTGAGTTTAGGGTAAAATTTGTAGCTCATGCCGATGATGTTACATTACTGTTATCAAATGAAAATGAAATCTCTGTAATACTAGACCTCTTCTGGGAATATGGCAAGATCTCGGGCTAAGAATTAAATGCTGACAAAAGTGTATTAGTTAAAATGGACCCCGGACGCCAGCAACTCTCGTGCCTACCCATCTCTGAATGTAAAAGCGAAGGGGCCCCAGAGTCCAAACGGAAGTGCGTAGATACAGTAAACATTTTGGGGATTGAATATGGGATTAAGGGAAAAGTCTGGGGGGAAAATTGGACAGATTGGGAAGAAAAAGTGATGCTTAAAATCACCATGTGGAAAAAATGGAGCCTTGCCATGTACCAGAAAGCGGTTTACATCCGGACTTACCTGATACCCCCGGTGCATAACCTGGCGGTAGTCTATCCCCCCCCCTGCTTGATCTCCTTCAGAGAGTTGAAAGCCAGATCTTCCGTCTAGTATGGCACACAGCGTCCTTCCCTTTGGCCCGTGTGGTAGCATTTAAGGAGGTTGAGCAGGGAGGCCTAGCCCTACCTGCCCTGCAACCCTATTTTGTAACTGAATTCATGTCCTACAATTTTGGAAACTGGATTTTCATGAATGTCCATAATATGTCCAACCTCTTGCAAAAAACCTGGGTCTTGCTTTTCGCTCTGCGTTGGCGCAAGTCAGCATGGGGCATAGCATGGTGGGGGAAAGGGTCTTTCAATGGTAATATCACACAAGTATTAAAAAGAGAACACCCGGACTACTTGAGAGATTTGTTATTCACACTTTAAAAATGGAAGGTTGAACCGGATCTATTTAAAGGATCCTCCTCAGTTAAGCAGCTAAGGAAAACAATTTATGGAGAGATTCTAGGTTTCTTAAAACCTGATTTAGAACATAAACGCTACAAACACCGCACTTCACAGTACTTGTTGCAACCCGATCACCCTATCGCTCTCTTTAAGGAGAAAAAAGTCCCTTTGCATTTATGGGACACAAGGTGGCGCTTATACCATCAAGTACTACCACTTAATGCGGCTAAGCCATGGCTCCCAGAGGACCAGCAAGAGTGCCCTAAAATCACTTGCAAACAGAAAGCTAGTGAGCTAGGCAAAACATTCAGGGAAACCCACTCACATTTCTTAAAAGAGTGTGTGGTAGCCAAAAGAGTGTGGCAGGGAGTAAGCAAGCTGTTAGAGTGGCCTGATTTGGAAAAACAGACTTGGGAAGAACTAACCTCGGGTTTGAGCGATAGAACCTCTTTTCGAGGTCCCAGAAAGAAACCTTCAAGGAAACGGGACGGAACGGGTACCCTCATACTAGGGAATTGGAACGTTCCCCTTCTTGTAATTAGGTTAGTAAACCTGTATGTCATTTATGCAATGCTCCTGCATAGGAATAGGGAGGGAAGACGCAACCAAGAGGTTCACACAGATGAGACAGTAAATCTCTTCTGGAAAAGTTTTTATGGTTATGTGCAAAAAGACAAGAGTATCTCTTCTAAACAGCAATGGGACAAATTGTGGAAATGGACGTTGGACGTAACCCCCCCGATTACCTGATGTGCCTTGAAATCCCCCACCCCCAAGTTACAGTACTACCTGCAGATACTTCATAACCTTGTAGGTTTCCAAATCCTTGTGTGTAAATCTTTGTAGATATATCATGTACAAACAACCACTTTGTATATAATTGTGCTTTGGCAACGTACTGTATGCTTTGGTAGTTTGTTGGTTCAATAAAAAAAAATCTTGTCCTATAAAAAAATAAATAAATAAAATAAAAATCTTGTCCTATCTTGGAGAAGCCTGGGAGGGAACTTGGAACCTTCTGCTCTTCATCCCCTGAGGGGAATGTCTTACAGTGCTCATACTTCTAGTCTCCCATTCATATGCATGCTTTCTCATATCTATACTTTCTCATCACTGTTAACAATATGGCAGAATAATTAACTGCAGATGTATAGGTAGTCGTTACACAGAGACATATGGCCTAATTAGCCAAACATGTACATTACTGAGCATTACTGGCAGCCAATACTAGATAAGTGATTATTGTTTCCACCTTATTAGAAAGCCATTTCTTATCTTGTTACAATGGAATGCAGGGGTGTATCCAATCACTTAACATCTGAAAAGAACAGTTTGCAGAGTTTTTAATGAAAAGCTAAGTTGGCTAAGTAAGCTGAGTTCCATTCAACTAGTTCAGGTAAGTTCCGTAAATAACATAACTTAACTTACCTGACCTAGCTGAATTGAACAGTGTTTTATTTCGTTCATGTGGGGTTACAAAATTTCTCCTTGTTTTGACGAACAGAGCACTTACCTTCTCTCCCAATGTGTGCCTGTGTGTTCACAAATAGATATAGTAAGGGTTTCGTTCTGGCAAGATCTTACAGTTGGCAATTTCGCAGTTGGTGAGTTATAGGAAACGGGGTTAGGGGAACTGTGACCACAAGAAGACCTAAAAAATAAAGGGAAAAATAAAAAAATATTGCACAAAATCACCAAAAAAAACCCCTGTAATATTGCCAAGAGTCACCAAGAGGAATGAGCAAATCGAACCTCTGAACCCCGCCAAAATAGCTGAAACCCTCCCCAAATCACAAAAATAACCTCATCAACTGCAGATAGTCAAGTCATGGTTGGCAAGACCTGTCACAATTTCTCATTTGCATAGACTCAAATGGTAAAACTACAGTTGGTGAGGGATGGCTGTAAATCATATTTTGTAATCTAGTACCTTAATTGCAGTTCAGGAGCAACAAAATGGAGGGCTGCTTCAACAAATACTTTGGAGGAGGCCCTCTTGTTGCCAAAAATCAGGAACTGACATAACTAGAAATAAGATTTTGGGTGAGATGGGTCCCTATCCCCACCCCCACCACTGAGCTGACACAATTTGCTTAAATCTGGAGGTAAAGTAAGACCTTTTCCCACGGTTTATTGCACACAGCAAGCCTCTTCTAATACTTCAACTATTTATTGCTAACACACATTAGAAACACATAGTGAATACAAACTTAGTGAATAAAGAAGAAGCACAATCTGAAGATTGTCACTGGTTTCTAGTTCACCTGGGTCTAGGATTGCTGCACTCAAGATGAGATCACACAAAGAACCCCTCCACCCCCACCCAACGACTCACATAGGCTTTTGCTACAAAGCAAACTTTTTTTCTCATGGCTTTTCCATCCTGAGGCCTCTAGGTTTGTACCTTACAGAGACTGTCCACAAAAAGATGAGCTGCTGGTCATTGAATGTTTCTGCCCTCTTCCCTCATACATTATAGCTTGCTTGAATAATCCAGAACTACCTGTTCAGTAAGTTTCTTTGCCACAAGGAAACATGTTTTAATTTTGGATGTTACATTTGAAAACTTGTAGGTGGTCAGGATGTTATGAACTCTCTTCTAAGACAGAGGATTAAGCCAATAATCTTGGTGAATGTCTGTCTTGTGGGCAGAAGGGTAATTTGAATTAGCCACACTGGTGGAGATCAAATTTTCAGTATTTTATTCCATATCAATAGGTAATAGAAGCATGCAAGGTTTGTGTGTGTGTGTGTGTGTGTGTGTGTGTGTGTGTGTGTGTGTGTGTTCATTTAAAGCTCTTGGAGAAGATGTTATAGTAGTCAAAGAGAAAGATTGGGCAAGTCTGCAGATGAAAGGAGTTCTAACATAGCAAGGCGTTGGATCTTTAAATAAATGGTACAGGTGAAAGTACAATGCAATATTAAAAGGTAATTTCCTAAGCGATCTTTCACCTTAACAAATGCCATGGAAAATCAGCTGTCATTACTATGCATCCTTCATTGGATAGGGCCAAGAGAGTTCAAGGCTTATCTCATTTTCACTGCTTCTACAGAGGGAAATTCCCTCCGGCATTTAATAACTGCATAAGATATGTATCTTACTTCGCTTCTGATCATTTGCTTCCATTACACTCTTTTAAACCCAAGGAATAGAATTCTAACTGGAGAAGAAAGGAAAGCATCCTGTGTAAATATTTCATTCTGCCCTTTAGAGGGATCTGAAACCTTGATCTTCATTTCCTCATGTTTTAGCTTCGGATTTCAAATGAAACTACTGCCTGCCATTAAATAGCTGAGCATGCTTGGCCAGTGCATTTTCTCAAAGCAGTGTTGTGGAGCATTTGCATTCATTGTCCTGTTCATCTCATCCTTCAAGGTCCACAGGGTCTGGTGGCCAACAAAGGCAGTTGAGCAGCAAAGCAGCACAGCAGACATCCGGCAACAGGGTGTTGACCGAGCAGCAGGCAGAGGAAGACTGAGCCCTGAAATGCTCCTGAACTGCAGGTTGCTTACCTGTAACTGTAGTTCTTCTGGTGGTCATCTGTCCAGTTACACAGATGGGCTTCACGCATGCGGGAAGAATAATCTGGAACACTTATCAAGCTGATTTTTCTGATTGCCTCAGCTGGGTAGCTGGGCACCTCCCCATGTACCCTGGTCACATGACCCCACTCCCCCTCTCCTCAGTTCTGGAGTACACCAAGAAGTAAGGCTTTGCAGAGGGGCAGGCTGGGAGGGTGTGTGACTGGACAGATGACCACCAGAAGAACTACAGTTACAGGTAAGCAACCTGCAGTTCTTCTAAGTGGTCTCTGTCCATCACACAGATGGGCGCATAGCAAGCTCCAGAAGCAAAGAGGTGGGGCAGAGCCCTGGACCAGGTAGCAAACCTCATGAATTGAAAGGCAGGAATAGCTGTTAAAGGATGAGCCACAGTTTAAACAGGAACAAGCGTTTATTACTCATTAACCTTAACAGACCTCTTAAACCTTTTTTTTTTTTTTAACATCTGAAATAACCGTATAAGTGGGTTCAAAAATGTTAACAGTGGAGTGGAGTCAGTCAAACACTGATTGCAGGACAGCCCTGCCAAAGCACGCATCTTGACGAGCTGTTACATCTAAAGCATAGTGCTTGACGAAAGTAGATGGGGAGGCCCACGTTGCAGCCTGGCAGATTGCAGAGAGTGGGACGCCCCTATCAAAAGCCGTGGAGGCAGCGGTAGATAGGGCCTTAAGGGGGACCGGAAGGGACCGACCGGCAATTTCATAGGCCAATTTGATAGTTTTAACAATCCATGAAGAGATTGATTGGGCGGAAGCCCTACTGCCCCTTGAAGGAAGCCTGTAGGTCACAAACAATTAGGGGTGTGCATTTTGGAATTTTCTTGTTTCGATTTGTATCCGAATCGAAACATCCCCGTTTTGTTTTGTACCCAAATTTTCTGAATCTGAATCAGCCCTGTTTTGTTTTGTAGCCAAATTTTCCGAATCCGAATCGATTTGGATTTTTAAAAAGGGTCCCAAGGAAAAAAGAGTGGGTGGTGGTGGTAGTGTCCAATGGGTGGAAGCTACCACCCAAATTTCAAAGGAATTAGGCAAAGGGCTGATTTTTTTGGTGAATTTTTTTTTAGGTTTACACATCTTTAAGAATTTTCCCATAGGGAATAATGGGGATTCCAGCAAATGTATCGCTTCAAATCAAGGGGAAAGGGATGATCCAGAGCAGAGTGTGGTGGGTGGTAGTGCCCAATGGGGGCAAGGAAACTTCCAGAATTATTTCAAAGGAATTGGGCAAAGGGCTGATCTTTTGTGATTTGTTGAAGTTTACGTGTCTTTAATATTTCTCCTATGGGGAATAATGGAGGTTTCAGCAGCTCCATAATTACACTTGCGGGGGATGAGGGGTTGTGTAGTGCACATAGGGTGCCAACCACCCCCATACCCACAAGCCTGTGGGGTACTGGGTTTTGTTGTTTCTGAGGTGTTCATTGTAGATTCTCTGGTAGCATGTGAGATTTTCAGTTAAAAACAAGAATCCACTCTCATATGCTACCAGAGATTCTACACTCAGAACACCACAGAAACAGCAGAACCCAGCACCCCATGGGTTAGCAACCCTTCCCCTGGCCAATGTGGGGTCAGTAAAGAGTGGGAAGAAGCAAAAGAGCCAATGGGGAACAAGGAGGGAATTGTCAGCAGGTCAGCCCATGATTTAGGTCACCGATCAGAAGGCTGGAAGGGTGGGAAATTCAAAGAGATGTCAAACACAAAATGGAGACTGACTCAGAGATCACCACAAAATGGAGGTCCGAAACAACAAAACGTTTTGTAGCCGAAACAGGGACGTTTTGTTTTGTATACAAAACTTTTGGATCTGGAAAATGGGTGTTTTGTTTTATCTACAAAACACCCGAAACAGGCTGTTTTGGGTACAAAATGTTTTGTATCCGAAACATTTCGCACATCCCTACAAACAATGCCTTAGTGGTTCTGATGGTGGTGGTGCAATGAATATAAAAGGCCAGGGCCCGCCTAACATCGAGTGCATGTAAGGTGCGTTCTAGAGGAGAAGAGGGTTCAGGGGGAAACACCGGTAAGGAGATAGGTTGCGATCTGTGGAAGGTGGAGACCACCTTCGGGAGGAAAGCTACGTTGACTCGTAAAACAACCTTATCCTTATGAAAGTGGAGGAAAGGGGAGTCGCACCGTAGCACCCTAAGTTCACCCACTCTTCTGGCAGAAGTTATGGCTACCAGAAATACTGTTTTGAGAGTTAGCAATCTCATATCACAGGTTGCCATAGGCTCAAAGGGCCTATACATGAGGGCAGTGAGGACACATTGCAGATCCCAAGTGGGGATAGCCACGGGTGGGTCAGGGTAAAGATGAGATAAACCTTTAAGAAATCGTCTAACCTTTTTCAGGGTGAAGAGTGACAATTCTGGGGCAGTGTCATGCCTAAAGGCTGCAATTGCCGCTAGGTGGACCCTGACAGAGGACTGGAAGAGACCCGAGCATTTTAGGTCAAGGAGGTAAGATAATATCAATGTCAAGGGTGCTAGATCGGGGTGAGATTCGCCCCTCCCTGTGGCAAATATGGAAAAACATTTCCATTTAGCCGAGTATGATTTCAAGGTAGAGGGTTTCTGACAAGCAGCAAAAACCTCCCTCAATTCTGGTGACCAGAGAGCTGAATTCTCCAAGCCGTCAGGTGTAGAGTGTGAACATCGGGATGCAGGAACTGGCCATCCTGCATGGAGAGTAGAGATGGTGATAAAGGGAGATGTAGGAAGCATCCCTTGGAGAGGCTTAAGATGCGCGGAAACCAGGGTGCTATCAGGATGCAGTTCCCGGAATCCACCTCTAGTTTTTGGAGCACCCTCAAAAGCAACGGAACCGGTGGGAATACATAAAGGAGCTCTCCTTTCCAGTGCATCGCAAAGGTGTCCCCCAGTGAGCCCTCTCCCATTGCCACCCTGGAGCAATACCGGGGGCATTGACGGTTGGACTCGCTCGCAAAAAGGTCTATGGTCGGGCACCCCCAGAGATGGAATAAGCGATGGAGAACGTGAGCGTCCAGACTCCACTCATGAGGGGTGTGTGGTGTGTAGCTCAGCGTGTCTGCCAAGGAATTGGTCGGGCCCTGAATGTGCACCGCGGAGAGGTCCATCTTGTGAGACAGGGCCCAGTGCCAGAGGCGTAGGGTCAGGGAGAGAAGTGACCAGGATCCGGTCCCTCCCTGCCTGCTGATATAAGCATTGACTGTGGTATTGTGGGTCATGATTTGGACATGTTCCCCCTTCACCTCTGGGAGGAAGGCTTGGAGAGCTTTGAGAACTGCTAGGAGCTCTAGGTAATTTATGTGGTGCGGCGACTCTTCCCTGGACCAGTGACCATTCACTTGGAGGTCATTCAGGTGATCTCCCCAGCCCTCCTCTGAAGTGTGTGTAGTCACTTGGAGGTGAGGGAAGGGTCATTGAAAGGGATACGGATGTCATAGGTCCCTCAGTGACATCCACCACTGAAGGGTATTGCGAACGCTTATTGGGATACTCAACCGTTTTGAATTGTAGTCCTGGTGGGGATGAAACATGTCCAGGAACCAGCTTTGTAAGGGACGCATGTGGAGTCTGGCAGTTGGCAAGACAGAGGTCGTGGAAGCCATGTGGCCCAGCATGCGCTGTATTGTTCTTGCGGGGTGAGTAGGGACCCCATAAAGGGCCTTGGCTAGATGGTGTATAGCGAGGATCCGATCTTCTGGAAGCTTTACAACTGCAGAGACAGAGTCGAGCACGACGCCCAAAAATCTTATGTATTGACTGGGCGTAAGATGCGACTTCTTGTGGTTGATTCTGAGTCACAGTTCGCCTAGTAGTCTGGTGGTAACCCGCAGATGAGAACTGAGCTTTTCTGGGGAACCCGCTGCCAGAAGCCAGTCGTCTAAATATGGGAATATCTGGATTCCCTTTTCCTGTAGATGGCCCACAATGACGACCATACATTTCGTAAAGACTCTTGGAGCCGATGACAGCCCGAAGGGCATTGCACGAAACTGGAACGTGTTGTTTCCTAGCTGAAAACGCAGATATTTTCTGTGTTGAGGATGAATAGTAATATGGTAATGAGCGTCCTCCAAATCTAGGGTGGCGAACCACATCCCTCCCGATAGGAGTGCTAGAATATCTGGGACTGTGATCATCCTGAAACGTTCGCAGCGAACATATGCGTTCAGAGGACAAAGATCTAAGATGGGCCAAAGTCCGCCATCCTTTTTGGGGACTGTAAAATAGCGGGAGAACAGACCATCTTCTATGTGGGAAGGGGCATGCTCAATGGCGCCCTTGTGGAGCAATGAGTGAATCTCTTCCTGAAGGGCAGGTGTTACAGGGGTAGATCGCTTGCCAGAATCTGGAGGGCACTGAGCAAACTCAATTGCATAACCTATCCGGATGATGGTGAGAGCCCATGGGTCTGTCGTTATGGATTCCCATCAAGCCAGATAGGGTCGCAGCCTCGAACCCATCCATGGATAGTCAGATTCGCTTAAGGAAGGATTCCTGCTTGCGTTTCTGCTGAGTGACCTTTGTGTTCTGGTAGTGTCGCTTCCTGTACTGCTGTTGGGGCTGAGGATAGCGAGACGGGCGAAAGGAGTGGTCATAGCCCTGATGGACTGGTGTGCGGTGATGGTAAGACCGCTGGTATCGAAAGGAGCAGTTATACCCTCAAGAAGAAGAGCCTGTGGCAAAGCTCATAGACTTGGCAGTCTTGTGCATCTTCTGAACGCATTCCATGGTGTCATCTGTTTGGGTGCCAAATAGCGTGGAACCATCAAAAGGGAGGTCCTCGATCCTAGTTCTGGCCTCTGTATTCAGACCAGAGGAACGAAGCCAAGCATGACGGTGAGTGGAGGTGGCGAGTGACCTGCCCATTGCATCTGTGGCATGTTTAGAAGTGTGTAACAATTGTTTACTGAGTTCATAACCATCGACCTGGAACTAGGGGTGTGCACGGAACCGCGGAGCTGCGGTCCGGCACTGGGTGGGGGGTTCCAAAAGAGTGTGTGGGGGGGCTTTACTCACCCCTTCAAGAATTCTGAACGTATATATTCGAGTAAGCGGGCGGCATACCTCCCTGCCGCCCGCTTCACTCCCCCTCCTCCGGCGGCGCGCGTTTCTCCTTAAATTTCCGGCTTCAATTGCAATCGGGCGGCAGGGTAGCTCCCAGTCCCTGCCACCCGGCTCTTCCATACCCCCGTGTCTCGGCTGGCGGCCGCCCCCGCTTAGTCACAGGACCCCTGCCACCCCCTTCCCTTCCAATACACAGGCGGCCGGCAGGAGAGCTCTCCTGCCGACCCCGTCCCCTTCCCCGGCTCGGCTGCAAATGGCTTCTAGGAAGCCTTTTGCGCGCCTGCGCAAAAGGCTTCCTAGAAGCCATTTGCAGCCGAGCCGGGGAAGGGGACGGGGTCGGCAGGAGAGCTCTCCTGCCGGCCGCCTGTGTATTGGAAGGGAAGGGGGTGGCAGGGGTCCTGTGACTAAGCGGGGGCGGCCGCCAGCCGAGACACGGGGGTATGGAAGAGCCGGGCGGCAGGGACTGGGAGCTACCCTGCCGCCCGATTGCAATTGAAGCCGGAAATTTAAGGAGAAACGCGGGCCGCCGGAGGAGGGGGAGTGAAGCGGGCGGCAGGGAGGTATGCCGCCCGCTTACTCGAATATATACGTTCAGAATTCTTGAAGGGGTGAGTAAAGCCCCCCCTATTCTTTTTAGAACCCCCCACCCAAACCAAAACCACCCCGTGTCCGGACCGGTCTGGAGGCCTTTAGAATGGCCTCCGAACCGGTCCGTGCACATGCCTACCTGGAACGCTGTGAGAGTAAGTCGAAGAGATGGTTCCATGCCCTCAAAGTGTTCTGATAATCTCTCCCAGAGAAGGTGATTATACCTGGCCATGCAGGCCTGGTAGTTAGCAATCTTGACTCCCAGTGTAAAAGCGCTTACCCATAGCATCCAGTTTACGGCTCTCCTTGTCCATGGGAGTTGACAGCATTTTATTTTTCGATTTAGTTTGAGCAGTTTCAACAACTAGAGAGTTTAGATATAGGTGCTTATGTAAAAAAGGGGAATCTTCCTGGTGAACTCTATACAAATTCTCAACCTTCCTGGAAACTGGAGGGACAGAGGATGGTTTCTCCCAGAAACCCTTTGTGATGTCTGTAAGAGCCTGGTTCATTGGAAGCGCCACCGAATGTGCAGACCTATCGTCCAGAATGTCAAATAGAGGATTAGAGGAGGATTTAGTAGCTTCCTTAGGTTGGATGCCCAAGGCGTGGGCCATGGTGGCCATATAGGAAGAGAAAACCTTCAGGTGAGACCTAGGAGGTGAGGAGCCCCCATCCTTGTCATGCTTCCGACATTTAGGTACAGGAGTAGCTGGGGGCATAGATGAAGTAGAAGACTCAGAATCAGAAGAAGAGTCGGATGATTGCAAGATCTTCTCAGGAGGGATTGGTCCAAGAGGTGCCAGAAGCGGCAGGTTGGTAGGAGCAGGCTGGGCTGGTTTCATAATCTGACCAGAATTTCCCTTTGCCTGGCGCCCTGGGGAGGGAATAACAGTACAGCCTCTCTTTTGAGGCTCCCCGGCAGGGGCGGCAGGAATACCGGGAGTAGAGTGAGCAGGTCTATGGCGTGTGCGGTCCCTCGTGTTGCTGGAGGGGTGGTAATTGCGGCTAAATTGGTGATCGTGCAAGGGGGATCGCTGTCTACTGTGGGAGGAGACCTCTCTTCCACAGTAGCGAGGCAAACGTGACCTAGAGCGATAGTATCGCCTACTGCGGGCGCGATCATAGCTTGGGTGGCAGTGGGAATAAGAATAAGGCTCCTGGCTGCAAGGTTGTCGGTAATAAAGCTCCGCTGAGCTGTCTCCTGACAGCTCAGACTCATAAGGAGAGTAGTAGGTGGCAGACCCATAGGGGAAATCTGAGCGCCCTCTGCTGCCTGCATGGTAGACACGATGATACCTGGAGTCATCTGAGAAGTAAGGGGCGGGATTCGATTCAAAGGAGGACACGTCTGATTGCGTGGTTGCTTTGGTGCCGTGCGGAGGGAGTTGAGGTTGTTCACAAGGTCTCACCAGGAGTGAGGGGCTGGGTGCAGCTTGTGTAGAAGGACCCGAGTGTTGCTGCCCCAATCGTTGTCGGCCCTGGACGCCGTGACACTTCTTTGATCTCTTGGCAGCCCCAGCACCGGGAAGCTTCGTGTGCTGGTAGCTGTTGACAGCCTTTTGGGCATGCACAGATCGCGTTTCTCCGTGACCATGGCTGCTTACAGCCACAGCAACTTTCTGCTTCAGTGCTGAGGAAACGTTAGACTTGTCCTTCTTTCTCTTATGTTTTTTAGGCCCAGCTGTCATTACGGGCGGCTCCAGGGAAGCGGTTTGCCCAGTGAAAGTCAATGCTCGTGCCGGCACAGAGGCAGTGACTGTTTGCTTCTGAGAGGTAATCTGGGGCCTGGAGGCGGCGGGCGGTAGAGAGGAGGCAGAGGGAGTCCCTGCGGGCGTCCCAGACCCTCCTGGAGGCTGCAGTAACACCACCGACAATCCGTTCGCCTCCTTAGAAGGCAGCTTTGGAGTGGTATCTGATCGCTCCATAACGTTACCTGACAGGGCGCTTTCCCAAAGAAATACGCGCAACCTGGAAGCTCTGTTGCGTTTTGTTCTCTTTGAGAGTTTTTGGCAATGCTGACAAGAATCAGGGAGATGGGCCTCACCCAAACAGAAAAGGCACTTACAATGTCCATCAGCTGAAGGGAAAGGTGCAGGACAGTCAGGGCAGCGTTTAAAAGTAGATTTAGTGGCCATAAAACAAATGAGAGAGATAAGGAACCTCTGGTGAGGTGAGGAGTTCACAGTCCTCTTTCCTCCTCCCTCTCTTTTTCCTTCTTCTTCTTCTTCTTTTTTAAACATACACAAATTAAATTATAACGCAAAATACAAAAGAGATGAAATAATCCACAGGGGAGATGAAGGAGAATAAAATTAAAATGAAAAATAGCCTAAAGAGCAACTGATAGGTGTCCAGAGATGTCACTTCTCTGGCAGACGAAAAAGAACTGAGGAGAGGGGGAGTGGGGTCATGTGACCAGGGTACATGGGGAGGTGCCCAGCTACCCAGCTGAGGCAATCAGAAAAATCAGCTTGACAGGTGTTCCGGATTATTCTTCCCGCATGCGTGAAGCCCATCTGTGTGATGGACGGAGACCACTTAGAAGAACCAAATTTGCCCAAGCTAGGCTCTGACTTTCTTCTAGAAACAGCCTTCTAAGGGGGCAGCCTTCTGGCTTGAAGCTTGGCATTCTGCCCCCTATCCAGTTGATCCTGCCTTGTCCAATGTCAGTATTAAAGCACCGACATTGGGGGAGGCAATGGCGGTGAACGGTTTCTAAGAGGCCCCATCCCTGAAACTCTCACCAACTCTACTCTGGTGTCAGGACATGAGGCTAAGGCTGACTCTGGCCCTGCCTCCTCAGGATTAACCTCTGGCCTATCCTTGGCATTCAGGCCTGAATCCAGTGCTTGTCTCGCCTCTTCAGGGTCTGACTCTGATTCACGGGTAATGGCAGGGCTCATGGCACTTATAACTTCATTTGTATTCTTCCCCCACCCCCACCCCATCATTCTGGGTTTGAATACTTCTCAGTGAGGGTCAAAATACATATTACAGAGAGCCGGCGTGGTGTAGTGGTTAGAGTGCTGGTCTAAGAGCAGGGAGACCCGAGTTCAAATTCCCATTCAGCCATGATACTAGCTGGGTGACTCTGGGCCAGTCACTTCTCTCTCAGCCTAACCTACTTCATAGGGTTGTTGTGAGGAGAAACTCAAGTATGTAGTACACCACTCTGGGCTCCTTGGAGGAAGAGCAGGATATAAATCTAAATAAATAAAAACAAAATAAATAAAATACATTAAGCCCCTTATTAACTGATTGGATTAACACAGACTCGAAATGGAATGATTTTTAAATTATTATTCTTTTGCTAAATAGTTGCTTCAGAGACAAATAGCTGCATCAAGAAGGGGCAGGAAAACTCTTCAGGGGGAGTGGTAGGATTATGCTCCCCACCCCTGCATGCTGCAATTAGAGGTTGGGGCCCTCATTTTTCTTTTCTTTAAAAAAAACAAACTAAAGAGAGAAATTTCCTTTGTTAGGCCATAATATTGGTTGTTATGTTATTGGTTACTTATGTTATTAGTAACATTATGTTTTTTATGTTATTGGTTATGAACCATAAAATTGGTTAGTGTTGGTCTGAGGCATCTGGCAAGGAATAACTGATGCCTGAAATGGTATTCTTGATTAAGGATGCGCCAAAACACGATTTGGCTGTCTGAATCGTGGGCACCTCCCTTTAAATTTCAGGGCGTTCACAGCCCTGCTAAAGTGGAGAGCAGGTCTGTACCTGCTCCTCCTCTGCTCACTGCCATTGCCACCATCCCAGTGCTTCCCCCCAGCTATGCCCGTGCGCTGGCGGGGCATCTCCCAGCTGCACCGGCACACACATGGCCTCTGCAAATGTGCAGCGATCATTTGCATGGTCTGCATGGTTGCTGGCCACACAAATGGCCCTTGAGCATGCACAGAAGCCATGTGCATGCTGGCACCATGCAGGGGCAGCTGGGAGATGCCCCTCCGGTGTGCAGGTATAACTGAAGGGAACGCTGGGGTGGCAGTAATAGAGGCTAGTGGGAAGAGGAGCAGATACAGACCTGCTCTTCACCACTTTAAAAGGGCTTATAAGCCCTCAATTTTAAAAGGGAGGTGCCCATGAGCCAGACAACCAAATCACATGTCAGCACATTGTTATGGCCCAGGCCACTCATATTGGACCAGAGCTCATAGCCCAGCAGGTCAGGCTGAGGCCCGTGTGTCTTTGCTAGCAATTCCATTGGGGAAAACACTGATGCAAGGCCTCCCTCAACTCTGAGTGAAATGATTAACTCCTAGGAGACAAGCTGGAAGCTAATTCCTTACTTCCTCTGACAGAATGCTTACCATGTTGATGTCACCTATATTGTTTTGCCTTAGTCAAATGCATTGATTAACTAGTCTCAAACATGTACCCTTTTGCTGTTACTTTGAACATTCTTTTTTTTATAATTACACACGAAGTAGATGTACACAAGAAGAAATGTAATTGCTATCTTACACATATAGCTTAGCTTCTTCCTTCTTAAACAACCCCTTTTGACTTTTTAACACTCTTTGGAGCAAGAGGTGCTAGGAGCTTGCCTCTAAGGCAAGGACAGACCAACAGCTTAAGAAATGCAGATGTTTGGAGAACAAACAGAGGGGGAAATTGCTTCCTGACAACAAAAAGACAGTATGCAGAGGATGCTTCTCTGAACTGGCCTAACAAATAAACAGTTTTGTCATGAGAGGAAAGATTTATGATAAGAGCGACTGACACTTTGGAGATCCATGACTGAAATTGCTATCTTGAAAGAACGCCTAGTGCAGGTCTATAGGATCCAGCTGCTATAAAAAGGGGTCTCTGGACATGGCAAATCAGCAAGCTTTGCCTAACCAGCAGATCTTTGCTCAAGAGCGATCCCAGAGTTTGCTGTTCAAGCCGCTGGGCTAAAGCAGGAATTCTTTCCATGGACAGGGACTGTCTGTGACCTTTGCTGCACAGTGAGAAGTCAAGACTACTCAGCCATGGTGCTCTCTCTCTCTGCCTTGCTCTTAGCATCTACCACCATCCTGCCTGACTGCTGGGAGTGTGCACGGTTCGGTCCAGGCACAATGTAAAAGACCGCCGGACCGGTTCGGAGGTCCAGCGGTCTGGAGGTTCGGGAGGGTGGGGGCATGTAGCTTTAAGGGGGTTGGTAGCACTTACCCCCCCCCCCCCGCCGCTCTTCCCCCTCCGGCGCTGGTGCATTTTAAAATCTTCCTGGGGTGGCAGAGTTCCTCCCTGCCGCCTCTGCCCCCGTTGTTGTCATTCAAAGCCTTCAAAGGAGTACAGCTAGCGGCGCGCATGCACCCTGCACGGCACGCACACTTGTCTTTGATGCTGGCATGCGCGCGCCAGCGTTGGAGACAAGCGCGCGCCACACAGGGCGCATGTGCACCACTAGCTGTACTCCTTTGAAGGCTTTGAATGACAACGACGGGGGCAGGGGTGGCAGGGAGGAACTCTGCCACCCCAGGAAGATTTTAAAACGCACCAGCGCCGGAGGGGAAAGAGCGGTGGGGGGGTAAGTACTACCACCACCCCCTTAAAGCTACATGCCCCCCAGTGCCGGACCACGCCTCCGTGGTTCCGTGCACATCCCTACTGACTGCTTGAAGCCTGCATCGTTCCCAAGTCCCAGCAACCAACAAGTCATTTGAAGCCTTCTTCATAAACCTGGTGAGATGCCTGTTCAAGGAACAGCTCAGCCTGCTCCCCCTTCCCTCCTCCCTACTAATCACTGCCATCCCTTTCCTAAGCCCTCCCTTCTTTCTTCTCTCTCTGTTTCTCTCTAAATGTTTTATTTGGCTTAGTTAGACAGCAGTAATTATTGATTGCACACATATGTGATAGCTAGGCACATTGCACTACACCTTGAATCGGAAACATGTTTAATTTGGATGTCCGGTTTGAATTTTATCCTGATGAGCAACTTTCTATAATAAAACCCATTGAAATTTCTGAGTGTGCCTTCCTCTATCTCTGTTTGCATGCCCAGATCCTACATGGTCACCATCTCCAAGATGGTATGTATGATGTGACTTTGCCTCTGAGCATATACAGAGTGCAATACCAGGTGTAGCTCACAACAACATCCCTACATTTGATTGGGGGGAAAGGCTACCAAATCTCCTTTAAGTGAAGAACTCTCTTCAGTCAAGAATATGACTATCATATTCTGATAGTTGATATGAATATCAACTGCCCTGAGCCATTTTGGGAAGGAATGAATAATTTGAATGAATGAATAATATTTATTCAAGTTGAGTGCTGTTGCATGACTTCCTTTAGTGTACAGCAACCAAAACAAAACACAAAACAAACATGGTCTTTTTCACTCCTAAGCACTTCATCACATGATAAGAAAAGCTGCATGTTTCCACTACCACACTAGTTTATTCAGACAGTACACTGTATGTACAGGTGTCTGTACACTTGTATATGTTTTTGTGTGGATGACTTTACAGTACATGTGTTCATGTTAAAAGTGAACTGGGGTGCAGACTTCTTCAAATGCAAAGTATAGACAGAAAGTATATCATTGAATATGTGCTCATACAGATTTGTACATGCATATACTCTGCACACATTGAAGGTAATGTGTGAACAGAGCTACTCTGGATTTGGTTTTTGAAATTCCTCCTGCAGATGGTACTTTTTGAGCATTTAGATGACTAAAACCCAATCTAGCATTTGCAGCTGACAGCCAGGATTCACAAGGCATTTCTCACAGATGATCTGCAGGTACGTTGACTCAGTAAAAGCCTCTCTGCAATCAGAAAAATGTGTATGCAGGCTTCCTCACCACCCAGCTAAGCCTAAGAGCCAAATAATTACTTCAGCCATGATCAAGCACTTAGATTCCTTCCATCCTTTAAACACCAGTCCTTTATATTGATTGATAGATTGATTAAGTGCAGTCAAGTCAATGTCGACTCTTAGCGACCACATAGATAGATTCTCTCCAGGATGATCTGGCTTCAACTTGGCATTTAAGGTCTCTCAGTGGTGCATTTATTGCTGTCATAATAGAGTCCATCCACCTTGCTGCTGGTCTTCTCCTTTCCTTCAACTTTCCCCAGCATTTTGGACTTCTCAAGGGAGCTGGATCTTTGCATAATGTGCCTGAAGTATGATAGTTTGAGCCTGGTCATTCGTGCCTCAAGTGAAAATTCTGGATTCATTTGTCCTATGATCCATTTGTTTGTTTTCCTAGCTGTCCATGGTATCCTTAAAAGTCTTCTCCAGCACCAAAGTTCAAAAGCATCAATACCTTTTCTATCCTGCTTCTTCAAAGTCCGGTTTTCTCATCCATAGAGTGTCACATGGGGAAAAATATTGTCCGAATGGTTTATATTACAAAATGCTTAATTCTCCTTATATCAAAGAGCACATTTGTCATGTGGTTAACTTCTCTCTTCTTGAACAAAAAATATTGAGCAAGCTAGATTCTGGCCCATATATTCATTGTGACATGGTAAATGTAATACACTTCGTGACTTTCAAGATCACACACTTGCTTCACAAGGATTTTAGGGGTTTAAGATCCAGAGTTGTGTGCTCGCACACTAGCGGGTGTGTAGAGCTGGTTCGAATGAAACCAGGATTGATTCCAATAAAACTGGTTTGACATTGAACTGGACTGGCCTCAAAAAAAGATGGCCAGTCAAGTTTGTACCAGGGCCAGTCCATTATGGACTAGTTTGAACCAGTTCAACAGAATATGCTTGTAAAGGGAAATCCAGAGAGAGGGCCCCTTACCAGTAGCACCAGTGGCCCAAGATCCTCTAAACTCCAGTGTTCCCCCCACTCTGTGGTGGCACAGTTCCGTGCATGCGTAGGCTGTGCTGCTGGAGGGGAGCAGTGGGGTTGGTAAACGGGAATCCTCACTGGATCCCCCTTTACAAGCATAGCCCCTCGGACTGTCATACTTGTTCAACCTGGTTTGATCAAATGGACTGGACTGCCAGACAGTTCAACTGAACCAGTTCGAAGACCGGCGGTCTGGTCTGAGTTCAAACCAAACTGCTAGAAACGGTTCTGTGCACAGCCCTAGCTCGCACATAACAGACTTCTAAAACATGCAAGGTATTCTTACCAAGAGTACCTCACAATTTTAGAAAACCCGTCATGCATAGTATTGATTTAATCCTATAACAGATACTTGTTCTACATACAGTGGCCTGTTCAAAAAGTAAATCTGATATTGCAAACTACAAGAAAATGTAAAAACAAACAAACCCTACACTGCATTTATTTCATCCAAAAGAGAGCAAGGTGTTCTGCTGTTTGTTTCCAGGTAGGCATCATTGATGGGTATGAGCTTTGGTTTTGAGAGTGTTTGCCAGTCAAAGGCAGATTAGATCTGTTGCTGCTACAGATCTGCATAATGTATCAGGCAGGTTTATGCTATTCCTATTTGCTCAGCCACCTGAATCAACTAAAGTGTATGATGGCTAGTGCCTAAGTCAGTCAATATCATGTGAAGGACTGTCAGTCTTGTACATCTAGTGTAATGCCCTAAAGTATTTTCTGATGGACATGGTGGCAGAGGTGATGAGGTCTCTGGCTCATACCTCAAACAGGATTTGAAGCCACTGCTGCCACCTCCACCACCCCTCCTCCCTTTTTGAAATGTCTAGTGCTACAAATGTCTGATGTTCAGTTTATTGCGATCTTTGATCAAATATACAATCAAATAAAAGAAACCTTGAGGATAGATATCAATATAAACACATACATGCAGATACACATGTAGAATCTGTTACATAGAAGATTGAGATAATATAAGATAAAACAAAATTTAAAAGAAAAAGGAGAGACAATTTAAATTGACTGTTTCTGACACACCATAATTGCAGCCGTACAGAATTTGACTACTGAGTGCGAGACATAAGTGGGTTTATCAGAAAGAAATAAGTTTATATAAAATTCACCCAAATTGTCAAGGTATCTAAGAATGCGAGGAGCAATATATTTGGAACACAGCTCATGATAGAAAGAATACAGAAGCACATGGCCAACCGTCTCAGTATTCACATTTCCACAAGGGCACAGTCTCTCCAAATAGGGAACTCTCCTATACCTACCCTCCAGTACTGCAGGGGGCAGCACATCCAGCCGAGCCAATGTCAGGGCTCTTCTGTGTGCTGGCTAGATCAGGTCATACATGTATTTAGCTGGGTTTTGGGAGGGCCTGGTAGCTCCAAGTCTTGCGAGGCTTGGTGCCTGGCTTAGATTTGTCTGGTATTCCCTATCAATAATATGCCTCTTAAGGATCACCATAGCGTTATCACAGACCAGAGGGAGAATGTCTGATGTGACATCACTATGCTTCAATCTTGAGCCCTTTCTCAGAAGTCATGCCAAAGAAGTGGAGTGAGGGCAGAGAGACATGAAGCATGAGTGATGCTACTGTTATGTTTTGCAGCATTAGATGTTGCTAGGTAAAGAGGAGGAGATATAGGGATGCTCATATTGACTGAGCAAGCTTATATGATGCCTTAGAGTATTATTAATACTATAAGTGCTGGAGAATGAAAAAACAACATGTACTGCTGGGGAAGTGAAATAGCAGTTGGCCTAGAAATAAAACTTCACACTGACAGCAAGAACAGGATAAATTGTCTTGGCAAGCTAAGTGATCATAACAAACAGGGAAACTGAGTGACAGGGAGAGCAACGGCAGTACAATAATTATAAGTAAATTTATCTGTTGCATCTTATTGACATTGTTAGCCACATTGGCGACTCTAGTTGAAAACTGGAATAGAAATCCACAGAAGAATTTAAGCACAGAATTTTCTTGCCATTATAAGCTTGAAGGTGACAATATTGTTCACTGTGTTCTTCCAAAGAAGGAGAAACATTCTGAGGAATGCCTCTTTTTAATCCGGCAATGATGTTTCTGCCTAGAAATGGAGCTAATATGACATGTCATTGTCCATGCAGAAATGACCTGAAAAGTAAGTAGGATGAGACCAGCTGAGAAATGGCAGTCCTGAAATAGTAACCATGAGAAGTCTCTCCAGCATTTAGACTTTCAAATGCTTAGCAACACAATTTTTGTTTTTGCCTTCAGGTGGCTAAAACATGTGAGGTTTGACAATTCTGGAGTTTTTAGTTCAGAAACCATTTTCAACCTCTTCTTCTCTATGTGAACAAGAACAACAACTCCAGGAAGACTTAATTTTGACACCAAGCCATCCAATAGAGCCCATGCTAGAGTAAAAAGTTGTTATGCTGCTCTTATCCCAAACATCGTCCTTGGTTGTAGAAGTGACCGGCACCAAATCCCAGTAGAAGGGAAATGGGAACTGCATTAATTTGTTCAGCTGTTTAGCAAATCTTTAAGGAGTTACAGGAATATAGCTATAAGCAAAACTGCTTTAATCTCATAATTACTGGAAGCCAATTTTGAAAGATACAACGCAATGCACATTGTGCCATATACTCGTTCATTAATGTGACATTGTTTCTGCTAATTGCTTGCAGTGATATGATCAAATCACTGGTTCCAGTTTTAACAGATAATGGAATTAGCATCTGGCTCAGTAAAACCACCAAAATAGATATAATTGCTGTAATTGCTTAATGCATAATAGTCAAGCACGTTATCACCTAATATCTCTAAAAGACATCTCTAAGCAAGTCATTATTGTACTATGAATAAGAGCTTCTGATGAGTTTTCTCTAATATTCATGCCTCTTCCTCTCTCCCCGTCCCATGAATTATGAACTCAGCTATTTTCTAGAACTGGCAATCTCATTTTAAGATGTACACATTTTGCAGATTTTGATGGATAGGTAGATTATACATTTGAGAAAAAATATGAAATTAATACAAAGCAAGTGCAATGGAACAATTCTCTATGTGCAGAGTGTTAAACCCTCCCTTTTAAATATTATAGCAAGGTCTCTGGTGCCATATTCTGGTTATTGCCCAGACTGATTTTATGATAGATACCATGAGGAGGAGGTATCCAGTCTGGTGAAATGATGCATTTATTAGAAGGCATGGGATCAGTTCTCAGTGAGTAGCCTAAGGCAAGTCACTATGTCTTAGCCTAGCCTGCATTGTGAAGATTAAGTGTGATATTGGAAAATATTAACCTGAACCAGTCAGCCTTTTCCTCCTATACATCCATTCTGACAAAAAAGCCTGTGTGATTCATACTTTTTTTCCTTTTTTTTAATTTCATAAAGTTGGCTGGTCAATCAGAGGGGACCTCTTAAGATCTTTGAGACACTTAACCCACCTTAACAGGTCTTTGAGACACTTGTAAGCTACTGTATGCATGCTGTGTTTTCACAATGCCTGGATCTAAACATCAGTTCAGAAGGTGACAGAAATATCCTGGTCCAATTTACAAGCTGAGAATCTGTGAAATCTTAATACATACCTGTCAGTCATGGCATGGAGTTGTGACAATTATTTTTAGCTGTAATAAACTGCAAATGCACAGAAAAAGAATCTGAGTTAATACAAGAAGGATTAGATTGCACTGCAGCAGACACTTTTATATAGCATTAATCTTCATCCCCTTGAAGATAAGATGTATTCCCATGGGTGCATTTGAAAATGACACACTGCTGCAAATTATATGTGAACATGAAAATTAGATGTGCAATGAAAACTTGAAGCCTAAAGAACTTTGCTCCATTGCTTTACCATCATGGAAAATTACATGAGCTCTGCTAATTTTGTAACTACAATGGTCAAAAAGAATAGCTTCAAAGAGAATTGTACAACTTTTAACTATTAAAGAAGATTGCATTTTTTAAAACTGCTTTTATAAGATCATAATCACTATTCCACTTTGTAGGAGTTTTAACTTATCAAAGCACGGTCCTTCCAAGATTTGATATCAAGGCTATGAATGGATTCCATGAACAAGAAGTGTATGCTGGGATCAGACAACAAAGTGACCTCTTTCTCCAGCAAAGAGTTCATTCCCAAACTTAGGGGCATGGAAAACCTCCTTGTTTGGCACCAGGATGTGCATCTTTGATGCTTTGATGGGACTTGCCTATGGATGGATATTCTCTTCAATTATTTTCATTTATATTCTTCTTCCATCATGGACCTTAAGAGGGCATACATAGAGGCACTGTCCAGGCCTAAACCTGCTTAGCTTCAGCAAGGCTGCTGCCCTCAGACCCTGAAACCAACATATGATCATCTCTCTTATCTTATCATGGACTTTATATTTTATTAAAAGTAAAGTTTTCTGAAGATGTATGAATCTTTATTTGCATGATAACGAGCAAGGAAATAACCACGTGACTGACACCCACACCATTTCCGTGAACGGTGGTAAGTTCTAGGCAGCGTTTCATTTCCTTTGACTGAGGGACTGGAGGAGACTTTTGACATCTGTAATATTAGTGATATTTACTGTACAAGTATACAAGCAGAGCATATTAGAACCAAATCAACACTTCTAGACCAGGTGACAAATTCACTAACTCTAGGGATAGCTCTACCTTCAAACCATCAATTCTCTCCTTCTCTATGACAACATGTTAACTGCACACTGGCTAGCTCCTATATTTTTCTTTCACCTTCTACTAGATGGAGGGTGTCACTGCATTTCTATTTTCATTTATCAGAAAAATATCAATCATTAGCTCCCTATGATGAAATAGTAGCTGATCGCCCTGCAAAAATCATGCTTTCCCCACATCCCTAATCACCCTCATCTGTGCCCAGACTACATTTCTATAGGCCAATTAGAGCTTCTGGGAAACATAACAACCCAAGTGACTCACTGGTAACAGCAAACGTGTTGTGTGGCTCACTTGCCATCAGCAAAACCTGAGCATTAAAATAGTAAATCACATTAAATAGTGTAGTGTGTCGAATTGTCACCTAATCTTGCCGAAAGCAAAATTGGAGGGAAATTTGGAGGCTCAGGCAAAATATCTAAGGTGATTTCTAAGAGAGTTTTAATAAGATGAACAACATTTCCCAGGTGTTTCTTTCATACCTCCCTAGTTGTGGAAGGATGCTAAATTCCAGGTTCTTATGGCAAATGAGTCCAATAGCCCAGCAGTCTCAACCAGGAGTTGTAGAGAGTCACCAGCAACAGAAAGAAAGGAGTCATGGGGAGCCAGCCTTCTAACAGATAAGCAGTCCCATATATTTTGTGAAAAAGCTAGGGATATTGAATTGCAAGCTATCCAGTCCCTTGTTGTATGTGCCATCTCTCTCTCTCTTTTTATTATGTCCTAGAACGGATCAGCATTTTTCAAGCATGCCCAAAGTTAATTCATTGTTTAATTAATTCCTCTGATTTCACATAACAATGCTTGTTCAGCTAATTAGAATTGCATGCTGAGTGCTTATTTGCATATTGTTTTTTCATGATCAAAAAAGAAACCAAATAATAGATTAAAGTGCAGCATTTCTCTGACTCAATTAAAAAGCAAAGATACAATATTTCTGATGAACATAGCAAGCATTATTTATGGCGGAATATATTAACTACTGATAACATTCATGTTCATTGACTTATCAGAAGAATGTAGTTAAAAACTAATTACCCTGTAGAATAATTTCTTATCAGCATCTCACATTTTTCTCTGTAATCCACCACTGTTGCTACCGCAGACAATGAGGGTGGTCAAAGCCATCATAAGCATGACTGAGACCTGTCCCATTACATATGCAACACACAATGAAAAAGTTTGAGCGCCTTTATTCTACTTTATTTGAGCTTGCTGTTTGATAATGACTGCATCTTCAAAGTACATATTTAAATTCTGCATAGCATTCAATTGCTTAAAAATCATAATATGAAGGCGGGGGCGGGCAGTAGCCAACATCCAGACTAGAAGGGATGATTTTGCCAATCGCCCCTTCCTTTAGCAGCTCTTTGTGGTTGATTTGATTGATTGAGTGCCATCAAGTCCGTGTTGACTCTTAGCGACCACATAGATTCTCTCCAGGATGATCTGTCTTCAGCTTGGCCTTTAAGGTCTCTCAGTGGTACATTCATTGCTACCGTAATCGAATCCATCCACCTTGCTGCTGGTTGTCCTCTTTCCTTCAACTTTTCCCAGCATTATGGACTTTTCAAGGGAACTGGGTCTTCACATAATGTGCCCAAAGTATGATAGTTTGAGCCTGGTCATTTGTGCCTCGAGTGAAAATTCTGGATTGATTTATTCTTGGATCCATTTGTTTGTTTTCCTGGCAGTCCATGGGATCCTCAAAAGTCTTCTCCAGCACCAAAGTTCAAAAGCATAAATACTTTTTCTATCTTGCTTCTTCAAAGTCCAGCTTTCGCATCCATAGAGTGTCATGGGAAAAACCATTGTCCAAACGATTCTAATTGTAGGTGTAGACACGTCCCAGCATCTAAATATCCTTTCCAAGGCCTTCATTGCTACCCTACCAAGTGCTAGTCAGTGGTGTATTTCTTGACTGCTGGATCCTTTACTGTTGATGGTTGATCCTAAAAGACAGAAGCTATCCACCACTTCAATGTCTTCATTGTCAATTCTGAGGCTGGTTGCTGTACCTGTTGTCATTAGTTTAGTCTTCTTTACATTTAGTCATAGTCCCATTTTTTTCATTGTCCTCCTTGACTTTCATTACTAGAGCTTGCAGATCATCCACATTCTCAGCTATGAAAGTGGTGTCACCAGTGTAACGCAGGTTATTGATGTTTCTTCCTCCAGCTTTAAAACCACGGCCATCTTCTACCAATCCAGCTTCTCTCAGTATATGCTCAGCATATAAATTGAATAAAGAAGGAGAAAGTATGCAGCCTTGTCTTACTCATTTGCCGATCTGGAACCAGTATGTTTCACCATGTTCTGTTTGGACTGTGGCTTCCTGCCTGGTATATAGGTTTCTCATAAGAACAATGAGATGTGCTGGGATGCCCATTTTCCTATGGATATTCCACAACTTGACATGGTCGATGCAATCGAAGGCTTTTCTGTAGTCAATAAAGCACATATTGACTTATTTCTGGTAGTGACTTATTTAGCAATAGCAATAGCACTTACATTTATATACCGCTCTATAGCCGGAGCTCTCTAAGCGGTTTACAATGATTTAGCTCTCTAAGCGGTTTACAATGATTTAGTAACCCTTTGTGCCCCCCACCCCAATATATGTCCCTGAGGCAACTCTCAGGGTTGAAGACAGAAGGGGGTGATAAGTGAAAATCACCACCAGAGTTCAAATCCCCATTCAGCCATGAAACTCGCTGGGTGGCTCTGGGCCAGTCAAGTATCTCTCAGCCTAACCTACCTCACAGGGTTGCTGTGAGGATAAACAACCATTTACATTGCTCTGAGCTCCTTGGAGGAATAGCAGGATATAAATGTTAAAAATAATAAAAATAAAATTTGGCACATGCAGCACTTGTCTGGATGTCAGACAATATATCTTATTGCTCTGATCCAGAAGAGAGGCTTGTGTTTGGGGGGACCATCTGGTCTCAGAGGATGCTACCTCCACACAACCCTTTTGCATTCAAAATGAATGCCAGTCTCACAGTTTAGTAGTAAAACATGAGAGCCCTCCATCTCTAAAATAATTGAAGTGTTAAGGTCATAAGATGAGAGGATAGTAGAGGGTTGTGCCATGAGCCAGGGCCTTCTCAGTTATTGTGCCCAGGCTGTGGAACATTCTTCCTGGGGATATCCTCTGTCCCTGCACTCCCAGTCTTATGCCGATGTGTGAAGACAATGTTTTATTGGGCCTCTAGAATAGAGGACCCCAATGGCCAGTGCTGATGGGAGAGCTTTTTGCCTTCGATTTCAGCTGATATAGATTGATTCCTGCTTCTGTTGAAACATCTGTCTTTTTGCTTTGTTTTATATTATGTTTTATGTGATTATTTTTTATTATGTACAGCACTATGTGGTTAATGTGAAAGGTTAGAAGCGCACTTAACCCTGGACTTCCAGGCCAAAGTCCAGGGCCTCCACGCCCCCTGGTGGCTCCCAAATCCTCTTTAGTCTGTCCCAGGTGGTATGGCCACCGTGCTGTGCTGCTGGCCCACGCTGCACCAGGCAGCTGAGTATGACCTCTGCTTTATAGACAGAGTGGGGAATGAGAAAATATGTGTGGGATGGGAATAAGTTAAGCTGAGTGTTGAAATGTTTCTTCTAATGCATATCTGCATAAGTATAGCTGGTGGGTTTTTTTTTAACATTTTATGAGTTCAGTTGCTGTTTGTGCCAAGAACCCACATGTCAAAAATACTGCATGTGTCATGGTGTGTGTGTGTGTGTGTGTGTGTGTGTGTGTGTGTGTGTGTGTAAGGGGGTGATGCTTAACTTGCGGTGGGGGGTAGGCTCCAAAGGCCTTTAGGTCCACGCTCCAAAATTACTTAGGTGCACCTCTGGTGGTATATAAATCTAAAAATAAATCAATCAGTAATGTCAGGCTCAGTCCTTCCCAAGAGGAAGTAGTTACTTGTACAAGTGTTTCTTTATGTAGCACCAATTATTTCAACTACACTGCATACTACACAGAAAAAAGGAAAAGGTGAAGAGCCACATACAAATAGCTTAGCAGGAGGAAACCACCTCCATGCTGTTTGCAGTACCATTCAGCTATAGCAGTCAATAACATTTTTTTAAAAGCCCTTACTGGGGTGATGTTCCAGTTACAAAACAAGCTAAATCCTTCTCCCACACTGTTACTCCAGTTTAGGGGTGGGGGGAGCAGGGAGGAGTGGAATCTATTGTTAATTAACCAAACCAAAGTGAAGCACATTAGCCCTATAATATGCTTTAAATAATGTCAGTTTGGAGTGGCCAAACTGATGCTGTTGTTGGACCACAACTCCCATTATCCCCAGCTGCAGTTTAGCAGCTGGAGAGCCTCAGGTGGGCCACTCCTGTCTAGTCTGACACTGTAAATAAAAGAAACATACACTTCAAGAGCATTCACTTTTCCAGAAAAAGCAAAACGTATAAGCAGAAGGGTTGGGAGCTCTTGCCAAAGCATAGTCAGTTTACAACACAAGACAATCTCTGGAAAAGCACACGCCATTAGGTGAGCCTATCAAGTGCGTAAAGGCAGCAACATTTTTGTCTTGAAGACAATGTCAAGGCAAGGGCGAAGCAAGGATAGCGCGCAAATCCCAGAAGAGGCAAGTATTAAAAGGGAAGCATTACTCTGCTATTTCAAAATTTAATTATCTCAGGAAAGGTGAGTGACATGCACTACAATCAAATTCCTATACCAAGCTGAAATTGGTTCAGTGTGTACCACTACAGGCAAGTTGTCTTCAAAAGCATTCAGAAAATGCTAACAAGATTGGGGAGCCAAGTGTAAAATTAAAACACTGGCGTCTCTTTTAAGGCTGGGTGAATCTGATGGAAAAAAGAATCCCACCCAAAGCTATGCCATCAAGGGAGACTGCTTCCTTACACACCAATCCTAAACGCACCTACTTGGGATTTGTGTCAGTGACATTTGCTGTTCTATGAGTATCCAGCCTTTTAAAGTTAAAAGGTTTTGCAGACAAGAGCAAGTTGCCCCCACATCTATGTTCAGAAGAATAGCATGCAATCCACTCTCATTGTGTTACAATCTCCCCAAATGGTTTTTCCAAGAGCTGATGTAATGGGATGCTTGCTTGCCTTTCCATTTTTCCAGAAATAGTTTAGGGACTATTGTAATTAGTTTTTGAAAAGTTAAAAACTTTCCATTCTTTCAGAGATAACCAAGATGCCTACCACATAAATGGTCTTGGCCCGACACAGACCAGCCTGCCCCGACAATTTCTTGTCATTCATACTCTGTAGATACTTTGAAAGATAGTGATCCATAGGTTGACAGATAAAATGTTTCTTTTACTTTTGCTATCCTACAGGTTTACAGGGCACCCAGGACATAATATGTATAGGCCACAATATTGTGTGGCACTCAACACTGGGAAATACTAGGGTTGATTCAATATGAATTGTGAATTCACAAGGCTGGGGAAAATGTGAATCAGATAATAGATATAGGAATATGATAGAACAATAGAGCTTGTTTTTGAGACCACAGCAGTTACCATGCTTGTATATGCTTAGACGAAAGGTCAGGAGCACAGTGGTAGAACTTTGGAAGCAGAGGTTCCCAGGGTCAGTTCCTGGCACCTCCAGCTTGTCTGAAACCTTGGAGAGCTGCAGTGTCCATATAGACAGTGCTGAATTAAATTAACCAATGGCACGATCTAGTAGAAGGCAGTTTTCTGTGTTCCTCTGGCCCAAGATGCAATAGGGAGTTATGGTTCTATCCTTTAAAAAAAGAAAAGAAACAAGCAATGTTTTTTTAATACCATCTGCCTCATCTATATGACCACTTATTCAAAAAGCCGCCACTGTAAAAAAAAAAGGGGGGGGCTTTATAAATTGTTTCTGTCTAGATATTGGCACAAAATAAGTTAATTCTACCTAATCTGAGATAAAGCATATCTGAAGTTTGCCCTCTGGGGGAAAAGCTCATAATTATGGTACCCTAGGCTTTAAATGCAATTTCAAGGATGTTATTCAACAGCTTTGAATTTTCATCTGTTAAACCACCTGAATTACCTCTCCTCCACAAGTGTTTTACTTTTCATAGTTATTCTCCTTTTTAAGCCTTAGAAGAGCCTAATTTTTCATTCTTTTTACAGGAAAAAAGAAAGGAGGTCAGGAGATTGTTTTCCTGAGTCACTGTGCAAACTGCTAATGCAGCATGAGGTATGCTCTGACCTCCTTTTAGAAAAAATGTTTTTAAAAGCCCAACCAAAACATATATGCATGGTCAGATGGGCAGCCAGATAGAAGCATTCAGTACTTTAGAGCACACCCCTCCTCTTCTCATCGGAAGTGTGTGCATGTCCCTTTTGTATTCAGATGGTGCATTCAGCTTCTGAAGTCACAACTGGGAACATTACACAGAGTTTAAAGAAAACTTCACAACATTCAAAATTAAGCCACATTTCAGAGTTTGTCTTGAATTACAAACATTCTTTATAGTTTACTTCTGAAACCTCCACTAGCTGGTTCAATAGCATTGTTGACTTTTTTCCTTGTCTTTGAACAATAACACAAACACCTGCTGTTCTACAGCGGTCTTAGAAAACTAGTTGCACAGTTCTTTGGATATTGACTTAAAATATCTAAGGCAATAAAAGATCAACTTGACATACGGAATATGTTTACACTTATCAAAAAACTCCTAAAAATGTAAATGAAAATGTCGACCTTTTTAAAAGCAAAATTTGAGTTAGTAGATCTGATTCAAAGTTCTTTTCCCCAAGTTCATTTCACTGCTGCAAGTAGTACACAGGAAGCCACCTAATGGTGCAGAGGAGAAATGACTTGATTAGCAAGCCAGAGGTTGCTGGTTCAAATCCCTGTGAGAAACATCTATATCAGGCAGCAACAATATAGGAAGATACTGAAAGGCATCATCTCATACTGCACAGGAGATGGCAATGGTAAACCCTTCTTGTATTCTACCAAAGACAACCACAGGGATCTGTGGTCACCAGGAGTCAATACCGACTCAACAGCACACTTTACCTTAGTAGTACACAGGAAGGGGAATGTCATGGGAAAACTTGGATCTATTTCTGCCCAGAATATTTGCACAGGATATACTGTGCACAGGTGCTGTGTGGTCCAGCAAATTGTGCGTTTCAGAGAGAAGATCAGCATGTCCAAAGCATCTCAAATGACTTGTCTGCAAAGAAAGGAACAATGAGACAGCAGTCCCAATCTCCAACATTAGCATCATCCAGATGCATCTTGAAAATGTTCTGAAACCTGAGGAACAAATTCACCTACCAATGCTATAGTTTGCCGTAAGTTGTTCCCATCTTTACCTCAATGCTACTTGTTTGCAGATCCCACAACTAGCCTGGTGCTGAGCCTGTGTGGGGATGTGGGGATGGGTGGCAAGTCCTGCCCTCGCTGCATCTGCGACCAATTAAAAGGCAGGGGCGGAGCTGCTGCTCAGCGATGGGGCAGGCAACGGAGGAAAAAGAAAACGGCGGCAGGCGGTGACAGCGAGTCACAGAATGGCATGAGGAAGCGGCCTTGCCTGGCTGCCGAGAGAAGGAGGCAGGAGGTGGCAGCAGGACGGCCTGGCCCTGCCTGCCCGGGTAAGGAAGAGGCAGCGGTGGCCCAGCCTGGCCTGGCCGCTGGTAGCAGGAGGCGGCGGGACAGCCTGGCCCTGGGCCGCCCAGCCGCCTTGGTGAGGAGGCAGCAGTGGTGGGCCCTGGCCTGACCACGGGGAGGAGTGGGGAGAAAGTGGGGGGAGCAGTCGGTCAGGTGGCTGGCCAGTGACAAAGCCGGGCATGCTGGTGTGGGGGGGGGATAGCTGGCCCCAACTAGCACTGGGGCAGAAGGTGGGGGGTGGGCAGGGGAGACTGGGGCATAAAGTAGAGAACTAGCTAAGAACTAGCTGGGCCTGAAGGGGGGGGGGAACCAACTGCGACAGAAGGTTGGGGGGAGAACAAACTGGGTCTGAAGGGGGGGGGAGTATACTGCCACAGAGACTGCCAAGAAAGAATACAAAATACATTTACAATCTACATGCAGATGGCTATGGAGATCTTCAAAGTCAGGTATTACTCAAAATAGGCAGGGGGCTATTAAGCTAGCATCCTTTTATCACCACAATAATCCAAATTATTGTTTAATAAGGAATGCACCTGTCGACAACTAAGCACAGAGATCTGTAATTCCTGAGGACAGTGAAATCCTCCAGAATAACCTAATTAAGAGCAATTTGGCTTGGAGGAATTGCAGCTGGCAGCACAATCAGGATAAAGCTTGGCCACACACACATTATGGGCTATGCTCCTATTTCACTTGTATTCTCACATGTTATTTAAAGGCCATTAAATAGGTCACTTAAAAGGATGTTGAACTGTAATACTTCAATTGGCTTGTAGAACATGGAAATGAATTGCAAAAGCTTCAAGAAGGCCATAATACAGACAGCAGGAACAATGCACAAAGCCCTTGCTGAAAAAAGGAGGCAAAACTTATAATCAGACTAGTTTTTCAGTGACAAAGTTATTCAAAGATAGTTTTTTACATACAGCTCTAAAGCACTGCATTGTTTTGTCCCTTCAAGAGGCAGGAAATACAGTTTAGAAAACATCCATGGGCTGAGGATCAAGCTCTTATTTTGCAGAATATGGTCAAAAAATATACGAATAAACCTATGAGCCTAGTTCATAACACGGCAATGTATGGTGCCTTTATTGACTTTAGGTTTGCGTTTGTCCTAATTTTTATATTCAAGTTGTGATCCAAATTCAAGAATTCTTCCATAAATAGATGTTTGCTACTTTTATTGTATGCACTTTATGAAAACTCCTGTTTGAAAGTCCGATATAGTGTGCAAATTTACCTAACCAAAGAAATTCCAACTCAGAGAGCTGTCAGACAAGGTTGTATATTGGTGCCTTTCTTATTTAACTTCTATATTAATCATTTGGAATCTTGAATAATTCTGCCCATTATCCTCCAAAGTTAGTGAACACACACATCGCAATATTACTTTATGCAGATGCCATGGTTTTGTTGTCTCAGACCCCAGTTGGCTTAAAACACGCAGTACGCTCTCTTGCTTCATATTGCAGTGAGGAAGGCTTAGAGACTGATCATTCAAAGACTAAAGTCTTAGCCTTTGCCAAACCCACACATGGAAACTGAGTGGCCACAAAATCAAACAGGTTAAAATCTTTAAATACTGAGGCATATTCTTCTGGAGGCGAAGTGGCAACTTGGATTATGTTTTGCAGAACTCTCAGAAATCTGCCTCAGCCATACAATCCTTTTAAGAGGTGCATTATTTATTCCAGCGGCTCTAAAGCTATTTTTAGCCAAAGCCCATGCACAGCTTTTGTATGGAGCTCAATTTGGACCTTATGAAAAATTTGCCCAACTGGAGGCCATACAATCCAAATTTTAAAGGAATATCTTCCAAGTGTACAGTGTGTACCTAATGTGGTTCTCTTCTGAGAAACTGGTATATAATTAGGGTGGAGATGGAGCTATGGCTATGTATTTTCACTTATTGGCTGTCTTTCCCCCCAGTAGGATTAGCGCCACTGATGCTGGCTGATAATTTTGTTTTGAAGTGGAAAAGATCTATCCACCAGAAATTATATTATTATAGATTCTCACAGGAAGTTCCTACGATGCTTGGCTTTGAGCAGGCTAAGATAACACTTAGACAATGGGTAATGGATATGGAACGACAATTAGATCAATCTCGCCTTTCAAGAGACGTATTTGAGAGCAATCAATCTTACATTAAGGCGAGCAAGATATTCAATTCAGATAACGGTGTCAAAATTTAGAAGAGCTTTAACCCTTGCACGTATTAATGCAGTTCCTATGTCAGTATTAGAAGGAAAGTATAAGGAAGTATTGTGTGGAACCAGGCTCTTCCATTGCAGATCAGGTCTCATTGATTCAACAGCTCATGTGCTTTTATATTGTCTATTACATAAGGATATTTGAACTCATCTCATTACTCCTTTTTACGTTAATTTTCCAGGCCATTTTGATTTATTTTACCTTCAGTATTTACTGACTGGCCAGAATGATTTGATTTCTTTAAATGTTGCTAAATTTTGTTTTATAAATTGAAAAATTTGTCTAGAGCTGGTTAAATTGTCTTAGTTATTTTTAGTTTATTGTTGGAATCATATTGTCTCAACTTGGTTTTTGTTTATTTTGTTTTCTGGTCATTGACCATAATAAAGGATTGATTAAGTGATCCATGTGTTGAATTTATTTATGCTTTAGCACATTTATGCATTCTTTCTGCCTTTATAAAGCTTCACCCACTTGAAACATTGCAACTCCTTCCTAAATTAAAAGCTAACAAGAAAAAGGAGATCTCATACTTGCTTAAGTAAGATCATTATGCTCCCTGGACATTGCTAATGGATTGCCTGCCCGTGTCTGCCACTAGCATCACTTGACAATTAGGGCACCATGAAAATGCCAGCAGTCCTAGTCTAAAGAAAGTTGAGATATTGCAGTGCTAGAAGGCTAATGCAACTGCAATGATTAAAGTAAATAAGAAATTGACAGAGAAGTGTGCAGAACCAATGCTGAAAGATACTGATACAGAGCATCTTCTATCATCTGAAAATCCAAGATGAAATTCATTCTGCTGATCGAAAGAGATCTAAAAGGCTAGATCAGTTGTAAAATGGAACATTAATATTCAACTACTCATTCTAAGATTGACAATGGAAAAACAGGTACTTCTGCCAATACAAACTCCAGAATATATTGAACAAGTTGGAACACAAATTTTGTTTATAGGAATTGCTTTTAAATTATGAGCCAAATTGCAACATGGCATCACAAGCAGTAGGTAATATTTAACCTTGTTTGGCATAGGATTGTGTTCTATATGTTAAATTTGTTATATATTCGTGCTTCAGGATCTCTCTGTAACTCTCAGCTGGAGTCATAAAAATCTCAAAGACACCAGAAAAGGTTATAGTTGAGAACTGGATAATGTAAACTAGCGCAAGTGTTGGGATGCCTCACTTAGAATCATGTGTTGGAGGGCTGTCTAGTCAACCCTTGATTGATGCAGGAAATCCAGAGGAAAAGCACCCCCAACAGAGGACTTCGCAGCCTCTACATTAATTATTAAAGAGCAGAGGTAAGAACTAGACACAGTACTTCAGGTGAGGTCTGACTTGTATGCAATGAAGTGAACTATTGTTATCTTAATACTATACTGTTAATGAAGCATAAAAATCTCACTAGCCTTTTCTGCAGCTGCACCAGACTGCTGACTCACATTCAATTTGTACTCAGTGATAATTCTGAGATCCTTTCCACATGTTTTCTGGCCAATATTTCCATTCTATACCTGTGAAGTGTTAGTTAGTTAGTTAGTTTCTCTCTCTCTCTCTCTCTCTCTCTCTCTCTCACACACACACACACACACACACACACACACACATACACACACACAGCTTGCTCAGGTACAGAACTTGCACTGTCTCTGTTGAATTTCATTTTATGTCATGTCAGTCCACGGTCATCCTAAATGCCATTCCTGTCTTCTGAGGTGTCAGCTCACTTTCAAGTTTTGTGTCATCTGTAATCTGATGAGGATTCCCTCAAGCCCTTCATTTGAATCACTGATAAAAACGCTGATGAGTACTGGGACCAGGACAGAGCTCTGCAGTGTTCTACACAAACCCTTCTTCTAGTTTGATGAGGAGCTCTGGATGAGCTCTCTTTGTGCAGTTTTCATTCTAAAAAAGCCTGTTGTGAATCCAGCTAGTAGTACTGTCATCTAGCCTACATTTGTCAAGTTTGCTAACTAAAATGGTTTGATGAACTTTGCTAAATGCTTTGCTGAAATCAAGCTGAACTGGATCCACAGCATTCCCACAATCCATAAAGCAAGTAACTCCATGAAAGAGGGGAGATAGTTGGCAGGATTTATTCTTAACAAATCTATGCTGGCTTCTTCTAATCCCCAAGATTGCCTCCAAGATGCTTACAGATTATGAAGCAGTCATTCTGTTCTATTTTTTTCTGTACTATTAACTGACCAGTCTGTAGTTTCTAGGGATATGCATGAAAGAGATTTCACGATCAGTTTCGAGCTCCAATGCTTCAAGTGTTTTGGCCATAGTTAACAATTGAAACGGAGCATTGGTTACTCACCATGAGGGCTCCTTCTTGCTGTGGGGTCCAAGGGCATCTGACTGAGGGGTTATCTTGACCCACATGACTCCAAGAGGCAGGACTATGTAATTAGCAAAGGCTTTAAGTTCGGGAGGAGCAGGCTCCTCCCCAGTTCTTTTAGTACCAGAAGCGACAGGTACAACAATGCGAAGCCACGTCTGGTAAACTAGGTGAAAAATGAGTTAAAACACATCCCAACAGAAAAAACACCAACTATGCCAACCTACAGTAAACATATGGCAAAATAAAACACAACTTGATACCTGGAAGGTAGGAGCTGGCACAAGGGAGGGTCGAGACACCCTTGGACCCCGCAGCAAGAAGGACCCTTCACAGTGAGTAACCAATGCTCCGTTCTCTGCTGCTATGGGTCCAAGGGCGTCTGACTGATGGGACAAACCAAAGCTCCAGTCTTAATAGGGAGGATACCAGCAACTACCGTGCAGGGAGCACCTGCTGGAGAAGGCGCCTCCCGAACGCTGCCTGGGCAGATACATAGATATCTAGTTTATAATGTCTGGTAAAGGTAGAGGGGGCCCGCCAGGTTGCCACTCGGCAGATATCCTGTATAGGGGCGTTGGTGGAGAAGGTTGCTGAGGTGGCCACTGACCTGGTAGAATGGGCCAGAACCTTGGTGGTTGCCCTAAGACCTTGGGATTTGTATGCCAGAGAAATGCACACCTTAAGCCACCTAGCTAAAGTGGCGGGTGTTACTGGCTGGCCCATAGAACATGGCAGAAAGGACACAAATAGGGACTCCGAGGTCCAGATCTGTTTGGTCAGCCTTATGTAGGTTTTTAAGCATCTGCGGACATCAAGTTTATGCCACGCTTTTTCAGCCGGGTTAATCAGGTGAGGGCAAAAGGAGGAAAGCACTACATCTTGGGAAATGTGAAAAGGAGATGCTACCTTTGGGCAAAAAAGGGGGTCTGGGATTAACCTCACAGAGTCTTCAGAAAAAATGCAGAAGTTTTTGTGAACCAAAAGAGCCCTGAGCTCAGAAATTCTGCACACAGAGGTGATGGCTACTAGGAATGCGAGCTTGAGTGAGAGTATGCATAAGGAGATAGAGGACAGCAGTTCGAAGGGGTGACCCTGGAGGGCCTTGAGAACAGTATGCAGATTCCAGGTGGGGAAACGATGAACCACCGGAGGAGATAGGAGTGTAGCGCCTGAAGAAAACGTCTCAGGTGTGGATGGCTACGGACGGGGGATCTAGGAACTCCTTTCCCACCACTGTAGGGAGTATCAAACCTCCTGGGGCAGACACCCGTTTTTTGGACTTGACAGCTATATCTGCATGAAATGGGAGGAGGAACCACTGCAGGGGCCTCAGGTGGAAACGTCCCCAGGGTACGGACTATAGGCTCGCTACCATCAGGCCTAGGAGTCTGGACAGAGCCATGATGGGAGTGCAGTTGTATTTCAGGACCTGGCATACCTCTGATTCCAGGGTATGTCTTTGGTTCTGAGGCATGAAGAGTTTGTCCAGCTGGGTGTATATCAGGATTCCTAAGTGGAGAATCTGGTGTGCTGGTAGCAGTTGGCTCTTTCCCTCGTTTATGATGAACCCATGAGCATTGAGAGTTTGGATGGTGGTCTGCAGGTTCAGCTGGGCAGACTGGAGTGACCTTGACTGAAGAAGAAGGTTACCCAGATATCCAAAGATCCTCACACCCTGAAGTCTGAGGTGCACTATCATGGGGGCCAGGACCTTTGTAAAAATGTGTGGGGCTGATGAGAGGCCAAAGGGAAGAGCTTTGTACTCGTAGTGTACTCCCTCATACAGAAAGCGGAGGAGATGGCAACTGTCCCAGTGAATGGGCACGTGCAAGTAGGCCTCCTTGAGGTCTATGGACATGAGCAGATCTAGGTGATGCAAGGCCTCTGCGATAGATCTCAGGGACTCCATGCGGAAGGTGCGCTTGCGGACAAAGTGGTTGACATGTGTTAGGTCCAGAACAGCGCAAATCGACCCGTCTTTCTTGGGTACTGTAAAGATGACTGAGTAGACGATCAGGCCTTGCTGATGGATGGGCACTGGTTCTATGGCACCTATGGCCTGAAGATGACGAATTACCTCTTGAAGGCCCTGATGCTTTTGTTTTTGTTTGGACGAGGGAGTAGGAAGGAACCTGTGGGAGGGTTGGCTGGACAGTTCTATGGAGTAGCCCTCCCTTACAGTGGAGAGTACCCACAGATCTGATGTGGTGGCCTCCCAAGTGTGCCAGTGAGAGGAGAGGCGACCACCTAGGGGCACCTCTCCCGCCCCGTCATGCCTGCTGTTTAGGCTGTTTGGATTGGAATGAGAAGGAGGCCCGGTTCCCAAACTGCTGTCCGGGTGTTCTGGCTCTACCCCAGTAGGGGCGATGAGCCCTAGACCCCCCGTCTCTGTCAGCGAAGGAGGAGCTCAAGGAGCAAAAAGGCTGAAAGTACCGTCTGCCCTGGGGACGGTCCTGTTTTTTAGCAGCAGAAGGCATAGCCCTCATCGTGTCCTTAGATTCGATAAGGACCTCGCTAAAAACCGCATCCCCAAACAATTTTTGGCATTCATATGGAACAGAAGCCAAATTCGTCTTAGACGTGGCATCTACTTGCCAGTATTTTAGCCATAAGTGTCGCCTGCCTACCACAGAGGCAGTAGCTGCCTTAGAGGCAAAATGCAGCCCGTCCAAGGTGGCATCCACCATGAATGTTTGTGCCTTGTGTAATTTTAAGAGAGTCTGGTGCAGTCTAATTGGGTCAGAGGGAGGATCTTATATCAAATCGTCCAGCCAGATAAGGGAAGCCTGTGCTACGATATTGGCTGCCGCTGAGGCCCTCATGGATAATGTTGAAGAATCATGAATGTGCTTTAGGGATCCCTCCATGAGCTTGTCCGCCGGGTTCTTGAGGGCGGACTCACCGTCTCTGGTCAGAACCGAATGAGAAATTAATTGGACGACGGGAGCATCCCTGAGAGGCGTATTGAGTATTTCTCTACCCTCTTGCTGGAAGGTGTAAAATCTGTTAGCCACGGCGGTAGCCGTTTTAAAGGGGGTGGAAAGCTACCATTCAGCCTTGGCCGCTTCCACAAACTGCTTAGGCAGTGGGAGGGACATGGCAGACTGTTTGGAGCCAGGGAAAACTAAACCACTTTTACCGGCTGGCTGGGTTTCCTGAGAAGCAGGGGGGGCAAGCCCCAGGGCTATTATAGTTTTGGATATCAGAGGGGCCAAGTCTGGGACCTGAAAAAGCCTGAGGGGTGCTTCGGGTGAGTCTGTTTCAAGAGGATCAGACCATTCACCCTCGGATCTAGGATGGTCTGGGTCCTCCTGGCCTATAGGATCTGCTGGATGGATGGGATCCCTAGGAGATCCAGGAGTTTGTCTTAGAGCCACACCCTGGGCAGTCTCACTAGCCAAGTTCACCGTATCCCTGAGGGAAGTGAGCCCGGGGAGAGGGGACCCTTGATCAGAGCCCTCAGAGGAGTGGGCAATGATTTCCTGCTGTCTGGACCTGGATCTGGACTTTTTAGATTTTTTAATATGTTTTTCTTTTTCCTTGCCTCTTTAGCGTCAGGAGTTTCAGAAGGTGATGATTCAGCACTGGAGGAGGCCTGGGAGGACTGCCTAGAGCGCTTACGCCTTTTTGATTGCAAGGCATCATATTTTTCAAAAGCGGTGGATAGTAGGTTCTCTATCCAGAATCCCCAGGAGGTAGGCACATCAGATGGTAGCTGCGTTACAGTTCTGGAAGAGGGAATGGGCAGGGTTGGACTAGAAAAGGGTCAGAAGATTGTTCACCACCTCCTGCTGGGCTGAAGCAGTGCTCCTGGTGACCACTTGTTGCTGTGCCCTGGGAGGCACAGTATCCATGCCCCCCCCCCCGGCCGCTGCCGGCCTAGCTGAGGCCTTCTTGGATGGTCGTGGGGCCGTGGACGCTATTTTCGGCAAGCCCACATTTAGAGGAGAACCTGGGATGATCTGGGAGCCGCGTTGTTGAGGCGGGCTGCCCTGGCGCGTCTGGGAGCAGCAGGAGGGAGGCGGGGAATGCAGAAGCAGGAGCTCTGCCCAGCCCGCTTCCCCGCTCAGCAGCTGAAGGCTTTTTCTGGCTGTTTGGCACCAGAATGCGCCAAACAGCTGATCGGCAGCATTCTCTGGCTCAGGAAGTGCTGCGGATTACGCACAGCCCACCCACAACTGGAGGCTCTTAAGAGAGGTCTCAGGCTGCAAATGGCCAGCCAAATAAGACCCCCTCAGAATACGTACGTGTAGTACTCTGAGAGGGTCTTGACATCCAGTAAGGCCCAGGAGAAAAAAAGGGAGGGGGAATAAAACAACAAAGCAGGAACCAAAAACGAAAGAGAAAGTAGCAGAAAGAGAAAGGAGCAGTGCTGAGCGCTGAGGAGCTGCCTGGAGTCTTCGCAGGACAAAAAGAACTGGGGAGGGGCCTCCTCCTCGCAAACTTAAAGCCTTTGCTAATTACATAGTCCTGCCTCTTGGAGTCATGTGGGTCAAGATAACCCATCACTCAGATGCCCTTGGACCCATAGCAGCAGAGAACACCCCATTGTCCCCCATGGATAGTACATAAATTATCATGTTGTTAATGGGCAGACAGTGATACATCTCATTTGGGGGTTGGTCAGGGTGGGGCAAACTGCCAGTGGAGTTGCAGTGGGTGGGCAGGACCATGAGGCACTCTCCATGGTCAGCATGGGATAGCCCAGCAGGGGATGGGCTGGCTTTCTTGAAGACCAGCTGCTCCACCAAGTCATCCTTCAAGCGTGAGCGATGGGGTATTACCATGTCCCCGGCTTTGCAGAATGCCCTCTCGCTCTGGACACTGCTTGGTGGGCATGAGAGGAACCATCTGGCAGCCATAAGCCACTTCTGGCCAGACGTGGCAATGTGTTGCCCAAAACTGGATTGGCTCCATCGCCCAGCCAGCCACTGTGCAGCACACACTAAGCACTGCTGCAGGACTAAGTGGGCTGCTCCCGTACCCCTGGCAAGGTGCCAAGGAAGCCTTCTGTGAACTACCGGGTGGGATGCTGAGGCGGAACTACCAACTTCTTGTGAACTAGTACTGCATACTAGCAATAGCTGCTCCTGCACCCTCCTTCTGGTTGCATCCTAGGTTCCTTTCTTGGGCTCACCTAACCTCTTCCGCCAGGTGGCCCCTCCTTCTGGACAGCTGGTCAGGGGTGAAAGCTTTGCCCTTCAGCCTTGGGTCACATAGGCAAGACAAAACATGCTCTGCCGATGCACCCAAGTGTGTCCTGCGCCGATTCACCACTCCAGTCGTCAACCAACCTGCCAAGGTGATTGCTTCCTCTTTGTTCAACATGGATTGGAGCTCAGCCATCTTCTTTGAGAAGAGTGGCGGGCAAAGCCTGACTCAGCATTACTGCCTTGGCAAACAGACTGTTCATGGCACCAAAGAATGGCTCGAGTGTCAAGACAAACTCGGAAATGAGCCCCAGTCCTGGGTGAATAGGTCGCACACTTCCAAGCCACACCTCCTTCCCAGGGCATGGATGGCTGGCTCTGGCTCCTGCAGGTGTTAGAACAAGTCCCACCGAGTCATAACATCCCGAGGGATCAGGTGTTCAGGTAGGCCAAGCTCAAGCTGCCTCTCCTTGAGCATCTATGCTCTGGTGGAAGCAAGCTGTGATCCTGTGGCACCTGTCCCTAAGAGCATCATGGAAGCAGCAGACTAGCGCTCAAAGAATTCAGCGGGGATGCCTCACCTAGCTACAGCCCCAGAAAGGCCAAGCACATTCCACATGATCAGGTTGGATGGACACAAAATGAAGCTACTTAGTTGCCTTCACTATGTTCAGGCCATTGTTAGTCACCATGAACCCTTGGTGAAGGTTTGGTGCCAGGACAGCCATCCCTCCACCTGGCAATCTGTGGCCACTGACAGCTTCTCTGCCATGTACTCAGTGTCCAGCACCTGCACATGCAGCACAGCCCATCTGTGCTTTGCTGCATGAGAGGGGCTGGCCATGCCACCACCAGATGTCCTCTTGCTCTTCTGCCCCACCGGAATGTTGAAATGTTTCGATCAAAATGGGGTTGTTCTGTTTCAAGCTCTAAACAAGCCCTCTACTTTATTATTATTATTTATTATTATTATTAATTCAATTTCTATACTGCCCTTCCAAAAATGGCTCAGCGCGTTTTACACAGAGAAATAATAAATAAATAAGATGGATCCCTGTCCCCAAAGGGCTCATAATCTAAAAGAAACATAAGACAGACACCAGCAACAGTCACTGGAAGTACTGTGCTGGGGGTGGATAGGGCCAGTTACTCTCCCCCTGCTAAATAAAGAGAATCGCCACATAAAAGGTGCCTCTTTGCCAAGTTAGAAAGGGAATGTTTCCCTTAGATTTAGTGTTAGCTTTAGTGTTTCGAGCTCAAAACACTCAAAATGTTTCGCCAGTGAAACTTTCTGCACATCCCTAGTAGTTTCCTTGCATCCTCCTTTTCTCCATTATTCTATTTCTTGTTCTAAAGGTTATTGGATTAAGTGTCCTTGAAGGGTATTGAGATTTTTTGCAAATGTTTGTAGTGCTCCATACAAGGGAACCCAGAAGTCTGTGTAGAGTAATCTCCAAGATGAGTCCTCTAGATTGCCTAGAATCCTAGTTGCTTAATTAAGATGAATGTTGAAAGCGACCTAGTCTCTTTATTCCAATTATTGCAGCTGCATTGGCTTTTCTGTTGTGTAGCACACTAAACTCACTCAACTTGCCAGAGAATAAAAGGAAAAGTGGCATTATTTTGCTATCCTATTGCTATGGACTTCAAGCAGGCCTAAACACATCTTGCTCCGCTAAAAACATGACATTTTTTTAAAAAAATACAGCCAACAGCTTTCAAAAGTGCACAGTTAACACCACCTAATTATTGCAACATAGGCCTAGTTTGAAGGCTTAACAGAAGTTTAATGAGATGCATTATAATCCCAGAAAAGGATAGCAATTCATTACATGACACAACAGCAAACTCCGGAGTTGCTTTGGAAGCAGAACTGCACAGCTATCAACATGTACAAATGGTCCCTTAAAAAGATAGGAAACTAAAGGCTCCAACTTATTTACCCAATGCATAGGATAAATAACTGCTTCTTTTAAGCATACTTATTGATGTTAGCCAGCCAACATTCCCTAAACAACAGCATGTGATACATCTCTCTGACGCAAAATGGTTGTTTTAGGCTATGCAACTGTAAGAGCACATGGCTCTTACAGGAACATTTTGCTGCCTTGGCACAACAAGCATGGTAGAGCTCTTGATGCTACAAAGAACCAACAAACTTCTTCTTTGCAGGACGGTGGAGGTAGGCGGATAAGTGAGGGATCCAGAAAGCCTTGCATTGAGTTATGGTACTAACTTATCAGCAGAAATCAATCCCAGAAAACCTACAATTCTTTGTTGCTTCTCAAACAAGCGCAGACTACTATACTTAGCTGACCCTATTGGTAATTCAAAACCCTCTTGCATAATCCTGCCAGGTCAGAACCTGGATTTCCAATGGGTGTGTGTGTGAAACAAGGGATTCACAAAAAGGCACAACTATGTGGCAACCTATGAAATGAAATGAGGCAAGGCTGGGGGAGAAGAGGGTGTGTCTTGTTGGTTTCTTCTTCTCCCCAGGTGTCTCAGTTCTTGAGATAAGCCCGTGGTGTAGACAAAAAACATGCTTTAAAAAAAAAAAAAAAAGTTGTGCCTTGCCTAATAATAAGTGGATGCAGCCTCAATGATAAATCGTATAGCACAATCTTAGGAATCCTGTGCCTGGTGAAGTATATATCAATCCCGAATGACTTCCAAGTTCTTCTCCTTTTTAAAATATAACACAGTTAATAATATGATTTATGACACTGAGAGAAAAAGAACCGGAAGCATGAGAGTGGTATCAAAGTATCTTTTATTCAATTATGTTTTAGATTTGATACAGAAATATATTAACTACATATGTTTTAACTGGAAGAAGGTCTGAGGGAACAAGTGTAAGGAAGTATAAAGGCCTGCAATGTAGAAGAGAGACCATGTTAACCCGTTAATACACACCAGCTATCTGAATTTGCAAGAAACAAGGCAGCTTGCGTATTAGCAATGAAGTCTATTAAAAGTTGTCTAACACAGGATTTGCATAAGATCCCAGGCTGTCATCTGTAAAAGGTTTCTTTCCCCCCTTCCTCTACTAACTCAGTCCAGTAGGGAATTCACAGCTTTGCATAGTCTTTGAGAATCGTCTCCAGTTTCTGGCTCAGCATGATGTTTCCTTTAACTTTTAGCTTACCAGAGAGGAATGCCTACAGCAAGCAGAGGGGAAAAAACAATTAGATAGTCTGCCTGAGCTCCCAGAGTTGTGTTTCTTAAAAAAATCACAGGACAATAAGACTCGACCAGACAAAAATCCGCTGTGAACAACAAGACAAATGTGATCAAATCTATCCAATTGCCATGACTTGCCTCATTCAAGTAGAAGAAAACAGAATAATACTGAATAACCAGCTAAAGATGTTCTAGATGTTTTAAATGGGGCGGGTGGGGGGAATCCAATCAGGAATGAAAAACTATGGTAAGGTCTCCTAATGTCTACTTCAAAATGTTAAAGTGCCAATAGGAATCATACCACTCGCTATTTATTTTTATCCTGCTCTTCCTCTAAGGAACTAAGGGTAGCATACATGCCACCCCCCCCAACCATCCCATTTATTTAATACAACCCTCTGAGATAGGTTGGGTAAGAAACAGTGACTGACCCAAGGTTACCTAGAGCTTTCCTACCAGCAGGCTTTACTGAGAGCTCAAATTTGCAAAGAAAGAAAGAAAGAAAGAAAGAAAGAAAGAAAGAAAGAAAGAAAGAAAGAAAGAAAGAAAGAAAGAAAGAAGATGCAAAGTATATATATTTTTAAACCCCGGACATAAATCGGGCTAGGCAGTGAAAAACCTGAATTGTGTGTGAAGTGCTCTCCAATATCTCACACTGACTTTGGTGCGAATCTGGCCATTGTACAAAAGCACACCCTCCATTCAGAGCTAAAAGCCCTGTCTGGAAATACTCCTGGAGAGTTTCATAGCCAACTGGGGATTTATACTCAGGTCTACCCACTCCTAGTACATTCTAACTACTATACCATCACTGGTTCTCTGTTAATACATGGGATCTGGCCCTCAGTTCCGAATTGGGGAGTTAGCAGCAGGATTTTGTTTCCTCTAGCCCAAGAAATGTTGACTGCCATGAACTCTCATAGACTGGGGAAGTTCCTTGCCCAATTAATGAGGCATATCTCACAGGGGGAAAGTATGTCTAAAGGGGAAACATAAAAGGCAAGGGAGGGGAGGAACATCTCTGTCTTCCATCCTGCTCTCACACATCTCCAACTGTTTTTGCTCTAACAACAGAAGTATGAATACAGATTTAAGAATAATTTAAATCTGTAACATGAATCCACAGCTTAGGAATTACGTTTTGGAGTCTTACAGTAGCACAAGTCAAAGCAGCCTCATCAGACCATTAATGTAATGCTCTAGTCCTGACCCACAATTTAAGTTCCAGAGTTTATGCTCTTTGTAAAAAACAAAAACAAACCCCCCCTGAGATTCAGAAATAAGAATGAGCCACAAAACACATATTAAATCAGAAGTGCACCTAGGTAATTTTGGAGGACCCAAAGGCCTTTGGAGGCCACCCACCCCCCACCGCCACAGGGATCTTGAGGGCACAAACAGCAACTGAACTCACAAAAATGTAACAATATAAAACTGGCTTTGAGGTCACCAAGAGTCGACACCGACTCAACAGCACAACTTCACCTTTATATGTATACAAACATGCACTGGCAGAAACATTTCAACACTCAACATATTCCCACCCCACATATTTATTTCCCCACTCCCCCTTCTGTCTTTAAAGCAGAGGTCATGCTCGGCCATCCAGCACAGTGGCAGGCTAGTGCCACCCAGGATGGTCTAAGAAGGATGTGGAGGCCCAGGACTTCAGCCTGGAAGTCCAGAGGTAAGAGTGCCTCTGTATGGAATTCCTGCGTATGTGGGCTTTTCTACTCAAATCTGTGGAGAAGAGAGCTCTTTTGTGCTCCTCTGCACAATCAAAATTGTCCTTTTCTATTGAAGACAACAAAAATATTTGTGGTGGAGGAAGCTTCTATCCATATTTATCCAAGTATGTGCAAAACTGGGACAATTTATGGTTCTTTGAATGAAACAAAGATTAACAAGATTAGAATTATGGTTACGTGGCCCAAGTAGACAGGCAATTATGTATGAAACATATTCTTTCTGTAGCCATCTTTAGATTTGTGCTTTAATCTCTAGCGACCTGTTAATGCAACATTAACATTCTACTTTACAGGTGATGACAGCATTCACTCATGTTGATTATACCTTTTGTGGATTGATTTTGCCAAGCACCAAATCCATGAAGATTTCATCAGAAAGGGTGAAAGTGGTGTCAGCTTTACCCCGGGCAGGTCCTCTGTACAATGCTCCAGACCCATTCTTTAAATCAATGGCTGAGGAAAACAAAACAAAAATTAAAACATAAAGGCAAAGAAACAGTAAACAGGAATGTATTATCAAAGCCTGTGCAATATCCACCTATTGGCTGATTGGAAAAAATCGTCAAAATTAAGAGCAAATTTAATGTTGCATGCTTCCTAGAAAAAATATTTTCATGAACTTAAGGTATTTTCACTGAAATGTGTGCTGTAAAGCAGATTAGGATAAAAAAAATACAAGAACATTGTGACTATCTAACAGCAATGGGCTTAATTTCTGAGTTTTCAGACATATCCTAGATCTCAACAGTAGAAAAATACAATGAAAACCAATTCCTTTTAGCATTAAGCCCAGCTTTCTAGCCACAATGTTCTTAGAATACTTAATTTATTAACACAGAAATCAGATCTACCTAATTATGGGCATCCTGTTCAATCATTAGTTTACCCCATGTAGTGAAGCTCTACCATACAGTGACTGGATTGATGAGATAAATCACCACCATCACCCCATCTCAAACCACACTGGTTTTCCCCAGGCACTTGCATCTTTCGATTTTATTTACACTACAACAGGCTGCTTAGATTCCCACCACATTCTGCAACTTATCCTCTGCTAAGTATCTAAATGAAGAGGCTGTACATATGTTTTAACAGGCTATAATTACTTGGAGAACTTTTTTGTTGCAAAGTATTGGCTTGCTCTAGAGATGAGTGTAACAAGATCTCTACACATCATTTCAAAGAACTGGTTTCCCAAATAGCTTGAGATGTGCTGAGTGTGCAGTTGGGAGAACTGCTTTGGGAGCAAGAAAATAAGGCTCTCATTGGCATAAGGAGCGGCATCCAGACTAAGCCCCACTGAAATGAATGGGACTTTTTAGTCATGTCTAACTGGTTTCATTGCTTTCAACAGTGCTTAGTCAGGGCTGCGCCCAAGGGATTAAAAAAAAAAAAGTTTTTATTCTACTTTTCCATGGCTCAAGGCAGCTAACGAAGTCACAGAATAGTAAGACATGTCAATGAAGAGCAAGAAACAAGTGGAACATTGAAACCACACAAAAGTCACTTTACATGTTTCTCGATTTTAATTATCGTTTTTTTATTTTAATGAAAACCGCCCTGAGCTGCTTTAGGAAGGGCGATGTATGTATATGTATAATCAAAATCAAATAAATAAAAATAAATACTATAGGGGCTTTTTATAATATGAAGCCTCTATATGGCCCTTGCTTGTAACTTTCATGATCTGACACCCAGGTTGTAGGGGAATGGCACAGCAGATATCTAAAGCAGATAGAATGTTTCTATCCCTTTCCCCTAACACTAGAATTCGGGTGGTCAGCCACTGAAATGGATTAGATGTAGATTCAGACAAAGAGTGTACTTCTCTAAACTTACAGAACCTACTGAGGTGAGGGGGTTCAGATAGCTTTGGAAGGCAGCTTTTAGACAAAATCATGGCGGAGAGCTCTACCACGGGCTATTGAGTCACAATGGCCATGTGGAACTATATTCTGATGTGGAAGCTATGATCAGAGGCTTTACACCACAGAATACCAGCTTCTGGCTAGCACAGTGGGTGAGGGCCTTTATTTATTTATTTAATTTATATACCGCCCTTCCAAAATGGCTCAGGGCGGTTTACAATTAAAACTCATAAAACAATGAAAAGCTAAAACAAATTAAAAACAATAAAACTAACAATTTAAAAACATTTTAAAACAAAAATTAAACATTGTCCCCAGACCCCAGCTCAAGAAAACACGTAGACTTAGTATAGAAGAAAAGGGCCACAACTTTGTTAACTATTACACAAAGCATGGCAGACTGGAACACCAGGTGATTAATCACCCTTAGAGAACAGTGCGGGCCAACAGAAGCAGGTCAGAACTCTGAAATCCTACCCAGCGCCCTACTGGGCGACACACCCTGGCTCGGGAATGGGCAGGTACACTCCACCCAATTCCTTCAAAGCCGCCCCCCCCTTCTGTAAGAGAGGATCTGGATACTTCTAGGCATTCGTCCACCCCGGACCACACAGCCCAAAGGTTGGAGAAGTCCTGAAGCAGGGTTCATGGCAATCATTCTCCCCGTGCTGCACAGGCTACAAAGGAGCGATTAACCCATCACCCCTTTTACATATCCAAGGGTGCTCACTGATGTTCTAACCCTCAAATTACCACCCCGCCCGCACTGTTCCTGCCATTGTGGCTGACCTAACTCTAACTACGCACCCAGGACACAGAACGGAGTAGGCGAAAAAAACCCAAACAGTGGCCAATGCGTTGGGAGCAAAAAATTCCTACTCGGCCCCTTCAGGCGGCCAGTCGCTAAACCCGCTCTGTACCGGGGGGGGAGGGAGGGGAGAGCTCCTTCTCCTGTGGTTGCCTGGTCCCAACCGCCTGGTCCTAACTATTTATCCCCTGCTTGAGGGTGTCCCAGAGCCACCTACCTGGCCACTGTGGGAAGCAGGATGGCAGACTTCCAGGGCTCTTCTAGGTAATCCAAGGAAAAGTAATGGCTGTATTGAAATAGGTTTTACTGTTGCTTAATGCCTCTCCTTACTAGCACTTTTCTAGGCTAAACTGAAAACTTGAAAGGGGAAATATTATCTCTAATTAGTGCTGGCTGAAAACTAAGAGGATGAAGACAGACACTAAATTCCCGGTATAGTAATGCATCTGCTCAGATAGTAGACATATATTGCTTAATAGTGAACTCGTGTGTTTGAAAAGGAAAGTCACAGCTCTAAAATCGTTTTACTAAGTATTCCTGTACAACCACACAAAATAAAAATAAGCTGGATTCTTTCCACCATTGATATAAGATGTTTCAATGCTACAGACAGAAACGAGCCAAAATGGGTGAGCTGGAGTGCTTGGTGGCTAACGCAGACATAGATATAGTGGGCATAACAGAAACATGGTAGAACAGTGAGAACCAGTGGGACACTGTTATCCCTGGATATAAACGCTATAGAAAAGACAGGGAGGGGCGCCTTGGAGGTGGAGTAGCACTGTATGTTAAAGAAGGCATAGAATTTAACAAGCTAGAAAACCTGGGTGGACTGGAGTCCTCCACAGAAACCCTGTGGGAGACAATACAAGGCCTGAAAGGGAACGTGCTACTGGGGATGTGCTATCGCCCTCCGGATCACAACGCTGACAGTGACTGGGAGTTGCAGCAGGAAATCAGGGAGGCGTCAAGGAGAGGCAGGGCTGTAATCATGGGTGGCTTCAATTACCCACACATAGACTGGGTAAATTCACAGTCAAGTCATGACAAAGAGGTCAAATTTCTAGATACACTAAATAACTGTGCCCTAGAACCAGGGGCGTAACGAGGCTGGAGTGGGCCCAGAGACAAAATTTTAAAATGGGCCCACTGCTGATACACACACACTCACTTCACATGTGACTTGCCTCTGGGGGACACCTCGAGGCGTGGGGGGCCCCAGGCAGCTGCCTCCCCTTGCCTAATGGTAGTTACGCCCCTGCCTAGAACAGTTGATCTTGGAACCGACCAGAGAGAAGGCAACCTTGGACTTAATTCTGAGTGGCACCCAGGACCTGGTGCGTGATGTCAGTGTCATCAACCCTTTAGAGAACAGTGACCATAATGCCATCAAATTCAGCATACATGCAGGGAGAGAATCACCAAGGAAGTCTAACACAGACATTTTGAATTTCAGAAGAGGAAACTTCTCCAAAATGAAGAGTATGGTGAAAAGGAAGCTGAAAGGGAAAATCAGGAGAGTCACTTCGCTCCACAGTGCATGAGTTTACTCAAAACCACAGTACTAGAAGCCCAGTTAGACTGTATACCCAAAAAGAGGAAAGGTACCACTAAGTCCAGGAAGATGCCAGCATGGCTAACGGGTACTGTCAAGGAAGTCCTAAAAGGGAAGAAGACTTCCTTCTGAAATTGGAAGGCCTGTCCAAATGAAGAGAACAGAAAGGAACACAAACTCTGGCAAAAGAAATGCAAGGCAACAATAAGGGAGGCGAAAAGAGAGTTTGAGTAACATTTAGCTAAAAGCATCAAGGGGAATAACAAAAAATTCTTTAAATACATCAGAAGCAGGAAACCTGCCAGGGAGGCAGTTGGACCATTAGGCAATGAGGGAGTGAAAGGGATTAGTAAGGAGGATATGGAGGTTGCAGAGAAGCTAAATGAGTTCTTTGCGTCTGTCTTCACGGCAGAGGATACTGAGCATATACCTGCTCCTGAACCAGGCTTTTCGGTGATGGCGGCTAAAGAACTGAGCCAGGTAGAAGTGACGAGAGATGATCTAAACTGTCTGGAAAAACTGAGAACTAACAAATCACCAGGGCCGGATGGCATCCATCCAAGAGTCCTCAAAGAACTCAAATGTGAAATTGTTGACCTCCTTGCTAATATATATAACTTATCCCTGCAATCAGGTTCTGTACCAGAGGACTGGAGAGTAGCAAATGTAACACCGATTTTCAAGAAGGGGTCCAGGGGCGATCCGAGAAATTACAGGCCTGTTAGCTTAACATTCGTTCCAGGCAAATTGATGGAAAGCATCCTCAAGGATAAAATTGTAAAGCATATAAAAAAAAGAACAGGCCCTGCTGGGAGTGAACCAGCATGGCTTCCGCAAAGGTAAATCTTGCCTGACCAACCTTTGGAGTTCTTTGAGAGTGTCAACAAGTTTGTGGATCAAGGTGATCCAGCTGAAATAATATACCTGGACTTCCAAAAAGCTTTTGACAAAGTTCCTCATCAAAGACTCCTGAGGAAACTTAGCGGTCATGGGATAAGGGGACAAGTACATGTGTGGATTGCTAACTGGTTGAAAGAAAGGAAACAGAGGATAAGTATAAATGGAGAGTTTTCGCAATGGAGGGAAGTAAGAAGTGGGATCCTCCAGGGATCTGTACTGGGACTGGTGCTTTTTAATTTATTATAAATGATCTAGAAGCAGGGGTAAGCAGTGAGGTGGCCAAATTTGCAGATAATACCAAACTCTTTCAGGTAGTGAAATCCATAACTGATTGTGAAGAGCTCCAAAAGGATCTCTCCAAACTGGGTGAGTGGGTGACAAAGTGGCAAATGCGGTTCAGTGTTGGCAAGTGTAAAGTGATGCACATTTGGACGAAGAACACCAACTTCAAGTATATGCTGATGGGATCTGAGCTGTCGGTGACTGACCAGGAGAGGGATCTTGGGGTCGTGGTGGACAGCTCGTTGAAAGTGTCGACTCAATATGCAGCAGCTGTAAAAAAAGGCCAATTCCATCCTAGGGATCATTAGGAAGGGGATTGAAAATAAAACGGCTAATCTTATAATGCCCTTATAAAAAACTATGGTGCGGCCACACCTGGAGTACTGCATACAATTCTGGTCACCCCATCTAAAAAAGGACATTGTAGAACTGGAAAAGGTACAGAAGAGGGCAACCAAGGTGATCAAGGGCCTAGAGCACCTTTCTTATGAGGCAAGGCTACAACACCTGGGGCTATTTAGTTTAGAAAAAAGACAACAACGGGGAGACATGATAGGGGTCTATAAAATCATGCAGGGTGTGGAGAAAGTGGATAGAGAGAAATTCTTCTCCCTCTCCCATAACACTAGAACCAGGGGTCATCCTATGAAATTGATTGCCAGGAAATCTAGGACCAGCAAACAGAAGTACTTTTTCACACAACGCATAATCAACTTAGTTCTAGTTTTCCTTAGCATAGAGGCTTTTCTTCATAAACTAAAAGATACAGGGATATTAACACAGGATTTTGTGTTTCATTATGAAGGCTTGTTTTTTAAATGCTTTATTTCAAGAATATCTAAAATTGTAGCCAAGGATCTCCTCTTTGTTTAGCAAACACTAACAATTCCTCAAAGTGTCTGCTTTCCCAAAGTTCTATTTCCTGCACAAAATGCACTGCCAAAATGATCTACAACAAGGTATAGAAGCTGTCAGGCAACATGTTGCTTGCAGTGGAGAATGTTATGACAAGATTTTGCTTTGCCAATTCATTTTCACATTGCAGATTTCCTGAGCCATTCCCTCTACCCTTGCCCCCACCAGGGAGTGTAAAAACAACACCACTGCCAAGTTAACATTTCTGTAAGAAGCTGACATCTTTAATTATGATATCCTAGCAATTTCACCATCGATGAGACAACAGTTTGGAAGTGATTGTCTTTGGAAGCTGCCCTATGAATAATATCTTCTCAAAGAACCATTCTTTGTAAGAGATGCCTTTGCAAACTGTGTTGAAAAACAGTACACTTTTCTCCATCGCTGAAGCACTTTTACACATACTTTATTTGAAAGAATTTAGCATCTGTCTCAGACCAGGCAGGTTCCAATCAATTTCTTTTAAACCTTAACTCCATTTTAGCATAATAATTGCATTATGTGAGTCTTCAAAGAGCTTATTCACAGGACAATTTTTGAGACAGGAATTTACCACTATAGCCTGCCCCCACCCCCAACTGCTGATCAAAAAGATTATTCCTTGACCTTGTACACTTTCCCCCCTCAAGTGTTCCAGTGTGAAAATATTGCAAGTCATTAACAGACGATGAAAAAATAGATTGTTTTTCTTCAGGAATGGCAGAAGTGGCTTGTCATAATGGCTAAAAGTCTGAATGAATGACGCCCAAAGTCAATGGCTAAAAGTGTGAGTGAATGAGGCCCAAAATTCACATTTTACCTCATGGCCTTAGGCAAGCAAATTTATGCAAATAATACTAGTGTACCTTCACATTTCATGTATGCAAAGCACACTGAACATCTGGAATCCACTATAGAAATGTTAATTGCTTTTCTTGCTATATAGAGTCCTTTTCCACAAGGCATGTTTATCATGTGGAATACTGAGACCTTGTAGTGTTTGAAAAACATTCTTAGATTTAAATGGGGAGGAGGGGAATGAATCTTCCTGCTCTTCTCTCAAATACATCCCATACATTTTGTAAAGAAAATCTGATTGTTGTTGGGAAAAGTTTCTAAACTTTTATGCAGAAGAATTCGCACTTCCATGCAAATATTAATTCCACTTCATATGCCCCAGCAACTGAGGAACAGTAACGAAATAAAGAGGTTGGCATGATACAGAATGATATGAGGTAGGAGGTTATAGTCAATTGCACAAAGCAATAAAAGCTTTTTTGGCACTTGTGAATTTGGGAAGAATAAAAGTATTGGCTGTGTCGACCAGAACTGCAGATCATTTCCTTAAGGGCTGCTTCTCATCATTTTCCCTTGGACAGTCTGCCCAAGGTCATTATCATTAGATGAAAACGCCAGAGTTTCAGTCATCACCCACAACAGCAATGAGCTGTAGGGGCCACGTTGCTTCTAGTGCTGTCAGCTGCTGTGGATTGCACAACAGCTGAAAGCCAGGGAACAGAGACAAGTCCAGAGATGAAGGTCTAAGGCAAGAACAGCTGCAATGCAAATTTGACAATGGAAGGAGGCTTAGCAGGTAGGCCAGGAGAACAGCACCACATAGTAAATCAGGCCTGAACAACTTTGGCCATCATTTAACTAGAAGTTTTCAGCAGATTAAACTGGTGCAAAGTTTTGAGTTTTAAATAAAACAAGTACAGACCCACACAAAATATTGCCATCTATCCCTGGTGTGCATGTGTGCCATAGCATGGTGAAGGTTTTAACACCTTTCCTCCTCACAAGCAGAATGGCTTTTTACTGTCTTGAAGGAGTATTCGTCAAGCTGAGAAATTTCCTGCTCTTTTTGTTGAAGCCCCCACACTGAATATTAGCTGCCCCTGGTTGTCTGCCAAGCACCCTCTGAGTCACCATAATTCTACTCCAGAGAGTTATATTGGAGCAATTTTGGAGGGGTTTGGCCCCCTTGGTTTTTCCCCTTTAGATTTTTGTAGAAACCGGAACATTGTTTACTCACCGTGAAGGCTCCTTCTTGCTGCGGGGTCCAAGGGCGTCTGACTGATGGGTTATCTTGACCCACTTGACTCCAAGAGGCAGGACTATGTAATTAGCAAAGGCTTTAAGTTCGGGAGGAGCAGGCTCCTCCCCAGTACTTTTAATACCAGAAGTGACAGGAACAACAATGCAAAGCCACGTCTGGTAAACTAGGTGAAAAAATGAGTTAAACACATCCCAAAAGAAAAAATACCAACTAGGCCAACTTACGGCAAACACATGGCAGAATACAACAACCTGAGACCTGGAAGGTAGGAGCTGGCACAAGGGAGGGTCGAGACACCCTTGGACCCCGCAGCAAGAAGGACCCTTCACAGTGAGTAACCAATGCTCCGTTCTCTGCTGCTATGGGTCCAAGGGCGTCTGACTGATGGGACAAACCAAAGCTCCAGTCTTAATAGGGAGGGTACCAGCAACTACCGTGCAGGGAGCACCTGCTGGAGAGACGCCTCCCGAACGCTGCCTGGGCAGATGCATAGATATCTAGTTTATAGTGTCTGGTAAAGGTAGAGGGGGCCCGCCAGGTTGCCACTCGGCAGATATCCTGTATAGGGGCGTTGGTGGAGAAGGTTGCTGAGGTGGCCACTGACCTGGTAGAATTGGGCCAAAACCTCAGTGAGTGCCCTAAGACCTGAGGATTTGTATGCCAGAGAAATGCACACCTTCAACCACCTAGCTAAGGTGGAGGGAGTTACTGGCTGGCCCATAGAACGTGGCAGAAAGGACACAAATAGGGACTCGGAGGTCCGTATCTGTTTGGTCAGCCTTATGTAGGCTTTTAAGCATCTGCGGACATCAAGCTTATGCCATGCTTTTTCAGCCGGGTGAATCGGGTGAGGACAAAAGGAAGGTAGCACTACGTCTTAGGACATGTGAAAAGGAGATGCTACCTTCAGGCATAAAAGGGGGTCTGGGATTAACCTCACAGAGTCCTCAGAAAAAATGCAGAGGTTTTTGTGAACCGAAAGAGCCCTGAGCTCAGAAATTCTGCACACAGAGGTGATGGCTACTAGGAATGTGAGCTTGAGTGAGAGTATGCGTAAGGAAATAGAGGACAGCGGTTCAAAGTGGGGACCCTGGAGGGCGTTGAGAACAGTATGCAGATTCTAGGTGGGGAAATGATGAACCACCGGAGGAGATAGGAGTGTAGCACCTGAAGAAAATGTCTCAGGTGTGGATGGCAACGGACAGCACCTTTAGAAGTACCCGATATTAGACCCACGAGGGAAGAAGCTTGGTGTTTCAGGGTGTTTGCGGAGAGACCCTTGTCCAGGCCATCTTGCAGGAACTGCAGAAGATGAGGGACAGAGGCTGACCCTCTCGGGACCCTGTGGTGGTCTGACCAGTGTAGGAAGGCTCTCCACGTGGATTGATATATTCAGTTGGTGGACAAACGTATGGAAGCAAGCATAGTGTTTAGGACTGATGCCAAGTATCCATGGCTCTTCAGGAGGCGCCATTCAGTTTCCAGGCGGCTAGCTTTAACCAGCCTGGATGGGAAACTGGTCCCTGTTGCAGAAGGTCTGGCGTAACAGGCAGTAGCAGGTGGGGTTCCGAGGCGAGGTTGAGAAGCTCTGCGAACCATGGCCTCCGTGGCCAGTACGGGGCCACCAGGATGATCTGGGCTCAAAGGAGTTTGACTCTACAAAGGACCCTCGCCAGAAGGGGGTGGGAGGGAAGGAATAGAGGAGGCCCTGCGGCCATGGAGCCAAGAGAGCGTCCACCACTTCTACCTGGTGGCAGGGAAACCTCGTGAAAAAGCAGGGTAGATGAGTATTGGCTGGTGTTGCAAATAGGTCAACTTGGGGGAATCCGAAGTGTTCTGTGATTAGGTGAAAAATCTCTGGACGCAGGCGCCATTCCCTTGGTATGAGGTCCGAGCAGCTCAGCCAGTCCGCTATAGTATTCAGATCCCCCTGCACATGATGTGCCATCAAGGATGCTACATGGAGTACCGCCCAGTGGAACTGCAATGTTGTCTCCGCCTGGAGGGACCGGGACTTGGTGCCCCCTTGTCGATTCACGTGGGCCTTCGCCATGATATTGTCCGTGCGGATCAGTACATGGCGGTGAAGGAGATAGGCCTCGAACTCCTGTAGGGTTAGGCGAATGTTCCAGCCAGTTTATGCTGTGTTGGAGTACTTCTGCCGACCATTTGCCCTGTACAGAGAGTTGTTGACAGTGAGCTCCCCATCCCCTTTGACTGGCGTCTGTAGTCACGATGATCCTGGGGGGATCTAGGAATTCCTTCCCGACCGATAGGTGTGGGACGGTGATCCACCACGGTAGGGAGTGCCAAACCTCCTGGGGCAGACTCACCCACCTGTTGGACTTGACAACTATGTCTGCATGAAATGGGAGGAGGAACCACTGCAGGGGCCTCAGGTGGAAACGAACCCAAGGTACGGACTGTAGGCTCACTACCATCAGGCCTAGGAGTCTGGACTGAGCCATGATGGGGGTGCAGCTGGACTTCAGGACCTGGTGCACTTTTTCCAGGGTATGTCTTCGGTCCTGAGACAGGAAGAGTTTGTCCAGCTGGGTGTCTATCAGGACTCTTAAGTGGAGAATCTGGTGTGCTGATAGCAGTTGGTTCTTTGCCTCATTTATGATTAACCCATGAACGTTGAGCATTTGGATGGTGGTCTGCAGGTCCAGTTGGGCAGACTGGAGTTACTATGAATGAAGAAGGTCATCCAGATACCAAAAAATCCTCACGCCCTGGAGTCTGATGTGCACTATCATGGGGGCCAGGACCTTCGCGAAAATGTGCTGAGCTGATGAGAGGCCAAAGGGAAGAGCTTTGTACTCGTAGTGTACTCCCTCATACAGATAGCGGAGGAGATGGCGACTGCCCGGTGAATGGGCACGTGAAAGTAGGCCTCCTTGAGGTCTATGGACATGAGCAGATCTAGGTGATGCAGGGCCTCTGCAATGGATCTCAGGGACTCCATGCGGAAGGTGTGCTTGCGCACAAAGTGGTTGACATGCTTTAGGTCCAGAACAGCGCGCATCGACCCGTCTTTTTTGGGTACCGTAAAGATGACTGAGTAGACGCTCAGGCCTTGCTGATGGATGGGCACTGGTTCTATGGCACCTATGGCCTGAAGATGACGAATTGCCTCTTGAAGGCCCTGATGCTTTTGTTTTTGTTTGGACGAGGGAGTAGGAAGGAACCTGTGGGAGGGTTGGCTGGACAGTTCTATGGAGTAGCCCTCCCTTACAGTGGAGAGTACCCACAGATCTGATGTGGTGGCCTCCCAAGTGTGCCAGTGAGAGGAGAGGCGACCACCTAGCGGCACCTCTCCCGCCCCGTCATGCCTGCTGTTTAGGCTGTTTGGATTGGAATGAGAAGGAGGCCCGGTTCCCAAACTGCTGTCTGGGTGTTCTGGCTCTACCCCAGTAGGGGCGATGAGCCCTAGACCCCCCGTCTCTGTCAGCGAAGGAGGAGCTCAAGGAGCAAAAAGGCTGAAAGTACCGTCTGCCCTGGGGACGGTCCTGTTTTTTAGCAGCAGAAGGCATAGCCCTCATCGTGTCCTTAGATTCGATAAGGACCTCGCTAAAAACCGCATCCCCAAACAATTTTTGGCCATCATATGGAACAGAAGCCAAATTCGTCTTAGACGTGGCATCTACTTGCCAGTATCTTAGCCATAAGTGTCGCCTGCCTACCATAGAGACAGTAGCTGCCTTAGAGACAAAATGTAGCCCATCTAGGGTGGCATCCGCCATGAAAGCTTGCACCTTGTGTAAGTTTAGGAAGGTCTGGCACAATCTAATTGGGTCAGAGGGAGAATATTGTATCAAATCGTCCAGCCAGATAAGGGAAGCCTGTGTTATGATAGAGGCTGCCGCCGAGGCCCTCATGGATAAGGCTGAAGAATCGTGAATGTGCTTTAGGGATCCCTCCATGAGCTTGTCCGCCAGGTCCTTGAGGGCAGACTCACCATCTCTGGAGAGCACTGAACCAGAAATTAATTGGACGACGGGAGCATCCCTGAGAGGCGTATTGAGTATTTTGCTACCCTCTTGCTGGAAGGTATAAAATCTGTTAGCCACGGCGGTAGCCGTTTTAAAGGGGTGGAAAGCAACCATTTGGGCCTTGGCCGCTTCCACAAACTGCTTAGGCAGTGGGAGGGACATGGCAGACTGTTTGGAGCCAGGGGAAAACTAAAGCACTTTTACCGGCTGGCTGGTCCTCCTGAGAAGCAGGTGGGGCAAGCCCCAGGGCTAGTACAGTTTTGAACATCAGGTGGGCAAAATCTGGGACCTGAACAAGCCTGAGCGGCACCTTAGATGAGTCTGGTTCAAGGGAGTCAGACCATTTACCCTTGGATCTAGGATGGTCTGGGTCCTCCTGACCTAAAGGATCTGCTGGATGGATGGGATCCCTAGGAGATCCAGGAGTTTGTCTTAGAGCCAAGCCCTGGGCAGTCTCACTAGCCAAGTTCACTATATCCCTGAGGGAAGTGAGCCCGGGGAGAGGGGACCCTTGATCAAAGCCCTCAGAGCAGTGAGCAATGGTTTCCTGCTGTCTGGACCTGGATCTGGACTTTTTAGATTTTTTAATATGCTTTTCCTTTCCTTTTTTGGGGCAGGAGTTTCAGAAGGTGGAGTTGCTCCAGTTTCAGCACTGGAGGAGGCCTGGGAGGACTGCCTAGAGCGCTTACGCCTTTTTGATTGCAAGGCATCATATTTTTCAAAAGCGGTGGAGAGAAGGTTCTCTATCCACAATCCCCAGGAGATAGGCACATCAGATGGCAGCTGCGTTACAGTTCTAGCAAAAGGACTGGGCAGGGTTGGACTAGATGACCCCAAAGGGTCCCCTGATAAAGGGTCAGAGGATTGACTAGGCCCTGCATGGGCCCTGCTCACCACCTCCTGCTGGGCTGCAGTGGTGCTCCTGGTGACCACCCGTTGCTGTGGCTGTGCCCTGGGAGGCACAATATCCGTAGCCATATCCTCCCCTTCCGTTGCTGGACTAGCCGACGCCTTCTTTGTTGGTCACGGAGCCACGGATGCCATTTTTGGCAGGCCCGCGTTTAGAGGAGAGCCTGGGAGGCTCCGGGGGCCACGTTGCTGAAGCAGGCTGCCCTGGACCGTTTTGGAGCGGCAGGAGGGAGACGGGGAACACAGCAGCGGGAGCTCTGCCCAGCCCGCTTCCCCACTCAGCAGCTGACCACTAGAGGGAGCCGGAACACCGCCAAACAGCTGATCAGCGGCTGTTCTCCGGCTCAGGAAGTGCTGCGGATCTTGCACAGTCCGCTCGTGACTTCAGACTCTTAAGAGAGGTCGTGGGCGGCGGCAGTGGCAAATGGACAGGCAAAGAAGACCCCCTCAGAACACGTACGTGTAGTACTCTGGGGGTCTTACCATCCACTGGGGCCAGGAGGAAAAGGAGGGAGGAGTAAAACAACAAACCAGGAGCAATGCAAAACGAAAGAGAAAGTAGTAGTGCTGAGGAGCTGCCTAGGAGTCTTTGCCGGACTAAAAGAACTGGGGAGGGGCCTGCTCCTCCCGAACTTAAAGCTTTGCTAATTACATAGTCCTGCCTCTTGGAGTCATGTGGGTCAAGATAATCCATCAGTCAGATTCCCTTGGACCTATAGCAGCAGAGAACGATATATCTGTGGGTTACCCCGAGTCTGCTGATGTTTCCCTCTTGCCCACAGGTGCTCCTTATGCATTTATAAGGATCACAACTTTCCAGCTCTTTTGGTAATAGATCTCCAGCTTCTGATCTTTCTGCAACGTTTCTACTTTGCTCTTGACGTTAATGTATGGATAAGTCCCAGTAACTATTACTCTGTTTTTGCTAAGTTTTTTTGAAATGGAGAAACAATTCCCAAAACCTATTTTTAAATTATTCTTATTTTTGTGTTTTTTAAAAATATTTTTTAAACTTTTTTTAAAAAGTAGACTTTATAAGCGCTATTAAGTGTGAAGTTTTCCTATGTTGCAGCCACCTATATGCACAGCGGGAAAGCAATCTGCTTAGAGAGCAGGAGGCTGCTGGTTTGAATTCCCGCTGGTGTGTTTCCCAGAATATGAGTAACTCCTATATGGGGCAGCAGCAATACTGGAAGGTGCTGAAAGGTATCAATAATCCCATACTGCACAGGAGAAGGCAAAAGTAAACCACTCCTGTATTCTACCAAGAAAACCACATCATCATCATCATCATCACATTTATATCCCGCTCTTCCTCCAAGGAGCCCAGAGTGGTGTACTACATACTTGAGTTTCTCTTTCACAACAACCCTGTGAAGTAGGTTAGGCTGAGAGAGAAGTGACTGGCCCACCCAGCTAGTATCATGGCTGAATGGGGATTTGAACTTGGGTCTCCCTGGTCCTAGTCCAGCACTCTAACCACTACACCATGCTGGCTATCTTCTACATCACGCTGGCTCTCTGGTCGCATGGCTCTGTGGTCACCAGGAGTCGATACTGACTCAACGGCACAACCTTCCCTTCCCTTCCCTTCCCTATGTTAGATTCAAGCTTCCCCTCTGCAGAAGAATGCAATTGCCTTGCATGAGAGTGCAATTTTCTTTACTTCTGGATAAGTCAGTAGGATTGAAACAAATCCTTCTTTGATTGTTTAAAATTATACTTTGTAACATATAAGGGTAAGGAAAAGCTGCAAGATGGATCAGAATTATCCTTATATTTTGGATGGGGGAGGGCTGAAGCTGTAGGACAGGCTGGCTTGAGGTTACCAAGTAATTTGACTAGATGTGAAACATAGACTCCCCAATTCTTTTTATACCGCTAATGAGGAAAGATTTGCTGTTATTTTTGAATGCCAGATTCCTGATTTTCATCCACAGTGTCCCTCTGTAATGGACTATTTCTTAACTCTAAGTAGTAGTCATTTTTGCATTAAGCCCAGGAATTTTTAAGCCCAAATGACCATTGTTTTGTTACCACACACTTTACAACAAGAAGGCTTAGAGCAAGTATCACTTCATTAAAGGATGCAGTAAGGCATTCCATAAATTAATTAAACTTCTGACTTACTCCACTGCACTGCAGTCATTTTGTCCTTTGTGATGTTCCACTGAAAAACAGCCTTTACTTTTTTCACCAGTTCATTTCCAGACTCTTTGATACGACGACCAATTTCTTCAAACACAAGGTCACTCAGCAACTCTGGTGCCTAATACACACACACAAACACCACAAAACTCTGAAGGATTTCACACCACAACCCACATACTGTGATTTATGACTGCATGCAGAGACTTCAAGCCTCCTTGTTTATATATTTTGTGGCCCTTTTTGGCGTAGTTGTGGACTCGGAGAGATCTAAACATTCTTCGGACACAAAGATGGATGCTTGGGGAAAGTGACATATTATAGCATTTTAATTTGTAGCTAAAGTTCATGCCTGCTACACAGCTGCTCTCGGTTCTATTCTACAGTCATCTATGGCTAGGTTCATAGTACGCCTGGTTGGTAAACGAGCCAAAGATTCCTTTTGCCAAAGAAACTATACAGGCTGTTTTCCTCACTAACATGTATATTCAATCTCAATTGCACACACAAACAACTTAACAAGTGCCATGCAGTCCAATGGAATTGAATGCAGACCTCAGCATCCTGAGAATTGTCTGCTTTCATTTATAATATAAGTAATGTTTCCAGCCCACATGGCGGTGAAGTTTAGATGTTTGTGGGGGCAATGCTAACTGAAAAGGCAGAAGCTTTGAGAAAGGCGGCAAAAGCGCACATCACAGTTTCTAGTGGCCAGATGACTGTGGCCACAGTGATGGCATCCCTCCCTTCCTATGCTAGCAATGTCTAGCAAAGGCAGTCATGCACAGAAGAAAATTAACACAAATTGGATTAACACAATTTATATAGGCCACAGAACTCAGCTTTTCCAAAGTTATTAAGTGCAGAGCACACACAACACTAAGTACATCACATAATGGAACCAGTCATGTTTTCTCTACCTCAGCTGAAGGTTCATTAGCTGAAGGTTGGTCAGAGGATGAAATCAGATCCACATATGCTCCTGCAATGGCTACCTCCCCAGTCTCTTTGACCTGTAAAAGGTTTGTTCACCACACCGTCAGTGAGCTTTTGGACAAGGTACCAAACATTATAAACAGTACAATTGTTACATTTACAATTGAGATATCCTCTTTGCATCTTAAACAACAGCTCAAGGCATAACAAACAAGGATCTCACAAAGGAATAATAAAAGGGAAAAGAAGCCTTGAAATAATTGCATGTCACTAAGCAAACTGTTCTAAAACCAGAACAATTATGCTTGCAACTTTTCATAAAGAAAATTGAAGTGTGATTTAATGGAAGAAGATCTAAGAATAATTAGTGGCAATGTTCTGGTGGATAAAAACCAGATGAGCAGAAAAGAAACAATCAGTTCAATTATTTCAAATATTAGATACAGGTTTATCAATAAAAAGGATAAATGTTTTAGCCAAACACACTACTATCTGTTGGAACCAACATCAAGGACAGGTTGCCAGTGTTCAACAAGGTGAAACAATTTAGCTGAATTTGTAGAGAGAAAGTGTTCTATTTTTTAAAATCATTATTTACTTCTAAAGCTTTTAAGCAATAGTTATTTCCTCAGTTCACCTTGTTCTTTGAGTCTTATGATACAATAATAGAAGAAAAAATATTTTAGCTAACAGTTGGAAATCACAGGAACCCACACACATGATATCAAGGGAATTAAGGCAAGCAGCAGTATAAACAACCATATTTACATGCTTTTTAAAAGATGCAGAAAGTATTTGTGCTAATTTTAAAAGGAGAGAGAGAGGGAGGCGGGGGAGGTTCAGGCACACTTAGAAAAACTTTTAAACAGTATAATTCTTTCTGAATCCCTCCCTTTGTACTTAACAAGAGGTTGTGAGTAAGGGTGTGTACAGAACTGGCTGGTCCGGGTCCAAACTTTTTTTTTTTAAAGTTAGTTTAAAATGGGCCTCTGCCAGGCCATGCAGAGGCCCATTGCGCAGGGGCAGCAGCCTCCAAAATGGCCACTGCGCCAGGGGGAAGGCCCAAACAGGCGGAAGAACAGCTGAACGGTCCGGTTTTGCAAGCCACGGAGGTTGGCAGGGGGAGGGGGAACCTCCGTGCCCCTCCCCACCACCTCGGAGAACCCTCCCAGAGGGGGTAAGTTGTTTTTTTAAAAAAAATGAACACTTATGAACCCCCCAAATAGGATGTGTGTGTGTGTGTTTCAGTCCGGGGTCGGACCGCACAGGGGTTGGTTCTGTTCGACCCCAAACTGTCAAAGTGAACCAGTTCGATGAACATGTTTGACGTCGAACCTGTTTGCACATGCCTAGTAGTGGGACAAGATAAAGTCTTTGGAGCAAAGGCGCTGAACTAACTATTCCAAATATTGAGACAAACGTATTGTGTGTTTCCAGATGTTCCTGGGACAGTACTATTTTGTCCCCTCCTCCTGAACCAAATACCACTCTGCTCCTCACCAAATACCCATACCTGCCTCAAAGGCAATATCTGGTTCCTTTACTTTGAATTCAGGGATATACAGCTATGAATCCAAATAATGCTTTGGGTAACATAATAGTGTGGGTCTTCAACAAGTGGAGAGTAATAGTGTGAGTAGTTTTTAGTAGGTGATAAAACAGTGAGGGGAAAGACAGGCTACAGTAGAACCTTGCCCCAAGGCTTTCCAGAAATTAGAAAAACCATCAGATGCACAAAAATGGTTAGTCCCCATTGAAATAAATGAGATTTGTACATGGACAACTGTGTGTATGATTTGAACCATTCGCAGGCTTGTCCCCTAACCACCACCACCACCCACGCCCCACAGCTTCATGTTTCAGCTTCATTGTTCTGACCTTGGTCTGGATATGAATCCTTTTTCCTTCTTTCCACATCTCAGTTTGCAAAGTTTGTCCTGGGAAAACTGGTTTTGCAAAACGAACCTACCAAAAGGAAAGATGAAAGAAGCTTCTTTTCCTTTCAATTAGAACAAAACAGCCTTTTAAAAAATGCTACAGCTGTTATCAACATCAGAAGGGACATTCTGGGGTGTGTGTGTTAAATGCCCTACAACCACTGTGCAACACTATAAATTTGGCTACTATTGATTAGGTGACTTAAGGTGGCCAATGTGTCACCTAAAGTCAATCACCAGCTTTAACTACCAAGACTACCAAGTTTCCCTTTTGCTTCTTTCCTTTCCCTTCCAAGAGGCCTGTGTGCTTCAATTACTGCTAGGGATGGAATAGAAAACTGCTGGATTTGGTGCTTTTTAAAAATGAGAGAACAATCATTATTGTCTTCTCTTTATCCCAGGAGCCCCGAGTGCAGATTGAAATCCAAGTGAGGCTCATCAACACAATTCTTAACAATTCCTGTCCTCCATCTTAAGATTGTTACAAACTGTAAATTTAAAGCTACCATCTTTCTTTTTTTAACATCCAGCCTGATGAAGAGTTCTGGGCAGTCTTAAAGCATGCTTAAGATGGTATGTCATTCTGTATGGTCCAAATAAAGGCATTTCGCCACCCACCCCCCATGGGACAATGCTGCTATTTTCAATTTTTATGTTCTCCCATTCACATGCAATCCCTCTCCCTGCCCCGTTAAAGTTAAATGATGCATCAGATTACTATTTTCTTCTATTTGAGTTGAATAATCACTGTAGGCAATATTATAGCCATGTTAAAACACATTAGTAAACCGAGAGGTACATAAGGTATCAAGTAACCCCAAAACTGAAGTGTCACTGTGGCTCAATCACACATTTTATGCCTACATCTTTTTCAGATAATGTGATAAAGGGAACTAGTATGCAGGAATCGGGGGAAAGGAAAGGAAAACCCATAGAAACATACAGACCTTAATTGCCTTGAACTTGGACACATCATTATTTGCAAAATGTTTCAAGACATGCCTGGCAGCAAATCCAAACGAACAGAGTCCATGCAATATGGGCTTCTGAAATCCTGTTAAGCAAACAGAGTTTTATTTCTTCTTCACCATCCTACATTTGGACACATGTACAGTGAGGGAAATAAGTATTTGATCCCCTGCTGATTTTGTCCGTTTGTCCTCTGACACAGAAATGACCAGGCTATAATTGGAATGGTAGGTTTATTGTAGCTGTGAGAGACAGAATAACAACAAACAAACCCTCAAAAGCCCAGTGCCCAAAAGTCAGCGATGGATTTGCATTGTAGTGAGGGAAATAAGTATTCAATCCCCTATCAACCAGCAAGATTTCAGGCTCCCAGGTGTCTTTTCACTATATGCAGGTAACGAGCTGAGATGAGGAACACCCTCTGTAAGGGAGTGCTCCTAATCCCAGCTTGTTACAGTACCTGTATAAAAGACACCTGTCCATAGAAGCAAGCAATCACTCAGCTTCCAAACTCACCACCATGCCCAAGACCAAAGAGCTGTCGAAGGATGTCAGGGACAAGGTTGTAGACCTGCACAAGGCTGGACTGGGCTACAAGACTATCGCCAAGCAGCTTGGTGAGAAGGTGACTACAGTTGGCACGATAACTCGCAAATGGAAGAAACACAAAATAACTGTCAGTCTCCCTCGGTCTGGGGCTCCATGCAAGATCTCACCTCGTGGAGTTGCAATGATCATGAGAACAGTGACAAAGCAGCCCAGAACTACATGGGGGGAACTTGGCAATGATCTCAGGGCAGCTGGAACCATAGTCACCAAGAAAACAATTGGTAACACACTACGCTGTGAAGGACTGAAATCTTGCAGTGCCCGCAAGGTCCCCCTGCTCAAGGCAGCACATGTACAGGCCCGTCTGCAGTTTGCCAATGCACATCTGAATGATCCAGAGGAGAACTGGGCGAAAGTGTTGTGGTCAGATGAGACCAAAATCGAGCTCTTTGGCATCAACTCAACTCGCCGTGTGTGGAGGAGGAGGAATGCTGCCTATGAGCCCAAGAACACCATCCCCACCGTCAAACATGGAGGTGGTATGCTTTGGGGGTGTTTTTCTGCTAAGGGGACAGGACACCTTCACCTCATCGAAGGGACGATGGACGGGACCATGTACCGTCAGATCTTGGGTGAGCACCTCTTTCCCTCAGCCAGGGCATTGAGAATGGGTCGTGGATGGGTATTCCAGCATGACAATGACCCAAAACACACAGCCAAGGCAACAAAGGAGTGGCTCAAGAAGAAGCACATGACGGTCCTGGAGTGGCCCAGCCAATCTCCAGACCTTAATCCCATAGAAAATCTGTGGAGGGAGCTGAAGGTTTGGGTTGCCAAACATCAGCCTCGAAACCTTTCTGACTTGGAGAGGATCTGCAAAGAGGAGTGGGACAACATCCCTCCTGGGTTGTGTGCAAACCTGGTGGCCAACTACAAGAAACGTCTGACCTCTGTGATTGCCAACAAGGGTTTTGCCACCAAGTACTAAGACATCTTTTGTGAAGGGATCGAATACTTATTTCCCTCACTACAATGCAAATCCATCACTGACTTCTGGGCACTGGGCTTTTGAGGGTTTGTTTGTTGTTATTCTGTCTCTCACAGCTACAATAAACCTACCATTCCAATTATAGCCTGGTCATTTCTGTGTCAGAGGGCAAATGGACAAAATCAGCAGGGGATCAAATACTTATTTCCCTCACTGTATGAGGGACCACATGTGTGTATGTACACATACACACAGAGCAAACTATCTGTCAGCAGCAACAATGGGATTACCTCAAAGACAGTCAGATAAATGGCCATATTATGTATGCTCTAGAAACATCCAGCTTAGATTACTACAATGTGTCGCCAGAAATGTCACACCTATCTATATAATATAATAATTCTATATAATTAATTCTCTTAAATGTACCCATCACTAATCCCATGTGTGGCAGCTTTCCTGAGAGTTTGGAGAACTGCCGGATAGCGATGGGGATGGGTGGGGTGGGAGTTAACGGTGGCAGCCAGCCAACGGGCTGGGAATTAACTGCGGCAGCCAGCCAATGGCTGGCTGGCCTGGAAAATGACGGTACTGGCGGCCGGCGGGAGGTTGGATGGCCGGGGTGCAGGGAGAGAAAGCCAGAAGTGGCGGGGGTGGGGTGGGGGGAGTGGCTGGCCAGCCAGAAAGCATCAGAGGAAGGAGAAAAAGCAGAATTGGGTGGATGAGCCAATTGGGTGGATGAGGTAGCGGCGGGCCAGCCCAGCCAGCGGGAATTGGCAGGCAGGTGGAAGGAGGAAACGGGACAGCTTTCTAGCCGGCCCTCCAGCCAGAAAATGTGGGAAGATTGGGAGAAGTGGGCCGGGCAGCGGAAGTGCAGATGCTCTGCACCCGGCCCAGCTACTATACTTTTGAAACTGTTTATGATTTTGGGGTAGGTGGGATCCTGCTGTTCAATTAAAAAAACCACAACAACCCTCTAACATCCCAGTAGAGATGTGCAGTACCTCACAACAGTCTATGATTAGCACTTTGGATGGATCTTGGCTTATATAATCAGCATGGGGAGCAAAGTTTATTAATTTTATGACATTCATATTTTTCAATACAGACTACAATGTCTCATGCAACTTGCAACAAATTAAAACACAATATCAAATAATAATAAGTCATCAGAAGTAAAGCACAGCTGTAAAAAAAAGAAAATACATAATAACATTCAGCACAATAAAACTGTTAAAGATTAAAAGCTTTTCAAAATAAAATATTCCAGAGAAAGTTAAATAAAATGTGTGAAAAGATAGGTAGGTGAGATGGGGCTCAATTATAGTGCACATCCTTTGCATACAAAAGGGTCCTAGCTTCAGTTCCTGGTGTCACAAGGCAGGGCTGGGAGAGACCCCAGCCCGAAACCCTGGAGAGACACTACAGTCAGTACAGACAAAATGTAGCTAGCAGGAGTTCTGGTTTCCCTTTTAACAGCTACAATTGGTTTTCTTGACCTCTGAGAACTGGTAGAATGACTGGGGTGAAATTATGGGCAAGCCACTTACGTTCAATAAAATAATTTATAGCTTAAAAGCAAGTTCTATGAAGAATTTGGTCCCCCCGCCCCAAGGATACCAGTTATCACAATTGCTGAAGTGGAAAAAGTATTCTCCATTCCTACTAATGAAATAAAGTGAGGATTCCTTAAAGCTTACCTCCAAGGGCAGCAAAACCAGGTTCAATATGTAAAGGATTCCAATCCCCACTTAGCCGATACAAAGCAGCCTATGGATGAGAGAAAGAAAACCTTACAAGTTAGTAATTTTTTAAATTTAAGTTGCAGCTTGTTAAATGTGGCTAGGAGCAGTATTTGTTATAGGCCATACCACTGATAGATCCAGGCGTGTTCCTTGACCAAGTGCAAGGAACTTGGCAAGACCAACATGTGAAAAGTGTACGCATACATCAGGGTTTTATTATTCTATAGCAGTATCTTTACATGGTTTATTCGACTGAATGCAAACTTTTGGTCAAACAATTATATTCAACATCCACCAGTGTACAAAATCAACAAGTGAAATGATGAGAAAATGTGCTAAGAACTACATCGAGACTTCAGTAGGTGGCTAAACTTTTTAACTTTTAGATTGTTTATTGATTTGTTTTAAACTGTTTTTAGCATTTAATTGATTTTAATGTTTTGTTTAGTGTTTTGTTGTGAACCACCCTGAGCCCTTGGTTTAGGGCAGTATACAAATACTTTAGATAGACAGATAGATAGACAGATAGATAGACAGATAGACAGATAGTAATGATGCCAAGGAAAAAAGATAGCACATAAAAAGAAGGGTTGTGCATGGATAAAATTATCAGATTCAATTAGATTCCGATGCAGGTCATTATCAAATTGTGCATCCAAATAATTGTACTGGCCTGGATCAAATCATTTGATAAATTGTTACTTGATTGATGCATTGTCCCACTGAATACAACGGTCCACAGAAAATAGTTGCAGGGCTTCCTTGGCAAGCAGTACCTCCCCAACACTCTAAATTGTCACAGAAGGGTGGAGTTTCATCTTAGACAACTTGTAATGTACAATGTCCCTTCCTCCCAATCACTGTGAATGGAAGGGAGATAGAGCAGCTGCAGCCTAAAGCAGCAATGGCAATCACATCACTATTCTCTCCCCATTCCCTTGGTATTTTCCATATCGCACATGACCAGATTTAATATGCAAGAAAGCTTTGTGACATCACCTGCAACTCCACAGAAAAGCATGTAAACAACCATCTGATCATCAGATAGAGTTTGATACAGATCAATATGATATGGAACATATCAGGTAGTGCCAATATTAACAATTTTGCATAAAACAAAAATGACACAATGTAAAATGCTGCCGATAGAGGCTGTATGGAATCGGAGCTAATTATTGTTTCAATTTGATGAACAGCCTTAGTAAACAACTCACACTCAAAAGCAAAAACCACCAGCCTAGATCACAGCACAACCTTTAACTCCCCAATAATGCCATGTTTTCCTCAAAAATACAAGATCTTCTATAATTCATTTGTCGCTTCAAAAATGTCCGTGTTCAGTCCTCAGATTGATTCTTTGGGCAGGCAGTCTTCTGTGGGCACACTCACATGTATTGTTTTGCTATTAAGCTACCTGATTACACGTGGAACTGAACAGAACTCAAGTTTTTTTATCGCAGTCCAACTGGGGTTTTTTTGTTATTGGACCTTTGTAAAGGCTTATGTTTCAAAACCACAAAGATTCTTTTGATGTTGATTCTGGGAGAGCTGGGACTCCAGAATTCAATGGATAGACACCATCCAAAATGTTTAAGTTAGAGACAGTTTCCACATCCATATACAGCTGCGCTACAAGCTCTGCATAGCATCTGATCAACTCATGAAAAACACGTGTTCATGCTCTGAAGAACAGAAGGGATCAGCAAGACTGTTAAGATGGCTCCAGGATTTCCAGAAAAATCACTCATAACCATTAAACACATGACCTTTTCTCTCAGTTGAAGAAACATCATCTAAGAAATTTCTCAGTATGCCAGAATACATCACCAGAAAAACAAGGGCAGTGCCTATTTTGTTACAATGACTGGCGTTTTGAAGTAAATTCATAGACCGTCATGCGCAACAAAGGCAATGGTATGCAATTAATGCCAAGGGTCGAGATATCTGATCTCTGCTTTGAGACAGAGACACCATCATTTGCTTCAAGAGAAGGTTGGGAAGAACACAACCACATCTGCCTTGTGCAGGAATGTCTGGGGTATGTCATGTGCATAAGGTTTCATGGATCTGCTTTTCTGTCTACTAATGTGAGCCAGCGTAGTGTAGTGGTTAGACTGCTGGACTAGAACCAGGGAGACCCGAGTTCAAATCCCCATTCAGCCATGATACTAGCTGGGTGACTCTGGGCCAGTCACTTCTCTCTCAGCCTAACCTACTTCACAGGGTTGTTGTGAAAGAGAAACTCAAGTATGTAGTACACCGCTCTGGGCTCTTGGAGGAAGAGCGGGATATAAATGTAATAAAATAATAATAATAATAATAATAATAATAATAATAATAATATAGTAGCTCGGTTTGCTTTAGCACAGAGGTATCTAGAAATAGGCTATGCATATGTAGGACAGATAGCAAGCAATCCTTCATGGCACTTTGTAATGCAACTAGTATGGGTAAGGTAGGCATGGAATAGCTGTTCCAAATGCAGAAACCTCCTCCTACTATGTACTTCAGAAAACTGGTATTTAGCAAATCTGCCAGGTGTAATGCCAGGCGTAACTAGGCATATCCCAATTGCTTGGCTAACATTTATGCTTCCAATTTTCCTTTGCCTGTAGTGCTACACAGAGAATGAAGTATTTTGAATTGTGTCTTAATTATACAAAGAAACACTATACACAAAGAGTTTGCAAAATGCCTTGCTTTCTGTATTCTGGCAACATGAACATAGTTTCCCATGTTTTTAACAGCATATAGAAACTGATCCATCTTTAGATCATGACAAAAGCCAACTGATTAGGAGCATTAGATTGAAGTAAGTCATAATATGTTTGGATTGTTCTCCAACTAATAACAAAAACTGTCAAGTTTTATTTCCTAACAATTTAAGAGTTCTGCCAGATCAAAAGAGGAAAGGCAATATTCAACCTGTCTATACCAATTTTTCAGTCTTGCCTGCTGTCAACAATAAAGGTCACTGGCAAAGCTAACATAAATTGAAGCCAGCTACACAATCACACTTTTGTTTTTAATATACATGAGGCTGGGGGGAGACCCACAAAAAGAACCTTCTCCTCCATGCTGTCAAAGGCTTTAATAAAATATACTCCTATACCTAAAATAAAGGGTTTGTGTTTTATATATATATACACACACACACACACACACACACACACACACACACACGCAATTCTATTGGTGAAAAAGGATAGATACTGTAATTACTTATTCACTTCAGTGATCAATGTAAGTGGTCATGGATTTTTCATCAAGGATCTCATAATCAATCTGGATGATGTTAGCATTAATAAGAGATATCATATTTTAACACATCATGTCATATTTTATGTCATAAATATATATAATGTCACCATGTCATATATTAACACATCAAGGACATGTAAATTGTTCATGGCATGTCAGGGAGAATTTACTTTATGCAGGGGGAAATTTACATAGGAGAGCATGAAAAAAAATTACAATCTGCCACTAGCCTACTACCACTCCTACTAAAATACTGCTTTTCAACAAAATGTTTGCAAAGAAGTTTATGTATAATCTGAACTGGAATAGTTCAGGATTCTACCATCTCATTGAGCTTAATCCATGCAATGGAACCCAGCCCTTGTGGTCACATTATCCTGGAGATACAGAAGCCACTGATGCAATACTCCCTCCTGACCTGTCAGGTAATGCCCTCCCTGTCCTGACTTAGTACCCTCTGGGAGTATGCCTAGGGGTACTAGTACCCCCCGCTGGGAACCCCTGCTTAAGACAACAGGGGAAGCCCATGTTTGTGGCAACCCTCCACAAAACGGTGTAGGTTTGCCTAGCTGTAAGAAGATTCTTTGCTGCTCAGACCTCACTTTGAATACTGTGACCAGTTCTGGGAACCACATTTTAAGGAGAACACTGATAAACCACAACAGGTTCAGAGGGGAAAACACTAGCAAAGGGTCTGGAAACAAAGTGCTATGAAGAATGATTGTGGAGCTGATTATGTTGAGCCTGGAGAAGAGAAGACTAAGGTGAGCTATGACTAATGCCTTCACAAAGCTGAGAGGCTTTCTCATATAGAAGAATGAGCAGAGTTCATCTATTATCTGCAGCTCCTGAAGACAGACATAGAACCAAAGGGTTCGAATTTCAAGAAGCAGAATCAGGTTGTGCATTAGGAAAAGCTTTCAAAAGGTAAGAGCTGAGCAATAGTGGAACAGTTTACTTCATGCAGGGGTGAGTTCTCCTTCTCTAGAGCTGGGGTGTACCTATATTTGAGCGGATGAGTTTAAAGAACCACCCAGCTCCTGAGGGCCCTTCAGCTCCACCCTCCCCTATTTTCTTCATTCAATCCCTTACTCTGAGGGGCCGCTGGGGAGAGGGGTGAACACTGGCCCCCTCTCCCCTAGCTATGGCCCTGCTCCAGTGTTTTTCAGAACAGTGGCTGTTAAACCATTTGTCAGCGATACTGTAGCAATTTCCTGCACTGAGCAGGGGGTTGGACTGGAAGACATCTAATAGCTCCCAATTCGATAGGAAGGAAGCAACTCATGAGTATTGGTCTTAAGATCTTTTGCTGAGATGACATCTTCCATGTATACACCTCTGCCTATAGGCAATATTTGTGTGTCAGTATTTTTAATATCACATCATTTTTAATATCACATAAACCACCCTGAGCCATTTTTGGAAGGGCGGTATAATCAATCAATCAATCAATCAATCAATCAATCAATCAATCAGAGAAACAGGGACCTGAGTGATTCTTGCATCTGCTGTTTTCATTCAAATAAATTCTAAGTGGTCCATTCATTTCTACTCTGTTCTGCCAAACCAACCACTTGAACCTGAGCCAGCCAAACAGCTATTTTATCTCAAGCTGCAAAACAAAATCAGCAAAGTAATCAAACACTTGGTTAAATTATCAACTAGGGTAAAATTAACAATCATTGTTTCGAGTTAAGCATGCATTTAACTTTTTGGCTCAGATACTGTTTAAAATGTTCCAAATTACATTAATTGTGCATCTCTAAACACAGCCAAGACCTACCGGAGACATCTTTTCTTTTTCTTTCTGGTTCTGTTGGTGCTAGTAACTCTGCTGCTCTGACAGAAGTTGATACTAACAGGGCTAATGGAGTTCTGCCGAATGAGCTTGTCAGTCAAAAGGGCACTCTGAGCAACGCTATTGTTTATCAAGAACCAAGGCAATAAGCAAGACACTATACATGTCTTGGTATTGATGGGGAAATGTAGTACAGCAAGAAAGGATGGCAAACTCAAACCAACGTACCTTCAAACAACATGCAACTTTTATAGAAGTATATGCAGTGGGAATTCCCAATATACTTATATTGGGAATTAAGAGCAACTTTTAAAAGGAGCAGATTTTGATGACTTACATTTATTGCAATAATTTGATAAATTTATTCAGTTTCCTAAAAACATGTGTCATGGGTTATAAATATATGAAATACAAAAATGTGCATAGTTATGGATTCAGTAATGAAATGTTTTATTTAAATTTAATATTTACATCATTTTCAGCACACCTATAACTTTGGTGGAGACTAAGTGAAGAAAGAGAACCTGTTCCCCCTGCTAACTGAAGAAGAGGGACTTTTAAAAAATGGTGGCTCTCTTATCTTTAGCAAGGGGTTAGCACTGTCTGGTTCAGCCCAGCAAAGCATCCCTCCCAGGGATACTGCTGGTGTCTCCATTGCATTTGAGACAGGGAATCAATTTCTCATTCCTTTTGTTAGGTAAATTGATATATGAACAATGAAAATGGCTCTATAAATAATCTCAATTTTTGATTATTAACAATACTCCTTGAAAATATATAGCACATGATGGGCAACTTTCAGAAATACAAAAGGTTTGGGAACCAGATTGGCACACAGTTTGGGCTCGTGTGAACAGTTCTAGTTCATGTGAGAAAATTTAAATAGGGCACATTATCTATAACAATCAATTGCACAGTGTGGTGTAGCAAGCAAAATAGGTCTAAACCAGTTGCAAGTAAGTGCCAGCAATATATCCTATAAAGAATGCATGAAACAAAATTCTAAAGTACTCAACAATAAATGCTTATTTTATTTATACTGTTGAATTTTACTGTATACAGTAATTGGAGGCAGAGGCTGGCTGCATGGGAGGGGGCATGGTCTACTGCCGAGTATCTCCTTTTAATTCCTCCACAACCTCTCTTTCCCCCATTTAGATTTGTTTTCATGCCTATTCATTTGAATGGATCCAACTCTGATCCTTATCTTTGCTTTTCTTGACACTCTGCAATCTTATTTCCTGTTTTCCTGCCCCAATATTGACTTAATATATTAACCCATTTCTCCAAACATATTCCTACATTATTTTACATTTACAGGAAACCTTCGTTATCTGTGGTTTTGCGGATCATGGTTTTATGTATCACAGATATGTCTTAGAGACCCAGTTTATTTACCAATGGCATGAAATATAGGCAATTTTCTCCTACCTACAATTCCTGAGGTGCCAGAAATAACTTCTGATGTCATTTCCGGCCACTATTTTGAAGTGCAGAGCCATTTTGTGGCTCCTTTTTGTTTAAAGAATAAAAATAAGTGGACTTGGGGAACATTCCTGGAGACCTAGAGGACAAGGTATTATGCTTTTCTACACTTATTTCTGCCCCCCTCCCAGGTTTTCCAGCTGGTTTTTAAGCTCAAGGAACCTAATCTCCCTGCTCCAATCCCCACAGGGTTAAAGTCTCTGTCTTTGCAGTTTCATTATCCACAGAAATTGGCGGGAATGGAACCCCTGCGAATAACAAGGGTTTAATGTTCTCATTGTACTGGACATTTAAAGGCCATATATGAGACACCAAATATATTCTATTTCACATGTCTGTTGTATCACTTCACATACGTGTTGTATCGTGTTCATACTCTCCACGTTATAGCTGTATGTTGACCAAACCCATGTAAACAAAGGGGAAGCAACAAGCAAGTCTCCAGTACAGTCCCTCGTTAATACTTCCCAGGCCCAGCCCTTGAAGAAGGCAGAGTATAGAAGCCTTTGCAAACCAAAAATGAATACATCTTCCCGGATATTGGACCGGGTCTCACGATCAGTGAGACCTGGTTTGGTCCGGTGAGCGGGGAGGGAGCCCTGGGAGACCTGAATCAGCCACCCACACAATTGCTGGCTCCGTGATGGAGCCGGCGGGGGCTGGGGGGAGCGGGGGCTGATTGGCCCCCGCAAGCTCCAGCATGCCCTGCGCGAGCACACAGGGCATGCTGGCGAGACCTCCGGAGCTGGGAGGCAGCTTTTTACCTCCCCTCTAGGGGTCTCCTCATGAGTAGGCGCAGCACAGAGTTGCGCCGCGGCTACTCACAATCTTCAAAACCAGGTTTGCAGAGCGCTCACTGGTTTTAGGGTAGGGGTTCTTAAGCGGGTTACCCGCTCTAGAACCACCGGGCTCGCAGCCAAGCCCGATGGTTCTCACAATCACAGAAAATCAGGCTACCCCGATGAATACAAGTCGGGCTAGCCCAATTTTCTTCATTGTGAGAATAGCCCCATTGGTTTCTTGTATGTGCTCATTACATTCCAATTCTGGTTCTGAAGAAGCAAGTGAGTGTATCACATACGGCACTCTCTTTGGTAGGCCCCTTTTTCTGAATTGGTAACCTGATTTTGTTTGTGGTTCTGCTTTAACTCAGGTTCTACAGAGGCTTTCAGATAATGGTTCAGATTCTGTTCCAGTTCTGGAAAAGATAAAAGGTTCATTCTAGCCCTTGGTTCAGGCTCAGTTCTACAACACCTTTGGATATTTGGTACATCTGCTCCTCTTTTCATTTACTCTTTTCCAGTAGCTCAAGGCTTACAATCTACTAATGATCAGAATATATTTTGGATCCTCACGTCCAGCTGTGGCTTATTTTTTTAGTAGCATATTTAAAACCATCCTTCAAAGGAAGTAATAATGGAGCTCTGTCCTCATAAAAATAAATAACATAATGACAAAAGTCCTGCTTGATCAGTCCAAAGGTCTATCTCATACAGCATGTTTTCTATAGTGGCCAATGAGATACCTTCCAGAAACCAACAAAAGCTGAGCTTGAATGCAACAGCCTTCCCTTGCTGATGGAAACCGAGTAGCTGGAAGGGTAGACTTTGACTGCAGAAGCCTGAATTCCTAAAGGAGGAAGATAGGAGCCAGGGGTGTAGCTATAATTGAGTGGATGGGTTCAAAGAACTCAGGAGACCCAGCTCCTAAGGGCCCCCAGCTACACCCCTCCCTATTTTCATCATTATCTCCCTCACTCCAAGAGGCCACCAGGTAGAAGGGTGAACATGGGCCCACCCTTCCATAGCTATGCCCAATAGGAGCTTGGCAGGGAAAGAGATCACAGCTGTGGGGTGAGGAGAGGCATGCAAGAGGTTCTGCATACCAAGGAAGGAAGAACAGTAGTTCACCATACCATCACAGACATCAGTGGGGCTTGGGCCAGGCTTGAAAAAAATGCTTAGGATTGTGCCATTTGCTATAGGAAATAGCTGCAGATAAGAGAAGTTCTTAGAAAAAAGTTTAAAAATTGACTTTCCATTGTATGCAAAACAAAAAAATCACTTAAGACACGCCTGTTTTCTCAGGCCTTTTTATTTTTTAACAAAAATTTGTCAAATCATAGAATTTTAAAAAATATTTTAAAATTGATTTCATTGTTTTTAAATTGAGTTTTATTTATTGTTTTAAGTTGTGTACACACTGCCTTGAAATGTAGGTGTTAGGCAGTTTATAAATATAACAAACAACAAATACCACATATACTAATTGAAAACATGCAAGTTCTTGTAACTTCAAGGACAGTCATGGAAAGGCTCCATGAAGTTTGTTTCTTTTTTGCATGTAAGATCCATAAGCTATTTGCAAGATAGGAAAGCAGGTGGTGTGCACACAAACACACATGAAATCTCGACAAAAGACAGCATGTGTGCTGCAGAAATAAGCGAAGGAGTTCAAGCCTTTACCAAGTTCCTTGCCACTCAAATTTGTTACAAAGAAAGGAACTCTGAAGAGAGCAAGAAATCTGTTTAAAAAAAAAAAGTTGGACGACGACCTTTTCATACATGGAAAAGGATGGGGCCATACAGCTCCTTAGGGGTCAACAGTACTTTCCTGTCATCGAGCAATCAACCAACTGGCCCAAAGACAGTACAGAAAGCTGCCCAAGATAGAATTAGTTCTGCTCTCTATGGAATTAATTCCCACAAGATTATCTGATAGATTAACAAATCCCAGGACGGTGAATTAAGGCCAGTCTTGTGTAACTTTAAAACCCCATGTAAGGGTATTTGAGATAGCTAAGGAAGGGAAAGGGAGATGAAGACAAAAAAAAAGTGTAGATAAATGCTCTAACTTGCAGTAAAGCAGAATACATGCACACATCCTGCAATTTTCACAACTACTTCAGTAACAATATAGAAAGGGATATTAAAGGAACCTGCAGACATTTTCACATAGCTCAGATTTTCTTCCCATATAATGTCTGAGTGCTTCTCTCCTTTCCCCAGCCTTCTTTAGCCTTGCCTCAAGAGGTTCGGCAAGACCTCAGAAACAGTGAGCAAAATTCAGTATTAAAAAAAAGAAAAAGAACTGGATTACTGTTCACATGACAAAGTCAGAGTGAGGTTTTGCTCATTTAACCTCCACATGCCATTTTGAGTCACCTTGTAAAATATATATTATACACTTATTCTCCTCATAACAAGTTCTGCTGATTTTTACTTCTACATTTGTAGTTCTTATTTCACTTTACCTAGCTGTCCACTAGAGCTTTGTTCAGAAGTCTGTATTTGTCAGGGGAGGGGATAAGAGAGCCAGTGTGGTGTAGTGGTTAGAGTGCTGGACTAGGACCGGGGAGACACGAGTTCAAATCCCCATTCAGCCATGATACTAGCTGGGTGACTCTGGGCCAGTCACTTCTCTCTCAGCCTAACCTACTTCACAGGGTTGTTGTGAAAGAGAAACTCAAGTATGTAGTACACCACTCTGGGCTCCTTGGAGGAAGAGCGGGATATAAATGTAAAATACTACTACTACTACTACTACTAATAATAATAATAATAATAATAAACAACTCAATGGCGGGAACACCATACAAGCCATAAACACCTGGGCTATACCTGTTATCAGATACACTGCAGGAATAATAGACTGGACCCAGGCAGAGCTAGAGACCCTGGATCGTAAGACCAGGAAAATCATGACCATCAATCATGCTCTGCACCCCCGCAGTGATGTCGATAGGCTATACCTCCCTCGCAGCTCAGGTGGAAGAGGAATGCTGCAAGTCCATCAAACAGTAGAGGAGGAGAAAAGAGGCCTTGAAGAATATATCAAGGACAGTGAAGAAGATGCACTTCAAATGGTCAATAACGCGAAACTAATCAACACCAATGAAAGAAAGCAGGCCTACAAGTCAAGAACCGAGCAGAAAAATGGAGAAATAAGCCCCTGCATGGTCAATATTTGCACAATATAAGTGGAAAATCAGACATCACCAAGACCTGGCAATGGCTTAAGAATGGCAACTTGAAGAAAGAAACAGAGGGTTTAATACTGGCTGCACAAGAACAGGCACTAAGAAGAAATGCAATAAGAGCAAAAGTAGAAAAGTCAACAACAAACAGCCAGTGCCGCCTTTGTAAAGAAGCAGATGAAACAGTGGACCACCTAATCAGCTGTTGTAAAAAGATCGCACAGACTGACTACAAACAAAGGCATGAAAAGGTAGCAGGGATGATACACTGGAACATCTGCAAAAAATACAAGCTACCTGTAGCCAAAAATTGGTGGGACCATAAAATTGAAGAAGTTGAAGAAAATGAAGATGTAAAAATATTATGGGACTTCCGACTACAAACAGACAAACATCTGCCACACAATATACCAGATATAACTGTAGTCGAGAAGAAAGAAAAACAAGTCAAAATAATCGACATAGCAATACCAGGGGATAGCAGAATAGAAGAAAAAGAAATAGAAAAAAATCACCAAATACAAAGATATACAAATTGAAATTGAAAGGCTGTGGCAGAAAAAGACCAAAATAATCCCAGTGGTAATTGGCACCCTGGGTGCAGTTCCAAAAGACCTTGAAGAGCACCTCAACACCACAGGGGTCACAGAAATCACCATCAGCCAATTACAAAAAGCAGCTTTACTGGGAACAGCCTATATTCTGCGATGATATCTATAACAATTGACAATAAAATTGTGGAATCCCAGGTCCTTGGGAAGGACTCGATGTCTGGATAAAACAAACCAGTCAATAACACCTGTCTGACTGTGTAAACAAGAAATAATAATGGCGGCTTCCAGGGAACTGTGGAAACAGCATTATTGGGGCTTGCTTAGTTTCATCACTGCAACAACTGCAGTTCCTTACCAAGAACAGACACAGATATTTTGTCAATCAAGGCTCCTTATGGCAGATTGCAATAGTAATGGGACAAAACAGAAAGCATAAGAAATGAGGAATGCATAGGAACACAAAGATAACACATGAAAATGAGTGATGTTCATGAAAGCCTGAGTTTATCCCCATCTCTTACATCTAGAACCAATACTGTGAGTTCTTTAGCAGGGGGGAGAGGGTGGTTGTTCCATTATTAAAGTTAAAGCTTTATCAAGCTTCCACCCCATTTCCTAGAAGTAACAAGGAAACAGAATATTACAGGAATTATATATTAGAATGACACAATCTTTACTTCTATACTCAGTAAATTGCCAAATGGTTGTACATGATCATTTCCTTTTTGCCATAAATCACCACTGAAGGCTTCTCGCCACTGGTCTCCAATGAAAGATGTTTCTTAACATGGGTTTGGGAAAAGGGTTAGTAAGAAGGAATCAATCAGACATGGGTCAGAGAACATATTTCAGTAGTGTGATTAATCCCTCACCATAATAATTCTTTGTTCATTGATTTAAAACAATCCAGCAATTGGCAGGAAAGAGTAATAAGATGATACTTTTGAACTTTATAGCCACAGAGTATCCCCTGTGGGGCTAAAACTGATTGATTCATCTCTCCACAAATTGTTAACAATTTAAATGCTTCTAGACTTGTTTTGATCTCCTGTCAACACTCCCATTTTACTCAAAGATTTATAGAAGCAAATGCAGTGTTCACTATAAGTAATAGAAAGAAAGCTGTATCGTAGTGGCTACTTTTAATAGAAGACCATATATTTATGGGTATTCTGGAAATAATGTACCACGTAAAAAAATTATGTGGATGCATTTAGAATTAGTCTAAGCTTCTGTACAAAGGCAAGATCACCCAACAATCAGGTCCCACAGATCAATCTGTATTTCAGTGCTCTTCAACTTGTGTGCTATAAATTACTGGTTGCAGCAGGCCCATAGTGGTTGTAGAAGTGTTGCTGATAACATTTTGTTTTTTTAAAGTGTTCTGGAATTTCAAGTCTCAGAGAATACTCGCAAGGGTATCCCCTCATAGCAGACACCCAGTTTTTGAGATCTTCAGTTATGCCTACCAAGGTTTGGTGGCTATACAGGAGTAGCATGAGTTTGTTGTAATGCAAGTAGTCAATTAAAAGTTGAAAATTCAAAATATCTGTTTTTCTTTACAGCCAGTCCAAACACTGAGCCTATAAATATGCACAAAGCCAGCACATGTGCAGGAGAAGCAGAGTGGCCCACATAGGGATTTACTTTTGGATATGAGGGAAATAACAAAAATATAGCCCCCTTCAAATCTTAGGTACCTCCAGCAAATTCATCCACCCTACCTCTGTCCTCTCAGCTAAAAAACAGTCACGAGTAGTGATACAGAAAAACACAGCATTGGATGAGAACAGGAATGAACTTTAGACTCCAGCCAAAAGAGGAATTTTGAATGGCATAGTAATTTACCTTTAAAAGGTTTGCCGTTAAGAGAAACATGTGTTTACTGCAATGCAAATAGCCAATTATAAAGGTAAAAATTAGAAGTGATTGCCCTGCTGCAGGTTGTGATGAAACATGAGCCCCAGATCTGAAAAGGATGAAGACCACTGCACTAGGCAGAGAATAGGTGCTCTATGCACAGTTACCAATAAATCAAACAAGTTTCTTGAGAAAGAAAGAAAAACTGCTTAGGATGATCTAATTGAGAGGGAAAGGATTAGCAACACTCACCCTCATCACAACACTCACCCAGCTCTGCTCTGGGTACAACTTCAAGCTATCTAACAGGCTGTTGAGGTAATGTCTGATGACCAGAAGAAGGGTAAAACCCCATTCTGGCCCCAACGGATTAGAGCAAAATTCATTTAGCCTTAATTATAAATACTTTGTGTCATCTTAATATTTTCTCAGTCTGATTTTGCTACCCTCCATAGTTTCCTCTTTTAACACAATGAACACAAGAGCTGAACAAATCTTTTTGCTTTCTCAGTTGTAGTCATCGGAACCGAAGACAGGTCAAAAATATGGGTGGCCTCTCAAAGGGCTTGCACATGCATTGCATTTTTCGCATTTACCATAGAGCTATACTGGAACCAGACTGCAGTTACAAACCAGTAGATTTTTGTTCTTTTCCTTCAGTAAACTTGACTCTTTCTTTTAGGTAAGCTATCCTTAAAAGCTGAATAAAGCAATCAAAAGCTCAACACAAAACCATACTTTAAATGGATAGGCGTTATTTGAGAATTCTCAACATTAGGTTTTCAAACTGTGGCAGTTTTAAGGAAAACAATCATTCTATAGGAATCTTGTTTTCATGCTAATATAATCCAGAATTGCACAGTGTTGCAAGTACAAAGTTTTCATGCCATTTGTCTCTGTCAGAAGAGCAAGAAACTTCTTCTGGATGTAAACTCTGGGGTTGGGTCCTATCTTATTCTTTGAAGTTCTTTCTGGTATGAGAATGACATACATGAAGATTTAAATACAAAATTCTTCTTTAAGAAGCAAACATATATACCTGATCTACTGTTGTAACGTCACTAAGAACAGCATCTGGTGGTCTCTTAGGTGGATTGAGCGTGACCTGGAAGTAAAAATAAATATTTGTGTTCCTTTTCTTTACAAATACATCTTAAATACATTTTATGACTGCGTGTTTTGTATTTAATTTAGTTTTAAGCAGAGGATGAGATTTTTATCTAAACCCAATCAGCACAGACATGTATCACTATTTATTTAAAATTATTTATACCCTGCATGTCCATATTACTGCTCAAAGCAGCTCAAACAATAGTAAAAATAGAAACTAAAAACAGGATCCGGTTAAAAACAAAATTTAAAAGTTGAAGAGTTAGAAAGTTAAGAGATGCAAAGTTAAATATCCACTAGATATAAGCTGCAAATAAGACATTAAAATGTGTCTCAAAAAAGATGCGTCTTTAGACTTTATTTATTTTTTAACCCTGAGAGAGGCAGCATGGCAAAGGTCTTCTGGGAAGGCTTGGGGATCCCAGTCAGGGGTTGCACCAAAGCAGCAGGCAAGGAGAGACAGCTGGGTGCCTGCTTGGCACCAAGATCCAAGGGCAATGACACTCTGCATGCCCACAGCTAGCAAAGGGAGCAGTCAGGCACAAAGGTTAGTTGGCAGCAAGTCCACACAGAGAATGATGCAACCTCAGTGGTTCCATTCAAGAATTCAAGTGTTCCACTCTAGAGCCCAGAGCTTTTTTCTCCTTCAGCCCAGCAAAGTATATTTTCTAGTAGCTATTTGGTACTGCCTCCCTTGTACTGTTTGTTTTGTTTTATGATTGTGAGTCCTTTTGGGACACGGAACCCTATTTTATTTTGCTGTGAAAACCACTTTAAAAACATCTTTGCTGAAAAGTGGTATAGAAACATGTCTAAGCATAAGAAGATGGAAGGTAAATACTGGCAGCCAGGAGTATTAGTAGCCTTTGCATAGGTCTTCTGTTTAAAGACTGGATATTCATTTGGAGCATCCATTAATGCCAACAAGTGAGGAGAATGTAGCTTCCAATGCCTGCCTGTTCAGTCAATTGGACTGAGAAGCACTGAAAAACTAGTTCCCATGCTTCCATGTTGGCAGTGGCTGAGAATGTCCCTGGCCTTAGACAGAAGGCTTCTGCTACCAGCCCTCCAGGGTGCCAATCCCCAACCCCACACCCCAGCAAAGCTAAGCTTTGGGAATATGGGAGCATTGGTTAAAAGGGCAATAGAGAAGCTTCCCCAAGTTAATACAATAGAAAAAAAATGGGGGGGGGGACTCGCAGGGGGAAACAACTGAACCACTACTATTTTTGCTGGGGTGGGTCAGGGAAGGAAGCTTTTCCATTTCTAGCACTGTACTCTGGTGACAAGCTATCTAATGGAACAGTGGGGAAGCAACCTGCCTAGAGAGCAGGAGGCTGTTGGTTCAAATCCCTGCTGGTGTGTTTCCCAGAATATGGTAAACTCCTATATCGGGCAGCAAGGATACAGGAAGGTGCTGAAAGGCATCATCTCATACTACACAGGAGAAAGCAGGGTGCATAAAAATCAATGATTTTTTTAAAAAAATAAAAAAAATCAGATTTTTTTTATTTAAATTGGATTTTTTTTAAATAAAATGCTTTTTGAGGAAAATATATTACCATCCAAAGGTCATTCCATCATGAAATAAAGATTAGTTTTTTAATTATGTAGAATAAGGCTGTATATGTTTAATTTTTTTGGTAAATAAATTCCATTAATCCATTCACAATGTCATGTTCTTCCAGAGGTTTTTGTAAGATTATTGGGCAGTTTCTCTGCCTACAAGATATTATCACAGATGCTTGGTTTACTTTTGCAGTTCTCAAAACTGAATTTGACTCAGCAGAGATCACATGCCTCTTCTTCACAGCAAAAATGTTATGACATGAACAGCGTTGAGAAAAAGACCTTAATCCTATTGTTCTACAAACCTATGAATACAGAATCAACCCCTTCAGTGCTAAGTTTCAAGAAGTTCAGTGAAATAGAATAGAAACAATATTTTTCTGATTGTTTGGAGTGGAATAGATCTGCACAAGAAGAAAGTGAAATTAAGTGTGAGGAGGGAGGGGCAAGCAGACAAAAATGAAAGTGAAACTTTCTGAGCACAATACTGCATAGCCACAGACAGACAAGTCTTTGGATCTTTTTGTGTGTATGACCTGAGGTTTATCACATTCTTTCCTTGGAGGAAAAAACCTATAATGGCAGCAGGCCGTAAAAGAGACCCAGTTTGGCAATATTTTAATGAAGTTCCTTTACCTATTGGTAAGGCAGGCATGCGTGCAAAATGCAAACACTGCAACAAAGAAATGCAAGGCCTGGTGGCCCGAATGAGGCAACATCATGAGAAGTGCTGTGATGAAGATGACCAAAGAAACACATTTGAACAGGCAGGATCTTCAGGTTGGTAAACATTTTTATTGAATCATATAATATTTCTAAAGACTGCCTTGAACTGTCATGTTTGAGCAAAATTATATTTCTTATTATTACTGCATGTTACTGTCATTTGGTACAGTTATGAAGAAAAGCAAATATTCCTTTTGGGGCAGTGCTGTGTACAATAAGCAGAAATTGTATAAACAATAAAATAACAGCATTGACTTTTTTGTTTAGGGGAATTCATGGATTCTGGAAACTATCTACCTTCAAGATCACCATCCTCCTGTTCTACAGTTTCAGAGTTATCCATCCAGGATAGTGCTTCATTAGCATCATCATCAGACACCCACAGCCACATATCACTATCACCTAAAAGAAAGAAAAAATCCTTCCCTCCTGGAACCACCATAGATAAGTTTGTGATAAAAACTAGCAGATTAGAAAAAGAGTTAATTGATGAAAAAATTGCCCAGTTTGTTTATGCAACGAACTCTTCTTTCCATCTGACTGAGAACCCACATTTCATTAATATGGTTCAGTCACTGAGACCAGGATACAGTCCACCCAGCAGAGCAGATGTTGCAGGGAAACTGCTGGATAAAGTGTATGACAGAGAAATGGAGCAATGTGCAACAGCTCTGGAGGGTAGAATTGTTAACCTAAGTATTGATGGGTGGAGTAATGTCTACAATGATCCTATTGTATGTGCTTGTATAACAACAGAAGAAGGGAAAGTCTTCCTTGCACAAACAATTGATACGTCAGGAAATGCACACACAGCAGAATACTTACAAGAAGTGGCAGTAAAAGCTATAATAACATGTGAACAAAAATTCAAATGTCTAGTACGCAGTTTGGTCACAGACAATGCTGCAAATGTATCCAAGATGAGAAGAAATTTAGAAGAGCAGGAAGGGAATATAAAGCTAATAACATATGGCTGCAGTGCTCATTTGCTGCACCTCTTAGCCAAAGACTTAAGTGTTCCAGAAATAAAGACTAATGTTGTTGAAATTGCTAAATACTTCCGTAACAATCACTTTGCTGCAGCAGCTCTGAAAAGGATGGGTGGAACCAAGCTAACGCTCCCACAAGATGTTAGATGGAACTCTGTGGTGGACTGTTTTGAGCAGTATATCAAGAACTGACCTATTCTGATGACAGTTTGTGAACAAAATTGAGATAAAATAGATGGCACTGTCACGGCCAAAATCCTCAACATTGGGCTTAAGAGAAATGTTGAACATATGCTGAGCATCCTGAAACCCATCTCTGAATCTTTAAACAAAATACAGAAAAATAGCTGTTTTATTGCTGATGCTGTTGAAATTTGGAAGGAACTGAGTGAACACTTAAAAACAGAACTACACATGGACAGAATTAAATTACAAGCATTAAAAAAACGAATGGGACAAGTACTGTCTCCAGCTCATTTTTTGGCAAATATTGTCAACATCCAGTACCAGGGTCAAAACTTAAGTGCTGAGGAAGAGGAGTTAGCTATGACAAGGGTATCCAGCAATCATCCATCTGTAATGCCAACTATAATAAACTTCAAAGCTAAGGGGGAACCATTCAAGAAATATATGTTTGCTGAAGATATTTTAAAGAAAGTCACACCAGTGAACTGGTGGAAGTCACTTAAGCACTTGGATTTAGAGACTGTTCAAGTAATGATTTCACTTTTAACAGCAGTAGCTTCTTCTGCAGGCGTTGAAAGAATATTCTCTTCCTTTGGACTCATTCATTCTAAATTGAGAAATTGTTTGGGACCCGATAAAGCAGGAAAGCTTGTTTTTCTTTTCCAGATTATGAACAAAGAAGAAGATGAAGATGACGAGTGAGCTACAGAGGACAGTATTTAAGTTTTTCATGTGTAGGCTGGGCTGACAGTCTAAGTTTCTTAAAATATATATATTTTGTTTAGCCAAATTAGTTAACAAACATGGATGTTTGTTTAAGCAAATAACATATGCTGTAATGTTATTGTTTCAGTTGAATAAATCTATTTAAATTATTATTAAGGTAATGATTATTTTTCTCCTTCCCAAGTACAACAGAAAAGTTGTCCAAATATGAATGATTAACCTATTAAACTGGGGATAAAAAAACTAATATGAAAAGTTGTTATTCTAAAAATCTTCATCTACTTGCATATTAAAGTTATACCAGCAAGAATTAGTCTTTATGTAGAAAACTATGATTTAAATCAAGCCTTACTGACTAGAGCCCCTGGTGGCGCAGTGGTAAAACTGCTGCCCTGTAACCAGAAGGTTACAAGTTCGATCCTGACCAGGGGCTCAAGGTTGACTCAGCCTTCCATCCTTCCGAGGTCGGTAAAATGAGTACCCAGAATGTTGGGGGCAATATGCTAAATCATTGTAAACCGCTTAGAGAGCTTCCAGCTATAAAGCGGTATATAAATGTAAGTGCTATTGCTATTGCTATTGCTAGTGATTTAAATCGTGATTTAAATCGTGAATTAAATCAGTTTGATTTAAATCAAATCCACCCTGGGAGAAAGGTAATGGTAAACCCCTCCTGTATTCCAGCAAGAAAACCACATGGCTCTGTGGTCACTAGGAGTCGACACTGACTCGACAGCACAACCTTTCCTTTCACTCTGGTGTCACAAGAAGCCTACCTTGAATAGTCCAAATGAAATTATGTTTTAACACACTTACTAATATGTATTTATATTTTCTAAAATAAGTCAAAGATCTACCTTGGCTTTCTCCGATGATCGTCTGCCACCAAAGCCTCCAGCTCCCACAACAAAGACAGAGAACTGATTATAGCACACGAGGTCCTTTCCAGAGTAGGTGTTAACTAGACAGGAATATGGAGCACAGGAGAAACTATTTTAGTTTCACTGAACCAAAGACACACCTTTCGGGGTGGCGGGGGGAGAGCTTTCCAAAGGTCCTCTAAATAAATAATGTATGTATAATATTAATTTCAATACTATGGAATTGTGCCAAAGTATTATGGTATCATTTATGTATTTGCTTTTTATACCACCTCATCCAGATGGCTCTAGATGGTTCACAAATATAAAAACAGATAAACTCATTAAAATAAAATTAAAACCAGTTTAAAATCATTTCAGTACTCACTAATGGCCAGGCTAAAAATGTGCGTCTTCAGGGCTCTTTTAAAGGCTGCTAAAACTCTTAAGACTCTAATAAACCCCTGCTAATATGGCAAAGAGTCACTTTTTAACATGGTGATTCTCTTATTTATGTATTATTTCTCTGTGTAAACCGCCCTGAGCACATTTTTGGAAGGGCGGTATAGAAATATAATTAATAATAATAATAAATAATAATTTACCAGGTGAAGAGTAACTGGCCCTATCCACCTCCGGCACAGTACCTCCAGTGACTGTTGCTGGTGTCTATCTTGTGTTTCTTTTTAGATTGTGAGCCCTTTGGGGACAGGGAACCATCTTTTCTTTATTTGTTATTTCTCTGTGTAAACCGCCCTGAGCCATTTTTGGAAGGGCGGTATAGAAATCAATCAATCAATCAATCAAATAAATTAATACAATATCCACAGAGAGTGCATTCCAGAGGCCAGGAGAAGCTACAGAGAAGGCCTGATCCCAAGTCACTACCAGGTGAGCTGGTGGCAGCCAGCGATGGACATCTCCCAATTATCTTAAAGTGCTGTGGGGAATCATACTGAAGAAAGTGCTCTTCCAGGTAACCTGGTCCTAAGCCTTTTAGGGCTTTAGAGTTAATTACAATCACTCTGTATCTTGCCCAGAAATATATTGTTAGTAGGGATATGCACGAATTGATTTTTTAAATTTGATTTGTACCCAAATCGAATCACACCCTATTTGTTTTGGGTCTGAATCTGTACCATCACCCCAGTTTCTATTTGCATCTGAACTGATTTGGGGCAAAAAGGGGTTCTGAGGGCAAAAGGGAGGGGTGGGTGGTAATGCCCAATGGGTGGAAGCTGCCACCCAAGTTTCAAAGAAATTGGGGGAAAGGGTGATTTTAAACCATTTTTTGAAGTTGGCACGTCTGTAAGCTTTTTCCCATAGGGTATTTCAGCAGCCCCATAACTCCATCTGGAGGAGGGGTACCAGGGTGTCCCAGAGTGGGTTATGGTGGGTGGTATTCCCAATGGCTGGAAGGAAGCTGCCATCCAAATTTCAAAGAAATTGGGCAAAGAGGTGATTTTAAACAAATTTCTGAGGTATGTGCATCTTTTAAGTGTTTTCTCATAGGGAGTGATGGGGATTTCAGCAGCCCCATAATTCTACATGGGGAGGGGGGGCACCAGGATGGCCCAGAAAAGGTTGTGGTGTAGTGCAAATGGGATGCCAACCACCCCCAAAACCACAAGCCCATGTGGTACTGGGTTTTGTTGTTACAAAATCCACTATTTTGTTGATAGTGGATTCTCAGGTCATTCATTTTCTATCAAAGATAAATGAACAAATATGAGCAATGATAGTGGATTCTTAGTTCATCATCACTTTGCACCAAACATTATGAATGCATTTCTTTGTTCATGGGCTGCTGAAATTCCCATTATTCCCCTATGGGAAAAAGCTTAAAGACCTCAGAAATTTGTTAAAAATCACCCCTTTGGCTATTTTTTTTTTTAAATTTGTGTGGGAGCTTCCTTCCACCCATTGGGAACTAGCACGCACAACAACCCACTCTGGGCCACCCTGATGCCCCCCCCGCCCCATGTGGAGGTATGGGGTTGCTGAAATCCCCATTATTCCCTATTGGGGAAAGCATAAAGATGAGCAAACTTTAAAAAAAGTTTAAAAACCACCCTTTTGCCCAATTTCTTTGAAATTTGGGTGCTAGTTTCCAGCCATGGGGCACATTTTGTAACCCAACCCACTTGGCCACAAAATGGAGGTCCAAATCTCCAAAAAATTTCGGGTCTGAACCTCAGCGATTTGTTTTGTACACGAATCTGGGCAATTGAGCAGAGGGGCGATTTGACTCTGTCTACAAATCGCCCGAATCAGCTAGATTCAGGTACAAAATGTTTTGTAGCCAAATCAAATTGCATATCTCTAATCGGCAGCCTTAACAGCTGTTTTCCAACAGGCATATGTCTCTCCAAGAAATCCTGGAGACCAATCTGGCTACTACATTTTGAACGAAGTTTCTGAACGACATACAAAGGCAGTCCCACGTAAAGTGCATTGCAGTAGTCAAGCCTAGAAGCAACTAGTGAGTGCACCACAGTTTTGAGATCATTATCTTCAAGGAATATATGCATCTGCCATATCAACCAAGGTTGATAGAAAGAGCTCCTGGCCATAGCCTCCACCTGAGACACCAGGGTGAGGCCTGAGCCAGGAAGCGCTTCCAAGCTACGTACCTGTTCCTTTAGGGGGAATGCAACCCCATCCAGAACAGGAAGTTCTATCACATTCCCTGAATTATGACCCCTCATCATTAGTACCTCTGTCTTGTTGGATTTCAGACTCAGTTTATTATCCCTCATCTATCCCATTACTGCCTGAAGGCAGGCATTTAGGGGAGCTATGATGATGATGTTATTGAGAAAGATAGATAGATTGATAGATTCATTTAAATTTTCTTATATACTGCCTCCTCCAAAGACTCTAGGTGGTGAATAATAATAATAATAATAATAATAATAATAATAATAATAATAATAATAATAATAATGAAAAATCCACAACAAACAGCAAGTGCTGCCTTTGTAAAGAAGCAGATGAAACAGTGGACCACCTAATCAGCTGTTGTAAAAAGATCGCACAGACTGACTACAAACAAAGGCATGACAAGGTAGCAGGGATGATACACTGGTACATCTGCAAAAAATACAAGCTACCTGTAGCCAAAAATCGGTGGGACCATAAAATTGAAGAAGTTGAAGATGTAAAAATATTATGGGACTTCCGACTACAAACAGACAAACATCTGCCACACAATACACCAGATATAATTGTAGTCGAGAAGAAAGAAAAACAAGTCAAAATAATCGACATAGCAATACCAGGGGATAGCAGAATAGAAGAAAAAGAAAAAGAAAAAATCACCAAATACAAAGATCTACAAATTGAAATTGAAAGGCTGTGACAGAAAAAGACCAAAATAAACCCAGTGGTAATTGGCGCCCTGGGTGCAGTCCCAAAAGACCGTGAAGAGCACCTCAACACCATAGGGGCCACAGAAATCACCATCAGCCAATTACGAAATGCAGCTTTACTGGGAACAGCCTATATTCTGCGACGATATCTATAACAATTGACAATAAAATTCAGCCATCCCAGGTCCTTGGGAAGGACTCGATGTCTGGATCCAACAAACCAGTCAATAACACCTGTCTGACTGTGTAAACAAGAAAAAATAATAATTAAAGAGCAAACGCCTGGCAAATCAGATGGATCTTGAGAAGGGCCTTAAAAGCAGACAGGAAGGGGGCTGAACGAATCTAGGTCAGGGGGGTAGAGTGTTCCAAAGAAGAAATATTAACAACCTCTGGTGTAAAAGCACATACATTATCTAGTATTGAACAAAAAGACCCTGTAGATTAAATACTAATTAAAAAATCCAAGCAATAGTGAAGATTAAATGCTCTAAACAAAATGTTATATTGGGCTGACTCGGAAGTGTTAAAGACCACAACAGTGAAGTGCGTCTCTTCGTTCCTACAGTTCAGTTCCAATTCACACTTTGTGTAGAAGATTGTCTCTCTGAGACACGGGGCAATGGGACACTTCACTAGTCCCTGGTTATTATCCACATGCATACACAACGACATCTCTTTTCTTTACACTTTACCATTCACTGCACCAAATAAACTGTGTAAAGTCAATTTAGCCTTTAGCTTCTCCAGCTCCAACTGACAACATTTAAAGAGTAGATTTCTTTAAAATACATTGAAGCAGAATTTACATAGCACATCCACACAATGGAGCTTTGCTAGGCAAGGTCAGTTCTGGTCAAACTGATATGGAGATGCAAAATACTGTAGGAAGATCTAGGAGGCTATGGCGACTACAACACTGGATTTGGCTGTTTAGAATCCATATTTATAGAATTTGATGCTTGGAAGGGATCTTGGAGGTCTTCTAGACAAATCCCCTCCTTAGAATAGGAATGACCTAAAGCATCACTGACAGATAGTGTCTGGCTTCTGTTGAACAGCCTGTTAGACAATTTCTCCTAATGTATAGCCTTAAGAGAAAAATGTTAACCATTACCATCTAAGAGTATAACTGCTCCTGAGCCTTTATCAAGGATGTCAGCAATTGAAGTTTCTGAAGTTAGTGTTCCTAAAATTCCAAAAGAAAATTAATGTCACATTAAAAAGACAAGAACAGAAATATTTTACATATTTTCACAAAAAATATGTAATACAAACACTGCACACAGAACACATACCATGATTTGAGTTGCAGATAGAATATAGAGATGCACAAAATGCTGTTCACAAAAGAAACAAAGTAGTCCACCATATTTTTAGGATTTCTTTTTTTTAAGGCAAGGATTGTGCAGAAGACTCACCTGACGTCGGCAATGGTTTATACAACTCCAGATATTGCTCACCATGTAACACCTGGAGAAAAATAAGCAGCACTGTTGATAGAACTTGCTATCACTCCACACCTCTTCCTTGGATACAACTATTTTAGAAGGAATAAGCTGTTTCAACATGGCAACAGAAGTGAATATTTATTCTTATACTAACACTCAAGGGAATTATATCCTCAACACAATTTTGACACACTCCACTCTGGACATTACTGTATGGAGATTGGACCCTCAAGTAAAGGTGATATTTTATGTGTCACAATGCACAGATGGCAAAAGTTAAGGCCCAGATGGATTTTTCAAAAAAAAAAAAAAAAGTCCCCCTTTCCCCCTTTTAAAAAGCAATGAAAACAATGAGGTACTGTTATCTACGGGCTTGTAGAGACTAGATACCGTCTTTTCTCAGGCACCTATCATTCAAAATATAATTGCAAAGTATTGAGCAATCTTTATTGCACCTTCATATTAGCTTTTCTCCTCCTGTGACTGTGTTTTACTCAACATTACATATTAATTGGAATAATAATTGGAGTTGGTCCTTTTGCAGAGCTCCCAGGTATCACAGAAGGTAAATAAACTTCATATAGCATATTGCTTTTATTCAATTATTTTGTTCATAAACACAATAACGTTTATCAGTATTGACATTAGAATGATGTGACCACTGTATTTAAATGTTCTAATAACCCCTAATAGTTTGGAGGTACACAGCTAAAATATTTCTTTACAAGTGGTAGTTGGAATTATTTCCTGACTATTGCTGGTAGTATTTCAGAATCAACCGGGCCTACCAAGCTCTGGATTTTGTGACTTCCGAAAGTTTTTAATGCGGTGTATTGATTGTGAAAAGAACTAACTGGAACACAACTGTGCTATTTTATTTTAAAGTCAAGCTATACTCACTTCACTGCTCCACTTTTGATTAATTTTCCAGGTCGTGGAGATGATTTTTATTTAAACTATTTGCTCACTAATCTTAATTTGGATGTTATTCATATTGTGGCCAAATACTGTTATATAATATGCTAAATGTGTATCAATGTAGTCTGATTTTATATGATTATCTTATTTTTTTCTTATTTGTTTTATATTGTTGTATTGCTGGTCTATGACTGAAATAAAAGTTTTACTTACTTACTACTCACTTCACATTTAGTGCTAATAAATATATTTGAGATTTAACATGTCTTAAAACTCTTCCAGTCACTAAATCTATAACAGAACTGGTTACTGATCGTGCTTAGCAACATTTCTTATATGACGCCAGCTCCAATAATGTAGTACACACTTACCTTTGTAAAATCAATATTGAGCCCTGGAATGCTGGACAGTCCACCACTAAACATAGAGGACTGAGCTGGTATAACCCCAAAAGTAGGGAGACAGCAAAACCCTTCACTTCCTTCAAACAGGAATTTCTGGTGGTCTGGATCTTTTGTTGACATACCCACACCAAGTGCATACAATATGGGTTGTAAATGAGTGTAATCATATGCAGATGAAGGTAGTTTCTGGCCAATAGCCTTTGCCTGTGAATATTAAGAACAGGAATTTATATTAGCGTATTGTTGAGTTGCTATATCCCAAGTGCTCAAAAAGGACTTCAGTTGTAATAGGGACATAAATAACCACTAACCTGGGACAAATAAGAGTAACCATTAGGCAGTTAGACATGAAATGCATCTATAAAAAGGCAAGAGAGTTGGTTCTATATGTCCTTCAAACCATTCATGTGCCATAACAACTAACATAGAAAGCTGCCATGTACTGAGTCAGACCCTTGGTCCATCTAGCTCAGTATTGCCTACACAGACTGGCAGCAGCTTCTCCAGGGTTGCAGGCAGGAATCTCTCTCAGCCCTATCCTGGAGAAGCCAGGGTGGGAACTTGAAAATTTCTGCACTTCCCAGAGTGGCTCCATCCCCTAAGGGGAATATCTTACAGTGCTCACACTTCTTATCTCCCATTCATATGCAACCAGGGCAGACCATGCTTAGCTAAGGGGACAAGTCATGCTTGCTACCACAAGACCAGCTTGAAGGGTTACAACAGATTTGCATAGCCTTTTAAAAATAAGTGTAACTTTGAAATTTAACATGTAAATTTCAGGATAAATGGCAACTAAATCTTATAGAGTTTAAAATCTCAACTGAAGACACAAAAGCATTCATTTGACTCCAATTATTATAGGCCAGCCAAAACAGGAAAAGTCTTAATAGTATCAGGTGAAATTTGGATTTGGCAATCCTAAATGGAGTGTTTTCTGAAGAGTAGTAGCCACTGAAAATATAGTTGACTTCACTATTATTGTATGCATATACATCCTGAATCCACACAACAGCCAAAGCGAACAAGACATCTTGGCTGATAAATGCCAAATCATGATGACCCATGAGAAGCAGCACTCAAAAATGCAAATTAAGTATTATTTATTTATTAAAAAATTCTTGTATACCCCTTCCTCTAAAGACTCTAGGCAGTGAACAATAACAATAGCAATAATTAAGAATAAAAGTTTAAGAAGCCCGGCAAAAAAGGTAGGTCTTAAGAAGAGCCTTAAAAGACACTAAGGAGGTGACTGAACTAATCTGGGGGAGGGGGGAGGGTGTTCCAAAGAAGAGGGGCGGCCACAGAGAAGGCCCTCCTATGGGCCCAGGCATCACACACCACACCAGGGTCCAGGACACTAAGGAGGGCCAACTAAGAAGACCTCACAGGACAGGATACAACCAGTCAAGAGAGGTGATCCTGGAGATACACAGGTGCTAAGCCCATAAGGGTTTTGTAGGTGAGAACCAGCATTTTAAATTGGACCCAGAAGCAAACAGGTAACCAGTGCAGCAACCATAAAAGAGGTGTAACACCATCAAATCTACAGCCACCCATGGGGAGGCGGGCCACTGAATTCTGAAGCTTCCGAATCATTTTCAAGTGCAACCCTTGGTAGAGTACAGTAATCCAAGCAAGAGGTAACAAAGGTATGAATTACTGTTTCCAGGGGCTGCCAGTTGAGCAAAGGTCATAACTGGTGAACCAGCTGAAGCTGGGCAAAGGCACCCCTGCCACAGCTGGCCACTTGCTGTTCAAGCAGGAGCCGTGTGTCCAGAAGGACCCCCAGATCGCGAACAGTCTCTCTCAAGGAAAGCGCAAACCCTTCAAGAGATAAATTCACACACAGCAATTGGACAGATTGCAAACTGAACAACAGCAACTCTGTCTAGGAAGGATTAAGCCTGAGCTTGTTTTGGCCCATTCAGGTCCTGACAGCCTCTAGGCACTGAGCTAGCACATGAATGGCATCACCTGTTTGGGCAGGGGTAGAGATATAAAGCTGAGTATCATCAGCATATTGATGAAAACTTACCCCAAACCTGAATGACCAGGCCCAGCAGCTTCATGTAGATGTTAAAGAGAATGGGAGCAAGGACCAAGCCCTGTGGAACTCCACAAGAAAGGGGCCAGGGCACAGAACACTCACCCCCAATTGACACCAACTGGAATCGCCCAGTGAGATAGGACCAGAACCACTGAAGAACAGAGCCCCCAAGGTCCAGCACACTTAGGCATTCCAGAAGGATAGCATAGTCGATGGTATTGAAAGCCGCTGAGAGATGAAGGAGAACCAAGAGAGGTGTGCTTCCTACATCAAGGTTACAACAAAGATCATCCAACAGGGTGACCAATGCTGTGCTGTGGCCTGAAAATCAACTGGCAAGGGTCCAGAAAATCAGTTTCCTCCAAGACTCTCATCAACTGAGCACAAACCACCTACTCCAAAATCTTACCAAGAAAAGGGAAATTGGAGATCGGACAATAGTTATCCAGATTGTCAGGGTCGAGAGAAGGTTTCTTCAGGAGAGGGTGGACCACCAACTCTTTCAGGGCTGATGGAACAAACCCCTCCTGAAGAGAAGAATTAACCATCTCCCAAAGCCAGGAGAGAACATTCCCCCGTGTGCCCTAATGAGCCAGGATTGGTGCATATTATGCACCAATTACTAACTACTCATTAAGACAGCTATATCATGCCTAAACTAATACTGCTACAGATAGATTATCAATACCACAGACCCTTATGCTGTAGAGAACACACACAGAGAGGCAGTCTATTAAGTACAAATAACCTTAGGACAGGGAACATTATAATCCCCAAATTATACTAAGCTTTTGAAAATGCAGCTTGCAGTATTCATATGCAGATTGAAAGCAAAATACAGCAAAAAAGGGACAGTATTGAACTAATAGCCTAAAGTACAAAACACTTACATCCATCCAAACATTCTGTGCACAACAGGGGAGAGGCAATTTGGCCAATCTTTTCCTTATGCAGCCTACTGTGCTTCCAAAAAATATATCCCTGTGGCTGGTGGGAGTCTCAAGGACACATTTTTGGGGAGCACAGTAGGTTGCAGAGGAAAATGTCCATTGTCCCTCTATAGCTCCTTCAAAATCTCCATTGCTTATACACAACATTTCAGTGTGTAAGACACTGGCCTGGGTATAAGTCAAAAAAGAATAATATTTTGAAAAAATGTCTGAGATTACTATTCTTACAAGCCAATGCCCATAAAAATGGTAGCTCCCTAACAAAACATAAAAGACTAGATGGTGAATTCTCAAATGAGTAAGAAATAGGTTTATAAGGGAAGATTTGTAAAATCTTCCCTCAAACATTATTTTATGTAACATGTAGATAAAGGTGGGAGAACGTCTCTCATTTTTCCCTCTTCTCTACCTCATTTTAAAAGTGACCTTTCGAGACAGTACACTACATCATCTGATTCAAATGTCACAGTACTTTTTTTCTTGGCTGCAGGCAACTCTTAGCTGAGTACCTTGCAGAAGCATTTTTACTTACAGGGTCAAAGCCTAGGGAAGATGCTGATGCACTGTAGCTTGTAGGATTCAGGGAGACATCTTGAGATTCTATTTGACTGAGCACATCATGTAGTATGCTGACTGACTCTGAAAAGAAAAAATGATTTGAAATCTCGAAAGAATACTCAGAAAGAAACCTTCCCATAGTTCTGTTCCTAGTAAGCAGCCATCCACCACTTATAACAAAATGTTATAACCAAATTCCCAAGGGGAATATCTAACAGTGCTCACATGTAGTCTCCCAGGGCAGACCCTGCTTAGCAAAGGGGACAATTCATGCTTGCTTCCGCAAGAACAGCTCTCCTCCCAGTTACAACATTGACCTTCTGCAGTCCCACCTCCATCACTAGTTTTATAATGATAGTTTAGCTATGAGGAGGCTAAGACACTCATGTTATGCAAGGTCACACTGCTAGTGTTTCCAAGCAAGACGCCAAGGAACTTGGATTATCTGAATTGTCTGAAATTTAAGTGCCTTCTGACAGTTGTCAGCTTGGGCATTAATAGCTTGACAAATAAAAATAGATAACCAAATGCCACATAACACAGCAGAAATGTTTCAGTGAGAATACCTAAGCAAACCATCAATGCATTAGGCAATGTTATTAAACAACTGTTTAAACTGGGCAGAGCCCATGGAATAAACTTATGTGGAATGCTGGTTAAACAGCCCTTTTCAAACATTATGAGTGCAAGCTGCACTCATGGTTTCAGTGCTGAAAGTGGGGAGGAAATCCCACCCCGGCACTGTCACTTAGGAGACAGAGGAGAGCTGGTCTTGTGGTAGCAAGCATGACTTGTCCCCTTAGCTAAGCAGGGTCCACCCTGGTTGCATATGAATGGGAGACTTGATGTGTGAGCACTGCAAGATATTCCCCTCAGGGGATGGAGCCACTCTTGGAAGAGCTGAAGGTTTCAAGTTCCCTCCCTGGCATCTCCAAGATAGGGGTGAGAGTGTGTCCGGCCTGCTACCTTGGAAAAGCAGCTGCCAGTCTGTGAAGACAATTCTGAGCTAGAAAGACCAATGGTCTGACTCAGAATATGGCAGCTTCCTATGTTCCTATATGTTCTACCCCCTCCAGTCACCTTGTAGCAAATGACCCAACCACAAGTCCTGTTTTTCAGTCAATGAAGTCATACCTTGTAGCTGCCTGCTCTCCAATTGTAAGAAGCTGCTTTCTACTGAGTTAGACCATTGGTCCATCTAGCTCAGTATTGTCTATACAGACTGGCAGCGGCTTTTCCAAAGTTGCAGGCAGGAATCTCTCTCAGCCCTGTCTTGGAGATGCCAGGGAGGAAACTTGGAACCTTCTGCATGCAAGCATGCAGGTGCTCTTCCCAGAGCGACCCCACCCCCGCAAGGGGAATAATTACAGTGCTCACACATGTAGTCTCCCATTCATATGCAACCAAGGCAGACCCTGCTTAGAAAAGGGGATAAATCATGCTTGCTACCACAAGACCAGCTCTCCTCCAGTGCTCCTTGGCTAGAGGTTTTCCCATGCAGTCTCTACCTATTTTCATTTCCTTGTGGGAAACTGATTTTTTCTTATATAACTGGGCTAGTAGTGTGATCTCTTCAACACGAAGACCAATCTTACTTTCTTTTAAATAAAAACGTTTAAGACCAATATTGTGGTGAGCACCAAGTGAATAGGACAAGCCTTGCTGGCTCAAAAAGCAAAATTCAGGTCTGTGTCTAAAATGGCTGGTTTGCAAGAAACTGAAGTGTGAAGTTGGCTTCTGTGAGCCAAAGTAACTGAAATGGAATTGTTTATTCTGTAGTCAAGGCCTGAGGAGAAGGGAAATTTACCCCGTCCTGCCTTGGAGCTTGTTTATGCATTGTGCTATGTTGATGCCAATAATGAGAAGAACTAGCTTGAAACCTGCTATGTTAATCATATTTAGGAGGTCTTAGGAAACCACATTTTGGATTATCAGTAGCTACATATTATAGGGGTACATACAGGTGAAACTCGGAAAATTAGAATATCGTGCAAAAGTCCATTAATTTCAGTAATGCAAATTAAAAGGTGAAACTGATATATGAGACAGACGCATTACATGCAAAGCGAGATAAGTCAAGCCTTAATTTGTTATAATTGTGATGATCATGGCGTACAGCTCATGAAAACCCCAAATCCACAATCTCAGAAAATTAGAATATTACATGGAACCAAGAAGACAAGGATTGAAGAATAGAACAATATCGGACCTCTGAAAAGTATAAGCATGCATATGTATTCAGTACTTGGTTTGGGCCCCTTTTGCAGCAATTACTGCCTCAGTGCGGCGTGGCATGAATGCTATCAGCCTGTGGCACTGATGAGGTATTATGGAAGACCAGGATGCTTCATTAGCGGCCTTCAGCAATTCTGCATTGTTTGGTCTCATGTCTCTCATCCTTCTCTTGGCAATGCCCCATAGATTCTCTATGGGGTCAGGTCAGGCGAGTTTGCTGGCCAATGAAGCACAGTACACTGTATACTTTTCAGAGGTCCGATATTGTTCTATTCGTCGATCCTTGTCTTCTTGGTTCCATGTAATATTCTAATTTTCTGGGATTGTGGATTTGGGGTTTTCATGAGCTGTACGCCATGATCATCACTATTATAACAAATTAAGGCTTGACTTATCTCGCTTTGCATGTAATGCATCTGTCTCATATATCAGTTTCACCTTTTAATTTGCATTACTGAAATTAATGGACTTTTGCACGATATTCTAATTTTCCGAGTCTCACCTGTATGTTTACACAATAACTGCTGAATAGCAATTCATGCTGACTCCTAATAACATTCTTACACGCTATTTCCTAATAACAATTCTTTGCATGCTATCTCTAAGTAACATTTTTTTAAACTGAAAAGGCACCAGTTAGGATCACAGACTGGTCAAAGCTGGGCACAAACAGGATCGTTTCCTTTTTGAATTAAGTAAACAATAGTCCTGGACCCCACCATGCAAGGATGGGAGACCAGAGATTGTTTACATTAAGGATGGAGCCAGAGAAAGAATTGACGTGGTTGTCTTTGATTAAAGATATGACAAACAGTTTGAGGGGAGGTTATATAAGGGGGCGTACATACCCCTCCAAAAAAGAGAGAGAAGCAAGCACGCTAGGAGAGTAGCCCTACTTAGACCCCAGGGAGTTGGATGTCTGCCCTATCGGGGTGGGGGGGGATCTTAGGCTGTTAAAGCAACCTGTGCCTCATAGCCATTCTTGGACACTATACCACAGCTGCCGGGGCAGCTTACAGCTTCTCGGCGTTCCTCCCCTCCCATGGCCTCCTGAAGACACAGACGGCTTGGACCAGTAAATATTATATCCACAACTCTGCCTAAAAGAATGCCTTCTTCCAAGACTAACATACCTTTCTCATCTTGTACCTTCTCCTTTCAGTCTCTGTCTTCTTTGCTTCTCAGGAGGGTTGTTCTCAGCCCGTTAACTGGCCTAACAGCATTCTGCCTTGGCCTGTGCTCGGTGCCACCATCTTTTCTTCCCCCTCAATCCCTCCACCTCACATTCCCTTTGGCTCATATATCTCTACGTCAGCAATGAACTCTCTTCTCCCCCTCCTTTCTCTGTCTTGGATTCTCGGTTCAGAGACTATGCATGGCTTTCTGTTTGAGTAAACTTGGGCTGTTTGGGAACAAACTGGAGATAACTGATATGACTAAGCTTCATTAGTGTATTAAAGAGGAGAAGAGATGATTTTAAAAATTGCTTAAACTGCTTGCAAAAGTAGGAGGAAATGCCTTTTTCTGTTAAGAGTTGAGCTGTGGGAATTGTTCTGGGTTGTTGCTACGCAGCAGTAGAGATAAGACTGATTTTGGCCGCTAGCCCGGACTAGACAGGAATGTATCTCCACTGTACTCAGAGCAGAAATTGCTTTTAGCTGTTAACTGTTTCCAGTGAGGATGAAAAATTTTAAATTGTTGAGAATTCTACATTACAAAGAATAAGTATTTGCTTGCTTGCCTGCATGCTTAATTGCTGGAATGTAATCCTAGTTTGAATAGAGCCCTTTTAAATTCTAGTCTCTATGGGACGCTTGTTATCTCTCTTTTTCCTGAATGAACGTGATCTCATGGATAATGAATCTGAAGTAGCCTGATTGGCTACAGTTGTGTTAGTGACAGCCAGGCTGCTCACGACAATATTACTCTTTAGTTTTGCTGTACAGGGTACTAATTTTTTATGTATTGAATCTGTATGCCATGCTCACTCAAAGGGGCCTTCCAGCTTAACAAAAGCCAGTGAGGAGGTTAGGGTGAGGTATAATAGCTGCAGCCAAGGCCACCCAGTGAATTTCAAAGCAAAATGGAGATCTGAATCTGAATTTCCCATACCAAAGCACAACACCTACCAGTCACTGCATTATACTGGTCCCCAAGCTTATGCCACTATAAATGTGTTAGTTAAGATACCGTGGAATTCTTTACTGGTCTCCAAATAAGCTTCAATTCAAGAGGTTCGGGTTTAGCAAAAAATTAATTAAGCATTAGCTTCTAAAAGTGTTTTGGGACACAGATCCAGAATATCCAAGGAAGATATACACAACCTCCCTAATTTTATTCTTTCATTACTGAGATTTAAGTCCAATTAGAAGTTGATTATAGAGGAAGACATTGCTTTTCAAAATGATACAGCTCAAATGTCAGTGCTTTTTAATATGGGGCAAACGAAAATTGGACCACACACTTAGTCTAAATATCCACACATCATTATGAGCCACACTTTACAGTTCTAATTCTAGGCTATTCTGGAAAATGATAGGTAAATGCTTACACTAATTGGTATTTTTGTATAATTATATATGATGGTTTAGTATATAATAGCTTTTCACAGCATTAAATTACTTACATTAATGCTGGTAATAGTTTTTAATGAAATCTTCTGGGACAGCTTGAACTTGCAGATATAAAGTAACATAGCTTTCATTTTTAATGCAAACACTAATTAGTTTTCCTTACTTAACAGTTCAATGCCTCAAGGCTCTAAGGAGTGGGGCTCTCTTAACAGAGAAACTTTCTAATGCTATTACATTGAAAAATTAAATGAATTAGTTGTCAGATTTCTGTAGCACATTTCCTACCTCTTTTGCTAATTCTCACAGATAAGAGATTAATCAAAGACACCCCAGCTATGCCTGTAGTTTTGTGTTATAGGAAGCACACTGATTAATTCTTGACCTAGCCAAAAATTTAAGGACATGATAGATTCAGAGGGCTATGTAGTCTGCAGTTGAATTTTTAAAAGATAGTTTGAATTTTTAGCAAGTATTTATTTTATTATTATTTATTTATCAAATTTGTATACCGCCCCAAACTTTCATCTCTAGGCAGTTAGGATATAAGTAGGATATAGGATATAGGATAGACTAGTTATTCTATTATCAGATCCTGTTATTGGGGTTTGCGCTATTAAATATTTAATATATATCCGCTTACAGTATATTATATGCACAAGCAACACCACCTACACAGAAACTGCTAAACTTTGTCTTAACAGGAAAGTAATTTTCAGTACACTCCTACATTTAGAAATCATCTTTATTTGCAGTAAGAGGGTTTAATTTTTTTTAAAAAAAATTAATGCTTGGCAAGAACTGGTGTTCAGTGCAACAGGACACAGACAGGTTCAGTGCAAAGTGCCACAGCTAATTAACAGTGCAAGGGGCTTTGCTGGAGGAAGAGGAAGAGAGAGAAAGAAGCCGGCTGCATCCTTTTCTATCACAAACTACCTGACTCCTAAGTTGAGGCAGATATTAGACTCATCTTCCAGAGCTGTTCCAGTGGAATGAGACACATTTAACTAGCTAAAAACTGGGGGGTTGGTTTTGCTGGATATTATTTTAGCTAGACTTGAGAGCCTCTGACATTAGGAGACAATTTTAATTTGTATTTTTCCTACCACAAACAGGTGTACGTTAAGGCCAAAGGATATTTATTTATTTAATTAATTTTTATACCACCCTTCCAAAGTGGCTCAGGGCAGTTTACAATTAAAACAAAACCATTAAAACCAATAACAGTTAAAACAGAAATATAAACAATATAAAACATCAATTTACTATTAAATCATCATAAAAAACAATTAAACAACCAGAATAATTAAAAAACCCTGGAAACCAGGTTATACCATTAAAACAATTAAAACTAATTAAAAACCCTGGAAGGCCAGGCCAAACAGATAGGTTTTAAGGGCTCTCCTGAAGGTCAATAAAGAATTCAGATTGCAGATTTCTTCTGGGAGTGCATTCCACAGCCCAGGAGCAGTTACAGCGAAGGCCTGCCTCTGAGTCGCCAAACAAACTGGTGGTAACTGGAGACAGACCTCCGCAGATGATCTTAACGTGCGGTGGGCATCATGTAGAAGATTGCATAAATCCTACAATCTGAATGTCCCTGAATTCCACTGACTAAGGACTCACTAATGTCCCTTCCAGCACTCATGCTCTCTCCCTCTCTCTATACACACTTGCACAAACACAAACCTTCGAGAGATGGATATCCATTGTTTGTTGATAAAGGTAAGTTTCGTGACAGACTTGACAATCTATCAAGCCTCTTCCAACTATGACTTAGTATTGCATGATTTTTATAAAAGAGGGAATATACTAAATATTTTATCTGCCTGCTACCCTTCCACCTTGAGACAGAAGTCTATGCATTGCTATACAAAATAATCTACAGTGTTAAAACTTTGGACAGTACTGAGAGCTACACCTTCTACAACTACAGCTCATTATTTATACCAAAATAATCAAACTACACCATTTGTTTAGCACAGAAGCAACTAGACTCTTAAGAATTTCTCTGTCAGAAAACATACCCGCAACACAATCCTATCCATGTCACATTCCATTGGGTTCAGTGGGGCTTGCTCCCAGGAAAGTCTGAGTAGGAGTGCAGCCTTAGAGTCAAGTACTATACACTCCTTAACAGAGCTAGGTAACTCATGGGGGAAATGACTAAATACTCTTCTTATATGCATACTAAAACCGGACATTACCAGAAGTACTGGTCATATTGGTACATATGGTTCATGAACCGTAATATTCAGCTATTTAACAACAACAACAGTATGCAAGTAAGTATTTTTTTCCTAGGTTTCCCTTGAAGAGAAGATCACAGAATGTTATCATTGAAAGCAAATTTCTGTAATACACATCACTCTGAATTTAACATTGCTCAGGGGCATAGCTTCCATAAAGCAAGGGAGGACCGCTGTCCCTGGGCCTGCAGAGACCTGGGCACTTCTGGGAGCCCTAGAGGCTCTCTCTACTCCCCCACATCAAAAAGACTGGCCACCCTCTGCCATTTCTGCTGCCCCTCACTGCTGCTGCAGCTAATTGGGTCTCCTGGAGTTCTGTCCCTTGTGCTCCTCCCCCGCTTGGCGTTTGAAAGCAAAAGCAGAGCAAGCCAACCACAAGGAAAAGCTGAGATTATCAAAGTAAACATTAAAAAAAACTTATCTGTTTTGTGTGTGTGATTTGTCCCCTCGCCTAAGACACTGCATTTCTCTTTTCTCCCCCTGTATGAACTGTGTGCATTTGAAAGTCTGTGTGTTTCTTCCCCACCTACCTCCCACCCCATTTGGGAACTATAACAGTGTTTATATGTCTATGAAAGAGAGATTCCCCCTGCAACACACACACACACACACACACACAGACACACAGACACACACACTTTCTTCCCCGTCTTCTCTGTGTGAGATTTTTTGATTTTTTTTTTTTTTAAATCATTTTCAAAGCAGCACAAGGTGATAAGTCTAAGCCAAAACTATTTTAATACAAACTTGTAAGAACCCCTCCCCCACCCCAATAGTGTACTTTCCTGTGAGGAAATTAATCACTACAAAAAGTATTTAAAGCTTTAGAAATAATAAGAGAAGCAAAATGCTGTAACAAAATTCATCTGTTTTTGTTTTTTCCTACCTTTTGGTTAATTATGAGCTGTTGAGTTTGAAGATACCGTACTAAACTGCTTATAGTCAATCTGGTGTGTGTGTGTTCTCATGTCTTTGCCTTATGTTATTAAAATATTTATACAGTACACGCCTTTTTCAGCAACAAAGTTCTCAAAATGGCTTACATAGCAAAATACATGAGGAAAATTGTTTTCTATCCCAATGTATTTTTCCTTATAATATTTACTATTTTATTTTGCTTTGTGTTTGTAACAGTATATTACTGTCTTTTTAAAAATAAACTTGCAGTGGACTAATGTATCCCGTCTTGAAAGCAGCTTCACAAATCGTTAAAATGAACATTAAAACCCCAGGCCTATCATTATTTCAGTACATGTTCAATTTTCCAGCAGTGTACCGGTACAACACTTGTACCATTCTTTCTAGTGCAAGCTGCCATATGAAAACATGTGTGAAATCTCTCAGATGTAAGCACTCAGTTATTTCCAATGTTTCTCATTTCTTATGTCTGGAAGCATAGGGCTACCTCTGACCATGGCTCACTTTATTGTCCTTTATGTACATAGTTTGCCAGCCCTCAGAAGTCAAGTCCTTGTGTTGTATCCAGAGTCCTTGGAGCAAATTTGATAAGTTTCTGGTTCCATTTCTGAGATGTGGTAGCTCTAAACTGTAACTCCCAAGACCGCATGCTTAGGAATAAACTGTTTGTGTATGTGTGTAAAAGAGAAAAACAGAGAGAGAGTGCACAAATGGGCAAAAAGGGATAGTAACATTGTTAGGGGGTGTATGCATTCATATATCAGGTCACAGTAATAGGCATGTATGTTTAAAATGTTTCAGAGATAGGGGAATATGCATCCACAAGTATGTGTGTGAAACTGTATGCATATATGAAGAGGGTGCAATATTATATGCATTGAAGGGAAATAAAGGGCTTTCTAAGAATTTGATTTTCCTCATGTCCTTACAATTTCTCTGCCACAACTATATGGGGGAGGGGGCCCCATCTTCACTTCCTCCCCAGACACACACCAACCTTACTACGCCATTGGCATTGCTTGTACCTTGAATAGTCCGAGGTTTGTTGGCATCGTTGAAGTCACAGATCTTTTCCCATTTATTTTGCACAGCCTCTGGTGTCATTGGAAAGTTCTTCTGTCTGACAATAGCTCCTAGGGATCGTTCCCAGCGCACTAAATAAGCAGCAATAGAAGACATTCATCAAGTTGGTTACCAGTCAGGATTGTTGGAGCAGAACCTTCTTTTCACACTTTGAGAATCCTATGTTGAGCATATTGCTGAGTTCTACCATATTAGTAGAGGGATTTTTTTTAAAAAAATGACATCTTTAAAAAAATGACATCTTTATCTAGATCTGTAGCTTGCATGACCTTGAAAGCGAAGAGTGGGTATCAGCTGATTAACAAATGACCCATTCCATTTCAAGTAAAATCCCATTGAGCCTACCAACCCTCCAGGAACTAATACTTAGCTACTCAAAAGCAAACCCATCTAGAAAAGAAAGACAGCAAAACACCTTTGTGAAGGATGCACAGACAAGTTTCAAAGGAAGGGGAACTTCATGGACAAAATAGGAATGAACCAGTCCATGCCACTGCAGTCCATTTACCAACATAGCACTTTAAGATGGTTTTGATGTGTCTAAGGAATTTTTTTTAAACCTTTTATATGCTTCATTAGAACTGTCATAATGTTACATTCCTAACTAAGTCTACTACATTCTGTTTTAATTAGTATTCATTTTGTGTAATCCTTTCTGAATACCAGACCAGATGTACAAGATGACTTACATTTTCCAATCCATCCGGCTCCAACCTGTCATATAAAGTTTAAAGAAAATATTAGGCATCAAAACAGAAGCTATGTGAAAAGAATTGCATTTCTAATAATACAGAAAAGAACACTACTGAAAAGATGAAAACTACTGAAAGATGAGAAAACACAGAAAATTTAAGATGTCCTTCTCCTGGAACATAACTTATTTCCAAGCATTATTGTATATTTAAATTGTATGTACATTTTGCACGTACAAAATATTGTAGATTCTGTCTCAGTTATATGAGGTTATGTAATTATGGTGCAATGGATTCTACCAGGTTTTCGGTGAAGATGAATATTTTATGGATCAAGATTAGCATTTAAAACCAGTTACGAATCATATATAACGCATACATTTTAAACTTTACCCATCATGCAAAGACAGGCAATTGAGACTTTACTGAAAATTCTCCAATAAAGGCAAATACATAAATACAGGAAAGCACAGCTAGTTGCAAAAATAAGTCAACACAAGAAAAGATAATAGAAAATCATTACCTCAAATAGTCCACCATTCTCTTGGCAACTTTCATGGCAAAGCCAGAGGACCAAGGGAGCCACATAGTCTGGTTTGAAAGCATCTAGCATTTCTAGAATTTAAATAAATATTATGTATATTAAATAAAGCATACATACATATATATATATATATATATATATATATATATATATATATATATACACACACACACACACACACATACACACACACACACACACACACACACACATATACATACAGAGAAAGAGGTTATTTAGATGAGGCTCTTAACCACTTAGCATATTTCAATCAAATATCCAAAGTCTTCATGAGACATCTGGTACAATGTAAGGAAGATTTTCTTGAAAGCAATAAATGCAAAGAAATTGATACTGATGTCTAAAGATGTTCCAAACATATGGAGGAAAAGTGCATTACCTACTTTGCAGCTGCGTTTAGTTTATAAAAAATTGTGAAGGCTTTTTACATTTTACACAGAAGAGTTTTAGAAAACCAACCCATATTAGATGCCAGCATCGACATGGACAAAAACCAATAAGCTTATCAAACACTGGTTGAATGATGGCCACACAATGGGCTGGTTCAGACTTCTCATGAAACCATGGTTAAAGCCTAGTCCCATGCGATGTAATCACTTCAAACCTTGGTTACAGATTGTGATTTATCATAAGTATGAAGAACAAAATCTTCTTTTAGAAAATCTTTTAGGAAAAAAACCCAAGATTGGTCATTCAGACATCACAACCAATCTTGGTTTATTCTATCCTATATCAGAAGCAGACACTTGTGTGGGTAGAGGAGGAAGGAAGCATGTGCCCCTGAGGCTCAGGGATGTCATGCAAGGCTGGGCTTTAACTGTGGTTCCATATGACATCTGAACAGACCTAACTTTAATCTGGTATATCATTTTAATCTTGCTATGCCTTTTATGATGCCACATTCACTCCTCACAAGGGAAGTTCCATTCTGGGTATGTTGAGGGGTATGTTAAGACACATTCAAGTCCTCACACAGCAGAGTATGCTCTGGTGGTCTAAAAAGGTAGCTAAAGAGATTGTCTAGAGACAGTAGGTAGAATTTTTAAAAAACCAAATAAAGTTTTATTAAGAAACATTACATACCAAAAGGGAGCCATTGAACAAGATACTCAAACAGCAACTGTTCAGCAACTAAACAGTTCTACCTGACTCTTAACTGATCAAGCAAGACCTATTAACATAATTCATCACGCCTCTAGTGACCAGAAGAGGTTACTGTGGTGCTAAGTGCAAAGCTTTAGAATTCTTATTTCTAACATACCACATACAATACAGACTAAATTATCCCTTTGAAAGAATACACATTTCTGATCACTGAAACGCCAACTGATAGCTCACAGAAAACATGCTAAATGTGACAGTTCTAGATTTGCATTAGAAATCATTCAAAAGTGAAGTAAAGACCAAACTGTCAGTCATAGGCTGCCACTGACAACATGCAAAATTCATAGAGCATTTTGGATCAATCGGAACCTGGGCCCAAATAGTCCAAAACATCCTCTGAAAGCAGCATACAGTGGCCCTTCAGTTTTTACAATATATGTTTAACATTTTTTTCCCATTAAAGCTAAGAGGATCAGAATCTTAACAGAATTCAGCCATCTGAGATAAGGTATCTCTCCAAAATAGCATCATCATTAGCCATTCCAAGAGCATTTTTCAACATTATGAAATGCAAATATACTGGAATTACAAGTTGCATTTGTCATGTCCACACCTGTATTAACTTTGGGGGGGGGCTTCTCCTGTGTGGATGTATGTAACGGTTAGAGTGCTGGAGTAGGACTGGGAAGACCAAAGTTCAAATCCCCATTCAGCCATGATACTCACTGGGTGACTCTGGCCAGTAATGAATCTCTCAGGCCAAACTACCTCACAGGGTTGTTGTGAGCATGTACACCACTCTGGGCTCCTTGGAGGAAGAGTGGGATATAAATGTAAAAATAAATAAATAAAATGTAGTCCTTCCAATGGGCATTAACTATCGGCGAATACAGGATGTCAATTCACTTACACTTCCTTTACTTGTGTATGTTATTAATGTCTTAAGTGGATATAAGGGCATATTGTTCTTTATGCTATAATTATCCTTTTCTGAAAACACTACCATTCACTGCATTCTAAGGAACAGAAAAGACGAGTCTGCCATGCTTCTGCTGCAACACAGAGGTGGGAACATACGGAGTTAAAGAATCTCACTTGAGTCCCCTTTTTGCATGTTTGAGGCTCAAGGCGAAAGGCAACTTTCTTCTGGTTTCTTACAACTTCAAGAGAGGCTTGTTGTTCCTTCTGGTTTGGAAAGGAGTACAGAAGACTAAGAACCTGCTGCCTAGAATACATACATAAACTCAAAAGACAGTATGTCTGAAAATTAAATAATTCTAGTAAACTGTCAGAATTCCACCTCAATTTCTGTGAGATTCTGCTATTTTGAGGGGGCAGGAAGAAAAATGATTATGTGAGTCCATGATCCCACATCAATTGCTATATTTCTTATTTAAAATCACTGTTTAAGAACTGACATATATTCAAAAGCAGAAGGTATTTCAGAAGCAGAAAAGCCAAACTCCCACTAATACTTACCCTGAGGCATAACAGTCTGAGTCAGCCTAGATCCTGCAGTAGGAGCAATTGTGTTACAATGGATATTGTACTTCCTGCCTTCAACGGAAAGCGTGTTTGCAAGACCCAGAAGACCAAGTTTGGCAGCACTGTAGTTTGCCTGACCAAAGTTGCCATATATTCCAGCAGCTGAGGAAGTCATAATTATCCTTGAGATTAAAAAAGCAATGAATTTTCGAGTTAAACAAAATAGCAACAAGATCTCTGAAAGTTGATATAAGTAGAAATATGAGCCAATAAAAGCAAGTGAATTGGATCTAATTATGCGAATGAACATTTGCTTAACTGCACTAACTTTTTCATACACCAAAGTGATTTGCAGACTGCTGTATAGCAAGAGAAAAGCTAAGTCATCTAGCAAGGTCTAGAAGTGTCAATAAGAGACCAACAAATACTTTGTTCCCAATATCCTTTTAAAAATCTGGTTTAGGACAGATTCACACAACCTGCTGCAGTGGCCAGAGTTAATAGATATGTTTGTTATGTCCGTTAATATACAATTAATGGATTTTTCAGTGAGTACTGCCACATAACAATCCTCTTTCTAGCACTAATCAGGGAGTGTGAAATGGCTACTACAAATCATTTGATAGTGCAAACCCCTGAAAGAGACTGGACTGTGCTCCTCCCCAATCTGGTGAATGTGGAAATGCGAATCTTCTAAAGTGACAAATATTACCTTTTAAGCTTTCACTGAGTGGTGGCTTGATTTTTAAAAAACCCACACTGGAATAATTACAAATGAAATCAAAAGCAATGTCCAGAGTGATATTCATCGCATTGTTTGCTCTGGTATTTTCATTTTTTTCTTTGATAAATAGCAGCTCTGGGAAGGCCCAGTCAGGACAAATGGCTTGGGATGAATTTGTGTCCCATCTCCCTCCTGCAGCTAAGCATGAAAATGTGAAGGCAAATGATGCAATTGTCACATCTAGTTTGTTCCCCAGAACAGCAACATGTACATGGACGTTTTTAGCTACTTATGAACATAATGGGTTCTTTATTCTATACTCTCATTTAGAGAATAAGGACTATATACAATCATGTCTCAGGGTGCAGATGGTATAAGGAGAAAGCCTCTTTTTATGGAGTGATATTGGAGAAAGAGAAGTTTGGTTTAGGCATTGTTAATGAAATTACTTAAATGTAGTTGCTTTTTCTTCAAGAAATGATTAGGCTAGTTGTCAATGGGGTCTGAGTCCTCTCTAGTGGGAAGAGGGGTATACAAAGAACTAGGAGACCCTCTCAATTGAGGGGCTATACGAGGCTGAAGGGATATGGTTATTTTAGCTTTGGGAACAGCAAAGCAGCCCTTTTAGATGAAGCCACAGGGAATTTGATCCTATATAGGAGTTGACTAGTAAGAGAGGTTTATTGCAGCCAATTCTGGATGCCTTTGATATATGTTTAAAGGCATTTTTGAAGAGCTTTTGATAACATTTTCTGAAGAATATGTAGAACTGTTGCTGTTGATAAGTAGCTGATAATTGTTTTCATTATTGTAAACTTGTAAAGAGAAAGTTGTTACACAAACCTTCAAAAATGTTTTTGAAAGCACCTAAGAGCTTACAGAGAAACAATAATAAATCTGGCATAATCAGAAAGTATTTTCCCATCCTACTAATTTTGAAACTTTCTTGTATGCATTTATCTGCAATATGTTCAGTGAGGACTCAAAGCCATTTACCTTCCAAAGTTCTGATTTTTCATATGGTTCCATGCAGCTCGAGTTACCAGGAAGGATCCCTTCAGATGAACTTTATGAATTATATCTAGAAACAATGAAAGGGGTTGCACATTTTTTGAAGGAGTACAAGCAAGAAGTTTGTAAACGCATATAGAAAACCTTTTTATTTATTTTTTTAAAAAAATCTAAAACATTTATATACGGCCTAAAGCGTAACACATCTATATACAATGAATCTTGTTACAAAATCAACTCACCCCAGTCTTCATCACTTATCCTAGTAAATGAACGGTCCCTCAGTATACTAAGTGAAAGAAAAGAAAGCAAAATAGTCATGAAATTAAGAGTTATAACATAATGAAATGGGAAGGTGGGAGGGGGGAATCTACATTCAAATTTACTTACCCAGCATTATTGATAAGGATATCTGTAAAACAAATGCACAGAAAAATTATGGTGTATAAGCACACATCTTTTCTGTTCCTAGAGTGGACATGCACTCTATTTACTATTACTGTTTACTAAATACTATTTACTATTACATTATTTTCATTTAATTTTTCTGAGTGATCATAGTCATAGACATTATGCTGTGGTTTGTCATTACAAGAAAATGCCTCAGTGAGCCTGGGACCTACATGATTTCTTCCTATGTATGCAAGGGGAATAAGTTCAGGTTGCAGTTTGTAACAAGCAAGATATGTTACAATATGATTGGCAGGACCAAGGCATCAACATCCCTCCAAAAATTCATTCCATACACTGATTAATTCACACGATCCAGAAAAACATACCTATTCTCCCAAAAGCATCTAGTGCTGTCTGCACAAGCTTGTCACCAGCTTCCACTGAGTCTGCAGAGGCAAGAGAAGAAATGAACATCAACCCACAATGAGTGTACATTTCTCAGCTAAAATATAGATACCACCATGGTGGGGCACGTAGGAGCCTGAATGTAATCCTTAGGGCCAGTTTACACACCTCTTTCTTTCCATCCTAACTTTTCCTCAGTTAGGTATTTGCATAAATAATGTTATATGAAATGAAGTAATCTAGACAGACAAAGCAGTAAATCCTGCAAATACAGCAACTGTAGTTATAAGAATTGCTTCCAGTTGCCTTCATGGTTAACCCATACATTATTCACACAAATGTGTACCTCTGTATTAGTTTGCACAAAGAAGGAAACTGGCTGGGATCCCAAGTGCCCCCTGCATGAATGGAAGGCACTTTGGCTCCAGCATGGCAGGAAGGAATTGCCAGTTCCAACCCCTCTGGCCTAGCCACACTCTGCCTTACTGCATTCTATTCTGGAGGATCCTATGGCACTCAGTCTCCTTTTAGGAAGGGAGGAAGGGAAGGCAGTAGCAGGAATATGGGCAGGAATGCCCTGCCCTGTGCTTGGTACACAGACTTAAAAACAAACAAAACCCAAGCCATTTTATGTGGATACTTATTTAAATCACTGACAAAGGGGGGCGTGGGAGCCCCCTTAATCTCTTAACTGGGATTGCACCATGTTTGGATTCTTATAAGCATACGCTGCTTTTACTTTCCTAGCTCAGGGCTGCTTCTGACAGCTTAGATCAAGGGTTCCCAAGGGTTCCCAACACTGGGTCCTCAGATAAACAACTCCCATCATCCTCAGCTACAATGGTCAAAGGCCATTTAGATTAAGCAAACTGCTTTAGTATCACATATTAGTATCTAGAATCACACAAACATGCTTCAAGACCCATGTAACATAGATCTTCAGTTTGTGGTTGTGGCTTGGAACTAGAAGAATGCAGTCGCAAGACACACACACCCAATATCTTTAGACAAGAGGGTGTCTCAACATCACTTCACACATCATCCGGGGGCAAACTGCATGTTTATTACAGCATGAGCATGCAGAGAGGAGGTGCCACCAATCCTAATTCTATGGTCTGGATACCTGACAAAGACACCTTTGTCAAGAGCATGATAATTTTCTGTGTACACTTTTAAGTGTAATTTGCAAATCAGCATGCAATATGCTTCTTTATATTTAAAATCAATCAATTTATTTGTTTAGTGAAAGATATAAAGATATTTAATGCAAGTAGTTAAAACAATTACATAAAAATTCGCTGGATACTCAAAACTGCAAACATTAACTCAGAATAATTTAGAACAATGAGAAAGACTGTATCAGCTTCCCACGTATTTTGATGACAGAAACCAAGCAGCTTGCTACTTTTCTTGCAACTTCAGGTCTGGTATCGGCTAATAAACAATTTGCATAGAACCCCAAATACCTCCTAGGACAAACCATAAGCAATGGCTGAATAAGTAAGCCATTTGCATACATTACCAAAAAAATAAAAAATGAACTACATCTTCCACTTCCCCAGACCCACATGTCCTCCAAAAGGAGGACGAGTAAGGATAGAACGCACCATAGTTAGCGACGGCTTTTCCACCTTTTGCTCTTATTTCTTCAACGACTTTGTCAGCAGCAGAAGAGCTCTTTCCATGTCCCTTGAAGTCACCTCCAAGATCATTTACTATGTAGTATACATAGAAGAGAAATTAGAAACTAGCATTTTACCTGATACTTACAGGTTTAAAAAAATCATTCTTCCCATTCTATGGTCTCAAGAGATGATCCACACATTACCTCAGGTATTGCTGCTGAGTAAGAGTGACTTCCATGCGGTCAGGGTTTCAATGGCTGATTCAGTACTTGAATTCCCATCCCTTTCTTAGGCAGGCAGATGGTGTGGCCAGAGCAGCCCCATTTTGTTTTAAGGCTTCCATTTTATCCCTCTAAAAAGCCTTGTTTAGGCATTATGGTAATCATGATGTACCTGTGGACAGTGAGGGGCAGGACTACGAAGTGGGGCTTGCCAGAGGGCCAGAGTTGCCAGAACCTAAGCGGTATACTCGTGGGTCAAATGATATGTAAGCCAGAATTTGGCTTTTTAAAAGTCAAATCTGTTCACCTAGCAAAGGGCGTGCAGGCAAGTCCCCTCTCCGACACAGACATGGGCTGCCGCTGCCCCCCGCTCCCAGGTTCTTGGTAAGTGCAGAGTTTTGTTTGAACACACACAGAGAATATACTTGGGGATATGTTCTCCCTATGATTAGAAATACTAGCTTTCCCACACAGGGATAATCTTCCCCCAACATGAGGAGATAATCTTCTCCCAACATGAGAGATGTGGTCTGTAGCCCAACCCCCAGGCTGTCCACATCTGAGTATGTGAGAGGGCGCCTTTCAGTGCACTGCCATGAATGCTGTAAGAACCTGGATACAGTGCACTTACTATATGTATTACTTGTTACTGCATCATCCTTTCCTTTAATAAAGCTTTCCTCGATAAATCCTGACATCTCAACCCTGTTTGTCCTTCCCAAACACTTTGCAGTGACACTCTGTTAGACTAGTGGACCCATCTGCACACAGTGATTGATTGATTGATTGATTAAGTGCCGTCAAGTCGGTGTCAACTCTTAGCGAGCACATAGACAGATTCTCTCTAGGATGATCTGTCTTCAACTTGGCCTTTATGGCCTCTCAGTGGTGCATTCATTGCTGTCGCAATCGAGTCCACAGTTCAAAAAGGAAAGTTTGAGGAAATGGCAAAGTTGCTGAACACAGTAAGCTCCTGTTAAGTGCTAATTTCTGAACCAGTTCTGCCAGACTGATGACTGTCTGTACCTCCAGTGAGTAGGCAGCCAGGGACTAAAGTAAAGGTTTCCTTAGCAACAGATTATTTCCCAAAGTATCCTTGGTTCCTAAGGGGTGCACTCTCAGGATATGAAACAAAGTTCATTCACATGTTAAGTATACAGGTTCTGAACAAGTGTGGCAATACGTACAAGACCACTAAATCCATGCAGGTGTGACACTAACACGTATACTTGCTACACAATCTAGCAGGTGTTATCACAACTGCAAATACTTCTTACTACAGAGGTTCTCCAACCTGGGTCCCCAGATCATGTTGGACTTCACCTCCCATAATTCACAGTCACAATGGCTAAAGGTCATTGTGGCTGGGGATTATGGGAACTGAAGTCAAACAACATCTGGGGACCCAGGTTGGAGAACCTCTGCCCTACTTTCAGTAAGTAATTTTATACAGCAAGCATACTACTGAATATATAATGACTGGGCTATAAGGAGACAGAAGATGCCACCAAGTACTTGTTAATGAGGGCACATCTTTCCAGATTACTCATCCTGCTCAAGGCTTTTATCCATGTGAACTCCTGGTAGTGGAGCAGTGGTGAAGCAGTTAGAGCAAGGGCATCTTGGGAATGTTTTAATTCCCGTGGTTGTTTTTCCAGGAAAGTTTAGAGGGTGGTGATGGTTTAAGCCCATAAGGCCAAGCCCTCGATCTTAGAGAGATTCAAGGATTGCCCTCAGAATTGGTCAGGGATAGGAACAAGAACTGCCAGTCCGATTAGACCATATATCATGTTACACCTGTAGATTTGGAACACCTGCCATAGCAGGCCTCACAGTAAGAGCACCAGATCCAGTCAACTGTCTTTCAGCAGATATCCAAACTGGATTTACCCAGTTTTTAAACAGCTTGTTGGATGGTGATCAGAATTAAAATCACTGTTTCCTTAAAATTTCTCACACTGTTTAAAACTCTTATGTTGTAAATCAAAACTTTTGTTTTGTTATTCTTATGAAACATTAATCTAAAAAGAACCACCATACAGATAAAATTGACAGGAAATAAAATAAAATAAAATAAAACAACCCCCACACAATTTAATGGGCCTACTTTGAAATGCAACTGTATAGCATTTCACTACTATAATCAGGACAGACTTTGTCCTTTGGAAGCCAGGCTTTAAAAGGCAGAGAGTAAGAAACTGATAACAATGGGCTTATCTGTTGTCTAGCACTGTTTGGAAAATCTTGTGGATAAAATGCCTCGAAAATCCTGGGTATAAGCAGTTGTTTTGAAAAATATTTTTTTCATAGCATTCAACTTTATATTCAAACAGATATAGCAATTCTATTTTCATCTTTTATCAAGATAGCAATCAGTTCTTTGAAATTGTACGAAGGAATTATTTGCATATTTTCAGACATAAATTGGGTACTATCACAAAGCATGCAGAGTGCACAGATTGCACAATAGTAATGCAATATGAAGCCTATGAGGTAAACTTTAAAAAGATTGAATTTCACTTGCAGGGATCTTTTTCATGATGCAGCATTACCCCCCTGTGGTTAAACAACAGAATGCAATTGAGCACTTGGCTCTGCTGCTATGTTCAATAATAAATCTGGGTTAATCAAGCACATTTAAAAAGTAGCCTTAAAGACTTGATCTGAAGAAAGTATCCATGTTAAAGAATATAATGAAATTAATATCAAGCAGAAGTCCAATTATTAGTTTAAAATCATGTTGTTTTTCCAAATATTGTTATTAAACCAGGTTGGAAAATTTAATGCTATTTCTACATGGAGAAAAAACTACTAGGGATGTGCACGGGACAACATTTGTGTTCTGTTCTGAGCTCAGAACTGAATGAAAAATGCCCCGAATCATTCCATTCTGAACCACCTGGTTCAGAACATTCCAAGCACCATTTTGGAGTTCTTGACTTGACCCGACTTAACGTTTTCTGTATTCCAAGTTGGAATGGGGTTGTTCCATTCTGAGCTTAGAACAGGCCTTTCATTTGAAGGGCACTCCATTTGCGGTCTGAATGTTCCAACCGTGAGTCATTCTGCACATTCCTAAAAACTACAGGTTGCTCACTGCTGCAGATATCCTTCTTATGCATTCCAAGTGTAACTAGAAATAAGACTGAAATATACCAGAGTTTAGAAAACTGCGTGGGATCCAAAGAAACAACAGGCATGCATGGAAAGGAACTGCAAAACAGCAAAGAGAGCTTTTTGCATTTTGCTACTGCGATTTCCACTGCCAAAGAAAGATGCCACTTTTGACACTTGCACAGTTGGAAATGGCAAGTGCTGTGGCAAAAATATCTGGCTGTATTCATGGTTATTAGCTAAACAGTCAGATTACACAGAAATCCGATTACAATTCCCGAGTAAACATTTGCTAATCTTGTTATCAGTGTGTATCCTGCATGACCAAATACCATCACTTGGAGGAGCCTACTGCATAATCTAGCCAAGTGTTACAACAGGAATCTTTACATCTTCAGCCTTTTATCTGCCATACCACACAAACAACTGTTTGTTTCTGGTCCAAATCATGGAAGTGCTTAAGACCTCAGCTTCATGAAGCAAAGTACCTGCCAAGATCCAGGATTACAACACAAACAATAAGAATGAAAAACTCAGTGTAGTCCCATTATACAAGGAGTGTCTGAAACATTTAAGTCCATAGGATATATAGCACTGCTCCCCACACTTAGCCAGAAAGCTCAATGTGCGACCTGGAATCACCACCATTCTTCTGTCTAAAAAGCCTTCAAGGTTGTTGTGAGGACAAAATGGAGTGAAGAAAGACTACTTATGCTGAAGAGTTCCTTGAAGAAAGTGTGAGATATAAATAAGATTTAATAAGTAACTAATCATGTTTCTGTGTTCAATAAAGGTTACTGCCAGGTAAGTGTGCATTAGACTACAGCCTTAAATTTGAAGTAAAGCAGGTACAGCCCCAATGTGGTTAAAACTCAACTACCACAGTAAACAAAAAAATATAGAAAGTGCCAACCAGAAGTGAAGCTAGCAGGGCCACTTCAATTCACAAGCAAGTTCACTGAAGAGAAAATGATCTTTGACCTTACAAAAAGCAAAATCACTTGTGGGTTATTACATAGACAAGATCTCGGATAAGGTATGTGAGCTCAGGAGTTTCAGATCTTCACATGGATACTAGCTGGGAATGTTTGAGGCTGGATCTTAAAATCAGATATGCTGAAGTGATGTTGAGCTTCTATTGAGACCCTTCCTATCACCCACCACCAGAAACGTCCCAAAGACAAAATAATCATCTTCAGCCAGTTCTGAAAAGCCACAAATGCAATGACTGGCACAAAGAGATGTAAAACTCAAATGAAGTTTATCGAGAAACAACGTGCCATAGGTTTTAGGAGCATCATGAATGAGCCTTTACAGATGTCTTTTGCTGTAAGTTATAAAGCATGGCTTGTTCATGCTTTAGCCATATGGAATTACAAATGGGACAAGAAGGAAGAAAAGCAAAACTCTGCTCCTTTGCTGAAAATACCTAGGTTTTTGTTACAAAAAAGCAACTGTTTAAAAGCACACCTTTTAAAAATAGAATGAAGAGACTGTATTGAAAACTTTAGGATTCACAAGGATTTGGCCGGGGGTGGGGTGGGGTGGGGTGTTAGAACATGTTAGCAACTAAATACAAGAATAAGAATTGATTCTTGGTGTTCTCTTCCACTGCTACAGGTCTTCTGATCAAAATTTGGGTACTGCTACACTAAAATAAAATTTAAGAAAATGAAGGCTTGTATTTCAACTAATTACTTCCAGAATAAGTCTATAATCCAAAACAGCTGTAACCCAAATAAAAGGGAACTGCATGAGATATTCAGACTTTGCAGCAGCTGCTACAACAACTGTTCAGTTTAAATAGCTTGTCTCATTGGCTGTTGGAGCTGCCTGCTAAAGTAAAAACTGCAATATAAGCCCGGAATTCAAAATGCATCCAGCAGGGAGAAATGGGTCCAAGCACTGCAGCCTAAATTTGCAAGTCAGAGAATCAATTAGTATCATTTACTAGCTTAGTAGCATTGTACGAGTCAGTTTTTATATTTGTCATACCTACTGCTCAAGTTGCTCATGCCCATCAACAAACAGGATGGTGGTTCTAATATTTCTACTGCCCTAAACCCACTTCCTTTGGGTTTAACTATTTAAAAAGCTGAATAACATGTCCAGCAATTAAGATTCAGGTCTTCAAACTTAATTGTTCAAATTCAGATGATTCTCTGAATCATCATCTGCCCATAGACTCCTTTCTTCCCTTTCAATCTTCCTTCTTGTTCAGGGGTTTTAGCTTCCTATTTAGTACTAACCATAGTTTTGTGTGATGTCTGGAATCAGTAAACTATTGTTAGTGTTTCCGAAAAGCAGAATATTTTTTTGTTTTAACACTGTTCCCATCCCGATTGTTCCAACAGTGACAATTTAAGTGGTCGAGTGTGTCCTTTAGATGGGGTGACTGGGGCAGTCACCCCAAGCCTCACACTTCCCCAGGCCCCACATGCACGCTCTCCCACTCACCCCAACCATCCCCTGCAGCCTAGCAGTGTATCTGCTGCTTGGATGAGGAGCATGGCCGGCAGGCCCCGCATAGGCTGCATGAGCACTCTCTCCTCCTCCCATCAGCACCTGCGCACGCTTTCTCCCATAACCCCATCCCCTGAGTGACTGCTGATCAGAGGCAGCATTTGCCAACCATGCCAGGACTCTGAGGAACTTGGGGAACTCTCTTCTCCTGTAGAAGGGTGCTGGAAGTTCCTCTGAGTCCTGGCCCTTTGAGCGGCAGCTGCACTGTTGCTGTTTGGCGCTGGGCTGCAGGAACTGGTTGTAGGGGTGAGTGTATACATGGGCTCTGTGGGACTCCCGCAGACCCTGTCCCTGAGCAGCTGCCACTCGGAGGGGGCATGGGGGCCAGGCCGGGACTTGGAGGAATTATCGGCACCAGGCTGAGACTGCCTGTAGAGGCGTCGGTGAGAAGTACAGGCGAGTATTCCCCAGCACCCGCCAACCACCTGCTGTGGCCCGAAGGGTGCCTTGGTGAGTGATGGGGCAGCAGGTGGATGCCCAGGTGGGGGTACCCAAGCAGGCAAGGGGGTAGGGAGCTCCAGACCAATGTTCCCTCTAACAGGGATTCCCAGATGTTGTTGACTACAACTCCCATAATCTCCAAGCAAAGACTATTGCAGCTGGGGATTCTGGGAGTTGTAGTCAACAACAACTGGGAATCCCTGTTAGAGGGAACAATGCTCCAGACACGTGGGCCAGCCCTAGGGACAAGACTCCTCCTCCCAACCATCTGCAGCTCCATGCAACTCCCCCCCACAACCACCTCCCCATAAGGCCATAATATGCTCATTCACTCCAGCTTTGTACCCGCCTAGGGACAGCAGGATGGTATCCAGTTGCTGTACTCTGAAGACATTTACAGTATTTTCAGGGCTGGCACACCCATTAAAGTGAGCTAAGCACCTGCTTGGGACACAAAGCTCACAGGGGTGGTAACAGCCTGGGCCACACGGAACCTAGAGTGCCGCCCTCCACCCCCTCCTTCCACTTGCCTTGTCGTAGCAGGCGATGGGCAGGAGGATGGGCACTGGGCTGGTGCCCTCCTCGCCTCCTCTATCTGCTATGGGGAGTATCCAACTGCTTGACCAATCACCCTCCTAGTTGCCGCCACTTCCACCTGCCACTTTCATGGTGAGTTGAGGCGGTGGCAGCGGCAAGGTGGGCAGACAGGCGAGTGTTCCCATCGCCCTCCTTGCTGCCGCCTCCACTTCTGCCACAAAGTGGCAGGTAGAGATGGCAGTGAAGCAGGCAGGTGCATGAGGCACAGGCCATGTTGGTGCACTTGTTGGCATTGGAAGCATATTATGATGTTATGTAACGATGAACAGTAGGAACATAGGAAGCTGCCTTATACTGAGTCAGACAACTGGTCCGTCTAGCTCAGTAGTGTCTACACTGACTGAGAGAGGCTTTTCCAAGGGTTCAGGCTGTCTTTCTCAGCCCTACCAGGGGATCCCAGGAACTGAACCTGGAACCTTCTGCATGCAAAGCAGATGCTCTACAACTGGCCTACAGTTCCACCCTGCAACTTGTACATATATTACATAACTACCTGCGCTACGATGATGACACCACTCTGATAGCTGAGAATGTGGATGATCAGCAAGCTCTAGTAATGAAAGTCAAGGAGCACAATGAAAAAATGGGACTACGACTAAATGTAAAGAAGACTAAACTAATGACAACGGGTACAGTAATCAGCCTCAGAATTGATAATAAAGACACTGAAGCGGTTGATAGCTTCTGCCGTTTAGGACTGACCATCAACAGTAAAGGATCCAGCAGTCATGAAATACGCTGCAGATTAGCACTTGGTAGGTTTGCAATGAAGGCCTTGGAAAGGATATTTAGATGCCGTGATGTGTCTATACCTACAAAGATTAGAATCGTGTGGACAATGGTTTTTCCTGTGACACGCTCGAAGCACAAATGACCAGGCTCAAACTATCATACTTCGGACACATTATGAGAAGACCCAGCACCCTTAAGAAGTCCATAATGCTGGGGAAAGTTGAAGAGAAGAAGAGGATGACCAGCAGCAAAGTGGGTGGACTCGATTACGACAGCAATGAATGCACCACTGAGAGACCTTAAAGGCCAATTTGAAGACAGATCATCCTGGAGAGACTCTATCTATGTGGTCACTAAGGGTCGACACTGACTTGACAGCACTTAATCAATCAATGTACAACATACTCCCCAAAAGGACTGCAGTTTGAAGTTACATCTCAGCGGGCCAATTGTGGTTTGCACAACTCCTCCAATGTTACATAAGAGTAAACTGTGGGAATTAAATCATAACATGTTATGGAAGAAGCCATTAAAAACCCGATGGCTGAGGCAGCATGTGTTATACAAGCACAAGTCAGATGCTGCCAACAAAAGATAGAGTAAAAGTGCCCCTCAAGGCTAATAAGCCTATCTACTTGTAAGTCCCATTGGTCTTAATGAGACATATTTTCTAGTAGGTATGCTAAGGACTGCATCCAAAAAATGGGAAACACTGCTAATTAGAAGCAAGTGCCATAGAAAATGATGGGACGGAATTTCTAGTAAGTATATTTTCATGGAGAAAAGCAGTTCAAATGGATGCTTTCGAAGAAAAAAGAAAAAATCCTGTAAAAACTTGTTTTACATTCCTGTTGTCTTTTGTTCCTAATCTCATTCTTGGCTTCTTTTCCAGCATATTATAAGCTAATGCATGAATATATGCCTACATTTAGTTCTCACCAGCGTCATTTTTCAGTGTCCATACCTCTGCTCCGAGGTATGCATCAAATGAAAAAGCAAATGGCTACCTAAGCTTGATTGATTGATTGATTAAGTGCCATCAAGTCAATGTCGATTCTTAGCGACCACATAAGTTTGGCAACCACATAAGCTTAGCGACCACCTAAGCTTGCTCACTATGAAAGGTCCTGTCAAATATGCAGATTATCTCAAAAGATCCATGGCAGTTTGCCTTTCCCATAACATTATATGCAGGGTTTTTATAGACTCTTGCTCACATGCATCACAATGCAACGCATGTGGCTTGTACGCTGCCCGCACTGCTGTGTGTGTGTGCAAACCCCACTGATGATGGTACACTCCAGAGCAGCTCTGCTCCAGTGCAAAGTTGCACAAACACAGCTGCGCAACAAGATACCATTATTTTGACTGCATGGTATTGGGTGGGGGGGCTCTTTTCAAAGCATCCCAGATAGCATGCCACTGCCATTGAGGCAGGAAAGTATTAAGATCGCTGAAGCTAGCTTAACAGCACTAGGTTTCCCTATTAACATGTAGTGCATGATGGGCAAGAAGAATCACTACTAAGATGCCAGATGGCCAAGCATGACAAAACACAGAGAGACTCCCCAATGCCTGGACCCCAAGGTGCTGCCCTGTCATCTACACTAGGTCAGAGAACTTTAAGTAGGAAAAAAGCTCAATAATAGAATGTGATCTTCAATATCACTCCATAGAGTGACCAAGAGTCAGCCACGACTGAATGGGGAGAGGGGGAGAGAGAGAGAGAGAGAGAGAGAGAGAGAGAGATCTTCAAGAGTCAGTAACAAATTAATCTAGTACAAAGGTTGACAGAACAAGTTGCAGCATTTTAAAATCACAGTTACGAAAGACAAAGGCTGCTGGCAGAAAAGCAAAAACCAACAACTTACCAACCACAGAAGCTCCTCTTTCAGCAAAAGCCAGTGCATACGCTTTGCCCAGGCCTAACAGGGAGCAAAAACATCTGTTATAATCCCAACAAAAAGAAATCTGCACAAGAAATCAAGTTGTGGGGGCGGGGTAGGAATACACAATTAAAAGTAATATGCATTATGAAGTTACTTTGCCTACAGGTTCTGCTAAACAGATAAAACTCAGAAGCAGAATTCCAAAACTAAGCTCAGAGATACTAGGAACATAGCAAGCTGCAATATACTGAGTCAGAACCTTGGTCCGTCTAGCTCAGTATTGCCTACACAGACTGGCAGTGACTTCTCCAAGGTTGCAGGCAGGAGTCTCTCTCAGCCCTATCTTGGAGAAGTCAGGGAGGGAACTTGGAACCTTCTGCATGCAAGCATCCAGGTGCTCTTCCCAGAGTGGCCCCATCCCCTAAGGGGAATATCTTATAGTGCTCACATGTGTACTCCAGGCTTACTTAGCAGTCGTGTACTCAGGAAGGCCATCTTGGAAGAAGCCAACAGCTTAAGTCCTTTCAGTTGCTGAGGCACTTGTAGTAAACTACACAACTAGAATATGCGCCAGCAAATATCTAGCCACGGTTCTTGTATAATAAGATGGAAGGAAGGAAAATCTTTGGGTTAATCTACTACATTCAGAGTTAGTTTGGGAGTCTTGAAATTTTAAGTTTATCATTAATGAACATAGGAGATGCATGATGCATGCACCAGGAAACAGACACACTCTTAAGTCCTGGTTTTATATCCTCATTTGTTAAGCTAGAGTTTCCCAGTTTGGACATTACAGAAAGCTATGATTTAACCAACTAGGTCAGTGATATTCACTATTTTTAAAGAAGGACCACTGTACCAAAAAAAAAGGAAAGTCCCTCTAAAAATAGGAACCATTTCCCAACATGCAGTGCTGCTTTTTCCAGCACTAGACTTGTCATTGCTTCTTCACCCTTTCACAGTTTAACAGCCATAGCTTGATGGATTATCTGAACTGGGTGTAAAGTGTTGCAGAGATGGTTTGAAGGTCCTTATTTTTCCTCTGAAATAAAGGCTTCAGAATACAGAACATGTTTTTTTTCCATGACTCTTGAGAATGCATTCACCTGAAGTAGTAACAGATTCTAAATTGCTTTACATAGTGGCAGACATTTGACCATGCACACCTTTTCTGTCCTGATCTCATTGACACTGTAGCTACAATTCTTTTGGTGAGCCATTTTTTAAAACAAGTTCCGTGACAAGTTTTTAAAAAGGACAGAATCTTTTCCAAGTAAATGAACTGCCTTTAAACTCACTGAATAGTGCATGGTTAAGCAAAACAGGCTGCATACAAATTTGCAAAGTGTTTTTACAACATACACAATATCCTTTTGTTGTTTTCTCAATAAGAACCCTCTTAAAGCTGCCCCTTCCCCCTCAAAAAAGAACAACTGCTGTAAAGATGAACTGGTAACACACTGTTCCTATCCAAGGCTGTGTCAAAATTTAGAAGCTTATTCATTCAGTTTTTCATAGGCTGGCTACCAAACATGACTATACAATAACCGCAGCATATCTGTGGGACCCAATTTCAAATAGGAACTTTCTCTGAGTCTGAATGTCAGCTACGAGTCTCATCCACTGTAAATACTAGCTTAATGAACGTCAGTGCCATCGCTGAAGACAGAACAGAAAAAATAGGCACCATGTTGGAAAACAAATATTTCCCATACACCCTTTCATTCTTTATGTTGAAATATACAGTTCTATGTTTTGACTCAAATTTCTTCTAATATGTGGTGCCCATAACGGAAACCACATATCATATATACTACAGGTGAGGCATAGAACAATCAATTTTTAATTCAGAGGACCTACATTCAGCCTAAATTCCTTCCTACCTACTCATCTTGTGGTAGCAAGCATGACTTGTCCCCTTAGCTAAGCAGGGTATGCTCTGGCGGCTTTGAATGGGAGACTACATGTGTAAGCAGTGTAAGATATTCCCCTCAGGGGATGGAGCCACTCTGGAAAAAGCAGAAGGTTTCAAGTTCCCTCCCTGGCTTCTCCAAGATAGGACAAGATTTATTTTTATTTATTTTTAATAGGACAAGATTTTTTTTATTGAACCAACAATCTACCAAAGCATACAGTACGTTGCCAAAGCACAATTATATACAAAGTGGTTGTTTGTCCATCATATATCTACAAAGATTTACACACAAGGATTTGGAAACCCACAAGGTTATGAAGTATATGCAGGTAGTACTGTAACTCGGGGTGGGGGATTACAAGGCACATCAGGTAATTGGGGGGGTTACATCCAACGTCCATTTCCATAATTTGTACCATTGCTGTTTAGAAAAGATACTCTTGTCTTTTTGCACATAACCATACAAACTTTTCCAGAAGAGATTTACTGTCTCATCTGCGTGAACCTCTTGGTCGCGTCTTCCCTTCCTATTCCTATGCAGGAGCATTGCATAAATGACATACAGGTTTACTAAACTAATTACGAGAAGGGGAACGTTCCAATTCCCTAGTATGAGGGCACCCGTTCCATTTCCCTGAAGGTTTCTTTCTGGGACCTCAAAAAGAGGTTCTATCGCTCAAACCCGAGGTTAGTTCTTCCCAAGTCTGTTTTTCCAAATCAGGCCACTCTAACAGCTTGCTTACTCCCTGCCACACTCTTTTGGCTACCACACACTCTTTTAAGAAATGTGAGTGGGTTTCCCTCACTAGCTTTCTGTTTGCAAGTGATTTTAGGGCACTCTTGCTGGTCCTCTGGGAGCCATGGCTTAGCCACATTAAGTGGTAGTACTTGATGGTATAAGCACCACCTTGTGTCCCATAAATGGAAAGGGACTTTTTTCTCTTTAAAGAGAGCGATAGGGTGATCAGGTTGCAACAAGTACTGTGAAGTGCGGTGTTTGTAGCGTTTATGTTCTAAATCAGGTTTTAAAAAACCCACTTCTAGAATCTCTCCATAAATTGTTTTCCTTAGTTGCTTAACTGAGGAGGATCCTTTAAACAGATCCGGTTCAACCTTCCATTTTTTAAGTGTGAATAACAAATCTCTCAAGTAGTCCGGGTGTTCTCTTTTTAATACTTGTGTGATATTACCATTGAAAGATCCTTTCCCCCACCATGGTATGCCCCATGCTGACTTGCGCCAACGCAGAGCGAAAAGCGAGACCCAGGTTTTTTGCAAGAGGCTGGACATATTATGAACATTCACGAAAATCCAGTTTCCAAAATTGTAGGACATGAATTCAGTTACAAATAGGGTTGCAGGGCAGGTAGGACTAGGCCTCCTTGCTCAACCTCCTTAAATGCTACCGCACGGGCCAAAGGGAAGGACGCTGTGTGCCATACTAGACGGAAGATCTGGCTTTCAACTCTCCAAAGGCGATCGTGCAGGGGGGGATAGACTACCGCCAGGTTGGGGGGGTAGAGAGGTAGGGCTGAGAGAGATTCCTGCCTGCAACCTTGGAGAAGCCACTGCCAGTCTGTGTAGACGATACTGAGCTAAATAGACCAATGGCCTGACTCAGTATATGGCAGTTTCCTATGTTCCTACTTGTAAAGAGGAAGAGATCAGGAGCAGGCCTTGGACTTGTATGTACCACCTGAAGCAAGAGATTCCTCATCCAGAATCTCTCCAAGTCCAGGAGACAAGCCCCACAACATATATTTCTGAGTTACATCAAAACAAAATCATCACTACATTAGAAGAACCTGTTGCCCAGTTTTAATTCATCCCAGCAATACCCAAATGTCTCCCTACTTGCCCTGAGCATTTATGAAAGTTTAACAGAAAAATCCTGTACTTATTTACTCAGCTCCACTCTGCTCAGTAAGGCTTACTCCCAGCCAAGTGTGCATATGATTGGAGTCTAAAAGAACTTACATAAATGGTTTCTAGATGAGGACTTTAAACTCTACATTTAACTTTAAAACTTTGGAACAAGCTATGTTGTAATAACTTGATACATTTTCAAGCTAGTAGTGTTGCAATACAACACAATGCTTTAGACTTGCCAAAATTGAAAAGCAGTACTACAAATTAAACTATTTAGTTTAGACTTTGTAAACAATATGATCCCCCCAAAAATTAAAACAATAAGAGTGGATGGATAGGTGATCTTATAATAACTTTTAACAGGTAACATTTTAATGTTCTGTGCCAGTTCAGCACTGTACACTGTGAACAGGGGCCAAACTCTTGGGAACAATTTTAATCAAAATAATTTTAATCCAGGTTTTTAAAAGATTTTCAGTACATTAATAAAGAAAAACTAAACAAACAGGCAGTGCTAATCACTACTACTAGTAGTAAAACTGCTACCCATTACATCATTTAGTGTCCTTGCACTAAGAAAGGAAACTCTATTCTAGTAGAGTTTCCACACTCTATTCTAGTGTGCTTGTACTAGCAGAAGATGTTGACAAGTTGCACAACACAGGGCACAACCTTATAACACCATCTAGTACATTATGTCCTGGATAAGGTTTTCCACTACTGCTTGCACAAAATCATGGAGAACCGGCTCTGCAAACTTCTTAAGTGCTTGCAACCCCAGCTCAACATATTGTTAATTACTAGGACTGCAACGTTTAATCAGTTAATAGTCTCTTAAGACAAGAAACAGGTGTTCTTGATGAATCAGGTAGTAGGCTTTTAAATATATATTATTTTTACTGCAAATATTTATAAAATGGCAGAGCAGGAGCACAATTTGTGAAGACACACTCTCCCTTCTAACACACAACTGGCAATGTCCTAATAGGATGATGCATCTGTGTGTACCATGGAAGGCACGTAAAAAAGTATTGTTACTCAAACGCAGATTTAGCTGAGCAACTAATATTTGCATATCAAACACAAACAATTAAGGTTTCTTTAACTGTATGGAGCCCTAGTGATGACTAAATCTAATTAGAAAACAGCTGATTTATTCTGAAGTATTGGCAAGACTGTGTTGATTCTGAAGTACTGGCATTTTGAATCAAGCACTTTGTACAAGTATAGAATGAAGTGCTTTGATTCTAAAGCCCTGGCAAGACTTTGTTTCCATTTACCTATTTCTTATTAAAGGTAAAGTGTGCCATCGAGTCGGTGTCGACTCCTGCAACAACAGAGCCCTGTGGTTGTTTTGGGTAGAATACAGGAGTGATTTACAATTGCCTCCTCCCACGCATTATGTTATGCCTTTCAGCATCTTCCTATATCGCTGCTGCTTGATATAGGTGTTTCCCATCGTCTGGGAAACATCCCACAGGGATTCGAAACAGCAACCTCTGGCTTGCTAGCCAAGTCATTTTCCCATTTAATCTTTGACTCACACAAACTGTTGTTGAGGGTGGTGGTTGTTTTTATTACCAAAAAAACAAAAAACAAAACAAAAGATAATTTAAACAACAGGATCAGAACCAGATCCTAATCCTAGAACCAACATATTTTGTATTTAGGGTAGTGATGGTTAACTTTAGGAAGGCACCAAGAAATTACAAGCCAACCTCTTGAGCTGGTTAAACAAGTCAGCAGTAGGTGTGTAGCCTGGGCTTGTAATCTAGGTTTGCTATCTTTCTAGGCAGTTGTTTAATTTGAAGGGATGGGAAGGTAAAATAAGAATTATACTGGTATAATCTACAGTCCCTGAACTGTAGTGCTGCCCACATCTTTTAGGCAATACTAGCATAGCAAGGTTGGAGTGGGCAGTGGGAAGGAGAGCCCATCTCCACCTGCTTCTCCTCCTCCTTCCCTCACCCCTTGTCTTACCTGCAGCAAAACTGTAAGGACATGGTGAAGAACAAAAAATTCCTGGCATGATCTCTCTCTTGCTTCTATGGATACAGACACTCCTCACACAGACTTCATGCACACACACACATTCTCCTAGCTTAGAAATACTTAACATATATACCTATTATAATCGAATACATTCATGCAACATCAACAGCAAAGAACAAGCTATCACCCTGACAAGGGCACCCATCCCTCAGGGGCCCAGGGACATTTGTCCCCCATCCCCCTGTTCAATTATAGCTATGCCTAGTACCAGAGAAGCTCACCTTAAGTGGTGCAGTGGGGAAATGCCTGACTAACAAGCAGGTTGCCGGTTGGAATCCTCGATGGTACTATATCGGGCAGCAGTGATATAGGAAGATGCTGAAAGGCAACATCTCATACTGCGCGGGAGATGGCAATGGTAAACCCCTCCTGTATTCTACCAAAGACAACCACAGGGCTCTGTGGGCACCAGGAGTCACAATTAGCTTGACGGCACACTTTACCTTTAGTACCAGAGAGGCAGGCAATCTTTTCAATTCTCTTCTTCCCATCTCCCACATTATTTAATCTGACAGGCCTATTTAAATCTTATATCTAAAAATTACATCTTTTTATAAAGGGTGCAGAAGTATCACATTGAAAAGCATTACTTCATGAAGAATATGATTAACTTGAGGAACCGACTCCAAGGAAGAGGCAATGGTAGCTACCACCTTCGATAACCACCTTGTCTTCATGAAAACTGGATCTATGTATGCATAGCTACCAGCCATAGCAGCGATTAGAACACTGAGCTCGCATATTCAGAGGCAGGACAACTTCTGAATTCCAGATGTAGGAAACTGGATCTTTTATGCTCCATTTGCTAGCTCCTCAGAGGCATCTGGCTGGCAGTGGCCGGTGTTGGAAACAAGACAGACCCTGGTCTGGTCCCAAAAGCTAGTTCTTACATTCTTGTCCCTGGACAGCACTGAAAAGAATCTGCGCATTCCCTAACAACATATCTGCAAAGAGGAGGTGGCGTGTGTTGTCTCTTGATGGCATCCACACGCCCCCTTTCCCCTCTCCAAGCTCCAGAGGCAACCCGTTCTCCCACCCTCTCAAATCCGAGATCACTGCTTACCTCCCCCAGCACCAGTCACCAGCACGACCCGCCCGTCAAATCTCAGCGGAGCAGACATGCTGCTACTTTAGCAAACTCCTCCACAGACCCTTCCTAGCCAGAGCAAAGGGCAAGTGGGAAAGAAGCCGGGCAAAGGGCGCAGGAAAGGAGCATGTGCGGATTGGCTCCTTGCATTCTGGGAAATGTAGTTTGTTGACAAGAGCGGCGGGCCTCACCGAGGCTGCGGCGGTAGTTAAAGTAGGGAAACAACAGTAAGTGGCGCGGCGTGCCTGTTGTACGGCAGCAGTAAGCAGAGCAAAGTCGATCTTCTTTGTCCTCAGTTCGACTCTGGAAATCGGTTTCGTTTGAAAGTAAAGGAAGACTGTGTGTAGTGGTAGAAGCGGATCTGCAGGGGAATGAGATTCTCATCAAGAATACAAGATCATGTCGGTGGGCTGAGGTCCTGGACTATTGCTGAATTTCTGCAGCTAGGAAAAAATCTTGCCATGTGCGTGTCGGGTTACTTCTGTGTTGTAATTCGCACCAGACATCTGCAGCCGTCTCTGTCAAAGAGACCAAAAAGGGATCCTGGATTTTGTTAACAATTATTTGAGAGCGTATAGTAATTGTGTAAAATTACAGAACTGCTAGAGTAAACTATACCTTTGGTTTGGAGGCTAAACAAACATAACGGGACCGGTCCCAATAAATTGAATAACTTCCAAGGCAGGCAGCCCCTTTTGGATCCAGTTGTTGGTCTGTTTCTGGGTCCTTCAGATTCACAACTATGATTAAAAATAACTCAAGTAGATTTTTCCTTTGACCTGCAGCAAAGAAACAAGTGGCAAACAAAACTGCAGCAAAGAAACAAGTGGCTTTTCCTTCTAATAGATGTGTTCGTCTATCTACGATATGATATTAGATATTAGTGTATGTAGACTGCAAGATTAATTTCCAGAGCAGTTTACGGTCACCTCCTAGTTTAGGAAATATTGTTAGCAAGGGAGCGTTTTTCAAATTCTTACGGTAGAAGGGGAAACCGTGTGAGTGAGTGTATGAGAGAAGAAGAGTGATAACTCCTCCCACATACGTTTGAATATCCAATAGCGGCAAGGTGTTATTACACAACTACTCACAAATTGAAGCCACTCATTCTTTCCATTAGGGGGCAGTATTGTTTTAATGAAAACCCTGTGTAGACCACTCGCTGTTCAACAGTTTTGCCTCAGGCTCGTTATTAAAACGAATAATCTTTTACTATCCTCTCTCCTTTGTTTTCAAGGATGTCTGAAAAGTGGGATCTCTCTTAAGGAACCTGTTTTGTTGCTACAGAGAGAAACCAAGCTGTGCTTCAACTTAAGAGACGAGGGTGGGTGGATGTTTCTCAAAACATTAATGCAAATATGGATTAGGATTCTCAACGTTGGGACTCCCCAGATGTTTCTCTGGACTTCAACTCCTATAATCCCCAGTCCCAGTGGCCTTTGCTTGGGGATTATGGGAGTTGAAGTCCAAAAACGTCTGGGGACCCAATGTTGAGAATCCCTAGATTAGAGGGCAGAGCTAGGGTCACAAGTTGGTAACCCCATCTCTGTGAATGCAGACTTAATGAATATGCTCCACCCATTCTAAGTAAATAAAATAAAAACTTTCAGAGGAGCTGTTTAGCATTTCTGCAGTATGGTAGAACTCTTTACACAATGCATCTGCACCAAACCAAAAAAGTTACATTGGCCAATTTAATATTCTGTATGAGAACCTTAATCTTAATTGCAAGCACAGCAAATGAAAAGAACAGCAACATTTTAAAAATAGGGATACTACTTTGATAGAACTTCCTAAAAATGGCGAACACTGGTCTTCAGGTATTTCTAAGTATGTAAATAGATGAATTAAATTATCAAAATATTAAGACAGTATGCATTCTGGTCTAGCTGAATTGGCTTAACTGGGGAACCTAATGATAACAGAACCAAGTTCTGTGTAAACTGCACAACCAAGCACTGCTTTAGTATACAAGCTGGGGGCGGTGGGGAATTGCTACATTTTGTAATAAGTGCACTGGGGTGTGTGCAGCTTCCTAGCAATGTAGATAACCCACAACATCATGTAAGTAGGCTGGTAAGTAGACCCAACCTGATCTGTCTCACACTCCAATCACAGAAGCCATATTCACCGTCTTCAGGTCTAGTTCACTCTTCTAAGTGCTCCTGACAAGCCTTCTATACAGGACAGTACTCTTTGACTTCTTATATGCTTACTGTAGTACATAGTCGCAGTACCCTAAAAGAGGCATGCAGGTTGTGTATTCCCTGCTGGAGCTGTCCTTTGATACAAAGCCAATAAGGCACCAGGGAGTTCACACAGCAGGCTTTACTGCAAGTTTTCTGGAAGGCTTTACTGCAAACTCAAAAGTTATCCCAAAAACCCAATGCAAAAAAAGTGGTTTTTTTCACCCTGGATATAAATCGGACTGCACTCTAATGTGCTGTGAAAAATCAGAAACGTGTGGAGTGCTCCCTGATAGCTCGCGGGGACTTCAGGGTAAATCTGCCCAATATATGAACACACACCCTCCATTCCAGAGGAGATGCGAGCTAAAGGAGTTTAAAAGTCCTGTGTGGAAAAACTTCCAGAGCCTGAAACAGAACCGGATATAGCAATCCTATTGAGCACACAGGGACTCTTGTAGGCAGGAATTTAACAGGACTCATAGTCAATGTCACAATAGCAAAGCCATCATCACCTTCCAAGTCAGCTGCACTCAGTGGCAAGTGAAACCCTTTGAATATGTTCAGAGCATATTTATATCCGAAGATTTTGACTCTAACACTCGTGCATTTCAGAAACTACATGCCTGTGACATTCAGCTTTATGGCACACTGTGCTCTTCATTGCAGACAAAAGTCATAGGTAGTTATGCTGGTTCATTGGGGGTGGAGGTGGGGAATCTGAAACCACAACCTGCTAGCAGATTTTTAGGACAAAATAAAATGACAGTCATGAGCAGCAAGCTTTTGAATTCTCTAGAACAAAAAGAAAGTGGGGGCAGGGGGGAGGCTGGGCATGGTGCAAGAGCCCCAAAGACCACCATTTATAGAAGTCTCTAAGGGATCAAACAGGAGTTACACAGATTTAATTTGATTAGCCTTATTAGGTGGCCAGCCAGTTTTTAGGATGCATCCAAGGCTGTTGAAACAAAGCAATTATTGTTTCATTTTTAGAAACACTAAAATTGAAGTGAAATATTTCTGTCTCCAGCACTAATCAAGACATTGTGCCTAGCACCTAGTGAGACCAATTAAACTGAGTTTGCATATCACCATCTGCAGTTTAGCTCAGCTCTCTTATAAATTGCAGACTAAGATGTATAATTCAGCCTGAGGGGAGAGATCTGGAGGACTTTAAAGTCTGCCAATCATGACCTTGTGTCGTTTTGGTCGGTTCTAATAAAGATATTACCAGGCTGTGGTTTGGGGCATTTTTCCAATCCAAAGAGGACTTTTTCCAATTTTCTCATGGTGTTTGACATTCATTTTTTCAAAGGCAGGGACGGGAGGGGGAAAATCTCATCTTGTCGTAGCATTCTCGGAGCCTTGGAGGTTTAACACCCAAAGCTGGCAGTAAAATACATAAAAATCAGGTAGAACTTGTGTAGTGTCCAATTAGGAGTAATTAATAAGTGGTTACTTTTTTAAAAAAGTACCAATATGACACATGTAAATAGAAACTTGTCACTATGGATACATGAAAATGCATCTGCTTGAAGGAGCTGCAATTACCCAAAGTTGTTAGCTGGATTTTCTGTGTTCCCCTATGGTGATGCAACTCTGGAACAAACACTCCCCCTTTGTTTAAACAATCATTTTTATGTTCTCCAGGGTATACAAATAATTGTATTGTGTCCTGAATAACTATCCTACCAGTTACTGGCTGCAACCTGTGTTACCAATTCTGTGCTGTGTCCATAGAGCTAAACCAGAAAATCTAATCCATTATTTCTCTTACCACAATTTATTTATTTACATTAGAAGCGACAGCAGTAGAAAGTCAAAAGATTTGCCAGACACGCAGTCGTTCATCTGTCAGCAACATTAGCTGAAAAGGCTGCTTCCTGGATTGGATGGCAAGCAGCTACAGATTGTGCAATACACAGTGGGAAGTTCATAAGAACAAAATTGGCAACAGCAAACATTTAGAGAAACACTAATTCTTCACTGTTCTAGGAGGGAGGTCTGGTCCCTTCCATTCACAGCAAAAATTAAGCTTTGCAGCTGTAGAGCAATTATGCCCAAGGCCCCAGCACTACATTGTGGTAAAAATACCTGTTTGGCTCGTTATACTGGTCCCAGATAACACACACACAGACATGCACACAAATTCATTGTATAGACCAGCTACTGTTGGGGCTACAGGACTCTAAATAGGCAGAATGTGACAGCCATTTGTGAACAAATGAGCCATTGGAGGCTTGAGTGAGTTTATCTGTATAAATTCAAATTGAATCAAATTAATAATAATAATAATAATAATAATAAATTTGCCATGCTACAAACTCTTATTAATAATCAGATAAGTTCACCAGGAAGTCCATCTTCAGTTCTTTTCCAGAAATGCAATCTTTCATCTTCAAGGACAAGACTTCTGATTACCAGATGGTGACAGTACACAGATATTGTACCGTAGCTTCTCGGGTACAATTCATTAGTGATTGTGGGAGACAGAATTCTGCGTTTGTTGGAACTACTGGATCTGACCAGCAGGACATGTTTTTATGTGGAACTGCTAGGTGGTTGAAAGCAAATGTGAAACAAGAAGTAAACCAAAACATATAGAAGACTAACATTTGTCCTTGCTTCTAGAAGTATTGAGCAATACATCTTGCTTTTAAAAACAGAATTCAGAACACTCAATGGCCAAAGTATTGCCATGCTAATGGGGGAAAAAAAACACCCCAAAATAGGATATACTGCAGTACTTTGAGGTTTTGAAGAAACAATATTAAGGAAGCAGGGTCCTGTGATAGAAGGTAAACAATACATTAATCAATATGTGGCTCCTAACCAGATCTTATGAGAGAACACCAAACCTATTCTGATAGGAGGAAAAACAAAAAAGAAGATACTGGAAAGTATGTTATTGCATTGGATAGCTATCCTAAGAATAAACAGGAAAGTATATTAGCTTTTGGAGCATACGCTAGTCAACAGCACCTGTGTGCTAACATGGGGATCACCCATTTTAAAAACTTGGGTCAGTCATGTACAACCATCCGAGTAACTGTACAGTGTAAGGTCTTGGAAGTGCTGTTCATAATGCTATTTCTCTTCAGGGGAAGCTACTCGTAATACTGTATATAGAAGACTCCGGGGTGGGGGGGGAGGCAAATAATACAGTTCGATACTAATTTCTCCAATTAACAGATGTTTTCCTGCTAGATGACTCCACTTCAGATAAGACATTGCAATATGTTGTTTTTCCAGAGGAGTACTGCCACCTTCCTCAAAAAAACATGTTCTCACAATTTGATAGCTCTGTTTTCATTATAGATTTTCATGAAGTTGTTCAGGCTTTGAATTCTACCTTTCACAAGCCTTTTTCATCTGTTATATCCTTGGGTACAAGGAACATGTAGTGCAGGGCAGTGGGAGCTTGCCAGCTAGCCCCTTGGTGGTGCCCCTCAGTTCTCCATATTAGACAATATTTTTCTGCAGAGTCAAACACAGTGAAGGGCCCCGAGTTGCCTGTGGCTAGGGTTCTAGAATGTGAGGAGAAATTCTGCCCCCATCCACCGCTTGGCTTTGAAAACAAGTGTTCACAATGAAGTTTTTCACACCTGGCTTTTAGTACACATCTCCTCCAGAATGGAAGGTGTACGTTCACATATTGGCCAAACTGACCCTAAAGTCCCTATGAGCTATCAGTGAGTACTTCACATACAATTTGGGTTTTTCATCACACTTTAGAGCAGTGTTTCTCAACTACCGGTCCGTGGACCAGTGCCGGTCCGTGAGGAGTTCTGTGCCAGTCTCTGCTGGTCCATGAGGAATTAATCCCCCCTCAAAACAATTTCAAGCCGGTGGGGGCCACCGCTGCTGGGAGTTCTCCAGTACTCATTTCTAGGCAGGCAGCCCTCGCTGCTTGGATAACATTCATTCCGAGGAAGCTAAATGAGTGTTATCCCAGCAGCGAGGGCTTCCTGCCTAGAAATGAGCTCTTGAGAGCTCCCAGCAGCGGTGCCCCCCCAGCTTGAAATTGTTTTGAGGGGTGCCTGGTGGTGGGAGCGGGGGGACCCCTTTACTAACTTCTGGTCCAGGAAACTGCGCACAAAGACTGTACCGGTTCATGACTCCAAAAACGCTGAGAAACACTGCTTTAGAGTGTAGTCTGATTTCTATCCGGTGTAATAAGAAATCAACTTTCTGCATCGTTTTTTTTTGGGGGGGGGACTTAGAACTCTCAGTAAAGCCTCACAGAAAACCTGCAGTAAAGCCTGCTGTCTGGGAAAGCTCAATGAGAGGTTAAAATCAAGAGCATGTTGGTGCAGAGAAGCTTCTGCCCCTTCCCACAAAGCACTCTCTGTGCCTGGGTATAAAACATATGAAAAGGGCTTCAATCCAGTGTAGATTGTATTTTGGCATTTGAATCATTTCTAAAAGCATTAACTCAAGCTATGATGGTAAAGCTCAGGGAAATTAGATTTCTTCTGGTGTCTCTAAAAGTGATTATCTTGCAAAAATATGGGGAAAGGCAATCAGCCATCGCAGAAATGGAATGTTCTATACCAATCATTAGAGAATTTTCACATAGGCACAAAACCACAAGTTTGGACTGAATTATGCTGCCCATGCTCCCAAATACAGATTTTAAGGTTTGTTACGTCACAGAAAAACCATGCCCAAGATTTACAGTGCAAATATCCTTTTGTTTACTGATAAGTACAGCAAAAATATTGGCAATTACATAAACAGCAAAGTTTGTTATCAGAATCTTAGCCAGTTTATCCTCAGTTTCTGGAAGTGTACAAGCTTTACATTTTCAGTATATTCCAGTGTTTCAATAATCCTATATTTAGCCCAAGATGAAGAAAAGAAAGAAATCTGATTAAAGCTGCTGTGATATAGCTAAAATATCATTTCCCCCATATTTACTATATATTTTTGCTTAGACTATCTACAACAACTTCTGCTTTGTTCGACAGTGTCCACAATATCATTTAGAAGTTGGTTCAGGTGCTTACAGTTTCTAGATTCAAATCACCACTCACACATTTTCACATGCATTTTCTCACCCCAGTCCAGGCATGACTTGTACATGAGGGCCGCCTCATTGGTTTTCCTGGGGAAAAGGTCAGCCTGGAAGTCATTCCTCCATAGAATTGAACAAGAGGCCTTTGCAGGTCAAACTTCACATACACACTGTGAGATTGGGGTGTGTATGTTGGTGGAGAAGACCCCCTACATATTACCAGTTTCTAGTTTAAAGCAAGACCCTCATGAATTGAAGGAATTTTGGATTAAACTAACTTTCATTTCATATAGACATATATTGCTTAGAAGAAGAAAACCATGTACATTGGTGCTTTCTTTGACCATATACTATTAGCATGCACTTTTCCTGGCCATGCTTTATTATTGTAACTAATCAAAGCCATATCAGTCACTTGATATATAACTTTACTGTACTAAACATTATCAAACGAAAGCCTAGATCAGATGACAAGGGGCAGGTTAACATGTGGCAGTTCCAGTGCAATTGCCTTAGGAATACATTCCACCAGGTTTTGAGCAGAGCCAGCTTGGGCTTGTGTGGAAGCAAAACCACATGCATAGATGTTTTTTTCGACCATATATTATTAGCATGCAATTTGTGTGAAAAAGTGCCTCTACATGGGTGGTGTATATGCTGATGCCACAAAACCCACAAGGCAATAGGTTGAAGAACAACTGTCACCATCGTAGCAACATGTACAGTTATGTGTATACTACCCATGTGCAGATGTCTGTTCACACAAATGCGGCAGCTTCTACAACAGCCTGACAGCAACTCTGCACATTTCAGAGATGGTCATGTGGTCCCTAACTTTGTCGTATGTGACCCAGCCCTAAGAAACAGAACTGCTTGTAACTGAATAACTAAGACAATGAGGCTATTCACACGATGGGGCGAAATCGGGCTAGCGGAGGCTAGCCCGATTTCGCCCCATCATGTGAACCACCGGGCTTGGCTGCGAGCCCGGTGGTTGCTAGGCGGGTAATCCACCTAACTACCCCTGCCCTAAAACCAGGTTTGTGGAGTGAGCACTCAACAAACCTGGTTTTAAAGATCATAAGTAGCCGTGGCGCGGCTCCACGCCGTGGTTACTCACGAGTAGACCCCCAGAGGGGAGGCGAAAAGCTGCCTCCCGGCTCCGGGGGTCTCCCCAGTATGCCCTGCACGCTCGCACAAGGCATACTGGAGCTTCCGGGGGCCACACAGCCCCCGAGCTCCCCAGGCCCCACCGGCTCTGTCACAGAGCCAGCAATCGTGTGGCCGGCCGATCCAGCCGCCCAGGGCTCCCTCCCTGCTTGTGTGCAGGGAGAGCGGGATCGTGAGACCCGGCTCAATGTGGCCTAAACACTTTGGTTTAGTATATATGGATCTACATGAATTAAAATAGGTTCTGCTAAATGTAACTCCCATTCTCATACATGTGCCATACATATTCTTTGTATATTAAAATACTAATCTTTTGGCAAATCATAAATATTCTTCTACATGTAGAAATATGCATTTGGATTATCTAGCTAAACAGTTTTCCAGTCTATTTTACAAAAGCTCTTCTTCACTTGAGCAGTCTTATGTCATGGCTTCATTATTCCACAAAAAGGTCTTTTGCTGTAAAATACTTTTGGCAGTACTCCATGTTTCTGAGAATAGCAATAGGTAATTCCAAATAAATGGGTCAGTCCAGTCAAGGCTTTTCTAAGTATTTGTTTGGTATTAAACATCTCCCCTCCTACCACGATGCCATTTTTCTAGCTGTATGTCCTTCCTTCACAGAATGAATAAGAGACATCAGTAGTCCTCATACTATGAATACATGATCAATAAGTTATATATTCCCCTCATCTAGCATTTTGTTGACACCTTCACACAGTTTCTGCAAGTGAGACTTGTAAGATCCAAATGGATTGTACAAGGCAGCCAAAAATTCACAATCTGAGAAGTGATCAAAGACGTGGTTGATGCGTCCATGAGATTTTGCCGTTAAGTGACGCTGGATGATTTGATGAAGCAGTTCTCTACAGTCATTCAACAGTTTTGACAAATAATTTCTGTCAAATGTATAATCCACTTGATGGAAGCTAACTACAGTTTTCGCCAGCTGGTGAACCTTCTTTTTGAACTTCTCCATAAGAATGATCTCTTCCTGATTAAACTGATTGTTCCTGTAGAGTATAGCTAACTTGATAACAGTCTTGATGAGATTTTTAATTATCTTCTCTGCCTCCTTCTTGTTTTGTATGTATTCCCTTGTCACTCTGTAGAGTTCATCCAACACATAACTGCTAGTGTCATCTATTAATGCAGTTGCTACTGATTTGGAGGCCATTTTGCCAAGAATTTTCTTCTGGGCCTGAATGGCCAAACTTTTGGAACTGAAGACATCTGTTGCCACTGGAAGAAAGAAATTGAGTAAATATTAGTGACTTCAATCAACCTGATATTTAATATTAAGGCAATTTTGATAACCCAGAGTATTTAAATTGCTGATCTAAGGTTTTCCATTGCAAGCTAGATAGTTCCCAACAAAAAGATGCTTTATTGCTTCATATGTCTTTAAAGTTCATAGACCAACAATTAACTGTAGCTTACATACAGTGCAACACCATGCTGATCCAAGAACAGGGTTGCATGCGCTGGCTCTGTGTATCCCCAAACTCCATTGACCTTGCTACTGAGCTTGCAGGGGCTCTGTTGCTACTAAAGATTGAGTCATTCCTGTAGCGATTCTACTTCCATTGGGGATGCACAGAGCAAACATGCACACCCAGCTCTTGGACTGGCAGGGTGCTGCATACAAGTCTGTTTTTTAGACTGTAGTACACAACACATTGCTTATTTAAATCAGATAACTACATTCGACTCAAGCCATTACACACGTTAACTACATGCACTAAATACCACATAACAATTTATATGTGTTTTAAAAGATGGATTTCTGTTTTGCATAGTACACATGCAAGAATGCTGAGCAAGATTATTTACTTGTATCCAGAACTTTCCAGAAGCAAGGATGGTAGTTACTGGGCAAATCACTGTTTTTCATGTTATGGAAAATAAATGTTTCTGTTTGACTGACAGAACTCAGTACATTGCGGAGGGTAGAAAGCTAGAAGGCATTGAATAGGAGCATATCATCCACAGTTAGCCTTAGTGAATTATTCTGACAGGATATAGAATTGTGTTCCTTTAATACAGGCACTGGATCTCTATAAATGTTCTGATGTGTCACTTGCCCTCAAACCCATTATAAGAAATAGTGACATTCTTATAATGCTCCATCTCAAAAAGTGGATATCTTTCGAGTGTTTCTGCCAAGAAAAGCAGTATAACTTAATATTTATAATTCAAGGTTATCAATTGCATTTTAGGAAATTTTAACTATACGTTTGATTTAACATGTTTGTATGAAATTCATATTCCATATTAAATTATAATATTTGAGATATGTGTGCACGCACACACACACAGTGTAAATGTGTGCATTTTTCTTTTCATTTTTAACTTTTTAAAATCCATTCTATTTTATTTGGGGTGTGGGGTGTGTAGGGGGGTCTATTTCTGTCAGTTCATTTTAACCCAACCAGTAAGCAAGTATTTACCTCCCCGTTAAAGTAATCCAAGAAGTTGGTTCAAGTTTTTGAGTTCACAAGTTTCAGGTGTATCTAGTTTATAGACTGTAAATCTTACAGGGTCTTGAATATTTAGTGAAATGCATTGAAATAACACAGCCTTCAAACTTGATGCACATCCATTACTCCCATTTTGATTAGAAAGATGGGTTTATAGAATTTTTTTGTGAGATACACACTAAGGCTATACTCATGATCGCACAGGTGGGCAAGCAGGCACTTATTTTAACCCCAGATGGTTGTGAATATGCTGCTGGGAGCATGGCCCCTGCTCCCAGACGAACTGTGCTGCTCCAAGCAGTGCAGATCTCCAGAAACTGGGAGAGTACGTCCCAGCCTCTGGATATCGCACTGCACAATGAGCATGGTGCATTGGGGGATGCACCCGTCTCTGTGTATGCTTGGACTGCATACAGCTCAAGCACACACACTACCCAGTACCTGGGGTAAAGGGCGCGCTTGCACACTTTAACCCAGGTAAAACCCAAGGTACAGAACTCAGGCTTGTGGGAATGAATGAATTATTCTCTGTTCAACAAATTGAGTTCAAAATGTTCACTGGGAGCCAGTAGCAGAGCAACAGCTCTTCATGACATCACAATTGCATGACAGTGGGTCCTGTTACTGTTCTGTGGGGAAAAAATGTATTCTATGGACCAACCTTTATATGTGTCTCACACTATATATAGACTAAGAACGTCTGTCATGTATTCATTGCCCATCACCAAAGCATCAACTCACTCAAAGCTTGTCTGGCATAAGTGGAAGATTAAGCTATTCCTTTAGACTTTTGATTGAGTCTACAGAAAACGTCTTAGATTTTTCAGACTTGCACAGAAGATGCTAACTCAAGGTTGATTCACATGTATATTTGTAAGATCATTTTCACAAAAGAGGAGTTAGTTTTAAAATTGTTTCAGTTTTTTAAAAAGCAGAATACCACACAGAAGGCTTCAGAATGATCCTTTGATCTGAAGAAGTCATATGCTGTGAATGATGCATGAGGACTATTTTAGATAAACTGCTCCCCATTTGAAAGCGAGGTAGATCAATCCTACCTGAAAATAATATATTGAAAAACTAATATATTGGAAAACTGTTGTAGGACCTTATATCCTGCAACATCTAAATAAGAAGATTTATGTATTTGTGCTAAAACAGTTCCAAATAGCTGCATATGTATGGATAAGCATAAAACTTTACACATATCTAGCTGTTAGAAGACAAGATTTGTTCCAAGTAATGGAACACGGACTGTAAGACTGTATTCCCTCTTTAGTAACTACATCTGGAAACTCCTGCAAATCATATTCTGGAACTTGGCATATGTCCAAAACAGTCTACTGATGCTCATGACAAAGACTCTGCTATTAGGCATAATCTAAACAGTTTGTTTTAAAGCTCAGATCATTTGAGCATGTCTAATAGCCAGATTTACACAGATGAAGTTACTCAGACACCAGATAAACCATTGTGATCTATTCTGAGAGCAGCAACTGGAATCACATGACAGACTTTTCAAGCCATGTGGGTCCCTTACTCTAGGAAAGAATAACGATGCCAGCTAATTTGAAAAAGCTACAGTTTATTCTAAAATATCAAAAAGAGAAACCATTTATAAGTTACTGGTACTTTCAACTGTTTAAATTAGTCTTAATGCCCCAAATTAACATCTGCAGTTCTAAAAACTGTTTAATAAGGCAACAGGCCCTTCTCCTTTTTAAAAACCTATTAGCCCTGTTCTGTGCCTGAATGGCTTTTTAACAGGACTTCCTCATCACCACCAATAGATTGTCCCCCAAATGTTCAGCATTAACCTTTATTAAGGGTTACCCTAGAAAACTATTAATAACTTACAACAAAGATGAATTAGCTCTAGAAAAGAAAAAATACTGAGAATATACTTATCTACAGTTACTATTCATTATTTATTTATTTATTTTATTTAACATATTTTTATACTGCCCCAAACTTACACCTCTGGGCAGTTTACAACAAGGCAAAATAAATGACAACAGAAAAGGTTAAGACATTAGTTAAAACAAATTAAATAACAGAAAAAGTTAAAACATTGCAATAATTTTAAATAATACTTTAAAACAAAACTATTAAAAACAATATTTAATTAAAAGCCTGGGTGAACAGATGAGTTTTCAAAGACTTTTAAAAAGTTGTCAGAGATGAGAAGGATCATATTTTAGCAGGGATCACGTTCTAAATCTTTGGGGCAGCAGCAGAGACAGCCCGTCCCCGAGTAGCCACCAGACAAGCCAGTGGCAAATGCAGACGGACCTCTTCTGATGATCTCAATGGGCGGTGGGGTTCATGACGAAGAAGACATTCTCTTAAATACCCAGGGCCCAAGCCGATTAGGACTTAATAGGTTATAACCAGCACCTTGTATTTTGCCCAGAAACCTATGGGCAGCCATTGTAGCTCTTTCAATACAGGAGTAACTTGGTCTGTCCGAGATGACCCAATCTGGCTGCCCCATTCTGGATCAACTGTAGTTTCCATACCACATACAAGGGCAGTCCCACATAGAGCGCATTGCAGTTATCCAGTCTGGAGTTTACCAGCATATGTACCACTGTTCTGAAGTCATTTATCTCAAGAAACAGACAAAGCTGGCGTATCAGCCACAGCTGATAGAAGGCACTTCTGGCCACTGCCTCAACCTGGGACATCACAGAGAGGCTTGGATACAGAAGTACCCCCAGACTGTACCTGTTCCTTCCAGGGAAGTCTGACCTCATCCAGAATTGGCAGATGACACTCATCTCCCGAGTTTTGACCCCACACAATGAGTACCTCCATCTAATCTGGATTCAGTCTCAGTTTGTTATCCCTCATCCAGCCCATCACCACCTCCAGGCAGGCATTTAGGGAGGTTATGCCTTCTCCCAATGATGTTAACATGGAGAAGTAGATTTGGATGTCATCAGCATACTGATAGCACCCTGCACTAAATCTCCTGATAATCTCTGCTAGCGGTTTCAAGTAGATGTTAAACATCAGAGACAATATGGAGCCCTGAGGAACACCATACAAAAGTTCAGATTCTGAAGAACAACCGTCTCCGAGGGACACCATCTGGAACCTGCCCGAGAAGTAGGAGCAGAACCACCGCAAAGCTGTGCCTCCCACTCGCAACCCCCTCAGACACTCCAGAAGGATACCATGGTTGATAGTATCGAAAGACACCAGGAGGTCCAAAAGGACTGACAGAGTCACACTTCCTCTGTCAATTCCCAATTGGAGATCATCCACCAGGCTAACCAAGGCAGTCTGCCCGAAAGCCAGTATGAAATGGGTCTAGATAATCAGTTTCCTCCAAGACTGTCTGGAGCTGGGAGGCCACCACCCACTCAATTACCTTGCACAGCCATGGAAGGTTGGAGACAGGCCTGTAATTACTCAACTCTGAGGGATCCAAGGTGGGCTTTTTTGGAAGTGGTCTAATAATTGCCTCCTTAAGACATGCTGCTCTCCCTCAGAGAAGCATTTATAATCTCTACCAGGCCTTCTGCAACAACTCCCCTGCCAGTTAGTATAAGCCATGTCAGGCAAGAGTCAAGAGTGGTAGGCCGCACTGTTCCAATCAGCTTGTCCACATCCTCAGGAGTCACAAACTGAAGTGATCCAACCTAACCACACGAGAGGAGTCACTGGACACTTCCACATCAGACACTCAAGTAACTGTGGAGACTGAGTCTAAGTCGGCCTGAATAAGAGATATTTCCCACACAAATAATTCATTAAACACGTCACATAATCAGTGGATAATCAATGGTTCCAGATTCTGATTCAAGGGAGGAGGGACACATATTAGCCATCTCACAACCCTGAACAACTCTGCAAGACGTGAACTTGCGAATGCAATACGGGCAGAGAAGAATCACTTCTTTGCCGTACATATTGCCTGAGCATAGATCTTCAAATGTGTTCCATGTTGCAATCTGTTAGATTTGAGTCGAGTCTTTCTCTACTTACACCCCAATCAGCTACCTTGCCGCTTCAGCCCCTGTAGTTCTTCCGTATACCAAGGGACCAGTTTTGACATAATTTTTGAATTATGTCAAGTGAGTCAAATTTTATATGCATATACATGTTTATTCATTGTTAAATTTATAGACCGCCTTTCATTAAAAACAATCCCAAGGCGGGGATTGTTCTCGGTCTTTCAGAATATAACCCTATAAAACAGGTTTTTTAAAGCTGTTTCTCATCAGTACTTATTACTGCACAGTGTTTCATTTACTTTTTAAAGGTGGAAGGCTGAAGTCCATCTGATAGGCAAGAAATCTGTTGCAGTTGCTTAACAGTGGGGAAAATGCATAACTAAAGTTCCCCTGAGCATCATCATATGTTCCAGGACTGAGGTCAGCCTGATACCGACATTGGTGAACCCTGCTAATAAAGATTGGTTGGCTTTTCTAATATTTTCCATTTTGTATATAGCATGTATATTTCACTTCTTTGAATAAAATACTGCAAGGAAATGCCACTGCTGAATAAGAAACAAAATGTAATGTGTGTAGCAGGGGACGAAGACAACAGTGAAATAGAATATAAAGGAACTTCAGTTAAGCGCTTGCTACTGGAAAGTTAAGTTAGGAATGGGTCCCTAAATTAAAAAAAAACTTGATTGATGGACACCAGCATCAAGTAAGATTTGCATCTGAGAATGAAACTTTGGATAAAATTTCATATTATCTCAACAATACTTTTCCAGAATAATGTTGAGAATAAAAGTAATAAACATACATGTGTGAACAAGCCTTATTTATTTATTTACTGTGTTTGTATGCCACCACTACAAAAGTCTCAAGGCAGTTAAAAAAAAAAAGATTTATACACTACCCTTCATTAAAATAATCTCAAGGCAGTTTACAATAAATTTAAAAATGAAGCTCACTGCTAACAAGGAAGAAATGGCTCAATTAAGGGATTTTCATTAACAAACAAGAGTTAGTGTTAATTAAGTGGATTCTGAAATCCATTAACAAACATTAATCCATTAATTAAATCCTTTAAACAAACATCAACATTATGGGCATGTTCTTACTTCTAAACAACCACAATGGAATCTGCACTCCCAAATCAGCAATCTTGAAACTATGACTTGGTTAGCAATTTGAAACATTAGTGCAGGGCTTTTGGTAGTGCATTGACACAGCAGCTAGCCCACAAATTCCAGAACATTGCACAATCTCTGGGAATTCTGGTTCATGAGAAATGCGTGGTCCCAGATTCTATGTCATACCAACCTGATAAAGTCTGCCGTCCAATATTCTCCACCCAACTTGAAATGTAATTTAGAAATGAGCAGAAAATGTTGGGTGAATGGCCCAAGAACCAGACTTTCGTAGTTTTGCACAACACACTCACGGGGAGCACACACAAATCCAGGAACCAAGCTTATCAGCGATTGTGTGAATTTGCTGTGTGTGAAGTAGAGTAAGTAATGTGTATCGCTTTTGAGGGCAATAGATTGTGTCACATGACAGAGAAGGAACAGACAATAATACAAATACTGTATAGAAGAAGGCAGCCAACACACGTCATTACACTTTCAACTAGGGATGTGCAAAATGTTTTTATGTTGAAACATTTTGACTTGCAATGGGCCATTTTGAGTTTCTCAAGCTTGAAACAAAATGCCCTTTAAATAAAGGGCCTGTTTCAAGCTCAGAACAAAACCCCATTTTGATTCAAAACGTTTTGATGTTTCGAGCACCATTTTGGAGGCCTGTTTTTCCCTTGCCGATTGGTTTTCTGGCACTAGCTTCTGAGTAGCTTGTAATCTTGGCTGGCTTGTTACCAACTAGTCATGAGCAACTGTGCCCCCACTGGCTGGGGAGAAAAAACACCAAAGGAGGGAGTTTCAAAATGTATTCAAAGGGAGTGGGAAGCAGAGAGAGCCCTTATACTGTGCCTGTCTTGAAGAAGATACATATGGAGGAAGAGCGGAAGGAATCAAGCAATGTTTGATTTTGTAGTTTTCTTTTCTCAACATCAAGTATAATATGCTGTGCTATTGCTGCTATAACTATCCGGTTTTGCTGGATCTCAGATTGACAAAGGCAGAAGTTGGCTGCCTTCCTTCCCTGAATTGTGGTTTGTTTTGTTTGTGAAATAGTGTTGTGGCAATAAAGAGACAGTGGCAGCTCTCTCTCTCACTGTTTAATATTACTTGATTATTGCTGTGACAAGCTCCATGTCTGGCCTTGAGACTAATTTGTGTTTCACTCACTGCTCTGGTCTGCTCTGCTATCTGCATTGCAAGGTGTACTCAGTCAAAATGTGGCTAAAGTTGCCCTAGTTGAGCTTATGGTGATACTTGCTGCTAAGGGTGCTGCTGTGACAGCTGTTGCAATTCTAGGAAGTAATGTAAAGTAACATAATTGTGTGTGAGAAAGCCACTTGTGCCAATGATGTTATTGCAACACACAAGCACTGTGGCTGGCAGTGGATTCTGGGCCAGCAATTCTTTTTTGGCCATTTTCGGACTCTGTTTGAAACATGTGTTCTGTGTTGGGAGAGGCAGATTCCCTTTTACTGTGTGCTTCTGCAGTGTTTTTCAAGGCAGGGTTTGTAAACAGTGTTCACTCTAATTTTTTTAAATCTGTGTGCGGAATGAGTTTTGTTCTGGGTGGCAGTATCAAGGCAGTGTGTGTGCACATACATTCAGAGTGGGGCCTTCCTGATTCAACCTGAGCAGGATCTAAAATTAACTGAGCAGACATAAAAAAATGTGTGAGCATGCACACATCTTAGAGAGAACAGTGGTTGAAAAATGCATTGCAAACTGCAACGCAAAACTTGTGTGTGCTCTCTATGAGTGCAGCATGTACCGGCCACAGGGAAATATGGGGGGGGCTCATAAAAGGCTCCCCATTTTTCCCCATGGGTAGTTCGAAAGACACCAAAGTGGGTTGTATGGTAGGGTGCTACCTACCACCCAATCCACAAAAGAAATGGGCAAGCAGGCAATTTAACACTCCCAGTACAGTACCTCCAGTGACTGTTGCTGGTGTCTATCTTATGTTTCTTTTAGATTGTGAGCCCTTTGGGTACAGAGATCTATCTTACTTATTTATCACTTCTCTATGTAAACCGCCCTGAGCCATTTTTGGAAGGGCGGTATAGAAATTGAATGAATGAATGAATGAATGAATGAATGAATGAATATAAATAGTAAACACATTTTTAAGCTTTCCCCAGAACTCCCATAGAATCTTATGGGGGTTATTTCAAAACTTGGGAAAAATGCAAAATCTGTTTCATGCACATCCCTACTTTCAACCAATAATGCTCCCCATATAGAAACAGAATTTCAGTATTGAAATACACGTCCATCTATACACACATACCTTTGTTAGTCATTTGCAATACAGAAGTGGCCTGGAAAGAAAGAACCACTAACATTTTTGCGTTTACAGAAGCTTCTCTGACTGGTGGTCACTATTATTCATCCAAAATGCAAGTGATGTTTTTGTGAAAATGCTGCTTTCCTTTATGACAAGCTCTTTTAAAGCAAAGATTTCTTGACTGACAGTTGTACAGTTTGAATTCAAGATATGGGTTTTCAAGTATTTAATATATTTGCTCCAGAATGCATATGGGCTGCAAAGTAGAATACTATGCATGCAAAATAAGAATATTAACGAAATAAATATTTCCCAAGACGGAGCTCAACCAAACACAAAAGAGAGGATCTAACCACACTAATGTTTCTCTTCTTCCTGGCAGATTATATTACTTTTCCTTTGTTTCTTCACCTGAAAACCATAAGGAGATCTGAAGCAAGTTTACCACAGGATGTGATGAAAGTGTAACTGGGCACAAAAAGGACTACAAAAAATAATATATGATTATGAAAGCACTATAAAAATTTAGCAGTATTAAGGAGAAATCAGAGAACATATCATCCACAAAGTACCCTCAACCACTAACCTCCAGAGTAGGGGGAAGGATATGAGAGAATCATTTTTGTTTTACTTCTTGGAGTTAACTTCTGGAGCATGTAGAACTAGATGAACCAATAATTCAGCCCAGAAATGAACATCTCATTTACTTTTTGCACCATAAAATTAAGGAATAAGTTTAGTTGTCCAAAGCTATGACAAGCAAAGGCACAGCTATACTCTTGAAAGGATAGCTCAAACTCAAATTAGCTGAAACTACTTTACTAAAAAATATTTGTAAACATGTATTCAACTGATAAACGTTCTTCTAACTTGTGGTATAGTTTGAGATAGAGTCTAGAGTCTCATGCCGCCTTGAGATTGTTTTAATGAAAGGTGGTATACAGATTGAAAAATAAATAAATTTAACAATAAACTCTCTTGCAACCCTCAAGCTCACTCATAAGATTCTGAAGTTTTACAGCTTATCGGTGCAGACAAAGTTGGCAGTAGGTATTTTCCCCCATACTGTGTAAGTATTTAGTGGCTCCAATTCTTTCTTACTGTTATCTAGGGGAAAGCTTTTATCATGGCAATGACCAAACAAAAGAAATTCAAAGCCACACAGGACAAGCAAGAACAAAATTTGACCAAATGAAGATCTTCCTCTGTGGGAGTAAACTAGATCTACAACTCAGAATCAGAATGATAAAATGCTGCATCTGGTCTCTTCTCCTGTATGGATACGAAACCTGGACTATAAAGAAAGAAGCACATAAAGAACTGGAAGCTTTTGAGATGTGGTGCCTCAGAAGAATACTCAAGATTAAATGGACCAGCAGAACAAATAAAGAAGTACTTCAAAAAGCAAAGACACATGAACAAACAATACAGACAAGAGATACAAACTGGAGTATTATGGACAGGGAGTATTGTGGAAGGGGTGGATCGATGGATGGATGACCTCAAAGAATGGATAGAAATGGACATAGAAGATATCATCCACGATTCTAGGGACCGTGATCTATGTTCCTGGCTGCCAGCCTCCCAATTGGAGAAGGCACATGAAGAGAGAGAGAGAGAGAGAGGGAGAGAGGGAGAGAGAGAGAGAGGGAGGGAGGGAGGGAGGGAGGGAGGGAGGGGGAGGGAGAGAGAGAGAGAGAGGGAGGGAGGGAGGGAGAGAGAGAGAGAGAGAACTCTTTCTACCATCCTTCCAAATGATACCAATTTATAAGTAAAAGGGAGCTCAGGAGTGTTATAATCTCCCCATAAGAGTGATGTGATTAGTTTGCAACCAACAGCTACCATCATAGATAATGGCAGATTGCCATCTCCAAAACTGCACCTTCTCCTTCATGCACAGACCTCACTGATATGTTCCCTTTCTCTAAAACTAAAATAGGATAAGCAATATTTCCTAAGCACCTCTAGGTTATTTAGGTACTGAGCAGCTAAGTGTGGTATATGCAAATATTGGAATGACTTGTAAATCAGCATTCCATATGTAAGAGAGAACATTATAGCACAATCTAAAAAGAGTGGTGTAATAGATTTCCTTCCTGTTTGACTTGCCACAAGAAATTAACTTGCTCTACTAAAATTATTAGCTTGTATACAGGCCAAAATGAACTTCTGAAACATGCAGAATAATATGTGTTGGAAAAACAGATTTAAAATTTGAATAATAATCATCCCAAACTCACTAAAGCAAAGATGAACTGCTATTACCAGTACTATTGTCACTGAATTTATTTTTACATTTATATTCTGCAGTTACCCAAGAAGCCCAATGCATTGTGAACGCTTATCCTTATGACAACCCTGTGAAGTAGGTTAGGCTGACAGATAAATGACTGGCCCAGAGTCACCCAGTGAGTTTCGTGATTGAATGGGGATTTGAACGCTGGTCTCCCCGGTCCTAGTCCAACACTCTAACTACTGCTCAGTATTTCCCCAAAGTTCCGACAGCCAATGCCCACATTTTCTGAAAAGCTTTATTTTTTAGTGTGCACAATCATAAGGCTTAGCCCTCTCAGTAGAGCCTAAACCTTAACATTTCTGTGTGAACTGCTATTCTGGACATGCCTCCTGACTGGAAGAAAGCTAGCAGTGACTTCTGCAGAGGCTCAATGGACAACCAATGAACTGACTCAATATAAGACAGCTTTAAGTGTTTGCGTTCAACATTCTCTTTAACTGGACACACGGTTTTTTTTAGATTTGCAATAGCTTTACTAAACAAAATCATCAATACTGTAGTGATGTAGGGGGAACTAAGAGTTGAGCTGGCTCGATGTCCATGCTGGTGGTCAAATATCTAGAAGCGCCACCTGCATGATTTCTTCCCTTCCAAAAAATGGAGAAATTTAAGGGGGAGGGGCAGAACTAGAACTGTGTGGGGTCATCTAAGGATCAAATACTAGCATGAACACACAACGAACTCGGCACACATTACTTCCTCGCATGTGGCTATAATGACACCAGTTGCAGGGGAGTAACAAACACCAGGAGAGACCCTTGACTCCTGCCTGTAGGCTTCCAGTGGTATCTGGTGGGCCACTGTGTGAAACAGGATATTGGACTAGATGGGCTTTGGGCCTGATCCAGCAGGGCTGTTCTTATGTTACTATGATGGGACAGCTTTGTTGGAAAAAAATTTTAAAGTATGAACTGAGGGTGTACTGTGTATTAGAGCACAGACAGCCGATTTAGTATACACTGCAGCGTTTGCCTCCTGAAATGTCTCCCGCATGTCACACTCCACTCCCACCACCCTCATATCCAATAGTCCCAAGATTAAGACATGTTGTTTTAGTGACTTTCATATAATGAGAAACTGCGGCTAAGTAGCATGTGATCTCAAGCATCCTGCACAGAAAAAGGCTTCCGGAAAACCACAGTTCTGAAAGTACAACACAGCAGACCTCTCCAAAACGGCAGCGTAAGTTATATGCCAATATCTCAAGTAGTTCATGGCTGTATTTTGACTGAGCTAGGTGCAAAGCTCTAATTTTTTATCTGTAATTAAAATTACTACATAATTACATACTGCCCTCGTTGTAATACTGTACTGATGACAATCAATTCTTTTTCTTATGCTATTCAAGCAGTTGATGACCAGGGATTCCCTAAGCCAATAGGGTAACCTAACCAGGCTGCTACTCTGTCCCAGAATTCTGCCCATTTCCACCTGAATGCTGCATTATGAAAGAGGGAAGCAGAAAGAGGCAAATATTAAGAAGCAGACCTCAGAGACCTGCAGAACGGTTCTCACCCAATGCAAAACCTCAGCACCAACACAAAGTCAGCGCATTCCCTTCAGGACTCAAAATGTATTTTTCATTCCAGGTACAGGTAGGTAGATGTTATGGCATAGCAGCTCCAGACCATATTTCACTGTATACTAGTCTACGTTCCAAGCCAAGTTTCCATTCAGTTCATGCACAAAGCTTCCTTGTTATCAACCATGTCCTATTAGCTCTCATTTTAATTTATGCATTTATTTTAGGAGGCGAGATGTTGTGGGGCGGGGAGAGGAAGAGACTTCAAGCACAGAATTCATTTATTCAGCATTGCTCTCTTAGTCTTTTTGTGCAAACATTTCTGTGTGTACCAGCATCAGATAAAACTCCACAACAGGTTTGGTGTCTCCTCAGTAGAAGGATGCAAAATAATGAACCAGATGAGAGCAACCATTTACATAATGGAATTCTCCACTGAGAAGTCATAAAAGGTAGTGAGGCTGTGCACACTAGCAGCCCAACCCAGGCTATAGCAGCCCAACCTGGGCAGGGCAGCTCATGTGCAGCACCGGGATCTTTGCCGGAAGCCCGGCTTTTAAACCCGGCCCTTAACTGGGGTAGAAGGCGCAGGCGTACCCTCAAACCCAGGGCTGGGGTCATGTGTGTGCTCTGGCTGCACGCAGTCCAAGTGCACACAGCAGTGGTTGCCTAGAGCACCCAGCTCATGGGGGATTTCCGCAATGCATCACGCTCATTGCATTGTGAGATACCTGGAGACTGGGACTCATTTTCCCGGCCTCCAGGATGCCAAAAGGCTTGCAGCAGGACCCATCGCGTGGGCACGCAAGCCACGTAGCTCAGATGCTCCATGGATCATCGGGGGGGGGGGGAGGTAGGTCCAATCCTGCCTTTCCCCCATCCGTCCATCCTCCCCTCCACTGCCAAGGTCGTGTGAATGACCTCAATGAATGCTTATATTATAAATGAAGCAAAATAAAAACATACTATTGTTCTTTTTAAGATTTGGAAATTTTGTTCAAGTTTTTACCATAGTCATCATCTACTACTACAATGAATATTTATATATCGCTTTTCAACACAAGTGCTCATAGAAAAGATTTACATAGGAACTTATAAATACATAAGACGATTCCCTGTCCAAAAGTGCTTACAATCTAAAGGAAAATATAAGGTAGACACCAGCACAACTACTGGAGGAATGTTCTGTGTCTGAGGGAGTAGAAAGGGACAGTTGCTCTCTCCTTGCTAAATGCAAGAGAACCACTACTTTAGAAATGCCTCTTTACTCAATTAGCAAGGGTATATAAGAGAACCAGTGTTAATAGGTAGTTTAGTTCACATTAGGATTGTATGATGGTTGTGTGCAAGAGAGTGGCTGACACACAGAACAAGGAAGTACTGCACCAGCAAGAGGACCCTAACATAACTTCCCAATTAACTGCACTGGTACAGCAAGCAAATGGCAGTATTTGATGCCTTCCCCTTTCCTACAAAGCCTTCTGTGCAGTGTTCTCTCTAACAGGGATTCCCAGATGTTGTTGACTAAAACTCACAGCATCCCCAGCTGCAACAGTCTTTGCTTGGGTTTTATGGGAGTTGTAGTCAACAACATCTGGGAATCCCCGTTAGAGGGAACACTGCTTCTGTGCCAGCCATAAATATGTCCCGGAGGGTTTTGCAGCTGTCAGGGACATATTTTCCCAGGCAACCTGGGAACAGAGGTGCTCTTACCCCTGGATGTCCTGGCTAAAGTCCAGGGCCTCCACACCCCCTGGGGGCCCCAAATCTTTTTTAGTTTGTCCCAGATGGTGTTGTCACATTAAATATGTGTTAAAAATATGCCACCCAACCACCCTGAGCCATTTTTGGAAGGGCGATATAGAAATAAAATGAATGAATGACTAAATGAAAAATGGGGGGGGGTTTGCTCCAAAAGCCTTAAGGTCCAGGCTTCAAAATTACCTAGGTGCACCTCTGCCTGGGGAAGGACAGTGTGTCAAAAACTGCTGATTCCCCACTGTACCAGTGTAGTTAGCTGGTAAGTTTTGTAAGGCTGCTCTCTCATCACACCAGTGGATCCTTAATCTGTATGTTCTCATTCAGCCGCTGTGTGTTTTCCTTGTTTCGTTTACAGTAACTTTGTGCTGTATGGTTTTATGAAAACTCCTGCAGCCAAGCATATCTGCTGTAACAAAAACCCCAGGCTTTTGTTCATGGAAGTTTTCTGGATATTAAAAGGTGGAGGCTTTTCATACCAGTTTTGGAGCACACTAAAATCCTTGGAATTGTCCAGTGGGATTTCTGACACTTTTCTTGGAGAAAATCACCACCAAGTCATATCACAAGCTGCTTTTAAAATGGCCTGCCCTTCAAAATCTAGCTCATGGTGGGTTTTTTGGCGGCTGATGCCAGCAAAATCTCTGAGGTGTGCAGAAATAGTTGTGTGGCTTTTTAGATCCTGACCAGCGACCTGTAATAAAGGTTTTTTTTAACACATAACACTTGAAACCACTATCCATTTCTGTTTTTTAAAAAGACATTAAGTGCATTTTAAAGACTCCAAATGGTTAAAACAGTACATTAATAGATTTACTTTCACTGAAAAAGTTGGATTTTACTCCTCATAAAACTTCAAAGATCCAGCAGTTTTTAAGTGCATGCAATAATTTATTTATATTCTTATAAAAGGCATCTACTGAATGCTATAAACAAAGGACCACAATTTTTCTAGCACCTATTGTTTGTTCATTGTAGGGGCTGTCTTCTTACAAGACTCAACACTGTATAGTATACCAATAGTTGCAATCCAGCCTAGTTAGTCTGCTTAAGCTCCAGTTTAATCATTATTGTAGCCTTTTAACAAGTTTCTTCTAACTTCAATGAAACTAATTATCAAACTAAATAAATTTACATCAAAAGGGAGGCCAGTTTAAAATCAAGGCCAACATCCTGACCAGTGTTCCCTCTAAGTCATGCACATGTGCGTGCACTCACAAGTTTTTTGATGTCTGCTCAGTTAATTTTAGACCCCACTCAGGTTGAATCAGAAGGGCCCCATTCTGAATGCATGTGTGCACAAGTGCTTTGATACTGCTGCCCAGAACAAAACTCATTCTGCACATAGATATATTTTTTTAAATTTACACTTTATATCCCGCTCTTCCTCCAAGGAACCCAGAGTGGTGTACTACATAAGTTTCTCCTCACAACAACCCCGTGAAGTAGGTTAGGCTGAGAGAGAAGTGACTGGCCCAGAATCACCAGCAAGTATCATGGCTGAATGGGGATTTGAACTTGGGTCTCCCCGGTCCTTGTCCAGCACTCTAACCACTACACCATGAAAAAGAATTAGAGAGAACACTGATCCTGACTAATGGTGCGTGTGTGCTTCTAACAAAAGATGCTTGCAGCACTAGCCACCAAACCTTTGAAGCAAGAGCTCTCCTGCACAAGACTGCAATGATTCTATTTTAGTGGAAAAGAAACTTTTTCCAGGACAGAGTTAACAGAGCAATCAAGTGCTTCTTCCATTCCTTGGTTTGAGTATTTGCAAGTACAGAATTTGATGCATTCCATGAGCATCATGACTGCAATCACCAGATCTCATTGTGGTCTTGAAAACCTAATATGCCAGAGTCCTGTACATCCCAAAAGTCTTTTTTCATGATTTAATTGGATGGTGAAACCTGGGGAAATGGTCTGTTTGGCAAGACTACCCCAAGTGATACATATTTTGGTCACAGGTCATGCAGTACATGAAATCTGTAACATGTCTTGAATTTAAAATGGATGCTGCAATCCTCATCCTGCTTGAGGCTTCCATTAAATATACAAGATAGCTAAAAAGCTTGGGTGAAGAGATGAGTCTTTGTGTGTTTCCTAAAAGCCAACAGAGATGAAGCTGCTCTAATCTCAGCAGGAGGTGTGTTCCATAGCTCTGGGGCAACTAAAGATAAGGTTTGCCTTTGAGTTGTCACCAGATTAGTTGGCGGCACCTTCAGACGAGGCTCCCAGGAAGATCTTAACAGGTGGAGGGGTTCATAATGAACAAGGTATTCTCCTAAATACCCTGGGCTCAAGTCATTAAGAGTTTTATAGGTAACTAGTGTTTTTTAGCCCGTTACAATAATGGGCGCTAGCGGTTCCCCCCCCCTTACCTGCCGCGGCCCGCCCTCCCAACTGCCGAGTCCTCCTCAGGCCCAGCCCACGTCATTCGGGCGATAAAAGTCCTAATTTTGAGAAGAAGAGAGGAGCTCGCAAGCAGAGCTCCTCTCTCTTTAAAGCCTCTTCCCGAACTGGCGCTTTGGGCGCAAAGGACGCCTATTGTGTCCTTTGTGTCCATAGCGCCATTTCGGGCAGTGACTTTGCACAGAGAGGAGCTCTGCTTGCGGGCTCCTCTCTCCTTCTCTAAATAGGAACTGTTATCGGCCGAAGGACGTGGGCTGGGGCTGTGGAGGTCTTGTGTGGGTAAGGTGGTCTCGGCAGCTGGGAGGGCGGGCAGGCGGTCGTCGGCAGCCGCGGGGGCAATTACATGGGCCGATTTGGCCCTTAATCATGGGGGGGGTTAAAAAGGAGGACTCGGGCAGCTGGGAGGGTGGGTGGGCGGCCGCGGGAGCAATTTGTTGCTACGATGATGGGGACATCAACCGTCGTTTGGGGCACTTCAGCTACTTTGGCCAACATGGCTGCCTGTGTCTGGGCGGCCGTATCTTTTTCGGCGGTTCTGAGCATGTGCTCTGCGCATGCCCAGAACTACCGAAAAAGATACGGGTGGCACGGGATCACACACAGGGCTTTTATTATAGAGGATAACCAGCACTGCTTGAGACTCCCATTTAAAAAACTTATTGCTAGCCAGTGTAGTTCTTTTAAAACTGGAGTAATATGGTCTCTTCGGGACATCCTGGAGACCAATCTGGCAGCAGTATTCTGAACCAACTACAGTTTCAGACTAGGTACAAGGGCAATCCCATGTAGAGTACACTGCAGTAGTAAACCAGGAGGTTACCAGCATGTGCATCATTGTCTTAAGGTCACTCGTTTCCCGGCAATCCAGAAGGATACTATGGCTGATGGTATCAAAAGCTGCTAAGAGATCCAAAAGGACCAACAAAGTCACACACCCTCTGTCAATCCCCAATTGGAGATCATCCATCAGGCCATCCAAGGCAGTCTCCATCCCATAACCTGCCTGAAAGCCAGTTTGAAATGGGTCTAGATAATCTGTTTCATCCAAGACTGACTGGAGTTAAGAGGTCACCACCTTCTCAATCACCTTGACCAACCATGGGAGATTGGAGACAGGTCTATAATCATCTAACTCTGAGGGATCAAGCATAGGCTCTGTTAAAAGAGGTTTAATAATTGCCTCCTTTAAACAATGAGGCATCCTACCTTCACAGAGAGAAGCATTTATGATCTCAACCAGGCCATCTCCAACAATCTCCCTGTTTGATAATAAAAACCATGTTGGACAACGGTCAAGAGAACAGGTGGTAGGATGCACAGTTCCAAGAAGCTTGTTCATGTCCTCAGGATTCAAACTGAAAAATCCTATTTAACCACACAAGATGAGTTACTGGACCCCCCCGCCCCCGCAAACAATGGATTCCAGGTCCTTTGTTTGCTTGTATGAGAGCTTTTGTCCACACACAAAACTCATTAAAAGCTTCACAGTAGCTAAATAATGGCTCCAAAGCCAGAGCAGAAGGGGACTGTATAAGTCCCCTCAACAATTCCGCTGGACTTGAAGCTGCAGATGCAATACGTGCAGCAAATAATTGCTTCTTTGCCACATATTGCCAGGCCTTCAATTATGCTCTGTGCTGTAATCTGATGGATTCCAGTCGAGCCTTTCTTCATTTGCGCTCTAGTCATCTACTTAGCCACTTCAGCATCTACATGTGCTGGACCTGAGTCAATTTGGGGAAAGCCTATAGTTGTCATGGCCACTATGAACTCCAATCTGCTTCTGACAATTCAATCCCAAAATGAACATTGAAGTCATCCACCATCAGCATGTGCGTCTCCAATGCCAACTCTGCAACCAAATCCAATAGCTTGGATAGGGATTCTGTGGGGCAGCAGGGTGATGGGTACACCAACAGAAATTCCAATAAATCTCTGGCCCCAGGACTCAATTACACACACTCAACACAGGCGGGTGCTCTGACAGGGATCCTGATAAGAGAGCTATTGTACTCTACCTCAGCGACCATATCCTCTCACCTGCTCCACAACATAGTATCCCATAGGGAGAAGCTGGGACCAAACAGGGCCACTACCCTCTCCCAACCAGGTCTCTATAATGCACGCCAGATCAGCTCCCTCATCCACAATCAAATCAGTAATAATTTCCAATTTATTTTGAACCAATCTGGCATTGCAAAGGAGCAAGGTGAAGTTCTGTGGGTAGTTGGCACTGCTCCCCAAGGTCGAATTGCTGACATGGCAGCAGAAAAGGGAACTAGCTATTAAGTTTCTGTTTTCCCTTCCCCTGTAATGGCCTGCTGATCTGCCAACACTCTTTTATTCTGTGCCCCACCACAACTGGAATAGCTGCCCCCTGCTGAGGAACCACTCTATTATTATTATTATTTAGTCGATTTCTATACCGCACTTCCAAAAATGGATCAGGGCGGTTTACACAGAGAAATAATAAATAAATAAGATGGATGGATGCTAAGACACATCCTTCAGCCAAATAAACCAAGAGGCAGTCCCAAGTAGGGATGTGCATGAGCGCATCCTTCCAAAACGAAGTGCCGAACTGGCTTGAACACTGGTGTTTGAACTGGCTCAACTGGCTGGGGAGTGGTGCCTTTAAAAGAGCAGGTAAGGAACTCCTTACCTGCTCACCTCTAAGGTGTGTGCACATGCGTGCGCTCACAAGTTTTTGGATGTCCACTCAATTCAATTTAGAGCCCACTCAGGTTGAATCAGGAAGGCTCCATTCTGAATGCAGGTGCACACACACTGTCTTGATACCGCCAGAACAAAACTCATTCTGCACAGAGATGAAAAAAATTAGAGGGACCACTGCTAATTAGAGGGACCACTGCTAAGAGATGAAAAAAATTAGAAGGAGCCCGCCGGCCGCCCAGTTTATCATGTTACCTGCACAGAGGCAGCGTTGCTTCCTGCAGCCCAAAACAGCATCAGCATGCACATGGCTGGGGCACATGCATGCCAGCCATTTCTGTGGTCAGCATACCATGCAAATAGCCAGTGCACGTGCACCCCGGACATGTATGTGCCAATGCCGATCAGGGCTGCAGAAATCAGTGCTGCAGCCCGGCATGTCTCTTGAAAATCTGAGCTGGAGGGAGGAAGTAGCAAGGGTGGGGGGAGCAGGTAAGGAGCTCCTTACCTGCTCTTTTAAAAAAAGCACCACCACCGCCCCAAACTGCACCATGAACTGTTCATGCACATCCCTAGTCCCAAGAATGGCCACATGTCTTTCAAAACAACAACAACAAATATTTATATACCACTTTTCAACAAAAGTTTCCAAAGCGGTTTACATAGATAGATAGATAGATAGATAAGAAAGGATCCCTGTCCCCGAAGGGCTCACAATCTAAAAAGAAATATGATAGACACCAGCAATATTCATTGGAGGTATTGTGCTGGGGAAGGTTACTCCCCTCAGTCCCACCACTGAAGGCCAAGCCACCCAAGGCCTTTGGCAGCCGGCTGCACATTTAGCCGCAGCTGCCTTATGTAGTCCAAAAAGAGAAGGTTGGGTGATCAACCAGCCAACTGGCTCTTCTGGCAGAAATGCAACAGCTGGAACAATTAGAGGGTTAGCAGCAGCAGTGTGTTAAAAACAAAGCAAAACAAAAGCCAGAATACAGCAACAAAAGTCTTCTTGCAGGTAAGTATCCTAAGTATCTTCTAACTGTGCTTTCCACTGAAGCTCTACTGTTATTACAAAAAATTGAAAATAAGCAGGGTTTCATTGTTTTTAACAGCTGCAATAATTTTTGCCACTCCCCTTGGTCCGGAAACCCTCTTCAACAGCAGAAACCTGTCCCTGAAGTTGATGCAGCTCTCAGGGACATGTTTCTGTGGATAAAAAAGTACTTCCAGAGCAGGGGAGAGTGGCAAAAGTCACTACATTCTTGTGAAAGAGCACCCTCGCTTTGGGGAAATGGAGCGTAGCACTGTGCGTGTGCTTTTTAAAAAAATCGCACACTCTGTTAGTCAGGATGTTGGCCACGGTCTTAGACAAAGTTTCTCACTTTAAAAGGCATATACGTTTTCGCCAGGAGTCGACACCGACTCAACGACACCATCTTTCCTTTTTCTTTCTATGCTTGTTTAGAAGCATATAAAGAAAAAGGAAAGATGGTGTTGTTGAGTCGGTGTTGACTCCTGGCGACCACAGAGCCATGTGTTTTTCATGGTAGAATACAGGAGGGGTTTACCATTGCCTCCTCCTCCAGTGTGAGATGATGCCTTTCGGCACCTTCCTATATCACTGCTGCCCGATTTAGGTGTTTCTCATAGTCTGGGAAACATACCAGCAGGGGATCTGAACTAACAATCTCTTGCTCCCTAGGCAAGTCATTCCCTGCTGCACCATTAGGTGCAAGCATATAGTCTTATTTTATTAATACATGGCTGGCTGCTATTAGAATTAGCACAGAAATAAAGCTTTTTTACTATCCAGGAATATAATCCATAACCTCTGGAAATGCAACCCCCATGCTTTTTGGGCTACAGAATCTGTAGCTACCACTGACCATTGGTGGCAGATTACTCAAATCTTGCTCTCCACAGAAAAACAGGCCCAAAATGGTGCTTGAAACATTTCAAGCATTTCAAGGTTGATTTGATGAAACAGCCAGTTCTGGCCGCTGTTTTGACAAATCAATCTGAGGATTTTGCAATTTATTCCAAGCTCAAAATGAATTGCAAAATCTATTTTGTGCACATCCCTACTTTCTAGTAGCAAGGGTTTGCAGTTACTGAGCAGCACTCCCACCCCCACCACATGGAAAGTAGATGTCCATGGTTTTTAATTGACAGTCCAAATATTCACCAGCTGGTCTTGTGGTAACAAGCATGACTTGTCCCCTTAGCTAAGTAGGGTCCACCCTGGCTGCATATGAAAGGGAGACTAGAAGTGTGAGCACCGTGAGATATTCCCCTCAGGGAATGGAGCCACTCTGGGATGAGCATCTAGGTTCCCAGTTCCTTCCCTGGCAGCTCTAAGATAGGGCTGAGAGAGATTCCTGCCTGCAACCTTGGAGATGCCCACTGCCGGTCTGTGCAGACAATACTGAGCAAGATGGTCTGACTCAATATATGGCAGCTTCCTATGTTCCTATGACCAACCTTTACCTTTTTTTGTGTCTGGTCTTTTATACAGAAAATTAGGCTCTCACTCTGTATGTTTAATAGTGCATAATGAATCCAGTTTTAAGCAGCTCAGACTACAAATTTTGATATTATTTATTTATTTATTTATTTATTCATTCATTCTTGTTTGCATTATGCTGAGATATCTTTTTCAGAATATACTTAAGGTATCTAAAAGAAAAAAACATTGAAACACATTGGCTAACTTCTGAACTAGCACTGTGCTATTGCAGCCGTGGCCGACAGACTGATACTGTACCATTACGTGAGCGGGCAGTGGCAATGTTTGATGGTCAGGCACTGTTGCAGCAGTGCTGTGCTAGTCTGGATATCTGTCACTGATCTTTATCCACACAATTAAAATGCCTTATTAATTATTATTTTATTTTAACTCTTAGCTAGTCATAGCTGTTTACATATGCCAATAGCTTTCTATACATCACCTTTTGCACCCTGAACAGGTATATAGGGAACAAAATATAATTAAAAGTGTTTGGAATAATATATGAAGCCAAACTTGTAGCATAGGTAAAGCCCTAAGGATCTATAAAACCTCAGTGAAACTGATTCTAACTATGTGTAACCGGTGAATTGATTTACTAGGATAGTTAACAAAATTAACACAAAGTTACAGGTGCAGTCAACATTCCAAACATTAATGTTTGTTGATCTTTAAAAACAAAACAAAACCTACATTTGTTCAAGTTTCCAAATCTTATCATACATTATCTGATAAGAGTCAATCCAATACAGGTGTATCTGTACTAGCTTAACCTGTCTTGAAATTAAACATGTCATTTACCAATCTGTGAAATGTGCTTACTCATGCTATTGCCATTCACAACCTACATATCACAGGATAGTCTTAATCAGCAGGTCTGCTTTAGTAAATAGTAATATCAACTAGTAAAACATGTCAACAATTTTAAATATTTTACTTTAAAAGATATAATTTCCATAGAGGAAGTGAAGCTTCAGTGGCAACCGCACACTTCCCTCCTGGCCTCTCCATCCGGAGTGCAATTTCTCACCTCCCAACTACAGTCCCTGCTTTCCCAATTTCCTCCCAACTACAGTCAAACATTACATCATCAATGATATTATCTGTGGCCACCTTCAGACCTAACACTAAACCGGAGGCAACTGTGCCAGGAGGTTGAAGATTTTGGCTGTCCGAATGCATGAACCCACTGTTTTGTCACTGAACAGCAGGTTGTTTTTTAACTCCCAAACCTGAATTTGTACCTTAGGTTGCATTTCAGTTTCACCACCAAAATTTCAGGGCAAAAAGCGGCATCGTGTCATCCGAAGCCTGCCAGCTTGTTCTCTGGTTTTTGCAAGCTGCATAAACAGGAGTTGAGGGAAGGAAGCTCCTCCCTCTCTCCTACTTGATTGGCTGCCACAGCTTTCATTCATTCATTGAAATGAAATCAAACAATCAATCACTCAAAGGACGCTCACGCAGCCAGTGCCTCCTCCTTTGCAGTCTCCCAGACAACCGATTGGGCTTGTCTGGGAGTGTGCAGGGCTGATGTGAGGCAAACCGCTGGACCCGTAGTTTGCCATGATGTCTCAAGGAAGCTGTCACTGTGGCTTTCTTCTAATCCAGGATTGAAACCTTTTAAAACTCAGGTTCGTTTTAACATCAGTGACAATGCAACACTGAACTGTGGTTAAGACTGGGAAAGGTAGTTCTGTAATCACTATGGGAACAAATACATTATCCCTGCAGCTTCCTAACAATGGCATAACCGTGCTGATGCAAATTGGTTGTGTTAAGATTAGACCAGGCCTGAGAAGAGCCAGTGGTGTTCATCAGCTATCTCCATTTAATTGAGTTACGCGGCCTCTCTTTCCAATAAGTCTTTATACAATTCTGAAAAGAAATAAACATGTCAGTCTAAGGCTGTGAAGTCGCCATTTACTGAAGTTTTAAGTAGCACTCAAATCAAACAGGAAGAACCCTGCTGGAGCTTGGGTCAGGCCAAGGTCCATCTAGTTCAGCATCCTGTTTCCCAGAGTGTCCAGCCAGAAATCTCCAGGGAGCCCACAAGCAGAGCTTGCTTCCAATGAAGTCTGTAAAAGCTTGGAGTGAAAGAAGAAAATAGCATCAAAATAACAAAACTACATGGGAATATTATACTAAAATTCTTGCTAAATGTGTTATGTCCAAAGCACTAAAATACTCTGAACGATTTTGTTCTAAACCACAAATTGCAGGTTATATTTAGCCACCATTGTTCCGTCTTCAATTCTGCCTTTCTTTTTAAAAAAAATAAAGCCAGAACTCACTTGGTTTCTAATGAACCCAGTCACTATAGCCCTGCTCAAACATTGTGTTCAACCCTCATAAGTGTACAGTGCATGCAGGTACAATTATTCACATATTATGTTGAATATAATGAAAACACCACACTTTCTATCTGTGCAATGCATTTGAGGGGCCTGTACCCAGTTTCACTTTTAAAGTCATTCATGCAAAAATATGTACAATGTACAGATGTCTGTTCATTTGTTCGACATAATGTCTGAATAGGGCTTATGTGAAATTTCTATTGTGCAATATAAATAGATCATACATTCACATCTGTCTTTTGAACATAGGCTTTTTCCACGTTGTCTCAAGAATGGAAAATCCATTGCAGTACTGGTTAGATACTCTTACTCAACAGTAAAAGCAGCTGTAGCTACCGTTTTTCAGATCCTGGCTTCTCACATTTGCCTCAACTCAGTTATTTGTGGAAGTGCAAGTGGCCAGACTATCATGAAACAACTAAGCAGATCTCAAATTACACTAGGTTTAATTTCCTCTTTTGACCCCCTAAAAGTAACATTAATTAACTGCTTAAGCCACCTGGAAGACAATTGGTGTTAATTTAATTGGTTAGTTAGTTAATTCTCTCTCTCTCTCTCTCTCTCTCTCTCTCTCTCTCTCTCTCACACACACACTCTCTCTCTCACACACACACACTCACACTCACACTCACACTCAAACACACGTTTGCTTTGTTAATACACAGCAACATCCATTTCAGACAGCATCAACACAATCTGGTCTGAACAAAATTAAGTTGAACTTTTGATGCCTTCACAATGAGCTGTGCTGTTTTGCTGATAGCAGAACAGTTTAACAATTGTGTTATGATGTTTAGGAAAATGTTTTAAACATAATGTTCTTTTTCTTAAATCATAAACACATAGGATAATAAATGTTGTGGAAGAAACTCTGCGAATTGAAGTAGACAGACACAAATGTCATATCCGAGTTCAATGGATTCCAGAGGGCGAAAAAAGGCCTTCCAGCATCAGTTTGTACAGACTAAGATATCAACTGTGAAGGGCTCTTGTACTAGAACAAAAAGTGATAGACAGACAGACAGACAGATACTGTTTACAGGAAAAGTATACCAGGGGATACAATTCAGCATAGTCATATATGCAGAATCAGTGTGGATTTTTGTATTCTGTGGTACATACTAAGGCAAGTTTCACCAAGCCCAACACAAATTCAAAAAAGTCAGTTCTAAAGCCTCAGTGCTATAACATATATACCACCTGGTCAAGACTTCTTACAGAAGTCAAGCTTCCCCATTTATTTATTTTTTAAAAATCCACAACGATCATTCAACAGTTGAAAGGCAACAGGTTGTCTCGGCAAAGAGTAAACCGTTTTCAACTTCAGAGCTATAGGGGAACAGAATATCTGAACTTGTTTTGACCAGTTTCTAATCCTCATAATGGTAAACCATATTTCTTGCCTGTATAACAACTTTGGATTTTTCTTTGAAAATATTCAAAGCAAAGATAATTAATTCCCACTACCCCCTGCAAGTAGTACAAGACTACCTGTGAAGAATTGTATTTAAAAAGAAATTCCAAAAGACTTACAACCCAAGCGTATGCATGTTTACTAGAAATTCCAGCTCATTTTAATTGGGCCTTATTTACAAGAGAGGGTGCTTAGAAGCGTTGGTTTGGACTGTCAGACCATTTGAAACATCTACATATGTACCGGGCACCTGTGATCTCAACTTCATTTTGGATAATTCACCACCAAACAAGCTGGTGGCAACTGCTGCTGGACCTCCCCCAATGATCTTAAAAGGTGGTGGGATTCATGAAGAAGGCGACGCTCTCTTAAATACTCTGGGCCCAAGCCATTCACAGGGCTTTATAGGTAATAAACAGCATTTTGTATTTTGCCCAGAAACTAATTTAATTTATTATTTATTTATTTAATTTATAAACCGCCTAACATAAAATCTCTAGGCGGTGTACAGAATAAAAACATAAAATATAAAACATTAAAAATTCTTAAAAAGATAAAAATTAGATAAAAACACATTAAAATTTGAAAATTGAATCTCAATTGAAGGCCGGGGAAAACATGTACATTTTCAGGGTCCTCCTAAACGCAAACATAGATGGAGATGCTCTGATTTCAGCAGGGAGCATGTTCCACAGCCCTGGGGAAGCCACAGAAAAGGCCCGGTCCCTAGTTGCCACCAAACAAGTTTGCGGCACCCATAGTCGGACCTCTCCAGATGATCTTAATAGGCAAAGGGTTTACAACAGAGAAGGCGATCTCTTAAACACCCTGGACCTAAGCTGTTAAGGGCCTTATAGGTAATAACTAGTTCAGAAACCTAGCAGCCAGTAATTAGCAGCCAGTATAGTTCTTTTAAAACAGGAATAATGTGGTCTCTACGAGTGGCCCTGGATACTAACCTGGCTGTCACATTTGGTACCAGTTGCAGACACGATCTGCCAAAATTGATAAGCGGTCTGGGAGAGGAAACCTGAGATTCCCTGGGTGTGGTAGAAGCAGGGTGTGCTAGAAGGGTGCACGAGACTTTGTTCAGAATGTCGTCTAAAATCCGCTTGACAACAGGTGAACCCAAATTGTTACCAACCTTGTCAATAAACCTTGGGTTAAAGTCAATAACAGGTCAAGTTATGTGCCTGTTTGAATTGGTAACAAGCCTCAGGTTGCCCAGATAACGGAACCTGAATGGGTTTGGACAACATGCCACATGGGAGCTCTCACCATAAGCAAGTAGGTAAGGTTCCCACTCCTAGACTGCTTGCCAGGATCATCTACCCATGGTGTTTAGAAATTAATGTTGGCTAGTATTTTTGCGTGCACTAATGGCACAGCAGGGAAATGACTTGCCTAGCAAGCATGAGGTTGCCAGTTCGAATCCCCGCTGGTATGTTTCCCAGACTATCGGAAACACCTATATTGGGCAGCAGCGATATAGGAAGATGCTGAAAGGCTTCATCTCATACTGCGCAGGAGGAGGCAATGGTAAACCTCACCTTTATTCTACCAAAAGAATAAAGACCACATGGCTTTGTGGTCACCAGGAGTCAACACTGACTCGATGGCACACTTTACCTTACCTTACCTTACCTTACCTTACCTTACCTTACCTTACCTTACCTAAGAACTATTAATAACAACTATTTTCAATGAAAGGAACACTCGTGTTTCAGTTGCTTGCATATGCTTTGTGTTTCAGTTGCCATTTCTGCAAGCAGCAGAGACAATATTCCGCCTGAGTTGTAACCCTATGCCACAACACAGCTTTGTGCAGCCTGTAAAAAACAATGCGGTATATTTCAGGTCTAATCAACTAAAAATTATTCTAACCAAGAAGGCAATTTTCACACTCCTTATGAACTCTACTTCTTCAAGAAGCAAAATTTGAGAATACATTATATTTATGTATATTGTGCCATCCATGTCATGTACATACATTGTACTTTCTAACAAATGACAACACAGGTCTCTATCCCGAGGGGCTCACAAGCTAGAAAAAGACACTAAGAAGACAACAGGGCAGGCAGAAGAGACAGGGTAAACAGGTGATGAATATGCAATTCTTTAATATTTAGCTGCAATAGGGTATGGGAACTGGGTGTGTCAAAGGTTTCACAGAAAAGGTGGGTTTTGAGGAAGGATTTGAAAAAAGAAGCAACACGCAGGTGCTCTGGGAAGCAATTACAGGTATAAAGGGAAGCAAGTTAGAAACAATAGTCATTTGAGACCTACAGGCTGCAGGATGGGGGGAGAGCTGGATTTGTGGTAGCAATAATAATAATAATAATAATAATTCGATTTCTATACCGCCCTTCCAAAAATGGCTCAGGGCGGTTTACATAGAGAAATAATAAATAAATAAGATGGATCCCTGTCCCCAAAGGGCTCACAATCTAAAAGAAACATAAGACAGACACCAACAACAGTCACTGGAAGTACTGTGCTGGGGGTGGAGAGGGCCAGTTACTCTCCCCCTTCTAAATAAAGAGAATCACCATGGTAAAAGGTGCCTCTTTGCCAAGTTAGCAAGCATGACTTGTCCCCTTAGCTAAGCAGGACCTATACCTATAAATAATTTGTCAAATAAAATTTAAATTAACATTTATGGTAAAAATATAAACATATTTATTTTGGATCAATACGAGGATCAGTACGAGGATATGAGGGCTTGAGCATATATGAATAGAAGACTAGATGTGTGAGCACTGTAAGATATTCCCCTTAAAGGATGGAGCTGCTCTGGGAAGAGCATCTAGGGTCCAAGTTCCATCCCTGGCATCTCCAAGATAGGGCTGGAAGAGAGTCCTGCCTGCAACCCTGGAGAAGCTGCTGCCAGTCTCTGAAAACAATACTAAACTAGATAGACCAATGGTCTGATTCAGTATATGGCAGCTTCCTATGTTCCTATGATGGTGGATTTGGATAAGTGAATGTCACAGGCAGGAGAGAAATAGGATACAGGAGGGGCTGAGATGCCATAACTGATAAGAACACAAGAAAAATCCTGCTGGATTTTTTCCAGCAGGAAAAATCTAAGGCTCATCCAGTCCAGCTTCCTGCTTTATGCAAAAGGTTCACTCAGGAAGATCACAAGGGTGATCAAGACTACCCCTTCCCTTGCTGGTCCCTAGTACCCGTGTTCAGGGGCATGCCACCTCTGATCCTGATGGAAGTATATAGCTAACAAGGCTAGTAGCCATTGATAGCCCTATCCTTCGTGAATTTATCTAATTTCTTTTAAAACTGTACAGATTGACCAACGAATATAACCATATCTGGTGGCAGCGAATTCCATAATTTAACTACACATTGTGTAAATAAATGAATGACCAGAAAGGTGAGAAATTATCAGTGTGAACTAGAATTTTTGTTGAGAGGGCAGGAGGGCCATATTTTCATAATATTATAGGGAAAGCAAAATGATCACAGACTGGGTAACGGAATAAAGGAGAAAGGGGAGTCAAGGCCTCAGGCCTGTTCAAGGTGAATGGTGACCATGTCAGTGGCTAAAAAGAAAGTACAAGGATATGAGGGCTTGGGCAAAATGATGAAAATTTTGTTTTCATGATATTTAGTTTAGTTGTGCTGTATATTTGCCCAATGCAGTGGATACCTATAAATAATTTGTCAAATAAAATTTAAATTAACATTTATTGTAAAAATATAAACATATTTATTTTGGATCAATATCCAGAAGACATACTGTGGTTTAGAAGATTACATTAAAAGCTGAATTCTTATAATGTATACAATATTTAAAACTATATTCATGCTTATTTATATATCGTGAACCTATTCTACTTCAAGGGCTCTGAAGCAGTTTACAAGACAATTAATACAGGTGGCCCTCGTTATATGAGGCTCTGATATCCGTGGTTCCACATATCCACGGTTGGGCTACCGACTACCGACCTCGGTATACGTAGATTTTAAAAGGCTAATTTTCATGTATCCGCAATTTCAGGGTGGCTAGAAATGACCTCGGAGGTCATTTCCAGCCACCATTATGCGACACAGAACCATTTTGTGGCTCTTCCTTGAAAAAAAAGTTTTTACCATGGTTTTTTGTGGAAAACCCCCCAAAAATTGGGGTTGGGAGATGGGGGGCGCTGCTGGATAGCTTTAGACCTGCAGAGCATGGTACGGCACTTTCTCTGATTTCTGCCATTTTTAGCCTCTTATGCCCTGCAGAAACCTAACCCCCCAATTGCCACTGACTGAATGCCTCATTACCCATGGTTTCATTTTCTGGGGAAGTTGGCAGGAAACTGAACTCCCGCACATAATGGGGTCCACCTATACAGAGAGGGTGTTCACACCACACAAGCTGCATGGGTTAACCCAGGTAGCTCATGTCATCCGCAGAACTAGGACCCCCCACCCCCCCTGGTCCCGGCTCCAGACTGCTCCAGACCTGAGCACCCAGCTTCTGTTCCACCGAGGTAGAACAAAAAACCACCGTTCATCCCACATTGGTAGGCAGTCGTGTACACAATTGCCCTGGGTAGCTGGACTCTGAACAGCCAGCCATTTTAGGCAGTGAGTGGAGGCGGGGTGGGTGGGAATTAGTGGCTACGCTGAGCAGACTGGCTGCAATACCAAGAGCAGCCGCTCAGCTACTTGCATGTTACATTCTAGGTCCCTGGAGGACCCAGGTTCAAATTCCCATTCAGCCATTAAACTCATTGGGTTACCTTGGGTCAGTCACTCACTCTCAGCCTAAGCTACCTTACAGGCTCATTGTGGGATACATAAGAGGAAGGCCATGTACACTATTCTGAGCCCCTTGGAAGCAGGGCAGAATACAAGGGTCTTACATAAATAAAAAGCCATAAAGTAACTTAGGCTATGCACTGGACACTTTGCAATCATTTCCAAGTAAGCACACACCAAATTGTCCTGAACATCCCTGAAAGTTACTGACAGTTAACTAATTTCAAACTGAATTGTGGCTCTGGATATACTTCTTCCACAATATATAGTTTGATTTTATCATTAATTTCCTTCCTTTCAACTGAATTTTCATCTTAGGATATAAACTCAACAGGACTAATGAAAAAATCACAATATATAGTTTTATTCAGCTAAATATTTTAAATAGATTTAAATATTCCTAAATATATGTAAATATTATTTTAAATATACCTTAGCTTTTCCCTCTCCCAAATAAAAAACATGAAATAATGATACGATAGCTTAATTATAAACACAGATGCAACATTTAACACACAATGTCAATGGCACAAGACCAAAAATTATTCCTCTCCTTCATTACCCTTTCAAAAGAACTACATACACAACCTCTCCTCAAACAGCAGTTACTTTGTTGTTGTTTCACAATTGGGTTTTACACAAAATTTAAGCATACTTGGCACTCCAAATGTCAACAGAAGTAAAATAATGTGTGCAAAATTATTTCATCTCCCATAACAAGGAGACAGATACAACTGGAATGTTTTGTTTTAAGTGAAGTTGCACATCAAATGAAAGCCACTTTTAGAAGGTTTTCCTCTAAGCCTTGTGCCATGTCATGACATGCATGCTGCTTGCTCATCTATTCATACAAAAGGTCTGGAATGTGCATGCTGCCAGAGGAATGCAGTACTCAGGAGCTGCCATAAGAGAAAGGTTTAGTGCAGCTTACAATCGATCATTGGATTTGGGTTCACTTGTATCCCTTTGTCTGAAGAGGAAAAGGAAGCATGTGGAGCTCTCAGCAGATATTGGTTATATCAGTGATATAACCAATATGTGGGTATCATTAATTGGATATACTGCATTTAGTACATTTAGCTAAGCAGTGGTTATATGTGCATCAAGAAAAAATTGTTCTTGTCCTCATCTGGATTGATCTACAATGAAAACATTCACACGGCATGGACTGTAGATAAAGACACTGGAGAAGCTTTCTGCAGTATTTTGAGAAGTGTCCTAGTTTGCTACCAAACCAATGGTCTGAACTGTATAATTTATATCAACCATTATTCAATTCCAACTTATCTGCCTTCTTTAAGAGAATGTGAAAGGTTAGGAAATTCCAGTCATTTAAAATATACTCACATTTTCTAAGCTACCCTTCCCACCCACTCCCTTTACTATACCTTTGGTTCAAATGGTTTTTCATTTAAGTTTCAGAAAGCCGTTTTAAAAAAACAAAAAACTTTCCTTCACCAGACAACACTCGCCTCCCACTAACCCTTTCATCCTAATTCACACTAATAATAAATCTAGGGGCATTTCCAGTTTCTCTCTACATGTTCTTCACAATGGGAGAGCAAATGAAATAGTTTGCTAATGTTCCTACAAGCCTTGTTCATTGCTATTTACTTAAGAAAGAATATACATCAAGCAGTATGTACTTACACTGGGTGGGTGGGGGGCATTCCTTCCTAAAATAACGATCTTTCAGTTCTCTGTATTACACAACTTCCTTTTACAAAGGGACTGTGCATATAAATCTTTTTAAAAACCCATATATCTTCCCCTTTCAAGCCACCACTGCTTGCAAGCAAACAAATATCCAGTCCGTTCATCATTAATACTTTCTGTAGTATTTATTTACCATACATCCTTAGTATCAAGGTTTTAGTGGCTGCACTTCCAGTGAAATCTGAAGAGCAGTCTTCAAATGCCTTTGCTTTCTCCCCTCCCCTTCAAGTAGTTCAGTGCTCCAGTGAGCACAAGTCTCTATTCATCAACTTATATTGCTGCCAGAAGCAGCTCTGAAGCCAACCCAAACTTTTCAATACAGAAAAATTCCCTAAATGTGATAGAAGTCCTACCTTCTTTAGGTTCATCTGCTTCAGAGCTCATGGTGTGAGACTAAATATCTTGAGAGTACAGCTGACGTGCGTGTCTGAGAGGCTGCAAGTCAACTTCTCAAGAAAAAAAGAAAAGAGGGGGCTGAGATTATGGGAGGAAAAGTTCTGTGAAGTCAACGAATCATAGCTCAGCTGCACTAAAAGATTCCGCCTCTTTTTGAATGGCATCTAAGCCACTGTCTGGAAAGGAACACCTTTAAAGACACCCATATTATTTGCCAGAAGTTGCAGTTTATACATTCTGTTCCCTTATTTCAGCTTTTGAAATCAGGATGTTTTGCTTGGTACAGCCTGTCAAACTGTATGCGTGTCAGAGAGAGAAAGAGAGCACACACACAAGATGAAAAAGGAGTCAGAGACAGAAGGCAGCAGAAAAGCTATCCAGTTTTAACAGTCTTAACTAGGCTGCCAAGCAGCATGGGCCTACAGCCTGTTTTAGAGCTAAAATAGCATTTTCATCGACTAGGAATGAGCTTTGTTTGTAGCAACGGAGACTAGATTGTCTTACAGAGAAAAGAGTAAGGCAGTAAAATGACTGCTGGAAGCAACAAAACCCATTGGATTTTGTTTGAACACTCAGTACAATTTTGCTTTGTTTTTTCCACATCATTAATTTTAAGTTTTGGGCTATGAATTTATATTGGTTCATAAAAGGAGCCATTTCTCCTGGGTGGAACATTTTTGTCCCTATTCTCATTACCTGTGCCCAGGTATTCTGTTAAAACACAAGTTTAGGCTCAAATCAGACATCACACCAAGCCATGGTTTGAGCTTCAGAATGTACAACAGCCACACCACGAATTACAGCAGCAACCACCTGCTTTCATGTCTTGACCTCCCAGTATCCTGCAGTGTTGATTCCAACTCCATGGGACAGACCGGTCTTCTAACTAGGGTTGTGATATGGCTTATCACAAACTACGGTCTGAGGACCAATTTTAAACCATGTTATCAAAAGCTGGCTTGCATTGCCAGCTGACTGAATTGAAAAAGGCTGCATTCACACTTTCACTTTTCCTGCAGTTAACCCTGACCGGAGTTAAGATTCCAATTCGTGCCGCAGGTTAGCCTAACTGGAATGGAAGGAGAGTAGAGCACCTCCCTGCCGCTCGGTCTACCAGCCCGATCCCAGTCAGCTCAGCAGCCAGAATGTGGGCAAAACATCACCACGTCAGCTGCTCGGCTGTGATTGGCTACAATCTCCAGTGGGGCGTGCCAAGCGCAATTATGCATTTTCAGAGCTCTCCACCCACAGCTGGATAAGCACATTGAGAGCGCTTTAAATGTCCTTCAATACCAGCACTGCTTCAGTCAGCCATGGCACTGCCCCCCCCAAGTGGCCCCACACCCCAGAAGCACCACACCAATTTGGGGAGGGGCTGGAGGGATCCCGCTTCCAGTGCCAGAGAGTAGGGAAAACCCACATTTGCTAGAATGGGATATGTAGATGGGGGAGGGCAAAGAATGCGGGGGGGGGAGGGTCTGCCCAACATGACCAGGGAAGATGTCGTAAGGGGAGACCCCACAGAGCAGTCCATCCAGACCCATCACAAAGCCGATGCAAGCAGCTTGCTGTCCAGTAGGCTCATACTCTCATGAAAGGACCAGTCTACTGGGGATATGGCTGTGCCCACTAAGGCACTATCCCCACTCACAGACTGTGCGCTCATGATCTGAACCACCCACTTAACCACCAGGGAACCCAGGGGGCCCTGCTCTGGTGGGGCCCCTGACTATCTTTGTTGTAAGATAGAAAAAAATAACCCCAACTTCCCTCTTCCCAAATCCCTCTGCAGCCTTGCACGTACTCCAGAGGACATCCCCACACCCTATGTGCCATGGCCAGGCTGCGCATACAGTCGTGGGGTGGGCCAACAGGAAATTACATTTGCTCAAGTTATTAAAATCCCAGGTCCGGTCCATCTGTGCGCCATATGCAAATAAGCAGGTGTGGGAAATTGCAGGAGAGGGCACTTTTCTCTGCTCCCCCAACGCCGGGGCAGCTGGGTTGACAGCAGAAGCCACAGGTGCGGATTGCCAGGCAGGGGGCTTGTTTCGAAGGCACCAGGATCAGGAAAGGAGTCTTGGAGATACACCTGGCCATTACTTCCCAACACACAGCTCTACTTGGAGCAACTATGGCCTGACACTCTCGTGAACAAGCATAGTCCACTTGGGCTTGGGTAGCCATTCTCATCACAGAGGAAATATCGCTCCAAAAACTGGAGCGATTCTTATCCCACTGGCCTTGCTCATGGGTAAGCCAGGATTGTAAACATACACACTGGGAAGTGTGTCTATTTGTGAAAAATAGAGATCAGCTCCCCCCCACAAAAAACACCTTCCCCACACTCTTCCCCTGTGCGGATCTGTAAGCACCCAGAGGGCATCTAAACACCCCCCTTTCCCTTGCACTGGTGCATGCCCAGTTTTGGTGGAGGGGTGGGCTTTCCCACCTATTCAGAACTCCCTGTTCCTGGTCTGCCCTCCCACCATATGCAGATGTTCAGGTGTGGGGATGGACAGGAGAGGGGAGCCCTCATTCTCTAGACATCACCAGAGAGTGAGGTGGCTGTTGTGAGACACTGGCAAAGGTACATGTGTATACATGGACGTGCAAGCAGGCATGTGGCACAGTATTGCAGCAGCCGGTCCCCAAGACTAGGAATATGTTCCCAAGGATAGCACTCCCCGCGGCAACACGAGTATCATCTCATACATTTTGCATTTGTGCCCCACAGGCAGTTCTTCTCATGAGGAAAACTATGGGAGCAAATATTCCCACCTGGAGAAGGGGTTGGGTCCTCCTTCCCTGTCAGCCGTATTTTTCACACCTTTTCTGTGTGAAAAATAGAACTTGGCTGCTTCTGGTTCCCGGCTTGGGTATGCCCTTTGGCTTCCCCCTGCTTGTGCTGCCATTTGGAGTGTTTGTGCTAGCAGACATCCATGACTGTTGCCCCCACACGGCTGTGTGGCTTGACAGGCTGGCCAGTCCAGGATGGGGCGTGTCGGCATCCCTGTTGCCTGGCTGCTCCATAGCTGCACATAGGCTACTCCATAGGCTGATAGAAGGGGTGTGGCTGATTCTCTGAGCAGCTGCCAGCAAGAAGTGCCAAAAGCATGCAGCAGACGCATCCTTGGGTGGGTCTGCACAGCTGCCTCTTTGATTTGGGGTTGGAAATGGGCGCTAAAGCACAGTTATGGCTGAGTCTGAATTTGGGCATACTCCTTTGGCGGCAAAACCACAGTTGTTGGCAAAGCTTAGAGAAAACTTTGGGTTCCAATGGGAGTTTTGCAGGGCAAACTGGAATTAAGCTTAGACCCTTAACCGCAGTTTTGTGCATTCAGGCATACTACAGCTACATCCTCTGACAGCTTTAACTGCAGTTAAAGTGTATATGTGAACTGGCCCAAACTGTGGTTTGCAAACATCACACCAAGTTTCCTTCACTATGGCTTACTGTTATGCCTGAATTTAATTTACTATTGCATGGCTCTATTTATGGAATATCAGAAATAGGAACCGTGACATAGTTCAACACTAGCCTGTAGTATAGTACATTACACTTTTTACTTTGATGTTTGTTCTCTCATGTGATCATTCAGTTCCCCCCCGCCCACAAGATGAGATGAATACAGTGGTCCACATTCTCTGCAGCTTTATAAAGGAAAGGCTTGCCACGCAGACCAGTGTGTAGGGAGGGGGAAAGGGGGACTATTTTCTCTCTTCCTCACCTGCAAAAGCCTGCAAGAATTATGTCAGAGGATCACTCAGCTCTTGGGGACATATTTATGGGAACAAAAATGAAGTTTGAGGGGAGGGGAGGGGAGCAAAATTCAGTTCTCCATTTCCCTCCCTGCATGCTGGGCTGTGCATCAAGCCTGAAGCGCAGCTGGTGTTCTGGCTACCTGTGAGGATGGAACTCTTGCTCCATCCTCGTAACACTCTGGACAATGCAGACCATGGTTTTTACTGTTCAGATTCTAAGATTAGTACCAAAACTCCAATGCTGAGTAATTTCCTTCAGCAAAAACAACTCCTCAAAAGTCTATGTGCTTTCTCTGATATTAATACACTTCTGTAAAGGGGTTTCTTGGCAGTCTGAGCTAAAGAGGTATAATAAAAACAGTAATCTGAGGTACGATAAAATGATTAGATTACAGTATGTACATGAAATAGCGACTATGTCTGTACATCAACGATGACCAAGCGATGCTAGGCAATGTTGGATCATTACTTCAACTTTTTTTTAAAAATGTAACAGCAGCCTGTTTTGACAGATGCATGACTGTGGTGGTGCAAAGACCTACAGAAATTGCTCCATAATGGTCAACTAAAATGTATGGGCTCTCTCACAGAGGTACTGTTTACACAAACCAAAGTAGCTTTTGTGTCAAAATCAGGCCATGAGATAGGTGGTAATTAGGCCCCTCTTGAAGAAGCTGTGCTGGACCTCAAGAGCTCTAATAACTAATTGGTCAGTTGTTAATCTCTTCTTGAAGGTGCTCAAGTGGTTGGTGGTGGCTTAACTCCAGACATTCCTGGTTGACATTTATTTAGACCCATATCAATCCAACTTTAAACCTGGTTGGGGTGGGGAGCTACTTGGGTCACTCTCTTCAATAACCTATACTGGGAAATAGAGGCAGTTCTGGTTCTCAGGGGCTTTCGGCAATGTTGACCATAGTATCCTTCTTGACCATCTGTGCAGAAAGGAGAAGAAAGGCAAAATTCTTCAGTGGTTCTGCTTCTACCTTGTGAGGTCGTTCCAAGATGTGCTGCTGAAGGGTCTATGGGATTTGTGGCTTGCCGCAGCACAAGGTTGCTCCCCCCCCCCGCCCCCGCATGCCACTGAATGTCTACATGAAATTGACAGAGTTGGTTTGGAATGAAGTATCCTAAGATGACATTTAACTCCATTTCCTTTCTCCACGGGAACCAGGGGTGGGTGTGCTCAACCAGTATCTGCAGTTTGTAATGGGCTCTTATGAGGCCTAACAAACACAATGCAGACAAGATGGGAATTCTATTAGTGAAAAAGCCTGCCTGACCAGGATGGTGACTCTTTCTGAAGGAGTTGTACTCCCTTTGAAAGGGAAGTTTACAGCTTGGAGTATTTTTAGATCCAGCACAGTCATTGGATTTTAAAATATCCTCTGGGGCACAAAATGTCTATTACCAACTTCAGTTGGTGCTTCAGCTGTGATTCCAATCTGAAAGGAACAACTTTGTCCCAGCTATCCATCCTTTGATAACATCCCTATAAGATTACTGTAATGTGTTATACATGGGTCTGTCTTTGAAAATGTTTTTTAAACATTTAAACAGCTGGTTGCTATTGCAGAGAGACTGATAACATGGACCTTCCACAATGGACACGATTCACTAAACATCTGAAAATCTATACCGGGTTGCTGTATGTTTCTGAACACAAATAAAAGTTTTGACCTATAAAATCCCAAGATGTCTAGGGCAGGTATTTTAAGTACAACCTTCTGTCATTTAAATCATGGCAGACTATGATCACGATCAACTGAGGGCCTACCTTCAGAAGTTAGGAGGATGGCCACTGGAGACAGAGGACAAAATCCAGACTAAGTCCTATTGAAACTAATGGGACTTAAGTTAGTGATACTTATCTTACCTTATTGATTTCAGTGGTGCACTGCAATGAAGCACTGGTGCTTCATGACTAACTAGTCTGGATGTTGCCCAGAGCAGTTTCCGTTGTGGCATCTAATCTTTGGAAAACTCTACTCCCCCAGGCACTTACATGGCTTTCCTCTATGCACCAGTTGAAATGAATTATATTTTTCTGGGTGACTGCTGATTAAGTTTAATTACATTTCAGTATTACTTGTTTGTAATACTATCTGTTTGTTTTGAGTATTGTTTTCTTAATATGTTGACTGAATTTTTAAAAATAGTTTTGTGAACCATCTCTAATAATTTCATGGAGACTGTTAAGACTATAAATAGCTGAAATAATACAACTGAATACATACAAGTATTGCCTTCAAAGGATCCCCATTGGTTGCAAACTTGCCAGGTTATTCTGCACACTTTGTATTATTGTTGGGTAAACATAAGCCAAACAGATGTTTCAAGTTGGAGCAAATAAGCCAGGCCTTTCCTTGCAGAGCCTGCTTGAGAGGATCAACATTTTCTAACATAATCCAAGGTGCATTAGAGATAAACAGAATCATAAACAGCACTCTTTTCTTGAAGATCCCCATGTACTATACTTTGCCTAGGAACCGGTCTGGTTTCTACCTCCAGGGTCAGAGGCAGGATGCCTCTGAATACCAGTTGCAGAAGAGCAACACCAGGAGAGAGTACATGCCTTCCATCTCTTGCCTGTGGGCTTCCTAGAGGCATCTGATGGGCCACTGTGGGGAAAACAGGACACTGAAACAGATGGGCCTCGGGCTTGATTCAACAGAGCTTTTCTTCTGGTCTTATTGTCATTTTACTCTGTTCCAAAAATACCTATTAAGTCCTTCCAGATTTGTTTTCCAGTCCTAAGCACACAATGAAGTAACTCAGGGTCTTAGATTTCACAAGTTTATCCTTACCCTAAACTTTCTTTTTCTTTTCTGTTTTTAAGAGTCCCAGGCACTACAGCCTGATTTTAACTCAGGAAGCCAGGTACCTCTATGTTTTAAGTCTGTTTGTGCTGACTTGGTTTTTCTGTTGAGGATTCAGTGCCACTGCATAACCACGCCATTTTGATTGTGAACAGACTACCTTCTCTTAATTGTTCTTTGCACTTTTCCATTTGTGGCAATTGTCCTGGGGTCCCTTTCTATAAACTTACTCCACAACATTGCCTGCATATTTTGAGCATTCTAATAAGCTCAAAAGCTTGTTCACTGCATGAAATCTCAGTTTGTCCTAAACTGTTAGTTTCAATAGTTCAAGAGCATCACTGCTGCAAGTTGCCTGAAGTGTCTGCAAACACTCACATGCTTTTTGTTTGGATCTGGATGTTATTTGCTGTTGAGGACTTACTCCCTTTACTGTACTTTCTGTTTTGCCTATTATATTGGCAGAGACTTTAAACAGTGATTAGAGCTAACCAGAGTTCCTGCTTAACTCAGAATCTAAGACAGCTTAAAACCATGTTTCAGATTCTGGGTTAAAGTCAGAACCTTGGTTAGTTCAAAATCACTTTTAGCTGGTACATTGTCAGAAATGTTAACAGTGATTAAGAAGAGCTGGAGTGGTGAGACCATCTTCAAAGAAGCAGGAGGCACAGGTAATTGATTTTTAGACCATGATTTAGCAGCTCTGCAAGGCTTGTTGTTGAATTCAGCAATAAGACAAGCAGGATCAGAAATTTGTCCTTCATGCTACACCAACTGTTGATGAGTGCAGTATCAAATTTTAAAGTTAAATGTCAAGATATGGGCCAATGTAGATGTGTTGATAATAATTAATAGATAACGTTTTATGAACTACTGGGGAGAGAATGTTTAACTTTTAGGCAAGATCTTGATTATTGATAACAACACTTGTTCCAAGGATGAGACGGAAGTCCTTATAATGTGTGTTTGTGAGTGTTTGTGTTATTTGTGTTTGTCTTTTGATGTTGTCAAAATTCAATAAAAAGTATGTGCAAAAAAAAATTAAAGTTAAATATTTACAGTATTTTTTACTTTAACCACTGTTTTGTACAAGATAAGCTTGAGAGAAAAAGTAGTGAGGTTGTGTGTCCCTCACCAAAAGCTACTCTTAAGATTGCCATTTTCTATTTATTGCTAATATTAAACAGATATAAAATTAAAGTTTCATGAGAACAGTTGCATCTGACTTCAATTTACATCTCAGTTATGCAGCATTGCTAATATGACCACAGTGGGGAAACCAATGTAAATAAGCACAAATCTTATTTATACTTATACTTATACTTCAAGTCCTCACCACAGAATTTGCCTTCCAAATAGTCAGTTTACAAACTATTAATCTATTTAATATTTCATTGCTGCCAGGAAATGCAAACCTGCCAACTCATTCTGCACACTCCCAACAGTTAGAACCAGGTTTGTGTCATTGTTGGGTAGACATAAGCCAATTTTATTTATTTATTTATTTATATTTATCTGCCACCCCAAACCTGTGCGTCTGGGCAGTTTACAATTAAAATCATTTAAAACATCAGCTCTGTTAAAGTCATTTAAAACTCAGTATTAAACATTTCAAAACTATAAATCTAATTAAAAGCCTGGGTGAATAAATGTGTCTTCAGTAACTTTTTAAAAGTTGCCAGAGATGGGGAGGCTCTTATTTCAACAGGGAGTGCATGCCAAAGTCCAGGTGCAGCAGTGGAGAAGGCCCATTGCCAAGTAACTGCCAGATGAGTTGGCAGCAACCGCAGACGAACCTCTCCAGATGATCTTAACAGGGGGTGGGGCTCATGGCGAAGAAGACGTTCTCTTAAATACCCAGGGCCTAAGTGGTTTAGGGCTTTATAGGTAATAACCAGCACTGTGTATTTTGCCTGGAAAAGTAAGGGCAGCCAGTGTAGTTCTTGCAACACAGGAGTAATATGGTCTCTCTGAGATGACCCAGAGACCACTCTGGCCACCGCATTCTGGACCAACTGGAGTTTCCAGACTTTGTAAAAGGCAGCCCCACATAGCACACATTGCAGTAATCCAGTCTAGAGTTTACTAGTATATGTACCATTGTTTTGAGGTCATTCATCTCAAGAAATGCAGCTGGTGTATCCGCCGAAGCCGATAAAAAGCACCTCTGGCCACTGCCTCAACCTGGGATACCAGGGAGAGGTTCGGATCCAGAAGCACACTCAGACTGCGTATCTGTTCCTTCCGGGGGAGCGTGACCCCATCCAGAACTGGCAGATAAAAATTGTCTCCCAAGTTCTGACCAAGCACAATAAGTACCTCCGTCTTATCTGGATTGAGCTTCAGTTTGTTATCCCTCATCCAGCCCATTACTGCTTCCAGGCAATTACACAGATGATTTAAGTTAGGGCAAATAAGCCAAGCCAGTTTAGAGTAGACTTATTCACTACTTTTTGTGTTACATAAAATGACATCAAGGAAGTCGATCACTGCTTCTAACAGAGAAGTCTAATTAGTATTAACATTCTTTCACATTTGTTCTTCTGAGCCAGCACACCAGAATTCTCCAACAAGCTGTATCCTAGCAAAAAGCTATTTGTTAGCATCTATATTCATTCCCTCTATCATCATCCAGCAATTTTTCTTTAATCATCCACAATTGCAATACAGGTGGAACCTAATCATCAGAGGCCCTGACACCTATGGTTTCACATATCCATGATTGGGCCATGTGCACCTGACCTTGGTATATGCATGCCAAAAAAAGCATTAAAGTCTGCGTATCAGTGTTCCCTCTAACAGGGATTCCCAGATGTTACTGACTAAAACTCCCATAATCCTCAGGCAAAGGCTATTGCAGCTGCGGATGCTGAGAGTTGTAGTCAACATAATCTGGGAATACCTATTAGAGGGAACACTGCTGTGTAATGTAGGTAGCCGGAAATGATATTAGAGGTCATTTCCAGCCACCATATTGTTGCAAAGATCCATTTTGTGGCTCGTTTAAAACACAAATCTGATTTTTTTTTGCAGTAAATGCCAAAATTGGGGATTGGGGGGGGGCACTGCTGGACAGCTGGTAACCTGCAGAGCACAGGATGTAACACTATTTCTAACTATGCCTTTAAAATCTAATTTTTTTCCTCCAGGAACCTAAACCACCAATTCCCATTCACTCATTGTCTTGTTATCCACGTTTCCAGTTAAGAACAGAACCCCAGCGGATAACAAGGTCCATCTATAAAAGGGTTCAGATTTGTCGTCTGTTAAGTACATGCTTTTGAGCATTCCCATATATAATAGTAAGTCTATCATGTTTATGCCACATGGATTCTGCAGCAGCAAGGCATGCATTTGCTTTTCCCATCCAGGACTCCTGATGTGGGACAGAGTAAGATTCTTTCAGATCACTTTGAATCTGATATATAGTTCTGAATGTGAACACTAGCTTTCATTCTTATCTCTGATCTTCAAAGATAAGCTATTACAACACACTGTGCATCTTTTCTCCAACTCAGATGCCTGCAGTGTTCCCTCTAAGCCTAAAGGTGTGCGGATGTGCGCACACTCGAGTTTTTTTTTTAATGTCCACACATATTTTAGATCCTGCTCAGGTTAAGGCCCCACTCTGAATGCATGTGCGCACACACTGCCTTGATACCGCCTCTCAGAACAAAACTCATTCTGCACACAGATGAAATAAATTAGAAAGAACACTGGATGCCTGCACTGCTAATTTAGATGATTTGGGGGGTGGGTGGGAAGAGATTGATACCGTCCTGCAGTAGCAGCCACTGGCAAGTCAATCCCTTTCTTCTGATGGTCCACCAGGTTCCTATTCCTGAAGAGGAAACACAGATGTTTGTGTGTGGTGTATTCAGGGTGCTGCTGCTAGCTACACTGGGGACCCCTCAAAAACCTGATAAGGCTCTAGAGTTATGAAACTTCTGTGTTAAAAACAAGTTACTTTTAAGAAGCGATCTTCACATCAGAATTAGGATTCTGACATAACCTCCTAAGCAAGTGCAAATAAGTTTGCATTTGTCATACATGTATTTGAAACAGGTCAACTAAATTGCCTCTGACACATAGGAGACTGCTAATGGAAGCTAGAATCCAAGAGTGCTACTTTTCACTAGACCAAGGGCTTGAAATAATTCACAGAGATTTTAAAAAAGGTTCTTCTTTAAGCAAAAACAACATTTATATACCGCTTTTCAGCAAAGATTTCCAAAGCAGTTTACATAGAGAAATAATAAATAAAATGGATCCCTGTTCCCAAAGGGCTCACAATCCAAAAGGCAATGTAAGATAGACACCAGCAACAGTCACTGGAAGTACTGTTCTGGGGGTGGATAGGGCCAGTTTACTCTCCCCCTGCTGAATAAAGGGAATCACCGCATTAAAAAGCTGCCTCTTTGCCCAGTTAGCAGGGGTTTAAATAGATGTCTCTTTCGTCCCCTGCATGTCATATTAAAAGCTTCTCTTGTTTCATATGATTTGTATTAAGCAGTAGCATCTCTTTATGTATCCTGGCTGAAACTAGATTGCATTAACTGCTGTGACCATTGTAATCCAATTCTCCCACCCACCCCGACACATATATAACTCAATAGACTTGGGCTCCAATTTAAAAAGTGGGAACTAACCAAAATGACAAACCGACCAAGTCCAGGAGCTTTCCCAGACAGTAGGCTTTACTGCAAGTTTGAAGTTGCCCCCGCCCCACAAACTGACACAAAAAGTGGGTTTTATTAGATCAGATATAAATTGGGCCACACTCCAATGCACAATGAAAAACCTGAATTGTGTGTGAAGTGCTCCCTGAGAGCTCATAGGGATTTCAGGGTAAATTTGGCCAATATGTGAACTCACAGCTCCATTACAGAGGAGATCAGTGTTCCCTCTAACAGGGATTCCCAGATGATGTTGACTACAACTCCCAGAGTCCCCAACCAAAGACCACTGCAGCTGGGGATGCTGAGAGTTGTAGTGAACAACATCTGGGAATCCTTGTTAGATGGGACAGTGGAGGAGATGTGAACTAAAAGCTGGGTGTGAAAAACATACTGGTTTTGCCTCAAGACAGCTGTATACAAAAGCCACTAGGTGGCACTGCATCACTATTAAATAAGGTCGTTTTGCACAGCTCTTTTGAGAAACAGATTTACTTTTGGTACACAACAAAGAAAACTACAGAGCTCTGCGGGCACCAGGAGCTGAAATCGACTTGACCGCATACTTTACACAACAGTGGTTCGAATCCTCGCTGGTACTATATCGGGCAGCACCAATATAGGAAGATGCTGAAAGGCATCATCTCATACTGTGTGGGAGGAGGCGATGGTAAAGCCCTCCTGTATTCTAGCAAAGAAAATTACAGGGCTATGTGGGTGCCAAGAGTTGAAATTGATGGCACATTTTACCTTTATCTTACACAACAACATACCAAATGGCACAGTTAGAGCAGGGGGGAGCTTGCCTAGGGAGCAAGAGGTTTCTGGTTCGAATCCCCTCTGGTATGTTTCCCAGACTATGGGAAACACCTTTATCGGGCAGCAGCAATATAGGAAGATGCTGTAAGGCCTCATCTCACACTGCACAGGAGATAGCAATGGTAAACTCCTCCTGTATTCTACCAAAGAAAACCACAGGGCTCTGTGGTCGCCAGGAGTCAGCACCAACTCGATGTCAAAACTTTACACACCAATCATTAGAATTAAGACTCTACCATAATTGTAGTTTTAGTCATGTCGGATTATAGGTTCTTTTTTTCCACCAAAAGGAAAAGAAGCTGGTTCTACTTTGAAGTTGCCTTCACAGAACAAGTACAGTATTTGTTTTTGAGGCCGTAGTCCAGTAGTAGAGCATCTGCTGGCATGCAGCAGGTCCAGGTTCAATCTCTGGCATCTTCTGAGATAGACTCGTGCCTGAAACCTTGGGGAGCTGCTGCCAGTCAGACCACACTGAGCTAGATGGACCATATCAGGTCCATGCATGACTCCAGATCAGGCAGTTTCTGATCTTCTTGGATATCACAAATTATAACACTTTGCTTTTCTCCAGCCTCCTCAGCATTTCAAGGAAAAGTCATTCATTTTCAATAAGGTTAATTATGAAGGCATCTACACCCATCTACAGTCATTAATAAAAATGTCACAATAACTGGCAACAAAAAGAGAATTTGCTCATTCAGATACACTTTTAAGAAAAAAGATCAGATCCAATTAAAGTGAGGACAGAATTTAATTCTTAATTACCACCGTCATACCTATAGTTTGAACTATTCAAAAATATTTGCTGATGTTTATAATTAATTTTGTCTCAACTCTGACAGTATCCAATATTCAACCCAATTTATATCAGCCCACTAAGTGCCATATCAGAGTTAAAAGCTCAGCAGCATACTAACCCAACATTATTTTGCAGGCATTATATTTGACCTCAGGATTCTTGTTTTTCTTGATCAAACCAGATTATTCCAATACCCATGTAACAAAGCTTATTCACAGTGCAAACAAAGATAACAAAAGCCTCAGTAGTGAACAAAATGCATTTGGTCAACAAAGAAATAAAAGTAACTTGTTTTGCTAGATATTTAGTCTCATAACTTCTTGTGGAATCTACCCTATAGTTTGTTTTTTAAACTTAGACCAGTCTTCAGTTTTGCAATGTAAGCACAATGTTATACAAATAATCTAACCCTTTATCCAAATACATAGGAGTCTTCAAAGCAGTAACTCAATCTGAATAGATAACAAAGGTTGACAAAATATTAGCTAGTGATGGGAAGAACTCTAAAAATGGAAGTTTGACACTTTGTTTATGGAATTTATCTTCTCTTGCCTTCTATCCTCTTTGGCCTGAACTCAGATCATTAGCGTCTATCCCTGCTGAAAAATGGATTGGCTTCAGCCTTCTGAGAGCTCTCTCCATCAATGTCCCCTTTCTCAAAGTTATTGAGGTGGAAAACCACAATGAGAACTCCTTGCTGGAAGGGCCTCTGTGAAGTCCTGGATACCACTTCATATTTGCAGCCACATCCAGAGAAGCTGGGAACCACGTGAGATAGTTCCTGTAGTTCCAGGAATCCTCAGATGCTGTGACAACTACATGCAACAGCATCAAAAGTGCAGCCTCATCCCATCACTGGGACATGGGAAGTACAGTTACCACGATTTGTAATATTTCTGTATGTTGTTGTTAATATTTATTACAGTGCACAGGTCTCACACACCTCAGTCAGTAGCACACTGGGCGTCCTTGTTGTCCCCCTGCTTAATAGGTTTGGGGAAAAGGGAAACATTTCTTCTAGTCCAGTCCTAAAGGTAAAGTGTGCTGTCGGGTTGATTTCAACTCCGGGCGCCCTGTGGTCTTCTTTGGTAGAATACAAGAGGGGTTTACCATTGCCTCCTCCCGTGCACTATGAGATTATGCCTTTCAGCATCTTCCTATATCTCTGCTGCCCAATATAGTTCCAGTGGGGATTCAACCTAGCAACCTTCTGCTTGTTAGTCAAACATTTCCTCGCTGTGCCACTTAAGGTGACTAGTCTAGTCCAACTCCCAATGATATTATCAGGAATACAATGGGGCTTAGAGGCCTCTCCAATTTGAAATCTATTAAAAATTATGGATATCTAGCAGAAATCCATGAAACAGTTTCAAAACTGGAGACAGTTTACTTATACAAGGCTCAACAATTCCCAGGCTGCAGCATGCTGTGGTGCCTGTAAATTCAAGTGTGGCACTTGAGCCAAGCAATGGATGGATGTAGCCAGGAGGACGAGGGGCCAAGCAAGTTGACAAGTCCATCACCCATGGAGTGGAGGGCATTGCTGGGGAAGAGTGATGAGTGACCCTCCCCATGGAGATCTAGAAGCCAGAGCAATCTGACAACTAAATTTTTGGGTTGGCTCTTTAAGGCAAAGAAAATTCATCAAGGCCTGTGCAATTGGCCACAGATATTTAAAAAAATTAGTGGGGTCTCATTTATCTTCAGTTATACAAGACTTCTTGTAATTTACATTCACAATATCCCTCCCATCTCCAGTGCCAATGTTTTTGTTTATACAGAGTTGTACTATTTGCTAGTATTATGGGTGGTCCATGCCATTTTGACCATTAAGACTACATAGCATTAGACAAAACCAATACAAAATACAAAGTCATCTCAGTGGAGCTCAGCTGCACCAGTCTCTGAATTACTTTTGTGTCCACCATGAGCAAAAAATGGTGTGTGTGTGTGCGCAGGGGGACGACGACTGAGAAGGGTATTCACAATACTAGAATGCAGGTAAGGGCCAGAAGTAGCTTATGATGTTCTCAGAAACACATTGGCATAGGTTGGAGAGGAGCACATGTGACAAGAAAGAAATAGTCCTTCAATCTTGTCTATGTAGTTCAGATATGATTTTTATGGTGATTAGTCAACTTCATAAACAAGTCTATCAATTGCTACCAAGCATTATGGCTACATGCTACTTCAAGGTTCAGAGGCAATATGCTTGTTGCTGATGTGCAATGGTAAGGTAAACGTAAAGTGTGCTGTCAAGTCGATTTCGACTCCTGGTGACCAGAGCCCTGTGGTTTTCTTTTGGTAGAATACAGGAGGGGTTTACCATTGCCTCCTTCCACGCAGTAGGAGACGATGCCTTTCAGTATCTTCCTGTATTGCTGCTGCCCGATATAGGTGTTTCCCATGGTCTGGGGAACACACCAGCAGGAATTCAAACCAGCAATCTTCTGCTTGTTAGTCAAGCATTTCCCTGCTGTGCCACTTAAGGTGACCTGAGGTGCAATGGTAGGCGATGGGAATTGCCTTGATCTCCTGCTTGTGGCACTGCCCAAGACATTTGCTTGGCTCCTGTGGGAAACCAGATAATGGACTAGATAAGCCTTTCTCAGTGTAGAATGTGGAAGTAGAAAAGAGAGGTGGTTTTCTTAATCAAGTTGTTGCCCCCTCCCCAGCTTTACCACACTGCTACCTTTTGCAAAAACACACACAGACTTGGATGGGAGAGAAACCACCCATTCCTTCCTCTCCTGAGTGGAGAAAAGATACAGTTTATTTCCCTTCCCACTGGAATTTTTCAGGAGGCAGCTGCAAGAAGTTAGCATTTTCTGCAAAAACTTGATGTGCAGGACAAAACCCTCTCTCTTTTATTCTCTCATTATCCACGGAAGGAACTCTATGTGAAATTCATTTTGCTTCACAGGATGTCACAGAAAGTTCCAGTACCCCCCTTGCTGAGGCCACCTGCAAAATTCCATTGCAAATTGAACTACTGTACCCCCTTTTTTGCTCAACAGAAAAAGAGCAAGAGAGCAGGGTATATAGTTCCTTTCTGGTTGGGCTTTTGTAAGCAGCAGCAGGAAGCAGAGCTGGCAAATGCTACAAAAGTTCAACTCTTGAGAGGAAAGTGGAGAGAGAAGAGTATAAGTAGATTCTCATGCAAGCACAGGGCTTTTCTGGAACTGCAGCAGAATTCACCAGTCGGTGCAGGAACGCTCACTCGACGGCAAGGAAGCATGTAAATTTAAAGGAACGAATAAGGTTATAGAAAAAACACAGAAGACGGAGTTAACAGCTTACTGCTTCCCCACATATACACTGCAGAGCCAAACCACATGTTACATTAAATGAGGAGCTTGGCCCTGGAGGATCCCCCTGCCCAACTGTAGCTGTGGTGCACAGGGAGGAGGTACATGGACCATAGCACAAGTAGAAATGTTATATAAACCCTTCCCTGAGCACCTTGGCCACTATTCAGGTTCCTCCCCCACCCTGAGGTGCTATTTAACCCTCATCTTGTAGCATGAAATCCTACTCCTGAGTAGGATTAGTTACTCCAGAGTAGTCCCATTGGTTATATGACAGGCCTAACTTTTCCAGACCATGGAACCTACAATGAATGAATAAGTGAATGAATGATTGTACACTTCACTTCATGGACAGCAATGCCCCTTGTCACAACATGGCTCTCTGTGAGAATGTACAACTCACTGAAAGTGCGATTTGATACCTAAGAAAAATGAACATTTGAAACGCAACATGTCAGTTCAATGCTGATCCAAACATTAACATGTCAGTTCTCAGCATTTCAGTTGAAAGGTACACAGTAGGACTAACCCAAACACAATCACCACAGGTCTGGTATCTAGATCAAGTGCATTACACAATCCAGTCTCCCACAACTGTCACATCTTTTTAGTTGTTGTTTATGTTTCCTGCCAGTAGTCCTTAGACAAAGGAAACAACATCAGGTTTTGGGTGTTGTGCTATATTCCTCAGTGTTTAGAGAATGAAAGCCCAGTGCAGTCTATGCCATTTTTATCTGCTTGTTGATATGCTGCACATCCAGCCGTCTATGCCTTATGTTAACAAAACATGTATTTCCTTTATGCCGCCATCTCATCCTTGGTCTGTACAGGGAATACAGGTATACAACGCTGGACTGTCAGACCATCGTCTGCCATCCCTGCAGGTCATGCAGCTAGTGACCTTGTTGCATCCTAACAGTAATCCTTCCTCTGTATAGAAGTAACATGTTTCCAAGTGGCAGTATCTTTCACAGTGTCTAATCATTTATACAATCCAAGCTACGACGTTTCATCAAAAATAAACATTCATTTTGTGGGAAAGGCACATAAGAGAGCACCCAGGTCCTCATCTTCCAGAACATGCAGTTGGCACTCCAATCAAACCTAATTAAGAACATTTCTGCCCACTGTCACCACTTAAGCATCCAAGACCAATGCTATCTCTAGAAGCAGGAAGTTGCACATCTGACTCTTAAAGGGGAATGACTGTCCAGAACAGGGGAAGGAACATTGGCTTACCGTGAAGGGTTCTTTTTCCCAGTGTAAGGAGCTCATCAGCTAGGGTTGTGCACTGAGCATGCTCGAGACAGAACTGGATCATGTGACTTGATTTGCTGCAGAAGGCACCTCCCAGCCCCAGTTCCAGGGCTGTTGCGAAGAGTGAGAGATGTAGTTGGAGAGAGAGCTGCTTCAATCCAGAAAATCTGCATGGAGAAGATAGCTAGAGATTCTTGGTAATTAGTAGGCAACTCAGACTAGGGAAAGGTAGGTTAAGGAAGATGCAGAGAGAAAGGTGGCAGCGAAGACAAGGAAGCCTAGAGAACAACTGTTACTCTGAGATCAGTCTCTCCGTTCCATGTATGCAGTTCCCTAAGGTCTGCACGTTAATCCCCTCCCAGGAGATTAACGTGCAGACCTGCTCCAGGTAGCGAGGAGGTGTTGTATACCCTGTTGTCCAAGGAGGGCATATGCAAGGGTACCAATAGGGAAACTGAGTCGGAGGAGGAATGAATTCTCTGCACACAGGTAGGGCACCCAGATCGGACACCTGCGGGCTGACATGATGGCCACTAGGAAACACATCTAGAAAATTCAGGTTTTCTGAGATGGGAGGAGAAGGGGTTCGAAGGGGTACTTGGTTAGGGCACTGAGGGTCTTATTGAGGTTTTGTGATTTTAAAAAAGCTTCAGAGAAGGCAGGGCTAAGTTTGAGGCCCCTGAGGAACTTGGAAATCTGTGGGAGCAGGAGGAGCACATCCGCAGCCGAAGAAGGCATATATAGGACCAAGGGAAATATTGAAGCCTGCCACCTTAGATTATTAGGTTGAGGGTGCAGGTCTAGGCCTGTCTCAGGAATGCAAGGACCACTGGGTCACTGGCGGATTGTGGGTCCTTGTGCTTGGAGCGTGTGCCCAATGCCTGACAGCTGACCAGGTAGCCTGACAGACCGCAATGGAGGACTGCCTGCGAGAGGCCAGAAGGATGCTTTCATCTGGCTAAGAGTAACCTCGGGCTGCTAGTCTGAGCGCTCAACTTCCAGGTGAAGTGCTGTAGCCACTTAGGTTCAGGATGGAGCAGCGGGCCCTGGTGACGAAGGTCTGGGGGATAGGACAGACACTATGGGGAGCTCGCGAAGAGGTCCAGATAGTCGATAACCATGGTTGGGGAGGCCAATGAGGAGCGCCGAGAACCATTTCTGTCTGAGGGCAATGGAACCTTGTGAAGAAGAGTGGGAGGAAATGTTGGAAGGAAAAGCCAACAGATCTACCTGCGGGTGGCCGAGGGTTGTGAGGTTTACAGGAACACATTGGGACGAATGGACCATTCTGCTGGGTCGAAGCGTCCTTGACTGAGCCAGTTTGCTAGTGTGTTCACCTCTCCTTTCAGGTGCTCTGTGGTTATGGATCTCAGCTTGGCCTCCGCCCAGGGATAGGAGGTCAGATTCTTTCATCAATGTCTTCGACCGTATGTCACCCTGGGGAATGATGTGTGCCTTGGTGGTGACATTGTCCATCCCGATCAGGACGTTCTGTCCTTGAAGGGTATGATGGAACTGGACTGCGCAGAGTTCCAGCCAGCCGAAAGAGTTCTTTGGTTCCTTCGGAGACCAAGGGGCCGGTGTCAGTTGGTCCTGGTAGTGGGCACCCCAGCAGGAGAGGCTGGTATTCATGGTTACCACAAGGCGATGGTGTTCGGAGAGGGGGAGGCCTCTGAGGATAGTCGTGGACGGTCCCCAGTGCAGCAATTGTCTGATTGTCCGAGGCAGGGAGGATGGTGGGGTGAGTCGAAGCCCCAACCTTGTCCTGAAAGGGTAGGAGCAGCCATTGAAGAGGGCGGGATTGCCATCTGGCCCAAGGAGAGCATTCCATGCACGCTATCCTATAGCCGAGGGGCCGGAGGGGCACCATGGCGTCCGACGAGCTCCTGTGGACAGAAGGGTGAGGTCATCGTGGATCTTTTCCCTTCTTTCTGTTGGGGGTAGAAAGGAGTTCCTGGGATGAGTCGGGGGGGGCAGGAGTAGCAGAGGCTGAGAGGGCACAGAGTGACCTTATTCCCTGTCTACCCAAAGTCATGGTTGAGTAGGCAGGTGGGGGTCATGCAGACGTCCTCCCGGGCTAGACATAGATCCGACCAGAAGATTGATCATGTACGAGAAACGGATGAGGATCCTATGTTTCGGTCTGATGGGAATGTGTAAGCACACTTCTGAGAGATCTAGTTAGGCTAGGTAGTAACCAGGGGGAATAGTACCCTTGGGCCTGGGAGGGGCTTCCGTCCAGAACCTTTCCGCCCAAATGAAGTGGTTGAGGAGCTTCAGGTCAAGGACTGCCTTCCAAGACCCAACCCACTTGGGAACGAAGGAGAGAGTAGAGAACACATCTATAGACTTTCGCATAGATGGAATGCGTTCTATCGTCTGAATCTGGAGGAGACGGTGAATTGCTTGAAGCCTCCGCAGGTGTTGGTCATATTGTTAGTGTGTGGGAGCGCAGGGGTGGTGGTGGTAGGAGGCAGGATATTGAAGCCATTGGGTACTGTGTTTAGTACCCAGTTGTTGGGGTACAAGGACATCCAGGACGTCGTGAATTCTGACCCTTGCCGTCCACTGGCATAGTATCATTGCCTGAAGATCTGGTTGCAAAACTGCCTGCTGGGAAGAAGGGGATGAGACCGGGGACTAAGGGACCATAGCGAGTCCCTATGGTTAGACAGCGTGTCTTTCTTTTGACCCTAGTAACCACTAGGATAGGGTCCAGTGCTGGATCGAGAGGTCAGTGCCCGAGGGGGAGCTGCGTTCAAGGCCAATTTGGACTTAGAATTCACATTCCAACATGAGCCATAATGACCTATGCACCGCTACATGTACCACAATTTCCCTAGAGGACTGTTGTATGCCGTCCAAGCTGGAATCTGGCACAAGTTCCATGGCTGTGGCCATTTTGTTAACGCTCCGACAGAATATGGTGCATGTCAGAAGGGACCGGGGCTATGAGCTCCTTAGCCCAGAGAACAGATACCCAGCCAAAAAGAGGTTAGTTGTGGCCACTTTGATGGGCATGGTGCAGCCTCATGGACCCTTCAGAGAAAGGGGGAGTCATACCACCCATCTCCACGTGACCTCAGCCTTTTAACATTTAATCCTCCCAGAGCAGCTCCATTCCCAAGGGAAGCATCCTACAGCACCCACACATCAAGTCTCCTATTCACAGGCAACCAGGGCGGATGCTGCTCAGCCAAGGGGACAAGTCATGTCCGCTACCACAAGACCAGCTCTCCTCTTTTTTCTGCTCTAGGCCCTCTGCCTACTGGAGGAACCTGAGCTAGTCGGGCTGTGAGAGGATCCACATTGGGGGTGGTCAGAAGATCTGCCACCTCTATGTATTTTAGGAAGATTGCCCAGTGGTTGGGACAATGCCAGGCGATGCCACCCTGTTGGGAATATCTTACAGTGCTCACACTTCTAGTCTCCCATTCATATGCAACCAGGGTGGACCCTGCCCAGCCAAGGAGGCAAGTCATGCCCACCGCCACAAGACCAACTCTCCTCTCTGTACCTAACCTTGCAGAGAAAAAGAGGTGTGTTTGTAGGGAAGACCCTCTGAGCCAAGGTAGTAGATGGGTTGGCGGGTTCAGATGGTGCCATGTCCTCAATCATTCTCTTAGCCTTGGGTAAAGGAGAATCGAAATCTGCTGAGGAAAAAAGCCTGGAAGAGTTAGGTATAGTAGGAATCACCCCTTCATCCAGGAGTCTTCCATCCTCCTACTGGACCCCACTGGTTCCACAGGTTTTGCCAGATCTGAGGGTGAGGATTAGGAGGCAGATGCGGGAACGGAGGGTGTTGACTCCAGGCGACCAGAGCCCTGTGACTGTCTCTGATAGAATACAGGAGGGGTTCACCACCGCCATCTCCAATGCAGCATGAAATGATGCTCTCCAGCATCCTCCTATATCGCTGTTGCCTGATACAACCGTGGGGATTCAAGCCGGCCACCTCTGGCTTGCTGATCTGGTCATTTTCCTGCTGCACCATTAGGTGGTTTTACCCTCAGATCATCCCCCATTCACAAGCAACCAGGGCAGACCCCACCCAGCCAAGGGAACCAGACATGCTTGGTATCATAAGACCAGTTCTCCTCCTGCAATCGAGGGGAGGGGAGAGGTCTGGGTTGTATGGGCCTCCTAACCTCCTGGGAGGAGGAGAAAGAAGATATTCTGCACTGTCTAGATTACTCCTTTGTGGGCTAGAGCCCTAGTAGGGGGCAGGCAGCCAGTCACTGTCCCTACTAAGGGCAGCCTGCATCGACCCGGGCCAGTGCCTATGAGCTGCAGGTGGTTCAATAGAAGGGCCTGCTGGAGGAAGATAAAATGTAGGCACCGGGGTCTGGATACTCAGAGCCAAGGTGGCTCAAACAGGAAACTATCGTGGTTCCGCAGGGGCAGAATTTCCCTCGTAAAGCACTCTCTTTTCCAGTTAGTCACCCATAGGAGGAAAAGCGGTTGTAGTACTTACAGTCATCCATGAGGAGGCAACGGAGGGAAGCACAGGCGAGGGAGCAAGCCTAGGCAGTGGGGAGGGAATGTCCGGGCCAGCCGGTTCCCCCTCAACCGCTGAGCCTGTACCGGGCGAGGGCAAGGATGCCAGGAGATTGCCCGAAGGGCACTGGTCGTCTGCCTCAGGAGGCAGCAGTCTAATCTGGCGCAGTTCCGTTTTTGGGCATTTGCCAGCCGCCATTATTAGGCACCTCTCAAGGAGTCGAAGGCTCTTTGCACCTGACGTGGTCTCTTAGTGCCATTCCTGTTTCTGACGGCTAGCCTCCACAATGATTCCTTGCTTTTTAAGAGCCTTAGAAAATGGTGGCTCTGAAGTTCAGCCTCCAAAATAAAGAGCCCAGTCGCGGTAGGTGCTGAGTGCACCAAAGTGCTGGAGCCATACAGGTAAGGGCTATGAGCACCGAGCTGCCCAGGGCCTGCGGCAGCTAGGACCCTTCTGAAAGGGAGCCCTGCGGGAGCTATTACAGCCTGAGCCAGCTCCATTAAGGTTTTGCTTTTAAGATGAGAAGGAAAAACTGTCCTTTAGTTTCGTTTTCAATCAGCCAAATTAGAAGGAAAAGGTCAGATCAATTGAGGAGTTTTGTTGAGTCCGATTAAAAAACAGCTCTCTTCCCACCCTTGCATGATCTAGAGAGGAGGGAGAGGAGAATAGATAGTGCACCAAGTGCTGCAAAGTAGAGAAGAAGCCAAAAAATGCTAAGTCAGAGCATCTCAAGCAAGACAGAACTGGGGCTGGGAGGTGCCTTCTGCAGCAAATCAAGTCACATGATCCAGTTCTATCTCGAGCATGCTCAGTGCACAACACTATCTGATGAGCTCCTACACTGGGGGGAAATTGCTTATTCCAAGGCCTGCTGGATACCCCCATCATCAGCATCTACATCATACCTGGATCGAAGGATCTAACTTGCAATGGGTTGAATCTAGGGGCATTGCATGAACAGTAGCACACTCCACTCCCACAAGACAAGTCCCCTGATTGCCTTTCCTATTAGCCCCTTGCATCCCACCCACAACTCTCAAGAATGTATAGCACCAGCTTCTTTGTGATACAGTGAACTGGAAGTAGGCAAACAACATCAAGGAGGCCAGTGCATTGTAAAGTATCAAGCAATAAAATCAGAGGAGGGAAATATAATTCGCTGCTCTGATCTCATCAGGAAAGTATGCAGCTACAGCATTTCTATTGGTATCAATGGATAATGTTCATCCCTCTGGCATACACACAGACACACACTGCAGTAAGCTCTATATTGTTTGCATTTCCTAATTTAGCACTCTGTAGCAACTATCCTCCAATGTTGTTTCAGCTGGTGGAAAAAGCCTATTAACAAAAACAACAAAATCTAGATCTGTACAACAGGCCTTAAAACAGAGATACTAATCGTTCTAGAGAGTGAGTGAGTTAGTGGGGATGGATATACAGACTGTTTACAGTAAAGTATAAGGTAAAGTGTGCCGTCAAGTCAATTTCAACTCATGGTGCCCACAGAGACCTGTGGTTTTCTTCGGTAGAATACAAGAGGGGTTTACCATTGCCTCCTCCCTCACAGTGTGAGATGATGCCTTTCAGCATCTTCCTATATCGCTGCTGCCCGATATAGAATAGGTACCAGTGGAGATTCAAACCAGCAACCTTCTGCTTGTTCGTTACACATTTCCTGCTGCACCACTTAAGTAGTTTCCCTATAAACACGAGTTGGGCTTCATAAAATCTCAACACATTGCAAGGCAAAGTTTCCCATCACTGAGGACCCTTCCCTACATTACTGAGCTTAATAAAGAAAAGCAGCTGAAAGCTAAAGTAATGTTCTCTCCCACTCTGCCTGCATGCTGTTGGCTTTGAGGGAAAAGGATATTAAACACACAGTTCATGCCACTGTTTCAACAACCTCACTAGAAATACGAAACTTATTCACCTCTTGCATATGTTTAGTTCTGCAAATCTTTCAGGCAGTAATCTTAATTTGTTTGGGTTTCTTCAAAATAGGAAAATAAAGTATTCAAATAGCTTTATTTCTGTCTATAGTCAGAGCCATTTTCCTAGCAACAATTCAAAACAAAACACAAGTGTGTTTAAGTTTTGCAATGACAAGAAAAGCAAACGCCCATGAAATTCATTTACGAAGTTGAAAATCTGGAAAACTGGTAAAGAGGAAAAGAATCACTTTGTTGTAGAAGAGAGCAAAGATATAAAACAAGTATTTTATCATTCTCCCAAACTTCCTGTTTCCAACTTCTTGCTTACATTTTAAACAACCTTTAAGAATATATGAAAGAACGCACTCCCCTAGAAGCCTCGGAAACTTCTTTTATCAGGTTTCCAAAAAAAGAGGGGGGGGGAGAGAAAAGAGAGGAGGAAAAAAAGGGGGAGAGAGGGCCTCAAAAATAAGTGGAAAACATTAACATACAACATTGATAAATCACTCATATTTCTCTTCAATCAAAACAATCATTCTATTTCTCATTTATCCAGTTTCTAAATTAGTTTGCCACAGGGGAATGTGCCCAGCATTCAAACAATTATTTTCAAGTCAGTGCTCTATTACCCTGTTGTAGGGTTAGGCAACCTTGGCTCTCCAGCCACTGTTGATTTAAAACTCCCATCACTCCCAAGCACAATTGATAGTGGCTAGGGATTATGGGAGTTATAGGCTAACAATCGCCTGAGGGCCAAGGTTGCCTAATGCTGCCCTACACTGAGTCCTGAAGTAAGTAGCTAGGATCTTGCTCCACTGATTGAAAGGGACTGGAAAATCCTGTAGAAAACCCATCACAAGAGTTAAAATGGGAAATAGGAAAATGAAATATTAACATAAGAAAATTTTTCATTAAGAATGAAATCTGAAGCTAATGCTTTAAACACAAGTAGCGTGACATATTCATACGCTTTGAAATATATTTGATTTATTGATTCATTCATTCATTCAATTTTTATACCGCCTTTCCAAAAGGCTCAGGTATATTGTTTGCCAGAGTGAACATGTGATGCAGTTGAAACTACGAAGTTCTAGAAGCAGTACTCAGTGGCCATATATGTTTAGTGGAGATAAGGAATGAGAGAGTTTGGGTGGCCCAGATATCAGAAGAACATGTGGCAGACGAAGGACTGCATGTGATTAAGCTATTAGACATTTCTTGGCATGTCCTGAACTTTGGACTGGGAGCTGGGGAAGAAGACAGACAATGTTATTTTTGGCCAATTAGGAAGGCCACTCAATCTGTTACTGGACCAGTCTAAACTATATAAAAGTGGTTCCTAAGAAACTTCCAGCTACAAGATGTGCCTGCTGCTCAAACAAAGAGCAACACCCAACTCGTCAACAAGGAAACACCCCAGCCTCATTCGCACATTATGTTCAACACTCTTACAAGTGTACTCAGGTACAGATCTGTGAACAGGTACAGTTATTCACACATTATACTGAACACAAGTATAGCAATCCATTTCCTATTAGTGCCATGCATTTGAGGGCCTGTACCCAGGTTTTGGCCAGCATCATAGTAAGAAGCAGTGATTAAGCTAAGTTTCAGAATAGAGTTAATTAGATAAAATAATACAGGGCTTGAAAAATTCCAGGTGTCAGGGAGCAAAGGAGTTTGGGCAGGTCAGATATCAGAAGAGCATGCAGCAGACAGAAGGACTGCATGTGATCAAGTTATAAGACATTTATTCTATAAAATCTTGATTTGTCCAAAGCAAGTCTGTTTCTGTTCTACACGTTACCTGAAAAGGGAATAAAGAGAAGTCAGCCCCCGCCCTCCCAAATGTATGTCACAAAGTCCAGTAACGTTGTCTGGTTCCTGAAAGTTGGGGCTGGCTCCTAGATTCAAATATAATTTGTGAAGACCTGAATTGAAGGCATATAAGGCATATATATGAGTGCTTGATAAGAGATTAGGCATTCTAATACTGTGCTACCTTTTATTTTATTTTAATTTATATACCGCCTCATACAAAAATGTCCCTGGGCGGTTCACAATATTAAAACATTAACCTAATAAAAACTCTAAAACTGAAGCTTTAAAACTATAAACGAAAAGCCTGATTAAACAGATAAGTTTTTAGGTCCTTCTTAAAAACATTCAGAGGAGGGTAAACTCTAGTTTTGTTAGGAAGTGCGTTCCAGAGTTCTGGAGCAACTCTAGAAAAGGCCCGGTTTTGGGTCGCCACCAACTGAGCCGGTGGCAACCACAA